>NC_084663.1:81083764-83583764 GCF_028389875.1 Rhea pennata | reverse complement strand
AAGATGAGACACAAGTACCTGAGTAACATAAGTTTATTCTTCAAAACCTATTTTTTGCCCCCTAGCTATCATTTTATGTTTTATTTTTTATAAAACCAACTCAGCTGGTTTTATACTTTGTACTTTGAATACTATTACTGACCTGCTCATACATTTAAAATGCATTTGGAATTGGAAAACAATACATGGAAATTGTTGCTAAAATGAACAGAAGAGTTTCCAAGTTCTCCACTGCAAAATAAATTTTAACTGTGTTTCAAGCATTCCCTTAGGAGAGGAGACACGGGGAAGTGGATCAGAATCATCAGCAGAAAAGAAGGAAAATGAAACTCTCCTGGAAAAGTGGGCTATCTATTTGGCTGCTGATAGGTGAGGAGGTGCTGTGTTTTGTGTGGATCTACCCACTACAGGCATGCATTGGCAGTTTGCCTCATTTTCCTTCAGTTCCTAGTCCTCCAGTGAGCCACATTGCATGTCCCATGCATATTTGCTTTCCTTGGAATCCTTTCAGGATGGACTAATTGTTCTTCCCAGAAGAAACTGGGTCATGTTTCACACAGCTATTCCCTTCAAATGATGCAGACACTAATAGTAGCAAATTTGACTCCCTCTATCCAGAAAAAACTTTCAACATTATCCCAGATGGACATTCACATGGTCACACACACTCTTTTTTATGATCCTAACAGCATACTGTAATGTTTTGTGTGCCATGCTATAACAAAGCCACTGTGGCAAGGTGCAGCACAGCCTTGTACTTTCCAGCATTTCTGTAACAAAAAGCTACAACCAAAAAAGTCTCAAGGGGCCCAGAGGAAACAAGAGGCCATGGGCTTTACCATGCAGATGCAGCCAGTTTGCTCCGTGGGTTGCTGGCACTGACCATCATGGACACAAACCGAGTTTGCACCAACTGGCTGGGGTAGCACCATTTACTCCAGGATATAATCTGTGCAAATAGCACAGGTATAAGCCAAAACCCCCTCAGCAGAGTCCCAAAGGCAACCTAAGGCAGGCAATGCCAATGCTATAAACCCCAACAGGCTGACCTGTTGGTCAGGGACAAAACATTCAACCTAATGAAAACCTTGGAGCCTCTAACTGTGCCTCCTAACTCTGAAACATCTCCAGCAGGCTCCAAGCACCTTAGGGATAATCAGTAGCTGGGAAAGGTTTTGAAGATCTTTCAATTTGCCTAAATCATATCTGCATCTCTTTGTGCATCTAGCCTTAAGCATCTTTTCCATTATATATAAATAGATAATTATGATGGTATACAAAGAGGATAAAATATAATAAGAAAGTTAAAAGTTTCCAGAGGTATTACAATACCTGTATGTGTAGTCTTGGGTATACTGTCACATGTGTCAGATTTCCATTTCACTTTCACCTCAGCATATGTCGTCTGATCACCTACAGAGACAAGACTGCTGCAATTAGAGAAGCTACCAAAGGATAGCCCTTACAGGTGCTGAACTGCCACAGTTCTCACTGGATCCAGCACCTGACAGATCCAAAAATCTCTGAGAAAACTCTCTGAGAAAATGAGAACGAGAATACATGAAAGAGGGGTTTATTTTTTTCTGATAAGACATCCATGCCACTGAATGATTTTTTTGCCAGAAATAAATTACTGCAGAGTGCATTATCACAGCTCATGCAGACAGTTGTCCTACTGTGCAATTTTCCCAAAAAACTCCAAAATGTTATTCAGTTATTAAATTTTAGAAAATTAAAAAAGAAACTATTATCACACACTAAACTACTCTATGCAAGTAACACAGTACTATTTTTTTTAATCTTATTATTCCATATCTTTTACTCACATACATAAATTATGTCAATCTTTAAGTAAAAATAAATCAATGGCATTTTTGGGGGCTAGATTCAAAATTTTCTATGTTTTTCTCAAGAAACTTGTTTCTTTCAGGTGCATTCAGATCTTTCACATGAGTACTAAGCATGCCTGTTTTCTGCTGTTTCTTCTTTCGCAAAGAGAAGCAGTTCCTCCTAGAAAAAAGCTACAATAGACTGTGTATGTATAGAGCAGAAACAAGCTAGTTTTCAGACCTATATGAACTGGACATAATTTCTAGCCATTCGGAGTAGAACATCAAGCAACATTATGCAAAATATAAACATACTATTATCATGTCATCTACAGATTTTTTTTCCTCAGGAGCATTCTCCCAAGTATTTAATTGAAGTTTTTATCAATTACTAATAGGCACTACTGCAGACAAATTCCAGAGGTTCAGTACAATTCATGAATTCAACTTCTACCACAGAAAGGGGAAAGGGAAGCCTGGCTGCAGTTAATTCTCAGCCAGAACAGTTGAAAAACAGCTTTTACTGTTCTTAATCACAAAGAAATTGGGGAGAGAAGACTTGCAATAGACTCATGTGAGTCTTTACTGCTCTGCTAATATATGACCTTTCTCATTTGCCAGCAGAACTGAAGAGGAACTGGCATTACTGTTTGAGTTGCAGCAGCCATATCCATTGAGAAGTTGAGACACCTTCTCCTCTTGCCTTTGAAATCACCATTTTGCAAACCAAGGAAGTGAAGCAGGTGTTTCTTTTATTGCAAACATTTATCCTACTTCTTGCAGTGAGATATTGAAGCCACAGGGAACAATTCATTTTCCTCCAGTCACTTCTTTTTTTCTGTTTCTTCCAAGTGGTGTTTTTCATGCTTCTTCCTGACTTTTTTTCCAGTTTGCTCAACTGATCGTCAGGATAAATATCTTCCCAGAGCAATCCTTGTTCTTAGATATCTGTTTTTTCAGGCTTTATTTTGTAAAAAACTCCTTGATCTTTAAACTTCATCAGACTGCTGTTAGTGAATGTCAAAAGTGAGTCTGTCATACCTGTACCTCAGAACATGTCATCAGTCCTTTCAAAAACTATGTAGCATCTCCAGACTATTTGGAGATATTGGCCCATATAAACTATACCAAACTGAGACATAGCTGCACTAAAAGAACTGCCCTGAGACAGAGAACATCCAGGCAAAATAAATCATACCTTTTTTGTTATTGGGAGACATGGTTTCCACACGCAAAAATATTGCCCCTTGTTATGCATTGAGCTTCAGCATTTTCCGTGGCATTGTCTCCCATTAGGCTTTCAAACATGGTGGCAGACAGTATACACAACATGAGCTACTGGAAAAGTCTCTGTTCCATATCTAAGGGTCAATCAGCGAAAAAACCTTAGTTGCCCTGGTAACCACTAGCATGGTTGAGACACTCACTTAAAAAGATGTTTTCATCGTGTGTTACAAGATTTTCAGGCCCAATGGAGAATATTGAAAACGTCAGGGTGAGTTCCCCTAAAGGCATGGGATTGCCTGACAGACCCTACATTCCCCTACCTTGCCTCTGGCCTCTCAGCCTAAAAGGGGAAGAATTCCAGTCTGCTATGTTATCTTGGGTGTTTGATCATCTGGGTGGGTTTACTAACAATAATGTAAATTGGGCTGGAAAAGAACCTGGCGACAGGATTTTCAGCAGCAGCTGTTCGTTTTCCCAAGAAAGAGGGTGATTGCTCAGATTGCTTTGCATTAATACGAAGAATCTAATCACTACTTTCCTTATCTTAGGAGGCCTCGCCTACATTTCACTGTTATCCTAGAAGCTTAAACTGGGCATCTCCATAATAGAAGAGATCTGTTTCACTACCACTGTAAAAGCAGTGTATACCTCAGAGACTGAAAGTTTAGTGACAAGTGATAAAAGTGCTAGATGCTTAGGGAAGGAAAAGATGATCTTTTGATACCTAATTTCTATTTCCATTATATTGTCTAGCTACATCATGGACACACTGCTTTTCACATTTAAACATATGCCTGGAAGACATCTCACTGCCTAGAGAGTCTCTGCAGGTCTATTGACCCAGAGAAGCACTATTATAAAATCAGAAGCGGTATCAAGACGGAGTATAAATAGGAAAGTGACTGCAGATGTAATAAAGTAGGGGACTGCTACCTGACACATTTTTTCCTCCATCTTGTGATATTAAATCCACCATGAAATGTCAGAGTACAAGGCAGAGGAAAGGTGGAGAGTTACAGGACAAGCCTGACTGACCCTGGTAGCTTTCTGTAGGTGTGGCAGCGGAAGGAAGGATGTATTTTTATATCAACTGGAACACACCGGTTTGAAGGTTGCCTGTTTTGCATATTTTGCCTCATTTCACAAGAGTTATTTCCATGAAATTTGCTTGCTGGTAGTGCAAGCAAATAAGGTGGCTTTTCTTAAGAGAGAAAGCAAACAGATTTTTCTCTGACATGCTGTGGGGAAGAAGAGGAAATGCAACCATAAGCAGTATGAAATGCAGGACAAGTCCGGCAACTAGGAGATTACAAGGTCTAGTCAACACATGTGAAAACTCAGGGAAACAGTGGAGGCTAGAAATGGGGCTGAAAGGAGAGAAAAGGAAAGTGCTGACTGGCAAGGAAACAGGCATAGTGGCCATGGGGAAGCAGATAAAGCGTAGAGCTATATCATGAGATAAAACAGCAGAAACTTTGAAGTCCATAGCTCAAAAAATATTCAGATACAGGGCTGTGTGAATACCTTTTCTTTGCTGGTGTAAGCTATTATTCCTGTCTCACAGGAGCAACTTTGACCTTTTCCAAGCCTTGATGTATCAATGATTTAATGTAAAATATGCATGGAATAAGATAACAACTACCTCTTTCGAGCTTTGTCAGGCAGGTGTGTGAGCTGCTCTGATCTCGAATTTATAGCAGTATGACAAATGTCAAGCTTTTATCTAAAGAAAAACATCTTAAGAGTTCCAGAGATCCAGAGGTCTTCCTTGGACTTACAAAAAAAAAAAAGAACCTAAACAAGTTTTAGTATTGAGCATGATCAAATCTCTATCACATTGAATGCAATTAAAAGAGCAGTTAACTGTGTGAGAAAGATATAATTGCATTGTCAAATTCTTTACGATCATACTCCAAAGTGTAAGAAGAACATATTTTTTGAAATTTGGTTATTTAATTGATCTCATAATTGGCCATCTTTTTTATTTTTTTATTTATTTTTTTTTTTTTTGGCGCTCTGTTTTCAAGCACCTAGTGCTGGCAACTTTTCAAAGTAGTTGGGTTAAAGGGTTCTCAGGATAACTTGCAACATTGATTTCTAAGTGCACCTCACTCGAGTGTATTAAAAAGAAAGAAAGACAAGACAAGACAAGACAGAACGAAAAAGAAAGACAGACAGACAGACCAACTTACCAACTCTTTTACAAATTAAAAGTATTTCTGGTATCTAAGAATATTAATCAAAGTAAAATGTAATTATACTGCAGGAGGGAGAAATCTATTTAGTATCCTCACTGCACTGTAACAGACAATATATTTCTAATAATTTGTAATAATATCTCTAATTTCTAATCTTTAAGGTACTTCAGAAACAGCACATTTCAGCCATAATGCTGAAAAAGAAATTGTGATTTGAGAGAACAATCTTAATGTTTGCTAGTATTTACTGCTTATTCTACTAATAAACATGATTTTGCCAAGTGAATAGATGTATAATAGATACAAATAGTTATTAATAGTTCTAAAAGTGATTTCAACATGACTTTCAACATGATTTCAACATCACATAAATATTTTACTTCAAGAAAGGACAAAAGTTTAAAATTTTGTCATTGAACAAATAACAAGTAATATTTAGCTGACCGTTTTTTACCTGCATCTGAAGTTTGTGAAGTAAAATGCACTCTCTCCTCTCGTGATACTTCTGCATAAATCACCTCACTTGCCATTTTGAAAAAATGTCTTCAGATCTGCGATCAAAATGTGCTCATTGAAGAAGCACTACCCTGTATTACATCCCTTCCGGCCTCCCCCCACCCATCACACCATGTTAGGTCAAAAGAAATGTTTAGATGTCTGTCAAAGGGAAGGAAATAAAACACTTTTTTTTTTAAGTGTAAACTCTCATCTCCTTGCTTTCTATAAACTATTCTTAATCCTGAGCCCCTTCTGTTGGTGTATGTCCTATACAAACAACATAACTATGATTTTTAGCAACTTGCTGGTAAATTGTGACCTTCAGCCTGCTCACGATTTTCATTTGGAACTTGACCTTGCACAAGAGCAGTAATCAGGGCTTGACTACACACTAACCATCACAGCACAGGGGGCATCACTAAGCTCAGAGTTAAATCAGGTCTAACTTGACCCATAAGTGCTATGCATCTTAGTCATGAAATGTCCTTGCTAAACACAGGCAACTCTCTTTTTTTTCCATTTAGTTGAGGTATTAGTTTAGGGCAAAATAAATGGAGTTATCGTAGCGGGAAGTCAAGATGTTTAGTACTATGCCCTTTTGAGACCAACCATGAAACCACGGCTTTTTCATCTTGAACCATTAAAGTTTTTCAAGGAGGGGCTGTCATACTGGGAGCAATCCTGCACTGTCAAAGAGGTGCACTTTACTCTGCAGCAGTGTGTGGTGGTGGAGGTAACAACAAAATGACCTGCTTTGTTAGGATTAGCATTTCTTTAGTCTTTCTGCATTAGATTCCAAAGGATTTCCTAAATTAAAATCCCCACTGACTTCTTAGACTCTGTCTAAAAAAGGATTGCCATGTATTAGCCCTGTGATTGTTAAATACAATAATTATTTTCAAATTGTAGCAGTGTTCCATTGTCTTATTCATCACTTGTATAGTCTTTTTTTCAGTATTTAAAGACTACTCAGTGGATTTAGCAAACTGAGATCACATTATCTGGGAGATAATCTTCTGTTTTATTGAGCATGGCTAGTGTCCTTCTTCAGGAGGTTTGGGAGCCAGACTTTTTCTGCTAAGGACCCTCAGAATGGGATGATTTTTCCTGAAAATTCAAAAGAGCACTTTCATTGTACCCTTTCTTTTGCCCTCTATGAGCTCATGTAAAATCTAATCACTGTAACTTCTGCCACAGTCTTGCAGCTTATTCAATAAGGACAGATCCTTGGGCAAACTCCTACATGCACCAGCAGAACTGTGCAGGTGAAAGGATGCAGAGCTCAGAGCCTGCAACTCGCACAAACTCCCAGGCTTGGCATTGAACTTCCTCCTCCCTTTGAGACAGTCAGAAATCTGAACCCTGCCAGGCATCTGAGAGGCTCCGTGGCATTTCCTCTTCTTCCTGGAATAAACTTGGGGTCAGGTGATTTAGAGGCCAAGCTCCTTATGCAGCCTGTCATACCATGTACTTTGAACGGAAAAAGAAAAATATTTAACGTGAGTGTAATGACTTTTTATTCTACTCCAATGATTTGGAGTAAATATGAAATAGCCATACTGAAAGACTTACTGACAATTATGTAGGAACACATACATTTAATATATACACACATTAAACACATATGCCTATTTAATTATAACATGGAGTAAGTTTATAATGTCTTTATGGATGATATCAGAGAACAAGCCATCACCTCCAGGCCAATATATCCAGCCTGGCGGTGTAGGCACATCTACAGTATTTAAGGTTACTCACTCTGGAGGGAACTGAATATATTGTCAGTTAAAATTAGTTGGAGTAATTGTTACCATTCTGTTACTGGACTCCCAGAGGCCCTTCAATCATGTGCCACAACAATAAGTCATTTACGCTGTCCATAAACACTACCATGTCATCACACTCCTTATCTGGATGCACAAGTCCTCAGACTCTGATTAGCACTCATAGCAAATACTTACCCTCCAGTCCTGTTTGTGCTATGTAATAGCAAGTCATAGCCAAGGACTGCTCTGAGATTCAATTCATGCAATAGGATGATTGCAGGTGAGCTTGCATTAGACATCATACCATCCTTGAGCAGCCTGTGCTCTGTAGGGAAGGGAGAAATCACTTGCTGAGGATATTTTCAGTAGCTCTGGCCCCTCATAGCAGCCTGATATGAATCCTGACTCAGAACAGTCTTTTGCAGAAAGGAACCATGCCTTATATGCATTATTCTGTGCACCTGAGATGACCAGGACTGGAGTGATCACACTCAAGCCAGCTCCTGCCCTTCAACAGAAGCCCATCATATTGAAGGGGCAGAAACATACCTCCTTCTAGTACATCCTTTCCTTTTCCTAGTCTGTCTTGTGGGAGACATTCAAGGATCATTTGTCTGAACTGTCAGGATGAGATGATAGGTACCTTGGAGGTACCAATTTCTCTCTCCTGACTAGAAAATAATTTTAAGTAATCATCTTAGATTGAGACATCTGAACTTAGGCACCTAGATGAGGAAGCAAAAAATTTCAGAATTAAAGCATTCCTGTCCAAAAGAATATCCAGCACTTTCCTTACCAAGCACATGATGATTCAGTTGAGAAAGACACTTACTATGTGACTTTGTAGCCATTATGTATTGAGGTAGATTCTTCACTTGAACAAAATACATGGGGAACAGATTTGTATTGGCATGTGGTGCTAAATTGTGCCATGAGTGACAATGATGTAAACTAGACTAACTTCACTAAACTTACTAGAATTCTTCTGGATTTATTTACTGTAGATTCCAAAGCCTTTGAAGAAATCTTGGGAAAAGAAAAAGGAGTTTCTGAAGGCACAGAAGCCAGTGATGCTTGATCATTGTTTTCCAGCCTGCTTATTACTATGTTCCATAAAACAACCGAGTTCCATAGGACTATGTGCACAAGTGCCACCTGTGTCCTGAACCGTTTCAAGACTGTCTGTAGCATCATGGTGGTAGTGTTGCTTGAAGAGAAGGCTTGTCTTATACTCATGAGTATCAAACATAGACAAAGTACTCCCTGGACTCAGTGTCTGTATCTTCCCAGATAACGTCCCAGACATTCATGTTATTAATAACAACTAATAACTACTACTCTGCTTGCTATTTGAGCCTGTTTATGCTAGACCCATGTATTTTCTAGTCCAGTTCATCCAGATTGCTCTCTTGCCAGGATACCAGCTGACCATTGCTGAAGATTTAAATCATCTTTAGGAGATTTCACTATCAAGTTTCTTCTCTACATGTCTGGATGTGCTTGGGGAAAAGAAAATGCTGGGCATTTTAAACATTACAGATCATCCCTGTGTACCAAGTGATGCATATATCAAATGTTTATGCTGCTTATCAGGTAGAATGCCCTGTCCTTTGACCATGCAAGAATAGGGAGCCGGTAAGAATAGCTACAATATCTGACAGCTTCTTTGTAGTATGCATTCACATCTTTGGGGCAAGAATTCCTCCAAAATAGATATCTTTCTTAATTTCATGAGTAATTTTGAAAAAGAGAGGCTACATATTCAGTGTCTGGAGCTTGTCAGGATGCTCTGAAGTGCAATCTGTTCAACCAAAGGATAACTCCTCTCTCTTGCAAAATGCGAGTTCCATTCCTCCCAAGCTTCTCCCAAAAGTACCCTCACAAAGTCCTGTAGCTCCCCTCACTTCAGCTAGGTGTCTTAACCTGCACAGTCATTCTCTCTGCCCCCTTGGGAATCCCAGGGGAGTGTGGTTGGTGCACGTGGGTGGACTTTTTCATTTGGTCTGTGCAACCTGCACTTTCCCTTGTCCAAATTCAGGAGTGGTCAGCTCTTGTGAATGCTGCACTTCTTGAATCTTCCCAAGACAGTGGGCCTCCGAGACAAGTGCCTGCTTGTGCCAATTCCCAGAAAAAGTGTGAGAGTTTCCCCCATACACAGGGTCTCCAAGCACTTCCTTATTTGCGTGTGTGGGCTCCTCTGGGGGTTTCTTTTCACCTGACACCTTCTTCTTGCCCTCCCACATGATCACTTCCTCACTCTTCCAGGTGTCATGTGCTTCCCTCAGGCACTCCTGCCTTTGGGCTCTTCTCACCAGCTTGGGCAGCTCCTTCATCCTCTGCTCAGCACATGGGCACAGGACTGAGAAAATTTATTTTGTCAGTGGATTTGATGTGAGCATATAAAGATGCATTTATCACTAAAAGGATACTTCAAAGGTTTGGAAAAGGCCTTTTTTTGCCCTCTTAAATTAACTCTTTACATTTTAATAGCACAAAATAGTCAGCAGATGTCTCTATTGCTCCACAAAATAAACCAGAAAATACATTCATTTAAACTGAAGAAACTCTTATATACCCATATATCTTTTCCTTGAAAGTATGAGTTGTATAAAATAACCTGAGAGAGGTAGCAAGAGTGTGAAGAAGAAAGAGGCTCTGAAGAAGAAAGAGGCATGGGAGATGAAAAAGGAGCACATGAGATGGCTATTGGCTATAAACTCATGAGATGCAGAAGACTTGGAGTTGAGCATTCCCTGATTTCTTGAGCTTCTGCATGTGAGCCTACTCTTCCCAGAATCTGAAGCTGTGGTACTGCCCATAGTTGACAGAAGTCCCTTTGTTTACGTTAAAAGAAACATCTGTCTTCTTTTCTCATGTAGGTGATAGTAGGTAGGTATCCTGCACTGGGGCACAGTAGGGACTAGAAAACCTACAGAAATCCTTTCCCAGTCTTTTTTATACTTTTTTTAAATGATTTTTTGTGATTTTGAATTCTTCACTATGAAAAATAAATTCATATAATTTATACCCGCAACAAACACATAACTTATGTATATAAATATTCATGGGTATAAATCACTGCATAACTTTGTATCTTCTCCTTTTGAGCTTTAGTTCATGACCTAACTAGAGCAGGACAGGCAAAATAACAGCTACTGAGAATAATCAAAATATAATCTACTTCTCCCCTCCCCCCCAAGGAATCTATGTGAAGTGGCAGAAGCAAGCTTAGTGTTCCTATGAAATCTGTATTTTCAGGAGGCTGGAGGCTCTGCCATCTCATGATTAGCCACTATCTTCCCTAAAGAATGATGTGGATTCCTAAAAGGGGGGCAGGAAAATATTTTTATTAATGCTGATGACCATATTGCTTATGAAATATTTTTATCATTGCTTGTTCTTAAGAATGTATTTAAAAGTGTTGAATAGTTTGGTTTTTATATTTACCTA
This sequence comes from Rhea pennata, assembly GCF_028389875.1. Lineage (NCBI taxonomy): Eukaryota > Metazoa > Chordata > Aves > Rheiformes > Rheidae > Rhea > Rhea pennata. The sequence continues at coordinate 83,572,796 of NC_084663.1, read as the reverse complement.
GCTACTTTTCATTGAAAAATGTATAAATGATGAAGAATATGAGGAATACCTAATTTATTTTCTCCCCATCTCTAGATGCAATTCAGCTATTAAAGAGCATACTACTGGAAAACCAAGAGTATTAGACTGTCTGTAACTTGATTTCTGTCTCACACAAGCACTTAATGAAATGACTAAGACTGTATATGATACTGGACTGTAACATATTCAGCTAAAAGTAAATCAGAGACAAGGAAGTGCTGACACATGGACCTTTCTTAGTTTAGTGCCTTACTGACTCCTGTTCATTTCCAGTAACAGCAACAGAACCCAGGTGCGGGGACAACTACCTGAAGGCTCCCAGGCTTTGTGGGAGACCAGAGGCACAATATTGTTTCCTTCTCAGTACAGCCCATTATCAGGAGAAAGTTCAGGCAAGACTGTATGTGATGACTATTTTAAATGTTTGAAGATCTTTCTAAGTCTGAATAGAACGGTCTGGATGTATTACACAGTGTATATCAAATACAGAACTAGTATCAAGGAACTGTGTTGCAATTAATAATTAGCTACCTTCTGCCAAAAAATAATGTAATATTTTATACACAACTTTTTAAAAATAATTTATTTTAAAGATTTTATGCATTTAAAAACTCAGAACTGTTATGAAACATCACTAAAAGCAGTGCTACTTTAGAAGAAAATCTTAGGAAAAGAAATTAATCAAAATTTGAAAGCTCTATAGTTTTATCAACTATTAATGATGAAATCATTAATACTGTGTTATTCTTACAGAAAATCTTATAGCAGCTTGTTATCAATATTAATAGAAAGTGCTCTCTTAGTTTGTATATGGGCCTGAAAAAGACAGACTGTTGAATTCTAAGCCTTCCCCTGCCTAGTTCTCCTAAACTATCATTTGCAAGCTTGGATAACCTGTTTTTGATTATTATAAGTATTATATAATTATTAAGATATTTAAAAAGGCACATTGTAATTCTACAAATCCATTGTTTTAGGGGGTGCTGACACTTTTTCAATCAATTAAATTCTGAGTTGTTCAAATAGCTTAGAAAAAAGCACTTAGATAATAATTGTAGGTCTTTCATAAATGTCAGGAAAGTGAATTTGGTGAGAAAGACAAGTATTCCCACCTTTCCTAAGTCACAGAAGGCAGACAGCTTCATCTGACTCAAAATGCACACAGAAAATTTGGCTATCTACATTAGACGAGTGTTACATCATCCCTGTCTGATGACAAGCTCAGTGAGGCCCTACCACAACTTTTTCTCATGCTGTGTACCTTACCATCCATGGGTATCATGATGTCTACAGCATATGTGATGAGAACCATAGCTAGTCATTAGTGTCCAGATTTCAGTCAGGTAAATACACACCATATGTGTACCAGGACTCCAAGCAGCCTGGCAGAGGAAATAGCCAGGAAGGGTATGAATGCCTCTAGCACAGAGATAGCTGCATCATGGATATGTCTCACCTTGTGGAAATACTGTAGACTGGCCAAGGGATCAAGGGACTGTAGAGCATCCAAGGATGTTCTGTCCTGGACCAATAGGCACCTGATCCAGCAGCTCTGCAGGTAGGACAGGCATAGCTAAAGCTAGGAGTGATTTTGCAAAGTGAAGTTCTGTATTTCACATTTGTCTTTGCTTAGCCCTACATGCTCCCCCTGCCACCTTCTCCTCAGTAAGGACTGAGGAGAATAAGCAGCAAGAGAGAGATGCAGGGCAGGAGAGAAAAAAAAATTTTTTTTAGGGTGATGTTCTGAGAGACTTCATGTCCAGTGCATGTCCATGCACTGTAACCCTCTGCCAGGTGAGATCTCCCACAACAAGCACCAAGCAAGTATAAACACTACTGCATGTTTTTTGCAACTAAGAGTGTATGCTCATGCCTTGCTCAAATCAATTACACTAGGCATGATGCAATATGGCACTATTTATGCCAGTGCAGACCTGGCTTTAATGCAGTGTGAAATCATGCTATAACAGTTTTGGCAGGACTAAAAGTATGAATCTTCTGGGGTAGGAAGGAAGGGAAGGTCTGAGTGAGAAGAAAAACTAGAAAAAAAAATAGGTTAAATAAAATCATTCTGTAGCTGTAAAAGAACTTACTTTCATCATATTTTGATATTTCTAATCTCTAATTTTAAGTAAGTATATCTATACTTTTGGCTTGGATCAAATGTAACGGTTTTCAACAGTTCAGATAAGATGTAAAATCCTGCAACATTTGAATGCTGTCACTTTCATCTTGGAATGGGTTGCTGTAGGTAATGCATCAGGATTGAGGACAGTCGTAAGTTAGGCTTCCAGAGACACCTTATCTGTTGCTAGACTTCAGTTTCAGACATCAATGATTAACAAATTCAATGACACAAAAAAGGGGGAGGAAGCATCCTGAAAATGCATGCCTTAGATTTTATTTTCTGCATGATTTTTTTAAAAAATGTTTTCATTTAAACTATTTCATGACTCTCTTGCATAAAGTGGCAGGATAGTTGTGGTAGAGGGATAGTGTAGTGGTTATCACACCTGCTTTACATACTGAAGGTCCTCGGTTTAAGCCCCAGTGGAACCAACACCACGAAATCTTTGGGAGGTTGGACTAGATGATCTCCAGAGGTCCCTTCCAACCTTATCATTGTATGATAGCAGTCACAACTCCATCCAGAATAGTTCAAGGGCTTTAAATTTGTGAAACTTGCAACCTAATCCAGAGACAATTAGGATTTGTCAAGTTTTAGACTCACTACTGGAGGAAAGAGACCACAGATTTGCATGGAAATTGTTTAGCATTGTGCAGACTTCTGACTACTGATTATTTTTCATCAACAGATTTTATTTGCCTGTACCAATCAATTATTTTGAATGAAAATCATCACTTCATCATCAATTATGGAATTAGGGATAGCAGGAATCCATTGGAAGCTGACAATGTTCATAGTATGCTGTTCACAGCAAGCATGCTAGGGAAATACAGGTGAATCAGAGGGCTTTAATACTTTGGGACCTGGAAAATACTATTTTATGAATTGGGAAACTTTACTTTTAGAAACACATTTACTCTAATTGTTATAATAAATCTAATTACTATTGTATTAATTGAGCCAAGTATGTTGGATTCTGTATAGATCATGCAATGAAACTGAACTGTATGCCAAAAAGCTGACACAAGGAGAAGTTTACAACCCAGACAAACAAGAAATCAAATATTCTGCCAGTCCATTTTAATTACAATCATAATGGCCAAACAAAATAGGAAGCAAAGTCTTATCTTGACCTTCTGGTTTTGTGAGTTGTTAATCTGATTCAAGCTTAAAAGGAAAGTGTGTTTAGCAAGTCAGCTGAATGTAATGATTCCGGTGCTATGTTCCTATCCTCAGATCAACTTTGCTTGAAAGACTCAAAGCAATGGTGAACGTTGTGCAAGTTATGCTTGACAAATGAGAAATTCACAAAGGTTTCAGTTTTCTTAAAGCTGTATTAAAATTACCTCTAATTATCATGCAAGACTTTTAACATGTGGCTGTGACAGAGCTGCAGACAAGTACACCTACAACAGCTCAGACAGGTACGGAAGGTCTCATGCTGAGCTGCAATGGGGCTCTTGGGCCCATGGACAAGGGCTGTGGATATAGGCCCCAGGAGTGGTTGGTCAGAGCCATGCACACTCAGGGCTCTTGACACTAGTGCTGTTTTGGCTTTCCACGGAAGGATGCTTTAGCGGAAAATATGTAACAGCAGCTGGACAAGGATTGTGCCTTGATTTCTGCACTCCAGAGGGTGACCATCCAGAGTCACATTCATGATGAACTCACATGCTGTGCCACAATCTGGCACAGATTTTGTAAATATCACCATACAGACTTTGTAAATATCACTGTAGCAAAATGTTCTGTGCCCTCCTATTGACAGCAACTAAACACACATAAGCAAGCAGCTATCATAAACTAAACAAAGCAATCTTAGATCACCACAAACCTAGAGCAGAGGATCAAGCTCAACCAAAACCAGAGATCCAATGTGCAGTAGGTAGTGATTCCTTTAAGTATTTATTGGCATATTACAACACAGCATTATGGAAGACAGCTGTATCTTTGGAGTAATAGTGTCATGGGCAGCCCCTCCAGCACTTACGAGAGCAATAAAGGTGAGCACCTGCCAAAATGAACTTCTCGCCCTATCTGGCACTTCATGCCCATTCCATGAACTGACTTTTGACCTAACATATAGTAGGAAATATGTCCCAATTCTGGGATTCGTAACCCTCTCTAGGGTTGCTTACAACTTGTTTCCCTTTCAGTTCTTGTGCCTTCTTGAAAAACTTTCATGAGAAACTAAGAAATACTGTGTCTCTCTGGGCTCTCTGTTCCAGTTTCTTGTCTCACCTGTTTCTTTCCCTCCAGAGGAGTACATCTGCTTGATGAACACCAAATGGATTTTGCAGCAGTTTGCAGTTTTCCCTTCGCAGTTCTCTGAGGATCTATAAGCCAGACTCTTCACTTTCCCTCTGAATTTCTCTGGGCTTAACTCTGTGTTCTGCTTCTAGACTAGCACATTTTGATCTTGCCACTTCTTAAACAGAGTAGCTCTTTCCTTGGAGTCTCTCTTACTGCCTATATTGCTTCCCAGCTGACCTTAGAGAAGTTTGGATATGATCCCCCTCCACTGCTTCTCTTGTCTTTGTGGATACTGTGATCTCCTACAGCTTAGAGTTCCAATATTTGGAATTCCAGCTTTATATGGAATAAGTCTGTACTTACACAGCCAGCTGTGCTCTACTGCAAGCCTGTTGGGGTTAAACTGACTGAGCTTGCAAAGCCAGCAATTGAGTGAGGAACAACTTCTATTAGAGCTGAAGACTAAATCTATATGGACACAATCTCCATCATCAGAAATATTTACATGATATCTAAAAAAACACGTGAAATATAAAAATTAGAGCAGAACTTTGGTGTGAAAAGTAGGGGATGCTATGAAGCTATGGAGAACAAATTATAGTGAACCATTTAAAAAGGGTCCAACAGATTGTTGGGAGGAACAAAATACACTTGCATAAGAAATATACACACCATTGTGATTCTGCTTCTATTAAGGAAGTTGCTTTACTCCTAGCAGAGACATATAGTGTGTGCTCGTACTTCGGAATCTGCAGTACGACGTAAATGTCAAAGGCATAAGTCTCCAGAGCAGCAGAGATGGTATAGCGGAGGGATCCAGGATAGCAATATTTGCCCAGTACAGAATGGGGCTCTGCCACCTCTTCCCACCTGTTTTGCTGTATCTCTGCAGAATACAGGAGATGTGGACAATAATTAGCATGATACAAAATGGGCAATAGCGGTCTCTTCTGAGACACAAGCCCCCAGCCACCGATCTTCAGGGCTGCTCTTGAGTCCCTCAGTCAGTCTTAGGAGCCCTTGTCCATATGGGCTGTGAGCACTGAATCCTGCAAGACCAGTAAAGCAGCTAATTAAAATAATCTATAACACCTGGCTTTGATAATTCCTCTTAAAAAGGCAAACTTTTATTTAGTGGAATTGTACAGAAACAGTTACTATAGACAAAATATAAACAGCCTAGCATTACAGGCACATAAAAAAGAAGGCAATTATATTATTAAAAAGAAACAGATCTAAGTTTATTCTCATTCTGTACTGATAGAAATTTGAGGAAATTTCAGTTCAAACAATAAAGCAGTTTCACCTAAGCACTAGTGAAAATGAACTTTCTCTTTTCTTTGCTACTTATGTACTTTTAAAATCAGTTTTATTCTTCTTCCTCGCATTAACTAACTTCCCCCTCACATTTCTGTCACAGCCACAGTGGCCAGTCTGGCTAACATGCATGCTGTTACACAAGAATAAAGGATGCTATGTAACTTCCACCTTATTTTGTGCCCCTTCCTCACGTCTCTGCAGACCTACCAAGTTCAGTATTATCATTTTTACAGCCATATGACAACCCTCATTTGGTAAGCCATGCCAGTTTATCTATAGTGGAATAGTTAATACAAAATAACATTTCTACATGGACAAAAAGCAACTGATTTCCCATACTTTCCTCTTACACAGTACATTTAAAAGAAAACTCACAAATCTGTCTCAAATGATACTCTGTTCACTCAGAAGAATTAATTTCCTCTCTTGTGTAGTCCAATCCAAAAATCTGTAGTACGTATTTGACACGTTATAAAGTTCTAGACAAAACAAAGCAAAATGATGTATGGCTATGATTACACAGCTTTTTATGATTACAATTTATTATTAGATAGCTCATTATGATTATATAACTTTTTATATAAAAATTGCATAAACAGCCACACAGAGTATACAAGTCAACTATATTTCCTCACAGATCACTAATATTTTATTGTTAAATTTCATTAGATGAAATATGAAAAGAAACCCTAGAGCCACCACTAACAATCAATTAAATCCCGGATATGTGGTTCATATTCTAGTAGAGTATTACTGATTGTGAACCCATCCCCTGCCTCCTCTGTCATTGAAAAAACCCATACATTTGATTAGATGTATATAATGGATACCATGTAACCTATTGGTCAATTAGTGCAATGGTTTCACTATATCACCAGAAAAGATTAAAAAAAAAAAAAAAAAAAAAAAAAAGTTTCACTGAAAGGATATGCAGTTAGGGACACAGTACCTGACTAATCACAGGCTGGCCTGACTGTTATGTCATTGTATTTCCTAAGTTGCCTTTCACTTTTCTTGCTCATGAGACATACAGAACATTCTGAACTGGTAGGACTTTCTACAGCAGATTTCAAGAAAATAGTAAAATCACAAATTTGAAAACATGAAACACAGTTAGAACATACTGCCTAAAGTGGATATTTTCAGTACCATGCATCCCAGTATTGTATAACCACAATCACTTTGCTTTTTTTGCCAGAGGAATTGTCTATTTTGCACAGAACTAATAATTTCTTAGTTGGCCAATGAACCATTTGTTATAGTAAAGAAAGTATGCTCCTTAAAATTATGTGCTTAAACAGTATCATGAATATAAGATATATACATGTGTATCACTGATCAGTTAATTCAAAGTTAGTTTAGAGTTATATTTGATGTGGTAATTACTATTGGCTGGAGATAAATCACTTTTGTGTATCCTAGAAAGGGAATGAAGATCAAGAGTATGGGAGGGAAGAGGACAGGCTAAACTGCCTAACTTAAAATGCATATCTATATGGCTTATTTCAAAAAATAAGCCTTCCTTAAATATTCCAGAGGCACAACTCCAATTTTATATTCCTTCAGAGACTATTTTAATTTATAGATATTTTGCCATTTAATTTCTGAAATATCTCTAAAGTATAAAAGAGTTTTTGAGGTGGATTTTAGTGAACAGACCACATTGCATTGAACAGGTTTTGTTGATTGTACAAACTTGCAACGAACATGTCTGCCACACAATATGCTGGGTTTTAATCTATGCAAGGAAATAAGTGATGGGCTACAGAAACTGTTAGGGCAGCAGCATAACACCAAATTCAAGGCACTGGAAACTTTACCAGCTTTGGTGGCTGTCAGGCACTGCAAGAGAAGTTCCATGGGCAGAGCAGAACTTCCGGCTGGAATCCGAATCTGCTGCAGCTCCCGAATGATAGTAACATTTCTTCTTGTAATACAGCCAGTCATCAGGGCATATACAGCCAGTCATCAGGGCATACTCTAGCTGTAGTAATCTAGGCGGATCTTTTGTTCAAATGAACAGTGTATTACTTAGCAGGAAGTGTTTAAAATTGAGTTGCATACACAATTACAAATGCTAGATCTGCTTCCTCCAGTTTGAAAATGGCAGAGATTTGCATCAAATCAAGCATGAAACGGATGATCAAGAATCAGTGCTAAGTGTTACTCTTCCCAATATACCAGCTATGGTGTGACGGAATGCTCAATTACATGCTCACACACCAGGCATGTGCCAGCAAATGGACTCCCGCAAGTGTACCTGAGACACTGCTGGCAAGAAAGTCGGGACAGAAAACTGCCTTTGAACTGAGGCTTTGACTGCCTTAAACAGGTAGTAATATCTAGGGTTAAGCATCCAGAATAAGGCTCATAAAGGAGTGCTGGCTCTACAAACTTTATTGTAAAAACTTTCCAGGACAGAACCAAGTCAATACAGCACAGCTTTACAAACTCTGCTGATGACTCTATTGTCTTTGCTATTCCTCAGCACTTTGCCAAACTGCAGCAAAACAAAACACTTCAGAAAAGTAGTGAAGTTAGTTTAATACTACTCTAAATGACTAACGACAACTGTTAAACAATTTGATGTCACCTTTTCAAGATTCCTATAACAGCAGCCATGCACGTGTGTGTGAGAGCTGGAAACAGGTGGAAAACACCTCTTATCCACCAACAATGAGAAAACTAAAGGGAAGAAAGCATTAAGGAAAAAACTGAATCTCTCTTTCAACAGCTAGTTTATTCTAATAAAATGCACTCACTTAAGCTAAACTATATTAAGAGTAAAATCACAGAAACAGCAATTACAATTCCAGTAATTCTCTTCCAAGAACAGAGGTATGAATAAATAAATAAATAAATAAATAAGGAGAGAGAGAAAGATTAAAGTGTTTCAACGTATTATAAAGCACATCTACAGAACTGAAAAGATAAGGGCCCCGGTCAAATAAAAAATCAAGTAGAGGTGCGATAAATTAATTAACACTTATGGGCTCGCAGATGGCCACCACGCCCCCGTCTTGCCGCGCTGCCGCCTCGACTCAGTCCAGCCCCGCTCCCCCCGCGCCGCGGGGCTCCGGCGTCCCGCCGCGGCGCCCCTCCGGGCCCCCAGAAGCCGCTCTGCCTTCGGCCGCCGCCCACCCACGCTACGGCCTGGGCAGGCTCGGGAGTCGCGGGAGCGGGGCGGGTGAGCAGCGGCCAGGACCGCAACGAGTCCGACCAGAAGCGCCGCCGCAGCGGAGCCGCCGAGGACAGCCGGGCCCCGCAGGCAGCGGCCTCCATCGCTGCCGGCGGGGCGGGCGCCTCCGACTTCTTTCTCTTTCGCCGCCGACCGCCCCCCGTGTGCGTGTCCGGGCGCGGCGGAGAGCTCTGGCCCCACCGGTGGTCCCGGTAAGAGGCGGCGACACCATGGCCTGGCCCGGTGCGGGGTCAGGCGGCGGCGGCGCTCAGTGCCGCCAGCCGCGCTCCTCCGTGCCACCGACCCACGCGTTTGGGCTGCTTTAGTTCCGTTTGTCTTTTTACGTTCTCTTTTGGGTTCAGCTTTAGCATCCTCCCACCGCTTTTCTGCTCGTACCGTGAAAACAGGCTGGGGGAGGGACTGAAAAGGGGTATGAACAGCGAAGGGGCCCGGGAAGGGCTGGCAGTGTGTGTGGTTGCGTGTATGCGGGTGGCGGGGCCCCCGGCAGAGCGTACGCCCGAGCAGGGAGGGCTCCTGCACCGGACCGACGGTCGCGATGTGGCAGCGCCGAGAGCAGCGGCTGTGCTGCGAGGCAGCGCAGGCCAGGAGACAAACGGGCAGTTGGCCCAAAATCAGAGGTGGCCCAAAGTCAGAGGTGAAATGTGCAGGTATTTGCAGTTCCACAACCAGTGCAAAACGCACCTCCTACAAAGCAAAGCGCTGTTACTTAACTACTAAAGACAGGAGGAAACACAGGAAGAAAGCGTGCTTGGTTCTCTCTCTCTCTCGCTCTCTTTTTTTTGGGGGGGGGGAAGGGGTGGAGGTAGTTTGGATCTCCATGGTTTGCCTCTGCTGACTGGCTGTGGCCTAGGAACAAACCAAACCACAGCTGCTCATGTTTCATCACTACTTTCAATGATTAAGTTCTTTCACTAAATAAGCTCCCAGAAATGGAAATATTTCTTGTGACTCAGTGAAAAAAATGGTGACCTTTAAGCTTCCTGTTTTTCTTCAGTCTTCAAAACATTATTTGAAATGTTTCAGCCAGCTCCTTCCTTCTTCAGTGTCATGTGTTCCAGAGATTGATAACTGACCTGTACCCCAGCTTTCTATATTCCTCACTGCATTATCACAAAAGCCAAGAATGCAAAGTAGGCTTTGTCCTTAGTGTAGACAAAAAGTCAAGAGAAATTCCTCTGTGACTGGAATCAAAATCAGTGGTTTTACTGTACAGTAACATAGTTTTAGTAGGCTCACAGGAGACAGGAAGCCCAGCCCACAAGCAAACTTTCATTCATGTAGCAAACAACTGAAAAAATGGGCACTAAAATGGACAATATTTCTGGAACAGGTTCCTGGGCAGTCAGAAGAATCTCCAGGGAAACACCACCCATACTTAGAAACTTAAATGCAATCCTTGGTTTCTTTCTGCTTGTATAGGGCTATTTGGATGGAACCTGGTGTTTGGGCACCTAATTGCATTTATGAATTTGTGCTGTTGTCAGGGAACATAATAATGTAAGTAAGGATGTTCAAGGCTTTTGTAAACAGTGTTTCCACTTTTGTATGGAAACAGACATTTTTCCACATGGTAATTTATCTGTCCAAAATAATCTTGGATAAAAGGTAGGAAGTGAAGCCAGACCTTATTAAAGAAAACAGTTTTGTACCATTGCAAGAGATCACTTTGCACATCTACATAGAATTTTGTGTGCAAAGGAGAGTTCATGACAAAGGGAAAATACATTTGATTCAAGATTGCAGCCATGCTCTGTACCTCCACATTTGATGAATGAATTGCTTGAGAACATTCTCCTGTTTTCCAAGCACATATGGCTAGATTTGAATCAGTGATGACCTACATATTCTGGGACTCCTTATTGCTAAGATATCTGCAAAACACAGTGGAAATGATAAACATAGGATTGGAAGGCTTAAATTTGCTATACAGGGATCTGTGCATCTGTCTAAAACCTTAGGGATCAAAAAAGGCCAATTAGGTGATAGCTGGCTATTTTTTTAAACTGTACAGATACCAATTCAGGGTGCCTTGTTTGATTTCAGAAGTGCTCTGCATCAACATACATTAAATTATAGGCTATCCTGATGCTGTCTCACTTAATACTGAAATATAGTCTGAGCTATATACATTCAAAGACTTGAATCATCTTTTTCACAGGCCTATTTTTTTTCTTGTAGACTTGTGCAGTTCATTATACATGGTAAGCTTTTGAAAACATTTTCTGTTTGAGATAGGTTTCATCTCCCCATTGGGCGCTAGAATCACAGAAGTCAAGCACACACCAGCACTAGTACTCTTCACTGCCTGCAGGATCGGGAACAAAACCAGGGACTTCCATCACTATTTCAGTTGCTTTTGTATCATTATAAGGTTGAATAACCTCCACGTATAATTTTAAATAAGACTGATGTTTGCCAATCCTTACATATAAAATCCAGATGATTCAGATGCAAACTTCACTTTTTCTCTTTCCTTTTTTTTTCTTTTGGCTGCATCCTTACTGCTGTCAAGAGGGGAATATCCTGCCTGGTCACCCACATGATAGATACGTGCTCTTCCTGTCTACCCTAATCCACTGCTAATCTCTCTGATTATGCTAGACAGTACATTAAATCAGCATCACTTCTCCAGAGCGTAAACTCCAGCTGCCTCTAAGTCCAGTCTTGACTGCATCTTTATCACCACACTGAAAGACAACTGTGTAATATACTTAGCTTATCTTTCTCATAAATGACCTCTGGGGCCTTTTTTTTTTTTTTTTTTTGTAAAAATCAGCTTGTGTTGCATGTTGTCTTTTTAAGGAAAAAAAAAAAAATCAGCCCTACCTGCTCCTGGCACAAAGGAGGCCAGATGTGCTCCTGTTGTCCCACATCAAACTCATCTGCCTGATGTTATCTGAGGTAGCCCAAGACTCTGGGTCCGTGTGTGTGTCCGTGATGGCAGCTCAGCCTATCTTCTATCCTATCTTCTACCTATCTTCTTCATGGCAAGAATCTATCTTCTGCATACCTGCAGTAGCATCACATTGTGTAGCAGAGAGGTCTGTGCACACTTACGAGCGAGTCAAGGAATGTAGTGACATTTGTCCATGTCCATTTTCCTTTCCTTTGTCAGGCTTTTGTTTAAAAGCAAGTAGTCGCACTTTCTTGGAGGGGGTGAGGGCAGTGCTCTTAGGGAGTCTGCCAGGTAGTTTCCAGTTACAGCGAACAGGCTAACTAGAAAGGAAAAACTGAGATGAACCATGGCAACAGCAGGTTAAGTCTGGGAGATAAATTCACTTCCTGCAAGCTCTTCTGCTTACAGAAAGGCCAGTTACTTTCACTTCAATACTAGCCACCAGCAAGTTTACGTAGTGGATAAATGTGCTTTGGGTGAGGTCTGGATCGCACCTTCATCCCCTAGATGAACCAGAAATGTGCCATATCCTCTAAATGGATATTATATAAAGGATATGATGCTTCACAGAAAAGGTCACTCTAACCACTTCTCATGGCATGTTGTAATTCCTATTAGCTTTACGTGGTTTTTCCTTCTTATCAGTCATATCATTACTGTAGATTATTTTGTTTGGAAAATACAAAACACAGTAAGTCACAGAATCACAGAATGGTTGAGGTTAGAAACCTCTGGAGGTCATCTAGTCCAACCCCTCTGCTCAAGTAGAGTCACCTAGAGCATGTTAGATGGGGTTTCATCCAGGTGGGTTTTGAATATCTCTGGAGAAGGAGACTCCACAATCTCTCTGGGCAACCTGTTCCAGTGCTCCATCACTCTCACAGGACAGAAGTTCGCCATATTCAGGCGGAACTTCCTGTGTTTCAATTTCTGCCCGTTGCCTCTTGTCTTGTCACATGGCACCACTGAAAAGAATCTGCCCCCCTCCTCTTGACACCCTCCCTTCAGGTACTTATATACATTGATAAGATTCCCCCCTGGGTCTTCTCTTCCCCAGGCTAAACAGGCCTGGCTCTCAGAGCTGTTCCTCATAGGGCAGATGCTCCAGTCTTCTGATCATCTTCATAGCCCTGCGGCTGGACTCTCTCCAATAGCTCCATATCTCTCTTGTACTGGGGAGCCCAGAACTGGACACAGTAGTCGAGATGAGGCCTCAGCAGGGCTGAGTAGAGGGGCAGGATCACCTCCCTTGATCTGCTAGCAACACTCTTCCCAATGCACCCCACGAGACCATTGGTCTTCTTGGCCACAAGGGCACATTGCTGGCTCATGGTTAGCTTGTCCACCAGGACACCCAGGTCATTTTCTGCAGGGCTCCTTTCCATTAGGTCATCTCTTAACCCGTAGTGATGCATAAGGTTATTCCTCCCTAGGTGCAGGACCCTGCAGTTGCCCTTGTTGAACCTTAGGAGGTTCCTCTCTGCCCAACTCCCCAGCCTGTCCAGGTCTCTCTGAATGGCAGCACAGCCTTCTGATGCATCAACCATTTCTGCCAGCTTGGTATTGTCAGCAAACTTGCTGAGGAGGCACTCTGTCTCTTCATCCAGGTCACTGATGAAGAAGTTGAACAAGACTGGACCCAATACTGAGCCCTGAGGGACACTGCTAGCTACAGGCCTCCACCTAGCCTCTGCACCACTGAAGACAAACCTCTGAGCTCTGCCTTTCAGCCAGTTCTCAATCCACTTCACTGTCCACTCGTCTAACCCACACTTCCTGAGCTTCTCTAGGAGGATGTTATGGGAGACAGTGTCAAAAGCCTTGCTGAAGTCAAGGTACACAATGTCCACTGCTCTCCCTTCATCTACCCAGTCAGTCATGCCATCATAGAAAGATTGTTAAGCATGAATCCCTGGTGGTGAATCCATGCTGAGTACTCCTGATCACGTTCTTGTCTTTCATGTGTTTAGAGATGACATCCAGGATGAGATGTTCCATCACCTATCCAGGGATGGAGGTGAGGCTGACTGGCCTGTAGTTGCCTGGGTCCTCCTTCTTGCCCTTTTTGAAGACTGGAGTGACACTGGCTTTCTTCCAGTCTTCAGGCACTTCTCCAGTTCTCCATGACCTTTCAAAGATGATGGAGAGTGACCTGGCAACAACATCTGCCAGCTCCTTCAGTACCAGTGGGTGCGTCCAATCAGGGCCCATGGATTTGTGGATGTCAAGTTTACCTAAAAGATCTCTAACCAAATTCTCCTTGACAAATGTAATCTTTTTTTTTTTTTTTTTTTTCACTATCAGAAATTAAATTCATTACTGAAACAAAACCTACCAGTTAGTCCTCTCATACCCACAGGGCTAGTATGTCACACAACAGGTGAACAGAGGGCATTACAACACGAGGAACAGCTCCAAAGAACCGTCCTCCAAACGATTATCTCCAAATAATGTATTTTACACCTTTATCAACAATCAGATTTCATTTGCATTATGACATCAAAATCTAATTTACTTATCTTCACACAGATTTATCAAGCATGCTAAAAAATCAAGGCAAATTGTCTTAATTAAGTATCTTAACAATTATAGGTATTTAAACAATTTCATTACTTAGTGTGAGTTAGATAAATAAACACACTATGAGGATTATTATTCTGAATTAAAAGCTCTGTCAGGGTTAAGCCATACGTTTTCAGTGCTTCTAATACTCTAGAATTCACAAGTCTATACTTGTGAATACACAGGTCCCTACATATTTTCTACTGATTTTAGTAACTGGGCTGCAGTCCTCAACTCCCGCATTTCTCAGCAGAAGACACTGGGAGTTCTGCACCTGTAAAGGCATGGGCAGTTAGGCCCCTTGCCCTTCCTTTGGCTGCTCTTCTGGGATCTAGTGTGCTACTGACTTTCTAAAAATCTAAATTTTAGAGTGAGTTATTGTGGTGAATGATAAAATTTTACTATGTATAATTTTTGTTGTTTCTTTTCCTTTTTAGCCAAAGTATGCTGTGAAGAACTTTCTTCTGAACAGTGCCCCAGTGAGTGGATCAGTTACTGAAATAAATGTTACTTCATCTCAGAGGAGGAGAAAAACTGGACTTCTAGTCCGACCTTCAGTGCTAAGAATGGATCTTTGCTTCCTCTTTTTGAAAACCTGGAAGAAATGGTAGTGGGATGTAGAAGTGATATTGGGACTCTGCCAAGACAAACAGTTTCTTTTGAACTGGAGTATGGAGGACTGTAATAATATACTCCTTGTTAGTCCATTAAAAAACAATTCATATTCCTAAAATCCTTGCTGACAGTAAATATTTATCTTATTTTTTATTTCACAAACTGTAACAATATCTGAGTGTAGGGAGTTCTGTTATACTAACAGACTTGGGGTGCTAGTACCTGTGCTGCTTCTCTGCCACCTCCCATTACTCTTTACTCTGTGTTCTATAAACTGTACATATATTGGTTGCTCTAAACTTCTGAGGCAATGAGCTGCCTTTTACTTTTTTATCTGTACACTCACAAGGTTTTAAATAAGAATTGGGAAGGGGAGAGAGTTCACATATGTTCATCTGAAATGCTAGTATGGAATGCCTGTATGTGCCAGCCTATTCAGACCAGTCTCCATGCATACAGTCTGCCAATGCATGGTGTTTGGGTATTACCATGTGTTACAGTAATAATTTGCAAGGGCATTGAGTAGAATAACTTTACTAAAGAAATAATTTGAAAAGAATTCAAACAAATGCAGAATTAGGCTCATAACTCTTAATGGGATGCTTATGAAACCCTTTCAAATGACAGAATGATAGATTAATCCTCCTCAAAGGTCACAGGAGGGATTTGCTTCTTGTTGTGAGAACCCATGTTGACAAAATAGCTGTTTTTTTATTCTTTCTTTCTTTCTTTCTTTCTTTTTAATTCCCTAGTTAAGTGCTTGAAAATGTGAGGTTCTTGGATTGGACTACAGAAGAAAGGGAAAAGCTTCTACTGTGAGAATGGCAATGCCTTGAAGGTAGACTTGTAAGTTCCTTGTGATTGCGTTACACATACAAGGATACTGAAAATAATACCATCAAGTACTTAACTGATTTTTAACTGTGACTACAGAAAAGAATTCTTTTGTAATTAATTCCAGTCTAAATCCAATAGCATGAATGCAGAGATGTCACTGATTAAAAAATGGTGTTTTGGTAGCTCAGCAAATCAAGATAATGTTATCTGTTATTGCTATTTTATTAACCTTACTTTGTACATATTTTTCAGGGCATAGTGTAGGCATTTCTTTCTTTTTTTTTTTCTTTTTTTTTTTCCCAGATGTTCACCATTTTTGGCTTTCAATATGGTCCTTTGTGGTCAGCTTCCTAAAATACACAATATCTAGCAAATATTGTTTCAGTGTGGCTGGTGATAGTGTTGTCTTATGCATTTGTAGCTGAATCATTTTTTTTCATTAACTCTCAGGAGATAGGGATTAAAGCTGTGTTTGAGTAATTCTATTGAAATTGCTGGCAAGTTCTGCCAGACCCAATCTTTTTATCGTTACAAGTCTATGCAGTCCTCTTTCTACTATTTTGTCCTTATTCAGCACTGTCCTAAGAATTTTTTCTTTCTGTGCATTCATTCATATTAAATGTAGATCAACTGCTTTGTGGCATCATACCAGAGTGCCCTCACTGGTCTTTCCCAGGTCATCTGAAGACATTTCATTTGAAATCACTGTTTTCTCCCTTCTCAGCAGTATCCAGCCACTGCAGTCAACTCTGTTGGTTTCAGATACTTGTAAAAGTGTAATGAACTTTAGACATCATTTTTTGTAAACCTATGTTCCCTTTAGCATCTTGCCCTTCTTAGAAATTCTGAAGAAAAAGATGTGTAACTGGAATGCTTCCTAGGGCTCACTTTTTACTTTCAGTTTATGCCTATGTAAGAGCTTGAGCTAGGTTATTAACTGTGGAAAAACTAGAAAGATTTTTCAGGGAAGTTCCTCAGGACTTTGTCATCTATTTTAACAATTCCTGGAAGGACACAGGTATTGGTGGCACTTTTGACAACCAGTGACAATGGGAAATGGAAATCAATTCTTCTCTAGCCAAGCTTACTTCAAACATCCCTTCCAGTCATAGTGCAATGCCAATTGCTGTGGCTCTTTTTCCGTCTTCAGAGCATGGATTCATTGTTCTATATAAAAGGTGATGCCCTTATTGATTCTCCTGTTTCTTGGAGATTTTGCCTAGGTTGTTGTTTACAGCCACTCATTTTCCTTTCTCACCACAACTCATATGGATGCACTGTAATTTTCCTTTAATCTGGATAGGAATCCTGATAAATAGGTCAACATCTACATGTAGTTTCCAGATCTTTAAGGAAAATTAAATGCTTTTAAGTGCTTTCTCACCTTCACTTTCATGAGGACTCGTTCCCTCTCTTACAATGTAACTTACTCTAAGGTACTCATTAGTGTTTTCTAGAGATATATTTACTTTAATTCAAAGTTCAATCATACTCCAGTCATATGTCAGCATTACCATTAGTTTTTCTTGTACTCTTCTGTGTTCTTGCCAGAAATTAGAACATTACTGATAATGGTTTTGGCTGCTTTCAGTCTTTCTAATATTTTATCCACTTATTCCTGCAATATCTCTTGTACAGTTGAATCAGCATTTTTCAAATAGTTTTTACTGAACTTTGAGTTGTCTAGTGTGTAGTAGCTAGATCCCAGCAGATGTTTTTCCTCTTAGAAGCATTGAACTAATTTGTTGGGTTGATAGCTCCACTGCTTCATTTGTACTCAACTTACCCATCCTTTGAAGTTCCACTTCCATTGGGGGTGTATTGACAATGCCAAGTATTGTTGCAGTGCTTGTAAATAGCCTGGCTTTGCAGTATCTATTGAACATCCCACAGCTTCGAAAACATCAGGTGTGTTTTTTCTTACTTTCCTGTCTGTGACAGGTTGTTTCAAGGATTCCACAATGCAAATGATTTCAGCACCAGCACTAGGTTTGTAGTCTGGCTTGTAAGTGGGACTCAAGGTTTTAATACTCTCCTGCTTTTCTGTTTTCACTCCATATTTATGCAGAAGATTCATTTTATGGTAACTGGAACTTTCCAGTACTAGATATGCATTCTGCTTTGCACGATGAAATACAGATCTCCTGCAATTTTTCTCTTTTTTGTCTATGCTACTCAGCTCTGTTTTTAGACTTTATGCTGCTGGTAACCAGATTGTACTTCTGTAACTCTTTGCTGTGTGCATATGATGTTTATGTGAGAGCAAGAGAGACTATTGCAGACACAAGAGAGAGAGACTATTGAAGACACAATAGGAGTGGTAATATTGAATCCTTTAACCTGTTGTTTGGGTATTTCATGTGTTTCTGCTGATTCTTTCTCAAGCTGCAATGTCCTTGTTTTTCCTGAGTTTCAACTCTTAAAATCCTATGAATATATCATTGGTTAAAACATAGAAAACTGAGAATAGGAATAAATGATCTATTCTTACATTGAAGTGACATCAACATGGAGGTCACATAGGTGTCTGTACTGGGATTTAGGCAGTGGCTGAACATAGTGTGGAAAGAAGGTGAGTAGTCAGGTGACAGAGTTTGTTGATGTTACTACATTATTTCAGGTCATTAAAATAATTCAGCTGTGAGGAACTGCAGAAGGACTCCATCACAATGAGTGGGTGCATGATAAAATAGCAGGTGAAATCCATTATGAACAAATTTAGAACACTGTGTAGCAGGAAAGAAAGTCCTATCTTTACCTACAAAATAATTGACTCTGATTATTACCACTCAGGAACAAAGTTCTGAATGGCTAATAGTTCTATGAGAATATTATCTTTGTCATCATAAGAAAATGAAACAGCCATTAAGATGATCAGAAAAGGGACGGAGAATAAAATAAGGGACATCACCTACATCCACCTACATGCCATAACGTACGTCCATTATGCACCTGCATCTTGAGTACTGCATGCATTTTGGTTCTCCCATCTCAATAAAGATATTAAAAAAATGGAAAAAGTTCAGAGGAGAATAAATATAGTGGAAATAACACACTATCTTTTGTAGGAGGAACAACTGAAGAAATCAGGACCCTTCAGCCTAGAAAGGGACAACTGAAAAGGGAAAGGAAAATAAAATAATGAATGAAGTGGATAGCATGAACAGCGAACAACTAACTTATTCTCTCTTTCAAAGACAGTAGTCATCAAGCAAAATTATTAAGTAGCAGTGTCAAAAAAAAAATTCAAGGAGTTAAGCTGTGAAGCAGAAAGTTGTGCTACAATTTATGAGAGATTGAAATTGAATGGAAAAATTAATAAAAGAAAAATCCACAGAGAGCTATTAAATTTAAAGTCAACATCTCTAGCTTAGGAAGTCCCTGAGTTGCAGGCTGGAACTGTTCAGGACCATCATTAAATGTTTACCTTGTTATGATACACTTCTCTGGACAGTTGCTCTGGCTATTTTTGGAGGAAGGATTTTAGAGGAGCTGGAACTTTGGTCAGAGCCCACATAACCACTCTCTGTTTTTTCATGTTCAGTACCAGTTGCAGTATTGTTTCTTCAGATACATTGTCTGTTCATCAGTGGTCTTAGCAGGTCATCTGTTTCTGTCGCATATATTTTTTTGCGGATGAGAGGGAGTGAAGTGATGAATGTGAGGAAACAATCATCTTCAGATGGATTAAGGAGACTATATAAGTAAAAATCCATGTACTTCAGTGAACTTGTCATAACCTGAATATATCCTATTTTTTTCTTACTTATTTTAGAAAATGTATAAGCTACAACAGCCCTGCATTGAGGCCCACCAAGTATCAGTTCCCCTTGTCTTACTCTTCACAGCATTTATGACCTTGGTAGTTTTAGGCAGCATATATCACATACTATCTTTCATTTTTCCTCCTGTTGCCATGTGATGTCTGGTCTGGATTATTCACAGAAATGGAGATTCACAGAGTACTGCATAAGCTAATCAGGCTTTTCTGACAAGATTTGTCAAACTCACCTTGCTTTTAGCAACTGAAGGTACCATATCCCAAGTGACCAAAGTTGATGTCTATGATTCTTGTTCTAAGACTCTGTCCTCTATCATATACATGCAAAATAGAGCAATTTTTTAAAATAAAATGGAAGTGATCCTGGTAGTTATTTCCCCTTGCTTTGCCTTTAGTTTTTGAGCAAAACGTGTTTTGGAACTTAAGGGAATTGTTTTCTAAATAATGATTAGTGTTTCAGGCTTTGTTAAATTATGCTAAACAACTGATGCTTAAAAAGAGAAATACAGATCACTGTTCCCTCCAGGTATTGCTAAAGCATGCACTTTATCACAGGCTTTCAACTCACCTTATTAGATCAGTCTAAAATGGATATGTATGATTGGAAGCTACTTCAGCCAATGTTTTGTTTCACAATGAGCTAAAAGATTTGGCTCTGTTGCAGGAATTATTTGGTAACGGCTATTTTCTGTCTTGTTTGTTTCAGGTTCCAGATACAGTGTGATTGTGACTACCTGGAGTCTTTCACAATCTCTACATCAGCACATTCATTGCACAGGTGCTGGATCTGTGTCCAGTCTTCCCTAAAATTATACCTTTGAGACCTCTGTTTGTGAATGGCTGTTAAGAGATACACACTGCACTGTCAGTGTAGAGATATGGTAGGCCAGCAGTGGCCATGCATTCTCGGGCCATCTGGAAGCCTGGCTCAGAGAGGAATGAACCCGTAAGTCACTTCCCCAAAAGTGCCATTTGTAACACACCAAGTCATCTGTTCTAGGATTGTTCATAGAGAAATGTTCTCACTCCAAGTTACACTCAAAGATGACATACACAGGAAATTCTGCTAGTTCTAGCTGATGAGGGTAAAGTTCAGTGGAATTTCTGCTGTCCTGACAAATAAGGGTCCCCCTTTCAGCACAGGGCCTTGGGGATACTGGGCAGCCAGAGACATCAGCCAGCAGGCACTGATGCAGAAAGCGCTATCAGTGCTCTTGGATTTCTCTGCAAATGCCTTATGCTCTTGGCTGAGTTTTCCCTAAGTTGGGCTGATTGGTTCTTCTGCACCACCATTTCCCCATGTACCAGTCTCTCAGCCTCACTTTGAGCATCCATATGTCCCTCTTAGCTCTTATTTCTGTACCACTCTGTGAATCTCATGTTTTTTGATTTCATTTTTGTCCTCTTAAGAAAACAAATACGCCCAGTTTGCAACATGGCCATTATTTGACCATCACTGTAGTAAACACTTGCTATGATCAGAATGACAACAAGGGTAGGACTTGCCAAAGGCAGGGGCTTCTGCTACTCTACCTGGTGTTGGGTTTTATACATGTTCATTCTTGCTAAGATTTGAGCTTGCTGCAAAAAAAAAAAAAAAAAAAAAAAAAAAAAAAAGACAAACCAATTCTCCTTACCTCCTACACAGTGGGATTATTCTTAGCCAACTGCAGGATCTATAGATTGAATGCATTTTCAGTGGGCAATCTGGGGTTTAGGTCATCAATCCATGTTTCAGAAAAAGGGCATATTCACATTTTAAAGATTTTTTTTTTTCCTGGAAGCAGTAATTATTCTGGAAGCACACTGCCACTCTAAAGACAGTGTGGCTTTTACAGAACAAAAAGTGTAGGGAAAAATTTCTCTGAGCAGACAGACCTGGCAGACTGACACGTAAGACATGGGGACAGTGATTTCTTCACTAACCTCAGTGAAGTTTGCTGGAATTTGTCTGAACTTTTAGACAGCTGATTACTGACAGAACATTGGTAGAAGGTTGTATATTTCTCTCCCCGTTATGTCTTGCCCACTAATAAAGATTTTAAAGCTGTAATGATAAGATATTCCTGTAAAATGATGGTTAAATACAAAGTATTAGAGGTGATGGACTGCATCAGTGAATTACATTTTGAGATGCTGTGCTTAGAGACACTAGCCCTGAACCATCTCCCACTGGCACAAATGTAACACCCAAGTGCAGTCACAGCCAACTTCACAAAGGTTATTCTTATTTTACACTGGTGCAAATGAAGTCAGACCTCTAGCTTTACACTTCAAAAGCAGTGCAGGTTCTTGTGAGCAAGGTAAATAATGTGCTGTGATAAAACAATGGTCTGAGAGGAATATTATGTGGACAAAACAAGTCTCAAGGACTTGCAATGGGGAAAGCCCCCTACCAAGTGCCTGGGAAGAGGCTGTGTGAGAGGATGGAAGGAGGTGTAAGGCAGTTTTTCACTCTTAAATGCCATAACCTGGATGTTCCCTGGGAGATTCTGTGAAGAAAAAGATAACCAAGAGCTGCCCTGAATTAATTATACTTATGTGAAATTACAGATTTTGTTTTGTGTTTGTAAAATGAAGTAAGTTATCTTTTCTTACCAAAGGCCTTCCCTAAGTCTATAGCTTTCAGCGATTATCTTTTATTGGTTAAAGGTTTGAACTGAGATCGGCAGCTTTCAGGCAACCCAAGTAACTGGCATACCAATGAATGATATCTGCACACAGATACCTGACCTTCAGTTTGATTCTTCTGAGTTCACTTTTCAGGGCTGTGAGCTTAGGACATGCAATGCATGTTCATAGAAAGCCATGAAGGGATGGAATTAGCCACTAGGGACTGTATAAAGCGACTGTGACACACACTCATACAAGCCTTGAGTACACAACTCAAAACAGTTCTAAACAGAAGTAAAAAGGCCTAAATGGTCAATCATACGTGATTTTTTTGAAATTCAGCAGAATCATCGTTTTCTCATAGGTTTATTTATATGTTGCATAACAACTATTTGGAAAGAGTCATTCCTTCTTGAAAATAGACCAATTCCAGCTATTCTCCAGGCCCACATTCTAAACCTTAAAAATAGGGGAAAATGCTCCAGAGAGATACTAAACTCAAAGCCAACAGTGATTCAGATGCAGTCTTTAGTCTCCAAATAATTTGTATTCAAGGATGACTGGACATCAAGATCCTGGATTTTTTTTTGCTATATCTGGTAGAATTATGGTTTTTGCCTCTCCAAAACCACAGATTCTCTTCTGTTTGGGGAAACAGGGATCTCTCCAACCTGCATACATACTATAGGATCTTTAAGTAGGAGGTACAGAACTATACTATCATTAGAAAGAGTAGTACTGCAGTGAGATATAAATGCAAGGTGATTGAAAGGAACTCAGCTTCCATGAATTACAGGTAGATGAACAGGGAGCATGATCTACTGCAAAATCACTGGCATTTTCCAAAGACACCAGGTCTGCAGATATGGGGAATCACCAAACTGAGTATCTTTAAATCAGAATCAAAGTTGATGTGCTGCTGAAGACCAGTTTCAAAGAAAGAAATGCCCCATTCTCTGTGATAATGGCCTTTTCATTCTGTAAATTATGAATTCTCAATATCAAATAAAAGTAATGGCACTTCCAGAAAAGTATCAGTATTTGGACTGGAGAAGAAAACATAAAGCGGTAACTAGAACAAGTTCAGTATCCAAGTTTCTGAAATTGTGTTTTATTCCTATTTCTGAATCTTGTATATTCTATAGTGTAGCCTATGCTCTTTATCCTATCTATATCCTAAAACTCTGTTCCTGAACTTTCTCTAATTTGCTTTACAGAACCTCAGGACCAGCAAGTATTAAAGCAGAATGAAACCTTTGCCTGACACCTCCTATTACCGAGGTGTGAAAAACTTACTTGTTATTGAAACAATATCAAATATTTTTTCATTACCCTTTAGTTCCTGTTCATTACATTGTCAAAGCAGATGAAACACAATATTGACAAAATATTAAACAAATTTCCTAATGAGGAAAGTAGAAGGATGGCGGCAAGAGCATGGTAGGCCTGTTACACTATCATGATTGGGAAAGAGGTTAGGAAATAGCAGGTTAGCAAGAAATTGTGCAAGCAGGTACATATTTTAGCTATGAAGTTGAGTGCAGCAGCTCTCAGTTGAGAAGGAGTTAGGAGATGGCTAAAAGAATAAAAATAAAGAGTGAAAACTGAAAAATGGGAAGGTGAAAGAAAAAGAGAGTCCTCTAGTGATAATGGAAGGAAGCACTAATAAGGATAAATAATATGCTAATGAAGAAGTAAATACAAGCTTCTTGTATTAGTACATGGAAAGTAGAAAATGGTGATTTGTATTTTTGGAATTAGAGGAGATATTAGTAACCATGATGGAAGAGAGTTATTCAATATGGTCCAACCAACTAGCAGGTCAAAACCAGCCTGTAGGACCAGCTACTTTCTTCTTAGAGAAAACACAGAAAAACTGTTAGATACTCTCTTCCATGTTCAGCTAAAAGATGAGGTAGAAAAGATGGAGGCCATGGCCTTGACATTTGAACATACGCTGGTTCGAAATATCTGCAAGTGAAATATCTGCAAGTGAAATATCCTAGATGGATCACTTCAGTTATAAAATAGAATTGGTAGGGAAAACAGAGCAGATGTGAAGAAACAGGAAAGAGTGGTGAGGCTTAATTTTATCTATATGCTGAAGGAGCTGGGAAGCTGATGAAATATAGCTTTTTTTTGGTGGTAGCAATTGAGAT
This sequence comes from Rhea pennata, assembly GCF_028389875.1. Taxonomy (NCBI): domain Eukaryota; kingdom Metazoa; phylum Chordata; class Aves; order Rheiformes; family Rheidae; genus Rhea; species Rhea pennata. Next base: position 83,548,412 of record NC_084663.1, on the reverse strand, counting down.
TGATCTTTCTTGTGTTAACAAATGGAAAAATGACATCTCAGTCACTTCTCCATAAACCACTCCCCTGCAAAAACCCATTATGGCCAAGGAGGCTGAAGCCAAGAAGATGAATATCCGGATGTATCCTATCCTCCATGTACATATGGAGCTGAAATTGTCCTCAGTTCTTAGTCAGTGAGAGAGAAATGATGTACATATACACCTACAGGAAGCCATCAGTGCCACACAGTGGTTCGGTGGGCTCTGACCTCTGAGGTGCAACAGAGACAATCTGACCAGGAAAAGGATCTGGAGGAACAGAAGGGGCACCGGGAGGCAGAATTAGAAAAAAAAATGAGGAATAGAGACAGGCAGACCGTGAGATACTACAGTGTATAGCAGTGGATTCGGCACTGGAAGAGGGTGAGCTTTAGCTTTCCCATCTAGCCACCTAAAATTTGAGAGGCTATGAGACACAATTCATCCTAGCTATTTTAGACTAAGATAACTCATTCCTTGGAGAGGCCTCTTTCTCTCTCCTTCCTGTAGAATAGATTAGACTACACACCAACTTTTTTGCATAATAATAAGTAAGGTAAATATAACTATTGTTGTCCAATGAACTCCCACTTTCTGTAAAACTCTTCTCTCTCACTGAGATCCCAACAGTAACTGCTCTATTTCATTTGGCAACTGCAATAATCCTCATTCTGCTAGCTCTAATTGAAAACTCTCTAGAAAGAATAGTTATGGGGATCCATTAGACTTAGAAATTGAGGGAACATCACAGCCCTCCTGACAAGACAGGTCTCCAGCCCCACTTTTTCAGAGAGGAAGAAGTGAAAAAAATCACAGCCTAGTTTGCAGCACAGGAGCAGTTAGCCAGCCACACTGTGTCACTGTGCTGCACAACTGCAATGTGGCAGCTGGGGGTTGGGCACTGAGAAAAACAGTGGCAGGAGGTTGTTCTCCTGTGTCAAGGGTGAGGGCTCTTCACACCCATGGAGAGATTTTCTTCCTTCTCTTGTTGACTCAGCACTCCTTTTATAGATGTCCTGGGTGGGTCTGTAACATTTAGTGCAGGAGCAGTCAGACCTGTGTGGGAGAACTATGTCCAAAATCTGACATTCCTGCTATGAATGCCTTTGTCATGATTCCTGCCCGATCAAAGAGAGTATCAACTGGAAATAAAATATGCAGGTTAAAGAACTTGCATGGTGACAAAAGGGAAACCTAAAGTAGAGAAGTTTTTTTTTTTTTTAATCAAGACTGTAGACATTTCTAATTCTGATTCCCACCACATTACCTCCATCTTTACACCAGTGTAGCTGCCAGCCTGCTCTGGCACAGCTGGGATGCACTGGACATCATGGGCAATGCTCACCTCAGCCTCTAGCAAGATGAGAACTGGAAATTGCCCATATGTAGACACAACCTCCACTTCCTTCAACAGCTGTTTGCATATTACTCAGAGACTTAAAGGTTGTTAAAACCACAGTGATATTTGCTGGTATTCGCTGATTTGCCTCAAATCAGGTCACCTGAAAGCATTCTCAGACATTAGAGTTGTAATTGCACTCATATTTTTCTTGAAATCATCCACTAGTAACAGGAAGGATATTAATTGTGGATTCATTGCATGTGCACCCTTCTCAGGAGGATGGGTTAATATTAGGTCTATTTCCCAGAAATAAACAGATTTTTTATACATATATATATATACATACATATATATATATATACACACACATATAAGGAAAGAAAACACGTTATTTCAGACTTCTTTGCACAACGCAAAACTAAGAAGAAAATTACAGAAACAATCCAATGCCAGGACAAGAGACTTTATGGGGAAAAAAAAAAAAAAAAAAAAAAAAAAAAACGGGCCCAGCCTCTTGCTTCTGCTAACATCACTAGATAGGCACGTAATCATAGTGCTAGCAGACAAGAGTGGTTTTGAACTTGTGAACGCAGGGCCACTTGTGAACAGATGAACACAAAAGCATCCATAACCAGATAGAACTTCTCTGAGAACCAGTAATTTGAAACAGCAGTTAAATGACATTGTTTTTTTACAGCCAAAAGGAGGACCTTTAATCTGTGAAAATGAAAATAAACCGATCCATATCCTGAAAAGCCAAATACTTGCAGAAGGAAAAGAGCTATGGACAGGTAGACATTTTCCAGAGACTATGCCAGCTTTTGAAGAGGCTAGGAATGTCCTTCACAAACAAGAGTGGCACACTCAGACTCATCTGCCTCTGACTCAACCTCACAGAAAAGAATCAAAGAAGTGGAAGATCCCTAAAGAGGAAGTCTTACGCAGGCTTCCATCTTCAGAGAGAAATAACTTCTGTAACAGAAATGTCAGGAAGACACCAAGTTAGAAAGTAAAAAATATCTCCCTTTCTATTCTTCTTTCCTTGCCTTCCTCTACTGTTTCCTTCTTAATTTTGCTTTATGAAAAGCAGCCTGCAGTAATCTGTGGGAACTGCTGTGATCACCAATCCCTAGCTCTTTCCAGCATTGCTGAACATCTACAATTCCTGCTGGTCTGAGTGACAGCTGCAGAAGGTCACCAACGTGAGCATTGTGGTAGAGTTTTCCTCACAACTTCTCTACACTGTGTTTTAAATTTACTGACCATCCATGCTGTTTGCTTGCTAAGGTCATAGTCCTCTCTGGAACTCCCCAACCTCTACAGAAGAGAGAACATGAGCTGTGCCATGTTTATAGATGCATCTTTGTGTGAGGTCTAGCAGCTGCTGTTTTTCCTGTCACATGACAATGTCATCTCAAACATACTTCTTCCCAGAAAGACCCTAAGATAATCTGCCACAGGTAGAAATGGGATCTATGGGCAGCTGGAACACTATATGAGGTCAGACTGCTTGTATGCACAGTGTGGACTTCCTGAGCCTTCCTTGAGGTTCAGGCTGCTCGTGAAACCTGCCAGCCCAGCTACCACAGAGGTCCATTCTTAGTTCTCAACACCACTCACTAAGAAAATATGTAGTGTAGTGAGGAAAATGGAAGAAAGACCTATCTTGTCTTTGCTTTGTCCAGGCTACACCTCAGGAAGTTCTGCTCATGTGCCAAGACTCCTCACTGTAGATGACTCAGCTGTACAAAACATCACAGGCAATGTGCAAGGCTTCCTCAGTTCACTTACACCATGACCAGATAGAAACTTGCCTGTGACCTCAGCCACATCAGGAATCTCACCTCCCTGGCTGGAAAGAAAGTCAGAGATTTAAGAGTCTGCTGTCATCGTCTGGGGCAAGTAAAGACCTCACTTACCAGAACTCATATCCCACTGATAAGCCGTTTCAGACCTCTGCGCAAACCCAAGAACGATGCATTTGCACATTGTTTTAACTGTTGGCAAAAGCAGAAAAAACACCCCACTCTTCAAAGAAACCTGCAGTCCTAAAGGAAACCTCAAAACAATAATATTGAGCCCTCACTCTGAATTATATTTGAGCAGGCCTAGCTCAAATTTGATTCTCTCAGGAGCAACTGAAGTGAGGCAGAAATTCAATATATGCAGTATGCTCTTGGAGCAGTAACAACTTATGCACATTATCAGCTATTCTGTAAAGCCAACAAAGAAATTCTTATTTTAAATGTAATTTTCATTTTTTTTAAGTCAAATCAGCCAGAATTGGAAGCACTTAGTTGTTGGTCCTCAGGTGTTCCTTTTACCTAGCCAGATTTCAAGGGCTAGATACAAACATTAAGAGCCCATAAACAAATACACAAGCTTTTTCTGATAGAAAATATTTGGAAATCTCAGCAGAGGACTTGTGAACCATACAAAGCTTTATTCTACATGTTATTCAGAGTAATGTATATGACTGGGAACTCACTTGTGTTTATGTTTATCACTACTGATGATATGTGGAGAAGTCAACATGTTTGAGACTTCAGCTAACCACCAAGACTTGTTGAAGTAGATGGGAGAAAAGGGCAATTTTAGAAATGTTCATGAAAAGTTCTCTTTTAACAAATTTAGTTCCTAATCAGCTCTATCAGCCATAATTCTGAAAGTTTTTGCATAGGAGTAATCTCTTAGGCCCTATTTCAGTAAGATAATTAATTAAATTAAAAGCGTTATCCAGCAGGCTTGTGCCATGACCTTGGGGTTACTGAGAATTTCTGTGCCATTCCTCTTTCCATGAAATGCCTTTTTGCTATATTAACATTTCAGTGTGTGATAAAACATCGTAATTGAACATAAGCATATTTACTCTGCTATTTGTTATAATTCTAATAATTACAATGAGCATTTTAATTACATGCTGAGAACACTGCTACTTACTGCCTATACTAGGGGCTGACAAGCAGAAAGAACAGGGTTGACAAAACTCAGGGGAGAGTTTTTTGTTTTTTTTTTACAAAAAATGATAGCCACATGCAAGACCTAAAGAAAAAGATTATCCAGGGTGAGAAATTATCACATGAATGTCTGGGAAAGTCAGAATCTATCTACCCAGAAAGTCTTAATGCAGATCTTTTGGGCATATGCATACTTTTACATATTACATGTTGAATTCTGCTTGTCAAATGAGTAATTTCAGATATTTTTTTCTCCTCTATTCTGTTTCTGAAAATCTGTGACTGCATATACTGACTCATTGCACAGAATTACTCTACTAGTAATTATAAACAGCAAATTCTGAGTTACCATGAACATAATCACTGGAAACTAATGAATATTTGATTTATGATAATATAAAAAGGTAATCAAATACTGACATTTTGTCAAAATCTCTACATCTAACCAGCCCAAGCCTATTTATGAAATAATAATATAGTATTTATTTCTTAGGCTATTGTGTGACATGTTCATTTATTTATTCTTATTCCCTTTAGATACAATCACAGCACTGACTTTGAGACTACTACTATTCTGGACTCTTATAGCTGCAACAGTGAACAGTAGCCCTTGAGTCTTCAGAAAGAAACTTGCACATAGCTCTAAAGTTTTCTCTAAAGAGAAGTTTAGGTAGGTTAATAAAGCACAGGACTGGAAAAATGTTCTAGACGTCACTGCTTTCAGGATTGTGCAATATACAGAGACCTCCAGCCACTCTCTGCTGATCTAAGTAACTCTCTTAACTCTCCAAAAAAGAAATCTCAAGGAGAAGGGATTGTGAGCCACAGTTAGTGCTTTTGATCCAGTCATCTGCACACAACAATGTGAAGGTGCACTCTTTTTTTCCAGCTCCTCTCAGCATCTGAGGGACCCAGCCATCACTGCATTGGTGGAAGTGATGCCTCTTCTTTCAAAAATAATCCACATCCATCTTCATCTCACTCATAAAGGCAGCCAGATTCAGTGCAAGTCCATAGGACATGACACTCCTGTTCTGAAGCCCACAGACCATATCTCCACATTTCAGTCAATCATCTCCACTCTCCAACTCTGTCGAGTTTGATGTTGCTGCTCTGTGAGACGAAGAGCTCAGCCACTAAAATCTCTCTGTCAGCTCTGCCAAAGCCATCCCATAACAAGCACAGTCTCTGAACATAACATGAACAATGCAAAACCTCTAGAGAAGCATGGTGAACATACGAACATGGTGAAATATGAACATCTAGTTTCCTAGTACATGTTTTTTATCTTGATTTTTCCAGTTTCAAATGGCCTGTTCTTAGTTCAATTGTATCTAAAATTCTTTTTACATTTGCATTGCTCAAAATCAAACATTTTGTATTGTCTTTTTACGAGAAATGCTTTTCAATCTCCTCCAGATTTCATTTCTCTCTTACCCTTTCCTCTCTGTACTGGCATGAAGTATATAAAGATGAGAATTCCTGTGACACTGCACAACAACAGAATACATAATTATTTCAGTGTGGTTTGAAGTTTAGCCCAATGTCTTTGCTGACCTTCTGGTTGATGTATTCAATGTGTTTCGTGTAGCTCTGCTTGTAGCTTTGTAAAAAAAAGAAGGTATTACTTTCTTATTAAGTACAAAAGGATGGATGAGTTTGTCTTAATGCAGTTAACCAGAAAATTGTACTAAGAAAAAGGGCAGAAAGACCCTTACATGCAGGTCTAGCTCTCCCTCACCCTGCCAGACCACTACGTGGCTCTTCTGAGAGATGTATGTTTCAGCAAGGAGTATCTAAAAAACAGGAGACATGGTTATGTTCCGATGGTGTGAAATACTCCTTCAGTCTTTTTACCCTGAAATCAAAAATTTCTCTTATCCTTAACTGTGGAAGCAACCTCAGTGGATATACTTCAGGCTGGGTTTCAGTTCTAGTATTTTGAGGCATGTTATACTGGAAAAGGAGCAATGTATAATAAGATTTTGGCCATTCAAAACTGGAATTTTCCTTCTGTAGAAAAGCCTGATAAATCAATTTTGGCTTTCTTGCCCCAAATCAGAATGAAAAGTCAAGATACTGAAATTTTTCACAGGAAGGGAAGTTCAGAAACATTCTGATGAAAAGAAAAGGTTTCTTTTGCCATCACTGCTGAAATTTCATTGATGCAAATCAAGACGTCAACAGTCTCCCAATGCCGAAGTGTTTTGCTTCTCAGTTTGATGTCAAAGACTATCTGACTGAACTCCCTATGTGCTCCCTAGGAACTCTAATCTAGACAATCCATGTCCCCATTCTTCTCTCCTGGCCAGTGTTTATTTCTCCAGCTGCAGGATGGTCCCCCAAATTATCAAACTGCTATTGGTCTTTCTGGAAGTCCCATGACTATGGACAATTTGAGCAAAAAAATATTGGGCAGCTTTTGCTACTAGTTACATGCTTTATATATAATTTATTCTTGATTTTAAATAAAAATCAACTGAGTGATAAATAGAACAAATAAAGAAGGGATGAGAAGGCAGACATGAAGAACAAAGACTTCTGGCAAAGTCAGAACACTACTGTGGGACTTGATTAAAGGAGATCAAAATTAATATAGATTTATAGTCATGCAAAGTGGTTTAATCAACTCTTTATTGGGAAAGAAGGCTCAAATTAATACTAATTAATCTACATTGACAACCTGAATCCAATTCTATTTTCATGCATAATTTCCTTGTAAAAGAGATGAAATTTAAAAAAAATAAATAAATTCAGTTTCTTCTTGAATTTTGCAGTTATGGTGGGTTAGGGAAAGCGTAGCACCAGTAACGATATTTTGTGCTTTCATTATGGAAAAAGCTCCTGTATTAAGAGTTATGTGCTGAAGAACAAGCCTTTCAGAAACCTTTCAGAGCATGCACAAAAATATGTAGATTAAGACAAAAAAAATAGAATAGTCATCATAAAGGTCCAGGCTGTGAGATTCATTTATCATTTTACTGAGAATAAAATGGAGGCCAGAAACCAGTTACAGTATGTCCATAACTTCTCATTTTAGAAAATGCCATATGTAGGCATTTTACAATACAGACTTTTACAATTGGAGAGAGTGAGACAGAAAATTGAAAGTTGATACAATATCCGTTTTTATGGTAAAGCTATTTTAGACTAATGAAAAAAAAAATCACATCTTTTCAGATCAAACATCATCACCACTGAAGTCTCATTTTGCAGAAATTTTCTTTGATGGAAAAAATAGGGTTGAACTTTTGGAGTTCAGAGCTATTCTTCAAGAAATTTCTTGGCATTTGTGAGGGATGATTTCCCTTTACAAATCTATCTGCCAATATAGAACATGTTTAGGCATATAACCACAAATTCTTTTCTTTATTTGAACTGTTACCTCTTTTCCAGTGTAAACATCAGTTTTACTCATTTGTAGTTCTCCTGATCTCCTTTGAGACCCTTAAAAACAGCCTCATAAGTTGCAAACCATAGTTAGGTATTTTTTGCATTCCTTTAGATCTCTTGGGTAAATAGCATCTGGCCTTGGCCTTTTGGACCTATTCATTTTGTGTATTTGTCCCATAGCCTGTTGTACTGACACTCTGAATTTAGACAGTCTCTAGTGTGTTGCCATGAAGAAGATTCTAGCACAGCAGCCTCCCTGAGTTCCTCCACAGCAAACACAGATGCAAAAAAGCACTATTTTTTTTCTCCTATAGTGTGCCATAATCTGATCATCTGTAGTCTTACAGACATTTTGGAAGGTTCTCTGCACCTGAAAAACGAGAGGTTAAATATTTTGTCTCTTGAAAGATATGCTTCAGTTTCTTTCTTGTTTTCTTTTTGTTTTCACATTCAACTTTATAGTATTTGTGCTCCTGTCCTTTTGCCTCATTTCAACATCTACATTTCTGCAGATTGGCTTCTTGCTATTTCTTGCCTTTTTTGTCTTTTTGTTTAGTCCTGCTAGTCTATCATTGCAGTGAGAAGAATGCAAACATCCTTCCAAAATAAAGAAAAAACAAGTGTTTTGAAGTTGGGTGTACAACACTGTGTTGCCAAGAAAATGTGCTTGTTTGCCTTATCCGGAATTTAATTTCAAAAGCCCTTGTTTTTATTGTTAGAAGCATAGACTGGACTTCACAAGAGAAAAGGAAATGATATAGCATTATATATATGCATGTAAGCTGCTTTGAAGTTTTCTTTCTGCTGAAATAAGATGTGAAGTGCAAAATGCCTTTAAGAAAGAAGAAGCTGGGTGAACGAAAGACAAAGCCAGTTCTCTGAGCATGCAGGTTTGTCATTTTGTGAAATAATATGCACATCAACTGGAAATACACATGTATTCAAAAAATCCATATGAACTCTCACACTTAAGTACAAGCATGCCTAAACTTTTCCTGGATTGTTCCCCTGGCTTGCTGTTTGGGGCAAAGTTGTACTGTGCATCCTTCTGTTGAGAGATCCCTGTATTTCATCACCTCTAATGTCCTGTCAGACAGCAATCTACATTTTCAAGGCTCTTGACTGTGTTTCCTTCCTGAATTGGCTACCTTATTTACTTTCCGAACTTGACTAACTTCATAACTTATTTAATAAACATCTCTGTATTTTTCCTCAGACTCTGCCACAACTGGAGGACACTGCCTATAAATATCTTACTTCTTCCCTATAGTATTCATTCCCAAAGCTCTTCTCTACTAAGGTGAAATTAAAACTTTTGGATTTTAGAAGTTCCCATTTCTATTAGAAATAATTTCCCAAAAAGCTGTGAGTTCAAAAATGGCTGATTTACACACACAACTCCAGTAGAGTTGAATTCATGCATTTTAAAAAACATAACACTGTCCCTATAATCATGAGATTCTCTCAAAAAATATATATTAAAAAATCAAATTATTAACCTTTAGTTTCTGTGTCGTTTGTGTTCACTTTATGGTAAGTCCCTCTAGCACACATATGAAGGCAGGCCCTCATATCTGTGCCTAAAGGTTTTGAGAACACAATGGTGTCAAAGGAGTTTTAGCACTCTGTTGTTATGTAGAGGCCAAAACTCTCACTTCTACTTAGAAAGTCAGATGAGAACCTGCGATTTTATATATCTACATGAGATGAAACTCCAAGAAAGGCAACAGATACCATATCAGCTATGTGGATGGATGCAGGACAATCTAAGAATGTAAGTGAAACAAGGTCTATGTAGAGAAGTGATAGTATTTTTTATTAGACTAGCTAATGCATTTGGTAAACACATAAGCTAAAACTTAGAGCATACAGATCCTTCCAAAGCTGTTCCAAAATATTTCAGAACTCTAGTTTCAAATTTTGGCTTCCAAATATCTGAACAATAGAGGGAGTTGGTAACACTGCAAGGGTTTGTCTGCCCTTGCTGGAAAGTTATTTAGTGTTGTGATGTGGAGTGGAGTACTACTGCCTTGTACAAACAGAGAATGTATTTATTTGTCACTCAGCACCTGCTATTTCATATTGATTTACTTAGCCCCTGTTTGTATGCCTGTGTTTGAGGAAGTTTTTTGGAGTTATCCCTTATTTTGCAGTCTGTAATTGTACTGCGTCCAGCTTGGCTATGCTCTTTCAGGGGCTAACCTCAATAAAACATTGAGCTAAAGTTACTTCAGTTTCCAAGCTCATAGGACTATTCCTATTAATCAGAGTGGTCTCACTGGTTTGGTCAGAGAAAATCTCTGACCTAAGAAATCAATGAGTACAATTTCTGTGTAGTGCTCTGGACAAATTTTTATTCCTCTAAATAGAGGTGAAATATTCATGAAATATTTCATTATGAAATACAGCTAATGGCATGATGGATTATGTTTTCCATGACATACTGCACTAGATGCTACATGGACACAATAAAAGTGAGGCCAGGATGCTTTATAGGAAAGGTAGTCCTGGTCCAAAGAAGAGCTTGGCAAAACGTGACAGAGTTGACAATAGCAGAAGTCGTTAAACTGTTTCAGAGAGAAGAAGAAGAAAAAAAAAACCAACTTGTAACTTTCTGCTGAATCCTCATTTCCAGAAAGAAATATTTCAGACTAGCACTTACGAGAACACCAAGAAGCTGCAAGGTGGGACCTTCTGGCCTTCTTGGAGACCAACAATTTAAAAAGTGTTTAATGTTTCTCAGCCTGCTGCTCATGTCAAAGGTGGATCTGAATATCCCCTGATTACCTTTTATCTCCCCAAAACTGATTCCTCTCAGGACTTACCACCAGCAGAAGTAAATAAATAGAGCAAATCTAATGTCTTTAAACAAGAAAAAATCCCCAACTTCACTTCTTTTTGGAAGAGATCTTACACAGAAATTAAGAAGCTAAAAATTCCTTGCTGGTGGTACAAGAAGCTTGTCCTTTTGAAGTGCAATGGAAACATTGCAAGCTGTAATGTTTGAACAGAGCTGCTTCAATGGTTATGCTACACAGTCTCTATTTATCAAAAATCATTAAGTTGCTCAATTCCATGAATAGTTGCTCAAGTGGACAGGCACAAAGTATTAACAAGTGTTAACATGTATTAAATACCCTTTCAAGTTGCTTAATTAGAAATATACACACAATCTTATTTTGATACAAGAAGAAGCAATTCCTAGCATTTGAGAAAAGCACAGAGGTTAACATAGCTGCTTTTAATATAAGGTAGAGGAGAACAGTCTGTCAACCCAATGAAACAAACTTGAAAAGGGTCACATCTGATCTCCCATATGCAGGAACACTTTTGAAAGACTGTTTTCTCTGGAGAAAACACTACTTTAGAAGTATTAGAGTAGGGTCTGGAGTTTACCAGAGAGAGAAGGAGAAGTGGAAAAAAGAGAGCTCTTGTCTGTGCAGCTTATATTAAGTTCCTGTTAAGTTCCTGTCCACAGTGCTGCCACTGTATGGTTTGAACCAAAAGCACAAATGACCAGCCAATGTCCCCTTCCTGTTTGTAAGACTTGAAGCATTTCTCATACTGAGTTTGACACTGCCATTTGTACTCTTTGGTGAGAAGTAATAAAAAGATCTTGAAATGGCGGATGAGGAGGGCTATACAAAACTTCATTTCCAAGCAAGAAAGAAAAGGTCTAGTGCAGGTAAGCATATAAGCATATATAATATTGCTTCAGTTGTATTCTGTAAATAACAAATCGCTCCAGCTATATTCAGCTACATTTGAGCTGTCAAAAAAAAAAAAAAAAAAAAAAATCTGCCAAAATTTTTAGATGATGTTGCTGAAGTCATCATAGATACTTGGCAGTATACAGCTAGTTGTGATGGATAGTAGATGAAATGCGGCAAAATAGTTCCACTGCGCTTGGAGTCCTGGTGCTGACAAGATGGAGAAGTGGAGATGGAAGCATATGGGGAACCAAATGAGACAGTAGTAGTCAGCAAGTTTGGCAGTGGTCTTAGCTTGATAGTAGTCTAAGTTTTGTCCAGCTTGTTTGCAGGAATCACAGTTAAGGAGAATTTAAGAATAATTTAAATGAAAAAGGTAAGATAGTTTTTTCAACAACTTTGGGGGATTTTGTCTAAAGTGACAGCAGTAGCAGAGGAAAAATCACTAAGATGTGTGTTGGAAAGCTTTCACACTCATCATTGTTACACTCTATTTCTTTTAAATGTCAGACCATAAAGATCAAGTCCTTAGGGCAATTTAGGCATCCAATTTCCAAACAGTTAACTAGGTATGATGAGGCATTCCTGAGAAATGCTGGCTAAATATTTATGTAAGAATAACTATGATAGTAAAAAAGCAAGAGCCAATTTCAGATATTCAGTATGACAGGACAAACTGTGTTTAATTTTATTGACATAAATTATGCCACTTTCCCTACAGTAATAACAATTTAAATAAGAGCCTGTTTGCAACTGCAATAAAAACACAGAGTCAGGAAACTTGAGAAAAATACTGGAAAAATTATTGTAAAGTTTTATGTTTACTTAACTAAGAATCTTCAGTGATCTTCAGAACATTCAGCAAAGTGCACAAAAATGTTGTTGTAATGGAGCAGATATTGAATATTTCCATTTCAAAGAAGCGGAAAGTTGAGCAAAGCATATGTGACCACATATACCTAACACTTTGTGACCACAATCACATAGAACACACAATGACTAAGTCAGGTTTAAAATGCTGCATCTTCATCCTCTCCCTGCATAACTTTGTAGCTTTCCAAGTAAAGACTGTTGCAGGAGCAAAGAGGCAGAAAAACATGAGAGAACAGCAGAAAGACTTCAGGACAGCGTAACTGAAGAAAACAATAATTTCCTTTAGCTCAGCTTATAAATGCACTGCAGACAGGGTGTGTCTCTGCTTGTAGATAAAGGTGCGTGAGCTAGCTTTAGGTAAGACACAGACTAGTCATGGTGGCAAGACACTCTGGAAAAGTATTTACTGAAAGGTTAGAAGTGGTTATAATAACCCATAGATACCATCTAGTGCAATATCCATGCCAATTCCTCCAGCAGAGAAGGAAGCACAAAATGCAGAACCTCTCTTCCTCCATGTGGTCTCATCCATTAGTGTGAGCCACAGAACCACCCTGAGGAGCTGAGCAAACACTGAGCTCTTAGCCCAAACCGAGCCACCAGCATGCTACTACCAGAACTCATCCTGAGTGATTTAGTGCAAACCTTCACATTTGCACAAGTCACTATGACTATTTCACTTCCAGTCTAGCCATTGTGCAAACCACAGCAGTTAGAATTAGACCTCAGAAATCCTAGCTGCTTTTTTTATGTCCTTGGGACAGCTCCCAAGGAAGAAGGAAAATGTACACGTTCTTAATTATATTATGTTGTATAGTCAGTAAAAAAAATACTGCATTCTATTTACATCTATTTTGCCATCTAAATAAGGTGGAAATGTAAAAATAATGGAGATTAGTTATCTGAATATTTAAAAATGATTAGCTATAAATACAGCCTCTTCCAGATAAATACTATTGAATAGAGAAATGAGGAAAAATGATGTTCAAACACTATGCAGAACTCTGATAGGTAGAAACCAGACATGAAGGGAAAGTGTAAGTGAAAACTTACTGCGTAACACAAGGTTCAAGTTACATCCTGATTTTCAAACTACCAAGTGTTGCAGTTTTCAAAACTTTTCAGTCTGAATTTGTTTCCTGATTCATATCTGGTTTGAACCACCAACATTTGAAATATAATGGCTTTTAAAGGAGAAGTCATATCATCACTTTAGTCCTTAACCAAACTCCATGGGATACTTCCTGAAGTACTTCCTGAATAAGAACAAAACATTCTCCACAAGTTACCAGTTTTGGCATCCTGTTGTGTCTTCTAAGAATGGCCATTTCCATGACACGAAAAGTCACTGTTCTGTTATTCTCTGACTTTATTTCTGGACCCCAGCTGAAGAAAAATTAGCGTGTAAAATCTTTTTCCCATGAACTTATGTTTGGAGGTAGTAAACAATATATTATGTTGTCTTTCCAGAAGGAAATTCAGAAACATGTTCCTGAAAGCACTACTGCTAGAAGGCTAGGAAGCAAATTTAAAGTGACATTTCCCACATAGCTGGGCAACTTTAGCTGTTCTCCTCCTTGCTCTAAGGATTCCTTCATGGCATCAGAGAACAACTTTTGTATCTCTGTTATTTTAAAGAGCTTTACTCTCTTGTGCCTACACTAACTATATTACTACTCCTTCCAAGAGCACACTGACAGTCTGATGGAATGAGTCCAGCAGAGGGCTACCAAGACAGTTAGGAAGTTGGAGAAATGACACAGAAGGAGAGGCTGAGTGAATTGGCTTTGTGGTGACTTAAGAAGAGAAGATTCAAGGGAGTCTTTAACTACCTGATGGGAAGCTGTAGAGAAGACAGAGTCAGACTCTTCTTTGAGGTGCACACTGGAAGGATAAGAGGCAATGGACAAAAGTTGGAATATGGAAAATCCTGTTTTGATACACAGATTTTTTTTTCCTTTACCATGGTGGCAGTAAAACCATAGGACAGGTGCCCAGAGAGGCTGTAAAATCTCCATCCTTGGAGAAATTCACTGAACAAGGCCACGAGTAACCCAATCTAACTCCCACTTTGAGCTGGAGGCTGGACTAGATGGCCTGCCAAGATCCCTTCCAACCTACATGATTCTATGTCAAGACATGTAGAAATACAGAAATAAATTGAGTGAGTGAGCAAACAGAAACTGCAAATTTCACTAGGAAGAGGCATGTTATGAGAGCGGCAGTTCTACAAGAATAAATTTTAAGATTATTAGGTACTGATGAGAAGGAAGATTCACCTTGACTGTGCTTTTCCAGGCTTTCTTGATTCTAATTAAAAGAAGTATTCTTAGAGTTGTGAGAGCTCATTTCTGCATCTCTAATCACAGATGTTTGAAGTTCATCAGGCACCTGTTCCTCAAAGAAGCCTTGTTTAGTGCACTGATACTTAATATTCTGTAGATTTTTTATTAATTTGCCAGTAGGAATTGGTTGAACATCAAGAACTCAATAAACAAATGAGCTTCAAATCGTAACACAGATTTTTCTACAAACCTCTGACTAGGCATCCAGTGTCCAGTGATAAAACCTGTCTGTGGGTCCTGAGATTACAGAGCTTCTTTGTCAGAGAATCTAGTGGGCCTTTCTTACGTATGGATAGCCACAGGCCCAGAACTTTCATTTTTATTCTTAAGTGTATATGTATAGCTCTTCTTTGCAACTGTTAGAAACTTTAGCTCTTCTTTACACCTCTCTCACCAAGTTTGTGAGGTTTTGTTTACTAATATCTGTTAAGTGCTTGCTGTGACACCTAAAAGTCTTCATGATATCCGCCAGAGTGACATCGCCATGCTATGAAGAAGCAGAAACTGTTCAATGGGTGCTCCACTCACCATGATAAGTTAAGAGTATGGATGAATTCAGAAATATTCTACAAAAGGATAAAACCTCAAATGAACAGAAAAGCAGCAAAGACATTAGACTGCAAAAATTCAAGTCCATAATCTGAAGAGCTTTTCATAACTGAAAGTTTATTAGAAGCAAGAACTACTTGATATGCATAAGACAAAAAAAAGGAAAAAGGCAACTGTGACAAATTACATGGAATAGTGACTGTGATGGATGTTTGTTCTGTCTGATAGATGTCTAGAGAAACCCAGCATTATGTCTCATGCCTATTTGTAAACCATCTTCTTTTTTACAGAACTTACTTCTCATTCCTCAGGCTTACAATATGCCATTGCACTCTCAGGATTTCTGAATGTTCTGTTTCTGGGAGCTGTGATCACACTATTTCAGCAATGTGAGTGACTGAATAAAATGTTTTGTTTATTCCTGTGTAATTGATAGATTTTGATGATAGATAGAAAATCCTTAAGTTTTACAAACACACTGTTCTGATAAGATGACAAGATTGTTCATATCTTCTATCATTGGGTTTCTGCAATAGCAGAAAGTTACAAGAGTTTTGGGGCTATGGATCTCTGCAAGGTCAGTAGTTTTCAGAGGCCTGTTGAACTTGGGGTTTATGAATAGGGCTGGAGTCTTTCTCACTTTCCACTCCCTCAACCTGAGAATCCCTCTTCTTTCTTTCCAAAACTGAAAACCAACCAAGTCTTCCAGCCAAAGCATCCATTCAGCTATTCAGAAAGCCTCTTTTAATAATGAACCAGAATTCATTCCAGACAAATGATACAACTGGAAGCCTTTCTATTTCCTTCTCTCCTTATCTTCATACGCAGTCTTCACCTCCTGATGCCCTACTTTGCCTGCCATAAGTCTCAACCAGTCCTCAATGACCTGTACAATGGGAAATGTGAGCTGGTCTCCAGAGATGGGTGAGATGGGAGGCTGGAAGATGATATAACCAGCTTGAAAAGACCTCTTTAAACAGATATAAAAATATATGCCTCTAAGTTTACAAAGATGACCTTTGCATAGTGCATGGAAGTTATGCATCAGCACAGGATCACTGCCAGCACTGACCACATGCAAACTGAGCTTACCTTTCCACCACAGATATCTGCCATTATCACTGTACATCTTTATGGATCAGAGATAAATGGTTACAGTTGCTCTGACCCTGCAACTTAAGTTTTTAGGTGACCATCAGCAAGCATCTGAATATTTCTTTGAGGAGCCTAATTTTAGAGTCCACCTTTAGAAAAACTTGGCCTCATAATCTCAATGTCCAAGTTGCTTTTGGACATCAAAATCATCTTGTTCATCAAAATCATTGGAGAATCAGGGAGAAAATGTGAGTTCAAAAGCACTTCTGGGTACAAGTGTCTTGTTAATGGCAGAGTCAGTCATGCTCTCTTTCATAGGATGTGAGATGTGAGTCCTGCCTTTCCACATTAGCCCATTTTTTTTCTGAAAACAGCTCAGTACAGATTTCAGGCAGTGAAAATGCAAAGACAAAGCCATATTATTTGAAAGACAGCTGTAGCATGCCATGCTGTCAAAAAACATGATGATAATGTGGTCAAGACTGTCTTTGTAAAGTCAGTCACTACACATATTTGTTTAACATATAGGAATCAGAGGCTCAACTCCCCACTAACCATTTACAGGAGGGGTGGAAGGACTGAGTTTCTGTTTAGAACTTCTGTTATTTTCCATGGAAAAGAACTGTGGGGTTTCTTGATTGTTCACTTGTGAGTTTTATATTAAAATGGTGAAGATTCCTATCCAGGTGACTTGCAATCAAGTGACATGTGGAAGCCCAGAGAAAAACTTCCTGAAAGTGATAATACTTCTGAAGAACATCTTCATGAAAACAGCTTACTCACTGCATTAAAGGACAGCTTATGCATACACACAAATGGTAAGGAAATGAAAGTCTTGCCCACAATAGCATAAATGGTCTGAAGAAGCACCTATATGAAAGGACTGACCTTCAAATACCAGAATAATCTTATTTCTATTGTTGAGGAGGTATAATGTGATTTATTACAGAGAGCTGTTCTTAAAAATTTTAGTTCATGCAAGAAATAAAAGTGGAGCAGTGTTGCTCAAGATCTTTGTTGCCTCCATGTATTGTATCTGAACTAACTGTACTACCCCCATGATTTCAGCAGAACAGGTAATTTACTCCATGGGTTTTGCCCCAAATTTTATGTGAGCTATTTAGCAAAATTATCTGGAGTTCTGAAATATCTGAAAATACAAAGAGGTTCCTAATGAAAGAATGACTATACTGATTACTACTATAAAGCAGGAACTGTATACGTTCATAAAAAGGGATACAGCATCACAATTTCTGTCCCCTCATTTAAAGCTTCTTTGTGCTTATTTTCAAAACCACCAGAAAAAGCGGAGACCAATAACAATGATTTCAGTTCTAAATAAAGAAGTGACAAAAGCCCTTTATCCCAAACTCTTCACAGACTCCAGATGTGAACTCTGCCCCGTTGGCTGGAAGCTTCATTATGGGAGATGTTATTACTACTCAGAAAATCGTGATACCTGGAAAAATAGTAAGGAGTATTGCTTGGGAAAAAAATCTGAGCTCCTGGTTATAGAGGATGAGACTGAAATGGTAAATTTGTAAGACATTCTGTGTTTCAAATGCTCTTTTTATTATACTGTGTGATTCTACATTTCAGAGTAGAGCTTTCACTGTACTGTAAGAAGCCATTTCTGATTCAAATATCCTCACAAAATGTGTTGTCAGTGATAAGTGCACTGATGACAGATTATTGCATGCTAAGAAACTATTGACAAGAGGACCAGTGGTCCATATTTCATTTAAACAAAGAATGTAATGATATTCCTAGAGACTATCTCCAGTGAGAAGCAGCTGGTATTTGATTGAAGAATTCTTGCATGCTTTATTCTAAAAGAAAAAAAAAAAAAAAAAAAAGCTATTCAGAAGAAAGTTGTTATAAAACTTTGTTATTGATTGTCCTTGAGGGATGCAGTTATTTCTCTGTGTATATTTTTTACATTTTTAAATGTAAAGTGTCAGGTCTGTATTGATAGCAAAAACAGTTATGTGGGCCAATTTCTAACCTGCAGTCTGCCTCTTCAGAGCTACACCTGTTGCATAAAAGTCCAGGCAGTGACCCACAGCACCTGGGTATGTAGGTGCTTTTGAATCAGAACTAATTTAGATTTTTTTTCTCAATTGTTTGGAAAACATTCCCTGGAATCTTCGGGTATGAAAATTTTGCTATTTTTATTATCACAGATCAACACTAAATGTTACCAGTACTAGATTTTTTTTGAGGTGTCATAATTATTAGAGAACAAAGACTTGCCTCTCTCTCCAGGATTTCTTAAACAAAATGAAGAATAAAGACACTAGCTTTGTTTGGATTGGATTAAGATTTGATGAGAATGAAGAAAGATGGATATGGCTCAATGATCCTAAACGCCCAGGGCACAGGTAGGTCCATTCTGAGATGAACCTGCATTGGCCTCCGCGATGTGTCCTCCACTCTCTGTTCCCAGGATATTCAGCCATCAGATGAAGACAAAGTAGCAATAAGATGTAAGAACTCATACTCCAGTTAGGCAGCCTGGCCTATTCTGAGTTTTCTTAGCACAGAATTATGATCAAAATAATGAAATTAATGAAATTCCTTGACAGTTCTCAGGAAAAGGAACTAATTTTATTAGGTACGTGAATGCTACACCTCCAGCTACATTGCAAATAGGGAGACAGAGAAAGTATAAAATTTACTAAACAAATAAAACCCGTCTGTATGTCAGAGAATCAAAAGAATCGAAAGCTTAAAGACAGAAAAAAAATCCAGTCTTTGTGATTTCACTCCTTATATTGGCAAACAGAATTGTCCAATGACTTTCATGCCTGTGTGGCTATTTTGCTCTTACAGTTTTACAATAAAAGGAAAGAAGCAAGAAGAAAAATGTGCTGCCTATAAGCTGGCAGAAGTGTATGCTGATAACTGCTGTTCCCTATACAAGTGGATTTGCAGGAAGATGGCAGTTTTGTTGACTATCTAGGAGACTGCAAAATGAAAGCAAATAAGAGACTTTGAAGATTTACACCGTTTTACAGCAAGTAGGATAGCTGAGGTAAAACTAAGGGGAAAATTGTTTGATGAATTGAAATATTGTGATTCTATTTGTAATTAAAGTCTGTGAAGATTTCAGACTTGTGTCTCTCTTCTTTTTCAGGATGAATTTATAAAATGTGCATCTGTGTGTGCTTGATACACTACCCCTTAGAGCTATAAAAATAAGCAGCTTACCAGCTTTAAGTAGCTTATAGAGACTTAAGGAGCTTATAGAGACTAGAGCTTATAGTAAACTACAGGAAAAGTGAGGGTTTTGTACCAGCCTACTAACTAGATGTCACAGAAGGCAAAAAGGTATGACTGCTGCTTTTGCTAACTTTAATTGAAAAAATGATAATCAGCACTATGTGCTTAAAAGGTCCTGCAAATGTTACCACTAAAAGGCAAATATGGGAAGCTAGCATGGCTCTACATAAGTAAAAGTCAAGATCTATTTTTTTTAACACAAAAAGTTTGATTTTATGTACTTATTTCAGGGTTACAAGGTTTGGCACTTACTTAAAAATACCAGAAACACCTCTTCAATTCTGAGATTTCATCACTTGACATAATGCCTTTGTTCTACTAGCAATATCTCTACTAGTAATGGCAAAACTATTTATGGGGCTACAGGGCTACAAACCCCCCATTTCAGTAGTCTACTTTATAGATTTTATCTTTTTACAAGTCACAAAAGGATGTTGAAAACCCTCCTATGACCCAAGGCTCCTG
This sequence comes from Rhea pennata, assembly GCF_028389875.1. Lineage (NCBI taxonomy): Eukaryota > Metazoa > Chordata > Aves > Rheiformes > Rheidae > Rhea > Rhea pennata. The sequence goes on along the minus strand of NC_084663.1, from coordinate 83,528,383 downwards.
ATCAGGACCAGGCAGCAGATATTCTTACAGGGATTTGCTCTTTCCTATCTGCTTTTAACCTCAAGATGACTTGTACATGTCTGAGTGTGGTCTGTAGTGCTTCATTGTGATGTATAATCAGAATGTGCTAAGTATTTAACTTCTATAGCAGCCCCCTCCAAAAGATGATTATAATGACAACTGTAGGATGTAAGGCCAAGTTTGAATTTCCTGTAACTGGGGGAGAGGAAGGCCTTTCTGCAGAACTGGTATGCTGTATTTTGCACTGCAGTAGCAATGTAGGCAACTTAGTTGTTTGCTCAGTGTACACTAATCTCTGCCTTTGTAGGTTTTGTTTCATGTATCAGGAATTAGGTGCAAGAATGGGACACTCTAGCATTTTTGGAAATTGTTTAAGAATTCATTTCTAAAAATACTGAGCCAAACATAGCATGCAATTGCAATGATTCCTGTGATTTGACTGTTACTTCCATGGGTATGATATAATTAAAATCACATCCCACAGTAGAGTTTAGATTATATGCAATCTATTATCAGGTAAATTGCACACAGTGAGGTAATTTACACCAATTTATGGATGTGTGGTAAAGACACAATTGCGATATTGGTATACATTTCTAACACTACCTGGCTAACACTTTAATAACAAAAAAACTTTTTCGTTAAATTGATGTATGGTAATATATCATACTCATATGTAGTTTTTGATAGCTTCATAATTGAGGAAACTCTGATTTCTACCACGACCCGTTTTCTAACCATTCTAGAATGATCCATTTTAAAATAGTTGTTTTAAAATATCCCTGGCAATATATATAAAACGCTGTCTTTCCAGTACCAGCGTTGCAAATGTATTCTTTTAAAATACAATTTACCATTATAAATATTTCTGTACTTAATTGATTAATCTTTGCTTTTTGTAGCACTCAAAATACTGTATCAATATACCACATCACATGCATTTTTTAAAGTTACATATATAGACATCATATATTAGTGATCATGATCACTACTATTAATAGGAGGAATGTATAGTGAGAGAAACAGGGTTTTCTTGCTTAGAGCTGAGGACGCCTTGTAATTGAATCCATTTTTCATTATTACTTCAGTTTATTCATAATTTTCTATTGATTTTAATTTCTGCCTTCAGAATTGACCTAAAAAGAAAGTGTATTTTTCCTTTTTACATATATTCAAATACAATAACAAAAAGAAAATAAGGTCAGCTAAAACAAATAATTGCAGCTTACAATTAGCAATATCCATAGGGCTGGAATGGATTATTTATTCTTTTGTGCTACTCTTTTATATTTCTTCCATGATTCTCTAAATGCACGGTTCATACAACATATTGGGCACTGGGCACTCCCACTAATACCACACTTCACATTGTCCCTCTCTCCCAGCCCTGCTGCTGCAGTTCGCTGTCAGTGAATACTACAGGCTGGACTCATTCCAGTGTGTCACCTCTCTTTTGTTGCTGACTGCTGTTGCTTGAGCTAGATTCCTCTACAACCATTCACAACAACTGTTTTAAATGCAGCCCAGTCATAATTTGGGATCTGCCTGCCCCATTATTTAGAAGTCTAGGGACAGAGACTGACAACTTTTCCCATGACAGATAAATTTCTACAGTCTCACTTGGCTTGTACTAATCTAGACAATAAATTTTTGGGGGTTGCAGTCTTCCTTTTAAAGCCCTTGCAATGTGATGCATCTGCTAATAATGATAGTTTACTACCGTAATATTTGTATCTATTATGTGGCAGGTAGAGCTATGGGGCAGGTTTAGCTCAGTTGGTTAGAGTGTGGTGCTGCTAATGCCAAGGTTGTGGGTTGAATCCCTGTACGGGCTATGCTGAAGGTCAGACTAGATGATCTCCAGAGGTCCCTTCCAACTTTACTATTCTATGATTCTATGATGTCAATTATTTCAGTGTCATAGTCAGAAGTCATAGTAAATACTCAAAAGACATTCTCCTGATTGGCCATGGTTAAACTAGTATTAGCATCTAACTTAAGAAGCCATTTTATGCACCTTTTTATTTAAAGGATCTACTGGCCAGGATCTGATCAATAATAACCATTACATTTTCCCTAATAATTCAGTCTGACTTTGGGTGTGTTTTTCACCTGCTTCCACTTTTGTTTGCCCTCCTTCTGTTTTTACAGCAAACCAAGTAGTGATGAGTGATATACGATTCACTGAAGGCTGGCAGCATCTCAGTATCAGGAGTACATGGGCTTTTAGCCTTGTACTCCCCTGCAAAAGGGTCACCAGCTGCATCAAACCATTAGTCTCCATCCCTTGGCTATGCATCCATATGAGAGGGTACTTTGCTAAAGCCTGTGTTCATGCCTTACTTTGCACATAATGCTACTTTTTTAGCTTTTCCACCTCAGCCTAGCAGGCTCTGCACTGTCCTCTTTTAGCGCTCGTGCTTCTTGTAGTGATACTCACACTGATACTTAAACTTCACACTTTTTGTATTAATATTTAGCTTTCTATTTAATTCCCTGATTTTCACTCATAGCAGTCTTTCTTCTAACTTGCTGTACAGCTGCAGTTCCTTCCAGAGTTTTACACTCTATTTTTTTTTAATTCAATAGGCTTTATTTCAGCTTGTAATTTCTCATCCTGGCCTTTAAAGTCTGAATTTCTTTATCTAGTTTATGCATTACTGACCACATCACCTGTGCTCTGTCTCATTTATTTAATTTCTTTATGGGAATGTGCTCTAGGTGACCCTGCTGAGTAGGGGGGGTTGGACTAGATGATCTCCAGAGGTCCCTTCCAACCTTACTGATTCTATGATTCTATGATTCTAAGGTTTTGGTGTTAATACTTTAAAATTTTTATTCTCTTGTTCACCTCTGAGCTGTTTTTACTTAGCTTGATTTTGAAGTGCTTAATCTTCACTGAGCAACCTCATTTCCAAGCTCAGACAGAATCAAAATGAGAACAAGTTAGACAATTGTTTCCTGACTGCTAGACAACTGTTACCATAGCTAAAACAAGCTAAAATCAGTTGAGGTCCAGACCAGTCTTGCACTGAAAAATAAAGACCTGTTACCTTTAACAAGTAATGCAACAATCATATTTACTGTGCTACAGGGCTACCTTGTTTTCTTTTCCATGTTCTGTCAAAGCTTTTCTGCACAACAGTGAATGGGCCTTTTATAGGGGTGTGATACGGATATCACAAGCATTATATAGTTATCAGTCTGTAGCAGTTCATTCAAGGCACATGGAGAATTGAACTTCGCCATTTATTCACCTGAATGCTGGATCTAGCCATTTCAACATCACATGCCTTAGAGTTCTGAATGCCATTTGAATTCTTCTCTGAATTCTGTGAAATAGAAAATCTTGAATGCTTGTAATTTTAATGTCAATTACCTGGCATACTTGAAAAGTGAAAAATAGTTGCACCAGCATATCTACCCAAGCTTGGAGATCTCAGCAACTTTTTTGGTGTTACTGCTGTGCTCTTTTTTCTGACACCTAGCAGGCACACAGATATATAATGAAAGTGTAGAGTCAACACTCTATAGGAGGAAATATTTCATTGTTCATCAACAGAACAGTTCAAGTGCTCAACAAATACCACTGTTAAAAGTGCAAAATAAACAAACTAAATAACAGAGGAGTGAAGGATTATCCTTGAGGTCTGTTTTATTCCTGTTACAGGCTTTTGAACACATGATCTACACCGCACTTCATATAGAAATGCAGTCGGTTTGGCAGTGCCCAGTAAATTAAATACAAAACAGCTTTCTCACACACTTGGGTTAGTTGGTGATCACTCTGAGCACTAGACTAGATTTTTATGCTGAAACTACAAAGACAGGTAAAAGAGTCCTGATTCTTCAGGAACTGTGTTGTGTTTACTTGTGAAATACTATGTGCTTTCTCCTCACTCATCAATTCCTAGCTCTAGAGATCACTCAGTCAGCCTTCTAGTTCATAGTAAATTGTTAATCCGTTATGCTCTGTTTGCTCCTCTTCAAGGCTCTGCACTGTGTTTTTGTAGGAGAATCGACTTTGCATAGAAAACCAACCAAGACTCAGGCTTTATTGAGGAAAATTCTCTGGAAGCTGAATTCTGCTCTGTGGCATCCCAGATGGTACTCTACTGTTCTACTGACTTCTTCTTATGGAAACTTTATGCACTACTCCCTGTGAGTGAGACCTGCGACACTACCCAGTGTTGCAAGAGGTAATATTTCATTCCTCTTCTTTGAAGCATTTTGATCACTGTTTCTATTGCAGAGCTCATTGAATATATTCTGGGCTTTAAATTTTTTTCTCCTGTTAGAAAAAACATATTTGATTAAACATTATGCAACATAATATGAAAAATATAAAAAGGGACAGTCTTCTTAAAGGCTTCCTAAATAGTCGTTAAAAAAAAAATCTATAAAGACTTAAGGATGGCATCTAGTTCCCACAGAACTACTCTAATGAAGACTGAGAACAAATCCCTTAGCTTTCTGTAGGTTGTTCCCAAGAAGAACAAGCACTGATAACTTCTCTGCAGAGCTGTAAATGAAAAAATTCTTATAAATATGTGTTCAAGCATATTCATTCATGGACTGGTTTTCTGCCTCCTGGGTAAAAATACAAAGGTTTTGCATACTTGTGGTTGTAGAGAAATAACACTAGAGAGCACTGAAAGTTTTGTGGAAGGAGTGCTTTTTGTACTCCAATTTGTTTCCTAAATTGAGCTGCAACAATTCTCATTAAGGGAGGGCTAGAAGGCCACAAAAAGGACCTGCTGATCTCGTGCTGGCCATATGCCTTAGATGTCTCTGTTACTTTAAACATGTAGGGTGAAAGAAATCAGAGAATCATGAAACTATCAAATATATTGGGGAGGAAGGCACCTCTGGATATCAGTAGTCCAAACCCTTTGTCAAAGCAGGGCTAACTTTGAAGTTGGATCTGGCTGCTGAGGGCAGCTCTCCTGCCCAGGTGTGTTTAGGAAATCTCCAGGGATGGAGATCCTGTAGCCTTTCCAGGCACCCTTTCCAATGCAACACAACTCTCATGAGGGAAGAAATTCTTCCTTCTGTCCAATCAGAATTTCTTTTGCTGCAACTTGTGACCATTTCCTCTTGTATTATCATAGCGCACATCTAAGAAGAGTCTGGCTCTATCTTCTCTTTAATCTACCTATTAAGTGGTGGGAGTATGCACTGTGGACCTTCTTTCCCTTAATTTTCTCTTCTTCAGGCTGAACAGACCCTGATCCTTCAGCCTCACCTCACATATCATGTACCCCAACCCTCTCTTCATCTTAGTTAATCTCCACTGGATTTGTCAAATTCTGTAGTAGGAAGCCCAAAACCAGACATAGGACACCAAATGTGGCTTTGTAACTGTGCTGAGCAAAGTGGAGAAAATTACCTTCCTGCATCTGATGGCTCTACTCTTGCCAGTGTGGCCCATATACAGTTAGATATATAATTATATCTATATCTATATATCTGTATCTATATATAGATTATCTATAACTATATAGATATAGCTATAAACTATTATATTCTTTCTAAGAGCTTTTAAAACATGAATAGTCTGTATTTTCTGGTTGGCTAGTGTTGAGCTATCCTATCACAGTGAGATCTCATTCAGATCTTATCTCAAATTCAGCTCTCTCTCCCAATGATTGCAATGTATCTAGAGATATTTTTGGATAGAGGGAACATTCACCTGTTCTAACTTTGAAAATATATTGTAAGCTGATTCTGTCCCTGTGAATGATGAGAAAAAGAACATTCCAAAGGAGGTGCCCAGCACTCTGCATTGCAATGTGTTCACATGGAGTCAGGATGTGCTCACTCTGCCACAGTGCTGTGGTCACACCAGGCTGATCTGCAACCCTGTCTCACTGTGCAGAAATCTGTTATACAAAGCACCAGGTGCTGTTGCATAGACATATACTCATCAGAGTGTTGCACTATATTTTTTCCACTAGCCATTTGCCAAGTCACAGATACAGAGTTTCTGAAGGCCAGAATGTACCTTATAGCATAGCCAAATGCTTTACCCATGGAAAAAGTCCCAGTAGATTAACTGCTTCACTGCTCTAAAGCAAAACTAACTCACAATGTGAGAGGTGAAGGAGAGGAGAGACTGTAGCTTGGGAAAGTGCTGGAGGAGGTGTTGACTAGCCACTATGGCAACCATCCTGGTATACCGCCACCAGACTTCATAGGAGATTCTCCCCATCACTGCCTAGCATTAAAAAATTTATCCAAGGTAGTACATGGCAGTTAGAATAAGTATTCAAGACAGTAACACCTTTAGGGAATGAGCCTGAAATTTAAAAACAGTTGACATGCCAAATCTCAAAACCTTGCACAGGGAATGAGCCCATCTCACAGGATTCTAGTCCTGTTTGCTTGCCATCTGCTCCTCAGGTCTCACCTACTGAACATGAAGCTGCTGTCATGGAAATTAGCTTGCAATATTTAGGCACTGATGGCTTGTATTTTCTCAGTAAACTGTTTTTGCTCTGTTTAGAAGACAGCATTTTTGCTTCAGTGTGGGGTAACAGTGCATAGGCTCTTGTTTATTACACTCAAGGGAGTGTATTATGCTGTAAACATTCCTCTGATCATCTTCTCTAGGTGTTGTTGCTCCTATACCATGTTATATGTACAGGCTATCTGGGTTACAGAATCCATTCAGGGAATTTCAGGTACAGGGTTTAGAATCACATTCCAAGATGGAGATGTAGGCATGGCACTCGCATATCTCAGATTAGGACTTTCTATGTTGCAGCTCTGGAAAATATGTTGCCATTAGAAAACAGAGATTCGTTGTCAGAGCAGCAGTTCAAGCTCTGAAAATGTGCAGCATGTAGAAGGTAGAGCTCTGGGCTGAACTGTGTGTTCTGTGGCAGAAGGTGCTGAATTCTGCTTTGCAGCTCATGTTGCTGTTTTCAGTCTACTTTTTGCCTTTGCAAATGCCACACAATGAAGGACAGTGTCACACCCACAGAAGGGGTGTCATCTGCACTTCTCCCCTGTTATGTGTGTTATCACATCTCCCCTGTGCATGACTAAACTGGTAACCATGCTAGCACCAGAACATCACTAGCCGGTAGCTCAGTGATGACTGTTAGCAGCAGAGAATGTGTCTGTGTGCAATCATAAAGATGGAGGAGAACCTGAGCCAGCATTCATTTAACTACCTCTGTACAGCCACTTCAGGTCCAGCTTGCCAAACTCAAAATGATTGGCAGAGGAATCACATCTATCCATCCTCACCATCCTTCCACTGGGCAGTATTTACCAGATATTTTCATCTTCTGGCAAATGGTCTGAAAACTCAAAGCCAAAGGATCACTTCCCTCCTGTCATGCAGCTGACTAATGCCCACCACCCCTGCTGTTTACTGGCTTCACCAATGATTGTATACTACAAGCTAAGTTATTCAGGTAGCTGGGAGGAGAGGAGAGAGTGAGATACTGCTCCATTTCACCTGGTAAAGTCAAAAGACACAGAATGAGTGTGGATCTCGGAAAAAGTTAGACTAGATGGTTGCACAACCCAGGCTACAGCTGTGATCTAGGCTTCTGATGAAGCATACAGATATTTGGACAACCTTTTTCACCCCAGGAATAACAAATAAAAATCGCTGTGACTTCTGAACAGGGGCACAGTGAAAAAACAAGAGTAAAAGGGCAAAAGCTGCTGCAAGAGAGATTCTGACTGCACAGAAGGAAAAATTTTCTTCTTTCATGAGTGGTGCAGTGCTGGAGTAGGTACCAAATAGACCATGCAATCTCTATCCTTGGAGATTTCTAAAAGCTAACTGGACAAAGCCCTGCATGACCTGCTCTCTCTTTGAAAGCGACTCTGCTTTGAGCAAGGTATGAACTACAGATTTCCAGAGATCCTTTCCTCCCTAGATTATTCAATGATTCTGTGATAAACAGACTGGTAATCCTCCAAAGTCCTGGAGATCTGACTTCAATTTGAATGGAACTACTATCCCCAGACACATTTGGTAAGGAGGATTTTCCTTGTCTTTCTGAGTAGGTGGTTGTTCTGCTGCCAGATCATCTCTTGGTTCGATAATAGCCTTTTCCCACAGCAGCTAGGACACAGGGATTGTTTCTTCTGGACTGAAAGTGTCACAGACACTGCATTGTGAGAGATCAATGAGTCAGACAGTAAGTATAGCTAGCAGACTCTACAACTAAAATGATAATATCTATGGGTGTTTTGCAAGTATGCACTGGAAAATAACTTTAAAGTCTGCGTATTATTTTGCCATTTTCTTCAGAAAAGTAAGAATGTTTTAAATCACAAAGTATACAATTGTCAGGTCTCCACTGTACACTTACTGACACTGCACTTGTTCCTGAATATGTTTGGGAGAGAGAGAGAGGGAGGGAGGTGAGATGAGGAGAGAGGAGGGGAGGGGAGGAGAGGGGAAGGAAAAGGAGGGAAGGGGAGGAGAGGGGAGGAGAGCAGAGGGGAGCAGAGAAGAGGAGGGGAGCAGAGGAGAGGGGAGGGGAGAGGTTTCCTTAAAATAGAAACAATATTTTTTTCTACTAGCTCAGAAAGAGCCTTGCGTAGATAGACTATGTGTGATTAGATTTGGATGAGTTTGAATCATTTAGAAGGGATAACGTGAAAAAAGACTGCTTTGGTTTATATGAAATGATGGAAAGGGAGACTGAGAGTTCAAGCATCCTCTTTGGCCATCTCTTTCTCCATTATGGACCAGACTGAAAAAAAAAGGAAAGGTTAGCGGGTTTTAGGTTGGTTACTTAATTAGTTAGTTAGTTAGTTTTTTCATTTCAGAGCCTGAATATCCTGTTGCAAAGGATGGTAAGAACTTTGGGGCAGGCAGTAGAAACTGACTGTCAAAGGAGAACCAAGTGTCAGTCTGGATCAGTCATAGGGTTGCCATATAGGTTGCCACAAAAGTATCCACATCTGCATACATGGCTGTTCACTTTGTGGCTGACAGAGCAACAATGATTCAGATATGTTGCGATATAAATCGTACCTGAGTGGCATGTCTGAGTAATGTGTTCCATGACTACCAAAGGACGATTTTTTTCCCTAAACCTTTTTGTTTCTGCATTTATCACTGTTGTGAGCACTGAAAGTAAGAAGGGAAAAGATCAGTAATGCAGAATCACAAAACCCAGACTTTTCTTCATTTTAATCTGTAGGGATGAAATAGTGCCATTGAATGTACCAGAAAAGGAGAACAGGATACATAACAGAGTAGAAATATTATTTTCAGTTAACTGGTGTATGTTCATGGAGTCTATCATCTATGTTGAATTTTAAAGGAATTTTCTAAATGGGAACAAAGCACAAGATCAGTAACATAGCACTTAACAGGAAATATCAGACTGTCTACATATACAAACCTCTGTGTTGTTATACATTTTTTAGGCTTGAAAAAGGCTCTAAGCTTCAAATTAAGCCTGCTTGTTTTATTTTGTTTTGTTTTAAAAAATAATAATAATAATAATAAAAAAAACAGTAATCAAAATATCCTGCAGCAAAAGTATGGGTTATGAACGAGGAGTTGAAGGAGACTCAGACCGTGGAGTTACTAGGTCAAACAGGAGATATAATAATGGAATAAAATAAAAGTATCCAAATATTATTTTAAAATGGATTGATTATATTGCTTTTTGTTTATTCTGAGTTAAATCTAATGCATCTTTGATATTTTCTGAAGTCAATTTTTAAATCACTGTAGTACTAGGTAGATGCAGTAGATTAAAACAAGGCTTACATTTCTACAGCTTTAGCTGTGGCTGCAGTTGCATTAGCCCCAAAATATCTTATACTGATATGTATCTTGTTTATCTTCCTTTTAGGTGAATAAGCTATGTAAGATCATGCACACTAGTATAATACATCCACACCAGTGATTGTATTGCTTTAGCTATGCTTATGTAAATTAGCAGAGCTTTTCTACCTATGTAAGTCCTTTCTTAGGTAGACCTTAGAAACACTGCTCTATTTTGGGAAAAAAGGCTTTTTTATATTAATAAAAAGATTTTTTTCATCTTCGTTTTCTCCTGTATTCTGAAGGGCAAGAGATGATACAAGAAGAGACAGAATGGTGGCTGCAGATAGGCTTTGAAGCTGTACTGAAAGAAGTAACTTCCTTCCTTTTATCTGTTTCTCAGCCTTCCTCAGAGCCATAGCACAGTGTACGTATACTTCTGGAGGCAGGCAAACCTTTTACAGGATGCAATCCACTGTATTAAACCAAATCTTTCCAAAACTCAGAGGGACCTGTTCATCAATGGCAGGCGATGTCACTTATGCAGATGTAGCAATGCTACCTAGGCGGGAAAGACCACATGTTCCTTCTCAAACATCAACTCCAGGTAAAGCTCTTAGATGTATAGTGTCTTCTCTCTCTTCCTCCCTCTCCCTCTCCCTCCCTCTCTCTCTCTCTCTTTCTCTTTTCTGTTTTAAATTGCTGTTGGATAATACTAAGAAAATGCTATAAATGCTTTATGTAGAAGTCATGGTAAGGGTGAGAAGTTGCAAACGGTGAGAAACAAATCAGTAAAGCTAGTCTTAAGTCAGTATTGTTACAGAACTATGTCCCAGTTCTGGCCCAGTGTTTTGAATAACAGGATGAAAACAATAATTGCAAATTTTGAATAAAGAGCATCTTTTTTTTTTTATTATAAATATTAAGATCAAAAGTTGTTAGAATATGCTCCACTAAACTACTATCTAATTCAAAAATCAAATTAACGCATTTTACGATGTCTTCATGGAAAAGCAGTAGTAAAGTAACCCTATCAGAAAACTACAGCTGAAAGTGTAAAAACTATCACTGAAGGAAGTATCAAATGACTCCTAAAACCTATTGCTCTTCCTCTTTGATTTTCCAGTAGTGATTTTCCCAGAACCACATTATCAGTCTGTGACTGCTTCACATATAACAAAAGAAAAAAAAAGTAAATATGCAGGGTAGGGAGATGATTTAAGTCCTGTTTTTTCAAGAGAGAATTTCCAGTACTTGGAAACAATGTAATTCATTCTTTAAAGCATTTTGTCAAAATTCTGGATCACATCTAGTGCAAACTACAGTTTTCACTATAAGCAGATAGGAAACATACAGTGATCAGAGTAAGATGACATTTCTGTGCTTTCAAGGTATAATAGTAATTAATGTAATTAAGCAAACAACATTGCATAAGAAGCATTTTTGTAATACATATTGTTTCACTTGCAATGAAGTTTAATAATGATAATGGTGATCTGAATGCATGCAATTAAATGATAGAAACATTTAAAAAATATTTTTACAGAAGCTTTCTCCCCTAAATAAGAATTAGTTCACTTTAATTATATACGTAAGAGAAAATACTACATTGTTCTTCATATACATGCATTTGTAGATATCATTCATATCAGTGTAACCTGTAGAAATAAAAGCACAGAATTTCACTCAGAATTTTACCCCATTTTCTAACAAAATATCATCTATTTTCAGAAGGAGGCAGGCATCAAATCTTGATTTGAAGATGTCCAAGAACGTCCCTTGACAATCAGCTAATAGTACTCACTAAAGGAAAAGTTTGAGTTTGAATTGGTCAAGTCTTAATTTCCAATTAAATTCCAGTTAAAGATCTCATTAACATCCAGACAATTTTTGTTAAATTCTTGTTTATTAGTCTTTAGCACTCAACATTTTCTTCTGTAAAGATATTGGCTGCAATAAACAAGTCATCTCCAACTCTTCCATTGCCGTTAAATCTTTCATTGTAACTAATTTTCTATAGAACTCTATTCTTCTGGTGCTTTTCTATACATTCTCCAGTGTTTCTAACTCCTTTAAAAATATGGGTAACAAGGGTATGCACAGTTTTACTGTGAGTCTGTTATGCTGCATAGAGAGATAAAATTCTCTTAAATAATCTTTCCTTCATTGTTTATAGATCTCAGGGTCACCTCCCCTCATTCTTATATCTTGCTATACTCAGAAATACTTTATTTGAATAGGCTTGAATTTACCAGGCGATCCTGGTCAGTTGTATGGCTGTCATTATTTACCTTTATTAAGTTCCTATTGTTTTCATGTTTTATCAGTAATGACTTTTATGTTTACTTTGACACAATCGGGAAAAAAGCACTAAATAGTATTGAGCATATTGAGCAACTTTAGAACGTCACTAGAAATACTCGCTGGTGACAATTACTCTTCTGCCTCCATCATTAACACACTATTATACTAACCTATTAACACAGGTTTTATTGCTACTGAGATGGACAAAAACTTGAGCCATATTATTCTGCATTAGAAAATTAAAAATAATCAATTTTAGTTACTTTTCCTTCTTTGAAGTTTTAAAACTTTGCCTGAAATTCATACTTAATCATTCAGTCAGGCCATGCTTTTTTACTCCAGGAAGTTGATCAAAAAGGAGTCACTTTTAACACAGGAAGAATGGGAGAATTTCCACAAAATTCTTTTTTGGAATTTGTAAAAACTCAGTAAGAAATTCAGAAAAAAATCCTGAAGTGTGACTGCCATGTCAAGTAATGTTCACAAGGCTTAAGCTTAGTGCAAGTCTTGCAATGACTAATTCTAAGGTTCCCCATTAAGTTCTCTGTTGTGTAGCAGATTCTCAGTGAAATATATGGGGGGGTGCTTTTGCAGCTATTGGAAGAGTTGGGAATCATAAAATCCGGCATGATAAGCAGGAATTGCCCAAAGTAGCTAATAGAAAAGACCAAAGATGCAAAGTACAGCTTGCTCAGAGAGAGATTGTCCCCTGAAAGCTAGAAGTAGTGCTCTCCTGCATGGAGTTAGCTACTGGGGTTAAGGCAACTTGAAGTGGATGGCTTCTCCATATTAAACACATGAAGTCTTACAAGATCCAAGAAGGCCAATGGTCCCCTGGGGTGCATTAGGAAGAGTGTTGCTAGCAGGTCGAGTGAGGTGATCCAGCCCCTCTGCTCAGCCCTAGGGAGGCCTCATCTTGACTACTGCGTCCAGTTCTGGGCTCCCCAGTACGAGAGAGACATGGAGCTACTGGAGAGAGTCCAGCATAGGGCTACAAAGATGATCAGAGAGCTGGAGCATCTGCCCTATGAGGAACGGCTGCAAGAGCTGGGCCTGTTTAGCCTGGGGAAGAGCAGACTGAGGGGAGATCTTATCAATGTGTACAAGTACCTGAAGGGAGGGTGTCAAAGGGATAGGGACAAACTCTTTTCAGTTGTCCCGTGTGACAGGACAAGAGGCAATGGGCAGAAATTGAAGCACAGGAAGTTCTGCCTGAATGTGAGGGGGAATTTCTTCACAGTGAGAGTGATGGAGCACTGGAACAGGTTGCCCAGAGAGGTTGTGGAGTCTCTTTCTCTGGAGATCTTCAAGGCCCGCCTGGATGCAACCCTGTCTAACATGCTCTAGGTGACCCTGCTGAGCGGGGGGGGGGGGGGGGGGGGGTGGACTAGATGATCTCCCTTCCAACCTTACTGAATCTACGATTCTATGATTCTAAGATGATCCACTTGTTACCATATCCTATACAAAGAAGTTTCCACACTTCCTCCAGTTTGGAACAGGAATTTGAAATCAGCATTCAAAGCGAGACTCTCCACCCCAGAATGAATGCATTGGCCACGAGTCCTGGTCCTGTCAGTGGTGAGCACTATAAGCTCTCCTTTTAGCAAATATCCTCATGCTGAGACACATTAAAGTCTCCCCTGGAAGATGGCTTGGTACTTAGGTCCCTCCCTTTGCTGTATTTTTGGTAGTCTCAGTCTTGGCTAGGGATGTCTGACTATTTTACAGAAAAAGAAGCAGCTTCAAGATGGTGTTGAGGTTTCCCCTCAACATGAGTAAAGCACTCACCTGGGTAGGTGGCTGATTAATCACCATGCCAAATTCGACAGGGGAATGTTCAGAGAAGTGGATTCCCAGACCTGAGGGGAGTCTTCAGATCATGAATCCACAAAACTGATACATTATCACCTTCTCCTGGCTGTATTTTGTGCAAGTTTAAGATGATTAGATGTAATTTACCATATAAAAGTGCATATGTATGGGAAAATCTAAAGGGAGAAGTCTCTTGGAGTTCTCCCAGAATCTACTTTCATCTCAATAGCTATTCAATTTATTTTACAATGATACAGAAAACAATATAAAAATCACTGATGGCACAGTTGCAAATATAAAATTGCATACAATGATAAGGAAAGCTCAGTTATTGAAACCTTTCAAATTCACTTGATAAACTGGATTTGCTAAACCATATGTTTAACATAATGCAGAAATAAAAGATGTCTGCAGCTGCAAGATGGGAGGCTGCACTCAGGAAAGTGATTGAAATGGATTGTCATGATCCTGTTCCAATTTGAAAGTCAACAGCAAGGTTACTACACAGTAAGCTGAATCTCAGGTCTCAGTTAAATGATCTGAGCTAAAAGGATGAAATGACTCTTGGATGCTCAACAGGGAATGGTGAGAAGGAATTTAGAGGTAAAACTGGTTGTTCACATGCTTTGGTGAAACCATCACTGAACTAGCAGGTACTTGTGGTTCAAAACAGATGTTCAAAAGTAGAAAAGAGTTCCAAAAATATTTGTTTAAGCTTCCTAGTTTACTCAAGAAATGTTAGAGAGTGACCTGATCATCTTTCATAAATGACTACACGTGAACCTTTTCTCTGTAACAGCAGAACAAATCAAAAAGAGTTAATCTCTGTCATCTAGCTACCCTACAAGCAGTCATAGACTGGTATTTGTTTCTTCCTTGGCTTCTTGTCCTCCTCCTTAACCTCCTCAGCCCTTCCATGTGCTTCAGGCCTTGACCATCTTACTAGCCCACTGCTGGATCCTTTCCAGTTTCACCAAATCTTTCTTCAATTGATGGCACATGGACACAATATTCCAGGTGTGGCTTCTGCAGCACCAAGTGGAACAGGAGAGAAACTTCCCTTATCCTGCTGACCATGGTTCTACTGATGCAACCTAGTAGGCAACTTGTATTACCTGTGATGAGGGTGCACTGTTGGTCTATATTCAGCTTGGTATCCAGATGACCGTAAGAGCCTGACTATTGTAAAATCCGACTCTTTGGAGCAAATGACCTGCCAGAAGGACTCCCTATTTGCACAAGTTTCCAGCAAATGTAAATCTTTACAATTTGTATATAGAAATGAAGTGAAATTTCAGTTTCAGTGATAGAGACGTCCACCTAGAGAATTCAGGCTTGTTGCAAAACTAGGTAAGGACATATAAACATCTAGCAAAATTAAGGTTGCATGGGCATTTTGAAACTACTTGCTGACTTCTGAAGAGTTCATGTCCAAATGATCATGTACCAATATAGATTTTAATAGAAGCATTACTTTTATTTGAACTATTCAGGTCACAGATGAGAATGTTTTCTTTCATACATTGAGATAGGTGATCTTTTCACTCTTTAAAGATATGGATCTTTATTTGAGAGAGAAAATATTTAATAACAGGAACAGATTTTGTGAAATATCTATTCTAGGAAAATGCATCACCATTTATAAGGCTAGTGCATTTTAAAATTTAAAAATCCTCATTGCTTTTTGAAAAACTTTTACATTGTAAGAAAGAAAGCCCTTACGAACATTTCGTTTTGACAACAGACTGTTACTTATCTATACACTTAAACATAATTTACAGATTTGCTATAATTCATTGAGCTAATAAATTGTGATAAAACAAGCACCAAACTGTATTAGCTGACATCCCCTAAAACACAGTAGGTCTTGCCTATATGAATGAATATCATTTACCAGCCAGTTCTTCTATATTTTTCTTACACTAAACTGTAAAACCTCTCAACACCAGCAACTCCCATATCAAATACTACCTCATTTCAGCCTAATGAAACTCTGTTCTTCCTTGCTGCTAGGCTTTTCCCTGATCAGTGAGATTTTATACAACACAAAGTGCTTACCGCTTGTTTAAAATCCCAGTAATCACAAATTAAGGCAGTAGCACAAAAACATATTCTTGATTCAGCTTGATTAAATCTCACCATTTATGGAAAGAAAACCACAGCCCCAAAGATGCAAATATCTTTCATAAAACTCGCAAATAGCTTTACAAAATATCTGGCTAAAACAAAATTGAAAAAGTGTTTAATAAAGGGTGTATGTGCTTTTAACTCAAATCAAGCTGTTTCTGTTTTGTTTTAGTAATGTGCATGTGGAAAGGAATGTCTTCAATCCTCAAGTCTATTCCCCTGCTATTAGAGGCATCACGTCTTGTTCTGGCATGAAATTTCACAAGCCCAGAATGCCCCTAAAAATCACCTTGCTACAAAAGGTTGCAGTTTTCCCTATGGGTTCTCCCTGCTCCATGCAGCAGTCACAGTTCTTATGCCTCAAACTCTTATGATACTTCCTGAGCTTCCTGAGTTGGCTTAGAAACATTGGGAAGTTTGCTATGGAAACACCCAGGGGTCTTACCTATCTTTCACTCTGCCTAGCTCCCTCCTTGTCCAACCACACAGGACTCATATAGTTCAAGCAAGGATTATGGGGAAAGCTTTTAATTGCTTCCTAACACCAGCAGGAAATGATAAGTCACCAACTTGCCTGCTTTCTCATAGAAAAAAAAAAAAAAAAAAAAAAAAGAAAAGAAAAAAGAAAAAGAAAAAAAAAGCTGAATTAACAACTTGGGAAACACATGCCCCTTTGTATATGGACTCATTCTTCTACATGCTTCTTGATTGTTTCTTTGCTTAGTGGCTCACACAATCACAAATGTCAGCATTTCCCTGCTCCTTACAGGAAACACAATCACATACGCTGAACTGCATGTGACGCCGAAACGCAGAGAGAGCAGCAGATCAGAGGCTTCCGCTTCTGGTATTGTGCTATTTTCTTTGGTTGTCAGTTACTAATTATAGTCTTTTCTATTAGCCAACAGTAAAATGTGTTATCAGGAATCTTTATATACAACCTCTCAACAAAGAACTGAGATATCGTTTCATAGTCATGTTCCTTTTCACTGGATTCTTAGATAAACACATTTTTCTTGTAAAAATAATCTTGAGACTTTTAAAATAATTTTTAAAATGCTTTTATGCCCTAAACTAACCTCAGTGAGGGTTTTTTGTTTGTTTGGGTTTTTCTAAGAATAGAGGAAGAAAGTATTTTTTAAAAATAATTGTAGTTAGAACATTCCTATGATTAGAACATTCATGAATGAATCAAAAGTTACTGAACTGGGGTTTGGTTTAATGCAGTTTGGATTTCACGGCCTCAATAAAATTTCACATTTTTCAAGGAACTCTCATGTAAGTACAAACTTCCTATGTCTCTGCAGGAAAAGTCACAGGGGCAGATTTGGCCTTGGGAGTCAGTGTAATATCCAGATCTTTATTTGCTGGTTGTGAACTGATGGTTCTCATTCTCTCTGCACTGAGCAAAGTTTGCCAGACAAGATATGGTCTATAAAACTGCAAACTGAAAAAGAATGTTACAGAATACACCTTAGCCAGTCAAAGAACGAGGCAAGATCAGGAACACAGTAATTACAAAGATGGAACTTTGTGGCTTGTTGGAATGGCACCTTGACTCAAAATTGCATGGGTTCCTCCCTCTCCCGAGTTTTACACTGTTAGAAGCTGATGAAGGACAAACAACTAGAGAGGTACTTGTTTAGCTGCAGTTTATGGTAATACGCTATCAATATGAAATCTTCGCCTTTTGTATACATTCATGTAAGTTGGTCCTCAGCCCTAGGAGGCATTTTACCAGTTTTGCATCTTTTCCTGTGGAGAGTGTGATAGAGAGGAGTAATGTACCACCAACCATTCCTGGTGCTTCCACTAAAGTGCTCTGCAGTATCCTACAGGCTACAGGTGGGTAGGTGGGAGGAGGCAGTGCTTGAAAAAATTATCTCGAAGGACAAAGTGAGGATTCATTTCCTCAAGTCCCTGATATTTTTGTATACATGAGAAAGAGGCACTGGGTTAGGACATCCTTCAGAGTGCCCATGGGCTTCCCTGTGTCTGGGGGAAGCTGATGGGACTGGAGCTGTGCTACCAGGACATGATTAAAGGAGAGCTCACTAGCCCAGAGAGCACTGCAGCAGGGGAAATTCCACCTCGGCTTATCTACCACTTAACTGACAATTCCCACAGTAGGAAGCCATATGTGATTAGTGGGACTGTCAAAATCCTGGTCACTGCAATCTAATTGCCAGATAATACTTTTTATTATGTCACAGATTTTTCTGTATTACTTGTACTGAATTTCCTCCTATAAACAGTTCAGTAATTCTTAATGGAATAATTAATTCAAAAGTTTTTGCTTTTTCTGACAAAATGATCCTTTAATTTCACTTTCCCTTATGCAAAAGAAATGCAAATTGTTAATAAATAAAATGTCCCTAAATACTTTAAATGGCAGAAAGATCTTAGACAGATATTTTCGATATTGCTTCCAAGTTGGGAACTGGCATATATAAAGGCAATGTTAATTTTAACAAGGTAAAGATTTTAAGCTGTTCTACCTGGCTTTCTGAAGGTTTCAGATGTCAGCATTCAGCCTGGTTTTATGTGGCCATGATCCTGGGAGTCCTCATGCTCATTTTGCTGGGTGTTACGGCTGTGCTAGCGAAGCAATGTGAGTAGATCATAGCACCTATTTCATCTCTTTACTGCAGGTATGGTTAAATTTTACACGGAGTATGTTGTCAAAAGAAAAATTCCCTTAATTTGTATTAAAGATGTCGAGTTATACATAAATACAGGAAGATAAATGTAGCATTCCAAAGGGAACATTTGTTATCTGTCATTTAACATATAGAGCGCTGATGAATGGGAGTTGCTACACATCATCAGTGATGCTAAAGGTCTATATAGGGACATTTAAAATCTTCAAATCAGAACCTTTGACCTTCCTCACTTACGAGTTAAAAGTTGCATCCATGATGTCATTTTGAGATCATTTCCCTTAATTACTTTACAGATTTGAAGAAATAGAAAAAAAGCAGACTTAAAAGTTCCTTGATTAAAACTTTTTTTCATTTAATCAGACTTCTCTAGCACCAGTAATATCATAACCCACATTGCAATCCAGTTATACAAGAACTGTTCTAAGGAAGTCATTAATTTTCTAGGAGAAAAAAAAATCTTGAAAAACTTCATCCCTGCATCCCTGCCAACTCTCCTTAAATCCCCCCAAAATATCACATATTCTTTAAATACTCAACTGTCAAAAATGGCACAATAGCCATATTGGCTATATTATTCAATAGCTACACCCTTTGACAGACAGTTATACTCATCACTGAGTACTCACTTTTTCTATGTACACACACACACACACACTGAACTTGGATATAAAAATGACATTTCCTTGACCCTGTTGTTAACCATAATCTTTTTTTTTTTTTTTTTTTTTTTTTTTGTTAAAGTTGTGAAGGGCAGAGGAGAAAAATTGGAAAGTTTGTCTCAGTATAGTCCTAATAGCACTCACAATCACATTTCTTCAGAGAAAGCTGACTCAACAGTGCTACTGAAATGGCTAATGGAGGAACTGTGTGAAGAAGGAGAGGGTAAGGAAAGTTAGTCTTTTTATAACACAGAACACATGCTGTGTGTACACTTTTTTGTCTCTTATTCCCATTTCTGCAATTTATGGGAAACTACTAGTACTACTGACAGAGCATGGTGTCACTGTAGAGAGGTGGTGACAGGATCTAAACTGACATTGTAATGATAATAGTTTTGACCTTCTTTTGGTACATCATTTGCAGTACTTTCTTTGTGTTTGCAGCAGAACTGCCAGGGGCTGCCTTCAGAAATGCCATATGCCTCAGATCCTCTCTGTGTCTTGGAGAACTCTTTGAAGCCAATAGTTTTTTGTATGTTTGCAAAAAGCAGGAGGGAATTTAACTTTCATATAGTTTTGTAAGGATCAAGTAGAAGAAAATCTTCCTAGGGTCTTGTGGTCATGGATCTGTTTGTTGGTAAATCGTAATGCTTTTCTAAGGATTCTTTATAATGAGAAAAAGGATATAGACACTGTTACTTCAAAATATTAGAGGAAGCCAAGATGCTCACACATGCTGTTAGTGAAATGTAAAGTAAACCTGGGAATAACAGCGTTCACCTTATTTAATACATTTCCATAGCCATTGTTCAGACCTCAGCAAAGTACCTGAGCTTTCAAACATCTGTTGTGCCAAACACACATTATCCACCTCATGTTGCATCACATGGTGTCTTCTCACAAGGGTCTGTGGGAGGAAGAAGAGACTCAGTGTCTGGGGAGCCCTCTAGGTTCTCCCTCTGCTCTCCATATGGCATGTGGCACCAACAAGGTAACAAGAGCCTGGTGGTATGCAGTGGGAATGCTCAACTGCACGGCACCGTGGCAAAGGACTGGGAAACTGAGGAAAGCAGGGACACTGAAGCTTCAACCCTTGCTCCACACTCAGTAAACCCATGCCTGTGAGAGAGGATGAACTGCTTTTGGACCAGTCAGCCAGGTAGATAACTTTAAATGCTACAGGGCAAGTAAAACAAGCCACTGTGCTAGCTAATGGTTGCCCCCTTCCCTGCCCACAGGAACAACATGTGAGCTGTGTCCACCAGGGTGGCAACTACACAGGGGGAGATGTTACTACTTCTCTGAGGAGGCTGTAAGCTGGGATGACAGCCAGAGAAACTGTCTGGCTAGGAAATCCCAACTTCTTGTTGTTGAAGATGAAATTGAGATGGTGAGTCTTGCAGTAGCCCTAAAATTTTGCAACAATCACCTGCATTAGTCAAACATTTCGCCATGTGAACCCTGAAGCACTGCCCAGATAACAGGTGCATGTGCAGCCAAGCAAGAGCATCAGGTGCAGAGCATCTAACTCCTTACAGGCAGGACTTGTCTTGGAGTGGACCTACAGGGTGGAGCTGAAGAAGCACAAGAGAGGCAAGTGTGGAAACCACAGTAGCTTTGACTGGGAGGAGGAGATTCTGGAGGCTTCCCACTCATTTCCATCACTTGCCTCTGGGAGGAGAGGCTTCATTCAGCACTGAATGAGAATCCAAACAGTAAAACCTCCTTCACACCTCTTTCGGGGGACATGACTGGCCGGGTATCACTAAAAACAGGTCATGGCTCTACTGAGCAATTCTCTAAGGAACAGATCTTTTGGAGTTTAAGGCTTTGCAACCTCGCACATTAGAATGAGGAGTACCAGAGGCCATTTTCAAGTGTGGAGAAGTTTTGAAAGCTGACAGGAAGCTAGTCAGCCTGACTGGCAGACAGAAGAGAAATTCTGCAGCTAGTCAATGTGTATGGGCCAGAACACGCACCACTTCAATATGGCTGGATCCATACCCCAGCTCTCCGTGTGAGGGACTACAGGAAAAGCTGTACATGAGACAACAATGACAGAGCGCAGCAGAAAAGCTGTGCTGTTGAATAATGTATTTCTACTTGCTCCGCAGGAATTTATAGATAATAAAGAGAAAGATACCAAGTATATATGGATTGGGTTGAAGTTTCAAGAGAAGAAGAAACAATGGCGTTGGCTTGAGAATCATGGAGTAAGAGAAAACAGGTGATGACTAGGGCTGGGAAGGTCTTTAAAAAAAGCAAAGGCATGTTACTTTGCATGTAAATGTAACTCTGAATCCAAGCTAATTTCATGATGCATAGATCTAGTCCTGCAGTCTCAAGCACTTATTTACATCTATTCCATGGCCAATGCCATGTCAACTGTATCCTGCTGAGCATTTTGGAAACTTTGATTTTATGTCCGCAAAATCAACCACAGCCACAGCCCATGTATACACTGATGCAGAGGCACATAACTGAATAGTTCTGCCACTAAAGTCACCATCAGGAAGCTCTCTTCATGTACAGACTGTGCATACAAACTCTGTCAAATGTGATGCCAGTTATGTAGACTGGGTGCCTGGGATTCATGCAGCTGAAGGGTCCTTCGCCTCCCTCTCACGATTACAATGCAGCACTGTGGCAGCATGTGGAGATTTTCCCATGTTTCTTATGCTAATGTTTGTGAGCATCAATCTCTCAGCAGCAAACAGTCTTGGCTGTGGGTGCACATCCTATTTATGTGTGGAAATAGAGGAACTGTGCTTCAGTGGGTTAACTCATGCTTCATCCAAACCCTTCGCTTAATATATTTATCAGCAAATTTTATCCAGTACTGAATTTAAAGCTGACCACTCATTAGGTTCTTTTTGTTCTCTCATCAGGATAGTGCTAGACAGAATTGAGGCTGACAAGAACTGTGCTGTTTACAGAAGAAAAAACATGATCCAAACAGATAACTGCCAGACTTTAAAAAAGTGGATCTGCAAGAAGAATGCAACCTTGTTGGCTCTCTGAACCAGATTGCCAGATAACAGGCAGAGCTCTTTGTCAGAAGACCAATTTTACTGATAAAGGAATCTGATGTAAATAATTTTAAGAGTCCTGCACAGAAATTTGAATTTTGCTGTCCTGTGCCCTTTGCCTCACTAAGACAGTACTTGATAAACCAAGAGGGAGCTCAGAAGTTGCCCAGTTCCAGTGAGAAGACCAAGCAGTAGGAGTGTAACTCAGCATATATGGCAGTGTTCCCACAGACAGACATTGGTAGAAGCTTCCTGAGGGAAAGGGAAAGGGACAAGGGCAACTCATCTGAGAATGAGCAATAGGTATAATAAACTGTGATGTGTGAAAAATCTGCGGTCTGTGACAATGGAAGCATGTGTTGTAATCCACAGCTTTTGTTTACATCCCTGAGGCTGCCTTAGTCAAGCTGAGGCACTTTTTATTCAGATTTCAATATTTTAATGTTTTTGGAAGTTTTATATTTTTTCCTTATAGTCTAATCGTGACTCTTTCACAAGTGACTGAAGGGCTGAGAGAGATGTTTTTGCTAGACACTTAAACCTTTTCAGAGCTGGCCTGCATGGCTCCTGGCAATACAGACACTAGACTAAGCACAAAGTGACCGGTAACACTTGTGTTTAATAAGCTGCAACCTTCTTCTGATACTGCAAGCTCTTAGCACAAGAAAGGGCTTGGACCATAAGACCAGATTGCACCGTAACAGTATGAGGAAATGAAGATGGTAGCCTGCTTTTCCTCCTCACCTTGCCCTTTATGTTGTGATTTCTCTGACATGCAATCATAAATACTGTCTGGATGATATGCCAGGAAGGCATAACGAAGTACTGAAGCTACACAAAGAATGTTGAAATTAATGTCTGTGGATGCACCTAGTAAACACATTGCTTGGTTGTTCTAATTTCAGGGACACATGCTATTTCTGAATGTAGAATAAAGGAATGATAAGAGCAGTTCGACTTAATGATTTTATCATATAATTGAAAAAGTGGAGAAATGTGTTGAACTGACTTCTGTGAACACAGAGACATCTCACAGCTGTTTCAGCTTTTACGAACACTTTAGTCTAATACAGATAATAATTATTCTAGACCTGTAGCTAGCACGTCTTTGAAAACACAGTGAATAAAAGCAAATAAAATGTTTGCATTTGTTATTTCCAGGGACTCATGTTGCAACAATGAAGAAATAACAATGTAATAACATCTGACCAAATTTTAAAAATATTGTAAGGGGAAATGGAAGTGCAGCTGCAATAAAATTGTTTTCTTCTTGTTTGCAAATCATGTATTTTCACATAGGGCCCTGAGTGCACAAAGAGGCCTTAATGACCCTGATCAGCCTCTCCTGAGACCCTTATCCAAACTCTTGCCTGTGGGCCCAGGAGCCTTATTTAATCTCAGGCTTAGGCCTTCAGTCTCTGCTTGAGCTGTGTCATAGATGTACCTGTCTCCAGCCTTCCTGGACTGACCTCAGATCTTTGCTGAAGTTAGCTTATCTCCTAGACGGATCCTCCATCCAAGTATGTTGTTGGTTGTCTCCAGTCTTGCTTTTTCCCTCGTCTCTCGGACACAGTCTGGGCCCACATTGTAGTCTTGTCTCCAGTCCTCTTTCTGGCTGCATTTCCTTTGGCTCCTGACTGGAGTCCCTGGACAGATCCTGGACCTGGTTCATTGCTTGCCTTGTCTGGGGCTTTTGATGGACTATTACCAGCACCCTGCTTCACTTGTTCCAATCAGACCCTTTGGTGAGGGCACTGCGTGTGCTGACGTCAGCCTCAGCTCCTGGCTTGCCTTCTCTTAGGTATACTAAGAGAACTGGGGCTTTTGATGGACTATTACCAGCACCCTGCTTCACTTGCTCCAGTCAGACCCTTTGGTGAGGGCACTGCGTGTGCTGACGTCAGCCTCAGCTCCTGGCTTGCCTTCTCTTAGGTATACTAAGAGAACTGGGGCTTTTGATGGACTATTACCAGCACCCTGCTTCACTTGCTCCAGTCAGACCCTTTGGTGAGGGCACTGCGTGTGCTGACGTCAGCCTCAGCTCCTGGCTTGCCTTCTCTTAGGTATACTAAGAGAACTGGGGCTTTTGATGGACTATTACCAGCACCCTGCTTCACTTGCTCCAGTCAGACCCTTTGGTGAGGGCACTGCGTGTGCTGACGCCAGCCTCAGCTCCTGGCTTGCCTTCTCTTAGGTATACTAAGAGAACATCAGCTATTATCAAGCATACTAAGTCCCATATCTGGCACTTTCAGTTCAGTAGAGATCAAGCTATGAGTTTTGTATTCCTGCATACTTTTCACTGTTGGAGCCCAGAACCTTGGCCCTGCAGATTTTATGCCCCCTCAGAACACTCAAGTGCCTGGGGATCTCTGAATTACTCCTGCCCATATGAAGACTTGAAGATCTCTTCTGTCCATGCCAAACATCCACTGAAGTAGATTACAACCCCTTTCATGCACAAATTCACCCAAAGCAAAGACATGGCTCTTACTGTAGATTGTATACCATTTATATGTGTACTCCACAGAATCAGAGAATGGTTGAGCATGGAAGGGACCTCTGGAGATCATCTGGTCCAACACTCCTGCTCAAGCAGGGTCACCTAGAACACGTTGCACAGGATCACGATCAAGGCGGGTTTTGAGTATCTCTGGAGAAGGAGACTCTATAATCTCTCTGGGAAACCTCTTCCAGTGCTCTGTCACTCTCACAGGACAGAAGTTCTTCATCATATTCAGGTGGAACTTCCTGTGTTTCAGTTTGTGCCTGTTGCCTCTTGTCCTGTCACATGGCACCACTGAAAAGAATCTGCCCCCCCCCCCTTGACTCTGTCAATTCAGGTATTTGTAGACATTGGTAAGATCCTCCCTCAATCTCCTCTTCCCCAGGCTAAACAGGCCCAGCTCTAGCAGCCGTTCCTCATAGGGAAGGTGCTCCAGCCCTCTGATCATCTTCGTAGCCCTACGCTGGACTCTCTCCAGTAGCTCCATGTCTCTCTTGTACTGGGGAGCCCAGAACTGGATGCAGTAGTCGAGATGAGGCCTCACCAGACCTGAGTAGAGGGGCAGGATCACCTCCCTCAACCTGCTGGCAACATTCTTCCTAATGCACCCCATGAGACCATTGGCTTTTCTGGCCACAAGGGCACATTGATGGCCCATAACCAGCTTGTTGTCCACCAGCACTCCCAGGTCCCTCTCTGCAGAGCTGCTTTCCAGCAGGTCGGCCCCCAGCCTCTACTGGTGCATGGAATTATTTCTCCCAAGGTGCAGGACCCTGCACTAGCCCTTGTTGAATCTCAGGAGGTTCCTCTCTGCCCAGCTCTCCAGCCTGTCTGGGGCTCTCTGAATGGCTCCACAGCCCTCAGGTGGATCAGCCACTCCTCCCAGATTGGTATCATCAGCAAAGTTGCTGAGGAGGCACTCTGTCCCTTCATCCAGGTTATTGATGAATAAATTGAACAGAATGGGACCCAGTACTGAGCCCTGGGGGATGCCACTAGCCCCAGGCCTCCAACTAGACTCCACACCACTGATGACAACACTCGGAGCTCTGCCTTTCAGCCAGTTCTCCATCCACTTCACTTTTCGCTCATCTAACCCACACTTCCTGAGCTTATCTAGGAGGATGTTACGGGAGACAGTGTCAAAAGCCTTGCTGAAGTCAAGGTACACAATATCCACTACTCTCCCCTAATTTTCTTCTTACAGTAGTGAGTGTAAAAATGTCTACCTCAAGTGCAGAGGTGAACTGCCAAATCTTAAAAAGGTTTTCTCCAAGAAAAAACCAACCTTGATTCTTCTCTGCAAATACAGGGCACTTTTTCACAGTCAAAGGAAATAGTTGGCTTGCTTAAGTTAACAAGGGCTTCTACAGAGGGTAGATGAACATAGTATAGCCTATATACTTTACTGTAGCCAAGAATACCAATCCTCCCCCAGGATGTTTGATTCTTGTTCATATGACTTATGAACTACAATTATGGAGCACAGTTATGACTATGTTCAACATGGAAACCAAACAATGAGACTGTTTTCTTTTCAGATGTGCTGAGTCAAAAATACTAGACAGACTAGCAGCTGAGTCTTACCTACATGACAAGCTAGACAATTAAACTGGGGGCTGGGCCGGTTTATCCTTTGAATAAAACACCAAACAAATACTTTAGATGTGGAATCTAATACTCAAAAAGTTCAGAAAGTAGTTATGTTTCCAAACTATGAGCCTGTAGCCTTATAGCATATCATCACTTTGTGAGACAAAACAACTAAAAAACCCTTGCATTTACAAAATGCTGTCTTACAAAATTGTAAAATCTACTCTGTGCTTACAGACTTGCATAGATTGGAATTAAAGTCCTAACAGCACAGAAAGAGAGATACAAGTTCTCTCAAAATATATAGCCTTTAGATAACCTTTATTGTGATATATACCGTTAAAGGCAGCTGCACATTTTCAGATATGTTGTCTCATACCTGTACCAATGTCAAATGCCCCAGTGCAGGCCTGTGATTAATGTCTAGCAGCTTGTGATGAGTAACTAACAGACACACGTACACTGAGCTCTTGGCATAAAGTACCCTGAGTTTAACATACATGAGTTCAGCTGCGGAAGGAAAGGTTACTGAGAAATACACCAACAAATTGACACCCCTTCATCACTGCATGTGAAAATTAGTTCTTCACTGCATCAAAAGCAAAGCAAATCAAGAGGTGTGTGAGCCTTGAAAATCAGAGCCCTGAGAAACTACATGCATAGCAAGATACCATCCATATTTTAGCAATTTACCTCTGTTTAACCTGGAATAACCACAGTGAAATTAGAGAAGAGAGAGGGCTTCAGAGAAGTAACTTTCAGTTTAATCTTCAGACTCCTGCACAAATATAATTTTGGTATCAGGTGAGAATCAAGCTATGTATGCTTATGCTTAGCTTGCTTACGGACACACGAAGGTGTCAGGAAGGTGGTAGGTGTGTGAGAGCTTTTAAGGCTCAGAGATCCTCTGCGGAAACAGATACTAATCACTTGATGCAATCTGCTATGTTCCATAAGCCTAATACGATGGCTTTTCAGAAGGACTTTGATTCCTACAGATTAAAAAGTGAACATCATCTTCAGTGACGGTGACTTTCTCTCAAGTGAAAAAAACAACCCAACTTTCCCCTACAGTATGCAATATCAGTAGCGAAAGTTTCATTTGAAAAACTGTTGTTACTCTCATGTTAAAAAAAAAAATGGAAAGGAAAAAAAAGTTCAATGTAGCATGTGTGTGGGGCGGGGAGAGGTTTGGTTTATTCATTCTCTGGATACAGAAGCAAAGGCAAAGCAAGGATCTGAAATGAACATGCTTTATCTTCTCAGTGGGGAAAAGTGGATATATAACTTTAGGGTACGTAAAGCACACCTTCCTTATGCATTGTAAATAACTGCTGAATTCCTGTTTTCACGGCAGATGTTTCTCAAATGATGCTGAACTTAACAAGAAAAACATAAAAATTACTGAACTGTTTTCTCTCAAATCAGTTGTAGTGTTTAAGTTTTTTCTACTTATAGAACATCTAGTATTTGAGCACTTTGGCCCCAATACTGTATTTAAACACTTTTTGCAGGGTTATACTGAAGTCCTTGCCTACATTTTAAATAGTCACTAAATCCTAAGCATACCATTGATTTTTTTTAAGAAAAAGGAACGGGCATTTCACTGTAGTAGTTCATTAAAACCCATTCTGAGTAAAGGGAGTTCACAGGCTTCATTCTTAGCATTATAGACTTTGGATGCTATAGAAGATGCTAATTACATCTCTAAAGAGTTGGGTTGTATTAACTCAAGTTATTATCTTCTGTGCTCATAGTTTCTCTAAAACCTCTTTTAAGCACCCAAATTTCCCAAATTTGCATTCTATCCATAGACGACTGATGGAAAAAAAAAATCCCTCAATCATAAGAGAGCATAAAAATTTTGTTATTCTATAGTCAAAAAGAATGTTCAGGTAAAGCAGCTCAGTAAAAAAGGTTAAGATGCCATGTGTTACATGAATACTTCTTATTCCTTATATGTTTTGCTAAATTTGTAAAATGTACCTCTAGTATTCCGATAATGTAAATACTCTAATAAGTTTGCAAGTGTGAGCAATAGAAAATTTCACCAGTCTCTCCAAAGGTACTTCACTGTGTATTTCAGCATTTCCATGCAGGTAGTTCAGCATTTCATTTAAATAATAGTTTGGTTAAAAGTCTGACATGTTTTAAAGTTTTAAAAAGATTAAATAATTGGAAAGTGGAATTCCTTCTGTTTTGTGTCAAATGTCATGTTTCATTTCAACCTCAACATTATTTTTAAAGATCTTTTCATATTGAAAATCTGAAAAATGTTATTTTGTGTCAGTGTACTTTTTATTTCCTTTTTTTAAATAGTGTCTGAGCTGAAAAACGGACACTGGCATAATATTAGCACATGCACTGCTGAACTCAGAAGCTCTGTTATTTATTAGCTACCTTCTCATGACTATTACACATTTCATATCCTTTAGAGTTAATTATTTTTAGAAGTCTGCAGGACAAGAAAATTACTAGTTACATATAAATTAACATAAGGTTATTAAGGTTATTCATACTGTAGAGTCCTGTTATTGTGCATGTAAAGACAAAAGCAATAAGAGTAAAGTGTAGTATAGCAAAATCTGTGATCATATATAAAATAACATCTGAAAGACACAAGTTATTACAACATCCATACTGCATGGTCCTGTTGTGTTAAAGTCCTATTGCCACAGAAAATAACACAGAAAATAAAGCGTAACAATACAAATACAGTGACAAAACCAGACAGCAATTGAATTTGCACAAAGCAGTAGTGAAGGCAAAAATAATTACCAAAAGGAAAAAAAAAAAAAAAAAAAAAAAAAAAGCAAATAACTTGTCAAAA
The DNA here is from genome assembly GCF_028389875.1 of Rhea pennata. Taxonomy (NCBI): domain Eukaryota; kingdom Metazoa; phylum Chordata; class Aves; order Rheiformes; family Rheidae; genus Rhea; species Rhea pennata. The sequence goes on along the minus strand of NC_084663.1, from coordinate 83,499,085 downwards.
ATGGTGCCATTTCACGTTCTTGAACAAGAAAACACCTTCCCTTCCCTGAACCAACAGTGCACTCTAGTGGCTACTCAAAAAATCTTGCTTCTTTTAAAGCTCCATGTAGTTTGTAGTCCACTTTACAGCATTTCAGATGACAAGACCAATTATGCACACCTTAACAGATGGGCAGAAGGGAATCACAACAGTGAAGTACATCCTTAACTTCTGCGAAGTGGTATTCTTCCATTGGAATCAGCTAAGCAACACTGATTTCTGCCACATGAGGAATTGTCCCATATTTCTTAACAAAATACATTCATAACTTCTACTGCTGGGGTGATCTATAGTGGTTATTGATTTTAAGAATCTCTGATAGAATAAACAAACTCCAGTGTTTTCAGATTTTATTCTGAGCAGAAAGGATTTTGGCCCCTTACACACGAGAATTTCTGATCCTTTCTTCTCTAGAACAGCATGAATATTCCAGCCCCTCTATGAAAATAAATTGTTTTGCTTCCTCTTGACAAACTTCCCTTTTTGTTTGCAGCTTACCTGCTGCATATGAGTGGACAGAATTCAGTGGAACTGTGCCCTAGTTCTGTTCAGGCTCATATCTGTTCAAAAGCACTGGATGTTGCTATTAAAAATGGTATGTGCAAGGAACAAAAAAAACAGATTGTTCAGCCAGAAACTAACCATTGTTTGCAAATCTCACACTCCAAGAAGCATAAGACATGAGGTAATCATGAAACATCCTTTGCTATTAATTCTCTTATTCTCTATTTATTATTTTGCCACTGGCACCAAGCCAAGCTAATTTAACAAGATTAATGCAAAAGAGTAACAAAACATATAATGCAGCACACAGCTGCGCAGCAAGATGCACTCCATCAAACTGACAAAGTGAAATTCACAGTGATCCTGTCTAAAATAGCAGTACTAATTCCTGGCTTATGCACTGAGAGACACAGGCAGACAACACACACCTGTACACAGAGCCTGGCTAAGGGAAAGACAATACAACTATCTTCAAGTACACATCAAAAAGGAAAACAAAGACCAACTGCTTAGGATCCCACAAGAAAAGAGTTAATGGAAGAAATACTGGTGATATGGAGAAAAGAAACAAAAAGCTGAGCAGTAGCTAGAAAAACTGGGCACGAAAGCTTATGAAGACCCTGAAACAATTCACATAAATGACATAGTGGAAAAATAGAGCTTTTCCATGGATGGAGAATTCTGGCTACCAGAAAAGATATTCACCTCTAGGCAGGAGCTGAGAAACATTCTCAGGTTCCAGAGTATAATGTAGATTACATATTGACCTCTAAGTGGCAGAGGTGGTGGCTTTCCCCACCTCTATCGTGCTAAGCTGGTACTCAAGCTACAGACCCACTTCCTGGTTAAAGAACATCCAGAGGCTGAGACTCCTTTTGATTCAAGATAGGCACAGTTTCCAGAGCCCTTTACTTTGATCCTGCAAGGGAGAACAAAAGATACTATTACTTTGACACCCAGAATCAAATTACTTAGTGGTGCAAAGGGAACCAAACAGATTGCATATTCTCCTTGTACAATGTCTAATTTACTACAGACATGGCATCACAGAGAGGAAGATGATAGCTTGCACTTTGGAGAGAACACTGCAAAGATTGTGTTTTCCTTATAGGGACTGGCCCCAAGGATACAAAAATGTAGAATTTGCAGTGTATCTGCATCTTGTTTAGCAGCTGCTTAATATGAAATGTGTCCTTGGAGCAGACTGGAATTCATCTCAAATAACCTGTGCTATCAAGACAGTCTCCCTCTTCAACTTCCATATCCTTTTGCACACTAAAAAAGTTCCAAAAAAAGTTATGAAAAATGCCTTTCTCGTTTCCCTCTTCCTCATAACTGAAATGACACTACGGTTAAATGGGTGGTGAAAAACAGGAAATGAATCTGAATTTCTACACTATAGGTATTGTTATGTAAGAGGTAAGAGCCTCCTTCACTTAACTGTGTTTTAAAAATTGTAGTAGTTTTCTGAAATGCCAATGGGACAAACCCCAGTGTTAACTTAACTCTGGATACCCATTGAGCTTAGACACCAAGATGCTCACCCTTATAATGTCAGGAGGGGCAGTTTTAGACATGCAAAAAGGCAGAGCTATAAGAATGTAGGGAACTTCAAAGATGAAAATTAAAACATCTGTGGATGTATGTATCACCAACCCAAGAATAAGCAAAAGCGAGGAGGAGTGTAATTTTGAACTTAGATGCTTATGTTTTGCTTAGATTTCACATTAGATGCTTATGATCTTCACTGGATCACGTCCTCAAGACTTGCTGAGGAAGTGAATATAGTCAGGTGTCACTAGTGATGTCACAAACTTACGAAATGGAAAACATAAATATTCAAAGTTAATTTCAGACTTCTCAAATCTCAATTCACATTACTCTCATTAGCAATTCCACTGACTCCTGCTGACAGCTGCTCCAGTGAGAAGCAGCAGTCTTTCAGGAGACACGGAAGCATTCGCTGGGAGGAGCAAACCAACCCATGCTTGCCACCCGTGAGACAGAGCACAGGCCAGTTACTACAGAGTAGCTCACTGAATATAATTCACTTCACTTTTCCCTCCAGTAGATTTTTGGAAAAACATATCAAGAGAAGGATGAAGTCTCTCAATAACTTGTCTATAAATCTCATTTAATACGTTTCCAAAATATATTATATAAAAAGGAATTCATCTTATTGGATTCTTTTATTTCTGTCTTCCTTAAATTTGGTACCTTAGTGGCCTCTTGGTTTACCTTTCTCTTTGCTATACTCTCTGTTACCATGACTCGTCTTTCCATGTTACTTCTGAAACTAGTGTTACGAATCTTCATCTTAACTTTCACTTAATTCACTTAATTCTCATCCATCACAGTTTTAACAAAGCCATGTGAAATCTCTGTTGTATTCCATACTCCTTCCAGTCATCCTTTCAACATCATTACAGACATTTCTTTCAAAACACTGTTTATATCTGTATTAGTTTTCCTTTCTTATTCCTCTATAACCTAGAATCACTCCCATCATCAACTTACAGTTTATTATCTAATGCATTCCCATTAATCCAGAAGAATTCGTCATTTCTTTTATAAAGTCCAATCCATGGATCTTGCTTTGTTATCTTCACCATAAAATTCTGTATACAAGAAAAGAACATATGTATGTTCAGTTTTCAAAATATAATCTTTGATCAAGGGCTATTAAGCAAAAGAATGATCTTGTTTTCTCCCAGAAGCAACAATATCAAAGATTAAATGTAAAAGAATAGTGCAGCACCTGGATCTTGTGTAATCCACATAAATGAAAGAAAATCTACAACTTGATTAGAAATCAAAAGGACCCATTTTGAGCCAGAATTCCTGAAGTGATAGAAATTCCTACTATGAGAATGGAAGTTCACAACTGAAAATTAAGAATTTCTATGGAAATGCAAACACATCATTTTACGTTCTCTCTGGGGGCTGACCTTTTGGAGAGCAGCTCTGCAGAGAAAGACCTGGGAGTGCTGGTGGATGACAAGCTGACCATGAGCTATCAATGTGCCCTTGTGGCCAAGAAGGCCAATGGTATCCTGGGGTGCATTAGGAAGAATGTTGCCAGCAGGTCCAGGGAGGTGATCCTGCCCCTCTGCTCAGCCCTGCTGAGGCCTCATCTCGACTACTGCATCCAGTTCTGGGCTCCCCAGTACAAGAGAGATGTGGAGCTACTAGAGAGTCCGGCGTAGGGCTACAAAGATAATCAGAGGGCTGGAGCACCTGCCCTATGAGGAATGGCTGTGAGGGCTGGGCCTGGGGAAGAGAAGACTGAGGGGGGATCTTATCAATGTGTACAAGTACCTGAAGGGAAGGTGTGAAGGGATGGGGACAAACTCTTTTCAGTTGTCCCGTGTTTCAGGACAAGAGGCAATGGGCAGAAATTGAAGGACAGGAAGTTCCGTCTGAACGTGAGGGAGAATTTCTTCACTGTGAAAGTGACGGAGCACTGGAACAGGTTGCCCAGAGAGGTTGTGGAGTCTCCTTCTCTGGAGATCTTCAAGGCCCGCCTGGATGCAACCCTGTCTAACATGCTCTAGGTGACCCTGCTGAGCAGGGTGGGGTGGACTAGATCATCTCCAGAGGTCCCTTTCAACCTTACTGATTCTATGATTCTATGAACACTTCAGCAGCCAATAGATTTCTCCATCACTGAAGTTTCTTCATCATACTGACTCTTTGTTATCAGGTAGCAAGGATATATGGAAGACATTCCAGTGACAGAGAAGTAAAGAAAGATCCTCGACACAGTGCGTGCAACAGAATTGTCATTTGTGCCTAATATGCCTACTACCATACTTCTGATTCTGCTGGAATCCACTGACCTAGGGACAAGCTGTTTAGAACATTGAAGCAAGTGCTGTCAAGGCCTATAGCAGATATGGGAGAGTATATTCTCCTGTGTCTTTATGCTAGATGCAGTCTTTCCAAGCATTGCAGTATTACAGAAAGTTCAGGTGGTGATTATATTGGCTGTAATTAACAAACCTTGCTAAGGTTGAACGGTTTTTGTTTAATTAAAGATAAATCAGAAGCAACAGGTTTTCCCCTGACAGTGTTGAGTATTTCTGACTGTAACAAGCACAAAATTTACTTCAGGTTAAATTTTGTTAGAAATGTTAGAAAACACCCCAGGTGTTTTCCAAAATATTAACTGCTAAAGCTGATACTGGAGTTTGCAGGAGAGCAGGGACACAGCCTTCTGTACTCAGTGACTTGTCAGAGTCATCAGATTTCAAACTGTTCAGCTTATGAAGCTGAAAAAACACAAAGATTCATTGTGCAGCTCCCTAGAAGTGAGATGGCATGAAACCATCATTCACTTTCGGTTCCCTTACCAGTTCCTGATGATTTTCAATCACAAGGAGGGAAGCATTGTGTAATGAGCAGAAGTTTTGACTGGAGTTCCAGTTGGCTTCACTCTCTGAGAGGTAGTAGCATTTCCTTTGGAAATAGAGCCAATCTGTTGGACAGAGTTCCAGGGAAGGACAGCCAGCAAAATCCTTCTCCGAAGAACTGTTTACTGCTAAAAGACACAAACACTCCACCTATTTCTTCTGACCAACACTGGAAAAAGCTTCTAGAGCTTTTTAGCTTGTTTTCTGATTGTATCATCTAATCTCCTCCAGTTCTAACCATGATGTTATTATTTCTGCTCAGTAGAATTATCCCAAACTAATTGCATATTCTGGCTCCTGCACCCTTATGATTGCTGACACATCTTCAAAGTGATGATCACAGACAGATAGATAGAACTAGATGAGAAGTTGATAAAAATGTCTCCTCTTCTGTAAAATAAACATTTCTGACTGAAAACTATAGCTTCTTCAAATGTTACTTCCTTGTAGCTCATAAATAGCTATATTAATTGTATGTCATTTTCTGAAAAACTACCAATTGTTCTTTGCAACCAATCTTCTATTTTAATTTGTTTTATTGAATTTGGACTGAGATGAACAGTAAGGTTATAAATTTGAATGTTGCAGTAGGACTAAACTGAGTACTCAACTAACTCCACTGCAACTACTGAAGTGATTTCTCCAGCACTTAACCTCAGTTTTAAACAATATGTCAGATGGGACATCTATTTAACTTCAATATAAGTTTTATATAAACCCAATGAGGTTTGTTTTTTTAAAATCTACATGGACTTCTGACCACCTAGAATTTTAGTAATTACTAAGGCTAATTATAATTTCTTTTTAAATAAATTCACACACTTACCAAACTGAATACACAAAATCAAAACTGTAGCAACAACAAGCAAACCAGCAACACCTCGCCAGAACCAGATATTTGAAAACAGACCTGAAAAGAAGAAATGTCAGAATTTTCAAAAAGATAGCTGAAAAGGGGATAAGAGCCCAGGATCCATTAAGCTATTCCAAAAGAAGTCACTCTCCAAGGAAAGGAGGCTGGCAGCAGTGCTAGAATATGTGGCATTTACTTAGTTATCACAAAGCTGCTAAGAACTATCAATTACTATGAATTCTAATTACATAATTTAGCACTCATTCACAGCTAATAGTGAGGTAATTCCTTACCTCAAAAGTGATTCAAAAGGAAAGAAACTAATGTAGAACAAATGAGTGTGAGTAATAAGTCTGAGAAAGACCTGATGTCAGAGCATGGCACTGTTAAGAAAAGTGAGGCAATTCATTAACTCCAGAGCCCCAGACTTCCATTGAGGAATTCCTAGTCTCGCCCCACAGAGACACGTTTTCTAAATTCTTCTTTTTTTTCCCATCTCCCTTCCAGGACTGTGCATTAACCTGTGTTTGGTGGCAGGAAGGACTTGCCAGTCTATCATTGCTGCTTGTTGTTTCAAACTTCAGAGGCAACCGGAAGGGATGAAGCACCCAAAGTTTCTGTGAAAGACCCTCGCACTCCTGGTTACTATATGATCTGACAGCACAAGGGCGTCTTCGGAAAGCTTCCTTCCTTGCTCAGTGGAGTGCACAGGTGTCACTATGCAGCCTGCAACTGAACTAACATGCGATGCTGCTCGGAGGACAGGGGCAGCGCCCAGGCTCAGGCACGCTGCGGCCAGCAGGACACTGAAGCAGCGGGGATCGAGTGGCCTGTGCCAAGCCCTCTCTGCACGGCCTCCTTCCCCAAGGCTGAAGCCTCTGGACCCTCCAGGCCGGGCTGACACTGCCAGGGCAGGGGCACCACTGCCGCGACCCCCTGACCCTCTGGTGCCATTTCACCTCGCCAGCAACCGCATCTCCCCAAAATGGTCTCTGGTGCAGGACGGGAAGGGAGCTCGGCTGCCGGGCGGCTGCCAGGCAGAAAGCGCCAAGCAGGGCCGGCGGCGTCTCCCCGAGCAGCCTGGCTGCGTTGGGATCACGTCCCAACCCGCGGTCCAACAAGCCAACCCCTCTCTGCCCCTCCGGCAGTTCCCGCCCGGCTGCAGCCGAGGAAAGCGTTGTCGCCGCCGCCCCCCCGCCCCGCACCTTTACCCTGGGGAGTTCCCGTCCTCCGCCTAGGGGAGCCGTGGGGTGACACCCCACCGCCGCCGCCATCATCGCCTGCCCCTCTGCGACCCATGGGCGCTGAGCTCTCGCCCCGCCGGCAGGGGAGATCACGGGGCCGGAAATGCCGGAGGGGGCGGCGGCGGCGGCCGGCTGATCTCCCCTCCGCTGCCCCGGGCGCGGCCGAGGGGGGCGCAGCGCCCCCAGCTTCCAGGCCGCGGGCGAGGGGGGTGCACCCACCTGCTGTCCGGTGCACCCTCGGCGCCGCGGGCACCCGCGGGCTTCAGCTCCCCAGAGCTCGTCTGTGTTGAGCTGAAGCTGGAGAGGCCACAGCGGAGCCAAGTGCCTTCAGGAGTCCTTGGTTCCTGCCTGGAGGAACAGGAAAAGAGATGAGTGTTGGGAGAACTGGAGATCTTCAGCTCCCCTTTCCACACTGAGGGTAGACTTGGAGCTTTGTAGTGCTTGCACTGTTTAGGCCCACCATGAGTGGTTCACTTCTGCTCTTGAGTGTCGTCATCTTAGTCTACAGACTTCGTATCACTGCAGCATTGCAAGAAATCATACCACTCTATAATAGAAGAGGAAATGGGAAATAGTTTCAAGAAGAACTTGGCTTCCACTGGTTCTCACTGTGATTTCTCTGAAATCAGCAAATTTCTGGATGAGGAACATTTGGGAGGGTGTTGGGGAGAGTCCTGCTGCCTTTAAATTAGGTTACTAGTTAAAACTTGATCCCCTCTAAAAATCAGGCCAGTGATGGGCCTCCCACAGAAAAGCATTAAGTCTGATTATTCTGATGGGAACAAAGGTGTATGAGAAGTTGTAGCAATGCTTGAAAGACATGGCCATAGTTATCAGGAGGGTTGGTGTACAGTATAAGTATTTCAGATGGTATATTATGCACAGTAACTGTTTTACTCACAACAGATATCATCTGTAAAACATGTTCAAATATCCAGAGGAGCATGGCTGTCTTCAAGTGAGCACCCAGGCTCTGTGCAAGCAAAAAAATCAGTGGCAGTTTATCCAAAACCTTAAATAGAAAGCCAGGAGAATGGAGAGTTACACTTTATGCCTTCATTGCAATCTCCAATTGTTTTGATTTGTCAGGGATGTGAGCAGTTTTGAGGGTAGTCAGCTACTGAAAATTATCTCCAGGTGTTTCTCGTTACGTGTAGTAAAAAGCAGTATAAACTTCATATTTCCATAAATATAAATGGACTTGCAGTTGATTTTAGCCTTTGATTGCAGCAGCTGTTGGTCCAAGCAATGGAATGGGAGAGATGGACAGGCTAGCATGCCCAGGTTGGGGGCAGGTTTAGCTCAGTTGGTTAGAGCGTGGTACTGCTAATGCCAAGGTCGTGGGTTCAGTCTGGGTTGGACTAGATCTCCAGAGGTCCCTTCCAACCTTACCATTCTGTGATTCTATGAGAACACTCAGGAACAAATAGAAAGACAAAGAGTAAGAAAGATGCATGTGATCAAGGAAAGATGGCTTAAAACATGGCAGCTTAGGGGAAGTTAGGGAACTGAGAATTCCCAGAAGAGGGTGAATGGGAGAAAGGGCAGGTAATGGGTACAGAGAACATGACCTGTAGGTGCTTTAAGAGATTTTGGGAGACAGGAGCTCAGAGGAGTACAAATGAGAGTAGAGTATGGAATTAGGACAGTAGGAAGGCACAATACATGTTTTATGTAGTCAGAACAAGTTTTGCATCAAAGGAGTAGGGGAATGCTAATGCGCACAGTTACTCTTCTGTTTGCTCCTAAGAACAGGATATTCAACATTTATTCAGTGTTCTATTTCTGGCTATTTAGTAACAAAATTAGGCAAAAGTCTCATGAGTTAAGCAAAACAACCAAAAAAACTAGAACAGAAATGCCTTGTAAACTATTCCATGCACCCTCCTCCAAAAAGCTAGTACAGTTACTTAGTCTCAGGAACAACCTGACTCTGAAGAACTACCTGGCTCTCTTGCGATTTGATAAGGGTGTCAGACCTGCCTGTTACTAAGATCATAAATGACTTACTTGGCTTATAATCACAGAGTATTCAGACACCCTTTTCACCCTTACCACTAATGCAGAAGGTAATTTTTGACATTTTCAGGCCATCTTCCAAAAAGTGAGAACCTATAACATCTTCAGTTGTGAATCATTTGATGCTCCAAAACCCTTATAGTTATAACCCCAGGTGCTTCTTGTACAAGTGCTCTGAGTTTATTAAGGCCTTTGACCTCTCACATTTTGGCTAAGACACTGTTCCTGATGAACAGTGTGTAGTCTGCTGCTGTTATTGAGGAAGTGTGATTTGGCAGGCTCACCCCATGTGAACTTGCTGCTTCAGTGAGAGAGGGTAGCTAGTGAACTAGGAATAGACTAGCTGAGAGTTTGCACAGAGTATTCAAGCTGATCTTAGAGAAGAAGGAGAATTCATGCTTATACCAGTGTGAATGCAACATGTAGACAGAGAGCAGCAGGGACACTTTTCCAACCCACTCTGAGCTGCTAGCATGTAGGATCACCTCTAACTCTCCTATCTTGTGCAGTAGCTCAAGCCATATGGCCCAGGTCTGTAGGTTTGCAAATTCCTCTGCAAAGTTAACTGCCATGGACGTCACTGGGGGTCTGTTAGGGTGCTAATGACAGCTGTTTAGAAAAAAGAAATGTTTATTTTTGCAAGGAAAAAATGTTTCCCATAGGGTACCACAAGGGACATATGTTTAGTTTTAATCTGGATATTTTGTTTCTTTCAGTGTTTCCACACTTCATAAAAGAAAAATGGAAAAAGGAGATACAAATTTATTAAAGGAAAAAGGCATAAGATAAAATACCCTCCAGCCAGAATTACTGGAAGATGACTTTAAATATTGCCATAATGTGGGGTGAAAACACAAACATTTTAATTTAAAAGCAGGTCATTTTCCAAAAGAAATTATTTTCTCTGAAAAACCATTTCATCCCTGCAGTAGGGCCAGTCTCACAGAACTGACTCATTATGGTTGCCCTCGTCACGCCGTCTCCTGTTCACTGCCATTACAAATAATCTTTGATTATCTTTTCTCACTCTTCAACATATTACCTCTACCTTTTCTGAAAAACTGCAGTCACATTATGCAAGGAGAAATAATTGCATAGCAGAAGTTTAGAGCTAGAATATGTACTATGGAAATGTCTGTGCTGTAACAGCATACTGCATAGATACCTAGGTTTGACTGGGATTACCCACCTCACACGAGCAGCAATCTAGCTGTGACCACACAGGCTAGGGTAACTAATTTACCCTGCTTCTGACTGACTGAGTCAGTCCCTTTCCATCTCCCTCCTCGGTCAATGTAAGGACTATTGGTGAAGCCTTTAGTCAGGCCTTTATGCATTTGTTCCCCAAAGATGACATTGACTTCTGGTATTCTGTGATGCTCTGAAAACGCTAGTCAAGTCTAGCTATGACATCAGACAAGGGTTAGTTTCTTAGGGTCCTACCAAATTGACTCAATCTGTTTATTAGAAAAGGAATGAATCTTAGAGTGTGTTGTGTGACTTACATTTTTTTAAGCTAGTAGCCCTCAACTGATCAGTAGATAAGTACCTCCCCATGGAGAAAAAAAGCTGGGCCTCTTTCTAATCCTTTGATTAACCCAAATCCTCCTGATTACAGTATACCTCTGTGTCATAAGACTGTTGACTGTAAATAAGAAAGAGGTAAGTCCTGAAGGAATGTTTCTGCTTACTATTCCTAAAGTTTACTTTTGGTTATGCAAGTGGCCCTAGTGATGAATGATACAGAAAAGGTACTGAATGCCTTCTTTGCCTTTGTCTTTACTGGCAAGACTGGCTGTCACCAATCCCAGACTCTGAAGACCAGGGAGAAAGTCTGGAGGAAGGAAGACTGTCCTTTGGTTGAAGAGAATTGGGTTAGAGATCACTTAAGCAAACTGGGGAGGATACATAAGTCCATTGAGAGATACACATACGAGTGCTAAGGGAGCTGGCTGATGTCACTGCAAGGACACTCTCAATCATCTTGGAAAGGTCATGGAGAACAGAAGAGGTGCATGAGGACTGGAAGAATGGTAATGACACTCCAGTCTTCAAAAAGGGCAAGAAGGAGGACCCAGGAAACTACAGGCCAGTCAGGCTCACCTTGATCCTGGAAAGGTGATGGAGCAGCTAATCCTGGATACCATTTCCAAGCCCATGAAGAACAAGAAGGTGATCAGGAGTGGTCAGCATGGATTCACCAAAGGGAAATCATGCTTAACCAACTTGATATCTTTGTATGATGGGATGACTAGTGGGGTAGATGAGGGGGGAACAGCTGATGTTGTCTACCATGACTTCAGTAAGGCTTTTGATGCTGTCTCCCAGAACATTCTCATAGGCAAGATGGCAAAGTACGGTCTAGATGAGCAGTGAGATGGATTGAAATCTGTCTGGATGGCAGAGCTCAGAAGGTGGCAATCAGTGGTGTAAAGTCTAGTTGGAGGCCTGTAGCTTGTGGTGTATCCCAAGGTCCAACTGAGACCAATACTGGGTCCAATCCTGCACCAGTAAGTGTTGGCACCTGGCTGGCTGGAGAGCCGCTTTGCAAAGGAGGACCGGAGGGTCCTGGTGGACAATAAGGTGACCATTAGTCAGCAATGTGCCTTCATGGCAAAGAAGGCCAATGTGATCTTTGGATTAGGCATTAGGAATAATGTTGCCAGCAGGTCAAGGGAGGTGATCCCTCATCCTTTCCCTCTACTCAGCACTGGTGAGGCCACACCTGGAGTGCTGTGTCCAGTCCTGGCCTCTCTGAGAGATATGGAGCTACTGCAGTGAGCCCAGTGAAGGGCTACTAAAATGACTAAGGGGCTAAAGCATCTCTCATATGAGAAAAGGCTAAGAGAGCTGGGGTTCTTTAACCTGGAGAAGAGAGGATTGAGGAGGGATCTATCAATGCATTGAAATATCTGAAGAGAGGGTGTAAAGAGGATAGGGCAAGACTCTTTTCAGTGGTGCCCAGTGGGCAAAAACAGAGATACAGTTCTGTGTGAACACAAGGAAGAACTTCTTTACTGTGAGGATGACTGAGCACTGGAACAGGTAGCCAGAAGCAGCTGTGGAATCTCCATTCTTGGTGATAGTCAAAAGCCATCTGGATGGTAACACGCTCTAGGTGACCTTGCTTGAACAGAGGAGTTGGACTAGATGATCTACAAAGGTCCCTTCCAACCTCAATCATTCTGTGATGCTGTGAAGTCCGTCTCCCAGCAGGTCAAATATGCATTATTTTTAATAGTTAAAAAGCTTTTGCTATTCCAGTGGCCTTTTTTTTTTTTTTTTTTTTTTTTTTTGTGATATATTTTCAGTATGATATTGAAGAATTCCCGCAGTTCCCAAAGTGAAAACGTGAGACTGGAAAATGTATGCATACACTTAAGTATGTGCATATTCCTATCCTGCAACATAAAAGTTACTACTCAGTAGTAGTAGTAACTGAGTAGTTAACTACTCAGACATGGGTAAAAATAACATGGGAAATATAACTAAGATAATAAAAGAGATGAAGAATGTAGCAGAAATAATCTTGAGTGGCTTGTGGGACATGGGGTTTGGTTAGTAGTTCTGAACATTTAGAAAGTTACTGTCCTTTAAAAAGTATTTAACAAAGGTACTAGAACACTGTATTTACTGCAAAAATGAAGAAGTAGTATTTGAGGAGTGCTAAGTATTTTATGAAGTGCCAGGCTGAGAATGCTGTGTATGCCAAGTAGATCTACACCAAAAAAGGTTAGTCATTCAGCTGCAGAGGTCTTACAAAACATTAGCATTTGGAATGCAATTATTTTACAGTTTTGGAATAGGAACAGCTACATCGGAATGGAATAACTACATTATCAGTTGTGTTTGTATTTTTGGTGAGGCTAGTATTCACTAGGATTGTTGTTTATTTGTCTAAACCACTTGTGTGTTGTTAGAATATAGTAAAAGACATAACCTCCATCTTCAAGAACTGACAGTCTTGACACTGAAAATGACCTGGATGAGGACAAAAATAAGTAGGGAAGGTTGGAGTACAGAAGAGAAAGTACCACAGCAATATAATGACATGAAAACAATTAACAACAGCAAGCTTAGTAAAATAGATAAAAACATAAAAACAAACAGGACAGAACTTAGAGCAGAAACCTCAGATGATCTAAAGAGGCAGAGTTCTTTGTCTTTATCTACAGCTGATGATCTGGCCATCAATAAAGATTAGTAGCTGTACTTCCTCTAAGTTTTCAGCTTCCAGGAGAGAGCAGAATTTTCTCTACACACATGTGATTCAACATAGAACAAACATCGTATTTAACACCTTAAAAAGTCACTCAGTCACTCACCATTTGATGCTTTTGCAGCCGCAAACCTTGGTTCCAGTGCCGTGAATCATAGATTTTGCCAGCTGAGTTTGGCTTCATCATGTCCCCCAAATGGATACCACTGCTCCCCAAAATGTCTGAAAGTTTTGCATCTGCACCAGGAAACTCTTAGAGGCCAGAACAACTGCAACGAGATTATACAGCTGCATCATCAGCTAGTGTCTTCCGTTGCTCCTACTGGTAGGTCCGTTCTGAAGAGGAGAGAACAGAAGCTGCGCAGTGATCACCTGTAATTTTTGAAGTGGTGAGTCATTCTGACATGGGTTTGATGAGCCATTCAAATCAGTTTCCTGTTTGGCATCTTGTTCGTAGGTCTCACAATTGCAACTGGCAGAGCTGAGCACCTCCCATCAAAGGAGTTTAGAATCTCTCTCTGCTCATCAAGGTTTCTTTTCCTAATCTGTATTAGTTTAACAGCTTTTCTTCCCACCGTTGCCTGCTGTGGTGCTGCAATGTACTGCAGTAAGTACTTTTCTCCCTGTTGGACCAAAGTAAGAGAAAATTTTTATGTGAAGTGCAGTAGGGAGAGCTGCATAGGGTAACAGGTCTACAGAAAGATCAGAGCCACTCACGTTATGAGAAATCTGTGCTCACAGATTTGTGATATGCCATTGATTTTAATGGGCATTGTGGGTCAGAAGATTCTTCATCATGTTCTTTATATATTCTACAAGCCTGTTTGCTACTTTGACAGCAGCTCTACATTGGCAGTACCTCTGCACTCATTGCCCATTTCATTGCAAGGCCATTTTCTTGAATTGACACATTTATCATTAAAACTCTTTTAAAATTTCATCCTTTTTTTTTCATCCATTGTGCATTAACGTCCATTTTTTGACATAAAATGTCACTTATTGCAAGGTCAATTCAGATGCCTTGTTTAAGTCTCTGTATTTCTTCCTTATCTGCTCAAATCCTTAACCACCAAAAAAATTTAGAGTAGTTTGTAAATTTTACTACGTCACTACACTACTGCCTTTTTCCACCCCCAGATAATTATTCATTTAGTGACATAAACAAATTAGATCTGGTGGTGTATTGGACATAATATGGAACTGAAAGTAATCCCTTTTAGATAAACAAAATTGGAGCGAGATAGGGAAAACTTGGTGTGTACAGCATGTGTGAGTACTATTTTGACCTATTTCTGTTTAAAATACCTGCATTCAGTAGTGATGGATCATGAGGAAAAAACAATGCTACTGGCACTTTGGATGTCAGGCAGGGCTATAAAACTAGCATACTTGTTTCTTTCACATCAGAGGTCTTAGACAAGATTCCGTACTGTAAATACTTACAACTAGTATCTCTGCCAGGAAGAGCCTGTAGTCTTAACAGAAAAAGGTCAGCATCAGGTCAACATCAGGAGGAACTTTCTGTGTTTCAGTTTGTGTCTGTTGCCTCTTGTCCTGGAGACCTCTAGGCCCCTTATCACCCCTCTAGTGTGCTCTTGACTACTCTTTTAGACTTCCTTGTGCCCAGAGCTGCTTTCAGGTGCTCCAGCCCAACTAGGACTCCTGCGGTTACCTCAGAATCCCTCCAGAGCTGCCCTTCCTGCCCTGGAGCCCTCTGTTGGCACACCAGTCCCTTTACCAGCCCTCTATTCTGCTTTGGCCTCTTCTTTTGACATTTTATTTTTCACCTGCAGACCTCTGTTGGCCCTGCATAAACACTCTAGAGTGCTTTGGATGACTCTGTCAGCCTTCCTTGTTCCCCAGAGTTCTCTTCTGGCACTCCAGCCCCCCTAGCAGCCTTCTTATCTCCTCAGAAGCCCGCCAGATACCTTCCTTGTTCCTCAGAGTCTTTTTTTTTTTTGGGGGGGGGGCATCTAGACCCCTTAGCACCTCTCTAGTGCATTCTGGATGACTCTTCCAGCATTCCTTGTTCCTCAGAGCTGTCTTCTGTCCTTCCAGCCCCTTTAGCAATCCTCTAGTCCCCTCAGAACACTTCCAAAGGCCTTTGTCATGCCCCAAGGCTGTCTTCTGGCCCTTAAGTCCACTTAGGAATCGTCTTTTCTGCTCAGAAGCCCTCCTGAGACTTTTGTTATGCCCTGGAGCCCTCTTTTGGCCATCCACATCTCATAGGACCCCTCAAGCCCTGTCTTGTTACTCAGTTTTTATTTTCTGGCCACCTAGTCCACTTAGGAGCCCTCTGGTCTGCTCAGAACACCTCTTGGATCCTTGTTCCCCAGAGCTGTTCTCTGACCCCCATTAGGAATCACCTAGTCTCCTATGAACCTCCCCAGATTTCTTCCTCGTTCCCCAGAGTTATTTTTTTGGCCATGTAAACCTCTTTGTACCATTCTAGTGTGCTCTCTTTTAGGCTTCTTTGTTCTTGCTCTAGTATACAACTGCAGACTGATCAACTGGCTGATGCCATGATCAAGGATCCACTTTCACCTTTGAAAATGCTGATCTATCCATTCCTGTGACCAGTGTAAAAAGGCATGGAGAGAACTGTTCTTGAAGGTAACTTCCTCTGCTTTTAGCTCTATAGCAGAAAAACAGGTGATCAGAAGAGAGAGGTGTCTGGAAAACAGTGTAGGCAATTGCAGCCCTAGACAGGTTTACAGCATGAGCACAACCTTTAAGTTGCATCTTGGAGTGTGTTACAGTCTTAGAAGGGAACAGTAAATCCTCTTCAGCTTTACCCTGATGCTATTTACTGTGCAGTTTAGAGTGTTGTAGTATTTCTTTAATGCCCAGCTCAATGAAGTCATGATACAAATGCTTCTAAGGACCAGTTTCACAGAGAGGTGGTGTGCCTTGCTCTGGACACTGGGAAGAAGAGAAAACAGTGTCAACTCACATGTTTATTTCTGGCGAAGCTGCACAAACACAATGAAGTTTTGCTGATCTGGACTGGACTGACAAATGACCAATTCTGCAAGGATTGTTATGGAAAATTAGGCTTGCTGGCCCCCATAACAGAGTCCAACCCTAGGTTCCCACTGAGATGGGAGTTCAAAACCCAACCAAAGTGAAAAGAAAATTTTAATGGCACATGTGCAGTAATTATCATTTGAGCTCTCTCCAAAGAGGGATCCCTCGCACTGGTTCTTAGTTCTATTTATCACATTACAACCTGATCGCAAAACCACCTTCCCCATAGTCTGACTCTTGTTAACCAATCGCACAACTTCTTTTACTAATTTTCTTGTAGTCCATTGGCTCCTGTTGCCAGGGGTGGTTTCTCTAGGTTTTTTCTATAACAGTTATACATGATGGTTAAAATTTGTTTTATAGAACTTTATTCTGTAAAAGTAGGCCCCAGGTGGCCTTGGCTGGAGCCTTGGTGGTGGTCTAAGGCTTCAGTAAATTTTTCTACCAATGCTAAGCGATTAACTCTAGACAGCCCCAGTCCAACTTTCTTTAAGATCGTATGCCCTTACCCAGAGTGAGAATACACTCTGGGAGTCCAGAGAGAGGGACATTGCCTGGCCAAAAAATTCAGCAGCTCATATGCATATACTGCCTGTAACAGATTATTCCTGTCTGCTGCCCTTACCTTGTACCCTTGCAATCTGCCAATGCCAGAACAGTTGCAAATGAATCTCTGAATTATTCATCCAGGGGGGTATTTTCATGGTTTCACTTATGCATGCTTTTAAAAACCTCTGCTTACCATCCACAGAGAGGCAGACTGGTTAGAAAAACTCAACTAGGCTCTAAAACTAGTGACAGGGAAATCTGAGAGGCATAACACATTGTATCCTGCTTGTAGTGCATGTTGTACTGCAGGCTTCCATACAGTTTCTCATCTCTGGTGTCTGCTATAGTTGTCAGGTCACAAGCATATCAGAATTTAGAAAACTAGAAAGAAAAGTCTATGATATTTCAAAATCTTTTAGAGCTAACATAAAGGTTAGAGGGCCTGGCAACATGCATCTGAGAAATGTGGACCTGCATATGTATCTGGACCATGCATATGCAGTGAACTTGGAAGCAATCAATACAAGGGAAGAGCCTGGTCAGGTAAATCTAAGGGGCTAGAATGAGGGCCCTATTATAGCTATGCTTGCCTAAGACAAAGCTGTTAGGGGCTTGTCAGCAAACATACATGTTTAGAGAACCTCACCCTATGCACAATAGATACTATAATAATACTCTGGGCATTGAGGAAATATTACAACACTCAAAACTGTACAGCAAACAGGATCAAGGTAAAGATGGTGAGGATTTACAGTTCCTTTCTAAGAATGCAGCCCACTCCAAGATGCAGCTTGAGAGGTTGTGCTGTTGCTCTGAGCCTTTCAGGCATTTCCATTTCTGTTCACGCTCATAAATCTAAGGCCGTGATTAGCTGCTACAGTAAGTAAGTCCAGATAGAAGATATTCTGTAAAACTGTTCTGTAAATAACAGTGATCTGATCCGATCTGATCTGGTCTGACTGCCTAGTGGTTTGGCCCCCCTACACAAGGGCTTGAGGAGCAGAGTTTTGTTCTCTTCACGACAGCCACCGCCCTTCCCGCTTGCCCCGCTGTCCCCGGCAGACCCTCCCCCACGCGGCACCAGCAGTGGAGCTCCCCGCTCGGCCCCGCTAGGCGGCGCCTCGAGCAGCCACGTGCGTGGCCGCGGTGGGGGAGGAGGGGCGGCCGCCTGGCTTGACCGCGTTAACCGGAGCCTGCGAGGTCCCGGCTCCGAGAGGCGGTTGTTCTCCCACTGTGACGGAGCGCTGTGGTGGCTTCCCTGCCGCAGCAGGTGGAAGGAGCCAGAGGTGAGAGGGACCCAGTTGGGCCAGAGGTTGCTAACTGAAAACTGCCTAGATCTAATGCAGCAATAACTAACCTGCTTCAAGGTGTAATCGCCAAAATTGTTGAGGAATCATCCCAAAGTCATATAGGACGAAGATTATACTTCCCCCCGTTTTGATTATTGACTGGAGCCATTCACGGATTCACAGAATAGTGAAAACCGGGAAACCCTCTGGGCGCAGCACGGAAAAGCAGCTGGCCGTCTTGCAGAGAGCTACACACAGCAGGCCAGGGGAGCTCCCCAGACATGGAGTGGCGTGGGGCCAGCGTGGCAAGGAGCGCGGGCCCAGGCCGGCACGGCACCGTGGCCCAGCTGCCCTTGGCACCATGTGGCAGAGGGGCCCGGTGCGGTGGTGCGGGTGGGCAGTGGCCCGGGACGCGTGGCTCGCCCTCGCCACCCCGCCGCCACTCTTGTGCTGGCTGGGGGTGCTGCCCCGCCGACCGTCGCTTGAGCCAGAACGGATGCAGTTGGCACCACTCGCCCAGGTGAGTGGCTGCAGTGCTGAGCGGGACCAGGGCCGGGAGGGACCGGCGGGGAACTGGGGATCCTGGGCGACAGCAGTGTGGTGGGGAGGCCAGGACCAAGGAGGGTCTGAAGGCGTCGTCTCATGGCGGCGGACCTGCACTTTCAGGACTTTGCAGCGCGCAGCCTTGCGTTTCCTGCCCAGCTGGAGCCCGTCTTTATTTCCAGCGGGCCCATCTAATGCCATGTTGCATGCTCTTTGGGTCTGCTTCAGTTTTTAGCAGTTCATTTTCCAGCCTGTTATGTAGTAGACCTATCCTTCATAATTCCTTTGCATCCCTAAATCCCGCTAGCCTTGCATTTTAGTATGTAAGTTGTGTGCGGAATGGAAGTAGCTGCGCAGTAGGGAGCCTGGCCCCAGGAGAGTTCACGTGCAGAGTTGCACCAGCCTGTGTGCCTGCCCTCATGAGAGTGGTGAGATTGCAAACGATCAAAGGAGATGTTTGTGGCTTTGTTGCTGGGGTACCTACCATACCAGTTAAATCAGAAGTGTGTGAAGTAGTTCATGATAACTTGTTGCAGAGATATACAATTGCTGTTCAAGGCCCTATTATTGTATGGCTTTGGGTCTCTGGAGGTATGGATAATGCAACATGGGTGGAGGTGGTGTGACCTATTGGATCACTTGTCAGTTGCCAGTGGTGATCTGATGAACAGTCCTCTCTTTTGTGGATCTGGTTGAGATGGTGAGGGTAAGGGTGTAGAAACGCTTTGTGCTCCACTGTGCAATTAGAGCTGGGAGGCATGAAGTGTTCTGGGGCAAATTCATCCTTTAACATGTATTGAATAAATGAAACATATGGACAGGGAGCTTGTTGTGGGATTACCATCTGTGGAGATATTCAAAACTTGGCTGAATATGGCCCTGAATGACCTGCTTTGAGCAGGAAGTTGGACTAGAACTCCTGAGGTTCTTTCCTACTTAGATGAGTCTGTAATTCTTCAAAGAGTACTACTCTACTTCTACTTTTAACGTATTTAGTTTTTGTAAAGAAGACAATTGAACCAAGAAGTTCTTATGTTCACTTCTTATTTGAGTTCAGCTGTGACTTCCATTGTTACAGTTTGGTAAACTAGTAGGCTTGATCCAGTTCCTTTGGCATAGACTTCCTATTACAAACAAAATTACGCAAGGAGTAGAATCTAGTTTTCCTTAGGATGATTTTGTGAGTCGCTGGCACTGTCAAGATTCTTCATGAGAAGATTAGAAATCAGCTTTGCAAGAGTGGGAATGGCTTTGAGTCTGACATGCTTCTTTTTTCTTTTTTCTTTTTTTTCCCCAATGACAGAGCTGGGTATTG
Source organism: Rhea pennata (assembly GCF_028389875.1). Lineage (NCBI taxonomy): Eukaryota > Metazoa > Chordata > Aves > Rheiformes > Rheidae > Rhea > Rhea pennata. The sequence goes on along the minus strand of NC_084663.1, from coordinate 83,479,072 downwards.
AGCCCCAGACTCATCTTCCTTTCATTTGCACTTCCCTAGTGTCCTTCCCAATGAACTCATGCGGCTGTGTACTTTCAGCAGTAGCTGAAAAATAACTCTCCCTCTGTTTGCTGGTTAGATTCCCTGATTTGGGTCAAGCTGCAAAGTTATTGGTACTGGTGGCATAAGAGCAGGGCTACGCAGCTGATCGTGAAGTTTGAGAGCTTTTTAAACTTTCATAAATGGCACTACCTAGAACTTGGCACAAAACCATACTCTATAGCTCTGGTTACATGTGTGAGTCAAAGTACCAGCTCACCATGACAAAACCAGTCTCTTTCTTTGTAAGCAGCTGTGTTCTCATGTAGTTCCCTCTCTTCCCCGGTTGCTCCTCATCTGTTACTCAGCTGACTGCATTATAAACTCCTGCAGTTTCCTAACACAGAACAAAAAAACAAAAACAGTTTACTTTTTCTAGCTGTTTACTAGAAACCAGAACAGCCTGAAGGTAAGTGGCAACAAAAGGAGAGCAAATAGGATGAAGGGATAGGATCTCCTCTTTTTGGTAGCAGGGAGCAGTTAAATTAGCTCATGTCCTATCACGAAACCATATTCTTAGCCACTTCAATTAGTTTCACCCTTTAATTTCTGAGTAAGTAAGAAAATTTGGAAGGAAAAAAAAATCTTTGTTAAAGAGTCAATAGCATCTTCCTGCCCATACCATTAAATGTAGTCTGGGAGTTGTTTCTTACTGTTCTTTTTATAGTGGTTATGTCAAAGGCAGACTTTACTTTGCATTTTGAAACGTAAATGTATGAAACATCATGATACTAGTGTGACTTCCAGATTGTCTATGCCTGCCTCAAGTTATAGCTTGAGCTGTCTGTTAATAGGGTGTGTCAAGGTCACTAGGGGATATCCAGGACCACTAAGGAATTTTCTGGGTCCTAATGTCACAAAACAAAGGTGAATCTGTTCTCACTTCTCTTTGTGCAAGGGACGGGGAGAATGTGTCCAAACTGTGCTTCACGCTGTATGCCTTCTTTATGAAGTGTAACTTTCTAGCATTTTCCTTTTTTATGCTTTTCCATGACCTGCTAGTCTGCTCACAACACTTTGTTTTGTCTTTTCTTAACCTAGATTTGCTCATAGATAGTGTTTATGTGCCTCTTCTACTTCCTTCCAGTTCACTGGCCATCAGTGACAGCTCATCATTACTACTTCCTGTCCTTGAAACGTCCAGAGGGCGGAATGCAGATCCAAACTACAGAAAGCACAGTTGGAAAGTAACTCCTAGTAACATCAATTTGAGAGAGATGGTGATGAATCCATCTACTTCTTTCACCTGCTCAGAAATTAGAGTATCATCAGGTGAGGTTAGCAGAGAGGTTTCCGTGTAGCAGTACGTATTAGCTTTCACCTCTGTGGTAGAAGCTGCAATACTGTATTTGGAAGCATATTTTATATTTGAGCCTCCTATAGCTCATGCATGTCTTCTGCCTCTATTTGTAGCTGAGACATACGTGCAAAACCCTGCAAAGAGAAAGAGAGGTGAAAGGTACAGCCGTAGTGGCCGGCGCCTCATCCCTCCGTTGCAATACTGGTGTGGAGAACGGCAAGTTTGGGATCAGGCAATGATTGTTAGAATAGAAGAAGGTGGAAAAAACTATTTAGCTGAAAGAATGGTAAGATTCTTTTTATGCAGTTACTGAAATTTCTTCATCATTTACCTAATAGATGGTGGGTTTTGGTAGAACATGTGCCTCATTTTCAGCCTGTAGTTCTTATGGCTGGAACATCATAACTCACAGGCTTACGAAGAAGCTTTCATTTAGCTGAATTAGTTGGGGAAGGGACTGAAGAGACTGGTATCAGTAGGTTTACTGTAGAGCTTATGGAAAGAAGGAGAGGACAACTAACAACAGAGTTAGGAACTCAAGTGTGTTTGCTAAAGCTGGGCAGTGTGAATATCACCCACCTTGTCATTTTTTTTCTGTAAGCTAGTGATGTGCAGCCCTTACTGTTATCCAGAAAAGATTTTGTTATTTAATGTGTCAGGCATTCAATGTTTTTTGTTGTTCTTTCTCCTTGAGTTGCAGGTCTCTAAAAGCAAGCGGACTAGCTCAAAAACCTGTTGTCATGCTCTAGTAAAACGGAAAAAAACAACAGAACTAAAAGAACGAACTGGGTGCTGTAATCTAGGTAAAGCGATTATGATTTAAGTGATTATCTCTGCCTGTTTTACTTGAGTAATAATCTGAATCCTTTTTACAGATTTTCAGGATTGAGACTTTGCAGTCTTAGTGCTTGATACAGAGTAGCTCTATGATTGACCATAGGCTTGAAATCAGTTCATCATATTCTATTCCTGTCTTTCTTGCTAGTTCTGTGAGCTTAGGGAAAAGGTGTATGCTATTTGCTTCATGCTTCTGAGCCTCTCCTCTGTTAAGCCTATGAGTGCCATGGATTACTAATGCTAAAAAGTGGTGTGCTTGAGCTTGTGCGTTATGTATCTGAAACTACTCCTGACTTATGCGTCCACAATTTGTTTAGCATAAAGACAAGTGTCTTAATGCTGGATGAAGGAGTATGGCCTCCTTTCTTAAATTAAAACACAGATGTTGTATTAAATTCCCCTTGTCAAAGAGACTACAGAAATCCTAAAGTTCTTCAGCAAGGCTTTTGACACTGTCTCCCATGGCATCCTCCTAGGCAAGCTCTGGAAGTGTGGGTCAGATGTGTGGACAGTGAGGTGGATTGAGAACTGGCTGAAAGGCAGAGCTCAGAGGGTTGTCATCAGTGGCACAGAGTCTAGTTGGAGGCCAGTAACTAGTGAAGTTTCCCAGGGTTCAGTACTGGGACCCATCTTGTTCAACTTCTTCATCAGTGACCTGGATGAAGGGATAGAGTGCCTCCTCAGCAAGTTTGCTGATGATACCAATCTGGGAGGAATGGCTGTGCTGCCATTCAGAGAGCCCTGGACAGGCTAGAGAGTTGGGTGGAGAGGAACCTCCTGTGGTTCAGCAAGGGCTAGTGCAGGGTCCTGCACCTAGGGAGGAATAAACTCACAAACCAGTACAGACTGGGCTTCCACCCAGCATTGACCCTTGGGAAATACACTAGCTACTGGCCTCCAACAAGACCTTCTTAGTCACATACCTGCATCCTCTGACAGTGTGCCTGTAATGCTCTGAAGTGGCCTGTCCCTGCATCCTTTTCCTTCAAGTAATGCACAAAAAAAAAAACAGTGTCACGGGACAAGCGACTTCCTTACATTCCCGGACCATGTGGGTTACATGCAACGTGAGGCAGGGGAGGAGGGGGAGGAGGAGATTTACTGCATAACTCCACAACTTGTCTTAAAGATCAAAATCTACTACACAAGTTACTGTGCTACAATACAACAATTCTTATTAACAAAAAATTAGCTCAACTAAAATACTTATTTTCTAAATACACTAAAAGTTTTGCTAACAGTCACTACTTAGTAAACAGATAAAGCTAGCTAATTTGTACGAACTGTAACTACCCAAACAAATGATCTAGGTAAACTAATTCTAATTGATTTTATTGACATGTTGCCTCAGCAGGCAATGTACACTCAATTTCAGGGAAGTAATTGCAGGAGGGTGTCCCTTTCCAGTGTGTTCCACAAGTTGACAGACCCACTGTCACCTGCAAAAAGCTCAAGATGGCCTCTGGGACCAACCTATTTGTACCGTTCAGAGGAAGATGGAGGTGTAGTCACTAGGCCAGTTGCAGTTTTCTTCATGCAGTCCCAGTCCCTAGCTTTAGGCTGCTGCAGGGTTCAGCTCTCCTCCATCGTTGTTATGACAGTCACACCCACCATCATAGGGTGGGGTTGGGGGGTGGCTGAACACCCCCAATGGCAGGCTAGCTGGCTTGAGCACTCCTCTGCACTGAAGAAAGGAGTGACTATGAATGACTGCTTTACTCTTGCAGTGGTAGTCCCAAGGAGAGATCCCATAGCTGGGGTAGGAAGGGGTTAATTCCAGTCCACAATGATTAACACTGCCCCATTAGTGAAAGCAGGTGTTATCTCTCAAGTTCATGATGAGGAAGAGATAATTCCAGACCACCATGATTAGCTCTGCTCTAGCACTGAGAGCAGGCTTTGTTTCTCAAGGTTCTGGTGCCAGGCAGGCCTTATCTCAAAGTCTTGATATCCTCCCTTTTGGATTGTGAGGCACAGGAATGCAGACTGCTTATAACTGGCACCAGATTGGGGGGGAAGCTGGCAGCATCTTCTCACAAATGGGACTCAGGAGTTGGTGTGTCATAAACCTGTTCCTATCCTGTTTTGCATTCTAAAAATGCTTTCTGTATGAAAACGTGCAAGTGTACGAAAGCATTTGGAAGCAGACAACAAGCTTTCTTACCTATGCCTGCCAAGCAATCTAGTGTATCTCCTTCTCTGAGATGAGAGGAAACAGGAAGATGAAGAAAGCAATGAATGAATGTGAATTTAAAAAGGATCCCATTTGATTGATAAAAACCAGTGTTTCCTCTGAGAAGCAATCAGAGCTGTGAGGGCAGAAACACCCAGACAGGCACTGTGAATGGAAAGGAGAGAATTGTGTAAAAATAAAAGATACTAATCAATACTGAAGAAAGGAAATTGATAAAGTGGGAAAGAATATCTAGAGTGGGGCAGGTATTTGTTAAAGCTGAGGCGAAGACACTGCTCCACATTTTCCCTTCCTCCTACTTCTTAAATGAGCATGAGGCAGAGATGTTCAGTCAAACATGCAGAAGGCTCTCAGTTGCTGTGAATCCTTTCTTTGGTTTGTTGTATAGCTGTTTGCAGAGCCTGCACATTAGCTGGTTGCTCTCTGCAGTTCTTCCTCTAGGCCAAAGAGGGAAGAAGAAACTATTCTGTTTCCTTGAACTGGAGCAATTCCTTCATCACATGAGAAATTGAAAGATGAAATAGCTCGCTCTCACTTTATTCCCTGCTTGCCAAAGCAACAATTGTGGCTCTTTGATCCAGCCTACTGGCATTTTACACCCTGTCACAGTTTAAACTGCTCCTTTGTCTTGGTTTGTGTTTTGCTGTTGTTCTCTGACTCTCCCCTCCCATTCCAGGTGCATCAGTACGAAGTGGTGTTAATGTGCCTTCCTTGACTTATACTAATTTGTGTAGCACTGAAGATACTGTCTGCCTACCCATCTATCTTCCTAATAAACAGTGTAAACAGGAGAGTCAAGATAAAAAGACATACCAAAAAGTAGTTTCTGGTGATGTCACATCCCCAAATATAGTGAAGGAGGACTTTGACCCATCCACTAGCTCACAAGAGCCTGTACATTCAGGAGAAATCAGCAGAAGAACTTACTCAACTGGAGACAAGAAGTTATTTTCTTCTGGTAATCAGGATCTGTCAGAACAACAGAGCAAAAAATACATGGAGAAAACTGAACAGGAAAGAAATAGTCAAATGAGAAGTATCTTAGAGAAACTGGACATTGTAGTGGAGGGACAAAGAGAAATGCAGAATACCTTGAGTAAGGTTCACTTGTGTTTAGAGCAAAACAGGAAGATAGCAACAAGTCTTCTTGGTATGCCAGAAAGAAGCTGATAGGCTTCAGCTAGAGATAAGGGAGCTTGAATTAAGTCCTATCAGGACATAATTCTATACCTAGAGCAAAAAAACATACATAAAGTTTGTGCCTGTATCACCAGAAAGTTATCTAAACTGAGGCAGAAGAGTGAGTAACTGAAGAAGTAAGAGAGTATGTTCTTATTTCATCTGTTTGTAGGAAACTATTTTATTGTGCCAGGTTCTGAAATCCTTTTTCTAAGCTGGTCCATCAAAGGGCACAGCACAGTATGTTAGTGTTCTACAACTAGGATTAATTGTATGTTTTCTTGAACTCTGAAAAAAATAGAGTGCTACTTCTGTGTTCTTACTTTCTGCCTGGGGTTGCATTTTGTCTGGAGAAATTAAAGCAGAAAGCCTTAGCCATAGTGTGTGTGTATATTCACATGGCCACACCGAAAAAATGCAGAGTAAATGGAAGTTTAGAAAAAAACTGACCGAATGAGGCTAAGGAAGGGAAAGTATTTTGCAGGTAAAATAAAGTCTTTCTTTAAATATGTCTCAACACTGGTGCTTAAGGATAGCATATAGATAGGTAGTGACTTGGGAATATGAAGCACCTCCAGAGCTCCTGATTAGCCATGAGCTTATGTATGCATAAGTAGTTTCGTACAGTTATGTTGACTTGTTGCTTTTGAATGTGTTCTAAACAATATAGAGACCCTTCTCATCTTAAGTTGCTACCCTTGGAAAAGTTTGTCTTGACTTTAGAGTGGCTGTAATGTGTATGACTTTGCAGAAATATTGCTTCAACATAAAAGGACTTGGCCTTGTAGGCTGTACAGCGCTTTCACTGCTCTACAGTTAGCTCACTGCCTTCATTGCCCGGTGCAGTGTGCATTACTTAGAGAGCTGGGTCTGCAGAGTAATGTGCAGATATTTCTGAGCACAACGCTAGTAAAACATGCTGCCTCCGGCATATAGGAACATATTGACTGCAGAATGTAGTAGCTGTCAGCATAGCCTGCCACAGCTCCTGAGTAATTTAATTTTTATCTTGGAGTTCCAGGGAAGTCCTTCCCCTTCCCCTTTGTTTTCCATTGCATCCATTCAAGGCAGTGGTGCACAGCAATGCATCCTTCATTGGCATTCTGTGGTGACTTCCAGATGTTGGTCTAGCTGTTGCCTTGGAATAGCTGGCATTAATAAATATGTTGCAACTGTTTGGAATAGCCCAAGTGCTAGTTTGCTCTTTGGGTGATTTCAGTTGGGCTGCTCTAGTGATCAATATCTTTGATATTTCATTATTTGAAGGAACTTGGAATGCTTTTACTCATGTAAGTTGTTTTCTGTACTACCAAATCAAGTTTAACATTTTGGCAAAAGGATTGTATCTTAGTTTGATTACATCTCATATTAAGGGTGTAGTTATGCCTTCATTCAGTTACCATTCCTCTAGACTGGGGAGACACCTTGTTCCTTTTTGCATTGGCAGTATGGTATTTCTTTCTAATATTTAAAAGTGTATGTTATGTGACTTAGAAATTGTTGTCATAGATCACCCATGCATCATATAATAAACCAGTTGTTCAAAACCTGGTTGAGTTTGTTACTCATTGAATAGCAGACAGGAAACAAGTGAGACTTCTTTTTCCACATACCTACACTGAGAGCTTTAGGGAAAGGCACTGGTTGTGATGTGTCAGTCCATCCTCTGTGGGGAAGGCTATAACTTAGGAAAGTACAAAGACCATGTCATGAATGAGAACCTGGAGTTACGCGCCCATGTTCTCTACGTGTGTTTAACAATATGTACCATAACTTTACTAGGCAATGAACAGAGCTTTTAATGGTGAGAAGTTGATTCATGTGGATTGGCATATTTGCATGTATGCATTTTGCTGAAGACATTTTATATTATATTCTAAAAAAAAAAGAAAAAGAATATATAGTCTCAAAATGGAATAATATAAAGCCAGGAAATGCCAGTAGTTCTGAAATGCTTCCACAAGTTTTGACCTATCTTAATGCATATGAATGAGTCAATGGTCGTCTCATTAGAAACTTCTTTTTAACAAGATACTGGCTTAGTTCTGAAACTATTAAATTGTTGTTCTACAAAGGCTCTATCTAGAGTTTTGGATTCTTGTCAGAATCCAAGCTAACCTAGACAGTTTGTCAGTATGATTGCTTGGCACTGTGGGCTTTCAGTCTGCTGAAGCAGCTTAAATTACTCCAGAGATCACAGCTAACTTGATAGAAAGACAATTATTGAGAACATCCCTTTCACGGTATTTTCTCTTTCCTGTTGCTGAGGGCAACTACTAGGGTTATTTTGAAACTACAGTATTATTACTGTTCATGAAACAAAAACCAATCTCTCCCAAAGCCAATTAATTTTAGAAAATTTTAGTCAGAATTTCAGATTGACTTTAAGAAAGTACATAAATATGCTAGTAGAGGGATAGTTTGTATGTTAGGTCTTGCTATTCTAGCAGCACCTGATGATTCACTGCATCTCTTCATACTGCTGTGTCTGCCTACATGTAATGGCTTCCGAGTTGGAAATAAGCAATGCAGAAGTACAGAGATAATAGTAGGTGGAAGCAGGGATGAAGATTCACCAGCCAGATTACACTGAGCTTTCTCGTAAGCCTTGAATGAACTCAGTAAGAAACAGGGAGTAAAGTGTGCACAAGGCTAGACACAGTTGGATCAGCTGGGATGCACTGGGAGGAAAAAGGGCTATGAGTATCTTGGCAAGAATCACAATCAAGGAAATTAAAATTTTAGTAGGAAACAGTAAATTTAGTTTTAAAGACAAGATCTTTAGAAATCCCCTAGAAACTACTGTATACAAGTAACTAAGCAGCAAGGTAGTGGCTACTAACAAAAAGCAAGTACAGCAGAAAGTGGATGAATAAGAGCCAACCAGCACTGTATACAGAGCAGAAAGGGAAGGGAAAAGAATTGGGAAGTGGATTCATGCTTTTGTCTTTTTATGCTGAAAGTTCTCTAGCTACAGATCTTTACTTTTGCATATCTGAACTGCTCATGTGCTTTGGATGCAGCATTTCTGTTTTTCCATTCCAACCATCAAGCAAAGCCTACTTCAGATACTCTCATAGCATGGTATTTATTTTCTGCAAGCAATGTTGAACTGCAAGAACAGCATTTTTATTGTCAAAAGTGCACAGTACAATTTGTTTCCCACCTATCTGAATTATTGTCTTGAACCTTTACCTACCCAGCCTAAGTGTCTATCACAGAGTCAGATGCAAGGAACGATCCCTTACTTTTTTGGGGTGTTTTGGGGCATGAATCCATGTCTAAGGATATACAGTCTACAGTGACAATTTTGTATTTAGGAAGGTGCAGTTCAGCTTTTGTTACATAGTTTCTACTTGAATCCTACTGTGAAGAAGAAGAAAAATGGGAATAAATTGTTTGTGAAGATGGTGTTTTGTGGAAGGAAAGTGCTTCTGTACTTAAATGTACTGTGGTAATAATGTAGTAGTTTTGACTTACTTTCTGTTAAGGAGAAAAATCAGAAAGCCAGTCTTTACTGAATGGAGAAAAAAGAAATGAAGAAGAAAGCAAGATGTTTTGTTTCTGGCTTTAATCAGGTGTGCTAGTATCCTTTGCCAAAGCACTTATCAAAACTAAACGTCAATCTGTTGTATCAGTGCCATTTCTTCCCCCAGTTCAGTAGCAAGTGTGTATATTCTGAGGTCTTATTTTCTCTGTCAATTAAAAATGGAAAGACACTGTATATTTCACTGAGCCTTCCCATTAGTTTAGTTCATATCCAAAAGTGCAAGACTATGAAAATTCAACTTCATTTTGAAAGTGTTTTACTTAAAGGATAGAACTGTACCTGAGTGCATATATTGCAGGTATGATCTATTGCAATGCATTGCATAAATGCATGTTTACACATATACTTCTGCCAGTGTGTCTTAAGAGTTGCATTAAATTGCATAACTCCCATGAAAGATAGGAGAAAGAACAAAATCTATATTCATTGATCTGCATTGATATTATTTTTAATAAGAAATAATAATACTGTTTCTTGACAAAATGATTAATGATACCAAAAATTCATATGTAAGAGCAAAACCACGATAAGAAAAGGTGTAAATAGTTATACTATTAGTAATGATTCAGTTATTCCAGTTGAGACATATGAGCTGAATACAAACGCAGAGCAGTGAGCTGGGCTTGTCTGAAAGATCACTACTCTCAGGCCACACTAGCCCAGGTGCTTGCTCCTTGCTGTTTGTGGCCTGCCTTACTCTAGCAGTGGAGTAAGGCACTGCTCCCTTTTCTCCATCTTACAATTGTATGGAATGATTTTTTTTCCCTCTTTCCAGTCATCTAATAAAGAGTTTTCCTTTGTTGTGCTGAAACTCTTAAATTCTCTGTAATTTTGTTGGGTACCACTGCTCCAAGAGCTTCTCTAGTCATCTCATACATCACACCTGAACTGGCTGCACAACCTGCAGCCAAGCTGTTTCCAATTCATACCATGCAAACACCCCTTTCGTTGTACATTCCTCCATTTCCTCTCCTTTCATGTCATGCAGACACCAAGAGGCAGGGCATCTGCTTGCCTGGCAAGGGTGAGGCACCTCACTGGGCCAGTCTCTATGCAGACCTTGCTCTGCAGCCAGCCAGAAACAGTCCTTCATGAAGGAGTGACCATGGGCAGTTCATAGGGCCCAGTGACTGATGCCCCTTCACAGTATAATGGAGACAGTCTTGCCAGGCTGCAGTGTCTCTTCTGGTTTCTCTAGAGCTGCTGAGGCTCTGACTACCTTTCTCATTACACCTCTTTCTCTCTCCATTCCCCACCAGGGGCCTCACCAATTTCTGGGATCCACCTCCTTGCTCATCTCCTCCAAGCCTAACCAGGCTAGCCTCCACACCACCAGGAGATGCAAGCTTCTGAGCACTTTATGGCTTTCTGCTTCTTTATCAGCTCAAGACTCAGATACCTGGACACTTTCATTATCCCCCTCCTCTTGCCACCCATGATCTAACTTTGACCCCATACCCCTTCTTTTCTGGTCGCTCCCCCTCACCTGTAGTTGTCTGTTCTCATGTTTCTCTCTGCTTTTGCCCCAGGAGGGCATGGCATTTTGGGTAGGGTCAGGAAAGTCCCTGACCCCTGAAGGAGAGTAACTGGAGATGCCAATGATGCTCTATTTCTGCCTGGGGCTACTTCCCTATAAGGTTGGAGCACAGATGCCCAAACTATCCTTGTGATGCTGTTTTCAGAGCTTGGTGCCCTCCTCCCCAGCATGTTTTGGGGGAGAAGGTAAGAGAGATGCGTTCCCTGGGGGTAGAGCCTGAGCTTTATAAACCAGAAAATATCAGAAGTTGGTTTTCTTGCCAACTGCCTTCCCCTCCCCTCCTATTACAAAGTCTAAAGCTCCTTCATAATGACAAGGTCAGATTAATTCAAACCACCAACCCCAGAGCTAAGTGGGTAGCTGCCTGTTTGTCCTTCTGTCTCTCTTCCTCTTGGCTGCTGGCAGAGAGCGCCAGGAAACTCCTGTCCTCCTCGGTCTTTGAGAGTGTCTCACCCCTTCTCATCTGATGAGTAGATGCTTCCTTCCTCCCCCCCCGGTGCAGCTGTCCTTCAGTTGTAGTGATTTCCAGTCCATTGGATTGGAGCAGTGCAGGGAAAAGCCCCATGTGTCTGCAGGGTGAGCAGGAAAGCCTCCCTAAGGCCTCAGCTGCTCCTCCAGAGTGTAGGTAGAAGGCATATGTTAGCGAAGTGTCTGAGCAAATGTAAAGTTGGGGATAAGAAGTAGAAGGAATCTCATCAGGCCACTCCTATACTAGAAGCGTGAGATAGGAGGGACAGAGGGGAGGCAGCAATGCAGTAATCCCTGCAGAGGCTGGAGGAAGCACAGGTACTGAATGCTCAGAGACTCAGTGAGACTGCAATACACACTGAACTATCAACTGAAAGACTGAGAGCAAAGAGGACTCTTGCTCAGGCTCCTCTCTCTCTGCAGAAGCAGGCAGCTGTGTGTAGTTTCAGTTTCACATCCTCTAGGAAGCTCAGCAGAGAGTTGTTTTTTCCTCCACCCTGGAGGACAAGGGCAAGCAAAAGAGAAGAGGGAGGAGAATGTAATGAGCTGTCAGAGGGAATAAGGAAGAGGCCTGAGACATTTAGGAATGCCATGCACTGTTCGTGTGAGGAGCCCTCAGCAAGCTGTCCTGTATTTTATTTGGGTGCTGGACTTCCAGTTCTTTGTGAGATGAGAATATTCAGCATTAGGAGGACTCGGCTGATATTTACAATTTTGGCACCCCTTATTTCTCTTTGATATCATAAAGCAAAATCACCTGAAACTTTGCATGCCATATACTTTGTGAAAAATGAAATTTCCTAGGACTAATCAGACCCTGCGCAATACTGGAACAAAATAGAGTGGCAGTGCCTGAGGCTTAATATAAACTCATTGTCCATGAAGAATAGGCATGTTGCACTGCTGTTTCGGAGAGGTCAGTGTATTCTCTCCACAGCTTCTCCAGTGTGGATGTTTGGTGCCATAGCTTCAGAGGTTTTTTTGCCCCAAGAACAAAAATCCACACTGCAGTCATATCTGGTTCTTAAAAAGGGCTCCAAGGCAAAACTGTTTGACTCCTTCTTATCTTGCATAGCTAAGCTGAAGTAAGTTGCAATCTGCCTTCAGAAGGCTGAGCTGTGGACCACAGGACATTTTCCTGCAGTCTGCAGAAAGCTAAATACAGAGAGTTGCTGCACATATGGCAGTAGCTTTGCATCTTGCTTCACCCTGCTGATAATATCAAAAGCAGTTAACTGTACAGTCTATGCTTTCCTAATACTAAATCTGAAGTAGATCATAATATTATTAGTGACTAAGGAATTTTGTTGTTGTAAGTGCTTGAATAGAATACATGGTCATAGCTTCTTAGCGTTACTATAGTGACTATACTAATGATTATCATAACTTTAATTAAAATTCTACCTAGATGAAAAACTTATACTCTCAGAAATAATCGCACCGAGCTAAATTAAAGTATTAACCAGTGCTCACCAATATGACAGAAATATCCAGCATGGACTTGAACTGAAGTCAGAAACTGAGCCAGATGCTTGATGCCCCAATTCCTGAACTTAGACCCAGTCACCAATATCAGCGCTTTTGTGAATGCAAAAACATTAAGTGCACAGACACATAATGTAGCCCATGAAGAGAAATGCATGGATGAGCAAAATGACATGCCTTCAATAGGCAGAACAGTTCGAAAATGATGCCATTATGCTTCTGTCTCTTTTTATTCAACAAAATTTCATCATTTGTGCTTTCTTGATTTGCTTTTACAGCAGACTCAACAGAAAGCATGATAGATTTTAAAGAAGAAATTAAACCCATTTCAGATGCACCTGTCAGTGAGATAAGCTCTACTTTATCTGCAAGAGCAGGAATGACAGATCTTCAGACCACAGGCACTCCCTGAGCTGCCTGCAGTGGCAACCCATAAGACTCACCACATCTTCATCAGTTATAGCAGCACTGATTCAGCCTGGGCAAGGAACCTTTCCCAGAAGCCATGATTCCCAAATTGAAGGCCTGTTATCATGAGAGGGACTTTATCCCAGGTAAAACTATCATTGAACACATGGTTGAGTGCATTCAAGAAAGACAGAAGATTATCTTAGTCCTCAGTCCTGACTTTGTTCAGAGAGAGTGGTGCCATCTAAAAGCAAATCTGTCAATCTTCCAAGACTATACGGAAAGCAAACCAGTGATCTCCATGATATTGGTGCCATGTATTGTGTCTCTGCACCTCACCCATTTGACTTACCTTGACACCAGTGATGTCCACTTTTTGGATAAAGCTATCAAGGTGATTTGAAGAATGCCACTCTAGTTCCTTACAGCTGTCCATCCCTATGCAATGGGAAATCCCTGCTGGCCTTTGATCAGCTAATTCCAAAATGGAGAGGAGGCACATTCAGTGAGGTGCTACCTGACCAGCTGAGTATGGTCTGTGAAAATACTGCGGCCTACAGGAAGGCCATCTAGATGATTAATGAGGTATCCTCTAGGGGATCATCCTGTACCTTATTCAGTAGTATCCCTGTGATACATATCTCCATTTCGGAAGGCTTGCAATTGTTTGTTGCCATCATCTCATTTACTGATCAGGACTCTTTTGATTCCTATACAGTTTTCCTTGGCTGTATTATAGTGTTTGCAATCCTGTCTACCTTTTCTACAGCTGGTAGATCTATAACTATAAAATCAAATCAACTGATGAGAAACATCTGGAAATGTCCCAAAATGCTGGTGAGGCCAACTTACTGTGGATAAAGAATTCCCTGCTGATGGGTGGCAATTCCGAATGAAGCTCCAGTTAGTCTAAATCTCCTTTGAGGGTGCACATGACACTTCTTGGAGACTTTTGGAGAGGGAGAGCCCTCTGCCAAAGAGATGTTCCAGAAATCCTTGCATTATTTCTCCTCTGTTTATGCCTGTTGTGTAGCCAAGTGGCATTTCTACTTCTCATGCTCAGGGACTGCACCTGGGCATTGGGATAAAGGGTTCTCTTTCTGCCAGTTTGTTTGCCACTGCATGGAAAAACGGTCCTGGCACTGGAATAGTGATTATCAGCCAGAAAAAAAAAGAGAATTGGAACTAGCTTAGATGTACTCTGAGTACAAGATCTTAACAGAAAGCAACCAAGCAGTAGGAAAGAAGATTTCTTCTTTCTCTTCTTGGGGCTGCTGCTTTATGGGCACAACTTCTGAAGGGAGGAAAGGTTGTGTCTTCTCTGAGAGCATCCAAGCATGCTCAGCTGGGCAGAGTAAAAGGAGATCCTCCTGGTGTGTGAAGCAGGAGTTCTGCAAGCTGCACAGCAACTAGAAGACTTTTGAGTGGGGTCAGAGAAGAGCTGCGCAGATTTACCTTAGTAATAATGAAGAAACTCTGTTTTCTAGACATCCAAAGTCATTGCTGAAATGCAGGAAATTACTGCAAGTTTTGCTAGACTGACAATATTATCGGACGAAAGGAGGGTACTGCAGGTAGAGAAAACTCATTCATAATTCCCATGTATTTCTCTTCTACCTCACTCTGGGGTCACTGCTGTAGGTTTTGTGCTAGTAAATGTTAGCTTTAGTGATTCAAAAAAGCCTTTTGAGGTTGTCGTTCTAAGGGAAAAGTACAGTCTATCCCAAAGTCTATCCCAAAGCTTTGGAGCTGGATCTTTACAAGACAAAGGTCCCTGCATAGATGGGGGTTCCTTCTGCCTATGGAGTTGCTATGGAATTTCCCTATTAGGATACACTGTCAATAACTTTGTGGGATGCTTGTTCTGCTATGGCCTATGCTGTACTCACTTAGGGACACTTTATCTCCATTTGTTAACAATTTTTAACTGTGAAAGGGGGTAATATTTGATTTCCCCTAGAGCTTTTCTGTGGAAAAAAACAAATGGTTTGTGCTGTTACTCGCGTTTTTTGATTTGTTTTTGCTTATTTTTTAAACTGGCAATGCTATAAGAGTAAAAGCTGGTCTAAGGAAATTCTTCTGAGTTCCCCTTACAGTCAGAGAAAGGAGAAGGAAGCTTGTTCTGTCCCGAAAGAGCAGGACTGGAAAGGTTCAAAATTGAACACAATTTTTCTCCTTCCTACTGTCTTTTTTGTTAAATGTATGTGAACAAAAATGGCAAGGATCAAACCATTTGAATAGTCACAGTTAAAATAATTTTCAGCCTGAATGGCAGAGCTCAGAAGGTTGTCATCAGTGGCACAGAGTCTAGCTGGAGGCCTGTAGCTAGCGGTATCCCCTAGGGCTCAGTACTAGGTCCAGTCTTTTTTTCTTATTCATCAATGACCTGGATGAAGAGTGCCTCCTCAGCAAATTTGCTGATGATACCAAACTGAAAAGAATCACTGATACACCAGAAGGCTGTGGAGGCATTCAGAGAGATCTGAACAGGCTGGAGAGTTGTGTGGAGAGGAACCTCATGGAGTTCAACATGGGCAAGTGCAGGGTTCTGCACCTAAGGAGGAATAACCCCACACACCAGTACAGGCTGGAAGCTAACCTGCTGGAAAGCAGCTCTGCAGAGGAGGACTTGGGAGTCCTGGAGGACAACAAGTTGACCATGAGCCAGCGATGTGCCTTTGTGGCCAGGAAGAAGGTTACTGGTCTCCTGGGGTGCATTAGGAAGAGTGTTGCCAGCAGGTTGAGGGAGGTGATCCTGTCCCTCTACTCAGACATGGTAAAACCACATCTGGAGTACTTGCATCCAGTTCTGGGCTCCCAAGTACAAGATAGACATGGAACTCTCTCTGGAGATCATCTAGCATAGGGCTACAAAGATATTGAAGGGACTGGGGCATCTCTCCTATGAAGAAAGGCTGCTAGAGCTAGGCTGGGCTTATTTAGCCAAGAGAAGAAGAGAGGGGATCTTATCAGTGTCTACAAATATCTTAGGAGACGGTGTCAAAAGGATGAAGCCAGACTCTTTGCAGTGGTGCCAAGTGATAGGACAAGAGGCAATGGGCACAAACTGAAACACAGGAAATTCCACCTGAATAGGAGGAAAAACTTCTTGACTCTGAAGGTGACAGAGCACTGAAGCAGGTTGGCCAGAGAGGCTGTGGAGTCTCCTTCTCTGGAGATATTGAAAACCTACCTGGATGCAACCCTACATGCTCTAGGTGACCCTGCTTGAGCAGGGCGGCTGGACCAGATGATCTCCAGAGGTCTCTTCCAACCTCAACCATTCTGTGATTCTGTGATCCAATCATAGTGCATTTGTTTCCATTCATCTTCTGATATCACATAAGCATCCAAGAAGACAAAGTAGAGAATCCTTGAACTTCAAATGAAAAGGTAAATCACCATTGTATAGGTCCGCAGAGTATTTATAATGAAAACTTCATCATCAAACTGCATAAATACGTAACAAGAAAAAAGGGTCAACCTTTCTTTACCTTTTCCTTCTTCTCTTTTTGAGTTACATTTGAGACATCCTTCATCAACAATTTATCTATAAAGGATATATGGATCAATGATTTTATTTAGGAAGCTTCCCATAGAATGTTGTGGACTGGCATAAATCAGAAAGAATAAATGATGGATGAAGGGAAGAGAGGATTAATACTTATTTCCATATTCTGTTGCTTCTGTTTCTTCACAGTTAATTCAGAGACCCTTAAAATAAATCACTGGAATATGTGAGTCACTGTGTAGCCTCTGAGTTCCTCTGACTCCCATGGCATGAAAACCTTGAGAAAAAGACACTAAATAACTGGGCCTGTGAACTGCAAAGAACTCCCATTTCGGTGCAAGCACCAGGAAAGAGGAAGAGACGTTGCCCAGCCCCAGAATTTTTCTGATAAAAGAGAAGTAGAAATAGAAGAAACAATGTTGTCATTTAATCCAAGGTAGCTGAAAACACAAAAGCTCTGACAGATCTCATGGATAGTTTTCTTAGGCTATCTTTTGCTGAGGCCTTTTGGAGAATAATAGGAATTTATAGATCTTTTTGACTGCACAGAAATCCTTTGCATGAATATTCTTGTTTCTTATCTTTTTACTCAACGTATTATTTCTTTAAAATCATTATTAAATACAACTTTAGTGACTTTTTGTAGTGAATGATAACAAATAACAACAATCATTGATTTTATGAGTCAACTTCAGCGTAACTATCTTCTAAGGACCAGCTTTGTAAGGACTTGAGCAGTTCTGAAAACAGTTCATGTTCATAAGCACACAAAGTTCGTGGCCACAAATAATTGAATGTGACCAGAACATGCTTTAATGGCTGCTGAGAGATTTGCTGAGAAGTTGACCCCATTCAGTATGGTGCAGGGAAATACTATGTGGAGAAGTACTTATTTATAGATTGCTTGCAAAGTATTGGAAACATTCTAGGTCAATAGGCAAAAACAACTTGAACTGGTATGTGTTGTTTTCTGGATTAATTGTTGTTTTCAGGAAACTGGTACAAAGTTTCTTGTTTCTTACCTATTGTGAGTGCTGACATACCTGTATGATTTTTCAATAGTTTATATTGTTTAGCTCTTCTAATACCTGATACCATCTACTCAAATGTAAAAAGGGGGACTCAAAGCACCTTGCAGTGTCCTGAGTAGGTGCAAATATATAGGAGGCAATTGGATTTAGACAACATATCCCACACGTGCAGATCTTCTAGATCTACCTCTTTGGCCTACTGCAGAGAGGAGAGGCTGAGTGTTGCCTCAGCACATATATGTCAGTCTATACAGGTTCTTCTTATCTGTACACTTCTGCATTACTGAGTGGCTACATAACATTAAGGTGTTATGGGAATGTAAACAGAATTCAATTCATTTTTATATACTGACAACTACTTTTAACTGACAACTATCCTTTTACTGAAATTGTTTAAGAGGACACCTAACTTAAAAACCACGAGTGTGGCTGGTACCCCTTCCAATCTTCATAAGTATCGATATTGCAAACTTTTAGATTGCATTAGTTGGGATTTATACTCTGCAATCAAGATCATGATAAAGACTATAACTTTACACCCTATTTCCATGTTAAACAACTGCTTTTTCCTATTATAGATCTTGCTTTGGCATGACATTGTGTTTCCTCATCATCTTGATGTGACCACCTCTTTTTTAGTGAGGAAGACTCTAAAAAAATCTGGCCATATTTCCAAGGAGAGTCCCATTTACTGTGTGACTCCAGTGCTTCCTGCTGAACTCAGTGCAGGACAGGCATTCTGGGTAATTAGCTAGTAAACAAGTCTGTTGCCAAAGAAGTGCTACTAGAAATGGGGAGTGGGGAGGGGAGGGGAAGGAGGGAGCAATGCAAATATAGGAGGAAGTATTTGTTGCAAAAGAATGTTAATTTTGGATAAGGAGCTTTTCATTTCACCTTACATAATATAATTTCACAGCTGGGACTTCCTCTTTTTCTGGAAGTTGAGACTGTGCAGGAGCAGAGAGGCATGGAAGGAAAAGGGCCATTTATTTCTGTGGCAAGATGAAAACCAGGAAATGATTGGAATTTATAAACTAGGTTAGAAAATGTCTTTTGAAGCAAAGAGAATAACTCAGTCCCTTTAGATGGAACTAGCCCTTAGCAGGAGCTAGGAAGGAAAAATTTGCACAAAGCTGTATTTCAAAGACAATATATCTCTAAGCCATGAGATAAAGTGAGGTCCTGCACAGATGCTCACAGTGTAGGCGAGCAGCGGCTGTAGGAGTACACACGCCATGCACAAGTCAAGCATGTGCTAGGGTAAGCTGTTGTAGCTCATAAAATGAACCAGAAGGGTTGTCCTGGCAGGGCACTTGTCCAGTGTGGGCACAGCCAAGGTAGCCTGAAGACATCCTAGTGGCATGTAACGGGGACATTCCCTGGAGAGATGTGATGAGTGCAGTGCATCATCTGCCTGGAGCAGAGCGATAGCTCTTCCCAAGCTCATGATGATACTGTGGGCAGTCACTCTCTTCTCTTGGATGGGAGGGGTAAACTTCCTGTAAACCTTTGATAATAACTGAACCGTTTTATAGACATTATTAACACTCTCTTCCAGGTATCAATGCCCAGGCTTGTGTTGAGTTCCACAGATACTGACTTTCCAGGACTTTCTGTCTTTCCTTGCATTGGTTTACTGAAGAATCAAGTGTATTCAGGCCAAGATAATGACTTGTAATGACAAGTGTAATCAGGCCAAGATAATGACTGCTCGGTTATCAGAAATGGAGAAGTGAAAGCTGCACCCTGCCAACAGTTAAACAAGTGGGTTTGTAAGATGAGGATTAAATAACTCTTCTGTATGAGAACCCACAGATGGGGACACTGTTGGGTAGGTGCTCAGACTAGGAATTTCCCTCCAGTTTCAGACATAAACATAATGTGAATCAAGGCAAAAATAAAACTGGAGGAGAAACTCACATTGGGTCTGCCAAGGGAAGTGTATGTTTCTTAATCATAGTGAAAAGGAATTAAAATACGTATATATCCTGATCTGTTTATACCTTTGTTGAATGAGGAGTCTCAGATCACTGCAGGTATCATGAGCACTTCTCTGAATGCATTACCATGAACAGCTGTTGGAAGATTTTCTTGATAATGAAGAAACTCCACCTACCACATGGCCATCATTAAACCTGGAGTAAATTTTGCATCTCCTTAGATTTCCCCCTTCCCAATCATGCAGCTGCATAAGAACTAACCAGTGCAAGACCTGAACTAGGGACAGATGTAATTGTAGTGTCACTAGACCTGCTTCAAAGACATCTGGGCATTAAGCAGAATCAGTTGAAGGAAAGAGCAGCTGATACATCAGAGGATTCTTGAGACAGGCTGGAGAGTTGGGTGGAGAGGAACCTCATGAAGTTCAACAGACAGGTGCTTAGACATTCAGCAATTGTTGTAGAACAGTTAGTGAAGCAGATAACAGATATTTCATTTGCAGATGTGCTCCTTGGCCTGTCTAGCTTGCAGTATTTCAGCAGAGTTAGGCAATGGGCTACTTACCCTTAATATTATGCCTGTATGTCATTGATACATGATTGAACTTTTGAAAATTAGATTTCTCTTGTCTTTTCCAGTTTTCTCTACATGTCAACAAAACAGTAACTATCGTATATCAAACTACAACTTTTCCTAGTTTAGCCTGTTCTTTTGGGAAATGGCTATATCTGCATAGCTATACAGAGTTCATTGAAGAGGTAGCTGTGGATCATGTATTTATGGATCAGTTAATGAAGAGACCTCATATTGGCTCTCTGCCAGGAGTGTGGCTGTGCCTGCTCAGCAGTGTGCTGTGTGGTGATCACCAGTGGCAGTTCAACAGTCTCTGCACTACCTCTGAGCTGATATGCAAAATCTGAAGTCCAAGAAACCCTTAAGAAAGAAATTTGCAGATTAGAGATCAAAATTGGCCTTTTAAAAGTAAGCTAATATCAACATATGCTTTTAGAAATGTTCTTTTTTTTTGCATTTTTTATAGATTGACTAAACAATAATGCCTATAGTTGCATTCTCAGTTCAATAATTCGGATATTTCTAATGTGGAAATGAGGGGGAAAAGTACATTTTTAGTTACGATAAAGTGTATATATACAACCATGTCACTGAAAACCTTATAACATCTCCAGCCATAGGGGATTGAAATTTAATGGCAAAATCACCCTGTTCTTCTAAATAAAATCACCCTGTTCATCTAAATACAGCCTTATATCTCAATCTGAATGTGCTCATTAGAGACATGGAGTTTGCTAACTTTATTTCCCAGGATTCACTATGCGCTCAGCATACTCCAGGATAAAGGTACAGGGACTAAGAAAAAACAAACCAAAAAAACCCTAAACAACCCTTCTTACTCTCCCAGAAAACCTGTATGGATGAACCTTGCCTTTCTTTGGTGTTAATCATCCTTCTCTTGTTCCATGACCCTCCCCCATCCTTGAGCAGTTGAAGCAGCAGAAAAGGAAACACTGGCTTTTTCTTCTATTCGAAATGGCCCCTCCTTAAAATGGAGAGCAGGCAGAGCTTAATTGCTAAACAGTTTTAGCCAAGGAAGCTTTTCAGAGACTTATTCTGTATCCATATGCAGCCATATATGACCATGTGTATGCTTGTATATATGCACATTTTCTTTTCAGAAGGTGCTCAGCCATTTATCTTTGTCTGTTGATCCTTTCATGAAGGGATGATTGAGGCTGGAAATCCTGTTTTTATGGCAGCCTTATCACAGCTGAAAGTAGAGGAGACAACTTATCAGCTGGAGAAGTGAGGTTGGAGGAACATGGTCCCATCCAGTAACTGAGCTGAATAACTCAACTAATACAATAAAGGCCACTTCTCTACACTTCTTTTGTTGATTTGACAGATAGGCTCATAGATAAAGAGGTTCCTGTCCCTTCTTCCCCTAAAGTATTGTTGTAGATAACTAAGCCTTGAAGAAAACTGTGAAAAACAGCTAGGCCTTGAGGCCCCTCAGCCAGACTCAACCGGACTATAATCATGGAGACAGCAACAAGAGGACTGTCAGATTAAAGCAAAACAGATTGATTTGACCTGAACTGTATCACCAAGAGGTACAAGAAAAAAGGAGAAGAGCCAATTCAAGATTTATATGGAAGTTCCAGGGAAGAAAGTATAACCAAGGATCAGCCTGGTACTCCTGGTATGACATCTACTTGCCACTAGAGACCCCTGCAACTCCCCAAAACAGCTCCTCATAGATTCAATGTGCACGCGTAATAATGTGTAAAAATATAAGCAAATTCCTGGAAAGGTAATGAATACCCAAATTAATTCCAAGAATTGTAATGAATATGTACAAGGGGTCTCAGATACAAGCTCGACGAATCATGGTCTCGGGGAGGGGGGGGTGTATTAGGTGGAAGGATCCCCTATGCCCCTGGCACCTATTAAAGGAGTGCCTGCTTCTTAATGCTACATTAGCATTAAGGAGTTGTATTTTCTGGTTTTTGGTAACAATATGGTGGCTGGGAAATCTGGTATTTTCTGCTTTTTAGATTTTGAGAATTTGCAAATATTTTTATATAGATTTTCAGTGGAATATGAAAACAGTATGTGATTAGAGCATAACTTGCCTAGCATGGCAACTATAGGGGATGGAATTGTTATGGGAATGGGAGAATCCAGTGTGAGACAAAGCAGGGAGACATCTTTGTCCTTTTTCTACATTGAATTGTGCTGCTTTTCGTGCCTATGTAGGTGCTGCCCAGATACACAATATGCTTTTGTTTTATGACCTGAGTGTCTTTCTATCTTTGTCCATGTATCTTGGCAGAGCAAGAACTCAATGCACTTACTCAAGGATACACTTTCCTAGGACTGCTTTTGCATTGTGAGTTCTCTGGTTTACTGGTTAGTCCCTTTATCAGAGGTAATTGACAGGAGTGTGAGAAACACAGGCTTGGTAACAGTATATCTAAACTGAAGATATTTTGCTCATAACACACTTGGCTATAATTCTATGAATGACTTTAAATCAAACTTCCTCCCTTGTTTGCTATTTCCTTGTAAGCAGGGATTGCTTCTCAGTTCTGCAGCCTTCCATGGCTTTCTGGGTTCGATGGATTTCTTACCATCCCACTGTGGCCTTAGGGCAGCTTCCTGATGCTTAGCTGCTTGTATCTGCTGCTTGATGAAGCCTCCAAACTCCCTCCAGGTCCAGCTGCTGCCAGGAAAGGGGTTTTCCCTGCCTCCTTCACCAAGCCCCACTGGACAAAAGCACAGCAGCTGAAATATGGTAACAGAAGGACAGCCCTCTAAACTGAGAACAAATAAATAATCCCTGCAGCTCAGCTTACTGATAAACCCTGTCTTCTCAAATAATAGTCTCAAATAATAGTCTGGTTTCAGCCATTGAAATTTTTGCATTACACTTCTGCATTCTTACTTTTGTGACTAAGGTCAGTGGGGGAACTACAGATATGCCTCAGATGAATCTTGATGAGTAGGGTCACGGAGGAGAATTGTCTACAATGTACTTTCAGGTCAGAATGTGAGACAGTTTCCTACATGATTGTATTTTTCACTAGCCTTGGGTACAACATTTAGAAAGTAGATATTATCTGGTTAAACAAGCAAACAAGAAATTCCTATGTGCAAGCATAACATCACTATCGCTTTATTAAGGAATTCACAGAGCTTTCTCCAGTCTGCAGATGCAGGAGAGAGTCATGGCATGACCATGGTGACATTTGAAGTAGGAGTGATTCTGCCTCACAGTGTTCAAAGGAGATTGTGAGACTCTAATCCTTGGAGTCACGCAAACCCAAGGTCCCAAGGAAGAATATTGGAAAAGCTCTGGTTATGTTCACTATTTGCTAGTCACTACTCTACTCTACTGGTACCACCAGCTCCTGGTGCTTGCAGACACATTTCAGTGCAGGAAAAAACTTCTTGCATGATTTTCTTCACTGATAACTATCCTGAAAAAAACAGGTCAATCTGCTGTGTTCTCATTTTCTGTAGGTCACTCTCACCCTCTTGCCAGCTTCTTCACAGCCATCTCTTTTCTCAGTTTGATTATTTTCTGGTGCAGTTTAGCTATTGTTATGGCATTGTTTTTTAGACTCTGGTGATCCCTACTGCTCTTTGTCCTGGACAATTTGGCGTCAGGGCTGACACTAAATCTGACACACTTTCCCTGACCTGCACAGGATTGGTGGGGATTTTATGCACGACTTTACAGTGTAGGATCATCTCACTTTTCGTGGGCAATCACATTTTAGCCCCACAGGGATATGGTATCCACTATGTTTTTTAACAGAGGAGGTCTTTAACAGTTTGCAAATGCAAGCTTCTCTAGAGAGTGATCCATCCAGTCTTGGACATGCATCTTAGAAAAGAGTGCTAAGCTTAGCAAGTTAACTCTAAAGGGAGCCAATCAGACTTGCTTAGATTGGGTATTTAAGGTCGCAAAAGCTGTGAGACAAATTCCACCCAATATTCCTATACGAAGATAAGGGTAAGATTTCTGCCTGGATCTTTTGCTTATGTCTCTGCTTCTGCCATTTTGGGGAGAGCTCAAATATTTGCAGCTTTTTCACACATATTTTGTGTTGTTGAGGATCCATTGCAAGGTGCAGTTGCTACTTGGTCAAATCCAATAACAGTGCAGAAATAGTCAGTCATCTCTCCTGCTATTGTAAACCTGGACAAGCAAAGAAATTCAGATTTAGTTGTGTTCCTGATTCAGCTTGATGAAAAGAAACTGTTGCAAGATAATCAATGTCACTTCCATGAAAGACAGAGAAGTATCTGATCTTGCTACTAAGGCATGCTAAGGATACTAAGACAGTAGGACTGGAGGCTACCTTACAGGAGACTCCCCCTGCCATTCCTAATTTTATTCCCTAGTCCTCAGCAAAGATATCTGGGCTAAGCTTTTTCATCCAAACACTTTCCCTTTTCTGGTACCCTCCATTTATTTGTGTTGAGATCAGTCTCTCCTGTCTATCTGATATATCCTTTTCCTTTCCACTGGAAGTCCCATCTAGGCAGATACCAAGTTCCCCAGTGGAACTACAACTCAGATGTGTACTCCTATCACTTCCTGATTCAACATTCCAGTATTCCTATGTAATCCACTCATGTGCTCCCTTGAACAGTCACAGGGCAGTACTGTGGGACCTGAATCTCAAAGAATTAAGTTGCTATAACTCTCAGTCCCTGATTTTGTTTGCATTTCCTGGCAGGCTCTGTTATTTGCCCTAGAGTCTTTGTGACTGTTTCCACAGTGACTTGCTGAAGTAAGCTTACATGTCTGTGTGGTGTTCTGTACCATTAATCCACTTCCATTTCCTCTCACTGCTGGAATACTTGAGACCAAGTAAATAGTAATGACCTTTCGATTTTGAAATAAGGTACTCCTAGAAAGGAAGTGAAGAGTGACAATACACTCAAATTACATTTTCTTCAGCAGAGGTGCACAGAAAACTTAGTGCTAAATATCCAACATACATAAAATAAATGATGTCAATCCAACCACACTTTATCTTTCCACAGCTTCAAAGACTGAATTCTTCTGTTTAAAAAAGTTCTTACTTATCTCATCCTGCTTCCTGGGGGTCTTAGCAAAGGACTAACTAGAAGACAATACCCATGCTCCCGTTAAAGCATTGCAGTTACTCAGATGTGACTTGCTAGCTGGAGATTTTCCTATTGTGATGGGAAGGCTTTTCTGTTTTGTTCAAAGCTATTATCTGACAAAAATGTCTGTTTGATTTTCTTGGTCTTGGTTAGTGTGTTAAATGCATTTGAAGCAGAAGTTAAGTAGGATGAGAGTTTGTTCCTTCCCTTGGGAGCATGACTGAGGAGAGAAGCTTCCACATACAAGACTTCAAGCACCAAGATGCATCTTATTGTGAAGGTCTTTGCCACCCTGCAGAGATGCTCTGTGTCTATTACTGGCAGTGGCTTATAGGCCCCCAAAGGCATATAACATGAGAAGACACAACTCTAGCTCATAACCTTTTGGTGTAAAAGTCAACTGATCCTATAAGCAGCCCCATGAATTTAGATCTCACCAATTCTTCCTTGTTGTTGATAATCACCAGGTCCGAATCCATTTTCTTACATTCTTGGCGATAGGTGTCCCAATCTTTTATGTCCCTATTCTGAGAAAAGAAGTAGCATTTTTTCCTGCTTATTACCCAACCTGAGGGGCAGCCTGCAAGAGGGAAGAACAGAGGTGGAAAAATACATGTTCATCCTAATGAAAGTATCCCATTATAAAAGAAAGATAAGAATGTAATTTTAGAGCCAGGAAACAACTTGTTCAATTCTGGTCATAATTGTCACTGGACCAGCAGGGGTCCCTGCCATGCTCTGTAGTTAATATCAGCCCAAGAGTCGCTAGGGATGAGCCAGAGCAGTAAAATCACAGATAACATAATGTAGCTTTTTGAACCTTTGTTCAGGAAATAGAGAGAAAATGTAGGGGGAAAAAGTAGCTTTCAATTTTCAAGCCTCTTATTTACTTGCTGCAAAATGTGGCAATACTGATGTTACTGAGAGAAAAAACATTTTTCTGCATTGCCAGGCAGGAGGTACTGGGAGGAACAGCAAAGGGGAATATAGTACAGTGAAAAGGAGACTGTGTGATTGTTCAGCTACTTATCCTACAGCTCTGAAATAATGAAATGGAATTACACTTAGTTTTAAAATGGTAAGAATAGAGGGGCATTTGAGAAAGCAGTATGAGCACATTGATCCATTATACTCACTGTAATGCTGTGATACCAAAGGGAATGTTATATTCATGTCCACATATACATGCCTCCTCAATCACTGGCTCCTCTGTACTAGCATGGGGGAGCTAATAATTCTCCCTCCTCTTGAAGCAATAATGCAGTGCTGACCAAGCACTAGTTTTAAAGAAGATGAAAATGTGGAAAGTCCCTGCTTGGCTTTGAGTGCTTATCATGTGATTGTAGAGAATAAGATCTCTATTTCTGAGATGTCAGGTTGTTTGTTTGTTTGTTTTCCTGAACAGAATCTAGAACACCCCTAAAAAAGCAATCTGAAAACTGGATTTTGAATGATAGATAATCACATACCTATTGTCTCTTCAGAGATGGTGGAGACCGTTTCTGGTTGAAGTGGGCTGCTTGTGTTTGGAAGGGCTGGAAATAAGATGACAATTTCTGCTGTGAATGGCTGACCATTTTACTGTATCTGTCAAAGTTCCCTAGATAGCCTGCAGCAGGTGAGAACCCCCCCCAACACCATCACAACACAAACAATACCTAATCCTCATTTTTCTGCTCCTCCACTGAAAAACAAACAAACGTGGTAACATACTATGAAACAGATTTCCAAAGAGCTTAATTTCCAAGTAGCCACAAATGTGATGTATCGTGTATTTATAATTACAGTGGTAAGAATCAACAGGCAGCCATGAGAGATCGGTGCTCAAGCCAGCCTATTCTTGATTAAGCATGCTTCCACTCAACTAGGAGCTGCTTTGACTATTTGCTCCTACCCCAAATCCAAAAGAGATGAGATACTCAAGCGGAGCAAACCTGTGCACCATCTGAAGCTGATCTAAAATTGTTGCTCCCCTAGGTAGGAATGAAACAGTAGTGTTCAATATATGTTTCAATACAGATATCAAGGCTGAAATGTACATGATTTACCTCTTTCTTTGCCTATGGGAGATTCTTGTTCTGCAGGAGGCTTCTGATTCCTTAAAACTGAAAAATATAAGATTCCAGTCCGTGCATGTCATTTTAATATTAATAGAAATGCTCAACAGGAGGCAGCTGTCTCTGCTTGTTGAACATTATGAGACCAAGCATCCAAAAAGGAGATGATGGAGTAAGGCTTATAATCTTATTTTTATTATTCAGTGGGGTAGCTTTTAGCCGTATGGCAATTGCAAAGAAAAAAAAATATATACTGATTTCATAAAACATATCACTTCTCCCCACATATCTTGATTCAGTTATATCTGAAGATAGAACATGATGACATGAGTCCAGCATCTAGGGAAAAATAACCCTAGGCACCGGTACAAGCTGGGGGCTGACCTTCTGGAGAGCAGCTTGGCAGAGAAGGACCTGGGAGTGCTGGTGGATGACAAACCTAACCATGAGCCATCAATGTGCCCTTGTGGCCAGGAAGGCCAATGGTCTCCTGGGGTGCATTAGGAAGAATGTTGCTAGCAGGCTGAGGGAGGTGATCCTGCCCTTCTACTCAGCCCTGCTGAGGCCTCATCTCGACTACTGCATCCAGTTCTGGGCTCGCCAGTACGAGAGAGACTTGGAGCTACTGGAGAGAGACCGGCGTAGGGCTACAAAGATGATCAGAGGGCTGGAGCATCTGCCCTATGAGGAACGGCTGCAAGAGCTGGGCCTGTTTAGCCTGGGGAAGAGCAGACTGAGGGGAGATCTTATCAATGTGTACAAGTACCTGAAGGGAGGGTGTCAAGGGGATGGGGACAAATTCTTTTCAGTTGTCCCATGTGACAGGACAAGAGGCAATGGGCAGAAATTGAAGCACAGGAAGTTCTGCCTGAATGTGAGGGGGAATTTCTTCACAGTGAGAGTGATGGAGCACTGGAACAGGTTGCCCAGAGAGGTTGTGGAGTCTCCTTCTCTGGAGATCTTCAAGGCCCGCCTGGATGCAACCCTGTCTAACATGCTCTAGGTGACCCTGCTGAGCAGGGAGGTTGGACTAGATGATCTCCAGAGGTCCCTTCCAACCTTACTGATTCTATGATTCTATGATGGTTTAAGAAATCCTAGTACCAAAAATGTCTAGAGCAGACACTAGTTTGAAGGTCTCTCAGAGATTCCAAACTGAAAAGAGACTTAAATGAATCCTATTTTCAGTATAAAGAATTAATCCACTGCTTCAGCAAGCCTAAAGCCAGAGAGTGAAACCAGACAGTGATCATCGGTGATTGAGGGGAAATAATTGAGACGTAGCAGTGTTATTCTGGGAAATAATTTGGAAAATAATTATATTTTCTTTCCCAAAAATCAGAGTCACTGAACCATATTCTTCTGTTCTGCAGTTCTGGACTCTGGTGTTGGAGAGATCACTTTTAGAGAAACAGAGGTCTAATTTAATAACTACTATAGCAATATTGTTATAATAGTCTTTTATAGATAGTTGAAATATGAACTGTAAAAGCCACTAAAGACTAGGAAATCACACTGCCTGAGGAATTGAGATAATCTACATCTCTTTCCCTAACAACAAGCAAGAACTCAACTTTTAGAGTTGTGAGAAGGAAGTTTTACTGTCATCCCTAAAACATTGGTCTGAAAATGATGGAATTTAAAGAAGATCTCAGGATTTCACAGAGCTGATGGCCCCCTACATTTCGAGCTTAGACTTACAGCAAGTGCTGACAGTGCACAATGCTATTTCTACTCTATAATTTGCAATTCAGGAAGACATCAAAAGGAGGTTAATTGAAGTTTAATTTTGCTGAGAATTAAATGATTTACCCTGTTCCTTTTAAGGATGAACTTCTGATATCTTGTGTATCTAGTGTAGGAGAAGTTGCTTTTTAGATATCAGTATCAAAAACTCAAAGAAAGACACATATCTGAATATTTGAAAATAAAGTTTCTTAAAGCTCTGGTGTGTAGAATTGTATACTAGCTTATGTACAGTGAAATATGTGCTAAAATACACATTTTAGAATATTTAGAGTACAGAATATTAAAACAGATAATCATCACAGAAATAATAAGGATCAGGAAAACAAGAAACAACTGTATGTTTAGAAGAAGGAGAAAAACAGTTTAAACTTCAGGAAAAGTTCTCAAAAATGTGATATGAACAGATATAAAGGACTATTTTATTTTAGTAGCTGAAGAAGTTGTTTTTGCATTACACTCTTAGCCCTTGCATATACACTTGAAGTGCTGTTTGTATGAATACTTTGAAGCCCTTCATATACAATGTACATGATAGCTAGTATAATTTTAAAGCATATATTTCTGTGAAAAATTAGAAATGAAAACATATAGGTATGCATTACAAAAACAAACAATGCCTCACTGGTTCTCCTACCAGACTGAAATCAGTTTATAACACCCAAATGGGGACTCAAGGTTTTCTTAGAACATATTGCCATCTATAGATTAAATCTTCTTGAGAGTTTCAGAGAGCAACATTACTGAAGGCATTTCAAAGGCACTGAAACCTAGCAAGCAACAATACCAATTTTCTAATTTGAACAACTTAACACTGTGATCTTTATGCTACTTTATTGATATGCTAATTGGAAGCATCAAGGCTTTCCTTGCCTTTCAATGAATCCCTAGAGCAGCACTGAAAAATAGAACAGAAAGGTCAGTTTGAAATTATCTCTTTTTATACATATATTTATATATATGTATATATCTTCATGCTGGATATCATCTCCTGGTTTCAGAAAAGAGCAATAGGAAGGCAAAAGTTAATTCAAGTAATGTTTGAATCGAAGTTAGACCTGCATATTCTTGAAAGACCAGAACATGAATTGCTGGGACAATTTTTTTATTTACAAACAGTTTAATTTTCTATCAAGAAGAAAGAAAATAATCTTACACGCCTATGAACTTTATAAACATTTCTTGTCAAGTTGAACTGACTAAAATTCATGGACAGAAATGAAAAAGTCATTCTGTCCTAAATTCCCCTGTAGACCTCTAGTATGATGGAATAATATCAAGGGGGGCTAGCTTGGTTTATTTAAACACATTGTTCATTTTCAACTGTTTATTTGGCAAAAGAAAATCAAAAGTCAGTCTCGTATAAAATTAAAACTTAGAAATAAATAAACAACAAAAATGACAACAGTTTTCACTTGAGATTAAAAAACAATTTGATATGATTTGCACCAGTAACTCAAGTTTCTTAGGTGTTTTTTTCTGGTATGTTGAGGCAGGAGTGAAAGGAGCAAAGTAAATAAACTGAAGCCAGATTTGAATCCAAGTCTAAGGAATACTCATTCAACTCATGATTTAAAACTCTATTAAATGCTTGTGATTTAACCTTGTTATATCAAGGGTTTTTTAAATTTTGCCTTTCTTGAGGTATTTTACTTTTTATAAGGGTAAGAGCGCTATCAAACATCTGTCCTTTACTCTGAGCCTTAAACCATCTTTGACTACCCTTTCAACTTTTTTTTTTTTTTTTTTAATGTTCTGATCATTTCCTGGGTCAAGATTTATGGTATGTCTTCATAAAGAGTTTTTTTCAAGTGCATCTTCGAATAGATGGCAAACTGTGGTGCTTCGTTGTAATTAAGCAATCGATTGTGGAAACCCCTTCAGTTTGCTCTGCTACCAGAGGATGAAAAGAAACATGCAACCACACCTGAAAGTTAAAAATGATTCCTTGAAAATTTTCAAGGGAAGGTACTACATGGCCCTATTAAAATTTATTTTGTCTAATGGTCATAGGAGATAAGAATGTTTTCTTTTTTAAAAAACATATATTTTTACTTAGCTCAAAGGTTGTTATGAATTCAATCATATATTTGCAGAGAAAGTAGTACTAGGCCTTTATTAGAGTGAAATGCAAATTCCTTTAAGTTGTGACTTAGCTACCTCTTTCAAATGTGCTTTCCATCGTATTTATTTAGAGTTTTTTAGTGTTATGGACCACTTAGTGATATAATACAAGATCATCTCTTTCATATATGCTCGTGGAGAACAATCATAATTCTGATAGATATTATCCTATTTTTATTTGTTGTTTTTTCTAAAACATTTGTATAATAAATGATTTATTGTTTCAGTGTTGTCAGTTTTGATCCTTGGGTTTTTGGCTTTTTTTGGATAATTTTAAAGTTTCAAACCATTCAACTCCTTTAGAGATTCCGTCTCATGGCCACACTTATATAAAAAGTATTTTCCTTTGCCTTCAAATTCACGTTGTATTGCTATTGGTTTTGGATGTCGTGAGTTAGATAGATCTCAGTCACTGGGTGAGAGTCAAAAATGAATTACACTATTGATATTTTTAGCAGAACTTACACATTAGTATCAGCCCCAACCCTAAGGCTAGGAGAAGGAGGACTATCATAGCAATGAATACAGCAACACATGTTCTGGAGCAACAGCTTTTACCTACAGACAGATAGAAAAGATATATATTAGGGGAACAACTAGGAAAGGAACCTTTTGTCTTCAAAGTTTAAGAAAAGACTCTCTTCATGTTTCCTCTTCAGGCTCAATCTGACAGGACCCTTCCAAGTTATGCAAAATGCCTCAGTGCTGTTCCTGCTAATGCTTGTTCTTCTTGTGATAAAATGCATACCCATTTTTTCCAGGGCAGGTGTTCAACCTGAATCCTTCTGCCATTGTCTAGAATACTTGGTTAAATTCTGCTGTAATTAATACTAGAGTATTGTTTTCTAGGCTGCTTATCTACTCTCTCAAAATCCAGTGAAGTATCCAGTCTACTAGATACAGGTCCTGTCACGTGATATTGCCCAACATAACTCATTTTCCGGAGCAATTGAGTTGTCTTTTTTTTTTCCTCCTTGTTTTGACTATCCCTTATGGTTTTTCTGTTCCAAATTTACTTCAAGGAGATCTTTGAATTATTTGTTAGTCTGTCCCCTCAGTGAATACTAGCTGAGTGCTGTAAAGCACTGGCAGTTCCAAGAAGAACATATAAGATGTTCAATAGCTAGCTGGACTCATCAGACATTGAATTAGAAGGTAAAGGAGAGCTTTCCTGCTTCACATTTCTGCTGGAGTATTTACTTACCCCTTCTTCTGCCTTTGCTGTTTATGAGGTCTGCTTGGCCACTGGGACCTGAAGAACAAAAATTGTTTTACATAAAGAAAGATGCCATCCTGAATCTTCATCCTTACTACAATCAATGTCTAGTCTGTCCTGTGTGCTTGCTTGCTTGGTAACCTCATTTTCATTCCTATCTTTACATTACTGATTAAATTAGTAAAATACTAAGAAGTTGTCATCCTTGGTATAGTACTAAACTGGACTGTTTTTAAACAAGTTTTGCAAGGAATGGTGAAGGAAGTGCACAGGAACACTGTCCTGTCAGATTTTCTGCCTGAGGAGGTTTTGTCAGCAAGTGATTCCACTCTCAAAACATGTTGATTCACTAATCAACAAATCTATTGCATTCATGCAGGAAAAACATGTTGATTTTGTTGATAAAATGTGGCTACCAAGAAGACTGGGAAGTGTAGAGAGATGTTTTAGTAGAATGGAAATTTATAGAGAGGAAGTTCGTGACCAGGAATTCTAAGATGACAATTCCAGAAACTTGCTCCCAAGCAACACTGGAGGGAGAAGTGATAAGGCTTTTGACTGAGAAGATGGAGTAAGGAACAGTTCATGATTCTTCAAGAATTTGGAAAACACCTGATGCAGAATGCCCAAACAGGACACTTCATCTTAACCAGGAGCAAACTTAATGAAAAGGGAGCCAAAATAATGGACTTAAAATCTGGAAGGCTTCTAGTAACTTTTAAAATGAAGAAGCAGAAGCAGACAGCGGCTAAAGATCTGTATAGCATGATGTTACTATGTCAAATGTATCCTCAAGAGGTCAAAGGTCAAAGGCAAAAAGGTCAAAGAGTGAGAACAATCAAGCAGAAAATGGAAAACAAATTGTCATTTTAATAGATTGTTAAGATAGAGTGTTTAATAGAGTGTTAAGAAGGAAAACAAAGCTATGGAACACCTACACTTGTACCAGAAATCTGACAATTACGATGGGAAGATCTGGAATTTCCAACCTTAGACTAAGACAGTCAGGGCTCAGGTGCCTAAAAATGACTGTCTGATGCCATCTGAGATGCCCTCAAGTATCTGAGATATCTGAATGCATCTGGAAGATGTCACAGAGGACCTACAACAGATCCATGGCCTTCTAGATTTGCATCCTGAACCCAGACAGAATGTTCTTTCTTGGCAAATGGCCCTGGCCACCTGTGATTCAGTAACTGAATAGCACGCAGACATGCTAGGTGTTCTGGGAAGTGGATAAGAGGAAGGGAATCTTCTTAGTATCAGAATACAAAAGGTACAGGAATGATGGAGTGCTAATGGGTAAAAGAAGGGAACTAAATAAAGGAGAGGAATCTTATTAAAAGGAAACTAAATAGGACTGCTAAAAGAAGGAAATCCTTATAGGCAAAGAATATCTTACTAAAGGATATTATATTGGCCACACATGGCTAATACAACCACTTACTAAAAAAGGGTTAAGAATAGGTAAAAGAAAGCTGTCAGAGCTATCAGAAACAGGTCATTAGGAATAAGAAGGTCTCTTTCCAAGCTGTAGTCATCAAATGAAGAAAATAGAAAGTAACAGAAATCTTGAGGGATTAAAGTTTAAATTTTTAAAAATAATAGACAAAAGAAAACTTAAGAAGTAAAAGGCATCAGAATTACCACTAAACCTGTCTTCAAACATATTAAGAGCAAGATGGCTTGCTAGAGATCTATAAGCTAGTGAATGGTCAGGGTATCCAGGAAGCACTCACAAGACAAAGCCATAGAAATGAAGCCAAAGCAATCCTTCACATCAGTGCTGACTAAGTAAGAACTGGGTAGATATCCTATTTTAGGACACTGTATTACTAATGCTGTTTTGTAACCCTTCTCTTAAAGCTACCTTTGCACCCATGGAATGGAAGGTAACATATCTTATGTAAATTAAAGATAAATAAATAACCAAGGCTGCAGAGATCTATGAACTTCAGGCCTGTTATCCTAGTAGCTGTACCAGGGAACATAGTGGGAACTACAACAAAACATGGAGTTAGTGAAAAACTGAATAAATTTGACCAAGCTGCAGGATTCTTTAGGGCTTTTGTACAAGAAGTTTTTCCTACGACTTCTCTGAGTTCTCTGGAGGGGTGATGTGTGCGAGTTTCAAATGGCTTTTGACAACATCCTTCAGCAAAGGCAAATGAGCCATGGGAAAGGGGAAAGGTCGCGGCATGGATAAATAATTGATTAAAAACTAGAAAACAGACAGAAGGATTCAATCATCAGTTCTTGAACAGAAGAAAGTCACTAATATAATTTCCCAGGAGACTGTGCTAGGATCTGCTACTTAACCAGTTCCTAAACAATCTGGAATGGGGTGTACAGCACTATGGGGATTTGTTGATAACGTATGGATATCCAGGGA
Organism: Rhea pennata; assembly: GCF_028389875.1. Lineage (NCBI taxonomy): Eukaryota > Metazoa > Chordata > Aves > Rheiformes > Rheidae > Rhea > Rhea pennata. Next base: position 83,444,357 of record NC_084663.1, on the reverse strand, counting down.
ACATACAAAAGCAGATTGCCCAGAATTCCAGGATTCCTTGGCAGACTGGGCAACATAATAGCAGATGAGGCAAACAGAGGTACATGCGTAGAAGCTGGCATTGGTGGTCCCAACTTCACATACGAAATGTTGGGCTCTCAGATGACCTGACAGTAAGTTCTTTGGAACCATGAAAACATCAGTTCAGTGCTCCATAATGATCAAAAAAAAAAAAAAAAAATCAAGTAACATGTTAAGAATCTTTCAGAAATGGACAGAAATCACAGATATTTAGTCTGCCACTTGAATGCTGCATGAAATTCTGCTACCCTTGTTTCAAAGAGCATATGGGAAAAGGTTCGGAGCAGGGAAGCAAGGAATAACTGGGTAGAGTAGGGTTCTTCAGTCTGGAAAAGAGATGACCAAGAAGAGGTTGTGCATGAAATCCTGAGTATAATGGAGACCTTGCATAGGGTTCAACTGCTTACTCTCTTTTCCATTGAGCATCAAATGAAACTAATAGGAAGTCAACTCAGAACAAAAGCAAGCGGCTAGTTCTTCATGTGATGTGTAGCAGAACCATAAACCCCCTTGCTAAGAGATGTTGTGGAAACTAAAGATATGTGTGGACTCAAGGGAAGATTGGACAAGTTTGTAGAAGAGAAACTCACTGAGAGTAAGTTAGTAGAAGCACATCTATCTCAGGAAATCCCTGAGTCATTAGACATACGTGACAATATTAGGGGGAGTATCATATATACCTATCCTCTTCTTACTCATCTCTAGCTGTTCTCTAGTGGGCTCATGCCCACTGCTGGAGACAGGGCTAGGTGGTTGCTTGGGCTGGCCCAAAACAGTCTTACTTTCTTATGCCAGCGAAACCAACAAATACTTAGTTGCACATAACCAGCACAACAGCTGCTCCCTGCACTAGCTAAATAAAGCAGATATCCGTTTCTTCTTGTCTCCCATATGTCTTTATATCAATATACTCAGGGAAAATAAGGAATGGAATCCTCTCTTCATTGTTTAAATTCAGATCAGTTTTGCAAATAGCTAAAAACTCACCATGCGCCTTGTAGCTAGCTACAGCATTTGTGTCTAGGGATTTAGCTTTCACTTCTGCATATATTGAATCTAAAAAACAAGTAAAAAAAAAAAACTCCCATAGAATAAAGAACAACTCAACTGCAACAAAAACATCTGAAATGATAAGAAATGATAAACACATGGCAGTAACTGATATAATTTATTGATTTTTTCAATTGTGCCACAGTAATATTACTGTCCGTTGCATTTAAACTTCAGAATACCTGTTACAGACAGTAAAAAACTGTTTACTGAACACAATTCAGTGCAGACAATAACAGAGGAGATATGGGCCACAGTACACACATACAAACATGGCATTTTAAATATAAACACAAGTGGAAGAAAATGTGTAATGTTGTCTGACTATCCTTCCCAATTTACAGTTGCATGAGAATGGTAAGAATGGCTACAATTGCCACAACGGAAAACTACAGATCATACTAAATTTGTGTGGGTTGCCAGTAACATCAAAATGGTGAGAGTAGTGAGAACTACTCTAGCATCTGTAAGTAATAAATACAGTGTACAGAAGAAAGTACATGAGAAAAGAAAGAAGAGGAAGGGCATATAAAAACTGGAGGAAAAAGAACAGAAGACAGAAGAGATGATATGATGCGCATACTCATGGGAAGATATAGTGCAGAGACACATAAATACACACAGGAAAGGAGCTGATAAGAGTCTTCCAGAAAGGCACAAACAGAAAACAGAAAATGGTATGAAAATGGTATAAAAGCTGTAAGTAGAAGTACATTGATTAAATTGTAAAGAAAATGGAAATTTTAATTGGTAGCATCTATTGTAGCTGCAAGGCAATTTAGTGGAGTAATCTGTTAAAACAGGTGATGAAAACTTTCTTGGAGCAGTAGAAACTCAAACTCAAAATAGACGGCAAGAGATCACACTTCAAAAAAACAAAAGGCACAGGATGGCAGAAAATAGGTGCTACTACAATTTCTGTCAAAGAGTTAGGAAAGTTAAAAAGAAAGAGAAGGAAAAAGAGAATGAAACAGAGTGATAAGATATATGATGTCTATTACTTTGGGACGTAATTTTATGCAGGTGTAGCAAAAATGGTGCAAAAGTTTATGGAAGAATTTCTTTTGCTTTAAAGCAAGATGAGGTTTAGGTCAGAATTTGGCAAAATCATTTATACTAAATTAAATGAAATCTGACCATAAAAATTTGTATGCTAGATTTATTAAGTGCGTAGTGTGTACAGACAAGATGAAGAAAATAAAATCCCCAAGTAATGCCTGCTATACTCCATAAGAAGAATGAAACTACACATAACACTGCTTCAAATGACAAAAACATTTTGAACTCAAAGCCATTTTCAGTTTGCTGCAAGAATCAGTCTGCTATGTGAGAGCATGCTTGGTTCAGGACCAGATAGTGTGGAGTAATCTGCTAAATGGCTGGAGTATATTCTTAAGTTCACTAATGACCACCCTCCACTCACTGCACATACTTGAACCTTAACAAATGAAAAGTGGACATTATAACGATCCCCTCTATATTAGTAAAAAAGTTACATGGACACTTACCCACACCATTTCATAGCTTTCTCTCCCAAATCTCCTTCATCCTTTTGGGTCTTCCTCTCTCTCAAAATATATGGGAGGAAGGTTGGTGAACACAAAGCTCAGGACAGAGAGATTGACCTACCTGGGACATCAGTGTCCTTCTGTAATCTGGGCTTGTTTAATTCAGCCACATTCAAGTCAGCGTATGTGAGATTTTCTGACATTCTTCTCCCCCCTTCTCCTCCCTTTTTTGTTCCTTTTTGCTGTGAAGATAGTACTGCAGTCTGAGAATGACTCATAGTTCACTCGCTTTTCTACCCTCAAGAGGGAAGTTCTTACTTCTTTCTGTTTTGTCATATAGATACTAGTGATGAGAGGAGAAGCCCTGCTGTTATTGAGCTTTTGATGGCAGCTTCCTAAATGTAAAGTTGTGGCACTGATGAGGTCACAATGAAGTAAAGTGAATCTAGCACTATTAGTCTTTTTTGTTTCCAAATCTCTCCTTCTGCACTTTGAAAGGGTAGACCTTATTACTTAAAATAATAAGAAAAAAAAGCACAGTGATTCAGAATTCAGGACCAGGAAGCAGGGTTAAGCCCTCAGCGTAAAGCTCACAGCACATGACAAGGAGCAGACATTTAAAAGCATGGTTGAAAATGCCAGATTTAGTTTTTGCCCTGAAGGCAAATAGAGCTGTCTGGAAAAGCCTCCTCTTTTCATTTTATTCAAAGGAAGAAGAATGTGGGACTATGGAACTCACTAATACTGGCCTTTCCATGACTTGGCTACACTGTGAATGAGTAGGGATGTTGTATATTTCCATAAGAATTTAAGGGGGGAATTATTTAGTGAGAATTAAGATCATGTTACTAACCACAATATAGTGATTTCAAGAATAAACATTTTATTTGAGATACAGCTCTGAATGTCTAGAGGCATAAATTCTCTTTCTGAGCTTTTCTCTTTCTGAGCTTGTCTTCAAGGCAAATGATTTTTTTCTGTCCATGCTTCAGTTTCAGTTAAGATTATTAATAGCTAATAAATATTCACCAGCCTGATGAAGAAGGAATCCACTCTGTGTGGTTAGTCATCCTCCTAATCTGATTCATGATGCTTACTTTTAAGTTGAAGAGATATTTTACATGGTGTACTAATTGCTGTCAAAATAAACACAAACTGTGCCGTGTGGAAAGTGGGAAGAGAATGTTTTGAAAAGTACCACCATGAAACTTGAAATTTGGATGAGTCAGTATGGTGGCGAAGAACACAGGAATTGTATTTGTTCTCCTCATTCTCATGAATACATCAAAAAAAAAAAAAAAAAAACCAAATTGCACCCAAATTGTGCAGGTTTTGTAAAAATGTTATTTGATAGGAGCTACTGGAGAGAGTCCAGCATAGGGCTACAAAGATGATCAGAGGGCTGGAGCATTTGCCGTATGAGGAATGGCTGCTAGAGCTGGGCCTGTTTAGCATGGAGGAGGGAAGACTGAGGGGAGATCTTATCAATGTGTACAAGTACCTGAAGGGAGGGTATCAGGGGGACAGGGACAAACTCTTTTCAGTTGTCCCGTGTGACAGGACAAGAGGCAATGGGCAGAAATTGAAGCACAGGAAGTTCCATCCGAATGTGAGGGGGAATTTCTTCACTGTGAGAGTGACGGAGCACTGGAACAGGTTGCCCAGAGAGGCTGTGGAGTCTCCTTCTCTGGAGATCTTCAAGGCCCGCCTGGATGCAACCCTGTCTAACATGCTCTAGGTGACCCTGTTGAGCAGGGGGGTTGGACTAGGTGATCTCCAGAGGTCCCTTCCAACCTTATTGATTCTATGATTCTATGATATATGCCATAAAAAATGAATTTGGAGCATTTGTGTCAGAGAGAGATGTCAACAAGGAATGTTTGCTTGTCCATGATATGTAGGATGGAATTTTGTGATGATTTTCATGGACAAAATGTGACTTAACTGGAGAACTCACACAAAGTAGTGCTCTGCTCAGCAATTAACTGTATTTTTAACATTCATGTATATCATTAATAGAAGTATATGAAGGGAGTTGCCTTATAATAATCTGTTCAGTGATCACTGAATGGTACATATGGAGATGCACATCTGACTTTCTGTGAATGTCATCAAGTTTGAAGCCTTCCTAACAAACAGAGTCAGACCTATAGCAGAGCTATCACAGGAGGAGATTTTTGGAAAGGCAGGGAACCAAAATGACCAGATCATTAATGGCTATGATAGCCGCTCTTGGTGAGGATCAGCATTTCACTAAAACTCTCTGAGGCAAACATGAAGAAGTGACAGTAGCTTATATGATAACAGGAACTGAATAACATAGAAAAATATGCAGAATCTTAGTCTTCCCTATCTCAATGTACAGATGAGAGGTTGCATCAAACACAATATGCCCTTTCATAAAAAAAGGAAGTACTGATGAGGCCTGGACCCATTCTGATCTCATCCCGTACTCCATTTAGATCCATGCTGACATCCATTTTGGGATATAAAATGAGGAAGCAAAGACATGAAGGCAAGTTGTGCCAGTTTAAGAAGAGGGAGTTAAGACTTATCACACATGAGTATATGTCATGAAAAACTAAGACTTACTCTGGGAGGCTGGTTCTTAAAAAGGCTATTAAAGACAGACCATGAAGAGAAGTCTGAAAGACATGATGCAAAGAGAGAGATCTGTTTTCATGACAGGCTAGCACACAGCTGCAAGTAACAACAGAAGTCTGGAAAGGTTACTGAACCAATCAGGAAGCAGTGAGAAAGAACAATTAATTATTACTTGTGGTTTGGCCTTTTCTTCCCTATGTGCTCTACTGGTGTAATGCATTCTACTTCTGCACTGTAATCTTTTTTGCCCTCTTTGCCTTTTAAAGAGTTTCCCTGTTTTGCTTGGGTATATGTCCCCGCAGCTGAAGAGCTTGCACTGGTCGTATATGATCTGTTAATACGATTATCAACATAAAAAAACTGCTTCAGTTAATGTGGGTGCTGTTCAGAGAATGAAGGGATTTTGTGAAACAGAAAAGGAGAAATAGTTTTAACTGATTCTTAATTTTTTCTCCTCTGTTGTCAGTCATGCTCTCAGAGGGTCTAAACTTACTACAGTGGCAATGGCAGCTTGCAAAACAGGAAGTCAAAAAGAAGCAAGGCCATGTTACACCATTTGCAGTTGGCTATGCCATGCTGTGAAGCTGTTCTAGCTCTTCTGTGGAGCATCTCAGTATACATCACCAATCTAGTGAAATGAAGTAGCTTGCTCATTGGCCACGAAATCTTTCAGAATCCATTGTCTCTTGGTGTCCTCAAATATTTAGCTTGCTTTCTGTGAATTCATTCATGTACATGACCTTTTGTGTTGTGCTGCCAGTATCAATGTGAGTACATAAGTGGAAAGTCATGCAAAATAACCAAGCAAAGACTCCAGGTGACCCTTATTCCTCAGTTTGATTTGCCTCATTATTAAAGTGCTACTAGTCTCCTCAAATTACAAGCTTGTGTCACCTCTTTAAGAAACACATGAAAAATGTCAAACCTTAAATAAATGCGAGAAATATGTATGTAGTGTTTTCTCTTTTGTTTCTCTCTCTTTTTACTTAGGAAGTGTTATTTAGGAACTCAAAAAGAGTGGGAATACAGGAGTGTTCCTTGCAGGACAGACATTTTTGAACTCTTGCCTTGCAAGAAGAAATGTATGTAAAATGGAGGATTTTTGTTAAAAGAATGACATAAATTAGAAGGATTTTGCAAAGATATTTTTCTTATGCTTCATGACACATACAGATCTGTTTCGTGTCTTTAATGGAGTATTTTTTTTCTCAGTTCATGCCTCTAAAAATTTTCAGAGGAACTCTGAGGTAAATATCTTGTTTAGCCAAATATTACTGCTCTCACACTATGCTGTAACTCTCCCGTTTGGTTAAAAAGTAGTTTTTGGTTTTCATAGTAGAACATTGTGAGTTGATAATAAGAAGACTGTGTTCTGGATGATTGTCTGCCCCAGGACTTATTATAGAAAACAAAACAAAACAAAATATCCTTTATCATGTATGGTCCAGAAGTCTTCTCACCTCCTTTCCACTTAAACATTTTATATAAAACATTATTCTTTTAACTGAAATGTTTCTACTGAAAAAGAATTTTTTGAGAAAAAAGGAAGGAAAAGTAAAGTAAAGTAAAGTAAAGAAGAGTAAAGAAAAGAAGCTGCTTTTCACAATATCAACTTTTTTTATAATAAAACATTCTGTGTAGATGGGTCTTGGTTTGTGAAGAATGTTTTGATGGAGTTTTTGGGTAGTCTTATCCTGCTTTGTATAAAATCATGACAGTGTTGAAGTTGGAGCGACGCTGAATTTAATTTCAGAATCACAGATCCTCACAAGTCACACTGCAAAAAAATATCCATGTAACATTAGAAAGAAAAACATGAAAAAACACAGTGTGATAGACTAACCATACATTTAATCCCAAGGCCTAGGATTCTTGAAGGGTTCTGTAGCTTTGCATTTTGACCATATATCAGATCTATGATTTAATAATCACGCAGACATTGCCTCATTGTTATATGGCAATCGACAGTTAAATTCTATGCCAATGTCTGCAAGGCCTTTCTCTTTTGAAGTTGCTGGATATAGAAGGACTATTTTTAGAATCAAATGCATTATTTGGATTAGCAATTAAAATGTTTGAATAAGTAAGGAGCCTTGTTTTCTATACTGACCTAATTAGAGGGAATATGTATATAGCTTGAGACTAGATTACTGAAATGTCAGTGAGTAAATACAGGGTAGTAGCCTATCTATGGAAGCTCTCATTTTTTTTATTATTATTATTTCAATCAGCAACTATTAAAGAGAGGCTCTTGTATTCCTGTTTTTACTGCGCTATAGTATATTGCTTTTTTGATTTCAGAACAAACTATACTAGAAAGTACTTTTTATGAAACCAGAATAATTGGAAATGCTAGTTCAACCTATTTTTGCCAAAGGGAGAGAATTTTCTATTATATAAATGTCTTTGAATGGCCTGATGGTCCTAGGGCCATCAGAGCTGGAATACCCTACCACCAGATGATAACTGTAGGATCTTGTTCAGCCAACTGGTGATCTGTGCTGGTATTCTGTTCTTTACATCCTGAGCTCAGAGGACAAGATAAGCCAAGCAAACACCAGTTGTGTGAGAGAAAGAAGAGGAAGTGAAACCATATCTTTGGTGGTCAATGCCTCAGACCTGTGCACTGCAGCAGAACAAAGGTTTGTGGCAGCCCTCAGATCTGCTAGAGAGAGGTTTTCAGAAATATTGTGACAGGTAGACCTCTCTGGAATAATAATGTCTCTGATTAGACCTCTCTCATTTTTCTGGAGTTCCTGGAAATGAAAGGAAAGAGGAAAAGTAAAATTACATGTTCTGTTTTTAATTAAGGTGGGAGCCACTAGACCCTGGGATAGACTACAAGTTTTGAATGTCATTTTGTCAATTTTCTTGCTGTCTGGATACATAACTTGTCATCTTGGAGAAAGTCAGGACTTAGTTCTCTATTCTGCTAGCAGGGAAGTTCTCTGAGAGAGGAGTGGAAGATGGAATTTTGACCCTTTCTCAAGTTTAAGATTTTTTTCCCCTAATTTATCTGTAAAGTGAATAGGTATCAGTCTGATACACTGAAATGCAGTTAAACAGAAAAAGCCAGAAAGGTATTTCTGTGGATTTTCTGGCTTATTCAAACTCATTTTCTTTACACCTGAGGGTCCTTCAGCACTATTTTCTTGCCCTGTGATAATCTTGTGTCAAAAATATCTTCCCAACGGTATCACCTATAAAGCGCTGTTACATTTCTGAGATGCAAGAGCTTTTTTCTGATAGTTCAAGGCTAACTGATGACTAAATTTCTACTACACAATTCATTGCAGACTGCAATTGCAGCCCAAGAGAAAGGACTTCATAATTCAGGTCATTTCTTTCAATTCCTATAATCGTGGATAAGCTCTGAGCTCTCAGTGTCATCTGAAGTGTAGGGTACTGGCTCTGTCTCTCAAGTATGTTTTATTCTCAGAACCTCAGAGCTGACTCTTTCCCCAACCCCAAACTGCTCAGAAGTGGACACTTACATTAATTGTTTTAATCACGACTACTTGATCTGCCTCCTTGGCTGCTTTCTCCGCAATTTTGACAGTCTCATTGTCCCAGTCAACAAAGTCCATTGTCATCATTCCTTCCACTGTACTGCAGAGAAGACAAGAGACAATGGGGAAGCAAAGAACACAAACAATGAGAAGATGAGGAAAGCAGAAAAAAGAAAGTAAGGGGAAAAACAATAAAGGAAAAGAGGCTGGTAGGGTATCACAGTTGATAAATTCCTGCAAAAAGGGAGTTTAATTTGACAGATCCAGGTACGTGACCATATCTTCCCTATCAGAAACATCTTATTTTCCTTTTTTTTCCCATTTATCATTCTTTATAGATACATTTAACTCCACTACCCTGAGAAACATTTTGATTCAGGACTCACTCTGAGGCCTCCTGCTTGAGTACGTGCGCAATATACAAAATGTCAGGGTAGCCCGTACAACTGGAGATGTTGTTACGAGGGTAATAGAAGAAGAATGCGAGGCACATCTCATTCATGGTGCTTGGCCCACCCTGCAAAAACACAATGATGTCTCAGAGGTCTATTGAGACACAATGAGGAGAAATACTCTTCTCATTGTGTCCCTTCTCTCCTGCAGGGTGAGAAAGATTTATCTATTTGCTGTCTAGGAGTTAGATACAGAGAAAATCAATGGATACTCCCAGTGATCTGATAAACAGGCTACTCTGTGGTCTTTATAATCTAAACCTACTTATTTTTTTCCTTCAGAGAGACTACCATATTTATATTTCGATCTACGGGATTCCCAAATCTGAAACTTTGCAAAGTTCAACTAAAACAGCCAGAGAATTATCTGAAATAATAGTTGATTCCTTTTGGAATAGTTCATTCCTAATAGGAATCAGTTGATTCGTATTTTTTGAATGAGGCCAGCCAAATCAAGCAGTACCACTCTCTCTGGATACAAATTCTTGAATCCTCTTCAGAATGAAACTCAGTTACCTTGTGCATATTCTTAATTGCAATTGCATTGTTACCTCATCTGCAAGATATTTTCTCTAAAATAAGCCAGTGTGAGGCTTAGTTTTAAAACAGTTGTTCATGTGCTACATTCTGCAAAAGAGCATAATGAAACAGATGTCTGGGATCTGAACAAGAACTGAAAAGAATGTCTTTAATTTTTGAGAAATCCAAATCAGATTTGGCTTAGGTTAACTTCTGTATTTGACCTCAGCCTGTCCACTAAATCCAGGTGTTCAGCCTGTGCAGCTGCAAGTTTCACTATTTGCACTTGAATCTTTAGACAAGAGTTAGCTTATATAGTATTAGGGGTAAGATTGCTTTGGCAGTCTGTTCACAAGCTCGTAGGAGGAGAAGCTTATTGGAGAGCTGCTCTCCAGCTATGGAGCAACCATGGGAGGCCTGCCTCAGGATGTGTTTGACTGACCCAAGAAGTTTTTGCCAGTGCTGTGTTTGGCTGAGGAACATAGACCTGTCTGCTCAAAAGATTTTAATGGGGATAAACTAATTTTAAATGCAATGGATAATTTGTAAGTAGAAAAGCGAGCTTACGAAAGTAATCTCTGACCGATCCAGTGTCTGAAAGTTACATTCCACCAGGATCTCATCCCCCTAGGGAACACAGTAGGTCACATTGTCAGAGCTGTACAAGGAAAGCACACAGAACAACCACTTCCAACATGCAGAACCAGGAAACTGTGAAAACAATAGGCCAAATTCTAAAATAGAATGAAGGAAAGAGTGTATTAATGTGTTCTGATATCTCTGACACTAACTATTTCCCCAATCTGACAGCCCACAGCTAGATCCCAGAGGAGGAACGTACTGGTTTGACTATGATGATTTCCTTCATGTCTCGAATCTCCTGCAGTGTGAAATCATACTTATTGTCCTCACAGATGATCCCCAGCTGCTCACCATTCCTAGTAAAAGTAAGAAGGGGAGAAAGTTACAGTGTTTGCATGGAGGGATATAGAATACCTGGTTCCTGGAAGAAATAAAGAGAAGCCAAAATATCTGCTCCAGAAATCATACCTGATTTCTGCCATAATGCATGGAATGTATTTCTAGTGACTAGTCAGTCCCAAGCATACACTTCAAAATTCACACCCAATTCGCTTTGCCTTGGAATCCAGATCAGAACTTTTTATATCACACTAATCATTGTGCCTTGAAACTTAAACCTTTGGGACGACAATCCAGGATTCCAGAAGAACTGAAGCACTTACATTACAGCCCTCTCCTCCCCGAAAAGACTCCTGAACTCTAGCACAGTGGAGCTGGGAGGCTCTTGAGGCTCTCCTTTGTAGGTGCACATGTATCAGTTGAAAATTTGTCCTTCCCACTTCTATACAGTGCTTTGCGATATTGTTCCTGAGGTAGTCTCAGGCTTTAGCACCACATCTCCAGTCCCTTTTACAGGTCCTTAGCTCTTCCTAGCTAGGTAGATCCATACTGCACACTGCAAAGAGCATCTAGGTCATCATCAGAGCAAGGCCTCTAGCCTACAAACCCTTGTAGCACCTATGGAAACGCCCTTCTAGTAGCTGTCAAAGACCCTGCTTGCTTGTGCTAGGCCAACTTTGTGACTCCTTGCAGCTCTAAGGCAAGTGAACTCATGGGCTCACACTGTTATTTAGCCATGTCTTTTAGTAAAATTGACTTGGAAAGGAAGAAACCTGGCTTGAAGGCCAGGTTTCACAAAAGTCTACACTAGCATCTTCCACACTGCTCTCAGGTCTGAATAGCATAAGGCAGTCTCTGTAGGATCCCTCCAGCATTGCCCTGCCGTAGGGCTGAGGACTTTAATGTCTTTTCTTGAAAAGAATACTATAGGCATGGATTAGGCAAATTTCAGCAGTACCTGAATGCCACAATGGCATTGTGGTAGATGGTAGAGAGATGGGGAGTATCTCAGGACACCAAATCATGTAACACACAGGTTATGTGTACCATGCAATTTGCCTAAAGAGCAGGATCCAGAAACTATCACAGTTGAGTGGAACAAAATAGCTTTACCTCCCTTACTCATACTGTCTCTGTGTGACTCATGGCCCATGTTGGGCTATTCTGGAACTAAGCCCCTAAAAAGGAAACAGAGCTGTGTTACCAAGGCCCAGAGTTAAAGGCTGCAGAAAGAACATTATCCAGAGGAAAACTCTCAGCCAGAGTCTACCATAGAAAGGCCCCAAATTGCCAGAAATAAGACCACAGTCTGCTCTATGCTGCCAAGGCCAAGGCCAAACATTTTGGAGGCTCCACTAACTGAGTGAATGACTGAGAGCAGCACAGACATTATATATGCTACTAGAAAAATCACCCCCAAAATAGCTACCTCCACCTCTGCCTATGCCTGGATCACTGGATCATGTCTATTCAGAAGATATTTCAAACACTTGACCTTCTAGTCTGGGGTCTGATTGAGGTGGTTTCAGGACATGGTCCCAGCAAGGTAAATAAAATCTGTAAAAATCTTTTCCTAGAAATATGCTCATGCTAAATAAATTGAACTCTCACTCTAGTTCTCCCTAGACAGACCTGAAGTGATTCCTGGTAAAGTGGCAGAATCTTCCATATTCTTCTGAAGTTCAAGAGTACATTTTTTGATTATATCACTCCCTACTGGTTGGTGTATGCACCTGGAGGGTGCTAACTAGCAAGACAGAGCACTCCCCTTCTCTTGCTATCTAGCATACCAATCTAAGTGTCAGGCACATTTGTGCTAGAGATCAGTAGCATTGAAACTGAAAGATGATTTTGGAGCTAATAGCTGCCCTTCTTCCAAGAAACAACCACAGATGCAAGCTGTTATATGCTGTTCCTGAGGGACATAGACAGGTATAGGGGCCCACATATGAGGAGATGAGCATATTCACAATGTACCTTTTGAGTTACAAACTACCGCTGTCTTTGATCCAGTTATAGCAGGCCAAGTGTGTTTCAAAAAGTTCTTGAAACATTTTCCTTCCCTTCAGTATGTAACAGTTAGGCTGCAGAGGCTGCTACTTTGCAGATGCCACTGGCCAGAGATGGCAAAATATTCATCAGAATTTATTTCAATTTTTCTCAGGTTGCCTTTGAAGAAGCTTCTAGTCTCTTGGCCCCGTTCCTTAGCATGTCTGTGAAGTGGCTAGAGAGATATGCTCAAAATGAGGCCAGCGCTAAAGCTGCAGCCCTCTGCATTCCCTAGTGTCTGGAAGCCAATTGCCCATGCCAAATGCTATCTCCAGGAAGCACATCCAGGTGCAAGAGAATGTGATCTGAGCTAACATTTACTCATTCCTAAGAAGAGGTCTTGGCAAAGGCAAAGGCCAAGAGACAGCAGGCTGGGGAACTGGCAGACTGGCCTTTGACAGACAATGACGAATGGTGGGGACCAGCATGTGTAAAAGCATGTTTGAGTGTAGGGTGTCCATGAGTGTTTTGGGATACTTGTGAAAATGCTTGTACAGGCAGATGTACCAGTTCAGAACAATCTAGATTATTCTGAATGATATTTCATATGTGTGCTCAGAGGCCAAACTAGACAACATCTGCCCTGCTAGACTAGACAGCTCTGCATTAGTTTTGGGATCCAGGCACAAGTCTTCTGCAGCTTGCCTATAATCATAGAATCAGTAAGGTTGGAAGGGACCTCTGGAGATCACCTAGTCCAATCTCCCTGCTCAGCAGGGTCACCTAGAGCAGGTTAGACAGGGTTGCATCCAGGCGGGCCTTGAAGATCTCCAGAGAAGGAGACTCCACAACCTCTCTGGGCAACCTGTTCCAGTGCTCCGTCACTCTCACAGTGAAGAAATTCCCCCTCACGTTCAGATGGAACTTCCTGTGCTTCAATTTCTGCCCATTGCCTCTTGTCCTGTCACACGGGACAACCGAAAAGAGTTTGTCCCCATTCCCTTGACCTCCCTTCAGGTACTTGTACACATTGATAAGATCTCCCCTCAGTCTGTTCTTCCCCAGGCTAAACAGGCCCAGCTCTCGCAGCCGTTCCTCAAGAGGCAGATGATACTCCAGCCCTCTGATCATCTTTGTAGCCCTATGCTGGACTCTCTCCAGTAGCTCCAAGTCTCTCTCATACTGGGGAGCCCAGAACTGGACACAATAGTCGAGATGAGGCCTCAGCAGGGCTGAGTAGAGGGGCAGGATCACCTCCCTCGACCTGCTGGCAACATTCTTCCTAATGCACCCCAGGAAACCATTGGCCTTCTTGGCTGCAAGGGCACATTGCTGGCTTATGGTTAGGTTTGTCAACTGCCAGTACTCCCAGGTCCTTCTCTGCAAAGCTGCTCTCCAGAAGGTCAGCCCCCAGCTTGTACCGGTGCCTAGGGTTATTTTTCCCTGCACTTGCCCTTGTTGAACCTCATGAGGTTCCTCTCTGCCCAGCTCTCCAGCCTGTCCAGGGCTCTCTGAATGGCAGCACAGCCCTCAGGTGGATCAGCCACTACTCCCAAATTGGTATCATTGGCAAACTTGCTGAGGAAGCACTCTGTCCCTTCATCCAGGTTATTGATGAATAAGTTGAACAAGATGGGACCCAGTACTGAGCCCTAGGGAACTCCACTTGCCACAGGCCTCTAACTGGACTCCATGCCATTGATGATGACCCTCTGAGCTCTGCCTTTCAGTCAGTTCTCAATCCACCTCACTGTCCACTCGTCTAACCCACACTTCCTGAGCTTCTCTAGGAGGATGTTATGGGAGACAGTGTCAAAAGCCTTGCTGAAGTCAAGGTACACAACATCCACTGCTCTCCCCTCACCTACCCAGCCAGTCATGCCATCATAGAAAGCTATCAGATTGGTTAAGCAGGATTTCCCCTTGATGAATCCATGCTGAGTACTCCTGATCATCTTCTTTTCCTCCATATGTCTGGAGATGACATCCAGAATGAGCTGTTCCATCACCTTTTCCGGGATGGAAGTGAGGCTGACCAGCCTGGAGTTGCCTGGGTCCTCCTTCTTGCCCTTCTTGAAGACTGGAGTGACATTTGCTTTCTTCCAGTCCTCAGGCACCTCTCCTGTTCTCCAGGACTTCTCAAAGATGATGGAGAGCAGCCTGGCAACAATACCTGCCCTCTCCCTCAGTACCCATGGGTGCATCCCATCAGGGCCCATGGATTTTTGGATGTCTACCCTGCCCAGAATATCTCTAACCCTATCCTCCTCAACCAAAAGAAAGTCTTCCCTTCTCCAGACTTTCTCCCTTAGGCCCAGGCTATGGGATTCATGAGGGCTGCCCTTAGCAGTGAAGACTGAAGCAAAGAAGGCATTCAGTAACTCTGCCTTCTCTGTATCCCTTGTCACCAGGGCCCCCACCCCATTCAGTAGTGGGCCCATATTTTCCCTAGTCCTCCTCTTGCTGCTGATATATTTGAAGAAACCCTTCCTATTGTTCTTAACATCCCTTGCCAGACTCAATTCCAAATGGGCCTTAGCCTTCCTCACCGCATCTCTACATACTCTGACTTCATTCCTATAATTCTCCCAAGTAACCTGTCCCCTCTTCCACATTCTGAGGACTTTCTTCTTCTGTCTGATTTTGGCCAGGAAATCCTTGCTCACCCATGCAGGTCTCCTGCCCCCTTTGCTGCACTTCTTACTCATAGGGATGCAGCGCTCTTGAGCTTAGAGGAAGTGATACTTGAAAACTAGCCAGCTCTCCTGGACCTCCCTTCCCTCTAGGGCCTTAACCCATGAGATTCCTCCAAGTTGATCTCTGAAGAGCCTGAAGTCTACTATCCTGAAATCTAGGATTGCAATCCTGCTTGTTGCCTTAGTTCTTTCCTGCAGGATCCTGAACTTCACCATCTCATGGTCTCTGCAGCCAAGGCTGCCCCCAACCTTCACATCTCTAACCAGTCCCTCTCTGTTGGTAAGGACAAGATCCAGCAGGACACCCTTCCTCATAGGCTCCTCCACCATTTGTGACAAGAAGTTATCATCAGCGCATTGCAGGAGCCTCCTGGACTGTTTGTGCCTTGCTGTGTAGTCCTTCCAGCAGATGTCAGGGTGGCTGAAGTCCCCCATGAGAATAATGCAATTCAGGATCCTTCTGTGGCTACATGATTAGTTCAATATGTGTGGAGTCTCTGCAAAGAGTCAGTATGTGAGGCAGTGTATGAGACAGTGCCAGGCTTTGAGGATTTGACGTGACAGCACAGCCAAGTGGGGCCACATATTGTGCAATATGTTGCAGGAGTTGAGTTGTTCAAACCAGAAGTGTTCCTGTTTGTGGAACAACTGAACTGTCTAAGGGAGAGTCCCAAGAGGATACTACTTTGGCCAGTCTTTGCCGAAGTTTCCCCTCACCATCCCAGATAGAATTCACATGATACCCTGGAGATGGAGAGTGAACCAACAATGCAGTGCAGGTCATCAGAGAATTTGGTCTGGAAGGTTCCACTGTGAGCACTCAGGGAGAGTGTAGCTGCAACATCTCAGGCACCCATATTGCTAAACAAAATAGTGCCGCGGATTGTTTTCTGGCAAACTGGCAGATGACTAAGTGTTTGCCTCACTCTTACTGGCTGTTGGGTGAATTCTTGTCTCATGCTGGGTTATTCTGAAACTAGAAACTTAATGAGGAGACAGGCCTCTTATCTACACTAGCAAGGACTTGGATCTGTGTGATGATGACTTTTTGGCCTAAGTTGCAGTTATTTATTATCTCTTACTTATTTTCCAGTTCAAAGTGTCTGAAGTGTGTTCAAATGCTATGCTGTAAGCTGTTTTCATAGTTTAAAACTGAGAACACATGTTTCAGGGGCTAGGGTGTGATCAGTGGGTACGTAAGTGTGCTGAGGTCTTTAGTGTGGGAGGACTGTGGAGGAAGCCATAATATGTCATAGTTTTTCCCATGCAGCCCGTGGGAATTGGCACATGCAATCCCTAGGACTGTGCCTGCCTATCATCAGGCTGTGTCTGGCTTGCAGGGACAAGTTCATTTAAGAGCATCTTCTAATGCTTCTAGGAGTGATCAGTGTGGATAAGCAGCAGTCCTGTGCTTGAGCTTACTGTCTGGACATGCATTATTTAACTGTATAGGCATAGTTTTACTCTCCACTGAATTGACAGCTCTTTGTACTGCATCTCAGACAGTGCTGATTTCCAACCAAAGTCTCCTTGGAGACTAGCTTAGGAACATGATCCTGAACCATTCCAGCCCAGGAGGTGGGGACTGATCCCCAAAGCTTGCTTTTCTTACCGGTATTGGGCAGCTTTCACTCCTCTGCCAGACAAGTGGGTGTGAAGAAGGTACGCAAACATGTGCAGCTCTGGAACTGGTGATCCATTCATCTGCAGTACAAAATGGGAAAGGTCAGAGCCCAGCAGTCAGAGTTCAGCACTACATCTTAGGTCTGCCCATGGAGTCTAAGGTCTGATGGATGTGTTTGTAAATGTCAGCTTAACAATTTTTTTTGAAAAAGAAAGTTCAGCCTATTCCTTCCAGTATCCCACTAGTTCTTTAAAGGTTGCTGCAGTGTTCCTTTCTGAAAATTGCTTATCTTGCTCTAGGTACCCTGGCAAAGGTGTCTGTGATACCTCATGCTGGTTACTACATGGATACCTTGTCAGCAGCTATTCAAGATAAAAAACAAAGTTAAGATATAGGAGAGCTAATAAATTAAACTTGCAGGTACACAAACCCTAATAAAACCAGAAGATACTGGAAAAAGCAAAAGTAGAAATCTTAAGACTAATCAATGGGCCATTAAAAGAACCACTCATATGTAACCCTGAAGTGGTACAGAGAGAATCTTTGTAACTTATAGGAAGAAGAAAACCAAGATTACCACAGGTTTCTTAGGAAGAAGACCTGTTATGTGGTGTTGAAGAGGGACTGTGGGACCATGTAAAACTTATGGGATGTTTTAAGCAGATTATGGGAATTTACAAAATTTATTATGGGATAAAGATTGAAGGTATGGAAAGAGGAATGAACATGGAAAAATGGAGAGAGAAGAGGCCAGTTGTTAAGCAGACTGCTGATCAGTAAGCTTGTCTCGGGAAGCCCTGTGCTGCAGTCTATTCTATCTTCCTATTAAACTCTATTCCCAACTCTTCCTTGTGCAAGCATGCTCTCTATTCTGTGTATATGTGTGTTTGTGTCTGTGTATTTGGGCAAGGTGGTCCACTAGAAAACTCCAAACTGGACTAGCTCCCAAGTAAGAGGACACCAAAATTTGGAAAACCCCAAGGTCCAGGCCAGAAACTGCATAAAGAGTCCAGGGTTTGGGCACAGATATGTGAAGGATTTATGATGTGGGTCAGAGGTCTTATATCATACAGATATAAGTATGGGAGCTCGGTAAGTGAGTGTGTCTGCTCCACTAGTGAAATTTAAGCCTGATTAGCTAGAGAGAAGGAACTGAATCGGACCATTTGTGTTGTCCGTGCTTATGTGGGCACTGTTGGGTAATCATACTGCTCTCCTGTCTATGTTGGTTTGGTTGTGGCTGGCTGAGATTGCTCTGTGTGTTCTGGGACTGAGGATGTCTATGTATTTGAAATTTACCCCCAGCCTCAGCAGGGGGTCTTAGAATGTAGAAAAGTGTCAACCTCACATCTAGCAGGTCTGAAGGAAAGGAACCCCTAGGTCATGCAGTCCACCAGCCTGACTATCCTTAACAACCTTTTGGCATTTTTTTTGAGGGATACCTAGTCTCTGCTCTAGAGATGCCTTCTTGACCTAAGAGCTGGCATGACATCCTCCCTGCCCAACACCTGCCATCCTACACACCTATAGCAGGACAAGAGCCTCTTATATGTGGTATAATAGAATCCCTGGAGGGTCTTGAGAAGTCTCTACTTCCTTTGTTTTTTTATTCCTTCCACTTAAATAGGGTGAACTGGTGTTTGAGCCATGGTTCTGAAATGACCACACAGCTCTGTTAATGACCTTGACCACTGCCTGCTATGCCAAACCTTAGCTCTCTTCTGACCAGTTACATCGGAGTAGGTATTCATTTCGCAACATATGGAAATGGAGGCTAAGATGGTACCCTGCACCAAACATTTTGAATGTGTCTGGAGCAAGATGAAAGTCCGAAGAGGGAAAGGTCAAGAAGGATTTCCCCATACTCACTTCATCAAACTGGCTGGTATTGCAAAGAGCATAAGATCTGTAGGATTCTGCTCCAGGAGGGATGAAATGTACAGGGAAAGTGAAAATGCCTGTTTGCAGAACCCCCACATCATATTTCCGTAGCTCTGGTGTGTAGTAGATTCGGACCCCTGAGCTGTCAATCAAACCTTTAAAACAAATGTGAATGCTCCTTCAACAGTCCAGTTACATCTCTGGCTCACAGGTTTCTCAGCTTTTCATTCAACCTGTGCATGTCCAAATCCTCCTGTTTCCCAACACCCAGACAGGATCCCATCTCTACTTTCCTCAGTGTCTAGATATTCCCTGCTTCTAGCATCTTATATGTATCAGTTTGTCCTGTTCATATTTGCACTCTGAGTCACCTGTACTTCTAGTTTTGTATCTCCATCTTATCTCCGCCCTCTTCCTACCCCTGGACCTCCAGATAGGTGTTGTTACTCTGACTCTGGATACTTTCCTATCTTTCTTCAGGAGGGGACATTAGCTATTTATTAGAATTGGGGCATGAAGTAGCAACACGTGTAGTTACTGTTTCCCAACTCTGCTGTGATCAGGCATAGACCCTGCAGGGAGGCCTAAGCTCTCCTGTCCTCAGTGCTATAATGCACTGTCATGCCATCTCAAAGTCATGCAAGACGCAGGTCTCGCATCTTCTGGGAGTGCATCTTCACTCAGTGCATCTTGATCTAGTCCTGGTCATGGTCTTAGATAGTTCCTATAAAATCACACCACACTTTTGTTTCCCCTTCTGTAAAATAGTAACAAATACCATGGTGGCAGCCTTTGCAACCCATCATAGGAAGTGAGTGCTGAAGGTCATAGAAGTGTATTACATTCTCCAGGCTCCATCCTGACCCTTGAATATATCTACTTCTCCCTCAGCCACTGTGTCCCTTCCAATTCTGCTGCTCTTTTCTATCAATCATGTCCATTTTTCCCTGCCATTCCTCTAACATTCCCACACATCCTCTAGCATCACAGCAGCTAGATGTGCTCAGGTTTTCTATAACAAGACGTGTCTAATGTATACAGGTAGAACTACCTGTGTTTTCAGAGTTAAAGTTCCTTGCTGAATGGGAACCCCCGCCAGCTTTGGCTTACTGTCCTGAAGCTTGTGCTAAGCTAAGGAAGGATTTCATGTAATAGTTGGTTTTTAATAGGTATGTAGGTGAGGTTTGAGATTTTGACCCTTAGGCTGTTCTTTGTCAAACAGCTCCCCAATATTACCCACCTGGTAACAAGTCAAAATTGCTGTAGTGGATTTCCAGTCGGATGTACTGAGGGTCTGAAGGTGTCCCTATGGAGAATGCAGCATCATCTGGAAATTGATAGGACTTGTGGAAAGGGAAGAAGAGGATTATAATTATACTGAGCAATTCTTTTTTAACTCTGCTCTGTTTTCTTAGTGATTGATAGCTAATGGAAATTTACAGAAAAAGAAGTTTTGATTTTCATGTATCTGTGAATATTTATTTATATATTGTTACAAACCAGAATGTTGTGGTAAATACTGCCATTTACATTTCTTTTCCCTTTGAATTAGAATGAGGAAGAATTTTTAAATTTTATTTTTCCTTTATCATTTTGATTAGTTTCATTTTTATTTTATACTGTATTTAATATGAAATGTATATAAAGCATATGTACACTCTTGCAGCAAATTTCATATCAGCATTAGCACTGCATATTCTAAATCAAATGAGTTTAATGGCTTCACTAAACCTCATTTCCTTTGTCTCTTCCTTCTCATGTACATGCATACTATAGAAATACAAAATACATTTTGCCTGGAAAGGCAGAATGAGCATCACAAGATAGATGCTAAAATTTGTGCAGACATGGCTATTAACTAGGCCAACTTACTTCAAGTGGCATTTCTACCTCACCCTATTTTTCCTCTGTAAGACAGTCTAGCAGCGTACCCTGTAGATGTAATGTTTCTATTTGACTATGGGCAGTGGGATAAAGGTACAGGCATACTTAGTTTCTGTAGCTGGAACAGCAAACTGGCTTACTAACTTAATCAGAAGCACCAGTTTAACATAACTTTTAATTTAATTACGCTGAAAAAGACAGAGACAGAAAAAAAGGTAAGGCAAGTAGGTACACTTTCTCCTCTTGTATGGTACTAGCACAAGGAGATTTTGTGAAAGATCTATTAAACATCAAAGTGAAAGCCTTACTGTGTGGCATAACAAGAAACTGGAGATGGAACAAACCTTTCACACTCACCTTTCCCCCAACAGCCCAGCCCACAAACACCTGAGAGCACAGGGCAAAATCTGGATTTGCTCCATAGCAGTCATCTGTGCCATTGGGTAACACACTGGCATTGCCACAGGCATAAACCAGAATGTGATGAATCAAAGTTATGTTGTGGGGTGTTATTACAGGTTCAAACTGTAACCAAGAAACAGAGTAAAAAAAGAAAAAGTGATTTTCAACACTAAAATATTTCTTTCCTGGGCAACAAGAAGAGTGGGGTAAATGTTAGTTTTACCTTTTGCTAGTGATTTCCAAGGACAGAAGCTTGGGCAAACAGATACAGGCTGATTTACAAGATGAATGGTAAACTGAAAATGAATATTTGTCTATTTATTTCAGTATGTACCCAGCAGAGTCTATTATCCCAGAATGGATTTGCATCTTCCCCTAAAACACCTTCCCTCAACCAGAATAAGAGATGTCTATCTGACCTTTTATGCTGGGCAGTGCAACACCAGACTAGGAATATAATTAACTTACCTCATATAGCATTTTCTTGGCTGCAGAGCAGCTTAAGGGACCTTGATCTCAGGTTTTCTATAATTCACTGCCCCCTCAGTTGTGCCAAGACAACTATTACCAAGATAGTTAAAAGTAAGCCTGTAAATAATCTGAATCTGTTCATTAATCATTGAACTTTTCACTAGCACTGATGAGATCAGATCTCAAAGTCTTGATGTTTACCACAAGAGCTGAATAAAACTCCTCAGTTTGTTCTGTAGGATTGACTTTCAAATTCTTACTTTTTCAGTCCATGTAAATTCTTCCTTCTGAATTTTGCCTTATGTCACTTCCCTGGAACATCTGTTTTTAAACCTTCAAAATCTGCAAAACTAAGAAGAGTTGTTTGACCTTGGAGCAAATTTATCTTAAAAAATAAACTGGACTTGCCATGGAAAAATCCCATTTCTTTTCTTTTTCTCCTTGATTTTGCATACTAAAAACTGGACTGCAGAAATTGTTAGTTATCTCTTGCTAGCTGTTTCCAAAGACAATAGCAAAAGTCTTTGCATTCTTTTCAAATGCAGAAAATTCTGGAGGCTGCTTTTGTTCTTATTGATATCTGTATGTAATGTGGCCTGAGCTCACTGCACTGAAAGTCATCCAACTTGCAGCAAGGTTCCTTCAGGTGTGATGTACATGTAGACAACGATGCTTCCAAAGTCAGAAACAAGGCAGAGAGTTTATCTCCACACAAGGTGGACAAATTAACTGGCTGATCCCAGGGGCAGTGAAAGACAGTTCAAGAATGCTGTAAAAGACAAACTTGCAACCAGAATTCAAGTGGCATTTCTACCCTGCCCTACTTTTCCTCTGTAGGACAGTGTAGCAGTGTACCTTGTAGATGTGATGTTTCTGCTTGACTATGGGCAGCGGGATAAAGGTACAGGCATACTTAGTTTCTTCAGCTGGAACAGCAAACTGGGAAAAAAACAGGGATACATGAGTCACATAAAGATTCCCCTGGCAAGCCAATAATGTGTGTATAAGAATGGAGAACCCAATAAGGGGCAAGTCCAAGGAGAATGGAGCATAGAACGAGACTCATGTCCTCCAGTCAGGAGAGGAAGGAAGGATGATGCATTTAGCAAGGACTGATTGATTTTTGGTAGCAATGAAAGAAAAGATTAGAGAGTCAAGAAGATGAGGCTATATTCTAGTGAAAAGGAAATAAATTTGTCAGCTCCACTAGATCTTAAGTTCTTTTCCATTTATTCTTTTTCAGTATTTTTCCAAAAGGGAATTGCCTTACTAATTTGCCTATTACAACATGAACTGAATGTGGGAAACCTCCATTGCATTCCATCAAAAGTTTTTGTCTGCCAGTTCTCTGGAGTCACAAGCAGAGCACAAATGTGTACCTCTCTTTTTCTGAGATACTCTGCCTTTCTCTAACCATCACAGGTGGCATGCTGTTCTTCAGAGCTGACTGTGGACAGAGTACTTGCTGAGGAAGGGCTACCGAGTATCCAGAATTAGACATGCTATAAATTGCCCTGGATACTCATTCAACTGCTTATGTTCAAGTGCCACCACTGCTGTTACAACCATAGATGTTCTCTCTCTGCCTGCCATGGATGTGGCACAGTTTGGTACCCAGGGAGCATCAATACTTTCATATTCAATCATGAGAGGTGATTGCCTTCCACATAATAGAAAGTCCTGAAATCTTAAAGCCAGATCTGTTCTACACAGATGGAGCTCCACAGTGTTCATCTGCTCCAGGACTTTAATTCAGCTATACACATCTCCAAATAGTCACTACTCAGCAGTAAAGTTTGGGAGCTGACTAAGTTTTGTTCCTGATGTACTCCCAGTATTTCTTTTCTCTGTGATATCATGTTGTTGCAGAGAATATCTTCAGTATATTACAGATATTTTTATATGAGTCTATATGGATGAGACACTAGGGCTGTATTCATGCATGTCTGACTTGATAATTTTACCACAGTTCAATAGCCTGTGTTTTGCTCCCTCAATTCTAGTCAAAGAAACAGGTAGTAACTTACAGTATTTTCTTAACAAAGCAGCCCTTCACCCTCCACACAAGCCCATCCCTTCCCATTTCATTTCTGCTCTGTTGCATATTTCCAAGATTAATCATGCATATTTTTCAACTTGTGCAACCCAAAACTCCTGTGTGGGCTTAATCAATTCTGCAAAGAAAGGCAGAGGGAGGAGAAAATTTTTAACAGGCAGGATAAAACTTTTGTCCAATACTTACATTGTCCAGCCTCAGGTCATAGGTGAAGAATATTTTGGGGTCAATTGAATCAGATGTACCCCTGTACCTCATCAAGAAAAGAGATTTGGAAAACCTTTGGCCTTTGAAGAATTGGACTGTGTCATCAGTGCCAAATGCAGTAATGAGGCGTGCTGTGTCCATCTGTAATGAGAATGTTTCACTGAAAAATCCCATTCGTTCTTTCCCATAAATCATATGTACATGCATTGACCCCACAACACATGCCTTATATTGCTGCATGCTTATTAAAATACAATATATACTAACTATATGCAGTTAAAAGTTGCCTGAACATATTATAGATGTGCATATTTGGTACAGGTAGTTATACCCAGACGTTCAGACATTACACTAGCACACACAACAGAAAGTAAGCAGTGCAACACAAAGGTTCCTCTTGTCCAGATACAGACATAAGAGCTCCTTCTTACTGAATCAAGAGATGCTGATGGGAGAAGACTCTACTAAAGCTTTACCCACTGTTATTTCGTACACCTATTTAGAGAATGCATATACATATATGCAGGCTATTTAAATGGTGGTGTGTGAAATGGAAGAAAGCCAGGAAAAAATGTAAGGATTTTGATAAAGATTTCAGAACCTGCAGCACTTTGTGTTTAAATGTTTTGACACAAGTAAGACTGGCCTTTAGAAATTCCAGGCCTAGAGACCAGAGGGAAAGTCTGGAGAAAGGAAAACACCCTCTGTGGAGGTTTGGGTTAGGGCATACCTAAACAAGTTGGACATACACAGGTTGATAGGCCCTGATGTACTCATAAGTGCTGATGGATCTGGCAAATGTCATTGCAAAAGGCCACTCTTGACTGTCTTTGAAAGGTCATGGTGATACTGAGATATCACCAGAGAGGATTCTGATGACTGAAAGATAGTACCTGTCACTGCTATCATGAAGAATAGCAAGAAGGAGGCTCTGGCAATCTACAGGTAAGTCAGCCTTATCTCTGTTCCTGGAAGATGGTGAAGCAACTAATCCTGGAAACAATTTCCAGACACGTGAAGAGCTGAGTAATCAGCATAGATTTGTGAATTCAAGCTTAAGCAACCTGATAGCCTTCTACTAGATAAGAAGATTTCTGAGAGGACTAAGCCTTGAATACTGCTGATATACACAGAGATCCCTGAAGTAAAGGTGAAACAGTGCATGGTATCTAAACATGCAGAGGTCTGAAACTGTGTCAGTGTCCAGTGTACTTGAACACTCTGACAAAGCATTTTTTTCCTCCTCTCTGAAAAGTCATTGTCTTCAAAAAACATTTTGTGTTGTAATTTTTGGTTTTGTTGTCATTTTAATGACAAAGCTTTTAATGTCATTTGGGATCAACATGAAGCTCTTCCAAAAGAGAAGGACCAGAATTCTCAAACCATTATGAATTTCCCAAACACAATTCTCACCAAAATACTGACTGTAGATGAATGAAAAATTTCATCTCCAATATTAGATTGTCTGCTTATATGTGGCAAACAAATGATAGCCAGAAAACAAACGCAAATTTTAAGCTCTGTATTCAATTCAGAAAAATTTGAGATTTACATCTTCTGAATTCTTTGATGGAAGGCATTGTAAGAAAATATCAATATAATGCCCCTGAGGTTATAAATATATTGTACTGTTATGAGAAAAACTTGCCATTATCACATCTGATCTGGAGGATATGGGAATACAGTGGGTCATAAGAGCAGGTTTTTTTTTTTTGAATTTGCTTGATCAGTCTGCTTTCTTACTGTGATATCCAGGTCATTCAGGTCACATGTCCGGAGGTGACGTTTGAACAGCATGGTGGTGAAGGTCTTATCCTCTGTCAGTGACAGCAGTTGGTAGTCCTGGCTTTCATCTTCCTCAAGGGTTGCCTCATCTACAATGTGACAATCCTGGAGAAGGAACAGTGGTAAAGGCAACAGAGAGGACAGGAAAACTTTATACAGTCTGAGAAGTCAAATTTCTAAATATTGCTCATGGAAACTGAATAATTATCAAAGTATTCCCTTCATGGAAAAGCACCTCTGCTTTCACTGCTGATTTCCACAAACCCACCAAAGAGAAGTCACATCCAATGCTTACCATATCCAGCTGCCCAAAGTAACAGCAGCCATTGCACCCCACCACCTAGAGGAAGGCCTCTGGTCATCCTGGCTCCCTGAAGGAGAGTGACCTGATGCAGGCTGAGACATTTTAGCACATCTGACTCAGCTATGCAGGTTGGGAAGTAAACTAAGCTCTCTTGGGAAAAAAAAAAAAAAAAAAAAAAAACTCAAATAAAATGTTCTGAGCACCCCAAAGTTTCTATTTTACCTCTTTTGGCTAGATTTTCCATACAATCTGGAAAAAGATAAACAACACATTTCTATAGGTCAAATAAGACATGATTGAGGTCATCAAATGCAATTGTTTCTCAGTAAAAATGTGTAGAAATATAAGGCAGGGTATGAAAAGCATCTAATGGTCTAGTTCCTGTAGAAATCTCACTGGGAACACAATCGACTATAATAATTGCTGCTGTGAAAATACAAGGCAAAAAGGCAGGGCTGTACACACAGGTGCAGGAAGCAATGGAAAGTATAAAAAGGAGTAAAACCCATCATGTTTTTGTGGCAAAGGGATTCAAATGACGAGAGAAATGGTTGCAAAGTGAGACAGTGGTTGCAAATGAAATGAAAATCTCTGTAAAAGAGAGCTGAAGTAGAATATAGCAAATGGATCCCTAATGTGCTGCACTGAAAAGTTTTGTTACAGAACTCAACTTTGGAAAGATAATGAGAATAGAGAAGTTTTCCAGAGTGATCTTGAAAAAATAGTATTTTTACGTGAAATTCTTTCTGGTATTTTCTCCTCCCATTTCTGCTCCTTGAAGTGGTGATTTCAAAACCTATTTGCAGCTTTTGTTGAATTTCTCAGTATCTTCTTGGACAATCTTTTTTCTCCTTAAATTCATCAACAGCTTTGAACTGTCAAAATATTCTGGTTAATTTTTCTCTAACCCAATGCTCCAATTACAAAGGTAGACATCATGGTCTGAGAATACATCTTTTATTTTCCTATTGTTCTGAATTACCTTCTATGCTTTGTCATTCAAAGAACAAAATTCAAAGACAGTATGAAAATCAGTTATTTTAAAGCCAGTAAGATCTTTAAAATTAAATATACCTTAGGAAAGAGGAAGATAGTAAAAGCTAAGCTGAAAAAACTTCTGTGAAACAAAAATTTTTGGCTAATTTTTCTTGATCCCATCAATCTTTATTTAGATAATGTTTTGTTATGCTTGCAATATAGAGAATGGCAACCAAAAATGGCAAAGGGAGGAGCAGAAGATATGCAAACAGAAAACCACCTACAAATTCCATCTTTTGTGACTAACATATTTTCCCTTAAAACTGTCTGCATCATGGGTTCAGCAAATGTATATTTATGTAGTCATTAATGTGCTTGCTTACTTCAATATCTACAAAATGAAATAACTGGGAGATATTTTCTGATATATAATAAAATTGAATAAAACTGGAACTTCTGTGGGGAAAAGGTTTTTTTTAATTTAACCAACAAATTTCAGCTACCAATGCAAAAAAAAAAAAAAAAAAAAAAAAAAAAAAAAAACAAAATTGTTAAATGCTTCATCTGGAAATGATGAAATGTTTCATATTAATAATTTTGAAACCAAATGTTTCAATTTCTCATTTTAGATTTTTCACTTTAGGACAAAATTAAGTGCTCTGGTTTTACCACAAATCACCTTTTTTTTAAATCATTAGTCAAAAATAAAGAACAAGCAACTCTTTCTTCTAAATGATCGAATATTTTTTTCTGTAGCCTCAGTTACCCCAACAAAATTCACTGTCTATGTCACAATCACAAAAATCTGGATATTACAACAGAAGTTTTACAACCCACCATTGAAAAATAATAAGAGTAGGTACCTCACCTCATCCATACTTAACTCACATTATAAATGCACCAAGGGAGATTTTTTTCAGACAAGAATTCATTTTACTTTTGTGCTGAATAAGGAATTAAACCTGAATGAACAATGTAAAAATCCTGTAAGCTGCAAACCCTGTTAGCTGAAATGTTTTTCATCAGTGTAAACTCTTTTTCTTTCTGTGTCTGGATGATATTAACTGGCTCTTTTTCTTGCACATTTCTCATTCAGCTCCCTCAGTAGTATTCTCTTCTCCTGAACTCCAGCTGTTTAACATTAGGCATCTATCCTTAGTTGTTGCCTTCAGCCTGTGGAAAGATAAAGGCATATCCCAAGTGTACCCTATTCTATTCCTAAGGGAGACACAAATTAGTCAAGAGGGAGCAACCTTTGGAGTTGAATACATCTCTCAGCTGACTACTAAGGAGTCAGAGTTATCCCAAGGAGACCTCTTTTGCTTTGCAAAACTAAATCACAAACCTGGTACACTTGGGCTGTGGGTTCCTACACAAAATCATGACACTTGAGGGAGTAAGTCGAAGGGAGAAATTAAAACTATTTTTTCTCCCCCAAATCTTTATGAGGCAAACTGTATTGACTGTCATTTTCCTGAATTATATCTAGCCTATCAAGGGATTTCATAAGGAAAAATGTGGGCATATCACATTAAGTTTCTGGATGAACTGACCTATGGTTTGGATGAAGCAGAAGTTATACTTCTGAGAGCCTCCTCTCACCTCATGGTACATGATTACTTCAGTCATATCTAATTGGTTCTGGCTGTGGTTTTGACCTGCAGACAGGCTCAGTTTATTTGTCCAAACAATAACATCTAGTGCCATCTGGATTCCTTAGGGTATCTGAGATATCTCTGTGGGAGTAGCAGACATGACACAAGACCTAGGCCCTGCTGCCCTCTCAGTTGGAGGCCACACAGACTAAGCATCGCATATGCCCTAGACATCTATTTTCAGCCAGCTGAGCCTACCTGCTTTCAAACCAGTATACTTAGAGCATGACACTGGCAAATGGGGAAGCAGAGGAAGTCTTTTGAACTTACGGAGAAATAGATGCTGCCATTAGAGAATACGCCTCCAAACACAATGTCAGATCCAGGTAACTCTCCATGAGGGCTGAACCCAAATGCCACCCAGCCAGTCGTACGGACCTGCAGCTCAAAGGTCATCATCTCCTGTTCATCATGATCCCAGCGGAGGTAGACCATGTTGGAAGGACCCAGGAAGCTGGAGAAATGCAGAAATGGAGGTGCAGGCTGACTAGAACAAAGATATGGGATGAACAAGAGGAGGAGCATACCCTTGATCCTTGAGAAGAGATCTACCACCATTCTCAGTGCTAGCATAGTTTCTGTGTCTTGCTGATGCCATGGGCAGTTGTCTTGGTATAACGAGCCCAGCTTAAATGGAAGTGTGTAAGGCTGGGCCTGTTGCCAGAAAGGAGGAGTGGAAAATGACTGCTCTCCTACATCCAATTTGATAGGTGGAAAAAATCAACACTTCATATAGTATATCCTGGCACCCTGTCTCTGTGTGACCCTAGGTACTAGGCCACCCCCATACACATCCCATGGGATTTTTGTGAGCTGCTTTGTGCTATGCAAAAAAAACCCAACAACAACAACAAAAAAAACAGTAAAGCATTTACCTCCTGCCCAGTAATCCTGTGAGCAGGTGAATGCTCACAGAATGCTCACAAAGGAAAAAATGTTCTTCTGACTAACTTGCCCTTGCGTTGCAGGTGCTGAAATGAACTATGAGTGTACTACCCCATTGTCTGTTGTGATGATTGTTGGCAGATCTGTTGTGAATGGGTTGATGAGTCTCAGTCTCATAGTTTTAAGGAAAAGCTACGGGGGCACATAAAGAGGGCTCCTGTGGTAGGAGCAGCAATGTGTAGGCTCTCCTGCTGAGTGATTCTGGACTGAGGCTATGCTCCCTGAACTACATCCTTGATGGGGATGTGTGGAATGAGGAAAGAACACCATTTACTGTCCTCACTAAGACCTTTCAGAGTCATGATATGAAAAACAAAGGGCTCTAGCAGGCATCCAATTGGTTCTGCCAGGAAATGGTTTGTGCAGCTCATCTCCAATCTACCTAGTTGCATAATCCACTATAAAATATAACTTAAGTCTGTGAATTTTGAAGGAGGTTGTAGTTTACTCCTATTTTCTTGCCAGAAAAGCCTAGAATAGCCCATTTGTGTTAATCTACTGAACCAAGCACTACCAGAATAGATGAGTAATGCAATAGGGGCATCTAATCTGATAATCAGGGACAGAGCTTAAAAGGATCAGACTGCATACAGATTTCTTGGATTTGAGGTTACTATCTTGACAGTCCTACTATATACTGCAAATGCATTTGTGATTCCTTTTGTGAATTATGTAATGCAATAACATTATCTGTCCAAAAGAGGTTTGAGATGCTGTGCTGGGTGCACTAGGTGGGACTGAGGGCTATGTTAATGTAAGGTGATATTTCAAAGCTAGGACAGCACAGAAGTATCAAAATTGATAGATTTTGGACCTTCTAGGTGACCCAAATATAGAATTAAAGATGAGGGGAGAGGGAGAAAGTAACAAGAATCTACACAACTGCATTAGGATGCTTTGCAGAGCAGTTGGGGTGAGAAATTTCCACTGTTGCATGTTCTGTATTCTTTTTAGCAGAAAAAAACCTTTCTCACATGGAGGGCAGCATGAGATTAGGAGATCCAACCAAGATGCTGCTGAAAGGTGTGACTATTCAAGGATTACAAGGCGGGATAGTTTAGCTCTGTGACAAAGATTAGACTTGTATATTTTCTTTGATGGAGCAGAATGTACTGAGGGGCATGGGAGAGAGATGCAGGTAAAGGAAGATACCACAAATTGGCAATGAACACACCAAAGAAGATTATAAAATGACTGAGGATCTAGATAAGGGGAAAGAAAATAAAAAGCTTTCTTTTAGAAAACTAAATATATTAATTAGTATATGACTCCAACTAATACAGGAGCCAAATACGAAAAGAAAGAGGAAGGTCACATAGCAACTAAACCTCAACCCTCTCCAGCTCAACAATCACTACTTATTGCAGTACAGAATACAAAGCATAGGATT
The DNA here is from genome assembly GCF_028389875.1 of Rhea pennata. Lineage (NCBI taxonomy): Eukaryota > Metazoa > Chordata > Aves > Rheiformes > Rheidae > Rhea > Rhea pennata. The sequence goes on along the minus strand of NC_084663.1, from coordinate 83,413,467 downwards.
CTCGTTATAACCAGCTGAAGCAATCTCAGTCTTTCACTTCACAATATGTGTCTTTGTGTTGAGGTTATTTAACACCTTTGCTTGTTTTCTAGGTCAATGTTAAATAAAATATTCCATTTTGCAATAAAAGGTCAGTCATGTTTTGGAAATGCAGAAAGAAATGGTAATGTTAATCTCTGATAACTTTAGCCACCAAAGACTGGAAATCCAGTCAAAGGCATTTATTTAGTTTTTTTTTCGTGATCAATGGCAGAGGGAGCCTAGACTGACTTAGACCAAACATCTATTTTGTCACTGACTTTAAATTCAAAGTGCAGCATTTTTATATCCTTTAAATTTCTTTTCATTCTTTCACATTGTGTAATGTGAAACAGTGAAATCAAAGCAACACAAAAAAAGGGGGGGGGGGGAAGGAAGCTACAAAAGCTCTCCTCTAGATCTCTTGTACTTTGTTCTGAAATATTTTTAGGTACATTGATCCAGTGAAACAATCACTAACCTCAGTCTTTTTTTTCCAATTTACTACAAATGGATACTGCAGCACCCTTGGGGGTCAATTCTACCCTCAAATAAAGTAAAATGCTTTATTATTATTATTATTTGAAAAGGTATAACCCTGAAGCACTCTCTTCCCAGGCTGAGCTACAGTGTTCTAGGTGAAAGCAGAGACCTCATCACTGTTGCACATTATTCTGAATTGTATTTGGTGGGCATATCACTCCTGTATAAGGGATTGAAAAGCTGCCAATAACCATGCTCTCAAACTTGCATACACCTAAGCTGTTCCAACACTAGATGGCATCAGAATATTAGCAAAGGCTCTGAAACCAATGTACAGGCAAAACCTCATACTCCATCTTTATGTTATTTGGATTCTAATTGTGGTGTTTTAAGATTGTGGCATCTTGATGAAATGAGTATCTTGATGTCTTTAACGAAATGAAACAATATATTTATTGACCTCAAATAAAAGAACTAACTTCAGTCTGAAGCATGTGGAAGAGCAGGGCACAAGAGTTACAGTCCTCATGGTCTGTTCTAGGCTCTGACAGTGACTGTAGGTGTGACTTAGGGCTATGATACTTATGCAGCTTCCTAAGAGGGGTGGCAGAGTGTAATTTTTTTTTAAAAAAAAATGCTTTAAATTCCTGAAAGGCAGAAAGACTTAGCAGCATGCATTATTATTAGTTTTTGCAGACATTTTCTCCGAATTTTCAAAGAGAGAAGAAATATAAGCACTTATATAAGCACTTAGAACAGTTGTGTTCTCACCACTTGATATCTTGCAGCTCTGCATCCTACATTCTGTAAACACCAACAGTTGCAGCAGTGCTGGCTTCTGCAGCTTCTGTTCACCTCAACATCGTTGTTTTCCTCCACTCCCCCTATTGGTCCCATACCATGATACCCATACCAGCCATACACCCTCTCCATTGCAATATCCTCAGCTCGTTCCATGTTCCACATCCCCCATTTGCCTTTGTTTGGTCTGCCCTCTGGACAGGTGACAGCATGTCTTTCAAATGATGCAGAAAGATGCATACTCAGCCAGGGTTTCATACTGTTAAATGTGCAAAGAGACAACTGACCATAATCAAATTCTCCTGCTTTTCCCAGACACTACCAGACAGACAGAAAAGCAGTCACCTAAGCCTCACTTCATGGCAAATGTGGCTAACCAACGGTAATATACAACATAGAGACAAAATGAGATCTACAAATTGGGCTTTTCAGTTAACTAAATGGGTCACTCTTGTTGATTTTCTCTAAGAATTTGTTCTCTTAACAGTCTGTAGGTGACATGAGCTGAGCATGAGTCAGAGGAATGTTTTCAGTATTTTGAAGCTTTTTCTCTTATAAAAGGAAGGACAAGACATTATCTGTATCTGATGGATATGCTTGTTTCTTTTCTTCAGTAGAACATGAAGGCAGGGCTGATACCTGAAGTCTAGATCTTTCTGTCAAGACATTCCTATCAAGCATATTATTTGTGATCTTTGAAAAAATCCAATAGTTATCTAAAAGAGCCCTTATCAGGAAAGATTTTGAAGATGGAAATCACTGTAGAGGCTAAAGGAATTAACAGAGGAAAGCAAGCCAGTAAGGAATATAAGACAGGAAATACTCGGGACCCAGTTAGCTACATTAAAAAGATAACCTGTTCCTTTCCATGAATGGAAGGATAATCAAACTGAATTGCAGTCCTAGCTGACCAACTTCTCCCTGAACACTCTGAATACCTTGAAAAACCCATCATCATATGTCATGAGAAGAGTTACCTCAAACAACCTAAATTTTTCTCAAATACCTACAACAATCTATCTGAATACTCTGTGTAACAAGGGATGAGTAATTCAGCTCCCATCAGAGGTGGAACTCCTTCTTTGTGAAACAGTATCAGGCTCTGTTCATATCTTTTTTGCTACGTTTTGCAAGATGTTCACCCACCCTGGATATTCTATATAATAACAGTAATGTAATGCACAAAAGAACTCACTTCTCCTCATACATCATTCCAGTCAATATGGGAATGTTTTATAGTTTCCAGGATGGCTCAGCTACAAAGGAGTGTATTTGACACAGAGGTACTGATATTTTTGCACTGCAAACTGACTGGCCTGTCAGTGATGGCTTTATCACAGAAGGCTATTTGTCTGCCAAAATACCTTTCTAATTCACTGCTCAATTACATTTAATAATGGACTATTGCCCTGCTTGGGTTACTCATCTTCCAGATGATTCTTCATGAGTCCTAAGACTTGCCTGAAACCAACAGAATGATCACACCATATCTTGCAGACCGTCTTCTGTTCCAGTTCTTCTGAGATCACTCTTACCATTAACTCTGAACTCAGTAGGAGAGCACACTGCAGTAGGCCTTTTGTCGTACAGTCTCATCTGCACCTTACTAGATGGCTTGTTTACTCATTTGAACACAAGAGCTGTGTTGTTATAAGCATTCTCATGTCCTGTGGGTTATTCCTTTGCACATAAAACCTGTGTGAGCTTGCTGTTATGGTGTCTCTTGACACATACAATCACTTAGTCTCTTGGGACAACTGCAATATCACTGTTACAGTAGTGGTTGCATTTTGTAGAATATTTTCTTTTTTTAAGAAAAAAAGAAATTATTGTACTATTTAGAAATGGGTACTTTATAAATGCAAAGACAGTGTATTGTCTAAAGAGCTTAATGTTTAAACTAATTGTGATTCTGCTCAGGAGTTATAGAAATCTGTTCTTCCAGAGCATTAACTAAAACTCCCTCTGGAGGATAATTTACTTGAATCAGAACTTGCTGAAATTCATCCTTCTTATTGATATGAACACAGAGTGGGTTCCTGGCAGAAGTGGGCACAGAATATGATTCCTCTTGCTTCTGCTAAACAGCTAAAGAACATAATCTACATTTCTAAGTCTACTTAGAAGGGATGCCAATGGCTTCCATCTAGTGCTTCATTCAGAGAGAGGGAGAAAGGTAGGAAGATGGAGATGCTGGATTTGATTTCTTTTACTGTTTATACAGAAGTAAAACAGTAATCCTATCTGTGAATTCTTCCTGATTTATGATGATATAAGTGAAAGGATTCAGATTCTTTGATCAATGTATTTGTTTGTTTAGCTCCAGGAAGGAGAAACCCTTAAATTCAAAAGTGTAATATAATATTATCAAGTATAAGCAGCTCTCCACCTCTACAGTCTCCATTTTATTAGAAATAGTAGTGCCACTAGCTGTGAAGGATCTCTGATCTCACTACAAGGATGTTTTTCACATTTTGCTTTGCTCGCTTGGACTATTTTAGGGTAAAAAGAACATTAAGAATATCTACAACATGTGCAGCCCACATATAGGGAGATATAGTTTAAAGTGATGTTCCTGAGTACAGACGTACAAAATATACTAGGTATGGGACTTAACAATTGTATTTTCCATTTCCCATTGCTTGTATTAAATATTACTTAATTGATGGGAAAAAAAAAGAATTCTTTTGAAGAGCTGTGTCACCAGTATGTTCTGCTTGGGTTTTTTTGACAGACTTTTCCATTTGAGTCTTCAGTTGCTTCTCTGGAATAACAGGTTTGCTTGTGTTCTGCAGTTTATTTTCTATTGAGCCTGTGGAGGGCACAATGGGAGTCAGTCTTTCAGCCAGTTCACTTTTCACTTTGTCAATGCTGATTTGACAGATATTTTCTATTAAAAAAAAAAAAGAGAGAGAGAAAAAAAGAAAGATAGTGTGAGACTGCAAACTGTCTGCAACAGGTAAACAAATCATCACTATCAACTCACAAAAGATTAGTTCATTATTTTCTCTGGGATTTCATATCTGTCAGTGCAGACTTTGGTCTAAAAGCAAAGTGCAGTGTGATCTGGTATCAGATGCCATATCTGATTATTTTGCAATAAACACAAAAAAGCTCTTTCTGTGTGAACCTTTAGTGCTGTCAGTCCTCTTGTTGGCAGCCATTACATGGTATAACTATTAAGTAGATCTGTTTCTACAAAAGTGAGAAATAGTGGCTCTGTCCACCAGAATCAATTATCTGCATACTGCTTATCATCATCTCACCTCACTTCAGACAAATACTGATAAACATAAAGAAACACCAAACACTGATATAAATGCACTAAATTCTCCAGTTGGCACATGCTTACGAATATTCTCTTTTCTCTTTTCTGGTGTAAAGGAAGAGCCATCGCTCATCTTCCTTGAAATCTGTGTTCTCTGTCTTGCTCTGAATGCTTTTGGTTCCTGGATCCATGCATGCTTCATTGCCTCGTCTGGAGTCATACGCAGGGCAGGTTCCCACCTTAAATCCGAAGTAGATAGATAGTTATTCAATAGTTGCTGCAACTGAAAGACAGTTTAAAAACTGACATCCAAAACATGCCCTACTGTGTCCTGAAAATCACATCAAGAGGACATTTTTAAAGGAAAACACATGAGTTCACAGTGTATTAGCATCCCTTTATTTGCTTCAAGGTTTTCAAATTCTGTCGATACTAGCTCCTAGAAAGGGAATACAAATGAGACAGTGTTAATTCATTGGAAGAAAAATCTTCCCTAATAGCTGCACCTGAGATTAACGCAGAGACTTGGGGTTATAAAATTCATTGTGAGATGTTATTATGGAAGGGGAAAGTGATATTTATTTACAAATTCTATCCTGAAATGACTTCTATTTACCAGAGCTTTTTTGCCTCATTGAGACTATTTTTTAAATGTTCTGATTCAGCCAGCAAACCACAGTGAATTACTGTTTCATACAATTTTTTCAAATAAACAGGAATATTAAAAGTAACCTTCTGTGAAAAAAGAGGGATTTTTTTTTCATGTAAACAGAAGCTTGCTTGGGTTTATTTAGGAAAGTAATACTCAAGTGTTAGTAAGAATCTCACAGTCAGTGCTAAACAAGGTACAAAATATTATCCTTACATAAGCCATAGGTAACACTGGAAAAGATATGGGACTAGCTTCTGCTACCATAATACAGTACAAGTTAGGAGACAAGCTCCCCATCTGAAGCCTTACTCCACCTATGTAATAGGTTACTCTTTTAAGGCAGCTAGACAAAAATCTACTTCTGCACTCTCAGTCTTTTAGGTTGCTGCATGAGTAAAACCCACTAGTAACCCTCTCCCAAGATAAAAGACACATATTCAGAAAATAACACCTCATACCAGCAAGATGCATAAAGTTCCATGCAGCAAAATACATAGCACCCTAAGCTCCCTGCAAAGACACATGGTCAGTTTTGAGCTGTCAGATAAAGTTCTGCTTTTCCCGCACCACTTCGTTTATAAACAAGTCACATTTACTTTGTGATGACAGATGATACGCTGGTGGCATGCTGAGACCTCAAGCACAACATTTTTTAATTTCCATGTGAATGCGTATTTTTTTTCAGAAAGAAAAAAAAATTAAGACAGTCCTTATATTCAATGTTACCTTTTCATTTTTTTGTGTGGTGCCCACAGCGTGAGAGACACTTTACAAGTGGAAAGAAAGACAATTCAGTCTAAAGGGTTGTGTTATATGGAGTCCAAGTGGCAAGTGGTGGCTGATTGTAATTGCATTCCTCAGGGGCTGATATGATAAGATGGAAAATATCAGCCAGTTTGAGGACTATATCAAATTTAGGGAAAGCAGGCATTACATTGGAGAGTAGAGCTGCTATCCAAGGGGGTCCCTCACATTAGGAGCAATGGGCTGGAGAAGTAAGATAACAGTTACCTCATGAAGTTCAACAAAGACAAATGCAAAGTCCTGTACCTGGAAAGAACAACTCCATGCAGCAGGACAAGCTGCGGGACAACTAAAAGAAAACAGTTCTGCAGAGGAGATCTTATTGCTGTCTACAGTTACCTGACAGGAGGATGCAGAGAAAACAGAGCCAGGTTCTTCTCTAAGCTGCGTGGTCACAGGACAAAAGAGCTAGGTGGGTCATGGATATAAGTCACAGCACAGAAAACGCTGATTATATATTAAGAAAAACATTTTCACCCTGAGGGTGGTTAATATTGAAATAGGTGCCCAGGAAGGGTGCGCAATCTCCATTCTTGGAGATATTCAGAACCTGACAAGGCCCTGAGCAACCTGCTCTAAGTTTGCTCTGCTTTCAGTGTGTGTGGTTAGGCTAGATGACTTCCAGAGGTCCCTTCCAAACTGAGTTATTCTATGATACTATGTAAAGAGTTCCTGGTACAGAGGCTCTGTCTAATTTTTGCTTTCTGTGTAGGCTTCTACCAATATCATGTTATTTGCATTTACCAGTATACAAAAAGCATGGAAATCAATCCTTTAAGAAAATGTCTATAGAGCACTTGCCATAATAAGCATCCAGTGGCAAAATTACTGTCGATTTAAATATAATCAACATTTTATCCCAGAAATGAACAGGCTCTGAGATATATTACACTCTTCTTAGATTCTGAGTTCCACTGATTTATGAGAATCTTTTCCAATCAAGAGAATAGAAAAATATACTATATAACTCTTGAAATATACAATGGTTCTGAAAGCAGATGATTTGTCACTGAGGTTGTTTTTGGTGACAGGAAAAGGAAGACAGTGAGAAGAGAAAAGAAAGGATAGGAAAGAGCAAGAGGTAAAGCTTTGAAGAGAATAAGAGTTAATGTGGAAATAAAAGTCTTATTTCCATAACTGCCTAAGACGATATGGTTGGTTGCTTAGCAGTGAATATTTAATTCAAGTCTGCCATAATATGTAGTTGGTAGCATTTCCAGAGAACCTGCAGATTTATTGTCTCCATTATTCAATCAATGAAGTAAGTATTTACTCTTGTTAGTTTAATGGTGAGGAAACAAAAGTGCATAGAGGATATATACCCTGCTCTGCTTGTATTGTATTTCATACTCAGCTCCAAAAAGAGAAGGCAAGCCAGGAGCCATGTCTCATGGCAAGGAAGGCAGGACAGCTATCTCATGAACAAGGGTGAAGCCCCACAATACCTGAGCAAGGAGAGCAGAGTAGGTCTAGTGATAGTGACCATGGTCAGACAACAATTGAGATCACCATGCAAGTCCATACTGATAAGGCAGGTTCAAGATCAAGCCGGAATATCAAGTCAGCAGGTTAGTGACATGACCAGTGAGATATATGGCCAAACACACGCATAGATGCAATGTAGCTCAGCCAAAGACTGGGGTAAGAGTCTCAGTTTAAAAGCAACTGTTAAGTGAAGGAGGAACCAGGCCCTGCTTCCCACAGCTCTTTCTCACACAGCTTACTGATTAAAGGTTGCATAGCTGCACTATTAGAGTTGGATCTGAATCCAGGCAATGAATGACCAGGGAAGAAGGGGTGGGGAATATTCTCTGGGCCCTTAGAGGTATATTCGTTTTTATAAAAGCAGTGTAGACATATCTGACTACTGACTACATCTGCTTTCAGGCACATACATCCCTGCTTTCCAGCAGTCTGGGACAGTTTTCACAGTAATAGTTAGAATATGGCTAGCTAAATGTCTAGAGCAGTCCAGTACTTTCCATGTAGGTGAAGACAAGAGAACTGGCAATTTTTCAGTAGGAAAAATTCAAGAACTTATTTACTAGAGGGGGGAAGGAGAAGGCAAGCAGTCTAGAATCCTTTCCATGAGCTCCAGTCAAAGCGGGACATCTCATTTCAGTCTTGTGGTAAACTTCCCTGTTTCCCCTTGTGAGGGCTGGGTCTGCCCCTAGAGATTGAGTATTGCAGTTCCTTGAGGATTAAATTCAGAGTTGTGCAGCATTTCTTCTTTGTGACCACAGGGAGGAGCACTCTTGTAAAAATTACATTTTGAGATGCTTATCATTTAGAAGACATTCAAGAAGGTCCAAAGGGTGCAGCAAGAGGGGCATGTCTGAGATAAAGAGAACTTGGAGTTATTTTTCATAATCTACCTCTCCTTTCCTCCACAAGTATAAGAACCAAAAAAGATTTCACTAAGGAACTAAGGATTGTAATCAGCATGCTAATGAGACCCTCCTTTTTCTGTGAGCCTATAAAGTGAGCATAACTAGGTCACTTGATTTAACACATTAGTAGATATATGAAACATGAACAAAAAAAAAGTCAACAACATTCTCTTCAACAAAAGTTAAACAAAGAAATGTTAAGTTGTAAAATACATAAAATGCGTAGTTACATGAACAACACTGAAACATGTTCCAGGCTAACAGCTGACTACTGTCAATGAAAAATTAGTATAAAGACAATAAGAAGAAAAAAGGCTTAATTCAGCGTGCAAGTTAGAAGTTAACACTCCAATAATTGTGCTAGGTAATCCTCCATGCTAACTACCACAGTCACAAAGAAAAAGCAAGTACTACCAGTGGTTCTGGAAAGGAGACATGGCTGACTGCTCTTTTATGCTCTGCAGCAAGGGGAAGTATATTACATATACTTAAAAATTTTAAAATCACCCAAAAGCAAAAGAACATGCACACTGAGAGCAAGAACTTTGTGAACAGATATACAAAGAAGCAGACTGTTCTCATACATATACCATGCTGTATCATCTGATTGCAGTTCTCAAGGCCTGACAGTTCAAATCAGCTCTGAGCATAACTCCCACCAGAGGAAATAGGAAGACCTTTTTCCTATTGAAGTGGGAATTAGATTTAAGTAAAAAAATCAAACTTGGATCTCCAGATACACACCTCTTGGGGACAATGCACTACCGTTATCTATGTTATCTGAACAAAACCTTACTTTAGATAAGATAGAAGGGATTAAATATGAGGGTCTCAATGCATATATAAGGTTACTTTGAGAGTTTAGCTACTAATTTCAGGAGATCAACTTTTATAGATATGTCTCAGATTTCCTTTGTACCATGATCTAGTACTTTACAGTCTTTTGTTCATCAATATTTTCTTGAAGCAAGCTGGGAAGAAGAGTACTTATCCAATTACTACTGAGAAGGGGGGAAAAAAAAGATACAAAGATTTTGAAGGCACAGGAGAAAGAAAGTAAAGTCAAATCAGTCTCCTGTAGATAAGCCAAAGTTATGAACTCACATTAGGCATTCTTTTAGAAAGTCCAGGAAAGCAGCATCATGAGTTTTCAACACTGTACTTAGATCCTTGGAGTTTGGGAATCTCTTTTTCCCCTTGCTGTTAGTTATAGATCTGGGCAAACCTTTGGAATCTTAAAAGATAAAGACATGCTCAGAAAAAAATTACATTAAGAATCCTGACCAAAACTTTAAGAGAGTAGCTTATGAATCCTGACTAAAACTTTAAAAGAGTAGCAGAACCAGCACAATCATATCCATCCCACTAGCTTAGGTATTGACTTGTTGGGAAGACAATCTGCCAGCAGTGTGGCAAACAGTGCTGGTAATGTCCTAGAGGGTGCATACTACTCTGTGTTTTTGGCTCATTTTGTATATTTTCCAAAATCAAATAATATCCAGGAGAGTGAATGTAATCTAAGTTAATTTCCCCAAAACCACTGCATTGTCTCTGGCTATAACATTTTTTTATGAACTAACAATAGAATGGATTTCTCAGCCCCTTCCCTATCAAACTGGCAATGACAGGCCCATAGAACAGGAAGAGCACATCACCAGGTTCATTTGTAGGCCTAATGTTATCCTAATAGGTTCTCATGAATACCTCTTCCTAAGGTTTTGACACCTAAGAAGCAGCTAAGGTTCTCCTAACTCTATGCTCTACTAATGCCAGTGACTAACTAATGGAGAGAAATCCAGCAAGGAAAAAATAATCACAGGCAGTTACCAAAGAATGTACGCCTTCTTGATGCAGCCTGGATAAAATCAGCTGGTGGAAGACCCAATACCTTCAACATAAAATAAATAAATAAATAAATAAATAATACATGGAGTTACTCCTCATTTCATTTCTATCAGCCATCAGGACAGATGTGGTATTTCACCATCTTCCATTTGAAAGAAGCTGAATGTGTCAATTTACTGTGAAATGCCTACAAATCATTTTTTATTTTGTCTTTTTATAATGCCACACAAGGGATGACAATGTGATCTTTACTACCACAGATATTCTAAGAATCAACATCTCTATTATGCCAAGCATTGTAGAAGGCAGCAGGGAGAGATGCTGTCTCTGAAAAAAGCTTGCAAAAACTAACATGACACTGGCAGGATTAGAACTCTGAAGTGAGTTCAATATCGGATTACAATTTAGTGATTACGATGGAGTAACTAAATAACTTCCTTCTGTGGATCGGCTTTGCACCTGTTCTAACATTTCTACTGAGCAGCTAATCTGAGGCAAGATATGTCAAAGCACATTCCTAAAACAATTTGAAGAACAGTTACAAAGATGATTGAGCCAAAATCCCTGGTAGGGGCAGGCAGTATAAGACGAGTCAATAGCCACAAACCATAGTTTGAGAAGTTTAGGTTGACTATTAAGAAAACTTTTTCACCAAGAAAGTAGAACAGCATGGGAACAGGTCACTTAGAGAGCTGGCAGAAACTCCAGACTTTGAGGTTTTGAAGATTTGGCTAGACAAAGTCATAGTTGACTGATCAAGTGTTAGCAAAAGTTTCACTCTGAGCAGGAGTTTGGACTAGAGACCTCCAGAGATCCCATTCAAGCAACATTTCTTTGATTTGTAAGAGAAGAGAAACCTGTTATAATTTAGATCACTTTTTCTTCCCTTCAGGTATTTTTCTTTTGTCCTAACTTCTCTGTAGAGTATCTAACCAGATTAAAATATATGTTTTTCATAAGCAAGACTGTGCAAAAGACTGTTCATAAGTGACTATGCAAAGCAAAGTTTGCCACATAAATGGAAATAACAGTTTTGCATTAAAGTTCATATTTCTTATGACCTCTGTGGCTGTAATAAAGCTGCTTATAAAAGGCTAGCCCATCGCCAAATGTATTTCATAATCTCTTCAGGTTTCTTCTTATTACTGACGTGTACTTTATCAAATGACTATGTAATTCCAAAAAAACAGTTCCAAGGGTTACCTCCATGATGCAGGCAAATTGGTCAACTTCATTTTCTCCTGGAAACAGTGGGTAGCCTGTGTAAAGCTCAGCCATTATACAGCCAAGACTCCACATATCAACAGCCATAGCATAAGGATGACCAACAATCACTTCAGGGGAGCGATAAAATTGGCTCTGAACATATGTGTACACTACATCAAAACAGAATATTGGACAAGAGGCAAAATACTATCACTGGGACAGGAATTTAGATACCAGTTCTCACAGAAAAGTGAAATACATGTTCAGGTATTAAGAATTTGCCTTGCATAGGCTCTGAAATCTTCCCCATCCCATCCTAACATCAGTGAGTGGTATGCCTTTCACCATTCTACTTGGAAATTGTTCTTCAACAGATCTCACTGCAAGAAACTCTTCTCCTAATGCTGTCATTCAGCTTATCTCATGTTAATTTTCTTACCTGAAAATCTTCCTCTTTAATCAGTCAACAATTCTCTGTTATAACAGCCTTGCATTGTATAAAAGACTAGCTCTACTCATACCTAGGGAATATCTTCTACTGTCTTCTGATTCCCTTATTAATATAGTCTCTCAACAGACATCAAAAGATCTCATTCCAAGATTTGGACTTTCACAGTGAGTGGACTAACCCTTTTACCTCTTGCCATTCAGACAACTGCAAATGATTACAGCAAGCAGTTAATGTTATTTTCTTATTTCTACTGCTCTCCTGATCAACGTTATGTTTCTGCACTTCTTTGCCTCCCCACATATTCAACATCCTTCTGGAAGGAAAGTGCCCTGAAGAGTAAATGCTGCACAATATATGATTTCATAAACTTTGTGCAGATGAAGATTACTGTAGCAGCAGCTTGCACCCTTGTGCATTTGACCAACTTCATAATTGTTGTTTGCTTTTGTCATTCTTACCACAAGAGTTCTTCTCTGTGACATTTTGTGTTTCCAATAATCACTCTCTAGAAATATTCCAAGTTGCATCTCAGATTCAACTCAAACATAGGCAAACCTAAAATTATCCCCCCCCTCGAAAGTAAGGTGTAAATCTAATAGGCTGAATCCCAGAATATAGATGAAAGAGTTTGTCTGGGCTTATACATCAAAGTTTGCAGGAAAATATGAGCAACTTAAGACTAGCTGTGTTTTTTCAAAATTAATGAAATGCAGTACAGAATTCTGCCCTGTTCTTTACAAGTGCCATTTGCACTCCTGGTGATTATATCATACTTGAGTTACATGTATCATAAATTACTAGATCAGTTTTATACATTTTTTTTATTACAAATTTTCTTCTTGCTATACCTCGTACCTTCTATTTAAATCTTTGATAGGAAAAAAAAAAAAAAAACAAACCTTCTAAACTTTTAGCATAGTTTCCATTCCCATTCACTAACTTCTTTGTATTCATACAGAAGAGCCAACTACAGTTTAACCATGCCCATTCCTAAGGAAAGGGTCTCTGGACCTGATCCTGATCCTGTAAACTCCTCACAAAGGAAAGCCATTGAGCATACCTTCATCGTCCCATTTCAGCTAACCACTCTTTCAAAGTACAGTTCCTATTTCAACAGCAGTAGAAGTGCTTACTTATCGCCTACCGTTATTTGTTTCACCACCAATGGCTGAATAGTTCATCAGATTTTGATCAGGAGCATATGCTACTATATTAACACTGTCAAAGAAACAGTTTTCCCGTATTATTTAAGATTAAGAAAGCTTATTAAGAAAATTACATAAACCTGACTCTGCATACCTCTTTGGTGTTCATAGCAGCTTGATCCAAAATCAATAACTTTAACTGAACCTTGGCCTTTGTGGTATAATAATATGTTCTCCTAAAGAGGAAGAAAATCACAAAGAAAAAAGGGGTTTAATGCCCCACAGGTTAGTGAACACTTTAGTAAAAAAGCAATGCACAACACATTGGGATTACAGTTATCCACATAAAATCTTAAAAGGCCAGTTTACCTCTGTATGCATTTGCTAACATGAGTGGGCAACTGCGTCTAATAACACACAATTACCAAAGGAGAGGAGAAACTTGTAAAGGTACCCAGTATGAAGGTTAGTTAGACAGGAGCACTGGTGTAAGAATGACATATGGTCCAAGCTACTACACTGCATAGTGTGGTGCTATCAAGGCACTGGCTGGTGAGGGTGCTTGCTCTGTGGACAGCATGAGTTCACCAAAACCAATTGCTGTTAACTTAATGAGAGACAAAGTGTGTATCCGATTGTGTGCTGGACTAATTTAATCTGAGTCATCCTGTTCACTACCACAAAACACCCCTGCATCATGAAAGAGTTATACTTAGTAGTAGTTCCCTCCATCACTTTCAATTTTCCCAAGATTATCTGTAAGAATATTTCTACTTTACAATAGTGTGGTATAGAGATCCCAAGGTAATGATGAACAGAAATGGCAAGGCCATATGGACTTATTATCTAAGTGCAGATGGCGTACGGCACTGTGTACCTAGAGTTCCAGCTTGAGGACTGATTCCTATACAGCTAGCTCAGGAATAGCTGCACTGATGAGTAAACATAGCCTATTAGTTCTTTCTGCAGAGCTGAATTTCATCCTCATTAAAAATTGGTCTTGATCTCATTCTGATCATACTGTATTTTCCACTTCTCAGGAAAGGGATGGCTTTATAACATACTTGTAAACTGATTTTGCATCAAAGTTTTAAAGAACTGAATAGCTGATGCCAGTGGATGCCAGGTTAATGCCAGCTAGTGATAAAATATTTATTTTCGGTTATTACTAGACTTCTAAGGAAATACTGTCCTTCCCGACTGGAAGGAGAAGTTGTTAATGATGAAAGCCAAGGCAAGGGCTGACTTCTACCGATTGCTCTCAGTTTGGTTATTTGCAGCTAGTTAGCTCTTCCATCTTCATGGTAGAATTCTTTCCTAATATGCGATCCCTCATGCTGTAACAAAGCTGTTTAACTGCAAAAACAGGTTCTGGAGAAAATGATTACCTAGCAGGAAGATTAAAGCAGCCCCATATCCTACCTTATGTTGAGGAGTATCATAAGAGGCAGATGGAATAACAAATGGAAGTTTCAAATAGTAAAAATTCAAGTCATGAAACTAATTATCATAGAATAAGAACAAAATTCCCTTTCAGTTAACACATTAAGTGTTCACTAACATCCTACTCTACCTAAATGCTGCCAACCTCATTTCTTGTCAGTGGTTGCCTAGGAACAGATTTTCTACTAGGCTAATTGCTCCTGATAAAGATATTTTGCTTACCTTGCCAGCTTCACTTCTCATTGTAAATTGGTCTGACAAAGATGTCGGCAAGACAATGGGTACAAACTGTATGTGACTCTTTGGAGTTATGAGTCAAAGTATATTATGCAAAGAGAGATCAGAATTTCATCCTTAGCATTTTTACTGGAGAGATGATTAATTTTTTTTTGTTTTGTTATTTGCAGTTTTGAAAAAAAAGAAAAAAACTAGAGAAAAGTTTGCTTGAAAGGAAACTAAAATTGGAATACTTAAGAATTCTTAACAAATTGCATCCTAAATACTGTATTATAGACATGCTTTGTCACTTAACAGGCTACTTAATTTCATAATTATGAATATGGAATATAATAGAATTAACAAGATAACCTGAGAAAGGCTACCCTGTGAATATTCAGTTGTATTATTTTGCAAATTGTACCTAAGTCTTGTTGTAAATTGAGCCCCTCATACTGAAATGTTTAATTTCATGAATATATAAATGAGTTGTTTTGATGCTTCAAACTTTTTTTCTTTCTCTAAGCAAAAAATCATCAGCTAAATTTTACCCATATTTGCACAAATTTTGGCAGCCCAATACCATATATAGTGAATGTTGCAGTGAATGAACTGAATCACTGGAAGGAATCACTCAATTTTCGTACTAATATAGTATGAAATATATCATAGCCTCTGTAAAAATATCCTGCTGCACTTTAAGGATTCATCTGACAGTTCTTCTCAATCAATAATAATCAATAATCAATAAGTACATGACTGTACTTACAGGTTTCAGATCACAGTGAATGATTCTTTCCTGGTAGAGCACTTGTAAACATCTCAGCACACACTGAGTGAAGCGTCGAATTAAAGACAAACTGAAACCTTGAAATTTGTTCTTTTTTATCAACTCGTACAAATTTATTCTGAGGTGGGGGTTGGAAGAAGAAGACAACAGAAAAAAGATTAGGGAACTTTTAAAGATATGAGTAGTTTACAGTGAATTAAGAAATTATCTGGATAGTTTTCCTACTTGAGAAATAAAGCAAATAAAACAAAATTAGCACAGAATAAAATGTTTTCCTCCTTGAGAATGCTGTTCTGCATGTAGTATGCATAACATCTCCTTGAGCTTCCAGATCTAATGGTGATGTAATATCAATGGACTTGTTTCCTTGCTGAAGTCAGTGTTGTGTCATGCTGCAGTGCTGATTTTCACCATAAAGGTCAGCTATCATTTGGGAACCGAGAGAAATATTTGATTCAGTTTCCATTTGCTCTCATTTATCTTTGCTTTGGCCCCTTGTAAAAATCCTTTCTGTCTAAGAAGTCTTTAATCAGAAGTAAATCATTCTGGATAAAAACCCTGACATTCACCTTTGGTTAGGTTCTTATATCCCTCTTGTCACCATCATATTTTATCTTCTTCCAACAGTGAATTAAATGATGTGACTAACTTCTACCAAATGCAGTTGGTTACATGTGAATATTTTTAGGGCCCTGAGGGCACTAACAGGCCATTTCAGCCCACATTCACAGGAAGCCAGAAGTTATGTTTTTAATTACTGATACAAAAATACCTCAAAATACGGAAAGATCATTTTATAAAATGTTTTAAGCTCACATTCTCTATACATCTAGCTATCTTTAAATTAAACAACACTACGGTAAAAGGTGACGTTCATTGGCTGTTCACACTCCTGATGTCCTGCATTTTCTTCTACTTTATCATGTCTACCAGAATTGTAAGAGCATGAGCTTGTTTCAGTCCCAGATTCTGAGGGGAATTTCGGAAGGTTTGCTTTCCTTTGCAAAAAATTTCAGTGTTGTACCTCATTTATAGGTGTCAGACTGCCTACTAAGAAAAACTTATTTTATCAACATTTTTTTCTATTAAACAAAATAAAACAGGCCACCATCATACACTCTGAAGATTACCAACCCCAAATTTATTGTTTTACTATGTCTCCATTAGCTTTTTCACAGAAGAAGACTTCAATACACAGCAGAGAAAATAAGGGATGGATCATGTTGTTGTTTGTGTGAAGTTTGATGGGGTCATTTGTCAATTCACCTTTGGTGATCAAATTGAGTCTTTACTCAGTTGCAGAGTCCATATTTAGACAGTATTCCTTTCTTGTGACATTAAGAGATGTAAAATTCTTCCAAGGAAGGCATTATAATTAAAGCTTCTAAAGCACAAGATCTATGATCTTTCTTAAGATATATATAAAGAAAAATATACTTTACCCCAGCAGTTCAAAGGAAATACAGAAGTGATTGCGAAAGTAGAAGTGCTCCTTCATGTGGATGATATTGTGAGTATTGTCTTTATCCTTTTTCAGAAGAGTATCAAGAATCTTCACTTCCACCAAAGCCTGGCTGTGAAATCTGCAATATCTCATGACATGGGAAGGGTTTAATTAATTCAGTCTAAGTTACTAGCGTGCAACATGTGGGACAATGATTACAAATTCACGATTAGCCACTGCTAACTGTTGTAACTCCAAAACACTATGGTTATTTTCTAGTCTAAATAGACCAGGCATATATAGCATTTAGGCCACTGTTAACAATAGCTATTTTATCTGAAAAAAATACTGCAATGGAAAACTGTTTCAAACCATTCAGAATAAAATCCTAGTGCTTCCATAATCAATGGGAATGTTTCCATTTACTTCAGCAGAATCATATTTCATACCTAGCACAGCAAGATAGTCTATTTTGAAGAGCATCTTTACATTCAGTGTTCACTGAGGGGGGGAAATAAGACTCCAATGTCTCATTTATATTATCTTCTCTTTATTATCTTATTTATATTATCTTCTCCTAAGACTCTAAATACAGTTGTTCCTGGAGTCAACATCATCATTCTCATCTACTCCAATGACTCCAGTTCAAGCTGAACTCAACTAAAACATGTAAAACAGTCAGAAGATGACACGAGGTTACTTAGGACGATAGCATAGAATTTTCCACGGTTACACAAGCCACTGGAACCTCCCTGTACAATCTTGAGGAGGGAAGGGGGTTGAATATTGCTCTGTCACACAGGGGCTGATTAACTGTGCTGTGTACTAACTGTGTCACGGAGGCAGAGATCTCCCCAAGGGTCTGGAAAACCTGTGCCTGCTTCCACAGACTGCCTCCTCACCTGGCCAAGGCCAGTTCTGATTCACTGACGTAATCTTTCTTTTCTCTGTTTTCACTATATTTATTGAAAGCATAATTAGCAAGTGGTTTGTTTTTGATTTGTTCGCATTATTCCAGACTGTCACTGCCAATATATTATGAAGAATTGATTTAAAGTCAGAAGACGCCACACCTTTTCTTATTCCTTATAATTTTCACTGCCACTAATTCATTGGTTTTATGATCCATACATTTAGCCACTTGTCCAAATGACCCTTTCCCAATGACCTCAAGCACTTCATATCGGTATGCAATATGGTCATGTAAAACCTACAAAAGAAAACAAAATGATATAGGCAGCAAGACAAAGATGAGGCTCTGAAGTAGTTCAAGTGTGTGCGAGTTGACTGTCTATGAAAGATGCTGAACTTGTAGCAAGTGAAGTCTTGATTAAACACGCGTGACAGAGAAAATAACAAGTGCATGCTGATACCTTGCATCAATCCCAACTGATAGGCAAAGTGAGTATCTCTTTAGGATTCTTTTCTGAGGCTTAAGGTAGTTATGTTCTCTCTATGTGAATATTTATCTTGTAGAAACAACATCTCACACAGATCACTTAGGAGCTGGCAGACAGTCACTAAAAACTTTAGATTTGAAAATGAATACCATAATTTTTCTATTTACCTTTAAGTAGGAACCATGTTCATCATCATAACAATTATTTTGTGTTTCAGGTAAACCTTCAATCTTTTTAGCTTCCAGTCCAAGAAACCATAGGTCTGTATAGTTGAAAATTTCTTTTTGCTCATAGACTGTTAAATGGTTTCTAAAATATTTCAAGGCTTCTAAATCAGAAAACAAAAATATAAAAATAAAGATCAATAAAATGTCAAAAACCTTACAGGAAATATTTTTTATAATTGAACATTTTGCAAAAGAACGTCCTATTTTGAGCAGAAGGTTGACAAGATGAGGTCTCTTCCAATCTATTTCTTTGGTTTTAGAAAATCATAGAAATTCAATTTCTATGATTTTACAATTTTGATATATTGTATAAATTTATGTTTTTTTCCAGATTCTGACTTATTATGTCATTATTATTATAGTATTCTGTTCAACAAAGCACTTGTCATCAGTCAGAAAGACTTTTAAGAGAACTGAGGCAAAATGATTTGAATCTGAGCAAAGTTATGCATTAGATATTTTTTAAGATCTCGTTTGTTGTCTGACTGCTTCAGCAGCTTAATAGCCTACATAAAAAAATGTATATTTTTATTTATTTGATTGTTGCATTTATAAAATGGCAGTGAATTTTAGTCAACAAAGTTTTTAACTACTTGTTTTTCTGATACAAAATCTCAAGTTCAAATGATGTTCAGATGTACTATATCAGAATTTACGCATGAGGTTAGGATTTAAACAGGACTCAGTTCTGCTGTGGTTCTAGTTCTGATTCTATCTGCATGGAAAAATTCCAGCCACACTAAGACCTTCATTCTGATGTCACATCATGACATCATTTATATTATTATATGAAAACTGTAGCATTAAAAAGGTGTTTTCTAGGCAGCTGTGTGGGTGTTTGTTAAGCACTGACAGATATTCATCCACTAATGCAGAGATGCTGCTAAATCATTTCAAAGGAAAAGACCACCACATTTTTTCCCATTTTAAATGCATTCTAGACTTATCTAAACTAGATGAGACATCTAGACTCACTTAAACTCATCCTAGACTCATTCTAAAAAGCAAATGAACTCTGTAAGAAATTTTCCAGTTTTGAGGATTCTGAAAATGTAATTTAGTCCGAATATACAAAAATCTAAGAAAGCTACAAGCAAGAGGGGAAAAGTTTTTTATCATTAAAATAAAATACTGCTGTTATCTGTATGACCTGTCATAAGTCTTAGACAAAAATACGTTACTTTGTATACTTCTCTCACTTATATATTGCTGTTAGTCTGCTTATTCTGCTATTGCATACGTCCTGAAGTAGGATTCTAAAAATCATTGAACCTGTCCTTATCTCTACCTTCCAAATTGTTAAACATTTCAGTGAGCATTTACCATGGCACCTCTATAGAGATAGAGATACTCAGTAGAGATACTCAGTGAGTATGCTGACTATGTACAGTCACTGTTTGTGAGTGCAGCCTGTCACTCCAGCTTTTTTTGTGAGCTCTGTGTAGTCTACCTGATGCTGTCATAGGCAGCCTGACACTGGTGCTTATGCTTTCCAGTTCTGATGGTTTGGTGTGGGCTCTGGTATCACCTTCAGGAAGACTGTTCAGAAGGTTAAATTGCAAAAAATGACCTTGAGTTTCGTTTTCCTGCCAAGCAAAAGAAAAAAAGGTTATTTTGTTTTCAAATAAGTCATTAATTTTCAGCTCATCTCTATCTATAAAAAATTCACTACATTC
The DNA here is from genome assembly GCF_028389875.1 of Rhea pennata. Lineage (NCBI taxonomy): Eukaryota > Metazoa > Chordata > Aves > Rheiformes > Rheidae > Rhea > Rhea pennata. Next base: position 83,393,208 of record NC_084663.1, on the reverse strand, counting down.
CAGAAGGCAGAGCTGCAGGAGTTGGATTTCTTGAATGGTCACGTCAATTTTGTGCTGAGAGAGGATAATCATGCTTGGGGGCTAAAATGCCCTACTACTCAGAGAGTAAATTCTACCGGTAGCCCTGGAAACATTTTCATAAAAACGCCCTTATTTGACCATGGAAACATACATCTCTAAATAAGAGATTGCAGATAATATTCCAGGTCCGTTCAGTACACAAACACTCACACTGTGCAAATGCTAAAAACTGCTATAGTTTAAGCTACAATAACTAATGCAAGCAAAAGATCTGAGTACAATCTTCCTAGCATAGAGCACAGAAAAGATAATCTAATAGACATTTTCCATCTGTAAGTTCGGTCTGTTCTCCAAAACTACTGGAGAGTTGTGCTGGAATCCTTAAGAGTGCTTGTGCAGCCCTCAGTAAGGTAGAGATGCCAGCCTGGACTTGCACACATTCTTATCTTTGAAGAAAAAGGACTGCTGAAGTAGTCAAATATTGACATTTGATGAAGTAGGGCAAACAGGCTTGATGACTGAGTGAAGAAGACTTAACTAATTGTGTCAGGGAAGATTTATCATAACCAAAGATAATCAAAGAGAATCAAAGGCACAAGAGACAGTGAGAAAGCATATGGGGACTGCCTGATGGGGGAGGCTTTTGTACCTTCTCTGTGAAAGCAGTACAAATGGAAGTTCACCAGCACATAAATGCAGATAGCATGGCAAATAAATAGGACAAATAAGAAGTCTGTGTACAGTTGCACAGCCATAACCTCACTGTGATTAGAAAGGCACAGTGGTGATTCACAATGTTGTAGATAACTAGGCCTTGAAGGAATTGTGGAAAACAACTAGGCCTTGAAGCTTCTCAACCAGAATGTAACCTTTAAGATAACAACAGGAGGTCTTCACTCTCAGAGCAGAACAGACCAGTTTGACCAATAAGCTTGACAAACAAGAGGAAGAGCTGAGACTTATATGGAAGTTCTGGTCAAGACTTCTGGCAAAGAATTCAAGTAAAGGTTATCCTGGTACTCCTGGTATGGCACCTACCTGCCGTTAGAGACCCCTGTGACCGCAAAAGACAGCCCCTCATGGACTCAATGCGCATGCATAATGACATGTAAATATATAAGTGAATTCTTAGAAAAGTAATGAATGCCCAAATTAATCCAAGAATTGTAATGAATATGTATGAGGGGTTTCAGATTATAAGCTCAACGACTCATGGTCTCGGCGGGGGGGGGGGGGATGTGTATTAGTTGGAAGGATCCCCTATGCCCCTGGCACCTATTAAAGGAATGCCTGCTTCTTAATGCTACATTGGTGTTAAGGAGTTTTATTTCCAGTTTTGGGTAACAATGAGGCTGGAATGCTTCACTGTATAGATACAGAACTCTTCAGGAAAGACAGGCCTGAGAGGAAATTGAGAGCTTGTGGTTAAGGATCAGCAGACAAAGCAACATGGGTGATGTTGTGGTAGGCATCTCCTACATACTAACTGATCAAGAGGAGGAAATAAATGGATTCTTCCTCAGAGAACAGGAAGAAACTTCACTGTCACAGGCCCTGGTACTGATGGAGGACTTATCTTGTTGATACACCAGAAAGCTATGCTACCATTCAGGGGGACCTTGACAGGCTGGAGAAATGGGCAGAGAGGAAGCTTATGAAATTCAACAAAGGGAAAAGCAGGATCCTGCACCTGGGGACAAATAAGCTCATGTACCAGTAATTACTACAGGCTGGAGCTGCAGGCTGGTCAGCCTCAGCTCAATCCTTGGGAAGGCATGGAGTACTTTCCTCCTGAAAACCATTTCCAACCAAGTGAAGGACCATCAGGTGACTATGAACAGGTAGCATGGTTTTACCCAAGACAGTTTGTGCCCCTACAACCTAAATACCTTCTATGGCTTGATGAATGAAGGGAAAACAGTGGATATTGTATACTTTGACTTTAGCAACAACTATGACATTATCTCCCGCTGCATGCTTATAGTCAAATAGGTGAGTTATGGACTGGATAAATGGATGATAATGTGAGTGAAAGATTTATTGGACAATCAGGTTCCAAGGACTGTAATCACAAGTAGAAAGCCAAACTGGCAGTTGGTTACTACTGACATCCCTTAGGGATAAATACTAAGGACGATAGTGTTTAAGATTTTCATTATTGACCTGAATGGTGGGACAGAGTACACCCTCACAAACCTGCAGATAAACCCATTGAGGGGGAGAGGTTGATATGCTGGAGGGTGGGGCTGTTATCCAACTTGACAGGCTGGGAAAACAGACTAACAAGGACCTCAAGAATCTGAACAAAGACAAATGTAAATTCCTGCAAATGGGCTTGGCAATCCTCACGAACATGAGTCAGCAGTACACCTTTGCAGCAAGAAGGCCAAGTACATCCTGGGCCACATTAGCAAGACAATAACTAGTGGGGAGAGCAAAGAGATTCTCCTCCTGTGTTCAGCTCTTGTAAGGCTAGAACTGCATCCAGTTTTGGGCTCCCTAGGACAAGAAAGACACTGTCAAACTGGAGTAAGTCCGGGGGAGAGATCAGGGGTCTGGACCACATGAGGTATAAGAAGAAGCTGAGGGTAATGCATTTGTTCAATTAGGAGAAGAGAAAGATTCAGAGGAGATCTTATTGCTGTCTACAGTTACCTGACAGGAGGATGCAGAGAAAACAGAGCCAGGTTCTTCTCTAAGCTGCGTGGTCACAGGACAAAAGAGCTGGGTGGGTCATGGATATAAGTCACAGCACAGAAAACACTGATTATATATTAAGAAAAACATTTTCACCCTGAGGGTGGTTAATATTGAAATAGGTGCCCAGGAAGGGTGCGCAATCTCCATTCTTGGAGATATTCAGAACCTGACAAGGCCCTGAGCAACCTGCTTTAAGTTTGCTCTGCTTTCAGTGCAGGTGGTTAGGCTAGACGACTTCCAGAGGTCCCTTCCAACTGAAATAATTCTCTGTCATCCTTTGAAAAAATTCTAAGGGCTTGCAGAGATGCGAGAAGGTGGAGACACAAAAGATCTCAGCTTTAGAAGGGTACAAAAGCTTTATTCAAAAACTAGTTCATGGTTGCCAATTAAGAAGAACCCAGAATTGATGTGGACTAAGCAGTGGGCATCCATCATCCTCCATGTCACTGCAAGATCGTTTAGGTACATGCATCTTTTTGTTTGTGAGTTTTAGGGTGAGAAAGTGTGAGTGAAACCAGTTTTGTTTTAAAATAAAATCATATCCCAGACTTGCATGGAACCTTGCTACTACGATGCAGTATTAACTGCTACAAAACCAAGGCAGCCAGGAATGAGAGACACCACTTGAACAGCTCAGGTCCAAGTCTATGCTAACACAGTCATCCTACAGCTATCCCTCTGAGCCCCAGATTCAGAACTCTGCCTCCATTCCACTACAGAGTGCCTCAATTCAAACCATGATGTGTTATTTCCAAAGAAGAGTAAACAAAAAAGCTTCCCAAATAGAGAGCACATAATCATGCTTTCTAGACTGAAATTTTTATATTGCCTGGGATTTTTAAGCCAAACAAAAGGCTTCTTGTATGTATTTTTGCAGCTTCTTACAAAAATACATATATTCTAGCACACTTTTAAAAAATAAAACAACTCTAAAATGCTTTGTTCTCTTTCTCTTTGAAAATAAAATGGGATGGATGGTTCATTTTCAGATTCAAAAACTTAATTATTCGCTTATATAGGGCTTGAGTGAATGTGATGAAGGCCACAAAATTAAGACAACTGAAATATTTTAGGAGGCATACTCATTCTACCTCACCCTTCGTGCCAGTCTGCATCTTGTAACTTCACCCAACTCATACACATATCACTAATTAAATTAAACAATTTGTAGTAATGCATCTGTGGCAAGTTGCCATTTTCAAAGTCTAAATTACTCCTGGGTTCACAGACAAAATGTATTGTGTGGAGTCTTCCAGACCAAGAGATCCAGAAAAATGTGAGCCCATAGAACCTATAAAGTTTCTCACACAAAAAGACTCCCCTGAAGCAGAGAAAAGTTGAAAAAAAAGAATGATTTGAGATGTTGATGGTAAGTAAGGTATTTCCCTCATTCACTGAGGAAAGAAGATGCAAAAGAATAAGAATAATACAGGCAAGGGGTGGATACACACCTTGTGAAAAATTAGAAAAGAAGAAGGAAAGCTGGTTTAATAAATTCCAAAAGTGAAGACGATTTCAAAACATTCCCGCTAGGTTGAGTACACAATACAATCTCTGGAGAGTGTCACAAATCAGTTACTAAGCAATTTATCTGATTATTTATAATTCTTCCTTTTTAAAAAAACTAAGACTGAAAACATAAACTGATGCAAGTGCTAACACTAAATTATTTCTCTCTTCCCCTACATAGACACACAGACACTTTGCCACTGATGCTCCCTTAACATTGCTAGAGAGAATCTGATTAACCAGTGAAACACAAGATGCCTAAGAGCTTCATAACTCACCTGAAGAGAGGGGAGGACATTCTGCAGGCTCTTTTTTGTTATCTGAGGCAGGCTCTTTTCAAGATAAGGAAGCTTTGTAGTGTCTGCCAACAAACCATGCTTTACTTGGCCTTCCAAAGGTGAGAGGGAAAAAACACTGCAACTGACTTTCTAAAAAGAAAGCAGAAGTAGATACAGCATAGTAAACTGACAAGCAGTTTCTTATAATGACTTTTAAAAGCCTTTGTGGTGGACTTCAGTAAAATGAAAATATGATTGCATAGTAAAGGAGTATGACTGCTGTGTTTTGTACTGACTAGTACCATAAAACATCTTCCATGACATAGCCAAGCTACACTAGAAAGGGCATCAATGCCATTTTCTTTCATGCTCACTGTCTGACATGAAGAAAGGAACAGCTCAGGTTAGACTGTTGTATCTGCACTAATCCACTGCATATTTATAGGAGCATGCCCTGGGTCTAGGATGCTTTTGTAAAAACTTATCTCTGGCAACTTTGATATATCCAAGGCACACTGGATTTGCCTTAAAGATGCAGATCAAGCTGAAGATATGTGTACAATGACATTCTTAGACATTCTGCCCTGTAACTATGAAAAAGGTGCTCAGAGAGGCTGCAGGTTCTCTGTCCTTGGAGATAGCGTTGGACTAGAGACCTCTAGAGGTGCCTCACAACCTAATTCTTTCTCTATGTACAAATCTACGTGCTCACACAAATTAAATCTTTAACATGGAGATTCAACTGTTTCACCATCAACCATGATTACATCACTAAAGTTGGGCAGGTCAGTTAGAAACAGGTCCTTGGGCAACAGTGCTTTTACAGTTTATCACAGGTATTTTCTCTTCATTTGATCCATTAAAAAATTGGGGGGGGGGGAGGGGAAAGAGGCCTAAAGAGAAGACTTCAGATTCAGAACAAGCTGGGAACAGCTTTGGGTTTAACTTGGTTACACAAATTGGTTGCAGTTTGAGAGGAAAGCTCATGGGTATCTGTGGAGCAGAGGAGAATATAAGGAAGAGGAATGGTAGGAAAACCTATAATCTGTATGACACAAAGTCAGTAATTCTCATCTGTGAAACTAGAGATTGGCTTGCAGGGGAGAAATGATTATGTGCTGTAAATCCAAAACAGCTCCACAGCAATCACAACAAATGCCCTCAAAACAGAATGAGTGGATTCCTGCATTCTATACATGAATGTCTTAAAACATGATATACTTCAACTAGTATGCCAAATGTCCTTGTGGCCACTATTTATCAGCACGAATTTGCATATACAATCTGTGGAAAATCCAATGCCAGAATATTTTGGCAATCACTTCACATATAAACTATATATCCTGAAATTCAAGGGAAAATCACAAAATTTCTTAAGAAGATGAGCCTAGAATCCACAGTCATAATCCTACTAGATATAACAACCAGGAACTTTTAATAAGAATATTGAGTTTAAGGCATGTTATACTTTTTCCCACTTTCATCTACACTTTACTACCAACAAATTTTATTTTTCAATTTCTGGACTTGCTGAAAAAGTTTTCTAAAAACCTTTTTTTAAACATTGCAAAGCATTTTTAATAGAAGAAAAGAATTTAAGAAAAGAGTATCTTAACAGCTTTGTGCTTTTCTACACATAAGTCAATATAAACCCAGATTTTTACAGTAAAATAGTCACTGGAAACCAAATAAGATACACTGGACCTCACATACCTGTACAGACTGTACTTATTAAGTGTTTATAATTCTTCAGAATCCTTTGTGTAATTCATTTAAATGAATTAAATAACTGATCAATCTTTATAACATTCCTGCTAAATAGGTGGATTGCATCATATTTTGCCAGTGCAGAAATTGATCCATGCTTTTAACAGTCCTACCACTGGCTGAATGGGGAGTAGCTGGCTTAAGCATTTAGTCCCAGCAGTGACTTTTTTGATGATGATGATCTAGATGACCCATCAGTACCTGCACTAGCAAAATCCTGTACATCTAGCAGGTCAACTACAGCTGACCTATTGTGACTGGTTTAATCCTTGCAGGTGTACCCTAAAGAAAAATTGCAGCAACTGTTATTATTCTACCCTGTTTCATTCTTGGCCATCCTATTAATATAACACTTGGCGTATCCTACAGCTGCAGTATTGAGTTTCAACCCCAAACTACAATATCCTGTTATTCTAGCCCTTCAAATCATGTTTTACTGGCCATTACCTTGCTAATTCCAGTTATCAACAAGAAATAGAACAATGTCCCCATTCACTGCCTAATCTGCAATGATAAGCAGTTTTAGGTACTGAGCATTCAGCCTTCTGCAAAATCAGAAATTGCAACACATCCTAATAATGCCTAAAATGTCAGCTTATTTTTTTCAGTACTTCACTGATGACAGAAATCAGTAACATATTAAGATTACAGAAATTATAAAATATGCAACCATATAACATACAGACTCCATTGTCTTCTCTTTTAAATGGATGTTTTATTCTCTCTGCCCTTGAATGGGGCTCTCCTTCAGGTACAAAGAGAGAGTGCTTAGCTGCCATCCTGTCTTTTCCTTATCTCTTTTGGGTGTTGTATATGTGTGGGAGAGTACTATTGAGGTATCTCTACCTCCACACCATCTTGTGCATAGATCTAGGACAGAAAATGCTTTCCTCCTTCATACAGCTAGGGAATGGCATGTTCCCTGCTGGCTCTAAATTGGTCAACAACCCAGAATGGTTCTATTTTCACTCAGAAACAGGAGTTTTCAAATAAGAAATACATAGAACCTAGTCTAGATGTTGCCACCTTTACTAATTCTCCTGGACTGAATTTTTCACATTATGACCAGTGCTATTCCTTTGCACTCATGAAGATGTAAGCAGTGCCCTTGCCTAACACTGCTGCAGAAGTGCACCATCCCAAAAAGCGTATCACTCGCATTTTCACCACTCCTATTTTCCATTCTTCTACATTTAGCAACTATCTAGTCAACAAATCCTCACCAGTATTACCTTTTGCATACAAAAGAAACACAGCTTCTCATTCTCTAGCCAAATAATAGCAGATATTCTCATGCTGGCAGGGCACGCTCAGCACTGGGAATGCATGGAGATTCCTTGTGGTGAAGCACGGAGTAAATAGTACAAACAAGCATCAAGTGTGTCTAAGATAAATCACACCCATGCAAACATTTGCAGACAAACGTGCCTGCATGTGCACGTACAACTAGGTACACACAAACTCTCACCTCCTGCAGGTACATCAAGCATTTCTGAGTTAGGTTCACAAGAAGAGATTTAGTTAATGCTAAACAATGTAGTGTGGTGTAGGTATTCTCACTTTTAAAAATATACATTTGTGATACTGGATGTTAGCAGTGCAGTCTCCTGTTGATATCATGCATGTGTACTACATAGAGGAGATGGATCACAATCACTGCCCACACTTGCTAATATCATTCTTTCATGAGTCAGTATTCTGCTTATATATCCAATATTCTGGATATTTGAGGTGGAGTATGTAACAGAAAGATGTATGTTGCATTCCTTCTGGTTTGTTTGCAATGCAGCCATTTTTTTCATTAGAGAGATTTATAATACTCATTTATATGGATCCAGAACCCTCTAGGCCCCACTTACCCATCTCAGGTTTTGACTCTTAACTTGTTGAGAATCTCTTAACATTCCCAAAAGGGCTTACATAGGAGGGAAAGAGGAATGGACCTAAACATGCATTCCACTGTCCCACATAAAGAAGAATGTCTTCTACTTCATTTTCTTTGATTTCTCTTTCTCCTAGCGTTTTCCATTCTCCACATTTTACTTTATGCCATTCTTGTAAGCACATTATTTTTTTTCATGTACTAAGTCATGCAAGAATAAAACCAATCTTTAGGATGATTCTTTTCTCATACCTGAGGAGGACCAACTGATTTCTGATAACACAAAAAACTGTGTAAAGTTTTCTCTTACATTCCTCAACAATACTCTCAAAGTGAGAGAAACCTGCCAATATTACTAAGTTTCAGCCATGATACATTACAGTCAAAAAATAACTAAAAAGTGTCAGCTATAAATTTCAAACTTAAGAAATCTGTTTTGTAAGGTATGTATGCTGCTTGCTTCTGTAATTCATTGTTAACAAAATATGTTTACCAAAATCTCTGTGAAGTAGAGTAGTATTAGTTTCCCAGTTTGTAAATGGGGAATATGGGGCAAAGAAAAGTTAAGGAACTTGCCCTGAAAAGGAACAGATATTTTGGAGTCAGAAGAGGCTGTGTTCCATTTTAGCATTAAGTGTTCAAGATAAGCAAATTCTCCCATGGAAATGTCTCTCTTTTTTAATTAATTTGAGAAGAACCTGTGCAAGTGATGTTGATTAGATATCACAATTTTAATATCCCTAAAATTAGATTTGATTAATTTTACTCTTTATATCTTTTACTCTGTTCCTCCTGCATTGCAATGCCATTAGAATTATTATATGCATTACATTATAACTGAAAGAGATGCTGGTCTTTTACTAACAAAGGGGTGTGTCTTACTCCATCTAACCAGGCAAGACATAGAGAAGAGTACTGATGCAATACTGATAGGCAGGAAGAGCAAGAGTTAAGAATTAAAGAGGATTTGGTACCAAGACACCCAATTTGGAGTTCAATGAAGATTAAACAAACAACAAAGTGGCTGGTGAAAGTCTTAGTTCAAATCAAGTGTTCTGGTGAATGAATTGTCAAATTCTGATGATTTGGATCAGTGCTAGTGACAGCAGATGTTTCATGGCAAAGCAGACACATGTGATCAGTATCTCTCAAACTGCTAGTTCCATCTAATTCTGACATTTTGAAAGTGCAGTGAATTCTCCCATTCCTAAATGCTGATAGACCAAGTGGAGGTCTAGGTGGCTTTGCAGTGGATTCCAAAGAATCTACAATGCTGTTCAAATCATAGTTATGCCAAGCAGAATATAAAGGGATTTTAAGGTGTGCTGTTGTTACTGATTTGTGATGGTACAAGCACTTATTCCACTGGTACTCCAATAACAATATTCTAACAATTTATTAGCTTATGCAAACGAAAATGCAATCTATTCATCCTTATTTATCCTTTTGCATCACAGAAGGACAGTAGCTTAGGCTGCTGAGACAATTAAGGCCAACTCATGATTTGCTTTTGCTTTTTTTTTTTTTTTTATTTATTTTTATATTCTTAAAGCCTGATCCAAACCTAATGAAATCAATGAAAGAACCCTCTTGACAACAGCGTACCTGAATCAGGCCTCCAGTACAGAAATATCTGGGTCTCAAATGGGACAAAAGAGAATTTTTAAATCTTAGTTTTGACTAAAAGAGTGTTTTAGTACATTTTCCAGTGTTCTATGGTTCTATAAAGGTTGGGATTGGAAAGAAAATGTCCAGATTTTCTTTGGGAGTGTTCCCTTAAACTAAGTATAAAGCAGATTTTGTTATGTCACCAATATCATTTAAATTCAAAGCACTATAACTGAAATGAAGTTATTTTAGACTTATATCCATACAACTGATAACAAAGTGGTACCACAAATCTCTAATTTTTCAAAACTTTTGTTTGAGTCTTGATTTATCTAGATCAAGAAATCTTTTTGATTGTATATATATCATGTAACTGATTTCACAGCCATATGGTTGTACTGGTCCCTTTGCTAGGTCTGGAAGTAACTGATATGAGAAACACTAAATAGCTGTTCTTTTCATACATATCTTTCGTACTTTGCTAAGAATAATTTTCCTATATATACAAAAGCAACTGAAACATTCTTTGCAGCTGGTCATGTAACACAGGAGTTACCTTGAACACTTATTCTAATTCATCACTTACCAAAAATAATTGAGGGAATTGTGCCTCACTGGATGGTTTTTGTGCTGTTTTTCTTTTGCATATTGAATGGCACCCATCTTTAAAATTTCTTTCTGTTTGAAGGAATATTGTTTAATGGAATATAGTAAGTAAAACAGCATAAAAGCAATGCAGTTAGCTTATATAGGCAGGCAATGCATCCCATTTCTCATTCTTGTAGGCAGGCATCTAGGTACAATAGCACTGAAGGAGAAACAGGATTTTCATAAAAGATATAAGCACTTAAGCATATCAAAGACACTGGTGCATGATTAGTGCAGTGGTTCCTTGCTACCCACTTCTCCTTCTGCTCTCTTCCAGAGATCTTATTTAGTGGTCCATGCTCATTCCCCAAAACCCTCTTTCCAGAAAAGCAGCAGCAGTGAGCCTCAGCAGCACAGCTACAGCCAGAGGTACAGAGATACTGGAATATAAGGATGAAGGGGTGCAAAAAATGAGAAGGGTCTGAGCTGCCTCTTATACTGGCAGCACTACCATCCCTACTGCTGCCTCTCCAGAATATTAACTGCTCCTGGTAGTGCTGTATTTGGCAAAGGGGACAAGCTAACAAGCCCGGCACACCACCTTGATTCATCTTTGATGTTGCTGTTCATCATCACTGGGAATCAATAGTTTAGGGAGACATGTTTCAGTGCCTGGACACCATGGGAAACCTCTAGGATTCGGACTGCAGTCTACATTTCATTGCAGTTATCAAATTGAGCAATCAGCTATGACCTTTATGTGACAGACATGAATTAATTAGCTGTCTCAGGCCCTGATTCAGAAAGATATTTCAGCGCATAGTTAATCTGAAGCATGCAAGTAATTCTATTCACTTCAAAGGTGTGTGCTTACAGTCTTTACTGGATCCAGGCACTTCTCAATACATAAGCCAAATTTTAATACATTCACCTCACTGTATTAATGACTGATGTGCCCAAAAGTCCACATCTGGCTCACATGTATAGTTACTGTTAATTTAAATAAAAGATTTAAAGTATGTATTTTGCCTCACTTTCTCTTTGGAAAGGAGGAATGTGCTAGAAATTATGCCCCAGTGCTATTTCAGAAAAAAAATAAATTTAATAGACGAGTTTTCCTGTGTCTTAAGGGAAATAGATCAGTAATACTCTCTTCATGTACATTATAAACACAAAGAGTATTAGGGAAATTTCAAAGGAGAACTATTTTCTTAACTATTATTTATTATTGTACAAATAATAATCACATTGTACAAATAATAATCACAACAGCACTGCTTACCATATACACAAGTGTTGTGCTGAACTGTCTTGATACTGGTTTTACCATAGTCTTGTCTCATACTTTGGACAATAGCATTCATTTTCTTATCCTGTGTCAAAGACACTCCCTGCATCTTCAAAAACAATATATAAATTAAATTCATCATCAGAACAGTAATAAATCATATTACATATTAATAAAGAAGAAATTTGCTTACAAATCCTTTTCTATTACAGTGAGATGTGCAGAAAGCAGCAAGACTGTACACAGGAGTTTCTGCAGGATATGCTCAGTAATGTAGCTCAGGAGTGATAGGTATCAAAATTCGGGAGGTAGGCACAGTTCCCACTTAGAAACAGGTTGACTGTGATATGTGGAGGACAGAGTGGTTCACATCACTTTAATAACATACTTCCCCACTCTTTCAGGAGCAGCTGGAAAAATCTGTCTCCAAATTTCTTTGGCTAGAATGATGAATAAAAATAAATCAAGAAAGGGAAGTGGAAGCTGATCTCAACAGAGACAAGCTCATTTATATGTTCCAAAATGTACACAGTTCAGTAGAGAATATAAATGCTATTATCACTTATCATTATTCATTGTAAACTCCCTGGGGTTAATGAAGATATAGTGAACAAAGCTGACAAATGAGGAGAATCAGATCTTGTATGTACAATTCTATAAATTAGAGATTGAAAAAAATATTCCCATACAGACCAGATATTTTCTTTAAATTATGGTTTTAAAAATAGACACCAGTTGTACACTCATTCAGTATATTCAACGTCACACCTATATCTTACTGATCTGAACGCTTCAAAGAATTTCTGCAGCTCTCCATAATTACAGCTCCTTTGTAGGTAGCCTGAATACCTTATCTTAGTCGATATATCACATCTGTTGTTGCTTTGTGGCCACATCTGAACTTTTCCTACAGAAGGCCATCTTTTCTGCCCATTACTGGTTGCATGATCCATCAAAAGGGCAGGTGGACTGGATGGGGGGAGCCAGGCGAGCTACAGGATGCTAAGGCCCATCTGCATGGCAGGAAAATGAGCTTGGGAGTGTTCACTGAAGGTTCTTTTTTTCAAATGCATTGACTGGCCTGCCTCTCCAAAACATGCAGGCTGGCAGTAGCTTTGTGATTACTTCTGTCCAGTCATGTGAACACAGCCAAGGAGAACACCTTTTACAAGGAATTTCAGTTCTACCTGAAACCATTACAGAAGAGCTAGATATTACTAATATTGCTATGATCAATCTACTTGGTTTTCATACGTGCAGACACAGAGACTTAGCCTACACTATGTCCTGCTGAAAATTAATGCCTTTTGTATAAGATATGATTAAACCCAATCAATGCTGAGAGGGTCAAGCACAAGTAGAATTTTAAAACTCTAATGGTTATAGATTTTGTAAACATATCATTCTGATTTCCATCTTACATTCAATTTCCTGAAAAGTTTAACTTTTAACAAGTAGTATTCAAGGACTTACTAAAGACAGAGTATCCCATAATCAAGCCAACTGTACACAGCAGGCAGTGAATATGATTACTTTTAGTAGAATTTCTATGGGTGATGTTCTAATATTTTAGGGTATTTCAAAAACAATTTGAAAGACTTCAGAATATAAGCATTTCCTTTGCAGCTTTGCAGCTTATAAGACTACTTGTAAAATTCATGCTGAAATTGTAAATAGTAGTCTGAGAAAACACAGATGATTACCAAAACTGTGCAGTGTTAAAATCTGGAATCTTATGATCAAATATAACTACGTATGAATGAACACTATAAATGGTAAAAAGGGCAAGAAAAATGCCTATGAGTCATCAGGCAACAGTCTTCAAAGGCATTTTAACTACGCTGTTTGGACACTGGTACCAAGAAACTCTGCACCTTAAACTAGTTGAATTCTATCTTCTTGCTATATTAGATACTAAAATAATCTGCAGTGTTGAAAGCCCTTGTGTCACTCTTGCCAAAACTCTATGACAAAAAAAAAAAAAAAAAAAAAAAAAAAAGAAAAAAGAAAAAGATATATTTAATATTCAACAAAGTTTAATCTATTTGACACTTATTGCCAGGCCATCTTCTATGTGTTTCAAACCTGGGTGCAAGTTTGAAAGAAAACAGCCACAATCGGTATTTTCAACTACACAAATCTATGCACTATGGTATGAGAGGGTTGATGGATTTAGCATCAGCCAGTTGCTCCAGGAGTTCACAACAGAGCCATTGGCTCTCAGAATGGAACGTGACCATCTGAGGTGTTTAGACCACCGACTTTGGCAGTGGTACCTGTCACGCATCCTCTGTATGCTCTGGCATCAGGAAGTGATGAATAGGACACTCTAAAAGGCAACTCTATCATTATCTTGGCTCAGTCTTAGGCAGACATAACCCTCCCATATCTGCAGAAATTATTCACCTTGTAAAAATTGTTACTAAGTGGAAAAGATCATAGTTAAAATTAAAAGTATTATATGCTAGGTAGAGATGGCAAAATGGTACCTTGCTGTAAGTTCTACCTAGGATATTCCCCAAAGGTTGATTCAGAATTGTTCCATTTAGTGAATTCTGCTGTTGTTTTCCAAGATCAGTAGTAAATAAATTATTTTTAAAAATAAAAATAGACAATAGTAGTTATTACTGAGCATTAGTCTCAAAAAACTGACCTAAAGCCTCCTGAAATCAAGACCAACTGCAATTTCAGCTGAAAGAGATTTCAGACAGGTATGAGAACCTTGTGGTTTAAACCATGTTGTTATTATTAAGAGTAACTTTCCTGAGTTGAGGTAGTTAAAATTCATTGTATACACTCTGAGAGGATAAAATATAGGTAGTATTTGGCATATACCCTTCACCTCCCACCTCTTTTCCTAATGGGATGTGTTATCATAGATCATAAGGCTAAATACTAAAGAAACTGCATATATTCAACATTGCTATTGTCTGCTCTCCTCTCTAATGAGTTTAATTACAATATATTTTAAAAACATTACTCTTTCAAACATCAAACTACTATTTATGATTAGTAACAGTCATCTAGGTATGTCCAGACTGCAAGCAACTGACAGCAACAAGACATTTCTTTGTGTGTATTAAAACATAAACTTCAGCAAGAAATAGAGAGGCTGGAAGAATACTGTAGTTTCATGATCATTTTAAATGAACACTGTTGCTAAAAGAAGACAGAGGGCAGTCTGTTTCTGCCTTTGCTATTTATTCTTAATTCTCAGCTGTCCTCTCTTTTGTACCAGCACAAATGTTCACGAAGCCATACAATAAATTGGATCAAAAACTAGTTCAGGTTAAAATTAACCCAGAAAAAAAGAATATCAGCAGAGTTTTAATCTGCATCAGTTCCTTTCCAATTTACTTCACAGTGGTAGAAATGTTGAGTGTGGATAAGGACAAGGGACTGGGGTTAGAAAGGGCCTGATTGCCATTTTCGGTAGCTGCCCTGCCATGCTTATGGAACAACACCGTCGTGCTTAGCCACTGCCTTTACTATCTGGCATTTAAATTGGGAGCATAGAAACATCTCAGCTAGGTTTGTCCTCTCTTGCTGGGAGCTTTAGAAGTAGAATAATTAACTGTTCCCATCCCTAAGAGCACATGGTTTCAAAGGCAGCCAGACAAGATGAGAAAGGGGAAAGATAGATACCGTTTTGTAACTTGTGAATAATTCTTTGCCATGAGTTTTGCATGATCTTAAAAACTTTGCTTTAATCCCTTTTAAAATGGAAGGTTTTTTAAATAGTGAAATATGGTGACTCTAATAATTATATTTGCAGGAAAGTAAACATTTAACTTTGCCCTCTGTAGTGCTCTGAAACCCAGCATACGTTAGCTGAGGCAATGTTGACAGTTCTCATTGTTGCTTAATTTTGAAATTAAAGTTTTTGAAATTACAGCTTGAAATACAGCATGTTACATATAATAGAAACTTGCTTAGCCTTTAGTTCCTTTTATATTCCATAAAGGAATATAACCTTCCTGCATAACCATTCTGCAGGAAGATCCCACATAAGCATTAATATTCCCAGCAGCCTAATTCACTGGATCACTGATCTTCCCTGGTGGCATTCAAATAACAGATCAAAAGCAGTATCAGAACCCTGACAGCGATTAACAAAATAATTGTGAATACTCAAGCAGAGATTAATTTCACTTAAATTAACTGATAGGATTTGAATAATTCAGTAGGACTTCAACAATCCAGCAAAAGGGAAAATCACAAGTTGCATCTGAAATTAAGCTATCATAAAATTAGCTATGAATTCCATATTACTGATTTATGACTGAGAATGAATCAACAACATCAGAAGTACTCTGATTACTCAAGGAAGTTCAAATAAGAGAAAATCAGCTATTCTGCACTCTCAGGATTTTAGCCACTTGCAAACTGCTGATGTTTGGAAGTTGTCCTTAATGCCAGATTTGACTGGAACACACATTTAATACAAATAAGATATCCTTATGAATCTTTTTCTCATCCATATTCTACTGTCATCTTCACAAATCTCTCAGCTGCTCATTCCCCGATTTTCATTGCCAATTAAAGAAAAAAGAGTTCTTCTTCCAGTTGCATATGGGTCATCTATCTCTGTGCTTTTAGTCTTCTAGCAAAACACGCAATAATCCAAGATGTGCAACTATGCAGCACAACATAACTTACTTATCACAGCAGGTTAAAATGTATGAACGATTGTGTAGAACAGCAACTTTATTTTTCTTTTTAAATTATTTTTGAGCAACCTTGAGTCACAAAAATCAATTTTGGAGGAGAAAAGAGGACTATTTGGGAATCAGGATTAAAAAAAAAAATCTTTCATTATTATTATCACATTTTGTTTTTACACAGAGAACCAACACTACTGGTTCCTCCAGTCAAAAGACCTCTGGGTCTCCGTCAGTCATGAAGAAGACAGATCAACATGTCTTTGAAATCTTTCGACAAATTGTTACAATTCAAAGAGGAAGTACACAGACAATAACAGTATTAGGTGGTCAAGCTTATATTGCTTGTGTAACATAAGTTTTCCATCCTTTGATATTCTGTGTATATAACATCAACAACTCTTCATGTCCAAAGGAGTTGTGAGATGCAATGCACTAAAGCATATGTCTACTGAAAGTCCTACTGAGGGAGAGTCAGGACAGAAGCATCTGCTTGCCTCGGCAATCAAATGTGTAAGGGAGACTGAGCAAGCCAAGCTATGGTCCATCCTGCCATCTTAGGCATCCTGGTCCCTTCCAACTCCTTAAAAAGAGGTATGTATTAGTGCATAGAAAGTTAGATTTCCCTGCACTACTTCAAGTACAAAGCTCATAATTAGCACTAACCTTTGTGAGAAGAGCCCAGAGAATGAAGGAGGATTTGGATGATTACCATGCAATGTAGTCCTGGACAATAGCTGCCAAGTGTTTCCTTTCCTAATTTTAACATAGTGAAATAGTATGGCATTCTGAATTATTGAACAAAGTAAATGTATATTTCCAACTTCTGCTGTCTGCATAGTTCTCTTACCTTTGGTTGTGTTGAGTGCATTCTTTTCCCTGACTTCACTATGTTGGGGAAGATGACAGATCTGCTCATTCTTATATTTTCAGACTTGTAGGTAATTTTGTTCCTATGAAATGGGAACAGAGAAAATCAACTGGACCACCCTCAAAAGTTACATCAATATTATTTCTACTCAGTTAGGAATGATACATATTATATTCGAGGAAAGTGATATCAAACATCCAGGAAAAGAATTATATAACAAAGCCAATCAACTAAGTGAAAAAATGCACCTACTCTTACATAATTTATCTGTGAAAGAGTATTAGACTACAGCTGTGTTCTTGATAAGATGATTAATGGTTATTAAATTTCTGTTTGTTCTTCTAGATGATATTTGGGAGTAAAAATATAGATAGTTGGAAAATATAACCTTGGAATACCTTCTGGTTACCTTTTTTTCCTTTCTCTTCAGCTAAGTATATTAAACATTTAAAGATACGATATGCATTATAGCACATATACTGTAAGGTAATCTTTTATTTATTAAATGATAATTGCCTTTTTCATAGAATATACATGTTCAAAGAATCACTGACATAAAGATTCATAAGATCATCCTCAAATCAGTGCACATTTATTTTCTACAGAAGTGAGAGTGGAAACCCCTTTTCTAGCATTCACCAATCTTGACGATATGGATAACCAAACACTGGGCTGCTGAAAATTGCAAAGTACCGGTCAATGCTAATACAAGTACAGTATATACATTGGAATGTCTTCATTCTTATTTTGCTTTCTGCCAAAGTACTAAATGTAGCAGTCAATTCTATAGCAGATCTAAAGAACAGTTAACTACGCAAGGGACTACCACCTAATATTCTCACCATCTATTTTTATCTTTTATTCTAAATTTCACTGTAGCACCTTATTTCCATTTCTCTAATGTTCACATACACCATCCAACTCTGATATGAGCACACTTTGCAAATACTGATGTTAGCCACACATCCTTTCCTTGCTGGAGTAATAACAATATACTGGAGTAATAATATACTGCCCTCTAGTGCTAATTTTTTGTATATTGGTACAAACATCTGTTTGTGTTCTAACTTTTGTTTGTTTGTTTGTGTACCTAAGGTTTTAAGTTTCTGCTGCAATAGAGATAACAATGTATTTCTGAAAAAAAAATCTGATTATAATTCTTCAGAATCCTTCATCTTAATTAATCCTGAAAGAACCAGGAGATACTCAAGTAAGATCTCTCTTCTGTTCAAGGAGGGAAACAGGCAGATGATCTGTCCGCGTTGGGTATGACTGTCTTGGCCCTAAGATCTAAAATTAAGAAAAAGGATTTGGTTGCAACAGAGGAATTGAAATGCCTAAGTATTAAACAGATAGAGATAACCTTAAGCACAATATGGAATAATTCTATCTTTTACATAGAATGTCAATTAGTCAAATTAAGTCTTTACCTGCTCTTGCTAAGTTAAGGCTGGAAAAAAGCTACCTTTACCTTTTTAGAAATCAGAGGCACACCAATTAAAAAAGCAGGGTAGAAAAAAAAGAAAATGACATTTTGTATTTTCAGTATCCTATTAACCAAAAGCATAGAAACAATGCATGCTCAAAGTCTTTGTTAAAAACTTACACAAGCATATTGAATATTGGATGTATGAGAACTGTAAAGATTCAGCACTGCAGACACAGATTAAATTCAAATAAGATCTGTTTTTTCACAGCTTTTGAACTTCTCAAGAAAATGATGTCACACATGAGTGGAGAAAGACCAACACTTCTTTGAAACCTTGGGACAAACTTTAAAATGCAAAGTGCAGTTGTCTGTGTAGAAGATCACAGGAAGTGGTAACATTGATTTTGCATCTTTGTGGTTTGCACTATGTTAATAGTCTGTTGGCAAAGAAAATTGAGATAATAAAATTGATCAAATATGACAGACACTATATTTACCTGCTTATAGACAGGGCACCATGTAAAGTACATCTAAAATCCTCTACCAAAATTCCAGAGAAGTTTAGGAAAGAGTAGGCTATGAAATTGCTATGCAGTTTAATGATGCAGTTGACAAGCTTAGCATTTTTGTTCCTATTACAAAAATAATCAGAAAAGGTTTGTTTCTCATTATTATATTACACAGCTCTGAGAAAGCAGTAAAAAATTCAATGTAGAGCCGAGTCTGAGCATAGAAACAAAGTTTAAATTATTTTCAAAAACTTCTAGGTGGAAAAAGATTTTATAAAAAGCATCTCTAATTCTAGATTTTATCATAAAAGATCACTCACACGTTACATTATCTACTCCACTAACTTATAATTCATGTATCACTACAACCAATTGTTTATTTATCCTCAACTCCCTCAATTAAATTTGTATACAGATGATTTTATTTATATTCTTAACATTTTTATTTTATGTCATGAAGTTATGTCTCTGAACATAGACAGAAAAATCAGAATGAAGACAAAATTATACAATATTCATAAAATATTGACAAACTCAATTTTAAGGAAAACTATTCTACCAAGACAAAATCTCTTTATCCATCTCTCTCCTTTTATCCGCTGTGATATTCCAACACCACAGAAATATTTGTCTGTGAATATCCTATCTTAGCTGTTATTTGAGCACCACTGAGGAACTCAAAATGTAGTGCTGTATCTAGGCTTCATAGTCACAGTAAGAATTTCTCTGGCACGCTTTCTAATCTTAACAGTGACTAAAACTCCCACAGAAAATGAATGTAAGTTCTCTAAGGATTATAAATGTAGACTATACAATAGAGTTCCTGAGCATGGATAAGTCAGAAAAAATGAATGAGAAGTGGATCCAAAAGCTTTTCATTCTAATGCTGGAGTTTCATGATACTCATGTCTGCTGCGTGTTCAGCATCTTCTGAAACCTTTTATTCTAAAGCAAGAAGACCCAGACCTGCGATTGCTTTTTTATTATTCTCTTTTAAATAATACTCTGTATTTTTTATTAAGAATATTAAATCTAACATCTAGTTCTTAACATATTAAAAGGTAAAAAGTAGCTAAAGTAGCAGTTCTTAAGAGCTGCTGAGCCAAAACATCAATGTTAACTGCCAATCTGTTGTTCCTAGAGCTTAATGCAGAAAGACATCTTCTGAAAAATGCCCAGTGAATCCTCATTTTCTAAAATAGAGTCTACAGGACTTGTGTGGCACCAAGAACGAGGAGAGGCAGTGGGTGTACCCAAACACAGATTCATTCCACCAATCAGCGTTACTTAACCTTAGGTTTTGTTTTGTAGGTTTCCACCAGTTTTGCTTGTCTGATGATTTCATTGTTTTTGGTAGCATTATGTCCACTCTCAAAGAGAGTATCAAGTGAGAGATGCACTGATGACATAGAAGAACATCTGGAAGTATATAATGCTGCTACAGAAATATTCAAAGAAATTTCACATTGCTGCGTCCCTAAGATTTTGCCATTTTCAATCTATTTTTTTTCTTGAACTTGTCTAGGATGAAGCCTGTAAATTAGTCTTCGAGTATGGTGTCTTCAGACCAGCGGAATTTTGCAGATTATTTCTGTGATGCAGACATATCTCTATGACAAATCTGCATTCTTAAGGTCCTAGCAACTAAAATGAACTGAAATGTAATGAACAGGGAGCTTTAAACTAAAGAGTGGCTTCTCATCTCTAAAAATAAAGTACCCAGAGTTAAAATCAGAGCTGCCAAAGAAATCTCTCTGCTGTTCTGAAGAGGTGATATTTAGATCATACAGAGCATCTACTCAAGACAGTTATGACTTTAGAGGAGTTAGTAGCTTTATGCTTAAATAGAAAGTTATTTATGTTTGTGGACTAACTGTGTCTAAAATCAGTATTTCAATCTCCTGATACAGTACTTCAATACTCCATAAAATTCAGTAACTATGCACAGTCTTACAGTCCTCACCAAAGACTACAGAACCCAAGCAAAAACCTCATGGACTGAGCCTGACTATTGCTGTTGACTTCCAGTAGAAGTATTTATGTGCAAAAATATTTGCAGGACTGTAGCTAAAACTTAGAAATGGTATTCAAAATTAATAAAAATAACTACTATGATTACTCACACATTTATTTTATTTTTTATTTTCAAAAATATGTTCTAAATAGCATTCATATTTATAATACATAAAAATCAATAAAATCCAAGTATAAGATATGCAAACATCAACTAATTTTGAGAAAAAGTGGAGAGAACATTTCCAGGAGGGCGGAAAGTGATGACTTAACTTTTTCAAGAAATATTTTTAAATCTATGACTTTGACTTGTGTTAAGAACCCATTTGAGATACTGAATTCTGTAACTGACGCAGTGTTGTCTAGACTATATTAAAGCTAAGAGTCAAGGTATCAAGAGTTAAAATTACCACAAACACATATCTGAGTATAATCCATAAAGAAGCTAGTGACCCAGAGGCCACTGGGATTAACTAATTATCCAGGAGCACTTAAGGATGCCTAGCATTTTTCAGAACAAAAATTCTCTATAGTTTCAGACATGTACAAAAATGACTGTCCCACAAACAGATAATACCATGAAACTTTTACTGCCCACTGGTTTTCTGCCATTTATAAGCAAAACATCTTCCAAAGTCCTTTCCAAATACAGTCCTTCAAGTAGCATCTTGTCACCGACCATTCAACTGCTGGCAGCACTTGGATGCAGTGGTTTGACTCTTGCTAGTCTAGAGAGGCCAAGTCTAAGACACTGAATAGGTGACTTAACCGAAACACGTTTCACTGAGTTATTACTGCTTCCTGATGCAGCTGAAAATAATTTAAAAACAAAAACAAGATGTAAGAAATTCAGAGAAAAAAAATAACCATACAATTGCTGTCTTTTGGTAGCTTTCATAGGAGAACAAAAAAAACTATTCTAAAGACATTGCAAAAGGGTCTGAACAACATACCACAAAAACACATGAAAATCAGGATACCAGCCAGGCAATCTATTTTCCAGCCAATGTAGCAAGTGTAGCTCACAGTTTTAAGTAACCAGCAACACACTGGAATTAAACCAATATACAGTGCTGGACAACTACAGAACAACTGTTCCCAAAATGCAATCTGCTATGTGTTTTTTAGGAATTCCCTACAGAATCAGACAAGGGAACACAGTGTCAAGTAGGAAAGAAAGCTTAAAGGTAAGGAGACAAACAGAAAAGAAATGTTTGCAGAAAAGGAGAGTAAATAGGAAGGAAAACTTAAAAGGAAACAGGAGTCAGCATCAATATGTTTAAACATCATAAAATATATATCTTATATAATATTTTTCTAATATTATTTGTTTAGACTAGACAATAATGTACCATGCACTAGAGAGAGCGAACCTTATCTAGAGAAATGGCCACAGGACAATCTCTTGATTAAGATTTGATCCACATTCTGAAAAGTCGTTTTATTATCCTCCCTACATAGAGGAGTTAAGTATGCTGGAAAAGGAAAAGAAGTATAGCAGTAACTTCAAAGAATTCTAAGGTGAGAAGAGTATCTTGCATTATTAAAGGGCAGTAGTTGTTCTGAAATACTGTTTGTTTCTGTTTTTAGGAGAACTTTCTAAAAATTGAAGTCAAACAACGTATCTGTGTATAGTTAAGAGTCTTGCATATACCTGGTGGTATCCATTTAGGTTTCTTGTCTGTTACAGGACTGGATGTGCACAAAGGTCTTCCAACTGGTTCTGAGGAACTAGACATCTTCTTTTGTGTTGGCTCAGATTTTTGTTCTGTTACCCGTGAAGCAGAAACTACAGGTAATAGTTGGAAAATAAGAGTGACCTTAGAAAAAACACTCTTTAACACTGAAATCATCACACTGCACAACAGTCCAGCACAACCTCTTTGAATTAAGTGAAATGAAAGTGCATGTTACTAATGTGTCACATCTTCAAATCAACAATTTACATTTAAACAGCCAATCCTATTACACCCTGATATTTCGACTCTGGTTTGAAAATAAGCACTACAACAAAATTTTGTTAATGGTATGTCAGGTATTAAGTTTTTAGGATGGAAAAATCTTCCGTCAGATCCACAGCAAATCAAAACCAAATTTAAACTTAGCGACTGCAAATGCAGATCTAAAATTAAAACACACTGTCCAGTCAGACACAAGATTAACACCAGCATACGAATTTTCTTAAGCTACTCAGATCAAAGTAACTTGCTTTTGCAGTATAGTGAAAATTAAATCTGAAAGGTATGCATATGTCATCTTTTTCACAAATGTTTAGTAGCACTGGCATTGTTTAGCACTCCTGTATTTTAAAATTAATATACTGAACTGCAAGAACAGGCCATGAGACTATAACTAACTTAAAAAAAAAATTCCCAAATCACTCACTGTTATTTGACTTTTTCTTAAAATAATAGGTACAGTTATTTAAAAATGGACTTTTCATTCACTTTCCTCTGCTTGTATTGTGAACAGTGTTACAGTCTGCTATAAAGCCTTTTTTTCTTTCAGAACTTTTCTCCCTTACTTTTGTTTTTACTCTGCATACAGTTAATTTTTTACCATTATCCTGCACAGTTAAGTTTGTCAGCCATTTTCATCTACTTCTTCAGGTCTTTTTGCCACGATACTTTGTTTTTAAATTTGAAAAATGATGATAAATATCAAAAAATGATTACTATGAAAAGGGAAGACATTTTTATTATGAAGAAGCCAATTTCAGATTCATAATACAAACTTGCCTGTAGTTTTAACCTTGGATTTGGGGCTTCTCTTTTCTCTTTCAGCTTGCATCTTTTGCTTAGTTTCCTTTTTATTTCCGTTGGCTTTCTTCTTTTTGATCGCAAAATCTTCATCATCATCTTCACTATAAATTGAATCTTCTTCTGATTCCTCACCTACAGCAAAGAAAAGAGGTCTCAAGCTTCTCATCTCCTTACAGGTAATATAACTTAATATTACTCTAGTGTTTTCTAACTACATTTTGAACATACAGAACTAGGATGTCTTCAAGATGCAGTATAATAAATTTACACATATTTATTCACTGAACTGGGAAAGGAATGACTGCCATAAAAAATCTGTATTTACAGATTTCTCTCTCTCTATTTTAGTAACTCAACATCCAGATACAAACTGCATATAATAATGCATTTAACAGTTTAGTTAGCAATCAAAAATATTCTACAAGTGTGATATGAAAAAGTTAAAACCATTTGGCAAGACTTTTGATTTTTGCATATTCTTAGTCATGAATATTTAAAATGAAAAAGATTATAAAGATTTTAAAGATTATTTTAAAAAAATCAGACATTAGCAAATCCTAAACATTATTTTCTATCAGTGGGAATATCTGGATTATCCTCAGATATTTTCTTTCACTGATTGTTTACAAATATTTTCCAATAAGCCTTGCAGTAAGGTGCAAAATAGTGACTAGAGACATATGGTGAACAGAAGAGAGATCTTTATCACACTCTCTAGGCATTCAGTAATAGGCCGCTGCCAGAAGCAGAGTATGAGGCTAGACTGACCTCCAATCTGATGCAAGCAGGGTTTTCTGAGTGTTGAGAATTAAAGGAAGGAGAGGAGGGAAGCTACGCTCTTCTTTAGTAAGTTTAGGCAATGCTGACATGAAAGTTCTAACACCAGACACTTCTCTAGAGTCATTGTTTTGATGTAAACCCCAGACTACAACTGAAAAAATAAGCAGAGGCTTTTTCAGGAGGCAAAAAACATTTTTCCTGGACAAAGAAGATAGAACAAATTCCTACTGACATAGTGCAGCAACACAGAGAAACAGCATTATTTTTGCCAATTTGAGAAATTGTACAAATAAGTCCCAAGGACCATTTAAGCATTTCAGTCTAGAGTTACTGCCGTAGTGTAATTGAGACTCCATTAGCAACAATGCTTTAGTAAGGGGGAAGGGAAGATATAGTAGAACCAGTATACATCTCACTGAAAATATAATTTTAATGTAATTAATCACATTCAAAGCACATCAAAGGAGAGGATTTTTTTAGAAAAGAACGTACAAGGTAGAGACTCTGGTTCAGACTCAATAACATGCTCTCTGTCATCACTTTCCACGGTCAGTAACTTCTTCTGTTGTGACAGAGCTTTAGCTGCCGCTGTCCTTTGCCCATGACGACTTTTAGGTATGTTGTCATCTACAACCTGATTAAGACCTGGAAGACAAAAGGTGGTTAAGTATTTGCATACTTAAAAAATAAATAAATAAATATTTAAGTCTTGTGGTCAAGAATTGATTTTAGATATTCATTTCTAGTTATTCAGTTACTTATTTTTGTCTTTTTTATAGAATAATATTACTTGCTTTTTTTCACGTCATTCTCATTTTTAACTGACCTATCCTGTACTTTCTGCTAGCAAAAGTCAACAATATTTATCTGTAATCAAACTAACAAAAGGACAGAAGATCAAAAATAAGATTAGAAATACGAAAAAAATTCTTGAGTGCACAGCAAATGTTTCAGCAACATTTACTTGACCTACAAATACTTAGACATTATGGCTCCATTAAGGAGTTGAGGATATTTATCCTTAGCCTGCTGATGAAGTAAATAAAATCAGTATCTTATAACATCCCAAGTCTACTGCTTTTTCTAACTAATAATCACAAAGCAGTGGTTTTCCAATTTTAAGACTGAGAACGCATTTTTTATTAAAAAAATAATGTATCCTTCAAAATTAAGCATGATTTAAAATAAAGATTCTTTTCCCACATAAATGAAAACAGAAATTATTGGAAACAAAGCAAAGTGTATTTAAATGCAAATTCAAACATTTCCTTGAGAAGACAGAATATGAAAAAAACTTACATAAAAGTTCACTGTCTACACTGCAGTTGGAAAAAAATGGTCTCCCACATACATTTTCTGATTTTATAGTCTCACCTGTTTTAGGATGCAAATAAAAATAAAAAACAACAAAAAGTTAGGATTTTTAAACTATCTCTATTATAAAAAGTCAAGATTATAAGAAATGAAAATAGTATTTTGCTAAATAAATAATTTGGTTAAAAATAGCTAAAATCTTACAAAAAAGTTATTTTTCTCATAGGAAAATCATGAACTGAGGAAGACAGACCTAGAAATACTTATTTCCTAATCATAATACACTGAAAAAATACAGGATTTTCAGTACTTTTTATTGTAAAATAAATTACGTCATATCCAAATTTACTGCACATAAATAAAGGTTGTGTAGCTCTTTATTAACAGTGAGAAAGTTTAAATACTGAAATTAATACAATTAAAATAAGAAGTACTTGGGAAAACACTTTACTTATATTTTCCCCCTTCTTATAAAATTGGAAGTAAAAGTTCAATTATAACAAAAAATTAACTCCAGCTTTTAATTCTTGCAAAGGTTAAATCAAGAAAAATCCTTTAGTATGCAAAGCATACAGTGTGACAGTCCAAGTCTAATGTAAATGATGCTGAATCTTCTAAAGTTTAAGTTCATATTCACCATATGAAATTGAATCCTACTCACTTCCACCCCTACTTAAATTTAATGGAGGACTTCCAGTTACTTAAATGGCTACAAAAATCAGGTTCTATGAAGGAAAGCTATCATTTACCAGAAAACTTTATCCACCTAAGCGTTCAATATTTGAAATAAAAGTTTAGTGGAAATTTCTGAATAACATCATAAACATCATTCAGTATACTACATGCTTTGGAAAGACTGAAGTACATATTTTGGAGAATAAAAGAATTTATTTAAAATTTATTTAAATAAACAAATTTAAATTTAAATAAATATATTTATTTAAATTAAATTTATATAAAGTCCTTATTCAAATTTCCAAAGCTTACAAAGCGACCACTAGAAACATAACTTGGAATTACGATAAACTGCATTATATGAGCAAGGAGAAGCTTAAGAAGGAAAATGCTAACATGCACTGAATTGTAAAATAACCTTGTGCTCCTGAATTTTTCACCTCAAGGACATTTGCAGATGTTTCTTTGACAGACAAGGCTAAAGCAACTTCCAAATCTCTTTGGTAAAGTTTGTCATCCAAAGATATCCTGAAAAAGTAAACATGCTACATAATAAAACCATGAAATGAGTGCTACAAAGCTATTTCTGACTCGTGAAACTTTGAATTCAAATGCTTGTACAAAAAGTAACATGCAATACATACTTTATGACATATCATACTATAAATTACCTTCTGGAAAGTCTCAGAAATTCAGAGAACACCCTTATATTTAAAGCACACCATACTGAGAAGTATGATTATTATGAAGCACTGTACACATTAACTAATAACTGGTATTGGAAAATGGTTTTACATTTGCTTGAAATAGTGTATTGAACTGGAATATTTATACAAAATATTACCATCCAAATAATCAGAATATTATTTTTTTCATTATTTTCTATTGAACTTTAAATATGTTCTTTTTTAATCAGACAAACTTGTCTTTATCTTTCTCAGTTTGGGATCCTAGGAGATCTGAAATATTTCAGAACTACTAATATTGTTCTGTACTGTAGAAATACCAAGACATGATCAGATACCAGCTTTCATAATATAGATTACAAACTATACTACTACAAAATATTACTGCTTTTGTACATATGCAGGCAGTTTTCTGGAGTTTTTTGGAACTTACATGTAAAATTTAGCTCACTACTTAGGCAAGTTTTATTGACTCCAGGTGTAATTGTAATATCTTTGATTCACAAGTGCACCAATAAATCCCAAACCTATCACACCAACATGTTCGATCTTTACTTTTGTATGTTTAAAATTCTAGAAAAAAAAAGAAAAAAAAAAAAACTAATATTCCTGCTGAAATCCAGCTTTCTACTTCACAAACAGCTAACCAAATCTCAGCATCTTTCACCTTTTACTGGGCATCTCCTTTTGTGATGGAGTCGATTCTTTCTGTGGCTTTTTCTGCTTTTCTTTTTTCTCGTTCTTCAGTTCCTTGAGGTGTGTTCTGGATTTTTTGCTTAGCGGTGCAGCTACACAGGCAAAATCTTCATCTATTGAACAAATAGTAACAAGCTTTAACTAGTTTTCTCCTATAATATTCTTCCACATGGCAACAAGAAGTCATCCAAATTAATTTCATCATACATTGAGAATACACCAAACAATAGCACCCACATAGACCCATCTCAAATTAACTGTATTTTTAAAGAAGCAGCCAAGTATAATATTATGTTCTTAAAAGTATTTTAAATGAAAACTTAACATCATCTCTTTTGCATATACTTCTAAGAGGTGATTATTTTAATTTTTATTACTAATATTTCAATAAAGCTTCAATCTCCAATGTTTTATCAGATTTCCAGTAACTGGAAGTTCACCTTTTGATACATTGAACAATAATAATTTTTAACAGTAATGACTGTCAATAATTATAGCTTTTGGTATTCTGGAAATTGTTCCGCTATATGATTCTCACTGAAAAAAAGTAGTTTGCTCCACTTTTCTTACCATTCTCATACTGTTTCTTACCAAATACAATGTATTTCTCTAGTTTTCATGGAAAATAGAAGGCACGAGAACTGCCTTTCTTCTGACTGAAAACATTGCAGATCATAGTGTGAAATAAGGGAAAGTAAAATAATTTTTCAGTGCTCTTCAAATGATACAGAACCCTATATAAGATCACTAACACTTCTAAAGAAAAACATCTTAAAATGTCTTTAAAAGATATCTTAAAAGAAAACATATCTTAGAAGAAAGCAGACTAGACTCTTTAATATTAAAAATGCTCACTCATAAACTAAGAGAAGTTGTAGACCATGTTTAAACTCCTGAAACTATGACACTGGGTTATCCACACAACTCTCATGGGACCTTCAACATAATTGACTTCACCTCACTTCAAACTCTTCCCTTAAGCCTGCAAACAGTGCAGGAAAAAAAAAAATCATGAAAGTAACCAAATTCAGTATTTAAAAAATGTGTGAGATGGAGAGAACTTAGAGGCAAACGAGAGCTCTAATGACAACAAATAGCTTGCAGACTATTTTTCATTTCACTAAAACTCTAAATCTGACCTATATATGCCCAAAATCCATCATGACACAGAGTTAAGGGAAAAATATTACATCCATGTGCAGATGAGTGAAAATATATATTGAGTTACAATCTTGTGAACTGATCATCCAGAGGACATCAAATAAGTACTTATCATTGAAAACTGAGGTAAGAAATCAGTTTTCCTGCAATAACAAGACACAATGTATTCACCAGTGCTATCACATACTGTTCTCACGCTCTGGCTTGCTCTGGATAAGTCATCTTATCCACGCTCTGGATAAGTCATCTTATCCTTCCTGAATTAAGGTTTTTAAAAATGTGCCTAGACTACTTCCAGAAAAAACAATAACAGCTTTGTCACCGAATTAATTCATTAAAAAGAAAGTCATCTGCCAAAATGTTGGTGGCTGCATTACTGTTTAGCTTTTTCGGTATGTGTAACGACAAACCACTTACCATCACTATCCAGATCTCCAAACTGTGAATAGTCAACAGTTTTCTTGTTCCTGTGGCAAAAACATATACCCTTAATGCTCTTGGATTCAGAATCTTGACTTGTTAACGCTCAATTTTGGGTAAATTATGAGAAAAAAAAAGAGAAAGAAAATAAGCACTGTATGCTCTAATCTATGCATAATTATTGCTATTGAAATGTGCTTTCCATGCAGCTTTTAGGTTGCATCCTACTTCACACTGCCATTAGTCTAGGTGTTGCTGGGGCCTGAAGAGGCACAGGCTGATCTCTTGGTGGGACACCGACCTCTCGGCTCCCCCACCCAGGTCTGCTGCTTCTTCGGGGTACGAAGGCAGACTGAAGGCTCACGGGGAGGGCAGCGCGGCCTCAGCCGACTCGAGGACGAGAGTCGCGTTCAGCTGGAAGGCGAACACCGCAGTCCCGTCCGCAAGCCTCACTGGCTCTGACGGCGCCCCACAGACCGCCGGGCGGCAACGGCCGCCGCGCGCGCGCGCCGCAGCCTTTTGAAGAAACACCTCCCTGCGCCGTCTGCACTTCTCGGGCGGGCGACCGCCGAGATAGGGGCTATCCCCGCCGCCTCCTCCGCGCTGCGCGGGGCCGCCACACGCACCTCCGCATTGGCCGCGCCATCCCCCCCGCGCTCCACTCCGCAGCGCGACGGGGCCGGAGCGCTGCGTCCGATGACGACACTGCTTCTCCTCCCCGCCCGGCGCCAGCAGCAAAACCAAGGAGCGGGTCTGGCCGCCAGGTCAGTACATTCGCCACGAAGCAGGCGGCTGAGAGAAAAGGCGGCGGCGGCGGGCTCCTCGCGGCCGAATCTGCGCCTGCGGACGCGCAGATTAGACAGGAGGGGCGGGAGCAGGCCCGCGTCACCTCTTTCCTCCATCCCCGCGCGGGAGCTGGCCGCCTCCGCTCCCGTGCCGGCCTCCCCGCCCGGGACTCAGGTGAGCCTAGAGGAAAGGGGGCTTCGCCCCTGCCTTTCGCGGCAGGGGTAGTGGCTCTTATCCCTTGGGCGCGCTCTCCGTTGTTGGCCTGCAGCGGGCCGCTGCTAACGGCCGCTGAGCGCCGCCTGCTCCCAGGCGGCAGCGCGGCCCGTGACCGCACGGCCCCCCCAGGACGAGTCCCCGAGCCCTGGCGCCGCTGCGCAGGGGCCTGGCGGTATTTTGCGGTGTCGATCCTGCCCCTCAGCCTGAAACCCCACAGTTTAGTGACCTCGAGCCGGGGCGGGGGGAGGGTTGTTATGGAGTTTGCGGGGCTTCCGCGAGGGAGTACGAGCAGGGTCTTTTCTGAACGTTTCCCATCATCTGCCTTTGCCTCTGCTTTCTGGTAACGAGAGCTGACGCTGGTTTTCTTAGCGAGGGCCGCTGAACCTGGCATCTGAGAACCTGTGGTGGACTTAAGGGCTCCAGCGCTGCTACTATAAAGGAGATTTGTCCCATTCTCAGGAACAGGTCAGGTACTAAGTTGCACTGGGATCAGAGAGGAGGGCTGTCGCCTCATACCATCCTTTCTCTTCCCCATTAAACCTAAGTTTTGCCGTGAAGTAGCACAAAAATATTTATTCAACAAACTGAATGGCCTCAGTTTGGTTTCCTTGAGTATTTTTTGTTGTAGTTGTTGTTAGTCAGTCTTTTTCCAAATTGTAGATGTGTTCAAAATAAAAACCCTAAAAAATGGGTTTGACTGGAAAGTAAATTTTCTTCTCTCTTCTTTCATTTTCTGGTTTTCATCTATTGGACAGTGGATTTTAGCACGGGAGAGGTTTCAGCTGCAGTAATGTGTCTAGTTTTGCATATAATGTTCAAAAAAGAGAAATGTAAGTGAGCTGGAGGAGTCCTAGTGGAGAGAAGAAGAGGTATGATACACGTATGTGCTCCCATAGCATAAACTTAGGCTATATCTTGCTTTTTTTAGATTATTATTAATTAGATATTTTAAAGGTAACAAAAACCATCCTAAAGCATGTCAAAGTTACAAAATCGTAGAGAAAAAATGATCATTACCTACCCCTCCCCACAGATCTCCTCCCTGTTTAAAAAGTGCCTGTCTGGGCAAAGGAGGAAATAAAGTCCTAATGCATCCTACAAGGATTTCAGATTTTGAGAGGTGCATATCAACAGATACAGGGCTTCAGTTAAAGGTTAATTAAGGTGATTCCTTTTGTTCTGGTCTTGCATTCAAGTGAGGAGACTTATAACTGCAATTTGTAAGAATAACTACCTAAATTTCTGTATTGATGCACTCAATTATAGTTTGGAAGCACTCAGCATTTTGGAAACTGGTATTCATATTTCAGCTCTTACCTATCCTATGGACATTGAAATCGAAATTTAGATGAATATTTATAAAAATTTGGTTCTTAAATTTTCTTGCCAAAACAAGTTAACAAACCCTTTTTTATATGTGTTCATTGCTAATGCAGGAAATTATCTCAAGAAAATGAAGTCGAACAAAGGAAAGGCCTGTACTAGAGAGAGAGACTTTGTATACGAGTTCAGTGCTGGAAATCAACATTCAGTGCTTACAGTGCCTCTCAAATTCCCTGTGCAAGAGAACATTAGTCACCTACATGGACGTTTAATGCTTCTGCATAATCTACCATGTGTTATAGAAAACGGTAAGAATTGATTTTGTAAAATAGTGTCACATATAGGTATATATATGCATATATGTATAAAATGTCTTATGTTTTAAGAAAGCAAAAAAAGTTATTTGCCAGCACTGTCTCTAAATTTTTTTAAAAAAACAGTACCTTAGTGAAAAAGACTGCTAGTACTAGCAAGAGAGGTGCCAAGTAAAAGGCTTTCAGAAAAACTGTATGTGTTTGCTAGATGGTTATTGATATTTCTGTTGAAATTGTTTTGTTGATGGAACATTCTCATCTTGTTAAGATAGACCTGAAGCAATCACTTAATAAGTTCATAGAAGAAGAAACTATAAAAGATTACGACAGAGAAGCTGAAATGGCTCTGGAAGCTGTAAAATCGGGAAAAGTAGATATAAACCAGTTGGCAGATACTTGGGCTAAAGCTTATAAAGAGGTAAGACTGAAAAGTTAATATTCAAGCTGTGCTTTGTATGATCATGTGTATGCATGAGTGCATACACAGATGTAGTTACCTCTGTAAAGATGTGAAATTACATTTAAAGTCACTTCTGTTGATCAGTTCATATTTTTTTATCCAAAAATTATCACTGAATCTTCATCCTGTATGTTCTTAGTCGAGTTTTTACTGAATTTATCTTGTTACTGTTTAAAAGAAAAAGTAGTGCAGTGAAAAGATAAAAAACAGGTAACTGACTAGTGATAGTGAAACAAAAGTAGATCCAAGGATTGTGGTGTATTTGAATCAAAACAGAAGATAGTAAGGTGGTTCTCCTGCTTTCTCATAAGGTTGTTTACTACACAGGATAGGGATATTTCAACTGAACTCAACATACTGACTTGATTTGATGCAGACTTAACTATGCCTGAAGTTGCTTTGCTTTGGCTGTTCAGCAGATCCGAAAAATAGCTGTGAAGACTTGAAGGAGAAAGTGAGTGGCTAGAAAAAACTTATTAGCTCATCTCCTGCGTTTATGCAACTATTTTATGCTATTTAGTGCTGTTCAGGCTTTAGCTGGAGTAATGTGTCCAGTTTTGCATGTAGTGCTCTAAGAATGTAAATGAACTAGAGGATTCCTACTGGAGAGAAAAAAGAATGACAGACATTATTAGCCTCTGAGGAAAAGGTTAAAGGAATTGGCTTTGCTTGTCATGCAATAGAGAAGAATATTGTGAGAAGCTTAAGTGTTCCAAAACATAAAAATGTGTTATAAAGAGAATAGGCAAAGAATTTTTTGCCTTATTGAACATGAACAATATGATATCAGCTTAACATTCAGAAAAGAAAAACTGTATTGGGTGGAGTTGAGAATGTGGCAAACTATTGAAAGAGTTTACCTTCTTTTCTTTGCTAGAGTTTTCTACTGATTAGGCAACACTTTTACTGGTTAGACAACACTTTTGCATTGTTTGCATGATACAGGCATACTTGAAATCTTGCCTCAGTATAAGGATTAGGTTTAGGTGATGCATTGATATTTCTGTCCTACACTTCAGTGATACCGTCTCCATTTTTCAGCTGAATTAGATGGAAACAACTGCAGAAGTAAGGATTGTTTTCAGTTTAAAAGGGCTTGCAAAACTGGCATCTTCGAGGCATTTTTAGTTCGTTAAAATTTGTTCTTCTTAAGTCGTTGTTCAACTTTAAGTGACACCTGAGCTTATCCTTCCTTTTTTAGGAAGGTATTTCTTGCACAGTTGTTTTAGGCCCTTTTAAAAATTGATCAGTAGGGAATGTTATAGTTGAGAGATTCTTGACAGAACCTTAAATACTTAAAAATAGGAAGAGCTAAAATCATTGTTCTTTCCAAGTTAGTAGTGGCTGAAAATGTTTAATTCCTCGCAGGAGTCAAAACGTGTAATGTTTCTGCTACTGGTTGCTTTGAAATACAAAGACTGTGGTAAGAAAGGAAGGGGGAAAATGTTAAAAGCTAAAGTAGAATACAAAGAGCTCAAATTAGGAAGGACATCATTCATGCAACTTGAAGGATGTGTGGTAGTGTGAATGCCCAGTAGGTTACTTTATTAGGGATTCTTGTTATATGTCCTTAGATGTATCATATGGTTTAAAAGCTCTTATAATTTTTAGACAATGCTAGAATATGCAAAACCTGAGGAAACCAGTTGGGATGAAGATTTTGCAGATGTTTATCATGATCTGATACATTCTCCAGCCTCTGAAACACTGTTAAACTTGGAACATAATTATTTTGTTAGTATCTCAGAATTAATAAGCGAAAGAGATGTGGAACTGAAAAAACTCCGGGAAAGGTATTCTTTTTTTAATGCCTTTTTAATGTCTCTTGTTAATGTCTTTTTAATATCTTGAATATCTTAAATGCAGGTGCATACCGCTGGGTTTATACAGCTCATATGACAATGTATGTCGACTTTATTTGATAATAATGTAATCTCTGCTTTAGTTTTGTGTTTCTCTCTTTAAAATTAGTCATGTAGCCTGTGTTACTGGAGTCAACTATCTTGTGCTCTTCTAAGTCACTAAAAACAATAAAAGCTAAAAAACAAAGTCTGTGTGCTGTAGCTCTTGTGCCTTTACCATAATGTAATACGAATGAAAAACTGGAAGTTCCACAGCATGGAAAGATGAGCAAAAGATTTGAACCAACTCCAATTCAAAAGCTGCTAAATTAGGAATTTGGGACTATATCTGATCGGATTATATCTGATCTGGAGTTCCCTAGCTTGAAAAACTGTAGGTGGCTGTTTTGTCCACATGGGGGAGCACATACAATGCTTTTTTCAGTGAGATTAAGTAGATTAAGGAGGATGAATGTACACAAAAATGTATAGATACAAACACTGGAATGCTTATGAGATGCCAGAATATGCTAAGAAAGTATGTTTTAGTGTACCAGGCGGCAGTACTCCTCTTACAATGTGAGCTTAAAATAACAAATTACAGTGGATATCTGCTCCTATAGCTTCTTTCCAGTGTTCTTCCAAACTGAATTTTACATAGCTCTGATTTGGAGATAAAAATTGCCAGTGATGTGTGATTGCATAAAATTCTTGCTGTTTATGGGACTGTTGTCTCAGCTATGCATGTAGAAGAAAGAACACTTAGTACTAAGAGTAGTAATCTTGTAGAGTTCTAATCGAGTGTAGCTGTGTGTGGACTCCAGTGAAATTTATTGTGTGTATTTGACATAATCATGAATATCCATCAATTGGTGGCAGCTGAGGCTATCCCAGATGAGCTGTAAGTGTTGTTCTGTTTACACAGAAGTGTATTTGGAAGCCCTGACTCTAAATTTTTTTGTGGATATTCTGTGCTAAATCTGTGCTAGGCTAAAGTGATTCGTTGCTGGAGAACAGAGTGAATGCAAAAGAGGGAGTGAAGCCAGGGACTTAAGAAGATAAAGGAGGGACAAAGTATTGGATGAATTGGTGATAGCAGGGCAGCACTTCAGTTCTAGCTTGTGTTGTTGAATGTAGTTTCAGTTGGAAATTAATCTGTTAAAACAACAGTGTATTTGGCCTATGTATTTGGCCCACTTCCTGGTCGTTACATGTCGTATCATCTGTATTGGAGAAAAAAAAATCAAAGGACTAAATAGGTCCTAAACAAAACTATCATTTCAAAACAATTACTATATCTAGATTATGACATCTAGCTGGGGACAGAGTTAAAACCTTTGATTTTTATGTCTGTGTTCTTTAATGAGCTTTTGTATCTAGGAGTTTGATATTTTTGGGGGCTCTAAAATTCTTAAAAAAATACAAGGCTTGCTTTTTATAAAAGTAGCAGCTGTTTTAAATTGAAATATGTAAACACTTAACTGGATGATTGAGGGACTACTATGAAACTGAATTTCAGTAAAGGAAAAATATTCTTGATGTACTGGGAGTGAAAATTTGATATGTTTATGTCCAGTGACTTTTTAATTATTTTTCTAGATCAAATCATTAACTCCTCGAAGGAGTAAAATAATGAAAAATCCATAACATTGGTAGTATTAAATGTCCAACTAAATAGCCATTATAAAATGCTGTTCACTTATTGTAATGTTTTACAGTCCGCAGTGAAGTCACTAATGCTCCACTTGCAGGGCCATGTTTCTCTTCCGGACCCTTACCCCAGTACACTCAATGTAAAGGGCTGCTTCTGCTAAGAGGAGCTGCTGATTAGTTTTTTTTTCCATGTCCTGACAGGACAAGAAAGAGTGTAACTGAACTTCAGCAAGGAAAATTTGGACCAGGTATTAGCAAAAACCCTTCTAATGGTAAGAATAGTAAAGCACTAGAATAGAGTGTCTGGAGAGACTATATTCACTTCTCGTGAATATCTCAGAGAACAAACTCTGATAAGCGTGTGAATCCTGATTTCAAAAAGAGCAGATGGACAAAATACCACTGAAGGTATCTTTCAGCTATATGTTCAGTTTTGTATCTGTGCCTCTGACGAGCATTGAGCAATTGACTGATAAAATTGATCATCATATCAGTGACTGTATCAACAGCAATTTGTGTTCTTCTGCCAGTTTGTGAAAGGGTTACCTGTTGCAAATCTTCATTGGCTTCTCTTTCAGACAAGGAGCAGAAATGGATAAGGTGATGCAGGAGCTAGGGAAATCACTAACAGACCAAGATGTAAATTCATTAGCAGCTCAGCATTTTGAATCTCAGCAGGTAAACTAAGTTCAGTGGACTAGAATAGATCCTACAAGTAACTGTCTTAACAAAACCCAAAGCACTCAGTTTATCACTGTCTGTTTTTAGGATTTGGAGAACAAGTGGACCAACGAGTTAAAACAGTCTACTGCTATCCAGAAGCAGGAATATCAGGAGTGGGTTATAAAACTGCATCAGGACCTGAAGAATCCTAACAATAGCTCAATCAGGTATTGAATTCTACTGTGAACTTCACTTCCATCTGTAGTAATTTAAAGAGTATGTAAATAATTTATATACTCTTTCTTTAAGAATAATTATTTAAACAGGATAATGTTTAGAGAGGCAAATAAAGGCAAATAAATCATGATTAAATCTATACTTCTAGAAATTTCTTCTTAGTACTAATGTACTAAATTTTATCCTGAGCTGTGTAGTTTTTGTTTTTTTTCTCTCCCTCTGCTACATTTCACCGTACTTTCTATTATCAGTTAAGGAGGCTCTGCGGAGTAATTGTAGTTTAATAAACTGTAACAGCCATCACAAATTTTGAGTTAATAAGCTTCCTTTTTATGTGTACATCACTGAAGCATAAAAATCTTGGGTTTTTTTTAGTGTGACCACTTCTGCTGAGAGTTTAAAGAAAAATATTTTAACTGAGGAAATACCAGGGAAATCAGTAACCACTACCTTTGCTGCTATTTGAAAACTAGGAA
Organism: Rhea pennata; assembly: GCF_028389875.1. Classification (NCBI taxonomy): domain Eukaryota; kingdom Metazoa; phylum Chordata; class Aves; order Rheiformes; family Rheidae; genus Rhea; species Rhea pennata. The sequence continues at coordinate 83,355,621 of NC_084663.1, read as the reverse complement.
GTAAAACCAGATGCTTTCTAATGTCTTGAGTTAGTAAAAGAGTCTATTTGAATAGAGCGTGAAGGTGGGTGTAAAAAGGAATCTATGGGAATCTTGACACCCTTGAACAAAATGAATGCCAGTGGTGAGAGGGTACAGGCATGGAACATAAAGGAAAGTGATGAAGGATTTCATGTTTTCAGTTTTTCCTTTGGAGAGAAGAAGGCAGAATATATGGAACATGAAGAGAGAGAAGAAGGGAAAAATACTAGGATGCTGTTTTGTTTAGATTTCTCACCTGATGTTGATTTGCCTCTTTCCTGCTAGTTTGTTAACATTGCAGAGAGTTTAATTTGGCTTTTCTAGCTTCCTATTTTGTGAGAAAAATCTTAAATCTAGCAACTTCATAGCTAAGGTTTTAGGTATTCTAAATAGGCTGAGAAGTGCTCATTTTCATCTCATTCCTATTTTCCTATCGTATATTATAACAAGGTATTCTAATGTTTGTTGCTTGATCTCAAAATGCTTTAAAAGGAGACTGGTAATGTAAATGGAGTCTACTATTCCTGCTCATTTTCGGATGGAGTGCTATAAACACAAGACCTCAGATTAACAGAGTTCATTCAGATAGGCTTAACCTTTTGGCTTCCAGAGATCAATTAAGCAAACTTTTGGATCACTTTTGTAAAATGTTGCTGTCTTAATGAGAAACCTACTGAAATGTATATTCTACTCTTTGCTTATTTTAGTGATGAAATCAAGGTTCGGCCCAGTCAATTGAGAGAATCTGTAGAAGGAAATGGAAGAATTTATGAAGAGCAAAGACTGTTAGAAGAAAGTTTTACTATTCACTTAGGTAAGTAAATAAACCAAACATAACAAATGCTAATCACAGTTAAGCTAAATGCCAAATAGTAAGTAATAAACAATAGATCTAAGCTATGTATTATTTACAATATTAAACTGCCTAAATATAGTATACACTTTGTAATTGTTTTATTTGTTGTACACATATGTAAGAAAGATACAGTACTATATATACAATGTTAAACAATGTTTAGCCAGCTGAAAAATACTTCATGGAAAACATCCTACAGGCATGTTTTTATCCACTCTAGCAAGGTGACTAGTGTAGAAAAGCATGCTAACATCAAAACATGCAGTGATTAAAAAAGTACATTTTAATTTTTGATAAGGTTGATAAGAAAAAAATGGGAGTTAAATTGAATTCTAGTGATAAATTACCAGGAAAACAAATGCTTGAAATATTTACTCTACATTTATGCAGTAGAGACTTTTTATGTTTTCTGTGCTACCTGCATTAGTATTTCTTCCATTGCCTTATAGGGGAGGAAGGCTCACTTCAGATATAGATCTACCTCACTTTGACAGAGTGAAAATGCAGTATTTTCAAACACTGTCTTGTTAACTGTTGATATGAATATAAAACTGTATAAATGATTTAGAACTTTCCTTGAGTATTATGAGTTTTATTGCCCTTGTACATCTTTTTCACAAGACTTTGGGAAATGTTCTGATCCCTGCCATTTTAATAACAATCCAGAGTTTCTTGCCTTACTGTATGTATTAAAATCATTTATATTCCACAAATCTCAGAATTTGCTTTCCGTACAGGAGCTCAGTTGAAGACCATGCATAATTTAAGATTACTGAGAGCAGATATGTTGGACTTCTGTAAACATAAAAGTAATCATCGAAGTGGAGTAAAACTTCACAGACTTCAAACTGCAATGTCTCTCTATTCAGCTTCTCTCTGTGGCCTGGTTTTATTAGTCGATAACCGTATCAGTTTGTATAGTGGCATCAAAAGAGGTGAGTCCTCTAAATGGGTGTACTGTGTTAGTGAAGACAAATGTTGCTCTGTAACATTTGCTGTTTTCTCTCACAAAAGGTGTTCCTTGTAAAATTAAAATTTACTGAAGGCTCTCGGTCTTTTGCATGTGATATTACAAAAAGGTAACAAAAATAGGATGAAGTATGCAAAAAGAGGTAAGGATAGAAAAAGTGAGAGTTGTGCTAAGTAGCTTGATCTCAGATATGCTGTTATCTCCCTGGCCTCCATCCTGACTTCTGCACTCAGAAGTACTGAAGTGTTTTGAGTGGACAATGTGACGCTGATTTGCTTCTCTTAGACCAACTGACTTTCAGTGGGGCCTTATGACTCTCTAATGTCAATCTAGCATACTTAAATCTGTTTGCAAAGATTAAAATTCAGTTCTTAAAGCTAAGCTTTCAAATTGATAGTAAATGTATTTAAATGTCATGTGTGTTAAAAATCTCCAGCATCCTGACTTACATAAAAATGAACAGTAGGCGCTGGAAAAACTTGATGCATAGGTGGGAGGGAAAGTAGCCCAAGGTACACTGATACACTATAAAAATAGGTTTGTAAAGGAGAGCAGTAAAAATTACAGTTGCATGTCTACTGTTTATTGTTTCCAGGTTGCTTTAATTCTAAAATTATTTTCTCCTACTCAGTTATATACTTTACTAAATCTAGGGTCATCAAGGTAAGACAGACATTTCAGTAATACTGTTAAACACAAAATGAAACCTAGCAGCCACCAAATAGATCTTACAGTCACAGTAGGGGGGAAAACAAGGGGAAATGAGAAAATATATCGTGATCTCCAAAATGCAATTCTCAAACTTTGATTTCATTGAATTCCACCGGGATTATGGCAAACTTAACTGTGGGCTCCTTCCACAGCTGTCTGACCCATCCTTCTTCTTTGTAAAAATGTCAGAGAACTGAATCACTGTCATGTCTCAGCTCCTTTGATCTAGATGGATGTATTATGTTAAACCACCAATGAAGATCTGATTGTACAAAGACCCCAAACCACTGTAGGCAGCAACTGAGGTGTGGGCACTTCCCCCTCCCTCCCTCAGCTTCTGTCACCTCTGTGGTGAGAATGAGAGCTTTTAGCAGAGGGCAGTAATAAACATCTTTGAAAGAAGAGGAGAGTCTGCATCTTGAAATGTTAGAGCTGTTTGTTGCAAGAACACTATTCGGAATCAATTCTCCTTCCCAAAAGGCCATTTAAGAAATAGACATGCTAGAAGGTTGAATGGTACATAAAGTTGACAAAAACACTAATACTTCAGTACTGTTATTTAAATAGAGCAATAATGGGTTGTGCACTCAAAATTTCTGGGTTGCAGAAGTATAGAAACAGTTTTCTGCTCCCATTGGAAAAAGAAAAACACAAATCTAGTAGCCTCTGTTTTGTGATGGTCTAGAAAATCCCTCAAACCTCTGTGGGATTTGCAAAGCTAGTTGACTTGAATGAGCCTCATGTGAGCACAGAGTTTATCCAGGTGTTTTACATTGATTTAAGAAACATCAGTCACTCAAATGGCACTGAACAGGATAGGGCTGCAGTCCTACAAAGTCCTGCAGTTTACTTGGTTGGCCTTGTTTGTTTAGTTCCATCCTGAATAAGCTAGCATACATGTTTAGTATGTTTTGCTAGTTCTATTGTGTCCTGCAAAAGTCTTGATGTTGCATTTTTGGTTAAGTCTGTTATCCAAAAAGAGTTCCGTTTGTCTCAAAGTTCAGGATTAGTGTAAGTATTTGCAAGACTTGAGAACTACGGCTGTAATGGTTTTCAGGCAGTCTTATCTCTTCCAAGTTGATGCTTTTGAAACTGGATCTTGATAGTACTTGGAGCCTGTAGGCATCTCTAGGAAACAGCCTTGAGCAGAAAATGGAACTCTGACACATGATCATGCATCATTCTACTTTCATTCAGACTATTTTTCCAAGCTAGATGAATAGTTTCTTTTATATACTTCATATTTATACATTGCCTGGCACAACCAGTCTCTTACAGTAGCTCTTCAAATTCCTTATATAACTTGGGTTTTGAGCAGGTATAGTATACTTACTATAAACAAATGATAAGCTACAATAGAGTTAATTGTAACTTAAATACAAGCAAATAAAAAAAAATGTTGTTTCAAATAAAATGTTTTCTGTATTTATTTTTATATTGATACCCATGACAGACATGATCTTATATGAGCTGCTTTTTTGCTCAGTTTTGGACATCAGAATTTAATAAAGCATTTTATGTACAGATTTTTACAATGGAGACTTAATCTAGAAAGGTAAATTATATTAAGACTTTCTCTATACCTCACCTGTTCCTGTAGCAGCCTGTTCACAGTAGTTACGTGGTGCTCTTCAGATAGGCAACTGGAGTACATTAAATACTTAAAGGAGGTTTAGAGCATGTACCTCAAAATGGGAAGTAAGTAGCAATTGTTTAGTGTAATCTAGCTTCTTGCTAATGGCTTGCTTTGGCTTCCATTGGCTTGCATGGAAACAAGGTTGAATGTCGAGGGAATAGAACACCAGTCACAGAAACAATATGATAAGATCCTAATTATCAATATAATTTTTCAAAATTTAACATCAGACTTCATTATCAGGAGAAGGAACTTGCATCTTTCCACCTCATAGTACTTTTCTTCAGTTTCCAAGTCTGTGTTTTGAGAATTAAAAGGAAAAAAAAGTATTTCAAGCTTTCCAGATCAGCTGTTTATTCATTTAATAAATAGTTCTCATTTTATAAAACAAGTAGGAATGCTGTAGTGGTTGAAAATACCTGCTACATATGTTTTAATAAAGCAACTCAGACTGAAGAACTATTATTAGCAGACAAAATCATTTTTAAAGCACAGCATAGTAAGTTAATGCATATATTTTATTACTGTTGCTTTTGTTTGTTTGATCTGTATATGTGGTTTTGCCGGAAGATTAACAGCACTGTTTGAAGATTTCTTTCCAACTAATCCATTCACTTCAAAAAATTCTAGCTCTGCCATAAACTATTTAGGATTTAAAGTGGAACACAGCAAGGGGTTGATTGGTTTGTTTGTTTTGCCATTATAACTAGCCTTCCTTGAACAATAGCACAGAATTATGTAATGTTGCCAGACACAGTTTGTGATGTGAATTTTGATCTTTTTTTTTTCTCCATAGATTTTGCAACTGTTTGCCAAGAATGCACGGATTTCCATTTTCCTGGAATTCAAGAACAGCTTGAAATTATCCAGAAGGTTGTACTTAAGGCCAGAGCTCAGCGTAGCAGTAAGTCGAAAAGACATCATGGTCAGTGCCAACCAAAATTACTTTTCTTGAAATAGAATAGTGGTCAACTGAATATTTGTGGTTATGGTCAAGTTGATTTCACTTTATCTGTAAGTTAGAACATCCCATTTTATAGATAAGGAAACTGAAATAAACACAGACAAGTCTACATGAGGTTCTCTGTTTGCAGATAGCCTGTTCACATATGTTTCTGCCATAACAGACATACTTAAAAGAAATAAAAAGAGACTGAGTTTCTGATCACACTATTATACCATGGAAAATATTTAGGCCTGTTATACTTTTCCTCTTCTGCAGTTTAAACTTTGTCTGTAGCAATATACAGACATAATCTGACTTGACTTTTTTTTCTTTCAATGTAAAGCTTTAAAGTTTGCAGAAGAGGAGTTAGGACTTCTTCCCTTCCTTGTAAATGAGTACTGAAAAATGTATACTTTTTAGTAGTGGCCAAATCCTTATGAATGGTTTACTTTGCTGTTAAATTTACAAATATCTGGGAAATTTTCTGACCACATGCTGTTAAGGCAGTACTTGTACATCATGAAACTTTGTTTTTCTTGCAAAGACCTACTTCTGTGGTTTAAATACGTCAGTAACATGAATAGATTCATAAGAGTACATAGAGAAACAAGTTTTCCTAAGAACTTACATGCCACTGTAGTCTCAAAAAACTGAAAGCTTTTTTTATAATGCTGGTTTTATATAAATTTCTTAATAATTTTCCTTGTAATAGTAGGAATAAATTTATTTTAGGTAGTTACTTTGCTGTTGCTTTTTAAGTAAAGTATTATGTAGCTGTGGAGGTAATTTGGAAAGTTTAGTGTTAAGTTTTGAATATATTGTGTTTTCTTTTGTCTGAATGAAGAAGTATCATGGGATGATTTAATTAGAAATATAATGATTTGAAATAGGACCTAGTTCAGTGTCAATCAAATAAAACATAAATACTTCCTGTCCCTCCCTCATTTTCTTCAGTTTTATGGTAAAAATTAAAACCACATGTCATTGCAGTACATCAAAATTGAATGCCAAAACATAATTAATACATGATGTGTTTAATATTTGTACTATGTGTTTATATATAGGAAACAAAAATAGCGGGAATGAAGATAAATTCAAGAGTATTGAACGAAACCAGTCAAATATTATGCCGGGTGAGTTGCACTGCACTTTTTCCCCCTCTTCTTATGGCAAATTGTGTTTTATAAATGCATATTTTTAGTTCTAAATTCAGAACATAAATTATAAACTAAATCTGAGTTGACCTCAATCAGAGAAGAAGGATGTTCTTGTGGGTAAGGCAGGGAGTTGGGTGTCAGGACATCTGGTTTCTATTCCTAGCTTTACTGCCATCTCATCATGTGACCTGGGGCAAATCAGTTAACTTCTCTGTGCCTGAAATTTGTTTTCAGAATTTGAGAAGAAAAGATCTTTGAATACCTTGAAAGGAAGGTGAAACTTAAATAGTAGCAAATACTTTTTTTTAGCATAACTATATGTATGCCACTGTTCTGATTCAGTAAAGCATTTTAGAATGTATTTAACTTAGAGAATGTAAGAATCTTTTCCTCTAAAAGAAGAAATATCTTTTGTATGTGTTACCATTTTAGTAAAGAACACTTCTGTGGGATTTGTAGGTGAATGCCCAATAGTGGGGGAGAGGAGATAAATACATGCAATTTGTGGTGGAATATGGGAGCTTCTTAAAACTGCTTTCATGGTTACTTTAGATCTTGTTAATGCATGTGAATTACAAATCAACTTGGGTCTGTAGTGGATAAATCCAGTGAATTTTGCTGCAGTGGCTTTTGTATTACTACTCTTAGATGGTCATTGCTGGGGAATACTGCCCCTGTAACAGACAGCAGAAAGGAGTGCATACCTGTTCTTCAACTGCTCCAGTGCAAAAGTAGTGTCTTAACTTAATTTGCCAATGAAAGTAGATTTGAAGAAAGATACTGACCTGTTGACTAAAATTGTAGGGATATAGCATACCTGCTTTTCTGCTGGCTTCAGTGTAGAGATGCTAATTTTCAGTGGAAAAGTAACATGGAGAGAGGCACATTTCACTGCACCTTGCTATTTCCTTACCTTTGATAATGAAACACTTAGTATAAAAATTTCTTCTGAAAAGATTTCTTACAAACTTTTTGAAAGCATTTCAGTAATTCTTCCTGTTACTATGAATTACTTATCATTCTAATAAACATTGATAACTGTTTCTTCTAGTATATATCTCAGTTGTTATATAACCCACTATCTTTTTCCACAGAGTTTTCACATCCTTTTCTTTAACCAATCCATTTTTGGTATTTCCACCTCCCACATCTGTCTGCAGTTTGTTGCTTACGTTACATATTTTGAGTATTACACCTCCTCTGTTTTTGTTTTTCTCTGTTTCCTACCATATATAGATGGTATCCGCCTGTACCGGCACTATTATGTCTTGTTACACCGGGTGTCTGTTATGCCAGTGAACCCCATCAAAGTAGGGAACTGCATGGACGATAAATGTAATACAGTGATGTTTCAAGAGTTTTTAGATTAGTTGGTTTCTGAATTTTATCTTCTTTTGTACCTCCTCTAATCTTCATTGTGTAATTGTATTTGCCTTTTGTCTGAATGGGTAAGAGAACCAGTACACACTAGAGAATTGTAGTCTACTTGCAATGTCTGGAAATCTTAATACTTACTGACTCTGTTTTTATGTTGCATAACAATTTTATTTTGATATAGATCACTACCATGGTATCTTTCTTCGTTTATATTATTCTGTAGGAGAATTCTACATCACTCGCCATTCAAATCTTTCTGAAATTCATGTTGCTTTTCATCTGTGTGTGGATGATAATGTAAGATCTGGTAACATAACTGCTCGGGATCCTGCAATAATGGGACTCAGAAATATTCTCAAAGTTTGTTGCACACACGACATTACTACAGTTAGTATTCCTCTCCTACTGGTACATGATATGTCAGAAGTAAGTAAGTAAATAAATAAATAATCAATTTATTTTTATTTTGTAAGTTGCGAAAACAAAGTTTATATTTATGAAAGGTATGTTTCATGCAGGTATAAGCCAAATGGGGCAGACATGTGCTCCTGCTGCATCACTGTGCTGTCACTAGTATCTATGTGGTGAGTTAAATTAAAGAAGTAAACCAGTTAAAGAAAACGTTTTAGCCAGCTGAACCTCTTTGTTTTTATTCCCAATCCTTATTCTGGATGCTTCACTATCTTGATCCAGCTGACAGTACAGTTGCACAAATACTATTGATGGCATGAAGGAGGTGATGGGAATATAGGGCAGCAAGTTAAAAGATGAGCTTATTGGCAACAGCCCTTTCTTAGAAACTATGGTTAGAGTCGCTGATACAATAGTGATGACAGATCCTCAATTTTTGCTGTTGCTATCTGGGAAAAATAGGTATCTCTACTTTATACCCTCAAATACTGGCTGGGCAAGAACCAGCATATGCAGAGGCTCCGTGGAAGCACAAGTGCGCTTACTTATTGTGCAGAGCCCTTGTATTCTCTTCTTCAGTGGGACACTGATGTGCAGGACTCATCTCTACCTAACTCTTAACTTTTCACAGTCTGTAGCAATTCAATATCGTTGATAATCTCTTTATTCTGTCAGATTTGGCTTAAAAATTAGAAGAGAGTGAGCTGAGATGGAGTGGAGAACCATCAGACAGTACAGCCATATGCCTTACTTCCTTAGGTGACAAATCTACAAACTTAACGAAATGAGAATAAGATAATACTGCCCTTAGTGATATCCTTGCATGTGTTTGATTATAGGCTGTTTTTCAAATACTCCTTTGATTTTTTTTCAATTGTAAATTTTAACACTGCCTTTTCTTTGTTGAAAATGCCTGACTCATGGAAAGAAAAATGCTTACCAGTGGATCACTTCTAGCAGGTGGAATAACTGTGGGTTTTTTAATTTTCTTTTTTTAATAGAATTTGATCTGAACATAGTGCAAAAGTGGATCCCTTTTGCAAGATCAGGGTCCTTCATTGGACAAGCAATGCAAAAGTTAGAAATTGCTAATAATGAAGATTCCAAAGAATATGCTTCTATACTTAAATGGAAACTTTTAGCAACAGATGATACTATTTCAGCAGTGTAGTTTTTCATCTCTATTACCAACACCTTTCTTGCACAAAAATGCCGGTAACCATCTTGCAGGAGCAGCCCGAGTTAATCATGGGACTCAGTTACAGTGCTTCAGAAACATGTAGCCTCGCCCCTCCCCTTTTTTAATCAAGCTGGCATGTGACTGTATTTATCCTTTTTGTCTTTAAACTTGTTAGTTTTAGTTTTCATTGAACATAAGTATTTTAGAGTACAAATAAAACTCAAGAAAAAATCTTCACCTTGCTTTTAGAGGGTGCTGTTGTTCAAACATGTGAAACTGAAGAACTGTGTTTTTATCTGATATTAGATTCTTAAAAGATCCTGGTAAAACAGCTTATATAATTGTTTTTTGTTCAGATATTTGCAGAAGCAGAAAGTGACCTTTGTGATAAGCATATGCTTAATCAAAACTGTATTATGTGGATTGCATTAGCAGAATTGTGTATTACAGTGCTTTGCAGCTGGCTGACCTCATTGAAACACACAAATACGTTATTTGTTGTTGAAGGAAAAGTGAATAATACCAAATTTCTGAAAGTTAATCTGAACTTGATGCCTTCAGCAGACCCAATTTTGAGTCTGCATTTACCACCTACATAAAAACATTTTTGTAAAGTGGTTAACCAGGAGCACAGCTGCAGAGATGTTTGCATGCTTCATTGTGACAGGCATTCATCATGAGCTTTATTTGTTTTCCCAAAGGTTATCTTCTTTTATAGATGGAAAAGCAGTGTTTGTAAGTTCATAGTAGTAATGAGTTCATGAAATTCAGTGAAGCCATTGCATTTTGTAATACTGAGACTTCATATAAGGCTAATGACTTTTTTTATTTTCTGAAAAAAATGGAGCTTTTGTTTACCTTAGTTTTTATGACCAGAGAACAACAAAACTCAGACTTCTGTGTTGAAGCTGATCATTAAGCTTAAAGAAGAAAGGAAACTGGATTTGAGATTTTAAAAAGTAAAAAAATGTACAAATTCAGATTCAGGCCAAATTAGTAACAACTTTACTTTAAAATTTTCCTATCTGATCATTGTTCTGAATCTTCTGTAAACTGAGCAGGGAAAGAAAAAGGCTGTAATAGTATGGCAATACTAAAAATGCTAGAGGTGGCATCTTTCCATGGTAGTTTCTATATAGCAGCCATTGCTGTCAGCTGTATAGCAGTACAGAGAAAAATGGAATTCCTCAAAGCTCTTAGGCAGCTGTCTCTGTGATCATAAGACAAAAATGTTTTGAAAAAAAGTAGAAATAAAAGGAGTATAAGCTGTGTAACAAATATTTATGAACATTGTTAATGTTTGTATTTTTGAGAGGTTATGGATGGGTATATTATCCTTAAATAATTCTTCCAGTACCATTCCCCACCTAGAAATAAATAGCTGCTAATACAGTATTTAGGATTTACATAGATATAAATGCCTTACTAACTCTTAACTTGTTAAAATTAACTATTTTAATCTATGGTATTTTGTCCCACAAGAAGTTCTCATGGAATTCAGTGTTTTTGTTACCCTCATTGTGACATGCTTCTGCAAAGACTTAAGGATACACTTAGCTTTATAAAAGTGATAACCCTATGGAGTGAATCTGTCACAAATTTAGATAAATAAAAAGGGCATGCACTGCATCTTACTAGTTGGGGAATTTGGCCTCTCTTTTGATTAGCAGAAGAAATGCTAACTTGACAGCAAATCTTTGTATCCTAAAAAGGAATTAAGTGAGATCTCCAATAATGAACAAAATCTAAAGATCTCAAGCACATACTCTACTTGATAGAATGCCATTAACTAAAATTCATCATAAAACAAATATTTTTTTCTGTGCCCAGTATTGTATTTAGAATTGATACTTACCTGATCCTTGATCTTTTGCACAACTGTTCCTTAATTTACATGTAGAAAAAAATCTTGACAGCATAGCAAAATCATGAGAACTTAGGTTTTAAAGATGAATTAGAAGGGAAGAATTAGTGCGTCATTTTCAGTTCTTTTGGTTTGTACTCAGTGGCCTTCTGCACTGAACCTATTATTTTCCCCAGTGCCCTTAACACTTGAGGTCTGCGTTCCTCTGAAATGATACAAGGAATAGTGCCATACCTGCTATTTCGGTCAGTCCTTTTAAGGCTTATTTCCCTTTATTGATTACACAAGGTACTCCTAAGTTGACTTTGGGATGACAGGACCTTTCTTTTTAGACACTGTTTTTTAACCTAAGCCAAAGCAATGATCCAAAGCAACAGTAAACCCCTACTTTGAATGTGACAGAAAACATGTATAGGCAAATAAATTATAACGAAGACCTAGTATATTTTCCAGAAGGCTTAGAAATGGGGGGAAAAAAATTGTTGTCCGGCGTTGTTCCGTCTGATTCGTGTGTTGTATAATCTAAAACCAGAACCAATTTATGCAATGATTTACGTAATAAAAAACATTTTTTTTAGAAAAGATATTCCTAGAAAAGATAGTTTGGGGAGGGCAGGAGATATTCCACTTACGTAGAAACTGTGGCTTTCAATTATTGTTTAATACAATCCTATTGAGTGTACTGATTTTGTTGATCAGTATTCTTATCTAAGTTTCCCAAATACGTGTATATTTTTTTAATCCTGAAATTAAGCTCTTTGAAAGTGACAGCTTGCACACTGTTTGACAGATTCCACAACAAATGCTAACTTTATTGAATAGAAGGTTATTTAAAGTGTAAATTTGAAAAGGTACATAGAGTGACAATTGTGTTTCCTCGTGTATAGTTCTGTATTCAAACTGGAAAGTGATTATTTTTTGATGTTTGAGAGTAGATCAGAACAAATAGGTACTGTTTTCTTTCTGAGAAGTATTTATAGTGACAGTCTTTCTGTTTCTGACTAAGAATATTTATCTTGGTATTTCTTAATTTATAGACAAAGAATGCTTAATATACTGAAGCACTTAAACTGTAACTTTGATTATTTAGACTAGTGCCTATCTATCTTAGAATAATTTAAATCAGTGTGGTTTCTCATACTTCGTATTGGTATTTAACTATAGATAATATTTTGCTATCTGGTAATATCTGAACCTGTCCCATGGGTTTTGTTTGTTCTAACTCTTTAACACAAATGCATCTTTAGATGAGAGGGCTTCTATCAATTCCAGTATTAGAGAAGAAATTTTTACTGTATATCTACAGTTAACTTTAACCAGAATCATGAAGAATGATATTATTACTGTTAAGATGTGTTAGGAACTTCTTTGTGGCGAACTGAAGCATGAATCTGACAGTTATCAATTGGATATTATATATTAAATTTTTCTTAAGTTCCACGGAGAAGTTAAATAGACTCATTTCCAAGGACATCAATAGGATTGTCTGTCAATTATATTTTTCTTTCAAAATCCCAGCTTAAAAAATACGTAGACTGTTCTGATACTGGGCTCTCGTAGCAGTAAGCAGGGCCTGAGCTTTTGTGGTTAGTTATAAAGTATATGCCATCTGCCTGGAATACTCTGGAAAACTGAATCCCTCATTGCTTGCCATGCTGCTTTAATAACCTGATGGGAACACGCTGTCTTATAGCAACTTTTTTTTTTTTTTAATTACCCTGCTACTCTGGTTAAATCTAGGGATCTATGGCAATGGGAGGTTTATTTATTTATTTATTTTTAGGAAATGACCATTGCATGGTGCTTGAAGAGGGCAGAGCTTGTTTTCAAGTGTGTCAAAGGTATGTTAGTGTGTCAGTGCTTGAGCTGTCTTTCTGTGTTGCACTTGATGACATTAGGCCTTATCTCAGACTCATTTTTCCCCCAAAAGTATTATTTTGTGTGAACTTACTGCTTGTTAAGACACACACTTATAATATATTTTTGTAGGTATTAACTATTATGTTATTATGGGACTATTCTAAGCATCGGAAAGTAATTTCAAACACTTAGAATGAAGACTAAAAATGTTTTGAAAGTACCTTTATAACTCATAAATATAGAAAATGGAGGGGAAAAAAAAAAGCCCTTTCTGCTGTTTTGAGCAATCTCACGACAATATTTTATAGCATTTAAAATGTTAATAGGGTTGTTCTTTTTAATGGCTATTCAGTAATTTCTTCCTGTTGTGATTCACAATAGAGTGTCATCCATGTAGTCACTTTCATTAAACAAGAAGCGTTTTTACAAATACCTTTATTTGTCATTAGTGTATTCCTGTGACCTTGTAGTTCATTGACTATGGTTAGGGAAGGCTTAACATAAAAGTGCGAAATCATCACATAAGCAATGAATATTGTTGCTACCAGATTTTCAGTACATGTTTGGCAAAGGGATATTCAGACTTGCACTCATTCATGTAGATTTGATCAGATCAAAGCTAAAGGAGAGAGATTTCTCAGTGAAAGCAAACTATTGAAAAATATCTCATAAGTCACATTCAGAGAAACCTCTGACTTCTGTTGGCTAGCAAACTTGTGCAATAGGACTAGATATTCTTTTCGGTTAAGGGTATACTGATTTTCTCCATAACTCCTCATTAGATCCTATAATAAGATCAGATTTCAGTCAGCAGATTGGCAAGTGTGATTTAAATGTGGTTAGTTACATCACTAGCTTAAAGGCAGTTATAATCCCAATTGTATGTGAAAATGGTATCACTGCTTGACAACGGTGTAATAGAAAAAAATTATATATCTAATGCATAATAAAAATGCTGGGGTTTTTAGGTTTCATGATGGAAATGGCCTCATGGGATGGAGGAATTTCTCGGACTGTACAGTTCCTGGTACCACATGTAAGTTAAACCAAGTTCATACTTAATTTAGGAGACTACCAAAACAAGAACTCAAATTTCAGCAGATCAAGGTTTGATTTTGTTATACCCTACTCTTTCTATATGAATTTAAATTACCACTTAGGTTTTGGTTCCATACCTATAAAATAAGAATAAAAGAGTTTTAGATTTTCGGATATCTTGTAGTGTCTTTGGAGGGTACCAGAAAATCAAATTGGGAAATTTACCTAATAGTGAATGTGTAAACTTTGAAAAAGATACTTCTTTGCTATTGTTTTCACCAAAGAAATGGGACTAATCTTGCATTACTTAGTATTAGGCTTTAACTGATCATGTTGTTTAGCATTATGGAAAGCTATAACACACTAGGTTCAGTAATGCTTCCACAAAATTATTAATCACCTTAGAAGTTTCAAGTTAACTATAATTAAGATACCAACGTAATTGAATTCATGGTTATAGCTGATCTTCAGAAATAGAAAGTTTTCCAACAGTGACCAGTACTAAGTTTTGTTTATTTGTTCTGAAAGCAGTGCTGGAAGTTATATAAAAATCAAAGTTATGTTAGGAAAGAAATAAGATGTATTTGTTGACAATGTAGTAAACCACTGAGTGAGGAAGAAGCCAAGAATAAACTAAGTACTGAACTTGACTCTAATTCTGGAATTCAGGGAGCAAGAGTCGTGTAGGTAACAACAAACAGCACTGTCATAATTCTGCCAGACAGAAATAATCAATTGTTGGAACAAGAAGTCTACTGGAAACAGATACACACATATGCACATAAATATACCAGCAGTATTTCTAGGTCAATCTTTATCTTTTGATTGAATTGAATATTATTATAACATGTATTTTGAAAACAATATTATTGGCCTTCTGAAAAACAGCAGTACCACTAAATATCAAGAAACAAAGCTTAGAAAGTTTTTTTCTTCCAAGCTACAGCAAAAAGCCAAAGATTACTGGTGTGTTTTTACTCTTTTTTTTTTACTTCCTCCCAGACAATTTCTGAGGAAATGTTTTACCAGCTAAGTAATATGCTTCCCCAGATCTTCCGAGTGTCCTCGACGCTGACTCTCACCTCTAAGCACTGAATTTTGTGCAGCAGTAAGGTGTATCCTGTTGAAAAAGGATGAGACTAATGAGATATTGTAGTGGAATGTCTCTTTTCTGAAGATTGATTATTCTGAATTGGAATTTGTTACAATTTCAAGAATAATATAATAAAAGATGTATGCTGTCTATACTTGAATATTGGCATTTAATTTTTGCCTCCTGTATTCTGTTTCAGTGCAGTGTTAATGTTGAATTCCTCACCTTTTTTGTGAAAGACTTTGATTGTGACTAATTGTATGTAATCAACAGAAACATAAATGATTGCCATAATTAAGTATTTGTAGTAGGAATAGGATCTTCTGTTGGTGGGGTGCACCTCTGGGTTGGGTTTTTAAAAACATTTTCTGAATTTACTCAGTAGCATTAAAAAAAAAAAAAAGATTGTCAGGCATCTCCTTAGAATAACTTAAAACTTAGATATAATTTGTTGCAGTTGTCTTTCCAAGGTCACAGTGGCCAGCAAATAAAATGTATAATCCCATCACTTTACCATTTAACTATTATAAAATGAAAAATCCATTAACCTGCTGCATTTTGTAAATCACTAAAAGTAATATGCTTGTGACGATGATGAGAATTCTTAAATTATTCTTTCTCTCTTTTTGCTATTTTTAGTATGTTATCTTTACGCTTTATTTTAAGATTTGACATTGACAAGTGTATCACATGAACAACTCCGAAGGAATGCTATATTGTTCTGAACTCTGTACAGGTATATTTTGCTGCCTGACGTCCAAATGTTCTATGGCTGAACAGTTCTGTCAGAAAACCCCAATATGTCTAGTTAAGATGCTTCTATAAAACATCTTGAGGCAAAATTTAATCCAGTCAAAAAATATAGAGAACAAAAAAGTCCACAACTCTAGGGGGTGGCAGAAGAAGCAAATTTGCTTATCTCCTGGTTTGTACAGTCAGTCTTTTTAAAGTCAGCTGTGGACCCAGAAAATTGGAAACAATCTTTCAACCTGGAGACTTACCACAGGAAAAGTCCTTTCTGAAACTGGGGTTCTCAGGGTCCCCAGAACAGTCAGACATGCAGCCAAGCGGCTGAGGTAGTGGAGGTCCCAAGTGATTTTCTGTACTCCTCAGTTCTGTTCCACTGGAAGCCCTGGGATCCTGGCCGGACAGGCTTAGAATCTGTAATCTCTTTTTATGTATTGCCAAAATTTTGCACTGGAAACTGCAGATCTGGGAGGCTGACTAAAAATCAAATGATTTGCTGTCTTCCTGCAATGTGATCTTTATTTAGTTTGATAAATGTGAAGAATGTAAGTCTCTGTTCCGGGGAAATTGTAAAATTCTTTAAATTTTTTATAAAGAATCATCTTGTATTAATTCAGTTTGTGATGTTTGTAAAGGCCCTGTGTAATTAACAAAACTCTTTGCTTAATGTTTTTGTTAAGTTCTGCACCTGCATACTATACAGAAGCTATGTAAGCAACCCAGCAAACACCTTTTGCTGAACTGTCAAATGCTATTTTTTGTGCCAAAAACTTCTAAAGAAGAATCATGCAAGTAATGTGACCTAATTTGGTGTTCTAGAAAAGAAGAACGTAAATTCATCTAGAAGGAGCTGGGTTAATCCAGTTAGAGCTCATTTTACAGTGATGGCCTTAAGCTGAAATCAAACTCTAGTCCCAGAAAAGCAAGTGCTCTAACCACTGTTCTGTTTGTTCAAGATACAGCAGCCGAAGTGTTCCTTTTATAAGTTGTGGGACTTGACTGTGTTGTAGAACAGGTTTATGTGTTATATATTTTGTACTTCCCACCGCCATCAGTAAATCTGCCAAAATGTAACCTGTGGCACACCAAAAATTCTTGAGCAGTCAGCTGACTTATACTTAGGGGTTCTCTACCAATAAAAATTATACCCAAATTCTCCTGTTACTTTGACAAAACCCCAGGATATACCATTTAAGTTATTACTGCACATGTAGAACTCCCAAGTAATTCTGAGAAGGGTTTAGATTTTGTTTTGCATCCTACAGCCTTTGACTTTTGAAGATACGTGTTTTCAGTCCTCAGACAATAGATTACATAGAAACATTTCAGCATAATTACTTACTGGTCTTTGATACTAAAAAGAACAAATAAGTTCTAAGGATGAGGTTATGAAAAGTGAAATGCTACCAATATATGGAAAACTATTAGTTCTGACTGCAATGCTACTGAAGCCTGGACATTGTAAATACTGTACTGGTCTGCTACCCTGTATCTTTCTCCAAAAGGCTCTTACCATTGCATCTATTATTCCAGCTTTTCCTAGATATTCCCAAGAAAGTAGTGCTAACAGCAAAATTTTAACTTTTTTTTGTTGCAGAAAGGCAAATAATACAGAGGTAGGATGACATAAACTCTCCTTTTTGTTTTATCTGTACTTGGCAACTGCACAGAACAGTAGCATAAGGACTGCAATTTATGGAGTAAAGCCATGTGCAAAATCCTGTTTGAGTCATGAGAAGCTATTTGAGATTAAGAGGAAAATGACTCAGTAGGCATGAGGTTTTCTATTTGTATATGTAGTGCAGTATTCCTTGGAAGGATGACAGTATCTAATGCCTTAAAAATATTCTGTGAAATTGTTTATGTGGCTGGACTCATACTGAATAGTTGCTCTTGCCACTAAGGAAAGTGAGGAAGGAATGCCATTGTTTAGTTTTTGTGATGCTCATAGTGGCTGATGTAATCTGCAGGTGTCTTTTATAGATTCTGAAATGAGGTTATTAAAAGAAAACAATCAAAAATAATCATGGTTTTTCAAGGACATACCTGACTGACCTTCAGAACATTGCTTTCAGTTACATAATCTGTGTTAGTTTGCTTAGATGATGACTGAAAACAAACAGGAGGAGAAAAATGCAAATAGTTGAGAAACAGATCTGTGGACCTTGTTCTGAACAGACTATTATCATATCATAATTCCAGAAATTTCACTGTTCACAACGCTGCTTGGGGAGAAAGAACCACATCTGAGATCTTTCCTTCTGAAATCATTCAATGTGAATTATAGAATATAAATTAATGAAGTACAGTTGGAAGATGTTATCTTACAGCTTTCCCTGTTGTATGAGAGATGAGTGAAGCCAGCATAGAAGAGAATTAGGGAGAGAGGATTTAATCTGAAGGAGGAGTTTATGAATAAGGTTAAGTCTTGAGTTCTAAACCAATTCTGTTATTTATGTGAGCTTAAAGTTGCTCAGTTCATTTGATCTGTACTTTGCTATTTCCCCTAGTTAGAATGAAGTTTAATTCAGAGTTGTATAATATTTTGACCATTGTGCCATGTACCATAATTAGAAATTTTCTTGTCTGTACTAAAACTAAAAGTGCAGTACTGTTCCCTGGTATTCAGATCAGGTCAGAAATGTAAAGATATGTCTATCCTCTTCTTATAACTTTGCATCATTTAGATAGCAGGATGGAATGTAAAAGTTGCACAAAAATAGGTTTCTTATTTCATCCCTTATATTGGATGTGGTAGAATTTAGTATCATGGAATCACAGAATTAGAAGAACATATCATTCTGCAGAAGCACAAGCAACCTGCTCCTGGTCATGTAAGTTCCAAGGACTTGACTTTATGGTAAAATATTGTTTAAACATTTGTAGTTTTAGTTTGTTGTAGTTTTCCCACAGTGTTGAGAAGCAAATGGAGCAAAGCAAGCATGTATCATGAGGAGCAACACTTAGTGACAAGCCAGCGGAGTCTTCAGTAGCAACATAGTGGTGAACTAAATACCATGGTGGAAGTTGACGCACTTGAGAGAATAAAGGTACTACCTGTGGGAATAAGAATATATTCTGTATGTGAAGAAGTCATCACAAAAGTATATGCTGCCTTGCTTATGGCTTGAGCTACTTGTTAGCAGAATTACTTTGAAAAGCTGGGCTAAACAGAAAGCAAAGAGGTCTAACAATTGCATTTAGCATAGACAAGCAGATGGGATGGGTTCATCTTTCATAAACAGTGCTCCCTCTTGTGTTCTCCTGCTGGCGAATGAACAGAAGAGTTCCTCTTAGCAGAGCAAATGCAGCTTCAGCGAGCAGAATGGAGGAATACCCCTAGGTCAGCACAATCTATAGTCTGACAGAAAATGTGGGTTTGAATCCCCTCAGATAGAAAAGCAAATCAAATCTTGGTCTTCAATGTACTAAGCAATGCTCAAGGTGGTAGGCTTTTTTATTAAGTGAGGTCCTTGATACAGTGACAGTGTTTTAGATTGTCAGAATGTCTACCAGGCTGAGCCTGGAGAGTATGTGCATTGAAGGACACCTAATTTATGACCTGAATGAACTCAAACATAACAAGTTGCCTACGTGCTTGTTATTTTCAAAATGGAGATGAATTCTCGAATACTCAGAGCTTTTAAGTTCCTGGGGAAATTTACATTCTATGCTGTAGTACCAAGCTTTTCCATAAATGGACAAAAGCTGCTTGTGTGTTAGGCTTGTAGTTTCTGATGTAGACATGTGTATTGCATCTTAATTCAGGTTTGCAATGCTGTTCTTGCTGTGCACATGGCCTAGGCTGCCCTAGCAATTCTAGGCTATAGAGGAACCCATAAGAAGCCTGTAAAGCTCTTTAAGATTAGTTCCTGGAGCTTAATCCAGATTCTAGGAAGATAAAGATGGTTTATGGTTCTTCTTTCCATTCTCATCTTTGTCAGAATAACCTGCAAAGGGAGAAAACCTGTATTCACCCTTTGTAATAAAGGCTGTAAAAATGAAAAGCCCATTGAAACTAATCAACGTCAGAGATGAAGTAAGTCTTAAAAGTTCTGCCTTGTTATAGGCTGCCCCTATGAAGTATATGTGGACAAGCTGTCATCTCCAGAATCTCTTGCTTTGGAGAACATACCAAGAGCATCATTATAGAGGACACTGTGTATGGAAGGAGTGGACAAGCATAGCAGGAGTGACCCACCCATCAGTTTGGAGTTAAAAAAGAACTGAGAATGAACTAGCATGTAATATTGCGCTGTATCTGTATTTCTCAGAAGAGCTATGATAGATATTAGCATATTTCAGATAGTGGGTGCAGTTCACAACGTGTCTCCTAAATCTTCATGCCAGTCACTGGAAATAGAGCAAAAGACCTTATTATAGAAAACAATCTTTTGCAATCTAGAGCCTGAGAAATGTGATGTTAACTTTGACTATCTTCCTAGATACAGATTTTATTTCACAGTCATCTTTTGCTCTGAGTTTTGCTAGCGTAAATTGAAAGTCTACTAAAGTTCACAGACTTACTCCAAAATTACACAGATGTAACCAAGAGCAGAATTTGTCCTTGTATGCTCTTCCAAGGGTGATAACTTTGAAGAGATACAAAGTAACACTGGCTAAATGACAACTAAAGGGGAATATGAAAACAATCTGTAAATATTTAAAGGGTGCAGACATTAAAGACAAGGTGGGTTTGTGCAGACTGTTTTAAAAGAGTTTGAACTAGCAGAGGTAAAACTTAGCAAAGGAAGATACGTAAAAATTAGAGGGGAAATATTTCTAATAACTTAGAAATTAATCTCACAATGTATAAACATTTTTCTAAGAGTGATATCCATGGCATAATTTACAAAGCAACACGAGGACAGCCATCCCTTTTGTTATAAAGTGCTCTTAAGTTGCCTCAGAGATGGCAAATATGACTTTATATCTACCTTTCTGTTTGCTCAACTGAAACTGAATTTCTCCCTCCTACTGTTCTTCCTTTTGGTGATACATACGTGAGCATCTGTATCGACAGGCATAGTTTGTTCCCAATTGGCTTGATATATTTACTGGTTTTAAATCCACACCAAAGAACATACCACAAATTAAAATTTCATTCCTGCAGGATATACTTTCCATGAGAGACAAAACCCTGTGGTAAGTAAACCTTTAGTTAATATGAATCAATTCAACCTTGGACAAGCAGTATAGGAAGCCATGGGCTACTGGTTGTCAGCTCCCTCCAAGTGGCATGGGCTCATTCATAACAATGACACATATCATCAGAGCATCTTTGGACCCTAGTAGCTTTAAGTGAAGTTCAAGTTCCTTCGGCACCATCCAGGAATGGACCCTGTACATATAAATTTAGGTGTCTTGAACTGAGAAGTTACCAGACTTGAAGTTGGTTTGGTTGTCTCCCAAATGTCTTATTTTAAGTGTTTAAACTGAATCATAGCAGCTCCTGCCTGGCATAAATTATAATCCTCCAAAATGCTCTGTGTTCACTCATACAAGTCATTTATAGTGACCGTTTCGGCTTTCTTCCAAAAAACACTTCTAAAGCTGGGCAGAAATAGCATCACCCCACAATCAGCCTATTTCCTTCTGCCTCTCCTTGCGTGTGCAGCATTCACATTGCCAGTGTTATATGTGCCCGTTTCTGCAGCGGAAATCCTACCAGCACAAGCCAGCCAAGCATCCTTTTTTGAGAAATGTATCTTTCCTCGTTCACCAATAGAAGTGGAAATTGCAGTGGGCCAGGGACATGAGCTTTCCCTCAAGCTTGACCAGCTACACAAGAGGATGTGACAGCTTCTATTGAATAGTTTTTTGGAAACCACTGCCTGACCACCAGTTGTTATCTTGAATGTGCTTTTAGCCGTTTCAGGCAATTCTCCCTGCCCATGGAAGTGGTTCTTCCTTTCAAACAGTCCATAATATGGACAAACCTCGCAAGCTGATGTTACTACATGCAAAATGCACCACACTTGTGTTGATAGCTAGTCCTGTCCAGCTGTGTTTATGGAGCTTTCTTGTCCTTAAGAGATATGAACTGCAGATAAAAATACATTCCTGAAAATTGCTGCATCTTCCTGAAGTTCACTTATATATTAATTTAATTTGATTTCTAAACCTTCAAAATAACTCAGGGAAGTGCTGTCTACTAATGATGGTAATTTTACTTTCCTAAGCAGAAATGCTTTTACTAGTCAGTGCCATTCTGCAGTGTTTTAGTAAGTGGAATTTGCTGGGCAGATTAATCCAATGATCCTTCTGTTCTGCCTGTAATGATAGTCACTGTCTGGAGTCCTCAAGGAAGGTAAAGTTTCGCAATAATAATACATTTCCTATTAGCCATACTTCTGAATCACTTGGTAGCTGGCAGTTATAATGAGTCCCATCAAAGGTGGCAATGCGCAGGCAAGCTGCATGTATGCTCTATGCATGCTCTACAATGGATGTAGAGCTCAACACAAGTAGCATAAAAACCCTCGGTACCCAGCACATGGCCCACAGGTAACTGTGGCAATACAGAAGACAAAACTTTGCATCTTGAGTACCATAGCCATCGTGAGTCACGGTCTAGAGGGGACGCAAAGGAATTAGCTGCCTTACTTTAAAGTACCGAACACCCGGGATAAGTCAAACTCTCTTTATTTCAAATTTTCTAGTGCTTGTAAACCTCCCTGTCACAGAATCAAATGCTATTCTATTAGATTGATGTAAAAACTGTTTAAAGAAGCACTCAGGTGATTGAAATACATATGGCTGTCAGTCACATAGAAGACAGGTAGCAAATTTTAAGGGTTTGTTGGTGTTAGCACTGAAGCTATGTACTGTATTTTAGCTAATGGTAAGTTAAGTTATGGAGAGATGAAATGTAGGCCATAAGAAAAATTTTACTGACTGGGAACATTTTCATCCTGCAGAAAAGTTTCCAGGGCATTCAAAATCACCTGGTTGATGGACCAGGTGTTCTGCCATCATGTGGAGATGAGAATAAGTTTTCTCTCTGAAATATATAGACCAATCGTTCCCATAGCTTTCTCCTCAGCCCCAGGTTCATGGCAACTCCAGCACAGGTATCCTGAGCACAGAAGAAGCTTGCTTACTGGTTTTGTGTTAGTTGGGCAGTTATTTTCAATGTTTAATTCACTATATTCAGGACACCAAGTTTAGATCCATTACATACTCCAGGACACCAAAGTCTTAACTCAAAGGTCACTGGAATTAGTGCATATGAAAAACTAGTGACTCCAGAGCACTTTGGATCAAATCCTAAGAGAAAAAAATAATGACATACTTTCAGTACTAAAGAGATTTCAGTCAAGCTGGATTATCCTCACATATATAGCTCTTCATAAACCTGTCTTAATTCTGTCATATATAAAATACAGTCCAGGGGAAATTAATAGAATAGAGATATTCACTTTCAACTATTTCATTTGAAAACCATGAGTTATGAAACTCATCCTTGCAAAATTGAAATACACAGTTAAGAGTGCTGGATAAGTGTCATAATAGGCTTAAACCACCAGTGATCAGGTGGTTTTCCGGTGATGATTTGTACTGCTCTTAACCATTCAAACATTCACTTCCCAAAGCATCCTTGTTAGTAGTGCATCAACACTGAGTAGTGGAAATTTCATGAAAAAGTAAACATAAATGAATAGCCCCTTACACCTTTCAATCACGGTAGTGAAGCTATTCAGATATTTATGTTTTTACAAAATCCACTCCCTTGCAGAGAAAGCAGAAGCTCTGACATTTATCATGCAGTTAAATAAAAAGAAAAGATTTTGTAGAAGGTTTTACAATAAATTGAATCAGATACTATCCAGAGCATGGTAGTTAAAGAATTATTCTTAGCTGTATAGAAATCATCATATGTTAAGCTAGATAAGTGTCTTTGTGGTTGGAAATATGGCATGAAAGTCAGCCATAGCTTGGTCTGATCTGGAGTTGGCAACAGTCCCACTTCAAATGGGAGGCTAGGCTCAATCACTTCCAGAGGTTCCTTTCAACCAAAACGTCTATGATACTATGATCTCATGTCTATATTGCCGTTAAAGGAACCGTGTGAATTAAACAAAAAAAAAAAAAAAAAAAAAAAAAAACAAACAAACAAAAAAAAAGAGCTGTGATGAACTCATTAAGGTTATTAATAAAAAAGAAATTAAAGAAGGTACTCTCCATCATGTTGATTCTTTATCTTTGTACACTACTATTGGACAACAGCAGTATGTTTTAATTTTGTTTGAGAAATAATTTGCTGAAAGTAGATGATATTTTCTAGTTTTTCTTCTCCTTATCTTTATTTTACAATAAATAACTATTTACCGATGAGGAAAATCAGCCACATTGCTGCAGTATGTGACCCATCAGATGAGAGGTCAACTGGAGAGGCCTGAACCAGATCACCTTAAAAACTGAGAGTGACTACTGTCTACAGGGTTATGGGACTCATTAAGAGATGCTGAGGAAAAAGCATTTTGAGATTGCACCTGACTTATTAGAGGATATTAGGGGGGAAGGACAAACGGAGGAAAAGAGAAGAATGAAAGCGGATTGGCAGGGGCTGGGTGGGAGAGAAACAAGCATGGGAAAATAGAGGAAAAGGGAATAAAAGGGGCCAGCTGCTAAAAAACAGGTTGGTGATCAGTGCTCTTATCTGACCATGCCCTGTGCCTCGTCACTGTAACCTGCCCTTTCTTCTTACTGAACTCCATTTTTAACTGTTTTCCTGGACTCTCTGTTCTGTGTGCATGTCTGTGCATGGAAGTCTAAGTACCAGGCACCGACAAATGGACCACAAGACAAAGGAGCCCATGAGTCAGGAGTGCCAGCAACTGGGGAGGATAGGGATCCAGGCTAGTTGGATAGATCAGGTATCAAAGAGCCCACCAGCTACTGGGTGGATACATATATGTATACATACATGCATGTATGTATAAGTATACACACACATATATATATATATATATGTACATACATATGTATATATTTTCCACTAATGAGCTTTCATCCTGACCAGCCAGAGGCCCAGCATGCTCAGCCTCACTACCGTATGGACCTGGGGACATGGAGCTGCAGCAGCCTTGTTTCTGTCAGGCTGGGTTCAGCTGATTTTAACACTCCCTGTGACTCCTGAAAGATCTGGTATCTTTGTGCTGATGGGTAACATAATGCTGTCCAGTCTCACAGCTGAAATAAATCAGACCCACAGTATATATAAAATGCTAAGTCAAGGTGGAGAACTGATTTGCTGCTGAATGCAACTCTGCAGATATATAGGGCGCTAATTCAGAAAGCAAGTATTTGTCTAACTGCAAAACTTGAGTGACACAGGTTTAAAGTTATGCTCATATTTAAGTCCTGAGTGTTGCTCCACACACCAATTTTACCCACAAGAGCCTCATCATTCAGTGGTGCTTCCAACCTAGGTTAGCTGGATTTTTGTAGTGTATTGACTAAATTTCACACACGGTTTTCAGACAGACTGGTAATGTACCTGCTACATCTTGTGCTATCTCCCTCCAGGCACAAGCTCTCTGGCTTCCTGGGCACATGGAAAGAGTGATGCCTTCTTTCTCATTCGTCTCTTTTTCTAGCCAAACTTGGCTTCATAACCTATTCTCTTCCCTTAATGGTCAAGCCACCATCAGAGAGAAGTTGGATTTGGTCATCTTCAGACAGAAGAGGGTTTGGAAATTGCCTTCTGCTTCAAAAAGTAGATATAGCCTTCTATACAGGCAAATATATAACAATGTAGGGCATCCCACAGTAAAAGAAAAGAGCCAGTGGATCTTCCTTCCTCTTTGGTGTCTAACTTCTTTAAGAAAGATTCTGGGACTATAGATCCAGACCTGAGATTAGGGTCTGAATGCAGGAGAATGGTGGACTTTGAAGGCCTTCTATAATATTCTGTTATGGCTGAACTAGATAACATGTCCATGCTCACTATACTGGCTCTCATGATTCAGGAGTGAGTGATGCTCCTCAGGTGCTGTGCAGAAGCCTGTAAGGGTCCTAGAGTCATCATGAGGCAAGTTAAGTGCTAAAGCACTGGACATGTACATGGCACAAATGTCCCAGCAGTGGAAGATCTAACTAGGATTAAAAAGGGAGGCTGGGACCTCCTGAAAGACTGATCTCTCTTCAGTCTCTGTCTGCTGAAAAGGTAATGCCTCCAGCTGCTCATCCTGTTTGCCTCCCTTGCTGCTAAAGGGTATCACTCACCACCATCACTGCTTGAAATGCTTCTGAAAACGCTCCCTAAGCCTCTTTAGGAAAAACAAAGTAGGTCATAGGAGCTCCCTGCTCTCTCCATATAAACTGAGTCACTTCATTTTAGGTGCAAGGCAGCAGCAAGGAGCAGCAATTTTTTACAATGGAGTCATATACAAATCAAACTTAGAAAAATAAAGCAGAACAAGAACAAAAATGACAAGCACAAAGCAACCAAGATGAGGTAAGGATGGGCAAACTGGAGATGGCAATAGGATTCAGCAGAAGTTGGTGTAAGAGGCTTTAATCTCCTGTGCTTGCATCAACCATACAAGAACAAAATACAGCAATCCAGGATCTATTAATATGCACTTCTAAGGCCAGTTCTTGAACCGATTTCTTAGGGTGGAATTTATTGTGCCACAGGCACAATTATTTTTCACAGCATCATTTTCATGATAGATTTATACATTAAATTACGGCATTCTCATACCTTCATGCTTTCTGTAACAGTAGGAGAAATGGTGGGCTGGAGAAGACAGCTGGAGTGCATGTGGTATATGTGAGTTTACTTAAGCAGGCCCATTTTACCACAACAGGAGGATTGCTGCAAAAGGTCAGTGCTGAACTCCACTAAAGAAAGCTGAGCACACATTCCAGCTGTGAACATACGCTTACTGCTTGCCCGATGAAAAGGGAATTTCAGTGGTCTGCTACATGCTTGCCTTGACCCTGCTCTATACCACCTGTCTCATGTGCATCAGAAAAATTGTTTTTTAATCTGACGTGGAATATGCATTCTGGTGACAGGGTGCTTGGAATAGCTGCAGAGCAGTCTTAAACTAGGATCATGCTATGGAGAAGTGCATGATAGTAGGAAGAGGGATGTCAGAAAGAGAAGAGTCATATGAATGCATTAAATGTGTGTTTTCATTTCTTAGTCCTGTGTGCCCATCACAGCCCAACCCTGTCCAAATGAGACTCTTCTCTGCAGGGGAAAAATAAACTCAACATGATTATTCAGCTCTTGCATTTTTATTGCTTGTGGCTTCTTCAAATTATTAATCTTCTGGAGTATGCTTGATGTGGTCAGTGTCAGAGGAAGAATTCTGTTCAAGCAAAATGCACAGAGAAGATACAGTAACTTAATTATGCCATTAAAAATTGCAGAAGTGAAACTCTTAGAGCTGCAAGAGCTTTTGGCTGATTTAGAACATGCCCTTATAACATCACTTGATAAAAATAAGACCGATTTTTTAATAGAACAAATTACTTAGGTTTTATATTTAACCACAGTCACTGGTAAAGCTATAAGTGGTTTTCAGAATATTTTAGGAATCTGATCTTGATCTTCCATATGTTGAAAGCCATCACAACAAATAGCTTACATTGCAGTTCCTGGGAAGAAATAACAAGGTGGCCGCAGCCTTAAATAAAGTGTTTATTTTATGTTGAGATTTGCTACTTCCAAATCCAAGTATCAGAAATGATCATTTCAAGACAAGCAAAGAGGCAATCTTGAGCCAGAGGAATTTTCTAACTTGCATGATATTTGGAGAGAGGACATTTATGTTCACATGCAGCTTTTTGAAAACTCCCATTTTGTAAAATGGTACTGGCACTAAGGACCCATAGGTGCACTGTGAGCAAGGGGTATTTTGACCTAGGCAGATGGGTTCCATTCTGCAAATGGGCCTTGCAAGTTTTAAAAATAATACCCAATGATCATTATAATCAACCAGATTTTAACCTCTGCATTTTCTCATCTCACTTTGCTTTTGGATTCTGTGTCAAGGTGAAGCTTCAGCCAGTTTAACTGTATTGCATAAGGATGGATTAGTGGCAATACATCTAGCATCATGCACAGATTTAAAAGAGCATGTTAAAAACAAGTTCAAAGAACAAGTCTTGCTGCCTGTCTTTTCTGGGAAAAATTCAGAGTTTAGTAAAAGCTCAGCCTCCTTTTTATGTTGTTTGACTACTTTGTAGGATGATCACACAGAACAACATTGCAGCAAATACTTGGAGAGTGGAAACAACATGCTGCAGAAATACAGTAGGCATCTGAGGAGGAATCCAGCACTAGCACCAGTTTAGCTTGTTGTCACTAATTCAGCAAGTTTGAAGATGATAACAAATTGGGAGTTGACAACCTCTTGAGGGTAGGACTGCTGTTTAGATAGACCCTGAGAAGCTGGAGGAATGGGTTAACAGGAACCTTGTGCAGTTCAGCACTGACAAATGCAAAGCTCTGCTCTTGGGAAGAAACAATTCCTGGCAGCAATACAGACAGGGCAATGACTGGGGCAAGGGGAGAAGGGAAGGAAACAGCTTTGCAGAAAAAAAGCACCTGGAGTTCCTGATGGAGACTGAGCTGAACAAGAGCCTGTAGTTGTGACAAGGAAGATGGACCACATGCTAGGCTGCACTAGCAAGAGTGTAGCTGGGATACAAAGGGAAATGATTAGTTCCCTGTGCTTGGCACTTGTGAGGCCGCATCTGGAGTGCTATATCCAATTTGGGGCATCCAAATTCAAGAGAGATGTCAACAAATTGGAGCAAGGCCAGTGGAGAGCCACTAGGATGCTCGAGAGGCTGGACTACATAATGTATGAGGAAAGACTGAAAGTGTTCTCAGCAACATACCAAAGACCAAGACATGGCTAAGGCGTGTATAGCTTTTTTTGAGCTTTAGCCTTCCAGCAAGGGAAAAGCATTTACCTTTGTTGTAAAAGATGTGGTTTGAATACATTGCTGGATAACATCAGGGAAGTCTCTCTGTGGAGAGTTCACAAGAACTTGCAACTGTGTTATAAATGTATCCCTGCCTCAA
This sequence comes from Rhea pennata, assembly GCF_028389875.1. Classification (NCBI taxonomy): domain Eukaryota; kingdom Metazoa; phylum Chordata; class Aves; order Rheiformes; family Rheidae; genus Rhea; species Rhea pennata. Next base: position 83,326,703 of record NC_084663.1, on the reverse strand, counting down.
GCATGAAAGAAGCCAACAGAGTCCAATTCTAACAGCCCTTTACAGTAACCACAGTAATACTGGCCTCATAGAATGGCCAATGATCATATTACAATTCAATTCCACTTTTATCACTCCATATTTTACCTTTTTCCATATTTCCTTTTGTAAACTCTACCACTCAGATACAGAACACCTCATCTCCTTTTCCTCTTTTGTAAAATTGACACCAAGGACAGGTTCACCTGCTCTGCTTATTTTGCACCTTCCACTCCTTTGTGCTCTGATCTTAAAGCTACTTAAATGTGTGCCTATCTATCTTTACTACTGTGAGTCAGCCTAGTTCCACAATTTACAGTAACATGGGCCTAATGTCAAACATGTCAACTGTCCCAGTTTCTACAGGTATCAAAGACCATGGAGGCCAAAGGTATGATGTTCTGAAAGTCAGGTATTGCCTGATCCCATTCACCTGATGTATGTTTTTGGTCCTTAGTATAAGCCATATTATTCAATAGTTACCTATTCCCCATATATATTCTTAAAACTTGCTCTACACTTAAACTACTTCAATTTTTCACAGCATTCTCTGTAATCTGATGTGTTCCCCACAGTTTCCAAGGCAAACTTCCCAGATACATGGAATACTCCTATTAGTCCCTTTTGGTAGCTTTGAACACCACGCTATCACCTTTCTTTCTCAAAAGTTTTTGCTCTTCTCCTTTCTTTCCCATTTATTAATCTTTCCTGTCAAAGTCTCCTTTCAGAACTAAATCTTATCAGTTTTACTAACAATAGAAGTGGGGTCTCTGGAGATTACATCATAATGCCGCCTAAAATTATAATATTTTTTCCTCTTTTCTTCCATTTCAATGATTTTACTACTTTCTACTCCTTTGTCTTCTCTTCTTTCCTGGGACCATCATGGATCTTAAGTCTCGCAGATCAGTTTTCACAAAAAATGCAGTAATTGAATGTCACTATGTTATAAGGATTTAATCAGAATAAAAATTGATATGAAAAATAATCCTGTTCCTACAGAGACTTTAACAGCAAGTCCCAGATATCTGACTCTTTGCTAGTGGTGCAAAATCTACAACAAATTTGTGTTATAGTAGCTTATTTGTTAATCTGTTTTTATATTCTAATCCAGCATAATCCACTTCTGTTCTAAGTGATGTTTGAAGTTAAATAACATCATTTTCATTTAGCTGTCTACTGTGTAAAGAGATCTACTGGACTCTGGACTCTCTTCCTGCCAGGGTAAAACATAGTTTTTGTGCAATAAACAAATATTCTGCTGAATCCTATTCAAATAGATGAGTGGTAAGGCCTTGCCTACCTTCCCTATTTCTTGTTTTTTTTTTTTTTTTCTTTCTTTCTTTTTTTTTTTTTTTTGGGGGGGGGGGGGTTGGGGGGAGCAGCCAGTAACACTTCTGCCTAGAATAAACCTATACTTTCACTGCAGAGTATTTTATCATTCAGTGTAAAATTTAGTTGCAGGTCATAGGAGTAAACGAATAGCTTGTAAATCTCTGGCAAACAACTTGACTTGAGCCCTGAGAAGAGGCTAAAATCCAAATTCTCTAATAGAAATAGTTGCTTTCTCATTCTACAGCATGTTCCCATGTGTTGTCAAACAAATGTCTCTCTGAATCAGCCATGGGCTGACTAGACCTTTTTTTCTTCACCTACTCTTGGCACTGCTTTATAATCATTGACATTGGTCTGAGTAGCTAAAGTTATTCAGGACTTTTATCAACTGTCCTTTCTTGTGTCTCTGGTCTCGTGCAAGGTTACATTAATCATGAGCTCCTCGACATGCTCTGGCATAGCCTGTGCCCTCTTTGTTCTATCTCCTGCCCTGGTGTTCAGGATACATAAATTATCCAGTTCTCTTTTCTCTGTTCAGAAGGAAAGCTATAAGAACAAACACCAAATTACTGCAGTTATATCTGTAAACTCTCTCTGCTTTAGCCTGCAAATCTGACCAGAACATGGATCACTTCTGAAATGATTCCATAGCAGATACGCTTTCTGTTTGTCTAGGTGAATTTCCAGTGGCTAAGTGAACTCTGGCCACCCATTTAGGTAGGTGTCTGAGAATGCAGCCTGGAGCTTTACTGGACATCTAGCTAAAACGACATTTTCATCCATCAAAAAGTTCAAGCTAACAGCTCTCTGATTTATGCTTCTAGGACTGAAGGCACAGCATTTGCCTCTCCATTCCGTGTTAAGCTTTAGGACACTTTTAAAGACTAAGTACTATAAGGAAAAAATGAATTACCTTTAAGAGTGGTGCAGCACAGGAACAGGTAGCTTCAGTTTGAAGATATTCTTTCAGGGCCTTGAGTCCACCAGCAACTCACTAGTTAGCCAGGGGGATTAGAGAATCAGAGAAGCTTCCTGGAGAAGAAGACTTGATGAGTTCATTCATCAATATAGGCTAACAGGCTACACATCTTCCTCCGCACATGAGTTATTACAAGGTTGCTCTCCCTGTGCTTGCAGATACCGTGATAGACACACTGCAGAACGATGTTGAAGGCAAATAAAACACTCAAGGGAGAAATAAAGTGTTTCTGCCATAGATAGGGGAAGCTGCAATGGGCCTGAGAGAAACAGCCACAGTCTGGAGTCTCCTTTTGCTTTAAACTTAATTTCAGAAACATAAAATATTTGGACATTCTCTTTTTCTTGCTCCTGTTGCACAGTGCATTCAGAGCATCAGCAAAAATTTGGGAGGTGGCTGACTGAGGCTTTTAGTAAATTGTTCTCATGGTCCTGAGCTCCAGGGCAGCTTAATCATGTTGTTCTTTTAACATGGAAGGCTGCAGAGCTGACATAAGAAGCCAGGGGGTTCAGAAACCTTGTATGGGCACTTAGCTAAGTCTGGGGTCCTGTTGCCCATTCAAAACTTCTCCCCAGTGCAATGTTAAATCTTTCCTAGCCCCAGTCTCCAATAATGTTGCCAATGTGCAAGTGCTGTGGCCCAAGACAAAGAAATAGGATCTTTGAACCCCAACGAAACCTCCAAGATACTTCAGCCTGTGGGTGAAACAGCTTCCTGACATATGCATGCCAAGAATTACAGCACTGCAGGGTATGAGTCTGAGATTTGTTCTCAGAGTTTGTTTGAGAAATACCTCTGTGCCATTGGGAAAGAGGTGCAAGAAATTTCCAAACAGACGTTCTCCCTGTATTTGCAACTGGATCCCACACAATATGCCTTGGTGGTAATCAGCACACACACCTTTATCTGCAGCCTGCTCACTGCTCCGTTGCCAGAGATGCTGCTGGGACCAGGGCGAGGATTCAGCTCCAGAGTAAGATACTTCCATTTAGGCATCTCTGTCTCAGCTCTGTTACATGTAGATCTTGTCAGTGAAGGCAGTGGTCCAGACAGTCCTCCAGCTCACCCTAAAGAAGACACCTACCAGCTGGTTGCCTGAGTCAGTCACTTGGCTCCTTGACTGTATTAGATCCCCACTGACTGCACTCAGTGCACCAGACTGGCCCAGATGTAGGCAACCTCACACCAGTGTCTGAATGTAGAACTGTTTCCCACCCCAAATGGCCTAAGGGCTCTTTCCCCCAAACCAGACTCTGCTCTCTTCTCTCCTCTTCCTGTGGAGGCCCTGCATATTGACCCCTGCTATGACTCAAACTTCTCAGTAACTCATTCAACCTTCCCCTGGGGATGAACAACACAACAGCAAGGATTACATACTTACCTGCCTTATGCAACCAGAGTCCTCAACTCTGGTGACTACAGACAACATATGAAGTAGATATGTCTTTGCTTACCTCACAAGGATCAGCAGGCAGTCCAGCTGTGTGCTATAGATGTCTGCCAATCTTGGGTGCAAATTGCATCTTCCTTAAAGATCAGACCCTACTTCCTGTGGAGTAAGTGGTCTGAGTTTCACTCCTACCCAGACGTAACTGTGGTCAGGAGTCTGGGAGACATCAATCCAACATCCTCCTACCTTCTTCTCCCCAACCAATGGAGTAGGGAATGGATGTAGGGGAGGAAAGATGTCAAAGACAGGATCTTCCCTATGGAAATTGAGTAACAACTCACAACTACTACCAAAGCTGGATCCCAAGCTTCAGATCTTAAGTGTTACCCATCTTGCAAGAAAAAGCTTGACAAAACCAGGAAAAAGTTCAGATGACCGCATTATTATTTGTAACTCTTGAAAAACACAAAAGCTCTGGGATTCAGCCTTCTTTCAAATATGAGGAGAGATCCACACCAAGAGATTGAGAATTGAACAAGTGAAGGGACAAAAGCGTTGGAGCCAAATTTGCTTGTGTCAACATGCAAGAGTAAGCCATCATCTGAGCTAATACTACACAAAACAAGGAAGAGGCAGTTACCTGGCAGGTACTCTGAGAGGAATGCCTCTCAACGTACAATGACAAAGTCAGAGAATCTTATTTTATAGAAACATTCAGCAACAACAAGATGTGTTTTTTATCTTTTCCTCTCTGATACTGAAGATGCAACCTTCCATCCCAAGTCCTGCAAGGCCTGCTAGTCTTCTGCTTAAGTAAGAGGAACATGAATAGCTGCTGGGTTTTTAGCAGTGACAAAGAGCACCTTATCATAGCCCTCGCCAAGCTGTCATTCCCAAACTCAGTCTTCACTGGGTTGCTTGTTGCCTCACTGCTGAATTGACTATTTTAAGCAAATTGTTATCCACCAAAATAAATGCATACATGAATAAAAACGACCAATCCATATGTTTAGCATCTTTGTCAGATATTTTTGCATTCATTTTTCCTCTTAGCACCCCCATACTAACCATGGCATAGGCCATTAGTATGATGACAGAAATTGTCAATCTTTAACCTTCAATACTGAATTACAGTAAATCATCTGGTTGTCTTCCAGAGTCAGAGATCACCTAGGTATCTGGCCAGATGGCCTCTTGAAGAAAAACATACCACCACCAACAAATAAAGTTTGTTATTTTTATTTTCCTAATAATGATGCTACCTGGATGGGGGCACTTAGTGTTCCTGCTACTACAGTGTCCCTGATCCTGCTGTAATAAGAATCTCATAATAAACTAATCACATAATAAACTAATATCTAGTTAAACCTGTTCCATGACATTCTGCTCTTTTAGTAAATAACACTGAACAGATCTCTGTGGAGGCTGGTGGCTGTCACTTCTTTTTTTTTAAGCTCAGCATTTTGTCCTCGAACTTCGTCCTTGCAGAGCGAGAACAGCTGAGGAGGTGATGAGAGAGGCAGTGTGGGCTGGTCTGCAGAGTGCTGGTTTGTGAGTCAGGAGGTTTGCCATGTCTCATGGAAATCCGTGCACTCATGAGCTGCTTTGGCTGCCTCCTTCCTTCACAGCGCCAACCCATTCTGCAGGCTAGGTGACCTATTTTCTTCTGCCAATCCCTAGAGTGGGAGAGAAGCTGAACCACAATTTCCTTTCCTGGAGGGCTTCCTGCCACTGAGTCTCTATGCCAAGCTTTGAACAGGCATAAACCTGGGACAGATCTTTTGCACGAAACTATAAATATAAAAGATGAAGATTCTGTTATGTAACAACATAATGGTACATCAAGAACAGTTCTGCTTCAAGAAAGAATTTGTGGTTGTGTAGTAGAGAGTAAGATTTGCCATAATGCTGTCTGTATGCAAACATAGCAAAGTTACTCTGTGATAAGTCCTCATAAAAAAAAAAAAAAAAAAAAAAAAAAAAAAAAGTACATATCTGGCATGTCTGTGTTTGACATATCCTCTTTGGAATATGAATAAAAACCAAATATGAATAAGAAATAAATCAAGATTGTTTTCCAAGCAAACCAGCATCCTTGTATTCCTAACTCCTCCCTGGTTTCCTCTGGGGGTGGATCCTTGCTCTTTCTTCCCTCCAAAAACTACAGGGGAACTGTTACATCATTTGTGCCTGCCTGTAGGAAATTGACATATTAAAGCTCAAGGACAACCTTTGTTTTGGAATGAGAAAGTGGTTATTTATTTTGAACAACTTTCTAAATTGTTAACTTACCCACCCTCTTTCTTTTGGACTCACAAGCACCAACATGACATGAGGACAAGGGAAACCAACTGTCAACTCTTCACGACATATCTTGGATTCTTCTTGACTGATGTTGACAAGCTAGTTTTCAAACAGGCCTTTTATATACTTGAGGAATCCATCGTTATTATGAGATGATACTTTTACCTAAGAATCTCACTTGCTTAAGTCTCCTTGAGCCTTAGACAAGACTGCTGTCCCTGGTCTGATTTATTCATTTTGAGTGTCTCTGTGGCTACAAATCTGCCTCCCTTGTGGGATAAAGGGAGAAGGAATAACCAGGGCAGTGTGCTATAAACTCATTGCCACCCTCCTGTTACCAGAGCATAGGTCTTCTGTGGACTAGTCATCTGAGCTGTGGCCCAGCATAGGCTGGCTTAGTTTTGTTGCTGTCAGTCGTGTTCTTTATCATCCATAGGCCATTCCTGAAACCCTTGTTCTATTTTATTTTTCTATTACTTTCATACAGACGTACTTTATCTATATTAATCTTAATATTTTTGTTACAAACCTTGAAGTGCTGGTCAACTTGCTGCAACAAATTCCATTAACTTAAAGACACCAGCTGGGATCTGTATTCATATTTGGGCTGACAAATTATACAAGTTACCCAGAGCCAATTAGTTGGCGTGGCAAAACAATCAGATTTCTGACTTGGTAATTTCACTTCTCTATTTCACCAACTGTCTAACTCTTCAGCACAAGCAAGGTGAAAAATTTTCTTCTGATGTTTTGCTTTTGAATGAAGGACTTCTCTTTCCAGGCTTTAAAATAGGGAGAAACATTTAATAGATTTGAAAATGGAAGTTATAAGCCTAAACCATGAAGCGTTTTTGAAAAATGTGGTCTGCATTTATATCACATTCCTTCTCAGCTGTTTTGCTTTTCCTCGACCATCTGAAAATGAATCTGTACTACTGTGTCTCAGAGAGGGTTTATTTTAATGTTATATTGAAACACTGATAATAAAAGTCTGCTCCTTTAATTAGGTGGTAAGGCCAAGACTGTCATCCTGGGTCTTAAGATATCAAGTAAATAGAGGTTGATTGATGAAATAAATTTTCACCATATTGGACCTTGCAGGATTTATTTAACTCCAAATGCTATTACTGTCTCCCTCAATGCGTTCCATATTTCCCTGGCCACATTATGCCAGGACAATGTCCTTGCTAGCAAATCAAAAGATTACACTATCTCTTCTGGAGATAATTACTTCACGGGCTAATAGAACAAGTTTAATCAGAATGAAACATCTTTAAGAGGAGACGAGGCTTACTAGTTGAATCAGGAAATCTAGTACTTATTTTTTCATATGGTCATGGCCAAGCCCTATAGCTCCAAATAGAAGCATGACAGTTGACCTTCAGACCTCTTTTCTAATACATAGGAAACTCAGCAACTTGCTGGCCATAGACAGATGAAATTACAGGATGGTTCCAGCCTCATTTTGGCTTCAGTGCAGAATTGCTAGGTAGTATACACATCACCTCTCAGCTGTACAGCACTCTGATAGGCAAGGGACCAAGATTCCCCATCTTTGGGTTGCTGAACGTCCCACTATAATCACGGTTTTTAGTCATTTATTTTGGTTTCCAGAAAAAGCAAGAGAAGTTCTAATTTCTGTAAGCAAGTACTCTTGGCCAGCCTTTCCATTACTATGCACTGCCAGTTTCATCCACTCAGTAAGCAACTGAGGTGGGAGGCAGTGCCCTGCTCTAAGTGACCCTGATCCCACTTCAGTGCCTTACAAGAGTGTTTCAGGGGGCTCTCAGGATGTGCCAGCTGAAGCTGGCACAATCAAGTCTCTTCCATTGGCCTCTGCTCTACTGCAGGGAGAAGCTCAGGCAGGACCGAGAGTACTGGGATCCACTAGGACGCTAACACACAAAGTGCTGCTCTGCTTTCAGCTATCAGAGTGGTTTGATGGGAATCTGCAGTGGCACATCTGCCAGAAAAAGTTAGAGGAACTGTTTTAGCCTGTGCTTTAGTCTGTCAAACTAGACATAAAAACACACAGGTGGCTGAAAGACAGTGATGAAAAGCCAGTTCTGCACTCTCCTCCCTGACCCTGTGAAAACACCAAGTGCTGGTTTGCAATGCTTACTGATCAACTTCTTCACGCTGATTTTCCTCTTAGGAAAAAGAAACTGATTATGAACAAACTGCAACATTAAACTTTAAACATTCTCTAGGGGGAAAAAAGCAGATAAAAGGTAAATATTACAGTGAATATTTTAGAGACAGTGATGGCTCTGAAAGGGTAAGTATTGTTTCTAAAAGTCACATGGATTCGGAATGAGCACATCTTGAGACTCAGTTGAGGAAATCAATACTCCATTTCTAAAACAGAGACCCTGAGCCTTGTTTCTCATTCATCCTGGCCTCTCACAAAGACACTGCAGCTGTGCTAAATGGGTTTAAAATACTAGTATTATTCTTTACTAAAAATTATATGCTCACTTTACATAGTTGAATAATCATGAGATAAAGCAGAAGGCAGCAGAGAAAGGGATCTGAAGTTTTTCTTTTTGTGAGTAAAAGATAACCTGAGTGCTCTTCCAGCAAAGACAATGAGGCTTTGAAATGCCAGCCTGGCACAGGCCAAGGTCTGGTCCAGTGATTCCCAGTCTTTATAGCAGAGTTGCTCTCAAGAGAGTAAGCAGTATTTTACACATTACTGAATCTAATTGCTCACCTGCCTCAAGGCTGCTACTGCCTCCTCTCTGCTCACTATGCTGCTGCTGGAGTGCCTGCAGCATCCAAGCCTCATATTACATCTCTGTTCGTGTGAAACGGTATGCCATGCCTGCTGTGTCCAGTTCAACTACGCTTCCAGGTACTCTCCTTATTAATGTGCAGACTTCTCAAATGGCATAGATGATACAAGTTCAGTGGTTGTGAAAAGCTGCCAGACTTATTAACAAAAATGTCTGAATAAATCTCAGCCATTTTTCTCCTCTTCATGTATTAATAACCATTTAAAACTAATTAAGACAAAAGTCAGATTTACCAAATTCCAAAGAAGTTTGGCATCAGTGTAAAATGAGGAGAAATGAGGTGGACACTCTGAGTAAATGGAAGGAGAGAAAAACAAAGATGCACATATATTATTACAGAATGTGAGCACTGGGGCTTAAGCAAAAGAGACAGTGAAACAGCAGGGAGGAATGGTCATTTTCCTTCTCTTGTTCTTTAGTGCATTACGTAAGCCCTCGTCTTGCTAAAAAAAATACAGTTGTGCACCTATAAAAATGTTCAAAAGACCAGAGCCACTTAAAGCAGATTCTCCCCAAATATTGAACTATCCTGACATACACTTAGTGATCACACTGCCAAGGAAGTGATCAGCAGAGTTTTCATTGCTCACTGGTGAGGTCCATAACTGTTTTTACACCTTCCTCTCTAAATAAAGAAGTCATCTGTGAGACCTCTGACTAGCCAGTCAATTTAGTCCCTTTGCATTTGACAGCCAATGAAACCTCACTCCTGCTGCCGGTCTTGGATGACAGCATTCATCAAACCTCAGCCAGCCTGGGAGGACAGCAAGTTAGTGTTACAGCCATGGCAAGCTTAACTTTGGTGAGCTGTTGATGTCAGAGTGATGATATGAGGTGGGACAGCCCCTGCACTATAAAGATGGGTCAAACAAATATAGCTAAGGCTGCCCACCAGCAAGCAAGATCTACAAAACATGGTCCCCACGAGTTTGAGTGCTGCTGGCCTGTCTCTGCTTCCAACCCAACTGCTCTCAGGCTTTAGTTTCATGTCAGCAATCTCTATCTGCTTTCCAAAAATAAGCTTCTGCCACCATGCTGAAGGGAGGAAAACAAGAAGGGCGGTATTTTTAGGGCCATTAATTCTGACCACGTGCCCAGGAGGTGAACTGGATGGTCACTGCACAAAGACTTCTCATCACTATGTCTTGCGAAGCCAGCATTCACCGGACATTGCCTGCTTTCTTTCTCCTGGGTTTTCTAGCTGGGATTGCTTCAACATATCCAGTTATAAGCAGAACCAATGGCACATTGCTGGAAAGAGGATGGCAGTCTCTGTTGTCCAGGTCCATTGCTGGGAAGTCAGGGGAGAAGTCAGATGTGAACTGGGAAAGTGACTATTTGCTAGGAATCAAGAGGCAGCGAAGGCTTTACTGCAACGTGGGCATCGGGTTTCACCTTCAGATCCTCCCAGATGGAAGGATAAGCGGAGTTCACAATGAAAACCAATACAGTGAGTTGCTTCCAGAAATGAAATAGAATAGATGTCACTAAATTGCTGTGAACTCTAGTAATTACCCTTCATAGAATGCAAATGTTATTACTTGATATTATTAATCTCTGCTACATCTGTTGCCTTTTTAGAAGTCTCCAGGATCAATAAGCTTTAGAACCCTCCAGGGTGAAACATGTCACAAATGCTTGGACAAATTTAGATACCAATTTATTTTTACTCTGCTTTTACTGCACAGATGAGAAAAGATAAACCAGGTTGTAAACTTTCTGCTGCATTTGCATTTACTACAGCCCTTGCCTTATTGTTTGCCTTTGGAATTCTGGAGGTCTCACTGAGCTCTCAGTGCCAAAGAATGATTTTTATTAGTACTTGGGGGACACTCCATAACCAAAGGGGCTTGCTATTCCAGGTTTGCTTGTTCTGAAGGTGCTATTCTGTAAGATTAAAAGCAAAGCATTAGCCCTATGGTTTTGAATTTCCTGTAGAGGGTAGTTCATAAAATCTTTTGCAGCTAAGATAACATAGGGGACTTCAAAATGCAAGGTATGCTTCTTTATTGCTCAGTAACAAACACACTGTAATCATAACATGCCAGAGAGAAATTATTTCCCTACTAGAGAACCTAGTAGTATTTGACAGATCTGAGAGAAAAAGGATCTGCACTATGTGAAAATGATTCCAGAGAAGTTATTCTAAAATTCTATGGCATGTAGGAAAAAATAAAATCTTCTCTGTGTACTTCTATTATTCTGGACTTGAGAGAGAATTCTAATAAATAAAACATGATATGTTCACTAGGGTTTTAAATCAATTATATGTGAAATGCCTTTGATTAGCTGTAAATTCTGTGATAACGCTGACATTTAACTTCTTGCCCTTTTAGGTCTCTTTGAAATATCCACCGTAGAGAGAGGTGTTGTTAGCCTGTTTGGTGTGAAAAGTGCTCTCTTCATCGCAATGAACAATAAAGGAAAGCTGTATGGAACGGTGAGTACAAGTGCAAATAATTTTTCAAGGCTCTAACAAAGGTTACAAAGGTCCTGAGTATTTTTTTTTTCTTTTCCTCTCCTGAAAATCTCTGATTTCAAGCAGACAAAATAGCTCTTCAATTACAGTGAGCCTGCCCAACCTACTGTCATCGGTGCTATTCAGTGTAGCAAGTGACACAGCCGTTAGAGGTCTCTTATTGTAAAGCTTTCCAAGAAGATGGTACTGGGAGCATCCTTGGAACGTGGATATAGTCTACAAATAGTTCAGGTTAATTAAATGGATTTTCTCATCTTCAGAGGGCTCACTGCTGCAAATACACTCTCGTAAGGCTGCATTTTGTTGATACCAACATTGTATTATATGTGAAGGGAAGAGATATGCTCTGTAAAAAACAGAGCTCTAAAAGGCAAACAGTCTGTGTATGTGTGCACGTGCACATGCATGTGGGAGAGGTGCAGTTAGAGCTATCTGTGCTAGCTTCCCTTAATAAAATCACGATCACATGCCTCCTCCTACCAAAAACAAGTGCATCGTGAGGAATAGATAAGAAGTGTGCCCTACAGTATCCCCATACGCACAGGGAAGTATTTTAAGAGCCAGGTCCCAAAGAGTGAAAAAACAGTAATAGCTATTAACAACAGTATCCAAGCAATACAATACTGAAACATCATCATCATCATCCTCTTCTTGAAAGTGCTAGCTAGGCTGCCTGAATACAGTTTAATCTCTGAGTCCTGAGCAATGCTTCTTGTCTTGACATTCAGTAAAAAACAGCAGTTGTTCGGAAGCATGTTCGAAGGGGGCTGGCTCTGGCAGTAAGCAAAAACAGTCTATCTCAAAATAATGAATGGAACTGACTACATTAATCTTTTTTGTCAAGAAATAACTACATAATTTCTTTTGAAACAGCTGTAATGGCAGCAAAGCATTTCAGCGTCTTAAGAGAATATCAAATGTTGTGAAGGACCTGTAACCATTACTGATTCCTACTCACACAAATGATAAAAATAGGACACTTTAAGGCTCCAGTCTAGGAGACTCTCTGCTTTCATCTTTACCTAATTTCAAGCACCTAAAAAGTGCTACAGGCCTAAATGCTTTACCTGACTTGGTCTTTCTAAAGAAATGTGAGATCTGGTCCTTTCCCTTTGACATTTTTTTCAGTTTCAGTTCAGTCTTCCTTGTTTTTAAAGACATTTTAAAAAGCTGTAATAGATGCTCATTTTCCCTTGCATTATGTCCTAATGTCCCAATATCCTAAGTTAAACTCTCATAAACATTGAATGGGTGCACTACAAAGATGTCCAAATACAATAGCTCTGGTGGCATGCATATGCCAGGCCTCTGATGTCACGGAATAACTCTGATTTCCCTTTTAATGCAATTAGAGCAGCCCTTTTCATCAGCACTTTATGTCTGTCTCCTGTTTGCCCTTGCACATACTCTCCCAGTTAGCTCCCTCTCCATGAGTTTAAGTGATGTGACACACACAAAAATATGACTGTTTTCCTGGCTTAGAACCTGCTGCATATCTCTCTGACAATCAAATAAAATATTTCACTAATGGTTAAATAAAAGAAAGATATAATACTAATACGAGGTGTTATTCTTGTTCAGAAGTGTTATTTGAGGAGGTAGTTCTCCCTGAATGTTGTTTGTAAGAGAACCAAAGGTTTTAGATGGCAAGCATATAATTCTTTTCTAAATTACAGGACTGTCTTGCAGAGGAGAGATGTGAAATACATCTGTGTCATTTGGGCAAAAGGGCATGATGCTGACATAAATCATTACTTTCAAAGAGAATAGAGAAATACCTGATTCATGATGAATTAACTTGCTCTGTAACAGGAAGTGCACAGTCCATTAGCTGGACAGGTGGCATCTGAGTTAAGCTGACACCAAATTAGCACTGAGGAAGGAGATCTATTGTTGAACACAGACACTATGGCATCACTTGTTATACCCTAAAGCAAGTTCTTCTTCTGTAAAAATATTAGTAAGAAAAGTCACCTGGGTTTTCCTGAATATTTATTGTACCTGATTTGTTCTTTTTTCCCCTCTCCCTATTCTGCAGGCTGTTTTTCAAGATGAATGCAAATTCAAGGAAACCTTGCTGCCCAATAACTACAATGCGTATGAGTCAAATGCTTACTGTGGCTCTTACATAGCACTCAGCAAACATGGGCGAGTGAAGAAAGGAAGTAAGGTTTCTCCTGCCATGACAGTGACCCACTTTTTGCCCAGAATATGAACATGAGCAAAACAAACGATAAACCCCAGGAAAAAATTGTTCCATTTTGCACATGGGAATAATCTCCCAGGTAAAGTATTTATACTGTTCATTGATATATGAGTGTGTGTGAGTGTGTGTGTGTGTGTGTGAGTGTGTGTGTATACACATACATAAATATATATTATGTATGTATATGTGGGTAAGAATATTTGTACTAGATCCATCACAGCATATGCAATACTGTGCTGCTTCTCTTCTACTCAGTACAAATTTTATATGGCTATGTGCCTTCTTTGGTGCTGAACTGATAAAAATGCAAGATGGAGTGCAAAGGGAAAAATGTATTCAAAAGATGTCGAATAGCTGTGGATAATTGCATAATCAATCATTGATCATTTATTAATTAATATTAATTACCTCAGACATAACCCTTCATAGAGAGGGCCAAATGGGCCCATGTCATGGGCCAAATCTTCAAATGACTACCTTAGCAGAGTGTCGAGCAGTTCACCCCAGCTGAATATCAGTCCACACCTGCTGTGCTACTCACACAGACTTACTTATACCTTGTCTCCTAAAGGCTTTGGTTTATATTGATCACTAGCATGTCACTTCCACCACCACTTCCACATGGAAAAGTGTCCTTCTCCCAGAGCCCCTCTAGCTCAGGCAGGATTCTGCAGAGTTTCCTCACATGGAGTTGTATATATATATATTTATATATATATACACGTATATACATATATGCACACACAGGATGTGTGAGTGTGTACCTATGTAGATACATATTTTAAATGCATCAGTCATCCTAGTCTCTAAATGCCCAGGTGCCTTTATATACAGACACACATAAAAGAATATAAATAGCTAAAGGCAATATATTTAATTCAGCTGATCCTTATTAACCTCTGAGAACTAGAACTGGTCTGCAGGATGCAATCTGTAAAATGCATGGAATTCATGAAGGTTTCAGCAAAGGATTATTTTAGAAAGCTTCTCTGTTTTGAATACTTCTTCTATTTACTGCTTTAAGTATATTTGTTTCTTCTCTATCATAACTTAATGAGGTAGGAGAGGCAGAAGGAGGCTATATAAGCATGCCTTCTGTGGGTTGGTGTAGAAGAATTTATATTATAGTCCCAATTTCTATCACTTGCAAAGGAACAGTTCCAAGGAAACACGGCATGCTGCGTGTAATATTTCCTAGATCTCTCCCAAAAGCCACACAAATGGCACAACTCCTTTGCCTTGCTATTTTGGTAACCTTCCTCCAGATCATCAGTGAAGCTACATTCTCTGTGCCTTTGGAAGAATATTTTAGGAGGCCATAATTCAATAGTCGCTATAAATGTCAGTTACCAGAAGCCTTGGGATTCCTGCACTGATGGTGTGCTCCTAAATTTGAAACTAGATTCAATGCAATGTCAGAGCATGAGCATTTTCAGCATATATGGGCCATGCTGCTGCAGAAGTGAACATCTGAGTGCAAGATAATCTCCCCTGTCCAGAGGAAGTGTGCCTGTGTCCAGCCTTGACATGCCATTCTATTTGCAGGGGATGTCTATTTGTAACGAACCTGAGCCTTCTGACATGCATGACAAATGCTGTCAGAGCCAGCTCCTCAGCTGGGGTAAACTAGCCTAGAAAGACTGTATCTCCTTATAGATGCCTAAGATTTGTCCCAAGGAGTGTACATACACGGATGTATCTACAGCCACACTTTCTGAATAATCATCAAGACAATTGTTTTATAAACAAGGTGCAGTTTTCCAACTACTTTTGTGTGATTTATACTCGAATTTATTTTGCTCAAATGTAAGTAGTGATCACTGTGAAAACAAAGAGAAGAAAGAATGGAGTACTGCTTACTGTATGTGAACTGGGCACTTTGGGTATGGCAAAGGAAAAGAGTAATTCTTAGTTTTCTGGTCCTGTAGCATGGAGGGAGAAGCCAAATTGGTACATTTTATCTGTGCAGCTGTTTGCTTCAGAAAGAATTGCATTTTAAGAGAAAACAAAGGATGTTTTGAGCAGGGAGAGTAAGTCAGAGAAAAGTTCAGAAGTTATCAGACAATTACATTTACCTAAATTCCCTAGCAATGTAGACAGGCGGACCAGAGCTGTGCTGAAATGCATTAGCTGGTAATGTGTAGTCTTATGTTATATTCCTAATTGTCTTTGAAATGAGATATGAAGAAGGATAGAAGAGTACATAAGCATAGACGAAATTATGGTTAAGAAGAAATTTGTTCTGATTACAGTTTACACAAGTGTCATTAGCTTAGGATGAACCCTGCTCTCTCTTAGGATGAACCAAAGTGGACTGGAATAATTTATTCTTGCCAGTACTCATAAACTATGTTACTGCCAACATAAAAAATGAGAATCAGACTCACTAACTTCGTTTTGCAAATGCTGGTTGACAGCACAAAACACACACACACACACACACACAAAAAAAAACACACAAAAACACACCAGGTCACAAGAAGTCTGATTTGATGTAGTCTATTGGACTGAACTTGTAAAGAACTGCAGACCCCTGAATGCAGTTTTGGTGGGCATTTGGAAAGCCCTGCCATTCACTCTGCTAAGTTACTCTTCACATCAATGTTTTTTTTTTCATATTACATGTTAAGATAATGCCAGACAACACTGAAATCCAGAAAAGGTCCTGTAGTGCCAGGAGACCTATTTAATAAGAGAGTGAATGACACCATTGTCAGAAGTGACAGTGGATGATGCCATTGTCAGGAGTGATAATGTCAGCAGGAAACTCCTCCAGCACAACTAGTGGAGTACTGAAGCATTGTCAGGTTTTATATTGATTATACACTTTGATGGAGGTTCTTAAGTAAACGCATGGCTACCTTCATGAAAGAATTTAAGGCATGTGTTCACACATTGCTGTGGATATGCAAATAACCTATTCATCTGTGGGCAGCTCACAACAGCAGAAGCTGTGGTAGTGTTGTAGAAGTTACACAGTTTGCCAGAGAGCTGGCCCAATTTTGTTCTGCCTCATGCTTGATCAGCTAATTTCTACCTCCTCCTCATTCCTTTATCACTTGCATGGAAGAAGGAGGATCATCTGTCACTTTAAACAGCTCAGAATAAAATTGCTGAGCTGGTTCAGAAAATAAAAATTACTTTCCCCTTCGTAAATTACATGTGCATCATATGGAAGTGGCAAAAAGAACTATGGGTACAATATTGTAAGCTCTTAAGCAAAATCTTATTCAAAAGAATAGCTCTATGCCTATATAAAGATCCACTCATGAAAGTAAAGGAGTATCCCAACACAGGGTTAAATAAGGAAACCTATTGTAGATAGTTCTGTTGGAGGGCCCTTTCAAAGCATATCTCATCTTAGTGTGCATTAACACACTATCCTGAAGTGGTCTACAAGCTTTGAAAGCATTGTGACGAATGCCCCATACTGACCTATGTTCCTCATATTTTGCATGAGGGATTCTTTGATGGAATTGATACCAATTTACAAGAATTCTTTCTTCATAGGCAAATCCCACAATTTAAGATCTAATCCACTTTCATTAGAAATCAGTCTTTATCGGAATGGAATCAGTCTCTTAAATAATCCTCAAACATGCAGAGATGCATACACTTGAAGAGTAACTTTTGTATACCTCATTAGCTATTTCAGTTCCAAGACTTTATTTTGCACATAAAATGGTGCCAAAGTTCACATTATTTTCTTGTAACTAAACTATACCTCATATTCTGACTCAGTATGAACTCACAATTGAGATGGTAAATTTGTGAGAAACACAAAACTGTCCAATCACTTGTTTGTGAAATTGCTTTTATTTTTATATACGTGCTGTGCACAATAGTTTAATGTATTAATTAAATAAACTTTTATACATCTTTCGATAGTGTGTTGACTCCCAATCTCTATTAATAATGTTTTTTTTTTGCTTGCTTCAGTGCTGCTGTATTCAGAAAAAAATACAGTTTTTATTCAGCTCTTGAACCAGAGAAGCTGATAGAAGTCCTTCAGACTTCTTCCCTGGGAAGTCAAGAGAGAGTCATGTGTTGTGGAGAAATTGGAAGTTTCACAGAAAAGAAGGAAAACTTTAATCTGATTAAAGATGAGCTGTCATATTCACCAAGTCACATTCCAGTGCATTTTTACCTGAGGAGGTTCCAGTGCTGCTCTCCTGTTGTTAATCTTTCCAATGTATCATTTCCTATGCACATCCACTACTTAATTAAATAAGGAAAACTTTTTATAAATGGCTTTTTCTTCTTCCTTGTAACTGACTTGGGAGGGCAACTTTCTACATCCATCTGTGAAGATATTCTCCTCACTATGCCTCAAAGTTGGGTACTTTGGAAACCCTGCTACATTTCAGTGAGTTGGTACGTGTTGCTTTCCCTCTCTACACTCCCATCCTGCCATGAAATGAGTCCTTTAGTTAGCTAAACGATCACAGACTTCTCTCAGTCGTGGGACATGAAGTCAGATATTAAAAAACAATAGCTGGGAATCTGCTTTCCAGCTCCAGTGCACTGTTTAACCAATGGCCAGCATGATACTTCAGAGTAGACATGTCTTCAAGGCTCTGATTGCTGGCAGCCCTTTTCAGAAAGGTAAGAGTATCAGCACTGTGGCCAAATACCTCTCTCTACATTTGCATTTTGGCTGCTCCCTTGTAATAACTCCCTTTGTCTAAAAAAGTCATAAATTGTTGCATATAATACATGAAATATTACATATTACATACAAGGCACATGGCCCACGTACAGTGACTAGAAACAACCAGACAACCTGCAGCTAATGTAAACTGCTGCAAACCAGTCCATCTCTAGCAAAACAGAAGCATATTTGATGTAGTAAGGGGTATATCTGCAGGGGTTAAGGAAAGGTCGCATGTGACAACCTCTAAAAACACTTTCAGAAATGGATTAGTTTCTGCTCCCTGTTTCACAGTTTGCCTTTTGAAAGGTGAAGGGGGCCAGACACACCAAAGTGCCCGCAGGGACATTGACAGCTCCTCTGCTGCCTCCTTGGTGCAGGGGCTGAATCATCTCTGGGAAACATTGAGAGAAAAGCTGGTGACTAAACCTCACATTGCTGTCCAGAGCCAAGAAAATCTTGGTTTAGCCTGGCTTTTACTCTATTTACAAAACTTTCTTCCTCCTCTCAAGCCATTTGAAATGCCATGGCATGCCTGTTTCTGAAGGTACATCCTGTGACACGACAACCTTATCCTTTTCCTCAGCACTTTGTGTCCTGCCTTGGCAGCTCACTCCTGTTCACCCAGACTTTGCTCCCAGGACTATAAAGCTGTAGGATGCTTGTCAGGAAGGAGAAGCTTTAATAGATAAGGACAAATGTGATTTAAGCAAAAAATTAATTGAATGGCTTAAAAAGGCACCTCTCTCAGCTCCTTGCACTAATCCTCTTCCTCTGGTCTCTTCTTTCCTCCATGCCTTGTTCTCTGAGCAGTTACTGAAAAAATAATGGCTCCTGTGAAATGTCTCTCCCTGTACCAGCAGCAGAGCAGAGGAATATCCCAGCATGTCTCTGCTCCCTTCTCCATCCCCATTCAGGCTGCCCTGTGCATCCCCTGGCCTGAGGCCATTGGCAGGGACAAATCATCTACCCATTTACTCAGGCTCTGACTTCTCTGGTGCTTCACTCTCCATGTGAAGCAGAAGGTGCTGTTCTCATTAGTTTGATGACCCTGGGTTGTCGATAGCTCTAGATAGGCTTGCCAGCCCTAAGCTGTCAAAAGGCTGCAGGGTGAGCAGCACAGGTAAAACAAAAATGCATTAAACCTTCCTGAAGCCATCAAAAACTGCTCTGCAATGGTAGTGAGTTTATAAATAAATTATTATATAGGAAAATATATGAAAGTCCCTGAAAGAACTGATAGCCTCTTCCCATCAGGCCATACTACAGGCTGCATCTGGCCTGCCACTGAGAGGAACCAGCTTTTCTGCAGGACCTCATTGCTACCAGCACAAGTGGCTGCAGAGATGTCCAAAGTTCCCCGGAGATAAAGAAAAGTAAGAGCTTTCTGATATCTAGGGGATGCAACACTATCTCCACTGTAGATAAACAAGATCTGGGGAAGGAATCAAGCATATTATTTGCCTGGCTTCAGCACAGCTCCAGACAACTGGCAAGGAAAGGGGCCACAATGTAATTCTGGTATCTAAATTCCATCTAATATCTATGCTCCTAGTGGCAGGTGGAATGACCTTTAGACCTCCTGGGACTGATTATTGTACTCTTTTATTTGTTTTTTATATTATTGCCCTTTGGTGGTTATTTTGTTATTTAGCAGCTAGATCTCAGAGACCAAAAATGGGTAAGGTCTCATGGGCCTGGACACAAGGAGGAAAGGAAACTATCACCCTTTGGTAATGACTGGATTCAGGTTTCAAGTCCTTCAGTATGTGAGTACCTGTCATATCCTTGTACAGAAGAGCCAATATTTTAACTGTGAAGCCAGAGAACATAGTATTTGGGAATCAAATATCTCTTTGATGAGCGACTTCTCTTAATACTAACTGATAAATTGATCATGAAACTACTTCACTTTTACTAAACATTTTCCAACCAAGAGATTTGCCAAGGTTTTTGCAAATATAAACCTGGATCCTGGTCATTAAAGTCAGTGCCACAAAGAACCTTTTAACAGACATAAAATTATGCGACTCATTGCATTGCCCCACTAAAACTGCTCCAGAAAATACTGATGGCAAGAAATGCTTTTAGCAGCTTGGAGCACCTTGAGTAGGAAAGCCGAGAGGAGCAGCCTTTTCCAAATTAAATCAAAGAAAGACAGCAATTTTAAAGTACATTAAGAAATCATCTTCTTCTGTGAGCTCAGTGAGCACTACATTATTACAAATAGTGCTATGGGATCATAAGTGATCATAAAGTGATACAGCCTCGGGCTTGTCTTCCACAAAAGAAACTCTGCAGCACTGAGAGCCCTGAGCAAGTTGCTGCCAGGGGGTAATATGCCATTTCCTGAAACTACACTTTAGGGAGAAAAAAACACATAAAAGGGGACCTTCACATACATAGAAACAAGCACATTGTTAAGAAATACACTTCAGAGAAATTTACTTCACCAGTAGAATTTCTAACATCATACAAGAGTTAGCCAATTCTCTACCAGTGACTAAGCCAGCCCATTTTTTTCTAGAAGAGCTTTCATTTTCAAACTTCAGACATTTCTTCTCTTTCTTGAGGAAGAAAGACAATTAAATCATCGCAAGGATTCTTTTCAAACTTACCAGGAAAGTCAGCCTTCAGGGAGAGATTAAACTTTGAAAATCTTCAACCTTGGAGATATTTATGTTAAGGGAAAATTCTGTAATTCGTGGATGGAAGAAGTCTTCTGGAGAATACTATTTTGTATATTGTAGTATCAATTTCACCTTTTAAAAACCAGTAATACATAGTCATATTAATACACAGGATCTGGAAACTTGAGTACAGTATTCTGGTTGAGGTTTAAAAAACTCCACTGGACAAGACCCTGACCAACCTGTTCTAGTTTTGAAGCCGGCTTTGAGTTGAACTAGAGATCTTTGGAGATCTTTATTCTACAATAAATTATTTTATTTAGAATAAAATAGCAGAATAGTAGCAGAATAGCAATAGAATAGAAACTACTGTGCCAGAATTTCAAGAAAAATATAGCCAAATATTTTCCCAAGGGAAAAAAATTATTTTCAATGAAGTAAAAAAAATTAGTTTTTTAGATCAAGAAAGTTTATGGT
Organism: Rhea pennata; assembly: GCF_028389875.1. Lineage (NCBI taxonomy): Eukaryota > Metazoa > Chordata > Aves > Rheiformes > Rheidae > Rhea > Rhea pennata. The sequence goes on along the minus strand of NC_084663.1, from coordinate 83,305,439 downwards.
AGAAAACAATCAAGTTTTAGTTACTAGAAGGTTCTTACTTCCAGCCAGCTTAAAGTGTAGCAACACGAGACATTTTAGTGTTTATATATTTTTTCTTTCTTGTTAATATGAATTGAACGGGAATTGACAGAGTGACACACTGTGATTTTGAAGGGACAGGCTGTACTCTCTCTCACCTGACGTTTAGGCTGCTGTGAGGAAGGGAGGAAGTAGGTTCATACTTGCCTTGTGTATTTCACCCAGTTTTTGCTCTCAACACTGGTTCTAGGTGCAGCACAAGAGTCTTGGGATGCAGTTTTGACTCACTAGGTCCTGTGGAGCCCTTAATTGCCTCCTGATCCTTTTCTCATTCAACAGAGGTCACTGAGTCTTTGTACTGCATTGAGACTGCAGCAAAGATGTCACTGAATCACCAGCAGCTGCGAAAAGTTTAGAAGCATGCTGAGAAATGCAAAACAAAGATGGGAGCTGGGCTAAGCTCCTCACAGTTCAGGAAAATGCTACACAAGCAACAGAGTTCCTTGATCCTGTCATATGTCGTATGTCAGCTAAATTAAGCCTTGCAGAAGGCTGGGCCAACAGCCTTCGTCAAACATGCCTTCTGGGCCTGATTATGATCTTATCTGAATTGGACTGACTGGTTAAGAACATAACCCCATGAGCAGCTCAGAGGTTCCTCACAGCAAAGGTAACAAAGCAGGATACTCTCAACTGGTATTTCTTTTGGGAGGGAGAGAAAAGGAAATGTCCCAGAAAAACATCTGGAGAGAAGTGAATGCAGAATGGTGAGGGAAGAAAAGGAAAGGGAGAGCGGGACGGGAAGTAAGATAAAATCAATAATTTATAAAAATACAAAAGAAGATAGCAGACAGAAATTTTTCCAGTGCCTGTGTCTATGAAAACCTATTTGAGTGCAAAAATGAATGCACTGTCATGAGGGGCTAATCACAGCCCGCAAGGGGGTCTTATGTAAGTATTTTGTCCACCCACCACATAGTGCTTTAGCAAATTGTAGATTTTGAAGTCTGCTCAGCAAGCTGACAAGACCCAAAGATGTGCAGACTAGGTCCTATCTGACAGGAGAACAGCTACCCTGCTGCTGTGACCCTCCTCACTGGGTTCCTGGATGCCCACTGGGTTTGCTCATTACCTAATTAGATTGACAAGATCAGGAGGTTCTTCTTTAACTGGAGGACTCAAAATAAATGCTCGGTTCAATTCCCACTGTTGCCAAGGAAAGCAGAAGATATTTGTTATCTTTGACAGACATTTGGAGACCATGATCTACCAGTGACTTGAGCGTGCTGATCGGTATTGGCCACGTAACATAAGTTGCACTCATTAAAGGAAATAAACAGCCCTAAATCTCTTTTGTGTTGCTTCTTTTCATTTTACTTGTATCATTCACTGACGTCATCCATTAGGAGGACTGAACCAGATCCCAGGCATTTAATTATAGAAGACATTGTTCCTTGGGAAAATGATCTAACAACAAGCTCTTGTGTCTCAGGTTCAGAGTCACAAATGACTCAGCAGAAGAAGAACAGCATTAGGTTTCCTCATCAGGGCACAAGAGTGAAGAAAGAAATAAGAATCTTTTCTAGTTTTTGGATAACTAAGGGGAGACTGAGGCTAAGCCAAACAGTGGGGGAATCTCTAGGTTTAATATATATATATATACACACATACATACATACACACACACACACACACACACACACACATACACATATATATATATATATATATAATCCAAACTGGATGTAGAGTTAAGAGCAGTGATCTAGCCTGGGTGATCAAATATATGTCACTGGAAAAAAATCCTAAAGACAAACAACCAAGCATGCAGCCACAAGCAGAGATATTTTTTTCTTTCCAGCCAAGCTCCGAATCCAGCTCAACCCAAAAGCATGTTTGTTTTGGAAGCTGTAGTCTGCTGAAAAGTTTTTGGGCAAAATCCAAGGGGCAAATAAGTGCTGATGAGCTGAACAAGCTGTGTCCTTGGATGATAAGATATGAACACATTATTCAACCTGTTACTGCATGCATTCATATTATTATTCGTTATTTTGTTACAGTGTATGGACAAAAATGCCTTGATAAGGACTAAATTTCTGTCCCTTTAATTGATTTTTTGCCATCTCTGATTTTAATGCATGCTTCCTATTTCATGGACCAGAGCTTGTAGTACAATAGCTCCCCCAAGGACAATGCAACCGTACCAACCTAGATCAGATGAGATATCGTCAGGGATAATGTATAAACCCACTGAGCTGTTGGCAGTTATATTTGTTTCGAGGCTGTCTGGAGGACAGCACCTATTTTTTTCTTAAATATTCCTTAGGAAAACTAATCCATTCTGAATCATTCCAGGTGGTCAGAGCCTTTTTTCTCATGAGGTTACTCTGTCTGGGGCTTGACCAGGGCTCACCAGGCCAGCACCAATCATCCAGTTGATTCAAGAAGCAATAGGTCTGGTGCTGATCCCAACAGATTGTATGAAAGCTAATTATGATGACTGGCATAGGTGTCATTCAGTGAGAACGTCATTTCTTTTCAGTAACGCTTTAATTGTTACCCAGTAGGGACAGGATAACTTACATTTACCATAGGGTCAAAACACAAGCAGTTACTACAAAGTAGCAGACACAGTATAAATCCTTCACCTATTGTGACTCACGGTAGTTCTATCACGCAGCTGGCCTTCAGATCTCGGGCTGAGCCAACAGGAACAGCAAGTACCACAGGTAACTTATTTGACTCTAATCTCATAATCTTGGTTGATCTGACCCGGAGTGTGTCAGTGAAAATATGTTAAACACATCTGCACTTTAATATAACTATGTGCATGTAGTTAACCCTCTACAAAAGCATTAATGCTAGTGCTGGACTAACAGTAATATTGGGAAATAAGAAACTTTACATAAATCATAAGATTTCCCAAAATAAAATAAGCTGGCAGCATCTTTCTAGTCATCATACAATGCAATACAAGAGGAGATGGTTGCATAAACTGATTTTCTTATTGAGGCCGTGTTCATGAATTCTCAGTATTCTTGAAGACCTAGAAATAATACATCAGGAGAAAAAATACACTTCTGTAGATGAGACACTATCTAGACAGGCAGGTCAACAGTACTGGATATGTCAGTGACAGACAAACCATAGCATAGGACAAATTTCAGAATCTAGGTGGGCAAGTTGCAACCCTTCCATGTCAGATACCAGGAAATAGTACTTTGCAATGATAATGACTAGAGCAGTAGAAAAGGTGGAAAAGGGCAGGGGATGGGGGTGGGGCAGGTATGTGTGTTACACTCTGCAAAGCTTGACTGAATGTGTTGCCATTCTGTGTGCAGATTTTAGAAAAGAAACTTGCAAATTTCAATAGAGGACAAGGATAACATCAAATAGGAGTAGTTTTCCACAACAGTCCCTAGAACAGTCAAAATGCAGGTCTATAAGCCACTTTGAACACTAAAATTTCTTTTGTAAAATATTATGCATGACCTCAGCTTAATATTGACTTGGTCACTAGTTGCCATGAAGGTATTATTGCCCAGAAATGGAGATTGACTGATGAACGCAGTATGGAGTAAGGGGCCATGATCCAAGAGATATAGTCGTGTTTGGGGTGAGTCAGTGAGCTAGGTGGTCTCTGTCATGTGAAAACATCCACTAGGGCAATGGAATGGATAAAAATAACAAGATGTTGGGGAAAAAATTGCATTTCTAAGTTTAAGAAAATCATCAGCCAACAAATCCTTGTTTCTGGAAAACTGAGCAGTTAGATGAGAGTCCAACATTTCAATAAAGATGAGAAAAGTAGCCTGCTTATCTTCTTTGAAACAGAATTAATTTCCCAACCAGCCTTGTCATGACACCCTCTTGTGCCAGCTATAACACTGGCCAAAGATCAGCAGGGGCTAGGTACAGGATCAGTGCCCTGACAGCAGATGAACCTGTGCAACCAGGGCACCATGTGGTACAGGCAGCAAGTCCCTCTTTGCCAGCAGCAAATGCCAAGAAGGTAACACGAATGACTGTTGTTGCTGCAGAAAGTTGTGTATCTTCTTGGAAATCCATTTTGTGATGAAAAACCTGAATCAGGGGCAGAATTCAAAGTAAGCCATTGCCAGGTTTCCATCTAATCTAGTCAGTCCTTGTCTCCACCAGCCTGCTCCCAGTGTCCCTACCACAGACATACCTCAGCAGACAGTCTACATCTTCTGAACAAAGGTGAGCAAACACAGCTACCTGTGGAAGGACAAAGTCATTATTATATGCTTTGCCCTGCCTTGTTCAAAGTTTGGTCTCCATATTGATTTAAAGGAATCCAGAGTCATATACGAGCTTCACTGATGTCAAGAAACACTACAACAGACTAGTAGTTTCCCACCATAGCCATGTTCAATAAGCACAGAGAGGTAGGAAAAAAATAAATACGTCTTTAAAAATCACAGTTACTTTGTCTGGCATCACTAAAATGGCTTAGTCTTAATAATATGCTTATTGCACAGTGGCCAGTGTGCACAGGCACATTTTTTTGTATGCTGTAATTTTGCATTTCTACAGCATGTGGTAATTAAAAGCCATTTTAAGGTAAGTTTAACCTGAACTTTGAATTTTCTGAGTTTAAAACACTTGGTTTTGGGATAACTGCAATACATAAGTAATATATTTTACCCTAATTACTGGTTTTTACCTTCAGTCTTAATGGATTTTTAAAGTACAATCTTTCTACAGGAATTGGATATTACAGAACACTTAGAGCACACAATTTAAAACAAAGCACTATCCATGGAGATAACTGGGAACTAATCAATTCACTTTTTTCTTTTTTTATTTGACTAAAGCAAAATGTTTATTGCATGTTCTTTTCCTGGTTTATTTTGCTTTGATTCCTCCTTTTTTTTTCAGTGCCATTCATGAATATAATGTTACTCTGTTTGGTTTGTAAACATTACTCAGAAATGCTTTATAGTTGCTTTTCAAATCTTTTAATCAAGATCTATTGCAGTTTCAACGTATCTTTTAAATTTTGAGAGGCTTTTGTTTGTTTGTTTGAATCTGAAACCAATCTGATGCTAGAGAGGTCTACTTCTAAATGTTATCTCTTTAGAAAGAAAAAAATAGAACTTGTGCAATCATTAAAATGCAGGTACAAAGCTTTGGAGATAAATTGGTGTGACTAGACTACCTAGACACTATTTCCAGTTATCTCTAGATCCAATATTATTGCTGGAAATTTGAGGACTTAAGGGGTGTGAACAGCATACTGATTTTTTCTTTACAAAAAAAGATTTGGAAAAATAAAAAAAGAAAATCATTGTTTAAGAAATCTTTTCTGGGGATTAAGTAGGACAATGGGACTGTGTTTGTTACAGCTGTAAGCACTGGAAAATTTGGAAAGGACCCACAGGAAAAAAATCAAATATCTTCTGAAGGAGAAGAACCTCAAGCAACCAGAGGGAGATACGCAGGACACCAGATAGAGTATGATGTAGGGACATGACAATGAACATGCTTGGAGATTTCTAAAACTTGACTGAACAAGGCCCAGAGGAACCTGATATAGCTTTGAGGTTAGCTTTGCTTTGAGCACAGTTGACAAGAGGTCCAGAGCAACCTAAATAAAAAGATAGAAAGATGATCAGTAACCATCCTAAGGTCTCAGAAAGTCCAGCCTCTCTTTCCCATCTCATTTTACATTAAGAGACCTCTCCTTGTAGAAAATTTCACAGATTTGCTGATGATCTGCCTAGTCCTTCTGCTTCCTGTTATTGCTTCCTCCAGACACCTGCACAAACCCAAAGCAACATCCTTTTATACTACAGCTCAGGAACTTACTTCAACCAACCATTTGTCTTCAGCCTACTATATTATCCTCAAAGAATCAGTTTGTGACCATTCCTTCCAGTGCTATGCTTCTAAAGTGTTTAAAACTGGAGAGACTAATTCTGTCTCCATATTGGTCACTACATCTCAGATACTGTGCTGGGATCCTCTCTGCTAAATTTTAACTCTTTCTTTTCCACTTTCTTTTCCATAGTATCCTTCATCAGCTGAACTTGACTTCCACTGATTAAGTGGTAATACATACCTCTCCATTTCAGTGCTAAGACTCTAGATTTTGAAAATACTGGCTCTGTTACAGCATTTCCCACCACCCTATCCTTTAAATCATTCTCTCCCTCCTACACACCTTTTCTTCTGAGGCCTTAGTCAAATGTTAAACAACATAACAGCACCAGGAAACACAAGTCCTCTTTAACCCTGGATAATCAAAAGCTTCTGTTTCAAGTCTGAAAAAAAAATTGTATAGGAAAATGTGAGTTCCCCAAGGGCACATTTCTGTTTATATTGATTTTGTTTCCAGGCCAAACAAGAACTGAAAAGGAATGAAAGGCAGCAGATGCTCTGGGGCCAAGCACTCTGAAATGTCTCACAAACAGCTGAGCGTCGGCCTTTAAACTATAATGTAGCCAAAAGGAGACCTTTTGAAGTTGCTGTTTGCCTTTTTGCTCCCCTGCCCTACACATGAAAGGGAGACGATTATAATTATCTTATTGGTTAAAAACACAGACACAAACACACACACACGTGCACAAATCATAGCATCTTACTGACTTTCAAAGTTAGCAGCTACCCAAGTCATTCTGGCTCTCCTCCAGCACAGATTTATTATTTTTTCGAAGGCTTTTCTCAGCATGCCTTTCCATTTCTTTGCCAGCCATGGTGGATTTAGTCCTATATCCTAGAGTGACCTCTAGTGGTTTTCCTGCAGTGAGAGTCTGTAGTCCATAGCTGACTTTAAACCTACAGGGGATGTCGAACATTTGGATGTTCAGGCTTCTTCTGCTGAGCATTACTACCTCGAGTGATAAATTATGCAAGAACATTAAGTTAAGTGACATTAGAGTATATAGAAAACAATGGAAAGAACAATGGAGGGAAGAAAAGATCATATAGTGAAATAAAAGATAGGCAAATGCTACAGGTTCTTACTACTGGGCATATGGATTTTATGTTATATAGAGTGAACTGAACTGAATCAAAGTGTTCAGACTAGGATCCTGGCAGTAGCAGGAACAACCAAAGACATTCAGTGAAAGCATGCAGCGACCTCCATGTTAGAGAACAGACTGACTTGTGGTGTCTCGTTTTGGTTGAAAAAGCATGAGAGCTGATACAAGTATGTGTGAAGGAACAGAATTAGCTTGAAATTCTTCTTCACTTTTATCGTACATTATATCTTTTTCACTTTTATGGTAAATTATATGAAATGACAAGTTGTACACTGAAAAAATAAAATACATGTTTTAAATATATGTACTTTTAAAGTCACAGATTGTCTGGAGAACTTACTGCCAGAAGATACTGAGAAAGGGAGCTTAGTTCAGCCACTTGTGACCTTCAAGTGGACTACCTCAAAGTTTGCTTGTAGACAAGTCACAGCAGCTCACATAGCTACAAATGGAGAGGTCCATTTTGTGCCTTCTCCCTTCACTTTCTTGATGTACCCCCTCACACCTCCACCTCCTGCCTTGATCATTTGTCTCCCACATACTTTTATGCCAGGACCCATCCCTGATCCCCACTAGTTCTCATTTCTGTCATCCCAGGTCCACATACAACTTACCTGCCCATCACCAAGCCTATGAGCTGATCCACAGGGCTGATGAGTCTAGGTGCTCGCCTAGGCTGCAGGACAAGCAGCTCCTCCCTGGCCAAGACTTCCTGTCCCCCAAGGAATGTGCACCATATTGGGCTTCCTCCAAGAAGTATTTCCTTGGCAATGGGAAGTATTAGCAGCTCCCATAATAGACTGTGACCATTCTCTATTCCACAACACCTATGAAAACTGAGACCCTTCAAATGATGGAAGCACTCTCTGTTTAAAAAAAACACAGCCTCTTAGAGACTGGTCCTGCTCCACCTGGGAGTTTTGCCAGTGATTTCAGCTGGAGGAAGAGTAAGTCCCTTCATTTGAGATAGTTAGAGCAAAACAGCACAAGCAGCATTGAGAAGGCCCTTCTTGGATACTTACAAAGAGGGTAGCCCAAGCCATTACTTGCTTCCTCCTCAGAGTGCAATGCAATGTTGGGGCTTTCTGTTTATGTGTGTCTTTACTGTGTTAAATTTTGAAAATCCGTAGTCTCTAAAAGCTACTTGTAAAAAGCTGCCTCCTTTGGAAATGGCAAACGAGAGTGGAAAGCTTCTTCCAGTCTTCCATCTACCTGAAAAGAAAAGTCCCAAGAAGAAAAGACAAGCGCTTCTCAGGAAGACTATATGGCCTGCATTATACAGCGATAGGTGTCCAACAGCTACTCCTGCAATATTCATTGTCTGCCTGTCCAGGTGAATTAGCACTTTTAAAACTGGAAATGGCTTTCCAAAACATCTACTACATGGAGAAAAGGTGAAGAGAAAAAATAGAAGACCCAAGACCATACATTTGGCAAGCACACTGCAGAAACCGCTAGTACACGTTGCGGTCCCAGATGCAGTGGGCTGTGCTTACTTCATTTATTTCACGTAGGTGAGCCTAGCCAGGATGTTTGCTTTAGTCGTGGGCAGTGTGACAAGGATGGGACGTCCAAATAAGGTCACTCAGGATGTGTTTAACAACATCGGGTAAAGTCTGTGGCAAAGGTTCATGCACACACATGCACACAAGGCATCCATGGTACATACCAGTGTCCTGGTGTGTCATTATTCCAAGAATAACTACTAGAGAGGCACTCCACCCTTGTACTTCCAACACCGAAGATGTGATTGTCCTATAGCCAGTTATCACAGTGATTTTAAGGAAGATGGAAGAAGGGAAAGGTGTCCCTGAACCTCTGACCTCTTGGAAGAGATGCAATGCAGAGGAAAGTTTGAAAAAAGGAGGTGGTTTCAGATTTGTCAAGCCAAATTCCCTTGTGATCTTCGAAACAGCAGAAAGCAGGAAGCTTTCTGAGTATCACCCCAGCTACCTGGGAAAGGAAGGGGCAATTCTTCCCCATTCTCACATGGCTCCCACCTATGGGGACAGGCTGGCAAACAGCAAACATCTCCTTGCCCTCAGCCAGGACAGAGTTCTGCAAAGTCACACACCTGTTTAAATATAGGTCAGCACGCTTTATTAGGCAACAGCCCTGCATGGGCGTCTACATGTTGAAAGGCAGTCAAACACTGTGAGGAGACGTGCATTTTTACTTATCAGAGGATCCTGGAAAGCAACCTCTTTATACTTAGTAAGCATTTTTTAACCCGCAAATTTTTGATGGTGCATAAAGTACTTTTTAAAAGTCTGCATAAGGTAACTAAGAGTGAATTTCTTCTAGTAACTTCATGTGTTGTACTTGTCCTGCAGACTGAAGTGATAAGCAATGAAAGAAGGGAGTTACCTTATTAGCAGCTACACAAGGGAGGGCAGGCAGCTGCCAAGGTCAGGATTTGACAGATTTGAAACCATAAGTTATGATCAAAAATGATCTGAGGCTGAAATGCAAAGTGTTCAAAATGGGGAAATGTCAAGAGCTCAGGCTCCTCTGGCTACCCTAATTCAGTTCTGTTGGTGTACAGTCTGGAGAATAATTTTTAGTTAAATGATCATATTTAATTAAATTACAAAACGTCCCACCACACATTCATCTCACTGGACACAGAAAGTGATTATGTTTACTTACAGATACCCAGTATTTTGGGTCTATCAATCACTGTATGCCCTGGACTAGTACTTGCAGTAAGTGGTAGGCCTCAGTAGTGAGGCATGAGTCTATCACCACTGACACCCAGCACCCAGATCCAAGAGCTCTGCTAGATCTCTGCTGCCTCCAAAGCAAAGAGGTGGGTGAGGGGTGAGGGCCAGGAGGAGAAGGGAAACAGGGTGTGGGAAGGCACAGAGCATCAGCTGTTTTCTCAAACACATTTCAGCCTGCAAAGTGGTCTATTTAATCCACCCCTTCCTCTTCAGCAATGTGGTTAAGGGGGACTTTCCTCATTGTTCATTAGCACTGCCAGGAAAACAATCTCATTGCTGCCTTTGGGCTATCAGTGATTCCCACTGCCTTTGAACGATGCTAAGAAAAAACCTGTGTCCTATGTTGCCTGACCCCAGCTGTGCCATGTCCCCTTCATGGGAAGTGGGAAATACGGCCATACCTTCATGCCAGAAAGGTCCGTATTTGGTCCCCTTTGCTAAGGGACAGGGCAATCCTGTCCTTTCCCACCAGCACATCTCAAGCTCCACGTGTGTCCCAGCTGCTGTCCTTACTGCACCCACCTTTGCTCCTCTCTGCTTAAGAGGCTCTTAAGAGCAGGGACCAACCTGCTTTCCTGAATTATTTATTTGAATTAAGGCAGCATTTAAAGAAGAACAACAATTCTGAGGTTGCAGGGCTTTTTTTTTTTTTTTTTTTTTTTTTTTTTTTGCTTCGCTTTAGAACAAGAACAGACTACAAGATGATGCTGCACCTAATTCTTTAGGTACTGAAGAAAGCTGTCTTGATTGGTCAAACATCTGAGAATGGTATAGACAAAAATGAAATATATATCAACATATATAGCACAAGTTACAAAACTATTGTTGCTACTGTTGCAATAGCACAAAGATTTAAGAGGAATAAGGTTGTAATCACTTTTATTAAACTAACAAGTAAGCAAACTTTCATAGGCTTGGTTACTTCACCAACAGCTGAATAGGTAGGAGAAGTTAAGTGCCATATCTACAGAAGGAATGACATATCGACAGAAGGAATAAATGGATCAACCTGGAATAAAAACAAAGTAAGCAGACTGCCAAAAAAGCACCACCAATGTGAATATAGATTTAAAGCAAAAATATCTATTAAAAGGCAAAATCTGCATTACCATCCTGACAAGCAGAAACTTAAATAAATTTACTTTAGCCTGTCAGCTTAAACAAACACAACCCAGCACAGCCTGGAGTGTTACTGACCCCGTGAGAAATTTTTGAAAATGCCAAACAGTTTAAGCACCTGAAAGTAGTCTTTCCTTGTCTGCCACACAAAAAAGGAAAGAAAGAGCTTTCAACTGGCATGTGCTGAGATGATTGAATACATTTTTCAAAAGCATAAGAACTGTTTCTCAGCAGCTAAGACATCAGAGAAAAATCATATCTGTGTATAAAGGTAAGTGCAGACAAAAATCATGACGAATACAAAATATCACACCAGAAAAACTCCATTTACAAAAAGATCACAAAAACTTCCAAGAGCATACACTATCCTATATATACTTCTGAGGTATATGTATCCATATTTCCACAGTAGTCTGCATGAAAGGGAGTAAAAGACAAAAAAAAGAAAAAAGAAAGAAAAAAAATAAAGAAAGAAAGAAAGAAAAATAAATCCTTGGTTCTAATAACAGATTGAAAAAATATGACTGGCTAATTTCACAATTAAAGTAGATACTTCACTTAAAAGAAAAAAATATATATCCCTCTTTTCCTTCCAAAATAGCTTTTAAATTAAGACAGTAAAGTATTTCAGATGTTATATCCAGTAAAACATTTGCAGCCTTGATTGCCTCTCAGGGAAGTCAATTTTGTTAATCTACTCAGTTTAAGATATGACCCTAATGCACTTTGCATAAAATTGCTGTCATTTACACAGGTGTATATACACTGACGTAAGTCTTTAGATTTACACAGGTGTCTCAGAAGAAATTGGCAGAGTTTTGCTAATTTTAAACAACAAAAAATTCAGATCAGCCTTTTGCAGTTGGTTACAGTTGTATAAATCCATAACATGCATGGTGCTGGCGGCATTTCTCCACAGCTTGCTAAGAAAACTGAGAATCTGACATCCTGTGTCCAACTAGAGGCTATAATTTACTTATATCTCTGCTTGAAAGTACTGGACCTCAGACTGCTAGAAATAAATACCTCTTTTTAAAAAATTTTAAAAAATGATAATTTTCAGTATGCTCTTCAGTTTTATATTCATTGTTTGAAAGAAACCTTAGTATAGCCTGGTTTCATAATCCATCATCATCATTTTACCTACATAGCCACTTTCCCATTAACACAGTAATTTCATTATGTAAATGGAACTTTTTTTTTTAATCGGAAAATTTGCAAAGCCACGAACAAAGTAAGCAGACTGCCAAAAAAGCACCACCAATGTGAATATAGATTTAAAGCAAAAATATCTATTAAAAGGCAAAATCTGCATTACCATCCTGACAAGCAGAAACTTAAAATTTGTCAGGACAACTGAAATGTGGGTACCATATCGTAATCTATTTTTGAATGTTGCTTTACAGTTATTACTTTTTAATTTGTTCATTTCCCTTCGCAGTTCTTCCAAGTGTTCTGCTATACCTTGCTATATTTTGTTACTTGAAGTAACAAAAATGTGCCAAGATGAGTCATTTCAATGCTGATTCAGGTTCTAGATCTACTAGCCATGCTAACATACATGGCTCTATAAATGATTACCAGCTAGATGTACAATGCAGGAACAAACATGCAACTTCTAAGCATCTTATAGGCAGTTTTCAGCTGTTTGGCCAACTTCAAGTTACTTAAGTGACTCAAAATGAAACAGAAGAAATAAATGGGAGAGCTTATTTCAAGAGGGCTGTGCTCATATCAAGCTTCTATTGCTTAAACTGGGTAACCCAAGTTTCAGTCCAACAGGCTCACTGCTGAATTTACATCACTATGAATGGGGAATCCAGCCCAGATCAACCTAATACCCGCTTCTGAAACATCTTCAAAATTTTTAGCAGTATTTGGTGTTTCTGCCAAACCAGAATGTGTTTTGGAAAACTGAGGGGAAGGTGGGAATCTGAACAAATATATCTGAGAAAAAAGAAAGTTCAAAGTCTAAAGGGTCATTCCCTTCCCTTCCCTTCCCTTCCCTTCCCAAAAAGCTTTCTGTGCAGCACAGTGGACTGCTCTTCCTGGATTTAACAGTAGGGGTGTGGGAAGCTCTCAGATGTCACAGGCTTGTAGATAACATTTGAACATATGATTAGCTTTTGTGAGCTGTCTTTAGAAACCTTACATTTGTTCCCTCCCGCACCTTAACCAGAGAACCTACGTGCTTTCCTTCCCTTGAGGTTTCAGGCCACTTAAAATGCTGCTTTGACAAAACCCAAGGATGTGGAGAAGTTTTTCCTGTGTGATGTCACTTGGCTGCCCTTTATAAGCCTCTACAAAGAAGAGGGGAGCCCATCTGAGGATTCATGCTCCAAACACACGCAAACAAGGGAAAAAGAGAAGCAAAGAGGAGTATCAAGTTTCAGATAACGACCAGCCACTAAGGACAGAGAGCCATGTCACAAGCCGATCACTACAGCTGCTTGGGGTACATGCTGCTAGCGTTCTGCAGTCTGAAGGCTACCACTGCCTTTCTCAACTCCTCACCGCTGCTGAATCCCAGCTCGGGGAGCACAGATCGCCTGATGCACCTGTACACAGCTACGGAGAGGAACAGCTTCCACCTCCAAATCAATGCCGATGGCTACGTTGATGGTGCCCCACAGCAAACCATTTACAGTAAGTAGCTTGTTATGGACCCCCAGTCTTCATATGAACAGGGGAGAGGGCACTTTTTTTTTTTTTTGTCTTTTCACTAGCTATCACAAATTCCATCCTCCTGGTGGGCAAGCAGACAGCTGTGAGATGGAAAACACACGTAATTATAATCTTCCTTTTGTTTAACAAAAAAATTGCTTCAAAGAAATCTAGCAGTTGGGGATTCTTCACCTTTATAATAAGTTCTATGATTCCTGTGATACTCTGCAAGTAAAAACAACCAGAATTATCTTTCACTTCATGATTTTACTCAAAGCTTCTTGTGGAAGTCCTAATGAGAGGTTGGTGATGACGTGCCCCAAATAGCTTCTTCCTATTTCAGTGATAGCATCTGCAAAGGAAATACACTGAGGGAACTCATGATAGCAGTAGTGGAAAACTAGTTGTGTCCATAAAAACTTTTTTGGGGGGTAGAGAGCTGATCACTATCTCTAAGCAACTATGTACAGTAGGTCACTTCCTTCCAAATGCATCAGTACTTCTCTGCATTGAAAATTGGTTTGTGCAACAAGCTTTAGATTTGTGCCTTTAATGTGCCACATGACAGAAATACAATTGTGCATAGAACATGGGTCACTGAATATGCAAATTTTGACTAAACAGAGGAAATTGCAAAAGGTCAGATTCTCATAAATGAAGTGCTAAGTCTTTGGAGTGCAGTGTGGCTCTCAAATTATCTCATTATCATCATCTCTTTTCATGCAAAGTTAAGGTATCCTTCTTTCTTTGTTGTATACCTAGCCCAAACATCATAGGTAGTAGAAAAATGATCTTTTTTTAAATTTAGGGTTCTTTTATAACATTCTAGAAGTCTCCTTTTTTTTAATGCTCACATCACAAGTAACTTTAAAACAGAAAGTTATTTTAATTATTATTATGCATAGTATCTTCTTCATCTACTCAGCTAAAAATGTAAGCATATCCAGTGATATCTGTGTATGAGTGTACGAGGAATAAAATACTTTTAAAAAGTTATAATTTAACTAAGGAGAAAAAATAATCAAATTCTGCTATGTTTTTGGTCAAGAACCAGAATGATGGTGTAGAGAACCACAGTCAACAAATAGCATGCTTCCCCAAGCTGTCACAAAGCAAATATACAGATTGTTGGAACAGCGGAGGAGAAAGTGTGAGATAAGACAAGGAAAGGAGTTGTGAAAGGAAAATGACTGAACCTCTGTCAGGTCACCATAGTCCTGCTGAGACACATGAGAAGTGCAAAGTTTGGTACCAGGGCTGGAATAACCCCTAGTGTTGCTACAGGCTGGAGCAGTATCACTGCACAGAAAGAGCCCTGCTGGACAGGAGGGAGCACAGGTTACAGGGTTACAGGGAGCACCAGGTCACATATGAGCCAACAGCACATTTGTCCACGTTTGAGTGGAACGTTGACTTAAAGACCCCCAGGACAGCCCTTCAAACCAGCAATTCTGTGGATCTTTGAGGCCATAGTCCAGCGCAGAACAGGATTAGACATCTTTGTTTTTCTGAACAGGTGCCCTAACGATCAAGTCCGAGGGTGTTGGCTACGTAATAATCACTGGAGTGAAGAGTGGCCGCTACCTATGTATGGATATGAAAGGAAACATTTTTGGATCGGTGAGTGACCTTCACTAAGACTCACAACTGAGGCAGATGCAGCCTGCTGTTCTTACAGTAGTGCCAGTTTCCTCAGCTAGGGCAAATCTGTGTAGCTTCATGTAGTGAAGGAGGATGCAGGTTTAAGCCAGGTAAGGACCTGTCACTTAGGTTAGATTTTCCTCTTCTGGTCAATTGTATTGAATTGTAGAGCTGACAGAAGTCATGTGAGTCCTGCTGATCTAAGTGAGATCAGAATGAAATCTAATGATGAACCAGCCTGAATTCTTGCTGTAGTCTATAGCTATGGCTTGGAAATAACTCAAGACAATGCAGCTCCCTCAGAGAAAACAGTGTTATCCCAGAAATACCTTTGCTATAAATATGGGGCACACATATTAGATCTACAGTTGACTAAACCTTATCTCAGTTGTTAGTGAAGAGCTAGGGGATCAGAAAGACACCTGCTGCAAGATCTCATCCATCTTTCTGTTTTATTTGGCACTTTTTAATTACCAAATCTTTCTGCTCACAGCTGTCACATTTTTTCCTTAAGCATTACTTCAGCCAAGAAGACTGCGTGTTCAAACACAAGACTCTGGAAAATGGATACGATGTGTACCAATCTCCTAAACACAATTTCCTGGTTAGCTTAGGCAGAGTTAAACAAGCTTTTTTTCCTGGTATGAATCCACCACCATACTCCCAGTTCTTGTCCAGGAGAAATGAAATTCCTTTATTCCGATTCAACACACCTGAGCCCCACAGGAACACTAGAAGTGCAGATGTCGATCCAATGGATCCTCACCAGATCCTAGTCCCCCAGAGAAAGGTCTCTGCATTAGGATCCCAGCTGCGGCTACAAGCAGACTTTTCCCATGTGCCCAGAGAACCTATGAGAATCAATCAGAACGATATGGTCAACCCAGATGACCCATATGCTATGATGGATGCCAGGAGGCATGTGAGCCCTCGCTTCTATATTACAAGATAATGGGGCTACACCATTTGCAAATTGAAGTGATGGGTGAATATGATAGGTGAAAGGAACTGGCTAGCACAGTTGGTTGAATTTCCAGCTTTCAGAATTGCTATTAGAAACCTAGAGGACAATGGAAATAAAAATGAACTTCAAATTGCACCCTTAGAGACGACACTTCACTGAAAAAACAAATAGTATGTTTTCCAAGTGGGGCTCTGTTCTACTGGAAAGAAGAACTACCTGCAAAAAGAATAATACAACCCAAAATTTGGGGAGTTTGAATCACCTTTAGCTTGCATCAGTGGACAGAATTCACTCGAACAAAACACAAGAAATGAATGTTAAAAATCACTGGTGTAGCTGGAAAGAGACTTGGGCTCTGCAACCCTCATTCCAGTAGAAGCAGGGAATCCTCTAATCTGCACAACAGCAGATGGTGCCAGTGCAGCATAAAAGATGTCTGCTATTACATTATTAAAAACGTTATTGTATATAGTTTTAGCTGGTAGGATTGAAGCTGTAGTCTCTCTTCACACCTGTAGAAGTCAAAAAGCAACTTCTCTATTGTTAAAGGAGCTGCACACATGGAAAACTGGAGTAACTGGAAAAAGAAGAGATCAAACGGTGTTGTGTAGAAAGAGTCATTTCTGACTCCCATTGAATCAAAGCAGAGGTCTGGAAAAAAACAAGTAGAGTCCCAATGTTCTCTCAACTCCTTCTCTATCATACTTCTATATTCACTTAATGCTAGGGTCAAAATATAGAAATATAATGTAAGAACATTATTTTAATGCATTTCCAATACAGAGAGAAGTATGAGGAGTACTAATTAATATAATTAATAATATGTCAAACAGGTTACTTTGTTTATTTTGCATACGGCTGAACTCTGCTGGGAAAAATAATTCCCAGTCAGTCATGCCCCACAGGCTTCACACTATTCATAGCTAGTGCATATTTTCCTATGAAGAGTGAAAATGAAGTGTGTATTTAGAAAAGGAAGATCCAAGTTTAATATCACTGTTTCTATCTAGTCCTGAGCAGGTATCAGATGCCTTCTACCCGTAACAGTGAAATGACTTTAATTTCATCATAAGATCTCTAAATATTGACAAAACCTTTTTCCCTAGACAACCAGAGTGGTGTATGTTATGGGTGAGTTTACTTATCGGAATCTAACCTCCATAGACGCATCTGAAGTTTATAAAACTTTAGTTAAAATGAGAATATCAGCAGAGCAGAACTTTGCACTGTAATTTAAGTGTAAAATTGTTAGCTGATGGAATTCAGTATAGCTTCATTGGTTTTAATGGAGTTATATTTGTTTTCATTAGGTGTCTGAAACTTGGGTACGTATTTAGCTATTTTCCTCTCTTTTTTTTTTTTAATTTGATTTCTCCTTCTTGGAATTTTAAATCTGTGCACTTTTAAAGGTTATTCTTGATGTACTCCAGTAGAAATCAACAGCAAGGTACTGATAAACTGCAGAAAAATCCAGTGTGGATTATATATCCACCACACTGGATATATAATAAGAGCTTTTATTTTGACACGTATGCATTTTCTCTCAAGATGCAGATTATCTATTTTATTTATTTAACATATTTATCACCCTGACAACAGTCTGAAAATGCTATATTTGGTCTAAGGGTATCCATATCAATAATATGAAAGGTAGTAGGCTAAATTCTGGTCCTGTTCTTATTACTGTCTAGTGAAGTAAATCACTGAAGCCACTAGAATTACAGCAGTACAATAAGATCAAAATAAGGCCCATTGCATTCCTTGCTTTCATAGAAATTGGTCAGGATTTAGCTCAAGGCCTGTTCTGCTGACAGACTTAAATTTTATATATATATATATATATATATATTTATATACACACACACACATACATATACATATATATGGACATGTAATATCTCTTTATCTACAACATTCAAGTAGTTTTACTAGAATAGTCACAGGGATTGATTCTGCTGTGAGAATATTTTTCTCCACATGAAGTGATTCTCTGTTTATAGGAGTACATAATAGCCCAGGACAAGACAAATGATTAGGATTAGACCAAGATTTCTGTCTAATAATTTATTATTTTTCATCCTTTGAACTCATAATAAACATGATTAGCTTCAAAAGGAAAGAAGTGACTCTAATAGATCTAGGACAATTGTCGGGGAATAGTCGTATGTTTTCATGCTTATTCAACATTCTGCAAGATTTTTTTACCATGTCTATATAGTGGACAGGAATGATCTTATTTTTATGTTCAATTTTAACAGTTTTACTTGATTCCTATACCATTCTTCTTGGTTTTTTTCACCTTGAGAACACTGGAATAAGAGCAAAATTTTCATTTAGTATAAGTTGTTCTAAGCTCCACAGAGGCCTCTAGAACTTGGAGTCAATACAACTACAATTTACATCAGAAAAAAACTTCTGTCCCTATGCATATAATAATTTGGCAAGAAATGGCTGTGGGATCATATCTCTATGCCATACCTATACTCACACATTAGAACAGAGTAAGAAGGGTTGCTCACTCTGGTATGTTATTCTCCATCAGTAACAAGGAGATTTATGCCTTATGCTACCAGTGAACGCACAATGCAATTTGCATCAAAAATGTATTTGTAAACATAGAAAGCTGGAGTGAACTGTCAAAAGAATCAATTATTCAAAGGAGATGCTGGCCATCATCAGCTATTAAGAAAGCATTACATTTTTATATTGCAATATTTATTTATTTATTTGAGTGGGTTGCAAGTCCCACAGAATATTTATAAATATTTATAGCAATGTATAGAAATTGTTCCCATTTATAAAAGCACCAATAAACTTATTCGTTTCTCAAAATGAAGGGTTTTGTATTGTCTGTTCAAGCTCCCATTTCAGAACAGAAATAAACAATTGGTACCAGCTGTTTGTGAAACAACTTTTATGCCCTACTTCCTTTTACCATATTCAGCCTGATAGACTATGGGTTCCTGGCTCTTTCACGTACTCCGTCTGTGAAGGAACTGTGAAAGACAATGAAGAGTAAAACCTTAGTAGGTCTAAACTGACTACAAAGGGATGACCACCTCTACTGGGAAACTACTTCTGCAATCCAAAAGGAGTAGAACATGACTGATCTAGCTGCTCCAACCATGCTAAGGAATACTTGTGATCCTGCCTTCAGGTTCTCATGATAAAAAGCCCTAGGTAAATTACTGTTACTGCTATCAGCTATACAAAATATTCTAACTCAGTGCCTAGAACCCACACTGGGACTGTTTTGCAGCTGACAGATCACAGACTGAATAAAACACAGATATCATCCTCATACCACTTTTATGCAATGGTCCTCAGCCCCACCAAAACCTAACAGAGAGCTCCAAATTGCCAGAGTGCCCATGATTCTAGCATATGCTCTCCCTGAAGTGGCTTCCCCTTGCCACAGACACTATGCAGAGCTCTTTACTGTACACTCAATGTTAGTGATAGTCATCAACAGCATTATTTCTGTCTTCCACAGTACCAAAACCAAGGGAAGCATCATGTAACCATCAAACGGCACAATACTGTTGCTTGTGGACAAGAGGACAATGGGTTTCAGTGGGAGAGAGATCAGGTAGATATGATAGCTTCTTTTCTCTCACTCTGCACCAGGATCTCTTTCTCCTCTCATTGCTATACATTTAGGTCTCTGAACTTCAAAGGAGAAACACAGCAGGAATAGGCAGTAGGAATTGAAGCATATGAGAAACATCACAGATGCCAAAGTATCATAAAAAAATCAGCTGGTATCATTTAGTCTCCCACATGCTTGAAGTCTCAGTCCTGCCTCTGAATTGTTTAAGCACATTCAGTCAGCTGTGCACAGGGAAGTAAGAAGAGAGGATACTGCAGAACAGTCACAGCGCAAGGAGCCATCTCAGCCAAGCTACCTCTCCATCCAAGAGGAGGATAAACACAAAGACAAGTTCAGTTGTAGCCTCTCCTTGACCAGGGAGCTTGGTCTGGTGTAAACTGAAACTGCAACCAGATCTTAACCCAATGCAAGGAATGAATGGTGAGAGAATTTGGAACTGTCCAAAGACTGTTGCTTTATGGATCATAAGGAGTTATTAAAAATTATTTCTGACATAGTTTTCTCCATAGAGAAATCCAAACAAAATGCTGAATAGTACATAGGAAGGTACCTTAGCACAGCAATGAAGATGACTGTATGGCTGATAATGGCAAAGGATGATCAGCAAAATCCAAACTGCCTGTTCTGGGTGCTCTTCTAACAGTAGACATCCAGAAAAAGCCCTCAAATCTCATCTTTAGACCAGCTAAATTCTGGGAAGTGTAACTGAAAAGTGAAGTGACTGTTTTTCAAGGAATATGACAAAAAGTGACATTAAAGAACAACATTTGAACAGCATTTTGAAAGACTGTTAAAGAGAAATCAAATTTATTTATTTATTTAAAAAATGAAAGTATCATCATCTCTTTAAGTCCACACTGCTACAAGGGAGTAGCAGATTGCAGACAGCACATAATTCCCTATATTCCCTACATTTAACATATCAAGAGCATTTGGTAAAGGCATTTTTCATTTTAAATAAATAAATAGATAGATAGATAGATAGATAGATAAAAAGAACAGGTCAACTGGCCTTTATAGGTAACATCCACCTACACAGTGAGTGGAGTAAAACAACTGCAAAGAGCACACTTTTCACTGCTGAGAACAGATAGTAGATGTCACACATCTGTGTTTCTTCCCTATCTTTTGTGTGTCCCCTCCCCTGGTCCCAGGCTATTTCCAGATCACAGCAGAGTTCAAACTTAATATGACATAGAAGGACAACATGGCACAATTATCATCTAATTCCCTCTCCTACAGCATTTCTGGCACTGTTCATTATTGCTTACTCACAACCCCATGAAGGACAACCACTCCCACATAAGTTCAGTTACGGATTTATCTTCTCTTATATCAATGTGAATTTAACGGCGCAGCTATTTACTTACATAGGGATGAAAGAAAATTCAGTCTAGAGTGGTTTAAATCTGATTAATGTTTCTTCTGAATCTAATGTCTGTCACACAGATTATATACAGAGAACATGTCTCCATGCTGGGTTGTAGGAGCCAACATGTCATACATTAGCCACCTGTACAGATTATCACGTTGGCCTAAATATAAGGCAGCCTCAAATCCAACATAACTTCCAACTTTCAAGGAATAAAAACACTGACAAAACATATGAAAAATGTAAATCCCATTTACCACCTTGTAGGCCATCTCCCTCAGGATTAAAGCTCAATTCTCTGCAGAGTCCCCAAAGCTCTCTCCCTTTCTCTAGCCCCAAGGACAGCCTTTCAAAAAACCCCATGCTTCCACACCCAGGTCCACAGGGCCTCAAAGCCCATCTCTGCAGCACTATTCAGAGTCCCCAACTATTCTCCATCAGCCCAAAACCCTGACTCAACTGCCCAGAGCCGTAACAGCCCTCATCTCTTGTGTCACCCTGCCGATTGCATGAAGAGGAGACTGCGGTCCTTGGTTGTCTAAGTGCAGGAACAGTAAGAGGAAGGAGGGAGCCTTGTTGCTCACACTCCCTGCTGTTTTCCATGTGTCTCTTCTTCAGGAAAGCCTAAATCTCTTCCTACTGTCCTTGCAGGTGGTAAAGAGGCCTGCTGGCATGAACAGACTGGATCCCAGCAGCATGTGCTGCGGAGTGCTCTCTGCAGAAGCATGAAAGTATATACAACACCTTTATTTTTTCAGATCTTAAGGAAGAGAAAAAATTCTTCCCCTATGTTTAGGTCATATAGGATGTTTATGTTGTTTCTCAAGTCATCAGTTCTTGCAGTTCATGTCCTTTGCACGTGGTTTGCATGTTTTTATTCCTCACATACAAAACAGTTAAAATTTTTTGTTACAAGCTTGAAATAATCAATGGTATTTTACAGGGTTTACAGCACTCTGCATGCTTTTGAGGTACACTGTCAGGGACAGGACCCCATTTACTGCTGCTATGCACCCCACGTTACTTATAAAGCCAGACAAATGCTTTCACTTGTGCAGAACAAGGCACCCGACATGGCATCAGCCAAAGAGCAACACAGAGTGAGGATAGCCAGTTTTCCCATTGCTTCCTCATAGGGCTGATGTTATGGTAAAAGACAAAAAGAGGAGGAAAAAGAAAAGCGAGTGGCTGAGAAATGGCAAGTAGCTCTCTGATTATATGCTATTGCAGGGAGTTTGGTGTTTTGCTGTATGAGGATTTCAAGCTGTATTTGTCTTTGGAGCACACAGAAGTTTGAAAAGAAGATAGGAAGAAAGTAAAAGAGTATGACAGGAAAGCAGAGCTATGAGAATGGCAGAGAAGGCTGAGGAATGAAGTATGTAACATCAGGCAGGACTTAGAGGCTGTAGAGACTCAAAGAGCATGTGGCAGTTCAGGGACTGTAGTATAAAGAGCTGGAGGATAGGAATATCTGTCTCAACCCAGCTAAACACAGCTGAGAACAATGCAGGAGTCATGATTCATATTAAGGTCTATTCTGTTTTGTGTTTTGAGTCCTTTTAGGACAAATGATCAGTACTGAAATGAAAAATGGCTGGGTGCAGTCACCGATATGTTGTGTGGTACTAAATTCTTGCAAGCTCTTGAACGTATACAAGGAATCAAATTAATATACCAGAGGGAAAATTAATTTAGGAGGAAAATAAGAGTGAGATTTGGTATTTTGAGCTGTTTCACACAGAGATCAAGATGAACCTGGATCAACTTAAAGCAAAATCCTATTGCACAAAAAATCCTTGTTGAGCTGAACACATTGGGTTGTGAAACAAATACATACAGTACAGCCTCAGCTTCCCATTGACGGATTTACCAGAATAAAGCAGGTAGAATTTTGCTTTTGATTAAAGAAATAACTTTTTGAAATAAAAAAAATATATATTTTTTAAAAGGTCCTCAACAACTCAACAAAACTTTCTTCTTCCCCAACACACAATAATAAGAAGCAGAGAGAAGTTCTTTATGTGGTCAGGTCGGTCCCATAAGGAACCCCTCGTTATTCTTTCTGATGCTAGATTTCATCTAACTGCAAACTAATTTTACAAACTGCTCTTCAGTAATAATCCTGTAATCCTTTCCTCTGTACTAACTTTTAAAACAAGTACAGCTATAACCTTGTACCTTCAGCCAGTATCATAGGATCAGTAAGGTTGGATGGGACCTCAGAAGATCATCTAGCCCAACAGGGACTCATCCTCTTTTTATATTTCGTACCCAGTTCTTTCTCTTTTAGAAGACTCTCGGAGAAAGCCTTTGGTTAGGAGAGGAGGAATGGGCTTACGTGGAGAATTTATGTGGAAGTTGCAAGACAAGAAACATTTCTGCACTATTTGCACCCCCTCATGATTGTTAATAAAACTCATCCCTGTGACAAAGTATGTTTGAAAAAAAAACATGAATGAACACTGGAGTGCCAGTTTTTGGGTCTGGACACTACCAAGAAAAGCAGATTATGACCACCAGATAGTGGTGGTATTCTAATAGAGGAAGGGAAGAAATGAAGGTTTGCACCTGGTCCAGATTCCCATCCTTACAGTAACCAGCACTAGGCAGCTGAAAGCAATGTCTCAGTGATGCAGAAGAACTTGCTTCTTTCTGTACCTTGTGAAATGCTTTAGAATCTAATGCATGATTCATGTCTTCATATCTCAAGGCCTTTTTGCTCCTTGTTTTGTTTTGCAAATTCTCATTATAGAAAGTTGCATCTTAGGTATAAAATACGATAAGACTTCCTTCCTATTCTTTATAAGCTTTCTTTCTCACTGTTTTCAAGACGAAAACTCTTTTCAAGATGATTATTCATTCAGGTGGGTGTAGAGATCCTCCCCATAATTTTTACCTGAGTAGGACAAGACCAGATAATTTATACAACTTTGATTTTAAAAACCATAAATCTCTCCCTTTCCATATTTAAACCATTTAAGGCTCTTCAGTACAGCTGCCTTCACTAATTTTGTGATATTTGCCTTTCAAGTAATAAAACCTTTTTACCTGCCTTTTAAGTGAATTCAGCTTATAACAGCTAGCTCTTCCAAAATATATTCACTATTTATCAAGTCTAGCATCTCATCTCAATTTAGTTTAATTACAGTTTAATAAACCAGCTGGCCATTACAATGAAAGGATATCAAGCTCAAGCCTGCCCCAAAACTGGTTCTGCCAGGAACTCAAGGCTGCATTCCTTTATTGATAAGTTATTGCCCACTTAAGATTTGAGTTTTTATCCTTGAGGCCTCTGGTACCACCCTGCACCTGTATTCTCAAGGCCTCTGTTATCATCCTCTGCTTGTGCTCTCAGGAGACCCACTACAAACTTTTAATATGCAGAAAGGATACTAAGTTCACACAGGGCTTCCCATATGCCAGGAAATCCCAGAGATGCTTGCAAGTGACACTAGAGCTCCCTCAGCACAAGACCTGTCTGGGAAGTGTTGGACTTACCATGCATGTACAGATCTTGCACACAGCAGGTTTACCATATCCAGGGATGCCATAGAAATAGCTCAGGTATTGTGCAGATAATTTGCACTTACACAGCTCCCATTTGGTTGGGATTACTATATATCCAAAACACTCAGACTTACAGCCAAAGCCCTCACAATAGGGACACATCTGGGAAAAATCTGACTTATTTTAAATACAAGCATGTGGACTGTAGATCTGAGACAGTCTCATGAAATACCAAAAGCTTGGATTCAGAATGTATCCAATTTAAATTCATTACAAAACAGAACAAAAGTCCACCATTGCAAGGACAGAGCTATGCTTGGAAAACATAAAACCAGCAGAGAACTGTGCAAAGAAAGCAATTATCTTAAAACAAGGACAGGTATTTTAGATGGAAAGTGGTATTACCAATGCACTGTCTAGCTGTATGTCCAATAGGTGCTAGATACTTTGCAGTCCTGCTAGAAGATGGTGTTAGTGAAGCCAAAACTGAAGTGTGCTACTGTCTACAGAAAATTCAAATCATCTTTGTCTCTCTTTACCAAATGAAGTCCAGCCTAGTAAAGCACGGCTTGAATATGATCCGGGACTTTGACAACGTCAGAACTCCTCACCTTTGGAAACATCACTTTTTTGGGAGCACAGTTCCAAATGAACACTTCAGCAAAAGAAAACATTAGCTTAAAAAAAAAAGGAGTGGACTGAGCTTCCTCTTGTTTTTTGTCATTTCCGTCATCACCTTGCCTTCTCCTATTGCCCAACTAAGAAAGCCTGCCAGGATAGTTTTTGTTTTAATCTTAGCCAATTTGAAAGATAATTTTAAATTAAACATCATTTCTCTCAGATTTGACTAGGGCAAGCTGAGATATTTCTAACATTTATTTCAGCATTTTTTTGTTGTTTATTAACAAAGGGATTCGAAAGAAATGTACCTTATCACTTGAATATTCTTATCATGCTGGTAACACGTTTAATAATTCAATTTACTTTCACAGCCTCTTGGCTGTATCTTGGCAGCTGCTACTCCTGGAAATCCAGCCTGTAGTTAGGCCTTGTCTCCTGCTGCCAATTAGAGACTGGCATTTCACAAGGACAGAAACATTCATTTCCCACTATTGAGCAATCTCAAATACGTATCTTTTGCTACTATTCTTAACAGAAACATCTATAACTTCAGCTCTCTTTTCCCATTATCCCAATAAACTGGGAAGAATTACTGTATAAATGTACAAAAAGAGTCAAGTTATTAGAAGTGCAAGAAAAAAGGTTGAATCTCAACATCAACTCAAAAGACTAGTACTATATACGGACTTGAAGAAGTACACAATTAACTTTAGAGGCTTCCAAAATCACTTATTTTTAATGTATAAAGAAAGAAAGAAAAAGTGTAGCTGTATGAGGGCTATCTGTAGGCTCATGTAGGCCAGTATTCTGTCTCCAACAATGCCGAGAACACATATACGGGGAAAGAATACAACAGGGCAACTGCAGAACACTCTTGATTGCTCCAGCCCTTGGCAGTCTGTTGTTTAGGAACTTCTTAATGCATTCTCTCTTATCATATATAAATCACATGGATCCTCTACAAATATCTAGAATTACTTTTTCAAAACATTTTTTTTAGGTATCAGAAGTATAACCCGTAGTAATAAAATTCACAATGTAATAATGCAAGTCTTTCCTTCTAGTCTTACACATCATCTGTAAATAGTCAGAGTTGGTATGTTTGTACCAATGAAGTATTTTAAAGTCTTGATTAGGAGTTTCTGGCTTACACATTTTTACACTGAAAAGTGTTGCTTTGTCAACACAGGAACTGTTTAGGAAACTGGAATGGTTTTGTCTCTTGACATTATTCAAAGCAGACACTTATGTACTTTCTTCTTGTCCTACTTGAGAGCTAACATAAGAGAAAAGAATTTGTTAATAGTAACAAAGAAAACAACTGTAAGCTCACAAGTTTCTTAGGATAAGTCTAAATTCTAAACACCTACAAATACATTAAAGAAGCTAAAGTGTATTGATAGGGTCCTCAAGGCAAGAGGATTACTCAAGAAAAAGCAAAGCACTTAATCAAGCATACTATTAAGTAGGTGTTCCTGTAAGATATCTGATCAGCATAACAAAATGTAATTAAGCTGTTTCAGGGTAGAGAAGAAATAGAAACCTTTTCAGTTTAGGGGAACCACCAAAGTCTGTGCGTTTGGAAACATCCAACAAAAGTTGATGACTATCAAAATACAAGGTATTAGGTCTCTCCATTCATCTTCTAGTTGAAGATGCACATTTTTAACTTGACTGCTCCTGCTCTAAGAGGCATTACTCAATTCTGATACAGTGTCAACTAATGGCTGACAAAATTCAAGACATAGCAATTACGGAAAAATTCAAGTTATTTAAAGCACCAATAGGAAAATCTCTTGCTATATATGCAACCTTCCTGAAATAAACATGCACTATCAGGCACACGCATTTTAAAAACAAAACTCCCCTCCTTCTTCCATAAACATTGTCAGCAGTCATTGAACTTCCCTACCTTCTTTGGTGGTGGTTATCAATCTAATTTCATGAACCCTCTAGGGAGATGCATTTCACAAGAAGTTTCAGTAGTCTGTGTAAATCCCAAGTTCCCATTTTTTCCTTCTTATGTATTCATCATATGTTTCCCTCAAAATATCAAGAACTAGTTCTGTTATTTATGGATAACCTATGGACATTTTTAAACAAAAATCCTGAGTGATTTGTCCAGCTACCACTGTCATATCTGTACTTTCGATACAGATATCTTCTCTTTCAAAAGAGGCCTTTTTTGTTTTCACAAATATAAAGTTTGAGTGGTAATCATACAAAATATCAATAATATCAAAGAAGCCATCTATTTAACTTCAGAAATTATTACTTCATAGTAACATTTAAATTGAATACTTTCCTTAAGAACACCTTTGTATTGAATGAAGACTGAAAAAAGATGACTTGAAACAAAGACATTTTGAATTCCCCAGCATGTTCTAATATGAAGGTGCCATGTTTGTAGAAAAAGCTGCAGTCATAAAACTTCATAAATGTGTAAGTATCACTGGACAAACTGCCTCATGTTGGGAAAGAGGAGGTATACAAAGCTTCGAAAGAGACCTAAGTGGCCTTCCTTCTATACTGTTAAAGGAGTGGAAGGAACGTAGTTTATCAACAAGTAGCAAGTTTAGTTACCAGTGCAGAAATTCAGTATACATTGATTTAAGTTTGCCTACTCAACTTTAAAGTACTCCAGTCCTTCACACTATGTAACACCTTATAGGTTCAAAGCCCAGCCCCTCCTGATATCGGTTATTCAGCATTCATTTTCAGAGAATAAGTAAGTTGCTTTCCTCTCTGTGACTAGTTTTCAGGTTATCTGAAAACAGGTCAGGTTAGCAGATGGTTTCAGTCATTTGTTAGATAAACAAGCCCTGCAGTAAGTAAAAAATGTTAGGTTCTTTTCCAGGTTCTGGAGAACGCTACCTTAGAAGACTATCTTTGGTCGTCACAGGACTGAACACTCCCACTTCATCCTCTCCAGCTAAGTACCATCAGGACTGGTTAAGCTGCAATCTTCACACAGAGAACAGAAGCAGATTCCCATTCAGTGTTCAAGTTAAGAGAAGTTCCCTGTTGAATCACAATCACAGGAATGGAAGAAGCAAGGTACAGAACCTTAAGCATTTCTCTTGTAAGTTTTCAGCAGGGCTGCAAATAAATACCTGTTAAAGGTAACAATAGCAACCACTTCTTCCTCCTCAAAATTCAAGTCCCTGCTTCAAGACAAGGAAGCTAAGTAGTTTGAAGTACACAAGTCAGCACAGTTAAAAAAGAGTACCAATCAACTAGTTGATCTGGCAGAGCTGCAAGGAATTTAAGTAGGTCCTTAACATTTTAACATTTGTGGTTCTTCCAAGTAGATCTGGAAAGAACTGATCCATACTTAGCCTTTTGTGAGTAAAGGGTACTCTTTCATTTTAAAGAAATATGGCCTGTAGTTTTTCAGAAAAAATAGAAGCTGTATGAGCTGGGCAAGGCTTTGTAGAGTGATATTAAAGATTTTTCTCTCCCTCAAGGGAAATACAGATGAAATGGAGTTCTATACAGGATCCTTTAATAATTCTATTTACAGGCTTAAAACATGTAAATGAAGAAAATGTATTTGGAGATTACAGATAACAGATAAGCATACACTGTAACACTACAAACACCTCAGTGGAGAAAAAAACAGTAGTGACGATAACAGAAAACAATCATCAAGCAATCAAACTTGCCTATATCCTCAGATTATACTCTCCCATAAATATATGGTTACAGTTAACAACAGGATTCTAGGTGCATACAATCTACCATACTGGTAAGATTACTTTTCAGCTATGTCTGCATTAGGTTCCTCATCCTGCTTAAAAATAAGTACTTATGTTTGTACAGTGCTTTTTAGCAGAGATTTCAATACTTACAGAATTTCTTACAAAACACTCCTGTGAGGTAGGTATATACTATCATCCCCATTTTACAAGCGGAAAAGTAATTTTCCCAGAATCTCACAGTTCTTTAGTACCAGAGCCAGGAACATGTCCCCTCTCCCTGTACCAAACTTTTCCCACTAGACAATGCTTTTTCAAGTTATACTGTTGCACTCAAACAAGTTGTTGTAAAACAGCCTGTATGTTTATTATTACAGTATAGTACTCTGTAATGAAACAAGAATATGATGAACAGCCTCATTTTCAAGTACCATTCTCCCCCACTCCTCAACTCTTATAACTGGAGATAACCAAAAGAATTATGGGCTAATGGTAAGAACTTTTTATAACTATGTACTGCAGAAATATGTATATAACTGACTGAACAGAAATATTATGTTTCTGTTCATAAAGAATATTTGTGTTATTTCTCCAGTATCAACTTATAGTGGGTACTAGGATCTTGTAAATCATATGTTATTTTAAGGTGATAAATAGTGGCAGTACTCCAATTTTGCAGTGTAATGCCAATAACTCCAGTCAATCCCCTTAATTACCAACTTTTCCTGAGCTTGCATGATGATGATCTAAAAATCATTTCCCCTCTAAAGACTCTTAAAACATTTTTGGAGCTACACATTCAGCACTCACATCCACTAAATGAGAGTCTTGATTAAGACAAACGCAGTTGACTTCAGGCCTTAATATATTTTCATTATCAAATTTTACAATGAAGTGACTAACTCCCGTATTGGGACTCACAGAAGACAACTGAGATTTTGTTAAAGTTGTTGGCAAAGTACACTTGAGATCTGAAACAAAATAGCCAATCCAGTTTCTCATGTATGCCCCATGACTCACCACTAATATATTAGCGTCTAGTAGTTTAGAAGCGTCACCACTATCAGAACTAAGTTCCGGTTCACTGCAATGGTTCGTCCAAGGGAAAATCGACTGTACTCCAGATGTTCTTAAGCTGCTGCTTGCTGCACTATGCATCTCTTGTTCTTTCTGTCCTGCTTCAACAGCCAGCTGACATAGAAATTCAAAGAAATCCCTTGCACGTTCTCTCACCTAAAGGGAAAGGTCAGAAGATCACACTGTGAAGACTGTAGGTTTCAGGTTTCAGAAAAATGAAACATAGCTGCTTTAGTTAAAAGATAAATATTTAATCTGAAATAAGTATTAAGTCAATGGCAATCTACTTGATGGTGTGAACATTATCAAAGAACTCTGCCCTTCAAATTCAAAGGTAAATGTAATTGCCATTAGCCTTCAGCAAATGAGAGCTTCATAAGGAATCAATCTCAGAATCAGTATTTTAGCTCTAAAGAGGTTCTCTACTTGGCAGCCACTACAATGCAGTTACATGGTTCTTCTGTCCTGGAAAAATAACTACCTTTGGTTGGACTAAGCTTTCAATAAGGATGTTCCTAAATAAGCAATAATCTGCACTAATGAAATGGCCTGGAAACTAGGACACAAATAAATAAATACCATACTTCATCCAGTGTTTCTCCTCCAGAAGGTGTGAATGAAGGACACTGTTCTCCAGCAGCCTTTGCCATCGCCTTTAGGTCAGTCAAAGGCCTTCCTTCTGCAACACCATACTTCTGTAAGAGGCAAGTTACAGAGACAATTTTAGCCAAATATATCAAGTCACAGAATCAGTAAGGTTAGAAGGGACCTCTGGAGATCATCTAGACCAAACTTCCAAAGATTTCCTGGTGTTGGTTCCACCGGGGCTTGAACCCAGAACCTTCAACGTGCAAAGCAGATGTGATAACCACTACACTATCCCTCTACTCCAGTTCCACTTTAAATGCAAGCATCTTTTAAAAGATTTTTCTTGGATGATTATGAATAATGTGCAGATTTAACTAGCTTCCACACTTTATCCCATTGTTTCAACAGCAGGGGAAAAGGATGTCTTCGTATCTGCTATTTAAGTGTGTGTAACGTTAGACAGAGATATATATTGAGAACAGCATCACACTTAAAGGGCTAACATTCAAAAAATTACCCCAGGTCTGAACTTTGACTAAAGATTTTTTTCCTATACTTGACGCTCAGTATAGTTACAAAAACATTTGAGCTTCTAAGGCTACATTGCAAACGTTTCTGTATGTAAAACTTCACAGGATTATAAACTCCATTTACTTTTCACTTGCAAAACACTACAGGGAATAGTTTCTCAAGAGTAAGTAACAAATATTTTCTGTATGGAGTAATAATTGCAAACAATAGATTCCCCTTTTTCTTTTTGGGGTTGGTGCAAGGGAGAACCTTACATCATTGCTGTAGACAGTGTTAAAAAGGTGGTGGTAGAAGGAGAAGCTTTAAAGAACATATGCTAATGGTGTCCAGGAACAGGCAATTAACTATTTTCAACGATATTCTTGTTCCTGAGATGCAACCCCCACATGCAAGAATCATACCTGAAAGAGTAGTAACAAACAATATATAAAAATTAAATAGTCTGGAAAACTAGAGATCACATTACAAAAGTTTTGTGGTTTTTTTTTTTTTTTTTTTTTTTTTTTTATGATCTCTAATGTATTTTAGAAGATAGATACACTTGGATGAGTAATGTTGTTTTTGACATTAAGGATCTTTCCAAGGCATCTCTTAACACAGGCATAACAGACAGTACTTTTACCACTGCAGTACTGCTAATAAATAAAAGGTATATTCAAGCGGAAAACTTCTTGGAAATTCTGAAGACAGTGACAACACTGCAGTATTTTTAAGAAACTAAGGAATGAAACTGTACTATAAAATCTTCAGTTACACACAACCCAGCGATCCAGATGTTTATGACTAGAATATACTCACATGATCATTACTAAGACTTTTTTCACAGAATGGTTGAGGTTGGAAGGGACCCCTGAAGATCCAACCCCCCTGCTCAAGCAGGGTCACCTACAGCATGTTAGACAGGATCACATCCAGGCAGGTCTTGAATATCTCCAGAGAAGGAGACTCCCCAGCCTCCCTGGGCAACCTGGTCCAGTACTCCGTCACTCTCATAGTAAAGAAGTTCTTCTCATATTCAGGTGGAACTGCCTGTGTTCAGTTTGACCCCATTGCCTCTTGTCCTGCCACTTGGCACCACTGACAAGAGTCTAGCCCCATCCCCTTCACACCCTCCCTTCAGGTACTTGCAGACATTGATAAGATCCCCCTCTCAGTCTTCTCGTCTCCAGGCTAAAGAGGCCCAGCTCTCGCAGCCTTGCCTCATAGGAGAGATGCTCCAGCCCCTTCATAATCTTCATAGCCCTACACTGGACTCTCTCCAGTAGTTCCATGTCTCTCTTGTACTGAGGAGTCCAGAACCAGACACAGTACTCCAGGTGTGGCCTCACCAGTTGACTTTTGTAACCCAGGCTACCATTGGCCTTCTTGGCTAGAAAGGCACCTTGCTGGCTCATAGTTAACTTGCTGTTCACCAGCACTCCCAGGTCCCTCTCCACACAGCTGCTTTCCAACAGGTCAACCCCCAGCCTGCACTGGTTGGGGCATGGGGTTACTCCTCCCTAAGTGTGGGACCCGGCACTCGCCATTGTGGAACTACATGAAGTTCCTCTCCACCCAATTCTCCAGCCTGTCCAAATCTCTCTGAATGGCAGCACAGACCTCCACTGTATCAGCCACTCCTCCTAGTTTGGTATTGTCAGCAAACTTGCTGCGGAGACACTCTGTCCCTTCATTCAGGTCACTAATGAATAAGTTGAACAAGACTGGAGCCGGTACTGACTCCTGGCAGACACTGCTAGCTACAGGCCTCCAGCTAGACTCCGTGCCACTGATGACAACCCTCTGAGCTCTGTCTTTCCGCCAGCTCTCCATCCATCTCACTGTCCGCTCACCTAGTCTGCACTTCCTGAGCTTGCCTAGGAGGATGTTACGGGAGACGGTGTCAAAAGCCTTGCTCAAGTCAAGGCAGACAACATCCACTGCTCTGCCCTCCTCTCCCCAGCCAGTCATTCCATCCTAGAAGGCTATCAGATTGGTTAAGCAGGATTTCCCCTTGGGGAAGTCACGCTGACTACTCCTGATCACCTTCTCTTCCTTCACACGCTTAGAGATGACATCCAGGAGGAGCTGTTCCAGCACCTTTCCAGGCATGGAGGTGAGGCTGACTGGCCTGTAGTTGCCTGGGTCCTCCTTCTTGTCCTTTTTGAAGACTGGGGTGACACTGGCTTTCTTCTAGACCTCAGGCACCTCTCCTGTTCTCCATGACCTCTCAAAAGTGAGAGAGAGCAGCCTGGCAACAACATCTACCAGCTCCCTCAGTACTCATGTGTGCATCCCATCAGGGTCCATGGATCTGTGGATGTCAAGTTTGTCTAAATGATCTCTAACCTGATTCTTTTTATTTCTACACTACAGATATGCAATTCACTATCATACTGATTAATTTGTTACAGTCCTCAGAACTTAAATGTTCTGAAATACAATTAGAGAAAGCAATGGAGATGCTGAAGTAAAGTAAAACTGTAGGATTTAAGAACACAAGTATGAAGAAATAAGTACTCTAAACTGATGAAAAAAATCCTACACTTCAAGATTTTTCCACATGCTTCTCATGAAGGCCAGGTATGAAAGAATAGAGCTCTCTTAAAAGGATCACCAACTTATGCTCCTTTGAAATACGAAACCATTTTTCATGCAATTCAAGCTTGATTTCAGTTACAAAGAGAAGTGCCTCACAATCTGTAGCCTGCAGACACTGTATTTGCATTTGTATGCATCCATACAAACACCATGAAGGAGAAAAAAATGCAGCAGAGATTTAAAGTTGATGTTAGTCTTTATAAAACCCTAATATGGCCCATAATATTTCCAAAAGCACCAGGTGGTGAAGCAATTAAAGACAACTGGGGAACCATGTGTCTTGCTGATTTCAGAGGGTGGACTGAATTTCCAACAGAACTGCAAAAGGGTCAAAATGTGAAATGCTACAATCACTTCCTGCTCTTTAAACTTCAATTTATCTGCTAGCAGTATGCCATCTTGCTTTTGGCTTTGTAGTATTTCCTTATCTAGAATTCAACTATCAATGTAGCATCTGAAAGGTGAATTTTATTAGCAGAAACAGCCAGTATTGAGTTTATTCTGATCAAGACAGTTAAAAACAGATAGGAGGTAAAATTATGCCTTTTGTTATGCAGCAAAGTTATTCAGGAAGGCAGATTGTTCCATCATAACTAGGATTTCCATTCATCTTTGTGCTAATGGAAAGATATAAACAGCTAAAAAAAAAGATCAAATTGTGCCATCAAGGCAAGCAAAGACAGGCAGAGGGAGCATGTTTGCCATTGTATATGTTTAGAAAATATAACTAATCTTTTGATTGCATTTAAGATAATTATTTCTACACATAAACCTTGTACTACTGTGATGCTCTAAGGATTTCTGTAAGACTAGTATCACTAAATACTGCCTTTGCTTCAACATTCTGCACTCAAACAACTTTAGCACTTCTTCAGTTCTTAGTAATTAAGGAGGAGGAAGAAAAACAAAAACAAACAGCACTCCCCAC
Source organism: Rhea pennata (assembly GCF_028389875.1). Lineage (NCBI taxonomy): Eukaryota > Metazoa > Chordata > Aves > Rheiformes > Rheidae > Rhea > Rhea pennata. The sequence continues at coordinate 83,270,788 of NC_084663.1, read as the reverse complement.
TGTTAAATCAACTTTTTAATAAACCAAGGAACCACTGGCAGTAAGTTACATTTTCAAAATGTTCATTATTAAAAATAAATTCTTATGACACTTACTCTCTCTCGAAGTCTTGCATCATACTCGATTTTCAAGTCTTTGCAAAACTTATTTTTTCCTATAATTGTGGCAGCAGTCTAAAAAGTGAATATATAGTCACATCAATGAACTGTTTCCTCATGGGATATCTATATCACCTTAAAACACCACAACCAATGTGACTTATGTAAATAGCACTCCACAACCCAATACATAAGATAAAAATCCTTCCACCTGGTAGTGTCCATCAAAATTGCACATATGGCCCACATCAGGCCACAAAAAGGTGGAAAAGCTGCAGTCTCCAGTAAGTTTTTTCACAGTCCACAACTGTTGGAGATACTTAGCATCCATGAAATGAGCAGCAAAATACACATCAGCTACAAGATTTACTGGGATAAAATACAACACCTTTTCTTGAGTATACTGTCACTCAGGAAAAGATCACATTGACACATTCTTTGTGTGTAGTGTGTGGGTTAAAAGACTCACAAGCAGTACATTCTCAAGTTATTCTGGCTGCCAAAAACGTAGCATATAACAAATCAAATTACCTTCTGACAAGTGGCTACTTACTATACCTCTGAAATCAAATACTCTTGAAGCAGTTAGAGGCAGGATGATGTCTGCCAGCAACATACTGAAGCATCAGCCTTGCTGTTGGGAGGGAGACATGTATTGGATAAAACTTGGGGGGGTGGGGGGGGAAATCCAGGTTACTTTATTTACCTGGCTTTTGATGAACACAGCATGGCCAAAAAAAGAAAGAGGAAAACTCAAAGGGCTTAGTTTACTTTTAACAATAGTCTAGATATCTCAAGTTTTTTTCCTATACTTTTTTTGAACCTCCACGGAAGCATGCAACTGGGGGGGACAGGGAAGAAGGAATGGAAGGAAGTTAAAGACAGCTGGCCAAGAGGAAATTTGACACCATTCTGGAAGAAGTATTAGCTAACACAGACTAGTTAGCTGGATAAAGGACAGCTGTCTGGCTGCCACAGTCAGTAATGGGAACTGAAGGAGTAACCAGCTGCATATTTTGTGGAACATATAAGAGCAGAAGGCTATACTGAAAGCACATGTAGTTTTGACTGGTAATACTAGATAGAAGTCTAAATGTCCATGTCCACTAAAACCTACATTCAAAGAACTCATTTTGAAAATTCTCCTTGGATTCCAGCAAAGAATAATCAGCTTTGTTGTATTGAACTAGATTTTATGATGTATTTAATGTATTGCCTACAAAAGACTTCATGTTACAATTTCACATGTCTGTCATGGAATAACATCAAAATTCAGGCAAGCTTGAATCAATTTCCTTGTATACATGAATAGTATAGTTAGTCCTACAGAAATTGCAAGATATAATTGTATGACTAAGATCTCATTCAGTACAGACAACAGACTACATTCATTTACTGAGCAGTATAGTTTATACTCTGATCTGTAAATGCTGAACATGAAGGCTCATGCCCCCATTTATTGGGCTGTAACCAAAACCTGCTCTGAGGAAGAGATGAACTTCCTCTAGCCTTTCCTACACTATTTGTTAGTAGAGTATCAGCATGCTTCAGAAACATTACTGAATTTGCACAATACTACAATGACAGAAGGTATATTATTCTCATTTTGCTCACTAGAAAGGACTAGAGTTTCTCTCTTACTCTTTTTTGGGCCCAGTCTATTCCAGTCCTGAACCTATCTTCTCTACTGCACAGTTCTTGTCTCAATGGCACAACCATCACATAGTAAATCTCATTTTCCCCTGCAGATTTTAATGTGAAGAGTAACTTTTATCACCAAATCCCAACTTGTTTCACATGTTGCCTTCTATTTTTCCATTCCAGGTCTGTTTACATGCTTCTATACAGCTAGTTTTTAAGAGCTAGTCTTCAGCCCCTCCCCTGCTTGGCTTATTCTCTCAAACAGGCTCCTATCTAGCCCATCTCTTCACTTGCACTACATGCTCACTTTGTATCTCTTTCATATCTTGGAATTTTTGCCCAGTTACTCCAATTCTCTTCATATAATCTTAACTTCTTCCTGACCTGCTCCAGCTTGAATGCTTAGCTGCCAGCCATGGGCAGTAGCCAGAGGACCATGTACCTCTCCTGGTTCCAGAGACCAGTGCATACCTTGATTACAGCAGATGGAAAAGAGACACTGCAAGAAAAACTGAATGTCAACATTAACAATTTCTATGAAAACTTTTATTTTCTCTTCTGCAATGCAACTTGCACATTCCCCTCATACTTGAGCTATGAAGTAACAGTGTGGTAAAGGACACTCTTCACAGATTTGCAGCTGCCAAAAAAGGAAGCATTTAAGCAAGTGCTAACTGCAGCTTTATATATCTTTGAAAAGACTCAGCAAAGTTTGGATAGCTCTTCAAAAGAATGGCAAAACACATTTCCACATGCTTCTCAGGGAAAAGACTGTCTCTAATATGCGGGGAGGGTGGGAAATCCCTCCCTCCCCCCCTCCTCTCTCTCTATATATATATATATAAATTAAAAACAAACAAACAAGAAAGATCCAACAATCTTACTCTCAACTGGCTCATTATTTCAAAAAGTTTCCCCTAAGGCAGGCATATAGCCTTGAGAAAATTAAAAACAGTATTACTACCCTTCACACATTTGACTGCCTAACAAGTCACTTCCTCTATTATTATTGTATTGCAAGACTCATAACCATAAAACACTGTCCACAGAAGATAGGCTTGCTTATAGACTGTGTATCCTGTGCTTCCTCTCCTTCTCTAGCTCATTTTTAGCCTCAACTGTGCTGCTACAGAAGTTTATGGGACTGTTCTGCAGAACAGATCAGCAAGATACTGTGTTAAAAATAAAGATGTTTCAAACTAAATTTTGTTGATCCGGTTTACAATAAGCCTTCACAGACAACTGAGGGAAACGCAAGCAGGGCTATTGAGAATTTCCTCATCATTTCAATCATGCAAAATCTACATGTCTCCTGAAACCACAGCATCAGTAACAGAAGACAAGAATTCAAGGAGAGGGCTTCAACAGGAGATGTGACTTTCCTAAAACAGCTGATCCATGCCTCTCCATTTAATAGTTTTGTATCCTCAAACTTTTTGATCATTTTGTAATCTTGCACACAAAACCACAGGTAACCCCACTCCGCGATTATAACTGTTTCTTCTTTAGTTCAGAATTATTAAAGTAGTGCATCAAGGTGAAGAAAGCACTATTACGTTCAGTCCCACCAAGATCTGCCTTTCCACACGTTCACTGATCCTTGTACTGACTTTAAGTTTTGCTATAATCTTGCTTATACTGGCCTGCATTCTTCAGAAGAACGCAACATGCAGCCACAATGAACAAAATGGTACAGCTATATCAAAACCAGTTTGTTTTGGTTCCTCAAAGTAAAACTGACTTAGACCTATGTTACCTTTGAGTCCTCATCTTTACCACTTTTAGCAAGAGCCTATGCATATATAAAATAATGACAATTCCATAGGACTAACATTGTATGACATTCAAAAAAAGCAAGTCAGCTTTCACTACTTAACTCAGTTGTTTGCTTTGAAGTTTCCTTACAGAAGTCTTCTTGAATTCCACTCAAGTCCAACTTTAGTTTTAAATTCATCAAAATTGACTTTGGCTCTCCTTCACTGTAATGTTTGTGCCATCAATAGCTAATAAATGCAAAATACTGAAGCTAATATTCATATCCAGTCACCTCAAAAAGCACTTGCCTGCTTTGCTCGAAGGAGATCACTTGAAAAGACATGAGTAAACTTCACATTACTGAGAAATACACCAGCAGCATCTGCTTGTCTGAAACCAGTATCAGAGAGGGGCTCATCCACTCCTTGACCTGAAAAATAAAAATCCATCAACATTAGAACATGTAAATTTTAGATAGATTATTATTGCTGAGCAGATTTTCTGTTGTTGTCATACTTGCTCAGCTGCTAAACTTTCTCCATCAGCAGACCCAAGTACTAGTAGAAATCATGCTCCTTTGGTCTTCCCTGAACTTGATCATACAAATGCAGTGAAAATAGGGTGCGAAGGCTAGGAAATCAGAAAGATACATTAATTTATATTATATAATCAAATAAAATTAATAGTATGTACAACAGAAAATTAATCATAATGCAGAAGCCTTCATTTTCTACATGTGAGTAGTCATTTCAAGTCACTTGTCCTTTTTTGAATAATCTCTCGTAGGCTTCCTGCTAAAGAATTCTCACAGTTGAGAGAGGGGGGGAAAGGAAAAAAAGAAGTTTGTTGATTATATTTAAAAAAAAAGACAATACAACATAATATAGGTATTCTTTATACTAAAATGCACACAGGAAGAAACATGCACATCTGAGGAGCCCAGACCTAAAAAATATGAAATGCCTGTTCTTGCTGCAGGAGGCAACAAGAATGGATTCTGTGTATGGAGGAAAACAGTACATACTCTTTGTTTAGCAACAATTTTATAGTTGATGTAAACAGAGTCTGTTACAGTCTCCTCCTCTCCACCACACCTCTACTTCTTACATCGACGCTAATGCTCATGCAGTTGTAAGCATGTATGTATAGCAAATCTAGCAGAAAAGCAACCCTTTAAAACACAGTTTTCAGACAGAATAGACTGGAACTAACTTGCCATACAGCTCTACAGCAATGCTGAGAGAAGCAACATTATGGCAATCCAACTTTAATGGCATAAAGGTTTGATTCTGTCACAGCTTCAAAGAATCTGTAAGAGAACCAGAATTGCGGCAGAGTGACAAACCTGTAGCAAATTGCTTTGTCCACACTTTTATCATTTACTTAACTTTTGTAGGAAGCCAAAGCTGAGAGCATCACTTCCCATCATCTCCAAGCAACAACAACAAAAGTAATTTTCACTAAGGAAATACACAACTTATTATTTATACGCTTGCAGTAGCATTAGATAGGACATCAGAAGTTCAGGACTTCAGGGGGAAGGGGTAAGAGGGACAGAAGCATACTACGTATCATTTGACACACAGAAGTAGCAATTACGAAGACGTAATTCGTACTTTTAAGAACATGAAGTTTCATTCCCTTTATTATGAAAACAAAGACCATGTTGTAAGAACTGTAAGTTGTAATGTCAAAACAGATAAGAAACTCTAGAAGTAGAATTCTTCGTCACAGCCAGCAGCACCGCACACAACTTCTTTTATTTGGAGCACAACCTCACTAGGTTCCTTGCAGCCATGAGCCATAGTCTTCCTACAGCAGACACGCAAACAGTTCCAGATTTTTTAGTTTTGGGTATACAGAATCAGCAATCGCTACAGAAAAGCCGGGTTTAAAAGTTTTGTCTAAAGACAGTCTTTACTGAAAGAGCTGGAACTGATTAATTCAAGCATTTAAACAATCTTCACTTTTCACACTTCCTTGCTCTACTTCATGCTTTTCTGCAAGAGAGAGATTACCTTCTCACAGCAACAACCTCCTTTACAACATGATTGTCATTCATCCCTCTGTAGCTCCCTACCAGCTCCAGTCATTGTATATATATGCCATTGGCTTGTTCCTTGCCAGAACTGCACCTCTCATCTGAATCCCAGAACCCCTTTTCCCAGGCTTGATACAAACCATTAAGAATTAACACAGTGGTATGTGTTATTCTGGCATCCTTAATAACAGGTGCTGCTATAGTTTTATTTGATTACAGATAGCTTCCCCCTGCCCCGGTTTGGAAAAAGGAAATGTTCTAATACTCCTAAAAATACCAGTAGTATACTACTATTTCTAGACATTTTGAGGAGACTGGCTTATTAGAATCATTATAGTTCACTACAGTGAGCAATACAAGCTGACGTACTGGCTTGCAAATAAGGTATCTTAAGGTACACATTATTATTCAGTAATAAGATTAAATGTCAACAGTTGATGATGAGAGTGCTCATTGCAGGGAAGCATAGTTTTACTTTTCTAACAAGCTAGTAGCATGACTGATACTAACCTTGCAGTATCTTGTCTTTGTTGTATCTTGTTTCCCCGCTGAAAGAGATTACAGACAAAACAAACTTCACTCATCATAATTTTAATTCAAGTTCAAAAAGGTTATTATAGTAGATACAGACAAGAGATGGCAGAGTCAGAATATGAAAAAAATGATACAGAGAACAGCACAGCCTCTTTTCAAGAAGATCTTACAAGAAAATAACAGGATTTTCAAGCTGTCAATCCCATTGCCTTCAATGTTTACTAACACAAATCTGAAATAAAACGAAGCAGTTGCTTAAATTAATAGTAAATGAAGCAAAAGTTATCTAGTAGAGTGACTAATCCATGTTGGAGGTGGGGGGGGGGGGGAGAGGAAGAATCTAGAGTCCTCTATGCTTCAAAAGGAAGTCAATACAAGAGATTAAAGATAAACCTTGAACTAGCACAGCTTAACACTCAAAATTGTATTAAAAAACTACTAGAATAAACACCACTTTCTTTGGGAATTAAAAAACTCTCTCTTGAAAACCATAATTGAGCGTTCTTCAGGAAAAGAGCAACTGAAGCAATTTGCAGATGTATCTAATGACGGAAAGTTAGCAACTAAATTTGGCAAGAAAGTTAAGAATACAGACTTCACTGAGACTGCTCACATGAGTCAAGTGCCACCTCCCCGAGTTTCTGCAGTACAAGGGCCAAACTTGTTGCTTGCTTCTTAAATGGAGAACTATCAACATTGCTGGACAGAAGCCCACAAGATGATTAAAAAAAACCTAATCACAGAAAGAAAAAAAATATTGTATTTTAGAAGGCTTTAAACTCCTTTCCAAATAAAAGGCATCAATTTACTCTTCAGGCTCTGCCCATGTCTTCAACAGCTACTTCCATCTTCCTGAGGAAAATACAACGGCCTGAATAGGATCTATCCTACAGGTAACGAATCTGGGTGGAGGGAGGAACGTGCAGTTTTCCAAGTAGCACTAGTATTGACTAACATATACAAGCACAATCTAAGTTACCACATTTGATGGAGCTCCTATCCATTTCCTATTGGAGTAATTTTGAAGCTTTCTGAAGTTTCTATTGAAGTCCCATTTGGGGATTTCAAATCTAAAGTCACCAAATTTAGGTCTTCAAAGGAAGTCAGAAGTAATTCTTAACACAAGGAAAATTAGAAGCCACTGCTTCAGTGGTATTAATCAAGTACTAAAGTAAAAATAATTTTCATTAAAAAAAATTAATCAGTTTAATTATCAGCTGCAGAAAGCTGGAGCTGGTGTTTGCTTCCCCATATATGTTTATGTTTCCAGCAGAAAAATCTAGTCAAGTTAACTGAAGATCTTTGTCAATATCCACTGTACTTTTAAAGAAAAAAATAACTATATACATTTTAAAGAAGTCATAGATGTCAGTGCTTGCTTTTAACATTTCACAGTAGAAATTACTATTCCTAAATAAATTCTTCACCCCACAGTAGTGGTTTTGGCAGGGGAAAGGTCTTATGACCAATTACTTAAGACTCCACAAATAGCTCTTCCTAATTTTATGTATAGCATTGTACTTCAATCAATATTAAACTATACTAATATTGCTAGACTTGTCTTGATAGTGAACTGAAATCAACTAGAACAGACTCATCTACCTACTAAGATCTAGTAAAGTCAGAGGCAGCTAAAAAGGCCCTCCAGGTCAAATATTTCCCTGACCAAACTGAACTTGGGCAAAACTATCATTAAGGCACACAGCACTGTTTTTATCCTTTCTTCAAGAGTCAAACATTTTATTTAGTTATTGATGATAGCTGTGAAACTAACATGACAACTTCACTTATCACGTTTGACTTTTAAAAGAACTGCATGCCTTTAGATCATTATTAAGAGGTGAGGACTTTACAAAGCAGTTACATGGTCGAGCCAGAAGATCTCCACCACGTACAATCTTACGTTCAGCTGAATTAGTTTTTAAATGAGAAAGTTCCAGAAAAGACAACACAGCCCATGGAAAGCATTACAAAGATTGTCTCACTCTCAGCCCTTCCTCGTGCATTCAGATTTTTTCTTCTCTTTCAGCGTTAGAGAACCACCTAATGGAAACTCTCCCCACCCGCCTCATGCCACTGTAAGCGACCGGAGGCCCCGATGCCGGAGATGGGCTCCCCGAGCCTCGACCCCATGCAGAGCAGCCGTCGCCCCTCGTCTCTCGCCCGCCTGCGCACGGCTCGGGCGCCACGTTTCCAGCCGCAGCTTTTTCCTGTCGCTATCTCTACGCCCAGTGCAACGCCCGAGCGAGCCAAGGGCAGCCGCCGCCCCAGACGCCTTCTTGACCCACAGCCGACCGTAGGCCCCACTGACGTCACAGGCCCAGGCCAGCCCCAAACCGGCAGGGGAGGTGCAAGCGCAGGAAGGGTAACAGTCCCCTCCACACACACCCCGGTGCTACAGGACGGCCCCACGGGAGGGGACAGCTCGAAGCAGTGGCTCTGGAGCACCCACAGTACTCACTGCCGCACGATGGTCAACCCGAAGTGCGCCATGGCGCCACCACCCCGCGGCGCGTCTCACATCCACACACGCGCCAGAGAGCCGCCAGCTCCTCGTGCCTGCACTGCACCGCCCCACTTCCCCGTCGCCGCTCGCCTATTGGCCCCTCTGTCTCAGGTGACGTCACCGCCTCCACCCGCCGTGCGGGCCTCCGGCGGCTGCGCGTGCGCCCGGCCGTTGGGCCCGCTGCTCCTCCCCTACCCAGGGAACTTGGTCCTGCGCGCGTCCCCGACGCTGCGCAGTCGTCCTAGCAGCCGCGTTAGGGAGGTGCGGGGAGGGGAAAGAAGTGGGAACCCGCTGCTCACTAACCCTCGGATTTATGCTAGTTTAAAGCGACTACGTGAGTACAGCTTGACGCCAATCTGAATGCAAAAGAGGCCTGTTAGAGGGCATCCTCCTCAGTATGGACTCGCCATCCCTCTCCCCCCTTCCTGTGGCTAGGTATGTGCAAGGTTTACGAGCAGCATGAAAAAGGATCAGGCACAGCAACAGGTCACTAGATATACTGGGTAAAGGCACTCCAGTGAAACAAGTCCTGGAGTCATCTGTTCAGCATTCCATGTTTTATAAGGGATGCACGTAACTTACCATGTTTACAAATCTTTCATTGGTACACATGGAAGAAAAATGGTTAAAAGTGAGTTGTTTCACAAAGAAAGCTACAGTTTATTTAATGCTGAGTGCTTGCTTCAGCTGCAAAAACACTTTGTGTAAGAACTTCCTTCGCATCAAAACCTACCTGTGTCCATTCCAAAAGCTCATCACAACAAGAAGCAGATGCTCAAATGCACAATTACTTTCCTGCTTTCCTGAACAGTGAGTTTTTTTCCACATGAAATATGTTTGAAGCTGCAGCACATGGATTCCTCATCTTCATATTTGGCAGAAAGTATGGGATAGATGCAGCTTGAAAATGTGTTTGGCTTGGAAATGTGTTAGGCTGGGGAAAATCTAGCTTTATGTGGCTGCAAATACTAATGCAGGTGAGTTAACCCTAAAAAACCCCTACATGCTTAGAATATTTGTTTTTAAAAATCAAAGATTTTGCTCAGCAGTTACCACCATTCTTGTGAAATAATAGAGAGGAGGAATAGAGGTGGGAGAAAAACTGAACTGAACGTGTCCACCTACTGATCGCCCTCCCAACTCAAGCAGACAAATACACATATCACTGTGATGTTTGGAAACTCAGAAATAAAGCTAACATCTGAGCTAAATAAATCAGCTCTACATTTTTCTCTAGCAGTATTCTTTTGGGGCCAACTGAAAGTATTTGTGGGAAGTTACAGGATATATCTGCATTTTGTGGTTAATACTTCTGTTGCCTATGCAATACTCCATGTGTGGGTAAATTGAGGGATTCTTCAGTTGTTAGGGTTTGATGTTCAAGCTGTCACTTAGTGAGAATAAACAAAGCAAAAAAAAAAAAAAGGAAGTCTTGCACAGATAGAAATCACTGCTGTTCCTTCCTCACCTCCTGGTTTTAAACAGTTATGAAAAATTGCACTTACATCTCAGCAAACTGCAAGCGTGCATGGATATGTTTTCTTAGCAGAAGTAGAATATTCACCCCAGGAAATGCCTCCATAGCCAAAAATATTAAGGATTTGAAATGGTTGATATTATAGAAAAATGGACATTAAAAATTGAACAAATCATGGTTTTATTGGGGGGCAGGTTTTACTCAGTTGGTTAGAGCATGGCACTGCTAATGCCAAGGTCATGGGTTCAGTCCCTCTATGGGCTACACTGAGGGTTGGACTAGATGATCTCCAGAGGTCCCTTCCAACCTTACCATTCTATGGTTATTGATGTAAAATAGGATAACAGGTAATATGTATTTTATGGAGGCAAGAAGCAGAGAAAGAAATAGGAAAGTCACTTAGAGTGAACAAAACCATCCAATGAGTTATAAATAATAATAGTGCCAAAGAACTGAGAAAACAGAGTTTAAAATTAATACTTTAATCATTTTGCTAATAGTGATTTCTAGCAGACAATCAAAGTAACAATCCCACTGCTGTTTAACACTGCTGGCAAAATGGACAAAGTGATGGAAGAAACAGTTTCAAATCATCCTTTTCCCTCAGAAAGCTGGTCTAGATAAGGCTTTATAGATTGCAGACAATCTGATTAATTAATCAAAATATTATTTGGTCTGATAGTTTTCAGATCCTTTCAGATTTTCACAACAGGATGAAATAAATACCATCCAAAAATCAGTCATTCGAGAAATGAGGAATTACTCTGGGTTGCCCAGGGACTTACCCTAACTTTTGAACTTGGTTTATGTTTTAACAGATGAAAATGCTGAATCAAAACTAAAACATGATTAGCAGTTTAAAACAGAGAATAAAATTTAAATACAACAGTGGGTCTGTTTCATTCCCTTTTTATCATCCTTTGACAGTGTGATACAACTTTGTATTTCTATAATGCTTTTCCTCTGCAGATTTCAAACTGTCATTTTCAAATGGAGAAATTAATGACATGTCTAGCTTCTAAATGATCCAGTGCCAAATGATTCAGCTCTAACTTATTTCTATTATATCACCATTAAAAACAACTGTATTTTGCTATGATGAAGAGCCCCAACCTGTGTTTCAAGCATGTACTTTTAAAAGTACAAGAAACAAATGAGTGAGAAACAAATGTGAATTAAGGTCACTCTGCCAAAGCAACAGCCCCTCAGGCAAAGAAGTTTTAAGAGACTTTGTCATTTGACGTCATTGTGACATCACACATTTCAATTTTGTGAGTGAAAGAGCTTGAATGGCCTATAACTTCTAATTTGTAACCTTTTTGGACTACAAGATTGTTTTCTCTTTCCATTATTTATTTCTCTATCTTTGCTCCTGCTTTCTCCTTTATCCTTTTCTGAATATTTCACCCTTCTTACTTTTCTTTCCTTCCTCTCCAGTAATTTCACTGATCTGCTGTAGCATGTCATGTCAGTCTGTGTTGAGGAGCCTATTTTTTGAATTAACCCAATAAAACAAATGTTTATAGAGTATAGCTACTAACACAAGACAAGAAGCTCATTCAAGGAGGAGTAAGTATTTTGAAGAAGTCCTCTTAGAAAAAAAGTCTTTTGTGGAGCTGCAAATTGAAAATTTTCAAATGAGAAAATTTTACTCAAAATAAGTTTTGAAACTTGAATAATGTTGACCAACCAGTAAAGTCATCATCATATATGGAATGCTTAGCACTAACATCAGATAATATCAGCAGTCCAGAGAGAGTTAATCTAATTCACATGAAACAACAGTTAACAATTAGAAACGTAAAACTGAAATCATAAGAGGGGCTGTATTTTCTACAGACCACTTGTGGTTTCAGGATTTCATCTCTTCCAGCTTTTAGAAACACACCAGCCCATCAGAAACTTAGGCTGTTTTTTTTCTGTATGCTTTCTTCCCTTCCTCTCCCTCTCCCCTCTCCCCTACCTCTCCCTATCTAATACGCTTCTTGAGAGTGTGTTGCCACTAGGATATTCTTAACTTGATCAAATGCTAATGGAGAGATTGTACAAAGGACAGTTGTCCTCAAATTTAACTATCTGGAGATATGGTTCTATAATACCTTTATGACAACTTACATTCATTACTTTCATGGAAAAATAATACTAGGAAAGTGTTTAATTATTCCTAAATCATCTTTCACTGTGACACACCAGCTGCAAACAGGAAGCAGAGCCAGCCACGTGTGATTGTCCACGGAAGAGAAAACTTCCAACGCTTCTGCAGCAGCACTTGAGACCTTTTGGTGCAAACCCCAAAGTGTAAAATTTCAAGTCATGGGTTCATGCATTCTGGCTGATAAAGGCGTTCAGGTGGATTGCAAGATAAGTGAAAAAATTTAGTTAAGCATTTTATCTTTCTGAAGGACACTAAATCCCATGAGGCTCCTCAAGGAGCTCCCAGAATAGCTGCAGTTGTAACATTACATTACTGTCATCTAGTGGTCGACATGAAATACGCACCTTTGGATTCCACAGTCTCATTCAGTAACTCCCCATACAAGTTTTGTATTTAACTTGATTACATAGGCAATCTCTTGCTCTAGTGCTGCTAGCCATCAGAGTCATATCCAGCATTTCTGCCGCAAATTTGTATGATGTTCAGTCAAGTCTTAATCCCTTAATTTGGGAAACTAAATAATATTGTTTGGGCACTGCAGAAAGATCAATTCTTCAATATTTGTAAGAAGCAAATCCAAATAGGTTGAAATAAATAAGTTCCTGGGAAGGCAAACAGATTGAAAAAGAGTAACCTTGGGAAGTTGAATGACTTAAGTGAAACTCCTTCCGTTCAAGGATGTTTGGAAACAATCCTGAACTCACTTGTAATCCTCCATCAGGTTATGTTCCACTTACAGGTTTGTTCAAGTTTTGAAAAACTTAACCATCAGATAGGCCAACCTATTGCTCTCAAGGGATGCTAATAAGTTTTTAATTACATGAACCAGCATTTTTGCTCTTAGAAGCATTACTGAGTAACCTGAGTAACCTCAGCTCCCAATATGGCCAGTCTGCTGACCTTTATCTCTCTCCTTCACCACTCTGTTCTAATTCATATAGTTTCTGCATGCTACATTTTCCAATAGATCAAACAGCATCCTAGCTTTTTCAGAGAAAAATCATTAGTAATATGTAGCCATCACCAAATTGTTTCCACAAGAGAAGAAAGTTTTAAGGAAACAAAAAGTTTCCCCTTTTCTTTCACTTCTTTCCTCATTTTATTTTGCAAGGACTCTTTTATCTCACTAGAACTAGTTGCAGCAGAACTCAGAACAGCCCCTCATACCAGTCACATTACATATAAAGCTCTTGCCCAAGCAAAAATATCTCACCTTATTCACTTTAATGTGTAAATTTAACAGGTTTTGATTTAACATACTTGCCACAGAGACCTAGCCTTCCCCATTCAATTGCTTTTCTCACAGGAAAAAAACAGCACCTGAAGCCCACACTGCCCTTTGGACTGAATTTATCCCTGTTAGCTAACAGATGTAAGTAATAAGGTTCCCACAATTTTTGAATTTCAAGGTACACAGATTTCCTTTGGCTGGAAGTACCAACAGTAGTGTCAGCTGCCAAGCACTCCTTATTTTTATAGAATGTGGAAGAGGGGACAGGCTACTTGGGAGGATTATAAGAATGTTGTCAGAGTATGCAGGGATGTGACGAGGAAGGCTAAGGCCCATTTGGAATTAAATCTGGCAAGAGATGTCAAGGACAACAAGAAGGCTTCTTCAAATACATCAGTGGCAAGAGGAAGACAGGGGAAAATGTGGGCCCAGAGCTGAATGGGGTGAGGACCCTGGTGACAAAGGATACAGAGAAGGCAGAGTTACTGAACGCCTTTTTTGCTTCAGTCTTTACTGCTAAGGGCAGCCCTCAGGAATCCTAGAGCCTGCAGGTGAGAGAGAAAGTCTGGAGAAAGAAGTATTTTCCTTTGGTTGAGGAGGATCAGGTTAGAGATCATTTAGACAAACTTGACATCCACAGATCCATGGACCCTGATGGGATGCACACATGAGTACTGAGGGAGCTGGTAGATGTTGTTGCCAGGCTGCTCTCTCTCACTTTTGAGAGGTCATGGAGAACAGGAGAGGTGCCTGAGGTCTAGAAGAAAGCCAGTGTCACCCCAGTCTTCAAAAAGGACAAGAAGGAGGACCCAGGCAACTACAGGCCAGTCAGCCTCACCTCCATGCCTGGAAAGGTGCTGGAACAGCTCCTCCTGGATGTCATCTCTAAGCGTGTGAAGGAAGAGAAGGTGATCAGGAGTAGTCAGCGTGACTTCCCCAAGGGGAAATCCTGCTTAACCAATCTGATAGCCTTCTAGGATGGAATGACTGGCTGGGGAGAGGAGGGCAGAGCAGTGGATGTTGTCTGCCTTGACTTGAGCAAGGCTTTTGACACCGTCTCCCGTAACATCCTCCTAGGCAAGCTCAGGAAGTGCAGACTAGGTGAGCGGACAGTGAGATGGATGGAGAGCTGGCGGAAAGACAGAGCTCAGAGGGTTGTCATCAGTGGCACGGAGTCTAGCTGGAGGCCTGTAGCTAGCAGTGTCTGCCAGGAGTCAGTACCGGCTCCAGTCTTGTTCAACTTATTCATTAGTGACCTGAATGAAGGGACAGAGTGTCTCCGCAGCAAGTTTGCTGACAATACCAAACTAGGAGGAGTGGCTGATACAGTGGAGGTCTGTGCTGCCATTCAGAGAGATTTGGACAGGCTGGAGAATTGGGTGGAGAGGAACTTCATGTAGTTCCACAATGGCGAGTGCCGGGTCCCACACTTAGGGAGGAGTAACCCCATGCCCCAACCAGTGCAGGCTGGGGGTTGACCTGTTGGAAAGCAGCTGTGTGGAGAGGGACCTGGGAGTGCTGGTGAACAGCAAGTTAACTATGAGCCAGCAAGGTGCCTTTCTAGCCAAGAAGGCCAATGGTAGCCTGGGTTACAAAAGTCAACTGGTGAGGCCACACCTGGAGTACTGTGTCTGGTTCTGGACTCCTCAGTACAAGAGAGACATGGAACTACTGGAGAGAGTCCAGTGTAGGGCTATGAAGATTATGAAGGGGCTGGAGCATCTCTCCTATGAGGCAAGGCTGCGAGAGCTGGGCCTCTTTAGCCTGGAGACGAGAAGACTGAGAGGGGGATCTTATCAATGTCTGCAAGTACCTGAAGGGAGGGTGTGAAGGGGATGGGGCTAGACTCTTGTCAGTGGTGCCAAGTGGCAGGACAAGAGGCAATGGGGTCAAACTGAACACAGGCAGTTCCACCTGAATATGAGAAGAACTTCTTTACTATGAGAGTGACGGAGTACTGGACCAGGTTGCCCAGGGAGGCTGGGGAGTCTCCTTCTCTGGAGATATTCAAGACCTGCCTGGATGTGATCCTGTCTAACATGCTGTAGGTGACCCTGCTTGAGCAGAGGAATTGGTCTAAATGATCTCCAGAGGTCCCTTCCAACCTCAACCTTTCTGTGACTCTGTGATTCTTTTTAGTGTAAAAATACTGTGGTATACGTGCTCCTGGAACTGCACACAGCTGAAATGAAAGTCACTTTTGAGACCACTTTTAATAGATCATTATGCTATTAAGAAAAATGAGAGTTTTTTAATATTGCAGGGAGGTACAAAGCAAATATAGTACAGTCAACTTTCTCCAAAGGTCTGAAGGGATCCCCGAAGTCTTCTAAAATAAACTTTCCCTTAATTGGGAGAAAATATTCAGTGTGCTGAGGGCTGCAAAGAACTAGAGCATAGCTTGTTTCCTTTAGTGCCAGCTGGATGATTTCTATTTGCAAAGCAATGCAGAGATTGCACTAATATTATTCTCTAAAATCTGAATGCAATACTTTATGTTATGCTTGCAAACAACTGTAGAATGGTGCAAAAGTATATCGACAATACAGTTAACAGCATGAGCAAGACCATATTCTTTCTTGGCCTCAGTTTCTTCTCTGTGAAATGTAAGATTAAAATGCAGCTTTTTTTGTCTTATTATCTAGATTACTATTAAGCAATCCAGGTGCCCTTCATGTCTCCCACTCTTTACCCATCGGACATTGTAGTTACATTGTAAGTGCTTGTAATTTATGCAGTGTAGAGATGTTCTGTGTATCTTTCTAGACAGAGTATGAATAAACGATGGCCTATGACTGCAGACAGCTGGGTTCAGTGACCTAGACTGTCCTGTGTGCTGATTATAAGAGGATAAAGCACTATTGTAATGCTCAAGGGTTAACATCATATTGAGAAAGAGGGACTCCACACCTCTAATCCCTCACAAAACCTAACAGCTAGATCGTAACTTTTCCTTTTGAAAAAAGGAAATGATTTGGCTTTCCAAAGTAGTTTGTTCACTTCCATACTTAAAAGAAATTCCAGCTGCTTTTACATCAGCTTTGCATTTATCGATGTAAATGGTAATTTACATACAAGTAAACAGTTCACAGCAAGAATGAGCAGGGGTCGGTTGGGGTGAAATCTTACTAAAAGTCAACAGTGGAACTCCCACTGTCTTCAGTAGACAGAGAATCTCATTCTGCTTGCCTTATCTCTGTAGTTCATAGAAAAGTTTAAAAATTTATCTATTGCAATAGAAGTATCTGAAAAGACTCCTGAAACAAGTATTAAGGATACCCTCTTGAAATGCAAAGGAAAACTCCTTGCTTTGAAAGGCAGACTGAATTTCTGGTCTCTACGGAATACCGCTGGGAAATATAAACTAAAACTTAATCTAATACATACACTGAGTTTATAAACTTAGATACTGAGTTTCTTTTGTTATCTGCCTCCACAATTCTCTTAAACATAAAAAACAATTTTGCTATGCTGTCTCTTAAAATCCTGAGACTGCCTTATGTAAAGTATAGGATCATGATGGGCTGAAATTGTTTGTAGATGGTAAGAAAATGACAATAGAAATTTGTTTCAAAGGCCACATGAAAATGGAACTTTATTCTGGCTTCTCAGCATTCAGTCAGCTTTCTTTAAAGCAAGAGAACAGGCTTGTGTCCAATGAACTGGAATTTTAGTTTCTGGGCATTAAATCTATTAACTGATTTTGAAAACATACATTTATTTAAACCACAACACAAAACCTCTTTTCTGATAAATCTAGATTTAGCTTTGATGCACAAAACTGCAGAGCATATCCCTGAGGTTTCAGGAAGACTATTAGTAACACTACAGCAAATAGTGTCACAAAATCCACCAAGACCTGAAGTCAGGTCAGAGGATACCTTTTTGAGCTTTATACTACAAATGGAAGGTATAAGAACAACTCTCACGTATTCCAGTTCTGAGGCTCTAAGTTAAGCATAGAAAGTGCTGGAGATTCCTGGAAATGTTAAAGTGGCTGCCAGAGGAACACAAAGATTCATTATGTTTTAAAATCTGTATCTCTGCTGTGAATAACCTGTTAAATGAGAGGCTCACAGATCACTTTGCAAGGAAGTTTTAAGAGACTTAACCTGAAGTCATAGCTCCCAACTTTGTGTGATATTGACTGGAAAGATCTGTATAGCCTGATGCATAGCCTCATGATTTCTACCATGTCTCTTATCCTGTCCATTATTTCTTTTTCTATTTATTCGTATCTGTTTCTTCATTTTTGCTCATTTCTTCGTTTCAGCAATGTATGTTTTTGAGTAATTTTTATTCTTCCTGTTCAAATGTTGGCCTTTTTTCCCCTTCATTTCTCTTCTACCTGTCATACTATTAATTTTATGCTAATGTTACTTTTTCTCCAGTATGTCCAACCAAACACTTGTTCTTCATTCTTTGTTGCATCTTTGTTCTCTCCAAGGGCTCCCAAAGGTGTAAATTAAGTAGAAAGAAGAACACAGAAGAACACTACTATTTTAGAACAGTGGAGAACTTTGGTCTGTTGTTTGATCTGTGAACCAGCAATGTAAAGGCCACACCAAAGATCAAGCAATCTTTGCAGTGTCTCTTTATATAGTGCTGTGGAGAAGAAACTCTAAGGTCAGGCCAAGCAAGTCAGATGTGAGGTTGGTCAATTTACAGTAAGTATCCACAAGCATGAAATATGATGAAAGTGGAAGAGGGAGAGGGTCATATGCTAAGGTACGAGATTCAGTGCATGGAGGCTCATTTCTTCTTAGTGGCTTCACTGCAAACCCTCTCCTTTTACATCTATTTAGTCCAAAGTTTAGAAAAAAAAAAAAAAA
The DNA here is from genome assembly GCF_028389875.1 of Rhea pennata. NCBI lineage: Eukaryota > Metazoa > Chordata > Aves > Rheiformes > Rheidae > Rhea > Rhea pennata. The sequence goes on along the minus strand of NC_084663.1, from coordinate 83,252,518 downwards.
AAAAAAAAAAAAGAATTGCAATATGCTAGTTTTCTTATTTTTTCAATATAATGAATAACTGAATAGATTTAAATAAAATTTAAACATAATTGTGGAAATGTCCACTCTGTATACTTAAGAGGACTTTTCCATCATTTCTATTTAATTTCCACAAAATATTTTAATCCAGCAACTTTCCTTTTATTAGGGCTTTGCTCTTTTTAAATATCATTTATTGTTTAAATATCTTTTAAAATATCATATAAATTTCACACAAAAAAAGATGCCAGAATTTGCCAATTCAGTAGGCAATGATGAGCTCTCTTATAAAGAAAACTTGTTCTACAACAGCAACATTCAACAGTTCAAAATTTAGATGCAGGCTGACATGATCCATCTACATTATGGGCTTTAGAATGACAATTCATTTTGCACAATCTTCATATTGAATAGATGAAAACGAGACAGGCAAATTTAGGTCAAGGTGAGTTTATTGTCCATACAGCATACCTAATCCCGCCAAAACACTTTTCTTAAAACCATCTTTACACTAGTCAAAACAACAGATTATTAATAAAAATGACAACACTGAACAGAAAAGACCTTTTATAAGGTAATCAAGACTACACTGTTTCAGAGTCTTATCCATCAAAAACAATCTCACATACTTTCTAAATACTCCTGTTTACACTGATCATGTCTACCACCTCACTTTCTAGCATCCCTGACCATATAAACATCCACACCTCTTAAGGAGCACATTGTGAGAGAATAACATTGACTTGATATGGCATCACTCATTAAAGCGGAAAAAAAAAAAAAAAAAAGAATTTGAGAACAGAAACTGTGCAACCAAGAGTGATTTCTGAGGTACATGAGAACATGGTAGTAAACATAGTGGAAAAAATCCAGTGACCAGGTGGTTTGCTGAGTGCTTAAGAGCTGTCCAATTATTCAAACGTAAATCATCCACATTAAAATGAGATTTAAAATATTTTTCTCTTTCAACAGCATGTTGGGAATATAAATAAATTGATTATGAGGTGCTCCTGCTCTACAGTAATGGGATGGAGGGAGAATATAATCAAAGTACCATCAATAGGAAGCTGAAAGAGAAATGCTTTCAGCAATTGCACCAGTCACTTGGCACATACAAAGGTATAGTCAGAAACGTACTTTTTTCATTCATCAACAGGAAGTTTTCTATAATTTGAGGGAAAAAAAATCACATTTCATTTGCAATAATGATACTGGATTATTTTTTAAATGCCAGATAAAATGGGTGCTATATTAACATACCGTATTTTTAATTTGAATGCTACTGTGAAACTAAGTTCTAGGTTTTACATACTTTAAATACAATACACTTCTCATTTTATTAGATCATTGGTATTTTTAAAATGTCATTGCAATGAGAACACTGTTAACGCTCACTGTGACTGTGCAGAACTGTTGAGATGGTGCACAGATCTGCCTACTATGTATTGGGATTGCAAATGGCACTGAGACTTTCAACACAATTTTTACACCCATTCCTTACTCCTGTAATCACAACTAGAAGAGCAGACCTCCACACTTACACCAGCTTCCAGTGAAATCTATGGAACTTGAATGGACAGAGATTCATCTGTAGAGATGAAACTATAGAAGAGAAGCCTTCCTGAGGAAACCTCTGCAGAGAACTAAAATACTGCAGGAAGCGGTAAAATGGTTCAGCAGGTGGTATATTTCCCTCTGAGTCCAAATAAACCCAAGGGTGGCAATATGGTAAGTGTGTCAGTTCTCTATGTTGTCTTTCAAATGAGATGAGAACTGAAAGTCCCGATCACTGTGATTATTAAAGTTCCCACAACACTTTTAATCATCATTAAAAGCAAGCTATCTTGGTCATAATCTAGCATAGCTGACTGTAGGGAATGTTTATCCTGTCTGACTTCAACTCCTAAACTTAGGTGGTTCAGAATTGCACCTTAATGACAGACCTTAAGCAGATACCAATATAACTACTATTCCACCTATAACCAAACATGCTGATTTATATGCTCCTTGCAATTCCAATGCTACAGTTACTTAGTGTTGTTGAGACACTGTTTACAGTGCTCCAAGCCCGAATAAAGTGATGCAGACCCTTTAAATGCGATGCATACTATACTGACTTACACTTCTTGTGTAGACCAACACTCAAACCAATGATGTTTTAAGACAGCAAACACAAAATTTAGTCCGCATCTGTGAACTTCTCAGGTATGCTCCCCTATAAAACAACAAATATTAATGTAAAATCTCTTGCATACAAAAACTGTCAAGGAATTATCATCTGATCTGTCACAAAACATTACCTCATACATATATGGTTCAAGTCTTGCTTACCAAAACACTTCTACAAGGTAACTATTTTCCATCCAAGAAAGACTCAATTTCTAAATTTTCCATGTTCTCAATGTGAATGGTCAAGGAGAAAAATCATCACTGTGAGAACAAAGATCTTACAATGTTTTAAAAACACTGCAATCTATTCAATTCTGTCACTGTTTTGGAGATCTGCAACATCTCAAGTGCTAATGCCTTGACAAAACTATCCACAATCACTGAAACAGTTGTGGAAGGAGCACTTCAGTTTTCAAATTTCTTTAGGAGTATTTAATATTACCTAGTAAGATGGTATTCTTTGTTTCACATAGAGCATTAAAGCATGTAAAAGCTGTGGTTCAAACAGCTCAGCAATATTATTCAGGTTTCTATTTGGGAGAAAAAGGTTTGGCACCTAGCCACTGAGACAGGACTGCTAGATCTGATCTTCTGCTCTATACTGAGGGTTGTAGGACTATGTCAATTATTTCTAAAGGTCTGATTTTGCAAACACTGTTTATGCTCATTGCTGCAAGTAATCCTGAGGACTTTTCTAGCCGCTCTGAGGCCTGTGTAACAATTGCAGAACAACTGCAAGGAGGCATAAAGGCTGCCACATCCCTCGCAGCACAGGTGGGAAAGAAAGGTCAGTCTTTTCTCCACCACCATGAATTGCCCAGTGACATCCATGCTGGTGAACGGAGCAGCCTATGCTATGGCACATAGGTAACTGCTGCTGCTTTCTTCTCTTTTAGAGCAAATGGGAATACCAGGAGAACAGTATCCAACTCCTCTGGGGATCCTGTCTCCCAGCCAGCTCCAAGGGCAGCCAGGCAATGCTGACAGGCAGTTAGCCCTCTGGGATTACTTACTGTAGCAAGCATTACAAATGTGACTCTAGGCAGTAAGACAGCTGTTCCCATTGCCTAGCATGCTGAGAAGTCATTTGGCAGCTGATAAAAATGGATGTGAAATGCTACCAGAGGTAGCACTTTGCATCCAGGTTAGATATGCACAACCATGTGCAGGGGAGGCAGTGAAGACTCATGTTGCAAGTGCTTCCAGGATCAAGGCCTAAGTATATAGAAATTTCTCTTGGACAGGTCCTTGGATTAATGTATTTTTTCCACTATGAAAAGGATACCTAAGACCAAAAGGGAGCCAATGCCCCTGCTTTCTACAATTTTTCCCCAACGCAACCAGAGTGACCATGCTCTGTTCACCAAAACACAGGCTCCAAGTTGCCTTTTGCATTGACCATTCCATTGAGGCTCCCAGCAGAAAAAACTGTCAAGTTGTGAGGTATTGTGAAAATGGGAACCATTTTGTTTTGTCCAGTAAACCTGAGGTAAATAGTATACTGTCTTTGCAGGATGTGATCAGGAAGGAAAAAAAAGAAAGAAAAAAGGAAAAAATAAAATAAAATAAAAAAATCATGAACACGCTATTAGAAAAAAACTGTACAGGGCATTTCCAGTAAATCAAAGAACTCATCATATCTCCACTTAACCATCTACTTCAGGATTTGAAATTTAAGCAGTAAAATAATATATTATAAAAATGTTTATAAAATAGCAGCACACTCAGTGAAACAATACAGCTAAGTACTGTTAATGTGAATAAGAATGAAACAAATCATAGCTTCTTAGCAGCGCAAAAAAAAAAAAAAACAAAAAAAAACAAAAAAACAAAACCCCACCCCCCCCAAACCAAAAAACAACAAAACTTTAGACTCTTAATCCATTTTCTACCCTCATCGAGCCAAATACGGCTGAGTCCGTTCATAAAATATTCTTCAAAGTAGCATGTTCTTTCTGGATTTTTGTCTTAAAAATGCAAACATTAACATTTCAACCAACAGCTTCATACTGTATATTTGCAAACTGTTAATACAATTGTGCAAAAAAAAAAAAAAAAAAATTGCTCCAACTCCTTTGCCATCTAAATGCCTCTTCTTTACAGACGGAGCAGAAAAATAAATTCAAGTACACTGAATACAGCTTTGTAATAAAATTCCAAGTCACACACTTTGATGTTTACCATTTGTGTCTTTTGCACCAGCAATTTTCTTTCATTGTCCATAGATAAGCATGCAGGTGGTATTAAGATCCTTCTGTGACACTGAACAATACAAATCATCAGGCTTTTATCCGGAATGTCATGACAGGAATGTCATCTGAAGCAGGTGTTGGTATTTCCAGCAACACCACAACTAACGAAATACACCAGATACTGGAAAATATTGACTACAAAAAGCTATATACTTTGCTTTTGTGACCTTTTTTTTCTTTTCTTTTTTTTTTTTTTTTTTTTTTTTTTAATTTATTTTTGCTTGGCAAAATTGTCATAAACCATCTCATTTAATCCCTTAGGAACAATTTTCAAAGTGCTTTTCGAATGAAATGGTTTATAATAATGCTCACTGTGGACCAATAAAGTTAATAAAATGCTGAAAATGAGTGTGTGTGCATGTGTGTGTATGTCCTTGTGTGTGTATGTGTGTGTGGCGGGGGGGGAAGCTGGATATCGAGAGGAGGGATCAAACCACATCTCATCTTCTTTAACACAGCGAGGATATGTTAAAAAGTAAGATGGACAGAGCTTTAATTGTCTTTACAACAAGCTACGGAGCTGCCAAAACTTAACGTTGATGCTGTAAATGAATATAATGCTTTTCACAGATGATCCACTGCATCTTGCAATCCAAAGGCTGGAGGTGGTCTGACTGGCTGAATGGTCGGAATTAATTGGTGCATTTTCCCCATCTAATGTGAACATTTGATACTTTGGATTGGCCCACAATCGGGTAAGTGGGATTGCCCTTATGCTAAAGATGCTGCTGTGTTTAGAATGAACCATTTCTGAAGGAAAAGTAGAAAAAGTCGTAGACTGGGGAAGGAATAAAAAAAAAAAAAAAAACCCACCTGCTCTTCTGGCTGGCAAAATAAAGCATCTTCTTTCTTAGGTAGCAGCTACCACAGACAGCAAGAGTAAACAAAACTAACACACAGAGATCCATCAAACACTTCTGACTAACAACAGAGGTTACAGATCAGCAAATCTCTTCTGCATTCAAAATGATTCAATTGCTTCAGGGATCTTTTCCCACTTTGCCCTAACCCCTTATTCTATTGCTTTGCAATCTAGTCAAGCCATAAAATCGCACACACAATTCCTTTCTTAATTCTAAAAAAGGGGTGTATGCACTAGGTCATAATACACAGACAAGTATACTCTACTTTGTTCCCACAAATGCAGGCTTACCTTTATCTAGCTACTTTGTATGCTTTTATAAGCATTTAATATCACTGATACATAATCAAATAGCAGTTACCAAATATATTGTGGGATTCCCTTCTGTAGAACATCAGAGGCACCAAATGCATTTTTTTCATTATTCAGTTTTTGTTTTTTCTTTACCTAAAAGAGCTTTAAATATGTTCTATGTTGGAGTAGATTAAAAAAGATCACTCTAAATAACAAAAATAGAAGGGCTAGGGGAGCAAGCGTGACTTTTCTGTGCTGATGTCCTCACAGGTTGATATCTCTCACATCTGTGGGAGTGCTGGCCTGGTCCAGTTCATCCACTGTCTTAGAAGGATTGCTTTGCTGTTGCTGCTGCCGGACCTGCCTAAGGTTGCTTACTAGCACCGACTCAATCTGCTCTTGACAAGCTTTAAGGCAGTCCTAGAAAAACAGAAAGCAAATTAATGTTAATGGATTTTTTTTTCTTGCTGAACTAGTAAAAGTTGGAAGAAGAGTGGAAATCAAGACATTTCTGAGAAACATCTGCTGTGACAGAAAATGACCTAGAATGCTCAAAAGTAACCACTGTTTACAAATTCCCTTGGGTCAAAAAATGCAAATTCCATGTTTATCATAACCTCCAAATTTTAGTATCTTACCTCTCCTTGGTCATTTGTGTTGTCTTTCTGGGCAGAAACTCAAGAGTATTCCTCAGCACCCTTGTGTATAATGCAGGACAGGGTAGAGGAATTTTTGTGTTCTCTTATACAGTGTTAAGTGTTCTGGATTTGTCTTCGCTATAAAAAGAAGGCTATATTTTTCTCCTGAAGTAACCAGCATGTGCTATATACCAAGGTAATACATACAGTGACACTTCAGTTTCATTGTCATGCAAATTCACCACATTCAGATGAAGGAGGAGGTTTGAGCTCCCCTCAAAAATACTTTATGATTGTGTTATAGGGCCTGCATTTGGCACCTTGCCAAATAAGGGCAAAAGAAGGGTCTGTTTATCTGTGAAAGTCTATGCAAGAAGAAAAGGCCCATAACAAAAAAAAAACAAAAAAAAAAAAACCAAAAAAAACCAAAAAAACAAACTTAAGTGTTGAAAAGTACTACTTCCAAATACAGCTTAGATCATGGCTGTGGCATAGGTCATTACTTGAACACATTTTGGAACTTTCCTTTAAAATGTCTTTTCTGAAGAAGCAAAAAAGAGCCATCTTTGTGCTGAGTCCCCAAATGAAAATCCTGTACCCAGACTCTGAAAAAGGCAATCAAACGTTAATACAGTACAAATCACACTGCTCTATAACTGAGCTCTGTAAAGGAACTAGGTCCTTGTCCATCAAGAAGGAACTGGCCACACAGTCCCAGACATAAAGCCACAAACCCACTCCCTGAGTGCTTTCCAAAGAAGAAAAAAGATTTCAGCAGCGAAAGAGGAAAAGGTAGAAGGCGAACTCCCACATCTTAATTCTGAGCTGTTGAAACAGCCCTAGGTAAACAATTAGAAATAATTTTTACAAGCTACTAAAGCAAAGACAACTATCAGAAAACGATGTAAGTCAAATATGGACAACCAGTCCTCAAAGACTACTACACTGCAGATTATTCCATATAGGACTTGGAGAAAGACAAGTGCAAAATATAGCCACACAAATTTGGAAGCATTATGCATTAGGAGTCCTGTAACAATTATGAAGTATAAGTACACAAGCAAATGGGACAAATTTGCCACACTTAAGCCAAAGTGACAAAAAAGCCAGTGACAAAGAATAAGATCTTCAACTGTTACAGGATATTCCATATTATTGATAACACACTGGAAGACCAAATAATGTGGTTAATAAAAGGAGAAATGCAATAATAAAATAATAAATAATAAAAGGAGGATGCAAAACATCCAGTTACAGCAGAAATTTAAAAATAAAATGCAGACCATGACATTAAAAACTGGGATTGTGAGAGGGAATCAAAATGATAATGTGTATGTAGGCATGTAGTATATCATTATGTTTTTATTCCAAAAGCAGCCCTGAGCAGTAAAATACTGAAAAAAGTACGAATGCTGTGAACTCACTGAAGCCTTAGTCTACGTAAGAGCTCATTAACAACTAGGTGCTCTCTCAGAGACTTCAGGCAGCAGAGAAATGCAGTTTTTGGTAGTACATTTTACAACAGAGAGTTTTAACTATAAATCTTGCAGCACTTGGCAGGGCAGTCTGAACTGGCATCACTGTTCCCCCATCCAAGCAGGGAAGTTGCAGAATAGTTGTACGCTGAGCTCTAGAGTGTCACATCGGCAGTGGTGCCAGCCCCAGGACAGTACATGGCTTAGGAGTACAACTCGGGGAAGCTGGGTTCTGATCAACGACACCCACCTTCTTCAAGATGCTAGCTACGGTAGAGAAAAAAATATTCATAGTAATATGGATGACCCCAGCCAAAGCCAACACTAGAAAGATATGCCATCTAAGTCACTGGAGTATCTGGGCTACCTGTATGCAATCAAATGCAGAAATTTGTTCCCTCTGGAAGAGTAATCATAGTCAGCAACACCATGGTGAAGCAGAGTACAAGGCACAGTGTTGCTGAAAATAGCTGCTGCAACGTCACATTCATATGACACAGATGGTGGGCACAGTGAGCATTCCTTGGGTTTGTCTTTCATCCTGAGAGCAGGGAATTGTGAGATTGCCCATGAAAAAGTGACTGTGTTCAAGTACATCAGCTTGTGGCCACACCATATCTACCCAAGTACAGCTCCATTATGTGTTTGTAACTTTCCTAAGTTTTAGTCACTAGTGCTAAACTTTTCCATGCTTTACCCTCTGTTTCAAACAAATTTTCTGATTTTTTTTTATTAAAGCAGATATAACCACCACCAACAAAAATGCTGCTGTTTCCAAGAAAGTGGTTAAGGAAAACAGGCAATTTTACCAATGTTAGCCAGATCTTAACCAAAGTTTCCTTTCTCCTTTCTTTTCTTTCTTTTTTTTTCTTTTCTTTTTTTTTCTTTTTTTTTTTTTTTTTGATAAGATAAAGCATAAACAGAATTTAGCATGGGATATGTAGAGGTCAGATACTCTTCGATTTCCTCAAGAAAACACATCTCATGTTTAGCCGAGATACACAGCTTGGAAAACTGCATTTTGCACATGTTCAGTTAACTTCCATAACACTGAACGTACAAGGCAGATCTGCAGAAGCAAAACTATGGTAGCTGTTGCCTCCTCAGTCTATTAGAAGACTGAAGCCAAAATGAAGAGAAGTGCTGTTCTCAGGACCGCAGGGAAGACCACAGGGAAGACCACTTCCCTTGGTTCCTGCTTAGTTTGCTTTTAGCATGACAACAGAAGAAGGCTTTAAAACCAGTCTCGAATGACTACTCATACTCACAGATGTCAGTAAACCACAGTTTGGCAAACTTCATTCATAGTCCTTATGATTGAGAAGGTCTATACTTTGGACGAAGACAAGTCATTCTGCTCCTATTTTAGAGAGAAGAGCAGAGTTTGTAGCTAAACCACGGGGATACAATTCTTTTCCCTGATTGACCAAAGCGGGGTCCCTGCCAGCCCATGCACACACATATCTGTCTTTTGGACACCAGATTACAGATATATATGTCATCACTGACGTGGGGTCAGGATATGTATAAAGCATCATCCTGAAGCTAGACAGCTGCGACACTGACAGGTTAAGATGGCTTTGGGAGTACTGAGCACCGAATTCAGGTGAGTGGTTGTAGACACCTTGTTCCACAGAGCACAGTGAACACCTGTAGGGCTCAGAACCTTGGAGCACCTAAAATGCCAAGTAAATTCCCAGGGATACAGGAAATACCAGCATATTAAAGAAACAACAATTCAAGAGAAACTCAGGCTGGAAGACCACATTTGAATAAGCTCGTCCAGTGGCTTGCCATTTATCACACAGGCAGTCATGTGAAGTATCTGTCTCTTGAGCATTGTTTGAATCTCTTGCAACAGCAGACACCAGCTCTTCACAGCATACGGGCTGAACCACAGGGTGGATGTGACCTAGGCTCCATTCTGGCAAGGATTCCCTTACACTGTCTTCATCCCATGCCAGAGGAGCTGGCTTTCACAGGATTTGGCACTGTAAAATGTCTGATGTAGCAACTCTATCAGCAGGAGGTTAATCAAAAAAATGCAGTTACCAAACACATGGTTTATGGATTTGCTTAATTACAGACGGAGTTCAATCAAGAAGGATATGCCTAAAATCAGACCTTCCAAGCAGTCAGAACATGGGGCAGTCCATCTCTGCTTGGGCCATGCAGCTGTGCTTCATTCCTAACAGAAGGTACAGGGCTGAAGAGTCCACTGGACTCCTGTTCTTAGAGAGATGTGAAGTTTTAACACGTAGTGTGCTAAGAACTGTGCAGAAGTCTCAGAAGCAAGTGAACAAGACAAATGTCTCTAAAGATGCAGTAAGATGTGAGCATCGTGGATTTCAGCTGCTGAGAGGCGGAACAGACAAGCAAGATCTAGCATGCTTCCTCTAGCCCTCTATACCCCTCCTAGGGTTCTTCCTTTTCCTTCCTTTTAATGAAAGGTAAGAAGTGCTTCTCTGTGTTTCCACTTTCCTGCTGCTGCTGACATTCCATCTGATTATTTTAAGGTAAGATTATGTACTTTTATTTAATCAGGTAAAAGCTTTTTTGTATAGCTTGTTCTTGTAATATTGGGGGCTTAGGGATTTTCTAATACTGCAATCGATTGCTTAACAATGGGAGCTGGGCAATTTCCTTAGTACAAGTACATGACTGCTAGAAGCTATCAGAAACTCAGACAAAGAAAAGTCCTAATTATTAATTTGGCCAGGTTTTAGGTCTGTTACTGAACCAGTGTTCCCCTATTTGAGGCAATAGTCATGCGTTGTTTTGAGGGTATGTAGGCAGGCAGCTCTGTATATAACTGAAACTGCCTGTTGCTTGTAGAAACTGCTTCTTGCTTGGGAAATGGATGCATTAGGAAGAGTGCATTGGGAAGAGTGTTGCAAGCATACTGAAGGAGATGATCCTGCCCCTCTACTCAGCCCTGCTGAGGCCACATCTCAAATACTGTGTCCAGTTCTGGGCTCCCCAGGACAAGAGAGATATGGAGCTACTGGAAAGAGTCCAGCGTAGGGCTACAAAGATGATCAAGGGGCTGGAACACCTGCCCTAGGAGGAATGGCTGCGAGAGCTGGGCCTGTTTAGCCTGGGGAAGAGAAGACTGAGAGGGGATCTTATCAATGTCTACGAGTACCTGAAGGGAGGGTGTCAAGGAGATTGGGCTAAACTCTTTTCAGTTGTCCCATGCAACAGGACAAGAGGCAATGGGCAAAAAACTGAACCACACAAAGTTCTGCCTGAATGTGAGGATGAATTTCTTCACTGTGAGAGTGACAGAGCACTGGAACAGGCTGTGCAGAGAGTTGTGCAGTCTCCTTCTCTGGAGATATTCAAAGCCCGCCCGGATGCAGCCCTGTCTACATGACCCTGCTTGAGCGGGGGGGGGGGGTTGACTAGATGATCTCCAGAAGTCCCTTCCAACCTTGCCGATTCTGTGATTCTGTGAAATCAGGCACTAAGATTTCCTGAATAGATTCTGGGAAAATGTATGAGAGGTAATCAACGTTTTAAGAGCAGCTCCCCTCAAAGAAGCAACCCTCCCTGCACTGTTTCTTTCTGCAACTTGCTTTCCAAAGACAATCAGATCAGATCTGGTTTTGAGCACCTCCACTCGATATAGCGATGCTTGTTCAAAGAGCAGACTGTGGACCTCACGCTCACTTGCAGACCTCACGCCTGCAGACAACATGTGCAGGTATGGGCTTCTGCATGCTCTGGAGAGCAGGATCTGGCTGTGGTGGAGGACACATGCTGCCCATATGGTTGTTCATTCTGCCCTTGAGGATAATCTGGGAGCCAGCATTCTCCAAAAGTGGAGGTTCGGTTGGCACAGACGGAGCTCCCAGATAAGGGGAATTTCATGCAGCGTGCACAGTCCTTTAACACCATCTCTCTATGGCCTCTCATTTCGTAGCTGCTAGAAGTTTTCGGAGCAGATCCTGAAGCTGTTCCCATTTAAATCAATGGCTGAATTGAGCAGGATCAGACCCAGAAATGGAGAAAAGAGCAGGGACATAATTTGAAGAATATTTTAACAGACTAATGCACTTTTTGTACAAGGGCATTCAGCATTCTTTTAAAGCACAATAGTGCAAAACCTGAAAATAGTATGTCCTTCTGAAAATAAGCCAGATTTTTTACAAGCAGCTACAGACTGGAGAACTAAATGAGGCAATTTCCTACACCCAGGCATGGGGAAGGAAGAGGTGGTGACACACACAACATAAGGCCTGAATATTTGCAGCCAGTTTTATCTTGTTTCCAAATACCCTTACGCACTATCATTTGTACTGTAATTATAAAAGCTTTGCAACAATCATTACAATGCTTCAATTAATTTATGAAGAGCCTAAAATCTCTAACTATTCTTATATAGAAATCAGTCATTTTCAATGATTTCATTTTGTAGACAAAACCAACAAAGCAGCCCAGGCTGGAATTAGCACAGTTTGCATGAATTTTGTTTTACACAGGGATCCACAAGCCACTGGCTGGCATATTGATTCTGTCATGGGTTAGTGCTCACATTTTGTACATAATGTACCACTGAAGTTCTTAAATAAAAATACAGTAAAATGACCAGCACCTTGCATTCAATGTGTAATAGCTTCCAAAAAAAAGTTGTTACTATTAGCATACTAAGCTTGGATTTCATTAATCTGGATAATATATTCTATTTAATTAGTCTTGTCTACAAAGCATCTATGCATGAGTTTGAAATTGCCTGGCTAGCAGAAACTTACACTGGTGAAATTTTATTTTGCAGGCTGTCCTGTTCTACAATGAAAATCTAGCAAGGTTAAAAAAAAACACAGTCAGACTCCTGAGTGCACCTCAGTCACGCAGCAAGACAAGCTGGAACGTACCAGCAGATCTAGCTCAAACTCTTCTGCACTGATGACTGAGATACTACAGGGTTGTCCACCTGAGGCTGGGGCTGTGCAATCATTAGTCCTGCACCTGGGCCCTGCTCAGATCCAGGTTGACCAGCCAACCATACCAATTTTATGAAGAGCAAGCAGAGACCTACAACAATACTTCTGTCAAAGTATTCCCACTACATGATGGGTGCTCACTCACTACACTAGCTGTGGGACAACAGGTGACACCTTACACAACACCAAGTCAGAGTGGTAAGGGCAAACTGGAGCAACAAGCTTTATGCCAGATAAGATACTAAATAAACCTGTCAATCTGTTTTTAATAAACTGTAGTTGGCAGAGGAGGTTTACCCCCAGCCAATATGGCATGTGAGCAAAGGGCTTTTAATCTTGTATTAAAAATCCTAACAACCTATTTGTGGTACACTTTAAACAGTCCCAGTCTGCAATTAGCTTCAAGTATGAAGTAAGCCAAGTACATGGTAATCTTACAGGTGAAAATAAAGAATGAGTATATTATATTATCAGCCCAACCATCAGAGTATGACACACTAAGTAGCTTATTTTGTAGATGGGGCTACCACTTCTGTTTGCCTCAGTGGAACTTCCTGTCAATTCAAAGTAAATCATATAACACAAAATAATACCCAGTCTATTGGAGCCAATAACCTGGCCTTCCCATGATGAGGTGTTTTTTCCCCTGAAGGTTTCATGTGGATTTGCTGCAGGTATACATATTTTCTTGTGCAGCTTTCATTTTGCAAGCCCTATATACTACTGATAAGAGAGAACTAAAGCTTTAAAATTCAGATCAAAATAAAAATAGCAATTCCACTACTTTCAACAAATTTTCCTTAAAAGAACACTATAATGTACGGAAGTAATGACCCAAGATTTTAAAACACAGAGATTGGACCATTTCTTCAGAATGGCTTAGGATTGGTATTGTTTTTATAAAGAAGTTTTTTAAAGTATGTGTCATATGGATCAACTTCCTCATTCTTCTTCATAGTCTAGTAGTTTTAATGATTAAAATACTTCAGGTACTTTCCATTCCATAGTTTTATTTTTACTTCACCATTGCAGAACTAAGAAAACAATTAACTTTTTTTTTTCTGATTTTTTTTTACCCCTGGGTAATTTTACTAGCACATTCAAAAAACATATGAAGGAAAAGAAATGCTTTTCTGTGTTTGATGAAGAATAACCTCATGGCTTTGATGGAAATGTAGACAGTGAAAATGACTGGAAGGAGAAATAAGCAGCACTATGGCAGGATTGACTTATTCAAGTCAACAATAATTGAGGAATCAGTTTTCCAGCATGACAATCTTGAAAGAAAACACAAACACGAGGGAAGATCATTCATAATATTATACATAATTCATTTTCTTGAACTTTTCAACACCTCTATAATACATACACCTTGTGCCCCCCTACTAGACTTCCAGTTTTATGTTTAATATGGTATTATGAAAATGTTTGCCATTCGGTGATCTATTACATGAGGCATTCCACTCAACTCAGCAATGAGATTCTCACTTTGCACTGGTTATCAGTGGGATTTCTACCGAACTCCTCTAAGCTGTGGAACTATCTCACAGTGCCTCATGCAACCCAATTACACAGGGCACTCTGTTCTCCCTAATATATTGAGTCAAACAGATAGAGCACATCCTCTCCATCTTGCAAGATCATCACTAGAGAGATAAATTAGAAAAAAAATAAAGGGTAGAGGTAGGTAATGAAAATATATTTTGTAACTGTTTTAGTAACTTACATGGGTTTCTGCCATGGATTTTACCTAGCCATATACATGTCTTCCTCGGTGCCTGCTCCAAAGACCACTGAACCTGTCAGATTGTACTTTTTGGATGACAATGATCTTTGCATTAGATCCTTCCACAAGAGAGCAATCGTACCACCACATTCTCCACAAAGAAAAACATAACTCTTCTCAAATGTCAATAATGGAATGTAATAATAAGGTAATCATTTCAATCATAAATCTTTTCTCTTTAGCCATTCTAAATTTTTCTAGAGCTATTAGGACCACATGACCACTATGGCTGTATATTTATTGTATCTATTCCAATGGAGACAGACACACTAGAACAGACTCAAACCATCAGATACATTTCACAGCCAAGCAGTGGTGTAAATCACTAATGCACCCCCAGATCCACAACTGTAACCCTTACTTCTGCCTGGCTTCAAGCTGCCTGTGCCAGATGCTGTCAGCCTCGATGCCCATTGACTTCAGCAGGCAGCAGGGTATGCCTTGCAAGAGTGAGCGCTGCATGTTAAATTCCTCTCTGCTTTTTTACCATTGTTCAAAAATAAAAAAAAAAGGGGGGGGAGGGGAGAATTGCACTAGGACTCAGTACCTTCTACATCATGATTTTTAGATGCCCTTTGGCATCTAAGTTTTGGTCTTGCCTTGGAATAGAACCAAGCAAGCTTACCCCAGCAAGCCTCCTGATGTTTGTTTGTTTAGTTCATTAAAGATGACCTTTAGGGAAACATCTGGGTGCATGGAAACTGGTCTGAAGGTTGCAGCTATCTAGCTTTTGCCCATCTGAAACTGTATTCATTTGAGAGTACCAGCATGGCAGTCCCCATACAGGGAACATTTCCTATGGGCAGCATTTAAGAAAGAAACCAAAGGCTGCAAAACTGCTCATTAAAAAGATTCCATCTTAATTATGTTATATGAATAAATAAATATAGCATGACTCTGAGCAAGATGTTAGCTTTATAATGCAGTTTTTCATCACCAACCACAGAATAATACCAATATCACCAGAAGGTTGATCCATTGAACAGCTTTGATCAAGCCAATGAGAAATCATTTCAGAGAAGTGACATTATAATTTTGAATTCTACCATGGAAGAACATATCTCTAGTTCTCTGAGCACAAGCAGGTAACTCCAGAGAGGAAAGGACTCCAACCAGCGTGGATCAGTATGCCTGCCATTGCTAATGCAGTCCAAGCTGCACTGTGGTCAGGCCAACAGCAAGGGAGAGTCATGAAATCCTATACAATGACAAGTCTGAGTACAATCATGCTAAATAAACCCATGGGTCATTTATTTCTCAAAGACTTTCAAAAACTAAACCATGACACTGCTCTCTCTTACAATCACTAGCAGAACAACACTAGGGCTTTTGTTTTATATAATGTATGTACACAAATGATCCAAAACACTGCGCTCTAACTCTACTGGTACTTTTTTATACTCCTACATTCCCTGGCAAAATTTAGAAGCCTAGACCCAAACTCTGGGCACTTATCTGTGTGCTGTAATTCCAAAAGCCAAGAACACAGTAAAATTCTTATAGCTTTGTTGTTGTTATTAAAAGGCGATTTTCCCTATACTTTCGCTACTCCACAAGTAACTGTTAATACCACTGATGACTCCTCTAAAGATCTCTTTCTCTTTCTTCAAACTAAATAGAAACAAACTGAAAAGGGGCAATCAGAAAAGGACTTCTTTCAGGAGCAAGACCTGATAAGATAAATGGAAAGGATGTCAGAGATAGATACCTGAAGTAGTAGTACTCTTCATCTGTCATGTACGCATTGCTTGGATCTAAGAAAGCAGCAACTAGTCATGTACTGAAGAGCTGGGATTTCCATCAGATCCAGTGTAGGGCATGTGACCTGCACTTACAAATACAAAAGGTGGCTGGATTCCTCTGCTGATTCAAACTCCTCCAAAGCACAGGCTTCACTGTTGACATAAATGGGGACTCTTTCCCAACTGGGGCCCTCACTTGCAGAACACTGGCCTTAAACACTTCAACATTCTCCAAAACAAGAGTCTGAAAAGCAGCTGTGGGAATATCATGCCTGTTTACTACATTTATCATATCTCAGTGATCTCATATCTAATGGATGCAGTTCAAAAACAGAAATATTTTCCCTCCTAAATGTGCCTATTTTTGCTACTATAACAAATAGTATCAATTATAGATAAGCTTCTATGTCTCTGTCTTCCCATCTACAAGTAAAGAAAACACTGATTTGCTCTTCCAAAGGGTATTTCATGTAGACTAATGGGTACATCTCACCTAACCCCCCCCATATCTATGCCACAATTTCTTAAATTATTATTACATTATTGTACTAATGTAAGATATAAGATGACTAACATTAAGGAATCTGAATAATGGTACATTTTTCTCTGCAATTTTTCAGTCTTTTCAGCACTTTGAACAGTATGCTTTTTAGATTCAGTTCCACTGTGTGCTTAAACAGTCAGTGTGTTGATTTCCTGTTGCTCATGTGGGTATTTCTCATAGCAACAGGAGAGAACAATGTTTTCAGAACTGGAAAAAGTGAGAGTAAAGCCAAAACACTGGTGGGGCAATCCAGGGGCAGATGCCCTGTTTGCAATTATACTCCCCACTTAATGTGACTTGTGATTTCAAGCTGATTGTCTCTAACCAGTACCAGTATGAGAATATTTAGCAATTGTCAGATTAAAAAGAGTTTACTGTTCTTACCCTGCTGTAATACATCACAGTCAGTTATTAAAAATGGGATTTTAGAAAAGCTGTAATAATCTGCCTGCATTACATGGAGCTCTGTGAGGGCAGACAGCCTGTACAAGAAAATCTCTGCTGGCCATTAACAGTGTCTCCTGTCAGCTTGCACAGGTCCCACATCTGCAGTAGTGTAGGTCGGGGCAAGGCTCCAGCCAGATGATGGCAGTCCATCAGCAGCCCCAGAGACTTGACAGCGCTGTTTGTGATGTGGAGCTCATTACTTGGGGGCCTCGCTTCACTTCCTCTGAGTGCTGGCTGGCTCCGGTGCCGTGGCACCCTCTGCTGCATTTATGAATGGACTTGACGGAACTCGGCGATTAGCCTCCAGTGTAACTGCATCACCCCATTGTTACTACACACGCACAGCACTCACTGGGGAACAAAACACTGAATGAACCCGAGCAGCTGCCAACTCAGGCAAAGACAACTTAGGAAACTATCTCATTCTTCCTTTCTTTGGAGGCTATTTTGTCTGTTGTTTCCTTGCATACAAAATGTGGTCTATAACAAATAAGGCAGGATAAGATACAGCAAGTCCTGTTACTTGGTTCCAAAACCACAGACCCTAAACACTACAAAGGAGAGAATAAATGGTGTATGTGCTTTAGAGACAATGTTCAAATGCTATCCATTTGAGATTTCCATGATTTTATACTACAGCTCAATAAAAAAAAAATGAATTCTTGAATGTGATTGTTCCGATCTTCATTTCTGTGCAGAAATTTTCAAGTGTCGTTATGGGGACTTTTCAGACCCTGGAAAAAAATCCCCAGAACTAACATATGTAGTACATTTAAATTAAGACATTTTAAATATTATTTATTATGGATCCAATTTTTGAAACAGCCTGACTCTGTATTTTCAAGCACTTAAAGCCACCTGTTTTGACATGACTTTAAGAAAAGCTTGATTCCTTTTTTCTCTTTACTTCAGGCTCTTAAATATGCTTTGGATTTTTGAAACCACTCAGAACACACCAATTCCAATTTGTGAACAAACTTATAGAAGGGACTTGTACCCATGTACTATACTACATGCTGGTTCTGCCTGAAAATCCTTTCCTTAATGATGATGCTGGTGAAACACTTGTTGGACATATAACCCTCTTTAGCACAAAGAGTGAATGTGGCCAGCCCTTCTGGTTGCTATCATCCCACAAAGTTTACAACAAAAATAACTAAAACATGCTTAATTTGGGATCTAACCTTGTCAACTTTTATCAAGGATTATGAAAACTGAATGTATTTTTAATATCTGAGAGCAATTTTTGACTCATTGAAAGATTTAGGTTGGAGGGGACTTCCAGAAGTAATTTAGTTCAACCCTGTGCTCAAAGTTTCAAAATGTAATTGTGTGTCTAATTCTCATCAACTTTAACCTATAAAATTCTTCTCCAAGGTGCTTTGGCACCTCACCTACATACCACCGCAGTAGTCTCTCGAGCTCTTCAGATTCCTTAATATACTTCTTCTCCCCATGGAGAGCTGGGACACAAGAAAACTTAAGGGCAGGCTCAGGAGCAGATTCAGGGAGATGTAAACAATGACCACATCAGAGTATGCATGATCCATGTGTGATGTATGATGATGCTTCCAGGAACAGCCAGAGAGGCAGTTTTCAGACGCATGAACAGCAAGTGGACACACTGAGATAACAGTTGCTCTTCTAACGGCTGGAGGTGAAGAGAGAGATTTGCCCAACGCAGACCTATGACAAAGCAGAGCACTGGTCACAAGTCCTCAGAGGGCCAGGCATGCGCCTTAGCCACTGAGCTACTCTCGTATCTTTTAGCTGTAGGCAGCAGAGGCAGGGATGCTTGTGGTCTCCTCCAAAGCATCTGGTCACACTGCAGACAGGATACTGCGCTTGCTGGAATGCTGCTCTGGGATGCTATGAAAATTCCTGACTTCCTGAGTTGTTTATTTTTCCATTGAAATGATCCACCAAGAGATGCAGAGAGAACTCAGTTCACTTCCTGTGAGTAGGGTTTTTTTAAACTCTTTGACCATCAATCTCTCCTTTCCTCTTCAAGAAATAACAAAGGAAATGTTCCCACCCTCTTGCAGCAAAACAGAGCAGAACCATCCTACAGTACTGCATGAGGCTAGACTGGACCAGCTCTCATTGACTCTTTTCAGTAATAACCAGAATAGGCAATTCAGATATACCATATAGAGCTACTTTCACCACCTATAATGCTGTTGGGCTTCTTAGTTTCTCCAAGGTAGCAGAAGGAGTAATGAAACTGAGCTTTGCATGGCCCCATTGTCGCCTTCTCTTCAGACTGCAACTCAACCTCTACCAAATGGTCCAGAGCAGCTATTTATCAGAAATAACTGTTATCACTAAAATGATATCAGCATGGTGCCTTGTAATATCTCCTCTGAAGTCTAGAGCACTGCTTTGGATTCATACAAGGATAACTGATGTTTATTAGTCCTTACATTTTTGAAAGAAACACTCATGTATTGATTGTTTGTTTACCTAACAGCACGATTTTAAATTAAATACTGTTTATTAATAACATATTTTTCATTTTAATTTTTAACAAAACATCCATTAAAAACATAACAGCATTGCATGCCAAGTGCCATTCTCAGTTACACCAGCGTAAATGTAAAATAACTCCATTGATTTCAGCCTCTCAGTTTATGCTGCCCAAGTATGGCTATTTCCTAGTAAATAGCACCCTGAAATTATCATTACCGAATAGCAAAAATTTAGAAAACCTCATTGCAGATGAGCTGCATCAGGATTTTATTATCATTCTCTATTTTCATATGCCTGTACCTTTGAAGCTGAAACTTTGCAGCTTCACCTCAGACAGTGAATTTTTTTCAAAGCCAATGAAAAAATCCTATCAGCTGTTTCTCTGTTAGGCCATAGGGAAAAAAGAAAAAACTACTCCCTGATGGGGTTTTAAGATACCTCTTTGCTCCTGAGTAACTCAAAAGCAGTTTCAAAGACTGGAAGCATCCAGGCTGGCTAATCCAGGAAATGTCCTTGCATTCCTCAGGCTTCCTGAGCTGAAAAGTAGCAAAACTGAGCTGGGAGGTTGGCTACATCAAAGCAGGACCCATGAGAAACCCTGCTACCACAGCAGAGCAGCAACCCTGCTGGGCTCTGCCTCTGGGAGCAGCCAACAGGAAGGGCTCTCCCCTCGCTCCCTGCATGCTTCTGTAGCAGATGAGGAGGTAGGAATGAGAAGGCAAAACCCTTTTCCTTGAGAAATGTAACTCTCTTCTCCACGATGTGATGGTACTGAAACCCAAGATCCTTCCTCTTCCCTAACCTCCCATTTAAAAACAAAATCCTTCACACAGTGAAGATGAATTAATTGTTTCACTGCAGGAACAGCTTTCAGGCATCAGAAATTGGGAAGTGAGAGAGCTGAAGTTGTTCATTCAATTTTAATTAAAGTCCCATGGTAAAATATATTACAGTAGTCTTTACTCTTCATTAACATAGGCTTGAGCTAACTCTTACCCAATCTAGCCAGTGTATTTTTTCTAGTAATACATTTTATAGATGGGGCTGATTATTATTAAGACTACCTATTATTAAGACTGATGGATCTTTCTGTAAGACCCTGGTTTCAGTTGTTTATTTTTCTCAAACTTTAACATGTGGGATGAACTCTTCCAGTCCTGGGCACTGATTCCACACAAAAGACAGAAGGAAAATATCTGCCAAAACATTTCTGCCATTTCCAACTCTCTGGCTAATGAAAAATACACTATTTTGACCAAGTGAAAAATTCTGGTGACCTTTGGTTGAGCAGGGAATTCAAATTTCGCAGAAGATAAACTTTCTGTTAAGGCCATCTCCGCCACTCCAATGAAAATCCTCGAAATTTGGCCACATGGAAATGTACTGAAAATTTTTTATACATCTATGTTCTCCATAGACTTAAAATTTTAGCAACTAAGTTGTACAGAAGCTCCATTTGTACTGAATTTGGCGCTGAAGGAGATTCTGCCAGCTGTCGGCACTACTATGATCTGAGACCAGGAGCAAAGAGAAGAGAGACTGTCTCTAGCCAGTGCAGACAGACTCTTGGAGAAGATGTGACTACTAAATGTTAGATTTCTTTGTTGTTTGGGAATTTTTTTTTTTTTTTTTTTTTTCCCCAAAGGCACATAATCTCATTCAAATTTGGAAAGACTTTCACCTAGGTGGCAAAGAATACATTTCAGACATAAAAAAACCTATCTGCTAAATTTCAAAGAAAAGGCATGAAGAGTTTTTCAACGAGAAGAACCACATCCTTATTGTTCTAACTACTTAGGAACTACTGCACTGTTCAGGCAGGTGTTTTTTTTTCAGATTGAAACAATCAAGATAAGACAGAAAAATGCAACACAAGACAGTGTGTCAAAACTGTAAGATGCTGCAGCAAGACCTTACACAAGGAAATGTTAGGATTCCTAAGAAAGCTTTGAATACCTGCTATAATGAAGAACATGAGCTTAAAATGTAAAGCCATGACTGTTGAAGAAAGAGAACCCAGGAAAACTTCCAAGACAGCAAAAAAGTCATATATTCCCATGGTCTTGTGTAATATGCTTGTAACATGCTCTGAAAGTAAATTAACATGGGCTCTAAAAGATCACGGAGAAAGAAAATACCACCAGAAAGAGACCCTGCTGTGTCTTTTCTTGCACTCCTAGAAGCCTTCACAGACCACCCCAATACATAAACTGGGCATAGAAGAGTCAGCTTCCACATCAGCTAGGATCTGGACTCACACAGGGATTTGCAGGTGGAATAGCAAGGCATCAAACAGAAACCAGTCAGAAGCACTTGAAAAGGCGCAGGAAGAAAAACTACAGGTTTCACCTCCCTGCTGGAAGCCATTTCACAAGTAAGCAGCTACATTTTAGGCTAGCTGGAGTCTCTGAATGTTACCCAAAGGAGCCCTGTTCAGAGTGAATTGCAACTATCCAGTCTAAAGGTGACTGAGGAACAGACTACTGTGGCAAGGGCTGTATCAGATGAGAGCTCTCAAAACCTCTTTGCTGACAAAAATGATGGGTGAGGGAAGAAAATACTTCTCCTTGTTACTTGGGAATGCAGGAACAGCTAAGTATCTTGCAAGACTTTAATGATGCAACCTTTGTGGCCCTCGAGTATCACCAGCTGCTTGCTGTCACTGCAACCCAAACCTCCTACTCATGCTGAGAAAGAGTGAGCAATGAGAAGATCTTGGAGTCTGCACCAAGGAACTCCTACAGGAGATGAAGAACTATCTTGCATCACTCCTTGGCTTCTCCAGACAGAGGCCAGTTACTCAGTCATGAGTCAAAATTTGTCAAATACATCCAGTCTATCAGCAAGGGCTACAGTGGTGTCTCCTTCTGACAAATACTGAATACTGTAGAAATAGGATGAGAAGTTTATCCAGAGTTCACCATTCTGGAGGACATGGTCTAGTGATGGAAAAAATGAAGCTTTAAAACTCTCTGACTCAGGCACTGCAGGGACAAAGTGATGAACTCTGCTGAAGTACCTGGTCCGGATTTGGGTTTTGGTGGTACCCAAGTACCACTTGCTTCTGCCTTCAGGAAAGGTACATCCAAAGGATTGCCCAGGAATTTTTAAAAGCAGTGACGTACTCTCTTTGGCTACACAGCAACAGAAGCAGGCATTAACCTTGAGAAAGCTCCCCCTAAACTTTTCAATTAATTTCTTCTCCTTCACTCTGCATGCCTCCAAACTCCAAAACTGGAGGGAAAAAAAATAAAGAAAAAAAAAAAAGAAAACCCTACAACTATGACTCTCAACTCCAAAACTAAAAAAAGTCATTTCTCTCTACTTCTTTAAATTAGATCCCTTTGAGGATGAGTTTTCAAACACTGGGGCATGTACAGTTTTGTGAGTGCATGTCACCAAAAACAAGCAGGAAAAGAAGCAGCAGCCAAGTAGGAACAATTTAACCTGGAGTTGCTGTACAACAAACAAAAGCATGGTTGTGGGACATCCACCTTCCAGACACTCCTTGGAATTAATACTGCTTATAGTTACACAAGAAGCTCTTAATGGTTGATACCAACAGCTTTCCTTATTCTGTGAATATTCACAGACTTTGCTGAAGGACACCTGTGCTAACATGATTTTAGGTTCCCCCCAAACCCTTGACTTCCTCTATTCAGTCTTCTGAAGACCCTCACATCCACCCACTTGATGCCTAGGACATTCCCTGACAATTTAGTTAACCATATCAATGAAGTAAACTTAATGGATCCCATTTACTCAGTCTCTATGGAACAACTGTCCAAATGAGCGTTGTGCACTACTTGCATCAGGACATGCACACTGAATTTGTATTTGGAATTTTTCTTTTGCATGATCCTGCACTTATTGCTATGGATCACCTCTCAGCCTCAGACACAAAATTTTAAGAAAATCATTGGAGTAAAATTTTTAAATTTTTAGAAAATTTCATTTCCACTGAAAGGAGTGTATGTATGCTCAGTCTGAATGAAAGGGGGAAAAAAGTTAAAATTCTTCACTTTTTGTGAAGCTAGACTTTTTTTTAACCAAAATCTAACATTTGTTAGGAAAAAAAGCCAACTTTCTCTTGACAATGTTATCACAGATCTCATAATTGCAGAGTATTTACTCTGCAAAGTAAAAGTAATTAAAATAATTTATAGTTAACACAATACACTGGAACTTTTACTTTTATGATAAAAGAGCATTATCTTATTTGCAGTCTGCATTTCAGAAATTCTCACTCATTTTCTTCCCTTTTGAGTGAATTTTAGCATGGCAAAACATATCAGCTTCACAAGAGATGAAAATCCTGTTCATCCATAGACTAAACAATTTTGATCTGCAGTAGAGTAAGCTCTCTCCACAGTGCCCCATCGACACTGCAGCCCAGATGTTGAGGACCATCTCCAGGGGAAACAAGGCACATCACTCTGCTCCTTTCAATCCTCCGGACTTTCTGCTCCAACTGCCAGCCAGAGTTGCCAGGGGCTGTTTTTATTGATGTGCCTGCTATATGCTGACTCCAGGCCACCAAACTCACTTCTCAGCCACCTTTAACTACTGTTGGATTCACCTCAGCTATTTACAACAGGTCTCCGCATGAAGTGAACTTGGTGGAGTTACAGTCTTTTTCCCTGTGTATCATGTCCTGCACAAAAACTAGACAGCCTGGGTTACACCTGCCTCACAGACTGCCAGTGCCTGAAGATTAGCTCATTACTGACTTCCTTTAAATCCAAGATTTTTAGAAGATACCTCCGTGAGGGTCAAAACAGCAGTTTCTCTGAAGGTTGCAAACACAGGAGTGCTGTTCTGGTTTACATCGTAGTTGATCTCATGCCACACAGGAGGGCTGACTGCATGTTCATGTCACCACACAGCAGGATGCCACAGGCAGCTCCCCACTCTGCAACTGGCCTGACCACCAGCAGGTAGAGCTGGGCCCACCATTCAGCCAGGTAGAGCCAGAGCAGGCAGGAGAGCTCCCTCCATCTGCCCTCCGTAAAGCCACCACGCAAAACGTGAATCAAAACTAATTCACAAGAGGCCATGAAGTTTTGAATGTGCAAAGCTTTGCCACGACAGTGCTGCCCCTGCAAGTGCGCCCTGCTCAAGGAGCTCCCCATACCTTGGCTTGACTGGACTTTTGGGACCAGGTCAAATTTGATGACTTAGTTTTTCCAGCACTCTCAGAAGTAAAACAAAAGGAGCAGTACAGAACACTCACCACATCTGTGTTTGTGATCTTCGCCAGGAGCTCTGTTAGTCTGTCACCGAAGAGTGAGCTTTCTCCATCATCGAGCTGAAGGCCACAGATGGCTGCTCCCACACTTCCAGTTGCTATCATTGATGGTGGGTACATGGCAAAGTTAAAATCTGCAAGAACAGATCTAGCAATTAGTCTAAGCACAAGCCAGAAAAGCTGCAAACATCAGAGGCGATCAACATAAAAACCACATCCAAGAATAAAAAATTGGGAAAGCAGAAGAAAGGAAAAAGTGCCACTTTTTTTTTGCTCTGACTGAGCTCATTAGTCACACTACTCATCACCAGTAGTCAAAGGAGATGTAATAGAACTGCAAATTAAAATGGAAATGCAGTTTGTTCTTTTATTCTCACTGATGCATAAAGAACACCTGGACAAATTTTAAAAGTTTTTCTTAGTTTAGAGAAAAGGACAGAGAAGGTAAGGGAGGCTTTCTGTAGGTTACGTCAGAAATTTGGGTCTTGCTCACATTAGAGCTCTATGTATAACCAGAAACTAACTGAAGTAAGGTATCACAACGGATTAAACTGAGATTTTTAATCAAGTCAGTTTTTACAGACTTAATTAACTCAAGCTCTTAAAAAACTGTCTGGAAAAAAGATCTTAACTAAGATTTCATCTTTACCATTCTATGTTTAACATCTTTGCAATTAGGAAGTCAGAACACTTACAGCCCATAGCTAAATAAATGCAGAAAAAAACAGAAAAGACCATATTTGTCATTACTACCATTTTTTAATAAACAAGTTGAAATGCATTTCCAAACTTCTTCTCAGGCATCTGTGGAGATTGAGAGAGAAAAAGGATAAAACTGAATGTTGTTGTGACCCTTATAAGGCTTGTTCATGGGTTTTTGATACTGCTGGTTTATCTATCTTTTTTTCTCAAGAGATTTTCTTGGTATCTTCCTAATATGAAACTTATTTGTAAATCCTTTAGTTCCACTAAGGACCGCTTCATAACCACTTGTTTATGAAGTCCAATATGAAAAAAATGAAATGGTTCCAGGACTCACATAGATTTTTCTTTTTAAAAAAAAAAAAAACGTAAATGTTTGTGTGCATTTGTGTCTGTCTAGAGTCTTCTCTCACTCTATGGAATGAGTAAAAAATGTTTATAACATTGAAAAATGTTCAAAACCATTTATATAAGAGACATAGTGTCTGAAAAATCTGCTCTCATCTACACAGAGTATATAATGAATAATTCCACTCATTTCTTTAGATTATGAAAGGGCAAAATTAAAGAAGAATACAGCACAATAGAGGCGTTTCTCCTCTCATACAAACCACACTTATTGAGGCCTAGCTCCTCACCTGGAACCAATTCCTGTAGGCCTGTCACAGCAGTGAGTATCACTTGGGTGCATGTGGGCACCCAACAGAGCTCCCCGGAGACCAACTGTCGTTCTACCACAATGTTCCTGGCTGGTGCCACGGGACAGGAGCATGTGAGGCAGCTGAGACACAACAACTGCTGAACTATGTATGGGCATACAAGGCCAAGGCTGTCTACCTCACAAGTGTAAGCCCTGTGTAACAGCAGCGGTGTGAACTTGGTTACATTTGACCAGTGTGGCCCAAATTTGAAGTGTGACTCCAGCCTTCAATATTTGAAGATACCAAACTGTGTTCTAATTATGCAGGTAAACTATGGGCACCATGGATTTGCCATAATTTACCACTCCTTGTCTCAAGTTTTGAGGAAGATGTAGCAGAAAAACACTGCAAACCTTCTCAAACTCTGACAGAGTTTGGAGAGCCCATATGGAAGCTAAGATGCAGTGGGCTAGAGTGAAGCTGTAGCCCCTTTTATCCACCCTCTTGTGCCAGCAACAGAGAGAAATGAAGCCATTCTGGGGACGAGATGGACCAACCCTTCACGAGCGCCACCAAACATGCTGCAGATCCACATGCAGAGCTGCTCGAAATGGCTAATGAGAAGGCCCTAAGCAAAACAGAGTTTGTACACCTCCTGCCCAATGTTTAGCACTACCTGGACACAACAGGCTGAGTAAGGGGGATCTTTCCAGCCTCCTCTCTCAACCTCCTTGCCCTCAAGGGGCAGACATCAGGCCCTGCACATTATTTGAATGCTGGCTGTCTCGTGGTTTATTTTATATCTCTGTGTTATGTACTTCCAGAAACCATCTTCCTAGGAAGCTGAATAAAGAGCCACAGTACCCCTGCCAACTAGCACTGCTGTAGGTCTGCTTCCATGTGGGGTCACATGAGAACATTTCTATGCCCAATAACCTTGTTAGTTCCCTTAATGTCATTCATAATGCAAATGAGACAGCTAGCAAATGGCCAGAGGCCCGGGGTGACTAAAGCTCAGCATCCAGAAAGTCTTACATTGCTGCTAGCTCTAAACTAACTTCCCTCCATAACAAGCACCATAAACTTGGCTATCAAAGCTACACATGCCCAGCTTTTGTTGTACAACAGGCAGTGATTTGTATCACTGGCTTCTATTTTTAGCATATTAATTAACTACTGCAACTGGTGAGGCAAGTGTCTCCAACTGGAGAGTGTGGCACCATTGTCTGAAGTCATCACCTCATCGCGCGCTATTGAAAATCATGGCAGCGACTCTCCTGCTGATATGAATTTAACCTGACATGCCCACAAAGGGATGGGGGGTGGCACACCAATTTTGTGCACATGGTTCTCCACATCACCCTGGACCCTATTAGTGGGGAAAGAGCTCATTCAAAGAAAAGAAGCCACATTGTGCTGGGCCACCTAGAGGGTTGAATAGAAAAGGCTAAGGAAAAGAGCAGGCAGTGGAATAAAGGCTGTAATTAGCATATTTCCATATTCAAGCAAAGCAATAACTACATGAAATATTTGTCAAGGTGCAATGACAGCATAAATACTAAGCATCAGATCTGATGGGATGCAGAGCCCCCATCCCTCCAGGTCTCTTACATTCCATTGAGAAATTCAACACAAGTTTTTATGCAACATTATTTTTGATTACAAACCTCTATTTCTGTTCCCCTCATGACATCAAGTCAAATCCTACCATCCTCACTCAGTTTTCACCCATGCAAAACTGCCCCTAGAGCAGTTTTGCATGCCCGGAGCACTAAGTATAAATCAAAATAAAGGAGAAAGAGGGCATAAACATCTGATTATGAAACATATGCTTTTACTTTAAATTCTTGTTAGAGATGAGGAACACTGGCTTACAGAGGGCATCTCATAAGA
The DNA here is from genome assembly GCF_028389875.1 of Rhea pennata. Taxonomy (NCBI): domain Eukaryota; kingdom Metazoa; phylum Chordata; class Aves; order Rheiformes; family Rheidae; genus Rhea; species Rhea pennata. The sequence continues at coordinate 83,224,392 of NC_084663.1, read as the reverse complement.
AACGCAAGGCTATTTGCTCAGTCTTTCTTTCAGATGTATATGTGACTTTAGTTAACTGGGACCAATGCCTGCATTGGACCAACTCTAAACTTTTACTGTGATTTATGCAAATTGAAGGCAAAGTACAAACAACTCTCAGGAAAAGAAAAGGGAGCAGCCTGACAATGTGTGCTCTAAGAACACCTGAACACACGAACACACTAAAGACAGGAATGATCGTCAGAAAACAGGACTTGTTTTACCTCCTATTCCTAGACATCGCTACCAAGGAAATCCAGGGTGGCTGGGACAATCCATGTCCTTTTTGCAGAAAACGCATGCTGCACCAGAGCTCAAACTGGCAGCTGGGGCACGTGTGTGCATATGCCAAGGATACTGCTCCAAATGTGCAGCCAGCACAGCTGCATGTCAGGTCCCAGGACCCTGTGTGCTGCTGCAGAGCTGTTGTGCTTGCTTGCTCCTGCAGGCAGATCCAGTGGACCACACTACCTCAGAGCCAGGAAAAGGAAAGCCTGACAGGCTGTCTGAGGCAGGAGGGAATCAGAGGCAACAACCCAGAGAGGTCCTGTAAGGGGAAGCCCTAACTAGCAGCCAATAAAGGAAAACAGCCAGAAGGAAAAGGGAGCACTGACAAATACCCGAACTGAACGTGCTCAGTGTGCCAAAGCCAGGTGGGAACCTGTGCCTTCTTACAATGACCCTTGTTACTGTTCTGGTTTGGGGGATTTTTAACAGCTAGTTTTAATCTTCAGAATTTGACAGAGGTTTGTTTTCACAGTTTCAGTTGCAGAACTGGGAGCTGCTGCCTTGAGGAATGCAAAATTTCCCATGAAAAAAAGAAAGGACTGTAACCTCCACCGGGAGAATAGAATCATGATAGTAATCACTTCTGTTTATAAAATAGTATTTAAATGCCCACAAAAAGATAATGATCCAAATTCAGCCAACCTTAAATTTCAACCAGACAGTGAGTTTACTATGAGGATCTACATTTTAACAAGTAAGTTTGAAAGAAAGGTTTAAAGGAAAAAACTTAAGTAGTAAATTTATTTCTTGCCTGTTTGATCCAAAGGTAATTCCAGTGTCAGTGTGCTGCTTTTTTCTCAAATGCAGTTGGCTTTAACTGAGTTGGCCACTTTGTCTCTTGCTTTTATATTTCTACAAGACACAGCAATTTTTCCCTATCTTAACTATGCTGCTTTTAAAGTCAAAACCAACTGACTCCAAAAAAAAAGAGTATACCAGTGCAAATTACGACCAAGCAAAAGCTATCAAGCAAAATAGGATGCAGACATAAGTGCTTCTATTCTTTGAGCAGGCAGGAGGTAGACACCTAAGTCTGTTCTTAGGCTTGAGTAAGGCAAAAAGAATTTGGCCTTTTTATGAATGTTTCTAGAACATCCTAATTGCTAGTGTTACAGCACAACCTTCCAGCAGAGGTAAAGACATAAAAATACGTTGAACAGTCTACGTAAGAAGACATGCTTATTAACTGATCATAAATGCTATTTCTGAACAATTACTATTGGTACAGATTATTAATTTTATTTGTTTTACACCTTTAGTAAGGCCTAATGACGGATTAGGATTTAGTTGCTGCTTGAAACACCAAAGTTTCAGATCTGAAGCTGCTAGGAAGGTGGACAGATTATCCAACAGCACAGGAATCACATATCAGCAAAGGCTCTCCTTCACTTCCTTCCACTTCATCTTCTTGAGTTTGGTGAGTCCTACAGCTTTAGAATCATAGAATCAGTAAGGTTGGAAGGGACCTCTGGAGATCATCTAGTCCAACCTCCCCGCTCAGCAGGGTCACCTAGAGCATGTTAGACAGGGTTGCATCCAGGCAGGCCTTGAATAGCTCCAGAGAAGAAGACTCCTCAACCTCTCTGGGCAACCTGTGCCAGTGCTCCATCACTCTCACAGTGAAGAAATTCCCCCTCACGTTCAGGCGGAACTTCCTGTGCTTCAATTTCTGCACATTGCCTCTTGTTCTGTCACATGGGACAACTGAAAAGAGTTTGTCCCTGTCCCCTTGACACCCTCCCTGCAAGTACTTGTACACATTGATAAGATCCCCCCTCAGTCTTCTCTTCTCCAGGCTAAACAGGCCCAGCTGTTGCAGCCTTTCCTCATAGGGCAGGTGCTCCAGCCCTCTGATCATCTTTGTAGCCCTACGCCCGTCTCTCTCCAGTAGACCCATGTCTCTCTTGGACTGGGGAGCCCAGAACTGGACACAGTACTTGAGATGAGGCCTCAGCAGGGCTGAGTAGAGGGGCAGGATCACCTCCCTCGACCTGCTGGCAACACTCTTCCCAGTGCACCCCTAGGTGCATTTAGGAGCAAGTCTGCTCATATGAAATGCTTCACAGGCCCTGCCTATCTGCTGACTGTGTGCTGCCAGCTCCTGTTACATCTTCACATCAACTGCTGTTAGTCCTACACAGAAACCACAGGAAAGTAAGGAGAGCAGGTGGGACAATGTGGTATCCAGTGTGTCTTATGTAGTTACTCAATTAAGTTATCACACTGTAAGAGCCTAATCCTAAGGAAGTTGAGGGTGAAATGTTAACTGCAGGAGGACAGGACCCTCATTTGTTCTGCTGGAGAGCTGAATATACTAATACAAACAGCCTCTCCCAGGAAAAAGAATGAGCCTTCTTTCATCTGCCAATACAATGGTGTGGGTTATTCCTTTTTCTGACAAATATCGTGGAAGAAATATTCACGCAACCACTGCCACTTCCCAGCATTTACTTTCTTTCTGAGAGATTAATCCACAGAGCAAAGCATCTGTGGGCTTCCCTCTTTCCCTCTGCAAAGAGCCAGTCCCAGCTGAAACACAGAATATGCTTTTATCCTTTGCAGGGACAGAGCCCAATGGCTCTGACACAGGCCAGAAGGGGAAGGATTCATACAGAAATGCCCGGCAGGTGTCCTGCAGGCTAAGTGTGCCTCTTGGCATAATGAAGCATTCTGTGTGGTTACCCTCCAGATCACTAGGGCTACAGGCCTCACCTCGCAGCCTTTGCTCAGAAAACACCCCCACTGACTTCCAGAGGACTTCTGCCTGTGTAAGGATTTCAGGATTTGGTCCAGGAATAATATAAGAATAGCCTTCTCTGCTTGCAAATATAGATGGTGAATGTGCCAGTAACAGTGGGCAGAAATTTGGTACACATTACAAACTGACTTAAAGCTGGAATCTTCCTCCTCTTTCTTAAGCTCTTTGCAAACACAAATTTTGAAAGCCTCTGCTCTGTGAGATGTTCCATTGTGTCTACCATGGTAACCTCTCGTCTGCCATGTGATCCAGTTGAAGCACAGAAGAGACCACGCAAAGGGCTGAGACTTGGGATCTATACGGTTACCTTCTATCTCTGCAAGTAGGCAAAACCTTGTGCGTCCAGGTTTTGCATGCCACTTAAATCTAACACGGAAAAATCTCCTCACTGTGACTAGTCTCTCCATTAGAACTGTCCAAAGATGCAGAGCTCTTATTGAAAACCTCTCCTGCACAGCCTCTTCTGCCTAAAAAGCTGTTCATCTGTAGGTACTGAGATAAAAAAAGGCATCCTGTGCCAAAACAGAGGCACATACAGCCTCCAAGAATACAGGTCCTAAGAGCACATGGCACGAGGGAGAAGCCAGGTATTTGTGACTCAGAACAATATGGAAGAAGGAGATGTGAATAACAAGCCAAAGTCTGGGAAATAACAAACTGTCCTCGTCTCATCTGCAGTGTGGCACATTCTGCACACTGCTTGGTTTCCTGTTACTCCTTCAGGTTCAATTCCATGGTTTGGAGTATGGGAAGTGCAAGCAAAACAGGCAACCTCAGTGAAAATAGTCTCAAACTGTGGAGCGCTGTGGGAAGGGACAGAGGCAGGTCCAAGGCAGGAGGAATGAAGGATGAAAAGCAGTGGAATAGCTGGAGACAAGCTCAGAGAGGCCAAGTGACATGATTTAAGAGAGCACAGAATCATAGAATCAGTAAGGTCGGAAGGGACCTCTGGAGATCATCTAGTCCAACCTCCCCGCTCAGCAGGGTCACCTAGAGCATGTTAGACAGGGTTACATCCAGGGGGGCCTTGAATAGCTCCAGAGAAGAAGACTCCTCAACCTCTCTGGGCAACCTGTGCCAGTGCTCCATCACTCTCACAGTGAAGAAATTCCCCCTCACGTTCAGGCGGAACTTCCTGTGCTTCAATTTCTGCACATTGCCTCTTGTTCTGTCACATGGGACAACTGAAAAGAGTTTGTCCCTGTCCCCTTGACACCCTCCCTGCAAGTACTTGTACACATTGATAAGATCCCCCCTCAGTCTTCTCTTCTCCAGGCTAAACAGGCCCAGCTGTTGCAGCCTTTCCTCATAGGGCAGGTGCTCCAGCCCTCTGATCATCTTTGTAGCCCTACGCCCGTCTCTCTCCAGTAGACCCATGTCTCTCTTGTCCTGGGGAGCCCAGAACTGGACACAGTACTTGAGATGAGGCCTCAGCAGGGCTGAGTAGAGGGGCAGGATCACCTCCCTCGACCTGCTGGCAACACTCTTCCCAATGCACCCCACGAGACCATTGGCCTTCTTGGCCACAAGGGCACATTGCTGACTCATGGTCAACTTGTCATCCACCAGCACTCCCAGGTCCTTCTCTGCAGAGCTGCTTTCCAGCAGTGCAGCCCCCAGCTTGCACCGGTGCTCAGGGTTATTCCTCCCTAGGTGCAGGACCCTGCACTTGCCCTTGTTGAACCCCAGGAGGTTGCTCTCCACCCAGCTCTCCAGCCTGTCCAGGTCTCTCTGAATGGCAGCACAGCCCTCTGGTGTATCAGCCACTCCTCCCAGATTGGTATCATTGGCAAACTTTCTGAGGAGGCACTCTGTCCCTTCATCCAGGTCATTGATGTATAAGTTGAACAAGTTGGGACCCAGTAATGAACCCTGGGGGTCACCAGTAGCCACAGGCCTCCAACCAGACTCCGTGCCACTGATGACAACCCTCTGAGCTCTGCCTTTCAGCCATTTCTCAATCCACCTCACAGTCTACTCATCTAACCCACACTTCCTGGGCATAAGCAGGACCATCTGAGTTGGCCTCACAGAAAATCAGGGGCTCCTCTCAAGCTGAAAAACAGGTAAGCATTGGTATTATTGAATCGGACAGTAGGACAGGGAGTCCAGGCATAGTGTTTAATGCCTTTAAAATTCAGAAGACTTAAAGAAGAAGATTTCAGTATACATAGGTAGCAATCAGTGGGATGAGAAAACAATGATGTGGCAATAGAGCAGGACAGATCTGTGACTCTCGGTCTATACGCTCTTATCGCAGTCTTCTGTTCACACAGCCATTGCTTTGGAAGCATTAAAGCAGAGAGAGGCTGCAGATGGAGCTCTGTTTCCAGACCTTTCTGGTTGAGACTGAGGCTTTGGAAAGTGTGACAAGTGCAGAGCAGAGGAAGCACAGAAAATTTTTTTATCCACAGAGTGAGCTTCTAGCTCACTTGGTAGTAAGTTGTTCAGATGGGACCAGCAGCAAAGAAGGATACGTTCCAATTTCATTTATATTCATGTGAATTAATAATTACACAAAGTGGGGAGAGCATCCAGATTTATATCCATGCAGCTTGTTTTAGAAATTGGGCTCTAAATGAAGACAGAACAAGAAGGGAGAGCCAAAACAGTAAAACATGACTGAGCAGACTCAAAAGAAATAAGTATCATCTCCTTTTGTTCAACATTCCAATGGAAAGGAGACTTGAGATTTGAGATGAGTATTAAAATGACCCTGAGTATCACACAGAATCCAACAACTCACCAATACCCCTTCCCAGAACTGATAATGCTCTCCATCTACTGACAAAAAGTATTGTAGGAAGATCACAACCAGTTCTGTGAAAGCAGGGAACATGTGGGAATTTCTTGTATAAAGCTTTTACAGAGAAATTAAAACAGAGTGGTTAGAGCAGCTGGACTTAAGCTAGAGGAAGAATGCTCAAGATACTAAAGAAGAAAAAGTACTTGGGAGCAGAGAAAACTGCACTGAGATGAATCAGGAAGTCAAGAGACACTGCTGTGCTCAGAACTAAGGTCATAAGTCAGTCAGGAAAGGTCAAGTCTGGTAATAGGAAAGAATCAAAACCAGGCTAAAAACATGCATGGAGAGAGAAAGGGAAGAGGCAGCAATATGTCAAGGGAAGTCATCTTGCTGAGAAAAGGCAAATGGGGAAATGAAACAGCAGGCTCAGTCTGAGCTGAGTGAGAGCAGAAGCTTTGAGGGAGAAAGGGAAAGAAGAAATGCAGCACCTGATGAGAGCTCTGCACCAAATCAGAAAAGGAAACAACAACTGGAGCTGGAAGGAAGTCTGATGAGAAGGGGCTTTTCTTCACAGAGTTAGGTAAGAATGAATTTGAGAAGACTGACAATGAAAGGGAAATACTGTATTAATAACATGACATGTTTATAACACAAATAACATTGTATATGGGGGTAGTAAATTGCTGGTAAACTGGGAATAAGGTAAAAAAAAGGGAATGGGGGCTTGGGTAAGACCACTGCTTTCAAAGCTGCAGTGGGCTGCTGACCCTGCTTGAAAGGAAGTATCATCACAGCAGTTTGTTGAAAATGGCAGAGGAAGAAAAGAAAATCCACAATTGGAACTATGATGTCCTGTCTTTCAGGAAGGTCCATACGCAATCAATGAAGTCTTTCCATATCACCTGCAAGACAGGAAACTCTGACTTGCTGCCTCATCAAACTGTATGTAAAGGACTCCGGTTCATGCGGTTGAAATATGTAACAAGGAAAGGGGATCGTACAGGGGAACACATTGCATGATTTCATTGAGGGTTGAAAAGAGGAGTATCAGTAAATGGACTAGTAAAGTATAGAGCTTTAACTATCAAGGAATTAATGGAGAAAGACTGGAGAGAAGCTGTGAACTTCAGACACTTCTATGGTCCACCTTCCTATAATGGTTTGGTTATATAGAAAGCTTCAAGGGCGAGAGACTGGAGACTAGAGTCTGAAAAGTTAAATCCATAATGAAATTTGTATCACTTTGGAAAGTGTCCTCTGGAATACAACAAAATAAACAAAATAGGTTTTAGGACTTGAAAGCAACAAAAGAGAGGGAGTATCGGGCTGGTTTGGAAGAACACATTCAGATACATTGAAAGACTTATGGTGGATGGTGTGAAGATCCAGAGGAATGCATATGGGAAAGGCTGCCTTTTCTGTAAGAAAAGGCATAGTGTGAACAAATCCTGAGTAGAGGGAGAAAGCAAAGCCATTACATAGCTGATGTAGCAAATCAAACCTAAAGAAAAATACTGATTAGGCCAGAAACATCTGAAAAATTACCAAGAATGATCTGCAGACTTTGAGCAATATTTTTATCACATTCTATGGCATTATGTCTGAAAAGAATCACACAACAGTGGAAAAAAAAAGGAAAGCTTTAGCATCTTGGTAACCAAAAAGCTTATCATTACCCTACATAGTCCATACAAGCATTCACTACAACATATAACCGAGGCAGTGAAAACCAGTCTACTTTGTAAATACTATATGGAATAGCTATAGCAGTAAATATTCATACTGTGGTAACACCCAAAACTTACGCCTCATTTTTCTTTGTCCACACAAACACAGAGGTAGAACATATTCCCTGTTACAAAGGACTAAGTACATCAAACGGCAGTGAACTCAAACGTTAAGCCATATAGTACTTCACAATAACCCTGTAAAACATTTCATGCTGCTTATCTACTCCAGGTCTAGCTCCAAAGAAGCAGTCTAACATTTAGTCCTTTGAATGAAAATTAGGACACACATATTTTCAGAAAGCCAGTGCAAAAAAAACAATAGCATTGCACAAGTAGGTATAAATTAAAAGCCTCACTTACAAGCAATTATTCTCATTTAATTCTTCAGAGACTGTACTCAGTCAAACACAGGCCAAATAGAGACCGCAATGGTTCCTTATCAAATAGACTAGTTTTATTGCTTACTTGGAGTGAAGTTAAGAATCCAAATGTTAAAAAAAAACTTAAAAATGTCATTCCCTCTACTTCATTAATATAGTGGTATCACACACATGGTCAAATGTAATGTTATGTTTTACTCTGTCAGTGTCTGCTGAACAAAAAATTTGGGCTAATATACTGTAATGTTCTGGTTGTACCATATCTGTCCTTATAAATGATCTGCAATCCTTTAAAAAAATAAATGAATGGGCAAAATACAAAATGGTCTAATCCAGTCTTATTGACTTTACTACAAAAACAGAATCTATGTTAATGCGAGACTTCAAGGGCATTATGACTCCTAATTACAACAATTAACAGTTTCAGGACCTGATCCAGAACACTCCATGCAAAGGGTCCCACTGGTGTGAACAGGCTCTTCCTACAGCAGATAAGGCTGTAAGAGATGAAGAGCCTTTGAATGACCAGTGACTAATTTGCCTTTTTAATCACAATGTAAGCAGCAGGCATCCCTGAAGCACTTTGGCATACCTGTGGCACAAAGGGCGATAAATGTTTGTGCATGCTTCCGGATCAAAAGTAACTTGTCTTTAGGTAGAGGCAACTTCCTCAGAATGTGTTCAATGAAATCGTGTGGGGTGACAGCAGCAAGATTCCACTTCAACTTTCCCAATACCACGAGCTCCCATTCCTGGACAGGGGAGAAGAGAAGAAAAACCATAATTACTCATTGTAACTATATCACTGCTAGAATGGTTTTGCTCACTTTTTTTCAGTATGCCTCTACTCCTTTGAAGTTGTTGACTTTATTCTTTTTATTCCTTTTTTTAAAAAAAAAAAAAAAAAAAAAAAAAAAAAAACCACTGGAAATGTCAAGCTCTACCGAAAATAATGAGACCTGGCAGCTCCTGCCAAGATTTTACTTTTTTTTGTATCCAGTGCTGAATGCCCACCCAGAAAGTTTAGCCTGCAATTAGATATTGCCAAGGTCACTGTGGTCCTTTCCTAGTAACTTCTTTTAAATGGCTATGGTCCTTACTTTATAGCCATTTAAAGCCCTAGGGATAACTATGCACAAAAATAACCTAGATATATATTCTTTCTTCAAAACTGGGGAAGTTAGTTTGATGACATTCTCCTGAAAGCTGTTTTCAAAAGCGTCTGCAGATAAATCCGATGGCGCTTAATCTACTCCAAGACAGGCTTTGCAGAAAGGAAATGTATACAACACTGCCAAGAAGTAGCCTGTGTAAATTATCTGTCAGTAAATCACGTAGAATCCAATCCCACACTCTTTGCACAATCAAAGCTCCTGGTAAAATCAAAAGAAAACTTGGGTGCATATTTAATGACTGGCCATTCCCTGGAATGTGATTACATGTAAAAACGGTACGTAATCAACAGATCTGACCAAGGAATTCAGACAAGCTTAGAGCTGCATGCTTTAGAATTTAGAACAACTTTTGAATACCTTATAGCCCCCTGGAGAACCACCAAAGCTCTGGCCTTGGACTCATTTCTGTCTCATGCATCAACTATTAGCTATTAACTAAATTCCATGTCCTGATTCCTGCGTCCTGATGATGCATTAGCCTGATGGAGCCCAGTTGACAGGGAGTCCCAGCTTGTAGAGCTGGCAAGTTGGAAAAACGTCCTTAAATTTTGCAGCCGAGAAGACGTCAATGGGCGTTGCTGAGAAACCATAAACATGAACCCCACAATGCCATTTCTACAGTCGTTTCTCTGAATAGATGCCCACTTTAACAGCAAGTTCCTTTCCTACATTCCTGCTGGATTATGACAGACAGAGCCCTCCATATCTTGAAAATCTCACATTCACTTATGTAACAGGCCCCAGAAAACAGATGTTTCTTAAAAAAAGTAAAATGTTTTAACATAATGACAGTTACATTTTCTAAAAACTAATCTTCACAACATTACTAATGTGATAGGCTACAATACAGAAAAACGCTTAATCCAGAAAGCTGGATACAGGGATGCATTCAAACACATTTCATTCCACTTGACATAAAAACATAGACACATCTTTCTGAGTCTTCTTGCACAGTAGCCACTATGTTTCCTGTAACAGTTGATCCCATCAATGGGACACCTAATGTCTATGACAGCCATGACAGAGTTTGTAATGCAAAGCTTTTTATTCTGCAGTGGCCCAAGCTCCCAGCCCCTCCCTGTGGGGAATTCCCACTGGCTTTGCCGAGTGATTCATAGGAGAAATTCTCATGGGATTTGGCTTGCTACGCATATTCACTAGGATCTGTGAGAACAGACTGAATGTACAACTCATCAAAAGGCTTAATAATTGCCTGGTGCACTACACACTGAAGTGCTTTGCAAATATCAATTATTGCATCAAGTGATTTCAATTAATTTTATTTCTGCTTTTGCTATGTCAGATCCGATCTCGAACCCCTCAGTGAAGCAGGGTGTTTCATTTGCAGCAATGCTCAACTGTGCTGGATTTCCATCGTGCCACCTGCTTGGCTGATAACCTACTGGGAACCAGACTCACAAAAACCACCAGAACAAGGCCACAACTTCCCAGCAGTTAAAGAAGCGCTCAGATCAGCTGCTTATTGGCTGCACTGTGCATGGGCCCTGGCCCTGCTCCGACTGCATGCTCTGGGGAAGAGTTCCGGGCCCCCCTAGCCCGGCGGCAGACTGCTCAGGACCCAGCTTCTCCCGGTTTGCTGGCAGGAGTGCGGCTGCCGGGCGGGAGCGGCGCTGGCAGCGCTTCAAGGGGTGAAGTCATGCCCGGCCGCGCGTGGCTACCGCCAGGTGGCGCCGCCGCGCCGCGCAGCCCTGCCGGGGCGCCGCCGGCCCCGCACCCACATCGCTGCCGCTGAAACCCATGCATCTATGTCTGTCCGTCCGTCTATCTATCTATCCATCTATCTATCTATCTATGTTATATATATATACGCACCTATATATATATATGCACACACACATATACATATGCACCCATCTGCACACGCACACGCGCGGGTGCACACACGTACACAAACACACTTACGCCTTTCCGTCTTTCCGCCTCCTGCGGAAAAATCTGCACGTTGAGGAATAAAAAAATACAAAAGCCAGCTCGACAGATCCTCTCCAGGTGCACTACCCTAACTACTGTTCATATGAGAAGGAGCTGCATATTGTGCAGGAGGCAGTTTCAGGAAAGGCAGTACCAACAAGAGGAGAACCACTCCCACTCCCACCTAAGGAATCAGGCAACTGCAGCTTTGCATGGACCCCTTTCAGGCACATGGTTGTTTTAGCACTTTCGACAATTCAGAGTATAAAAAAAAAACATGGAAAGCGTAATTTTAAGCGGGGGCAAAAGTGGTGGTTTGCTGTGGAAGGAGGGGAAAGAGAAGGTAAAGGCTGTCAGTGTGAGAGCTGATGGAGAGAGGGTGAGATGTGCTGAAGGTGGTAGGGGGCTGCTTACCAGCAGCTCTTGGGGTTTGATGGAATTGTCCGTATATATGCACAGTTTCTCTGCTGTGAGGGGAATTGTCTCTTTCAGCTTGGAGGCCAGGAACATGCATACTGCCCCCAGAAGTTGCAGATGGCACTTTCGAGTGGGCACCACAGCTAAGAATCTGTCCAAGTAATTCATGGCCAGAGGGAAAACTTCTTCTTCACACTTCTGCTCTTCGCAGACCTGCAAGTGAGGAGCATAGGGAGGGGGGCATGGTGGTAGAGGGAGGGCAGACAGCAAGAGACAAGAGAGAAAAAATAAATGAATGATCCCATAAAAATAATGGGATCCGTGCTATGGCTCCTGCTATTTTTGTTTCCCAAGGAGCTAAATTTGGGGGGAGGGGGAGATCTCTGGAGAGACTGGGAAGGCTGTCAATCGGCTTTCACATTCCTTTAGTTCATTCAGTAAGAAATGAATTCAAGACAGTGTGTGGGAGAGCCGAAAAGCCCCATCCAGCAGTAAGCGAACAGCCTCTTTTTTCTTTTTCTTTCTTTTTTTTTTTTTTTGCTATCCATTTTTTTTTTTTTTTGATTTCGTCATATTTTCAAAAAAAAAAAAAAAAAAAAACAATAAAAATACCAGAATTGCCCCGGGGGTCCCGGTTTTAGTCCCGGCGGCATCCCAACGCGGTCCCCCATCGTTTCTGACAATTGCAAAAATTTCCGCGGGGGGGTGTCCCCCAGCCCTATGCCTGCGATCCGCCGAGGGGGGAGGAGGCAGACGCGAGACACAGCGGGCGCGAGGTGGGGTGGGGAGAGCTCGAAGAGCCTGAATCGCTTTAGTGAGAAAAAAAAATATTTTAAAAATTTACCAAAAATCAACGCCAGAAAGAAAAAGCACAAATAGCACATGAAAACCAAGCGGAGGGTCTGATCTTCTCAGCTTCAAGGAGGTGGTCTGGTAAAAGTCCCCCCCAAAGGAAATCGGAGGGGGCAAATAATGATGGTGCAGCCAGGGCAAGGCAGGCAAGTCTGCAGGGAAATTGGCCCGCAGCCGCCCTGGGTAAGTTTTGGGGTGACAGGAGGGTGTCGCCGCCCCCTCGAGCTGCCCGGCAGCCGCTGGTCAGGCTGGAGGACGCGGGGCGTAGGGCTGGGGGGCATTTCCAAATGTCTTCTTGGGAAGGGGGGGGGAGAGTCGGGCTCAGCGCCTCCGAGCAGAGTTGCATGCAGCACAACATGGCGAAAAAAAGGCACGTCCTAACCACTGTATACGTGGGCACTGGAATACTTGTGGGGCAAAATGCAGGGGACACCGATCACCCCCTTTCTTTCGCCCTGCCCCGGGGGCAGCTCCCTTCCCACGAAAAGCTTCAATCTCGGGCGCTGCAGCCGCCGGGAACAGGAGGCGGCATTTCTTTGCTTTTTAATTGCAAATGCCTCTTCCAGCTTCCCCCCCCCCCCGCCCCGGCCCGCTTCGTCTCTGCCTGCACCCCCTGCACGGCTTTGCAGGAGAAGCACCCCCCACAAGAGCCATTCCCAGCACGAGCTGAGCGTTATGCGCCCCTTCCCCCACGGCGCCCACGCGGGCGCCGGCAAACCCTGCAGGGGCAGGAAAAGGAGAAAGAAAGGAAAAAAAAAATAAGAAAACCCACCCACCCCATCGCAATCAGAGAGGCGAAAAGGAAGAGAAGGGACAGCAGGGAGCAACTGTGCTGCACGGGGCGCGCAGGCCGTGGGGCGCCGGGGAACCCCGCCGCGGCGCGGGGGGAAACGAGGGGAAAAGAGGGGCCCCCAGCGACAAACCTCCAGCATCCAAGTGGCCACCATCCTCCTCATGAAGGGCTGGATGTCCTTCTGCACGCATTTGAAGTAGGAGCATTGGGGTAGATACCTCTCCTCTATGGTTAGTAAGTTGTGCAAAACGCGGTCGTCGTACAGCAAGTTGGGGTCGGGCAGTGCTCTCCTCATGGGATCCACCTCGCAGCACAGCAGCTCCATGTTACCAAAGAGATCTCCCTCTTTCTCTGATGGAAAAGTTTTTTTTTTGGGGGGGGGTGGGGGGTGGGGGGAAGGGGTGGGGAAAGGAGAGGGGTAAAGGAGGAGGGGTGGGTGGGTAGGTGGGAGGAGGACGGCAGGGCTTTCCAGCTCTCTCCTGCCTCCTCTGAAACTCGTCTCTCCCTCTCTTGATTTCTAGCCTAAAGTTGAAGCAAAGTGACGCAACTCGCCAGAGCAGGCAGTTCTCTCTCTTGTTATTATGGAGAACAGCAGCTGGTCAGACGTAACATCAAACGCCTTTTTTTTTTTTCTCCTCTCTATAAGCTAACAAGGAACCAGGAGGCCCTTGTATAGGGACACACACTCACACAAATGACAGCTTCCTTTTTTCTTTCTTACAGCGACCAAACTTTCCTTTTGCGGCTGCCAGCCTGAACCTATAGCCTTTCTTTCTCTGTTATTTCAAGAAAGTAAGGGCTCCCCTCATACTCATTGAGATTATGTGGGGAAGGGATGCAATGTCATGCCTCGGCAAGGTGCCAGAGGTATGTCCCATCTTCGTCCCCCTCTGACACCCGCTAAATCTGCAGCTGGGGGAAAAAAAAAAGAGCTCACGACGAACTAAAAGCAAACTCTAAGATCCAGCACCTTCTTGGGGGTTGCGTTCCACCGTGTTTTTCAGGGCGACATCTAGCAATAATCACAATGCTGCTTCCGCCGGTATATACGCGTATTGCTAGCAGGCGAGTCGTTTTAGCACTGCATGGTCACACTGATATAACTTTCTAGGAAACGCAGCGGGGGAGGGAGAGGAGCCTGTCCTGCACTCCGTGACTTGCCATCCTGCGTGCGCTGCCCTGCTGCGCGGCCGCCTTGGGGGAGGGGGAGGCGACGGGCAGGACGCCGAGCCAGAGGTGCGCATCCATGGCGCCCCAACGGACCGGTATGCTCCCTGCTGTCTTTTGCGCAGGGCTTGCGCGCTGGGCTACGCCCTGCAGCACACCTACGCTCCGTGCCTACCTCTCGGCCCGCGCAAAACCGCTTGGAAAGTGTGTCAACTTTGCGCGGTCTCTGCCGCAGCCCGCTAAGAGGCAGAGGCTCCCGCGGGGGAAGGAGCTGCCTGCTGTCGGGCTCGGGAGCCCGCGGGGCACAGCTAGCGGGCAACCCCGCGATGCCTGCAAAGGACGCACCCCCCCAGCAGCCTCCCCCTTCCCCCCCAACACCAGCGCCGCGCAGCGGACTTCTCCGGCCGCAATATCGCCCTAAACGCGCGGGCGCGGAGTTTGGGGCTCCGACGCCCCTCCCGCGATTTGCATAGCCAATAGCTCTGGGGCTCTCGCCGCTGCGCGCTGATGGTTACCGGGCAGATTATATTTTAAGGACGCCTGGAGCACGACATCGGAAGTAGCCGGCAACAGAGGGGGCGAGTCGCGCCCTCCTTACCTGGCCGCGCCTCCGACCCCAAGCAACGTGGGCCCGCGGGCCACTGCCGCCACCAGACGGGCAACCGCGCCCCCTCCCTCGCCAGCCCTGAAGCCAACAGAAAGGAGCCATGGGACCGTCTTCGCCATGCTTTGTATCTCCGCGAAGTACAGCCGCGAGGGCTCCGTGCAGAAAGCGGTCGGGACGGTCCCGCACTTAGCCAGGTCGTTTTAGCCCGTCGGAGCCAAAGGCTCCTTCTCCCCCCAAAAGCCACCAGGACTAGTCCCGGGTAGGGACAGCTGAGCCCTCAAGGCACTGCTAATAGCATTCTCCCACCCCATACGCTGTCGTCCCCCCGCCCCCGCCCCGCGCTGCTGCCCCCTCCACGAAGCGAGCGGCTGCTAGCCGCCAGGGTGGCAGGCGCCGTCGGGGGGCTGCTGCGTATCGTGCGTGGCTGCGGGGCAGGAGCTTACCGGAGACGAGCCCGCGGCAGGCAACACTGAATATGGGTCGCTCTTTAAGACGAAGAGGGAAGGGAGAGAAGAGGGGCACCTCCCGTCGCCCATTTAGGGCGGCGAGCCGTGGCAGCGCGGCGTGCTCCGCGATGAAAGGCTCTTTAGCTTCCACCATTTATTTCCCCTTCCTGGCTACTCCTGTGAACAGGGAGAGTGTTGTGTGGGTGCACGTTTTCCTTCTCCAAACTTAAATTCTTGAGCGCTCCCGACAATGGCGCGATTGTGATTTACGGGGTTCCTGCGGGGGGCGGCCACCGGCTGTCCTAATTGCCCAACACCGACTTTCCAAGTGGGGTGATGTCTGGGGCAGGGCACGGCCGAGGGCGGCGGGGAGCCACCGTGTCGGGAGCAGCTGTGCAGAGGGGATCGCGATGGGGCAGACATCGTGGGACAGCGGGACACCGATGCGGTGCGGGAGGAGGGATCCCATTAAATTAAATCCCCCAAATTAATAAATAGAAATAGGCCAGTTCTGTACGCGGAGGTGCCGTCGACCTGCAGCGACGCCGTGAGAAAACCCTTCCCATGCGACCGCTTTTATGCTCGGTGTCGGTTTCCCCATGCCGGCTCTGGGCGGCGGCGGCCCCGTCACCACGGGAGGCGGGGGTGCGCGGTTAGGGGGCGACGAGTGCCCTGGGCCCCGCGGCCGCGGAAGCCGCGCACCCGCTCCGCCTTTTCGCGTTGTCGCCGTTCCCCTGGGCAGTGCCGCGTGGGTTTGGAGACAGCAGATGTTTTAACAGCCTCCGAGTAGAGATTATCGAGTGCCATATGTTAAATGCCACCCTCCCTTTGGAAAAAAGAAAATCTTTTCACACTCTATTTCCTTCTTTTGGTGAGCTGCCTTGGCCGTTTAAAAGCATGAATGATTGAATCAAACACTGTCAGTAGGGTTTTCTTTTTACTTTTTTTCCCCCACTTTAATTCCGCTGGCACCGGGACGCCAGTTCCTGGAGAAGTGGTGCGCGCCGCCCCGGGTGGGACGTTCCTGGCGGAGCCGCGCTGTGTGCTCCGCGGAATTGCCGCACCGCGGAGCTCCTGTTTTCCCGGGAAAGCAGCTCCGCGGCTTCCTCGCGCTGCCGCGCCCGGCGCGGCCCAGCTGCGGGGTGCTGCCCTGCTCCCAGCCCCGCCGCGGCTGCTGGGGAGGCAATAACTCCATCCCTGGTTATGTTTTTGGAGCTCACCTTCTTCAGTTTGCCAGGATGCCTCGTGCCACTGCTCTTATTTATTAAACTGACACGCAGTGAATACTAAATATGTCAAATGCAGTGGCATTTTACTCGTGTTAGCTCTGCAGAACAGTGCGATTCCTTTTTATATATATAGATGCTTAATTCATCATCACTCACATTTTATTTCTTTTTTCCTTCCGTGGGAAAATCACAGAGAACAATCCTGAAGGTGCCTTAGGGGATGGTCTGGGATCAAAATTTGCATTTAAACCTCAGACCAGTAGGCATTTTCTTAAATCCCTTTTCCTAAAAGCCTGGTGGACACTGTTCTTTTGTTTGTTTGTTTGCATGTTTAAATGAAAAAAAAAGTATTCTCTGGCAGTGCTTGAAAGCTGAAGACCAGAGTGTGAAACATGAGAACTGAAAGTGAAACCGATTGAAAGCCAAAAAAGAAACAACATATTTCCGTTGTCCAAGCTAAGGAAAGCCCTGAAAGTAAACAGGTACCATGAATAATATAGTGTATATTAGATTTAAAAGAAAATGAATCCACTTTCAGTCACCAGAAGCAATCTGTCTTTGTGTTTTGTTTTTTAATATCGGATTTTTACCTATTCAAAGTTAAGTTCCATGCTGTGCATTCAAGAGGGACAGGAACAGCGTGATAAAAAATATATTTTTACTCTGTTTTCCCTAAGGTTGGAGAAGGATTTGGATACCACAGAAACTGCTGCATGTATTTCCAAGGAGTTATTTTAATTATACTGGCATTTTTTGACTTCTAATATGTGTGCAGCGGGAGCTTTATCATTGGTAGCTGCCCTAAGTAACATTATGACTAAGCAGAAGAAATATATCTTCTAATAAAACTATACTTGCCTTAGGAGGGGGATTTGATACAGACACAACAGTTGTTACAGCATTAACTAAAGAATTCTAGATGATTGCTTCATATATTTTTAATGAATTACTCCTTTCTGTTTTATGCAGTTTCTTCATCATCCTTTTTCATTTTTTAGTTTTAACTTCTTTGGAGAAGTAACTTACAACTTGTGCTTTTACAATGTCTGATGCAAAGTGTGTACAACTCCACATATTAGGTGAGATTAGATGGCACTCAAAAAAGAGCTACAAAAATGACCAAGCGCCTGGAAGTCATGTCTTGTACTGGAAGACTTTGCAAGTTCATCACAGTAGCTCTTGGACATGTCAGAGGCTGACATGGACATAATCACAGAAAAATGCTGAGAGTTTCAGGATAGTAGAGATGGCAGTGGTGCATTCTGGCAGACAACAAACTGAACTTTTCAGATGCATGTTTATTAGCCCCTCTCTATTTCATTTAGGGTAGCATCTTTTGGTTAGACTAAATCAATATCTAAAAAGTCCACAGCAAACTGAAGTTGCAGAGTTGAAGCAGAAGTTACTATATACGATTCTGTGACTGATAGTACAGAAAAAATCAGAGACATAGTCCCTGTGACATTTTCTGGCCTTAAAACCAATGGATCTATGACTCTATACAGAACCTATAATTTCCAGTAACATGAGCACATACGGAATTAGGGCTAGATTTTGCATTTTTTCCTCGAGCCAAGGCAGATGAAATTGGTCAAAAATTTCTGCTGAGTGAGCTACAGCTCTGAAAATGTGGTTGTTCTCACTGCACAGGGGACATGGAAATTTCTGTCTTTCCTAACTCTCCTGGTGCCACAGCCTTATCTTGCTGGGGTACCATTTACTTCCCAGCAAGTGCTGCTGACTTGATCTTCTCCTTGGTGAGCTCGGTGATAAGGCTGCCGTTCGTTTACAGGGAGCAGGTGCCTCCCACACCCAAGGAAATCAGCTGAAACAGAGAGCACTTGACATTTGCACAGGATCAGAACCTTGGTATGCAGCACCTTACATAAACTTTGTCATTCTTTTTTGAGAAGTGGCGTGAGGTAAAGTTGGCTCTTAGAGCAGCTGTTTGAAAGGTCGAGAACAAGTTCTGACAAATTATAGATACAATTAATATCTCAGTATTAATAATAATATGACAGGATCTCATAGTGACATAATACTTTTTTCCCCGCTTTTTGTTCTGCTTATGAATCAGCATGCATTTTTTCTGCTTGAAATTTACTTTGCTGTTGTGAACCTCTTGCATCTCCTTGTGTGATTTCCTTGCCCTCTGGGGTGTTTATAAGAGACGTTATTTCCAAAATGGCTTCAACATTAAATGTGCCCTTTTCTTTTTGGTTCCAGAGAAATTAAAAAAAAATACATCTATTTGCAAACGTTAAGCTGATCCCTAATTTTTGAAGCATGCTGGTGTTATAAACCTTCCTTCAAAAGTGATGATCTGACTTTCTCTAGGGTCTCTCAGTCCTTATCTGACATATGTATTTTTGCTCTTATCAAAATAAATGTGGTGCTTTAGTTTAGTTTTATTTTATATCTGTCTACACTGAAATTTTGCATTTAATATATGTGTGGAATATGCCCAGGTATATAAAAACAGGGAAGGTGAGAGAAAATAAGACCTTCAGAACACTTCTTTTACAGGGAGCTGGGAAGAGATACTGCATGCCGTGTATGTCTTCATTGCTGGAAGCCGTTAAGTAATCATGATATTTATCCCCAGAAGCAGCTGTATTTTAAAGAGAAATGTAATGGTTCTGTTAATCTGCACTAAGAGAATTATCCTTACACAGATTACCTTGTTGAATAGTCTGAAATGTGAAAGTAAGTGGATTTTTAAAGGGAAGAAAAGTGAGGTTTATCTTCAGCACTCTGCTTATTTCCTCTGTAAAAGCATCAAATATATAAGAAAATACTAATTTCACAAATACCCTGGTTCAAATAATCATTGATACAATATTGTGGATCTCCCCTTTGCATTCCTGGGACTATGGAATACTCCCCAAATCTGTTGATTTAGGTCTTCTTAATATGGTTGAACACCAAACAGAATGAAGAAAGTTTAATTGACTGACAAGCAAAAAATAAAATAAAAAAGCAGCCAAAATAAAACACCTTAAATAAATACCCCTCATTGAATTGACAGCTTAGCTTGTCAATTTCATCTTGCAAAAACTGCAGAATTGTAAGATTTTTCCCCAGAAAAGTATTTTAGGTATTTTATTCCCTGATCTATGGAATTACACCCATGCCTAGGAAAATTAATTATTTTCAAAAATATTAACAGCCTAAAATAATAACATTGCATGTAATATCAATGACCCTCTGAAGGCAATACTGTCACTTGCTTCCTTTTTCTCTCCTCTTTTGGGAAAGTGATATTTTATTCTTGTAGTTTTCTCAGTAACAGTGAAGCATACCCACATGGCCTGCCATCCACCTGCTTCAAATCAAAGTCCCGAGCACTTTCATGCAGGTAGTTTTTGGCTGACCGATGTGTCTTGATAGACATGGTGAAAGTCATGTCTGTCTCGCCTGAGTTATGGCCAATACCTAAAGAGGTTCCTGTTCAGTCCGTTGGGCAAAACTCTCATGGGCGTGGGTCCCTTGTCTAGGGTCTCAGACAGGAAAGCATCTGAATTGATGACTGCTCTCCTGCTGAAGTGAAAAGACTCGGAAGTGAAAAGGTTAAGTCTTTGCAAAATCCATGGCTGGTGGCCCCTTGAGAGTGCCCAGAGCTCCTCCATCACCCCACAGGGGCCAAAAACCTAGCAGCAGCAAGGCCATAGTGCATGGCTGCCTAAATGCAACCTCTCAAGAGCCCTCTGAGCCTCAGGGACATCAGAACAATTCTCTTTCTCTCATCTTTGCAGCTCTCCCACCTTGCCTCTACAGTAGTTTCTTTTCTTCCTGTCTAGGAAACCTTTTCTTCTTGATTATTGTTTTCTCTAATTCTGAAGTTGCTGTTCAGAGATGTGTACGACTTTGTATACATGCTGTGATGCCCGCTTAAGAGTGGTGCTGCCCTTCACCAGTGCTTAAGCTGTCTACTTGAACATAAATATGCACAGATCTGAAAGAAACATCAGACCCATATAAAGATTTTGGTTGGAAAAGGCCTCTGGAAGTTGTCTAGTTCAATCCACTGCAGGCACAACTTCAAAACTGGGTCAGGTTGTCTAGCTGATCTTTGAAAATCTCTGAGGACGGGCGTCCCCCAGCCTTCCTGGGCACTCATTTCAGCTCTATACCACTCTCATGGAGGAAGGATCTTCTCCTTGTGTCCAGTCAGAACTCGCATGGTTGCAACTTCTATCCATTGCCTTAAAGGTTCCTGAATGTTTGAAAAACAGCAAGAAGCAGTGATAGGTGCATACTGTCCACTGACGTAACTCCATATGCATAGCGCAGGATGTAGTGCAGAAGGTCTGTAGGTGTGGATTTTATCAGCAAATGGAATTAAATGGGCACTTTAGCTAAGATGACCATCATCACTGGTTCTGCTGTGCTTCATTGAAGCCTCCAGAGCTCCTCTATTGTCTCCTGTCTTGTCTCCACTCTTAATTGTGAGCTCTGTTCTTTCCTCATCCCTGGTACTTGCAAACCTGCACCCCTAGACCAAAGCTACTGTGTCCTTGTCTCATATCCCCATGTGCTGAAACTCCCACCTGGGCTTTCACCTCTTCCTGATGTGGCAAGGGCCACTCTTAACAGGGGGTTCCTGGGGTAATGTTGCTATCTTCTTGCCCTATTCTTACATTCTTCCCTAGATACTATCTACTGTCAGAGTGAGGGCACTGGACTAGTGCCTTCTTGTCTGATTCTGAGTGGCTGTTTTAATGTCCAGACATGAACGGTTTCTTTCTTGGGTTTGTTATTTACAGGCTCATTGGTAGCAATCATGTTCTTCAGAACGGCTGCTTCACAATGAAGGAAGGCATAATTTCTGTTTTTAAGATGGGAAACTGAGGCACTGAACAATCTGCAGGAGCTTCACAGCACAGCCTGCAATAATGTTGTATTACTTTTTAGAGTAGTATCTGAACAGAAACATCTCCTACATCAGAGTGCATTTGCTAGGTAGTATTTTTAGAGAATCTATGCACAAAATAGAATCCTAATTTCATTTTTTATGCTATTTGTACCCTTATGTTTTAGGACTGTGTTTTGTCCTTATCTCACAAGTCTCCTGCTAGGAAAGAAGGGAGTGGTGCCTGTTTCCCTGTCAATGGATAGATGGTGGATCATTAAAGACTATTGGCACCTAAATGGCTTCCTTAACAAGCAAGGAAGGAAGACAAAGTAATTGCTTCATTCTAAAGAAAGGTGGAGTTATTCAGGTTCTGTTAACCAGGCTGGGATTGAAGGAAAAGCATTCCCTTAGAAACAGGGCTAAAAAGCCATATTCTAAGAAAGCTTGGGATTAAAAAAATAAAGACTGGAACAGAGGAACACACTTTTGTAAAAGAAGGGGTCTTTGTAATGACACTTCACCTCAGCATGAGAGCTGCAGTGGAAAGACTTCAATTTCATGTGGATGTATCTTGTGCAGGAGAGAAAGAAGGTCTTCTTGAGAGAATCTGGACAGAACTGAAGTAAGACAAAAAAATGACAAAGAACCAGAGACAGAGAAATATATGTAGGCTTTTCTACTGCTTTGTTATCTGTTCATACTTCTTGTGCATGTCAAGTACACAGTGATTAGTTTTACAAATGTTATGTAGTCTATTATGTATTTTATCCGTGGTCTATCCCTGAGGTGGTAAATTGTATAAGGGAGGGCCTGCAAGGATGGAGTTCGTGGAGAAATACAGGCTGAAGCTCCTCGAGACCCTCGAGAAAAGCCAACCTGAGACCCCAGTTCTGTCCATGGGATCCCAGGAAGAAGCAATGAAGTAAGGACCTGGGCTCTGAGACATGCTTGCAAATATATTCAAAGCAGTGCCTGGGGTCTGTTTGGTTTAAGGAAGCATAAAAAGTACTCAAGTTCAACATGCTGTGACCCAGACACAGCAGTATTATGAATATTCAGAAATTATGTAGGGTTTTGAAAGCATTTAGCAAGTTTTTGTTGCTGTGGCCTTTTTGCTCACTTCTTCCTTTTGTTCCTGTGAAAATCAGGGGCAGATTGAAATTTGCTGACTCCAGCTCCTAGAAGGTGGTTCGTAGGACCCAGCTGCTGGCTCAGACTTTCCAAACCCTGCTGGGAATCATAGCATATGTCCAGGAGAGCATCAGATACCTAGAGAAAGTTAGAAGAAGTAATTTTGCTTCTCTTCTGGACTGAATCACAATTACAATGTTTGCTGACAACTTTCTGATGCTTACTGTAATTGTAGCTTTTTCTTTTTTTCCCCCCTCACACTGCAGAAACAGCATATTCTTGTCATGCAGCTGTTGCTTACAGTGTCTTCCTTCTGCTTTGGGTGGATTTTCCCATGTTCAAATCTGTGGCTTTTGAGTCCTTCTGTCACTGAACAGCTGCAGGCTGATACTAGATAGAGCTGGGTTTTTTTTTTTCTGTGTTCACATACAAGCAGGCTTGTGAACAAAAGATTTTTAAGAAAGCTGATAAATGAACAAGGTCTTTTGTAATGTTACTAACATTGCAGACAATAAAAATCCTTGTACTCTCTTAAAGCGAAGGAAGAAATAACTCAATGTGTTTTATCTGTGAGCCTCCAAGCTTTTCCCTACAGGCTTGAGAGAGGATGTTCTAAAATGAACTAATCTTTCATGTGACAGAAAGGGAAATATTATCTCACAGCCCAGTGCTTACATTTCGGTATGCTATTTAATTTGATTTTTCCTTTCTAATGGGACACTCAATTTCTAGTGATCATAGCTTTAAGCAGGGGGCAGGGGTTCCCAGATTGTTCCAGCTCTGACATGTGCAAATCACATAGCTTCCCTCTGCCTACAATGAAACTAGATTTAATTATCTCTAGATATGTCCATCTCAGGTATATTAGGAGGTATAATTCAGCAAAGTTTGTCAGCCATTTGGCAGGCAGAGAAGGATGGTTCCAGCTAGACACACTGGCTGCTATTGTCCCCTGTGCAGAGCTGCAATGGGTGCATATATGGGGAAATATCACGTACACTTGTCCTGTTCTTGTGTCACTTGCATTTCCTTGCAGGCACTGGGCTTTGGATTTTGCCTGTGGACCTTAGGGACATCAGCTGTATTTGTTGTTTTGTTTGTTTTTCCTGAATTTCCTTATCTTGCCTTATTTTTTCCAAGAATGGAAATTCTGTAATTTTTCCACACATAACAAAAAAGCACAGCAATAACTGTGCCAATAACTGACCAATTCAGTTGGCATAGCACAGTGTCCACTCTTGTACCAATGGGCACAAGGAGAGCAACAGAGGCTCCCAGTGGGGGGCACCAGGTGGAGACTCCTGCACAGCCCACCCCCACTAAAGCTCAAGAGGCTTTCCTGAGGAGGGAAGAGGAAGGCCAGGGTGGGATGGGCTTGGCACAAGCTGGCTACCCTTTGCCCTCTCTGCCAAGCGGCTTTGCCAGCATGGACATTTGTGCGCGTGTATGTTGTGGGGAGCAGTGTGGGCTTGGGGTGAGGGGCAGGGGGAAATATGCAGACAGATGGACAAGGGAGGGTAGCAGGGTTATGCCCAGCACTGCTTAGTCTCCCTGAGAGAGCCCTGTGTCACAGCTGCTTGGAACACTGCCGGTACAGGCTTAGGGGTGAACATGGTGGCATGGGAGGAGGTACCAAACCCTGGGGCTGGGAGAGAAAAAGAAGGCCCCCCCCCAAAAAAAAAAAGAGAGAGAGAGAGAGATGGGCATGGTTGGAAGCTAGATACTGAGTTAGTTAGATCATTGGTCTGAATTGGCTCAGGTGTCCCACTGTTTTCCTGGTTTGCTTTGTGTGATGCATTGAAATGGCAAGGTTTCTGGGGAAAAGACTATACCATAGGTTTATGTTTGTGCAGCAGTTCAGGCAGTGGAGATCACATCCAGAGACTCAAGTTCAGGTGCCAGCAAGGAGACCTACTTTCAGGTCCACCTTCTATTAGGGCAGCCTGGTCATTTTAGACCTGTGTTCCACTTCCCCAGCAACAGGAGAGCTGTGAGGAGAAATACATTTTCTTCTGTGGCATTCACCTCCTGTACAAAATACTTGGGACAGATAGAAAACACTAGGCAGAATGAAGATATTACATGATTTTAATAGCTTAAGACAGTGAGGCCAACCTTGGGCAGATAGCAGCCTGCCAAGGCACATTACTCTATTGGTGTAGGTCTTACGTGTATTATGGCCTTATTGAGAGGGTTCAAGCTTGAGAGACATTTATCTTGCAGCTGACTGAAGATGTGCAATACTATGACTGAACTAGCTGTCACATAGACTCATATAAAGCCAGAGCAGCAGTTTCTGCTCTGGAGGAGTATTCCCCATTTTCATTCGATCTGTGATAATATGACACACAATTGAGAGGAAGGAATGAAAAAAAAAGGGTGAAGGGGCAAGTGGAACATGGGACACAGCTGGTCCTTTGTCAGTACTTCCCAACAAAGGCATACTTTCTCCTCTGCTGGCCCTTACGGAGGGAAAGTGCTTCTTATAAAACATAGCAGAATCTCTTTACTGTCCCTCAGAGGTTTCCATGCAGGTCCTCTCTGACTCAGCTTCTACAGAAACTTGGCAGAGGTAATGCATCTGGTGTCCTGTGAATGCTGCTCAGCAGGCAGAATGGTACCATCTAATTCCTTCCTTGGGCTCCCTGCCTTTCAGTTCAGACCCACCTGCTGCCTCTCATTATAATGCTGCACGTGTGTCAGGTACCTGACATAATAGGAGCTTGGGCTGTAGTTGCCAACCCTGCTTGGGACAGTGCTACCCAGCCAGTGTAGGTTAAGTGATCCTAAGGGTAGAATTGCCAGCTGGGGAGATGTTGCTGCTAGCCCTACTATACTGCAAACACTTGTCATGATGATAATGAGAGCACAGGAAAAGGTTACTCTGAATCCTTTTCTTTTCTACTTTCACTAACTACTGGCTTAATGTAGAAAACTGCTGTGCTGAAAGCATGGATGTAGCGATGTGAGGGAGCTTAGGTGAAGAGAACAGAAACAGACACACAAAGTCAAAGGAGCAAGAGGAAGCTGAATGGCAGGGGTGAGTGTGGGGTTAAAAGCAAAATATCTCTATCAATTTTGTGAAAAGTGGAGGCTTGCAGAGAAAAGCACAGTTTAGGCTCTGCAAAAGGATGCTGTGCCAACAGGAGCTAATCTAAAGCAGTGAGCACTGATGGAAAATGACAGCTGTGGTTTAAGTCAAGGAAGGATTCAAGGCCATCTTCCATCACATTTTGACAGGCTGCAACATGGTACTGGCCCAGAGATACTGCGTCATCTCAGTTGACATGAGGTGGAATTAAGAAATCTGGCAGTGATCTGAGCAAATCAAGGATCTGAGGTGAAGGAACAGTTTCAGAGACAATCTAATCATCATAAAATACTTTTAGCTAGAAATTTAAAAGGAAGCAAATGTGTTGGGGACTCATAGAGTAATTTTTATGGATTAAAAATTTGTACTGAGTAATTATGACAATGTATACAGCCTTATTAGTGGGAGAGTACTTTGCAAACAGGCAAGAAATGAAATACTTGCTCTAAAAAGTAACATACTATTGGAAGGCATAACCTGATCACCAGAATCAGCCATCTGCAAATCACAGACTACTAAACAAAAATGTTGAGTTCGAAAAGGCTCAATGAACCCACATTAGCACTCCATAACAAAAACCTGCAGGAAAGATCAAAGCAAAGCTACAGGAAGGCTGTGTCATGGAAGAGATGAAGGACTTTGCCAGTATGCTCAGCTTCAGCACAAACAAGATCCTTAAAAGCTGGGTCTTGCCTCAAACAGCCTCCAAAGGTTCTGCCTATCAGTATAGTGCTTATGTTCAGAGAAAGTCATCATGTCCATCAGCCAGGAATGTGAGAGGTTTCAGTGCTCTGAAGAGCACTACCTGGAGACCTTCATCTTCCCTCAAACTGTAGTTGACCTTTAATGCTGCAAGGAAAGGCAAAACACCTTACCCAAAAGACCCAGTGGAGAAAAAAAGGGAGGAAACAGTTTCTTCATTCTGATCCCCAGGCAGCCATACCTGAAACATGGGGTTCATCAGCTGGTGCAAACAAAGAACAAGTCACTGTTTTTTTTCAAATGCCTATGGAGATGTTTATACCTATGGATTCAAATCAGGCATTATCCCCTTCCTCCAGGAATTATCCCATTTGCCAATACATCTCCTTTTCATAAGTTTCTAGAACTTTATCTTCACTGGAGAGAAATAAAGGGAAGAAGACTGGAAGAGTAGATTGAATTTAACTTTGCCTAATGGAAGGTATTGAATAAGAAAAGATGTCCTGATGAGTCCCTAAAAGTCTCTGGGAGACGAAGCTCCTTTTGGTGGTAGGGTGAGGCTTCTATGCTCCTACTCAGTTTTAACCACTTTTAAGATACTTAATTATGTACTTTATATATATATATATATATATATATATATAAAGTTTTTTTCCCTTTGCCTTAGTAAGGCCATGACAATGATTTCCAGGTTAAAGACCACAACCTTAAGTGCAGTATGGATGAAGCTGCAAGTGTAATAGCAACTGAGTTTTATCTACCAATATCTAGGGTGACATAAAGATACCCCTCTCCAAGGAGGCCTGTAAACAGAGGGAAGCTGGGAGACACTGCCAGACTGGCAGCTGCTTTGATGAAGGAGCTCTCTGCTCCCATCTATGGGTGATTAAGAGGTAACAGGTGCTAGAGCTTAATTTGCATAAGCTTTCTAACCAGAAGTCCTGTGGTGACAATTTGAGTCACTATACAGTGGAAGCAACTGCAAATTAGCTGGGCATGGAGAATAACTAAGTGGAGAGTAACTAAAAAGTTACCCAAAGACTTCCAGCTTGTTTTCTCCTCTGAATTACAGGGGTTTCTTTGTGCAGTCGTGCTGCACACTGGATGTTAGCACAAGAGCTATGATGGGGACTTTGAGATAGCAGGTGGTATCAGGAAGCCACCTACCAGGGGCAGGAAGGACAGCAGCAGCAGCAGATTGGACTGCATGCCCAGGTAGCTGCTTCAGGCCGTGTTGGCCTTACTGAGGCTGCACTGGACTATGTGAGGTTGGACTGTTGCAGGACAGGGCTGAGCTGTGCAGCTCCTGTGAATATGGGCATGGTTCACAGGAGGTACCAAAGCTCTGGGTTTGTGCTATGCATGGTCATCAAAAACACCCATGTCCTGTGGCAGAGAGGGAAGAAAAAGAAGGAAAAATGAGATAGCTCGTTTACTCTGGCAGATGGGAAGCTGAGTACCACCAGGTATTTTACTTACGGTTTGGCTAGGTAAGCTGCTGTTGTGCCTTCCTGAGCTAGCAGCCTGTCCCTTTTCACATAATGTTTCCTTTGCAGAACTGGGGAATATAGATGGCAGTGCCTTCTTGCAGGGCATCTAGGGAAGGCATTTCAAACTCCTTGAAGTTTGGGTGGTGAGGGGAAGCCAAATGCATTTTTTAGCTTAAGGATTCCTATGCTTTATTTCTGTTGGACAGAAGGGGCTGAAGAAAGACACTTTATTCTGCAATGCTTGTATTTATTTTCTCACACTGTGCTTACAATGTGGATAATGGCCATGAGTGAAAATTTTCAAAGCTGTCTTGGAAACTTTGACACGTCACATGCTTTAATCTTCCAGGAAGCTTTAAACAGCTTGACTAATTGCAATTTTTCTGAAATATAACCAAACAGTTAACCTCGTATGACCTTCATCTGTACCTTTGTGCTGAGCTGGGGAGTCAAGCAGTGTAGGTCCTGGCTGTTGTTTGGGTGGGAGATAAGGAAGCAAAACTTAAGGTAGCTGAGGAAATCTTGCTAGAGATTTAGAAAATAATGTCTTCTTTCTAGCTAGTGCTAAAGCATTAGTAGCTTAAACAGTTTCTGTACTCCTAAGAGCATTTTATTTCAGATGCAGCCAATGTCTTAACCACTTGTGGTCTGCAGAAATCCCATAGCAGAATTATAGCAAAGCCAAAATGAGGTGGATAGATTCAGACAGATGACATGCAAAGGGCAACATTTACTTCAACATCCTACATTGTGAAACTCAAGAGATACTCTAGGTAGCTAATGCCATACATTTTTTTTAAGATAATGTAGTAATATAACATGTTGCTAGCTGGTATCTTGGTGTGATAGTTGCTACACTGCCAACTTTACTTTAACTCAAACCTTAGAACCCTGAACAAGAATCCCCCAAATATTAGGAATGACATAAACTTTATGAACTTAAGAATAATAGTACATTTTGTGCCTTTTGAAGCTTGAACCCTTAATTTCAAGCTTTTCTTTCTTTCTTCTTTTTTTTTTTTTTTTTTTTTTTTTTTTTTTTTTTTTTTGGCGTGTGTGTGTGTGTGTGTGTGTGTGACGGTGATGATTCTTCCATAATCAATGACTCTAGGACCTGTGGCCGTAAGAAAAAGCCATGAGATCTGATAAAACAGCTTAGATATTCTGACTCTGCAGGGGAAGAGCTATACTATTTTCTCTTTGTTTCATGAAAGGTTGACCCAGCACAGAGTTATAGAGGATCTTGTAATAGCAAATCATCAACTTATAAAGTAGCAGGTGAAATTCGTTGTTAATAAATGCAAAGTAGTGCACTTAAAGAAAAATAAATATCCATACATATTTATGTTTATGTGTATGTATTATATAAATGTGTTCATACATGCATACCCATTTATATATATGCACACACATAATGATGCAATCTAAATTGGGTGCTTCCATGTTGTCCATAATCCTATAAGAATACCTACTTAATATGCAGTGGGAATCAAAAAGACAAATAGAATATTAAGAGCTTAATAGAGTAGAGAATAAAAGATGCAAAGTCAAAAGTCATTATGATAAAGAGTAAATCCAGGCTCAGTTTTGGCATCCTTGCCAAAAAAAAAAAAAAAAAAAAAAAAAAAAGAAAAGAAAAGATGTAACAGAACTCTACAAGAGAAGATGAAAAGGATGATCTATGATGTGAGACTATTTCTTTACCAGGAGAAATTAGAAGGCTATGAAGTCTTTAACAGTACATAGCACAAATGTTTGAACAAAGTGACAAAGTCGAGAATTTGCAGGGCCTGGCAAAACTGTAAGTGAAGTTTCTGCTGAGGTGGGAAGGCAAAAGCTACTGGCCAGTTCTAGGTTCTGAATGGAAGATGCTTCATGGGGAAAAAATAGAGAAGGACTCAGTCTGACAAGGTGCTGAGCAGCCTGGTCTTAATTCAGCAAAGCTCTTAGCAAGATTAATTTCATTTTCAATGTCTCAATAATTATTTGCATGCCTAAAATTAAGCTTGTGCTCAGGGATTTTGCTGGATTGGGGGCTGAATGCTCAGCACCCCCAGGATCAAGTCCATTTTTAACTTTTCAGTTCTGTACTGTTATCCTCCCTCTATCACTGCTCTAGCCCAGATCCCCACCTGATTCTTCTCCTACCCCCTCGTTTTCCGGACACCAGCCAAAAATCCTTAATGCCTCTGACTTTATTAAAATTCCTTGCTTGTATTTACTTTTCACCCTAATCTCATTCATGCCCTGATCATTCATTCATGCTTGGTCACATCCTGAATGCAGTTTAATAACATTGGTACTAGTACTGATCATTTTAACACCTCAGGAGAGAAAAAGACCTCACTCCTTGCTATTTGTTTCCTTGCTGTTTATCATTACCCTTTGTTTCTGGTCTTCCGGCCAGTTTTCAGTCTACATGTTAATACTTCTTTTCCCAAGCCAATTTTAACTAATTTCTTCACTTACAAAATCCAAACACATTGGATGTCTTGTGCTACTTTCATCCACTAATTGTGTAACCCATCCAAAAAGTAATCAAATGGCAAAAATAGTCTTTGAAACCTCTTACTGCCTATGATTCGATATCCTGGAGATGTTTAATCAGGTATCCCTCTCCCCAACCCCTCCCAAGTTGTTCCCATACTGAGAGTCGCAGGGCCATGCTGCATCTTGATAGGTTGTAAGCCTTTCCATGAAGGAATGCCTCCTGGAAGGATGTCTTACTGGATGCGCCACCAGATGAAACACTTCCCTACCAAGTAACAAGTCATTCTGAGTGTTTTCACACTATGCCATCCTTGATCCATGTTTCGAAGGGTGCTTCCAGAAAAGTAGACCTCCAACTCCAGCAGTCAAAATGAAAGCGAACACTTTGGAGGTTGCTGGAATGACAAAGCCATTAGTGGTGGATAGACTAACTATGCCATTTAAATTCTTGCACCTTGTAAAATCCCTGGCTGTTTCAGCTAGGACTGCAAATAGGTATTTTAGTGTGAGAATTTGACCAGGTGCTCAATGACCCTTCCTTTAAAAGGACTTCTTAGGAAAACAGGCACTGCAAAGGGAGGAAAGACATTCTTGTGAGTCGATGACAGAAACATAAATGCTCGAATCCAAAGGATCTACTGAAATTGCAAAATACACCTGCTTGCAAGTGATACATAAAAGGAAGATTGTACAGAAGGAAGGAACAAACTTTAACAAATATATACCACAGCAAAATGCAATTCAGGGCAGTGCAAGAATAAGAGTTTGAAAGTTAAAATTAAGAAAAAAAAGGCTAACAGTTTTTAGTGCTTTGTACATTATGGTTAGGGGTGGGATATAAAACCATATGCTAGAGATAAGAATGGAAAACAAAACTAGATCATCATACATCTGGCATTTTTATAATGAAATCCCTCCCTATGCATTGGTGCTTCAATAGAACTACTGCATTGTATATTTGATAGCAATTCAGTGACTACAAAATATTTATTTTCTTCCAAGGGAAAAAATAAATCTTGCTGATATTTTCAAAATGATCTAATTCTTCCTGACAGGCAGGTATTTCAGGTCAGTCTGAATTCATATGGTTTGGTGTGTTGAAATGACCCCAGATGCTTTGATCTGGTGAGGTTCCACATTAACTTGTGCTTCCCAACTGTGGTGCTTTGCTTCCTGTAATGCATTTGGGTCTTTCTGTGCTCCCCTTGCTGAGCTCCCACATCAGCCTTCTTTCCCCACAATGTGACACAGTCTCCCCTGCAATCAAGAAACCCCATGCAGCACAAGGATGTGGAGGAGTCAACTGCAGTAATGAACACACTTTCCACCTCTCACTATTCTCTCCCAGGAGGTACCTGCAAAAATGCAGCTGTTGAGCTAACTTGAAATGAAAGACATGAGTTCAACAGATCAGACCAAAACATACCAATCAAGGGAAACTGTTTTAATCTAGATTGAGAAAATGAAAACTTTTTTGCAATTTCTGAATAATATTTTTACTATTTTACTATATATTTAATAAGAAATAATATTTTTAATATTGCATTTGACAAGTCTCTCCTGATTCTCTCTCCTGTACTCTCAGGAGTACAATAGATACTGCAATATTTTTGTGAAATTTGAAATTCCTTTTTCTCCTCAGCTCAAGTTCTAATTGTTTTTTATTTTCCAGCATGCACTTGCTGGCATCTTTGCATATCTACTCTCCCTTAGCCCCACAGATTAGTTCCGTTTCCCTCCAGAGTTATGCACTTGCAGACATCTAGAAACATTTGAAGAATGTTAGCATATTTTCTCTAAGTATAGGATGTTCTTTAAAACTTTAAATTGTGGTCTAACTCGCAAAGTCATTACTTAGTTTTATTTAGGTTTTTATCAGGTAAGGTTATGTTTCATTAAATTGGTGCCTACATAAACACAACCTTATGGCTACATTGCTGAAAAGTCAGCATCAGGGAAACAAGCTTAAGCCAAACACAAAGCTTTCATCCTGTCTTTCTGAAGGTGGATTATTGTGCTGGACTAGGCTTACTGGTAAATGGAAGCAATGTGATTTTATTCTATCTGAGAATGTGTCCCTAGCTTTGCAATTTTTTTTTATTCTTCTAAAAAAAAATCTATTCTGATACACAGTTTCTTTACTGTGTAAACATGATACAAAATGGGTACCTTACAGTATTAAGTTGGTCTTGTACAGTTTTGCGGCTTAACATTCTAGGGAAAGTATCTTCAGTCAAATAATGTTTATATGACCTTTTCCATGAAAAATATGATGTCATTACAGTAGCTGTAATAAAGCTACTGCAAAAAACTTTAAATAAAGCTAAACTTCTCCCTCTCCTTTTAGGGTATTTATTGTATCATTTTTTAAAATTGTGGATGTTCTCAGATGTCTACAGAAAATAAACTTGTAAAATTTATACCAGGCTTACCAGACCTGCTGTACCAAAAACATTTTCCAAGTGACCTAACTTCACCTGGCTTAATCCATTTCAAACACTCTTTCAGAGAGTCCCAGGTTTGCTGTCATCTTGATACTGTCTGATGGCTTTTCCAAATGAGAATATGCTGGGCTATGAATTTGTCTTTGGACACAGGGGATTTGAAAGAAGAAAATGCATTCCTGAATTCTTCATCAGTCTGAAGGGAAATTTTCTGTTTCCAGGGGTGAGATATTTACTTTGATGAAATAGGGGGAGTAGCCCAAGTGCTGTGAGGTGCCATCAAAGGGCTAGCATCACTTTGGTGTATGAATAAAGCACAGCTGCCAAGGATAACCTATGGGATTTTCAACATAACTTTTCCTTGTTCTTTGCCAGCAGTATGGTAAATACATTTTATCAGTTGTTTTTTCTGCTCAATGATCAGCCAGACCTTGCAGTTATTTCAAAGGGAGCAAGATAGCCATTTATCCAAAAGCATATGATACTAGTTGCCATTATGCTGTGCCTACGGGCACCTAGTGGGGTTGCCAAACTAACTCCAAGACGTCTGTGTAAGCTAATGTATGCCAGGCATTCACCTCTGTCTGGGGATGAATTTCACCACTCCTTTGGGAAATCCTAGGAGCCCACAGCTGGAAAACAGTTGAAAATCAACATTCCCTACTCTGAAAAGGCTAAGCTGGTGCACCTGAGGGCATAGTATGCCTTGAGTTGGTCATACTGCCACCCACCAGGGCAGTCCTGTCCCCCCTTGCATGACTCCTTGCCTCTCCTAGGTCCAATCTGGGGCTTCCATGTCCAAGCAGGGAGCTGGTTCAGGACCTAACTCAGAAGGAAGCTGCTGAACTGTCTCAGCTGAGTCCATTTGGATGCTGATGTGTTGGAAAAGAGGCAGTCTGAAACAGTACATATGTTGTGTCTACTGCTTTGAGACTTGGGCCTCAGCTGAAGTCTCTAAGCACTAATGTAAAGCAATTACAGCACTGAAGCAGTGTAATGGGCACAAAAGCACACAGAGAGCCCCAAATCCAAAGGTCTCCAAAGGGCAGGTGGTTTCTAATGTAATTAAGAACTTTCTCTGCCTCTGAGGTGAGACATTTCTGTCAGTTTTTCTGAGGCAGAGCCATGCAGAATTTTTTAAAAAGCCTCTGTATGTGTGCCATGAAATTACAGCCTTTAATAACCCCAATCTGGTCTCAGTCAAACAGAAGACATACAATGGCATGAGTGTGAGAAAAGCGGGGTGGCAGAACCCACTGTGCAGCTCTTCTGCCAGCCTCCCAAGGAATGAAGGTGGTGAAGCAACCCTTGACGCAATTAATGGAGAGTTGTGGGTTGAAAATAGTTAAACAGTGCAGCCAGTAGGGGAGACAGCATTGTGGAGGACTCCTTGCAGCATGCAGACTTCCCTCCACCTGGGCCTCTGCCAGGCTGCATACTTCCAAGAGCTTTCTTTACTGCCTGTAACTCAGCTTGAGCACAATGACAATACATAATCTATTGGTACATGTACCAGCCCCTTCATTTGTACAAAACCCTGAAACATTTGGCTGATTCATGTTTACTTTGAGTTTTTAGCTGAAGCGATTTGAAAGAAAAATGACCATTTGTATGTTTCACGGTATGCGGGTTAGAGTATGTAAATGAAAACATAGTAAGAAAGGAGCCTGAAACAGGCGCTTAACTTTCTGATCTGTTTGTTTATAATTATGTGTATGTTAACTACATTTCCTTTTCAACGTTTAAGACTCATTTAATTTTCTATCACACTGTGGTTACTGAAGGCAACAAACTGCTACCACAATAACATTAAAAATAAAAATAAATCAAAGCTTGCCCGTGTTTTACATGCAGGAAAATACTTACAGGGCCAGGTTCAGTGCCACTGGAATCTAACCCAGGCTGAGAGTATAAATGTAGCCCAGTACACCTTCCAAGCACTGCAGGATAATATACACTAGCTGTCACCGTTTCTGTGTGAATAATCCAAGAGAATTTTCATGGCTCTTTGTGTGCAGTAGGTGTCATTAAAAACTCAACATTTGCTCTTCTGTCTCAACTGTAGTACTTTTATGATTAGCTCCTAACCAGGCCATGACTTTGTGTGGGTTTTTACAATCGATTTAAAGGCACTATTTTTTTTTAATGTGAAAATAAAAGTCATTTTGGGGGGCTTGGTAGCTACAGAAACCCCAGGCAGCAGTTTCTGTGTGTAACTGCAGTGTTCATCTAGATCTGTAAAGCAGGAAGAACAAGAAGTTTTCTGTCCTGGTAATTACTCTCAGCAACACCTAGACATATTATTTAGTAAGTAAGGACCTTACCTGAGTAACGGACAATGATTATTCTACTCTTGGTTAGGTACAGACTTTGTAAATTTTGGGAAAGCCTCAGCTGCCTGTAAAGGGGGCATTATGATGTTAAAATATCTCCAGAACATGTGAGGTGCTCAGGTATTGCAGAGATTGGAAGTATCAAGGTCTCTAAATGGGCAGGAGTCTTATCAGTTGTGACATAAGAGAAGAAAGAAGACTTGGAGAGACATGTCAGAGCTGTTGATTGTGAAAGATATTACACCAACCTGTCAGTGATGGTCTGAGATGTCAAATCTGGTCAGAAAACATACTGTATGAATGTTTTATTCCAAATGCCCTCTATTTCTATCCTCTTTTAAGAGTAGAAAGGTGAGGAAGTGAAAGAATGGTAAATGTGCAAAGAACTTATGGACCACGGTAGGCCAGCCCATATCTGTTATTTCATTTTTACTTTACAACATAACTTTTATGGTTTTTAGGTTGCCTCCAAGTCCATCAATCATGAACCAGAGGAGCTTATACACTGGCTCAAGAAACAGGCTAAAAGACGCAATTATAGTAGCTGAATTATAGGCCTGAATCAGAAAATCTGAGTAAAATTTGAAACTGAGAAGTAAACAGTGCAGTAGGCATTTTTCTCCATATAGCAGATCTGAACTGTCTCAGACCACAGCAAATTCTAATCATTCTAATCCTTTGCCTCCAAATATTGTGGCTGAGTCCACTTCTAACAGTAGTATTTGCAAACAAAAGCTTCATCTAGAAAAAAAAAATGTGTGAAATGGCTTTTGTGGTAGTTGATTTACCACTCAAAATTATTTATCTTCACCTAAACCCCATCTATTTAAATATCTGTTAATAGTTAATGGATCCAGACAGTTTCTTACAGCTTCTCCATTCTTCCTTGCACTAACAGCCTTTCCCATGAGGCATGCCAGCCATTTGATTTCAATATTGTCCTCTAAAATTTTCAGATGTCAGCATTGCATGCCACCAAGCAGTGGCTGGAAATAAATTCTAACTCTTTAATCCCACACTGAAGTCTTGCACTGATCTTTGCAATCAGCAGTCAATAGAGTAAAAATTTGAGGTTGCTGTGAACCTCGGTTAGATTACAGCCATCAAGCTACTGCCTTAATTCAGGGGAACAGATTCCCTAACCTGGTGCTCAGCTCTTCTGTAATTTCTTAGTGGTGTCCAATGTAGAAGCTTCCTGGCTGATCCTCTCCTAGTACTTCACAGGTCTACCACATGCACGATGGTTAATTGACTTGGTCTTGATGAGGTGAGACTTACAATGCTGAACTTGATGAAATGAGACTGAAAGCAGTGAGAACTAAGAGTTTGTGGGAATACTGTCTTTTGTCTTCACACACTTATTATTTCTAGCTTGACTTCATTTATTGCTCACTTATTCTTTCCATTGAGGGCATGGAGAATTCATCTACTCATTAACCAAGTGAGTCCTAAGTGCTTTGCTGTTCGCGGCTTGATTCAGTCACAAGGTCTTCATCTACCTACCTGTCTTGCACATTTGGGTGGTAAACTGAGAAAACAGTGGGAGTTGACTGTCATGATTGCCACTGTTACTTCATTTTATTAGTTTGAAACAAATTCTGAGGCCTAAGGAAACATTATATGTTTGAAAACATTTCCCTGTAAAATGTCCTGTCCATTTTCATAAACATTTTTGAGTTTTTACTGAGGAAAAGCAACTCACTCTCTCTTCTTTGTTATTTTTCAGCAATTGAAGCATTTAGGACAGAAATATTTGTTTCTTTGGGGAGATAAAGAATTACACAACAAAAATATAGAATAAATAAAAATGCCATTAATATTTTTTACAGGATTACAGAACCATTTTCTCACTATTAGTAATTCCAGCTAATTTCCTAACTCTGATGAACAGAGAAAATCCTCCTCCTAAGTACAATACAGGTTAAGTGGAATACAAAGACTATACATAGGAGGGTTAGATTATAGGGCAGATGAATCACAAAGAAACAAAGTGAGCTGACCCCTTCCTTCCCTAAAATCATGTAGATAGTGACTGATTAGTTCATTGCTTGTTTTAGATGCCAAACCAGGCTTCTGAGAAAGTGTACTGTTGGCTGGGTTCAGGCTTTCTTCAGGCTCCTAGTCCTCTCTCTGAAAAATGTGTCTTGAAGAATTCATGTACTGATTTTAAATATTCTCATTTTGCAATTTTGCAACATTTGTAACATTCTTCTGTTCAGGATTTCCCACTCTAACAATTAGGAGATAAATAATTTCTAGAGAAATCTATTTTTAATCCCGTACATCATGTCTGATATGTAGCTCCTTTGCAACAAGATATTTTTGAGAAAGCAGAACTGTGTGAGGCGAGATGAAAAATCTCCAAAGGGAACATTTGCCAGAGCTATGACAGAAGAAAAGTATGTGACAGTCAATTCAAGTCAGGAAAGAAGAAAGATATCTGCAAAAGCATGAAATAAGTAAAAAGCAGATACCTTAAAAGTATGTAAAGGTGTCCACTGGGAAACTTCCACAAAAAGAAGAAGCTTGGACTGGGAAAAGAATAAACACAAATATTGCCTTTTGGGTGTTAAATGATGTGTTAAGTCTTATAGCAAAAATATTCTAGAAGTCCTTGGGCACAGAGTGACGTGTACATCTCAGTTCTGCAGAGCAGCATGGTGTGCAGAGGTTAGCAGGGTCCAAATCTGTTTTGCCCTGTTAGCTCAAGCATGATGCCATATAAACA
Organism: Rhea pennata; assembly: GCF_028389875.1. NCBI lineage: Eukaryota > Metazoa > Chordata > Aves > Rheiformes > Rheidae > Rhea > Rhea pennata. Next base: position 83,186,590 of record NC_084663.1, on the reverse strand, counting down.
TGCTGTCCTTACACTAACTCATGCAATGTGCCACTTTTCTGAGAATGACCCATTTTTTATATTAGTATAAACTCAGCACAGAAAAGGTCTCAGGAAGGCTTGCAATGTAGTGCCTTCTATAAAAGTTATCTAGTGTGGAAAGAACTGAATAAGCACTCATAATCACCATGAAACTTTCAGGAGTCTATCTCAGTAAAAGAATCAAGAGCTTCAGCTGTAATATAGACCATATTAAACATCAGGGGATTCAAATATAGGACACAAATCCTAAAAGTGTACTGAAAGTTTGAATACCTTTCATTACCAGACACAGTAGCTGAAATGCCACCTGGGAAAGCAATCAGGAGTGTGCCTTTCTCTGGGCGGATTTTTTGCTGCTGTTTTATCTCATTAACCATGCTCTTCACCCTTATCTCTAGCACTTCTGAGAAGATGTATCTCTCTTCCTCAGGCACCTTTTTCCCAAGCTTCATATTTCTGAGTACAACACATTACTGCATCAGAGGCAGCAGTGCTGGAGGAAAAAGAGCAACCTGCTAAAGGCTTGCATATGGAATGAGGCAGAGCCAAGGATGCAATGCACTATCTGTGATCCATTAACTGCCATAAATCTGTTTCAGGTGAGGCATTGCTTAGGGCTAAAGTGGGTGAGTCCCACTGGTGCCTTGCTCCAGGCCTCTGCATAGCTCTCCTGGAAACAGTGTTTTTTTTTTTTTTTTTTTTTTTTTTTTTTTTTTGGGGGGGGGGGTTGTCAGGTGATTCTGATCAAGCTTATTGTCACAGTGTCAATGTGAACATGGCTGGAGCTAGTGTAGATGTGGAGAAAGCAGTAGCTGCTCTGGGCAGGACATATGAAGTAATCTTAGATGAGCTAGGAATGTGGATGAGAATGAAGGGATGGTATTCCAGAGCTAATAGTTGTACTGGGGAGGATAGAGTGTTGTATGGAAAGTGGTGGCCTGAAGACTAATTAAGTTGATTCTTGTGGGTTTGTGCTGGGGATTGTATTTTCTGTCACTGTTTGCTTCCACAAACTGTTTGATGAAAGATTAAAAGTTAATTTTGAAGATTGTAGAGGAATGGCAAAGGTGGTAGTGAAAGCAAGGCAGCTTCTTGTTGAGAGTGAGGGATCATGATCTGAGGACAGCTGAGGCATAAAGGTGTGAGACTGCAAGGGTTTCAGTGCTGTGCTTCTCATCCAGTGAAGAGCACTAGTTAACTTTGAGTGTATATCTGCCTGCACTGGAGCCAAAGTTAAACAATCACAGGCTTCAAACTTAGCAAATACTTATATACTGACAGTGATGTACAGAATTAATTTTCTAGGACCAGCCTCAAAAGAGGGAGGGATACAGCTTCTCTATTAAACCTCAGTGGGATCCACAGAAGAAGCCAAACTAAGACAAAACACACTCCTAGGATGAAGCCTACCCATCTAAAATTTCTGACCCAAGTTTTTAAAGCCTAGTAAATGTATACTCACTAATGCAAAATTCCAAGCTGGCTAAATGGATTTCAGTGGATTTTCTGCTATAAAAGCATTTCACTTTTAACAATAACTGTCACTCCCAATATAATACAGAAATAGTTTAGCAATATAGGCCTTAAAGCACCAGTCTAATAAATATTTATATTACTTATTTAAAGTTAAAAGCTTTGTTATAAATTGTTTTCATTCCAGCAGTGTAAACATCCTTCTAGAGTATGTACTGTAATGCTGAGATTGAAGTCACCCACCCTATTTGCCTGGTCTCATTTTATCAGTACAAAAATATTCTTTAGTGGATGCTGATAAAAGTATGTCATGCCTTTTAGTGTACAGATGCTCTTCTGTACAGTACAGAAATGAAAAATTATGTTAAATAGCTATGGAAAACAAGTACATGGTCAATAAAGCTTCAGTTCTTTATTTGTTATATATTATTCTTGTTTGTGATAATATATTCAAATTTATGTTTAAAAGGCCTCTTTTGGAACGGGCATTGTCCTGGCAATAAATGAATATTATGTACAGTTAATGTTTTATGCTTATTTGATAAAATATAGCTATTTAAATTGAGAAACAAAAACTATTAAGATTTATTAAGTGGGGTGCCTATAAATAGCTTCTATTCTGAATAGACGAGCAGTAATTGATAATAACTATATATGATTTTTGACTGGAATCTCAACCACATTCATGCAGTGAAAAGGAAGGATCTGAATGATGGCAGTAGAGTGTAAGCCTCAGTAGTATCATCAAAGTTTGGAGTGGCTGTAGAAATTCAGGCAGTCATTTAATAAAAACACTTCTTTGACTGTGGAGGCTGTAAATTATACAAGCCTGTCAAGTTACAGCTCTGCCTTTGTGTTCAGCATGATTGTAATGTTCTCAGTCCATAATTTAGAAGCAGATTAAAGTTCTCCAATGCTCTGCTGTTTTTACAATGTTTTGGTGATAATAAGATTACCTCAGACTCTCTCTCTCATGTGAAAATGCCACTAGAAAGACATACCGTATACGAAGGTGGGGTTTTCTCACACACATGCATATATATGAGAGAGAAAAAATATATAATAGTGGTGCCTCTCACCATAATCTTATTGTAGGGCTGGAGATGCCTCATTACTCCGCATTGTTGAAGACATGCAGTGACTATATGGATTTGTTTTATACAAGTGATGATAAGTCTTTTTGGTCATGTCAGTAAGGTTTCTGTTTATTAAAAAAGAAGGTTAGAAAAAGTTTTCAAAAAGCTTACAAAGGCTATAGAGCTTTTAAAGGAACTATTGCTTGCAAAGCTGAACCTTCGTACTTACTAGGACTCCAAAAATACAGGCTTCAGAAGTAGAAAATCATTACAAGTGGCATATGTAAGAAAGCTATAACAAAATGCTAGGTTAGATTTTCTGCTCAGAATAAAGACATGTTTTTAAAAGCCTGCTGTCAGTGGATATTCTGGGAATAGAAGAAAATATTGTACTCTTTGCTGGGGAGCCCTGAATTCCCTATTTTCCATAGTAGGAAGCTCCAATTTCTGTCTTCATTTGCCTCAGCATATCAGGTCTTCAATCTATCACTGAGCTTAGTGTGATTATTGCTCATTCTGCATTTCTGGCTGTTGTAGTTTTTAGGGTGTGTTGGTATCTTTCTAAAGAAAATGGAAAAATATTTCCTTGAAAAGTTTTGTTTTTAAAAGATGGCACAGTGAAGCAACACAGAGATTTGGCAGAATTCTCTAGGAGGATGAATTAGACAGTAAAAGTGCCGGAAAGTTAAGCAAAGATTCATGAAAGCTGATTTGTTATATACTGCTTCAGAATTGCTCCGATTACCTCTAGCACATGTCAGACATACTTTGGTCTCTATTTCTATGGAAAAACTTGTGTTAATACTATTTACTTGAATTGTTTAAGAAAAGGAGAGAACTCTACAAGCTATCAAAGCCCTAGTCCTCAGGAGCTACAGTCAAGAGAACCTGTACTACTCAAGAGAAATAAGGCTACAATGAGACTTCAAATTCTTTGTGTTCTTACTATACAGAATCAGGTTGCTCCCCTAGAATAAACTATTATTGCAGTTGTCCCATGTCCCAGTGACCCTAAAGCAAGTTTAACAGCCAGGACTGTTGTCCATGAACACTTTGGTCATGCGTCGTTTTCATTCCACCCTGCTTTTGGGAGGAGGAACTAAACAACTCTGCTACCTCTAGGCCACAAGACTTTCATAAGTCTAGATGAAGGGCATCATTCATGTAATATGTTGTACAGTCATTGTGCAGTCGTAGTAGATAATAGTAACTATGATACCACCGAACTGTTGTCATATATTACTTTACCTCCAAAAAACACAACACATTTCTCTAATGCAGATCATCCACTTCCCAGATCTATGTGGTTACCTATTTCAGTTGTGCTGCACCCATTGTCCTTTACATCCTCTTTCTCCGCAGATGCAGAAGGAGATCCATCTGCAGCTACGCTGAATTTTGCAATGGACCACGATGGAGTTGAACAAGCTAGAAACTCCTTGGGGGGACCACAGTCCGTTTAAGTAGGGGCTCAAGAAACACTTACAATATACCCAAAGGCCAGTTTTCATTGCTCAGAGTACTAGTGTCATTTTCTTAAATAAATAAATAAATGGTGTTAAAAGAGCTCAGTCTGGTGTTTGAAAGGCAAACAGTATGTTCCTGCAATAACATTTCTCTGAAATCAATGGGAGATTTATTGGAATTACAGTGCTAAAATCTGGCCCTACATCTCCATCTTTACAGGTGGGATAATGGAGGTGGCTGTGGAAAGGGAGGAATGGAAAGGAATTAGACATGGATTGTAGTAAGCTGGATCTAGCTGCAGTCTTCTGTTGCCTAAAGAGGGTTACAGAGAAGACAGGGTCTTCTCAGAGGTGCACAGAGAAAGAACAAGAGGCAATGAGCATATGTCGCAACAGGAAAAATTCTGATTTTCTATGAGGAAAAAATTCTTTCCTGTGAGAGTGGTGAGGCACAGGAAGAAGTGCCCAGAGAGCCTATGAGACACCAGCCCTTGGACACAGTCCAGGCTTGACTAGACGAGGTCCTGAGAGATCTCATCTGGCTTTGGATTTAGCCCTGCTGTGAGCAAGGTGTGGACTAGAGACCTCCAGAGGTCCCTTCTCACCTGAATTATTCTGTGATTTCAAGTTCATGCAGATTGTTCTAGCACCATTGGAATTAATTTCCCTCTCGTCTCACTGTTCCTGAGATGGGCTGCTTGGATCAATTAGAGCCTGAAGGTATTGCTATACCTGCACACATCTCAAAATACTGTGGGGAAAAGAAAACCTACGTTATCCTCCTATTTATTCCTGCCTAAAGGGATGTGAAACTTTAAATGAGGAAAGAAAAAAAAATCCCTAAAATGACATTCTACACTGGGATAACATCATTCCTGTAAAAGTTCAAGCTGATTGTTTTCCATTTAGCGGGAGGCTCAAAACTAGGCTTATAATGGAGGGCTTGTTTCAAATAGCTATGAAAGAATCCGTGAGGTCACATGGGCATCGAGTCGCATGCAAGTGGAAAGAAGCAGGGCTCTTCTCTGCATCAGTGGTTTTGTGAAGGATTCTTCTGCTGATGGATATTTATTCAAGTCCACCTAAACACATGTACATAGTTATTTACTAAAGCAAATCAGACTACAAAAATCAGACCCAAATCCACATTTAAACATCCCTACAAGCAACTTCTCCATGACAAATTATTTTTTCAGCCCTATTCAAGAAAAAACCTGGGAGAATTTATTTTCCTCAGGCTGTACAACTCATTGTTTTCTACAAAAGCACCCCTCTGCTTTTCCAAAATTAAGGATAATTCTGTGGCTAAAGCACATGACTAGGACTTGGGGTTTTCTTCCCAGCTGTTGCACAGACTTCTTATGTGTCCTTAAGTAAATCAGATTTATCTCTGCACATCTTTAAAATGGATGCAATGCTCTTTTTGCTCATTCATAGGAGCGATGTGAGCTTTTAAACCTTTACAAGAGAACAGGCTAGAAATGGAAAGAAGTGTGTGTGCCGTTTTCTGTGCAAGTGTGTTACTAATTGAGCAAATGTTGCATCTGTAAATAATTGAGAACAGTCTATCTGAATATATCTGACAGAGAAGCTTAATAATTCTCTAGCAATCACTTTTTAAAGAAAATGAGAAAATCTGATTTTATCAATATTTTTTTCAGCAAAGAAGTACCTCTTTGCAACTAGTTACAGCCATCTATGTATAGTGGCATATAAACATTATGGCAAAATAAATGCCATTCTGACTAAATGTAGGTACTCTCAAAACTGGGGAAGCACCTGAACAAGTGAATGTATGGTTCTGGTTTGTTATGCTTGCTCATTAGGCTGCTAGTCTGTATTTACTTTATCCTTGGGCTCAGTGTCCAGCCCCTTAGTGCCCATCCACACAATTCTGATCCCTGTGGTACTCTTCTTTATGACAGTGATACTTTCAGGAAGAGGTGTCTACTACCAGTTGCATTGTGTGGCTGAAGGTTGATTGTATAAAGTTGTGAAAGGTGTTCTTGGATGCATGGTGGCCTGCTAGAGGCAGATCTGAGTTGATTTTGAAGAAATACATACATCAAAAAAGTAACATGGCATGAATGTGTTCAACCCTCTACTCTTTACAGACTTCAAGAAGAGCAATTTATTACAGACAAGAGTTTTTAAAGTGACTGGTGAACTTCTCTGACTCACTCATTTCCAGCTTTTCAAAATATGATGCCTTGGAGGGACTAGATTTTCTGAGTGCTGCATGTTCACAGCTGAAACTAAGTTTTTTCTGAAAATGAGGCCTCTTCAAGTTAATTCAAGATTGAGTTCTGAACATAATACTCAAAATTACCAGCTGAATGACCTGGAAAATTATTAAGATTTTGAAATAAATTTATTTTTCAATTTATACTTTTGCTTCAAATTATTTAAAAATAATTATTACCACTTATCATGTGGTAGAAAACTTAAGTCAAAAATAAACTCAACTCAGTCACATGAGATTTAAAAGGTAATATTTTAAAAATAATTTTTGAAAATTACAAATCACTTACGAAATTTTGAGTTTTAAGAATAGTGACTGCACCTTTGTGAAGATAAATTCCCACTAAGTATGAGTAACCATAATCTGCACCCCATAGTTTAAAGTGCAAACATAAGAAATGATGCCAGTTCCGAAAGTTCAGACTGCAAGTATTTATGGGAGTGGCTGAAAAATGAGATTTAGAAAGTACTCCAAGCTCTGTTCTCATTTTTCAGTTTTCATTCATCTGTTACATTTTTGAGTTTTCTCATCAACAGGAATAGCTAAAGATTCACTTAAAAATGCTTATGTCACTATATATCTTCAGGAACTGGAGATTTAAACAGGAGCCCAAATACAAAATCATTTAAGTCCCATGTATTGGCCAAATTGCTTTCATATAATGAGAAGCTATCTCTTGCTCACGTTTTAACTCCATACTGTACACAAGTGATCCTATTGCTGCTGACAATAGTTAGAGGCTCACCATTGACTTGTACAGGAGCAAGGCGGGAACATTTCAGGCACAATTTTACCCCCCTAAAAATCCCAACAGAAAAAAATGCCTCATAGATTAGATGCTAGCCTGAGGCTCAGAAAACTGTGATTTAGTGCTCTGCATTTGAACAGGCTTCTTATGTGATCTGGAACAAGCCTTTCAAAGGGAAGGTGTTACCTTGTGACCATGCTGCCTCATCCTAGTATCAGCGCAGCAAAAATGAGAGGTGCTAGTGTCCCCTTTGAGACAGTAGCATTCCCCTTCAAACCTGACTGTTCCAGAACACTGGTTAGCTGAAGAATAAAACACCCCCTTTCTCCCATTCTTTGCCTCTTTTGTTTCTTTAGACGTCCAGGGTCTTCAAGACAATGCCCTAGCTCCACCAGGACTGCGCTGAGCCTCTCCATCATTGCAGCTGACAGAGATTATGTAAATAATCATGTCCACACTCCTTGATTATACCCCCAAAATACCTTGTCTGGCAGTTCCTGTGTCAAGACCCCACATCTGGAGGCTGAACTAGACTACGCCCAGTGGGAAGTCAGCCACCATCACATGACGTTGCACCCACTTCCTCCCTAAGTAAGCTGTTCTTGTGGATGAATCTCCTTGCTGTGGGTGTTTCATCTCTGTCCTGAACATCCAAACCTGTTTTCAGATATCACCTTTGGATCTTGCTATGCTTTTCACTTGCTAGATTACAGCTGTGCTGTCTTTTCTTGCAAGCACTAAGAAACCTTTGCCTGGGCACTTCTGGCAGCTTCTCAGATAAATTAAGCAGATTGAAGTCACCTGAGTGTTTTGTAAAGCTTTGAGCCATGGCCTTGGGCTCCACCCTGATACAGCAGGCCATGGTCAGCACAGCCCACGTACTGCCTGAGGCCGACTGCTCTCTCAGGCACTAGCTGTGTGCTTTTGCCTGTGGTAGGAACCAGCTTGGTGTCTCATTGGAGGCTTTCTGGACCACTGCAGCTCCCTTTTTGAGCTATTTCCATTTTTTTAATGTCCTCCATTTTAATTACTGCCCCAAAGAGTAAAGCCACATTCAGTGGCAACAATTCTGTTCTTGCTTTCTCTTCTTCCACTCACATCTCCTTTACTAATTATTTCACTACTTAAGGGTCATACGGCCAACCAAAATCCCAATGACAAAACCTTTGTGATGCCTTACTGTATCCCAATTGTATTTGTATTTATATGTACATTGAGTCATATGCCTATAACATGAGCCAATTTTCATTGTATTTTAAGCTCAGACCTGAAAAAGGTACCACAAGCTGGTTGCTCACCCTAAGTGGATCTCAGTGAGCTGACTTGGATAATGTACTAGTCCAGTGTTTTTTTTTTTTTTTTTTTTTTTTTTTTTTTTTTTTTTTTTTTTCTGGGGAGTGGGGTCAAGGATTTAGTGCAACATTTAGACTTTCACTTATTTTGACAGTCAGCAATTGGCCAGACTAATCTGTTTCTTTCTTTATCAGGCAGACTAATAAAAGGGACTGTGTGCTAAATCTGTCTAAAGGGGAGAGATGGCTTTTAGTCTTATTCCACATCTTATGATTATATCAGGCTGTCTTAACCCAGCCAAGTATATTTACATAAAATAATGGAATGAGTTTTGCAAATTTCTTCCCCCCCTTTTTTATTATAAGTGACTGTCTAGCCAAGTTCATTTCCTCTCCTGTCTGAGCTCTTCTCTGAAATATATTATCCCACTTATTAAAAGCCAATAGGGCTGTGCTTTGCTTTTCCTCCACCCTCCCAGAAGAAGGGGCATGCAGGGGATGCTTGGATTAAACGAGCAGGGCACCCCAGAGCTGGGATTCCTCATGAATGAGCTCATATCCTCTCTCTGTGTGATAAGAGGAATGCTGTTTGCATCAGAGCAGGCTGCATAAACATACACACGCTGGATGGGAGAACATTTAGCCTGAGCACAAACTGCAATTTCCAAAAGTGTCCTGACTGACCAGGAACTGTCTGCCAGCCCCCAGAGTAAGCCAACGGCAGTGACTTTGCCATGGCAAGGTTGGCTTGCTCCATGTGAAACTCATCTCTGTGGTGAGGGGGAGAGGGGAAGAAGGGAGGAAGGGAGAGAGATGACAGATCCCTGTTTGCATTCTTCAGAGTGAGCAGCTGCAATTGTCTTATTACAGTATGTCAACATGAAATTATGACAAATCCAGCTGGGACATGTGAGCAGAGGAAAACAATAAGGAGCAAGCAGAGCTGAGGGAAGTTAGGAAGCGTGAACTGTACCTACAACTCTGGAGGCCTGTACTGGCCCTATGGAAAAGGTGTTGGAAAATATAATAGGACTTAAGACTGTAGGTATACTTGGACATGACTATAGGAAGATATGCTAATTTTGGGGGTTAGTTTAAACCTGCTTCTAGAAGGTTTATTCCCCCCCCTTCCCCTCCTTTTTTTTTTTCTTTTTGAAAATTCTATTGGAACCTTTTGAAAAGTAATGCTGGAGTAGCTAGACCTTTTCCAGTGAGTGAGACACAACCGGGATCCCCATGGAGCTTGCTGACTCCCCAGCACCCTTATGTTGTACTTTGCGCCAGGCTCTGACCCTGGCAAAAGTAAGGAAACCTCCTCTGGCCTCCATGGTTACATATACATGGCCCTGAAGAATGAAGAAGAGAGAAAAGGGATATCTTACTCTTTTCCCCTTGTCTTTTTTTTTTTTTTTTTTTGTTAAAAATGTTATCGTTTGATAGTGAAGGGAGAACTAGCAGGAAAAAAACCCCTCAGCTACCTGCTTACTACCTCTTTTCTATCTAGAAGTCCTTGAAATGGGATGCAATGAATGTTTCCTTTACTAAAAATGGAGCCTTCTCCAACCCACACAGTTTCATAACACTTGATAGAATGCACATTCTTTCAGTGTCTTTTTTTAACAATGATGTCCAACAACAACAACAAAGTCCTTGTGAAGTCAGTAGTGGGGCCACACTCAGCGTTTGTGTAATGTGGAGCAGCCCCTCTGATCGCAACAGGGGCCACATTCACTTTCACCACGGCAGGGTTTGCTAGCCTGTGGGCGTCTGGTACCTTGGGTGGTCACTGGTCTCTGCTAAGGGTGGCTGATAAACTCCCTCAGACTTGTGAGTTTATTGATTTAACACAGACTTCCTCTACAATTAGGCTGCAAGAGAAAAGAAAAAAGAAAAAAAATAAGGCAGTGAGCATGTGATTTTTACATAAAAGCTGGCTTTATTTCCCTCCATTCAGGCTCTGCTCCCTTTCCATTTGCTGTAGCTGACTGGCATCTCAGCAGGAGCTGTCACTCACATCTGGGTAGAGTTGGGAGGTACGAAGTGGGTTTCCTCTGGAGGGTAGAGGGGGCATGAAAATATCTTTTGCAGTTTCAGTGAGTATGTCTGTGTCGAAAAGTCCTCCATATGTAACAAATACGAAAACAAGAATGTCTGCAGGAATGCATGATGTCGGATTTCAAGTAAACTAGAACAAAAATCCAAAAACCTTTTCAGGGAAAGAGTATTCCCAATAACTTCCAAAATCTTTTCTTTTTTTTCTTTTTTTTATTTTTTAATTAAATTCCATATGAGTTTTCTATAGGGTTGATTCCAACCTTCCCTCTCCCAGGCTCTGAGTCTTACATTTTAATGAACTGAAAGAACTTTACTCTATGCTCACTTACATTGTATTTGCCCTCAGTGGCACTTCTCTATCTGCGCTGGAATCACTGTGAGTTTATACTATAGTCTTGAGACAGTGTGAAGCCCCTAGTGTCAGAAGGATATCTGAGTGAAAGAGCTGCCTTTCACTAATTTAATCTTTAAAACCTCAAGTAACATAACAAGTGCATCCTGCAAGAGCAAATCCTTCCCGTCAGGTTTACTTCTGGATGCACAGTGCCCTGATCTAACACTATACACTCGTTTTATTGTTCCATCCCTCCCACTCACAACTGTCTCATTTTAGACATGATGAAACCAATGGTGCTGGCACAATAAATGAATAGGGAACTCCTTCCTGACCCATTTTACCCACTGATGGAGAAGGATGCTGGAATGCCAAGCATTACAAAGCATGCAAGGCCAACAGCAGGCTGGAATTCCCCTGGCTGGAGCTGGAAGAGTTTGATGGGTCTATGAGAGAGGGCAATGTACAGCTGGAAGACTCCAGAACTGGTGTGAGCGGCTCCTGGCAGCTCCATGTGACCTCATCATGTTAAAGCATTACATGGCACAAGGCATCTTCCAAAAGAGGGATCTGAGGTATGATGAGCAGGTGGTAGGTGTCAGAACTTGTATGTTAATAGTCCTTCTGTTGTGAAATTTTGCTGTGGTTTTCCCATTGGCTGGGAAATCCCCTACAGCCTACTATTTTGTTAAGTAGTAACAGAAAGGTATTGTCTATACTCTGTGCTTTCCCCATGCAACTTTTTTTCTACTGCAACTAGATACCTTCATTGCATTTCCTTTTATTCCTCCTTTACTCATGGCTTCAGATAACAAAGATTTATTGTGTTTCTGGGATTTTGGGGGGACGAATATAATGTGAATGTAGATATGCTCTTACTAAGGCAGCCTTATACTTGAAGGCTGCAGTTCCATGCAGTTCCATGTTCTGATTCCGTATGTTGCTCTACCATATCTCACAAGCTATATTAGTTCAAAGTTTATTCTACAAATCTCACCTCCAAGTCTGTCTGTGTGTTTCATTCTGATGATTAATCTGTTATTTTAACATAAAAATACACAAGGCTAAAGGCAAATATTCCCCCATCACCCTACTGTGTGCCCTGTATCTAGAACTTTGTTCTTCTTGTGCTTTTGTTGCAGCCTTGGGAAGCTTCAGCCTTCAGTGTGTGGGGCATAGTATCAAAGGAAAGTTATGGTGCTTTTGCTGTGAGTTCATACTGCACATGTATAATAAATCAGGTGCTCCAAGGGGGTATGCATACAGGGAACAACCACACTGCATATGTGCTATAGCCCAGCAAGTGGCAGAGGATTTCCCATGACCATGGGTCCTTGGGCACAGAAAGAAACAAATTGGCAGCGTGGTCACTGAGATAAAGAGACCATGCAGATCCTAAGACTTGAACCCAACTCCCGAAGTATAACTTGATACAATCCTGTCAGTGTGGGAACACTGTGATATCACCCCCTCTTGACATCTGAGAATTGAATCACAGATGCACTAAATGACTTGATCACACATAGGAAACCTACAGAGGACTCAGGAACTGCACTCTTATTTTACAAATCTCTGTCTAGTACCTTACCAAAAGACTGTTTTTCTTCTCATAACAGTTTTCCCAGGGCCTCACAATCTATGCTGCTAAGTTTACTGTAACAAAATGGGTTTAAAACAGAGAATATTTATTCTGAAAGTTTGATCACAGCAGAGGGGAAGCCCTGCACATATGTGGGTGAAGTGAAGACGTGAGAATGTCTAACCAGAGGATTAGCAGAACATGAGTTTTAGCTGCATACTTTCAGTTTTGCTTAATAATACTAGTCCCCTCGATGCATTCTTAAATTGCAAGCAGTGAGTGCATCAATGCCTTTTACTTTCAGTTTGACTTAGAATAATTTTAATCTGATTACATTCTAATGAGGCACCCGTTTTATTGCACAGTTTTGTGAACAAGCTCTTAATTTCTAATGATACTCCCTTATTCCTTCTCAAATAAGGTCATGAAATATTATTGTCAGAATGCATGCATATTTCTAGTGATTTATTTCTGAAATTCCTAGAATAGAGGAAGTCACACAATAATCTCAATATTGTGGAGGTGCATGGTGCATCATAATACCTTTAGCAAATGTGAATGAAAGCAGAGAAATGTATAAAGGTTTCTTTGATGCATTATTGCATTTTCTGCAGCAGTTGATAATTTAGAAAGAGGAATTACTCTTCCTTCCCAATTGATAAAACCAGTGGAATAATGATGTAATAATGGTGATGATGATGATGATAATGAGTTTTTATTAGTCTGCTTGTTGCTAATCCCTGCTTTAGTATGTTATTAGAAACCCACAATGAGCAGGACAAGTGGAAAGCTATTGAAAACTACTGAAAGACATTTTATGTAAGAATTTGGATTTCTCCCAGAGTTTACAAATCCTTTCCTGTACTGTCCTTTCACTAAATAAGTCCCACTGGAGCTGTTTGAAAAAGTCACATGAGCCAGACCTACTCAGATAAATAGAGCTGTGCAAGGTAACTGCAGGTAGGTTGTTCTTTTTCTCACTCTCGTTTTGAAATACTTTCAGGTTCCTTAACATTACAGCCTTCCAGATTTTTTTTGCCCTTGTGAAATTTCGGTTTGCAGTAGAAGCTGAACTCCTCGAGCTGTAAGCAGACAGTATTGAATGAGAAGACCTCATGGTCTCTGGTAGGGCATGCTCTGGAGTTTGACTGGTTCTCCCACGATATAGTAATTTAGTAAGTTGCATGGTGCACCACAGGTTGTCCTGACAGCCATTTGACACAGGAAGATGGATTGAGTTACCAGTACTGCTTGCTGGTCAGAAAGGCACCTCTGAGAAAAACAGGTTTTCTTTTCATGAAGCTATTAACAGCAATCTTAGCCCAGTATCAAAGAGAAAGGTGGTCATATTGCAAGTCCTACTCCTTTTGTGTCTGAGTAGAAAAGAGAAGGACTGATATTTGACTTCATAGTTACCTGTATATCTTTGGAGAAGTTCCTTAATGACCTTATGCACTGTTTTCCTCGTCTGTAAAATGAGGTAAGAATAAATATTCTCCTTCATGAGACACATTGTGCCCTATTGGCGAACCACCGTGTCAGTATCTCTTCTCAGACCTCTCTCCTTGTCTTTTCCTTATCCAGTCCTGGGCTCTTTCTCAAGACCTGGTGTCCCAGTTCCAAATCAATAGAGGGACTTGGCAAGGATGGACTGTTTTGAAATTCCATCTCAAAAATCACTGCATAACCTTTTTTGTTTACTTTTTTTTTCAGACAGTCAAGGCAATCTGGCTTTCCACTCCACTGTTCTTACAAACAGCTAAACCATTTTGATTAGTGTATAGGAAAAAAAAAAAAAATAAAAAACAACCCCCTCCCCCCAAAAAAGACAAACACCAGTATGTCCCTTCTCACTAAAGCCAGAGGTCTCACACAAGTAAAACATGAACTTAGTTGTGTGTCAAAGCGATAAGGTCTGATCTGCTAGCACTGCTTATAACAGTTGTTCTGTGACTACTCAGGGGTTTTCATTTGGAGAACAAGTAGGCATTCTACCTCAGGCTACTCCCAGAGGCTCATCAGCACTTCTATGCATGTTTTCGCCTGGTGAGATCTCTTCTGGTCACCTCGGTCACACTCCCAAGCCTACAAGTTATCACAGCAGCATAAGGAAACAGTCTCAGGATGAACAAGGTGCTGAAAGGCAAAGTTAATTGGACCACACTTGAACTGCAGCTACAAGAAGCTCTGTTCCTGGTCTGGTCTAGTTGTTAATTCTTTCCAAGTGTCAAAACTCTGAATCATCACTGATGACATAATTTGCATAATTTGATCAGCTTCTTGTTTTTTATTGCCTCTGCGACGACCTGGTTATTTTCTCTGTCTTGCTTGCAGTTGCTTCTCTACACCTTCTCAGGAGGAAACAGCTGCCACTTGTCTTTTTCTGGAGTGGGACACTAGTACTTTACTTCTCCATTTGCTCAGTATTGAGAACAATTTGATATATTGAGGTGTGTCCAGTGGAAAATTGCTCAGCTCTGACAAGAAAAGAAATGAGACTTCCTGGTCTTCTTTCTTCTTTCTTTTCCCCCAGCAGGCTGTGACATTGCTACTAAAAAGAGCAATAAGGATGAAAAAGAGAATATGGAAGGAATGTGCTTGAATAAAAGGAAAGCAAAATTGCTTTTCATTTTCTTGAATGAGTGGCAAAAATACCACATTTCTTCAAAATGACACCTTTTCAGACAGAGAGACTCACAATCACAGTTTGTAGTTCAGACACCAGGGCCTTTGGGAAAAAGTATTTCTTTATTTCTTTATTTCTTTTTTTTTCCCTAGTTCAACAGTGCTACATGATAGATGGAGTTAACTCCATTGAGTTTTGCATGGCCTTCTTTCTAATCATCAGCCCTTTGAGAAATGTGGAGGAGGGGCCAGTCCCTTCTCAGCAGTTATGGGAAATGGAGACTGATTAAATCATAGGCTTTGCCCTGTCAGTAAAAATGTAAAAATGTCAAATATGAAAAAAAAGTATTTCCATATTGGGCGATGTGTTTTTTTTTCAGCTATAATTGCTTTAGCAGTATAAGAATGCAACATAAGGTTTAGGTTAGTCAAGCACATTTTTCTGCTATGTATATAATAACAAAAATGCCAGACCAACCAACCCACCCCCAACCCTCTTATTTTTGTAGTTTTTCTAGGAAAGTTCCCTCTACAGCCCTTAGGGGAGTCTTTGAGCATGGACCAATGAAGACATGCCTCTTGTACCATTTGCACTTCCGTGACTTGAGCTCCATTGCACTATCCTCTATCTGAAATTTGTTCCATTAATGTTCCACTTGGTGTGAGCACAGACAGTCCCAGTTACCCATGCTTTGGTGCAGCTCTGATCCCCTTGGTCATGGCAGTTTTCCTTATTAGTGGAATTCCACATTAGCAACCTGATCCTACCATCCTCTTTCGTGAGACAGTATGAGGGGTTGTGTACCAGCTGCAGAAATGATCAATTTTGATCCCTTTAGCGCATTACTCACTGACTTCATTGCTCTCAAATGTCCAAGTAAGACCATGAATAGGTCATGGCAGTATTTCTCCTAACTTTATCCTCCAAAAAGTCAGAAGTCAAGTCTTAACTACTTTTTCAGGCCACTCTTTAGGCAAGCAGACGAGGAGAATGTAGCACCTCTGAATTCAGCCATCCTTGAATAGTCAGGTGAGAGGAGGGAAAACTTTCTTTGTACTAACTATAAAAGCTGGCTAAAAACTGCTTTGGAAGGATTGTTTAAGTTTTAGGTGGCTAAAGAGAGGAGAGAGAAATCTTTTTCACAGAGCTGGAGAATGCCAGACTGCAGCAGCAGGAAGAGGCTACTTGATAAGCGCAAGGATAGATTTGGGAGTTGGGGGAGCTGGGAGGGCAGACTGAGTTGAAGAGGCTTCAACCACCTCAACAAGCATTTTCCATATGTCAGCCCAGAGACTGCCAGCTTTGCTTCTACTGAATGCTACCTTTACCCATGATTAGTCCCACTGATTTTATCAGTTCTGCTCATGAAGAGCTAGATCAGAACATGGTACTGCAGCCCCAGGGAAGGAGCCACACACGGCTGGGCTACTGCTGGGATGGACCTGTCTCCTTGCTGCTCTGGGAGGGGAGCAAACTGTGATGGGTCTGTTCCTGGCACAGCACATGCTCCATGTTGCCAGAAGCCTTGGGAAAGGAAATGAATGCTCCACCAAGTTCTCCCATCTTCCCACCTGAAGGGAGGCACAGAACATGTTATTGCCTTTCACTTCTTGTATTGTCATGCTGACCATGATCCGGCCCAGAGTGAGGTGCTCCTCTGCAGGAGAAAAGGACATAAAAAAGGTTTATATGGCCCAGAGCATGAGGTCAGCACAAGCCCCTTGAAGAGAGGTGCAGTGACAATGCATCCAGTGCCTTTACTACTGAATACAAAAGCCATTTACAAGAAGGGGGGAAAAAAGAAGGAAAAGAGAAAAGCATGTGTTTATTCTCAGGGCAGAAGGAGTGTACATGCCATCAAGCCCCACTGGAAAGCACAGAATTGGTTTGTCACAATGTGCCATTTGCTGGAGGCTTCAGATCCACTATGTTATGATGGCTGACGGCTCGAAGACCTGGCCTTGACTACCAATGTAATTGGCATAGATGGTTGCTTTTGATTTAGCTTGAGCTGCTCCCTGCCAAATCTTCTGAATGATTCTGCAGGACCCGTGTGTGTGCAAAGCCTCTGCATCACTTCCTGACCTGCCCCTCTGGCTTGCTTGTCATGCAATTTACAATAACCAGCACTATCCTTGTAACTTGAAGGTAAGAAGAGAAAACCCTTTCTTTTTCCCTTAATTGTTCTACTGGTTTTACAGTTACCAAGCTGTAAAGCACCTCATCATTCTTGTTAATTCTTTCTTCCTTTTGAGCTGCCAGTTAGTAATCAATTATTACCCTTGTCATTCATGCTGCAGCACAGCAGCTGGTCACAAGAAGCCTCTGTTTCATTGGGCTGGAGCCAATCAAGTCTCTCCAGCTGTCCCTCACTGGTCTGAATCATAATGTACAGTACTTGTTGCTTTAGAAGTTCCTTTACCAGACTGTTTTTTTTAACAACAAAAGAAAAATAAAATGAAATAAAGTTTTTGCTCCCAATTCTACCCTTACAGAACATCTGGCTGCTAAAGGTTGAGGCAAACTCCTTAATGCTGAATTTTTATGAGGGAATAGAGGGAATACTTTACGTTAGCACAGCAGATATTTTTGTCATATTCTCCATTTTATGAGATAATTGCACTGATATAAAGACTGCTGACAGATCAAAGGTTTTGCTGGTAAAACAATATGAAAGGCAGAGACATTAGCATCCATCAACGTCCTGTTAGGATTTGCAGAACAGGGGTTCTGGGCCTCCCAAGTGAAACCTAGCAGGAAGGTCTGTTAGCCTGCACAGCAAATGAAAAGAAAACAAGAGAGGGCACACAGAATATTGGAGGAGGTAGTGACCCACAAAATAGTAGCAATTTGAGCTGCAAGGCACCCTGATTGAATTACATCAGAGGCAAAGGCTCTCAGGCTTGCTGTTCTTGTTAGAGAGATGCACAGCTCAGCACTGTGCCATGTATGCATGCTGAGCCATCAACTAGGCTTTCAGATGACTCTGATTCAGAGAGGGCAAGAACAGCACCACAGCTTTCCTAATGGTCTGTGTTTCCAGGCCATTACTGAAATACTACTTGGCTAAGGGTTGCTGAGATAAGAAATCCTGCAAAAATATCCAGCCAAGATTCGAAATATCAGGGGAAAGTGGCTGGTTTTGGAGGAATGATGCTATCATCCTGTAGCATATGTTCCTCTCTGTATAATTCAATCAAAAGGAAGAAACAAATTTTACAGTTGTTCTACTGGTGTGGGTATTTTCATTGGCTTCAGTGGAGCAAGTCTCAGGAATACAGGTTTGGGAAACATCTTTTCCAGCTACTTTTTTAGCCTCTCTGATATGCCCCAAGCAACCGATTTCATGAGAGTATTAAAGGACAAATTAAAGTGTGGTCTCACCCCACTTATTACATCCTGTTACAAGAATTTGCCCCTCTGGTATGTAGGAACTGGGTTAGTGTAAACTATATGACAGCCACCAGTGACATTATCTAAAAGTGACTAAATTTTATTGCTATTGCAGTTCACAATAATAAATTCATCTCTACTAAATGGAGCACTAAACATAGTATTGCAAGAGTACTACACACATGTCCACACAGTGCATATTTGATTTGCTATGTATTGGTAATAATAGCTTTCATGAAAAGGATATACTTAGTAGCTGAAGAGAAGTCCAAAGAAATAAAATGCAATCACTCATATTCCCTGTAACAAGATCCACACTCACTGCTGTTTTCTAAACTTAGATTTTAACAGAAGAGAGGCCTAGCTGGTGTGGTTGTAGTTGCCTAATATTTTCCACCAGGGTCTCTGCTTTGATTTGTCAGCTGTTTCTGCCAAAGTGCATGAATGGTGGTGGTGTTCCCCTCATCTCATGAGGAGGTCCTGAAAGGCTTGGTAGAAGAAAAAAATCTGCAGAACTCTCTTGGGAATGCTTTGCAAAAAGCTGAACTCCACCTCAATGAGTGGATTTTTCCATAGGAACATTTGGGAGTCTGATGCCTTTGAAATGCTATAGGCACAGAGCTCATGCAGATTTGTACTAACTGTGGACTCAGAGGGTTTTCCAAAATTCTTGGTCTCCTGACATATTCTCTGAGGCTATCTTAATAGAGTTAGTGAGATTTCTCTGAGAAACAGAATGTGGTGAGAAAAGAGCAAGGGCTGAGTGGTTCCAACTTTACTTGTTGTCTTAGAAGAAGAGCTGATTGGACTCCTTAACCTCCATCATCAGGGACATGACAACTTTGCATCAGGTGTTTGATTTACTTCTCTTCTCCCACTCCCCTGTCCAAAAGTCTTGTGAAAAAGAAGAGCTGTAGAAATTTTAAAAAATATTTTGGAACTATCCAAACTATGGGGAATCAAATGTAAGTTTTTCTTTCTGATTTTAATTTCTTTACATTTCAAAAATAAAACTCCTCTTAAAAGGAAAAAAAATAGGTTTTTTCCTCATAAAGAAATGGCTTGATCTTATTAAAATACTCTTTTTTTCATTCTCTGTGGGTTTCGATATTGCAGCATTGTCAAAATTGACAAGTTGCAATTTAAATTTTGATTAAATCAAACTATCAGATTACTACCCTCTACTGTCTTTCACGTGGATGCTAATGATAACAAGAGCAAATTGGAAACACTCAAACTGGATTCCAGAGCTCTGGGCATGGTGGTCATGGGTCTGAGAGCCCAGGTGATCTTCTCCTCAGCCCTGAGAACCAGGGAGAAGGATGGGAGGAGGAGCAGAAGGATTTTCCAAGTTAACAACTGGCTGCACTGCTGATATTGGCAACAGGGTTTTGTTTTCTATGATCATGGAACATTGTTTGAAGATCAACATCTGATAGGGAGAGATGGGATCAACCTCAGTAAGTGGGGCATGTGTGTCTTTGCCAACAGGTTGGCCAGCCTGGTAAAGAAGACTTTAAATTAGGTAGGATGGGGGAAAGGGAGAATTGTATAGAGATAGTTGTCAATAAAACACAGCCCAAGTTGGGAGGCCTCCGGCAGCTGCATGCAGCCGGGGGTGTGCATATGAGACATGGCTATGGGGGACCCCCTTACACTCCTCCTGGAAACCTGCATGCACAACTACCTCTCTGAAATACCTGTACACCAATGCACATAATATGAGGAATAAAGAGGAGGAACTGGAGATCTGTGTGTGGTTGCAGGGCCCTGATCTCATTGCAATCACAGAGACATGGTGGGATAGCTCACATGACCAGAATGCTGTCATGGATGGCTACATGCTTTTTAGGAAAGACAGGCCAGGAAGGTGAGGTGATGGAGTTGCTCTTTATGTGAGAGAGCAGCTGGAATGCATCAAGATCTGCCTAGGGGTAGAGGAGGAGACAGTCAGGAGCTTATGGATGAAGATCAAAGGGGAGGCTAACATGGGGAACACTGTTTTGGGTGTCTACTACAGGCCACCTGATAGGTAATAGATGAGGCCTTCTGCAGACAACTGGAAGTAGCCTCATGATCACAGGCCCTGGTTCTCATCGGAGACTTCAGCCATCCTGATAAGTGCTGGAAGGACAGCACAGCAAGGCACAAACAGTTCAGGAGGCTCCTGCAATGCATCAGAGATAACTTCTTGACACAGGTGGTGGAGGAGCCAACATGGAGGGGTGTCCTGGACCTTGTCCTAACCAAAAAAGAAGGATTGGTTGGAGATGTGAAGGTTGGGGGCAGCCTTGGCTGCAGTGACCATGAGATGGTGGAGTTCAGGATCCTGCATGGAGGAAGCAAAGCAATAAGCAGGATTGCAACCCTGGACTTCAGGAGAGTGGACTTTGGCCTCTTCAGGGACCTATTTGGAGAAATCACATGGGTTAAGGCCCTGGAATGAATGGGTGTCCAGGAGAGCTGGCTAGTATTCAAGCATCACCTCCTCCAAGCTCAAGAGCGGGGCATTCCAAGGAGAAAGAAGTCCAGCAAAGAGGGCAGGAGACCTGCATGGGTGAGCAAGGAGTTCCTGGCAAAACTCCAACAGAAGAAGAAAGTACACAGAATGTGGAAGAGGGGACAGGCTACTTGGGAGGATTATAAGAATGTTGTCAGAGTATGCAGGGATGTGACGAGGAAGGCTAAGGCCCATTTGGAATTAAATCTGGCAAGGGATGTCAAGGACAACAAGAAGGGCTTCTTCAAATGCATCGGTGGCAAGAGGAAGACAAGGGAAAATGTGGGCCCAGAGCTGAATGGGGTGAGGACACTGGTGACAAAGGATACAGAGAAGGCAGAGTTACTGAACGCCTTTTTTGCTTCAGTCTTTACTGCTAAGGGCAGCCCTCAGGAATCCTAGAGCCTGCAGGTGAGAGAGAAAGTCTGGAGAAAGAAGTATTTTCCTTTGGTTGAGGAGGATCAGGTTAGAGATCATTTAGACAAACTTGACATCCACAGATCCATGGACCCTGATGGGATGCACACATGAGTACTGAGGGAGCTGGTAGATGTTGTTGCCAGGCTGCTCTTTCTCACCTTTGAGAGGTCATGAAGAATGGGAGAGGTGCCTGAGGTCTAGAAGAAAGCCAGTGTCACCCCAGTCTTCAAAAAGGACAAGAAGGAGGACCCAGGCAACTACAGGCCAGTCAGCCTCACCTCCATGCCTGGAAAGGTGCTGGAACAGCTCCTCCTGGATGTCATCTCTAAGCGTGTGAAGGAAGAGAAGGTGATCAGGAGTAGTCAGCGTGACTTCCCCAAGGGGAAATCCTGCTTAACCAATCTGATAGCCTTCTAGGATGGAATGACTGGCTGGGGAGAGGAGGGCAGAGCAGTGGATGTTGTCTGCCTTGACTTGAGCAAGGCTTTTGACACCGTCTCCCGTAACATCCTCCTAGGCAAGCTCAGGAAGTGCAGACTAGGTGAGCGGACAGTGAGATGGATGGAGAGCTGGCGGAAAGGCAGAGCTCAGAGGGTTGTCATCAGTGGCACGGAGTCTAGCTGGAGGCCTGTAGCTAGCAGTGTCTGCCAGGAGTCAGTACCGGCTCCAGTCTTGTTCAACTTATTCATTAGTGACCTGAATGAAGGGACAGAGTGTCTCCGCAGCAAGTTTGCTGACAATACCAAACTAGGAGGAGTGGCTGATACAGTGGAGGTCTGTGCTGCCATTCAGAGAGATTTGGACAGGCTGGAGAATTGGGTGGAGAGGAACTTCATGTAGTTCCACAATGGCGAGTGCAGGGTCCTGCACCTAGGAAGGAGTAACTGCATGCACCAACCTGTACAGGCTGGGGGCTGACCTGTTGGAAAGCATCTCTGCAAAGAAGTACCTGGGAGTGCTGGTGGACAACAAGTTAACTATGAGCCAGCAAGGTGCCTTTCTAGCCAAGAAGGTCAATGGTATCCTGGGGTGAGTCAGGAAGGGTGTTGCCTTGAGGGAGGTGACCCTGCTGCTCTACTTAGCCCTTGTAAAGCCACATCTGGAGTACTGCGTCCAGTTCAGGGCTCCCCAGTACAAGAGAAGTACAAGTACCTGAAGAGAGGATGTCAGGGGGACAGGGACAAACTCTTTTCAGTAGTGTCATGCAAGAGGACAAGAGGCAATGGGCAGAAATTGAACCACAGGAAGTTCCCCCTGAATGTGAAGGGGAATTTCTTCACTGTGAGAGTGACAGAGTACTGGACCAGGTTGCCCAGGGAGTTTATGGAGTCTCCTTCTCTGGAGATCTTCAAGGCTCACCTGGATGCAACCCTGTCTAACATGCTCTAGGTGACCCTGTTGAGCGGGGAGGTTGGACTAGATGATCTCCAGAGGTCCCTTCCAACCTTACTGATTCTATGATTCTATGAAGAGAGACATGGAATTACTGGAAAGAGTCCAGCATAGGGCTGCGAAGATGATCAGAAGGCTGGAGCATCTGTCCTACGAGGAAAGGCTGTGAGAGCTCGGCCTCTTTAGCCTGGGGAAGAGAAGGCTGAGTGGGGATCTTATCAATGTCTACAAGTATCTGAAGGCAGGGTGTCAAGGGGACAGGGACAAACTCTTTTAGTTGTCCCATGTGACAGGACAAGAGGCAATGGGGACAAACTGAACCACAGGAAGTTCCACCTGAATATGAGGAAGAACTTCTTTACTGTGAGAGAGACAGAGTACTGGACCAGGTTGCCCAGAGAGGTTGTGGAGTCTCCTTCTCTGGAGATATTCAAAACTCGCCTGGATGTGATCCTGTGCAACGTGTTCTAGGTGACTGTGTTTGAGTAGGGGGGGTGGACTAGATCTCCAGAGGTCCCTTCCAACCTTACCGATACTGTGATTCTGTGATTCTGTGAAATGGCACCTTCTAAAATGAAAAATATCTTGTTGAAAAATTTTTGCTAGCTCTGCTTAGAAGCTAGAACTTTGTTTCTGGCTTTGGTACAGATGTTTTTCAGGTCTATGAGAAGACACTTTCAGGAGATCTGAGAAAAAAAATCAGTGATGTGGTGCTAACCAACACAAAGAATAAGACTTAAGGGGCTTGATCAGTGAAGTAGGGGCTGCAAAATTCGATGTAGCCATTTGTATGCGTGTTGATGTGTCAGCAGTCTCAGCAGGAGACTGGCAGTACTCAAAAGACAGCTGCATTTTTATGGACCTTCTGATAGCACTTAGACACCTGAAAATCTGAAAGTGTTGTTTTGGAGCTCTGCTACGAGTTGCCTGTGGTGACTCCTCTCTCATTTTTCTAATTGCATCCTCTGTTAGAAATGTTACTGAAGAGAGACTGGGCCACTCTCTGATGTGTATTTGGAAAGCACTTCCCACAAAGGGGCTCTGATCTCACTTGTGACCTGGCACTGCCACTTTATCAGTCACTTTATCACATATTTAAAGGTGGAATTCTAATATATGGCTGCCTGTGAACATGTGTTATATTTATGTGAAACTTTAATTTAGGTATCTTTTGCAATTTGAGAGCTTCCCTTTTTGAATGTGACATCCCCTCCAAAAATTTTCTTTAAAAAAAAGTTCAAAAAAAAGGTTTTAAGTAAAAAAAAAATATCCTTGAGTTATGCCATGGAAGTTGTAGAACAGAAATATCTAAGTATATAAAATGTAGAACATCTTTTAGATAATCCATTGCTTAATTATACTAATTTCACCGAACTGCTCTTGTCAGGAGTAGCATACTCTTCAAGAAAAAAAAAAAAAGTTTCAGAATATTATCAAATTAATAACAGCATTGATAAACAATAACAAGAGCAACAACAATCACGTGCCCACCTACACAGGTCTCCACAAGTTCTGCTGCTTGGAGGCATGACAGTTCCTACAGACTCAAATTTTGCCTGTGCCATAGGCTAAGTATGTATGAGGCAGATCCAGTCTCAGATCTGGTTGCTGTGCCAGAGAGGTGCCGAGCACCAGAGAAAGTACTTAACACTGCAAGATCACACCGAGTCCTGCCACACAGCTTGTGTTTACCTGGCAGGGAGCGTGGTCAGCATGTCACTGTTGGCCTTGATGGTGTGAATTCATCTGCATGGAAAATGATTTATTTCCAGTAAAGAAGTAAAAAGTACCTTATGTTTGTACAATGACTATACAATTGGCCATTGACATTTGACAGCAGAACTGAAGGCATTTGTGAGATGACAAAGGAGGTTTAATACTACCTGAAAGGCAGCTGAGATTCCACAATGGGATCCTTAAATGGCACAAAGCTGGTATGCTTCAGTTTGTCACCAGTAGCACCCCCTTCCTCACTTCCAGAGTGAAACACCTGTTTTGGAAGAGCCAGGAGGGACTTATTGCAGCTGGCACAACACAACGTGATTCTGCAGCTACTTTTTATTTCATCACAGCTAAAGTGACAATTTACTGCCTTTAAAACCCAGGACACTGTAGCAGAAGGAGAAGAACTCGTCTCTTCTCCATTCCTGCACTGTTTGGAGCAGCGCTGTACTTGAGGGGATTCAGCTGTCACCATCCAAACTGCAGTCTCACTCATCTGTGTTTCATACCAAAGTAACTTCATCAGCTTCAAAAGAGTTTCGGTAAGTATGCAGTGATGAGAAGGAAAGGAGAGTCCAACTATGAATGAACAGAACTGAACCACCAGATAGAAGAATTTGGTTTATCTGTCTTCCACCTGTCAGTAATAACACTTATTCTGCTTGGTCATCAAGTTCACTGCACAGCCATCCCCGCTGGTGTATCTCATGACTGTTTCTGTCTTTATAGCTTCACCATAATCTCTTCCTGCTTTGTTTCAGGTACCAAAAATGCAGTTCAAGCCTCTCAGGCACTGGGATTTAACTGGGTCACAGCAATTCATTTCCTATTACTCACACAATTTAGACCCTGCTCCAACAATGAGCAGCCTTACAAGATCCCCCAGGAGGGTCCATAATAAAAAGTGTCACAGGAGTTTGGAACTTGTCTTTAGCTTCAGAATGTGAAGAACTTAAAGAAAATCTTCTCAAAAAGCTGATATTATTATTATTGGCACTTAAGTCAATACCCAAGCAAGCTGAACAGGAGGTGATGCATTGATGGATCATGCCTTTGAGCCTTCTGCCTACAGGAAAGACAAAAATAATCACTGCAGGAGCTCCATCACCTTTTGCTGTACTTAGCATTCTCCTACTGTTGTGTGCATGTTCGCATGCACATTTGTATAACAGTTACTTTAGCTGATCAGTAACAGCAAATTTCATCTTCCTACACAGCATAAAATTTTGTAGCTAAATATAATAAGTCTTATGCAAATATAATATTGATCAAATGTAACATATGTTTGTTTAATAATATGTGACTGAACATATGAATGTTTACTGGAAAAAAACACTGGGTGATACTTGGGTTGCAGGGAAGAGTAAAGGAAAACTATGCGAGGCAACTCTTACAGATCCCCTCCTGCTCAAATGTGGTGGAAAAAATGATAAATTTTGCTTGTCTCTTCTGTTCCATAAGATGAGTTTCAGATCTAATCCATGCTCTTAATATTCCAGGATCTGCAGCAGATCAGGACTGTTGCTTCAGACATTCTGTGTCTCTCTGGTATCTCTCTATCCCAAGCTACGTGGTCCCAGCAGAGTTGCAACATGTAGCTGAGAAACCTTCCATGAGCCAAGAAAAGACAGACTTCCATAATTCTCTGGAAGTCCAGGCCAAGCTTCAGCTCACCTACCTCTAGGTGTCCAGATGAGACTAGACACCTGAGGTTTAGTTGGCTGAAGGCATCAATAGGAATGGCAGTCATCTTGCTCGTCTCCATCCATCTCTACCTGAGCTAGCAGTGTGGGCTCCCTTTGGAGTCAGTGAAGGGAAACATGTGCTCCCAGAGGGTTTTAGTGCTCTGATCTCTCTCTTACGTCCCTTTTCGGAGAAAGAAAAGTATCTGCAGCGAGCATTCAATTCATTGAACATACACATCTCTGGCCATAGTTTGACATCACAATGAACCTAGCTTCACAACTTCTAACACCAGATCAGAAGTCTTATGTCCACAGGATACCAAGATAAGAGTTCTGTCATGTTATCTTGTCAGTTCAAATGTGTTAAAAGTTGTTGGGAGGTTAACTTTGTAGCAGCAAGGTTTATGCCAGATCAGGTATTGTGTGTTGTTGCTGTCTAGCTTTATGCAAGATCATGTAGGTACAATGACTCCAGGCCCAAGCTTGCCTTTAGATCAGAACAAAGGTAAGAAGATACTTAAAGTAGTAACTGTCCAGATCACACCACGAGCAGCAATACTGAAACTGATGCTACCTTTTTATTATTTTTGGAACTAGTTAGGATGTGTTCTGACTCTACAGTTCTTTGTGTGAGCCTTTATTTGCTAGTATCAGGCACGCGCCATGGTATGACTTCCTCAAGATGGAAAATAATTTTGTAAGAAACTCCTGAAAATAGAATCATAGAATCAGCAAGGTTGGAAGGGACCTCTGGAGATCATCTAGTCCAACCTCCCCGCTCAAGCAGGGTCACCTAGAGCATATTAGACAGGGTTGCATCCAGGTGGGCCTTGAAGATCTCCAGAGAAGGAGACTCCACAACCTCTCTGGGCAACCTGGTCCAGTGCTCCATCACTCTCACAGGGAAGAAATTCCCCCTCACATTCAGGCAGAACTTCCTGTGGTTCAGTTTGTACTTGTTGCCTCTTATCCTCTTGCATGACACTACTGAAAAGTTTGTCCCCATCCCCTTGACACACTCCCTTCGGGTACTTATACCCATTAATAAGATCCCCCCTCAGTCATAGACTTTCACCTGTTTAGTGAGATTCATGTAGCAGTACCTTCTGCTTTTTTTCAGCTAATATCCATATCATTTTTTTCTAAATAGCAGTTTCCAGTAATTTTGCCCTCCCTTCTCTTCCCCTGGAATCAGAGGCTTGTGGTTAATAGCTTCCTGAATACACAAGCTATCTCATAACACCTTGCAAATTAAAGAGACTATCTCATCAAAATAAAAAGTTAACTCTACTAAAAATGCAAAACAAACTACAGAATAGGGCAACACCTGGATACATGCTACTGGACGGAATTCTCCTTGTCTTCATTGACCTTTGTACTTTGGAAATCAGAGTGCTAAAGGGTGATCATGGGAAAAGTGCTACTGGCTTTTCTCCTCATAATAAGCTGATCCTTTCAATATAGTCTGGTTGCTCATTCACTTTATAGCTACAGTTTTCTATTCAGTTTGATCAGCCACTTGGAATTCCCAAGTGTCAGCTGCACAGTTTAAAAACTGCTTTCCGAAGGATAATTATGCAGACCTATTTTTAGATGCTTAAGTACCTGCTTTTAGACACAGAAGTGCAGATTTAGGCACCATCTTAAAAATGTAGCCCACAGTAGAACAACACTACCCAGACTTCAAATTTGAGCACTATACCAGAAATATGACGCTGTGCATTTGTCCTGTCTATCAATGCAAACCATGAAAAACTAGGAGGAGCAGAGTAGGGTTCATTGTAGGAAACTCCGAAGTTCAGGATTTGATTAGAACTTTGGAGCATTTTATAACTCCTAAAAGAAAACAAGAAGACTCCATTTTCAGACCATATCTGACTTCATTTCATGGCATTAGCTGTCCTTCAGGGTTTTCTCCAGACTGGAGTGACCACGGAACACTCCAGGGAGACAGTGTCCCCAGAGAACTCATCAAGGCTTTCCTCAGCTGTAGAAATTTACAGGTGTTCCAGGCGCATCTTATATCTTAAATGCTATCTTTCACAGTTAAGTTTTAGGTGTGTCCCTGGAGACAAATGATCCTCCCTGAAGTTAGACAAACCTCTTTTATTCCTTTGCTAATTCCCCTGTGAAACCTTTCCTCATTTTCACATGTTTTTTTCTGACTTTCCCAACATACGTCATCATTTGACTGAAAGCAGAACGGATCATCTTCCCTATCCCTTCACACGCTTCTATCATCTCATGGTTCTTTTCGTGTTCCTTACTTTGCAAAATCTTTGGAATTTGCACAGCTTTCTTGCTGCTCATATTTTAAAGACATTGTAATGCTTCATAGTTTTTCTGTAGTGAACTGTGTTCAATATCCGTAACATTCTTTCAAACTCGTAAGTCCCATCTCTCCAGAGAGATAGGGCATATCCTATTATTTTATATACAGTGAACTTGGCTTTTGAGCTCTTTAACCAGTTTTTCTCCTTAATCTTCCCTCCTTTTGGGGGTATCAGTCATGCTGATTGGTCACTAATCACTACAAGACAAGATGCTCCTTTCCAATGCAGATATTGAGTATTCTAGAGTAGGCTTTTGTTTCACTAGTCCTGGGAACATCCTTATCTATAATATTTCATTTAAAAGCATCCTTATCATTTAAGTGGTCTCACTATTGGACTGATGGCTGCTCAGGCATTGTCTGGTTCAAGAGAGACTTGCAGCTAGCATTGCTGCCTAAAAGAGCAGTCCCACTCTTGTACTACATCCTTTCTATGGCTTATAGTGAGCTTGACTTGAGAGCTGATCTGGCTGAAAAACAACCCAGAAATGAAACAAATGTTATTTTTCAGCTCTCTAAGATGTTTCACCATGTGGCTGTAGAAACAGCTGTGCTGGCAGAAAGGAGTAGTAGTGCAGGAGATCTAAATTTGTTACTTTCAGTGCTGTCTTATGTCAACATAAATTATCTGTTGAGCTGTAACTTTAGGGAAAATATCTATAAAAATATTTCTCACCATATTACTTCCTTGTGCTCCTCTGAATTTATATTTTCTGTCTCTAGCACTTTGGATGGAACGTTCTCTGGGGCAGGGACCATCTTTTTTTTTTGTATGACTATATAGACTAACACAATGGTATCATTGTCCATGGGGCTAGTAGATATTAGTGCAAAAACAATAATCACAATAATTGAAAGGCTATTCAGGTTGGCAATCAGGCTGTTGAGTTAAGACAAATTGATTTCCATGCTGTTTTTAGATCTTTATTTATGTTGCTGAGATATTATGGAGAAGTCGCATCATCTCTCTGTGTATGTATTTGAACTATAAGCTCTTTGGGGTAGGGACTAGTTTGTGCCATATATAGTGGGTTTACAGTCATTCTTGGAAAGTGATCTGTTATGAAATCCAGCAAGTCAGACAGGTCTATGAGTGCTCTTGACCCAGCTGATGCTTTGAGTGGGACACTTCTTTTGTTTTTTCCAAACAAGAAGCCCTCATCAGAAGTTTGTACATGCTGATCACACTGTTCTCATCTGCAGGACTTTGGGGCTGCAGAGATTAATTTTGTAGCTAAGAGAATTTTGTTTCATATACAGTAGTTTTTGATGCAGTTTTGAGGGGCTCCGTGTAAGTCTTGCAGCTGGTGAATCAAGTAAGAATGAATCAGATTTTTCTTTCCTGCCAAAATGGAGATCTTTCTTTCTGTCTCCAAACATGTCTTGATATTCTGGCCTAATAGCATCTATTACTAATAAAGACTTGTCTAAAAACCAAACATAAAAATCAAAGACGGGCTTGTTAAACCCCTGTAGCAGTATTATATGATAGAATCATTGCTTCTCTTGGAGGACATCTATCTTGACTCAGAAAATGCATACAAGAATTATCCCTCCAATCTCCAACTGACAGTCATGTCACTATAACTGGATGACTTTTACCCTGTTTAATTTCCTCATATCCTGTGTTGTTGGAATATCATAACGGTGGAAGTTGTGGTTAAAGCATCAATGCACCAGCAGAGCTATTTCTACACTGGCAGAAACCTTGTGGAATTCCTATTCCAGTGGTGGATTTCTAGTTCTCTACTGGGAAAGTTTGTACATTGCAGAGTTTCTTACATTCCGTGGTTATTTCAAGTCTAAAGTTGCTCTAGTGTGTATTTTCTATAGCATCCCCTAATTCAGACACAGTAGAACCAGATGTTTCCTTTTATGTTGCTACTGATCACAAGAAAAAAAAAGAAACTAAAATTTGGCAAGTGATCATGAGTGCAGAATTTTGTAATGATGAATCTGTGTGCCTCATATTAAACTAGTTCCAAAACAGGATGTTGCAGTGCATGTCTAATATCCCTTTTCTACCACACCCGAGAACAATTTCTGTTGCTATCTGAGCTATGAATTGCATAAAAAAACAGCAATAAAATCACACAGAGACAGATCATATCTATTTCACAAGAAGCAGGGACAGGTTTCATCCATTTTATTGTCAGAGATGGAGAAAAAGGTGCTCCCACTTTGAGACACTGTGCAACAAGACCTGCCACTCCAGTTGTGTTACTACAGTGACAGAAACAATCATCCTGTTTGTTAGTCATATCCAAAATTAGCAGACTTGCACAGTGGATTTAGTGTTTGCTAATTACTGATACTACAACCTAAAAAGAACCAGGGTAAAAAATATATCTTAATCTCGTCAGACATACGGTAATTCATGCCATCCTTGATTAGGAACACTTGCTCTCCATGAGTGAAACTGCCACAGTTCATTCTGCAACAAACTCAGACTGTCTCAGTTTTGAGAAATAGTTATCAGTAAAGTTTTGAGGGGTTTATTAGCATTGCCTCTTGATCTGTGGGATGCCACAATTTGGGTAGCTTGGGGAAAAGCACTTAAAGAACTCCATAGTTTTTACTTTTTCTAACAACAGACTGCTATTTATTATTGGCAGGAACAGGGCACGGGCTTTAGAATTTAAGCAAGAAAGACCTCTGGCAATGAGGAAATGAGCCTAGACATTTTTCATGAATGGGGCAGAGCTGCTTAACTCTGACTTGCTTGTTTTCTTTTCTTCCTATTCACATCACTCAAGTCCCACCTTCTTGCCTTAAAAGGCTTCTCGTTCCCTGGCAGCAGGACAAGTATCTGTTTGATGTCAGCACCCTTTTATTTGCTTAAAAGCATCTTTTTTTCAAGCCAGTAAATTGAAAATGACTACCGCGTCAGGAACTAGCCAATTTCCAGCACTCTCTGCAGAACTGGTCTGCTTTCACATTTGAGAGATATCATTAATTTTCTAATGAATAATGAGATCAGAGAGCTTGCATGCTGTATTATGCATTGGAAAATGCTTATGTAAATCAGAATGGCTGTAGTAGCTTCCCAGGGGAACTTTAAAGCTTATCATATCATTAAATCTGATAACAATTCATTTTTAAAGTAATGCATAATTTTTTAAAGAAAAAATAAAGGTCTATTCACCATCTATTTGCAATAATATGTTTATAATATGAAAGAGAAAGGAAGGCTACTAGATCATCCATGAGAAAATGCAACTAGAAATTCCTTTGGCTTTGCGAGCTGCACTCTGTATTGAGGGGAAAAAAGCAGTCCATATATTTGCATAGTTTAACCTTGTAAAATACATTGAATACTGTGAAAACATTGTCATAGTCCAATGCCAGCATTTGATGTAGATGTCACTTTTCCAGGCTCACTGCAGCACTTCCAAAACTCTTCTAGTACATAGCTTTCAGTAAACTTGAGGGCACCTTCCTCATATTCCTCTTCTTTTCCCTCTCCATGTTAAATGATAAGCTCAGTGAAATTAAAGGAAAATGTCCAATTTCTAGTTAACTTGGTTTCAGCATCTTAGTGATAGAGATGCTTTTGCTTTATACCAGGGCTAAAGACATCAGGATAGCATTTTCCAGTGGAACCAAGATCTGCTCCATGGATTCTAGTCCTCTTGTTTACTTCCTAGAAAACTTTTAATTATTCTTACAATTTCTTTCTTCTCTACTTGTGCTGAACACAAAGAACATTCAATTTGCCTTTACGATTAGCCCTGCAAGTTATATCCTGTGGTAACATCACATCCACAAGGTCCCAATGTCACCTTTCTTTTCTTGGGTTGAATTCTTACAGAAATATGCCTATTTTCATCCTTGATGCTTAGGAGCCTTGGAGAGCCCTGGCTCTCCAAGGCTCAGGTAACCTTATTTCTATGGAAATTCTCTGTGGGGAGAGATTTCCAATGGAACAGGAGTCCTGAGTATTAATTTTCAGGGAAATGCAGTAATAGGGGTGGCTGGGGCTGCTGAAGGAAAACACTCCTGGAGTTTTTAAGAAAAGCTGTAAAGGACAGGTACACCTCTTCCATAGAATATGGGTGGGAACTGGGTGCTTAGCAGCTCTTTGTACCTTTTACAACATCCTTCTTTATATCTCTTTTCTGTCATGTGCAGTCATAAGCCTCCCCACTAACCTAGTGCAGTTGCTACACTCACTCCCCTTCTCTGGTCCTAAAGCCATAGTTGAGCCTTAGGAGTTGAGGCATGTTCTTATTACTGTACCTATGTTGAGTAATCAATCCTAATTCAATGAATGGTGACTAACAATATTTTACATTTTGAGGCTTTTCTTCCCTAGAATCTTGCAGCATTTTGCAAAAATGAGTTGCCGCTTCCTAAAAATGTAAGTATGGATTTATCAGGAGGCATTTTCTCCATTAGCACAAGCTGAAATGACACATTCTCTTGGTTCGTGTAGTGGAGGATTGCAGTGACCTCCACCAGCCATCTGTGAGAAGCCTCAAGTGAGTACCACTGAGTAGAAGGGAAGTGCAAGGTATTTAGGTCTGCACTGATAGGAAGACAGGAGATTCTTATTTTTATCCTAGACCATTTGCCCTTCCATGCTAAATATTAGCTACATGTTCTTCCACATTTGTCAGAAGGTGAGAAAGAATGAGTCTGTTCCTCAGAGATGATGAACTGAAATTGGCCCAGATTTAGGAAAAAATCCCATCCATTCATGGTAGTACAGAGACATAAGTGCCAGCTTGAATAGGGGCAGAGTTGAGTCTCTGTTTAAATGCTTTCTTGAACAGAGTCATTAGCACTAGCTCTCTCACTAAACAATGTATTATTACTAATGGAATTGGCTAGCATTCAGATAAGCATCCAAACTTTCTAGTGCTTTTTTTAACTTAACTGTTTTCTCTTGATACTTGCAGGCCAGTTGGCAGATCCCAAGAAGAGAAATCTCCCAGTAATTTGCCAAGAGAGCCATTCAAATCTGAAGTACTGGTTTGGAGAGCAATGGCATGACGTTGTGAATTGAAAGTCATGTGAGGCAGGTGAAGACTCCCTTTGGTCTCAAGGAGTAACGAATATCTTTCACTATTGAAAGCTTGGCCAAATGATGATCAAGTATCAATATGGGAAAAAACTATAAAACAATACAAATAAATATTTCAGCAGATTCAAAAGAAAACAGATTTTTTGAAGTCTTATCAGAAAACTAAGGAGCTTTTTTTCTGTGACCAGCATAAATATTTGAATATCACTTGTCAAACTCAAAATAAAATGGATATATCCATAAAAATATTCAGTTTCATAAAACATTCTAATTCACGGAAAGCTCTTTTCAAACACATTTCCCCTCCCCAATATGTAATTTTCAGGTGTATTCTCCATTCAGAAAAAAAAATTCTCCTTTTATTTGCCATTGATCATCCACAGACATTTTAAGTAATCTTTAGCTGTGTTGGCTGTCTGACCTTTTCTGTTCTTCAGTTTAGTATCTACAGTAATGCAAAAGCAATAGCAAAATGATCACTAGTGAGAGACCAACTGCACATATTGAATAAAAAATCAGAAGCACAAAGTCAGATCTAAAATATCCATCCAAATTTCTCAACTGAGATATGAGCAACATTTACAATTGTAAATGATTCATAAATTAAAGTGGAGATAGCATTCTCAAGGAACTTGAAGGGACTGAGCAGAGACACTATGCAATGTAGGCATTTATATGTCTTCTCTTATTACATCTACATCTCAACACCATGCACAATCAAAAATAGTAATAATGACACTGCTCTTCTCCTCCCCAGCAGTCACTTGTGAAGCCTGTTAAAGTATGAAGACCCCTGGACCAAAGGAATTTGTTGTATAGTTAACTTTGGGTACAGTAAGACTATTTCATCTGGAAGTTCTGGCATAGCTCATGAGACTTGGTACTGCACACCAATTTTATTATTTCAGCTAAATCTGTCATGGGAGAGTGTGACCTTGATGAAGGAGAGGAAAGTAGGTAAAGTGCCAGGCAGGGTTTTGAACACCTAAGGTCAGGCTCTTTGTCCAGTGCAGAGAGTGGTGGGACAAGATGATGTGCATGGCTCCTTAAATTTAGGAGTCACCTGAAACTTTCTCTGTGCCTTTATTCAGCATACAGAGTCAAGTTAGTTAGGTCATTTTGACCAGCCCTGAGCCTTACTGCTGAGCTGTGTCAGCATTAGAAGTGCAGCGAGGCAGCATCAACACTACCCCTTACAGTTCTCCTTTGGTCATTGTTTGTCTGCATCTTATCCACAAGAAGCAGCAGCATATGGGACAAATCATGCTCTTTGTCTTTTCTTTCCTTGAAAGAGCTCCTTTCAGAACACATGTCTGAACTATGAAGAGGAATAATGTGTTTGGGAATGGTCAGCATAGACTTAACAAGGTAAATCATGCTTAACTAACCTGATTACCTTGTATGATAAAAGGACTATGTGTGGGAGAGGGAAAAGCAGTTTATGTCATCTACCTCCACTTTAGCAAGGCTTTTGTCACTGTATTCCACAGTATTCTTCTATTCAAGTTAGAACATTATGATGTGGATGGGTGGACAAGTAGATGGGTAAAAATCTATTTGGATGATTAGACTCAGAGGTAGTGGATAATGGATCATATTCTACCATAACAGATCCATAACAGAGCCCACAGGGGTCTTACTTTACTCACTTCATCAGTGACCCGGAAGAGGTAATGGAGTCTGTGGAAGACATCAAATTGGGAGGATTAGCCAACACACTCTAGAGCAAGGTTGCCATCTGGAGGGACCTAAACAGGGTGCAGGAATGGGCCAACAGGAACCCTATGAATTTCAACAAAGCAAATGACAAATCTTGCACTTGGGAAGGAAGAACCTCTGGCAACAATATAGGCTGGGGACTGACTACCTGGGGAGCAAGTCTACTGAAAATGACCTGGATGTCTTAGTGGATGGCAAGCTGAACAGGAGCCAGCAGTGGGCCCTGGCAGTAAAATACACCAGTGGGACCACAGCCAATAGATTGAGGGAGGTCATTATCCTCCTCTGCTCAGCACTTGTTTGGCCACATCTAGCATACAGTATCTCACTGAGGATCAGTTCAGGACCCAACCTGAATGCAGGTCCAAGCAGGGGAGGAGGAGGAAAGTGAGATAGAAACAATCACTGCTGAAACATAATAGCAAACAGGCTAGGAAACCACCCAGACCTCCCTGAGACACTCCAAGTAGATAGAGGATCTTCTCAGAGTGGAAGATCTGTGCTGATGTGCGCATAAGGCATTTTTGTTCACTTTGGAAGACTAAAGGATGGCAAATGGCATCAGACATTCTCTGGGAAGCTCCTGTGGACTACAGACTTGTCAGAGGGTTTGAAGAACAGAAGGTGATTCCTGGAGCTTTTGTTATTACTGATGAGCAATTGAAGGAGGACAGCCTTCCGTTCTGTAGATTAAACAACTGCAGACTCCTTGAAGGTGACTAGGGAAATACTACTGTTACTTACAGGCTGTTTTATTTCCCAGTTTTTCTGGGTGGAGTTATTATGAGTTTGAATAATGTTTCCTTTTTTTTTTGTGCAGCTGCAGCAAAATATTCTGTAAAAGCTTTGGACTCAGCTGCATTTACTATTGTACAACATGAGACAGAAAGGTTACAATTCTATGAAAGAACAACAACAAAAATGGGGATATTGGGCTGCAAGGGGAAACAGTTCTGAATTACTAAGATGTATGTTCTTTGTGGTAATTCATTTGAACTGAACACAAGAAATATACAAAGCATGGAGAAAATCAGGTTAGTTTTCTTAATATTTGGATTTAAGTCACATATGAATTGACTTTGAAAAATAATACACTATCTACCAGGAATTAAGGTCATCTTTCCTTTAGGAGGAGATTTCTTAACCAGGGTCAGAGATGATCACTTGTTAGGATTAGGTTTTGTGCAGGGATTAAAATTCTCAAAAGTATTGACTTTTGAGTGCTTTTGATCTAAGCAGTTGTTCTTTTACTTTGCAAAGTTTTCAATGGAGCATGGAGCTGTAGATAGTTCTTAAAACAGTGAAGATAGAAAGAAAATTGAGTTCTGCATTGCAAACTCCCATAAAGTCTATACAATAGGACAATGTTTCTTCAGACTCTTTCCTTAGCACTCAGATTTCTAAATTTAATCTGTCAATTCTGTTACCTGAAAGATCAGATTCTGCTCTTGAACTCATGTTGAGCAGCAGCTTACCCTGCAAACAGTCCCACTGCAGGTCTGCATGCGGAGAAGGACATTGCTCAATGTATTGGAAGAATACTAGAATGTTAGAACCAAAACTTTCATTTTGATTAAACAGAGCCATAAAATCATATCCTCTATGACTTTGCAAGACTAATAAATTTTGCAGTATTTAAAGCTCTTACGCATAATTTTGTGAGTGAATGCTTGTTTCCATTGGTGAAGTCAAATAATGATTATGAGATTGTAATGGTTTTCTTTCTGTCACTCAAGATTTCAAAGAATGTTTAGTTCCAAATCACATTATAAGCCCAAAATACAGTCATGAATTTCACCCAAGTGCCTGAATAGCTAAAAATGTTACATCCTTACATTCCAGTTAGATAGCATTGCAAACCAACTGATGTTCATATGAAGGCAAGCTCTAATTACTGGGAGATGACAAGAAAGTACTGGCATTTAATTTCTGTATTCATTTGCACATTGAGCAAATGATATCAGCTTCAACAAATTGCCTGTTAATCAACCAAATGCTGGCATTATTCATTCATAATTGTGGACAGTTATGTGCTCCCTCATGAGCAGGAACATGGCTGAGAAATTTTGACAAGGATATGCCACAAAAAAATCACCTACTGCTTTCAAGGCACAGGAAATGTACCTGTTGTTTTGGTATATATTGATAGAAAGAAGCCAGAATGAACCATGTTTTGCACGTAGTCGCTGATGAGGCAGGTACATATTTCCTTTTCAAAAATATTTAGAGGTCCTTGATTATTATTTACATATTTATGTATGTTTTATAATTATTTGAAGCTTTTACACTTTTAAAGAT
Organism: Rhea pennata; assembly: GCF_028389875.1. NCBI lineage: Eukaryota > Metazoa > Chordata > Aves > Rheiformes > Rheidae > Rhea > Rhea pennata. The sequence continues at coordinate 83,149,191 of NC_084663.1, read as the reverse complement.
GCATTTTTTGCTCTGATGAAGAATGAACATAGAAGATGAGTCTGGTGGTTTGTTACTAGGTCAGCAGAAGGCACCAGGATTCCTCTATATCTGTTAGTGGCAAAGAAAAGAGCTGATAATGGATGGAAAATCAGAGACCTGCCATTGAACAGAGGTGGTGAATTGCATCTACCAGATCTGGTGGAAATATTCCAATAGCCCAGAGCAGAATTTCCTTCACTATCTTCCTTCTTGAGTTGTTCTAGTTACCTGCATAGATAGCTTGCATAGATATCTTGGGCCAGAAAATGATAAAATTTTCTAGCCCATGGCATAGACCACTAACCTTGTTACTAAGGTCTGACTTTCTCTTCCTTGTTTTCTTGACTCAAATGCATTTCCTTGGAGATGTTTGGTTTTCATGAAGTGGCTGTGAATGACTGGCTGGGTAGATGAGGGAAGAGCAGTGGACATTGCGTAGCTTGTACCTTGACTTCAGCAAGGCTTTTGACACTGTCTCCCATAACATCCTCCTAGGCAAGCTCAGGAAGTGTGGGTTAGATGAGTGCACAGTGAGGTGGATTGAGAACTGGCTGAAAGGCAGAGCTCAGAGGGTCGTCCTCAGTGGCACGGAGTCTAGTTGGAGGCCTGTGGCTAGTGGTGTTCCCCAGGGCTCAGTACTGGGACCCATCTTGTTCAACTTATTCATCAATGACCTGGACAAAGGGACAGAGTGCCTCCTCAGCAAGTTTGCTGATGATACCAATCTGGGAGGAGTGGCTGACACACCTGAGGGCTGTGCTGCCATTCAGAGAGACCTGGACAGGCTGGAGAGCTGGGCGGAGAGCAACCTCCTGGGGTTCAACAAGGACAAGTGTATAGTCCTGCACCTAGAGAGGAATAACCCTAGGTACTAGTACAAGCTGGCTGGGGGATGATCTTCTGGAGAGCAGCTCTGCAGAGGAGGACCTGGGAGTGCTGGTGGATGACAAGTTGACCATGAGCCAGCAATGTGCCCTTGTGGCCAAGAAGGCCAATGGTCTCGTGGGGTGCACTGGGAAGAGTGTTGCCAGCAGGTCGAGGGAGGTGATCCTGCCCCTCTACTCAGCCCTGCTGAGGCCTCATCTCGAGTACTGTGTCCAGTTCTGGGCTCCCCAGTCCAAGAGAGACATGGGTCTACTGGAGAGAGACGGGCGTAGGGCTACAAAGATGATCAGAGGGCTGGAGCACCTGCCCTATGAGGAAAGGCTGCAACAGCTGGGCCTGTTTAGCCTGGAGAAGACTGAGGGGGGATCTTGTCAATGTGTACAAGTATGTGAAGGGAGGGTGTCAAGGGGACAGGGACAAACTCTTTTCAGTTGTCCCATGTGGCAGAACAAGAGGCAATGGGCAGAAATTGAACCACAGGAAGTTCCGCCTGAACGTGAAGGGGAATTTCTTCACTGTGAGAGTGACGGAGCACTGGCACAGGTTGCCCAGAGAGGCTGTGGAGTCTCCTTCTCTGGAGGCATTCAAGGCCCCCCTGGATGTAACCCTGTCTAATATGCTCTAGGTGACCCTGCTGAGCAGGGAGGTTGGACTAGATGATCTCCAGAGGTCCTTTCCAACCTTACTGATTCTATGATTCTATGAATTCCTAGCTAGTTCCAGGCAGGAGGGGCCCCAGTCAATGGGACGGTGTACACAGGTCTAAGCATCGGGCTGGAGGCAGCAGTCTGGGAGCTGACTTTGTTGTAAGGCTGAAGACCAGTGAGCTGGGGAAGCAGGAAGAGGAAGCTGAAGACCCTGAAAGCCGGATGGGCCCACCCTACTGCTAGCGAGGAACCAGCAGTAGCCAGAGCAGAACAACACAGGGCTCTGGTCTGCAGGTGAGGAGCTGGGGTGGCAGTATCCCAACAGGATGCCTATCTTATAACTCTTCTCTGGACTGTCCATAGTGGCTGGGCTAGGAAGTTTGGTTTTGTTCCTGTTTTGTAACTATTATAGAAGTTGTACCTAGGGTGTTAGCAGTAATTTGTTTTGGCTTCTCTAGCAAAGCCACTCTTTGTTAATTCATTGAAAATTGTGAGTGTTTATGTAAACCTGGTTAGGGTTACAGCCTATAGAGACCATCAGGCTGGGAAACTGCAGCATTTGAGCCTGAATTCCAGATGTATCCCCAAAATTGAAGTGGATGACAAGGAACTGGTATGCACAACACACATAACAGCACTTTCTAGTAAGGCAGGTTGCATTAATGAACTGCTGGGTGCACCAGGAAAGATTGGCAGAGGTTGTGTGTGCACTGCTTCCAGATTTTGGGGACGTCTCCCAAACGCCATTTTCCTCTAATTTTTGTTCTACTTGCTTTTTAAGCTAATAGTGTTCATTTAGTTCATGTTTACAAGCATTTCTCTGCAACTGTTGGACAGTAACATACTTTTTTTTTTTTTTTTTTTTTTTTTTTTTATGTGAGAGCTGAGATTCTCACTATATTACAAGATTTCAGGAGCTCAGGAGAGTTTCATTAAACAGTGCTATGAGACTTACAAGAACATGACAAGATGCATATATGTATATATGTTCTTATGCTGGATGTAAATCAGGAGTCTCTCCAGTGTGGTGTAGATGCTACCCAGTGGATATGCCTTTTGCTGTCATGGAAATAGATAGAAACGGAAGGCATCTATCATTTTATGAGAGGTGCTCAGCACATTGTAGTAGTAAGTACCAAATTTTCTTCTGCTGCAACCCGCTTTTTCCTTCTACTGCAAACTCTTTCATGATGCATTTAAGTATTTAGATCTCTAGTAGCAGCTGATTAAATTATTATTTAATATTTTGATCGTACAAAGGCCTTAATTAGGCCAAATCTAAGGGTCGCTAAAGATTGTAGCAAGCTGCCTTTAAGATGTAATTATCTGAAAAGCACCCCTTAGGAGGCTGTCTACTCAAGAGTAACAAACTCCTGCCCAGTAATCCTAGGGTTTTCCAGTTAAAAGCATTCCGTACGAAAGGGCATGATCATTGTCCATTCTGTCTCATTCTGGGATTTTTCAGAATAAATGGGCAGGCTATATCACTGTTGTTTGTCCAAAATGCTACATTTGGAACAATCATTAAGCAGCTGTCTGGAGTGGAAGGTTAGGAACAAGGAGATGGTGGTTGGAAATAAAACTTTAATTTTCCCTGTGTGAGAAACAGGGGAAATAACTAATCCTAGCTCTATCGGCCCCCACAGCAACTCCACTGACACAAATGGAGGTGGGGTATTGCATTAAAGCATTACATCACTGGGACAAATCTTAATTGGCTTATTTATGGTTAAGGCAAAGCTAGACGAGCTAGATTCTGATCTCTGTTTCTCTAGTGTAAATTGGGAGTAACTACAGCAAGCAGTGGAGGTCCTCAAGATTTAAGCTAGCATAACCAGGATTAGAGTCTGGCCTCTTTGTTTGTAGCTGTTTTTGGAAGCAGCTGGCTTTTAGAAATTAAGAACGTCACATAAATCACTGGTAACAAAGTGGTTCTGGACTTCAGCCTCCAGCAGCTTCTGACCATCTATCTCTGTAAAACTGATGGTTCTTCATGCAGCTGTTTTGTATCCAAAGGCTTTCAGCCAAGTGGAGTGGACAATCCCATATCTCCTACAGCCTTGAGGAAGTAATGATATTTGTGCAGCACAGGAAACCAGACAGAGGCAGCTAGTGAAATACCAGCTGATCGGAGATGGGACTCTAATAATGGAAATCTGCTAAACATGAAGTGCTCATATCTCATCTACTTAGCTGTAGAGGAAAAATGATATTGGGCAGTATGTAGCTCTGATAACAAAGTAGATCTTTCAGTGACATAGTTCATGACTGTCAGCACAATTCACTGAATACAGCCATATCAGAATATAGCATATGTACATGTGTAAATAAATACATCTCATTCATATTCATGCACCTTGAAAGGAGATATGTAGAGGAATTTGTTGCTCTCTTACGTTAAATGTAGATTTTATTTAAAAATCCCACAACATTATATGTACAAAATAAGCTGAGGCTGCATTGATTTTGGATGTGTGCCCCATGATGATGATTATGGGGTTTTACCCTCTTTGCTTTTGAAAGAGGCCTTGGGGAAAACATATTTGGCTAAACAGTGTCCTGTCTGGGAAAAATAGAAGGGTATGAAGGTGTTTAGACTCATACTGTGTGGTGCAGAGTCCTTTTTTAAGCCCAGACTCTGCTGTTACAGATTAGCTACTCCAAGTCCAATATAGGCTTCATTTCTGGGTAGTATGTTTGAAGAATAGTTTAACTGATACATTATTCTGTTAGAATTACTGTAAGATGATGCCTATTATGGGTAAGACCATTTTCAGTTGCTTAAAATTGCTGTAGCCACACCAGCATCACTTTTCAATGGTTGAAAATTTTGCTCACACCTCCTTTAATGTTAAATTGGAGTAACAGTAAATTGCAATTTACTGTTAATGGTTTTGTCTCCTTCAATATATTACTTGTGCATAGCTTTTGTTCTCTTTTCTGTAATCTCAGATAGGACTTTACTAAAGCACCTAGATGTTAACTTGTCTTAATGAATGTCACGACTCCTGGTATGTATTGTAATGTTTATACTTGAGAAGATCCGGTCTGGTTTATCCAAAAGAAAGCTAAGAGACAACTTGATCATGGTTAGTAATACCTGCGCAGGGAAAGAGCTTTAACAGTTAAAAGAAAAACAAACAAACAAAACAAAACAAAACAAACAAACAAACAAACAAACAAAACCCAGAACTGTAGTGAGCCTGTGAGGTGATACCAGTTCAGATTAGATACAAATGTTTAACCTGGAGGCTAATTAGCCTCTGAAAAACTGTACCCCTGGATTTGATTTATTCTTTGAAATTTGAAGGCTTGGATTTGGGATTGGTTGCTTTTTTTTAAGGACCTGTTCCTGCTCTCAAAAAAGTTGTACAGATTATTGGGCAAGGCCAAAGGTCTGTATGTTTTGCAGGAGGCCAAGACAGATGATTACAAGGGACTAAGCTGAACTAAATTAAGTGAATTATGTTCATCACTTCAATACTTAAGTGTTTCAGTCTGACTGAAGATAGGCAGACATGTTTTTCTTTATGCCTTATACAAAAATCCCCAGGCACACATTTTGGTGGATTCCTTTGATGCTTTTTTGTATATTCTCAGCTTCCAGAGATGACTGTTCTGTTTTCTTCTGTTTTGGAAAGCTATCTCTCATGTATATAAAGTATTTCATTTGAATGCAGGTTGCAAAGATAAAACTTACTGGCACTACCAATGAATGCCTAACATGGTAGCTGGAGGCTGTGTGGTGATGTCAATTTGCACAAATGAAAACTAAAATTCTGAATATATGAGGTCATCAACAGCTCAGTTTTATAGGCTGAAAAAAGGACATCTGTTCCCCTAGCTAGAGGATGGATCAAATACAGATTTGGAAAGAAATTTTTGATTTGTAAATGTAGTTCCCTGCACTTGTCTGTTTTCTTTGGAAGTGTCTTTCTCAAATGTTGGGAGATCCTGCTATTGCTCTATTCATCAGCTAGCTAGAGCCACACAGGAGGTTGGGTAGCTGCTCTGCCTAAAGCTTATTAAAAGCTTTTTGTTATGAGTATCTGGCAGGATTTGCAAAGGCTGTCCTAGTGCAGAAGCAACAGGAGTCAGGAACATAGGGGAAAGGCAGTGCTACTGCAACATGGCAATGGAGCTGCTGGCATCCAAAAAAACTAGAGAGGTTGTAATAGAAAAAGAAATACTTTAAAAAATTTTGTTTGTGAGTGGGGGCTGAGTGGCTGTTAGAAAACCAGGGCATTAAACATTGTTCTTCTTCTCTAAGAAAATCCTTTCCAAAGGGTGGAGCTGAAAAATATCTCAACGTTACAGTTAGCGTTTCAGTAAAATATTGTTACAGGGCAGAGGTCTCTGCACATGAAATTGCTCTTGACTCTCTGTCTTTCATGGAAATTCTGGCACTTCATTAAATGGATCAAAATTTGGCCTGGACGTCAGCTGTAGCGTGAGCTTTTAAATACTTTCAGTTTTATGGGAGAGAGTTGTGATTTCTCTGAAGGAGAAGGGAACCATGAAATGTCCCATGGGGAGCAGGAAGAGCATGTGAAGGAGTGCTGTGTCTCCCCTACATAAGAGCAGTTTTGGAAAGGATATAGTGTCCACCCAGAAACTGCTTGAGGACTGGTGCTGCTTGTCCCCATCCTGGAGGGATGTGGGCTGTGTGTGGTGATGGGATGCTCCTACCATGGTGTGCCCATGCAGGGTGCACCAAGCAGAAAAGCAGAGGGAATCCCTTTCTGGAAAAAGGGGTGCTGCATTGGCACTTGTGCAAGGGAGGGCTGAGGAAAACTGAGACCGTGCTGGAGCAAGGGCAAGTTCCAAAGGGGGCTCCAGTCTATGTCCCTACTATGAGCTCACTGCATCTGTGGTCTCGGCCTTTCCCCTACCATCTCCATCTTCAAGCCTCTATCTGCAAAAAGAATCATGGAACTGGAAGGTCTTCAGGGCAGAGGCTGTGTTTCATTATGTATCTGGCACTGGGAAACCCTCCTTTTGCAGGACCTCTGGGCATTACTGTAATGCAGATAGTAATTGACCAGATTATTTTTTAAAGCAGCAACTTGGCAGAGCGCTGAAGAAATATGCACAGATAAAGCAACTTGTGATTTTGAAAGCAAGCCCCCTTACTTATTTTGAAACAGTGACCCTGCTTGTTCTGCAGACATGCCTTGCCTGAAAATGCCAAATGTAACTATTTTGGGTTGGGGAAGTTTCCTAGTATTTCAGAACTTTAGATTTAACATTTTTCTTCTTTTATGATGGATGAAAGCAGGATCTTCCCAGTTCTTTTATAAGCACATAGACTGATCTTGAACAGCCAGTAGCCCTGAAATGAGGAAAATCCTACTCAGGATACACAAGAGAATGTTTCGGCTCTTCCACTAAAACAGGAGCAGAAGAGCCCTAGTGCTTATATCCCACGTGTGTGCTGTAAACCCTGCATGCTCTGCCCACTGTTGCCCTTAGATCTGTCCTGAAGCAATGCAGACAAGGTGCAGAATCTACTTGGGATCCTAGCAGTCATTCCCTAGCTTTTGTCAGAACCAATGCATTTCCATGAACACTTTTGGTTTTGAGATATTGGCACATTTTGATTTTTAAAAATCCTAAAGAATGTTAGCATTTTTTACATTTTTAATTTATTACAGAAAATGAAGGTGGGAAGAGTTTAAAAAATGTGACTGATGTTGCAAAGAGGTCAATGCCAGAGGCATGAACACAAGACAGTGCCAGCTATATCCCATTCTGATGTGCTGCACAATGGACCATTGTCCAGGAACCAATTTTATTTTAGGAGCTGAAAAACTCTTTATTTTGTGATTTTTTTTCTGTCTGCAATTATTCATGGCTTTTCACATTTCATTGTTATTTGTGAGGTTGTGCAGATACGGCATGTTAAACACTTTTGTGAAGCACCTTTTCATACAAACTACATGAAGTGATTGAGACTAGAGGAGTTCAGACACATCTTAATATACTGATTGTCTTCTCTATTACCACAAATAATGAAAGTTATTATTTTTCTGGGAAGGATGAAGCTCTTTGATCATCACTTGAAGAAAAAAGAAGATAAATAAAAGTAGCATAAGTAGCATCTGGAATACCAGTCCATAGCAGAGACCTCTTGGGTTCAGTTTTGGTTTCTGGGTACGGTCTCCCTGGTATACCTCCACTGATTTTGCAGGAATTTTTGATGTCTTAAGTGATAACAAACAAGACCAGAAATAATACCTGGATAATAACCCTTCAGCATTTCTCTGTCTTTCTCCTTATTGGATTTGGCCTATTAGATTTGCTGGCTGTTGGGTGCTACAAGACAATGTCCATTTCCTGACTTTTCACGTTTCTGTCTTTTTCAATATGCCCTTTTCCCTGACCTTGATTAAAAAAAGCCTTTGTTGTGATTACTTCCCATTTTTTAAATATCTCGAGAAGTCATAGCATATACCCCTTTGTGTGTCCTCCCTCACTGCTGACCTGTGATCCTTGGGGAGGAGCTGGCTGGAGACCTGCACCAGCTCAGCACATTCAGAAAGTAGCAGAAGCAGAGGCAGAGGGAAACCAATGATGTCCCCTCCCTGATATTTTCCCTAGGAGTGGTCTCTGCTTTCTTTTTCAGCCCCTGGTGCTGTCTCCTTTCCATCTCCCCTGTGGCTCTGGAGCTGCCTCTTTGGCAGCTTAGTGATTTAAGGATTTTTATCTTAACTGTGCTGACTCTGTGCATGCTCTTAGCCTGTGGCAAACGTGAGGTAAACCAGGTTACATTAAATCTCAAACAAAAGCGGCAGAAGTTTAACACTTCTCACCTTATGATGGCCAGGGGGTAAAAGCATATACACATACTCAGCTACCTTGGCTCAGCTGGCATGCTTTAATCTGCTGAGTTGTGGTAACCAGTGTTATTTGAGCCCTCTAGTCCAGTGATGGCATAGGTTAAAAAAAAAACAAAAAACAAAACAAAAAAAAAAAAAAATCTCTGATAAATGCTGCCAGTTGCACTGTGTCATTCACATCAAGGTTAACATTTCCAAAACATGCAAATGACTTATGAGACCAAATTCCATTTATGATTAGACTTTGTGGCTCCTAACTGCTTTAATTATTTTGAGAAATTAGGTTTTGGCCCAAGGTTTCAAAAAACATCAGAAATGCTTAGCATAAAAAACAATGGAATACAGACTTCTGAACTACTTCAGTGGCTTTGAAAGTGTTGCTCATTTATTTTCTTCTTTGAAGCAATAAGAAAGAGTGATAAATCTGTTGTGCAGAAAAGGAGTTTCCATCACAGGCCATGTCTTGCAGTGCAGATTACAGAATAAGATACTTGTAAGACGTGTCTCTTAACAGAGTAGCTTAACTAGTGATGCACTTGATTAAAGAGTGTTCTCCAGATTTGTCACCTCTTCTTCAGCCAGTGCTCTCAGGAAGTCAAGAATTAACTTGTCTGAAAGTGGTGAGAAATACAGCACAACAGATGCACAAATCTGTGAGTTCAGTCACTGCTGGTCCTCTGCCCATGACAGTACCAGCTCTTAAGGGAATGTTATTGAAATGTTTAAAAGCAGTTGACTCCTCGGAGATGTAAATATCACAGGTAGGCTATAACAATCAATGGGATAATTTGGAGGACTAGTTGCAAGTACAATAATAGAAAACAGGTTTCCATGACCTACTCCTTTATTCCTCTGCCTTCTGCCGGCCTGGATGTGGGACTCCTGTGGTGGTATTGCTGAAGTCGTTTTACCTGGCTTGGCAGAGGGCCAGGGACTTCACGGAGAGGGGGGAGGTTTTGTGCTACTGCTTGTAGTGGCAAATAAGTTTCAGAAGGGGGAGCCAATGTCTTCTCCAGCCTGACAGCTTCACTTTTCTCTTTCTTCCCCAGTCATTTTCATATCTATAAAAGATAGAAAACTGAGAAGGAGAAACAAATTAAGTGGGTTAAAGAACAGGAGTGTAAAGACCATTGCCTGTCAGATAGCAAAAATACCTCTATGAGCCTCCCCACCCTGCCAGGTCTCTTGCCTTCAAAGGCCAGAGGTTGAGGGAGGAAGAAGGCTTCCTCGGGCAGCCACAGCAGAAAACCAGCTGGAAGTCTTGTGACCACCCAGTACACAGGTGCCTGTCTTCCCAGCATCTTCCTGTCAGGGTGTCAAAATCACAGAGTAGTTTCCTCTGCAGTACACAAGCATGAGCTGTCTCTTAGGGAACATGGTTCAGTAGGAGGTACCCCATACAGCCTTAACATCAAAACAAACAACACTCATGCAGAAGCACTCCAATTATGCCCTTTGCCCACACACTTCATAACTATCACCCATTTTACTTCTCAGTGTAGTTCTTAATGACTGAAACAAAAGGCAAGAGAGATACCGCTAATGAGGTGCAGAGAGATAGACTCTATTGCATTTTGCACATATGTAACCAGCAGGCTTTGCAGAGCTCCAGGAGAAAACATATGCTATGACATTAGTCAGCTTAAAAAAATGCCTGAACTTCTCAAAAAAATGTTGTTCCTTGTGAATATTGTGGTATGTTGTCCGCTCACCCCCAACTTGGAAGTGAGCTGTGGCGGAGAGATATTTGAAGGAGACTGTGGTTTATATTACAGCTGCTAAGATAACCAAGAGCTTTCAAAAAGAATCTCAGCTAGTGAAGCTTGTTTTACAATACCAAACTCTAAGGAGAAGGGGGGGGGGAAAGTAAGTTTGTTTTCTACACTACCCCTTTATCTTGGTGTCAAATATATCCCCTGGGAAAGGAAAACATTTAACCAGCAGATCCCATGGACACACACACAAATGCGTGCACTCCCCCCCCCCCACACACACATGTGCAGTTTTTTCCCCATTAAGCTACATCAGCGACCAGCGAGTGGCACTGCTCTGTCTGCTGCAAGAGAGCTAGAGGTCTGGCAGGCAGGGAAAAGCCCAGTAATAAGGCACTTTGGATGCAATATTAGAATCCCAGGTACTGTGAAGTAATCTGGGGTCATGAAAGACACAAACTGCACACTGCAGGTGAAGTAGTGTTCAGTTATGGTTGAGAGTACCTTCATGAGTAAGATAATTGCAGCAAAAGAGGACCTATTAGATGTCATCATGATGCTGGTTAAGTAAAAAGTCTACTTTTGCAGCTCTTCTCCATAGCATGTCTCTCCCTCTCTGTCTCTTCCTCTCTGTCAAGGTCTTTTCTTTCATGTTGGTTTCCCAACCTCTCGTCTCTTTCAAGTACCCCAATCTTTTTCTCCACAGTAATGTAATCAACCAAAATAAAACATAGAAAGTATTTAACTAAATAAAATATGCTTCCAAACCGAATCATGTTATTTCCTAGTTATTTTAAAAAGCATTGTCTCTTTTGAGTATTTTCTTCTCTCCGTAGCTGTTCATCCCTTCTGCTCCTAATGTGGTGAAAATCACAGTTTATACCTGAAATGCAGATCAGACCAAACCATATCAATGCATTAGACTTCTTCCCAGCTCAGAACATTTCTATTTCTTGGAACTTTTTCTGGAAGTGGGACTGGTGCTTCAGCAGATGTAAATCAGCACGAGTTTTTTGCAGCCAAATGATTTACAGTGATAGCAAGCATAGATATAATCTCAATGTGTTTTAATTGATTTTCTGTCTATGCAAGACTATCCAAATTTCAGCAAACTTGAAGAACTTTTGAGTTTTTAGTTTCATTAGACAAAAACATGATGGACTGCAGTCCAAATATATCTCCTACATCCTCTCATCCACTGATTTTGTTATTTCATCAGCCTACTTGCCATCTAAATGACAATGGTGTCATTATGTTCTGCCTGACTGTTGAGGTTTAGTGTGCCTATCACCAGCACCAGATGTTTCATACATGTTCACCAGTGCCAGCAGTTCTCTTTCCTGCTACTTATCAATAGTTTATACTCATAGGATATTCTTTCCTTTATAGAGAACTCAGGCTTATTGTCTGTGTTCTGAAGTTGATGATTCATTTTGAAAAGGAGTTCCCTGTTGCTCATTTTAACTCAAGAATAACTTTCCTCCTCCTTGTCCATATTTGCTAATGGATTTTGTTCCCCCCCAGCAGTTAATCATGTGTGAATGCTTGAATTAACTTGAAGGTCTTTTCTATAACTGGTGGTTGTTGGGAATCTTTGGCAATGAACATTAATGGAGATGAATGTGAACTTTATTTTTGTTGTTATTATTATGGATCATGCTTTTGCTGCAGCAATGCCAAGGGACTTCAGCAAAGTCGGGGTCCCCTCTATACAACTAGTGCATGCTCTTGCACAGAAATTGCAGCCTTCAAGAAGAGATGCGCTCATGCACAAGAGAAATAAATGACTGAGGGGGGAGTAGTTAAAGGTAGAAAACAAAAATATCAGGGTAGTTCCAGAGAACACACAGATACTCCTCAGAAAAGTAAAAAACCATCTCTGTAGGAATTATTACACTGTATCGGGTTAGATGTCTGTATAGTTGGGTGTCTTTAAAAAGAGCTGGTAACATAAAATATAAGGTACCACACTGCACCAACATACTTGTGAGGGAAGTTTCTTCCTTGCCACCAATAGTTAATGAATCTTGTATCCATTTTTCTCTTTATTATCAAATTTTATTGTTTAAAATATCTAATCATTCTCTCACTTCTGAAACTTACTGTGGAAAATCACTGTGGAAATGAGTTTTCAGAAAAGGTCATTTTTAACACACCAATTCTGGCATTACTTAGTACCTTAGTTTTGGAAAACAGCTGCTCAGTGAGAGCTATATTTCAAATCCTTCTGCAACAGGATTTAAATACTTTATCTGTGTTTTAACATAGGCAGGTAACTTAAAAATGACATTTTTATGAATTACTTTTGCAAAATGTTTATCTGGAGTCACTGACCCTGGGGTAATTTATCAACCCTAGTGATTTTTAACTGGATCTAAAAGGGAGTCCCTCATTCTTAAACTAACTGCCAGTTATTTAGTTGAGATGAAATACTTTTACAGTGATACAGGGCTAAAGGCCATCTTTTCAAAGGTATGTAGGCACCTAAATATACAGATAGGCACTATGCAGGTTTTATAAAAGTGTCAAGGCAGCCAAGGTGTTCTTGAAAATCCTGTGGGTGTTCAGTTGTGCCTCTAGGTGCCCATGTACCTTTGACAGCCCTATCCCAGGAGCAGCTCTTTCCTTAACATTATTGTAAGGTAATGATTCATGTTTACTTAAGGATTTCAGGATTTTCCAGGAAACATACTGATGCCTAGAAATTCTGTTTTCAATGCATACCACATATACTCAGTTATTATCTTCCTACTCCAAAGGAACTTGGTGGTAAGTTAACAAGATCCTCAGATAGTTTAAACTGTCATACTAATTAGCAGACACATACTAGTTTGCAACACATGAAAGTCTAGCTGATACCTAGGCAATCATAGGGCCACTTGTTCAATGCAGTACAATTCTTTTAATACAAATCCTTACCTTGTATTACAATGCTAAAAAAGTGTAAGTCTGAAGAGAATTAAGAGAGGAAGAAAAGGGACAGTAAACATATGAGCTGGTAAAAGAAAATATTTCAGATTCCTGTATATATCTTCTGGTGCCGCAGAAGTGAAACAGATCGTTTATCTATACTTTATATAGGTATCAGAGCACAGGAAGGCTTCAGAAAGAACAGAACAGGAGCTTAGTATCATTCTTGGGCTAATCATACTGGTTGACTTCCTATCCTTTTGTTTTCTCACTTGTGCACTGGAGGTTGCACTGATCCTACCTGTAGAATATTTTGAGAGTTCTGAATGAGAAGTGCTGGGTCAACCCCCAACCAGATTTTATTCAGTAAAACTTGTGATTTCTTGGGGACAATGTTGGGGGTTTGCTATGATCAAACTTAATTTTTTCTCTGACAGGTTAGAGCTAAGGAATAGGTGAAATTCTGAGGCTTATAATAGGACCAGCTTGGATGATATAATGGTCTCCTCTTTCCTCAAATTGTAAGTAGACAATGGTAAGTTTTCTTTATTGTTTTGTTGTCTAGTAAAAGGATGTCTTTGAGCTACTCTGAAATCCTCAAAAAGCACAGGAAATTGTATGAAATATTCCAAAGTTTTCCCCAAAGAGGAGAAATTCTCTGATGGTATCTTCTGTATGTGTGTGACTATGGGACACCTCTCAGGCAATCTGAGGTTATGGGTGCCAGCATAGGAAGAGTAGTCAAATTTCTTCAGCCACAAACAAACCAAGTACTTCTGTGCATGCACAAGTACATGCACACACATTTCTTGTGTTGGCTATGAATTCTTTTAGGGGAATGAATACAATTTTCAATAGTTGCTATTTGACAGACTTTTATAAAGCCTACTAATGCCCATCTTTGTTTTTAAGCATCCACAAATCTGAAATATCTGGCTTAAAAAATCATAATCAGCATGTTTTGTATTAAATACCTTTGCAGTGTAAAGATGACAATGATTGTGTAAAATGTATGGTATATAGGGAAAACAGAGTTTCTAGGTGTTAATCATGATTCCTGAAAGAACTGAAAGTAGAGGGAAAAACCACGAATCTCATTGATTATTCTTAGAATTTAAATCCTTTAGGAGACAGAGAATTTTGAAAATGTGACTTTGTACTCTAATAATTTCTGAGAATGTCTGTGTATATTCAGAGGGTTCATGAGAAATATTTTCTTGTTTCAGATCTTACTCCTTAATCACCAGAAGATGAAGCAAAGCTCTATCCTTCCTTAGCTTTGAGCACAATTGTGAAGCTTGTCAACATCAGTGCAGTTCCAGCCTTATTTTTATCAGCCCTAACTTCCAAGACTCTCTTATAGAAGCTACATCTAGTTGCAGAAATGAGTATTTATATATAATTCATCAGTTAATGCTTGTGAAGTAATCTGCAGTTCTGAAGGCTGCAATGGAAGGACTGCACTGTCTGATTTGGCAGCAGGAAACCTGAATTCTGACTGGACAAAGCCTTCTGCATTGCTTAATCTTACAGGCACGGGAAACTATATCGTCTTCAATGAAAACTTTTTGTGAGTAAAGTTAAGCATCGAGCTGTGTTGAATGATACATGAAGGTTATTCTAAGAGGAGACTGAGCTGTTTATTTGTACTAGTCTAATAGTTTGTAGCAAATTATTTAGGATTTTCTGAAATAATATTAACATTGGTTTGTTTTTGGCATATGTCATAGTATTGACTCTAACGTAATTACGATGAAGGATGAATCTTCTGATGTTCATTTCAGTAATGTGTCCCTGTGTTCTTAATATTAAATTGCTTTTTTCAAGAATCACCAGTAAATACAGGAAATAAATACATCTTAAACTGTTCTTGGTCACTTAAACTTGCACTGAAGTGACACAGATTGAACACATGTAGGGAACCCATTGCCTTGTTAGTACATATTACCTGTAATTTCTCATTTGTTTCCTGCCTTTCCACTAAAAAAAAAAAAAAAATGTCCTGGACATGTTCCTCTCTTTGCTTTCTCTCCTGTTTCTGTGTAGATTCCCTTCTTTTCCTGCAACGATCTTTCTTTCCTTGTTTCAATGTATGTCTTCTACAGGTCCTGCTTTCCCTCTTCTCCTTCAGTACTTGGACTCAATGTGTGCACTTGTTGCTGTACAGAGTCTTACTTTCCTCACTCTGGCCTTCATCCCATTTTTCATTTCTGTACTTCTGTTATGCTCCTTCCCCTCTCCCGTTCTCCCCTACCCAACTTTCCCCAGGTTCTTCCAGCTTTTTAGCTCTTTCCTCCCCTCCCCACCCACCCTTTCTCTCTTTAAAAATTTAATTGGCATGCTTTCTTCTAGCTCTTTTAAAAAGCCTTATTTTTTTTTCTTCTCTCTTTTCAACTTCTTCCTTCAATGGCAGTCACACCAGTTCTGCTTTCCCGAATACAGAGTAATAGCAGCTGTGGTGCAGGAAAGCATCTGAAAAGAAAATGCTAATAGGGGTTTTTTAGTAAAGTGTAAAAAGCTTTGATAAAAAAAAAAAGCTACACCTCAAATACAAACTATAGCACAGACTATTGCTTCTTGAGAACTTCTTTCGAGTGTATGTAGTAGCAAAGTAGACTACGTAACCTCATGTGTAAGTTACCTGCCTTTTAAAGTTACAGGTATGCTTGAATTAGCGCATTCATCACAAATGAACAAAGAACCTAATGTGTTTGTATAATGATGTTTATGCTGTGCCTGATATCAAAACCATAATTAGTGAGCAAGGCCATTTTACAGAAGTACAGCAGATGTACCAAGCATGCTACTATTCCACTCATTTCAGCTTATTTATCTGAACTAACTAGCGAAGTCAGGTTTCAGCCTTGGATAGATCAATATTTCCATGGAGGTAGCATGGCTACCCATGTGGGAAAAAGAAGCAAGTGCCATAGGCTCAGTAGACCAGTTACAACAAAGCAGCTTATTTCCTGTAGGAAACAGAGAGAAAACTATTTGAAATCTTTCAATAGAAAATAAAATATTCAAAAATCTCCTTGGTGCTGAATATTTTTGTACTATATAGAGAACACGACCATTTGCTGATCATTTGCTGGTAGATACTCTATAAGCAGAAACATACAAGTAAATGGTAAAGTAAATGGCAAATAAATGGTTTCTCAAAAATTCCTTATCCACAGAGCAACTTTAAAAAGATTTTGTTCGCTCTTATGAAAAATGTTGGCATAACAAAAATTAGAAGATTTGATAGATTGTTTTCTGTTAATTCTTCTGCTTTTCAAAAGAAGATTTAGGGACCAGGAATCTATTTTTTTTTTTCTTCAGCAACTGAAGGTGTCTAATCTCTTAGCTCTAAACTTTAAAAAATAGAAAAATTTTTGCAAGAAGGAAAATTTTCAGAAAAATACCTTTTGTAGGAAAAACTCTTTAAAAATATTTTATGTAGTAAAAGGCCAGGTAATTCTGTTTATCACCTGAAGGCTTAGCCCTTAATTATTTCATGTGTTTTGATCTCTGTTTAAACAGAAGAAAAAAAAAAAATCTTAACCATGTCTTCTAGGACAGAATGAAAATTTTATCTGTCTCCTACCCTACCTTGTCCCAAGGTCTTTTGTGCACACAGCAAATTTAACCTGCTCTCCTTGCACACTCTGAGTTCCTTGAGTTTGGAGGAATTTGGTGGGCTGAGAATGCCTAACTGAGGCTAAGCCATAAAAATGGAGAGTTGCTGGGAAACGGGAAGCTTGGATCATGTCTCAGCAGAGACCAAGTGGTCAGAGAAGGGAGTCATGGTGGCCTTACCTGTGAAATGGGCCCCATGCAGAGTGGAACAGCACCTCCCTTTGGGGAGCAGGCCAAGAGGCTGAGGTTAAAAGTGCTATAATTGAATTCTTGCAGGAGTAGATTTTGCTGTCTCAGTGGTAACTCTTTGCACACAGACACTGTGGAATAAGTTGCTAAGTGTTTATTAAGAGGGGAAAGGGAAGGGAAAAGAAACTGAAGGGAAAATGCTACTTAAAAAGGCAGAATACTCCTCTTTTCACTAAAGCTGGGGGAACTGGGGCTAAGCAAGGTCCTTATAACCTGTCTAGTAAGTTATAAAGGATGTTTTCCCTCTCTAATTGGTTTTTGTGTGTTAGGAAACAGTGATTAAAAAACTGAATCAAGGGCTTAACCCTTGACTGTGTCTCCATGTTGGCCACTATTTAACAGGAAGCGCTGCAATGGAGGGCATGGTGGGGCCCAGCAGAGTTCATGCTGGACACCTCTCCTAGTCCGAGGTGTAGTCTGCTGTGGGATTAGGTGGCATGGAAGGAAGAAGAGCACTGAGGATGAATAGAGCATTTGACCAGCCACTGAGGCCATCCAGCTACTCTCTGAGTTCTTTGTCAGGGCCAAAAAAGGCTTCATATCATTACACTGGCATTCACTTGCCCAGTCTCATTATTAGGTACATGAGCTGTGGGAACTAAATCCATGACAAAAAAAAAAAAAAAAAAAAAAAAAAGAGAGAGAGAGAAGGGGGGCAGGGGATGGAATTGGCACACACAAGAAAAGACTTTCCCAGCTAACATTTTATGGCTAACTAAAAACAATCATCAAAAAGTTCCCCCACAGACTTAAAGCTTCAGCAAAAGTTTGTTTCACGTATGCACTTGCCCTGTTACATGAACACATAAACAGCCTTAAAGACACACACCCTCTAATGCTAGGACAGGCAGTGGGCAAGGGGCCTGGGAGAAGTACTCCATTATCTTTAAATGAAAATTTTTCTTTCTCTCCTTTCTTTAATAATAATGCTTAAAAAAGACTATGCCAATATGAAATAAATAATATTTGTATAACCTTAAAAAAAGAAGGATATCAGAGGACAACAATGTCAGTCTGAGCCTCTCAAGAAAACAAGTGGTTTTGTGGGACTTTTTTTTAACTGTTATTGTTACCTGTTATACAGGTCAAAAAGTGAAAAATTACTTGAGGAGCAGATCTTCATACAAAAAGTTCTTGCTAAACACCAATAAATTGTCTTTATGAACATCTATGAAATCTTTCCTGAAATATATCCTTACCACAACAGCAACAAAATATGGGACAATCTTTGGAGGTTCCTCAGCTGCTTCAGAACCCATGCCACGTTTTCAAAGGGATGGGAACATGCAGACATACTTACTCAGATAACTTCCTTGTTGTTATGACTTTCAGTGGTCCTTGCATGTTTGGTAAGCTGGGCTCTTCTATTGTTCTCTGGAATATATTGGTTAGTTTTCTTTGAGCCTCATATTGATGGCTTACAGACTGCCAGCAATCCATGTAAGGTTAACAAACATTGCCCAACTTAAAACAGAAACTGCTACTGGATCAGCAGCTCAATTCATAGGCTTCTGATTTTTTTATCAGAAGAGCTTTTTTTCTTTCTTAATATTTCCTAATGCTGAGATCTTTTTAAAGCTGTATTATGATCTCCCTAGGAAGTGATAAAAATTCTAGTCATGTGAACATGAGCAGGACACATCTCAGGTGGACAGATTGCAGGAAATAATGCATTATTGACAGAAAAGACAAAGAAGACTTCTCTTCCCTTGGTACATATGCAATGATTCTCTTTCAGTTACCATACATCAGAAATAGATCCCTAAAGCCAGTGGGTCAAGCTAGATAGAATGAGAGGGAAGTAAATCAGGTTCAATCATTCTCTGTCATGAGTTCCTGCCATTGGCTGCTGCTGTGAGCCAGGCACCTACAACAAAAATGTTGGGAGTGTCAGGGAGCAGCAGGAGTGTGCTGATTCCTGAGGGAAGGTGATCTAGGAGCTGAGGGAAACAGCAAGGCAGACAGGGCAGAATGTCACTGACACAGGTGCGGGCCTGCAGTATCAGAATGTGAAGGGCCATGCAGCTATGGCAGTGGTGAGCACGGTCAGCCAATAATTCAGTGATTGCCAGACAAATATGGGATGATGAGGCAGGTTTGAAGTCAAGTCAAGGTCTGAATCAGTGAAGTACGTGGCCAGGAACAAGGATAGCTGCAATGTAGCTCAGGCAAGGACTAAGGTTCAAGGCTCACATTTAAAAGCAACTACTGAGAAAAGTGGAGAGGCTTCTTACAGCTCTTCTGCACACAGCTCTTTCCCAGAAGTCTGATCTGAAGTTACACACCTGAATCATAGAAGATCTGGCCTCAGGAACAGGCAACCAAACCATGGAGGCTGCACTTGGGGTCCTAGTAAGGAGCTGGATAAGAGCAAAGTTAGCACCTCTTCTACTTCCATAAACCTGCATGGAAAATAGTGGGAGGCACCTAAGTGTGCCTCTCTGGACACCCATCGGCTTTACTGCAGCTCTGGCAGCAGATTGCTGGAAGTTTGTCTTTTCAGGCTGAGGCTATACAGTGGAAGCTGTCACTCCTGTGGACACCACTGGTTCAGCAAGCCTTCAGCCTCCTGCACTGGCATCCTCTGTGGGTGCTCCATACTTCCATCCAGGCAGCTAAGAAGAATCTCCCATGTAGAGATATCGTGTCCATACGGGAGCCTCAGGTTGTGCTTGTGTGTCATTGTACAATCAAATCTGTGGATAGCAAAAATGAACTCTGTAATCTGTTTTCCGTTTGCTTGCCCTTACCTCCTATGGACATTGAACATGATGTGACCTGGAACAGATGCAAATTTAGGCAATGTGCTATTTGAGCAATATTCTTGTACATGTCTAATTCAAATATGTATCAGAAGTTCTAATCCCTGTTTTCTTCAGCTCTCCTGAATGTTGTCTGTAATGCCAGTGTGGGAGTGAGCACAGTCATAGCAGAAGGCTTATCGCTCAGCATTTCCCCTTGAGGGCATGTTTCTTAGAGATAAAAGTGTGTTTCAGACTGGCAGGCTGAAATGAAGAACTCTTACAGTACTCTGACTCTTAATCAAACAGATGGCAAGGGGAGAATGTATCTCAATGAGGGATCAACACATTAGCAGACCAAGGTATTTAAGCAACTTTTGTACTCCTCCTGCTAGAGAAGCGCTTATGAAATAGCAGATCATAAGCAATAAATTCTTCTGTCTCCTATTGTCAGGTGGTATTGTTGAACCTTGCTCAGACAAATGCTAGATTTTGAGAGAAATTAATGAGTAAATTGTCATGCATGTTTTTTGAAACAGCCCCAGTGATCAAACACAAGGGTATTTGTTTGGTTACAGACCATACAATTAAGTTAGCTTTCATAAAAGCAGTAAACCAGTATCTGAAACTGACAAAACAAGACAATATCACAAACTGATCAGAACTCCAAAACTCCAAAAAACATTTCTGTCTCATCCCACCAGCAGCTCATATTTTCTCCAAAAGAGAACTAAGATTTTTTGAAAAAAAAAAGTAGCGTGGCTAGGATATGTATGTTTTGAAGCATTTCTCAGGTTGCCACTGAAATTAACATGTGGAGATTAAAAAAATAAAATAAAGTCTGGTATTCTGAACCGAGAATTTTTTTCATCCCAACTGTAGCAAGAATCTTTTGGGTCTTCTGTCATTAAGAACTGCTAAGTGATGTGTTAATACATGTTGATTTCAAATGTTTATAGCCTTCCAAAATGCTCTCTTTCTGGGAGGACAAAACTTCATAGACTGGCAAAAGGTGAGTTTCTGTGAAGTTTTGAATGACAAACATGCTGTTCTCTTAGAAGTTTTTGAAGAAAAAAATGTTTCTCATTAAAAAGAAATACTGACTTGATTTTGATATGAGAATAATAAAAGCTACTCAATAGTTATAATTTGCCATAGTAAGTACCTTCTCATTAATGTTTCATTCTTTTTGCTAATGTGCAAAAGTCTTGAGGGTGGAGTAAGATCACTTCCTGCACAATGTGAATGTGCAGACATACCACATCTGTGAGGCTGGATTTAGCTTTTATACTAACTTAATTCTGAAGGTGCATTGAAGATTTTACTGAGCAGAAGGAATCCTTTCCATTTAAGCTGTATTAACTAACAGAGATGTAATATACACAAATATATGTGCAGGTTATGGGAGAACTGAACAAAAGTGGAGGTGTCCCAGATCTTCCTTCAGAACTTGTTTCTGATTAAACACATGCTGCTTTTGAAGAGTCTTTATTTCCTGGGAAAATAAAAAAGACAGTTTTTTTTTAAATTTAAGTTGCTGCTTCTTTTTTGGCTGGAAGTTTTCACTTATCATCACCAATCAATGAGGAAAATGGAGATGCTCTTATTTTTATCAAATTTCAGGTGTCCTAACATTTCCTGACTAGTAATATGTTAGTATCTCAGAATTTTACTACAGCAAGCTGTTCATACGCTGCTCCAATGTATCAACTCCCATTAAGTATTAGCCAGAGGCATGGGTTTACTGTAGGCATTATAAAAAGCTTTGGGCCTCCCTCCCCCTGAGCACTTACCTGTGCACCAGGTACTCTCATATCATGTAATGCTGTTGCTGCCATCTCCCTGTTGAGGCTGCATTGGCCCAGGGTACAAAAAGTGTGTGGAGTTTCCAAACCAAGCTTCTTTTACCATTTTTTTTCCATTTTATAAAAACAAACTAGAAAATGAAATAATCATTTTTATTTTTTCAAAGAGACTTATTGCAAAAATATTTTCTTTAGCTACTCAATCTTTTTCATGTCCTAACCTCATGAGAGACCATTCATACATGTATTTCAGGCTAAGAAAACTCCTTCCAGAATGTGATTCAATAAACATGATTTGAACTCTATATTCAATAACAGAAGATAAACAGTGTTGGAAGAAATAATTTAACTGATGCATTTACATTCCCTTGATTTACAAATTACAATCATATATTTGTGCTGAATTTCAGTTTCTGTTGGGAAACACAGCTTCATGATGTATAACATTGTAACATGTTTGTTTGGATGGCATCAACTTCGTTTTAGGTTTCAACAAAAATGTCTGTCCATTCTAACACTGAGCAACTAGGTATGATTAATGCAACTCTATTTTCCACCATCAGGCCTTAAGCTTCCAAAGGAGAGACATAGCTTTTGAACATATCAGAAAATATTTGATCTGACTTTTGCAGGACATGTTATTGTGTGTGATTAAATCATAATTTATATCTTAATTCTGTCTTTGCATTCTTGAAACAAAACAATCTTCATACTTGGATTTAACTTTGATATTTCTGAGTAATAAAACAGTTCAGCAGAATATTTCAAAAAGTTTCATCTTTGACTTCTCTTTAGAAACCAAAATGTTTTGAAATTTTAGAAATTGCTGTGAAATAGCATTCTTGTTTTCTGACTAGATCTGCAAATTGTCTCGTCAACTTCTTTAAAATTAATCTACATCAGTGTGATGATCCATAACTCAATTATCAACATAAGTATTTTTTTGCAAATATTTGAATATCAGAGTTAATGTTTCTGTTCCCTGATGAATATAAGTTTTGCAGTTAGGTTTCTAAAACAAATCACAAATGTGCATTATAATTACTTTACAGAACTATTCTTTAATATTTATTTAGGATTTGTGCTACAACAGAAAAATGTTTTCAGAAAAACTTTAATGTATTGATTACTGTGAAGATGAAGCACGAAGGAAATGCAGAATTCAAAGTGCTGTGTATTGAGAAAGGTGAATGAAAACTTGCCAAAAAATTACCATATTTCGGCTTAAAAACACAGGTATCTACCTATTAGGTAGATGTTAATCAGTCTTACCTCATGAATGCCAATTGATCTGAAAATGAGTCAGTAACTAACAATGACAATAACTGCTATTACTAAAACTGTGCCTGTTGTAATTGTACAAGTTTTTTTCTTTTTTTTTCCTTTCATGATGTGACCCTCTTTATTTTGCTTTCAATTCAGAACTTGATCTAATTCCAGGAATGTCTAAAATCATTTGCTATATTTTTTCTACTGGGAAAAAATATCTCTCAACTTACTGTTAGCTCCCTGGTCCAAAAATAAAACGTACTATACGTAACAAATTTGGTCTGACAGCATTTTCCCAGATGGAAAGATGGAACTTTTAAATTGGCATATAAATAAATAGAGATTTGATCCTACTTTTATCTAAAACAAACAAACAAAAAGCCTTCACTTCTAGTAGACATAGGAACAGATCTTACTTTCTAATGCAAAAGGTGAAAAATAGAGCATTTAGCACAATGTTAAAACACACAAAAATAAATGGAAGCCTTGCTGATCATGTTGAATAAGGCCCATAAAGTTCTCTGTTTCTATATCATATTAGTTCATAACTCATCATTTCAAATCACATTAAAGTTTACATGAAAACCTTAAGTGTTTATGAATCGTCAAATAAGTAGCTACTTAGCAAACCGAAATTGTTATGAATTTAAGTTTATCTTATATTTTCAGGTTAGAGAAAGTGATAGTTTAGATTGGGAATTTACCAAGAATAATTGGGTGGCATTCATCTTTGTTACCTGAAAATAAATTGGGAACAAAACACAGACTCTAGTCTGCAAATCCAGAAACTGGGAAAGGAAAGTGCGCTTTTGGCCAAATCCACAAAATGTTTTTTGGAAACTGACGAATGCATTTGATCTTGAAGTCCAACATTAGGCATTCCGAGACTTTAAAATTCTCCTTTTCCTTACTGTACCTTACCCCTCCAAGGGCATGGCCTGGTGAAGTCCCCTTGGTGCTGATGTTTCTGCAGAGAGGTTCTAAAGCTGCCATTGGGCCTGTTGTCCTTCCTGGCATGGACTCCCATGGCAGGCATCGCCCTGCCTGTCCCACTTCTGAGCCCAGCCCGGGGCGAAGGGGATTGTGAATCTCCTGCTTTCTGGTTTCACTCATATCTAGTACAAAGCTAAACAGCTCTGAAAGACTAACCCCTCCAGGACATGTGATAACCAAGTCATTAGGGAACTCCCTCACTTCTACTTCTTGGGTGTTGGCACATCTTTTATTAAAATATTTTAGTTTAAAGCAATATGCTGGTCTGGACATGCAACATTTGCATGGAGCTTAGCATGATAGGGCCCCATCATAACTTTTCTATCTCCTGCAATGCGCAAAGTTGGATCAGAAATCTCATGAGAATGAGCTTACTCATGAGCTATCTGTTAATTCTGTATGTTGTATGCTGTAAATAGTATGAGAACTGCCTTTCTAGCAGTTTTAGGGAATTTGGCTCCCAGCCATTGCTGGAAAGGCCGAGGCTGTGATGTAAGTGAAAAATAAGGGGGAAATAAAAACTCTCCAGACCTCTAGAAAGCTCATTACTCCAGAAGCTTGCTGAGGTAGAGTCTTTCACTCTACTCAGATTGGATCCTGTTGTCAATTATTGCAGGCTGATCTTTGTGAGGTTAGGTGCTTCATATGAGGCACTCTCACCTGTAGGCAGTTACTTAAATGAAAGTGCCTTGACAGAGGTAAAGAGGCTGTACCCAAAACTGCAAAGAGAGCTCAGGACTCTGGCACATGTTCTGTGGCTTAGTGGTTTCCCTTTTTGACACATTGTGGTAGGACTTTTCAACAGCTTCCAGAAAGCCCTTCTACTCTAATAGTGTCTCAGTAAAATGCTGCGAAAAAGAAACTTGGGTGTGATTATCACACAAGAATGTCCCATAACTTGAAGGCACGAGAATCAAATACTGCTTCTACAGCTGCATCTGGTTCAACAAATATTGATTTGTCTTGGGATTTTTGCTCTTGCTGCTTTGCAAATTCTATTGTTTGCAACTGCAGTTTACTTCACTTTGATCCTGACTGGGTGATACCACCAATGTCAACTGTTGTTTTTTCATGTACTGTATATGTGTATGAATCTTAATGTTGTACCCCTCTTTCACCTGATACAGTGTTCAAGAAGCTGATCCTTTAATGTAGCTCAGTGTCTAATAGTCAATTATTTCAATAGGACTTAGGTGCCTATATGCCTTGGGACTGATTCAGTCATCTTCTAAACTGAGCAGATGAGCCACTGGACCAGTAAGATAGCCGAAGTGACCTCTGAAGAGCTTCATGTAACCAGAAGGGTCTGAGCATGTGAGACTTTAGACTGATTGTATAGGATTCTATGCATGATAAGGACTTTTGACAGCATTTATTGAGAACACCTCTGGAAGTAGCTGTACATATGACACACTAACTCTAAATGATTTTTCCAGTGCTTTATGTTACAGAACGTCAAGCCCCAAATTTGTCACTATATTTACTTTTTACATTCTTCACGTTACAGCAAAGCACACATATAAAAGAAAAAAAAAAAGTCTTTGAAAATATTTGTGGGAACAGTGGGAATTTGTATGCAAATGAGTAGTCACAACAAATTCTTCATAAACAGCCTAGAAGTAGAAACACATTTTTATAAAACCTTTGTTAAACAATAAAGTGTTATCAGACACTGGAGTCTTTACAGACAGCATGTGCCCCCCAAATGGCTGAAATTACAGTATTTTGTCATACGAACAATTCCAATGCAGGCAGAACATCTTGTAAAGCAGCTGAGGACCAGTGGCTGTTCTTCTTCCCTTGTAAATCGTTCTGTTGGTAGCAAACAAAAGAAACTGCAGTAAGACTCCTCTGAGAAACAAATGGGACATAATCTAGCAGTTTATGTTTATTTGCAGGCGTACTATTAGATACCACACATGTACAGGAGCTGATTCTTTCCATTACTATGCCATCTAAGCATCTCAAACGTTTATATATTGCTCCTTCCCTAAGCTCCATATAACAGGGAAATATCTACTGATCTCATTTTACAAGTCCATCACTTGAACACAGCCATGACAGTTCATAATGTTAAAGCTATGCAAATGTATGAAGTGGCAGAGGGACAGCTAGTGGGATTTCCATTCTCTGTGCATTTGCAGGCCATTAGAATTCTTCCCAGACTTTTCATCTGACGTATGACTTACCACATTAGGGAAAGTTACTGCAACTTTTAAGAGATCCCTGTAAGTGTGAGATGAAATGCTGTGTCTCAAGTTTCTGTGAAGGAGGTTTATAAGAGGATACTTTTTCTTAGAGATCAGCTGATATTCAGGACCTTGTTTGGCTGTGGTAACTTCTTCTGCATCTTCCTGGAGTGACATGTCCAAGCTCACGCTTGATGTCCATAACAGAGCAGTACGCTCCATCTGTGATTTCCTGATCAGCACCCAAGTCCCTGAACCACCTTCATCTGGTGAGGTTATGGAATTTGATGTCTGATTCAGAAATTGCCTGTGAATCTTTTGTTTATGACCTTCTGAAGATTTGGAGCCTGATGTGAGAAGGGGTAAAAGGAGCTGCAACTAATCATATTTCTGCAGGAAATCTCACCTTGACAGACTTTTATCTGTAGTGAATTTGAAGGCATTTTGAAGATTATTTTCATAAAAAGGACTGGAAACGTGCTTTGGAAAAGAAGTCTGATTAGTAACTTATTTCTTGACATGACTGATTATAATACCTTTTACTGCCCTTCTCAGCTGGCATAAAACAACACGGCTTTGTCCAGTGAAACCAATAGTTTATGACAACTCATACCAGTCAAGGATTTGAGACTAAACTACTGTGCCAGGTAATCAGTTTGCAAGCTCTTCATTTTTTGTAGATATCCTCAACTTCATCTTGGTAGACCTGAATTTCTCTGCTGACCCATATATGATTTCCTTCTAGTCCCTGACTCTCTCTTTAGGTGAGACATCATGGAAAAATGAGCAGGACTTTACCAAAGACACAAAACTGCCCTAGAACATAAGTATCTTTCTAGAGTTATATATTTTACAAAGAGCTTACCCCCTAGCTGTATGGACTGTGAACAAGTTTCTTTCTCTGTAAAATGGGATGTGTTGGCCTCACAAAATCCCTTAATTAAAAACACTACTTTGGCATTTTCACCTGAGAGATTCTTTGCTATCTTAGCAGTGCTGGCATTTACTTTCACATCTCTCATACAGCTACTTTTGTGGCTTTTGACATTTTTGGGCTTATTCTTCCTAGAGCAGGTGTGATTTTCCCAGGACAGAGGAGGTGGGGGAAATGGTTCAGCACAAACCTCAAGATACTCCTGGACCCCTACTAGTTTGGAACACACAGATACCTGCTTCAAAATGGATGAGAGAGGAGGAAGAGAAGGAGTCTAACAGCTATAGCTATCTAACAGGCTATAAAACAGCTGCTGTGCAATTGGCATTAATGTGGGACAGAGTCACCAGTAAATGTCACTGATGATAGTGTTTGTGATTGCAAGATAAGATTTGATATATGAGTTGCTTATTTCCAAACCCATCTTCCTATGAAGACAGATCCAAGCACAGTGAGTAGTGTGAGAAGTCCCCTGCATGGCTCTGATATAGATGGAGATATCTTCTCTCTCCTCAATAGGTACATTTCTGTCTCTGGTTAATACTTCAGGTTAAAGAAAATTAAAGCCCTAAGCATTGAACTGTCAGTTGTGGACAGTCACACTGTTGAAGAATCAGTGATAGATAGTGAAAGCTTTCGGCTTTCAGATGTAGTGCAGAATGGCTCTGAACATCTGGCAAGTGTTTATAGGGACAATGATTTATTTACATGGCACTGGTGCCTTGGTCCCCAAGGACGGATAAGGCCTATGTTACTCCAGGCTCTATAAGAAAAAGATGAGCCCTTCATCTGTCATTCGTACTCCTGTTGCACGTATGTGCAGATCACATATGTGATCTGACCTCTCATGTACTCTCAGGGAATTCAGCTGATGGATACCTAGACTATGGCCGTTGAGTGGGCAATAAACTAGCGTAAGGATTTCCAGTGCCATGGCCCAGTGGGGCTTCAGTGCCAGTAGCTCTTCCACAGCAATAGTTGCATAGAGCTTACTGGATGCTCCCCATGTAAACTAATGGAGGAGGACGAAAAGTATTTGGCCCTGATTTTGGCCTGACTTTTCTGCCTCTTATTTGGCAACTAAAGATCTGGCTGGACACAGAAGAGAGATTTGGTTGCTCTCTGTATATGGATACAAAAATGTACCTTCAGTAAAGCAGAGGATTCTGACTCATCACTTTTCCTGGTCTGTTCATGGTACACCGCACCAAAACTGTCCTGTTCTCTATGCTTCAGAATGCTACCACGGAGCTAGTCATGTACCTGTAATGAAAAAGGGACATTATTTAACAGAAGTGAATGCATAAAACTAAAGATCTGTAGTCTTTTATTCTGAGAATATATTTATAATGCCAAGAACTAATTCTGTCCTTATGATTTCACTAGAAAAGGGCTGGTACAAGTGTGAAACCTGTAGTCAAGCCTAGGATAAGGGGAGGTAATATCATTTTTTTGGTAGTTACACAAATCCTGCATTTTCTTAGTCTGACTTTGTTCTCATGGAGATCAACTGCAAATCTCCTGCTTCCAGTGAGCATAAGATCAAGCCAAGCACCTGGGATCCTAGTCAAGTTAACAGGCAGCATATCTGACAAGAGGATACCAAATGAGTGAATGTCTGCAGGGCTGACTCTTTTGTTTTCTTTCTCCAGAGGTTGTAGTCAGAACTTGCATTTTTCTTCTGAATCTATTTTGACTGTATTTCTACACATGACATTTGATTTGAGCAAAGATGGCATAGAATCCAGTAAGAGAGCAGCATATTTCAGAAAGCGCAAGTACCTTATTGAGGGTTCTCATTATTAAAGTTGACTTGCAAGGAAAACTGATCATCCTTTGCTTTGCATTAGGTTTAATTGAAGAGTTGAGCCAAATTTGCTAAAATTTAGATGCATTTTCCTTTCAGTCAGATTATCCTTTGAAATTGTGAACAAACCCTGCCTGACAACACAAAGGAATTTTCCCATGGATCAGCTAAAGCTGACTCACATGAAAGACTTGCCCAAAGTGGTCATGCCCTCTGAGCAAATACCACAGGCATGAGGATCTCTGCTCTTGGCCTAACAGCAATGCTGGGATTCCAGAGACCCAGCCTAAGAAGGCAGATTTTATTGGAGGAGGGGAGGTCGCCTACCTGCGACCCAGCCAATCTGCTCCTTTATTTATCCATGTTGCTAACTTGCAAAGGTGGTGATATTTTTTGCTGTTCCTGGATGTTGCAAGAAATTTCCTGTTCTGCCCCTGAAATACACCAAATAGCACTGGCTGTTTGCTTAAGCAGGTAAAACGCACAACAAATGTCACTTCTGTGAATCAAAGGGGAAAGAAAATTATCTGATCATTAAAGCTTTCAACATTGTTTTTTAGTGCTCCAGTGAAAACCCTTAGAAAGGTGCAGCGGAAGCTATGCACCCTTCTGAAATAAATATTTCCTCCACTGGAATTGCTGAGTATATTGCAGAACAACAAGCAGCAGGGCTTACTTACTCATTCCTGCCGTGTATTGTTACAGTGGTTTTCCTTTCTTTTAACACTACTTGGGGATGGATCTCTTGGGATGTCCTTGCTTATTAGAAAGACAAACACATGCTATGCAAAGTATCACACTAACCTACAAGACAATGATGCAAATAGAGCCAGAATTTTGGAGTGATGCTTCCAGTACTTAAAAATGTAAGTGCAAATTAATTTCCCTTTATCAGAAACACACATACAGAGTTAAAACCCCTGGCAAGTGTGCTGCTGATAACTTACAGCTAAAAACATTTTGAACTAACCTTTGCTTTCTCTTCTCTGTGCTTTTTGTTTACTTTCTGCACTTTTGATCAGTGAAAACAAAAGAGTCAGGATAACTTCACTTTCTATTTTCAGCTTGCTTCTATTTTATTTTTATACTCCTGTAAAAAAGCCTTTGGATAGAATTGCCAGCATTTCAGGAAGCCATTTTATTAATTGTCACTCTGTTCCTCCCTTTCCATTTTCTCTTCTATGATTGCTCTTGAAAAATGATTATATAAAGAATATATTACACCCATTTATGGAATGGGTCTAATTTGTTTGGCATTTTCTCTTTATAATTAATTTGGTTCATTACTGTACTTGAATTTGGCTGTCAGTAAGATCACATATGATCTGTAGCAAGATGGAGTTAAAGTCAGTGTCCACATCGCTAAAATGTGTGGCACTGGGGGCAGCAGACTCTAAATTATGTGCCAGCTTCTTTTAAACAGGAAAAGTGCAGTGGGTTTTACCCAGCTGTGTGCAAAAATCTGTAACACAATTGGTGATAGTCCCTGTGTTGTTTGTTTAAAAATATATATCCATCCTCTGTTTTCAATATCCAGCAGATTTTTTTATTGACAAATGTGTTACTTCTACAGAAAGTTGTTGTGGGGAAACATCGAGGTTTTTCTGTATGGGCTGAGTATAACTGTGGCTTCTGACCCTGTGGAGAGTTGAGTTAGGGATTATTCTCCTGAATAATCTGGCCCCATCCCCTTGACACCCTCCCTACTTATACACATTGATAAGATCCCCCCTCAGTCTTCTCTTCCCCAGGCTAAACAGGCCCAGCTCTTGCAGCCTTTCCTCATAAGAGAGATGCTCCAGTCCTCTGATCATCTTCATAGCCCTACATTGGACTCTCTCCAGTAGTTCCATATCTTTCTTATCCTGGAAAATCCAGAACTGGACACAGTACTCGAGATGTGGCCTCTCCAGGGCTGAGTAGAGCATCAGGATCACCTCCCTTGACCTGCTGGCAACACTCTTTCCAATGCACCTCAGGACTGGCCTTCTTGGCCACAAGGGCACATTGCTGGCTCATGGTTAACTTGTTGTCCACCAGAACTCCCAGGTTCTTCTCTGCAGAGCTGTTTTCCAGCAGGTTATTCCTCTCTAGGTGCAGGACCCTGCACTTGCATTAGTTGAATTTCATGAAGTTCTAGTGTATGCTCCTTCTGCTCCCTTTGCCTTGAGGCTAGCTGAGAGCAGCTCACTATTAGTTCGACTGAGTTGAAATGAGGAAATGCATCCTAAAGACACAGCTCTGCAAGACATCAGTGAGGGATTGCTCATCTGGCTGGGTTGTCTGGGCTGCTTTAACTTGCTTGAGCAGTAGACGCCTAACCTATTTGAGTAGCTTGTGGCTGAGTTAGTCAAAGTGGCTCAAAGAAGTGAAATGACAAGTGTAAAACACAAGGCTGAGGGAGCATATAGCTAGATGGTGGGGGGATGGAAGAAGGAACAAGCCACCATAGCAAATACCCTTTCCTGTGTCAAGGCTTGAGGTACTGTGCTGTAGATCTGAGCTTTTTGACTTAAAAATAAACATAAACAAAAATATATTTTAAAGGTAAGCATTTTAAGTTAGATATAAATACATGAATAGATTGATCACTAATAGTACTTCTAGAGGAGCTTTTTTTTCCACATACCTTGTTTCAAATTATAGTGAGTCCTTGAACTGGCAGAACTGAGGGTGTGGTGACCTGCATCACAGGGATGTGAAATGGTAGCTGAGCCAGGTTGGAGAACATTAAAACTCAAATGGTCTCTTACTGGCTTTGCTAACTGGGAAAACCTTCATGCAACAGGGATCATAGCTCTGCCTCTGATCACTGGTCCACAGTTGCTGTCAAAACAAGACTGTCTTTCCATAATCATTAATATTGGATGTTTGCACCCCCTGAGTGCTCACCTCTCTTTATAAGGTCTTAAGTAGGCAGGGAAGTTCAATGGCTTTTCTATCAAAGCAGCCAGAACATGTGATATGCTGATGTCCTTGCTGTTATGCCATCCTTCACCCAGACCTCCCTTGGTCTACTGCAAAGCCTAACTTTAGAACATTAATGATAAGGATCAGACTTGCTTGGACAAATTCGAATCAACAGAGTGAATTTTGTATCAGACCACAGCTTTGTGTCTCATTTCTTTAGAAGATTTTGATCCAGCACTAGGAGTCCTAGTACTGCATTTGCTGCATTATTGAAAGGCGTATTTTTAAAATCAAAGCCAAAATCTTCATCAAACCTCACAAGATAAGCAAGATCTACATTAAAAACCAGTTCTCATCAGAGTACCATAGAGCTTCAAGATTTATTTAGCTTTTTAGGCACAGGCCCAGTTTCTGGGCTTGCCTTTTATACTGAAGCAGAGGATGTTGTATGTTGCCCTGTTGGCTGGTTTGCACTGTCTTCTGGCAAGTTGATCTGTGCAGTTCAACAGAGTCTAAGACTCTAACTTCTCTGGAATGCTGACGGGTGAGTTGCACTTAAGAGATGCCCTGAGACCAATGTCCTACATACTGTAGGAAGAGGAAAAGCTGGAGGTATTTCTAAGCTGGCAGAGTTACAACTGTGACTATCTAAGGTGTTAAGTGAAACAAGGGATTTAGGAGGACAGTTTCCACTGCTAGATATCCTGATATCACCAGAAAAGCATAAAAGCTGTCAATCACCCAAGCCCTTCTCTGTATCCCAAGGTAGACACTGGATAAAAACTTTTCCATGGCTTTTTCTGTAGAAAGCCACATGGTCTCCCCCTATGGTGGCAAATCCATAAGCTTACAGCAGTGCTCATCCAGTTATTCTCTAGCTTTTGGTATATTTTCTTCTTGACTGTGCTTTTGTTAGTGACACTGTGGTAAGTGAGACCATGAGAGAAACTACCTTCACTGAAACCGGTTATGCAATGACAGAGAAGGGGGGATCAGTAGCAATCACGCTTGGTAGAATTAACTTCTTTTTTCCTCTTTTCTTCTGAAAAGAGGCTGGTCCTTCTTTTGTCCAGAAAGCATTTTCTTTCTATGTGCCTGATTTCTTGTAAGTCCAGAAGAAATTAATGATGAGAGGTGGGCAGATATGGGAAACGGCAATGAAGTGGAACTAGGGGCAGTATCAGAGTGAGAGAATATTGTTTGTTGGAAAACTGCTGGAAATAATACTCATCTTCCGGTCCTTTTGGCTGACACTGCTTGCTGCACTCAGCTCAGGCTGTGGACAGCTGCTCTGGCCAGAGGATACGTCCTTGCGATGCAGGCGAGCAGGCAGCTCCACATTGCCCTGCTGCCTCCTCTTTGTTTTCCCCCTCTTGTGATTTGTTGGGTTGGGTTCTGCAGCTGCTTCTTGGCTGAGTGCAGCTAAGGTATGCAAATTGCTATTTAACATGTAATATGCACCCACACATAGTTACTTTAAAATACAAAGCAAAACAGAACAATATGGTCAGCAATGAGTTATAGAAGATCAAGAGAACATAGAAGATCAAGAAAACATAAAAAGGTGAAAGTCACCCACTGACTGGCCAAGTCCTGCATGCAGTTAAAGCTCTGCCAAGAATAAACTGAATGGATAGCAAGTCTGATAGCTTCAAACTATAATTTTAAAGGAGGAGACTGTCTCTGTGGATAAAATGCATACTTTGTAATTGGGACTTTTCCAAATCAGTTGCATTTATTCTTCACAGAAATTTTTAAAATAAAAGCACAGTGTTTCAGTCTTCAGTGACATCTTGCTACTTGTCCCAGCTTGAACGATTTTAAACATGGCCTGCTTTTTCTTTCTGCTGATGTGTAACTTTTACCAATCAGAGAAAGGAAGATGATCACAGGAGAAAGAATTATTATAGATGTCTAGCTTCTCTCTCAATTTCTGTTCTCAAGGCACAAGAAAGAATGAGATGGGAGTTTTCAAGCATTGTCTGCATTTTATTTGTCTTCCAGTGGCTGATGTGAGGAAACTTATTCTAGAATCTGTAATTGGACTCATACTATGCTCAATATTCCTGGTTTCCAGGATGCTTCTTAACACTCATTCTAGGCACAATTTTGGAAGAAAACCATAGCTCTTTACAGAGCAGTTCTACAGATGAAGTTTTCTTCCTCTTTCCCAAAGGGAAAGTTAATTTCTCTTTTGTCTCCATCTGACCTGTGCTGTTAGGCTAATTGTGAGGTCAATCTGATTTAAAGAGGAATATTGGAAAAGTAGAAATTAAAAATAACCCCCTCCCCCAAGAAACTCTTTGCTAAACACAGTCATCTGTATAAAAACCTTCAAGTGGTACTTGAATTTCTACTAAAACTGGCACTGTTGAGCTATATTGCCTGGCTTTGCTGCCTGGAAATCCCTTTTAGAGGCAACTGAGAGTATGCAGATCTGTCTCCAGTCACCTCTTCTTTTCATGAGAGATGTCTGGTTATACACAAGATGGTGGCTTCTGTCCTTCTTTCATTAGCACAGAATCTAAAGATATACTGTATGTATTTTCCAGCATAAACATGTGCTAAACAAAGTATTTCCATACCTCAAATATGAAAGTCTAAGATCCCCTCACAGACAACTGTTGGTTCCTGTCTGTCATTCCCCAGCTGTTATACCTACCCCAAATACTTAGCCTGAACAGGCTTCGAGCAGCACTGTTCAAAAGCTTTATGACGGGAAACAACTTTTATGAATCTCTGCTTGCGATAGCTTGATTTTCCCTTCCTTTTCTTCTCTGTCTCCCTTCTTCCACACTCTACCCCGCAGTCCATCAACCTACCCCAGGTATCTTCTACAAGACATCAAACTCAAAGACTCTTCATGGGGAAAATAGGTTCATCCAGATCTTTGAGGCAGTGGTGCAATTCTGAGGGGCAAACCTATGTTTTCAGATCCCAGGAGATTTGCTGTTTCCAAGCTCAGTGCCCACAGCCACTAATATTTATTCAGCAAATACAATCCATAACAGTCTGCCATAGTGTGAAATGTTACAGTCCTTGGAGAAAGGAAAAGAAAGGAGTCCCAGCAAGTAGGTTCAGGGTTGGAGGTGCAAGAAAGTGCATTTATCTCAACTGTACAACCTACTGAGTTTGCTTTTCTCATTTCAGCTCAGGCATTGGTTGTCTGCTATTCTTTCTTTTTTGTAGCGTAAACATGCTGTGGTAGTCTTATGACTCAGAGGTACATGTTTATCAGCCCCCTTCCTGTGCACCTATCTGCTGTGGTTGAGGAGCAGAGGTAGCAGGCTGAAGTTGTTACTAACACCGTTTTCTCTGCTGTGAAGCTTGTGGCTGTTCCTGAGGCCAAGCAGTGGCATCACGAGGAATGGCCAGGCTGCAGAAAGATAGCAAAACTGGCCTGATTGTCTCACACTCAGGCCCACAAAAATCAGTGTGATGAGAGTAGCAGGTAGTTTGTCTACAGCATGCTGAGGTGTAGTGGCTGTTCTCTCTGGCATGAGTCAAAGCAGACTTACGTCAACTCTTGAGTTCAAAAGAGAAAGTGTTGCACACTAGTGCTTAGGCTTGTTCTTGCTGCAAACCATTCTTCAAGCCCTCTCCCTCTCTCTTCTTCTTTATTTCAAAAAGTTGAGATTTCATAGATTTATACTAGCAAAATAATTCCTGAGGGAGATGTTACCGAAGATGGAGGGAGGATGGGAAAGAGATATGGAAGGGATGCAGAAAAATAAAGCAAAAATTAGAAGGAAGAAGTTAAAACAAAATCAAGAAGAAGAAATTTCAACTTTTTGAAATAAAGATAAAAGAGAGATACAGCTTTATAAAAGTCATCAGATATCTTGATGTATGCCTTGGCACTGTAGCAATCTTCCATGAAAGTTACATGTCCAGCATGATTAGTGCATTTCTGTTGTGAATTTTTATCATTGCCTGACTTAGCTTTGAGCATCTAAACTCTCCTGGAAAGCTGTGGATAATATGGTTAGCTTTACCCTTGTTCTTATGGCTTTGCTTGTATGCTGTAATTTGTTCCTGCACCTTTGTAACTCTCAATTTAGAATGAAAGTTCTTCAGGGCTGGCATTGCATCATATAGTGAGTTTCTGCAGATCTCAGGGCTTTTTCTGGACACCAGTACATAACAAACACGTTTAGTAGCTCCAGTCCTAGTATAGACTTTCAACCATCACCCCCAAAGGTCTTCTGCTAAAAGAATGTAAAATAAAAAGCAATCAAATTTAGATAATCATGCTGTTGGCTAATGTGTTATTGAAAATAACTGATGACAAACCTCAAAGTTTGGTGATTCGTCCACCACCCAAAAAGCACTTACAAGAAACCACACAATTAATAATGCTTGAAAGAAGGCCATGCATTACTTAGAAGGACAAACTCCTCCTCTTTGGCACTTGCTCCTATTTACTTATTCTTTGCATAGTACCTAGCACAATAGCTAGGCAGGCAGCAAAACAACTAGCACAAACTGACGTGTGGAAGGCCAGAGGTACCTACTGTGTATGCTGATATTAGTGTGGTGGCATTTCATGTTAGTGAGTTCAACCGTGCTATGCACATGAAAGCAAAAGCTGACCCTAGGTTTCTAGCTGGAATTCACATACACAATCCAGATTCATGTGGGGGGAATCAGAGGAGAGAGACTGAAAGCCTCTGCTGGGTTTCAAGCAATGTCTTCTTGAGAGAGAAATGATGCAGTGACCCCCCATCTCACATGGCAGGGTATAAACTATAATGTGACTTAGAAACATTAAGGTGTTCTTATTTAATTTACTTTGATGAGGGGAAAATTATGTCTAAATTTGAATGAGCCTTACTATAGTTGTAAGCCATATAAAGCTGTAAGCCATTCACAGGAAACTCTTCTTTCAATTATTTCAGCAAAATTTCAGTGCCTATGTACCTTTGAAGAGCTTAAACAAAGCAAATGGGTTTCAGCTTTCACAGTTTACCAGATGTGGTATAGATGGACAACCATATGGTGATGAACATTTGTTTAAGAAACCTTCATGTGGAATTTCCAGCATTGTGAGTGCTAGGATAGAGGAAAGTGGGAAGCTTTGAGGAAAACAAATGTTCCCTGAACTTTGAGTTTCTTTGCTTTGATATATTACCAGATTTTTCCGTGATGTAACCAGTCCTTCTTTATAAACTTTATCTTGGTGACAATTTGTGTCTAGAAAATGATTAAGCTATCATATTTGGGTACTGGAAAGAGCAAAGGACTGAAAGGCAGGCTCTACCTGTCAAGTTACATCTGAGTCCCTTTGCAGATATATATTTCACTGATGTATGCATGTACCATGTGCTGCTCCTTGCCTGCTCCTTGCACAATATAATTTATAGATACAAAAATCTATATTTATACTATACAAGTATAAAAATATATATAATCTGATCAAGAGGACTGTGGGACTCAATAAAGTTCCCTATTACTTATTAGCCAGCCAGTGGTCTGGCCTGTATGTCTCTGTCCTTGGCTATAAAACAAAGATGAAAGGTAACCGCTTATTTGGAGGCAAACTTGAAAGTACAGTAGCTATCTCAGGCATTAGCCTTATCAAAGGCTGGGAGAGTAATAACAGTACTAGATGGAGCAACAAGGACGTAGCAGGCTACACTGTCAAACAGTTACATCTTGTGTGCAAACAGTAGTTTCACATGCCAGAAGGCACCGAAACACAGTTGGCAGCTGAAGGTAGATTTCAGCAGATGGTGCCTAATCGTGGTACTAGCCTTGTCGTCCAGGTCTGAACCTCTGTTCAGGCTGGGCATGGCTGGGCAGGACATTACCTCATGGGGACAGGCTTTTCCTGTAGCCAGCTACCAAAGTTCAAGGCTCCCAGGCAGATTTCATGCTCCAGGATGGTAATGAAAACTCAGCTACCAGAAACTAGGATCTGTAGGACTGAGAGATTCACTTTACACAGTCTTTCTCACCTGAGATTTTCACAGATCTGCTTCCAGTCAGGCTGAAATTAAAGGGTAATAAGAAGAGTCTTCTCTATGGGTGTTAAAACTGTCATCTCCAATTCTGTCAGGATAGTGGGGCACGGGAACTTTTATAGTGATATTTTATGGGCAGTGGATATACTCTTTTAGAGCTGACTGTTAAAGTTACGTACTTCTCTGAACATCTTCAAGTACCATGTTGAAGCCGTAAGTACTCCAGGGGGTTCTAGTGGAAAATTCATGTGCTTACCCTTGACTAAGATCAGTGATTAAACACAACCACAAGGCCTCTCTCAAGAAGAAAGAGGCTGAGAGAGAGATTGGACACTCAATGCACATTTTGTTTGCCTCTTAAAATGAATTTTCTTTGGCTAGTTAAATGTGCCCGTTCATTTCTATAATGAACTATGGTTAGATGTACCTGAAAAATTGTATTCTGCAAAACACACCAGCAAACATGGCATAAATGATAGAAAACAGTGCTTAATACAGCAGTACAGCACTGGGAAATTATCATGGAAACATCTTGACCAATGAGGACTGACTGTGGAGCCTAGACCCATGGGATTGAATTTCAGCAGTCAGATTTCAGAAATAAAGGTAAGAGACATGCATTAACAGGATATCACACAGAAAGTTGGAGTGATAGATGGCAAACTGAAGACTTTACTTTAGTAAAGTCACTGGGTAACCTGGGTCCAAATGTTGCAATGCATAGTACTAATTGATTGGCTCTTTATGAACCATAAGTACATACTTCAGTTCTTATTCTTTATCTTGAAAGTACTAAGTGAAAGTCAGAAAGCCAATCTTGTTGGTTGATAAACCTTCAAATATTTGGAGTTGGAAGTGCTGCAATACAATGTGGAGGCTGGAGTCTGAATGTCTCTTATTCCCATTCTCGTTTGTAGACCAAATTTCTCTCTAGAGAAAGAAAACAGGAAAGAACCACACAGAAGCTGGCCAAGGCACAACATATACAACAGGAGGTATCAAAATAACAATAGTAACATAAAAATATGTTTGCCGTGGATCACAAGGACTCTGACTGGAACAGTTGCAAAAAAGAACTTCTGTGAAGGTGTACATTACTCCCATCTGGAGATGAGACACTAGCCTAATGTAATTTCTCAGAAGAGTCCTGAGTTCTCCTGGCACACAGTACCAACAGTGGCAGGTGTGAGATTATCTTAAATACTAAGTTTAGTGCCACGTGTTTTGTTTCACTCAAGAATAATGGTGAGGTGCTGGGTGAAAGTACAAAGATCTGATAATAGTACCTTGTTAAGTTTTAAGGATCTGTTAATAAAATAGTGTCATATAAAATACCCTGGGAATAAATTTCAGAGTCTCTGAGTGATGCTTCAGGTAGCATGAACTGGGAGTAGTGTACACCTTCATAGAAGTCCTTTTTGCAGCTGTTCCAGTCAGAGTTCATCTTCACTGGGCCTGAGTGACCAGATCTATATGCAGCTTACAGAAAGACCTCTTCAC
This sequence comes from Rhea pennata, assembly GCF_028389875.1. Classification (NCBI taxonomy): domain Eukaryota; kingdom Metazoa; phylum Chordata; class Aves; order Rheiformes; family Rheidae; genus Rhea; species Rhea pennata. Next base: position 83,110,196 of record NC_084663.1, on the reverse strand, counting down.
AGTCCCTAGTATGGAAATTGTTATTACTCACCAGTCTCAGCAGGAAATGCCACTCTTGCTACAGCCTAGGATCACTTTTATCTTTTGTCAAGGTGGCTTACCTTGGTAATCTTGTATCTGAACGTACATCCAACTGTTTCTTTACTTCTGTTCTTTCCAGCCTATGAGCTACCACTTTAAGGTAAAATATCTATAAGTATATGTCTTTACACTTTGAACTGACTTATTACATAGGAATATGAAGTATTTTGGGGTAAAGATTAGCTATTCCTGCCAGTTTTGGTAAACTGAGGTCCTTGAATTTTGTTTTCACATTGGATAGAATGATTGTTATCCCCAAAGAGTCCCTCCCATTCACCACACTACCTTTGTACCACCATGTCCAACATTACCCAGGCTGAAGAGAGCTTCAAAAAAAGTGTTCAGTTTTTAGAGAATATCTAGGATGTGCCTAATCTCTGCCTCATGTTCTCCTTCTCTGTACAGCAACATCTGCTATTTGTTTCAATTTCCTTTCATGCTCTAACTCAACTCAGCTTGGAGAAAAATTCTCACTTAAATTCATAAACGTTTTGACCTCCAAGACACAGCTGTCTCTGCAGATCAGTCTATTTTCACAGTCCCCATATCTTACTTTGAGTTCATTATTCACTCAGGGAGGTGAGAGGGACCTCAGGGGACAGCACAGCAAACAATAAGGGCAGGGGCAATACAAGCTGGTCTGTATTGGCTTACGCTTCTTATTCCCTGTAGGCAAATTTTATACAGAGATGCTTGACTGCATTTCCCGTAAAGTCAATGGCAAGTGTATCTGTAATTCTGAAAACAGTTTTGCCCCTACTGAACACCTTTATAATGAAAAAAAATAAATTAAATTTCTCTCGAGGATTTCCTTCCTATTATCTTCAGCAGCAAAGGCCTAGAGACATTTCACTGAAGTTACTAGAATTGCTGGTTAAAAGTGAAAGTGGAGCCTACCCACCAGTCCTTAGTGGTGATTTAGATGGGTAATTAGTCAGGTAACAATTCCCATGTTGAAAAGTCTGTGAGGCTGAGATCAAACCAGCTTAGCTGCAGGCAACTGTCATGAGATAAAAAGGTAAGATGAATGAGTTTGTTTGCATTGTACTTGGAATATACAGAGTCCAATGTACATACAAAATATTATTACTAAGTACCTGAGTGCTCTGCTGTGATGAAATTTTCAGCAAAAGCAACTGAATGCAAAAGCAACTCCAGAGACTTGCATGGGTCATGAAAACAAATTATGTCAATAAAGCAGCACCCTTTCATGGGCTACCCCCTAGTCTTCAGTAATAATGCCACCTGGGCAAGATTTATACCTGCAGAGTGCCCATAGTAATGGGAATGATTAAAAATACAAGATCTCACTTGTGCCATGTAGGTAAAATCCAGATAATAGGATTTCTAGATTTCCATTAGAGGAGAAGCAGATGATGCCATGATTTGATCTTTCTGTCAGTGCCAGCTAGAGGCTTTGGGTTAGAGTATGCCCAATACAAAGGGAGTTTAGCAGTCAGTGAGATAAGGCTGATGCTAAACCCGCTGGAACTCATGCATAGTTGGCATTCAGTTGCACAGTGGAAAGATGGTATGCCTGACACATCTGTGTCCACGAAATCATTTAAGAGGCCTTAACCACCTAACTTGAAGCATTGCATATAAGCATTGTGTTGACCAACTGACAAGGTCAGAGAATCCCTCCTCAGCTACTTCCATGGGACAAGTACTTTACAATCAAGTTTCACAAGATGAGGAATGAATCAGGATTTGGCCCTTGGGACAGTCTCCAGGTCCTGAGTGTGAGTAGCCTGCCTGTTTCTGCACTAATCACATGGCGCTGTACTGCCCCTCAGATGCCTGTCTTGCTTTGGTAGGCAGCATGGGACAGAGGTATGGAACAGAGGGAGCAGATCCATGGGCTTAATGAGCCAATCTCCTCGGAGGCTAAATGCCTTCAGAGTTGGATCCGTAGGCAGTTATGCTTGCAGCATGATAAGCCAAGTGCATTGCTGGCTGAATCTCTGTGTACAAACTTTCCCATGATCATCTCGGCAGGTTTTCTCATTCCCTCAAGCACAAGGCTTGTAAATGGGACCAATGCCACTAAGATAAATTTTTGCAGGCAGAAAACAGCAGATATGCTCAAGTGACTTTTTCACACTTACCATTAAGATTGTCTACTCTGCCAATCAGAGAGTCATTACAGAATCTCTCCCAGTGTGTAACTGTTTTAACCAGAGTTTCACATATGTACCAGGAAAAGCATTTGAATTACTTATGAATGATCTCAGGATCAATCACATATCCAATGTACAATTGCAGGCTGAGCCTTATTAAGGTTGTTTTGGTATATTGTGCTTTTATTGCACACTTGCTTTTCCTTTGTGATTTCGTACCATGGAAAAATCTCGCCAATAGATTTGACATCTCATGCATTTTTTTCCAAACATACATGGAAAAAGGTAGGCTATCTGGGAGGTACCATACAACAGTGTTACTGAAAGACATCAGGGCAGATCTGCAATACCAGAAAGGCATCTTTGTGAACCCCTGCATACCTCTGTAGTACTGCAAAAGGCCTTACTGCAAGTGAGAATCAGCCTGATTGAGAACAAAGACCTAAAATAAAGGTGACTGGGAAGTGATGATTTTCCCACAGAAACACCAGGTTTTCATTAAAAAAAAAAAAAAAAGGAAAAAAAAAAAAAAGAAAACCTGGAAGTTTTAAGTATCAACATAGAAAGATTTGAGTTTCTGAGTTTAGACTTTACATCCTTATTTTTTATGGAAACCTGAACGGTACCATGCGACAGGACAAGAGGCAATGGGCACAAACTGAACCACAGGAAGTTCTGCCTGAACGTGAGGAGGAATTTCTTCACTGTGAGAGTGACAGAGCATTGGACCAGGTTTCCCAGAGAGGCTGTGGAGTCTCCTTCTCTGGAGATATTCAAAGCCTACCTGGATGCAACCCTGTCTAACAAGCTCTAGGTGACCCTGCTTGAGTAGGGAAGTTGGACTAAATTATCTCCAGAGGTCACTTCCAACCTTATCCATTTTGTGATTCTGCGATTCTGTGAATATTTTTGTTGAAAATAATTCTTTTTAAAAAATTTTGTTTTTCTAAAGAAGACCACAGAAACTGATAAAATAATTAATAATGATGCCTTGTGAGACTAGAGAAGGGACCTGCTCCTGCTTCAGACTGTGGAGGGTAGTATTTGAAGACTGAAAATTTTTTACATGTGCCTGATGTGTGTGAGTGGAGGAATTTTTTTGTTTGTTTGTTTTATCTTAAAACCAAAGTATATCTCTAGATCCAGTGTGTTGGGTATGCGAGTACTCCATATTTAAAAAGTTTCTACTCTTGCATGCTGCAGATAAGAGAAATCTGATAAATTGGAATGCATATCCAAGCAAAACTTCCAAACTTTGAGTGGCCACGGTGTTATTATTTTGAGTAAGGCTCATACATTAAATATGGACCCTTTATTTCCAGTGCAGCCTCTCTTCTTGCCACCCTAAGTGAGTTCAGTATAATATCAAGGAAAAGAGTTAGGGTAAGCTCAGTCCAGATCAAACATATCATGGGTTTTGTGTCTTCCCTCATCATTTCTGGGAGGCCTTTGCACAGTATGAGTTTAGGCTTAGCAATTTGTTCAATGCAATCCTCATGCAGATCATGTTTGTGGAAGAGCTGAAGTGCAGAGATGAAAATCTACAGTGTGCTGTGACTTCAGGAGATGAGTACAGCGTTTATTTCAGAAATGAAGCAGCAAACTTCAGAAATAATAACGCTAGTCTGGGTTGCCTTGACACACTGGCATTCACAAGGCTTTCATTCTGTGACACTCATCTTACTTTGGGCTGTGCTCTTGTCAGCTCTTGTAAGCTAAGCATGTTTGGGCTTGAGTGGATAGCTAGCAGAGAGAGCCCAGTGCTGGAGGAAGCAGGGCTGGTGACTCAGTAGGTAGCATTCTTCCCTCTGAGTCAGCATTGAACCAAATACCCACACACAGCGTTAAGGGGGGCTGTTCTGCTGGAGATGCTGAATTTGGACAAGGCTGAGAAACCAAGCTCCTAACCGCTTATGGCTTTGAAATGCCTATGGTCTTTTCTCAGTAGTACTGCCATTTATTCCAGTGTCTTGGTCACATTCCAGGTGGAAAATGTGTTTCACTCCTATTACTTCAATGAAATACTTTATTCTTTGCTACTACAGTACAATGCATTAGTAAGGATATGCTGCACTTCATTGCCTTTTGGTTTTGAGACCGGGTGAAATGATTGGCACACACATAACAAAACTCTTTTTTATATACCAGCCCTAGGTTTCAAGAGATATCCTGGTTGTCCTGCCCATACATGCACAGTACTCCTACAAATGTTCATCAGAGATCTGCATAGGTGAAAAAAAGCAGCATATTCCTGAAAGATTATTTTATCTCAGGGCAAATAATGACAGGGTTAACTTCATCCTGCAAAGTTCTTTTGCCTTTCTCAATTCACAATAAAGTGCTAAAATTGCTTAGTGTCATAGTTAAGGGGGCGCATACAACTTCTTATGAGTCAGCATGCTTGGTTTGAATAAGTCCAAATTCTCCTCTCTGTCAAGCTACTAGTTATCATTCATGACAAAAGCGATCATCAGAGACTACTAGTGCCAAAAAGTTGTATTTGAGTGCTTTGTACTTGCTTTGCTCACTTGTCACAGCAGATAGGTCTCACTAGTGATGGAGGAAGAGGCCTTGTATGCCAACATCAAAACATATGTGCTGCCTGATGCTCACTTTGTTTGGTATGTGATGACAGCTCTTTCTCAGGCATCTGAGAAAAACAAATGAATGGAGAATCAGTTTCTGGTGGCCTCTGCCAGTTCTTGACAATGCCCAGCAATTTGCTTTTCCTGAAACAGACCTGATGCTTCTTGTGGATGGTGTGGTGCGTGGGTGTTGTGTCAATCAGTAAAAATTAAAAGTTGCTGAAGGGCAGGAACAGCAGCTGTGAGATTTCTTACCACTTTTTGTTCACAGGGAAAAGTATCAGAATCTGCTCAGTGGTTTATGTGATTTATTGTCATATTTATCTCACATGCTTTACCAAGGACTTTCACAAGCAGTTTGGCCTTAGTCTCCAATTTTTAAAGATGTAAGAAAAATGGTTCATTCATTAAAAAAAAAAGTATGTTCGTGAAGCCTTTTTTTAGATGTCTAAGTATTTGTCCTCATTTGTAAAAACTGCTAAACAGTTTGCTCTGTAGGAACATTATATTGTTCAATTCTTCCTGATTATGAGATTTTGCTTAGAAATCACATAACTTAGTAATTTTGGAGTTCACTGGCATACAGGATAAGAGGTGAATGGGTGAATGACTTAATTTCCCTTGTGTTAGAGGCAACTGCATTATGCAGTCCTTATTATATGAAGCTCCATCTTAAAGGTCTGTAGAGTTCTTACCCTTGCTGCTCTATTCACAATGTTATAGTTCTGATGATTGTGAATTTTAAAATGCTTTAATCAGTGTTTGGGTAGATTCTCTGAACACCAAAGGGCTAGAAGCTTACTTCTGTAAGCTTTTTCCAACAGCATCAAGGAATGTTTACTATCATGGACTTATGGCCTTGTAATGTACAGAAGCCCAGGCTGCATGAAGGCTCTTCTCTGAAGCAAATGTTTGTATTTTAAGAGCAGCACTAGCTCCCTGCTCTGGCCAGAATACCTCTGCTTTTTTACACCAACATCTTCCTCTTCTAAGCCACAAACAATGGGAAACTTACAATGAAATGAGAGGAAATGGCAAGGCTAATGCTGGAGGTGTCCAGCAGCTTTGGAAATTAAACATAGTAAGTTGTTATTTCAGTGGCTGTTAACTATGTGAGGTTAGGAAATAATATGTATAGTTTGAATATCATTGTTGGTGTATAGAATTCAGTGACTTTCTCTACAACATCTGGAACTGATTGCCACAGAAGTAGGAAGCAGCACACATTGATTGAGTATGGCATACCCTAAGTTCCTACGATAATGGCTCTTAGCAAATGTCTGCCATGCTCAGTAAGCAGAGAGAGAATAAAGCAATGTTCCCCTCCTGTGATACTCTGTGTCAAATACATGAGCAGTCCTTGTGTATGAAAACAATGAAATAGGTATATTTAGCCATTCATAAAATAGAAGAAAAATTTTCTCTTCTGTTTGGAACAACTTTACCATGAGATCCAGTTAAAATATTTCTGTTGAAATTGTTCTTCATCAGGAAAAGAAATTTTAGAAAAGAGTGTATCTAATAGAAAAATGGATTTAGGGAAAAAATGTCTTCATGCTGTAGAATACTGAGATATTGTACTGGCAACCAGAAATATTTCAGAAAAAAATAAAAAAATTATACAATGTGTTGTTCTAACACAGCACTTTAGAAATTCTGTCATAGAGCCCTAGAGGTGATAGACCAAGTTTTCCAGCCACATTGCATGTCTTTGCAATAACTTCTCCAAAATCTCCAGGTACCAATAGTCTAATGGTGATCCATGTTCAGCAGGGAAGAATGGGAACATGAAGCAACTAGAATTATAGCCATCATAAGATTGTATACCTACCTTATTTAATAGTTCATTTTTTGTGCAATATAGTTGATGTTTTGATTTTCACTCAGGAATCAAAATTTTCCCAAGAGAAGCTGAGTGAGGAATCAAAGAAACCCCATAAAGTGACAAAACCAACTCCCAAACACCATTTTCCACTATCCATATTTTAAAGAAACAAATATTGTTTAATGCAAGGAATAACTCTACACAAGCCCTGGGATTATGAACTGGATAAGTTATTAGGAATTTTCCATTTCTAACTGATTATAATCTCATATCAGTGCAATTCTGCTCACTTTAATGGAATTCAGAATTACTCTGATGTGAAAGCATAACAAGGTCATGTGATTCTACAACTATTCAAGCTAAGCTGTTCATATATGCCTCCAAGAGGAGCAGCTTTTAAGAAAATATAGTGGAATTTAGAGACCATATTTCATCAGTTCAGTTAATCAGTTTACTGTGGTCTACTGATCGCTGCTGCTGCTTTGCATGTGATTGTCCTTGTAAGTGAGGTCAGGTTTACAGGGAAAGAGCATATCTTTTAAAAACTAGCTGATATTATTAGAAGAAAACAAGCAAATTTAAGGCACTCTTGTGACTAAAATTTTTTTTAAAAAATCGTTTTAAAGACAAAGTTTTACCTGTAGTTAAACATTGCTGTATGTTATATTTTCCAAGTAAAAGTGGGTTGTACTTAGGAGACTGTGAAGCTGGATCTTGATTACTTCTGTGTCTGTCAAGAGGAAACTAATGCTTATTTGTCTGTCAGGACAATTCATTCATTAAGTTTTATAAAAACACTCTGAGGTTCTCACAAGATGACATATGGTTCTCATCCGACTAAATACATAAGCCTATGCTTAGTTTCATGAATAGTCTCATCGAGGCAGTGAGTGTATGCTTATGTGCTCTGAGGCACTGTGGTCTTGTTGTGCATAGTCTATTACAGAGTCTCTGTAAGTGTCAAGAGTGTTGTTCTGCTCTTCCCTTCTGCTCCATCTTATCCAAAAAGGTGCTTCCTAAACACTGGTCTTAGGCTAAGAAGTAAGTGTTCCTGAATGGTTCCTTGATTGCAATGTGAACATAGGGGGATGCAGCAGAAGACAATTCAAGGGCTGAATATTCTTCTTTCTGGCTCCTTCCTGCTGAATATGTTACCATTCGAATGGCAGGATATGCACCACATGGTTGGAGAGTCACAGAATAATTTAGGTCAGAGGAGACCTCTGAAGTCTAATACCCTGCTTAGAGCAGGGCTAACTTCAGTGCTAGAAAAGGTCGTTCAGGATCTTCTGGACCATCATTAAGGATAAAGATCAATAGAATAAAAGTAGGACCAGTTATCTATATTGGAACAAAACAGAGACGGGCTCATGAGTCAGATTTGGAATCAGATCTAAAATAGACTTAGGCATCATGGATTTAATACAGCCACTTTGGCCTTTTTATTTGAGTCTCTTGAAATTACCTTAGATGGAAGGGAACAGTTTAACCAGCCTAGTTTTGGTGGGGCTGAATCCAGCATGTAACTATCCACAGAGGAAAAGAAGTAGCTTCTGCAATCTTGTCATTAACCAAGCATAAAATGAGCCCTCCCCCTCCCCTTTTTGTTTTAATTAGGTAAGAATGAACCAGTTCAGACCATAATAAAAAGTGACTCCTGACTTTTCTGCATGTGCATTAATGACTACCTCAGAAAACCAATTTTCCTGGAACAGGACTGCCATTTAGAAGTCCCCCCATCACATTTCTTCATCCCAGAACATTCTTATGCACTGCTCTTCTAACAGTGGGTGGACTAACAGAACTTGATACCAGTTAGTGGTAGGCAAGCCCAGTAAATTTAGGTGCAAATGAAAGCAAGCTTGCCCTGAAAGGCTTTATACTTCCTTTGTTTGGATCTGTGGAGATACCATAGTGGAACACGCTTTTTCCTCCACAGAGGACACTTGATCTGTTCTAAAGCTGGAAGGGTGTCTAGCTCAGCAGACTGGGCCCTATGTCTGTCTCCAAAGGGAGATTTACATGTTGGAGGCAAAGCTGAATTTTGTGGCTAGTTCGTAAGGGACCACATAAAGAAAATCTTTCCACATTGTTTGTCATCCAATTATAGGCCGTGAAGTTTTGGAGCAGGTGGTAGACATGGACACAAGTCGATGCTTTGTGTGGGCATCACTGCCCTCTGCTGGATGAATCACACCTGCTCGAGCGTCTTGGCTGGGAAACACCTTCTCTGGTGGCTGGCTTATAGACAGCACAAACCCTACTACAGCTGCTGTGCCACTTGCTAAGCTTTGACTAGGGTCTTTGCAAGCCAAATGCAGGAGATCCGTACTTCAGCACCAATCTGCAGTGTCTTTGTGTGCTTTTAGTCAAGACCAAGGATAGACCAGAGCAGGGAAGAGTATGGATTCTGCAGGGAGAAGTTTGAGTATGAACTTCTAGCGCATCAGCAATAACTATCTGCGCCCAGGCTTTTTATTCAGCATATCCTCTGGGATGGCTATTCAGTGCTTTTACCCTGGCATACACTCTGGAATGGCTATGCAGCTTTACCTTTCTGTCATTGAATAAACCGTGCATGAGTGCATTTGCTGCAAAGTAACTGACACTCTGCAAATGTATGTATTCCATTGTCACTTGTTCCTGTATTCATGCCTTAAATGCCTATGTCCAGACAAATTTTGGCTCCATTCCTCTAAAGACTTTCACTCGTTTGCCATAAATACCTTAAGCCGGTATTCCTACAGATGCTCTTGCAGAAGTATAAATATTTATTTCATAAGAGCTGAAATCATCTTGGCTTTGGAAGTAATGCATTCTGGAACCATGTCCTAGAACAGCTCATCTGACAAGACTGATTATGCAGAGGGAACAGAGAAGTAAGAAGAGGGGGTACTGAAAGCAAATGATGTGGCAAACATCTTGAGAGAGATCTGAAGACAAGTGTCCATAAAACCATCTTCAGGTTGTCTCAAATAGAAAATATATGAAAATCAGTGTATCCCCAGGATGTTGTCTGCACAAGAAAGATGTAGTATTTAAGAATTACACAGGGAGAGTGAAGGTAATTCACCTGTCCTTGGACCGGGACTGTTGTGCTGGAGTAAATACTCTTTATATTTATAATAGAGATTACCCTGTGGAGAAGGACATTTACATATTAAGCATCTTTATAGAGATTCAGCCATGCTTGAACAGCAGTGTAAGTCTGTTTTTATTTCAAAGTAATCACACTCTTATCCAAATGGGTATAGGGCAGCCTAATGGAAAAGGAGCAGGTGTCATATAAATGGTATGATGCCAGTAGCCAGTTCAGCTTTATCACAAAGGCTGTGAGTTCAATTTCATGTAAGTTAGCAGAAAGATTCCATTTAGATCCTCACAGGAAATCATCACTCCTTAAGGCAGTAAGACCAAGGGCCAGCAACTACTTTGGAGAAGCTGATTAGGAGCCTGTTAAGGGCAAGCTAATCATGGGATGCTCTCATTAAATGGTGAGCTTTGCAAAGGCAAGAGTGCAAATGGCTTTGCCTTGGTACATGCAGAATGACTGTAACAGTAGAGGGAATAGGAGAGCAGTAGATAAAGACAGGTGTCAGAGTGCTTGGTATGCAAAAATTAATTCATGATGTTTCTACTCTAAGTGAGCACACAGATTCAGTCTCTTGTGGTCATGCCACTTGTCTGATTCAACTTCTGCGTAAATTGTTATTGACTCCTTTGCACAATCAAATGAAAGATGCTCTGTGTCACTCAATCACTGTACTGACATTTTCAGGTCCTCATCACAGCATGCAGACTGCACAAGGGCCCAGTTGTGTTGTGCCAAAAACCTATGGGGAAATAGGAGATACTCCATTCTAGGAAAAGTAGGGTAGTTGGAGACAGAGACCTGGTTCTTATGGACCCTAAAAACTTTCCTACAAACTACCTGAATCACAAGAACTGCCAACTGGTCAGCACTGGACTAAGGGCTTGATCTCCTGCCCTGTAGTACTCAGTCATGCCATCATTTTGCAGCTTATAAAAAGAGTCAAGGTGCTTGACACACATTCACATATGGAAAAGAATTGAGCTCTGAGCATTGCTTCAAAGAAATGGTACAGACTGCTCATTTCTGAAGACCCCTTGAATTTTTACCTTTTACTGTGTAAAGGCCAGGATGCTGCAGAGCTCTAGTATGCTTTGTGTCACTGCCTGTTCCAGTGACATCTAGCCATCATCTAAACATCTAAAGCAATCTCAGTTCATTTTGGCTAGGTGTAGAAAGCTGTATTTGGACTTATTTTTCTTTTTACAAATTCCAAAGAAAGTCTCACCCAACTGAAAGTTTTAAAAGCATTTGAAACTCATATAATTAAGGCACAGTTAAAAATTCTTAGTCTTTTAGATAAACCTGTCCAAGCTCATCCACCTAATTAGTGGATAAAGATGCAGGAGAGAGAGAGACTTTAAAAGGAGCTTGCATTATGAACACTTAATGTGAAATCTAAATTCATCCTGGCTGGGTAGTTAGATACATGTATGGAACTGAAAATTGTTATGCAAAACACAATATTTAGAACGTACTGGAGTCTGATAGAAGTTACAAAGGGGTTGCTGCTAATACTGGTTGTATGTGTAAAGGAGTGCTATAGTAATGCCTCTTACAATGTGGAATGGATATGCAAAGAGAGCTTGAGTGACTAAGATATCTTCTGCTACCTAATATTAGTTAGAAGATGAAAATTTTGGCAGATTCTACAAGTGCACAGTGTTGGAGATGGGCAAACTGCACAGTAGGACCTGGAAATACAGTTAATAAACTTCTCAAACATCTGGAAGAAAATATTCAAAAATATAAATAGTCAGCAGGAGGGTAGATTTGGAAAGCAAACAATACTGAGAGACTCCTTGGTGATAAGAGCAAAATAGACATGAGTTTTCATTGTGATAGGCAGGAGAAGGAAATGAATGCAATATGGGCTTTACATGATGAGGCAGAGAATCAGACTAAGTAGCGACTCCCCACACTGTTCTTCGTGTCTTGTGTTTGTGACCACATCTGAGCTTGGCTTTGACTCACTACTGAGCAGGAGATGAGCATAGACCTCTGAGAAGCACAGGAATACTGAATTATAATTAGATTTTGAGAAGCCGTGTGTTCCTTATTTAGCAAAAAACTCAAGCATATCATAACATTGAAAACTTGAGACTTCAGGGAACTTGGGGCACATACAGGATTTTGAAGATGCATGTATTTACATTCCTGATGAGGAATAGATATATATGTATTCTTTAAGTTAGATATCAATCAGGACTCCAGCAATGACAAGAACTTCTTTGTGACAGACAGAACAACCTGGAGTGCTGTTGTTTAATATCTGCTCAGGAGAAGGAAGGTGTGCTGATTTAGGGTTTTGTAGATTTCCTGGAAGTCCCTAGGAAGGCAGTCCTCTACCCATGACAAGTGTGGGTCTTTCTGAGCTCATGCAATGGGAGGTATTTTGTGTTTCTGTGTCAGCCTTCAGAAGAGTCTGAAGCACTATGGTATTAAACCACAGAATTCACAGTAGTAGAGTGAGATATCTTGTTTGTCTGTTCACTATCAGGTAAAATAAGGTGTGGAAAGTTTAACTGACTTGTCTTCTGTTGTACAAGTCTGAGGACCTGCCAGGAATGGAAATACCCTTGACCTCTTTCTTCTTGACAGCACCAAGCCAAGGGAACTTCCACAAGGTCTCCAAGGATTTTCTCATACAGCAAAAGCTTTCAGCCTCAGTCCAATTTTAGTAAATTAGGGAGGCTAGGGAAAAATAACCAGAGAAATGCCGTGAGTTATTCATGTGCTTGCAAACAGTGTGGAATGTGAGGGCTGAGATGCAGGAGGTATCTGCGCCTGCCCAGGAAAATGCCAGAGCAGTTCAGGTGGCTGGCTGGCAGGGATCCACACAGCAAGTGAAGGATGACTCAACAACATGAGGGGGAATGCAATGCCCTGCAGTGCCTCCTGTCTTTCAACAGGCTGACCTAGGAAATGGAGAGCAATGCTGTCTACCAAGGTCACTTCCAGAAAGCAGCATTTATGAGTGAAGTGGAGGCAGTATGGCTTCAGTGCTAAACCTCCCCAATCTGTGGCAGGAAACCTGAGCCCCTGCTCAGCAAACTATTTAATTTTGCATTTAAGCTAAGCCATATGTAAAGATACATCTGCAAATACTATAATCCTACTGCAGTTTAGGGATCTGTCAGACTGGAGGCATAGGGGGCAGAAATGCCTCAGTTGTCTATTTAAGATGGTGCTTTACAAGTTTCAGAAAGGAATTTTAGGACACGATTGGCTGAAACTACAATGGCCAGATTCAACTACCCAAGAAATTCCTACTTCTCTTGCATCTTTCGTGAGTCCTATAGCAGTCTTTTAATCTTCCTAGGTGTCAATTTCCTTAAGTATGAAATGTGAGTAACATCCATTCTCCAGGTGCTAGTACTGCATAATGAAACAGCTCTTTGAATGGAATACATCATAAAAACATATCCTTTGGCTATTATTGTTTTAATTAATAGGCATATATTCCTTCTTAATGGTGAATCACATGTAACTGCTTTTGTGGATCAAAGCCTAAGAAAGAAAGAAGCCTACTTTTGCCAATATTTTTGAATTCCCATTAAGAACAGCTTCCTGAATAAAGTGTTTGGTATTTGAATTATTTGGGTCCATATTTTTAACAGCAGTTAGGCGCATGACTCTTATTGAAATTGATGAGATTAAGTACCTAAACACCTTTAGCAAAGGTGGCCCCATAGCTTTTCTCATGCTCCTGGAATACCTGTGGGCAAGGTAGGCAGCTGGGTAAGTTACATTTTTGTATTCTTCTGACTCCTACAGGCTAGGAATTTAAGAATGATTAATACTGGCTTACTTCTGTTATTTCTGCTGTCAATATTAATTTGAGTCCTGTGGGAGCTGCATTAGAGTTGAGGACTACTGAAAGACACTGTGGCAGTGGTCTCAGCTGAATTTAGACTCCTAAGTGAATTTTTAAAACAGGTCAAAAATAGATGAATTCTTACTACACATGCCTTTCCAAGACCCCTGAATCTGTTGCAGCAACTATGACTACTGGTCAGCTTCTAGAAGCCAAAAATAACAAGTATAAATATTATATTTTACCTTAAGTATTATTCTGGCTGTGATAGCAATCAGCTGATGCAACTACTGAATGTTAGTAGCTGATTTCAATTGCACATCAGAGAGCCATCTCAGAATGTGACCTTGGTGTATTAGGTACTGTACAAAGACGATAGCAGATGATTCTTGCTCGGATGGACCAGCAATCTTCCTTGCTCATTATTTTACATTGTTTCTTTATTTCTGTAGTGTCTTCTGTTTCTAAGCTATTTGTGCCATCCCCTGATAGTTAACTGAGGCTTGAGTTTTTTCATCTTCAATGTATTTATTCTTTTTTCTCCTTTCCTTTTTTGGGGGGAAGTCAACATCTTTTTTTTTTTTTTTTTCCTCTTTCCCTAACATTGAACCCACTCTTCTCTTGAAGAAGTCCTACTCTTCCTTATTGCTTGTCTGATAGGCTCCACCTTTGCTTTATTGAAGTCAGATTTTCAATGGGCCTGAATTAGCAATTTCCTTGATATTAAGAAAAGAATGCCAGCTTACCTCTGCTGAGTCTGCCCTCTTGTTCTTCTCTTTGATCTCAACATTATATTACTTCCCACCTCCGTCATACAATATTTACCATTTTATAACATTGTACAGACTTTATTAAATGAAACATCATAATGATGGGATAAGGTAGATGATAAGTATTATGCTTATTACTCAGATAAATAAACATAGGCAAAAATGTAACTAGAGCCAAGGTCACAGAAGTCAATGTACAAGTTTATATTAATCCAGAAATCTTTTGTTCTCAGCTCTCTGGTACATCAGCTACATTTCATGCTACTGCACTGCTGATCTTTGTGGCCAATGGCCAGCATGGCTTCTTAGTAGAGCAGCTAGCCATCAGCAGTGAGGAAGCTATCAGCAGTGATTCTGATGTTTGTGGAAGCAGCTCTATCTTCTGCTATCACCTGTATTCAACTCAGTACTATTACACTTCAGTAGATTCATGAACTGCCTTCTCATCATAGTCCAGTGGTCTCAGCATTTCCAAGGACAGAACAGTTTTGCCAACGATTTCTGTGTAGTAGGACTCAGTTTTGTTTCTGTGTAGAGTTATCCTTAACATTCACACAGTTTCAAAAAGTCAGCATGATCCACAGTGACATGCTCTGGAGTGTGTTTGAACAGGAAGTAAAAACCTAGAGGGAATCCTGCAAATCCACAGGATCGTTGCCAACTGTACATATGGGCTGTGGTTTTGTTCAAGTCATTCCCTGGAGTGTCACAACCAGAGGGAAAATTAAGTAAACAGTTCCACTGGCCATCCTCTCTTCCACCCCCACCTCTCTCCAATCTTGGATCCCTTTCCAAAAAGCTCATTTGCAATTAAGTAGTTAGTTTCACATGAGTTCATGATGCTATGGGTTATGGAACACTGCGATGAGTTGGGTCTTCCAAGTGCTCTCACATGGCAGGAAGGCTTTCCATGGGAAGAACTAAAGACATCTCCCTCAGTGGAGGGTCTTGAAATAATAGAGACAAAATATTGCAGTGAATTTGGGAATATGGTTCCTCTTGGAGCATATTGCACAGGTACCTTTGAGAGAGACAAGCTCAATAAAAAGATGTCACAATAGCTCCTAGCTTGTGGGAAAAAGGTAAGTTAGTGACGAAATAGACAAAAAGACCACTGAAACCAGGAGGAAGATTACCTTGTTGACTTTAGGGGATGTAAAGCCTGGCTGAATGATGATGGGTGTTGATGTGAGAAAGTATTTTAGAGGGTAAACAGCCTTTCAGAAACTGTTTTGGATTGTGAAGAGCATGACTATATATAATCCAACTAATTAAGCAATTGAAATGTTAAGTAAAATATCAGGGAATGTTTCCTAACAGTGAGGTCTGTTAGCCTGAAACTGGTTCTCAAGGGAGAAGTGAAAGCCTCTTAGGGGAATAAGAAGTAAATGTTCCTTTCCTGCCCTCTTCTGGAGGGAACAGAGCTTGTCTAATTGATCTACAGAAGCCTTTCCATCCTTGATTTCCTCTCATTTTCTTTGAAAAAGCCATCTGATTTAATTATATAAAATTCAAGAGTACAACTGCAAGAAGAGTTGATAAAATCAAGAACAGCTTTAATGAGGCTAGAAAAGGAGTAAAACTGGAGTCAGCTCAGGGGAGTTTCTGAAGTGAGTGAGTGAGACCAATCAAGAGAGATAGAGTGCCATCTGTCTCATAGAGGAAGACCTGGAGCATGTGTCCACACATGGGTTTGGCAAAGAGAAAAAATGACCAGAGATTGGTCAGAAAAACAAGTTTTTTACAGAATGTACCAATTTTATGCATTCGATTCTATTAGCTTATTAATTAAAATTAAACTTAGTAGGAAGGCTGGACAGGACAGGAATTTCATCTAATGTAAAGAATGTACATTAATACCCAGGTATTCCTTAGAAGAAGAAAGAGAAAGGTATCATTGTCTATCACTGAAATTTTTAAATGTCTTCACATATAGAGTGGTCCCATGGGCACTGGACACAACTCTAGGGCCTGAGTGAGCTGGAGCTCTGCTGCAGTCTGTCTCCTCCCTGGAGTATAGAAAGTTTGGAACTTCATCTAACCTCAGGCTTTGACAAGGGGCCTCTTTTGATGCCTATATATGCTTCAAAGGACAAGAGAGCATGAACACTTTGGAAATTTGACCACAACTGTATGGCTAGAGATGCTGAATCAGAAGGAAATAATTGCAGTTGATGTATCTAAATGATGGAGACCCAAAGAAATACAATGAAAGTGTTGATTGAGAAATTACTTGAGTAGAACTAAGGAAAAAAATAAACAGAAACTGCAGTGGGCTTTGGATATGCAGAAACCCTCGGACAGGAGAAGGAATGCTTAGATGGCTGCATTCAATTTTAAGCAGAAGATAATACAATCAGGGGCACTAGATATACCCCCATGCCTAATAGGCCAACAGCACAACTATGCAAAGATAATTTACGATATCAGTAGCAGAGACTTAATCAGCAGAAAAGGAAGCTGTTTGGAAGCTGTTCATTCTGATAATGTTACAATCAATCTGTCATTGACTAAGGGGCACTTGGATTCACTCCGCAATTACAGTGAGCAGCACGCCTGAACTACTGTATCAGGAGATAACAATATCTGGGAAATTACGAAACAGTAGGTGTGATCTGCTTTTAGTTATACAGCCACAGAGCAGGAGTAGGTGATGAACTGAGCCACTCTGAAGTGGGTGTGTGATCAAACTAAGTTCCTGTAGGTTGATTCATTGTTTGGTACTCCCTGCCCCTCTGCTGACAATATGCTCCAACAGCAGAATCCACGAAGATCCAGGTGTCTCAGTGGACTGTGTTGTGAGGAAATAGGGTGTCTAATGCCTATTAATGTCAGTGGAAGAATAAGCACACAGGGTATTGAATCAAGGCTTGAATCAAGGATGAGGGGACAGAGTGTCTCCTCAGCAAGTTTGCTGATGATACCAATCTGGGAGGAGTGGCTGACACACCTGAGGGCTGTGCTGCCATTCAGAGAGACCTGGACAGGCTGGAGAGCTGGGCGGAGAGCAACCTCCTGAGGTTCAACAAGGGCAAGTGCATAGTCCTGCACCTAGGGAAAAATAACCCTAGGCACCAGTACAAGCTGGGGGCTGCACTGCTGGAAAACAGCTCTGCAGAGAAGGACCTGGGAGTGCTGGTAGATGACAAGTTGACCATGAGCCAGCAATGTACCCTTGTGGCCAGGAAGACCAATGGTCTCGTGGGGTGCATTAAGAAGAGTGTTGCCAGCAGGTCGAGGGAGGTGATCCTGCCCCTCTACTCAGCCCTGCTGAGGCCTCATCTCGAGTCCTGTGTCCAGTTCTGGGCTCCCCAGTCCAAGAGAGACATGGGTCTACTGGAGAGAGTCCAGTGTAGGGCTACAAAGATGATCAGAGGGCTGGAGCATCTGCCCTATGAGGAATGGTTGTGAGAGCTAGGCCTGTTTAGCCTGGGGAAGAGAAGACTGAGGGGGAATCTTATCAATGGGTATAAGTATGTGAAGGGAGGGTGTCAAGGGGACAGGGACAAACTCTTTTGAGTTGTCCCGTGTGACAGGACAAGAGGCAATGTGCAGAAATCGAACCACAGGAAGTTCCGCCTGAATGTGAAGGGGAATTTCTTCACTGTGAGAGTGATGGAGCACTGGAAGAGGTTGCCCAGAGAGGTTGTGGAGCCTCCTTCTTTGGAGATCTTCAAGGCCCACCTGGATGCAACCCTGTCTAACATGCTCAAGGTGGGCCTGCTGAGCAGGGGGATTGGACTAGATGATCTCCAGAGGTCCCTTCCAACCTTACTGATTCTATGATTCTATGATTGTATATGTTTTATATATCCCATCTATATACACAGATAGATAGTATTTTAGAATGAACGTCTCCTTAAAGTCTAGCTGCAATTCCCGGTCAGCTTTGGCTTATGGTAAGGAAACTCTGCCCCTTCCTGTAGAGAGAAATGCTGCAGTTCAATTTTGGATGTGCTCACAGTGCATTGCTCCACTCCTGCTGTATGGTTTTAGCTACCAGGATAAGTAGCGAAAGCAGCAGACTAGCAGTCTGTACCAAGACCTGGATTGGTTTCTGGCTCTAGAACCCACTTCTTGGGGTCAAATCTGTGCCCTTTTTTCTCCCAGAGTAAAATTGAGTAATTTGTGCAGAGGGCTACAGATGGAAAACATGGTCATTCCTGCACTTCTCTCAGCTATTTCAGTTCATCAAAATTATTGTTGCAACTCAGACCTCACAGGTGAGATATTACTATTCCCAGCCAGAATAAACAAACATATAACTAATACCTTTACAGAATATCAGGGCAAGCATCTGTTTCGAAAACAAGGAGAGTGTTTAATTAAATATGAACACATGGAAATCGGAGTGCTGTTTTCCTAATCATGGTCAAAATAGGTGTTAAACAAAGGTTTTCTCACTAATATTTTATCTTTGAGTAGAAAATCAGAAGATGATAATATCCATGTAATAAACTAAGGTTATCACAATTGAACATTGTGTGAAAAATCTGTAGTTGGAAAATTAATTTCATTTTTCTTTCTCTCAGTAGCCAAAATATTTTTGATTGGATTTTTTTATAACCTAATTAAAAATATTCAGAACGATTTTTCTATAAATTTAAGAAAGGTCTCATCCAATGCCATTCACTGCTGTTCTGCACAATAGGCCAGGTGTAACTTTTTATTATCATTTCTGTTCTGAAACAGTCTTCAGCAGCAAAAGTACTTGGAAATGAACTTAATGAGTACTTAATAAACCATAGAGAAAAAGGAAAGCATTTGGTTCATATTGCTGTTAGTGGCAATAATCATTGCCCAGACAATCAGGGATTCCAAAAAGATGTCATAAAACAACTTTATATTTTAACAGCATGAGAGACATTCAAATTTTTCGTATGGACCAAAAAATAAAAACAAAAAAAGGACAGAGGGAGATTTCCTTTTGTCATTCAGTGAGAGATCACTTCATGCTTTCCTTTGGTGTGTTATGCAGCCAATTGCAAAGCCATGTCATGAGAACAGAGGAAAGCAAAGGATCTCAGCTTTCACTGGGAATGGGTTGAAGATCTGGTGCCTGAGACAGTGGGCTGGACATGGCCCAGCAGCAGGGGCTTTCTGTTCCACAACAGCAAGACACCTCCAAGGCCTGCTGGAATGGCAAGGATCCTTGCAGCAGCACCTCAACAGGCTCTCGGCAGACTGGCACCAGCTAAGCATCTGATTTGTATAGGTGCTCCACATCTAAGAGCACGTCTAATTCAATCATCAGCAGATTGGAAGTTATCTGTGCATCTCCTATATAGCATATTCTTGTAGGCTTTAAAGCAATCTTCTCCTCATCAGCCTTCCCTCTTGTCTACCTATATGTCTGTGTAAGCTGTGGTGCTTCCCCCTTGGGCATATAGCACTAATCCCATTTACTCAGTCCATCAATTTAACAGTTCTAAATATTCACATCAGTTAGATGGATACATCCGAAACATTAGCAGCATCATTCAGCCTGCAAGTGAGGGGGAGAGCAGTGTTGTGAACAGTGGGAGGCAATTTTCTGATGTTGGCAAAAGCAGAAAGAAGTTACTCAAAATGTTGAAGGCTCAAGTAAATCACAGACACACAAACACACATACACACAGAGCAATATGGACCACCTATGTATAACTCTTTGCATATATGTGCACACACTGTTGCAGTTTCACTTCTGATGGTACCTGTTTCTGTCAGCTAGCCATTTCTCTCAGGCCATAGCTTCAGATTTTTACAAAACTCTTGCACTTGCTTTATGTGGGTTCATAAGCATGCCTATGTGCTCAGGCCAATCCTTTCTGGTCCTGCCCACTGTATTTTCACTGGTATTGGTGCGAGTGGTGTGGTCAAGTGGGATGTAGCTCCTGTCTATGTTAGCATGGGCATGTCCCACACAGTCCCTGTTTCCTTCTCTTGCTTAGGCTGGAAAGCATGTGTGGAAGAATTTAACGGGGAACAAACTCAGAGGACACCAAATACTTCTTAGAGAGAACACTGATCATGTGCATGTTCTCTTCAAGTTGCAAAAGGAGGTTGACCCGAGGGGGCTTTACACTTAACTCAGTTTTCAGTATAGCAGTTATACATCATGTTATACAACAAGGCCTTCTACAAAGAGTCTACAAGAAACTCAAGAAGCTGTAGAGGCTCTCAACCTCTTGCCACTGCTTCCAATGATCTTATGCTTTGGAATAACCAGCAGCAGCTGCTGAAAATGCAACGGAGACTGCAAGGAGTTTTTGTTTGCCCTTCCTCCAGGACTAGAGACCTTGAACATTTCACTACCACTTTACTCCTAATGTGGAACAGACCTTGGCTTATGGTTTCAATCACTTGCATGAGTGACACCTGACTTCTTCTCTTTACCCACTGGAGGTTAAACAGAATTGGACTGTTTTCTCCCAGGATATTGAAGTCTTTGATGTGCAAAGAGCATATGTTTGTCAGCCATTTTGACATGGCATGTTTGTTGCATCTATTCTGTTCTTTTCTTCTAGCTGGTTCCTGAACTCTTAAAAATGTTTTTTGACTTGTGCTAGTGGAGGTAATATGTGCTAACAAAAATCTCAATCATGAAATTTCAAGCGCTAGCTGGCTCCAAACTTGGGAATCATCTTTGATGATCCAAAATTGGGTTCTGCCATTCAAACTGGAAGGCAGATATCCACCATTTTGAACTGAGACTTAAGACTGAGATGCAGTAAGAAGAGGAGTTACAGTGGATGTCCTGTTTCCTCATCCCACTTCTCAAGACCTAAAGACTTCTATAAGGAGACTGTAGTGTTTTGATGTAGTGGACAATACTACTTTTCCCAGGCTGAGAGTACTTTGGGCAAAAACTATGCAGTGACTTTACGATTCAAGAGGAGTAATCAAGCCTTGCATCAATAGTGTTGCAAAATAAGTCAGATCAAATGAAGGTCCTTTGTTCATCTTATTGCAATAGGAGGTTTTGGCAAAAAGTAGCATTTGAAGTGTGCACTTTTCAACCACTGGCATTCTGCAAGCCTGACATGCCCCTAGGAATCCAGAAAGAATTCTTCAAGCATGAAAATTATTTTCCCCCCAACAGCTCTGCCTCCCTTTCTCCTCCAGGGGCCAGAGCACGCAAATAAGATCCAAGAGGATCTAAACGCCTTGTCATTCTTTCTGTTGGCTTCATTGGGCTTTGGATCAGGACCTGAACTTTCAGGGACAACTAACTTTTAAAATTGTTTGAATAATGAGAAAGCCAAAACTTCCCACTTGCTGTTTAGGGCTACATTGGTTTATCCATTGTGCTTATCAGCAGTTTGTGTGCATCAGTAGGTACTGATGGAGATACAGGTGTTATGTTACTGCAGTAGATCAGGTCTAGCTCAATATCCTTCTTTTGCAATCTCATTTTTCTCTGTTTCATTTATTGGCCTTAATTGCCCGTATTGTCCCATACCTTGGTACAACAGGACCAAATATTCTCTTGTCCTAGAACAGTGGGGATGTACTTGGTAGAGAACAGCAGAAATCTTAGCCAGTATAGCTTTAGTTAAATGTGTCAGCAGTGGTGGTATTCAACTGCCAGAGAGCATTTTGCTGGGAAAAGAATGAGAAGAACTACACAGCTGAGGATGCTACAGGTCATCTGCATGGGGATGAGGTCTAGGTGGGAAAGCAGAAGATCCAAACTGAGGGGAGAGTGAGACATCTAGAGAGGGTGGATGGGAGGTAACAGACAGGACTATATGGAGAGTGGAAACAGAATTCAGGACTCAGAGTGAAGATGATGGCAAGGATGGGATGTTTACATACAAGGTAGAAACAACTTTCAGCTAGGAGGCCATTAAAAATGGTGGTGCTCTCCTGCTTTCGCTTGGCACTGGTTGCTTGTTCTCCCTGCTCTGTGTGGTATCTCTGTGAGATCTCAGGCTGCAACAGAGTCAGCTGAATGAGATGACTAACCTGGCTGAAAACGAATTGTTTCCCCTCTGCTCTCTGCATTTAACTGTCAATGGATCAGTTCCAAGATTTGACTCCCACACAGGTCTTCAAGCAATGAACACTGGCACAAGAGAGGGGATAGAAAAGCACAGCCAGGGGCTGTCATCAGTCAGAAAGAGTGGGGACAGGGAGAGCTATATTCCCGTATTTCACACTCTCTTTCTTCTGAAAGTATAAGGCTAACACAGCTAGTGGATTAGTAAGAGCCTACCCTGGTGCTTAGGCTTAAGGAGATTATGTGAAGAAGTAAGAAATACCTTAAAGGCCGAGCAGGCCTGGGCAAAAATTAACAGTCATTTAATGACCACAAGCCATTGCTGTTCACAGGCTGTAGGCTGCACAAGTCATTACACAACATGTGAGGAATCCACGTAGGCAGCCTGGCTTTCTCAGGCAAAACTTGATCCACAGGGCCTCACCACATATACTTTGCTCTCAGCTTCAGCAGCCTACACTCCTTAGCAGCATTCCCACTAGGGAGCAGCAGCAGTATAAACACACGTAAGTGGATATAATTGAAGTGATTAAAAAAAAAAAAAAAAAAAAGACTAAGTTTAGACCAGCTTTAGACAGAAGGAGCAATAGACAGAGCTTTGGGTTAGGTTTAGTTCAGTTGGTTAGAGCATGGTGTTAATAATACCAAGGTCATGGGTTCGATCCCTGTATGGGCCACTCATTTGAGGGTTGGACTAGATAATCTCCAGAGGTCCCTTCCATCCTTACCAATTCTATGATTCTATATCCCAGGAGGTGAGATTAGCAAAACAGGTAGATCAGAGGCAAGAGAGAATTTTCAACTTAATGGAGAGAACTCCTTAGGATATTTTTTTCCCAAATAAAACTTATAGGACTTTATCACTGTATTGACTGGTACCACAGGAGGTGGGCTAAATCCTCACCTGGAGTAAAACTGGAAAGCTCTCATGCCAGCAGGACTGAGGATTTATCTCAGTTGTGAATTGGCCTGGGTGTGCTGATGGCCACAGTCAGGGTCACGTCTTATATGTGCTGCTGCATCTGTTGCAGTCTATGACCCCTAATGAGGAAGAGGGCAAGGAGTCACACACCTTGAAGACCATACAATGATTTAATAGCAAGTTCAGCCCCAAGAACTCTTACCTAAGTTGTGCTCGGTTGCCCCTGCCTTGGCCAGCTGCCTTTTGTGAAAAGATCTGGTCGCCACAGGAGACATACTGTGAAGCTGTTGAATCACCCTCCTTTATTCTCGTTTTTTTTTCAAGCTTTGATGTGAAGAGATAAAGACCGCATGTCCCACACCCATCCAACCACCTATCAGCTGCTGCAGTGGTTTAGTGCCTCACAGTGCTTCAAGCAGGATTCATCTCCTCTTCACTCCCATTTTCTCCTCGCTTTGGACTTTGTTATCAGCTGTAAACTGAACTGGAGCTAGATCACACACATCACTAGATTATTCTTCCCTGAAAACAGAATCCAGAGTGACTCTGTTTAGCCACAGGAGAAGAGAGACAACCTACAAATCCCCGATCACAGTGGAGTTTTGCTGGCTGCTGTGTGCCGGCACAAGCAAGCAAATTCCAAGAAGATGTAGTCATCTGCAGCTCTGTGAAGACAGGAAAGTGGTTACAAACACTTTCTACCTCAGAAAGAGAGAGACCAAACCACAGTCTGGCTGCAACCTCTCCTCATTCTTTTTAATAATCTGCTATTCAGAAACATTTGCTGAGGCAGAAGGGTATCCTGGCTAGGTAGGTGTAAAAACAAACAAATAAATGGATGCAAAGATGCTGGTTTATCTCTGGCCAGCTCAAAAACAGCCTACTTACAGCATGCATACAATAGCACTTCTGCAAAAGAGAACAGAAAGAAACATTTCTTCCACAGAACTACCTATACACTGAGTTCTGGGATGGGAAAACCTGCTTGGGCATGCAGCGTAACCATCTGCTTCCAGTCAATACAAGGGTATTTTGCCACAGCATGGGCTCTATGGCCTTGGTGACTCAAATGCTGCATCTTCTTCTTGCTCTGAGATTATCTGGCAGGCAAATAAATCTTATCATTCGAAAGTTTTCCTCCAGTTTTCTGCCTAAATGTTCTCCACCTTAATAATCCTTGTGTTGAATGAACCTTGTGTTCATTCGCATCTCTTCATCTGAAGAGGGAGCAAGTATTTGCATATATTCCACAAGTATTTGCATGTATTCCTACCTTGACAGTAAGTGGTAGAATTAATAATGAGTCTAACTCTCCTTGAACATTACTCTCCAGTTGAAAGTTTCCTGAAATATATAATTAGCAGTTTAGAGGTCAGATTTTCCACCCAGTCCAACCTACGTGTATACCAACCAGAAATGATAGGGGTTGGGGGAATGAGGAGAAGAAAATACTGTTGATTTCTTCCTAGCCAATTTTAGCAGTCTTTCAGGGGCTAGCTGAAGTTACATGTTCCCATAACATCTCTTTACTGCCATGATATGCCCCTTGCTTTGGGCACTGTAGGAGAAAGTATATCTCTGTGCTGCTCCCCCAAATCCACACCATTGCTGTAAAGCTGCATGGTTCCTTTTCTGCCTCAATCTGAAAAGACCACAACAAATCACAGATTCTGCTCTCCATTAGTGATACCAGAGATTTCACAGTTCCATTATCAAATTGTTTTACTGAAGCCTGGAATTTGCCACAGTGGGTGTCCTTTCAAAATTTGTCAAGTTTACTTTAGAAAAAACAGGTAACATTACCTTAGTATTTGCAATATTCCTTGTGCTGCTCTTCCCACTTCAGTGGAAGACTGCTGAGTATCTGTCCCAGGCTGTTCAGACACAGGCTAAAATAAATGTTCTTCAACTTCAAAATAAACAATAGAGGCTAATGTGCAGTTTGTATTATTCATGTTCATATTGAATTCCAGTTTGGATTTACAGAGAGGTGCCCCAGAGTTTTTAAGCCTGTCACTCCAAAATACAGCAGGATCAAGGGGACTTAGTTATGCATTGGTCTTGTCCATGAGGCACACATGGCTTTGCACATAGTACTCTAAAATGAGAGCAGGCTTCATCTAATGCCTGCACTGATAAGAGCTGCTCTGCTTCCTGCTTTTCCTCATGTTGGTCTCTATAGTGCCCAGGGATCATTTCACATCCTCCTAGAGACATATGAGATGCGTTTGCCACTGCTCTTGGGGCAGGCTTTAAAATCAGCAGTGCTGCTGCATCTGGAGTGCAGGCAGCCAGGACCACACAAAATGTGGCTCCTATTGGGGCTGTTCTGCACAGCTGGAGCAGGTGGGTCTGCTGACTTTTTCTACATGAGTGCACTCAGTCTAGAAGACAGACAATAAAGTTCTTGATCAAGTCCATGCGTACTGTCTTGGGTCGTCTCTCCACCCAGACACAATTCCTGTAAGGGTACCTCATACAGAAACTCACAGAGAAACAATAACTTCACTGGACTTTGAAGTAGAAGTGAGGGCATATATATTTTCATGTGTATATGCAGATGAGGAAGTTTCCCAAAGTAAAGTCTCTGTTTTGAGATGAGAGTGTCTTGCCAGCACTCTGCAAATAATAAATAATAATAACGGTACAAGAATTCTTCCACAGAGTAATTCATCAGCCATAAAAATTACCATAAATATTCTCCAGCCTCTGCTCTGACAAGGCAAAAACCAGAAGTTTAACATGCTGTATAAGGGGAAAAGCAAAATTCTCCAGGGCAGTCCTTTAGTGATTAGAAAGTATCATTGTATTCCTGCTCTAAGCTATATGCTACACAAGTTCAGAGTTAACCCAACTGATTATTCAGACCTAATGTTTGAAAGGACCAGATATTGAAGCTTTGGTGTTTAGTCTTTAATGCCATGTTGTTCTGTTTCCCATGTGTTTGTACAAACTAATGTGTTTGTTGCATCAAGAGATGAGTATAATATATCATTCAAGCATAAACCATACGAGGTGCAACAGATTACAGGAACAAGACTGAGGCAAATGATTGCTAGTTCAAGCCAAAATTTGATGAAGTAGGTAACTGTTTCACAGCTAAATGAACAGACAAAACATAAATTGCTCCTAGTCCTTAAGAATATTGAACATAATCTGTTCTACGTCCTGACCACACAGCTCCCAAGGAACACAACCAGATGCCTCATGTACCCCACTCACACTATCAGGGCATCTAAGAAGTATCTAATGTAAAACACTTATCCATATAATCCAGAGCAAAACAAAAAAGAAACAGATGTAGAATTCTGGGAGCATTTGTGCAAAACAGAACTGTACAAAACACATTTGCATTTTATCTCTAAGAAGATATTATCTTAGAAACATCTCCCTGTGTAAGGCACTAAACTGACAGCTTACTACTCATTCAGTGTGTGGAGGACTGAGTTGCCAAAGACTTCATCACAAGCTTCAACACCGCTAGCTTTGAGATGTGCTATTTTTCTCTGTCACCAAATTTAAAAAATTGTGTTTAGTTTCAGTATGGCCTTACTGCTACTACCATGTTTACTGCAGTCCTACAGAGAAAGAAAGGAACGGCAGTACTGTCTCTGGTGCCTCAGCTCCATAGGACAACATACTGGCCTGGTTCTCCTCTCACATATATGGATGTCACTCCACTGGCTTCAGTGGTATAACAGTGTGAACTCAGAATCAGTTCTGCTGACCTTGGTGCGTATGTCTTCAGAACACAACACTGCTGGTATCATTGCTGTCATTACAGGATCAAGTAATGGGTGCCTGTATTTGTTATGGTGGATCTTTGAAATTTACCTGGAGGAAGTTTTGAGGTGGGAAAGTCTTTTGTATCCTGAGGAATCTCACTTAAACTGAGCTGAAATAGAAATGACTTTAAAAAAATCCCCTTGTCTTTTCCTCTTGATTATTAGGAAAATCCTGGAATCTCCCACAGTATCGCTGAACATGGATGCTTCAGAGAGAACACTTACACCTTGCTAGAGCAGTATGAACCTTCACTTCAGAGCAGTATGGCTTTTTGAATATCCTGTAGCTTCTTACATGGAGAGCTAGCTAGCCTTGATTTCCCACCTTGGCCTTACTGCTGGACCCCACACATGGTATGCAGAAAACAGTCCTGTGCTTCTGAGATTGAAGCATAATTCTATTGATACTGAATGCAGGTGTTCCTGCAGAGGGAGATGAGGAAATCTGTGCTACAGTCCTAGATATTCAGGGTATAAATCTCTTCTCTGGTGAAACTGATAGGTAGGATTTTGATATAACAGAATTTATTAAGTTTTCTTCTAAATTATTCCAAGGGAGTTACCTACAAAACCAATCTTACTGAAGTAGCACTGCCAAGTGCCTTAAAGTAAGGAAGTGACATATTCTGACTGTCCAGACAACACTGCAATACTTGCTTCTGTGCCTGAAATAGGGGGCAATATTTGACAGCAAGATTCACCCTGGGATCTCAGCCTCATCAGGCCCACAGCTGGGGAGGACAGGAGGAAGAACATGGATTTCACCCCTGGAAACTGCAAGACTGTGAGTTTCTGTGTTTTGTGTGCTTTAAGAAGTAGTGGAAATGGGGAGGAAAGGAAAGGCAGAGGAGCTCATTTGTTTCTAGGCGAAGGCAGAGTTTACCCCCTTTTTTGCCAAGCACATGAGTTTGCCCACTTTTTCTTTACAGCTGAACCACAGTGTCATAGGTAATCACAATGTAAATGATGTTCTTTTAGTCAGTTTTTGTATATGTTTTCAGTAGGATGTAGAGTCTTGTGAAATTAGACTCTGTCATACCAGGCAATGAAAAAAACATGCTAAGACACAGTGCTTGTTCTCAGGTTTACAGACTAAATAAAACTAGATCAAAGGTGGGAGGGAAGCTGA
Source organism: Rhea pennata (assembly GCF_028389875.1). Lineage (NCBI taxonomy): Eukaryota > Metazoa > Chordata > Aves > Rheiformes > Rheidae > Rhea > Rhea pennata. The sequence continues at coordinate 83,082,090 of NC_084663.1, read as the reverse complement.
AGTCTGGGTGAGGGACTTGATGGAATCCCCACAGCAAATCAATGGCCAAAATGGGAATTGAATTCAAACATCTCCTACCCGATTCATAACCGTTAGTGTGGGCCTGCTTTTCAAACTCCTTTGTACTGATTATTAGGTTATGATTTTCCTACTTACTGCCATAACACTGCATCTGGTTTGTAAGATATATTAAAAATATGGGTTCATAAATACTATGATCAAATTTCTGCATGCCGGCCATCTGGTCTTTCAAGATTACCAGTACAGATCCCTGATAACCTAAGCAGAATTACACACACTCATTTGCCTTGCTTCTAAAGTCCTGGAAGTGTTTATTTCTAAATACAATTCTTTATTCAACTTTGCTCCTGTCCCCAGCCCTGACCTTATCCTAGGCTGGCAGAATAAAAGTTTAAAAACAGATATGCAGCCAGATTTTTTTTAAATACATCTCTATAGTCTTAATGTGTGGAACATAGAGCTTTCAAATATCACAAGGTACTATGATTGCATGTGTCTGCACTGCATGCTTCTGTACTGAAGTCTATATAGCCATCTCAATTTAAGGGAAAAGAGGAGATTATCTTCTATTTACAGAGTGAATATGGTAAAAACTCAGGTAGGCTGATATTTACTCATAACCATCAGAAACAGAGTAACCAAAATTGAGAGAATAATAAAATATCTTAATATGCCTGTTGTTATTATTTATTGTAATGGCTGTTTTGCATGTTCATAACTAGTAGTAGTGCCTGTAGTAACTACTACACAGTTACAGTTGTGCTAAGTTTTACAGAACTCCTTGACAAGTTCAGGGTGAGGAGAAAGAAAAGGAGTAAAGAGTTGAAATGAGCTACATATCATCCCATAAGCTTGCCTACAGTTAGAGAACTGTTAATGAGGAACAGATGTTAGAAACATCCAGAAATAGCTAACTTACCTTGCAGCTGAAGTACCAATTCTGAATGTTCCTTGGGCTTTTAGGAGCCTCTGAGCCTCTGGACTTCATATGGCCTGTTTAAAAGTGAAGGAAAAGGCAGTTTTGCTCATGACTTTAAAGGGAAGAGGATCTGGCCTTACCTGCAATCATCTGAAAGGATGTTGATAAAGCAGAAGCACACCACAGTGGTCTGCTTACCTTATATTCTAAGGATGCATTGCCTAACTCTCAGGGGTAGAGTATTACATCTGTAAGATGGTAGTTGCAGCTGATTATGTTGATCCTCTACATTATGGCTGACTAGCAATTTCAAAGTGGAAGAGTGAAACTTTATAACTAAGTAAGTATTCTAGTGTATGCCTGCAGCTGGAAATCTGAAAAGAAATATGCTTGTTGCTGACATTTGAGAAAAAAGAACAGCTGCCCTGAGTCACCTGAAAGACTCCAAGTAGCTATCTCCATGACCACTGATGTCTGCAAGAAGAGGACAAGGTAGCAGAGCAAATAGCCTTGGTGCTACAAGATTAGTACTGACAGTCTAGTGCTGGGTAATTTGGGTATCTCTGAGTTGCTGGTTTACGTTTCTTCTAAGGTAGTTTTGTTTCAACCCTGAGCTCTGCATTTGCAGGTGGAAAGTTGCTGTTCATGAGGATGTGGCTGGAGAATGTGGGAATTCATTTGTTGGTAATCCCAAGCTTGAGAGGGGAAGGGGGAAAAATAGGTTTAAGGGTGACTCAGTTACAATTTGCTGCACTATATTCATACCTCCGGCTTGCACTGGCTGCCTGAATACTAGGAAAAAATCCTCTGTGCACATGTTGTGATTTATCATCTGCATTGTAGATTTTAGTTTCATGTTTGAAGCACTGGATTTGCCTCAGCTAGAAAAAGGAGGTTGAACAAACATGCTTATGCTTGTAGTGGTATTGGAAAATTTCTCCAGTACCATTGAGTAGGTGTGGCTCACATTCTTGGGTTAAACCAATCACCAGATCTAGGATTAGGAAAGAATTTTGCCCTAGGTCACATTGGCAGGGACAGTGGCATTGTTTTTATTTTCCTTGCTTCACAGTATGGGTTGTGGTTGGCTTCCTCGATTATCTCGTGCCATCTTAAGACAAAGACCAGGCCTTGAGCCTGCAACTGGAAAGACAGATCCAACCCTGAAGGCTGGACCTGACTTCTATAATCATGCAGCCGCTCTGCATGCAGAGACTCCAGGCTCAGGAGTGTACAAGGCCTCCTCAAAGCCTTCAGCATCCTTCTGATGGTCTTGGTGTCATCTGGATGTCTCTACCTAATAAAATCCCAGCAAGCATGCATTTTGGAAATTTGATCCTTCTGTAAATCTCTAGTTATTTCTCTCTGGCACAGTGCAGGTTTGATGGCAAAAATTTTTAGATTATTTTGGATGATGAGACATTTGTGGCATATGCTGGGGTGGCAGAAGATGACAGGGAGTTGATGCTCCATGGAATTTTTTAGCTTACAGGATGTTTGTGACTGTGGTGCCCTGAACTTGCTGATATAGGTGATCTTGTCTAAATGCCAGATGGCTGTCATTTAATTTCCTGTGTTGCTGGGGTGGGGCTGAGTTGGCACTGTTCACCTTTTTAGCAGAGACTTGTAGAAATTACTAGGAGGGTTATCTTTAACAATAATTGTTCTTCTATCCCTTGTACAGTTTGATTGGAGTCACATTAGGAGCATTGGTTCATGATCCAGGCAAGCTGGAATGAGACAGCATTACTTTGGCAAGATGGCAGTTTCACAAGCAGGCACTCTTCTTGTTGTTCTGTTAACCAAACCACTCCAGGAATAATTGCATTGTTAATTCATTTCAAATATGTTGCAGCATCTGAATTTCCCAGCTACTCAGTAATTAAAACAACATGCTTGTTAGAAGTCAGCTGGGGAGTGGCTTGTGTGATGGTGGTATTAATAGGATGAAAACAATCAGAAAGATAGGGGGCATTCTTCTGAGATATTGAAAACCCTTAAAGAGGCCCTTAGTTATGCAATAATTTCTTTGCAAGCAAACACATGCCCATTATCAATATTATTGTGCTGATTGTTGATATCCCACTGACATGAACAATTTAGAGAATCCCAAGTATTACGCAGCTCTCCTGCCAGCTCAGAATAGGCTGACACAGCTACCTATTTGAGAAGATTAGCTGGATTTTATTTGCATAAGAATTTAAAGTGACAAAACTACTTACCACACCCAGGAAATGATCATTAAAAATGAATTAGTGCAGATTCTTTTATTAGCTGTATGGTTAACTTCTGAATGCTACAGTAAATGCCAACTCCAAGGAGGGATGTCCTGAAATATTTTTCCTTATGTCTTCCAGGTTTTGGGAAGCACAGAGCAAATTACCAAAAAGGGATGATGTATAAAATATATATAAGTATTCTTAAGTAGGCATTCCTTAATCAGAATGACGAGGAAATCCTTGCATGCCTTTTGCTACTCATGCGCAATCCTAGCAGCTTTGCAAGTCTGGGGCAGCCTATACATAATGCCAGTGAATACCCTGAGATATCAGACTAAAATAGTCATACAGCATTGGGCCTCACTCTCTGTTAAAGTTCTCCTGAATCTTGCTGGCAGTAAAAGGAGCTCTTCAGGAAAGGTAAGCTGCTATATGCCATGGGCTGCTGCCACAGCAACATAAAGGGAGGTCAGCTGCAGAAGAGAATCAGTCTCAGGAGCTCAGGTCTGAGCGTATATATGAAAGCAGATAAGGAAGGTATGAAAGAGGAGATGCAAAAGAGAACACAGAGACTTCATCTCTTTAAAAAGTTTCGGTCTCATGGCTTTCTTTCTTTTTCTTTCCTTTTTTTTTTTTTTTTTTTTTTTTTTTTTTTTTTTTTTTAATGCTACAGTAATAGTCAGAAGCCCCTGCTTATGTCAGGGCTCTGCTGTGCTAGGAGTAAGACTCAGACAGGATAATTTCTTCTTTTCTTTTATTTTTTTTTCTTTTCTTTTCTTTTTTTCTTTTCTTTACTTTTTTGTTGTTGTTGTTGTTGTTTTGGGTTTTTTTTGTTGAGACTTCCCATTACATGCCTGAGGATAAAGAGCAGATTGACCTCATAGCTGAAATCAGATACCTGGGTATAATTTAGAGGGTGAGTACCCATCTCAGTCTAGAAGCTGTCACACTGGGCTGACACTGTTAAATAGCTCAGTGCTTTTGCTGGGAAAAACGAACAGAGATGTTGATGAAAATGCTGGATTCCTAAAATTCACCTACCTCAGTGGGAACAAAGTGCGTTTCATGGCGAGACAGAAGCGACAGAGGGTTTAAATAGTCCCAATCTCGGGCCGAGCGTGCCCTCTGCAGGCAGTCCGGAGCCCTACCGGTCAACTTGGCTCGTTAAAGGTCTGAGTCCTCCCAAGTCCTGAGAATGGGGGAACCCGATTTCCCAGGGAGCTGCCTGTCAGATAGAGCCCTCTCCTGCTTCGGCATCCAGCTGGATGGCTAGCTCCTCAAAAGAGTTTAGCTCCTGGAGGGAGCTGCTGGAGAGAGATAAGTACCGCTGGATCTAATTAAAAATAATGACCTCAATTTGGAATGTCAAGAACTTGTTTTTTTCTTTTTCTTTCAAAATTTTACTCGAGCCATTTTAATGTCAAAACACTATTTAAATTATTGCTAATAATTCCATTTTGAAACTTCCAAATTTTGAAGGTGTCTTTAGTAAAACTTTTGGAAAATATTTGCAGTTACTATAAGAAAGGTTGCCTGAAATGGATTTCCCTCCCTATCAACAGGAGAGTGACATTTCAAATCCATTCCCAGCAATAAGAGAGAAGTGAAAGAAATGCAAAATATCTACTAAGAGACAGTAAGAGTGGTGAGAATACCTTATTTCTGGTGTATGATATTTACGTAGCTCTGTTTGACCTGTCAGAGCTGCAGAGTGCTGAACAGTGACTAGAAAGGAAATTGCAACTGACCCAACCCCAATCACAATTAAATCATTATCTATTCATACTCCTCATACATGCATATATCTCTGCGGTGAATTGTGACTAAGGAATTTCCAGCCTTCCTAAGGAGGAACTGCATGCCAAAATCTGCATGAGATCAAAAGCAGCATGATAGCTTTGGAGAGCCAGGAAACAAGGTGCACTGGGATGAATTCAGCCACCAGAGGTTCTGGAATCCTGAGGTCCCTGTGCTTCATTGCAGGCTGAGGCAGGCCAGGATGTGTGGCTTCCTTCCAAAGTGAGCTTGGGAAAAGTGCTCTCACTTCTCCCATCTTACTTTCTCCTAGGGCTAGAGGTTCAAACTGCTCAGCAACGTCTGTTTAATTACAGCCTGGCTACAGGGCAGCCATGCACTTTGCTCATACTCTGGAATTCCAGTCAATGGCTGTGGTGGCTGTGGCGGCTGTGGCGCTCCTGTAGTCTGGTTCCCAGGATCCTGGCAAGTATGTCATCAAACTGCCAGTGCCTTCAGCATCTTCTCTTGCCACTCTCAAGGCAGTTAAGAGACTAAAGAAGAATTAGGTGCCTGGCCCAAGGCCCAAACTGATTTCCGAGGGTCCCTGTGGCACCAGAATCTGCTAGAATTCTTCAAAAATCCATACCTGAATAGCCAGGGAAAATAAAACCTTATCTTGGTACACAGAAAGTTTTCCCTCAAGCTCAGGAGATGGTAGGGTCAGGCAAGAAGAGTTTGTATTTCTGTTCACACATCTATACCTATTATGTGGCTAGAAGTTTGTTTCTAAGGATGTCACCAGCCTTTTTAATGTCAAAACATTGTTCAAATTATTGCTAATAATTTCATTTTGAAACTTTCAAAATTTCAAAAGTGTCTTTAGTAAATTTCTTGGAAAACACTTGCAGTTACTATAAGAAAGGTTTCCTGAAATGTATTTTTTCTATCTTTAAGCTTTTTTCTACCCTTCTAAGATTTCTTCTTAGCTTTAAGCTTTTTTCTATCTTCATTTTCTCTGTCTGTGGAATAAGAACAGGAATGCTCTGCACAGTAGTAGAACAAATGACATTGGAAGACCATGATGGGGTAAGTCTTGCTATCTCTGAAGCCCACAGTGAGGTACTTTTGCCTTCAGGGACAGTAGTGCATGGCCCATATAAGGAGAGCTGCACTTGTGGTTTTATGAGTCAGGACTGGCATTCAGGAATTTGAGGCTCCACACTTAATATTGCCAGAACATTCTGCCGTGAATACATGCATGTTGCTTAACATGAAATCTTGTTCTCACAGTATTTGATGGGAGTCTTGCTACTAAATTCACTCCTTTGAGAAACAGAAGTAAAAAAAATATGTCCTTTGAGGCAGAGGCTGTCTCTTGCTCTGATGGTTAGTGGGTCTTTAGTACATCAGTTACATAAGGAATAAGAATTGTAACACTGAATGTGGAATACTGGGAGAGAATTTCAGGCAGTGATTAGAGAAAAAGAAAAAACCTTGCAAAGACAACTGGCACACACTTTTGACTCATTTTTTTTGTAGACTATGCATCAGGAGAGAGAAATAGAAGAGCAGATCCCTGAAACCCTGAGAGCCAGATTGGTAGCAGATAGGGCAGGCCAATTTAATGTTGCAAGAAGGTCAAAACAGAAACATTAGCATCAAAGAAAGGAAGAGTGCTGAGAAACCCCAGTGCTCACAAGTAGCACTTACCAGAGGTATCATATGGACTTAACCCTGCTGTCATTATTCCTGTTGGAACGAAACGAGGTGAAGGCTATGACCTGCAAAGCAGAGGTCAGATGTTACAGGCCATCAGACAAAGGAAGTGAGAAGGGGAACAGGTTCTTCTTTGAGGCCTTACCAGATGGCAGCTAATCTCAGTCAGAGGAAAAGACATGGTCACCAAATCTTCACAGGCTCTCAGAACCTGACACTCAGATATTATCAAGGGAAAAGATTATTTTTCTAAGTGCCACAAGGGAGACGATGAAGTTAATAGGAGTGCTGATTTGGGTTAGAAACTGTCAAGATCAAAAATGTAATCTGCATTTGCTTGTTAATGGCTGCTGTGTAGGAGCTGGAATCTGAAATGGCCTAGGACTGTTTCTGCCTCATCAAAAATTTTTCCTCCTCACACCTCTGTTGATTTATGCAAATAACTTTGTTTTTTGATTCTGAGGTAAGCTCAGTCAGTCGAATCAAGGCTGATATGAACTGGCAAAGGTCTATGATCAACGAGTGTGCCCTAGTCACTTGTTTTGTGTTAGTAGTGACAAAAATTCTGTTGTCCTTGCATTCAGCTGCAAACACGTCAGCAGCTTTGCTGGGAGTTCCTGTAAGATGTACTGATGTGATATGCCAGCGTATTTCCCTATCTTAAGTAGAAACAAGGAACACACAAACAGGCATACAGGTAGAGAGAGATGAAGTTGGTAGTCACAAAGTGGCATGTACTTGAGCAGTAAGGCATGGTTCTAAGGACAGAAAGCTAAATGCTTTTTGTGCGGCTCATCACTATTTGAGTTGTGTTGAATCTTGGCTTCAGCCTACTTCAAATTTTCTGTCTAGGAGAGAGGGAATAGAGACCCTGTTGTTCTGAGAAGTTACGCCAAAAGCCACATGGAGAATGCAGAGCGGGGTTATCGCAGTGCATGATCTGTGATCAGCCTGAATCTCTCCCATTAACTTGTTCTGTGGCAGCAATGAATTTGCTAGGACTGCAGGCTAAGTGCTTTTACTCTCTACCTTTTTGAAACTTCAGTGGCATAATTTGAATCCCCCAGTTTGGCAGAGCACTCAAAAGAAAACAACAGCAGTTAAAGATGTTCATGAAATTCAGCATATGCTTAAATGCTAAGTCAGTTTATTCACTGCTGCAGCAGTTAGTTCTCCTCAGCCTTATACCTGCAAGCAGTATCACCCACACAACTACGTGCCTTTTTCCACCATGAGTAAAAGCAGTGAAGATGTCATGCTTTACTGTGATGCTTAGCCACTTATTGCTGTCACACTTCAAACTGGTATGATCTGATTTAAGGTACAATGCCTGCATGTTTGTACCTACAAGCAATATAATTTTGTGTGTCCACAAGATGGGACAATCAGCTTAGAACACTAGAAGTGAGAGTGGCAACACAGGTTGCAAGTGTGGGGCTGAGGGTTTAAATCTGTGTTTAAAATAAAACCATCTTGGGCTCCCTGGGGTATATGTGAGGCTACCACACAATGGTAGATGTCCCAGTCCATTTTTGAGATACTTCAGCCACTTGCTTAAAAAAGCAAGGTTATGAACAGAGCAGAAAAATAAGCTTTATCTACAATTCAGACTGTAAAAGCTCTAATCTTTTGCAACATTTTGCTGTTGCATCCTGGAAAGTTCTGCTTCATCTTTTCAGTGTTATTAAAGATTCTATTTCAAAATGTTCTTCATATGTTAAATGTATATCTAACACAAGAAACAAAATACACATTGCTTGTAAAGATCCTTTCTCTACCTTTTCACAGAATTTAGCAATCTTTAAATTCCCTTCAAAATTTAGTTCTCTTGAAATTGAAGTGTCTTTCTGGTTTCTTTTAGAGATCTTACTGTTATCACATAGGATTGACTCTGCAGGACAGGCAATCCTTTTAAAGTGAATGGACAGTGTTCCTCTAAACTGGCAGCTGTTTATTGGGGAATGGCTGTGAAGTTACATTATTTTAGAATTGCAGCAGTAAAGTAGAGCTGGCTGGAATTCAAAGCTTCAGTGAAAAATTTCAGTATGATTTCAGATTTTGTTGAATAATAGAGTTGGAGGTTTTAACTAAAAAGTTTCTGAATAGCCAAACTCTCACCAACTCAAAGAGCTGAATGTGAAATTTAAAAATTTGATAGGGGGAAAAATCATGATGACATATTCCTTCCAGTTTTGAATTCACCCCAACAATAAACTTTGTTTTATGTACGAGCGAAATAGATATACTAGGAATTAAACTGTACATAAACACTAAATACAAGAGAATAACCCAAGCACTACCAGACTTAGTCAGATAAGTACAAGGCAGAAAGCTGAATAATAACAGAAAAGAAAATGAGAAAATGGGGGGAAGGTGGAGCGTATATTGTAAAATGAGATTCAAGTAGAGATGGAGGTACAGATATCTCCAAGTTGTCTTAGTGCAGCAAGAAGCACCCTCACCCAGCAACAGATGGCTTGGAGTCATGAACAAAGAAAGGAGGCAAAACTGGGAATCTGAATTCCCCCCACAATTACAGCAATGTGTGTGCAAGGTAATGCCACAGTGTCCAAAATGCCAGTGTGTGGCACGTGAAAGGCATCACAGGGCAAGGAGAAGGGACGTCTGTGCTCCTGAGAAGTGTGAGAGCAACTAGGAAGATGGTTCACTCCTTTCACTGAACTCAGCACTTTTTTGAAAAACTTAGCGAATTTTTTAAAAAAAGTTGTTTTAAAAATAGGCAAGGAACAAGCACATTTCTGAAATTGTTCAAATTTTAGAAAAGGAGATTTTTTTCTGTTTTTTTTCTGTATTATCTTTCCCTTCATTTTTAATCTGCTCAACCAGTTTGCAAGTGGTTCCTGGTGCAGACTGAGTTTTACTGTCTATTTTCAGTGCTCCATGCACTGGATCTGGGGGCACTGTGGTAGCACAAAATGGTGAGAACAACAGTAACTGTGAGGTCCTGTCACAGGACAGAGAGGAGGGTTTCCAGTCTTCACCACTGTGAGCCTCGGCACAAATGCAGATACAATCGAGCCTCAGGGTTTTTTTTTTACATTCATATGCCTGGGGAAGGATGTCAGCGGCTTTTCTCAGCCAGTCTGTTGAACTGAAGCTAAAGTTTGGGCAGGTACGGGAAAGAGAGAGAAACACATTGAACAAGCATCAGAAGAAATATGCATAATTCCTAGAAATGCTTTGTGTCAGCTTCAGAGATCCTACTGGGAATGCAGCTTATGCTCTGACCAACACTTTGCCTCTGTAAAAAACAGTAACTGGTATCTTTTGTAAAAAGACTCCAGTAGCAGTTAGTACCTATGTTTCCTTGCATCCTAATGCCTCCAACTTTAATCAGCTGAAATGTTTTAAACTCAGTAAGTGACTGGGCAAGTTCACATATTACTTTAATATGACCTTGAGACAAAATGTGGCTTCGCTGATGTCACTGAAAGTTTTGTGATGGCTGCAGCAGGAAGGAAGGCAGTACTTACCATCCTGGTAGAAAATACACTGGGAAGCAGAAAAACTAGCAAAAAATCCCTCAAAAGCCTGTTCTACAGTCTTGACTAAGTTTAAAGAATATTGTTTCTCCTCCTACTGCTGCTCCAAGAGTTTAGAGAACTGCTTCCAGAATTTTGTGTTACAAACTGTTTTGGACTTGAGGAAAGAAAAATGTCTAAAACTAGTCTGTAATAGTTAAACACAATAATTTCACAGAACTTTAAATGCTAACTAGCATTTAGTGTACATACAAAGAAATAAATTTTAAAATGTATTTTCTGACAACAGTCAAGTCTAATGTTTAACTTCAGCCAGTGAATATTTCTGTTCAAGCCCTGATATGTTTATGACATGTTCCTTCTGGTGACAATGACACGTTTAATACCAAGGGGGAAAACCTGTCTCCTCATTGAACTCAATGCTTTTCTGGGAAAAAAAATCAGTGAAAAAAAAAAAAAAAAAGATTGTTTTAAAATAGGCAAGGAACAAGAATGTTTCTGAAATTGTTTAAATTTTATAAAAGGAGGAATTTTATTTTCTATTTTTATCTTGGCATTATACACACCAGTGCCATCACTTTATTGCTGCTACTGAATCAGATAGATAGACTGGAAAGCCTAAAATCTTTATCCATTTTCTCTTTGCTGAACTCTTATGGTCTTTTCTTCCAATTCTGTTTAATTTCTCATTGAGCGAAGTCCTGACACTGGTGGAATTTTTGTTGCTGAGATCAGTAGGGTTAGGATTTCAATCCTTGTATCTATAAACATACCAAATATTCACAGTTAGACCAGTGACACATTTTTTTTTGCCTGTGTTACAGAATGTGAGATAGATTTATATTGCTCTTATGAGACTCAGAAAAAAAGTAAGATTGGTCTCAAATGAACGATCTGAACAGTTTCTCATGTGCATCTCAGGCTGAGACTGGAATTCCCCAGACCTCAGTAATTCCCTGCAGTTTTGAGTCCTGCTCAGTTTAATGAGACTAGCTTATTAACCCTCTGTGATAGCATCCCTAGAAGCTCTTGGTCCAGGGCAGCTGCTCCTCATTTTTTCCCAACTCATTGCTGCTCTCATGCTGTTTCCTGGACTAAATAAGCAAATTCAAAAATACTCCAGTGTTTTTCACATCTTTCCTCACTTACAAAACCTATCTATCTGGCTGTTGTGAGTCTGGTATACAAGTGCTGTAAATAAGGCAGGTACAGGCTTAGCTTTCGGGATGCAGGTAAGTCCACTGACATCTGTGCAACTACCCATGTTTGCAAAGTTGGTGCCTTGTTCAAGCTCAGCACAAATACCTGATTTGTATAAAAATCAAGTGCACCTTGTTACAGTTTCTTAATGAGAGCCTAGTGTTTAAAGACAGGAACTGCCTCTGAAGCATTACTGAGATGAAGACAAAATCTTAGATAGTTAAAAGATCTTGTATACAGCTTGGTGCTGAGGCTAAAGAGATTAAGAACAGTGATAGTATTGATTAGCTTTACAGTTACCATGTAAGGATCCATATGAGACTTGAGCCGTATTATCTAAGTCCTGTATAAACAGATTGTTATCTGCCCAGGAGGTCATAGAGATTTAATGGAAAAGACAGACAAAGACTGGGATGGAAAATAGCAGTAAAGAAAGGTGGAAGCATTTCCTTAAGCCTGCATAGCAAGTCAGAGTTGTTGCAGGAAACAGATACAGGTCTGGGAAACTCTGACTGAACAAACTCTTTTCCTAAACTTCAAACTAAGAGTTTAAAAAATAAAGAACCATAGGGATAGAGAGCCACAGCAGCAAAGATTTTTTTTTTTAATCATTTGAGTCTAAAATATTAACCTTGCAACTGGAAATCATTGTACTCATTAGATTCACAAGCTTGTAGGAAACGTAAAATTTGAAGAATGTGTTAAGTACCGTACCATCTATGTTTGTTTAATATATCTCACATTTTTATGAAAATAACAAATATTTAGTTTAAAAAGTGCATACAAGACTATGTATAACTCATATGGAATTGTAAAAGCTTGGCCTCCCAAAAATTAAAATATATTTTTTAATAAATTGAAAGTGTTGTGCTAGATATGTGTCTCTCTATTGTATGGTTTGAAGTAAATTAATAGGCACTTACATCCTATTGATAGGTGGCCCAGAAATTTAACCCTAAATCTCAACACCTGCTATATTTGGAGAACTACTCCCCACTTAAATCCTCATATTTATAAAAGATGCAGTGATTTTGTTTTCATGCAGATCCAAAGTTAAATTAATCCCTTTGTGGTTCAAATGCAATTTTTAAAGTGACATAGTAGAAATGTCAGAATGAAGTGAATCCAATGAAGTATCTGTGTTCTGGGTGACAGAAACTTTCTATTTTAAACAGTCATAGAGTCAGTCTATCTGATGCTCTGCACTGATTTAAATATCAGTAATTGCTAATGCCTGCAGCCTTCTGCCAATTTGAACTCCAGGAACTTTTAAAATGAGGCATAATAGTAATATGATTGAAAAAGTATATGAATTTTGTTTCTGGAGCTGAATTTTATTTTTGATGTAAGTGTGTACCCAGGTTTGGAATTCTATGCTAAGTTTAAACTGTGAAACAGGGTAATCCACATCCAAACTTTACCTTCTTGCTGATTTCAAGAATATTTCTAGTGTTACTCTGGAAAACTTTAAAGCACCAAGTTGCTGGCTAATGGTTGACAAAATCCAACACTAATAATCTGAAACAGGTGACACACCCACCTACATTCAGATTTATGCTCTGTGAATAGTTCTGTTAAAGGTGATGATAACAGTGTGTGCCAGTTATCCAGAAAACTCTCTGACATGCAATTTGTAGACTTGCTTCATCAGTGCTCTTTGGGCCCCTGCTCAGTGCCTCCTCCAGCCTTGCCTTCAATGCTCTGTGGAGCGCATTGTGCTGAGGAATCTGCTGGCCTGAGGCAGATGGAGTGGTGATGTCATTGGGCTTTGCTATTTCTACTTCCTATGAACATTTGCCTTATTCTTACATCCCAGCTCTTTCTTGATCTGTTTTAGACTAGAAACATTTTTCTTTGGGGGGAGGGGGGCAGAAAAGGAATCATTTCTTTTTGATTTCAGACAGGATCTGGCAAGCGAGTTCTTGCTGCTAGTCAAAAAAAGCCTTAAAAAATTAACACAGAATCTGTGTTTAGCAAAGTGATTTGCATAAGCTGTACACTTGGTTCTTAGAGCTGGAACAGTTCTAACCTATGACAAATTCCTCTGTCTGGGCTGTCTTCCAAAACCATTTTCATCTACCCTGGCAAGAGAACTGAAGTCTGCACTCTGCGCTAATTAATGGCCTTCAGGAGAAGGGCCTCAGTAGAAATGCTGACACACTTTGTACACACTTTATTTGTGAAAGGGGACACTGAGTCCATTTGATGGCACCTCCTGCTCCATCCTGCTATGCAAAATTTTAAGTAGGGAGACAAAATGGGTATAGTTATGTCTTACTAAGGATCTGAGTTACTAAAACACTGCAATCTTTCCCATTAACAAAGCACTATATTGCGAATGTATCATCTCTGAGTAACATAAATAAGCCACAAAAAAGACTAAAGCTATGGCAGGTTCTCAGTGGATGTGAAGTGACATTCACAACTTTAATGAAGCATTATGGCTTAATGTGTCTGAAACTCTATCTCACTAAATGTCTTCCTTTTAGAAGCAGCAGAATACAGACCCAGTGTCTCTTTTACAAACTGGAAACTGCTGAGAAGGGAACAACAGCTATCCTGACAACTCTGTGGATTTCTTCCAGCAGGTCTACCAAGGCACATGAAAGCTTTCTGTGCTACATACATAAAAGGATTCATAGCTGTTAGGCATTCAAAGTATGCAATGAAATTCAGAGTCCTTGATCAAGTGAGGTGTCCAGAAAACAATACACGTGAAGAATCGGACATCTCAAAGCATGGCATCCCCCCCCCCCAAAAAAAAAAAAAAAAATAAGGAAACATCTCAATAGTCAATAGTAAATGGGAGATGGCATACTTCAGGATCTGTCAGAGAAGCATCCATCACTGTTTAGTATGTGAACCCTCTTCTGGAGCTTATTGTTTGAACTAAGACTGCTCTTGTTTACAAAATACAGCCTTGTGTATGAGGAATAGCCTGTGCTAGTTCAGATGCAGTTCCCTCTTTGCCTGCTGTAGACCAGGGGATTGAGCTATGTTTTCCATCTTTTACCAGAACATCCCATCACTGAGATATCTGTGGGAAAGAGATTGTCTTGGTCTCTGCTTTCGAAACTGGTCACCTGAGTATTCACCATCTGCTTTAGAGATGTGAATACACGACTACCCTGGCTGAAGAGGGATTTGAGCCTGGATCATCATTTCATGAAAGTGCCCAGCACTGAGGTAAGGAAAGAAACTTCTTCTCTGGTTTCTGTGTATGGAGCCTCACCTAGGTGTACTCAGAAAATATAGATTAGACTCAACTCTAGAGCTAAACTAGAGGGAGAGGTCCTGTAGAGGCTCACAGAGCTTAATTAGGTTTTGGTGCATTCACCCTGGGGTATGGAGTGGTATATGTCTTTCCAGCAGCATATGCTCATTTTTTTTAGTGAATTGTGTGGGGAAAAGGGACATTTAGGCATCTGTACAGTGTTCAGAAAAATTTAAGAACAGGAGGATTTCTCTCACAAACATTCCTGTAGCATTTCTCTCCTCATACTGTCCTACTTGCCTGCTGCAGCCTTCAGTAAACCACAATGTTGTGGAGCAGAGCTGTACTGATACTGTAGCCACTGAGACAGGTCCAAGATTTTTTTCCCAACCAAAGAAAGTAGAAAATATAACCAACATTCTCTGTAAAAAATCCTCATTGTTGCCTTGGGAGGATAAATTTCAAGTCAATTTTCTATGAACCTTAAATGTGAAGTTTTTACAAGCACAAACACGCCAATATTTTTCCTTCTTCTTGGGTACAGAAGACTATTCAATCTTGTTATTTTCCCTGAAAGTATTGACTGTATTGAACACTAGGCACATGCTTTCAAAAGAAAAGCATCATGAATGCTTACATGTCTCTGTATTATGAACCACGTTCTCCATCACTGGGAGACAAACAGTCCACTGAAATGTGGCTGGTACGTACATTCTACGTACCAAGCAGATGCAAGCAGAGTGCCATAGGGAAATAAGAAACACATTGTATGTGATATTAAAGGCTTAAAGCTACGGACTATCCTTCTGAAAGCTGAATGAATATCTCCAACACATATGCATCAGAATATAAATCCACAGAACTGGAGATAATTGCTAAAGAGACCTATGGAGTAAATTTACTGACAGTAAGATCTATAATCAAACAGCAGCAGCATTTGTCTTGTTAAAATGTCTTCAATCTCAGGATTTTCTGTGGAGAAGAAACAGTCCATAGCAATTCTTCCTTAATTTTATGCCTTCTGTTTGCCACTCAAATAAGCCCGTGCTCTGCATTTAGGGGTTCTTTTCTTTTTTCTTTCTTTCTTTCTTTTTATTTCTTTTTTTCTAAATGCTAATACAGCCCAGACAGACTTTGACAAAAATATTGATCATAAATTTAAAATCCTTGTCTCAGAGCCAAAAAAGGACCATTAAAAAGACATATAGTTCAAGTGACTAAAAATACTGCGTTTGACTTGGTGAATGTTAAAAAGTGATTTGTCTTTCGAGCATACATTATATTTAGATCCAGGAAGGCGAATATTTAGGAAAAAGGAGGAGGGAGAGTGGAAAATCTCTCAGGATCGGTCTTATAAAGATGTTTCTCTACATAGAGCTCCCTAGTTATTCCAGAGTATGAACTCTTGGAAATAGTCCCGGCAGAGGTCCCTCCAAAAGCTGAGGTAGTTAAGGTGGCAAACACAAAGGGGAAGAGGTGAAGAAAATGTTATCCCTTGTTCTCAAAGTGAAATACATTTTTTAATTCATTATTCTACAAATCAGTTAGTTTCTGTTGCTGCAGTAGGTGGAAGGAGGCCTGGAGTTACAGCTATACTGAGAGGTAGGGAGCAGGGTTAAACAAGCCAAGCTCAGGGACTTTCTATCCATACTGCTGGTTGTAGCAAGGACTCAAAAGTTTCTACTCTGTGCTTAAGCAAGCTGAACTCAAGATACGTGAATGATAGGGGCTGTATTGTTTCATTTTATCCATGCCTCATCTGCCTTACATAAAGGAGTTAGAACCAATCTTAAGGAGCAAAAAGCATTCAGACTGTCCTCCAGAGCGCTGAAAGCTTTTGAGGATGCTTGAAAAGTGGTGGACAAGTTTAGACTTGAGAACAGGCTCAACCCTGCACATACACTATATATATCAAGGTATTGGAGCAAAAGCAGATAGAGTTTCAGACACAGTATAGCACATTTATCTGCAAATCCCAGGAAAAGCTTCAATTCTGGGGACAAAATTTAGGGAAAAAGCATGGGAAGACAATGACCACCCAATAATCATGAAAAAACTTTGCCTACCCATCTCGGACTTAGTCCTGCATGGGCAGATATCAGGGTTGCCAGGAGCAAAATATGTACTTTCACGCAGAAAGAGAGGAAGAGAAATAGCAGATGTAATAGATGGGGATGAGGTTGAGACAAAGTTGAGCACTAAAGCACTAATTTCTGTGTCTGCCACTGACTTTGGGAAAGTTAGTTTGCTTCCTTTTTTATGTCCACTCAGATTATAAATTCTTCAAGACAGGAATGGTCTCTTGCTGTGCATTTAAATTGCACAGTGGAAACGCAGTCTTGGTTTGGCCTGTTGGTGCTCCTGCAATCCAAAAATATTGTATAAAAACACATTAAAATAAACAACAACATAAACAAGTGGAGATACGCTGATGAGAGTGGAAAGAGATATGGGTAAAGAATGTGAAAGAGCAGGAAGGATAGGGAGAGAGAGTGGCCTGAAAGGAAAAAGTGGAGTAGGAGTAAGCAAATATGAGAAACTGAACACAAGCAAATGCCTGTAATTCCAAGATCAGCTAGTGCATGTGGCTTCCATTCTACTGCCCTTGTTAAAAAAACAGAGAGACTTGGAAAAGTGATGCTACCAGAGAAAGAGGTGAACAGGCTAAGCAAAACTGTCGCTTGATTCCAGTATGAGCACTAGTGCTAATACCATCCTGCTCTTCACCAACTCTCTGTCAACACTGGCTCTCTGTCTGTGAAATCTTAAATAGCAATTTAACAATTTGAATGTGTAAGATACTGCAAGGCTAAGGCAATCTCTTTTTAAAGATCCAGCATAGTTCTAATCCCCGCATACTACTATGCCATCATTTAATTAGTCCTTGAAGGTCATCTTTGACCTGCATCAACATAATCCTAAAACCTTCTGGTGTCTGGGGCTTGATTCTCTTCTAATGATACACTGGTGTCAAATATTTATAGACTGAGATAAAATTAAAATATAATTTACAGGCATTTTTACAGGAGTCTTTAGCTTCAGGTGTGACTCAGATAAAAAGTTTGCAAGTGACAAACTTAGAATATTGTGATAAAACATGAACCCTAAGAAGATAGCCCAACCTAATGCTTTTTAAAGTTGATGGAAAGATTTCTCTGTCTCTTAGAGAGTGTTGAATTAATCTCTGAGAAACTGGATGAAGTGTAATCAAGGCCCATAGTTACTAGAATTTGCTAGCAAATGGTGGCTAGTCAACGAGTTATATTAAGTGAAAAGATGGTTGCAGCAACATGCTTAATGACTAATTGCTGCAAACACAATATACTTGTCATTCTTGAGAATGGTGTGCAGTCAGAAGCCCAAGAAGGAAATATTGTCGAGGAAGGAAATTGCCCAGGAGGCAATAATGAACTCACAAGTCCAAGTGCAGCCTTCACCGCACAAGGGAACTCAAGGAACAGTTAAACAAATATAAACCTAATTCTGTACTACCTAAGTCATCTGGTTTAAGAGGCTTCCAGGCTGGAGTCAGTAAGTCTGTCAGCCTGACTCCTTTCTTCAGCAGTAAATTGCTACTTTTAAAATAAAAATCCAAGAATTGACCTTCAACTACTACACCACCAAGTGCAGCTGAGACTTTTCAGAATCTGCTCTCACTGTGTGTTTCGTGAAATGTTTCCTAAGATGTCTTTCTGTGGCTATTAGCTACTGTATTTGCTGCACTGTCACAAGTTTTATAATGGCAAGAGAAAGTGTTTCCTTGAGATCTTTTCTGAAATCCTCTTTATTTATGGACTATTCTCAAGGTAAATCTAGAAAAACAAATACAAAAGTAATAATGAGATTGTTAAGGAACTGGTAATACTATTTCCATTCATACTGAAAATTACCTAGAAGTATGTCTTTAAGGGGGCAGAAATTTCAGATCAAGCTAGAATGAAAATTGGTTAAGACGAAGGACCAAAGCAGAGATTATTCAGCCACTTCAAGTCTTTCAAGAGAGAGTTAAACAAAAAACTTTTTATAATTAAGGGTGGTTAATAGAACAGGATGGAATACATTGCCTAGAGACATGATAAAGTTTTTAGCTCTAATGGATTTTCAGCAAAGATCAGGCAACTGTTTGCTTTAGCACTGTCTGTTTTAGGTAGTGCTGATCCTGTGGTGGCTCAGGGGAATAGATCAGGAAATCTACTGATGTCTCCTGCTAATGCATCTTCTCTAATTCTGGGCCTACAAACAGAAAGGACTGTCAGCCAATAACATGCTAAATTTGGAAAGGTGTGTAGTGATAATTTAAATCCATTTGTATACAAACTGAAGATTAATAAAATGTACATATGAGGAGCTGCAAATAAAAGAGGACAAAAATAACATATAGGCATTTGAAATGCGAGATTAAAATAAAATGGATTTCAGCATGGAATATGCATGTTAACATATTTGGGGAATGCAATCTGAAATAATATCCTCAAAGGGAAAAAGAAATCTGGAAATCATTTATATTGCAAAGGAGTCTCAGGGCTGATTGAGGACAGTAAATTGATGTATTTAGAGTTCCATTGTACTGGATGTAGCTCAGCTGGGACCTTCAAACTCAAGCTACTCCTGCTATAACTGAGGCCCACCAATAAACCCCCAGCACTTAGAGTAACCTTCTACAAGCGGATTTATTCTTCTTTTGAAAATTTGTCTGGAAGCGTTTATAAATTCATGGTATTTTACAAAGCAAAATTAAACTGATCACCTGCTTTGGGAAATAGCTGTGGTGTTGAGTCCATGATACCTCACCTGAAGACCAACAATCAGCTCTAGTGATACGGTCTGATGAAGATGTGGTTGAACATGATTTTCCAATTAAGTGAATAAGGCAAATAGGCACTCTGCCCCTCCTCCCCCCAATTTATGAATAGTAAAGAAGTCTGAGCAACAAGAGTCTGGATTCACTGACATTAGTAGACATTGACATTACTCTTGTTGTCTTCTGTTGATACAGAATTGTACAAGAGAGGAGTTTCAAAATTTCTGAGGTGATCTGGCAACTCGGTTGGGAAGTATTCAGATGATGAGATAAATCACACCAAAAAAAAAGCAAAAGAAGAACTCACAAAAAATAATAACTACAGAAATTGAAAAACACTTGCTTTTTCAATTCTAACAAATTATTAGACACGGTCTCTTTCTTCTGCCTTGGTTATCTTACCTTGGTTATCTTGGTTACCTTACCTGTGTGTCTAAAGGCAGATCTAAAGCCATCTAGGAAAATTCCATCCCCATATAATAGGGCAATTAATTTGAACTCCAGACCTTGGCTTGTACCAGAAGCTTTAAAATGTGGATAGTCAGGACAGACAGAAATAATACACCCCTCCCTGTGTACCGTTGGCAGTATAATTTTGTCTAGTTACAGAGAAAAACAACATGTTAATTTCCGAAACTTTTATTTCCTTTAAGTCCAGGAGCAATAACTTTATTTTATATGTTTTCTTTACCACAAAGTTTTCCATTCTGTCAGTAGTAGATTCAGCATCTCCTGCCATAAACACACGTCCAAGCATAATTTACTACTTTATGAAAGAACTTACTTTAGCTGATGGCAGTAATGGGTATGTCTGTGTTTACTCTGTGTGAGATTTACAGACTCCCACAGCATATCTGTTTGTACTTACATGCAGGAGTAAGACGTCCTGTTAGCAGATAAAAAGATTAGCTTGGATCTCTCTTCCTCCAATACTTACTTTATGATTGTCTTTGCCCTTCCTAACTATTCCAATTGGATGTTCCCACTGGCTCCTGATAGCTCTTACTTGTCCATTTAGTAGGAAACTGAAGGTAATGTTTCCGAAACAAGCAACCTACAGTCTGAGAAGTCTGTCTCCTAGCTCTGCTAAGATGATAGTCACAGAGTAAAACCATCCTTTCACTTCTTCCTGCTGTTGATATTATTTCCCTATCTAATGCAAGCTTTAATTAGAACTCCCCATTTTAACTACATCATGCATTGAAATGAGATCACTGACTATACTCTGGCAAATGAGACTGATCTGTGTGATTCTCCAGCTGTGCAGAGTGTTTTTCCTCATGAAACTTCTCCTGCTCACTATGAAAGGAATTTTGTTATCTGATATTTTCTTTTTTTATGATTGCATCTTATGAGCACAGGGGAAAGAAATGATGGTGTGCTGCACCAACATAAACACAGAGAAGCCATGCTGGAGAAGATAAACATCATTTATTGGGTTTTGTTGGCAGGATCTTCTCTGAGGGCCTACAGTGGTGGAAAATACAGCACCACTACTGGTATAAGCCATGCCAGTCTCCTGCTGCGAAGTAATGAATTGGTAAATCTTCCTGGCATGGAGGTGAGCCATCTGGGAAGCATAGCCCAGGCCACTGGACTTGACTCATGCTACCTCCACACTACAGTCCCAGTTCTGTTGTAGATGCCCTTTAAAGTTTACTGAATTCAGCTGAGTTGTTCTAGATTTATACTAATGCCAACAAGATCAAACTTGAGCATTCAATGCTTTCAAAATCCATTCAATGGGCTGCAAGGATCAGAAGGGTATGACTACTCAATTCACTGACCTTGTTTGTAACATTAATATGTATGTACTGACTATATAACTGTGTAAGTGTTCATAAAGTAACACAAACGACTGGCCTATATCAGCTATCAAGTACATAGGTATAAATCTTGATGAAGGCTAATGATTATTACTTACAGTTAATTACATTACTTCTGTTACTTTAGTTAGGCCTGGTACATTTCTAAATATATTCCTTTCTTGTAATACTAACAGACCTCTTGCACACACAGACTTTATGTGATATGTCCATTCAATCATCTTGTAAATCAGGTAGATATATTTAATTATTCAAAAAAATCACATCTGATAGCCCATTAACCATCTTTTGTCTTCTAAATTTGCTCCATTATTTCAGTATCTTTCTGTTAAAAGTAGTGGATTTGCTAGTCAAGGAGCAATCTTGTGAAAATGTACAACTGAGGACACTTGCATCCTTGCACCTTATTAAGTAAGGTCTTAATGTATTTCCCTACATTCTCTTTGCCTCTGAATAAAACTATGTTGCAAATATATCTCACTTGATCTTCACTGTCATTCCTAGGTCTCTGTCTGTGTTTTTTCCTGGCTTCTGTTTCCACTGCATATTTGTATTTCAGATTATTTTTCTGCTCTACCTTGTATTTTTCTAAATTCTATCTCTCCTGATTTTTCTATCCATATTTATTTTTCAGAGTCATAGTCTATGCTCTCAGAATTTTTGTCTTTTTCTAGATAGTATTATCTGGAAATTTCAATAGCATACTATTTTATCCATTTTCCACATTACATAAAATAACTTTTAATGTCCAGGCCTGAAGTTTAAATCACCACATGCTTTTCCTCAATTTCTCTGATTTTTATGATGTCACTCAGCAAAGTGTATTTATACAGATTTCTGAAGAACAGACTATAGAACAGAGAACTTGGTTTTGTACATGCTTAGACACCAATCTCGCGCTTGCAAATGCCTTGTGATAATGTGCTAACCTTGAGGAATGCTAAATGCTTGCTGGGAAACAGGGATTGGCCAGATTGCTCGACTGATAGGCTTGCTTGTTACAACCTCTGAGTCACTCCAGAGAGCAAGGAGTTTGCTCTTCCTTGAATGTTCCCTCTTTTTCTTTTCATTCATATGCAGTTATCCTACAAATGGAGAAAGAAGCATGCTGTATCATGTTTAGTGTTTTGCAGAGGAGAACCAAATCTGGTAACTGCTCAGTCAGTATCCATTGGACTTGACTCCAAGCATGTTCAAAACTCTAGGTAAAGAACTTACGTCCCTTTGTACGAGACAAAACTCTGCCTCAAAAAAGGTACTCAGGAAGGATAGAAACTCTGTGGTGGAAGTAGCCACAACTTTGCTTTGTGGAGGCAGGTAAAAAGGAGTTTACAACCAAAAGTTTTCATCAGACAGATTTCCTGAGGTATTTATTTTTTTTTTTAATTCATATGCTTGCTCAGCAGGAGTAGTACAATTAATATCAGCTCCTCCAAAACTCTGGTGGATAAATGAGTCTGAAATGATGGTGTTCTGTTAGGTGCTCGGCTGGTATCAAAATTCTGTGCTTGGCTGGCCAGCATCATGATGCTGGTGAAGACATGAGAGGCAATGGCTCTGCTCACAGGTTATTAAGCAGCCAGTCCAGGACTGGCAACCGATCAGTGTTCCCCAGAGCCTCACTAGACTGCCTTTCCTTCTCGTATTTCAGCATTGCTTGTATAATTTCTCCAACTTTGTATCCCTTCTCCACTGCTATTGATGACAGTTTCTGAAGCTGTGAAAAACAGAAACACAACAGAACACAAGTGTGATATACCAGAAGTTCTGCTATGGTTGATTATTTTTAAGATGAACTGAAGAAGAGTGTGCTCTGTGTGTGTGTGTGTGTGTGTGTGTGTGTGTGTGTGTGTGTGATGTAGAAGATGCATCTCAGTCATGTATTTCCGTTTTCCTTTTGGAAGCCTATACTCTGTGTGGCTTGAGTCTAAGTCTGCCACCCTAGAAACAATTACAGTAGGTGAAGATCTGCAGTTTGCTAGGTCAGCAGCAAAGGGGAAATGACTCCAAACACAACTCAGGCTGCTCTTCATTGTTCAAGTTGGAAAAAAAAATATATATATATCCAGAATACAGCGTGAAAAGTAATTTTGGATTCTGAATTATTTTGATATTCAGAATTCACAGAAATTCAGTAACACAGGTAAAAATGTTTGTGAACAATTCATAATCTTTATCATGTTAGTATTTCTTTGTTAAATAGAATTGCTATTAAAACAGTTATGAATATAAAAATCTTTAGGTAATATATGTCGAAAGCAAATATATTTGTTTTCTTTAAAATTAGACCATCAGATTTGTGAAAAAAACAGCTTATAATTTTACACCACCTTTGTACTGAATTAAACGTACATGTATTTCTTTATAGCTCTAATTCCTATAAATTTACTACCTTGTAACAATACAGTAGCATTAATTTTACCAGACTGCTATCCCAGCCACTTACTTAAAAAAGAGAAATATCTGAGGACTGGGGGGAACAAACAGACAACTGAATCCAATTACATTCTAATTTCTGCCCTACTTACCTTATCCAGGAATTCCTCATCATCATCCAAGAAGTATAGCACGGGCATGTCTGTCTGAGAGGCAACCATCCACTGCAAAAGGGCTCGGACCTGTTTGTTATATATGTTTTCAGAAGGATTCTGATTAATCACTACCACCCTGTGACCTGATACAGTTTCTTCACTGGACCCAACCATAGAGTCAGCAGTTCCCATGCCCTTAGAGCCTACTGATCCTGTGACATCTTCCTGGCTCCCTGTGTCTGTTGCAGGCGACTCAGGGTTGCTGTATTTAGCTACCATAAGACTCAATTTTGTCACTGTATCCACCAGACTGTCAATAAATTGTGCACTGCTCCCATCTTTTCCGCTTAGGTCAAGCTGATCAGTAAATATTTTAGTCAGTCCAGACATGGCCTCTTCACAGGACTGCTCAACATCTGAAAGGCTAATATGTCCCTCAGCGCTTTTGACAGAATTCTGGTTCATTTCATCCATGCCTGGATTTCCAGGCTGACCTTCTATTTTGCATACAGTTTCATTTATTAACTTCTGTACGAGCATTAGCATAGCACTGGACATTCCATTTTCAGGCTTCTGTCTTTCAGTGTCAGATTTCTGCGAATCTGACTCTTCAGCTTCTTTTGATGAATCCTGACTTGTTTCTGAAGCTTGTTGGAAGGTGGGACCATAGGACTCCTCTAACAGGAGCCCAAAGGCAGTGGGACCTGGTTTGCTAGTATCGTTACCTTCTGCTTCTTTCTTGTTGGCATTCTCCTGCTGGATTAGATGATACTGTAACAGCAACAATGCAGTTACAATCAAGCGCTCTGCCCATGAATCTGATGAGCTGTCATCAACATCCTGAACTTCTGAACCCCAGGTCATGTTGTCTGGTGATCTTGTTCTGGCTTCCCTTCCTGGTTGTGATTTTGAGCACTGGCTGCACTGTTTCTGATTTTCATGCCAGAGGGTAAGCCCTTGTTTAAGGATGTGGTTACCCACTACTTCTGCACAGGTCATTTCTTTTGGCAATGTTTCAGATTTTGTTGCTGCAAATCTCAAGTTCTGAGCCCTTGCACCTGCTGTTCTTGAACCTGTCTTCATAGATGCATATGATAGACTCTGAGACTGAGATTTATCTCCTCCAGGTTTTTGTACTATTAAGCTAGAATGCAAATGATTCAATATTGCTTGTACAATTTCTGCAGCCTTGCGACTTCCTACTGTGAACAGAGTCTGCTTCACTGAAGAAGCAAAATCTGAATTAGTCAAGAGTTTGCCTGTTACGTCATGTAAGTTTTTCATACAGGAGTCAATGAAGTCTGAAACTACTGCCTTAGAGTGCTTCAGTAACACATTTTTCAGCACAATGCAAGCTATATTTGAGTCATTTGCTCGACCTTTCATGGTTTTCATAACTGAGACCATCATGTCTGAAACCATATTATTGGCATAATTTAGTATCCCTTTGCTTAAAGTATTTGTAAATTCATCTTGGCCAAACCGTTTTCTGTGATTGCATTTTTTGTTTTCCTGGACAGGGTCATTTCTGTTGGAAGACTGTCTTACTTCTTTGTAAAAAAATGCTTTCTTAGAAGGTGGATTCTCTTCAAACTTAGTTTCTTTCATGTTGACATGAGTGACATTCTCTGATGGGTTATTTTTATCTTCATTTGTACCTACTCCAACAGATTTATGACATGGTTCCCCAAGAACAGCAAAATGTGTCTTGTGCATACACGAGTCAGGACCATCTGACTTTTCACTAATCTCTTTATGAGCCATTGCAATGACAAGATTAGAGAGGTTGTCAGCATAAAAGGAAACCTCATCTAACCCTTGGTTGCTTTCTATGGTAGTATTCTGATCATCTGAATCCTTTAGCTCCTTTGGATTTGAAGTGGTTTTCATCTCAAAGTGAAAATCTGGTGACCCAGTGTTGGATCTGACATCCATACTAATACGTTCACCATACACACTGAATCCTCCTGGTGATACATTACGCTGCTGGAAGCTCTGACTCCCAGTAGATGGTTCTCTTGGGTTTCCATCACCCTTTTGCTGCTCAGCAGTCTTCAGCACATCCTGAATGCTAAGTGCACATCTTTCAAGGTCTTTTTGAAGCCAGCTCAAGATTTTGAGTGGATCAGATGTAACTTGTTTGAAAACTTTTGCTGAATCAGTCTGAGGAATAAAACAAAATGGAAATGCATGAAGATTCATTACCCAGTCTATGCGACCATTGGTGCAATGGCTCTTCCCATATCAAGGAATTATGTGCAAGCATCTGATGAAATTCTGACTGATCTTAGTGATTACTGAAGAATTAATACGTGTATTACCATCAGCGGTATTATCAATGATACAAACTAGCTCCACAAGTGACAGTAACCATGTAAATACAGACAAAGCCTTGGTGCTTTTGCTATCACGCTGCTAAAGCTTTTCTTGCTGTTTCTGTTGAGGGCTACTGTTGTTCTATGAGTGATCTCATATTGTGGATACTTCCAATTTTATGTTAGATTAAAAACATAGTCTCTAATCTTGTAGCCCTCTGTGCTGTTGTTGTTCCTTATAAACAACATATAGTCAGCCAGCTACTTCTCCTGTATATCTTTCTACAGCAAAAGGGGAGGAGTAGCATGTTTAAATAGGAAAGAACTACAGAAAAAGCCCAAAAGAGTGAGGGATTTTAGGGACAGGTATCTCCATATTTTTGTGTTCTGAACCTGTCAGATACTTGAAACAACAAGCCCTTTTGCTTACCACTGTTCTCAAGGCAGTGTCTGCAGCATAATTTTACAAAAAAGCGTATACATGTTAGTATTAAGCAGTGCAGCAAGTACTGGGAAAAATGTGGGGATATAGCATGTGGAAACAACGTATGTTCACTCTTTCTTCCACTTCAAGAGGCAGAACTAATTCCACAGGAAAATTACTTAAGCTTGTTCCCTCTCTATGCCTAAAAATGGCTTTGGTATAAGAAGGTGTTGCATATGGAGAAATTTTTTTACACTTAGCACTGAGGTTAGTGTAAGTTTTTGGTAGACTTCAAAACTGTGGGCATTGTTACAGGTATTCTTATCAAGATAGGCTCATGAGCTCATTTAGATAACTTCAGCTCTGTTAGGTAACTGCAGAGTGGCAGGCACTTGATTTAAGGAGCTCACAGTCACCTGCTAGAACTCATCAAACATAGCTTTGCCAGTGGCACCCTGGTCAGCAGTGGTCACAATAGAAACATCAGTCATTCAAAGTTTACACCTGTGCCACTCCTTATGGCCTGAAAGCTTAAATTTCTTTGGACTGGCATTAAACCATATTTGGGTCCTTCTGACTGCTCTTAATGGCCTACTTCTGCTAGCTGGGATGGTCAGCACATATGACATATACTTTAGTAGATAGTCGTGTGATCAGCTAGGTATCCGCCATGCTGTGGCTATGCCAGAAATGATTACTTTCCTTCTTATGATTCTGTGTTAAGGGTATGAATTTATATGTCTACCTGATGGTTGGAATATTGTACAGGTTTCAGCTTGCAGTATTTATATGTTTTATAAATGATGGAAAAGATAGCAGAGTGAAAGAAGCCAGTCTGAGAAAGTAGTACGAAGGAGAGATAGCTATATTCAAAGGAGTCACTAGAAGAGCAGAGATGAGAAGATTAATTGGAAAGTTGTAGAGGATTGCAATTCTTTACCCTATGTTCCCTAGTGCAAGCCAGGGTAAATCAGAAACCAGTACAATATTCCAGACAACATTAAGCACTGAGCAACCTCCCCTTACGATCTGGAAAAGCATGCAGTGGTTTACTTTGGCTGATGAGGTAACATGCATATATCAGATGAGGAATTCTAAGTCTCAGTTCTCTGTGTGTGCCTACCCCTTTTACAGTACAAGAAATCGAAAATTTTTCCTTTCCCTTATTTAGACAACAAATTCCTTAGGGCAAGGAAGCAGTACTATCATATGCAAGTGACGGAGACCTTCCTACATTCAAGGGATGACAGATCTTGAATAAAGCAATGAGACAGGTTCAAAGTTGTGACATACATGCACATATTTGATACTGCATCTCAGTGCAGTGTTCAGTTTTTTTAGTGAATTTACTGAGGAAAAGGTGTAACTCTTAAAATTTTTTAAACAGACAGAATCTTCTTGTCTTATTGTCTTGGGTAATTTTTCCATGTGCAAATACATATGCAAAATAATTAGACAAAAGAAATTTCTTACCGTCCAGTTGTGTTCTTTCTCGCCTCCAGGAGTGTAACGATCCATTTTACAGAGCCCTCTCTGGCTCTGTAACCAGTCAATATTTTCAGACATCTGTGATTAAAAATACAAAAACAAAAACCTTACAAAGGTGCAGATATAAAAAGAAAAGAAGGATTTACAGTGTGTGGTAAATTATGGAAATCCTAGGTTTTCAAATTTTCTGCAGAGAAGTCAGGATTTAATCTGATAGCATTACATTCTGTTTGCATTTATGGAACAATGGGTTTGGATAGATGGGACAGATTCACACTGAAACTGAGATCTGTCAGAGAAAATGAAGCTCTTCTAAAAATTTCTGAATGAAAATACATGTATCAAAAATAAAGGATGCTTTTGTAGGGTGAGCCTGCAAATTTTGTGAATTCATGCAGCTGAATATATTACACATGGATTACAAAAGACATAGAAAGTTCTAATTTAATGTCTTAGGTCTAGAAAATGTCCCCACTTCTTTTGGAAGTAAGCTGTAATTAAATTAAGTTTTAGAAATAACTTACTTTTTCCTAGGATACCTGTGAAAGTCTGAAGTTTTGTGATTTTCCTCAAAATTTCCAAGAACAACTCCTGTAGGCCGCCATATACAATCAGAGTCTAAAATGGAGAAAAATTGTTTCTAAGTTATCTTCGCAAAATGATAATGCTAGTACTCTAAGTTTGCTAACCTTTAATTTACTAAGAGTGTTGCAATGTGTTTGAGAACAACATAAATCAAACGCAGCAATATTATCAGAATTTCCAAATCTCATTAGATGCTAATATTATAACTGAGGATTGTCAAAAAAAGAAAGTGAGCAAAAAAGATCTTGTTAAATTTTTGTCAGATACCAATAGCCTTTCATTCTATGTTAAATACCTTTGCCCCGTATGCATATGGGCATATGCCATATACTAATCTTTCTCCAGAAAATTTTTCTGTTCTCAGCATTTTCAATATAAGAAACTCCGTAACAGGAAGAACAGGGAAAGCAGAAACAAAGAAGAATGAGTAAGCATAAACCACATCAGAAAATAATTAACTGAATGACATAATATCACTAAAATTATTCATTAATGTTGAGAAAGAGTTGGGCTCAAAAGGTAAGCACTCAAGTTAAGGGCAACCCTCTTACAATCTAGAAAAGCATGCAGTGGTTTACTTTGGCTGATGAGGTAACATGCATATATCAGATGAGGAATTCTAAGTCTCAGTTCTCTGTGTGTGCCTACCCCTTTTACAGTACAAGAAATCGAAAATTTTTCCTTTCCCTTATTTAGACAACAAATTCCTTAGGGCAAGGAAGCAGTACTATCATATGCAAGTGACGGAGACCTTCCTACATTCAAGGGATGACAGATCTTGAATAAAGCAATGAGACAGGTTCAAAGTTGTGACATACATGCACATATTTGATACTGCATCTCAGTGCAGTGTTCAGTTTTTTTAGTGAATTTACTGAGGAAAAGGTGTAACTCTTAAAATTTTTTAAACAGACAGAATCTTCTTGTCTTATTGTCTTGGGTAATTTTTCCATGTGCAAATACATATGCAAAATAATTAGACAAAAGAAATTTCTTAACTGTCCAGTTGTGTTCTTTCTCGCCTCCAGGAGTGTAACGATCCATTTTACAGAGCTTTCTCTGGCTCTGTAATTTGTCAATCTCCGTAACAAGAAGAATGAGAGAAGAAGAGGGAATGCATAAATGAAGAAGAATGGGGAAACATAAATGAAAATTAATACTAGTGTAACACTAGTATTATTCATTAATGTTCAGAAAGACCTGGGCTCCAAAATTCCTTATGCTCCAAATCCTGCAGAGTTATGCAGATAGTTAATTTTATAATTTGTGATTTTTTCTGTTAATTTCAGTGGACCTACTCACCAAGTACACTTTAGTAAATGTTCAAGTTTGGAAACAAATGCAGTACAACACATGCAAACTTATCCTACTGCATTCATTAAACATCATTTTTTTAAGCATCAAAAAATGCCATCCAATTTCCAGCCTGCAGCACTATTACTGCTAAAAAGGTTTGGCTATGGATATAGAGGAAAGTTGTCAACTATACAGTTGTTCTCTTGTCCCTGAATGTTTTTCATTTATTTAATGGCACACAAAACCATCTAAGATTACTAATCGTAGTCATGAATTTGAATTTGAATTGTCTATTATATACTTTTTGCATTTGACATATATCTTTATAGCTTTTTCAATGATTTCTTCTTTTTGTCCACTTTCCTTCTTTATTTGGGTGGTCCATATTGCTAGAGGTGGGAGGAAATGCTTACAGTCTGGATTACAAAATCATTAGGAAGACTCAAGAACAGATAACGCTACCTGTAATTATTTGCAAATGACTAAGTTTCAAGTTGACTGTCTCTCTTTAAATCAGAAGGAAAACAGCTCAATTCATTACACCCAGTATATGCTGAAACAAAGCCTGCCTTGCTGGAGAGCAAAGGGGATGGAGAAAAACAATTCCGTCAGTTCAATTCAGCAAAAGGATAGGTGGGAATGGGAAGCCCCAGAGATGTCTTGCTGTCATTGAGCCTAACTGTAAGGATTAATTCACCCAGCCTCCCCAGAAAGTGAATCCCTTCTCTGATAAAACAGTTGGTGCTGGCTGAGGAAAAGGTGAATGGAATTAAGATTTGTGTATTATAGATAACAAAAATAAAGGCATTCTGGTAATCGTTTGAGACAATATTTTACACAAATCCTGGATAAGACCAATCAATGAACAACCTACAGTGGAAAAAAAAATTGAGGAGATATGCAAGGGCTATGTGCTCATGAAGCTCAGAGAAGAATGTATGGAGTGACTGACCACTGCTATTGCAAACAAAGCTAAACTTATCTCTGAACAGTGGCCTTTGATCTAGATAAAAGGCTTTATCTGCTGAGCGAATCAAACAGCTATGTAACTGTTCATCCCTGAGTTAATCAGAAGAGTGCAAATGTCTGAGTTAGCCAGACCAACATGTGGGGGGTAAATATGTGGGTCAGCCTAAAATATAGTAGAAAAATCAAACGAAGAGCAAAAAGAACTTTGAAGAGAGCAATAGGCTTGAGCTGTTTTCAGCCCTTCCCAATGATTAGGGACACCTAGGGTCTTGATGGTGAGACTCATAATGAGAAACACATTTGTATCACGATTCAGCTATATACTCCATTTACTATAGTCTATTAAGTACAATTTCTACTTGTATTATAAGTTAAATACATTGCTGTATCACTCTAAGTGCTAAGTCAAAATCTCAAATAACATCAAATAACTTCAAATAAGGAAATTTAGTACTGAAGATTAAACCCTCCAAGCATGGAATATCTAAAAGAACCTGATCAGAGGATATTGGACTCTGACATTGGGTCAAATATGATGGATATGCAGGATAGCATAAGTTTCAACTACCAGGACAAGTAGTTCTAGCAGGAGAGATGCCATAGGTGTGCACTGCTTTCCTTGAGGTAACTGTTGGAGCAAAGTAGCCACATTAGAGCCTAAGAATGTCATGGGTATCTCATGTTCCTTCTGTACTTTGCACTGAGTTCCAGGAGATGTGCTTGCGGTACACCCTCAGCTTCCTCTTCCTATGACACTTTCAGTCTCAGTGATCTAGTCTAACATCATTTTCAGCTGAGACTGAATTTAGCCTGTGGTAACTTTTATATGTCAGTGCTAAAATATTATGTTTATGTGGGTCTTCTGTGAAATGGTCACATTGGTTTTTTTTCAAAGTTATTTACTGTTATATATTATGAGAAAGACAATTTGTAGGGAAGCAAGGATAAATCAAGCCATTCTTATAAGAATAAAGAAAACACAAATAAGGAAAAATTAAGAAAAAATCAAAATAGGTATTAAAAAAGTCAGAATTCTATATAAATAGAGGAAAGTGTAGTATTGTGTTTTTAACTTCAAAAATATGCTATCTAGAGGAAATAAAGCTAACCAATAACAATAATATCAATACGCTGTTCTAATAAAGTGCTTTTCATTATTATATTTCTAAACATTTCACAAATAAGGTATTATTATTATTATTCGTCTTGATAGATGGGAAAGCTGAGACATGAGAAGGCTACATGACTTCCAGACATCACAGAGATAACCAGCAGTAGAACTGAGAAGGCATCCCAGGTCTCCTGAGTTCCAGCTTTGTGCTTGATCCACTGACAACGTTGTGACACCCTTCTGCCATCCACAGTAAATAGTTAAGCTTCATCTAAGTCAAGTTTATAAGTAGCATCACAAGAAAGGCCCCATCACACAAAGATCTCAACAGCATGCATCTGTTTCCTTGCACTCAGAAAGGCCTTCATTCAGATGCTTGGGATGGTTTAATTGCAGTATGAGAAGTTACTATTTTGAGAAAGTTACATCTTAAAAATCAGACACTTCTAATTTACAGGTGTTAACAAATGAAATAGATGTAACATAACATTTACACAGCAAAGGCACTTCCTCTCTTCCTCCATAGTGACTGTCTTCCTCCTGACTGCCAGACTAAGCCACTCAAACACTTCAGTAGAGAAAACCCCACCAGAAGAGGAAGGTGGAATTTCAAAGGAAGGGAAGTGAATTTCTGCCTGCAGTTCTTCAAAGGAAAGAGTATCTGCCTGCTATTCTTCACTGACTCTTTCATAAAAGCAAGATTAGAAACAAGGGAGACTATGGAGAGGGGAAGATTCAGAAGCAAATAATCTAAAACTATTTCACAGTGGTTTCTTAAGCTGCAGAGCCATCCAGACAAATTCAAAGAATTACGAAAACAGATAGCAAATGTAGTTTCCAGGCAATAATTCACGGTCTCATTTTTCTCTCACATGCATTAATAATCTCTGATTTACCTGCTCTGAGTAGGTGGCCCGTAAGATAGCTTTGTCTGTGTTACCTTTTAAATCTTGCACAGTCGGCATTTGTAAAACAAAGAATTGATTGGACTTTCCTACCTCAGCAACATTGGTGTGTTGGGCCCAGAGAGCTTTTAAAGGTTGGTTTTATAACCAAGTTGTTAAGTTTTTCTCACCAGAGAGACTCTGCGGTCTCCCTCTTATTCTGCTCCAATTGGAAAGCAGGGACATCACAATGCCTCTGGGGACACCAGTGTTTCCACAGCAACAGCAAGGCTACCAGGAGACCAAGAGTGCAGGGGCTCCTGAAAACTGAGTCATGCCATTTGTTAAAGCTAGCATTTACAACTAGTCTACCTTTTGCCTGAAGTGGGAGTGCTGAGAGATGGATTTAGCTTTTAGTAAATCCTCACACATTTCAAGTGTTCTGTAACCCCGAGGCTGCTTTTAGACATTTGGCTCTAACTTCCCTGGGTTTCAAATACAG
The DNA here is from genome assembly GCF_028389875.1 of Rhea pennata. Classification (NCBI taxonomy): domain Eukaryota; kingdom Metazoa; phylum Chordata; class Aves; order Rheiformes; family Rheidae; genus Rhea; species Rhea pennata. The sequence goes on along the minus strand of NC_084663.1, from coordinate 83,048,829 downwards.
CAAGGTAGCCACCAATCAGCATTTTAGTGTTCTAAATTGTTTTTAAAATCAAACCCAACTCTCTGTAAATTGCTCATTTAACCTAGCACCTAGAGCTGTTGCAAGTTGGATGTATCCATTACCTTAGTACCTTTTTTATGACTGCATCACTGTAATACACGAGCATCTCTGGTCAGCTAGTACATATTATGCCTACAACAGCACTGTTGAAATAGCAAAGTGTTCTTTTAGAAATAAAAAATGGAAACCACAGAACTCTGAATTATCTTTTGTTAATGGTTTAGAAAATTATGACTCCAATTCTGTGAGAATATGTTTTGACTCTATAGCAGAGATCATTAAAAATCAGTAAGATGTTGTGATATGTAAAGACAAAGAGTAGTGAATATCATATGCTATAGAAATGAATGGTTCGAGCTTATCAGCATTTCTTTGAACTATTGATCATCCCATTTCAGAAAGGAACATTGCAGACTTAGGGAGATCTCATGGAAGGAAAAAAATAATTGCGGATTTTTGCCCAAATCCCTGAATCACCTGCTATACTACAGCTCTGGCAGAACGGCCACTTTAGATTTGTGTTGGGAGTTGAGCTAAAATTACTGCCAAAGATGGTGTCAAACCTGGAACAGATGATGTATCTCTTCATTAATAGTCTGTTGCCTTAGCCTTGATCTATTCTCTAGCCTAGTCTTAGAATTTTTTATGTATTCCTTTCCTGTGTATAGGTATGGAACTGCACAAAGTAAATGAGGACTAAGTCTCCACAGTGAGAGGTTCTCACTCAGGTTAAATCAAGAACAAAAACAGCCATGGGAGATGCAGGAATTAGATATTAACTTTTATGTAGATCTTCATAGTAGGATGGGTATCCAGTTTCGCTTTTTGACTTCTCCCTTTGCAGCAGATACAAGGGCAGCAGTAATGACAGGATTTACTGAAGCGAGTCTGGCAGGTTGGCTCACTCAGAAGAGCTGTGGTGAGATTGTCAGGCATAACGAAAGTGAAGAGAAAAATGGTAGGAAGGCTGTCTGGGGTCAGGAGGTAGAAGGAGCCTGCTTCTGTGATTCCTAGGAATCAGCAAAAGAAATGAGCACACCTAGTTTGATGTGCACTGTGTACCTGTCTTATATGTCAAATAAAAATGTGTGTTGTGGCTAGGAACTGGAGGTAGCCAGTGCTCATAGCAAATCTAGATTTTTGCCCAAATCTCTGAATCACCTGCTGTGCTACAGTTCTGGCAGAACTGCCACTTTAGATTTGTGTTGGGAGCTGAGCTAAAACTGAGCAAGTGTTTCGGAAATTGCACCAAATTAGCTTTATTGCCAGAAATATTCTCTGTTACACCTTTCACTGTGTTCATGTTTCGAAAGTATTTCGGTGAATATGAGCACTGCCTACACTAGTATAAGCCAGGTTACAAAAGAAAGATTATTTCTATTCAATGTAAATGAAAAGGAGATGGGAATCCATGAGAAAAATGTAGCTGTTGTAGTGCAAACAGTAGATTTAAAGTGCCCTGTATGTGTGGTTGTGATACAACATTCACAGCAGCACTTGCTGAGGGGAAAAAAAATCTCACTGAAATGTAGAAGACCTAGGATGACAGAGGGAGTGAAGAATTTTAGAGTGGCTAGATATCTGTAGAAGACAGGTAATACACAAAAATTAACATAACTGTTTAATCTCCGTTTAAGAGTAATTTAATAACGCCAGATAGTTCAAAGCATAAATAATGTTATTGAAAATGTTTTAAATTGGCCCAGCTCAACAATGGCCAAAAGTTACTGTCACTTAATTGTTGGACTTGACTCATTTCCAACTGGACTGCCATTCAGATGCTGGCAGAAGTATCTGTGAAACAGCAGTCCCTCTAGAGAGCTGAATAATTCCACCAGCAGGAACTAAGGGTCACACTTATACTGAAATTAATCTCTCTTGGGTGCTTCTGAAAATCTCCCTCTCGGTAGCTGTGAGTCTAAACCCACTCACCCTTCATAAATCTATCCCGAACCACAGCAGGTACCCTGGCAGACAGCCCAGCTCCAAAGCAGACAGGGGCAGAAGGCAGAAGAGCGGGCGCAGAGCCTGCCACTGCTAATGGCCACACCTCAGAGGAGAGAGCAAGGCTGCAGGCAACCATTGACTCAGGACGGCACGTTCCCTGACAGCCACATTCTGCGCATGCGCAGTTTGGATACGCGCCCTGGGGGCTCTGCGCAGGCATTCCCGACAGACACTTCTCCCACGGCCGCCTGGCCGATCGCTCCTGCGCATGCGCTGGCGGACAGATTTGGCCCTGCTTGCATTCCGTCCGCTGTGGGGGTTTGTGGGTAGGGTAAAATGGTGGTTGTGATGTGTTGCTGGTGGCTTTCCCGCCGTCTGTTGTCAAGGGCAGGTGAGTGTCACTGCTGTTGAGGGTGGCTGGCGGCTTGCTGTGTCCTACCCATATTCGCGATGCTTCTTTTGCTTGGGGTATCACTGGCAGCTAGGCTGCCTTTATGCTGTCTGCCTCGCTGGCATGAGATAGGACAGACCAGGCCAGGGCAGGCCAGCGGGTGCTGCGTGTAATGGCTAGTGGTGACCCCAAGGCATAGCCCCGTCTTTCTTCAGGTGAAGGAATATGGCAGCTCGGTGTCTGTCTGCTTCTGTGTGTTATGCTTTGCTTTGAAAGAAAGTGGGGTGTGCTAGGCTGTGCAGTCCTGAACTAGCTTATGCCCCTGGGCCCCCCTTGTCTCACTGCACCTTCTTTGGGTTAGGGCAGGATGAGGGAGCTCACAGGGCTGTGTGTGGACAGCAGCTGGCTAAATGATGCAGAAGCCATCTGTTTTTTGCCTTGTCGTTTTTGGGGAGCTGTAATTTGTAGCCTGCAGCAAAACAAAGAATTTGCTCATGCTGTGAGTTTATCTGCATGATAATAATGTTTCTCTAGGACTGTTAAAACCTCTGTATATGAAATACTGTCCAGCACGCTAAAGGTTTGGAATTTTTTTTGTGATTCTGTAGGTAGCCTTGACAGTTTGGCCTCGGTCTATAAGCATGCTCAGATGCCAAATTTATATTAAAATCCTGGATTTGAGTTTTTGCCACCAAATCATAACCTAATTTTAATTATACAGCTACAGCACATATTCATCTGTTATGAAAAATTGGCAAATGGAATTTTTTGGTGGCAAAGAACATGCTCTTAACTGCAATAGTGCTTATTTCCAATAGGAAGATGATTCTGGTTTACTGTGGACTTTGAAGATTTTATTCAGATCAATGTTCATAACCTGCTTCAAATAAGGATTATAACAGTACATATCTAGTGGCAAATAGACTCTAGTCAGTGAGGAAGAATCCTACCGTTGTGGGGCAAAAATCCCTGGGTAAGTCTGTGTTGCACACAAGTATAGGGCAAAAATTTAAGTAGTATGCTGAACCTGGAAACACTTGAAGAGCCCTGCAGCTTTGACAATCCATATTAATCTGTGTTATCTAGATTTACTAAGCTTTGCTTTTGGTAGGGCTCTGCACCATATAGATGGGCTTTCCCTGGTTGTGCATGTAGTGGCAGGATTTTTCTAGCTTGCTTTTGTTGGATATTGGATATCCTTAAAACCATAGAGCAGAAGAGCTAAGCTTTTCACTTATTCATTGCTTCTTCATCTTTGTTGTTATTCATATTGCAGTGGTAATTGGATATTTAGTTAGATTGTGATATACGATGAAGCTCCTATACCGTTATGAAACAAAAAAGATGTATACCCCTAAAAAGCTTACAGCATAAGGCAAGTAACAGCAGATGTATGGATGCATAGATAGAAAAAAACAAGATGGATATTATTTGTTAATGTGATGGTGATAATGAATTTTATAACATACTTTCAGTGAACTAAATTCCTATTGCTCTTGGTGGCAAAGGGTTGAAATGTTCTCAGCTATCAATAATGGAGACAGTGGTAAATCTTTAAATATGCATATTGTGCATATTTTCTTCAAATCTTGAGAAACATAAATGTATATGAACACAGTACTGACAACTACTCTGGGTCACCCAACTTTGTCTTTCACTCTCTCGAACAGGATACAAAGCAGCTATTTTGTGCACATGAGGGAATCCTGGTAATTATAAACAATCAAATACATTTCTTCGAATGAGTCTATCTGTCCTAAAACAAAATTAAATAGTAAAAACATGGTTAATAGAACTCTATAAGAATGAAGGTAGCAAGTTCATCCAACTGTCTGCCACAGTATTACCCTTTACAGAATCACAGAATAGTTGAAGTTGGAAGGGACCTCTGAAGATCATCTAGTCCAACGCCTCTGCTATTCAGTATCTCCAAGGATGGAGACCAGCGGAGTCTGTCTGGGCAACCTGTTCCTATGTACAGTCAGCCTTACAGTAAAGAAGTATTTTCTGTGTTCAAGTGGAATTTCCAGTGGAATTTCCTGCATTTCAGTTTGTTTCTGCTGCTTCTCGTCCTATCAGTGGCCATCACTGAAAAGAGTCTGGGCCTATCCTCTTGAGACTCTGCCCTTAGATATCTGTATACATTGATAAGATCCTGCCTAAGTCTTCTGCAGCTTGAACGGAGTCATGTCTCTCAGCCTTTCCTTGTGTAAGAGATGCTCCAGTCCCTTAATTATCTTAGTAGCCGTCTGTTGGGCTTGCTCCAGTAGCTCCATATCTCTCTTGTACTGGAGAGCCCAGAACTGGACGCAGTACTCCACGTGGCTTCACCAGGGCTGAGGGGCAGGATCACCTCCCTCAGCCAGAAGGAGGTGCTGGCAGCGCTCTTCCTAATGCAGCCCTAGATGCTCTTTAGCCTCTTTGCCACGAAGCCCCATTGCTGGTTCATGTTCAACTTGTCCACCAGGACCCCCAGCCCCTTCCTTGTAAAGCTACTCTGCAGCTGGTCAGCTGCTAACACTTAGCTTACTTGATATCTGCTATCTGGGAACCCATTGCATTGCCATCAGCTTTATTCTTTGCTGAGCATTTAGTGTATATGCTCCTGATTTCATCTGCAAATTTGTTTTGTAGTGGTTTTTTTTTCTTTTTTTGAATAAACGCAAAACCCACAAATATACAGGAATCTGAAAATAAAAACTGACAGTGCATTTTTCAATTGTGAGTTCAGCATGTTTTTCTAGCAAAACCAGAATAGTTGTATGACACACTCTCTGACACTTACTCACAAAAAAGTATGCTTCGTGACATCCAGTCTCATTAATGTATAAAAAGAGAAAGCTTTTTTATTTTTATATGAACAGAGGTGCTAAATGTAGGTGTTCTTCTGTTAAACTCCAGCAGATTTTTGGCAAATATTTTTATGGATGCTTATCACCGAGTATATTTTTCTTCATAGTTAGTCTTGGGGCCTTTACTTTGGCAATGGAGAGGCCCTGCCTATCTGTCACTTGGAGGCAGACACCATGCTCATTGTTTTTAAGCTTGGCTCCTTATCATAGGAGAGCTGCATTTTGGGAAGTCATATACCTACTTGATGTTTGTGTAGATGATGTCTTAATGCCAGTTGGCCAATAGAAACAGGAAAAAAATGTAATTTTCAAGGATATTAGATTAATTTGATAAAAGTTTAAAGGTTTATCTATTACTGCTTGCTTTGGTTAGGTAGATGTCAAACTGCCTCCTTGGGGGAAGGAGAGACAAGCTTTTGGGTACAGATTCTCCTTCTTCGGACACTGAAATCTTACTGGTGAATTTTCTGGTTTCAGTTGTATCAGCTGATCTAATAAAAATGTATTACGTGCCCAGACATACCCTGCCCGTTTTATCTCCTTAGAAAGTCATGACTATAACATCAATGCGACCCTCCAACCTGGCAATACCTAACCATATCTGGATCAAATTAACTCCCTCATTGCGCAAGTAGGATTTTTTTTGTTAACCTCTAAGTTGTCTGTCATTCTGATATCAAATACTAGTCAGGTTTTCACTGTTTCTTGTCATTCGAGTTGATAGAGGGAAGGTGAAACTTGTTTATCCTGATCCAGAAAATGCTTATAGCCGTGATTTATTGAAAATTCAAATGTCAGTTACTGTTTTTCTGTTAAATCCTCAAGCTGATTTTGTAGACAGCTCTTCTAGTCTGTTCTTGTCAACTGCAGTGTATCTGTAGTTTGTGCACTCTATACCTCATCCATTCCTTGCTTTTTCACCTGTCCTTGGAAAGTAAGAGCACTGACTTACAGTAACATTAAAAACTTCTAATTTCAAGATTCTCTTAAAAGGAGTTTATTTGTTCCTTTTGTCTAACTTGATTGGAAAAGAAGTACGTTCCTTCTCTTCAGACTCCCTATTTAGCCTATCTTGTCAATTTATATCACTATCTTAGCAATGTCTTATTTCAGTGGCTTTCAGCTTTTCATAGCTTGGTCTTTCTTGAGAAAATGGACAGTATTCCGTACCACATGGGTCTGGCTCTTTGCCTCTCTTAACTCCCCTCACTCTAGACCAGTGACAGGAGGTTTGCTATGTCCTCCAACCTTTGAGATTGCTCACTTTAGATTGGGGTCTAGTTAATTGCATTCTGATGTCTTTGTGCCACAGTTCCTAGGTGTGGGAGCATAGTGTGAAAATACTTAGGTGTGCCCTGCTTTTAGCCAGCATGGTTTTGGTAGTCCTTATTCTCTTATACTTTATGCCATAACTCGTACATCATGTGCCAGTGTTATCCAGTTAAACTTTATGTGCAGTTTAGGAACCAATGGTCTTAGTCTACTCCTTTCATGACTTAGTTTGGTCTTTGATTTTTAGCCACACCTCCCTCAAGCCCATTGTCTTCTGACTTATCTGGATTTCTTTGAAGTGGTCTGGCAGGAGTCTTGGCATGGGTAATTTTACTGAGGCAGGTTGGAGAAAATGGGTCTATAATGAGAAAATAACTTTCACTTTAGCTATGGAGTCACAATAGTAACTCTTAAGTTATATCACTTGCTTGCTCCCATTTTTGTGTTGTAGGCTCTGGTGTTTCTGTGTTAGCTGCATTGCCACCTAAATTGCAGCAACACCGCCAAGTCCATCATGCATTAATCCCTCATGGAAGAAGCGGAAGATCCTCTGTTAGTGGCATCGTGGCCACTGTCTTCGGAGCTACAGGTTTCCTGGGACGATATGTTGTCAATCGTTTAGGTAAGATTTTCCAGGAGTATCAATTAAAAATTCAGATGCTTAACCAAACTTTAGTCTTTCTTCAGGTTATAGAATAGCCCTAGATTATTATTATTTTTTTAATCTTAAAAATTGAGCAGTGCAGACATGTTCTGTGTGATATCTGTGTGATAAGTAATGAAAATAGCATAGTTCTAATGCAGGAAAATGCTGAAGCTTTTGGATATTGCTCAAAGCATTGTGATAAGTCATTCTCTTTCATTTAGTTTTTTTTTTTTTTTTTTGTTTTTTGCTTTTTGGATTTTTGGGGTTTTTTTTGAGCTCATGAGATGTAATTTTAAGAAGTGAAGCTCATAGTTGATTCTTCTTTTTTCAGCTATGTTATGACATTTTGCTAAAATGTTTGCAGCAATCTGGAGTTTGATCAGGATTCATTAGCATTGCCTTTATTAATTTATTTTTTTTTAAAAAAAAAATCTTTCCTTTTTTTCTTCTTTCTTTCTTTGTCCAGCTTTTAAAAATGCAGATTAAAATCTGTACGCATGAATATCCTTAGATGTGAAACATAATATAGTACCTAAAAATGTGTGTAATATGTACTGATTAAAAAGATCTTTTGTTTTACATGCTTATGCTTATTTTATTATTAGTTCACCCAGCTATTCAAGTACGTCCCTGCTTAAGAATTCCTGTGATACTATACTTTGAGAAACTTCTGTGCTACTTTTAGCTTTGCAGATGTCTATGCTATGCAGATAACGTTAGCTTTGCAGATGTCTATGTCAAGTTATCTATGTTTATTTGTTGTATTTTAATGCCAGTGAAGAAAAGGAAATGACATATATTCAGAAGATTGTCTCCTTAAAGTTATTTAGTAGTTTGATATAAGTGAAAAGTTCTTTGAACACTTAGGTCGCATTGGATCTCAAGTAATCATCCCCTATCGCTGTGATCGGTATGACCTCATGTATCTACGACCGATGGGTGACCTGGGGCAACTTCTCTTCTTAGTAAGTCTTTTGCTTTGGCGTTAGATCAAATACAATGCCATTGCTATACAAGGAAGTCTGTTAATCATTCTCAAAGTCAGAACTCTAGTTATTGTTTAGGCTTTAAATGGAAATGATGTGAAAGAGCTTTCTTTGAATATGCCTGTTTGCACGTTATCTCATCTCTTTCCTACTTGATTCTCTGGTTACAGGAATGGGACTGTAAGGATAAAGACTCTATCCGAAGAGCCGTGGAACACAGTAATGTCGTCATTAATCTCGTTGGAAAGGAGTGGGAAACAAAGTAATTTCTTATTTTTTCTTTATAGATCGATTTTCAATGTGTATTAGACAAGGTAGCAGCGTTTTACAGCGTATTTACAGTACACAGTGATACTGATATTTCACCTGCCTTCCATTATGCATAAGATAGAAATCTTGTGCATAAAAGTGCTCCCATTTCTTTGAATGATTAACTGCAATTTAGCTTATGATCTGCTCTCAGCAAGTACATTCTTTTCATAATTGTCTAATGCACAACTCTTGCTCTGTCAGACAGTTAAATTTACTGCTTTTGTACACTTTGCTGATGATGTTGGTGGGTAGCTTCCTGTAAGTGATAGAGGTTTACAGATCTGTGGGCTTATATTTATGGTATTACAGAAGTGGGCTTTCATCCTATCACTTTGGTGTACTTATTATGCTAGGTTATAATTCATCAGTTACAGTCAAATTTTTATTATTCTCTGGTAAATGTTAATAAATGGGAATAGCTAGTGGAACATTTCTGTGGGTATGATTAATAATTTCATTCTTTGGTAGAATTTTGGCACACATGCTGTTAGCGTCTTAAGCAATTTTCTTATACTGATAACTTACTGATCTTATAAATATTTACTTTTTTAAATCCATGAAATATAATATTTATTTTAGGTTAAAAATACCTGTAATAATCTGTGTTTTTTTGCCTGCAAGTAAGTCTGCTTTACTTAAAGCCTTGTTAGTGGAGAACTGCCAGAGAAGTACTTGTTAATTGTGTGACTTGCCTTTGTGTGGAACATAATTTTTCTATTGTAGAGACAGAAACTGATGTTAGATCTCAATTTAATCTATATTTATAAGCCTAATGCCTCTGTTGCCCACTTTTGTGGACAGTCATTTGGTGGTGTCTCAAACTAAAATTATTTTTCCTAAAATACTTTGTCTATTGGCAAGCATCCATTTCAACTTATATATGGTATTTGACTAGACAAGAATAACTTCTGGGGGGCACTCTAATTTGGCATTCAAATTTGTAGAGGGCCTTTTTTTCTGATGTCATTTACCCCTTTATCCCACTGCTGGAGTTTATAGCATAGTTTAATTGGGGGAGGGGAAGACCACAACCCATTCTAACTTTGATTTTTGTATATCTGACAAAATTTTTGGTTCTTTTTGTCTTTTTTTTTTTTCCCCGCGAGGCTCTGGGAACAAACCAACCTGCCAAAATTAGTGCATGCTGTTACGAAAATACAAATATGAAACTTTAAACTCTTATTACTGTCAGAAGTGAATAATTTCAATTAATAACTACATAATCTCCATTTATCATTCAGATACATTTTTCACGTGTACTTTCTTCCTCCAAATTTCTGGGCTCATGTGAAATATGTGGTTTAAATAAGGGACAGCTACTTGGTTATTAAAATACAGCCTTCTGGAAGTGCAATAACAACAAAAAACATTTACTGAAGTTTTTTTTTTTTTTTTTTTTTTTTTTTTTTTTTTTTTCCAAGAAGACCCAAACCTAGTCACTGTGGTCTCTTTCAACAGTGCCAAAAATAGAGAGGGGTCTTCATACATGTTAAGGACATTTAGGTTTTCCAATAGTTACTACTATTATATATGTATTAATTGCCGTGTTGATGTTAATGGTGATACTGGAACCCTGCCATAAAATTCTGTGTGGTTCAGTTGAATATGATGTAAGACTAACCATTGTAATCATCCCATAACGTATGAACAATATAAACAGGAAAAAAAATTAGAAATGTAAATCAGCCAAAAAAGTAAAACCTGCCGTTAAATACTTTCCTCCTTGCCAGTTACTATTATACAGGCTCATCTGTGTATACTATGTTGTTTGAGAACTCCATAGCTACGGGAGGGATGTTGTTCATTCTTGTGTGATTCTAAAATCTATTTTTGTGAGTAGAACAGGAGTAATGGTTCCCAGGATCAGATTAGCTATTGATGGATCTAAAATAACTTTTTATTTTTAAGGCTTTCTTTAGACTTTGGAGGGATATGAAGAGTTGTGGGAGTACATAAGAACAGAGACAGGCATTTGAACAAAATGTCTGTTACCCAAAAGCAGATGTAAAAAATGGAGCAGGCTGCTTGCAAGGATGGTATCAAAATGTAAGAAGTCAGTTGTGCGCCTCCCCCCACCCCTCTAGTCTTGGGATAGTTGGAAGGAATTGGTGGTTGTTGCCAGGCTATAGTGTCACTTTTGCTTGGAGACTGAGCTTCTGTATTATTTTTAATCAGATGCCAAACAAGATTACAGTTGAATCCCCTAATTTAGGCCCCTTGAATACCATAAACTGAGTATTCTTCTCCATTGGTCCTTTACAGCTTCTGTGAAGCTGTTGTAACTACTCCATCTATGCAAAATTTTACATTATTTAAGTACCTGTGAGTTCTTTGATGTGTTTCTGTCCAGTTTCCAATTTCAACACCTGTCCTGTCTTTGAGCTGCTCTGTAATTGAGGGTGTCAAATCAAGTCAGATTTTAAACAGGTGTTGGGGAAACAGACAGCTTTGCTCAGATTTTAAAAAGCAGTACTTTAAAAAAAAGTTTTCAATTGAAAATAGTTTTTTAATTTGTCACGGAGAAATGGGCAAGAGGTTTTCAAGTTGTAGTTTAATCTTAGAGGAACAAACAAGTGACACTATTACCGTAATAGCAGTTTACTGTTGTATTTGATTTGCATCACGTTTTTGTTTTGTGAAGAGTCTGTAAAGGGAACTTGCTAAGAAAGGGCCTCAAAATAGGTTTGTGAAATATGTTCAGATTATAACTGAACAGCGAACATGTTATTAGTTGCTTTTGGTTGGCAATGACTGTTGCTCTTAAACTAAAATTTGTGTTTGTCTTGTTTTAGAAACTTCAGTTTTGAAGATGAATTTGTAAATATTCCTAGAAGTATTGCCCAGGTAACTAGGGAAACTGGTGTGGAAACACTTGTGCATATATCTCACCTGAATGCTAGCATGAAGAGTCCTTCCAAATACCTCAGAAGTAAAGTAAGTATTGAATTCCTTTAAAGCACTCTCCAAAAGTATATTCAAAAAAAAATCTCTGTATGAATTTTCTTTACTAAATAATCTTTTCCTCAGCTGAAGGTAATTTCTGTGTGTTACGGGCTTAAATTGTATGCTTCCTGGAGCTACAAATCCTGCTCAGTACTTCATCTGCTTTGAAGGGAAGTAGATTATGTATACTTTTAAAACCCTTCCTTCCTTCCATCCTTGCATATGTCCTACATGTACAATTACTGTCACTACGAAAGAGGAACTAGTTTGGTGATGGGATCTGAAATCAGTCCTAACATCTAAGACCAGAATGATCTAGCAATTGTAAGTACGTAGTTGATGCCAAAATGACTGTTGCAAGGACAGATGAGTGACAAAATTATAGGTCTTTGTAGTGGGATTGTTACCTGTTTCAGTAAAAAAAGAAAAAAAAATGTTTTCTCTCTCTCTTTCTTTTTTTTCCATATGGATGCTGTCCCAGTTTCGATTTCTTTCTTCTTCTTTTTTTTTTTTTTTTTTTAGGCCACTAGCACTAGATTCTGTTGTTTTACTTTACAGTATGAATACAGTTTTCAAAGCAGAGTTTAAATATGGTATCCATCAATGTGCAATGACTCTATGGGATAGTTGGGCTTCATTATATTGACCAGTCCTATGTGGAAAGCAGATAGCTACTACTGAATTTCAAATTGTGCATAAGCTATTCTTGGAGTGTTCCAGTAATGTACTAGGGATCTGGGCTTTCTGTGAGACCTGCTCATACCAAAACATTACGAAGCTGAAATTGGTCAAATAGAAATAGTTTTGTGCTACTACCAGTATTATTTCATTGAGTGCTGTAGTCAGGATGCACAGAGTTCCGAAAGGGACTATTCTGGCTTATTCAGAATGGGTCTAATTCACAACTTTGCATATATTCATCTTAATTTAATGACAGGCAGTTGGAGAGAAAACAGTGAGGGAAGAATTTCCAGATGCTATAATTCTGAAGCCTTCTGAGATGTTTGGGAGAGAGGACCGCTTTCTCAATCATTATGCAAGTAGGTGTTCTTGAAGTAAAGTCTATTTGTTTCCTTCCTAGAGGAGAAAGGGGAAAATGCAAAATTTTCTTTTTGAAAAGCAGAAAGATATATTTTTTCAGAAAAAGACTGTATTTTGTTAGCTGTACTGCACACTGTGAAGTGAAAAATAGAATAAATTTTCACCTTACAATGAAATGGTAGCTTCTGAATTCTTTCACAACCCAATTAGACTAAGTGATGGTTTGATTTTATATATTATTACTGTTTGTTTAGATTGTTCTCAGTTAATGTGTGAGCTAAGGTTTGAAATTTTACATCTGAAATGAATTTTTCACATTGATAATTCTGGAATGTAAAAATTGACTACTACTACTGGGTTTATACAAAGCAACAGTAATGACTCTGTATCAGCAGCAAAATTGCTAGACAACACAGAGCAGGATTTGTTTGTATCTCACAAAGTTGAGAGATCTCTGAACGATGCTGGGTAAGCAGTAAACACAGTTGTGGTGGTTTTTGATAGGGAAAACTGAATATTAATTGAAAACAGAGGTACTGAAGTTGAATAGTAGTGCTTTTTGTTTGGGAGTTTATGTGAGTTTGTCTTTTTTTTTTTTTTTAATAAAGTCATTGTTCAGGAAATATCCACACCGTAGGTGCATTTTGGATTTTCTTTTTTTAAGCTACAGTGCAGCATGTCAGTTGTTTGCCTATTGAAAGGATTCAGCAATTTTGAAGTTACTTACATGTATCTCTATTCAGACATGCGCTGGTTTGGTGGTGTGCCTCTTATTTCTTTGGGCAAAAAGACAGTGAAGCAACCGATATATGTAAGTTTTGCTGAAAAACAAGACAATCCGAAATTGTATGTGTGTTTGTGTGGGGGGGGGGAGCGGGGGGGAGGGGAGAAGGGAGGGGGCGGAGCAGGGCAGGAGGGGGAGGAGCAGAGAGAGGGAGGAGAAGGAGGGAGGGGAAGAGAGGGGGAGGGAGGGGAAGAGAAGAGAGGAGGGTGGGAGGGGGAGGGAGGGGAAGAGGGGGTAGGGGGAGAGAGGGGAGGGGGAGGGAGAGGGGAGCGGGGGAGGGGGAGGGGGAGGCGGAGCGAGGGGGGGGAGGGAGGAATTCTCCCCTCTCTCTCCCTCTTCCTCTCCCCCCCCCCCTTCTCCCTCTTCCTCTCCCCTCCATCACTTCTAGAAGAAGGGTGTGTCTGTATTTTTGTATTTTCTAAAGGTTATTTTCTCTATTTGTTTCTCACAGGTGGTTGATGTTGCGAAGGCAATTATTAATGCAATTAAGGATCCTGATGCTAAAGGGAAAACATATGCCTTGGCTGGGTAGGTTACTTTTCTGATTCTAATTAACTGAAGTACTTCTTTTTGGTGTTGTTCTTTGGCAAGCTCCACAGCATATTTAATTTCTTCATCCATGCGCACAGTTTTAGCTGCAATAAATTCCACCTCCTTTTTGGGAGGAAAAATGGCTCAAGATGTTATTGTGAATGAGCTGATAAACCTATTTTGGGCCCCATTGCATTTAATGTTATATATATTGATTTACAGAAATAGGCAGTCTTGAAAAACTTACTAGACAAGATAGGTGGAAGAGAGGGATTCAGCTTGTGGGCAAATAGTATGAGTTCAGCATGTCTGATATTCTGGGATAGGTATCTGTTGGACATGATAGAAAACTTCTTTTCTGGACTGGTTATGAAGATTGATATTTACTTTACAGAACTAAGAAATAAAATCCATGCATATAGTCAGTATCATGTAGAACAAGTGAAAGAGCAAACAAATCTTCAACAAAACTTTCCAGAATTTAAAAGCAGGGCCAGATATGCACATGTACTAATGGAGAAAGCTGTAACTTTGGAGAAAAATCTCCTTAAAATGTGTGGAAAATGATCTGGAATAAGAACAGATAGAGATAGTGGATCCTTTTGAATAGTCTGTGTACAAAAAAATCCAAGGTCATTAGCTCTAAGAAAAAAGGCATGGTAAAGGCTAAGGTTCATGTTTCAATATCATAATGTGGCATTGGAGTGGGTTTTTATCCAATACATGTGGCAAAAAGAGCTTTACATATGTTGAAGATGAAAACAGTTGCTAATTAGCCAAGTTGCAAATGATGCTGCACACCCCTTATTTCTATTGTATACTTATCTTTCTGTCTTCCTCGCTTTTAAGCTGGAAATATATTTAGTCTGGAGTTTGCAAACAGGGTGTCAATGACTTGTTTTTCCATATTCATTTTCTGATGCTTCTACACTGCCAGCTCTTTAACCAGCAATGATATCTGTACTATAGGGGTAGTCCTTCACTTTTTTCAGTACTGTAACTAAGCTGTTGAGGAAGATGTCATAGCAGACAGACTAGGTGTGCTGGTGTACTGTAAAAAGCTGCAGGTCTTCAACTTTCTGTAGGTCATGATGAGGAGCTTCTATGCAAAAACCATTGAAGTAAGATGAAGAAGTCAGTAAGGGTCTGAAAGAACTAACAGCCATGATGAGGTTACTAAGTAACCTGAAGTTGCTTTCAAATCATTGGGATGATGTAAAGTGCCATCCTAAACAAGTGGAAACCAATGCTAGGCAGACGACCATTCAGAAAGACTTCTTATTGAAGAAAACTGATACATATGTATCAGATGAGCACAACCAATGCAGAAATACACCTGATTCAGAAGACTTTCCAGCAAACATAGATGTGCTGGAATTAACCTTTTGCATGACTGCTTTACTTGCTGGTGGCAAACTTGAATATAAGTCGACATATACTCAAAGTTCTTTTACCAGACAAAGAAAGAGACATGCTTTTGCCTTCCTTGCTTTGTCTGAGCAGAAACAACTGTTCCAACTGCAGGAGAGAGTGAGGATTGTGTAAATAAAACAGTTTGCAGCCAAATGCAAGGGCAGTTGGCTAAACTTGGAAAGTATTCTTACACTTATTACAGTTTCAAGGTCTCATTTTATTGGCAGTTTGTGGAAGGCCAGCACAGCAGTTCAATGCCCAGGTTTCAGAGGCAGGAATTCAAAGAAAGATGCCCAGCTTTCAGTGCAAGGAATTTAGAGTTTCAGGCACCTAGCAGGCACCTGTCAATAAATGATTGTCTGAACTGAAGGTTGTAATCAAGCCTGCAGGGCTTGAATAAAGCTATATAAGGCTTTTTTCTTTCTTTCTTTACAGGAGTTAATAGTTTGAGATTTAAAATATTGATCTCATAAAAGAACATTGTTCTAATCTGTGGTAGAATGCAATTTTGACCATAACAGTTGGTGGTGGCATTGCCATTTCTGAATGACTGAGGGTTTTCTACATTCTTTTTTTTGCTTCATCCACTTCTTAAATCTTGTTTTGAATGCTAATGCTCTGTAGAGCTTAGAGTCTGCTTGCATTGTGATTAACATAAAAAGGCTCTGGTGTGATATTTTTCTTAGTGGTGTTACTATTCGATAATCAGTAGAGGAGCGAACAGTATTTTTCTTTATTTTCATGTTTTTAAGTATGGCTGTGCTATATTGCCCCAAGTGTTCCTGTCTATTAGGATGGAACTGAAATGGACTTTTACCAGCTTAGGATAAATAAGCATGAGAATGCTAAGATATAAAGGCAGAAAATGTTTTAAAAATCACTAATGAGTACTTCAGTGTCTTTCTTTCAACTAAGTAAGTAAATTGATGTTATCTATTTTTTGATTTCTTTCAGAAGTTTTATTAAAAGAGTAAAACTACTACCTTGTTTCTGATGATACTCCTTTAAGTAACTTCATAAATTCAAATCTCAAAGGTTCAGTAAACACTGAGATCAACTTGGACCTCAAACCTTGAAATCAGATCTTTAGTTTTGATAAACTGAAATTCATATTACTTGCATCACAGTCTTGGAATTCTGGACTGTTTGAATAGTTCGGCATCTTTAAACTGTCTACTCCAACATGATTTCATTCTTCTGGGATTTGAGATCTGACAGTAATTCAGTATCTTCTATTAAAAAAAAAGTTGAAGATGAAAAAGATACAGTCTTAGGTTTAGGAAATGGTCCATTGCAAGGTGATTGTTATCTCACTGAGGCCTTCATCTTAGCTGAAAAGCGATAGCAAATCATTAGAAGAAAACTTCTAGTGTACTTGTTACTGTCCTGATTGTGAACAGCAGGATGGAATTTTGAAGGCTGAAACACCAAGTGACACATCAGAGCTCAGCAATGTGTTCTGGGGTGTCATCGTGAAGATTTTCAGAATGTTTTGAAATGCCAGCAAGTTGTCTTAAAAGCCATGGGGATATTTTTCTGTCAGTCTGAGTCATCTATAAAGCCAGAATGTCAAAATGCCAAGGCAATGCCATAACAGGAAAGGAATAGGAACTCCTAATGGTGTATGTTTCTCTTAATCTACTGCAAGCATGCAGGAAACCTGATTGCTTCTTTCCCTCCATTTTAGGAAGGATAAATGCATTCTTTTGAGGGAATTTAGCTTAGTTTCTTCCTCTCGCTCTTGGAAAGAACACTATGTTCTTAGTAAAGTGAATTAATTTCTTTGCTGCCATTTGTTACCAAAAATGGGATGTTTTGTTAACAAATCTTATTAAGTTCACAGTTTGTTTTCTAGCTTCCTTCCGTTGCAAGCTGCTGAATGGGATTCTACAAATTCAGTCCTGTCCCAGCGCTGAAAATCTTGTATTTGGAATTTGAGTCAATCCTTATATGGCGGAACTGCTTTGAAAGCAGTGCTTTAAAAGCATTCAGAATAAATTTCATTGTCTGTTGAAACAACTTTGCAGTTGATGAAGTATATTGTTACCATCACTGGTGCATGATGATACATTTTTCTAACTTAATTTCTCTTTATTTCAAACAGTGTAGAATCTTTAGAACCAGAATTTGCTCCCCTTTTGTGAGGAAAATGGCAAATCCTATAGAATGAAGAAAACAGGCCATTGATAGGTATATTTAAATATATACAAAAAAATTGAATTCCTTTTTTCTTTTTTTTTTTTTTTTTTTCCCAGACCTAATCGATACCTCCTTTATGACTTGGTAGAGTACACCTATGCCGTGTCTTTTCGAACCTTTTTTCCATATCCACTTCCACGTCCCCTTTATCAGTAAGTGGAATTTTTCTCTAAGAACTTATGATTCATCAAGTAGCATAGAACCATAAATAACTATTGTGCTGGTCATTTAATATTGTCAATGTTGTTTAATATTGTGGGATTGTGAAGACTGGCTTCTCCCTAAGTACTCAAGAGTTAACTTTGAGTCTTCTGCTCAGAAACAAGTCTGCCTGTTAGGGTATTAAATGTGTCCTTGTAAAAGACTTAACAAAACTATTTATTACAGAGTTATTGGATGGTCTTGCTTTTAGTGAGTCAAGAAGAAGTAAAAGGTCCAAAGTATAGACTAATACTAGAAAATTAAGTGAACTTTTAATAGTACAACAGAGAAAATCTATGTGTATACTGTTGACTGTAGGCTCCGACAGATTTTTTTTTACAGCTGCTTAATGTATTGCTACTGTCAGCTCTCCTTCCTGTCTGTTGAACACTGCCATCCTGGAAGCAGAATTGGTATCAGGATGTGTATGTGTGTATCTTAACTGTTCTATTTAAATCTTTTAATTTGAGCCAATGGTGGAGGTAACTTTGTATTCAGATACTGGCCTGTAAATTCGAGCAATGCAGTGTTGAACTCACATTTCTTTGTCTGTGATATGAGGGTAGTAACATCTTTGGAAGATAGTAATAAATGGGGAGGGAGTAAGAGAAAGGTGTAGTACCACTTCAGATGGCTACAGTAGATGTGTTTTGAAGGCTCAGTTTGTATGCACTGAACTTGCATCTGCAGTTTTGCATCTTACACATTGGAGGCACTGAGGTGGTAAATGGGGGGGAGACCTATCTGCTAAACTACAACTAATGAGTAATAGTGCTTTAAAAAGTGCTGTATAAATCTGAGCCTTGGCTTAGTCCTTAAGGTAAAATCAGACATCCTTTTGAAGAACTACCTTGAGCACTATATTGTGACTATACTTCTAAAATACTCTTTCTGATTGCAGTTTAATTGCAAGATGCTTTGAGATTAATCCGTTTGAACCATGGTTAACACGAGACAAAGTGGATCGGGTAAGTGTAGGACAGCCCTAAAGTTGTTCTTGCAAATGTTTTGCTGTGTGCTTGTAACCCTCACTTACAACTTTGCCGTTCAAGGAGTGATGAAATGCATGCCCTTTATGTGTTGCAGGATTTCAGTCAATTCATTAACTAGAATTTGATTATAACGTGTTGCTTTCAGACTGTGTGAGCATTGTACAACCACTTACATTTTTGAAGATGTTTATAAGTCACCTTCCTTCATAAATGGCTATATTTTTTTGCTATACAATTAATTCAGCTACTCTTTTGCAATCTCACAATTATCTGTTCGGGCCTACTATGCTTCAGAGGGGATGTACTATCAAAGGAGTCTGGAGACTCCTCTGGTCTAGTCTTGCAAAGGCTTAGTAGGAGATACCTTAAAAAAAAAAATCAGTTAATCTGTATCATTAGGATATACTCTTTATTGCTAGCATTGGTGGAGGAAGAGTAGTTAACTTTCTCTAAATATATTTAATAAAGGTTGAAACAACTGGTGGGAGGGTTATAATAGCAAAAAGTAACATGGCAGAGGAGAGCCCATCCTTTTAGGTGTTAAAACTGGTCAAGGCTGCTTGCTTTTTCCAAAGGAAGGGTGGGGAGAAACAATATTCAAGACAGAAAAGCCAAAGTCAAAATCCAATGTACAGCTGGATTTTTTCCTTCCTTCTTGGGGATGGATACTTCCCACTTCAGGTAATTAGTGAGTTTAGGAACCTCTAGCTGCATTCGAATCAGTAGCATTGTGCTTATACTATCCAGATAATACAATTTTTAACAACTTAAGTAATGCTTAACATTGGACTCCATAACTAATGAAGAAGTTGAAACTTCATGTTTATTCCTGACTTCTCAGAGTGTGTGAGTAGTGGAGTATGTGGACAAAGAAGTTGCAAAAAACAGCTGCAAATAAGGAAATGGTGGATTTAACAAGTGTTAATGTCAAAACTATTGGCCTGTATAGGTAGAGGTGTGCACTGACACTCTGCTACTTACACACTATGCATGCTATTCTTGAAAGTTGGCAGGTTGCCTGCAAAGTTGAAATTTTGATGTCTTTTCTTCTGATGCAGTATCAATAGCCTATTTTGATCTGATCATCCCAAATTTAATTGGAGATAGGGTACTTCTGCGAGTCTGTGGGAACTTGATCGTATTCATAGAGCTATTTATTGAATAGCTGTAAGCAATTAGCTTCTGTGTTTAAATTTCTCCTTCTGTGAAATAAACAACAGTTTCCTATTCTGTTGTAAATCATTTTGAAAAAAACAGGGGCAGTAAATATAGTAAAGAAATTCAGTTTTATTCATGGTTTAGTGCAAAGCTTTTCTTCAAACTACAGACCCTCCCCCATGTAAGAGAGAATTGCCATCATCACTGTGTTGACTGTATAAACCTGGGCTATAGATGTAACATCTTCTGAAAACCTCTAACTGCCTGTATAATTTATAGGGTAAGAAATATTTCATAGAAGAACCTTGTCTCTAAAACTACTGCAATTCAGCTACCATAAAAACCATAGGAACCATAAACTGAGTAAACCAACCTATCAAAGGTGATAATTCAATGTGAGTTTTCTTGACAAAGTAGGATTAATATAATTGCAGTTCAAATATGCCTTTGTAAGTTTGACCTAAACTTCTTGATAATGTTTAGGTGAAGGAGAGGAAGAAGAAAACTCTTACACCTGTTACTGCTCTTCATTCCTAAGTCAAAATTTGAAGGATTTTTTGTAGAGGTGCAGAACATCTATACCGTCTATTAAAGTAGACTAGATGCTTAATATCTCTGAAAATTAGGCCATAGTTCTGTAGGGCCACATTGAATAGTTCCTCCCAAGAAAAAACAAATGCCCAGAATAATGGTCAGGGATCTGAGATCGATAAATAGTCAGCTGAGCCCACAATTATGATTGAATAGCTCTTTAGATCAAGTACAAGACCATAGAATCGTAGAATCAGTAAGCTTGGAAGGGACCTCTGGAGGTCATCTAGTCCAAACCCCCTGCTCAAGCAGGGTCACCTAGAGCACGTTAGACAGGGTTGCATCCAGGCGGGCCTTGAAAATCTCCAGAAAAGGAGACTCCACAACCTCTCTGGGCAACCTGGTCCAGTGCTCTGTCACTCTCACAGTGAAGAAATTCCACCTCACCTTCAGGCAGAACTTCCTGTGGTTCAGTTTGTGCCCATTGCCTCTTGTCCTGTCGCATGAGACAACTGAAAAGAGTTTGTCCCTGTCCCCTTGACACCTTCCCTTCAGATACTTACACACATTGATAAGATCCCTCCTCAGTCTTCTCTTCCCCAGGCTAAACAGGCCTAGCTCTCGCAGCAAGATGTAGCAGTGTGTTGTATTGCAGAGTTCTTTCTTCTGACATTTCACCTCAGCAGCCTTTGTTAAAAGAAGCATTTCAAATGAAAATCTAAGTAATTGCAATTGAATCTCCCAGGACCTGCCATCTGTAGGAAGTTGTTCTGAAGTGTATGAAAATTTTTCTAGTGCTAGTTTGTTTCCATAAAAGAAAAAGGTGATCTCAAGTGTAAGTACATAGTATTTTCTAGTATATACATAATTACATTGACTATAATGCTGTTCATTCTGTCAAGTGATTTCCCCTCTCTCTTTTTTTGTTTAAGTTTCACACAACTGACATGGCATTTCCTGATCTTCCTGGTCTGGAGGATCTGGGTATTCAACCAACACCTCTAGAACAAAAAGCAATTGAAGTTCTGCGCCGTCATCGCAGATACCGCTGGTTGGAGGCTGAGCTGGAGGAAGCAAAACCAGCAAAGACATATCCCATGTAACAGTTGTCAAGGTTGTTACTCATGCTTCTTAAACAGCCTTTCTGTGACCTGGTTTGGAGAACTGTGTACATGCTGATTAAAATCCATTAATCACGTAAACTATATTTCACTAGTGTTACTGTCTCATTCTTAATTATGGAGGAATTTCAGAGATATGTAATTCTTCTTTTAAAAGATCGTGAAACCAATTTTCGTATTGTTCCTTAGTTTGTGAGCATTAAGATATTGGGGTGAGGGGCAGTGTGTCATGCATCTATAGCCAGTTTCTCCCTGTATTTTCAAAGCAAGCCTTTCACTGGGTTTTAGTAAGTGCTCTCCTTAAATGATTTGAAGAACATTAGAGTTCAAAACTGTGTGGTCTGGAATACGTCTTTTCTGGTAGGCTGAACCAGTACTGCCACCTATTCAGATTATCAGGTATGAAATAAAATCATTATTGACTATTTTGAGCTTTGTTTCATCTGTCCTGAGCTGAATTACTATAAAAAATACCAACCAAAATAGTATATGCTATTTCTAACTTCAAGAAAGGTGGATTAGACAGGCAAACAAGTTACAAGCAAACTACATGTTGGCTGGCCTCTTGTGATAATTCTGTGTGCTGTGGCTTATAGACATGAGAAAATGTGTCATTTTCCTCCGTTCTTTGAATTTGAGAATCTCATTATTTTGAGATGCTCAGAGCTTTTAGGTGTTGAGGCATTGCCTTGATTTTTGGCAATGGGGATAAACTTTGCTTTAAAGTGTAATAATAATAATTTAAAGATCAAAGAAAGAGCCCTTCCTGAATTTGACCAAGTACTGTGCTTTCTGTTTAGTCAAATTTTTGGTTAAATTTTGACAGGGGCACCATTAGGTGTGATGCAGCTTGGACTGAGTAGAGATCTAGATCTTCTATTTTCAGTGCAGTGTTCTGATGGCCGAGAAAACTGAAGGAAGAAATTCCTTGAAGCAAGGGAACTACTAGTTCTGGGAGAAGGCCAAGTTGCATTAACTAGGATGGGCTTAGATTGGTGAGAAACCTGATTTTAGTTGGGGCTGGGAGAGGGGATGCAGTGAGTGACAGAACATCTTGTGTTTTCACCACCAAGTTTCCCACTATTTGCCTCTGTTGGATATGACATCAGGAGAAGAGGAACTGGGACAAGGTGGACAGATGATTAAAGGTAAAAGCCTAACGGTGGTAGAGGAACTTGAAGTGGAGATTGGGGCTGAGTAGATGATTAAAACGGAGCATAGAGGAAGAAAAATTAGCAGCTTGAAAAGAGCAATGGCAAAAAGGCCAAGGCAGGAGAAGTGCACAAGTCTCTGTATTATATCACAGTCAGTGTTGGAGCAAAAGATCAGAATCTCAGTTTCTCTGCTTTCAGCAAACTACTGTGAAACCATAGGCAAAGTGATTGTTTAATTTCAGCAGTGCCCAGTGTTCTTTGATGTGTAACCTACTACTTGTAATGAGCAGATTCATGTGATAGTATGGATTTTCTGATCCTACCTACTTGTGTTGGCTTTCCTGTTTGTTTGGTTTTTTGTTTGTTTGGGTTTTTTGAGATAATGTTTTAAAATGTTTGCCAAGTCACACATCAAAGGCTAGCAAAAACAAGAAGTGAAGTGCGTACTGTTGATTTGATCCTTAGTTTTAATTTTTTTTTTTATTTGATTGCATGTTTTTTTCCATAGAACCCTATCTTTAAATGGCCTTGTTTGAGCTCATTTGATATATGTGGCATATACTTGATTTACTGCATGTTATTCAAATTCTACTGTGAAAATGGTATTTTTAGGATCATCTTACATGGACTGCAGAAATGCAAAGTTATTGTGATACTCATATGTGGATAATAAACAGTTTCAGATGGCAGACTGAGGCCAAAGACAGTGCTCTACTGGTGTGAGACAATTTGAAATGACTTACTATTCTGAGAATACTTACTATAACACCTATTTTTTCATTAAAGCTCTGCTTTTTCAATAACTTCATTTGCAACATAAAGAATAAGATAAAATATTAATTTAGATAGCCATTAAGTGGAGAAGTTGCAGGTGATGAACAGCCATGAGAAGTATTTGCTTAATGTATCCAGCAATTCTACCACAGGGTATGCCGCTGCAATAGAGTGGGCATTCAAGTTGGGATTATTCTTTTTTAAAAAAATTATTATTATTTTCATAAATAAAATTGAACACCAAGAGAACCTAAACTATGCCCTTTCATTAAGCAACCTTCTCCACACTGGATGGGAATACTGGTAAGAGGAGGGTCACAGTAGTGTTCAGCTGCTGTTGCTGAAAATCTTCAATTTTCCACAGAATTTTGTCTTAATAGCACTTCTGTTTGCTTTCTTGCAGAAGTTGCAGTGTTATTTCTCATTATTTACCCCTCCAAAATCTCTCTAGAGCGTAGGTATCTTGAATGTGAAAGTCACTTATGTTTTGTAATACAGTCCACAACATAACATGCAAGGGGAACAAATTAAGCTAGTGTATGAAGCCTTAACTGTGACATTTCCCATCGCTGAGACTCTAATATTGCGGCTTCAATGATGAATTTTTAAAAATGTTTAGTTTATATTTGTAGATGAGGCATCCAGTAGTTCTAGAGGGATGGCTCCCCCAAATGTTGATGGCCATACCTCTCTTGTGTTGTGAAGGCTTTTTTACTATGAATGCAGCCAAGTGACCTGATACCTATGGTTTCATACAGTGGGGCAAACTACACTTACAAAGTACAGATGTAGCTTACTGAATTTATATTACAGAGTTTGTTTCTTCCATTACTTAAACTCCTTCAATGCCTTCTCAGCTATCAGTTTTATGCCTTTTGGCTTATGGCTTTCTGGCAGTTGCTATCACTTGCATTTAGAAAAAAATGTTTCTGCCTGAGAAATGTAATACAGCACTGATGAAGAACCTTCTAAAGACACAATATCATCAGCACATGGTTCTTCCTATGTTTCTGTTAGAATGTGAATAGTGCTCTTGGTAGGGATCTGAAAACCAGTGTCCTAGTCTCAGCCCTGCCCTTGATATGCAACCACCTGTTTCTCTCGTTGAAACAGTGAATCTTTTTAATGATGCTTAATTTTTTAAATCTGTGAACAGTGCAGGGAGATACATATATGTCTCTGAAGAAAGAATGAATGTGAAACAGAGGTGACTGGGGAATAAACACGAAAGTTAAAATATTGGCTTGTCATCTTTCTCAAAACAAGTTAAATCCTAAATAATAACTAGATGACAGGGAGCTTTCATTGTGGCTGCTTCTTTTTTTTTTTTTTTTTTTTTTTTTTTTTTTTTTTTTTTTAAATGCAAATGTGTATGAAAATTCCCATGATGAAAGGGAATATTAATAATATTACCCTAATTACCCTTACTAAATAATTTAGGTTCTCTTGGTGTTCAATTTCATTTATGAAAATAATAGTTTTTTAAAAAAGAATAATTCTGACTTGAATGTCTGCTGTCTTGTAGTGGCATACCCTGTGGTAGAATTGCTGGATACATTAAATGAATCTCTGTGTTGTGCCAGAGAGAAGTCTGTCTAGCCCAGTATCTTGTAACTGACAAAAATTAATAGCAGATGCCTAGAGAAACATACCGCAACGGAGCGATTAGTGGTGCTTCTTTGGGTACCCTCTCGCAGCTTCCAGCAGTTTGTAGCTCAAAGTCTTCTTGAACTGGACATCTAATAGTTTTCAGTAGACTGATGCTCCATTTATTTGCCTAATTAGTTTCTAAATCTTAAGTAAACTTGCACCATTTTTTAAAATGTTGTGGCTCTGAAAATTGAGGACATATTTAATGAAAAAATATTTCCTCATTTTCAATGTTTCATTTGATTGATTGCATTTTGATGATCCCTTTCTCTTTTTATTTTCAAGATGAGGAAATAAGTTCTCTATTTGCTTTCTGTTTGTAAACTACTTTCCCTCACTCTATAAAGTTCTTTCTTTTTCTACTCTAAGTCTTTTTATGTTTTGTTGGCCTTACATAGGAGCTACTGTGTTCCTTTTTGCCCTTTGTTATTGTATGTTTTTTTTTCTGTTTTTTTTTTTTCTTTGTCTGACAGGGGCAAGGCATAACTGCATTCGAGGGATATGTGGATTTAAAGTGATGCAGTGACATTTTCCTGCTTTATTTTGTATTCCTTTTCTAATAATTTCTAACATTTGATAACCTTTTTTATTAACAGCTATTAAACACTGAACTGATGTTTTCATAGCACTGTTTACAGTGTTGCCAAGATCACTTGTTCAGATCCCATTTAGAACCTATCAGGATAAAGTAGTGTATTTTGGGGGGGGGGGCATTGAATTTCATTCCTACTCCTTTATCAGTGGGAGGATCTTCCTTCTTATCCTACCTCTAGTTTTTTAGCTTGCAGTTTTTTTGCCAAGTTGCAAAGTTCTGAGGGTTCTTTAAGTAGATGGAATTTAGCATCCCTTCAAAGACATCAAAATCTGTGCCTCTGTTCAAAGCAACAGTATTCAGGGGGAGAGAAAGAGGTGTTATTTTCTACCCTGCCCACAAGAGGTCACTCCTAGAGCAGAAAGTGGCAATGGTCTTCAGGCATGTTAGCCACTTCTACCGTTTGCAGTTGTCTTCTGCTTGGGTTTTGACATTTGCTATCTATTTTCTTACGTGCAGACTGACAGAAGGCTGCCCAGAAAAGGGTTTAAGTCAATACCTAAACTGTGCATGGATAAATTTAGATACAGTGTCATAAAAATGATGTATGGTATTGGTACCCAAACACAGGGAGGGAACATGCTGTGGCCCTTTCCCATTACCTAGTGTAGGTGTGTATCTACAGTTTTAATGGAACACCTATAGGATCCTCTACAGTAGCTTGCTGTAGAATCACAGAATCGGTAAGGTTGAAAGGGACCACTGGAGATCACCTAGTCCAAACCCCCTGCTCAGCAGGGTCACTTAGAGCATGGTAGACAGGGTTGCATCCAGGCGGGCCTTGAAGATCTCCAGGGAAGAAGACGCCACAACCTCTCTGGGCAACCTGTTCCAGAGCTCTGTCACTCTCACAGTAAAGAAATTCCCCCTCATATTCAGGTGGAACTTCCTGTGCTTCAGTTTCTGCCCATTGCCTCTTGTCCTGTCACATGGGGTAACTGAAAAGAGTTTGTCCTTCTCCACTTGACACCCTCCCTTCAGGTACTTGTAGGCATTGATAAGACCTGCCCCCCAAGTCTCCTCTTCCCCAGGCTAAACAGGCCAACCTCTCACAGCCTATCCTCATAGGGCAGGTGCTCCAGCCCTCTGATCATCTTTGTAGCCCTACGCTGGACTCTCTCCAGGAGCTCCAAGTCCCTCTTGTACTGAGGAGGCCAGAACTGGATACAGTACTCCAGATGAGGCCCCAGCAGGGCTGAGTAGAGGGGCAGGATCACTTCCCTTGACCTGCTGGCAACACTCTTCTTAATGCACCGAAAGATACCATTAGCCTTCCTGGCCACAACGGCACATCACTGGCTCATAGTCAACTTGTTGTCCACCAGCACTCCCAGGTCTTTCTCTGCAGAGCTGCTTTCCAGCAGTGCAGCCCCCAGCCTGTACTGGTGCCTAGGGTTATTTCTCTCTAGGTGCAGGACTCTGCACTTGCCCTTGTTGAACCCCAGGAGGTTGCTCTCCGCCCAGCTCCCTAGCCTGTCCAGGTCTCTGAATGGCAGCACAGCCCTCAGGTGTATCAGCCACTCCTCCCAGATTGGTATCATCAGCAAACTTGCTGAGGAGGCACTCTGTCCCCTCATCCAGGTCATTGATGAAAAAACTGAACAAGATGGGACCCAGTTCTGAGCCCTGGGGGACGCCGCTAGCCACAGGCCTCCAACTAGATTCCACGCCACTGATGACAACCCTCTGAGCTCTGCCATTCAGCCAGTTCTCAATCCACCTCACTGTCCACTCGTCTAACCCATGCTTCCTGAGCTTTTCTAGGAGGATGTCATGGGATGCAGTGTCAAAAGCCTTGCTCAAGTCAAGGTACACAACGTCCACTGCTCTCCCCTCATCTACCTAGCCAGTCATTCCATCATAGAAGGCTATCAGGTTGGTTAAGCAGGATTTCCTCTTGGTGAATCCATGCTGACTACTCCTGATCACCTTCTGTTCTTTCACATGCTTAGAGATGACATCCAGGAGGAGCTGTTCCAGCACCTTTCCAGGGATGGAGGTGAGGCTGACTGGCCTACAGTTGCGTGGGTCCTCCTTCTTGGCCTTTTTGAAGACTGGAGTGACACTGGCTTTCTTCCAGTCCTCAGGCACCTCTCCAGTTCTCCATGACCTTTCAAAGATGACGGAGAGCAGCCTGGCAGCAGCATCCACCAGCTCCCTCAGTACCTGTGGGTGCATCCCATCCGGGCCCATGGATTTGTGGATGTCAAGCTTGCCCAGAAGATCTCTGATCCTATCCTCCTCAAAGGAAAATATTCCTTTCTCCAGACTTTCTCTCTCATCTCCAGGGTTTGGGATTCTTGAGGGCTGCCCTTAGCAGTGAAGACTGAAGCAAAGAAGTCATTCAGTATTTCTGCCTTTTCTGTATCTTTTGTCACCAGGCCCCCACCCCATTCAGTAGTGGGCCCACATTTTCCCCAGTCCTCCTCCATCATGCAGTTGCATTAAGTGAGTGGTACTTTTGCTTATAGGTTGTTTGAGATGAGATACACAATCAGGAACAAGTGGGAACAGGTGGGAGGATGGCTGATTCTATTTCTTTACCTAAAATAGCATGGACAATAGTGGGGCTATGTTTAAAGCCTTAGGGTAGGGGATTAAAAGTGTATTGTACTCTACTCCAAGTAAAAATAAATTTTGGTTTGTCTTGCTCTTGTATTGAGATCATAAAGAACATATCTGTTGTATCTAATACTCCCATCCATTGAAAAGCACATTCAGTTATTCTATTAACTATATCTAGTATGCTAGAAACAGCAGCTGTTAAAGGACCAGTTGCTTTATTTAAAGCTCTATTGTCAATAGGCAATAAGTCCAGTCTGTTTTTTTTTAACAGGCCACATTGTGCTGTTATATGGTAATTGTTTTTTTCCTATAATACCTTGTTGCTCTAACTGTTTGACTAATTCTGTCATAGGTTTTATGGCAAGAGCAGGTAGCTTATACTGAGAAATGTTAACTGATTTGATGTTAGGCAGGGGTGGGCCTAGGTGTAGGAAATTCATAGGCTTAATCATACGGAGATTAGCTTTTCCTGTAACTGGAGGACTGCCAAATTTTCATTTACCCCAGCTATCTATCCAAGACTCTCCTTTCAGAATATCCATTCCCAGAGCATTCGATTTGCACAATAAAAAGAGTGGTAAGGTACGTCTATTGGATGATACCAGTTTAGCTCTTACAACTGGATAGGTGTTAATTGCACCATTAATGCCCACAGCTGAAACTACTTGTTTCTTTAAATGAGCTTTACCTTCATAGGTATGCTGATCTGTCATTGAAACCTATGTTCCTGTATCAATTAAAAATGTTGTAGTATATTTATCATTTACAGTGACTAACATTTCTGGTCTGTGGTTCCGTGTAGCTGCCTTGGCGGCCACAACCTAAACAGTGGAGCAGAGCCGGCTCCCCTATTCATTTGAATTGCTTTGTTCATTAACTGGGTCTGACACCTGTACCTGAGTTTCCCCTGCTAATTGTTTTAGCACTGCAGTTGGAAGACCATGCAGTTGCTGCCTTAAAGTTAACCCTTTATTTAAGTATTTTCACCAGACAGTATTACATTTCTTAGACACACTCTCTGGGGAATTTTTGCCTTTAGTATTCCTTAATTGGAATTGAGAGCAAGCAGTGTTGTTGCTGGGTTTAACTGTTTGTATGATCCTAATCTTTACTTTAGAGCCTGCTGCTTCGTATAAGGGTAAAGAAGACAGCATCTGCTGCAGAATCGTTTGCCACTGAGTATCTGCATTTATTCCTGTCATTGCAGAAAGAGCAAGCACTCTTCCTAAAGTTCTGCAGTTGCTCCTTTAAGACACATACCTCCCCACCCCTCCAAACCCGGATGACATGGAATTGCCAAGGGTTAATATTTGGAGGTAGCCCATTCTGACCTACAGGTTCTGGTCTATCCAGCATGTCAGAAATAGCAAATTTTTAGCATGACAATTTGTAAATCCTGAGCATTTTCTCACAACGTTTTACTCTTCCCATCCCTCTCACTGATGGAAAGTTGTCTAGTCCAGTGCACAGCACAGCCCCACAGTGAGTCAGCTTGCGGTGATGTAGGGGTTTGTAGGAGATTCCCCAGTCCTAATTCTAAGCTTTGAGCATCATCAATGGTGAGAGTAACCTGATTTTCTCCTTTTTCCCCCAAAGGCCTGTCCATTCTGGGAGTGTATCTCTGACTTTTGCCAAAAACTTACTTTGGAGATCAGTTAACTCCAAGGAAGTAAAACCTCTCACAGTTGCCCGAGGGAGTGCATCCACTGTTTGCCTGATTTTTACCATGGGAACAACTACTTTCGCATTATTTCCTTCTCCGATGTCATCTGAATCATTGCTAGGAGGATCAAGATCAGACAAAGTATCTCCTGACCATTCATCATCCTAGGTATACATTGCAGCCATTACTTTTACAGGGTCTGTTTGAGTAGACTGCAGTAAGTGATCCTTACATACATAGGGGCTGCAATTTTGATTCTAAAAACCTGTTCCAATTTTCTAGTTGTGTATATCTTGTTTTATACATCATGTTATCTTTTGTAACTGTTTCTGTCACTCTTTCCAGCGTGTTATTCTTACATATCTTCTTTTCTAACTTTTCTATCACTGCTTGCAAGCAACTTCCTAACAACCAGCAAAGAAGTTGATGCTTCTAAAGAATGTAGTTACTGTACACATGTTACATATGTTACATATGTACAGTACATATGTACAGTTCATATGACGTCTTTGGACAGACTCTGAGTGATGTGGAGAGCAATTGTAAAAAGCAGGAGAATATTTGAGAGAGGAGGCATTTTACAGGTAACGGTCCTATCTGTATCATTTAGAGTACTTCTATAGTTTTGTTTGATACGGGAAATATTAAAAATCCTTATCCTTTAGTGGGAATGTAATCCCTAGTGTAATTTTTCAGTATGAACGAGGTAGATGTGCATCTAATGATGGAGAGAAGGATTTGGGCTTGGTTTCTTCAAAGGCTATACGTATCTTAAGCAGAAAGGACTCTGGTTTGGACTCACTGCTAATTGTGTGCACATTCATGCTGAAAATGTAGAAACTTAAGCTCTTTTATAGTGTATAGCTTGAAGATGGAACAGGTGGCTTGTATAGACTTAAGCCTGTGCTTCTTTACTCTTCTTTATTTTCCTTCTAGATTCACTTGGAAGGCATGGAATCACACTGGCTGTCATTATCCTGTAATTACCTCTAACTCCCTCTCCTTCTTTTTCCCCTCCTAACATGATAATCTAAAGGAAGTACCAAAAGACAATTGCTTTATTCGAAGTGAGGCAATCAGCTGTATTTAAGGTAATGCAAAGTGCTGTAAGAACTCATGAGTAATTCATGATGTTATTACTACTACTTCTCTGGGGTGTGGAGGCAAATGATGAAGGACACTGTAGGTGACAAAGGAAATCTGGTAGCAGAGCTGAGAAAGGAAACAGTGTGCTACCATGGTTTCTTTCTATCCTTGTAATGGCTAGTTATAGACAAGGATGCATTACTCCTAAACACTATTCTTTCTTGAAAAACTTGCGAAGTTGGTCACCTCAAAATATTTCTAATAAGCAAATGATATTTTTTGGACAAAATTCTGAATGAAACAAGATTTATCTTTCTGTGAATATATGCTTTGTTTTCCTTTGTGCTTGCTTAGGCATGTTTTGTCACACATTTCTGTCTTGGCTTGTGTATAAATCAGCAACTGAAAATCTCAGCTGATCTACTTCCAAGATTTGAGAGAATGTTTTAATGTTAGTGAACAAAACCTATTTGATTTCCTGGTGAAAATTATAAAATAGAAATTAATTTTTTCTAATTGCCACCAGGGAGTGTCATCCAGATCCTGGAGATTTTATTACTGGGATTCTGATTTGGAGCAGGGCACAGTGCTCAGTTAACTGTCTGGCTTGAGGAACATATATACTAATGCATGTCCTCTGATTCAGACTATGTATTACACAAGCCATGATTAGAATTTAATCAACCAGTAGTTAGTAGTACTGATTTAGCAATTGCATTTCTAGGTTTTCCACCTCTGCTGTAGCTTCTTTCTTGGCCACCATTTATCCTCTGGATGGGTAAAACTGACTGAAATGATATTGAATAAATTTCTTCATGGATTCCTGCTTTAAATATATACATAGAAGGAGAATCTGTTTATTTTACACTTAAGTTTCCTGGTATAATGCAAGAAATCATAATTAAAAAAAAAGAAGAAGGAAACAGGTTGATGGCTTCTGCAGAAATATGAAAGTAATTTCCTCGAACAAGGCTTACCATGGCTGTACTGGTAATTTATGTTTCATATTCCTGTGTCACCTTCTTTTCCTTTACTTGGAGGAGAAGAAGAAAAAAAAAAGAAAAAAGAGAGAGAGGGAGTTTAAGAAAATCTTGGGCAACCAAACATTTATATTTCAGCTGAAAAATTTACTTTCATAAAAACAGATGAAAATTTCGGATCAGCTCTGGCAAAACCTGTGTGATTGGGAATAAACTGGAAACTACATAGCTCAATTTTTAGTTATGGAGACTAGCTCCATCTATTTTGAGCAATTATCAGTTTGAGTGTCTTGCTTTAAAACCTAGGTGGACAAATACAAAAGCAAATAATTGTGAGGAAACTGAATAAAAGAACCAGAGAACATTTGGAGAGCATGTGTCAATCTCTTCAAATTTAATGACAAAATGAGTGGATTCTGGCAGTGTTCCATCTCTCTGACTCCAGCGCACCCATATGTAGTTCTTCCAATATGAAAATGTGGTTCAGATTGATGAGGATTTCAGTATGAATGTAGATTTAAATGCAGCTGGAGAAACTGAAGGAATGCAAATCAAATACAGTGCTGACAACAGTGTACACAGCCATAGTGTGTTGATTTAAAGAGAAGGAACACTTGGCTAATTTGTTATATAATGCAATTTTTCCCTATGATTTGCAAGGTGGGACAAATGGTGCATTTAGGACATTTGTCAGGAGTTCTAAATTTGAAAAATTGACAAAGACCTATGAGGATAAAGGCATGAGAATGGACATTCAAGATGTTAGGAATGTGGACAGGAAAGAACAATTTGCTCTTTCCTCCACACTTTACATTCCTGAAAACTGTGATTTCAAATCATTTCAGAACCAACACAACTAATGTAAAGAGTGATTAATTTTGGCTAACGTAGGCTTTTTCCTTGGCCTGGACCATCTCTTTCAAGTGTAGTTCTAAGGCACTGTCCTTCCTTGTGCTGGAAAGCTATCATAGTTCTTTGGAACCTGCCCTGAGTGATGCTCTGGTTCTACACTGAGAATAGAAACTAAATCTGCAAATTGAGTTTGCAGAAAATGGTGGCAGAAATCCTACCAATTCAAGTTGTGTGTTTACTCAGTGTTTCCTTGATGGGTGTGGAGGGTGCTGAGTGTGCTTAGAAATTCTGTCTTAGAAATAATTTCTCCGTCTCTGTTTCCTTCTGTGTCTCTTACACGGTGGTCTCTGTGCTATAATGTATGACCAATGAAGGATCATTTTCTGACTGAAAGTGCATGAAACAATACAGCCCTTGTAGGTACACTTACTTTCTTTCTTCTGCCCTCCTCAATGCTAGGTCATGCAAAAACTATTTCTATTACCAAAGAAATACTTTATTGGTATTTCTAACCAAATGCTGAATATTTTAAAAATAAGTATTTCAGAGCACATAATATTTAAATACCTGAAGCATTTTAAATTATTATTGTACTATACTTGTACTATTAATTGAAGTATTCCTTTTGTTGTTTGGTGCATTTCTCTCACTCACCACCTTTTCTTTCTGTTGTAATAAGCAAGCAATTCTGTACTTGCAGTTGCTGCTTTTGCAGCTGATTACTTACATGTTTAGTTTTGATATGGGTATTTAGATTATCTGTATTTGTCTTGCTCATTAACCTGCCCAGATCTATTGTGAACACTAGTTCCTCTTTCCTCAGCGTTCTCCAGTGTTCTTTTTTTACGGTTTTAAAGTATGCAGCAAAACTTCAACATATTTCAACTGATGTCATTGGTAGAATTATAGCGAGCAGACTGTTATCTTGCTGCCTACAGTGGCATGTCACTTCATTGGAAACCCTGAATTGCTCTTCCTCTTCTTCCTGGCATTTTATGTCGTAGTTAATTTGACTGCAGTTTTTTGTTTCCTATTATATTGTTTACTGGACTTCACTATAAAATTTACTGTGTTCTTGCTGACTCAGCTTTTTTCTTTTCTAGAATTAATCTCATTTTGTCATTTTTCTGATTGCTTTTGTCCTGAAGTCCTTCTTAACTTTTGTCTTTCCTGGGTTTCCATAAAAATTTGACAATAGCATCATCTGTATGTTTGATGAAAATGCTTTCCCATTCTCTTTATAACTCTTCATGAAAAAGAGAAAATAATTGGAATAATTTATTAAAAAAAAAGGAAAAAAACAAACGGCAACCAACAAAAATCTAAGTGGATTCCTTTCCTTTCCTTTCCTTTCCTTTCCTTTCCTTTCCTTTCCTTTCCTTTCCTTTCCTTTCCTTTCCTTTCCTTTCCTTTCCTTTCCTTTCCTTTCCTTTCCTTTCCTTTCCTTTCCTTTCCTTTCCTTTCCTTTCCTTTCCTTTCCTTTCCTTTCCTTTCCTTTTTTTTCTCTCCCCCTCAAAAGGCATCTGCAAACTTAATGTAAGAAAATAAACAGGAGTACCTTAAGACAAGTAAGAACGATTTCTCTTTTATGCTTTGAGCCATAAGTTTCAGATTAACTTCCATTATCCCTTCTGATTTGAAAGTCAACTTTCTAACAGGTATAAATCAAACTAATGACTCATCTAAGTTGTAGATTCCTGGAATTGTAAAAAGCCCAAACAAACACTGTTCAGGTGAGTTTTTTTTTTTTTTTTTTTTTTTTAATTCCTTTGTATGGTTGATGAAATGTAGACCATTCGATTTTCTTGCTATGCCAGTGTCATTGAGCAGAAAGAGGTGCAGTATACTGAATGTACAGCAACCTCTGCGCTGTGATGCAAGACAAGTGGAGGATCACTCTTTGGCCTTGGAAGTGAATGGAAGGACATGGCTCTTGTTGGCACAGCTAGCTCCTCTCTCTTGCCCACTCAGGAACACATTGGCCATACCCATGTGTTTCTCCTACTGGAAAAAAGTCCCCACAAGTGTTATTGCCCAGTTTGTGCCAGGTATTCTATGGAAAAGTCCTTGATGCTGCAGACAGGAACATGTCAACATTTACAACATTATAAATAATGGGGAAATGCATGAGCCTGTGCCGTGAATATGTTCTGTTTACTTTATTTTATGAAGTTCTAGCATGTAACACAGGAGTCCAGTATTTCAAGATAAGAGCAGAAGTAGCACCAACTTTCTTCTTTCAGGGTACACTTGATGTTGGGTTGGCTGACATTATCATTGTTGACTCTACTACCATGCTACAACTGACTTTATACCAGACGGAGGAAGACTTTGTTCTACTGTGTAGGACAAAAGTGCCTTGCTCTTGGCAGGTGAATAGCTGCACTGCCTGGGAGCATTTGTAATACTCAGGCCTTTGAGGGGAGAGAAGCGGAAGACCTGGGAAGACAAAGAAATGAAAATGCATAGCAGGTAGACCCTATTTTAACACCTGCACTGTCCTTTATTGCTTGAGGTAGGATCTTGCTCTTTCTTTCTTTTTTTTTCTCCTTTATGTTTTCCATCAGCAATTTATTTACTAAATGGATCTTGGCATACGTGACTAATTTTCCCTTTTTCAATGGTCTCAGCTTTTCACTTTTCATGTAGTTCAGGTGCAAGTTTGATGTATTTTTGGAAAGTAAGGGATTATTCTCTAGTCATTGTGGTAAGCATTACAACAAATTCACATGTATATTGGAAAAAATGGCAAAGTTGCAGTAGCAGGGAGCTTACAGGGGTTCCTTGAGTGGGAGGAGCCTGTGGGCCACCCTGTGCTCTTCACAGCCAGTTCCAGATGATTGTGAAACCAATGGAAACAGACTACGGGATTCTAGAAATCTCAGCCAGTGAGAGGAGTGCATGGCACTTTTGCTCACACATATTTAAGAAAAAGCAACAGCCACTAGGCCAAAGAAACGCAGAGGGGATGCCCTTGGGAAGGGGCTGGAGACATGCTCATGGAGCAAGGCATTTCATACATAAAGGGTGTACTCTGGAAGGGACTGTGGCCCATGGAGGACCCATGCCAGAGCAGAGACCTACCAAAGGGGCTATGGCCTGTAGAGGACCTACGCTGGAGCAAGGACACCCCCAGAAACTGTGCTGTGTGGAGGAACCCAAGCCAGAAAAAAGAACCACTGAAGGGCCTGTGCCTTATGGAGGACCCAGAGCAGAGGCTTCCCTGTAGGAACTATGCAAGATTCATGCTGGAGCAGAGACCTGCCTCCCCTGCAAAGGCACTGTGGCCTGTGGAGGACCCATGCTGGAGTAGGGACACTCCCAAATGGATCATGGCCTGTAGAGGACCTACTCCAAAGCGGGAACACTTGCAAAACCTGTGGAGGCCCATGGGCCCATACAGCCCATGGAGGACCCATACTAGAGCAGGGATACTGCTGAAGGAACTGTGTTCCGTGTGTGGCCCACAGCAGAGCATGGATCCCTCTGAAGGGACTGTAGTCCATGCCAGAGCATGGGTACTGCTGAAGGGACTGCAGCCTGTAGAGGATCCACACTGTGGCAGCAATGCTGAGAAGCCCAGAGGAGCTTAATATTTGAGAAAGACTGATATTTTTATATAAAGGAAGAGATTGTACGCTTTTCATTGTTGTAAGCATTACTTCAGGCTCATGTGTACTGGACATAAATGGCAGGGCTTCAGTAGCAGGGGACTGCAGGGGTACATTGTGTGAGAGGAGACCGTGAACTGTCCTCGTTCCAGCTGCCTCTGAAACAAATGGAAAAGGTCTATGGTGCTCCAAAACTTCAGGCGATCAGAGGAGCATGTGCTACTGCTGTTCAAACTTTTATATAAGAAAAAGCAATAGCTGCTAGGGCAGGAGATATGTGAAATGGTGTGTTTGGAGGAGATGTTCTTGGGAAACATATAGGAGAAACTGCTAAGGAGATGTGCAGCTGGAGATGTACTCCAAAGTGCTACTTGCCAAAGAGGTATATCTAAGAAGGGACTGCAGCCCATAGAGGACCTGCACTGGAGCAGGCACATCCTTGAAAGGACTGAGGTTTGTGGAGGGCTCATTCCAGAGCAGCAACACTGAGAAGTATGGCAGAACAGAGGAAACCCAGTGAGAAAAGCTTGGGGCAGCAGAAAGAAACTGTTACATGCCTGACCTCAATCTCCTGTGGTGTCTGTTGGCTCACCAAAGGAACTGGAACAGGCTGAATGTTGTAACCCATGCTAGCAACAAGAGAAGCTGAGACTAGATGGGGTAGAGGAGGCGTTTGGCTTAGGCTGAGTTTTGGAAAAGGAGAGGAAAGATGTTTCTTTAAGTGCTTGTTTATGTTTTCTTTTTCTTCAATGCCTGAGTTAGTGACAAGAAGTATGTATTAGCTGGCAATAGCTAAAGTAAAAATTCACTGAGTCAAGACTGTTTTGCCCATGATAATTTGTTAAAGAGTTACAATGCTTGAGGTAATGTTACAGTGCTGGGCAGTTTCTCCACGTATCTCTTGAACTTCGGGGCTCACAGATGGGCACAATATTCTTGGTGCAACCTCACCAGTGCTGAGTAAAGGGTGACTGTAACTTCCTTTGTTCTGCTGGGTTTGCCATATATGTGGTAGGAATGTATCGGCTTATATTCAACCTGACGTTTGCTGTAAGTCTGTTATTTCCAGCAGTACTGCTATGTAACCAGTCATTTTACAGACTCCATTAAAGTATGGAGTTATTTTATCCCACACAGAATTTTGAACTCTTATGAAACTTCATCAGGTTTCTATTGCCTCAGTCTTCAAGTTTACCATGTTTCCTCTGGAGTCACACATTCTCCCTCATTTTGTGTCATATGGAGACCTACTGACAGTGCACTCTGTGGTGTTGCTGATATCATTGATGAAGATCATAGAATCATAGGTTGGTAAGGTTGGAAGGGACCTCTGGAGATCATGTAGTCCAACCCCAAACAAGAGGCCCATACAGGGATCAAACCCATGACCTTGGCATGATTAGCACCACGCTCTAACCAACTGAGCTAAACCTAACCCCTAAATACCTAAGAATACAAGCCTCATTATTAACCTCTCGTGCACTCTACTTTTTGCTGCAGTGGGGGGATAAATTGTGTTATTCCTAGTCCTGAAAAACAATGTCACCAGTGGCCTTACTGGAGAATGAGTTTCTGCTCTTACTT
Source organism: Rhea pennata (assembly GCF_028389875.1). Lineage (NCBI taxonomy): Eukaryota > Metazoa > Chordata > Aves > Rheiformes > Rheidae > Rhea > Rhea pennata. The sequence goes on along the minus strand of NC_084663.1, from coordinate 83,010,938 downwards.
TAGGTCAATGAAGGCTTCACATACAGTGCTATATGTTCGTCAGACAAGTGAGGCACAGATCACCTTACTGTAGCATAAGATCTAGCAGCAGATTCAGTGTGTAAAGCTTAATATATGTGATGGGTGGTGCATGTAGCTGCATTGCATGTTTTCCTTTCTTTTCACCATTCAGATGTTACCAGCCAGCTGTAAACACAACTTGTGCTTATCTGCTTTTGACAAATATGATAACAGAAGACCATTTGATGAACAATGATAATTAGCTCCGAGCAGTGTTTTTTAGAGCAACACTAGATTTATAGTCACAAGTGAAAATCAAGAAACAAGCTTCGAAACATTTCTGAACAGTTGGCCTTGCATCTCTCATTTTTTTTCTTCCCTAAGGCCATAAAAAAAAATCAAAGGTGACTACATTTCATGTACCAGCAGTTAAATTTTAACAGGAAACTACCAAGTGAAGTTCTGAGGTGAGCAGAAAGAAAATAATGAAATGGCTCTGCCTGTTCTTCTCTAATTTCATATTCCATCATAACAGTGATGTTGTATATGTCCTGAAGACTTTAATAAGATGCTTATAAGCAATTCCTTTAACACATATTTTCAAAATTGCCTAAATGATACAAGGACGCAAGTCCAATGGGAATTTAGCTTATGCGGGTATTTTTGAAATGGATAGGGTGAAAATATGGTCTTTGAAAATCTGAAAAATATGGATGATGTGGCACAAAGTGTATTCCTACATCGCGGGAGCTGAATAATAATTATTGAATCAAAATGGTATTATCTCCGTGATACAGATTTATCTTTTAATGTTCTAAATGTCTACAGAAAGAAGTATGGCTCACTCTTGTGCTCTGTGATAAGCTTAACAGTGGTTGACGGAAGCACAGTAAATTAAGAATGTTCAAAAGCCTTACTGGTGTGGACCTTAAAAGACTGCAGTGGAATTTCCCTTTTATATCTATCAGATTGGAAGAAAATACAGATTCATGCTGACTGTGCTAAAGAAAACCCACTGGTAAGTGGCCTAGAAGTGGAATGTGTAGTATTTATAGATGAGTGTAGTCTAGAAGGGAGTGTATGTGGAGTGTTATAAAAGAGGAAAATTAATGTATGGAGTGCAGATTGGTAAATAATGTGCTATTGAGCAATAGCAATCCACCCTGTAACCCACTTGAAAAAAATGTAAAGCCTAATTCAGTGGGAGTACAGTTATAAAATATTATTGCCCTTGTTTTGATCAGACAAAGAAAATGAAATAACCCAACCAGTAAGGTGTATTAACATGTACCTTAATATTCACTTAGAAAGACACATTTCACCGGGGTAAATCTTAGCATGATACTGCATGAATATGAAGCTCGATGCAGTCTCATTAATTGGGAGATGGATATAAAAGCAGTTCTTTGCATTTTCAGAAGATGAGCTCAGAGAATTATGGTCTTTTATGAAAAGAACATAGCCAGCCAGAGACAATACACTGACCTAATTGTTCTGATGAAAATTGCCTTTCTTTTTTGGCATACTCCCTATATGTCGAAAACTTCAACTGGAGAATCAGACCCTACCCAGAAGCACACGTGGTAAACTCACAAGTTTTTAAAAATCAGATATTACATTTCCCAGCTAACAGTGATCATGAAACATAGAAGTGGCTCACATTTTATTCCAATCTTCTTTGGGTGTAGGTGTGCTTTATTGCGTCAGAGCCTTTCTGATATCTACCCAACAGCCTTGTACTTCCTACAGAATAACCCCGAGTAAGCACTCAGGTCATTTGACTCATTGCAAGCTGTGAGAGCTTCCTGCTTTCCCTGTCAATGGGGAATTTTTACGAATAAATATAAAATTGATAGTGATAATATGTCTACGTTGTACCTTACTTTTGTCAGTTATATGATCTGTTAAACTCAGTTGATTTCCTCATCTGAGCAGTCTTTGCAGCTTCTTAACTGACAGCTATTTGAAACAGCAAATTTGAAAATAGAAAACACAGTGGAAACCTGAAACAAATACAAATTCCAACCAGCAGAAGGCTCAGCTTCTTTACACTTAGAATGGCACCCTGGAGAAGACTGGATAAAGTCATGCTGTTAATAATAAATGTATGTTTTGTGTTTTATATTATGCACTCACTACAAGCTCTAAGAAAGGGAAGAAGTGACTCCTTAGTAGTTAATCCTCGGTCTCTTAACCAAGAAAATACCATCTTTGAGAGACTGGACCATTTGGACTGGCGCATTTACAACCTCTGTAAGTAAAATACAGTGCTATTTAACTTTGTGAGAATTAGATCTCTAGTTTTCCTGAAGGATAGAATGATAAATAGTAGAGCTAATGGTTATTTGGATTTCCTTGAACATTCTTTATTTTTTCTTGCAAACTTGAAAACAACTTGATAATATCTTCATTTATAGATAACACAATGAAGTCTTTCACAGCTATCACTGTATTTTTTTGCGTATTAGATAGCTCCTTCCTCTAAACTCCTTTAGAAAGGGTTAGTAGTTTTAAGGTGATCATATCAGCAAGCTAATCTCAGGTGGCTGTTAGTTCTTGAAATGGAGGAAGTCTCTGGGAATCCTCCTACCCACTCCTGTATTTTGAATGCTAGAGAACAAAGACATTTTCATTCATCTGCTCTGAATGTGAAGCTCCAAAATCAAGAGAGGGAAATTTCAGAACATGCACAGCACTTCCAGTTGGTCAGTTCTCACATGGCTAGTTGGTACATGCATTTGCTGAATTCCTTCTGTCCCGTGAGCCTGGGTGCATAACCGAACTGCGTGGGTCCCATGTGGAGCATGGGAGGCTGAAAGTGAAGTCCTGCAGGATTTGCCTTGTAGGCATTTAAGTTCTTTATTGGATCTAACTTGAGGATTCAAGTTTTTAGTTAGACTAACTTTGGTGTACCAGGGTAATAACTTTGTGTAGCTCTTCCTTGTAGGTGCTTTCTTAATATGCTAGAGTTGTGGCTTTTACAGGACAGAGCAGTGAAAGCCTTACCAGTTCAGGGAAATCATCAAGAAAAGATGTCTAAGCTGCATCAGGTACTGAAAAAAGTTTACTTAAATCCACACAGACCATGTGGCACTGAATTGTGCTGTATGGACATGGCTGCACAAAGTAATTTGTAAGGCAAATTTTGAGTAGGTTAAGACTATACACACAAGGAGTATAGGGGTATAAATACACTTTCCCTTTAAATTCATACCCTACCTTAATTTTGCCGGATGTTAGGCTCTGAATTTTTCTGTACATCTAGAAGCATACAAGCCCCAAAGGGAAAAGAGACAAGTTTCTCTTCTTATTTCCTCAAATGATAATATTTTTATGTTTTGCTTCTCAGATGGAAGAAATATTAGAGAAGATAGCAATTCTTTGCTTCTCAAAGGCTCTAGACCATAATTAAGGACAGTTGTCAGGCTACTCTATTTTAATATGGTGGCTTTAAACTTATGTGAATGTCTCGGATTATTTGCTATAGAGAAGAGAATGTTTGACACATTTTGCCTGTTTGTGGGCTTTTACTTGTATTTCCAATGGAGATGTAATGATGTTAACTTCCCTTGTGCCTGAGTAAGTGAATATTATTATATTAAGTGGATAGTATTATATTAATTGTTCTGTTCCATTTTGGACTCTTAGTACAAAATACCAGGAAATACCAGCTAGTTCAGTGACTTTGAAGTTCTTTCATTGCATCTGAAAAAAGGTTGCTAATCTGTTTGATTTGATTTTGTTGACACAACAGAGTGAGAAACACAAGAAGAATGCTTTTTTTACCCTTCTTTTTCTTTTTTTTTGGCAAAGATGGACAAAAATACTTTGCAGGTTTAGGGTATATGAAAGTATTCCTGTATATCCTTCCTTCAGCAATAAAAATTATTATAAAGTGTCTCATAATATTTTTAAGATATATTTATTATTCAGTGCTCAAAATCTATAGTGGTACTTTATGTTCAGTGGCTTTTATGTTCTACCTTAACTCTCCTTGACTCTGGGTAGGGTGTGATTCTTCAGTTGAAGTTTTTGACATATAGGGAGTATGCCAAAAGAGAAAGGCAATTTTCATCAGAACATTGACTCTCCTTTCAGTGCTAAGTTTTTCATACACAGCCTGACAGAGAGCAAGACAAACATGGCTTTGTATTAGAGACTGACTGGCTGCTTTTGTGGAGAAAAGCCTGTCCCTCTATTTTACCAGTTTTATTATCTGGTCATTATTGTATTCATTATTTTGGGTTTAATAATTAGGGAATTCCTCCCAGATAATCTACAATAACTTGGAGGGGAGGAGTGTTATCTGTGCCTTGTGACGTAGTTCTGTCTTGTAAAACTGACAAACCCTGAGAGATGAGGATCCAAAGCTGATCAAAAGAGAGGACAAAGGGCTCATTTATGATATTTACCTTCAAGACCAATATGGTATAAACATTCCAACATAGACAGGAACCCCACTGTGGATCCTTGATAGATTAACCTCGGTCAAACATCATGGATATGTTTTGGGTTGTATTTAATTTGTGTGCTGCCTCTACTCCTAGATTTCTACCACTGCAGTGTCACTTGCTTTACATTATTGCAATTGAGAGCAGAATCTGGCAGCCAATGATATTGTGGAATGTGATATTTAAAGGTATTTCTCATGTAGGAGGGAGGGTCTGATGCTACTGTCATGCTAATTTCAGGTTAGTTGTAACTTCACATATCTCTTGACCTACATCGTAGTGAGGATAATTTGGCTCATTTATGATGCATAGTATTCTTAATTGCTGTTTTAATCGATCTGCTTTCATTTCCAATCAGCAAAATCAGTGGAACAGTTTCATGAAAATATAAAACAAATAAAATATGATCATAAACTGCAAGATAACTCCAAGAGTGAAGTACATCAGACTGGAAATGCAAAGGAGGAAAAGAAGAGTGTACCTCACTTGCTGTACCCAGACTCATTTCTCTTCAAGCACTGGGGTTCAGATTTAACAGAAGAGGAGCAAACAGTTGCACAGAATCTTTTCTTAAAATATGGATATAATGTTTATCTCAGCGATCGTCTACCTCTGGACCGACTTATTAAAGACACCAGATCTCCCAGGTGCAGTATGAGCCCTCTCTACATTCACAAGACAACATAAAATTAAAGGGAAGGGGGTTGCATTGCTTTGGACTAAATTAAAATAATCTACAAACAGATCTAAATTTATCCTCTGTTGGTTTAGAATGCTTTCTATAATTTTCTTCCAACTATTGCTTGAGTCTAGGTAATACTCCAAAGTGTGAAAAAAAGTAGAGTAGAGAATTCACTTAGGAAAAAAGGATATAATGTTAGCGTTATAATTGAAATAGGACTTTTGAAGTTAGGAAAGGAGGGGAAAATAATGAAAATTTTCAGAAGATATGAGACCTTCTGGTCTATTTATTTAAAGCCCAAAGGCAAGACATCTGAAACGTGTTTTGCTCTAGTTTCTTCTATTATCTTTTGTGTATCTCTTATATGCTGCAATATCCAGAGGCTTATATAATATCTGGGTGATATCCAGCTTTTAAAATTTTTCATACTTGGGACCTCCTCTCCCTGCCAGGATAGCCACTGTAAAAGCAAACCTCTATGTTGCTAACTTTCAGTTCCTCATTATACAGCTGGGGACTAGTTCCTTCTAGAGCGGATAATGTTATATTGCCCTTAACCATGGGTGTCCTCTGGGCACTGGGTCAAGCCATAACTCCAGCACTAAGTCAAAATGACTCTTTTGTGTGTGCTTCTCAGTTCAAAGTGTCTGAACTAATGTGAGGGCTGTGTTCTGGCCTCCGGAGCGAGTTTTTGGGAGGCTTTTTGTGCAGCATGCCTTGGTGTACTCAGGCAGGGTCAGCAGGAACTACACGAGCACTCAAGCTAGCATGATACGGGTTTGTTTCACTACTAGAAGCAGTCTAGTGTGGGGTAGCATGGAGACCCACAGGGACTGGTTTACTCTGTAAGAAGAATTCTTGAAGCTCCTTCAGGGATTTCCTAAAGAGATCCCTTGTCCAAGTCATTCTTCTCACATGTCACCCTGTAAGTATCGCTATACCTATCTTGCTCTTATTCATTGCATATACAGAAACAGTATGATCTGATTTACTTCTGTTTACTGCCAAGTTTGGCTACTGTCATCTCCTTCTATGGAAGCCAGAAACCAAATTTCAGTTACACATCCACTCTTTGTAACCTAATCACTCCAGCAGGGTTACTCATATTCTTCAGTTACAGTATTTTATGATTCTTTAGGACTGAGAAACAGTAATTGTTGTTTTTATCTTTGCAGAAATTAACTTTACATTGTTAACCTAACACTGTTCAAGTGAATGGTGAAACTGGATTTTGGGGGATTCCTCTCTTCCCTCTTTTACTAATTCTCATTACAAGCTTTCAGCCTAACGTGCCAGTTCTGCCTTCTTGCAGTTGCCTTTCACTCTGTTCTTTTTTTTTTTTTTTTTTTTTTTTTTTAAGGGGGGAAACTGCTAATTTGTTCTCCTTCTCTTACAGTTGTCAAAGGAAAACATATCCCCAAGACCTTCCAACACTCAGTGTTGTACTTATATTTATGAATGAGGCACTGTCAATCATCTTACGTGCAATTACTAGTATAATTAATCGAACACCTTCTCATTTACTGAAAGAAATCATCCTGGTAGATGATTGCAGTTCAAATGGTAAGTGACCTGGGGAAGGCAGGAGTTTTTCTAATGTATGCTACCATTGTCTTAAATGAATGTCTGGCCTTTTGAAGGCACACAGAGTAGACCTCTCAAAATTCAGAAGTAAATTGAGTATATAAGAAAAAAACCACACCTTACTAGCCTGAAAAAATGGTAATTAATAAGGAACATGGTGATGGTCTTCAACTATTAAAAAAGTTTAAAGACTGAAGTTGGAGACTATTTACCATCATGGGCTTGTCAGGTAAGGTACAAAAAAAAAAAAAAGTATGCTGTTTTTTTGTAAGCATCTGAACTCCTTGAAGAGTGGTCTATAGGGTGGTGGAAAATGCTCCCGAGGGAAGTATTGGGAGCCCTGTTGCAATTCCCTGTTGTTGGGAATTGGACTGAGCAAAAGACTGAAAAATGGTCTATAAGGAATAGTCATGTCCCTGGTCTCAAGGGTGCTCTAATGGACCATAAATGTCTGTAGAAATTACCCTAATTATAACCTGTCTCATACTGTGAGATCTTAAATTAGTTCCATGAGTTTTTGCAATCAAACTCTAAGTAGGTTCTTTTAACTTTGTCAAAAACTAAACAGGTTGTGATAGACTGTAACCAGCACCACCACTGCATTTTTGTGGCCTCACCTCTGTCTTTTTGCTTACAATGGAAGTTCTATCTTGTCCAGTTTTCACAGCCCTCACACTGGGATGCTGCAGGCAAATCTGTTTTTATCTTGCCTGATGAGATGTGATTGATTCTCCTTTTTCTAGCTATTCTATTTTAAGGAATCTTCAGACATTTTCAGTCTGGAACTGGGAGAAACTAGAAAGCAGTTGCCTACCTGATCTTTTCCGTTTCTTAATATTGATGACTTAATTTTTTTGAAATCATTAAAATGTATGGAGCTGTTTTTAGATGATCTGAAAGGACCTTTGGAAGCACAGATCAAAAGTTACAATGCAAAGCATCCTGGACTGCTGAAAATCGTAAGGCATCAGAAAAGAGAAGGTCTAACACAAGCCCGGATTTCTGGCTGGGAGGCGTCAACTGCAGATGTTGTTGCAATTTTGGATGCACATATTGAAGTGAACATAGCGTGGTAAAACCAAGAGGGCCTTTATTTATTTATTTATTTATTTATTTATTTATTTATTTATTTGAGTGAGAAGAAAGATGAGGACAAAGAGTTTAATTGTATTGCTAGGACAAGCATCTATATACATGGTTCTTCTTTCTGGCAAGCCACATGTTAATTGACAGCCACTGAGTTATTAGTTTTGAGAGGGAAAGTGCAAAAATTGTTTAAAATAAATAGCAAAGCAGCTAGATAACAGAGTAAGTTGTTTAGTGAAGAACAAGAGAGCAATGCCTACCGTCTCTATATATTTATTACATTTCTAGGAAACAAAGACTTAGTGCAGTGAAATGTCATGAGAGTAATGGCTGAGAATGCTGATTCCCATACTAGCAACTTTGTTAGCCCTTTATATTAGGCACCTGTAATACCGACACGACTTTAAATTAGTTTTATTCCTATTACAATTTTGGCTTTTTAGACTGTTTAATTACTGTTGCCTGTTAATTTAATAATGTATCATAGTTACGTAGGACTCTGGAATGAGATACAAAACAAGTGTCTGATGATAGATGTTCATATTCTGTTAGATAATAATCTTCATAGTGCTATTTTGTGTTAAGTTTCTTTACGTTCTCTCTCCTCTGCACTGTTGAACTCAGTGCTGACTGTTGTCCATATTGTCTTTTTTCCTGCGAACAAAGTTCTTCTCTCAGCTCTCCTCAGGCCAAAAGACAGTTTGATCCAGCTCTCTCTCTTCTCTTTGGGTAATACACTCACTGACATTTCCTGTTTTTTACGATCTTAAAGGTAATACCATAGGCCTTAGTCATGAGTTTTAGGGCTCTGTGGTAGATCAAGCTGCAAAGAGTATACAGGGAGATAAAAGGTCTACTCCTCCAGGCCTAACAATGGTAACGATTTCAGCAAAAAGGGCTGTTCCTTTCTCTCATGCTGGCCTCTTTCTCCTTCATACTGCAGCGATGCCGTCAAGGCACAAGAAGAGAGGGGGAACAGATCTTCCTCAGGCCTTAGAGCACCTTTCAGGCTCTCCTTTCTTCCCTTAGCTCTCTCCTCTTGTCTCTTTGTGCAGCCAGTGAAAAACATTTAGAATCTATAGGAAGCAGACCCAGCTGGCAATACAGCCTAGCAAGTTAAGAGTGGAGGTTATTGTTAGTACAATAAGTGACAGTCAGAATTTGCCTAATAGAAGGAAGAATTGGAGACAGGACATTAGCAAACTATATTGCTATTACTCCAACAACAGCATAACTGTTTTTGTTGTGGCAAAAATCAAAGATTAAAGAAACAAGCTAACCTAGCTTTAAAAAAGGGTTGTGCAGTTTAGTTCAATTAGTAAGACTACCACTTCTTCAAGGTGACTAAACTCTGTTAATTTTGGTAGGGCTGAACCTATCCTGTCTCGAATAAAAGAAGATCGCACTGTTATAATATCACCAGTATTTGACAATATTCGCTTTGACAACTTTGACCTTCTCCAGTATTCAGTGGCTGCAGATGGATTTGACTGGGCACTCTGGTGCCTTTATGAACCTTTACCAAATGAATGGTATGCTCTCAAAGATGAAACAGCTCCAGTTCGGTGAGTATGAATAGCATTAAGAAGGAGTCAAGACACATAATATCCAACTTAGAGGAAGAGGGAAGAAGAGTTTTCATAGGTGATGAGATAGATATCTATGAAGCACATTATGTCTAGACAGTTGAAATGGATGTGAGGATTCTTGAGCCACCAGAAAAATCTCAGTGCATCAGCTGTATTCCAGCGTCTCCTCTGTATTAATCCTGCTGTCAAATTTTCAGGCAATCCTGGTCAAGTCATTTAACTTTTGTGTCTCATGTTCCTTACCTGGGAAGGTGACAGCAATATTCATTAACTGTCCAAGATGAACTGTGTCCCCTCTCTATGCTTGCCCAGGAGTTTGAAGTGGATCTCACAGTCGCTGGATAATTGCATGTCCCAGTATGTGAAGATTCACATGGAATCAAACCCTGAAGTTCTTCATTTAGAGATGTAGGGGCAATGTATGATTGAGATTACCTTAAACTGCCTTTTTCCAGCATTACCACTTGATGAGTAGAAGTACACAAAATAAGAAAAAGGCATTAACACAATGCATATGGCCGTTATACCTAAAGCAGCCCTTTACTGCTAGGCTTAGGATTCAATCTACTTCTTTGTGCTTCCCGTATCTCCCTTAACTGCTCAGATTAGTATATATATTCCATACAAGATGATTGCAGGTACTATGATATCAGCCATCATCTTTTGCTGAGTACATAAGAGAATTGGTCTCCCTGTTTTATACAGATGCTAAATGTTATTTACAATCCCTTAATAACCATCTATAAAGCAATATTAAAAAAAGCCAGCAACAGATAAGACATAGTTGTCAGATTTTTCTAGTTTTATCTTATTTACGTAAAGGGCTTTAAAAACATACTGTGCAAATCCTGAAGAGCAAAGACACTGTGAAAATATTACAAAATCATGTACTGTGTTCATCAGAAGAGATGGAAGAATTCTTTACTTATATACTTTTACTATTGGTAGCTGAACACTGGAGATAAGGCTGCAGGGATGACTAGATAATAGCTGTGTGTGAAATTGAAGCCTGTGTGCATTAAAAGTATTCTATGGAAAACATTAACAGTTCAGGCAGGACAATGAAATGAAAGCAAGTCAAATATAGCTTAAAGAATGGTTATTGAGAAGGTCACAATTTTTAGATGAGAGATATTAAAAGAATCACAGAATCACAAAATGGTTGAGGTTGGAAGGAATCTCTGCAGATTGTCTAGTCCAGTCCCACTGCTCAAGCAAGGTCACCTGTAGCATGTTGCCCAAGACCCTGTCCAAACAGCTGTCGAATATTTCTCTAAGGGTGGAGACTCCACAGCTTCTCTGGGCATTCTTCACAGTGATCCTTCAGTCACCCTCACAGTAACGACATTTTTCCTTATGTTCAGATGGAAATGCATGTGTTTCAGTTTGTGCTCATTGTATCTCGTTCTATTGCTGAACATCACTAGCCCCATCTCCTTTACATCCTCTTTTCAGACATTTATATACATTGATAAGATCTCCCCCCCCCCCCCAAAAAAAAAAGCACCATGTCCACTATCCCCAACATTCCATGCTGGTTTCAAAAACAGTAAAATTGTTCCTGCTAAAGAGTTGTCTCAGTTCTCCTTCAAAACTTCAATTTGTAGTGATTCCACAGTTCCCCTTGGCAACCAGCTTTAGTGTTTTAGCTTTTTCAATGTTAGATAAAATTTCCTGATGTTTAATGTAATTCTTCCTTGTTGCAGTTTTATCTGATTCTTTCTTCTTGTTTTAAGTATCTGATGACTGTTGTTGTGTCCTCTAATTATGTTTTTTTGTTGTTGTTGTTTGGACTCTTTTCTACTGATCTACATGATTACTCTGAAATACAGCTGGAATCCTTTTGGAAGTCCAAACAGTGATTGACTGTCAATTGACTTTGCTTTGTTTCCATCATTTTTGCTTTTTTCTAAGTTTTACTCTTTTGTTCTCCAGGAGCCCATCTATAATGGGGATTCTTGTTGCACATAGAGAATTTTTGGGTGAGATCGGTGTCCTGGATGGTGGAATGAACATATACGGAGGAGAAAATGTGGAACTTGGCCTGAGGGTAAACCTATTTTTTTCATTTTTTTTCTAAAGGAAACATTGAAAATTGGTGTATCATTTTTGAAAGCACTCAGGTCACTGTTCTTTGCCCAAAGCACAGGCTAATTTTTCAGAATAATTCGGTTTATTTGGAGTACCAAGGGAAGTGGATAGATTTCCAGAAGTGTTGAAGGCTCAGCAGCACACTTTTGTTGACACTTCTTAAGGAGTTTGGCTCCTGACATGAAAACTTGATTCAATGGGAAAATAATGAATCATGAGACATGATTCTCTGCAGAAGTTTGTTTTTTGGCTCAGACAAAACTTGGGCTGATGCTCTATTGGAGATGCTGACACATTTTCCATTACACATGAGGAGATATCTAAAGACTCTATACTTCGATTTCTGTCTGTAAAATAGAAATTTGATGTGACATCACCTTACATCAGATGAGGCAAGTGGTGAATTGCTGTTTAAGTTTTCTTGCTTGAAAATGCATTTACACTTTATTCTCTATTGCCCTACTAAGCTTTCCAGTTTGAGCCTAAGCACAGATCCAGTGCTATACAAAAGTTACAGTTTCTTGAAAAACTTCCACATTTGCACTGGCTCATGCCCAATCAGATTGGGTGTGTTTGTGCTGGACCCTTGTGCTCTTGAAGCATAAGTTGCAGTCTACTTAGGTATCTCTGTGGATGCCATGTAGGCATGTTCCAGGAATCCAGTGAGCTGCTTTTTCTTGAATTTTCTCTAGTTTTTAAGATTCCATAGGACCAATTTTGTATTTGTCATGTCCTGGGTAATATCATTACTTTTGAAAGACTCAGGCCCACATCCACTACCCACAGTCTTTACTGTCTGGCTCCCAGTGAAATCATTGGAGATATGCACTTGTATGTCTTAGCAGATCTGTGCCAATGGTTCTGAATGCCTAATAACAGACAACTAGTGAGCAGTCTTGTTGATGATGATGGCAAAGAAGAAGAAGAAAGACCACTCCTTTACTCTCTTGGACCTGTGATAAGGCTACACACAATGCGGATGAAAGATATAGAAAAATTCTTTTTATTCACTCAAGTCAGGAAATAGGGCTTTGAATGTTGAGAGCACAGGAGTGTGTCTGGTAAAGGAATAGGGGGAGCAGAAATAGGAGCATTCTAACAATAAGTGAAAAGAGTTTGAATAACCAGGCAACTTTACCTGAAATTCTTTCTTTTCAGGCCTGGCAATGTGGAGGTAAAATAGAAGTATTGCCCTGTTCAAGAATTGCTCATTTGGAAAGAGCTCACAAGCCTTACTTGCCAGACTTGAGTATTGCTGTGAGACGGAATGCCTTGCGGGTGGCTGAAGTGTGGATGGATGACTACAAGTATATGGTCTACCTAGCATGGAATCTTCCATTAGAGGTGATGGTGTTTCCCTGTATTTCAAATTGGGATCCATTGTCTAAACGTGGTCAAATAAGTGATCATATGACAGGAGGCAAGCTTGATTATGAAATTCACTGTAAAAAAAAATTGTTATTAATATTGACATGTTAATTATTGATACGGATGGCATCCAACATCTGTGATCATGGTCATGTCCCTCTTATGCTAAGTGCTGTGTATTCACAGATCAAGAGCTGATAAATAGCTTAAAGAACTTAAAATCAAATCAGTTCGCATGTATTTTATCTTTTTAAGGGAAAACATTAGAATATGGAATCTAATACACATCTAATGATCTAGATCGTTAGAAATTTTATTTCTTGTGAAATGAAATTTGTCTAATTATATGGATGTCCCTGAATATCTTTTAAATAGACAAAAGTGAACCTTGAATAGAAAATTCAATTACCCTTCATCAAATATCCAACAACTTCTATTTAAGTGGGCTCTCTTCTCTGCATTTCAAAGTTCTGCTTTTGTTTTCCCAGAATAAAAAAGGAGAAAGTCTTATAGCATCTTTGGAAGGCTGGAAAAATGCTAATATCAGGAAATTAAGAATTCTGAATTCTCGGTGTTCATAGATACAGTTGGAAGCTCAGTATTTACTTTTTCTTCAATGTAGTGCTATTTTTATTATCATCTGTTAACATAGCATTGTGAATAACATCAGGCACTACACACATAAAGTGATTTTTAATGCAATTTTTTGTACTAAATCCCAGGATATTGATTCCTCATTTGGCTTGATATTCTTAACCCTAATTGAGAACTGCAAAGTAAACCTTATGAAAGAAGCTTCCTGTTTGATTCTTCATTTGAATTTTTCATTTTCCTTGAAAATTTCCTTGAAATTGTTTTACATTGCTATTTTTCCTTTAGAGATAATCTATGTCCTTAAAATTACTGTTTTTTTTAATTAATCTCATAACTCTGAATTTAGTTTAAACGTCCCTCTTGACAAACTGCTAAAAATACTAGAAGTATCACACATTTTTTTGAGTATTAACATCTTCTGGGAAGAAGAAAAAGCTCATGAAGTCTTTACTTCAAAGGACTTACGAATCTTTATTAAAGGAAGGATACCCTCCTACCTCCTCCTGTTTTCTTGAGTAGATATTAATGAAATTAATTAAAATCTATACTAAATATATATGTTATGCTAAAATATATAGCATAAATTAATGCATTAAAATAATCCACTTCCTCTTTCCGTTAATTGACTTTTACTGAAAGTATTTGGAATTCTTCTTAAGAACTATTTTTTTCATCAAAAATGTTAGTCATCAAAAATGAAGCTGTAGATAGGAACAAAAGTACTGTTCTCACAGTGAATTAATTTCTGGTCTTGTGAGAAGCTTGCTTATCTTAAACAATCACTTTTCTTTGAAATATGCAAAAGTCAAGTCAAAATTCCTGAGCTACCTGATGCAGACCAGGAGCTTGTTCTGTGTTTTAGAGAACTGCGTAAAGACAGGATTGTAACGTTCCGTAAGGCTGATTCCTGTCTAGCTTTCCTGTTGGAGTTGTTCTGCTATATATAAGTATTTAAATAGTTTTGAAATACGAATTTGAATCTTGATCTCTCCCATGCAACATCAGTGCCACAGTCAATAGACTGTTGTTCCAGCTAGTGTAGTTAACAGGCTCTCTCAATTTTTCACCTTGATCTATTTTTTATGTCACTGTAAAATATGAAAACTACTACTTCCTATCCATGTTTACTTTTTTTTTTTTTTTACATTTATGAAGTCATAACATGTTCTTCGGTAGTTTATTGGAACTTCCAGATAAAACATGCTCTGAATTTCTGAAGTTTAAAAAATATGTGTTCAAATGAACTTTTGAACATCATTTATATGTCATGGCAATAGGGAGAGAGAAGTCTGTATTTTCTCCATTTTCTCAGATTGACTTAATGTGCTGAAATTAAATGTGGTGTTCTTCCAGAATCCTGGAATAGAGTTTGGAGATGTTTCTTCCAGAAAGGAACTAAGGAAAAAACTAAACTGTAAAGGCTTTGACTGGTACATAAAAAATATTTACCCTAATTTAGTAGTTCTGCCCAACATTGTTGCCTATGGAACAGTAAGTATGGTGTCTACTTATTTCAAATATGGAACAATTCATCAACTACAGTATTATGAAGAACTGTTGTCAGCAGTTCTATGTTTTACGTAGAGATTGTGATATAATTTTTTAGAAATTTTAGAAAGACCTTTGAATGTCTTTGTAGACACTAAAGCTTTTTAGCATCTTTTTAAATATTTGTTGCCAATCCAGAATTTCTAAACTGTTGTTATTTTATATGTACTGATGGGAACATAAAATTTGCTTGGAAAAGTGCTTACTATGCATTATTTGTTTGCATATAAAACTTGCCAGGTGAGGAACAAGAAAAGGTCAATATCTTCTAGTAACAGTCTGCATTTTTCAATAGAATAATATGAATTTCTGCTGAGATTAAAGGTTTAACAGGATAATTTGGAAGCTATGCAGATATAAATCAAGATAAGATAGCACATAATAGTGTAGAAGTCAGACCATTATTTGCAAAAGAGAGAGAATTAATCAGTCAGGCTGCTGTGGCTTCTTAATATATCTAAGACTGTTTCTAGACCCAAGCTTGTATATCGCACTTGAACTGGGCAGTTGTACTCACCTGCTGGGGCTGCCTGGTGACCTCTGACAAGGTGCTATATAGTACTATGTAGGTGAGTCTTTGATGGACCTTAGATTTGCTTCTTATTTGTGCTATGATAACCTCAGACTATCTTTGCATAAATGATTTCTTTTCTAACTCTATACTGTATTTTCCACTTTAGGTTTTGATTCAGAGCTCTGAATAAAATAGCTTTGCTCACAGGAGAGGTCTGAAATTAGTGGTGAGGCATTGGAAAGAGGATAAGCTGTTCCTCACAGCAGATTTCCTATTTTATCCTGTAGATGAGAAACACACTGAAAGAAGACATCTGTATTGATCAAGGTCCTGTCCCTGGAAATACACCAATTATGTATGTTTGTCATGCATATTCACCACAGGTAATGCAAAAAACTGATCAGATCTTCAGATGTGAGCTGTTACTAAAGTTTAACTTCTCATGGGGCTATGGAACGGGCATTTCAAAACCATCCTCTCTGTGCTATCTAGAGGGGAAGATTAACCTTTACTTCAGTAAATTCTGCCATTCTGCCCCCACTTCCACCAAAACATGTGAAAGCAGGACAGATTTCTGTGGTGATCTAAGTGCATTAAGAAGAGACTTTTGGTTTAACCTTGACAAAAAATAAGACCTTGTGTTAGTACTGACTGATGTTTTTGATTAACAGAAGATCAGCAGTGAATAGGAAAGAGACTGAGCATTTCTTACACCTTGCTATCTGTCCTCTCAGTAGGAGGGAAGCTGAGCGTTGCCATTCAACTGCAAACACCTTGCTTTTGTTTATAGGCAAAGGAGAAAGACATCCCTTGTAGGGCATCAAATTCATCCTGCTTTAATTGCTGATCAGTGAATGCTGGTTCTGTACAGCTGACATATATCACTTAATGTGAGTTGCAGAATTGTCTGAAATTTTCTTGGTATTTTGATTCACTGATGGTGGTGTCACCTTCCCTTTCAGCACATCTTTTATCACAGCACTGGAGAGATATACGTAGGAGGTTTGTGTGCCCGACTGAATAAAGTTGATCGTTGCCTCACTGACCCTGGGAATGGAGACCTGCCAGTTTTAGAACAATGTGACACAGCTGTGAATAGAGGTCTGAACTTGTATTGGGATTTTAAGCAAGTATGTACATTTCTATATCCCCACATTTCAGTAAGCTTTCACATTATGAGGAATCCTAAACTCTTTCCTTGCAAAAGGGTTTGCTTCTGAATAAGGTTGCTTCAATTTCAGGACTTGCAGGTGCCACTGGAAGAGCTAAGGTGAAGTCAATGAGTCTGCAGGGGAGTGTGGGGTTTGAAAAATGGGAGAGTCACACATATGCAACTGACTGACTTACCAGAATTTAACCAATTCCCATACGTTATCTGAGCCATAGGCACCAATTTGTCCATCTGTCTGTCTTGGTGGAATCAAATGGTTTAATCTAAAGCCTTTTACTTTTTAGCTGGGCAGGTGAAAAATTTTGACATATTGCAGCTCATTTAACGATCAGGAAATGTGTAAGACTTGGTGTCTCCTGGTTTTGATGGTCAGACTATATTACCAACTCTCTGCACTGTCCCCCATCTGTCTTCCCAGCCTGTTCATGGGACCAATTTGTCTTGGGGAAAGAGCAGCTGGCTGTCCTCCATGTCCTGAGCACTCTCTGGAGCCATCTTCAGCAACAGCATCTTGGCATGAAAGCCCTTAACATGTATCAGGCTGAGCTCACCCTTTCTGGGCTCAGGTTATAGCCAGCGATAAAACTGTCACCCAGTCCATAGTTCAGTTGTCTCCATTTGTGCCGTATGTGGCAGCTGACGCTAACATACTTCATATCCCAAGTGATAACTTCACATTCTTTGTTCAGTGTCTCTTGCTTGTGCTCAGTCAGCTGGCCTAAAGCAAATGCTGCAACAGGATGAACAGGCAGCAACATCAATGATAGAGGGGAGAGGTGGAAATGGAAGCCACGAAGCTTCTCTCTTCTCAGGCAGTTCGGATCTCGTCAGTTTATGTAATTAATACGTAAGTAATCTTAAGCCACATGTGCGTGTCGTGAGGCAAACGTAGCGATGGCTACTGGCAGGGATCCTTCTCTGCACTTCCAAGAACCACTGGCACCTAGTGCTATGCATCTCTCCAAGTCAGGATGGAAATCCACAGGCCTCGAGGCCTCTCCAAGTCAACATGTAGCGATGCATACCGAGAGTGAGCGACAGCTAGGCATGTCGCGCCCGTGCGATAAGTCATCATTCAGTACTCCTGAAGGCCCCACGCTACGAATAACAGTCAATGTCGATAGTCTGTGGCACCTCCCCACAGCACCACGGGCCCCACACCAAAAGCTAGGCATGCCTGCGGAAAAACAGCTGTTTGCGGCCTATCGAACCCTATCGATAGGTGTGGAATTGGACAGGCATATAAGCTGTGGGCCTGTTTACTATATCCCTCGCTCAGTGAAATACTAAACAGGAGAAAAATCTTGGGAGAGTGGTTAAGATGGGTTGAATTGGTAAAAAACAAAGGTTTCAATGACATATAACAAATATGACTTTACACAATCTCCAGAAATTTTGCTACTACGGAGTTTCTCTTGCCCTTGTATGGTCTGTAACCAGCGAAATTAGAAAAAGGTGAAGGTATGTTTGTAAAAGATTTTAGACCCACCTTAAAAGTAAATCTTCAGTTCTTTGTGTGTATCAGATATCACTAGAGTGAAACAATTGGTTGTCTATTAAAGCCTGTTAAGATCCTGTTGGTTCTGCAATCTAGCCTTTTACAAATATCATCATTTACAGTATAATAACAGGACTTAGTCACATCCACCCTATTCACAATAGTTCACACTGAGATACTGATAGAGATAAGAGAGGAATATTCTCTTGATCTTTTATTAACCCTTTTCTTGCAGAAGAAGATACAATATAAAAATTACTAAAGTGATTTTTGAACTGTAAAACCCCCCACAAAATAGAATAAAAAAACTCAGAAAACAGAAACAGAATAAGTATGTAAATATATTTTAATAAATCTTGGAGAGTTCCAAAAGCTGTTGTGCATTATTATCTTGGAGAAATGGTTTGTGGCCTGCTAGTATTCATCAGACACTTTTGTAGAGGCTAAGAGAATTACTTCCTGACTGAGCAGCAAAATTTTAAGCCCACAGCTTCTCTTGTATTTCCTTTTTTTTTTTTTTTTTTTTCTTCTGTAGGGATCAGCAGTAATCAATAGAAACACTAGAAGATGCCTTGAAATCACAGGAGACAATCAGTCTTCATACAGACTTGTGATGCAGGCCTGCTCAGGACAAAGCTGGAATATTCAACATACTCTTAAGGACTGGGGAAAGACAAAAGATCTGGAACAGAAGACACAGCATTCAAAGCATTGACTGGGGGACCTTGATCCATGAAAAGTACTCTGCTCAAACACAACACTGGAAACAACATTTTGAAGAGTTTGTTTATACAGGAATTTACAATGTACTAACTACTTCCAGTACTTATGAGCTGTGACTGCAAAGGTCTACCTTCATCTTACCACATTCATGGCACTCTGGTGGAGTTTCCTCAGTTAGGGGTGGGATTGCCTTGGCTCTGTCTTATAATCATTGGAGGGAAGTGAGTGCTTCCTGAAGTATTTCATCTCATCTGAGTTATTTATGTTCTTTGGAAGTGTCTGTCTCTGCTCATTGACAGCATAAACTCTCTAACTTTCTAAATTAGGCATTTGGGGTTAGGTTTAGCTTAGTTGGTTAGAGTATGGTGCTAATAATGCCAAGGTCATGGGTTTGATCCCAGTATGGGCCACTTTTTTGGGGTTGGACTAAAAGATCTCCAGAGGTCCCTTCCAATCTTACCAATTCTATGATTTCAGTTGCATATTAAAATTTAGAAGGAATGAATTTGATTCTAAGACTTCTTGCTACACACCCAGTTTGCTAAGAAAATGGACCATTTGTTTTCTGCTAGGTTGTATAGACGATACAAGAAAATCTTGTCAGGGTGTGTTTATGGTAGAGGGGGAAAAGAAACACATCCTTGTTCTGTTTCCCTATCAGTCCACTAGGCATGAATCTTCTCAATTAAGTTTATTAGATTGGGCAGTACTTCACTGAGGTGGTACCTGAAGCTGGTTTGTGCTAGCCATCTAACAGTGCGGATAGAATCTGCTCAAAACTTTGGAAGCAAGGGGATTCAATTCAGTTATTTCTGCAAATGAGCACAAGTCCAATGCCATAGTGTGTATGTGTCAAAGAAACTCAGTAAAATATTGGAGGAGTGGCTAAAGGGAGGTAACTTGTGTCCCTCTGAGCCCTTCCAGGTAGACATGCTGTGAGTTCTTGTTCTCTGCTTTAGAAAGAGGATTAGGTGGAATTGGCTGTTCTGTTTCTTAGAGTAACCACTCCTAGGTCATACTTTATTTGTTGAAGGGAACTCCTGTAAAATAAACTTCATCAATACCCATTACGAGTTCTGACCTGAAGTAATGTGGCAAACATTTTCTCTAAATAGAAAATGGGTTCAGGTTTTGTTGAATATAATCTTGTGAACTGATGTGGCTCCTGATTTCTTTCTAAACTCAATATGGATAATTTGGCTCTGATATTCAGGACTGCAGTTGGACAAGCTCTTAAAGAACAGTCTTAGGTCTCTTAGAGTCTATTCACATACTGTTTTGGTTCTGAAAAGTGATTTGTAAAAAGTCACATTTTAATCAGACTTCAATCAAATTATTAAAATCAACTTTTACTTCCATATCCTTGGTTAAAGCAAATAACATTATAAAAAGAATACCTGCTCTGGTCTAGCAGAGTGACTTGCCAAAGTCCAAGGATTTGCACTGTGCCAAGTACAGTGAACACGATGCGAATTTTACTGGTACCATTGAGATCATAATCTGTCTTGCTACTACTGATGGTGGTGAATACATTCACTTAATCATTTTTCCTTCTTAATGCAATACTTTAATAAAATAAAAGTGTTGCAGACATTTGGACAATTTCATTTTGAAATAAAAGTTTAGAAAACATCAAAATTTTCCATTAAGTTTTCCATTAAGATTTTCTGTTTCCAAATGTACAGCCTTTAGTCATGTCAACACTGAAACAAAATGCTTCAGTTATATCAAAACCAGATATTTTGATATATCCCAAGTGTGAGTAGTTTTAATTTCCTGAAGCCTCTCCAAAAATGTAGCTTTTGGCTAATTGTTTAATGGAAAAAAAAACAGTAGCCATAGGAAAGGAACTCCATTTTCAGACTAGTGCTTTCTGGTGAGGTTTGATGATATGCAAATAACAAAGTTTTTAATACTGTGATAGTAATGCAATGTTCTCACTAGTAATAATTTTCCATTTGAAAATTCACTGCATGATGAAGTGATAAGTACATGATTCCCTGACAATTCAATAATTGCAGTAGGACTAGAAGCCACATATCATGAGGTATCTTGAGAACGAAGCTATAACTATGACATGGTATAATGAGTAGGGTCTCTTCATTGACCTGAAAACCAATCTTCAACTGAGCCTTCAGAAACACACACCTTAACTCCTGCAAAATAACAAGAATACTGCAGTACCATGTGTAATTCAGAAGAACACAAGTAATACATAACAAACTTAAACAAGTATTTTTAATGAGTGTGCAGACCAAAAAGAATGGACAGACTAAATTCAGAGCAGATATAAATAAAATGACCGGAGTATATACTACCCTGAAGGTAGCAGCAAAGGGTAAGCCTATACAGACCAGGAAAGCTTTCTTCTTTGGGTCTGTGCTCTAGCAAACTTTATTTTACTATATATGCAATAGGATTCTGCTTTAGGAGGAGGAATTAAAAGGGGAAAAGAGTTGCTCCTTTATTGCCTGGGAGAATAGGAAAAGAGGCACTCTGAATACAGAGACTATTTAAAGACTGCTGATTATCAATCTCTTTGAGGGAAAACAAATCAGAGATCAGACTATTAGATAATTTATCAGCAGAGGATTAATTTAGTTCTGACCAGCCATGAGGGATGGAACTGTGATAATCGAATTAAATAAATTTAAAAAACAACTTGTCTGTTTTCATTCACATTTTTATGCCTCACTTTTCCCACCAAAAAGAATCTCCTCCTCTTTGTGGAACTCACCCTTTTGAATCATTAAACTTAGGTGTTATCATTGGGGTATAGCTGCCTACTCAAGTTGAAAGGAATGCAACGAGGATCAGTGAGCAATTTTTAATCAAATAGTCATTATAATTTTATCTATTTTATGTTCAGAGTATTGGTTTCTCTCTAGAGATAAGAAAGTTAAGAATTACATTTTTCAGAAAGATGATTTACTACTGGCTTCACCAGTTCTCCACTATGCATGTCCTTACCATGACAAAAGTTTTCCATTTCTATGCAAGATTGAAATAGCACACTTCGTTCTCTGGTTACAGTGAATATGCCTGGGCTTTATTCATCTCTATTTAAGCTATTATATGCCTGCCTGGTTTTCCTGCACACATCTTCCAGCACAGTGTGTTTTTCAGGATTTTTTGCTAAGTATTCTGTGAACAAATGCTTTTTGAAATCCTTAGCAAACGAGGAACCTGAGATTTGTTTCTTCTTCTGAGACACCCGGCTAAGGTA
The DNA here is from genome assembly GCF_028389875.1 of Rhea pennata. Lineage (NCBI taxonomy): Eukaryota > Metazoa > Chordata > Aves > Rheiformes > Rheidae > Rhea > Rhea pennata. Next base: position 82,988,813 of record NC_084663.1, on the reverse strand, counting down.
AGGAGGTTAGCCAGTTGTGACAGTCCAAGGAGAGTGCAAGTAATTGCCAGAACTAGGCTGAAATGTGGAGCTACTCAGAGTATATAAATGGAGAAAAACACTTAAAGCTGGGCAGTACATACCCTAGAGATAGAAAAGGAAGATAGGATGTGGAGCACCATCATTCTGAAGCAGCAATAAGCAAGCTCAGGAGTCATAAAGGCGCATATGGGCAGTGGTGAGGACTTAAGAGGGTTGTTTAATAGCGGAGACAGAAGTTGAGAACAATAAAGATGGCAGCAAACAAGAGTAGAGAGACAAAGCAGTGTCTGTGGTAAGGAAGAATGATGCTGATACAAGATAGACTTAGGATTTTGGAAAGAGACAGCCTGCCCTGAGGAAACAAGGCTGGGGTTCTGTTGAGTTGTAAGTAGTTAACACAGGGGCACTCCAGCCTTCTCTACTCATCCTGTCCTCTAGTTGTACATGTTTCCATATGACATCTGTTTTGGCATCCGAAAGAGAGGAATCATTATTTTCTTTCCGATCGTGTGTTCAGTTTGCATGACAGAGCCTAATTTGTTACTCTTTTACTCTGACATTATATGTACTTAATGATAATAAAGGTAAGAGCCACAATAAAGAGTTTTGCTATCTCCACCCTGAAACAATCAGTAATAGCTGTGCAAACCTGCAAATGGCCAAAGAAATGAAGGATTCACCAATCACACAGGGCAGATTAGTCTTTAAAGACAGGCTCAGGTGAATGTTGCCTCTTTAATGCCAGGAGAATATGGCACTAAGCTTCACGCTTCTAACCACACATGTAAATTCCTCTTCAATGTTCAGCTTACCTACTTATAGCAAATGTGATTTCAGTAGTTGCTTTTTACTTCCTCAATGTAAGTAAATTACATCTATGGTAATAGAGATATGGTAGCCATTATGGTCATGTTTATAATCTTGGATTAGATTGTAGATTGCTTTTGCCAGTTTTGGGGAGGGACTGTTACCTCTAAGCATAGTCTTCCATCTGTTCACTGGTAATTTATCTGCAGTCCCCGGGCTTACAATCTCCCTTCTCCAGACAAAGTGAAATGCAGTCTTACAGGGTGTGTGTCTGCCTGCAGAATACCCCAGAATTCTGTCACCTGTTGCTAAGTGTCCAAAAAAACAATGTTAATGGCAGCAGCTTTGAAGTAAAACCACATTTAGTTGAACCCTACTGTGGTCGCATAGCACTTTGAATTCAGTGTTACGGTATCTGTTTACTTTCAGTATCATATATATTTCTGTTATAGTGGTTCAGATGAGATTTGCACATGTAACTCAGCTTTGTGTGGCTCATTTAGCAGAAATTGTCACTGCAAGTGTCAGTCTTCAGTGCTAGGAACCTTATGGCTTGATTGCAAACATCACAGAATTATTATTTTTCTTTACAAGACTGTGCTTTGATAGAGAGGGAATACTTGTCAGAAACAGACAATATTGAAAGAAGTACCTTTGGAAGAGGTATTGTGAAAAGGAGCATTAAAGTATTGTCAGTTCAATATATTCCACAGAAAAGAGATGCAGCAACAGAGCAATGCACTGACAGTTATACTCAAAAAGACTGAGATGTATATGTATAAAACTGTGATACAAGAAAATTCTGCCTATCAGCTGCCACACAACAGACTTACCTAAATTTGTCTCTGTATCTCTTTAAAACTTTGGAGTTCTGATGCCTGCAGTCTTTTCTTTGCTGGGCATGTGTTGATGCAATCACTCCTACCAACAGCAGTCCCTAATATGCCCAGCTCAATACACATGGAATGCCATGTTTCTGTGACTGCTCTCCTTTTTGTATGAAAGTTAGTCCGTGTGAGTAATGACATACTGTGCTGCAATCTGCTGTATAATCACACACTTAATTAGATTCATAGTTTGTTACCTATGTCACACTGAGATAAGATTTGTTACTGTCTGAAAGGGAAAAAAGTGCTTCTGATTATGGCTTAGAAAAGCATCATGAGGATAGATTTTTCCCTCTGAAGGTGTGATGTCCTTTTAGAAGTACCTACAGAACAAATTAAAACTTAGGTAGCTTATATCTCTGTGATTGAGGGATGAATTGCCTTACACTTCACTTGGGATAAAAGTGCTGTTATTTCCTACCATGCAGTGTAGCTTACTTCATGGTGACTTCCTTGTACACCTTACACCTGGTATAAATCTGTGTGAAGAATGGGTACTGTGTAAGTGGCGTATAACAGCCTTGATTTAATATTGCTCTTCTATTACGTTTTTGAATGGAATTATTGATTCCCGAAACCTTAAAATGATCTTCACTGATGCTTATTTGATGCTCTATAAAAATTGTGAATAGAGTGCAAAGGAGGGCAAGGCTTTATAGAACAAGGGGCCAAGAGTTGTCCTTTTCTGTTTACTTTATTGTGACAGCTACAGGTAGAAGTTTAGGGAAAGGAAAGGTATGTTAGTGTTCTTTGCCATTATTTATCTAGTAATTTGGGACAACAGATGAACTATTAGTTTTTCAATTTAAGGGTTTCCTGGTGCCTGAAACCCAGTTAATTTGGTGTTCATGCCCTTCATCAGTAAGGAAACTGAGAATTGTGTGATAAATATGAAAATATATGATTGTCTAGCGAAAATGATTCCAATGATTCCACCAATTCAAGTTATTTTATTTGAATAGATATCCATTCACACACAAAATCAGAATCACATTTGTGGATGAGTGATCTAGGCATTAGCAGTCATGATTCAGAGACTGAAAACTGGCAGGCTTGCTGATGTAGGCCAAGCTTGGCACGGCCCTGCTATAACAAACTTCAGATAATATCATTTTATGACCATGCTGGACAGAAAAATCTGCTTGGCTGTGTTTTACACCTGATAAGCACAGCCTCATAGCACATGTTCTTGGATGTGTGGAATGGCAGAAGCTCTTCAGCAGATTCTCCTTCATCATCCTGGCTGTGTAATACTGAGACCCTCCACCATGAGTGTCAGGCTTTTTTTCAACTCTTCCCAAGAGTTTAGTACCTTATCAAAAGTGTGCACGAGGTGAACAGAATGGAATCAAGCTTAACATCCCTTAAAGAGAGCAGGCACTGTGTAGAGGAGAATCATTGGACCAAGGTGGCTACATTGGCTAGCTTGCAGCACATGTGTGTCATGAAGGAAAAGAGGCCAGCTACATTCGTAGCTTGCTTTTGCTTTCCACAGTCCTCCATCATACCATAGTCCTTAGCAGACTATGTCCTACCTGTTTCACTGTTGTTTTACTTAATAATCCAAGTAGGGCAGTGGACAGTTCTTTGAGACCGGCAGGTCACTAATCAACTTTCAGAGGGAAAGCATCACTTTTTATTGCTTTGCTGCTGGGTTCTTCATAGAGAAATCCTTCCATGGCTTCCTCCTTGAAACAAGATGAACAAATGGGAATAAAAATTCTATCCCTTATACTGTTCTTCTGATTCCTTCTTATATAAAGACAGTAAAAGTTGTGTACTGTTTGAAGCCTCCACAGATGGAGGTTTTTCAAAGCACGATGCTGTAATGAATGGTCTTCCAAGGACCATGTCAGTTGTCCACAGAGATTTAAATAACATAAGCTAATGTTTCTCACTGTAAAGACTGGGAAAGGAAGTACTACTCTAAAGGAGGTAACTTTAATTAAAAAGTGAACATGCCTGTAGGGGAAGAACAAACTTACAATCAGTTCATGCGATTTTCCTGGTTTCCTGTGAAAGAGAGTTCATAAAACTATTCTGTATGTTGTTTTGATCCTCATCATTTATTTAAATACCGGTCTTACAGGGAGCTGTGATCCTATAAGTTTTGTGAAAACGGTCAGATGGAGAACAGATGAGAGAAGTCGCTCAAATGGTTGTAAGATTTCACTATAAGGTTTCAATTACTAGAAACAACACAAGGGAGAGAACTTACACAAGCTATCTTGCTGCAGGGAAAACTTCAGTCTAATTTACATCTCTCAAGCGCTAAAAAGTCAATTTATCATGAGATTTAAATTCATAGAAAGCCAGTATTTCTGCATTTTAGTATTTATGAGAATACTTTATTTCCTTGATTTTATTTTGATTTGCTGTGTCTGAACTCAGACATCTTTTTCTTTAAAATCTGTTTGAGCATTAAAACAATGAAGTAGAAAAAAATCTGAATCCATACATAGCTTTTTCAAGCTTTTTATGCTTTAATTGTGGAACTACCCATGATGATCTGCTTTCATCTGAGGGTCCTCTCTGTATGGATAACATGCCTTTTTTTTTTTAGAAATTGTTAGGAAGAGGGGAGAAAAGAGGGAGAAAAAGAGAGAGGGAGAAAAGCAGAAAATAATATTTGACGGCAGTAAAAACAAGAAATACTTTCAGAGAGATGGAGTGGACAAATTGGAGGAGATTTGTTATCCTTTCAGACATACCTAGGCTGCTTCTACTTGAATTGTAGCTGTAGACACAACTCATGTTGGGTAGAAAATGGATATTCCTCGTGTTAAGAAGCTTTAGGTTTTTTCCTGATTTCAGAAGAATTAGAAGGTAAAAATGACAAAATGAGTCATTTCATACTTGGTAATTAGTGATTTTTCTGCAAAAGAAAAAAATTAAAAATATTGTGTTGTTCACTAAAAATGTTTCACTCTGAAGTTAGTATAATACAAAATAAAACTATTCAGAAAGAATTATTTCAAAATAAAAATGAAACAGTTTCTTATAATTATGTAAATATGTTAAACTAGAAATTCTCAGTTTCTTAGAACTTCTTTTCCGATTTTCTCCAAAAAATGAAGATGAAAATGGCTGACTACAAAAGGTCATTTAATTCAGTGTAATTTGTGATGTTGAAGAATTCTGTCAAACAGCTCTAGCTCAGAATAGAATACTATATTGGGGAAGATAACTGACCTTTGGTATGGGTGGTTCAGTAAATGGCTGTCTACAATTTCTATGCCACCTCTATTTTGAAGGTATTTATTAGCAGCCATCCTTCTTGAAGTCTTGTTTGAATTCCAGTTCTGCTGCTTGGGGTAGGATTCACCTCACAAGAAATTTCACAGTGTAGATGTTTATATCCAAGTTAGTCATTCCATGTTCTTTTCCAGGCTAGTAGGCACTTCTGAAACATCATTCTTATCCTAGAACTGTAGTTTCAAATGAGTTGAATGAATTCTGTTTTTATATTCTTTGCATCTCTTAGTATAAATAACTTGACTTAAACCACATGCAGACCTCTCTGTATTTGTTGTCTGATACTTGAACTCCACCTGCTGTGTCTGTTCCTGGTAGAGCAAGATTGTAAAATGTATGAGTATAAGAAACATCAAAATAGTATCTAGTTCATTCCAGATATTAATGCATTGCTAAATAGATGAGTGCCAGGGGCTAAGCTCAAGTACTTCTTTGAGACCAACAGACTAATTATGTGCTTGCTCTAGTCATCTCTGCTGAGGTTGCTCCAGCTCGTTCTTTCCAGGACGATCACCCAGCACAGCCTGGGGATGGTTCAGCTCAAGGCTGCTTCAGAAGGACCTGTAGCTGGGACAATATGTTGTGAGGCCTGACTCCCTGGAGCTTTTCCTTCTCTCCAAAACTTCTCTAGAAGCCAGTACACCCTCAGACACCTCCATGCACACCCTATCTGAGCACCTGAAGGCCTGCTACACAAAAGGCCCCCCAAAAATCTCATGCTGGAGGCTGCAACACAGGCCTTGCATTACTTCAGGCACTTTGAACCAAGAAGCACATATGAAACAGTCATTTTGAGTTAGTGCTGGAGTTAGGGCTTGATCCAGCACCCAGAGGTGCTCAAATTCTCAAATTCTCTTCTGAGACTCTCCATTAGACATATGCTGTTTCAGTACCTGCAACCATGGGTATAGAGAGATGCAGGCTTGCAGTATATCTGTGACATTCCTTCATGTTTACACCAGTTAATTCCTGTAAGGCTTAATATTATCTTTGTGATAAATTTCTAGTTGGTTCAATACCATGTATAGTTGCATATGTTATCATACTACACAGAAGAAAGGGCTTGCCTTTTGAACAGACGTCTGTTCCTAATGAGATTTTTAATCATTACTTGCACCAGCTTCAATGCTGGCACTGAGCTGATCGTTAAATATTTTGGTTACAGGTTTCAGCAAACAACAAGTTTCTAGAGAAATATCCTTATGACTCATTTTATCAAGTGGACTGATTACCTATCTCTTAATCCTTTAAAAGTTTACCCCACTATCTTTTCTCATTTAATTATTCTTCACACTCTTAGATAAACTAAAATGTAAAGGAAGTCATTCTTTGAAAACTAGTATGACTTTTCACAATTCTGTATTTGGTTTCTTGTTGTCTGTGGTGCTGAAGATGTTGTGAGCTTTAATTTTATGCACTTTGGCACTATTACTGATATAAGAAAATTTTAGTAGTTGAATTAAAATGGGGGAGGAATAGGACTTTGAGAGTTATGATGAGTTTTAATGAGATTGAAAGCTTTGACAATTTTCATGAAATTAAGATAGGATGTCCTGATATTGCCAGGACATAGAAAACTTGTATGTTTCTGACTACTTATATAACAAGATAATGAGAGTTATGACATGATAATCCACTATAACTGGAATATTAGACTATTAGCATATTTTTGACATTTTATTGTGATAAGGTTTTATGAAGGCAAATTCTTTTGACTTGAAATACTTGATATGTACTTGGGAAGGTAAGTATAACCATAAATGATACTGTGATGTAAGTAGAAATGGAGTTATATATACCCAATATAATATCACAAGGTTATTGTGGGCTCAGAAACACTCTGCATAATTTGTTAATGAATAGGGCAATTAAATGACTTGTTAATAAAAGAAATATTAAACTGTGCTTCAGTGTTGAGTCCCCAAACAGTTGTTCTACAGACTTGTTCCTTTTGTTGTTTCTTATGTGTTAGGGTTGTGTATGTGTAAGAAAACATGCTTTTGTACCTTGTTATTCATCCTGAGATTGACTTCTAACATTAATTATAGTTATCATGCCTCTAGTTCAGGACAATGTAAATACAGCTTCCAACAGTGGTTACACTGTATTTAGAGGCATAAACCTAGGAAACAAAACAGAAACTGCCCTTATCTTTATTAATTATTTACTGATCATGAAGTCTGTTTTTTCAGTGAGTATCCTAACAAAGTCCTTTTCTTCCTATTATTTTCAAGGAGGTCCTATTAATTATCTAGCTTTGAAACATTTATGCTTGTATCAGACTTGATTGGAACTGCCTATGAATCCAGAAGGAACTGGAAAGAATGCAGGAGCAGGTGGATGCATGCACTAACTTGTATACAGACTGTGCATCTGTAGGTCTCATTTCCTAAAGAAATTAGCCCCCTCAAATTACTTCGCTTGAAGCACTTTTTGTCTGATATTGCAAAGCATTTAATTTCACATGCAGACTTGTGTCCAGCATTTTCACTTTTGCACAGCTCTTTTCAGACTTATATTTTTATTTCAGCAACATGGATTTAATTGAACAAAAATAATTTTTTTTCCTAAACAAACTTTTCAGTTCAGTCTGCCCCAAAAGTATCTGAATTACTTTATGTAAGTAAGTCAGTAAATTTTGGGCCAACTCTCTTGGTTATAGAAATCTCTAAATAGTTGCCATTCTTAACAGTTCTATGACTAATACCAGACTTTAATAAAACTGTAAACAGTTACTGAGTAAGAGAACAAGATGGAATGCTGGAAATGATGAATTAAAGATTCAGAAACCAGAAGGAAAGTATGTCCAAATAAATATGACTTTCAAAGACTTAAATTTTTTATGCCACTCTCAGGGCTTGCCTCTCTTCAGGGGCTGAACTGTGGTTTTTTTGAAACTCAAGGCTTACCTGATAGGAGATTTCACACTGATTGTCCTCACAGCTAGGGATATCTAGCACAGGGAGACCTCCCTGATCGCAAGTGAAATGCAAAGCTGAGGAGTTTCTATCTATATTGCTCAGGATTAGCTGTACCTACCTCGTGAAGCCCTTGTCATGCATCTTACAGCTATCATTAATCTATAATAATTCATTTGTTTGGATTTTTATTTTTCTGAAAAAGATAGATACACAAAATAATGAGGACTAGGTTGCAGCTCTGCCAAAATGCAAGCTATCAAGTGGGTGTGCTTTGTGCTTGGGGAAGTTCAATGAAGCATATGAGCTTGTGCTGGCCTATGAGGCCTGCTGGAAGAGCACTGAGGACCATGCATCAAGAAGGGATGACTTCCCATCCACAATGCCAAGAGAGAGGGAGCCCAGGAGCCCAGAATTGTTCCCTAGTTTCAGTTTGGAAAGAATTAATTGGTTCACTCTGAAAGGGAGGCTGCGAGCATACATGATGAAGAGTGTGGAACCTGTGAGTGAATGAAAGAGCTAAGTTGATTGACACTGTGTATGTACTTGTTACAAGTTTGATTTTCCATCCCATTACTTCTTTTGGGTTGTGGAAACCAATATACAATGGACATACAACATTGCAATTCTTTTTGTGCATGTAATGGCAGAGTTCAGCATCTGTCTGTAAAAACATCAGTATTTTATTTTACCTGGATTTGTGAAAACAACCTCATATGTAATGCCTGTATCACTTCATGCTGAGTGCTGAACATTGCAGGGTTTCATATCAGAGTAATAATTTTAGCCATATCTTAAAGAATTAATGTGCTGTACGTGCACTTCACAGCTTGACTCAGTCTCAGCAGTCATTTTCAGACCCACAAAGCTGGTAGGACCAAAAAAATGTATGTTTTCTATGTTTATCATTTGATATTCGTCTTCACATTTTGTGTAATCCTTTCTTAATAGCTTGAATGTATTTAGAAGGCTTTTGGGGAAGGAAACATTTAATGGTCAGTGTAAAAAGTAAGGAGAAATCTATGTAGAGCTTTGGCAGAGCCATGTTAGGATGGCAGAAGGACTGCATGGGACTGGGATGATGGGCATTGCTGAAGCTGTGTAGGGAACCCAGGACAAGGGTTGGTGGGAGATGGAACAGTTCCAGGGCAAGATTAAGGAGAGGTGGTAGCATTCTGTTGGAGAGAATAGATGAAATATCAGGACTAAACAGCTGGAGATGCTGCAACATAGGTGTGTATGAGGTGGGTTGAGAGATTTCCGACTGACTTGAGCTGGCAGGTGTGCTGCCAGTCTACACAATGAAGACTGCAAAAATAGATATTACCATCTAATGTCTATGGTCATTATTACAGGAGGCCAGCTTTATTCCCATGACTAAAAAGGGGAAAGAAGCTCTGCATTTTCAAAAAAGAGGCTAAAGGGACATAAAGCTATCACAGCTGATTTGAAGCTGGGATACTTTTAATTATTAATTATCTACTACCAGAACAAAATAGGGACAAAGGGAGATAAGAACAGAGACTGAAAATATCCATACATCCAATATTGTTCTTTCTTCCAAGGGCAAAATGCTCTCTATGCAGACACTCAGATGCAGTATAGGTAAGATAGGGATATCCTGACAAGCTGGTGTGGCTGCTCTGTATCCATTGCAATGGTCATATCCATAGTAAATTGCTTAGGGTACATCCTAATTGCATAGGTCAGGTCAGCCCCTCTAATGCATTTGTACAGGCTGAATCTTAACAGATTTTCCTGAGAGAAAACCATAGTCATATAATTGGTAAGGTTGGAAGGGACCTCTGGAGATCATCTAGTCCAACCACCCTGCTCAAGCAGGGTCACCCAGAGCATGGTAGACAGGGTTGCATCCAGGTGAGTTTTGAATATCTCTGAAGAAGGAGACTCCACAACCTTTCTGGGCAACCTGTTCCAGTGCTCTGTCACTCTCACAGTGAAGAAATTCCCCCTCACGTTCAGGTGGAACTTCCTGTGTTTCAGTTTGTGCCTGTTGCCTCTTGTCTGGTCACTGGGCACCACTGAAAAGAATCTGTCCCCCTCCTCTTGACACCATTACTTCAGATATTTATAGACATTGACAAGATCCCCCCTCGGTCTTCTCTTCTCCAGGCTAAACAGGCCCACCTCTCACAGCCGTTCCTCATAGGGCAGATGTTCCTGTCCTCTGATCATCTTTGTAGCCCTACACCGGACTTTGCAGGAATCTGTGACTGAAGAAGTGCCTGCTATTATAGAAATAAAGATGAATTGCTTGCTTGCTTTTAAAATGAATTATTATTCCTCTGTTACTGTACACAATGCTGTATTTTGATGATTTAAGTCAGATCTACATCTGGTACCTGTACTTCTAGAAAAGATTAAAAGGTTTTTGATCCATTAGTCCTTAGGATAATCAGATCTTCAATGGAGATCAGTAGAAACCAGAACATAGAGAACTGGTTAGAGTGTTTAATGACTGGCTCAGATTATTTCCTGTCTTTTGAAAGCCCCAAATCTGAAAGCTAAGCTATTTTGCCGAAAATATAAATATGCCAATATGGTTATATTGTTTCATAGAATCATAGAATCATAGGATCAGTAAGGTTGGAAGAGACATCTGGAGATCCACTAGTCCAACCTCCCCACTCAGCAGGGTCACCTAGAGCATGGTAGACAGGTTTGCATCCAGGTGGGCCTTGAAGATCTCTGAAGAAGGAGACTCCACAACCTCTCTGGGCAACCTCTTCCAGTGCTCTGTCACTCTCACAGTGAAGAAATTCCCCCTCACGTTCAGGTGGAACTTCCTGTGTTTCAGTTTGTGCCTGTTGCCTCTTGTCTGGTCACTGGGCACCACTGAAAAGAATCTGTCCCCCTCCTCTTGACACCATTACTTCAGATATTTATAGACATTGACAAGATCCCCCCTCGGTCTTCTCTTCTCCAGGCTAAAGGTCTACCTTTCGCAGCCGTTCCTCATAGGGCAGATGTTCCAGCCCTCTGATCATCTTTGTAGCCCTATGCCAGACTCTTTCCAGGAGCTCCATGTCCCTCTTGTCCTGGGGAGCCCAGAACTGGACACAGTACTCCAGATGAGGCCTCACCAGGGCTGAGTAGAGGGGCAGGATCACCTCCCTCGACAAGCTGGCAACATTTGTCCTAATGCACCGAAAGATATCATTAGCCTTCCTGGCCACAAAGGCACATTGCTGGCTTATAGTCAGCTTGTCATCCAGGACATTCTTTATGCCACGTCTTCTACCTTCTTGATGGGAGTTAGAGGGAGATGAATTTTCATGATCACATTTCATTAGGAAGGGGGGTCCAGGAGAGCAGGTTAATACCTATGAGCAAGAAGTGCAGCAAAACAGGCAGGAGGTCTGCATGGGTGAGCAAGGACCTCTTGGCCAAATTCAGACAGAAGAAGAAAATACACAGAATGTGGAAGAGGGCACAAGCTACTTTGGAGAATTATAGGAATGCAGTCAGAGTATGTAGAGATGCTGCGAGGAAGGCTAAGGCCCAGCTGGAATTGGGTCTTGAAAGGGATGATAAGGACAATAGGAAGGGCTTCTTCAAATACATCAGCAGCAAGAGGAGGACTAGGGAAAATGTGGGCCTGCTACTGAATGGGGCGGGAGCCCTCGTGACAGGGGATACAGAGAAGGCAGAATTACTGAATGCGTTCTTTACTTCAGTCTTCACTGCTAAGGGTAGCCCTAATGAATCCTGTAGCCTGGACGTGAGGGAGAAAGTCTGGAGAAGGGGAGACTTTCCTTTGGCTGAGGAGGATAGGATTAGAGATCTTCTGGGCAGTCTAGACATCCAAAAATCCATGGGCCTGGATGAGATGCACCCACAGGTACTGAGGGAGCTGGCGGATGCTGCTGCCAGGCTGCTCTCCGTCATCTTTGAAAGGTCCTGGAGAACAGGAGAGGTGCCTGATGACTGGAAGAAAGTCAGTGTCACTCCAGTCTCCAGAAAGGCCAAGAAGGAGGACCCAGGCAACTCCAGACTAGTCAGCCTCACCTCCATCCCTGGAAGGGTGATGGAACAGCTCCTCCTGGATGTCATCTTCAGGCATGTGGAGGAAAAGAACAGAAGGTGATCAGGAGTAGTCAGCGTGGATTCAGCAAGGAGAAATCCTGCTTAACCAACCTGATAGCCTTCTGTGATGGAATGACTGGCTGGGTAGATGAGGGGAGAGCAGTGGATGTTGTGTACCTTGACTTGAGCAAGGCTTTTGATACTGTCTCCCATAACATTCTCCTAGAGAAGCTCAGGAAGTGTGGGTTAGACGAGTGGACAGTGAGGTGGATTGAGAACTGGCTGAATGGCAGAGCTCAGAGGGTCATCATAAGTGGTGTGGAATCTAGTTGGAGGCCTGTGGCTAGCGGCGTCCCCCAGGGCTCAGTACTGGGTCCCACCCTGTTCAACTTTTTCATCAGTGATGTGGATGAGGGGACAGAGTGCCTCCTCAGCAAGTTTGCGAATGATACCAATCTGGGAGGAGTGGCTGACACACCTGAGGGCTGTGATGCCATTCAGAGACCTGGACAGGCTGGAGAGTTGGGCAGAGAGGAACCTCCTGGGGAAGAGGTTGCCCAGAGAGGTTGTGGAGTCTCCTTCTCTGGAGATCTTCAAGGCCCGCCTGGATGCAACCCTGTCTACCGTGCGTCTAGGTTGGACTAGATGATCTGCAGAGGTCTCTTCCAACCTTACTGATTCTATGATTCTATGATTCTATGACTGCTCTTCTTCAGGAGGAATGCTGACTGCAGCATTTTATTCCTCTGAATAAAAATCCAGTAGCTCTCTGAAATTCTCCGCAAGTCAGTAATATTTTTCTCCTGTTATTAGAGGAGGGGGTGTCACCTTTTATGTGAGAGTAGTTGCAATGCATGGAGCTCTGTCTGGGTGTGGTCAGTGGGCTAACTGAGCGCTTGTTGGTAAGCATTAAGGGGCAGACTAACTTGGCTGAGACTGTTGTGGGTGTTTGCTACAGGCTACCTGATCAGGAAGAAGCAGATGAGGCCTTCTACAGACAGCTGGAAATAGCCTCACATTCACAAGGCCCTGGTCCTTGTGGGGCACTGGAACTAACCTGGTATCTGCTGGAAGAGCAACACAGAAGTGCACAAGCAATCCAAGGTTCCTGTAGAGCATCGACGACAAATGATAGAGATGATAGAAGAGTCAATGAGGAGAGGTGCTCTGCAGGAACTCTTACTTACAAAGAAGGAAGGGGTGGTTGGGGGTGTGAAGGTCAGGGGCAGCCTTGGCTGTGCTGATGATGTGATGGATGCAGCCTTGGCTTCACAGAATGCTGTGAGAAGGGAGCAGGGCAACAGCATGATCACAACCTTGGACATCAGAAGAGTAGACTTTGGCCTGTTCAGGGACCTGACTGGAAGAATTCTATGGGATAGAGCCCTAAAGGGAGGAGGGGTCCAAGAAAGCTGGTTAATATTCAAGGATCACCTCCTGCAAGCTCAAGAATAGTCCATCCCAAAGAGCACGAAGTCAAGCAAAAAGAGGGCAGGAGACCTGCATGGAGGAACAATGAGCTCCTGGCAAAACTCAGACAGAAAAAGGAATTATGCAAAAGATGCAAGCATGGACAAATAATCTAGGCAAATCTTATTAAGACTAGTGGTACTTTTAGAGAATATGAGATATCAAACTCTATACTTACCTTTCAGGCAGGTTGAAACATGTTGTGGACTATAGTGATTAAGAGCTGCATTTTAAGTAGCAATTACAGTGTTAGCTGTTAAAGTTTCACCTTGATTCCCCCAAAGGATTTAAATAGGTCTGGCTAAAGAGCCCTTATTTTCTCAGTTCTCTGAACTGACTGGTATAATTTCAATGGAAAGAGTTGTATGAGTCATCAGAATGCCACCCATAGGTCCAACAAAGACGAACAAATTTTACACATCAAGGGTAAAAGTCACAGAAATGCCTCCCATTTCCTATTCCTCTCCATTGCTACACCCATAATTCATACACCATGGAAAAGTGCTGCTGCCTCTCTTCTGCACAGCAAAAAACCCCCCAACCAACCAGCCAAATTTGTGATGTACTAATTAGCCATGTTTGGTGTACTGGAAGAGGAAAAGGGTCATGGTATTACACTATGGCCAGATACATGCTATTTTGAGCTTCCTCACTGGTAGGAGCCACAGCTCAGGCTGCCTTCTGCAATGCCATCTGTAACGCAGTAAAGAAGCTCTCTTCCCAAGCACAGGTCCGAACCTGTGTTTTGGAGTCTTGTTTGTGAAGCCAGAAGTCAGCAGATCCACAAAAAGTAGACCATGGAAAGAAGATTTTATTAAAATACTCCAGGGCATATAGCAACTGAGAATTAATGAGAATAAAAAGTTGAGTAGTTGAGGGTTTTAGTCTCTAGTTGCAGGATATTTTGGCTTATTAAGCACACTGATGATTCACATACCTCAGATTGAGACAGACTGATGGCTTGGTCTCTGAAAGCAGGTGGCAAGAAAGAAGCCCTCTGTGTGGAAGAACACAGAATTCACAATCTGTGAATGTAGGAAAGAAATGAATATAGCCATTGTAGTTGCAGGCTTTCTGTAGTAGTCAATGAGTGGAAGGCAGACAAGTTTTTAATTTTAGACCAGGACTAAGGTCAGGTACAGTCATTACCCTTATTTTAAGCTCTTGTGGGGCAGAGGCTAAAACTGAGATGCAGTAAAAAAGCATAGAAATGCCGTATTCTTCAGGTTATTATACAATGGTTTTACCTCTGTAACAAAGGACCTAAAAACAACAAACAAACTACAACAAACATGCGAAAATGATAAAGACACTGTTCCTAAAGAATCATGGAGGCTTTCTTGAGGATACAGGATGACCTCGGAGCAACTTTTTGCTGTCAAGATAAGGCTGATGTGTGTTCAGGCCTTCTGTTGAATTAAAGACCTTTCTTCTTTCTGCTTTGTTCCTCTCATTAAAGATCACAGAATCACAGAATGGTTGAGGCTGGAAGGGACCTCTGGGGATCATCTAGTCCAATCCCCCCTGCTGAAGCAGGTCACCTACAGCACATTGCATAGGATACTGTTCAGATAGCTGTTGAAAATCTCCAAGGACAGAGATTCTACAGCCCCTTCAGGCAACCTGTGCCCATGCTCAAGCATTCCCACAGTAAAGAATTTTTCCTTATGTTCAGACAGAATTGCCTGTGTTTCAGTCTTGTTCTGTTACTAAAAACTACTGAGAAGAATCTGGCCCATCCTCTTTACATCCTCCCTTCAGATACTTATCCACACTGATAAGTTCCCCTCCACAGTCTTCTCTTCTCCAGGTTGAAGAGTCTCAGCTCTCTCAGCCTTCCCTCATATAATAGATGCTCCAGGCCGTTAATCATCTTAGTAGCCGTCTCTTAGACTGGCTACGTTAGCTCCCTGTCTCTCTTGTATTGGGGAGCCCAGAACTGGGTCTATGATTCTATGATATAGCACTCCAGATGCAGCCTCACCAGCCTCACTTTGGAGAGGGCAGGATCACCTCCTGCTGGCAATGCTCTTCCTAATGCACCCCAGAATACCTTCAACTCTTTGGCCTGACTACTGAACAGTCAGACTTCTTTATCACAAGGACACATTGCTGACTCATGGTTAACTTCTTGTCCACCAGGACACCCAGGTCATTTTCTGCAGGACTGCTTTCCAGGAGGTCAGCCCCTAGCCTGCACTGGTGCATGAGGTTATTCCTCCCTAGGTGCAGAACCCTGCACTTTCCCTTGTTGAAATTCATGAGGTTCCTCTTTACCCAACTCTCCAGCCTGTCGAGGTCTCTCTGAATGATACAGCCCTCTGGTATATCAGTGACTCCTCCCAGCTTGGTATCATCAGCAAACTTTCTGAGGAGGCTCTGTATCCCTTCATCCGGGTCATTGCTGAGTAAGTTGAACAGTCCTGGACCCCGTATTGATTGCTGGGGGACGCCACTAGCCACAGGCCTCCAACTCAGCTTTGTGCCACTAATGACCACCCTCTGAGCTCTGCCATTTAGGCAGTTTTCAGTCTGCCTCACTGTCTGCTCATCTAGCCTATACTGCATCATCTTGCCTATGAGGATGTTATGGGAGACAGTGTCAAAGCCTTCCTGAAGTCAAGGTTGACCACATCCACTGCTCTGCTCTCATCTACCCAACCAGTCATTCCACCATAGAAAGCTATTGCATTGGTTAAGCATAATTTCTCCTTTGTGAATCCATGCTTACTGCTCCTGATCACTTTTCTGTCCTTCAGATGCTTGGAAATGGTATCCAGGATGAGTTGCTCCATCATCTTTCCAGGGATCAAGGTGAGGCTGACCAGCCTGTAATTCCCTGAAGGAGCTAGTTCCTCTTTCTTGCCCTTTTGGAAGGTAGGGGTGACATTTCCTTTCTTCCAGTCTGCAGGCACCTCTTCTGATCACTGTGACCTGTCAAAGATGATTGAGAGTGATCTTGCAATGACATCAGCCAGCTCCCTCAGCACTTGTGCATGTATCCCATCAGGGACCAAGTATTTCTGTATGCTCAGTTTGCTTAAGTAATCTCTGATCCAATTCTCTTCCAGCAAGGGGAAAGTATTCCTTTCTCCAGACTTCCTGGAATGGGTCTCCAGGATCTGCCTCTCCTTGCCTGTTTTTGACATCCCTTACCAGATTAAACTCCAAATATACCTTGGCCTTCCCAGCCCCATCCCTATACACTCAGTCATCTCTGTATTCAGCCCCAACAGCTTCCTAAAAGTCTGAATTTCCTAACTATTCAAACCGTCTAGGTCTTGAAAATGCACTCAGAGAGGTTTAAAGAGTAGCTTAACCAGAAGGGAGACATTGAGACTGCTTGGTCTTCCACCTGTTTTCAGATTGTATCCCCCAAGGCATCCAGTAGACCTTGCACAGGGCACTGTGGCTGACACTAGGTCTCCCTACCTCTTCAGAAACTCTGTGACCTAGATCCCACTCTTTTGTTTCTTGAGCTGTTTGTTCAGATGCATCACCATCAGGGAGCCTGTGAGGAGGTGGTCTTCTCATGCCATGAGATCAGTCATGCCATAGGATCTCAGTCCCCCCGCCACAGGGAATGCTTCTTGCTTTTTGAATATTGTTGCTTTTCAGTCTTTTATATTTTTAAAGTTCAAATAAAGAGTAGTCTTTGTGTTTTCTATTCAAAGAAATAATGGCTCAAGTTCAAGGAAACCTACTTTTGAAATTAAGTGAAGTGTCCTATTATATTTGTGCTATTTCTCTGATATTCCTTACCACTGTGCACTCAATATCCTGGTATGGGACTCTGATAATATAATGCCTGTATTACGCTGGCCTGGAATGTGTCTCTTTGCAGGTACTACTATACAATTCATTCTGCTCAAGATTCAAGTCACCAAAGTGCCTGTAAAGTACTTCAAAAGTTCAAGTGAATTCTTTGATGAGTCCAGAACTGGAGTATAAGTATGCAAATAAGCACAGCAATATGCAGAGCATAGCTACAGTGGACTTCGTGAGTGCTGGGGTTTGAGTGTTGCATAACAGAACCGAGTAAAGTTCTCAGCTGACTTTCTTGGTGTTGATCTGAACTTTGGAAAGTTTCTTTTAAGTTCAGTTGTCACATTTTTATATGCCTTTTTCTATTTCCTCTTGTTTCTCTTTTTTTGTTCCTTTTCTCTCCTGTTTCTTCTTTCATGTATTCTCATTTTATCTCTTCTATTATTTCCGCTTTCTTTTCTTTTACTCTTGTCTTTGCCATCCTGTGTTTGTTCCAAATGATATCACTTCTGCAGGTCCCCACTGTAGGCCGGCTGAGAGCATTCTTCCCTCACTGAGTCAATTAATGGAGCAGAAGGACAGTATAGTCCCTCATTCTCTTTATTATCTTTCCTGGGCTGAAACCTCATGAGGGTGGGTGCGCACTCTTGCTACTCTCTTGCTTGCCACTTTTGTTACTTTCTCTCTGCAGCTGGATTGCAGAATGGTGTTTGCAGTATTAGAGATGTACAGGAAAAAACCATCAGATTATGCTTGAAATTTGCCATGGCAGGGTATCTTCAATTTCTCTATTTTCAAATTTTTTGGTTGTTTTTTTTTCTTTGCTCCTTGCAAGCCTGAATTTTTCTAAAATTCAATCTTAAAAAACAAACACACATGGTTTATGTTGTTAACAATAATATGAAAAGTTTGGTCTATGCTCCTTGCCTCATTTTCACTCACCTCAAAAAATGAAATTGTTTATAAAAGGACCTGGCACTAAGAAATTGTAGCAGTATTCAGAGCATCACTTTTGAACAGTCAAAGCCCTCAGTCTCCCCTTCCCTCCCTTCTCCTCCCCTCCCCTCTCCTTTTTTTAATTCCTGTACAATGTCAAGGACCAGCAATCTGTAGGAATACAGGGCAGCCTATGACTTCTTTAGTCATTACGTCTGTTTTCTCAGTATTGCAAGTGATCTATTAAATGCTGTAATTCAAGATTCAAGAACTGGTCAAGCTCTGTATCAAAAATAGCTCCCTTGCCTCCTCCTCTTCGAAGGTTGTTCCAGAACTTCATAGTTCTTCATAGCTGATGGTTAGAAACTTTGAAATTTTCAGCCCACATCATTCGTAGTTGAGTGTAAATATATAGACCATATGTTCTTCTGACAATATTGTCTTTTAGCTTTGAAGTTCTTCCTTCTTTGTATTTACCCTCCTGGGAAAATGAAGAAGCAATCATATCCCCTTTTCAACTTCATTTTTTAGGCTAAATAAGATAGACATTCTTTTAGTCTCTTTTTATCTTCTTCCTTGATCATCCTACTTACTTTTGCTCTGCTTCTGTTACAGTTACAGTTCAGCCTCCTCAAACAATGGGACTAGATTTGTACACTGTATTTCAAAGGAAGACTTACCAGTACCAAGTGCAAAGTAATTTTCATTTTACTATTTTCTAGAAATACCTTTCTTGATGCATTCTAGGGTTATCTTAGCTGTTTTCATAGGCTTGTACTGCCAGTGTCTCCTAATCATCTTGTAATCCAGCAGTATATGAAGTCTTTCTCATGTTCATTTTTTTTCCAGTATGTGACAACATAGTAAAGAACTGTTATTAGTCTCTAACTATATACTCTGATACTTCATACTACTGCATTTCATCCAATTTCTATAATTTCATTTATTCACATCACTTGGTTCTTTCTACATGATTTCCCAATCTTTTTCTGAAGAAGCCTCATTAAAAAAAAAAAAAAAAAAAAGGCATAACTATTATTATTATAGCCAGATAAACTGTCCTTCTAAAAGATAACAATTCCTAGTTTGAGCCCTGGGTATTTTTCACACTAAGGGTATGAAACACAAAATAAAAGACAAATATATGCAAGTTTTAAGGAAAGATTGGGAAAAGTACAGGCCTCATTGCCTTGCGTTCTCAAACAGTTCATTGCTACATCACTTGAACTCTTGGGTAACCCAGAAATTCATCTTTTACTCTCTGAAAGGCTCCCTTGTGTTTTTGGCAGCTTTAAAATAATTATTAGCAACATGAAGCAATATAATTAAAATAGCTCAAAAGAATGTTCCCAGGTTGCACATTCTATCGATGGTTCCAAATTTTATTTGTTTCATGATAGCTGTAAATTTCAACATTCAGGTCTGATTTGGAAATAAAAGTCAAAATATTGGAATTTTTTATGAAATGACAGATTTGAATTCAAAATATTTTAAGAAAACTAAATAAAATCACAGGCTATAGTCAGACTTCTGTGTCCAGTAGTATCTCAGTAAAATCAAGAATATCCACACATGTGGACTTTCAGAAATGTTCTTTGTAAAGTAACTGAGCTGTATGAGAGCCTTTAGAATTAAGATGCTTAACAGTAATACAGTAATAACCAAATGTATGAAATACAAATGTACATCAGCTTGATGGAATATAATCTACTGTTCTCGTTGATTGCATTTATTTTAATCAAAATAAATGAAATGTTACTGGCATGAGTATGCCAAAGGGCATTCAAACTCAGATTTGGCATTTATATTTCTCTGCATTCTTTTGAATGAAAAATGTCAAGGCTGCCAGCATTTATTACATCCAAAATATTGTCAGATATGCAAATATGTGTGGAGCTAGCACTGATATATTCTGTACTCTAAGCAATTAATCCAAAAGCTTCCATGATGATAACAGAGCTCCAGTATTTTCATTATAGGAAACTAGTACATATAGATTAATTTAGAAAGAGCAATGTCCATTATTAAGACCAGTAATACACAACATATAGCCTATACCTGAAACAGAAACACAAAATTTCTGACTCAAAGCATTCAAAAAATCACATTTTATCATCTTTTTTTTTTTTAATCATCTTATTTCTAAGCTGTTAGGGAACATTTGATTTGTATTTTTAAGTTTTCCTCTACACCACAAGAACTAAAGTTGTTAAAGAAAAAAAACCCAAAGGTTTTATAAAAAACAAATCTTGAAGGAAGTTGTATAGATGTTCTTATATAAAAACAATAATTTCCTTTTTCAGATAAATTTTAAATATCATAAAATTTATAATATAGTCATAAAAAGTAAGATTGAGCAACTGCGTAAGAACTGCTGTGGTACATGTGATCATACCTGACACAGTAAAATCCAAATGCGTTTAGCATATGCTGATGTAAAGCCGCTGCTTACCCGGAGTTAACTGAAATCTCTCTCCTCCAAGATTTTCTCGAATGCTATTGCAGAGACACGGGACTAATACAAATTTATTTATGAATTTTGAAGAGAAAAATAGGAAATAAATACATTTTCTCCAAACAGTTTTCATCATATCAGGCAGAATGCCTTAAAAAAAAGATCTATCCTCTTGTAAGTTTTCCTAAAGCAAAATATTAAGTTTGCTTTAAATAAGCTATTCACTTAGAACTCTTACATTGTTATAGAAGACATTTGTCAAGAACTATTACATTTATTATAGTTACGTATATGCTTAATTGAAGTATACGAGGAAATGAAGATGCTCATCCTAGGTTCCATGAACAGTTAGGAGCAGAGTTAAATATTGAACAACATCTTTTAATTTCCAAAGTTAGCATTGCTGCTGACTTGAAAACAACGGAAGAATAACTTTGAATGAAAATCAAAACTGACTGGAAACTTTATTTACCTTAGTAGAAAACAATGATCAAATGAAAAGGATTACAATTGTTTTTCCCCAAATAATGCAAAAATAGTGTGTTCAGTAACTAGAAAGAAAGAATTAACATATTCTGTATTTAAGACAAATTTTAAAGTCTATTTAACTGCTTTTGTGCCACAGTGTGAAAATAGCTCGAAAAGTTAGATGTCTATCCTCAGAAGACCCTTCAGAGATGGAGGCTTGCTGTATACCCACTCTATAAATTGGCAGCTGTGACATCCCTGGTCACAGGAGAGGTCTGTGGCAGAGCTGTGAATGTGCACCTTCCTGTGATGCTGTCATTCCTAATGAGGAGAGGTGGAATGGAGAATACCATCTTGAATCACATTAGTCAGTGTCCTAAACTCTTTAGGAAACTAATCCTGGAACATCTGTGGGCCTTGGAGTAAATGTTCTCTTTTTGCTTCTACTCTAGTCCTTCTAATAGCTTGCTCTTCTGAGTTGAAAACAGCCTCGGGTGTTGAGTGTTTTCCTGTGGTAGGAAATCCACGGAGAACAGCAAGCAAAGAGAGATATAAACTATCTTTTTTTTAATGGATGAATGTTTTGAATTGTGAAACAGCTACCACCATAGCATGGAAATGATTAAAAGTAACCTACTATAGGATTCTTTATGGGGGGTCAGATTCACCCCATTTTTACTTACTTTGTTGTTCTTCAGCGAAAGTTTTCAGATGGATTATCTGAAGATAAGTCAACTACAGGTGACCTATACCTACAGGCAGGCCCTTCTACAGTGCAGCTGGGTGAGTGGTAGAAGGTTTTCTGGAATGGACTCATGGAAAGTAGTCATATATAACAGCAGAAAAGGTTCTAGAGTATGTGCTTAGAGATGAAGATAGTCATAGCCCAGGAGGTGCAGCAGCCTTGCTAGGAAGGTAACTGCAAATACCTGTTATGAGGAATAAGTGAAATGCTAAGCCTGGAGAAATGCTGAAGATGCAGCAAAAAGTCAATAGATGGATGCCTTTTTTAATTTCTTTTCCTTATTGGAAGAAAGTGGAGCACTGGAAGCACTGAGGCTTGCCTGTTGGAGAAGGGGAGATAAGAGGTACAGATTACCAGATATCCAGATGAATTTAATATAACACCAAAACAAGTGGCAGGATTCGTTTTCTTTCTTCCTACTACCCAAATGTGCTTGGGCTTCTGCTTTCCTGAGATCTTCAAGGATGAATGCTGGGTATTTAATATGCACTAAATTAAATATATTTACCTCAAGTTAGGGAGCAGAAGTTGAACACTTCTGACTATCTGAGCATTAGTGGCTAAACAGCATAGTTGGAGTGGATTTGTGCAGTGAAAGAGCTGATGCTGAGGACCTATTGTCCCTACTCTTTGCTTTCCAGAATTATTTCCTTCAAATTATTTCTATTCTAGTCCTCTGAACTGACTGCCCATTAGAAATTGGAGAGCAGGAGGTGAATTCATGGGATATATCTGAATTTAGTCTCATCTGAAAGGAAGCTGAAAGTAAACATGATGACCTGCCCAAAACTATGAGGAAATCCAGATTTTTGGTATCACAATCTTGATTCTTGCATTATTCCACCAGCTCTCTGTGTGGAGAAGAGTTGGTAGGTCTGCAGTGAGGATGCAGTGTGGGTGTATTACTAAACTTTCAGTGTGCAAATAAGCTATGGGCTTAGCAGAAAGTCTCTGAGAGGAGAGTGTCTTTAAAAATCAAGTTTAAGAAGAGTGAGGCAACACTGCAGCTGTTGTGCAGATTTATGGGACTGAGATGAATGATATTGACACAGCTTCCCGGAGTTAACAGTAAACAGAAATGGATGATGAAGATGCTTAGGCTGGGACTCTAGTAGAAATATGCAGCAGAATGTTTCTTAAAATCACACCAGCAGACAGACTGGCTGTGAGAGCTTCAGTGCTGTCTTAATGCTCAGATGAAATTAAATACACACTTCTCTCTTGCTTTGTTACAGGAATGTCTATCATTCTGTTTGTGACAGCTCATCAGGGAAACTGGCAATTTCTTGCAAACTAGCTTTACTGTGTAAATATTTGCTTTCTTTGGTTGTAAATTTGTATAAGCCTTTTCCTCCTTGGACTATCACCAGTGTTATACAGGGATTAAACAAAAAAAGAATATCATTTTTTATAATATTGTCATTGGAGGATTTAAGGTCATAGAAAACTGCACAAATAATGCAGTATATTTACCTTAAGGGTCAAGAACAGCTAGTTGGAGTCTATTTGGCCTGAATGATGAGTTAAAAAGTAGTCAGCAAAGAAAAGTGCTGATGTTCATGTTTTCTTCCTCTTAAGTCCTGTGGTCAGAAAATTACATTTTTTTTCATGTGCAAGCCCTAATAGAATATCTTTAGGCAGAAACTTGTGGTTTTTAGCCATTTTCAGCAGTAAAGGTGCTTGCCTTAAATTTAACATCAGTGAAACTGTTACTGATTCTAGGTTTCCATCCACGTACACAACTGTGTATAGCTCCAGCCTAAACCTCTTGATATGAGAAATACAATGGTGTAAGCCTGTGATTGAAGATTTATAATGATGAATCCAGTACCTTCTCTGATCTGATATAAGGAAAAACATTTTAACAATGAGAGTGGTGAGGCACTGGCACTGCTCCAAGAGGCAGTGGAATTTGTATCCTTGGAACTGTTCAAAACTAGGCAAGTTTGGAGTAACCTGATCTAACTTTGAGGTTATGCCTGTTTGGAGAATGGAATTGGTTTAGATGACCTCCAGAAGTCCCTTCCCACCTTAATTCCCACAGAATTAGTACTCTGTGATTTTGCTATATAGTCCTCCTTCTTAATCATTTTTCTGTTTCTGGCCGTGAATGTATGAGATGTCTTTGCCCTCACAGGTAAACCCTGTAGAATGGGTTCCTACAGGAAGGAAAAGTATCATACTATTTACTTTCTTCATTTGGGAAAGTTTAGCTTGAATCAAACCATTGTGCTGGGCCCGTGTTGTATTGGTTACCATAATCTCTGTGAAACCAAGCAATTAGAAATAAAAGAGACACGGAACTACTGGAGAGAGTTCAGCATAGGGCCATGAGGATGATCAAAGGACTGGAGCATCTCTCCTAAGAGGAAAGGCTGTGAGAACTGGGCCTGTTTAGCCTGGAGAAGAGAAGACTGAGGGGGGATCTTATCAATGTGTACAAGTTCCTGCAGGGATGTGTCAAGGGGATGGGGCCAGACTCTTTTCAGTGGTGCCAAGCGACAGGACAAGAGGCAATGGGCACAAACTGAACCACGGGAAGTTCCACCTGAATTTGACGAAGAACTTCTTACCTGTGAGAGTGACAGAGCACTGGAACAGGTTGCCCAGAGAGGTTGTGGAGTCTCCTTCTCTGGAGATACTCAAAACCTACCTGGATGTGATACTGTGGAACATGCTCTAGATGACCCTGCTTGAGCAGGGAGGTTGGACTAGATGATCTCCAAAGGGCCCTTCCAACATTAACTACTCTGTGATTCTGTGATTAGCTATCAAACAATGATATCTTCAGAAGCATGCCAACACTTTTCTGAATGTACTGTTTCTGTGATGGATGATAGCCAGAGGCCAGTGCTGCAAACAGTCTAAAACAAGCTTGAAAACATTTCCATACCACAATTTCCAGTGTTCTCAGCGTACAATACTGGCACAACCTGGTAAATGCAGGAGCTGATACAGGTTTTACATTGGAGTATAGTCTAACACAGTTCTTCACTGGCTGCCTGGGACAAAGGAATCTGAACTCAATATAACTAAGACATTCCTTTTTTTTTTTTTTTTTTTTTTTTTTTTTCCTGAGACTATCCATGTGGAAGATGCTGAAAGTAGCTCTGCCATTTGCAAATACTCCTCTTAACAAGAGGCAGTATAAAGACTGAAGTGTCTTAAAAAAGCTGACATGGAAAAGAGATAAAGACACCTGCCTTCTTCTGTTGGATTTCTCTTCCTTAGTTCAGATATGAGTGTTGACTCTGGGAATTTTCACAAGTTTGTTTGCATATCTGTCCAGCTTTGTGCTTGCACAGAAGGTGCTCTTCACCCCTGGGCCAGGCAGACTCAATCAACCTAAACCTCACTGCAGAGAAGTGTTGCAATAATGAACTTCATCCTTTATGGCAGTCTCCACAGAGGCAGAGGTAACACAGTTACAGGTGAAGGCTACTACCTTGCTGTGTTTAATCTAACTTATTCACAGAAATCACAGATCCAGGAACACAGTTTTTAGTACAGAGATTTGGACTTGATATGAGACATCACATGGCTTAACCTGCCATGCTACCCTGGGGCCTAGATACGTACACCGTGAGTACACTGCCTGAGTCTCTATGCCTCTAGTGCCCAGGCCTTGGGGCTGGATGCCCACAGTAGCTTCTCACCTGCCCCCTTGGATGCAGTTGATGGTGTGGAGCTCAGCTGGGTCTGCCTCAGGGGGTCTTCCGAGCTCCTTGGAGGACCTCTGTCCCCACCACGGCCCTCCAACTGAAGCAACTGAATTTTATGTGGACTTGATTGTAAGCACCAGATGGATGCAGCAGTCCTGGCTTCATGTTTAAGCAGAGTTCAGCTACAAAGCCTTAAAAGGCTTTTAAAGGAGGTTCATTGAAAGGCATGACATAAAGATCTGTCATTGGATATAAGCTGTGAGGGGCCCTCAAAACTGTTTTTTAATTATTATTTTTGCTAAAGACAGCAGGGACTCTCTAGCCATCCTTTTTATTTATCTGATTTATCACTATCACAAATATTGTTGCACTAAGTGTAAACAAACACTTGTATAGTGCCTTTATTTCACATAGGAACACCTCCAGGCTTTTGTGGAATAAAGTTTCATAATAGCATTCTTACTATAAATCCTTGGCCTTAAGGTTTTCTGTCTTGGTTAGGAAGATAGCTGGCACAAAAATGTTGGTCTGATCTCATAATCAAACTTTTATTTTTGATATAAATGATGGGAGTAAAACCCCACTGGCTGTATAATTCTCATCAGCAAATAAAAATCTCAAAATGGAAGTTTGACAGAGACAAATCTTATGGGATTTAACCTGGAATGACTCCTTTTGGCAGAAGCTCTATCTCTGTATATAGCAGAGGAATATGTCATCTGGGATCTTTGGCCAATATTTTAATATGTACTTGAAGTATCTACTCATCTTATTTTTACAAATATGGTCCATATAGTCATTCCTGTATTATATTCAGGAACTTGTTGTGCCATAAATATAATTTAAACATTCAAAACCTGATGGACTGGGTCAAACACAACCTCATTAAATTCAACAAACACCAAGTTAGGTACATAGGAAGGAACGACATCACAAACCTGTAAGGCTGAGCACTGACTAACTAGTGAGCAGCTCTTCAGAAAACAAAACAAAACAAAACAAAATAAAACAAACCTCCAAAAAACCCCAGGGGTCCTGCTGGACAACAAATCGAACATGAGTCAACAAGTCTCCACAGCTGTGGAGAAGAAAACCAACTGGATGCTGGACAGTGCCAGCAAAAGCATAGTCAGCAGATAAAAGGAAATGATCAGTTCCCTCTAGTTAGAACTCACAAAGTCACATCTGGAATACTGTGTCCAGTTTTGGGCCTTCCTGTACAAGAGAGAGGTCAGCAAAGTAGAGTGAGTCCTGCGGAGGGCCACTAAAATGACTGGGGGATGGAGCACATAACAAACAAGGAGAAGCTTAGGCTACTATGTTTGTTCAGCCTGGAGAAAGGAAGGCTCAGACCTAATTGTAGTTTCCCACTACTATATGTTGAGGGAAGAGAGTTATAGAGAAAACAGAGTCAGACTCTTTGCAGAGGTACAAAGTGAAAGGAAAAGAGGTAAATGCCACCAGCAGCAATGAGGAAAATCCTGACCAGAGAGAATGATCAGGTTGCCCACAGAGACTGTGGAATCTCCTTCTCTGGAGACATTCAAAGCCTGCCTGGATGCAATCCTGTCTAACATGTTCTAGGTGACCCTGCTTGAGCAGGGGCGTGGGACTAGGTGATCTCCAGAGGTCCCTTCTAACCACATAGATTCTGTGATTCTGTGATCCTCCTCCACACGCTTACCTCTATTCTGCACGCCTCCTGAGAGTGTGCAACACTGGCACAGGTACCCAGAGAAGCTGTGAAATATCCATCCCTGGAGATACTCTAAATTCACTTGTACATGGGCCTGAGAAACCAGATCTAGTTTTGAAACTGAGTCTGCTGTTGGCAGGGGTTTGGAACAGAGATTTCCAAAGGTTTCTTCCAGTATAAATCTTTGTAGGGTATCTAAGCACCTAAGAAGTTAAAAAAGCTTAGAACAGGATAGTGCCTTATAGACATAGCTTAGAGCATGAACAGATGTGGAATTGCAAGGTCTCCACAGAGCTTTGGCAGAGGCTGTGGCTCCATCTCCTGGAAGGACATGAGGAGATAACACTGCCATACAGTCCAATATATGCCCCTTTGAGCTGGCCATATCAGGTTATCAATACAAAATGGCAGCGCATTTCCTAACCTCTCTAACATTATTTATAAGCATTTGGTGAGCCCTGGAAAGCTTTATGTGCAGAGCAGGCTATCTCCTATTTCTGCTACAACATGGAACATAGGAGCAGACAGAACAGAAAGTAGAAGAAAACACAATTAACTAGAGATAGTGAAGTAGAATCAGGAATGCTGCTGTAATTAATGGGGAATTATTCATGTGACTACACAGAGGAGGAGGAGGCAGGTATGGATATGCAAGGATGAGGCTTTATTCCCCTCATTCCTCCCTTTACTCCCCTCATTCCAGCACATCGCATCATGACAGCTGTTCTGATTGCCCAAGCCTTTTCCTCTGTCTCCTATTTAGTCTGTCCCTTGCAGTGATCTACAGGACTGCATCAATGTCATTCAGGCCATCTCTAGTTAGATATGATTATCCCATTGAAAAATATTGTGAAAGGTCAAAGGCATACATGTGAGAACTAAGATATAAATACAGATTTATTTTTATGCTCAGTAGAACTTTTAAATCATGTCTAGGCAGCCTTCAAACTTGGTTGTTTGCACAAGAAATTGGAGAGAAGAGGATATTTACACTACCTGATCCCTTAGGTTCCCTACTTAAAAACAGAGAGCTTTAATCATAAGTTAATGAAAAAGAAGCACAATCTGTTTCACGTAGATGTACTCAGGAGAATTTTCAAATGACACTTTCTTTATTTGGATTTTGGTTCGTTTCCATTGAAGGCATGAAAGCTTATCAAAAAAAGACTTTTTTTCTCCCCCCCTCAACATGCAAGACAACATGCACAGCAATTTTTCTGTCTGAATCTTTAAAAGATATATCAGTCTCTTGACTCCAGATTTAACTCTTGTTCATGCAGCCTTCCTCCTTCTTCTTACTATTGAAAAATAAATCTGTTGGAAAAAAAGAACTTCCGTGACTGGGACAGTAAACTGCAGACTTTCCAAAAGCTCTTAATTTTGAATATGGCAAGACCACTTCTATATATCCAGTGAGTTGCAAGAGTCTTAAGCTTATAGGCTTGAGCAAATAAAACATAGAATCATGTATGTATTTATTAGAATGTACCTCTGGAAGTCTCTGCTCTTTGAACTACTCAAAGGCAAACCACCAACCAACACTAGATTAGATCAGTCATGACTTTGCCTTTCTGAATATTGAAGACCTCCAAGGAGCCTGTGATGCAGAAACTCTTGA
Source organism: Rhea pennata (assembly GCF_028389875.1). Taxonomy (NCBI): domain Eukaryota; kingdom Metazoa; phylum Chordata; class Aves; order Rheiformes; family Rheidae; genus Rhea; species Rhea pennata. The sequence goes on along the minus strand of NC_084663.1, from coordinate 82,960,063 downwards.
AAATCATCATCTAATATTAACTCGTCCTGCAGGAGGTAGCTTTGCAGGAATCTGTGACTGAAGAAGTGCCTGCTATTACAGAAATAAAGATGAATTGCTTACTTGCTTTTAAAATGAATTATTATTCCTCTGTAACTGTACACAATGCTATATTTTGATGGTTTAAGTCAGATCTACATCTGGCACCTGTACTTCTAAAAAAGATTAAAAGGTTTTTGATCCATTAGTCCTTAGGATAATCAGATCTTCAATGGAGATCAGTAGAAACCAGAACATAGAGAACTGGTTAGAGTGTTTAATGACTGGCTCAGATTATTTCCTGTCTTTTGAAAGCCCCAAATCTAAAAGCTAAGCTATTTTGCCGAATATATAAATATGCCAATGTGGTTATATTATATTATAGAATCATAGAATCAGTAAAGTTGGAAGGGAGTTCCTGCAGAGCACCTCTCCTCATTGACTCTTCTATCATCTCTATCATTTGTCGTCGATGCTCTACAGGAACCTTGGATTGCTTGTGCACTTCTGTGTTGCTCTTCCAGCAGATACCAGGTTAGTTCCAGTGCCCCACAAGGACCAGGGCCTTGTGAATGTGAGGCTATTTCCAGCTGTCTGTAGAAGGCCTCATCTGCTTCTTCCTGATCAGGTAGCCTGTAGCAAACACCCACAACAGTCTCAGCCAAGTTAGTCTGCCCCTTAATGCTTACCAACAAGCGCTCAGTTAGCCCACTGACCACACCCAGGCAGAGCACCATGCATTGCAACTACTCTCATGTAAAAGGTGACACTCCCTCCTCTAATAACAGGAGAAAAATATTACTGACTTGCGGAGAATTTCAGAGAGCTACTGGATTTTTATTCAGAGGAATAAAATGCTGCAGTCAGCATTCCTCCTGAAGAAGAGCAGTCATAGAATCATAGAATCAGTAAGGTTGGAAGAGACCTCTGCAGATCATCTAGTCCAACCTAGACGCACGGTAGACAGGGTTGCATCCAGGCGGGCCTTGAAGATCTCCAGAGAAGGAGACTCCACAACCTCTCTGGGCAACCTCTTCCAGTGCTCCATCACTCTCACAGTAAAGAAATTCCCTGTCACATTCAGGTGGAACTTCCTGTGGTTCAGTTTCTGTCCATTGTCTGTTGTCCTGTCACATGGGACAACTGAAAAGAGTTTGTCCCTGTCCCCTTGACACCCTCCCTTCACACACTTGTACACATTGATAAGATCCCCCCTCAGTCTTCTCTTCCCCAGGCTAAACAGGTCCACCTCTCACAGCCTTTCTTCATACGGCAGGTGCCCCAGTCCTCTGATCATCTTTGCAGCCCTACGCTGGACTCTCTCCAGGAACTCCATGTCTCTCTTGGACTGGGGAGCCCAGAACTGGATACAGTACTCCAGATGAGGCCTCAGCAGGGCTGAGTAGAGGGACAGGATCACCTCCCTCGACCTGCTGGCAACACTCGTCCTAATGCACCCCAGGATACCATTAGCCTTCCTGGCCACAACGGCACATTGCTGGCTCATAGTCAACTTGTTGTCCACCAGCACTCCCAGGTCCTTCTCTGCAGAGCTGTTTTCCAGCAGTGCAGCCCCCAGCCTGTACTGGTGCCTAGGGTTATTCCTCTCTAGGTGCAGGACTCTGCACTTGCCCTTGTTGAACCTCAGGAGGTTCCTCTCCGCCCAACTCTCCAGCCTGTCCAGGTCTCTGAATGGCAGCACAGCCCTCAGATGTATCAGCCACTCCTCCCAGATTGGTATCATCAGCAAACTTGCTGAGGAGGCACTTTGTCCCCTCATCCACATCACTGATGAAAAAACTGAACAAGATGGGACATCCAGGAGGAGCTGTTCCATCACCTTTCCAGGGATGGAGGTGAGGCTGACTAGTCTGGAGTTGCCTGGGTCCTCCTTCTTGTCCTTTTTGAAGACTGGAGTGACATTGACTTTCTTCCAGTCCTCAGGCACCTCTCCTGTTCTCCATGACCTTTCAAAGATGATGGAGAGCGGCATGGCAGCAGCATCCGCCAGCTCCCTCAGTACCTGTGGGTGCATCCTGTCTAGACTTCATGCCCTTACTCTCCCACTGTGTGGTCTGTAGCTCCATGTGATGCTTGTGGGATGTCTATAAAGTGGAGTAGGAAGAGCCTTATACTGTTTTTTTTAATTTGTTTCCATATGTATGCACAGAATATGAAGCCATTCAATGCAACAAAGGCCTCTAAGGAGTCGCCATATGGCCAGTCTCATCTGGGACTTCCAGATGAATGCAGTGCAAATGATCCAAATGTTGTATGCTGTCCTAAGATTTCAGATTCTTACTACCCCTAGTGCAATTCCATTGCTATTACATACTGTTTGGTACAGTGTATTAAGTATAGCAGTGTGAGATAGGAGAACGTTGTCAGCCTAACTTGGAGCTGCAGACAGGTCACAGAAACACAGAACAGTTGAGGTTGGAAGGGACCTCTGGGGATCATCTAGTCCAACCCCCCTGCTCAAAAAGGGCCACCTACAGCACATTGCACAGGACCCTGTCCAGACAGCCGTTGAATATCTCTAAGACTCCACAATGCAACCTATTCCTGTGCTCAGGCATCCTCAGAGTAAAGAATTTTTTCCTTATATTCAGATAGAATTGCCTGTCTTTCCGTTTGTGCCTGTTGCTTCTTGTCCTATTACTAGGCACCACTGAGAAAAGTCTGGCCCATCCTCTTTACATCCTCCTTTCAGATACTTATCCACATTGATAAGTTCCCCTCCACAGTCTTCTCTTCTCCAGGCTGAAGAGTCTCAGCTCTCTCAGCCTTCCCTTCTTTAAGAGATGCTCTTAAAGAAGAAGCCTTCTTCTACTAAGAAGGCTTGGTAGCCTTCTGTTGGACTGGCTACATTAGCTCCGTGCCTGTCTTGTATTGGGGAGCCCAGAAATGAACATAGCACTCTAGATGCAGCCTCACCAGGGCTGAGTAGAGGGGAAGGAGTACCTCCAGTGTTAGCTGAGAAATTTTAAGTATCCAGGGTGAGGCATATGCAGTGGTAAATTTGAGCTTACAAGAAAAAATTGTCTTGACCTTAGGGCTGTGACTCAGATGATCTGGTGCAGTCTGTCTCTGTTGCAGATTCACTCCATCAACGAATTCTTCCACGTCACTGAGCCCTATCTACAAGGAGAATTAGGCAGCTAATTTCCATCAGGAAATCCCCCATGGGAGCTGGGTACCTAAACTCCTTTGCTTTAGAAGTTTGAGAGCACTTTAAGGTATGGTAGTCTACTTAAAGGTGTTAGGAGTTGCCAAATTTGACAGAGGAAAGGATGCCTACACAGCTCCATGTCCTCAGGTCCAGCCAGTAGTGACGCTGAGCATGTATTACCAATAGGTGCACGAGCATACATACGTATAAAACATATATATGTATATACATGGCCATCTATATAAATCTACACAGACAGAACACATAGCACTTGTGCAAATGCAAATAGCTCAGTCTTGTCCTGTTCCTCTCTGTGGCTGCTTAGGCTGAAAGGCTGCTAGAGGAAAACATGTACGCATATAAGTACATACATACAATATGGTTCCCTCTAGTAACTGGTCTTAGACATCCAGTATACACTGGCTGGCCCCTGGATCCCCAGGTCTTCTTGGCTGCTGGCACCAGGTCATGCAGACTGCTGAGGACTGCAGCCCCACTCTGGTTGCTGGTATTCAGATCTACACACACACACACTCATTACAGATCCCTGATTGTAGACATTCAGTCTACCCAGTGCCCTACCACTGGTCTTCCAGTTGCCTCAGGCACAGAGATGCCTATATGCGAATAAGGTTCTCTGGTAGTGGGTCAAGACTTATGACCTTCCCAGTAGCTGACCCTCAGATCTCCTGGTCTCTCCAACACCTGACTTGGACTCCTGTTTCCTTTCACCTGACTTTCAGATCCTGCTGTTCTTCCCACTATCTCGCGTAGATTATAGCTACTACAGTACTTGGCTCCCAGGCCTGTTATGCCACACTCTGGCTAGTCTGGCTTGATGTTCACTAGCTGTTATACACTAACATACTCACCCTCACAGTAGGCACCCACTCCAGTCTCCCTGTTTGCTGGCACCTCAGCCTCATGGACCCCTGTGACTTGTGATCCCCTTTTCAGGGGCTGGCACTTAAATCTCCATAAATAGAGAGGCACACAGAATAGAGAGTCCTCTCATCCAGGAAAACTGTTAGAAATGAATTTTAATGAGGACAGACTCATTAAAAAACAAAACAGACTGTGGTGATCAGCTGCAAAGTATGGCCAGACAAGAGTACTCACCAGCAACCTGTTTACATACTATTGGCCCCTTTCATACCCTTTTCTGTCTGTTTTCTCTTGTGTGTTCCTCTCCAAACCACCTTGATCCCTCCCTTTTTCCACCTTTGAATCTTTCCTTAAATTACTCAGAATAAGTCTTGTACAATCCCCAAATGCTCTCCTTGACATCCTATAATAAGACTGTAGACAGTAGGCCTCTCAGTCAGTAAGCTGCAGACAGTTTCTCTAGTTGACTCATGTTGATTATCTCACATCTTGACAGCAGGGCTAATATCACATGGAGGAATTGGGTCAACAAGCTCAGATTGGTGATTAGGGATTCCCCACCTGTCATTGTTCCTCTGTGTTCCTTTGTGTTTATGGAAATGAGCCTTAAATCATGTAACTCAAAGAAAGGTTTATATTGTGTTTGCATTATCGACAAAGAGCAGAAGCAGTTCCACTGTTCTTTTCTTTTTTTTTTCCAAAATAGAAGAAACCTTGAGCATTTACTTATATTTAATGCCTCTGACAAAGAGCTCTCACTCTACCTAGATTAAACTTACTTGCAGTTTTTGCCCATCATACCTGTGATAGACTTTGAGATACCATTCATATAGCACATGGCCAGGAGGTGCGGCTAGATAAAATCAAATGATTGGGAGAACATACAGCATAATAGAAGTTTCAGGAAGCTCTTGTTGGCACAGAAGAGAAAAGAATTGTGAAGGCTGATTATAAGAAACAGTCAAGAAAAGCAATGAAAGGAGGTGCTTCCTCCAGCTGCATTTTGGTGCATTCCCATGAGCACAGTAAGTCTTGTGAGAATTGGCTGGGTGCAATACCACTCTATACTGATACTGTTACTTGCAGCATTCTGCACTCACCTGTGTAAGCTTGTAAGGCAACATACTAAACACAAAAATCATTTACATGGTAGACTCAGGTATACTGCTAAAGCAGGAAGTATCTGCAAATATAGAAAAGCTCTCTGTGGGTGTAGTCAGAGAATATTGGAGAAGGCAGCTCAAAAACATTGTCTGCCCTCTCAAATATTGAGCAGTATACTGCCTAGATAATGGATGCTGTCCATAGCCATGTTTTCCTTTCTTACTCAAGAATTCTTAGTGTTATATTGTCCATGTTTTGATCAGTGTCATTGTGATGGAAGGGTTAAATCCATCTTTATAAGACCAAAAAGGGTGGGGAATTTGAGCCTCTTAGGCAAGAGGTGGGTAAGCTGCATCTTCTTCCACAAGGCAAATGGAGGCAGTGACTAGGATATAGAAATACTTTCACTCCCACAGTGCAAAACAGTCTACTAGCTGGCATTTCTTTTCCATTTCATCCTATACCCTCAAGGACTTGGTGAAATCATGTTTTTGACACATTTTAAATCTGCAGGGACTACTGTGCTATCAATGTTTACTGCAGGTAGGATGCAGGAGGGTCTCCCTGTTTTCAGATCATTCAAGACCCACCTAGCCCAAACTTTTGTTCTATACCTGTGACAGATCACAGAATCACAGAATGGTTGAGGCTGGAAGGGACCTCTGGAGTTCATCTAGTCCAAGCCCCCTGCTCAAGCAGGGTTACCTAGAGCATGTTAGACAGGATCACGGCCAGGCGGGCTTTGAATATCTTCAGAGAAGGAGACTCAACAGTCTCTCTGGGCAACCTCTTCCAGTGCTCCGTCATTCTCATGGTAAAGAGGTTTTTTCTTATATTCAGGTGGAACTTCCTGTGGTTTGGTTTTTTCCCATTGCCTCTTGTCCTGTCACTTGGCACCACTGAAGAGTCCAGCCCCACCCTCTTGACACCCTCCCTCCAGGTATTTATAGACATTGGTAAGATCCCTCTCAGTCTTCTCTTCTCCAGGTTAAACAGGCCCAGTTCTTGCAGCTGTTCCTAATAGGAGAGATGCTCCAGCCCTCTGATCATCTTTGTAGCCATGCGTTGAACTCTCTCCAGTAGTTTCATGTCCCTCTTGTCCTGGAGAGCCCAGAACTGGATCCAGTACTCCAGATGTGGCTGCAGCAGGGCTGAGTAGAGCAGCAGGATCACCTCCCTTGACCTGCTGACGACACTGTTAGTAATGCACCCCAGGAGACCATTGGCCTTCTTGTCTACAGGGGCATATTGCTGGCTCGTAGTCAACTTGTCATCCACCAGCACTCCCAGGTCTTTCTCTGCAGAGCTGCTCTCCAGAAGGTCAGCCCCAGCCTGTACTGGTACATGGGGTTATTCCTCACTAAGTGCGAGTGTGTGTGTGTTTGTGTGTTTTATCTAAAAGAATGGATACTCATGACTAAACTATTGTGAGTGGATTTCCTATAGGATATGCTTAACGTATGAGGATAACATCAGGTTCAGATTTCTTTAACATCCCATTTGGGTTATCTTCTTATTTTTGTACCTTCCTCATGACAGCCAGGAGTCTTATTCTGTTCCTATGAAGAAAATACAAAGTTAAACTGCTGCTTAGAAATCTACATTTGTATTTTGTCAGGTAGAAAAATAATCTGGATATTGCTATGTATGTGATATCATGGCAAGTATTAAACAATTTAGGCTAATACATTAATAATGCATTTATATGAGCTTTACTGTCACTTCAACTGGGTATGTTATATATAAAACCTATTTTTCCCCTCACCACCATTACAACACAGTGTTCCTTCCCTTCTCAGACTTGGTCAAGAAAGTTATGTCAGGAATAGAAATAAATTATATAAGGCTGTATGTTGGCCGTCTGACAATCTTGTATCTTCCCAGTAGGCACAATACTAACTTTATCCCAGCACAGTGCTCTGGCTAACATGAGTCATCTGATAACCTCCTTATTGTGCATTGACCTTAACCTTGGACAAAAATAAACATAAATTAAATTACAAACCTATATTTGGTACTCTCACACTCTCTTTTTTGTATCTGAAATTCTGAGAAGGGTGACAGACTTGGAGGCTTCACTTTCCTTCTATTCAGCTGTTGTGAAATGGGAGCTGAGTCTCAAAATATATTGTTGCCTTTTGTCTTTTAAAAGTAGCTTGTGGGCCTAATCCTATTTTCACCCAGTTCAGCACTTATGTTGCTCTATTTACTTCAGGTGAATTACATCTGACTGATGCTGGCATAAGTGTGAGCAGGATGGAGTCCAGCTGTCCTTTGTTGGATGTGAAAAATTGCCTTTTTCTCTGAAAGCAGGACCTTGCTTCTAATGTTTAACTGTTTGACTTTTCCTCTGATTGTGTTAATGGATGAGAATGAGCTCTATAGTTTTAGGGGAGGGTGTTTATGGTATTTTACCATTCTCCCTGCCTGAAAGACACATGTAAGTTAGAATCTCCAAGAGGAGAATGTGGCAGTCTTTGGGGGATTTGGGGCAGACTTTTTGATAGGCTCTTGTCTGAAACAAATCCATTTTGAAGATACAGCTCCCTATCCCTTTTCTGCTCTCCAGCTAGAGGTCTCCCTGTTCAGCATTGCTTTTGAGAACTGCCAGCTGAGCAGGTGTCTGCTACATGATACAGAGTGAAGCCACGCTACTGCACGTGACTGTAGGCTTATTTAGAGCACTGAACTGAGACAAAGACAACTTCAGCTCTGGTGCTCACTGACTTGCTGTGAGTCCTTGGGAAGTAGCTCAGCTTGCTAGATCTTTTCTTCATCTATAAAATGGGGATCTTCACTAAGGCTGGCCTGTTCTAAAGCTGTGTGATTTTAGGGGGAATATATATTTTTGGTAGTTTGTCTGAAGAAGATAACAGTGGGCTGACTTACAGATAATACTAGTATCCCTCTCACTGATCTGGTCTTTTTGAGGAAATTTTAGAAAAAAAATATATATCTCAGGCTCTGGAGCCATTCAGTTCTGGTTTCTTCTGACGTATATGTTTGAAACCTTGCACTGAATAGCGGATGTGAACTCACATTATTCGAAAGACCTGCGAGCTGCTTGCTTTAAGGCAAGCCATGCACCCTTCATTGTTTTTACTGAGTGTTTGTCACGTGGGACTGTTTTTGCTCTCCAGTATCTGAAGCTACTAAAGCAGGAAAATAATTAATGAAGAAAGAACAGAAAATATATTACTTTTTAACATGCATTTTCAAGTACCTTGTGCACAGGCTCCTTAAATGGTTCAAAAATATTTTCACACATAAATTTACAAGGATGCCTATTTCTATGACCAGAGAATAATCCTATAAATAAACGCAGGCCTACAACCAAATACGTGCATGCAAACATGCATGCATATACTTAGAGACTTGTACAAATCCTATAATTATTTGGTCTTAATAACAAATCCTACAATAATTTGGCCTGATTATCTGGACAGTGTAGAGCTGAATCTAACAATATTTCTAAAGGTAATACCAAAATTTTGGGTGAAAGACATTACTGACACATGGGATAATTCTTAAAAGACCCTTCAGAAATAGGGACTTGCAGACAGTTCTAGCAAACTTTCAGTGCTAAATCTGAGTTGACTGAGTTTAACATAGGAAGAGAAGATGGTTATGTTCTGAAAAAGAGCCTACTCACTTAATTTGTACTTGAACTATGCTGGAATGAAAGAATCCTTTCATATGAAATATTCAAACTCAATAAAAACTTTTATTTTACATGAATCCTGACATACTCATCTCCTGTCACTTTACTAGTAAAATGTTTCCCTCCTTTAGAACTCTGTCAGAGAATCCTTGTACTTAGAAGAATGTTCTCTTTAATGTCAATCAGTTTTGGAGGATTTGTGCATTTCAGTTTCAAAAAATGATTAATGATTCAGAAATGTATTCATTTTGAATGTTGAAAGTAAGAGGCCTTAAAGAGTGTGGTCTTTAGAAATGAAAAAACCTGTTTTGAAAATTTGACCTTCTTTTCCAATGTGTACCAAAAAAGCAAAGTAAACAAAGGCAACAGTTGTTTTTGGAGATGTACTAATGAGCTCCTGCATAAGTTCTTCAGTTACTTTGGGAAATAAGGTTCTTTATGTCTGGGATAAGAACTTGAACTTGAGACTCTTGAGTGTTGTAGGTCTGTAGTAAGTATAGAAGGAAAACGTAAGTTCCTTTGTTTTTCCTGAGTAGGCATTTGTATGATTCTTGAAAAATCAATGAGATATAGTGCTTGGAAGCCCTTAAGGAATTCCCTAATGTGGTTCTGCTTTTGCAGTTAATGGCAACCACTTGGGAACAGCAGAGAAAGAAATGCACTTTGTGATGATTCCTACCTTTTCTTCTTCACCCATTTATCTGAACTGCAGTATTAGTCTCTGCCTCTTTTATGTGCAATACACTCATCATTATGATCTTGCAGCACACTAATTCTGTTCCTCAGAAGTGTTTAGGTCTTCAATAAGACCTTATTATGAATGCTCCCTTTCATAACACCCTTGAAAACAAAGGCTGCTGTGGCTGAGCTCTGGAGAAAGCCCCGACTGGTCAGGGGGCTTTAAATAACTGTGCATCTAGGTTATATTTTTTGTTCAAATTTGTGTCTGATAAAAGAGCCTAGTCCATTAGCTCTGATCCAGGATCAAAATCTGCACAGATAGGTTATCATCTTGACAGTGGCTGAACAGAATCTTCCCAGTGCTCTGTGGGCCAGTTTGATCTCAGTTATCCTAATGTTGACTCACAATAATACTGATGGTTACACTGAATTTCTGCTTGTTTACCCAAGGATAATCAATATCACTTATTAAGAACCTGAATGATTCTGTACTGGACCCTCCTTTACTTGTCTTCCTGAGCATCAAAAACGGTGATAAGACACCCTTGAGGGCTGGGAATTACATTTTAAACAGGGTTTATTGGGAATCTTCTGTTAGAGCAGTTTTACAATGACAAATGCATTTTGCCAAAGGCTGAAGTTTTATAGGCAGAAAGCTTTTTTATTTCCTCCCACCTTCCTATAGGATGAGTGAAGTAAAGAATCCTTGGCTGCCTGCTCAGAAAGTTCCAGCTTCAGTGGAACAGTGAAATTCAAAATCACTTCTCAAGTGGCTGGTGGCATAACACCAACCTCTCCACCTGCTCTTTTTAGTAGCCATTCACAGAATCACAGAATAGTTGAGGTTGGTAAGGACCTCTGAAGATCATTTAGTCTAACCCCCATGCTCAAGCAAGGTCACCTGGAACACATTGCACAGGATCATATCCAGGTGGGTTTGAGTATCTCCAGGGAAGGAGAATCCACAGCCTCCCTGGTGGGAGTGGTCCACTGCTCTGTCACTTTCACAATAAAGAAGTTCTTCCTCATATTCAGGTGGAACTTCCTGTGGTTCAGTTTGTGCCCATTGCCTCTTGTTTTGTCGCTTGGCACCACTGCAAAGAGTCCAGCCTCATCCTCTTGACACCCTCCATTCAGGTATTTGTAGACATTAAGATCTCCTCTCAGTCTTCTCTTCTCCAGGTTAAACAGGTCCAGTTCTCAGCCTTTCCTCTTAAGAGAGATGCTCCAGTCCTCTGATCATCTTTGTAGCCCTTCATTCTGGCAGCCAGGGACCGGGAAGGAGAAGAAGAAGAGAGGCACAGAGGCCAGTGCAAGGTTTCAAACATATACGTCAAAAGAACTCCTGCGAAATTCTCTTTTCTCTAGAAGCAGCCATGGAAAATGGGGGAAGAAGAAAAGAGAAAAGGACATAAACTCCTTATTGACATGCAGTTATGCAAAATTTTCCCCAGTGCATTTCTGAAGCAGAGAACTAAGAAAAAGCAGAGGCCAGGCTCATGGTGTTTCTGGAGTTATGATTTGGCTGGATCTAAAAGATCAGATGGGTTCATCTGACATGAGGCAGGAGTAGTCTTGTGCAGCTTGACTTTGCCTGTTGCTGCAGTGCTCTTCCTCAGCTAGTACCATCTACGATTTTCTGCATAACTCAGGAAGAAACAGCAGATGAGACATCTCCTTATAGCACTGTAAGGCACGGCAACTGATATCTCTATTAGTATAAACTGGATAGCCTTACACATGATTGAAATAACATTGGAAGCAAATCATTTTAATGGGTTTTCAAAGCACTGCTGTCCTAATAAAACAGGCAGAGGAATGAATCTCAGGTCAGTATTGCTCATAGTAGATGTCAAGGAGACTGGAGAGAAAGCAGTCCTGTTTCAGAATGTGTAAATGCATTACCTTGTACAAATGTCTGCTAAGGGACCCCTCCTGAGTAGAAAACAGTCTGATCTATACCATGTTCATTTGGGATGTGGATATACCTGCTTGGTAGAAAGCAGTGGTTGACTATAAAAAGACTGTGCAGGAGCCCTCCTTAGAAGGCTGTGGGGATCTTTTTCTTGTTTAACCTTCCTCTCACATGGTTTGAGGTGCCTCCACTGAGCATTCTACTAGACTACAAGGGTCCTTGTGGCCTTGGCATCAGGTGTTGCAATTATCTCAGTATCTTTGTCCACAGATTTATTGTTCACTTTGGGCTCACAAAAATAGACTGGATTCTTAAGACTCCATTCCAATAATCAGCTCTGATGACAGCTCAAAATGCTTTACAAAATGAAACACAGTTAAAGCTATTTCTGTCCTGAGCTGATTTGTTTTTTTTTTCTATTCTTAAATATTAATAGCAATGTCTCTACAAAAGATCTGAAATTCAGAATTCCACATCCACCAGCCATTTAGTCAAAGCGTTCCTCAAATTAGGTGCCATTTATGCTAAAGGAGAGCTTCTCAGCTGAGTAAAAACTGCAGGATCAGGATCACTATTATGTGGAATGGTTCCCTTGGGAAAAATCCTAGAGAATCTACTCCTCGGAAACTACTGGAAATGAGGGGGATTTTGTTTGTTTTTAAAAGCCTGAAATACTTGATTTATTTTCAGATGTCTGGCAATTTATCTAGCTGCTTTAGGGATATTTAAGCTTTCTGTACAATCAAGTGAGGTTGCTTGTTTTTCATCCAATATCAAGATGTCACAATAGTTTTGATCACACAGACCTGACAGTTAAGCAGTTTGCTTAATTGGCACTGGCTTAATTGGAGTCACATTTGGAAATACTTATTTCTCAGGGTTTGGCTGATCTACTGTACAAATAGGATGTAACAGAAAAAGTTTAGGAGATTATATTTTTGTAAAGAAACTCTACTTCCTAAAAATCAGGGGCTACTGAATCCAGAGTTTTAGAAAAAGTCAATGTATCACGATGTGAGCAAACGAAATTGAAATGTGCATTTTTCAGGGTAGTGTAATTGAAATACAGCAGCTCTCCATGATACAAGTTAAAAGCAACTTCCATGACAAATTTAAGACTCCTCTTAATTTTTTTATCAAATAATTTAAGGATTTTTCCACAGTGACCTTTTGACTCCAGTAAGAGCAAAATCTGGAATGGAAGAAATTCTATTCTGAGCAGGAATCTTGCTGAAAAGCTATGGGAGAGACTTTATACATTTTTCATAGAAAGTAATAAAATATTTATTCCTTTTAGTGTCTTAGATGAATATTATAAAAAAATCAGAACTGAGGCAAAAGAACAGCATTACTTAGCCACAGCCTCTTCGTTACTTGTTATTAAAAAGATGTTTGATATTTTCTAGAGGAAAAAGGACTTTTGTAGTTCTGGTTATTAGACTGCAAAAATTAAAATCTATTCAGTCTTGGGAGAGAGAATAGGTGTTGTAAGAAGATTTGCCCTCCTTTCTTTCCCCTGTCTTTTAAAGAAACAAGAATCAGCATTATAAGAAAAGGTTTTGTTTGACACTTTTATGAACACATTCCTTGTGCTAGAATAGCACTTTTCAAGATAGCTCATCAGAAAAAGCTTCATGAAAGTTAGGGCCCAACTCCTTGGTCACTGACATGCTGAGATAGCTTTACTCCCTTTGAATAATCCCAAAGAGGTTAGCAGGATTCCGTAAGCCAATTAAAGTTGCTTACATGGCTATCCCTAGGGATAATACCCAGGTTACTATATATGGCTTCTCATGAGTACAAGACTGTGTAATATTTGCCTGTTGCAGCAATCATCCATTGGATGTTGACATGTTCATAGTGAGCTCTGATCTAGCAAGGACATACAACTTCATCTGCATGTATATCTCATCAAACTTTGAAGGATGATATAAGAAAGTCTATTTTTTATTTGCAGACAGCTTTTGTCTGTTCAAGATTTTTTCTTTTTTCTTTCTTTCTTTCTTTCTTTTCTTTTCTTTTCTTTTTTTCTTTTAAAGTGTGGTGCTGCTGCTATTCCTCCTCACTTCAGAATGTATCTGGGGAGCTGAGTCTTGGTTTGGCAGACATTAGGAAACTGTTGGATGTAAGTGAATAGGACAGCTCTACTATGAGAGCTGTCATGGGAAAGTGTATGATTCATTGCTTTAAGCATTACAGAGCTCAAACACTAGGTACATCTCTACAGTTTGGCACCAGAATTAGTAGAGGTTGTTTTTTCCCTTTACTCTTGTTTATCCTGAAACACTTCCTCCCCTTTTAAACAACCTTTGCTGAATGCCTCTAACTGATCATATTCCAGTCAGATAATTGGGTACTGTCCGGTAGACATGGTCTGCAAGATCTTGGAGCTTAGAAAATATACCCTTCCCTTGGAACTCCTTTTTCTCTAGGAAGTTTCATAATAAAGTTATCTCAGATCAGCTTCACAGATTACTGATATGGCTTTACTATTCCTAATGCTTAAACTTGTGATTCTGCCAACCTCCAAGTCTTGAAAATCCCTAATATTGGAAGACATATATCAGAAAGATTTGTAGTGTAGCTCTCTACTTCCATTGCTGTGTAACATAATTTTCAAGATTCAATATACTGTAGGAAAATAGTGTTATACAGCGTGAGGAAAGGGTGACAGTTTCGTTTTCTTTGTACTGCACATTTAAGCACGAGTGGCTGCTTATGAGATGGGGTTACTGTGGACTTTTATTGTGGAGATGGATACATTTCTTTTTCTGTATATATTTATTTATTTATTGCTAAATTGTTGAATGATAGGTTCATGTAGTTTGGAATTGACCTCCAGGGGTCATGTAGTCCAATTTCTTGTTGAAAGATAGTCCAGTTACATCAAGTAGCCTTGTCCAGTCAAAGCTAAAATCTCCAGGGACAGAGATTCCACAGCCTCTCTGGGCATGTGTTCCACTGTTTGATCATCCTCACAGTGATTTTTTTTTCCTGATACCAATTTGAAATTTCCCATGTTCTTACTTACATCCATTACTTCTTGGCCTTCCGCAGCGCATGTCCAAAAAGAGGTTGTCTTCTTCCTCTTTGTACTTTTCCACTAGTTGGAGTCATCAATAAGATCTCGAGTCTTCTCCTCTCCAGGTTGAACAAACTCCACTCCCTCAGCCTCCCCTTCTACATTATGTGCTCCAGTCCTCTCACCATCTTAGTGGCCATTCTTTGAACTCAATGTGTCAGTGTACTTCTTGTACTGGAGAACACTAAACTGGATGCAATACTCTGGCTGTGGTTTTATAATTGTCAAAGGGAGGGGGAAAACTACTCTCCTCACCCTGATCACTACTCTTTTGCTAATACATTTTGGGATGTGGCTGGTCTTCTTTGCTGCAAGGGCACACTGCTATGTAGCGTTTAATTTTTGTCCCATGAGAACTGCAGGTTCTTTTCTGCAAAAAGTTGCTTTCTCTCCAGTTCATACCAAAGCTACACTGTTGTATAGGTTCATTCCATTCCAGAGTAGGACTCTGCACTTTGCCTTCTTAATAACTAATTAATTAACTTAACAAGATTCCTGCTGGCTCATTTCTACAGACTGTCAGGGTCTCTCTGAGTAGCAGCCCTTCCTTTCAACATCTCAGCTGCTTTCTCCAAATGGTTATCATTCACAGCCTTCCTGAGGACACAATCCTTCCCATCATATAGGTTATGAATAAAGATGCTAAACATTTATTGGTCCAAATATGGATACATGTGGAACACTGCCAGTTGGCTGTCAGCTGTATTTTGTACTTCTGATGACCACTGCCTAAGTCTGATGATCCAGTCAGGTTTTGACCAGTCTTATCATCCAGTCCTTATCTCGCTAGTTTGTCTGTAAGGGGATCAGGGAAGACAGTATTGCTGGTAAAACCAAGGTAAATGATATCCACTGTCCTCTTCTCCAGTGAGTCTTTTCATGACAAAAGGCAATAAGATTGGTCAGATACGATTTGTCTTTGGCTGCTACTAATCACTTTGTCCTTCATGTGGCTAGAAATGGCTTCAAGCAGGATTTGCTCCATAACTTTCCCAGGGACTGAGATAAAACTGACTGGCCTGCAGTTACCTGAATCTCCATTCTTGAAAATGCGTGATATGTCTGCCTTTCAGTCATCAGGAACCTCTTCCTGGTCCCCATGACCTCTGAAGGTGATATAAAGTGGCCTTTTAGTGACACTGGCTGCCTTTGTCAATACCATCAGATGCATCCTGTCTGTCTCACGGCCTTGTGTATATCTAGTTGGTTTAAGTGCTCCTGTACTCCATCCATCTTCCTCTAATGTGGGTAATGCTTCATTCCTACAGATTCTGAAACTAGGTTCAGTGTCCTGAAAGACCTGAGGTCAAGCTTTACCAGTAGCAACCAAGGCAGGAAGAAAAAAAAAATCCTCCAAAAACAATGAGTACCTGTCTTATTCTTGACATTTGCCCCGTCTCATTTAGCGATGGGATCATATATTTGTTAGCCTTCCTTTTGCTGACAATGTACTTATAGAACCAATTTCTATTGCCCTGAGATCTGAAATAGACTGGAAGCTTGTGGTTCTCCAGTAGTTTCAAAATACCCAAGAGTGAATGGAGATGTTTATTTTGAATGGATAATTGCTACCAGACGTGTTACCCTCACTTTACCAATAGTCCTCTGCAGTTTTTTTTATCGAGCTCCTCTGCAATGTCCCACTGACTTTCAGCAGTTTTCATCCAAGGAAAGAGATGGTTCATGCTGCAAGGTTGGTGCTTACATCTGTTTCTTATTATTTGCTTCATATGCAAAGATCATCTTGTTGTTCCAATAGTCAAGAGGAGGGGAAGTGATTTCTTTATAGCAATTCAGATGGGAGTACACAGTGTGTGTACTATTCTTTGTATATTCAGTTCCTCTGCTGGGGTTTAATTGGATTTAGTGTCTGTTTAGTTTAAAGTCAATGAAAAAAGTCATGCAATATTGTCACTAAATACCATGACCATGCTACTCCTATCTTAAAAGAGTCTGTTCCTCCCTGTTCCTGCTAGAGGGCTTCTTGATGATCTTAAGACTGTTCAGATTGCATTTTAATGCTGACTGTCTACCTCAGAGTTGATTTGTTCTTTTGTTTTTCTTTGGAAAGCTTCTGCAAAAGCAAACAAAGACTTTATCTGACTGCCTCTGAAATAGATTTTGGGGAAAATGTTTTGTTTTGCATGTCATAAATTATTACACTCATTTTGTTGTAAAGTGCTACTACTTTTTGAGTAAAGATGAAAAATTTGTCATGGAGATTGTTCTGTGGTAATGATGTGCTTTTTGCCATTCTTGAAGAAATCTACTCAAATGTATTTCCCTACAACTTTTAGAGATTTGTCAGAGATTTGCTGCTAAAATCCCTGAGGAATTCCTCACTCTGAGAACACCAATTGTTTCTGTTTCAATGACAGGAGCAGTAGTGACTAACCAAGACCTTGGTGCTCCTGCCTTTCTAGGAATAATATGGTAGCAGATGCTAGAACTGAGTCTCTCTGAAACTCTAAATACCTGCAGGCAGGACACAGCAGTAGGAGGCTGCTTGTTTCAAATGTAGACAATGGAGTGGGATGAAGGAATAAAGAGCCTGAGATAAGAGAAGAGAAGCAATGCAAAGGATAGTGAAGAGCTACCGGTCAGGGCAGCCAAGTATGAGGTTGAGGGATACAGTATTTATATGGATAGGAGGATGATAATACCAGCTAGAAAGTATTAGAGCTACCATTGGCAGCATATGCAATCTGAGTGCAGCTGGGACTTCTAGTGACAGATTCTGTAGCCCAGACCAAAATCATCTTCCTCACTATACATTTGGAAGAACCAGCACTGCTGAAAAAGTCACTTGCACACAACTACATGACAGAAACCAAATGACACAGCATGATTTTAAAGAAGTGCTTGTCATTTTGGGCATAATTTCATTCTTTTGCATGGAAGGGGTCTCTGTTGACACATTTTGAATATGAGCGACTGAGTCAATACTAAGATAAAAGGATTAGGAACAGAAGAAAGTAGAAAATGAAGTAAGATGAGAGCACTGAACTGAAAAGGCTAGAAGGGGATAAAAGGTGGGAATAGGAGAAGGAGATATGAGCAGAAGCCAAGGCATCGGATGGTAGAATAAACATAATCCTTTGGTCTTTGGGATTTGGGATTGTAGGATAGAAATAAATTAAGAGATAGAAATGGAATTATGGAGTGCAGAAGCAAAAGAGGTTGAATAGAATCAGAAGTGTAGAAAGTTGAGCTGCAGGGTGGACAACGATCTCTAGGAAGCTACATCTCTAAGAACCTGCATTTGAACCTAATATTTGTAAGTCTCAATAATTTTGAATTCTCTAGCAAATAGCTTTGAAATTCTCTGGCAAGGTGTATACCTCCACCTTCCTCTGGCGATGGGTCTGCATACTGCTGTTATCTTCAGTCTCATTTATTCAAATGAATGAGCTCACATGGCATAGGGTTGTGCTGTCAGCCTAAAAATTGTGATTTGATGACAGGCCAGAATATTTTTCATCCTGTGATAATTGGAAGAGGGTCAGAAAGAGGGAGATGCTTCATAATTTGGAAAATTATCTGAATGTGGGAAGAGACATCACCCTTGAAAGATAGGAAGGAGGGGATGGGGGTAACATAGGAGTCACAGGGCAGAGAATTGGAAAGTTCAGGATAAGATGGAGTGATCAGGAAATCCAGAAAGTCAGGAAATGGTAAGAAGTTCTGCATATGGTAGACACAAATCTAGAGACCATTTTGGGGTAGTTCAATTTTGGCATACTTATCTTGAGATACCCTTAGTTTGGATTTTCTGAGAAAATGATGCATATCTGTGATTTTGCTGCAACTGCACTGCTGAACACATCAAAACCAGCAAAAGAGAGCTAGAGGGAAACCAGAGGCATACCTGAAAGGCACACACACATTCAGAGGTACTAGATCTTGTACTCCATTGTACGTAACACATCCAGGGAACTGCTGTGCCACAGATTGGTAAGACCTGGCTTATTACCAGGTGTATTACCCCTTGAGCTTTTGGACCAGGATACGAGCCCAGAATCAGGTGTCCTGCTGTGTTAGACCCAGCAACAACTTTTGCCATAGAGCTATCAAGGTGGTTTTATGCATCTTGGAATTAGTGACCAATACGGTCTGGGGGAGAATGGGGTCATCCTTAACTCTTGAACTACAGCAATATGTCAGACTTGAGCTTGAAGGTGTAAACAAAGCCACCACTTCAGAGACAGGCTAAGCAGCACCTTTAGCTGGCACTGGTCACGGGGTTTTGGTCTCAGATGTAGCAACCAAGTCACTCTGCAGAGAATATTGTTATATTGAGGCATTGCTTACTGGAATACTGCTTCGGGATTCATTCCTTGTCCCTCCCTAGCATCTCTGGATCCTTCTCATCTTTCTTCTCCAATTTTGCTAGTTATGTACCATTGTAAGATGCTAACCCAGCCGGATCAGCATGGAGACTGAATGGTGGCAGCTGGCATAGCCTCTTAATATAGAAGTGAGGGGTGTGGCTGCACGGGGAGTATGATGTGGATGGATTTGGGAAGAGGCTGTGTGCAAAAAAGGTTTTAGCTACATGTTGCAAAGGCTTGTGGGATTGATGCCGTGCCTGAGGTGCAGCATAAGTACACAGATGGAAATACAGAAACTTACTAAGGTCTTTCAAGAGCAAATGCAGAGAGCATATAGCAGCCTGGGTGCCAACGGTGAGATGGCCTGCAATAGCAGCTGAGCAGAAAGGGCAGGCATGGCTGGATGGGGCTGCAGCTTGTGTAAGGCAGCTAAGCTAGCTTCAACACTGCCAGCTCAGGTCCTGTGAACAGCAGAGCTGTGGTAGTGTGGAACTTTTGCGTGGGCCACAAAATCATTTTGTGAGCCCTTACAGAGCTCCCCACTGCCTCTGCCGTGCTGTTAGCAGCGCTTGGATCTTGCTAATTCAAACGTAGTGCAGGATGAGCTGAATCACAGCAGTGATTGCAATGTAGACAAGCCCTGTATCCTCTTATAAATCTCCTGAATCTTTCCATCTCTCTCAAAAGCTGTTTTTTAAAGATTTTCTCAATAGTTAACCATGTGAATGAATAAAACATAATAATGATTCAAAGAATCTTGAGAATGAATAGTTCATCATAATAACTGAAAAAGGAATCTTGGTAAAAAACGTTTTACTATTACAAAGACAAATACTGTTTTTATTTTAATGAAAAGGTATATTCTCCATAAAGAGTCTTTTTCATGTGGTTACCATTCTATAATTATGTATAATAGAAAAGAAAAACATGTTTCCCTGTGCAAGAGCTATCTTCACATAAATGAAAAATGTATTTCCTTGTACAACAGCTACCTTCAATGCTAATGATTGAGGAAGACTTTGAGCTAAGTACCAAGCACCATATGAATTATATTCACGTCTTCCCTGAAGACAGCCCTAATGAGCTGGTCAAAATGTCCTAAACCTGAAGTAAAAGAATATTGCCAGCTTAGTTAGACAGGAATCAGGACAAGGGATAGAGAGGAGAATGTTTTGCTTCTAGATCTGTGCAGCTAAGAGATGGTGTGGGCAAAGCATACAGCTTGCAGCTAGCAAAGGCATCAGACGCTATGATAATAAAAGTCTAGTCAATAATAATTAGCATTGACACAGGACTTTCAAGAGAAAGATGCATTTTTCTCCTGGGAAGGAGGGAAGCAGCATCACCTATTAGCCCCATTTGCAGAGGGAGAAAGTGAACTACACTGAGTTTAGAATGCTTTCAGATGCCTGGTATGATGGAGAAGGAGCAAGTTACAGGTTTCCCAAGGCAAAAGGTCTGGAAGTCTGATTGTCTGTGAAACGCAGTGTTGCATTCCAGGAAGACTGAATGCTGATTGTGTGCTGGTAAACAAAAAAATGGGTAAATTCACCTGTTTGGTACCTAGCAGCAGTGGCAAACTCTATCCACCGAAATGAGAAGAGAGAAACGGTATTTACCTGTGTCTTTCCCCAGCTGCATTATTTACTGTGAGATAAGCTGTCTCCAACTGGATGGTCAGACACCACTGACAACCTCAGAGTATGGCAATAGCACTTATAAATGGAGGCGTGTGAGCCTCAGGCACGGAATGACTTGCACAAGGTCAACTAGAGCCCACAGCAGGGACAGGAACATTAGCGAGGTATCATGGGTCCAACATTTTAGTGGAGAGTACTGACCGGAGCTGGTGCCGTTTGAAACACTGTATCGGGGGTTGGCTGAAAGGGAGGAATGGGGAGCGGAGAAGGGCCTGAGGGGGGCCACCTCCTGGACGAGCTGTTGCAAGGCTTCTGGCCGGCGAGCTGCAGCCCGCCCGGGGGCCGGAGCGGGGAGGAGCACTAGTCTCAGCGCATGTCGACAGGTGTGTGTGGGTGCGTGTATCTGTCTGTAGCTGAGGGTGTCTGTGCTCACGCGTGCGAGTGTCTGTGTGTGTCTGTGTGCCTCTCCATCTGCCTCTGCGTAGCCGTGTGTGTGTGTCTGTGTGTGCGCGCTTGTGTGCGCGCCCGCGCTTGTATCTCTCCCTCTCTCTTCCTCCGCCTCCTTCTTGTGTGTGCGCGTGTGTGTGCGGCTGGGACGGCAGAGCCAGACGCGCCGAGCAGCAGCGCGCTGCCCTAGCGCGAGGCAGAGCGAGCCGGAGCCAGAGCCAAGCCGGAGCCGAGCGGGAACCGCCCGGGGCCGGCAGCAGCGAGGAGCCGTCGGGCCGGCGCGGACGCAACAGGCAGGGCGCAGGGCGCCGGGCGCGGAGTGCAGGGCGCGGGGAGGCTCGGTGGCGGCTGCCGGTCGGATGGCCGCACACGGCCTTGCTGCCTCCTGAGGTAGAGGCGCGCCGGGCTGGGCTTCCCCGCGGGCGGCGGACAGTGGGGCGGCATGCGGGCAGAGGAGACTCTGGCGCTGGCGGGTCCGCGGGTGGGCGACGGCTGCGAGAGGGAGACGGACACAATGGGAGAGGAGCGTAGCAGCGGCAGCTGCTGCAGCAGCGAGCGGCTGGTGATCAACATCTCAGGACTGCGGTTTGAGACCCAGCTGCGGACCCTCTCCATCTTCCCTGACACGTTGCTGGGTGACCCCAACCGCCGGGTGCGCTACTTTGACCCACTCCGCAATGAGTACTTCTTTGACCGGAACCGGCCCAGCTTTGATGCCATCCTCTACTACTACCAGTCTGGGGGGCGGCTCCGCCGGCCAGTCCATGTGCCCCTGGACATCTTCCTGGAGGAGATCCGCTTCTACCAGCTGGGCCAGGAAGCCATTGAGACCTTCCGGGAGGATGAGGGCTTCATACAAGAGGAGGAGAAGCCCTTGCCGCAGCATCACTTCCAGCGCCAGGTCTGGCTGCTCTTTGAGTACCCTGAGAGCTCGGGGCCAGCCCGGGCCATTGCTATTGTCTCTGTGCTGGTGATTCTCATTTCCATTGTCATCTTCTGCCTGGAGACCCTGCCTGAGTTTCGCCAGGAACCCAAGGGGGTCCAGCCTAGCTTTGGAGAGGCGGCACTGCCTAGTGATGATATGCTGCTTCTGCTGCCACTGCCACCACCAAGCGGGACCCCATCGCCCCTGCGCCCTGCTGCTGGCACTGGCCCCTTCTTCACTGACCCCTTCTTCCTCATTGAGACCCTGTGCATCATTTGGTTCTCTTTTGAGCTCCTCGTCCGCTTCTTTGCTTGCCCCAGCAAGCCCGAGTTCTCCCGCAACATCATGAACATCATTGACATTGTGGCCATCATCCCGTACTTCATCACCCTGGGCACTGAGCTGGCCCAGCAACAGCAGCAGAAGCAGCAGTCCGGAAGCAGCAGCAACAATGGGGGCCAGCAGCAAGCCATGTCCTTGGCCATCCTCCGAGTCATTCGCCTGGTTAGGGTCTTCAGGATCTTCAAGCTCTCCAGGCACTCCAAGGGGCTGCAGATCTTGGGTAAGACTCTCCAGGCCAGCATGAGAGAGCTGGGCCTGCTCATTTTCTTCCTCTTCATTGGGGTGATCCTCTTCTCCAGTGCTGTCTACTTTGCGGAGACTGATGACCCTGACTCCCTGTTTACCAGCATACCTGATGCTTTTTGGTGGGCGGTGGTGTCCATGACCACTGTGGGCTATGGGGACATGTATCCCATGACAATTGGTGGTAAGATTGTGGGCTCCTTGTGTGCCATTGCAGGCGTGCTCACTATTGCCCTACCCGTCCCTGTCATCGTGTCCAACTTCAACTACTTCTACCACCGAGAGACTGATCATGAAGAGCAGTGCCAGTACACACATGTCACCTGTGGCCAGCAGCAGTCCCCCTTCTCTGAGCCTAAGAAGGGAGACAGTAATCCGTCTCTCAGCAAATCTGAATTCCTGGAAGCAGAAGACCTGGAGTCCATGAAATATTCCAATTTCATTTCTCCGAACAACCAGGCTTATAAAGAGAAGAAAATGCTGACAGAGGTTTAATCAGTTTTGTTATCCTGAATCCAGACATAGAGCTGCAAGCTGCTGCGCAGCCGTCTTCCCACTAGCAGCTGGATCTATTCAGCATTTACATGCCACACTGTGGACTGTGATACTGTAAACAGAATGATTGTGATAATGGGCTCTCCTGTCCTAATTTGCTGTTTCTCATTACTTTGTGCCATCGGAAATGTTCTTATTTTATTCTGTGGAGTGCTAGCTATCATCCTCCACTTCCTCATGATTTCTCTTTTTGTTTTTCTGAAGACTGCTTTAATCCAATATTAATTCTGAAGGTTAACCTTTCTAGTCTACTGGCAAAAAAGTAGCCCTTGCCACCGCTTCAGCTGAAGGATTAGGCATGGAATAAACAGTTTAAGGGTCTACAAACATCTGGCTCAAGCTCTGCCCTTAGTTTCTGTGCCAGCACAGTGACCTTGGCTGCAGGATCAGTCATGCCTGCCATGCCATTGCCTTTGAATAATGGAAATGCTGTAGCCAGCATCACAGTGAGTTCTGCAGCTGTAGGGGAAAGTCAGCAGATGCCTTCTTCCTTTGCAACCCTTAGCACTCTAAAAATCCTGTGGTTTTGTGTTTTGAAAAAAAGTGCATAGATCTAAAATCTCTTAGTTGCCTGTGACCAGATATCGTATTTCGAAAGCAGATTTTAAAATCAACAGGCTTGATGATGATTCTCTGTGTTTTAAGCTTATTTCAGTCTTATTTATGTCAGTTAATTGGCATTTATAATACCAACTTAATCTTCATAGTGGTAAGTGGCTTCTGATATAAGACACATCTGAGAAAAATCATTCGTTATCTCCACAGTTTTTCTCCACACAATAGTGTCTAATGAGATGTACTTTGTGCTTCAAGTATCTAGTTCTGTATTCAGACATGTGAGAGCAATTGACTCCACTGGGTTTTTACTGAAAGTTTTGTATAGCTGAGGGAAGTTTGCATGTTGGTATAATTCTGTTGTTGAGACACCTCAGCTGCAGACAGTTGCACCTGTGCTAACTGAAGATTGCACTGGTTTAACTGGCTGCAGGCATAAATTGCCCCATGATAAGCATGTCAGCATTAGAGATATAGATCAGCAATGAACAATTTTTCCAAAGCCATCTGCACAAGCCCAACAGCGTATCTCAGATCTTTCAAGTGAGAAAAGAGCTAACCTTGATGAGATGCTTTTGTTTGATCTAGCCAGTTTTATGTATTTCTTAGACAAAAGGCACAGCAAAGTCTTTTGCATGCACTAGGTCTTTATGAGAGCAACTTATGCTAGCAACACAAAATGCATACCTTGGCCTCGCATGTGGGATTTGTCAAGGGGCCACAGTTATGCATCTTAAATGCATCTTAAATGATGTTCTAGATCATTTCATTTTTTAATCAACTCTGCCTTATACCTGAATTTAAAATGTCTCCGATGCTGCCAGTGGGTGAGAAGGGGAAATGGATGCTTTCTGATTCCACTGGTAAATTTTACAGGAGGGAAATGTCTTTTTGTCTCCTTTATCTAAATGTATATTCTGCATTCACATATGTGCATGAGTATAAAAGCAAAGGCAGCCATTAATGACTTCGCACTGTATACGTGTATTAGAGTGCATTACATATTGCAAGTGAAACATAATACATAAAATAGACATAAAGTCAAGATGCAAAATATAAAGAATGCATTTTATGTATATGTATATATTATGCTTTACAACCATAAGGCTAAGAATGCTAAAGGCATATCCTTTCATATAGTCAGAACTAGCAGGGTTATGAAATGGGATCTATTTGCATATTTCTTACCCAGCTTATTTTTGTTGCCTTGAGATCTGGCTGCAAGCCTAGAGTGCTTTTATTGTGGCTTTCCTCATCTGGGCCCTGATCACATGGTAAAGTTGTTTGTGCAGATCCGAAGCGCTGCATTTCTCCAGAGTCCCCTTGTCTTCTCAAAGGCTTTTGGATGCATGGGGATTTCCCTTGGGGTCAATGCATAACTGTAATTTTGAAACCTTTGCTTTCTGTCTCGCTGAAGTCAGTAGCAAAATGCCACTTGTCTTGGTTACTGCAGGACAGTCTGGGAGACCCATTAGTGGGATGTTGTGTGTGGCAGGAGTTTGCCTGAATAAACACAGCAGAATGCAACTTCTAGGGCCACCTCCGCAGAGATAGATAAGAACCTAATTATTCTGTGGTTCACTGGGACTGAGGCAAATGTCTAGAAGGATCTGAACCTTGAGACTCATTCTGCATCCCTTAAAGCATGTAACCAACCTCTGGATAAGTAATCCTGGTAAATCAGTGGGTCTCAGGAAGGATTTGCAAGGTGAATTTGGTGATTTTATGTAAAAAGTTGTCATGGTCTCTCAATTATTTCAGTGAAAAGCTATTGTTTTTAGCTGTGTTTCAAGTTCATGATAATGAAATCTTTTTGTGCACAAGAGAATGAGTTTTCTTCAAATTTTATGTGATTCTAGCAAAAGAACTTGCTGTTTAGGATACTCCCTTCCTAAGGGTATATCAAGACTCCTGCTATCTCCTAGCAGAAAGCTCATGTTTGGGTGGTTTTATTCTTGAGCATATCAGCTGATAAAAGTTTCCTCAAAGTAAAATATAAAAAAATGAGGTTAAGCACAAGTTCAGGAGAAGGCATGAAGCACACTGAACCTACGTCAGAAAACTGCTGTGCCTGTTTTTTCCCTTGGGCCTGACCCCATTACCCTTGCCAGGCAGGCTCCTTCCCTTCTAAGAAAAGATTGTTCTCCTGACCAGCATGACAAACAACAAAAAAAGATGTGAGACAAATTACTGATAGCATAATCACAGCATCTCTTGCAAAGATGCTCTTGTAAAGAGATCTCTTGCTCTCAGCTCTGAGATTCTAGCTGGAGTGTTTGTGGCTTTTAAGAGTCTCCAAAGACACACACGTGCCCACATACAATGCTAGTATGAAGGAACCAAACAGGCAACTTTGTGCAGTTTTTGCAATTCACATTTTCAGCACTGAAAAGAACATGTAACTGAAAATGTATAAAACGGGAATAAAGTTTGTTCCTTGGGTATTCAGTGTTAGAGCTAAGAGAAATACAAAAAACAAACAGAAGCCCAGAAATGCTAACCTAACCTAGGGGCTTCCATTTAGACATGTAGATCCCTCTCTAAAAATTTCCTGAGAAGTAGTAGAGTGAAGTCCCATTGGCTTCAATAATACTGGGGACTACTGCATTTCTAGAATTTGGCATTTTTATTACGGAGACTTTTTTTTTTTTTTTTAATGGCTGAGGTGATCTAAGAGCACATATGTCATTGACTTTATATAGAGATGGTGTCACCAAATCACATAGGTGCTTTCCAAAATCTCACCTCAGATTGTCAGCCCGTAGAACTCACTTCTGGATGTTTGAAATACAGAACTGTCTATCTTTCAAGTTATTTTCTTCTTAAGGCAGAACAAATCTTTGTGAAGCAAAGCAGGCATCTCTTGGAACTTGTTTCCATAACAACCTCCCAGACTGTTTCTCTGTACCTTGTGACTTTGGCTAAAAGCAAAAGCACTCACTGAATATTTTCAGTGCTCAGATCTGAGTACCCCATCTTTATAGCTGTTTTCTTTGCTTACTGAAGAAGATCCGATCACCTTATATCATGTACAACTGCTCTGTCCAGCTCAAAACTGACAGACTATTACCAGCACTGGAAAACAGACATGCAAATGAGAAGAAGGGAAAGGACTTTTATTTGTGTATCTTTGCACAAAGAAAGGTGGAGAGTGTGTAAAGGATTTCTGAGCCCTCACAGTCAAGGAGTTGGGGGGACACCAGGCCTCCAGATTTGGAGTCATCTGGGTACCCAGTGACAAGGAACATGAGCTAAAGCATCTCATAAAAAAACCAAACAACAACAAACAAAACACAGAAACTCCTCTTTCAATAATCTTGTTAGGAAATAAAGACTTGCTGTGAAAGAGGGTTGTTTCCTGTACCCTTTGCTGTTGTTCTGTGACCATCAGTTCCCTAAATCAGTCATTTCCCCACAGGAGGTTATGCACCAAATCAGGGCAGGGCAGAAACCATCTTGCTGGAGGTGGGGAAGGAAGGAAGAGAAGAATTTTATTGAGGACAACTTTTTTATCCACAGCTCATCACCCACATAGGAGATTGTAAGTGTGAAAGGCATGAAGAGGTTTTTTGTGGTCCTTCAAAATACACATTACTGTTGGTTCCTATGAAATTTCTAGTCTGTTCCTGTGTGGAAAATTTTTAAATTTGGGATTTTTGAGCAATTTTCTGTTTTGGCTCTACTCCTTTTGCTCCAGCTTCCATGAATAAAGATTCACTGTTATGTCAGCTGTGGAGATGAAGGTGACTGGACTTAATGTTCTCTGCGAGGCCCATCCATTCAGTGTACAAATACCCCTGTGGAGATAAAGAAGAGTGAGTATAAAGGAAATTCAGGGCAGCAAGAGGCAGGATAAGGATTTGAGTGTCTTCCATACTGTGGTGGAAAGAGCAGCATCATTCCTCAAAGCAAAGGAACAAACAGCTCCAGTATCTGCTGTTGTAGCAGAAGTAGGTAAGGTTTCTTTTTCATCTGTGAAGCTAACAACTAATGATTTCTTTCAATTAATAGGAAAGAATTTCCTAATTAAGATTTGCAGCCTGGAGGGAGAATGTGGTTCTAGGTGAAGAAGGAGAGAAAGATAATTATAAACTACAGAAATGCAATATGGGCCAGATCCTCCCCATCTGCTGGGGAGGATATAAATTACCAAAACTCCGTTTAGTAAAGCCACTTTGGTTTATACTGGCGCCCAACTTCAGTCATATGCATCAAGTCAAAACGTATGTGCTGTTTGTTAGAATGCTTATTTTTGTTTGTTCTTCTCTTCAGATCCTGTTTACATCAGGGAAAGATTTGCAGATTACAGCAAGAGTTAACCACAGCTTTCCCAAAAGCTATCATCTGAGCTGAATCCAAGTAAGTCTACTGAATAGAGTTAGGTTTCTGTTTAGGTTTATATTGGCAAGAATAAGAGCATCAGCATCTTTATGCAGTCCTGGAAATGGGCAGACCAATTCACAGAGGAGACTAAAGAGAATTTGTAGAGAAGACTAAATGAGATTCTGCCCTCAACTGCAGCCATGTAAGTATTGAAATCTCTCTTTACACTGTTACGACTGAGATCACAGTCTGAGCTCATCTGAACTCTGTGGAGCTGGCCCTCCAGAGAAACTTTGTTTTGAAGATGCCTGTATCCTTACTCACTAGCAGGCACATAGTGAAATATCTGACTTGCAGTCATCTGCTATATAAAGTTAAGGAGGGGAGCAGGTGTTTGCAAGTTGTAAAGACTTAATTCTCTTATAAAATGAAGAGTTGCCAGTGAATTCTGAGTGTCCTTAGCATAAGACAGTTATTGATGAAATTGCTTGCTAACTGCAAGAAGGAGATCAGTGATTTGAAGGATCAGGTCCCAGATAAGGCAAGCCCTGGTCAGGGAGATAAAACCAGAAAAATACTGGTGAGGGAAAGCAGACAGGGACTGCAGTAATAGGGTAACTTATATTGTTAGTATGCATGTCAATGATGTACACCTTGCTTGGCTGGCTGTGTTTTCACTTGTTCTAGGGAAGTCTGCCTGAGGCTTGTTGTCTGGCACAAGGGCTTGAATATTGTAGGGTGCTTTTTAGCTTTAGGAAACACATAACCATGATCAGTGTGGGTTTTGCATTCCTGAAGTACAAGCGTTCATTGATAAAAATTCATTGCAGGAAAATTCCATGTTGTCTCTCATATAGATTTAAAGGGGCTGAAGCAATAGATTAAACTTTTCAGTATACATCTTTTTCTTAGTGAAAGAAAGGAAAAGACTTGCAGGAGGAAAATTTTGAGGAAAGTGTTTGCTCAATAATTTCCGTGGTCACCCTGAACACTGATGCTGTATTGCTTACTCATTAGAAGATAAGACTCATGGGAAATCTTTATCTTAGCACGAAGTATCAGTGAAAGCTGAGCAATTCCTTCTTTGGCTTTATTTTCACTAAATGAGTATAAAGGTATTTACTCAGGGGAAAGGTATTTACTCAGGGGTATAAAGTTTTGGAGGACCATTAATCAAAAGTTCTATAAATCACAAAGTACTTAACTGGTATTATAGCTATTGTGTATTTAAAGAAAACTGGAGTCCAGATTCTGATCTTTGCCTGAGGTTAGAAAAATGTATCCTCAGGGGTATGAATGTTGTTGCTTCTAGTGTGAAAGAAGAATCAAGCCCAAAGTCACTGTAGACTCACTGTATATGTGAAGAGGGCTGTAAATGCAGTTACCTAGAATAGATCTCTTGAGGTGTACAGGTCCCCTCTCTTAAAAGATTGTATGCCATTTTACACCAACAAAATATTTAGCTTTTAGAGTACAGATTGGTTTATTCTCTTATATTCTCTGGAGCAAAATGAAAGAACATTTTGCAAGAAAACTGGAACATTACTGTCTCCTCTTGCTTGTTGATGCATCTGTTGTTTTCAATTAGCTTGATGGCATCCATTTTCAGGAAGCAGATGCTGCCCTCCTTTACATTGGTGTAATTCTGGAATAACTACAAACGTCAGTGAAGTGATTCCAAGTTTATCCCTGGTGAAAGCAGAATTGGATCACAATCTTTTTGTGTGCTTATGTGCTATGGTGCTCTCAGGAAGGTGTACCATCACTATACTGTAAGGAGAAAGTGAGCACCTGTTGGCTGAGTCATGTTCGGCTGTCTTGTGTCCTTAACATCACAGACATGGACCTGACTGGAGCAGAATTCAGGCTGGGTGGAGTGTATGGGGTCATCAGATTACCTGCTCTTTTCTGTTGTAGAATAGAGCAGACACCAGGCCTAGATTCTTGACCTCTTTCTCATTCTGATTTCCACAAACTTTCTCTTGCTTTGGTATTATTTCCAAGGAGAAGAAGGTTTTTAAGCAAAGGAAATATGATTGGAAGTCTTGAAATAATAGAACGGTAGCAGAGATAGCCATGGAGACAAACTCTACCTCACCTACAGTTTTGGTTGTTATCGCTATCTTTGAAAATTTTTGTAGTCCTGAAAGCTGGCTAAAGATCCTGACTCTAGAGTCTCCATTTTCAGGGAATACCAAGATTATACATCCTGGTCCACTTCTTTCCTGCTCTGACTCTGCTAATTTAAATAACATCTTCCCTGAAACTAGACAAAAAAGCTTAATATAAAAGCCTTTAGAATGCTGTGTGGAAAAATACTAGTTGAAATGGGACAGATGAGCATTAACAGAAGAACTGTAAAGTCACATTGAATATTACAGAGTAGTTTAAAACTTTGGGAAACACATAATCATGATCAGTGTGGGTTTTGCATTCCTAAAGCACAAGCATTCATTCATATAGAGTCAATAAAGAGCAGAAGAAAGAACAATACCACTAAGTGCTGTTGAAATAAGCAGTGTGAAACTAGAGAGAGATTCTTAAGGGTGTTCCTTAAGGATTAATTCTGGATTTGTTTAAAATATTATTAGTACAGCTGAACTTACAAAACGTACCAATGATGCGACCCAAGCATCATCATCAAAGGCTGTAGATTAAGACACAGAACTGGATGAGTTTGAACACTGGACTTAAAAAATGAGATGATATTAAACAGCTAAAAAAGGTTAAGATCATCGTAGGAAATTTGGCAAGCTTGTCACTTGGGGAAGACGGACAACAAGAAAGACTGGTAATACTAAGATCAGCCAGAGTGCAAGCGTCACATCCTGAGCCACTGAAGTCAAGCAGCTATAAAAGTTGCAGATGCAATCCTTGAAAGTCTCAGAAGGAGCACTTTCAGTGTCCATGTGATTGAGGGAAGAGAAAGGGGTCCTAAGAGGGGGGTAGGATGGGGCAGGGGTTACCAGATGAATCTCAATTGTTCTGGTAGTTAGTGTGGAGGCAGAGAGAGTATCCATACCTTAAATAACTTAAATTCAAAGAAAAGAAGAAAGTGCACAGAATGTAGAAGAGGGGACAGGCCACTTGGGAGAAATATAAGAATGTTGTTAGAGTATGCAGGGATGTGACGAGGAAGGCTAAGGTCCAGTTGGAATTAAATCTGGCAAGAGATATCAAGGATAACAAGAAGGACTTCTTCAAATACGTCACTAGCAAGAGGAAGACTAGGGAAAATGTGGGCCCAGAGCTGAACTGGGTGGGGGTCCTGGTACAAAGGATCCAGAGAAAGCAGAGTTTCTGAATGCCTTTTTTTGCTTCAGTCTTTACTGCTAAGAGCAGCCCTCAGGAATCCCAGAGTCTGGAGACAAGAGAAAAAGTCCGGAGAAAAGAAGAATTTCCGTTGGTTGAGGAGCATCAGGTTAGAGATCTTTTGGGCAAACTTGACACCCACAAATCCACAGGTCCTGATGGGATGCATTCACAAGTGCTAAGGGAGCTGGTGAATGTTATTGCTAGGCCACTCTCCATCATCTTGGAAAGGTCACGGAGAACAGGAGAGGTGCCTGAGGACTGGAAGAAAGCCAGTGTCACTCCAGTCTTCAAAAAGGACAAGAAGGAGGACCCAGGCAACTCCAGGCCAGTCATCCTCACCTCCATCCCTGGAAAGGTGATGGAACAGCTCCTCCTGGATGTCATCTCCAGACATGTGGAGGAAAAGAATGTGATCAGGAGTAATCAGCATGGACTCACCAAGGGGAAATCATGCTTAACCAACCTGATAGCCTTCTGTGATGGAATGAGTGGCTGGGTAGATGAGGGGAGAGCAGTGGACGTTGTGTACCTTGACTTGAGCAAGGCTTTTGACACTGTCTCCCATAACATTCTCCTAGAGAAGCTCAGGAAGTGTGGGTTAGACGAGTGGACAGTGAGGTGGATTAAGAACTGGCTGAATGGCAGAGCTCAGAGGGTCATCATAAGTGGTGTGGAATCTAGTTAGAGGCCTGTGGTTAGTGGAGTCCCCCAGAGATCAGTACCGGGTCCAATCTTGTTCAACCTTTTCATCAATGACCTGGATGAGGGGACAAAGTGCCTCCTCAGCAAGTTTGCTGACAATGCCAAGGTGGGAAGAGTGGCTGATCCACCTGAGGGCTGTGCTGCCATTCAGAGAGTCCTAGACAGGCTATAGAGTTGGGCAGAGAGCAATCTCATGAAGTTCAACAAGGGCAAGTGCAGGGTCCTGTGCTTAGGAAGGAATAACCCCATGCACCAGTACAAGCTGGGAGCTGACCTTCTGGAGAGCAGCTCTGCAGAGAAGGACCTGGGAGTGCTGGTGGATGACAAGTTGACTATGAGCCAGCAATGTGCCGTTGTGGCCAGGAAGGCTAATGGTCTCGTGGGGTGCATTGGGAAGACTGTTGCAGGGAGGTCAAGGGAGGTGATCCTGCCCCTCTACTCAGCCCTGCTGAGGCCTCATCTGGAGTACTGCATCCAGTTCTGGACTTCCCAGGACAAGAGAGACATGGAGTTCCTGGGGAGAGTCCAACATAGGGCTATGAGGATGATCCGAGGGCTGGAGCATCTGCCCTGTGAGGAACAGTTGCAAGAGCTGGGCCTGCTTTGCCTGGGGAAGAGAAGACTGAGAGAGGGTATCTTATCATTTTTTTCAAGTACCTGAAGGGAGGATGTCTAGAAGATGGGGCCGAACTCTTTTCAGCCATGCAACAGACGCAAACTGAACCATAGGAAGTTCCCCCTGAATATGAGGAAGAATTTCTTTACTGTGAGAATGATAGAGCACTGGACCAGGTTGCCCAGAGAGGTTATGGATTCTCTTTCTCTGGAGATCTTCAAAACCTGCCTGGACGTGATCCTGTGCAATGTGTTCTAGGTAACCCTGCTTGAGCAGGTGTGTTGGACTGAATGATCTCCAGAGGTCCCTTCGAACCTCAACCATTCTGTGATTCTGTGTAATATTTCTTATCTATTGCCCTCTAAAACCCACCTATCTCTGTCTATTGCTTTTTCCCTCAACCTAGAATATCTGCTCTCCTTCCCCAGGACCTGCCCCTTCGCTAGTGAGCTCTTTGAAGTCACTGGAATAGTGAATTTTGCTTGTTTTTGAGAAAAGCCTTAAGCCAGTTCTGCTGCAACTCAACAGGATTTCTAGTTTGGATGCAGAAACCAGCAGTGGTGAATAATCTTCAACAACAGTTTGTGAACTGAAGATCATAGCAGGTGATAATGATGGTCAATATGGCCTGAAGAGGTTAGGAGAATAATTTCCTATTCTAGGTGCTGTTCTGGCAGAAAGAGAGTAAAGCTGTTACCATCTGTTTCTTCTCTCGCCTCTTTAACTTCATTTCATCCTGTAGACAAGTGACGAAGTATCCCTTTGAGCTCAGAAACTAGTTCAGAGATTGACCAAGGTGGAAGCTTCTTCACCCATCCAACCAGCTGTGTGCGCCATAGAAGCACCAAGAAGAATCTAGTCCTTATATTTTGTCCTTGAGCCTTCTAGCTTATTGCTGCTTTTTGTTCACTTACATTATGAAATCATTATCATCTCGTGATTTGTTTCTATGTTTTGGCCAGCGTATTCTCTTTTTAAACTTTCAAATAGATCCTTATTTTTTCTTCCGTAGGGAAAAAAGAAAAAAATCAAAACCACAGAATCACAGAATGGGTAAGATTGGAAGGGACCTCTGGAGGTCATCTGGTCCAACCCCCCTGCTCAAGCAGGGTCACCTAGAGCGTGTTAGACAGGATTGCATCCAGGTGGGTTTTGGATATCTCCAGAGAAGATTCTACAACCTCTCTGCGCAACCTGTTCCAGTGCTCTGTCACTCTCACAGTGAAGAAATTCCTCCACATATTCAGGCAGAACTTCTTGTGGTTCAGTTTGTGCCCGTTGCCTCTTGTCCTTTCGCATGGGACAGCTGAAAAGAGTTTGTCCCCATCTCCTTGACACCTTCCCTTCAGATACTTACAGACATCGATAAGATATCAAAACCAGGAAAAAAAACAAAAAAATAAGAAATCAAAATAAAAAAGAAAAATCGAAACAAAAACTTACCAATAACCTTGCATGTTATGAAAGCAGGAGAATGTGAACACCATTTGAACTTGACTAATGACATTAGCAGGATGGTGCACATAAATCCAGATATATGTTGTCTTAAGATCTTGTCCCTAATGTTTTCTAAAATAGGCATAATTTCTTGAGTCAGGGCAGTAAGCAAACTTAAAAAGGAATTATGCTGTAACTGTTATGGAGGCAGCTAACAAAATGCTTTTTCTACCATGAACTGAGTGTTTCTGTTTCTGCGCTAGCCTCACTTTGACATTGATGGAAACAGACACCTTCATTAAATATTTATGTACTACTTAATTTACTGTTGTTGCATTGCGGATGCATAGGAGGCCCAGTCTTTTGAAAGCAACATATTGATGGTCAAGATCCTACATCAGTCAGTACTATGCAAAAAGAGAGCAAAAAGCTGGTCAAACTGCTTGTATGGCTGACATTGTATGCAGCTTTTCGGAGCTCAAGTAACTTTTCAATGGTGAGGGAGCATTTTTATGTTCCAATTTTACAGTAGGGAAAGAATGAAGCTCGAAGAGCTATGGAGAGTGGTGGAAAAGCAGAAGTTAAAATGAGCAAAACCCATGACTCTCAGTTTGGTGCTATAGAAGAAATCTTTGTCTGCTTGACCCTTGCAGCCATGTCTTCTAGCAAGCAGGTGTTGAATTTGCAAGGGCGTACAGGTAGAGAGCACAGGAGCAAATACTACGGAGATATGATGTTGATTCATGAGGATATGTAGGAGGCATGGGTGATGCATTTATGGTAATTCTTTATGCAAGCCTGATTTATTTATGCGTCCTGGTAAAGAGTATTTACCCATACTCTTCTTTGGCGTGCTCTGAATTTGGGACTAATGTCTTGCTCATTTGCCCTTTCCATCATGACTTCTGTTGTAAACATTCCTCAGTCGACAGCTGTATTCTCATCAACAGGGTTATATGTTTAAGGAGTTCCATGAAAAAGCTTCCCTATCAGTGATGGCAGGATAATCTGCATTTAATTCCCACTTTATTGTCAGTACATATTTACCTACCGGATCCTTTTTGGGTGTGGTTATGGATGACCAAAGCTACTTTATCAGTCTTCTTCTTTAGCTAAATCTCACGTATGTTTCTCAAGGTATGAGTTATGCTGCAATTTTAATGCATCAGAGATAGTATTGTCAAGTATATTCTTCCTAAGAGGAACTATGGATTTTCATGCTTATGGATGATAACACAAAGGAATAGATTTTTGTAGTCTGACCTTGGAGATGGCACAGTGACTTTCAATCACACTGTGGAGGTTATTCACTACTGCTCTGCCATTAATCTGTTATCTCATCATCTATTAGAGTTTTCTACAGTGGACTGGCAACATTTCTGTAGTACATATTTCCATCAAAGTATGTATCTTCTTCAAAATCAGCAATGTTTGCAGAGACAACTTAGTTTGATTCATTTTGGTATTCTTTTTAGAACTAATATTTGGAAAAGTCTTTAACATATATCATTGTTTTTGTAATGTTTTGATTTTTTATTTTTTAAAAATGATTTTTAAGGAAATATGTGTAAAACAAGATAAAATGGAAAATTTTGAATTTATGATGTTTTTACTTTGACCTATAATGAAAGATATAATGAGTTTTTATTTGTTGGGCTTTTATTGAAATTATCCTTGATTTAGGACTTCTTTTTTTAAAAATCTTTTTTTCCAACAGGTATAGTGGCAGTCATTGGAGCAGTGTGGCTCCAGTGTTAGCTCCAGTACTTCTTTCCATTCAATTAGATGATATGCAGATGCTCCAAACCAAACAAAATGACAGGCCAAAATGACATGTATACTGGAATGTGTATTCATAGTGACAAAAGGGATGTTCCAGTGCTGTGGCTGTTGCTGAGACAAGCCAACTGTTCCTTTCTGCAACTATAAGAAAAGCACAGTTAAAAGCACAGGTGTTTAATGGGCCCAGACTGTTTTTGCATCACAGTATGACTTAGTGGAACATATCATTCTTATGAGTTCTGAGCTCTCCCTGCTTCCACTCAGCAAGTAATCTTTTAGAATTTTTTTAGGCATGTTATGCCATAGGAAAAAAGAAAAACATAAACAAACAAACAAGCAAACAAAGTCCAGAAAAACAGAATACAATCCTGGTAATTCTTTTGGCTGCAGTGGGAGGAAGAATGACATTAGCAGAAGCTGCTGTCTGCAGAGTGCTTATACTTGCCTTATTATTTACCCTTTAAGTTTTTTCTTTGATTCTTTAGAAAAAAATCTGGACAGGTTTCTGCACTCTCAATGACACTTAGATAAGTGGATTTCAGAGAAGATGAATAGTGAACTTTCTTTGCATAGTAACCATTAATCAACATTTCCATGGAAGATGCCTGATTATGTTGATCAATCCAGCTGCAGCTGTGATGTAGATGAGGTGGGTTTTGGAGACTAATGCAGTTTTTCTCTCTATTCTACTTCCCCCACTCATATACCCCAAGCAGCAGAAAAATACCCTCACACCTGGCATTTTTGCTCTTTAGGAAGTTACATCAGTAGATTTAGTGTAAGGTGTTTCATTAAGGTAAGAGACCACTTAAGGATGAACGTCTTGTTGTTAAATACTTGTCTTTGAGCCATGGATATAGTTCCCAGCTCTATCATATGGCTCTTGGAAGTCCCACATTTTTCAGTTTCACAGGTATAAAGTGGGACAGTACTACCACATTTAGTTGCTCCTTTTCCCCAAACCATCTAGACAGTAAGATCTTTTTAAGTAAGCTCCATCCAGCTCTTATCTTATACCTTTATAATGTAAGGCACAGCTGAAGACCCCTACTCCCTAAAGTACTGTGTTTATTACTGTTTTAACAGTAATAATTAACATAGGAACAGAGAAGATCAAACAAACACGGAGAAACATTTGGCCTTGTGCAGGAGACCCGTGGAGTATCCAAATGCTAACCAGTGCTGCTGCTAGCAAGCTTGATGTTGGCTATGGGCCAGTGCTTTGGCCATGCTGATCTGATTTCTGTTTTTCAGGCTCCAGTACAAAATATTCAAGCCAGCTGTCCTTATTCATGATTTTCTGTTCCTTTGGAGGCTCTTGTATGATTCAAATCCTGCAAAATATTTCAAGCAAAGACCAGAGCTGACTTATTGCAAGGTAAATTGAAAGCCAGTTGACACCATGGAGACAAGAAAATGAGATTAACTCTTCACAGGTAGTCCAGAAGAAGTAAATTTAAGCAATATCTTTCTTTTTTCTTTTTTTTATTTTCTTTTATTTTTTGGTAATCTCTTTGATTGAAATATGATCACAAGGTATTTTTGGTGTGAGCCAGTGGCAGATCTTTTTGTGCCCATTGTGATCCATTGAGAGCAGACAATTGGTTCCAGGCAAGTGGAGCCAGATTCTCAGGTGGTATTTGTACAACAGTGTATTTTTTCTGATGCCAGCTCCACAGGGTGGTACAATGCTGTTTTTGAAATCTCTAGTTTTTCAACTGATCAGTTTTACAAACAGTAGGGAAATGAGACTTGCTGTCTTGAAATCTTGTGTTCTGAAGCATAACTTAAGTTCTCTTTAGCATGTGTTTGAATGTTGCAATATCAACCTGTCTGTGGGTAGATGGAGGATCACAAGTGTATTCTGTGAGATATTATGGGTCTGACCACTAATTTCTATTTGTTTTTTTTATTCCTCAGTTTTCCCAACTTTAGAATAGAAATAATTTCTTTCTCTCCTCAGCGTGCACTTGGTTGTTTATCACTAAAAAGGATCTATAGGAACAATGGATGTGTAAGTTCATTTTTCTCCAGATAATTCAAAATACCTTTTTGCTGTAGTAAATCACAAGAAGAGAAGTGTGAGGCTGGGAGGCAGGACTTAGGTTTGCTGCTCTGGCAACTGGTTACCATGGGGTGATCAGTTGATCTCTCTATAGGCCTGTTTCTGATTTTGCATGTTTGCAACTTCTCTACTCCTCATTTCCTTAGCTGGTATTTCCCTGCACCAACATACCCTTCTCCATGCTTCTCATCAGCATTCATAAATCTGGCTACAGGGTTGTGAGGCAGCTATGGTGGGAGCATAGATAAGTTAACCAATCAGACATGATGAAAATACATTCACCATAAATCTCACCCCCAGGAGTTTGGTGTGGATTTGTGAAATATGAGGTTAAAAAATAAAGAGTTAAAGCCTAACTCTATCACTGCCACTCTGTTCAATGGGAATATTTCCACTGACGTTAGTGAGACAGAGTCAGAGCAGCATCAAACATGTTTGAGAAATCCCACCTCTTGCTCTGAGCGGGGTTATTACTTGACATTGAAAGAGCAACAGGAGAAAAGGTACCTTTGATCCAAAATCACCCACTTTGGGGATGTGAGCTCTAAATAAACTTGCTATTTATCTTAATATTTATTGTTCTTTTTGATCACATTCCTCATCTCCAAGTGAATGGTGCTCTGACATCCCTTGAGTGTATGGCTTTTAGAGCCTATAGCATTCTAATTTCCACATCTCCACAGACGGAGTCTGTAACAGCAATGCCTTCGTTACAGGTGCTTTCTTTTAATTCCATGACTTCATCAAGGCATGACAACTTTCCTATGAATTAATGTGGTTGTTTTCAGTGTATTAATGTTTTATTGTGCCAGCCTGTAGAGAGAAAATTAAATATTGCTGCGTATATGGGACCAGAGTTAAGCCTTTGGGAGAAAAAGTGAGAAAGAAAGGAGAGCCAAGCCAGGGGGCCTTGGCCTGGAGAGCCTTGCTTGCTGTTGCTTAGGAAGAGAGGAGAAATAAGGAGCAGAGACTGGTACCACTGCTGCCACTAATATGGCAACTGTTTCCTCTTCTCCATGTTCCTTTCCGTCTTTCTCATTAGCAGCCACAGCCTGGCTTCCCAGGAAAAAAAGCAAAGCAGACAGCAGGACCATGGCTATTTTGCTGTCCCCAGTAGTCTATTGCCCTTAGCAGCTCTTGTCTCTACCTTTGCCATAAAGCTAGTTCTACTATTTTATTGTGTTTTTGTGTGATGGTTCCCTGGGCATCGTCATACTGCAAAAAAAACATTTAAAACTGCAATGAAGATAAAACAAATACAACTTTAATAGAGGCTAGCAATTGAAGTTAAAGCTTTTAAGGAAGATTAGACTCAAATTGCTAATCCAAGTAAAACTCAAGATACTTCATCTTCTCTGCTTCTTTAAGCTACAAGAATTGATTCAAATGATCATTTTTAAAGATTGTAGTGGAGATAGGTGTATCTTGTTGAATTTTAGTTTAAATGTCATTGACTCTGCAATGCTCTGGGAATATTTTCTTTAAGGAGTGTTTTGTGAGTTAGGGGAGAAATCTCAGCCCCACATCCCTGGATCCTCAAACATTTGAAAAGGTTTTGAAATCTAGCAAACAGTCCAGATTTAAATATCTCTGTGTTAGCTCCACCTTTGAACTGTAAATGGGAGTGGATCGTGTCACATGCATGTCAGCTGCATTAGCTGAGCTGAAGTAGGTATGCCTGGTGTGTCTATGCATGTTCATGTGAAGCCTAGAGCCCTCTTCAACCCAGGCTTGATAGTTGTACGCTATATGTACCCCAAATTTTTGTAGTGATCTTAAATAGAATGAAAATGATGTGGTAATTAGCAAGACTATTAACTGAATTTGGTTTTGTACATTACTTTGGACATACGAAGTATGTTGGAAGGAATAACTATAAAGTAGTTTCAGGCCTCCCAAATACAATTTCTCAGCAGCAAAAAGAAATAGTTATTCTGGAGGCTGCTGAGGTGCTGCTAGGCTAATTAACCCTTTTAGGGTAAAGCGTACTATTATTTATACACAAAAATGCCCACAGAGAGCAGCTGGTGACTTTTCTGAATATGAATGCTCGGCAGATGGGTCTCTATGGAAGAATTTGTAGAATAAAGCTGAATTTTGTAAAACCTGGAAATTCAGAGGAAAATCTGTGATACAACAAAGTTTGTCTTATACTGACTGTTGCAGTAGGGAAATTCCACCAATACTCTGTTACTAGTTTATGGGGTGGCAGAGTGCCATCCTGTGGGCCATGGAAGTATTTAGCAGAAAACTCTTCAATATGTGATACGCATTTAGAAGGGTTGTAGGGAGCTTGTGGCAGAGGTGAATTTGGTTATGTAGGCTCTATTTGCATGAGTACAGCTGTCTGCATTGGCATTTATGTTTCTTTAAGCAGTTTCCTTTGCTGTTGGAGAGGTTTCTAGAGCAGTCAATGCTGAGGTATGTGAGGCACAGTTTTTGCTAAGCTTTTTACTCTAGCTGTGCAGAAGTATGTCTTCCATGAAGGACTGATAAGGAGAATGACAGAAACATAGCCCTTTTTTCCAAACAGAGCAGGGACAAACTCATTCAAGATGAGAAAGAGAGGGTAGCTTCTTTTCATGCAGAGAAGAGGATCCATACTTCTAAGCCACATGACAGAACCAGTTGGTTTAGGAGTGCAGAAGGATGTTCTGTTACCTGCTGGAGTTTCATGGGAAAAATGATTAATAATGCAGAAGAGCATATAACTCGGGAGCAGTCCTTGGAGCAGGGAATGTGACCTCCCACTCTTTGCCACTTTTCTGTCACAGGATGATAGAATCACAGAATGGTTGAGGTTGGAAGGGAGCTTTGGAAATCACTTTGTCCAATCCTCCTGCTCAGGCAGGGTCACCTACAACACATTGCACAAGACCCTGTCCAGATAGCTGTTGAATATCTCCAAGGACAGAGACTCTGCAGCCTCTCTGGGCAACCTGTGCCCGTGCTCAGGCACACTCACAGTAAAGAGTTTTTTCCTTATGTTCAGATGGAACTGCCTGTGTTTCAGTTTGTGCCTGTTGCTACTTGTCCTATTACTGGGCACCACTGAGAGGAGTCTGGCCTCATCTTCTTTATACCCTCCCTTTAGATACTTATGCACATTTATAATGTGGCATTACCACATTATGGCATTGCCATATGGGCAATATTCATTCAGAATGTGTACTTATTTAACTATATTTGACAGATATTTTCTCTCATTTTCTTTCCTATAAAAATTGAATTTTAATTTTTTTCTCTATATTTGTTCACAGAATAAGAACTGGCCAAAAATGACAAACAGACTCATTCTGTCAGCCAGCTAAAATCAACAAAACAGCTAATGTATCATTATTGAAATGAATGCTGACCTGTAACCAATGTGCTGTTATTAATGTGTGTAAGACTGCATGGCTAATGGATCATTGCAGAAAAAAAGTATAGATAGATCCATATCACACATATTGATAGGTAAACCAGATTTATTTCAGGGAGAAGATAATAAAGGTAAATCTGAAATGTGAAGTTGTATTCCAAACTCTACTACTGAAATAACAGTATTTCTCTGACAGAACTCTGAGCCACCTAAGTCATTTCTTTGTCTATTGCTCTGAACCTTCTGCAGCATCTAGCAGTATTATCACTGTTATTAGATACTAACCATTGACATGCCATTCATCTCAGAAGTGAAAGGTATATGTTCATGCAACTGCATGTTTAAAAGGAATGTGATCATTTTCTCAAAAGTTCTCTGTTCTGTTGTCCAGAAAGGCATCCAGCAGTCTTCAACCAGTGTATTTCTAGCAAACTGCAAGGACAACCAGAGGTCTTGCCCATCCAGCACAGAAAGGCATCCCGCATAGAAGCAGAGCGCCATGTCAAGGTCTCTCTGAAAGACAGCACAGCCTTCTGGTATATCAGCCACTATTCCCAGGTTTGAGGGTGCACTTTGTCCCTTCATCCAGGCCATTGCTGAATAAGTTGAACAGTCCTGGACCCAGTATTAACTGCTGGGGGACGCCACTAGCCATAGGCCTCCAACTCGGCTTTGTGCCACTAATAACCACCCTCTGAGCTCTACCATTCAGGCAGTTTTCAGTCTGCCTCACTGTCTGCTCATCTAGCCTATACTGCATCATCTTGCCTATGAGGATATTACGGGAGACAGTGTCAAAAGCCTTCCTGAAGTCAAGGTTGACCACATCCACTGCTCTGCTCTCATCTACTCAACCAGTCATTCCACCATAGAAGGCTATTGCATTGGTTAAGCACAATTTCCCCTTTGTGAATCCATGCTTACTGCTCCTGATCACTTTTCTGTCCTTCAGATGCTTGGAAATGATATCCAGGATGAGTTGCTCCACCATCTTTCCAGGGATCAAGGTGAGGTTGACTAGCCTGTAGCCTTTCTTCTTGCCCTTTTTTGAAGATGAGTAACATTTATTTTCTTGCAGCCCTCAGGCAAGTCTTTTTTTTCCTTTTCACAATGAGCTTTTCTGCCACCAACCTGGAGAATCTGACTTATTTTAGTCATCCTACCAGTGGATCTTGAAATTGTAACATTTTGCAAAGAAAAGGTAAGCTCTGAGAGCTCCTTGTGCCCAGATTGCTAATGCCTGGAGTTTTGTAGCTATCTTGGGAGGCAGTTGCAATAGAAGACGACAGAGTCAAGGTATCCAATGTTCTGGATGAATGCTCTCACCTCTGTGATGTTTTATAAAAGGCGGCAGCTGGCCTCCACAACTCTTCTTCTAGTGTGAATTGAAAGACAATAGCAGTGGCCAGCAAGTCAGGTATGAAATAGGCCTGTCAGACATATTCAGGGCTGTGCTTCTTGCTGAAAGTTTTAAGCAGTACACATAGTGAGCTAGAGATTACTATTATGTTCTGGGAAGGCCTGAAACATAAGATAGTATGAGTGGCACTATAATTTGCCACAGAACTGCAGAGGAATTTGGTATATTCTGCCTTTTGAGTGTCTCCAGGGTTTGATGGACAAAAAGACAAGCATTTTGGCTACCTGTATTGGATTTTGATATGTAAAAGGGAATGGAAGTGGGACTTGGCTACATGAACTGTTTTCCAGAGCAGATCAATATAATCTTGGAATTCATAAAAGGACATTGAATCCAACACTGTTATTGTAACTGTTAATGTCAGAATTAAGCAGAACATTTGCTTGAAGGTTGAGATTCCTTATGGGAATTCCACACGGCTCCCATGGAGAGAAGTATGAGTTACATCCTGTCAGTGCTGCCTGGGGTTAAACTGAGAATTTAACTGGAGGGAGGAAGATAGAGCAAGAGGACGTTACCTGATTATTTTTATTCAGTCAGGCAAAAGCTACCAATCTCTTGGAGACAATACTGCATCTTTTCACTTGAACTGTAACCTCAACTGATTATACATTTCTGTTGCCTTTGTTTTCCTTTGTTATAGCAAAACACTGGAAGGATTTTGTAGCTTCATCCTCTCATTAGAAATAGAGTTGATCACTTTGCAATTCCATTGTTCTTTTTTTGCTTTAGAAGGTTTCATTGATCAGTCCTGTTTTGAAATGGGCAATGTAAGTATATTGAATCTGATTTTTTTAATTACATTTCCCTTATCTTTGCATGGTATAGTAGGTTGGCTGTCACATTCTCTCTCTTTAGCATAACAGGAGCCAGTAAGATTTTCTTCAGCAAAGTTACATCCACTCAAAATAGCTTCTCAATGTTTTTACTATTGTCAAGGCTTTCAGCTGTGACAGAACAACACAAGGCATTAAATTCTTCCCACTTAACTTCCAAGTAGTTGTTCATATGTATAGAACTCCCTCTTACTTGTACACACAGTTTGAATGAGACTGACCTCCATCATCAGTCAGAAGAATTCAGGGGTCTTTCATGGTGGCAGGAAGCTGCAGTTTTTTTAAACTCCAAGGAATATTTTATCCTTTCAAAACCTAAATGTAGGAAGCATCTGAACTGTGGTCACATAATTGCACAGTACAGCTTGGATACAATTCCAGAACATGATCTATTTTTTTTTTTATGTTACTGTTTTCAGAAAATTTAACTAAGGAGTTAGCAGCTAATTATTATGAGCTAAGGTGTCAGTATTAGATTCCTAAAATTAACGGTAACAACAGATAGAGAAATAGCTCCCTCAAATTAACCATTTGCCTCCCTCCACAACACCCACATGTGCTCTTCCA
Organism: Rhea pennata; assembly: GCF_028389875.1. Taxonomy (NCBI): domain Eukaryota; kingdom Metazoa; phylum Chordata; class Aves; order Rheiformes; family Rheidae; genus Rhea; species Rhea pennata. The sequence continues at coordinate 82,916,083 of NC_084663.1, read as the reverse complement.
ACAGCCCACACTCATCTTCAATGAGCATGTTCTGACCAGTTCTGATGTGGAGCCACATTTCTCTTTCTTCTCCTTCCTGAACATTACGACTCTGAATACAGGTATAGCTCTATAACATTACGCAATTTAGTTTTGAAATACATCATCTAACATTAGAGTTATGGTGTGGGATGATCTTGCTTTTTAATTCCTTGATGAGAAAAGGTTATACATCCAGAACATCATTATTCTTTACCTGATATAGACTCTTGGATACATAGTTTAGCCATAATTGAGAAATTATCACCATTTTTATTTTAATTGTAGGCCACCTTTTCAGAAATGACACGGACATGGTAATTCTTGTTTCTGTATGCCCATTACAAGACCTGCTTTCTGCCTTCTGAAGTTCAGTCCCTTTAGAATGTGAATCTGAACATTCAGTGTCACTGACCACTTTGGAAATTCTTGTCTAGTTTTCTACTTTATATTAAAATAGCATTTAAAAATAAATAATAACTAAATAAAGAGCAACCCGTATCTGATAAGGAGTACTTTAATATTTCATGTGTCTTACGTTTCAGGAATTAGCTTCTCATATGTCAGCTCCTTTTTGATAATTTCTTTCTTTCTTTTTTTTTTCCCCTTTTTTCAGATTTAGAGACATTGAACTCTTAGGACTCTTAGGTCCGTTGTCATTATCCTTGTACAGTCAAAATTTTTTTCTCTTGCTTTCTCTGTGGGAGTGATAGTAATAATTTTTTAGATGTTGCTTTTAAACACCATTACATCTGACCCTTGATTTCATGTCAGTCCTTCACTGCTGTATTATACCAGCTAATCTCTTACTTATTTGAAAGGCTTAAAATGACTGTTTTGATTTTCTGTGGTCATACTTTTGGGGGTTTTCACAGTATGTTCGGTGTTAAAGGACTATGCAGTAATCAGTTATACTTTATGAGCTATTTTCACACATTTGCTAATGCCGTAGTGCTTTATATAGAGAGCATTTGATAAAAGATGGGTCAGAAATGTTACATTTGAGCTTTTTGGTTTGAGAATATCTCAGGAAAATGTTTCATGATAAATTCAAAAACCTGTTTATGATAAGTTTTCTTTTAATTAATGGAACCATGTCTGTTGCTATCAATTTTAAATTTTGCATAATCGTTACTTGGATATGCAGGTTATGTTATATGCTTTAACCATGCAATACAGTCAGTGCAATTCCTTTACCATTGAGACTTACTAAATAAGTATAGAATCCCTAGAAGAGCACACTTTTTTCTTGTAGATTATAGGGTTATAATGAAGTATATTTTACAGTTTCTAAGTATTTTTTTGATTATTAATTTGCACCTATTTGATTTTATATTTTGATTTGATATTAATGTACCTATTTGATATAGGTATCAAATATATAGACATATTTTCCACATTTTTCCAGTGGAGTATCCCTGCTGAAGAAGAACCACATAATATACATCAGTATAAAGCTAAGGGAAGAATCAGACCAACAAACTCCACTGTGATTGCTTCCTGCACAATAAAGTACAGTGATTTGTTGTAGGTTCACTTACTGCAGCTCATGTAGATATCTGTCTCTTCCTTTGAACTGTCTGATAAGGTCTCTGACTTGTCAAACCCCAGGAAATCACTTGTATCCAGTTACTGTTACTCTGAATTTTTGCAAAACAAGGAATCAGGAAAAGCACAGTAAGTTGACTTTTAGATGCACATTAGACTAGCATGTTGAGGCTTTGCACTATAGACATGTGGAAAGAAACCAAACAGAGTTTTGCTTTATGAGAAACTTTAATGTGACTTCTAAGATTGTAATTGACTTTGACTAACTTGGGAAGGTTCAAATGTCTTGTTTATTCTAGTAACTTTTCTATCTTACCTTTCTCTCTCTCTCACTATGGAAGACTGCATAAATTTTTAATACCTTATGAATAGCCCTTTAGGTTTCCTGTGTCACCAGGGCACCTGGGTCTGTGCAGGTAGAAGCAACTACATCAAAGTATAACAATGGAAAAATCTGTAAATGAAGAAAGGACCTTGCAGGCCAAACACATTTTGTTTTCTTTGCCTCAATAAATGGTTTCAGTTCTGATTAAAAAAAAATAAATATCTCTCGTGCTCTGATAGAATTTCCTGATCTTGACAAGGGAAGAGGCTTATAAGCCACCTTACTAAAAATAAAGCTACCTTAAGAGGACTTAAATTCAGACACCAAGAAAATGGCTATGGATAGATAGTAAACCTCTAGTTATGGTAGTGGTCAGATTTGGGTCTTCTTCCTTGGAATTGCACAACACTGAAAAGCATCCTACAGTACTGTGTAGCTTTCAGACATATATAATACATGTCTCACAAGAAGAGGTGTGCATAATTCTCAGCAGCTATAAAGGAAGATCTTTCCCCATCCTCCCAAACCTAATCCCATTAGGCGTCAAGATGAAAAAAGAAAGCTAGCACTTTCCAGTGTATCCACCTGTGGTTATATTAAGGAGATATCCCAAATCCATGCCTTTCAAACATTCTCATTAAAAAAATAACTCTTAGGTTGGCATATCTATGGTCCATGCAAAATAAGACATTTTTCTTGGTATTTTTTTAACCATTGTTTTTTTCTCCCTAGGCTGGACTCTGGATGCTTCAAGGCTGTCATGTTGGGATGCTGCAAAAGACATTGTTTCATTGTTGTGTTGCAGAGTTGTTGAAGTTACCCTCTGTGCAGAGAACGCAGCAGTTATGGACAGGAAACTATTTTCCTTGCTTAGTGGTTTTTTTACTGCTGTTTTTAAATGGGCTAACACTCTTAGTTCCAGGAAACTCAAACTAGATGTGAACAAGGATCAGGAGGATGGAGGGAGAATCCCTTACAAGATTTAAATGTATATGATGTCTGAGAAAATCAAACTAAATAGTTTCCAGCAGCAATTTAGAGCTGTTCAGAAAAAGATCCAGACAAGCCTGGAGTACTATGGGAAGCTGCAAATGAACACAAGGTGCTTCCAAAAGATGTTATTAGTGGCACCTATTTTAAACCATCTTTCAGGTGGAAGATCCAGGCCTGGCAAATGCATAACATCAGCCCTTAGAAGAGCAAATAACTTTCTCTAAAGAGCTGAACAATTGACCAAAGTCTGTCCATCTATCTTCCTATCTCTGTGCTCTAGATTACTGTGCTTTATAAACTGTGTTCTTATAACTCAGATAAATGGTAGGAGTACAAGTAATAAACATTCTATTCATCCTCAATATTTGTAATATCTAAGAGAAGAGCCAAAACTGGAGATATTTCTCTTTTCCCTGTGAAGTGTGTTGCTTTAGCATATATATATAGCCAATTCTTGTTCTGAACATGTGAACCCATTGCCTATTTTAAAGGCTATAACAATCTAGTTTCACTAGCTGCAGAGAATTTCACTGAAATAGCACCATTCATTGCCTTTTGTGTGATTTAGAAGGCGTGTTACCCAGATAGTTCTGAAAGTGTAATATAATTTTATGCATTATTCATGGGAAATGCTCTAAAGTCTTCTCCCATTGTGATAAAAACCTTTATCATTCCTCAAGCTCCATGAGTCTGTGCTATGCTGTGCTGAATCTGATAGCAAACTCAGTTATTACTGAACAGTGAGGAGTAGGAACTGATCCTCTGGCCTGGAATCCCCTTCCTTGGCAATGGCAAAAGTCATCTGTGCATGCAAAGATTATTGACCAAAGGTGGATCTACACTGAGTATGTTATCAGCTCTTCACATAGCTGAGTGGGAATGGATAAGGGAATATTGATTGTGGGAGGGAAGAGACTAGGGGGAATAGCTGAGTAAAGGGGATTCTGGGCATTATGACTGGTATCTTCAGCTCTGGTATCAATCCAGCTCTGATGGATTCTGGTCATCTTATTCTGCAAAGACTCTTTATCAATAACACCCTCCACATTTTAGCCTCTCTAGCAATCAACATTGTTGATATGTGTGGGAAAAGAGGCAGAAGATAGCTTACTTTAATGTGATAACTCTTGACACCTGTAAGAGTCTAGGGCTGTAATACTTCTCCACGGCTGCTGGCTGAGGAGGGTCTGATGCGCTTTTGATCTGACTCTTCTTAACTCTCTGTGTCCTGATCTGTGTGGCAAGGCCATGGCTGACATGGGGCAGTCAGAGCTACCATGGACCCCTTTTGTAAGGGTGGATGGTATTCAAAGCTAATCAATCTAAGCACAGGCTGCCTTTAGATAGGCATGAAAATTCTGCAACAGTCTATGGGTTCCCTTCAGACACAGGACACAGGCCAGTCTGTGCTTTGTGCCAGTACAAACAGCAGGGATGTTAGTTACAAGAGCCCTTTGTTTTTGAGGTGAAGCTTTGCTTGAGGTGAAACTTTGCTTGTATGTATTATTTCAAGGAAAATAGTTGGGAATTCCAGGCCAGATCACGTGATGATATAACTAATTCCAACTCCTTCATTAGTGATAGGTTGATTTCCACAAGTCTGGCCCAACGTTTCTGAGAAATTGTGGATGACAGAGCTTTTTGTTTGTTTATTTGTTGCATTTGAAAAGCAAAAGCCTTTTAAATATAATGTGTGAGGTAAACCAGATTTGTACATAGACCATTGAAAATGCACAACTTCAGGCTGTATTCTGGATTAAAACTTTAGGAATGTGAGTTTTTGTAGAAAGTCCCACATGTAATGGGAGAAGAGCATTTTAGACTAGTTAACCAAGGAGATGGGACTCAGCTGAGCTTTGAACAGCGGTAATTGTCCTTATTGGTGATGCCATAATACACGCTTGACTCAAACTTTGCTCAAATGGAACTTTGCACAGGCCAGACTCTGAAGAACCCATGCAACTTGATATTTGTGGTTGTTTGTACTACCGTGGTCCACTTTTAAGTAGGCCAGACATATGAATAAAACCAACATTTTTTAAAGTGTGATGTGTTTATTTTTTCCTTTGTCAAAAGGCTGGTTGCACTCCTGGACTTAATTATGTCTATATGTAATATCTGACATGAAATTAATGCAACTCTACAGCTTTCTTAAGACAGTTCACAGCCACCTGCAGGAGAGCATTTTTTCTTCTTCCGAGGTCATTGCTGCAATACTGCACTGAACGCCTGCCACGAAGAAGAGGTGAAGGTAACTATGCACTTCCTCCTCCTAGTCTACAGGGACTTTGTTCTGTGACAGAGCAGCCAAAGGCCACTCAAACTTACACCAAACCAAAGTGAAATCAGTAATAGAAATCAGTATAGTGATGGGAAGAGAAAGGGAAGGTGTCTGATCACACCTTCTGCTATAGCATGTTTTCCTACCCTTCTCACCTCATGATTCTACAGATACCAAAGGATGGATGCATTTTAAGGGATTTTCTCCTTTTCTGTTCAGTGTCTCACTCCATTCGAGTCCTCTCCTAAGAAGTTCATGAGAAGACATTTTTAAAGGTACCTGTAAGATGTCTTTGCATCTCAGAGATTCTGTGTCTTACTGGAAACCTAGGCAAACCTGAAGCTGAGTTAGACACTCCTCTGAGTAATACTGCCCTCTAGGAGAGCTAGCATGCTTCATCAAGCTCGCTGCAGCTGCAGATGCTGTATGCTAAGCTCCAAATTGCTCCTCATATCTCTTGCTCCTTGACTTGGCAGCTGAAAAGGAAAGCCTCTGTATGCAGAATTTTTTCACTGAGGAGATATTCTGTCTGCTTTACAATCTCATTGAAAGAGAGCGATGAGCCAACAGTCAGCAAAAAGTCCCTCTTGCTCTCACCAGATGCAATGATTTTTTATCTTGCTGAATGAAACAAGGGCAATGATTTAACGCATACATAGGATTTGTTTTCTTCTGGCTTGACACTGTGGCAGTGAGTGCAGGTGCTTGTCTGCTCCTACATTCCCATCTCTCATCCAAAGATCTAAGTGTCTCTAATCTAGGAGTCACATATCACTATGTAAGGTCCTTGGCTGTCTCTGTAGTCGATAGAACTCTGACCACTGTTTCTCACTTTCATATTTGGGTTCATGCCCGTCTTTTGTTTTTCTTATAAAGCTTTAGCTCTCTCAGCTTCTTATTTTAAATTACAGGTTTATTCTGAGCATGCTTGTCTGCTTGCTTCCTCTCTCTCCCTTCTTCTTACAGTCTAGATGATCCTTACATACTTTCTTTTTTGGAGGAAAGCAAGGGTATTACAAACTTACCCATGCCAAAATATCCATTTTAAAGTGAGCAGCACAAATGCCTTTGAGGAACCAGAGTATCACTGTTAGTTACCATCATTATGGATACTGTCATTGTAAACTCTGCATCATCAGTGATTGAAACCTGATTCAACATATAGAAACAAGATGGCTCCCAACCGTCAAAGCATTTTGCATGGGGGTGTATAATGTCCAGGTAGATTATAAGCAACACTGGCAAGTAAATGAGCTTTCTTTCTGCCAAAAATTTGGATTAAAATTAATCAGTTTATGATTATAATGGATCTAATCATGTCTGATGATGACAAAAGCATTATCTCCCCCACCCTCATATACCACTTCTCTTCCATTTTTGTTTCCTAACTAAAATTAAAAATGGTCCTAGAAAAAAAAAATCTTTTCTCCATGCAAATGTTCATCTTATCCATCAGAGAGCCATTACAGAATCAGAGATTCTATAAATGGAAGAGATCCAAGTACTACCAAGGAGGACAGTCATTCTCAGGATGCATATAGATGATCACTCATGAAAACTGTAGATGAGCATGAAGATAAAAGCATTTCCAAACAGATGGTAAGCTCAGCTCTGACCTTCTCCCATGCTATATATACTTACAGAATAAAAATGTCACCTCACAGAAACACAATTTTACACAGAACCGTAATACACTGATGTGTGATGATGCTGTAATATCATCAAACACAAAGGTATGCACAATTCACATACATGCCTATGTGACCCTTACCTATTTTACCCCTACATAACAACACCATGCCTAGTTCTATAGTCTTATCTGTGTGTGAAAGGTGCCTTTTTTTAACAGGATATAAGGAAATGGAACCATGCTCATGGATGCAACATGATTTTGGCTACTCTGGTGAGGAATGGAGCCATAAATGCAAGCTGACAGACTAGTTGTGCAAAAGCAAGAAAAGGGAAAGACAGATTTTAATTTTCAGCAGTATCAAGGAAAAAAAATATTATATGGCTTCATCCTGAAATCTGGGACTCGAGAACTTCTGGCAGAAGACATAATTACTCCAGGACTGGGTCTAGAAATCTTCCCTTATATGTTTTCTCAGACATAATGGTAAGTGTGACATGCCTGATAAACTTCCTCATAGTCTGACTTTCTGGAATGTAACTATTGTGTGACTGAAGAACCAAAGAGTCTTTGGATTCAGGTTAGGTTTACAGTATATTTGAGAGTTTATATTGGAAGAAGGATCAAATCTGAAAACCTAGAAATCGTATGAATTTTCTATTTAAGTCCATGTAGCAGAAGCATACAAGATTTACTGAGTCAAGTCAATGAGTATTTTGCTTGCTTCAGAACTGCAGATAGGAACTATTGTTTCTAGGCTTTTATAATCCACACTTCAGTAAAGACAGGTCTTCTGGACAGTCTAAATTCAGTCGATAATATTTTGAGTAAATGAGTATCTAATTAAATTTTTTATTTTACTCTGCTTTTTAATTTATATTATTAGCATGTAGCTAAATAGCTTTCAAAATACATAGAATTTTGAAGATTATTTAATCTGTCTTTCATATATTAAAGGGATGAGTTATACTAATTCAGGATCTGATCTTCTGAGCTACATCTGCCATAAGAAGGAGCAGTGATAAGAAGTATAAATTTATTAATTTTGAATACAGCATTTATATTTGCAATTTTAATTGGCCTATTATAATGATTTTTCTAGAAGGTTTTCCAAGTACAGATGGCAATTTGGAGAGTCACTGAACCAGAAGAAATGAAATCAAAGAAAGACTATCATCTCTGCTGTTAAATAACTGTGGCAGAGATTGTGTTCCAGACATAAAGAATGAATGCCAACAAAGAAGCAGAAATGAGAGGTATTCTCACGAGTTTCATGAGAAATAGTGGAATTACTTACGACTGGTGTAATTCACTTAAATTTCCATGGTGTCTAATGTCTGCAGGGTAGCAAATGTGGTGCCTCTCTTTAAAACAGTTTCCACAAAGGCATCCAAGGAACTGTGGTCTGGTAAGTCTGACATCTGAATAAGGTAAATGAATATACAGTAAAATAAGGAATTGAATCAAATAATACCTGGTGCATGTGAAAAAATTTCCTTGGTAAAAGTCAACATGGTTTCTATTAAGGGAGGATTTGCCTCAAAAAATCCCATTTCTTTGAAGGGATAAAAAAGCACAGTGATAAGAGTGATTAGATTAGGTGAGGTTAAATTTCCAGAAGATTTTAGAGGGAATTATACAGCTGTGAGCTAAAAGAAGATCCGGCATGCATGAGGGGACAGAGTGCCTCCTCAGCAAGTCTGCGAATGACACCAAGCTGGGAGGAGTGGTTAATATACCTGATGGCTGTGCTGCCATTCAGAGAGACCTGGACAGGCTGGAGAGCTGGGCAGAGAGGAACCTCCCGAGGTTCAACAAGGGCAAGTGTGGAGTCCTGCACCTAGGGAAAAATAACCCTAAGCACCAGTACAAGCTGGGGGCTCACCATCTGGAAAGCAGCTCTGCAGAGAAAGACCTGGGAGTGCTGGTGGATGACAAGTTGATCATGAGCCAGCAATGTGCCGTTGTGGCCAGGAAGGCTAATGGTCTCATGGGGTGCATTGGGAAGACTGTTGCAGGGAGGTCAAGGGAGGTGATCCTGCCCCTCTACTCAGCCCTGCTGAGACCTCGTCTCGAGTACTGCATCCAGTAGGTCAAAAATGTGACCTACTGGTCACACCATCTCCATTATGCATGAAGTCAAAACACCAGGAGTGGACTATTAGCACAGCACTGTGTTTCTAGCGTCAGCAAGCAGTGGACCTGAGAACAGATAAAGTGAGAATCAGTCACACCTCTCTAATATTTAATACAAACTACTTACCCTTCAGAGGTGCTAATATTTATGCAAAAGATGGGCACAATCACAAAATCCAGATCTAGACTAAAGTCAGATCACCTTCAAGAGTCAATGATATTTAAATGAGATTCTATAGCTTTGACTCTTTGGAGAGATCTAGATTTGAACTTTCACAAATTTGGGTATAGTTGATAACTCTTTTTCAAAATTTTTGTATTTGCATATCTTCTAAATATTATCTGGGGAGGTAAGAATAGCAGCGCAGTAAATATCAGCTTATTGACAACAGGCCAGTTTCTTAGTGAACTTTGTGGACTTCTCAGAACTACTCTGCAGACTGTGCAATTCTCAGAACTAGTCAGAGATCCTTGAACAAGAGTCAGTACCATTAATATCAGGAAGGGAGATTAGGAATGCTCCCAAAAGAAAGATTGGAGCTCTGTGGCTAATTGTCTTTGTGACTTATCCAAATTTGTCATCATTAATGATCAAGTTCAAATAACTGAATTGAAATGGCGGTGTTCCCAGTGACTTCATCAGCTAACAGAAGGTCTGTGTAGCATTTACTTGCTCTTTTAAAAGAGAAGAAATCATATTCCATCCCGTAGATGCAGGTAAGCCAGTGTGACTGCAATATTAGCCTCTGAATGGAGCAGGCAGTCTACTTGTGAATTCATTTTGCATACATTAGTATCTCTTAATAGCCCAGGTCATTTCCTGAGTAGTGATTTGCATGCTCACAGGAGAATCATTTTTTTATTTATTAATATAAAAAAAAATCACCTTTTATAGTAAGCTTTGATACTGACCAGAAAAGAACCATTTCCAGCTACCTTGTAACGGTCAAAAATGTGTCACATAAACACCATCTCCATTATGCATGAAGTCAATACACCAGGAGTGGACTGTTAGCACAGCACTGTGTTCCTAGGGTCAGCAAGTTCAGCCAGCCCTGTGGGAGAAGCACCTGTTCAGGAAAGTCTTACTTTGCTGTGAACATTTGGTCTTTCTTCCTTAGCATGCAACTATAGGGTCCTATGAACAGCAGGAGATATTCCACAGTGGTTTATAGGAAGCACCGTCGAGACAGTCCAAACCCAGGCCTAAGTGGTCAGTAGCGCAAAACAGGCCTTTACAGTTGCACCTGAATGCTCTGTGACAATGCTCTGTGATAGTAACTTGTATCTCATACGCCGCAGGAATAAATGGAGTGAGCCATCTTTCACTATGCGTAGAGTGCCCCCAAATTAGGGATGACTTTTCCCTGTCTTCAGGGTACCTCCCTACCTTTGAAGTGAGACTGGCACAGAGCAGTGGATAGGTGATGAGAGAGAGAGAGACATATCACTCTTCCTGAAACTTGGTGGTGCCATGAAACTATTTGGTATCCGTGTTGTGACAGATCCAGACAGTATCATCCATGACCATAGCTCAAACCGATGACATCGAGATGCATCACAACCTTTAAATACGTAGTCAGATATCTCAAAGCACCTTAGAGTATAAATGGGGAAGCATAAATCCTTCAGCTGTGTTTTCCGCATGGATGAGGACCTCACTGACTTATCACTGTTGAACAACTCTGCCTTTTCGCTATTTGGGAACAAGGCTCAGGAAACGTAATAAATAATCCATCCATGGACTTTTGGATGGCTGCTTCTAATGAGAAACTCATTGGAAACCAGCCGCAGGTAAAAATAATGGGTGTCTTTGTGTTTGGCTTTAGTGATATAGTGCTTCCGGCATAGACTGAACAGGGCTTCACGTACCTGTCTGGCAGAGATGCATAGAGAGATACTCACCATCCTTTTGTAGAAAATAACACTTAATAGAATTGATACTAACATGGTTTAAGAGAAATAGCTTGAGGATTTAGAGAGATTATTGGAGAATGTGGATTTTTAAGTCAGTTTCTAGAATATGAAAGGAAAAATCTCTGCTGTAAAACTACAACACAGTTTAGGTAATTCAACAGCACTAGGTCCATCATCTCTTAAATTATGAGGGACTTCTCCCTAGGGAACATTTCTGGACTCAGGTCACATTTGTGCAGTAAGTAACTGCTTAAAATGAAAACAGTTCTCCTTTGAGAACATTACCCTAGTGGACCCTGAGGGCCAAATCCTCACTAGCTGTAAATGGATTTGGTTTCACTGACAGCAGTAGTTTACTCTGGTTTATATCACTGGAGAAACTTACCTAAGATGTGATGTTGCTCATCATGAGCTCTACTGTGACTCATTTATTTAGGGGAGGGGGATTTTATTGATCTCAACTGCATTTGAAGGAGGGAAAGATCATCAAACTATTAAAACACATTTTCTTCGGCTGAGGTGTGGTGATAGTCATTCAGCCCAAAGCACTGATCTGTGGCCCAGATGAGGAAAGGAAGCTTAGGTAAGCACTCAGCCTTCCAAGAAACATTTTATTGTCACAGACAATGAGGGAAATGCTCTACACATCATCTACCAGTTCTGATGAACTTTTTAGGCTAATGATGATAAGTCTTTAGAATAGCAGTGTGAGAGGTCAGGTTGCTGGTATGAGAGTATGTACTATATGTACTGTTACATACTGTACTCCAGAATACATTGGATTCCAGACTGACTAGTCTAGTCTAGTTTAAACACTGATAGGATGGAGAAGGGAAGCTGCAGCAGAATGCAATACATGTCAGGAGGAGAAAGATAATACGTACATACAGGTTTTGCTTGTGACTATACTGGTGCGTGTAGCTGGAGAAACACTGCTGACTTCATTTGAATCTTTCACACTGACAAGAGCAGTGTTTCAAAGGGAAGGGAATGAGCTGATACCTTCTTACCTTTCCTTGGCTGTGTCTACTGAGGCCTGGCTCAGTTTAATTTTCTGCTCTTTTGATTCCTGTTTAATTTCTCTTTTCTGGAGAGATGACTGCATCAGGAATCCTTCCCCCTCTCTGCACCAGCATTAATGACTGTTCAAAGCACAAAACAGCAAAGGCTCAACTTTGGGACTGGATATATGGCTCTGACAAAGCTTCATCTGCTCTGCATTGTTCCTTATGAGACATGAGGAGACACTTTCACGGTGTACTCGAGTACCGCATCCAGTTCTGGGCTCCCCAGTCCAAGAGAGACATGAAGCTACCGGAGAGAGTCCAGCATAGGGCTACAAAGATGATCAGGGGACTGGAGCATCTGTCCTATGAGGAACGGCTGTGAGAGCTGGGCCTGTTTAGCTTGGAGAAGAGAAGACTGAAGGAGGATCAATGTGTATAAGTACCTGAAGGGAGGGTGTCAAGGGGACAGGAACAAACTCTTTTCAGTAGTGTCATGCAAGAGGACAAGAGGCAACAAGCACAAACTGAACCACAGGAAGTTCTGCCTGAATATGAGGAGGAATTTCTTTACTGTGAGAACGACAGAGCACTGGAACAGGTTGTCCAGGGAGGTTTGAATATCTCCAGGAATATCTTCTCTGGAGATATTCAAAGCCCACCTGGATCAACCCTGTCTAACATGCTCTAGGTGACCCTGTTTGAACAGGGGGTTTGGACTAGCTGATCTCCAGAGGTCCCTTCCAACCTTACCAATTCTGTGATTATGTGATTCTGTGTGTTGTTCAGCATTCCAATTGTCTTCATTGTCTATAAGCTACCTCTTAAAAGTGAGTTCTGAGGCTCATTTCCACAAGATTCTTAGGTGATGTTTGTGCTACTGGGTTAAACTAGTCCTGCACACTGGAACTAATTCGTCTCCATAGTCCCTCATGAGCATTTGGCAAGTAATAGCTAGCATTCCCCCTAATAATTTTGGAAGTTAGGCTGGGCAGTGATGATGCCCATCAGTCAGTTTGCATCAGGCTGCTTTGTTTTGACACATTTTAGGACACATACCTTCATAGCATAAACCACATTATTTTTTGTGATATTTCAGAAGTAAATGTATACCAACCAGCTAAAATGTAATGGCACTTGAGGCTTCATAAAACTCAGTAAGAACATCTTGCAGTAAACCTATGTCTTTGGGACTTACTATCTTGAATTTCATTCAGAAGAATCCTTCAGAGAGAAGCATGATTTCCAAGGAAGATTGTCCTGTTGCCATCCTTCGAAAGAAAGGCTAAAAATATGATTAGCTTGTAGGTGATGCAACAGGAAGCATTAGAAATTCCATGTTTCCAAATGCTTAGTACACATTAATCACAAGTGTCCTCCAAGGCCATTTGAAATGTACAGCAAGCCTACAAGGAAAAAGGCTAGTGTGACACGTGTAGCATTATTATTTCCCAGGCAACCCCAGCTGCTCAGTGCCCTACACACTTACAAATGAGTTGTAGGAAGGAACACACCAGGAATGTGCATTTTGAGTTACTGATCTTGTCTTTATTCTCCTCCTTTGAGCCTTCATGAGGTCAATGACCTGTAGAAATCTGAAAGGAACTGGTTAGCTTGCCTCATGCCTGTTATACCTTGCTACTGTTGGGACACTGGAGGAGTCCTTGGAACCTAGTAGCAAGTTTCTGGAGTGAGGGGAGACTTCTCAGGCTCCTCAGAGGCTAGCTGATGTGCTGGCATCAGGATGGTGACGAATGCCAGCTATTTTTTTGGCCCTGAATAAATTAAAATTGCTGCCACCTGGAGAGCAACAAGGAAGAGGAAACAATACACTCTTCCCTGTGAAAGAGTACATGGAGCATTATATTACCATTCTTGAATAGCAAGTAAAAGTGTAACCTCAGATGTGATTAGTTGGGAAAAATCTCCATGCCTCTTACCACCACCTAGGCTGATACGTATGCCTTATAAAATGACTGGGAGAGGTTGTGGTGTTGTGTAGCTCCTTCAGCAGCCTCTCAGTTCACCTGCTCTGGGTTTAAATCTGGGGAGCAATGAAATCAGAGATCCTAGGCACTTGTTATGGGTCCACTCGGTGTCAATGGTCAAAAAGTAAATTATTTTGGAAGAATAAAGAACTAAGAGGAAGTCTTGATCTGATTCTTTTCCCAAGGACTTTAAGGGAGTTTAACGCTTCTTTCTCAGGAAATTACCTCTGGTTAGTCTGATAACAGATGCCCGCTCATGTAAGCAGGAGAAAGCCTAGGTTAAAACTTGTCATCTGAGGAATTTTTCCTGCTCCTCTGATAACATGAATAGTCTCACCGAAATAAAGGGCTAGTTAGGTAAACAAGGATGATAAGAACAGAGCCTGAGCAATGAACACTGACAGGATGGATGAGTCAGTTTTGCAACAAAGAATGTGGTGCTTAGACACTCACATGCTGCCTGTAGTGACATCTTGCGTCACACTGGAGAAAGTCTGGGAGAAGGCCATACTGAGGATATCAGGAGCATCAAGATTTCACTGCCATTATGTGTCTCTGTTCATCTGAAATAAATTAATATTTCCTGCTGCCATTGAGTGTCTGGGCAGATGGTCGGCCCACAGACTCCTTTTCTTTTTGTTTCAACTTTATGTTTGTGACCAGTCACAACCTAACACCTCCTATCTCTCTGGTTATTCTCACAAAATTGGGTAGGTCTTCTGCTTCTCTCCCTTCACAACATTTTTTTTTTTTATCTGAGTCTTAAAGTCCCTTTTATTCTTAAGCGGAAAAAAAAGAACAGCAGCACTTGGGTGTGAGTCCTAGTAAATTCAATCCTGAATTACATTAAGGGAGTAAATGATGAATCTAAGTCTATATATTTTGGTGTAAACTACCGTATCTTCCTCTTGATGTTTATTTCTGAGAGTCAACTCTTTCTTCTTCTCTGGTGTGATTCCCTGACTCTCTGCTGATGACAGTACATCCCTGTCTCTTTATGTTTGCACCAAGACTGAAAGGTAAAGTGGGCTCTGTGTGTCAGGGTATGTGTTCTCATCTCAGGTACTCCAGAAGTGCTCTCACATGTAAACTCAGGCATTCATTGAACACAAAGGAGAACTGTGGTGGCACAGAACTTGTTCTGCATTCCCCGTCTAGCTTGGAAGGGGAGAGGAGAAAATGTGCAAGCACATGTAGTGCACTAGCTAATCTTCAGCATGCCAAGTGCTTTGGGTGAGGGTAGCTCCTTTGAGACTGTAGAAATGGTTGAATGAAATCACAGAATCATACAGAAATATGAAATTGTTAAAGCAGAAAGGGATCTTTAGAAATCATCTGGTCTAACCCCCCTGCTAAAGCAGGTTCCTCTGGACCAGGTCAAGTCCAGGAGCTCCTTGTTGCTTCATAACGGCCTTCTGTCTTTTCATGATTTCTTGCTAGTGGGCTGGATCATTTTTGAGCTTTAAGGAGCTTAAATATCAGCCAGCTCTCTTGGACCCCCTCTTCCCTCTAGGATCCTACCCCACGCAATTGTTCCAAGCAGGTTCTTGAACAGGCCAAAGACACCTCTCCTGAAGTCCAGTGCTATGATCCTGCTTTTTTTGCCCTGCTCCTTCCTTGCAGAATCCTGAACTAATCCTCTTGTGATAATTGCAGCCAAATCTGCCCCTAGCTTTCACAGCTCTGTTCAGCTCTTCGTTGTTTGTGAGTATGAGATGTAGCAGAGCACCTCTCCTCATTGGGTCCTTGATAATGCGTGTTAGGAAGTTGTCATCTATGCACTCCATAAACCTCCTGGATTGCTTGTGCCCTGCTGTGTTGTCCCTTCAGGGTGGTTCAAGTCCCTCATGAGGACGAGGGCCTGTGAACATGAGGCTTCTTCCAGTTCTCTGAAGGAATTTTGGTCTGCTTCTTCCTGATCAGGTGATCTATAGCAGCACCCGTTACAATGTCACTCTTGTTGCTCTGCCGCCTAATCCTGACCAGGATTAGCTAACACTTTACCTGTTCCCAGGCAGAGCTCTGTGCAGCTGGATCACATTTAAGCCTAGCACAACTGAGATTTATGCCTTGCCTTTTAAGAGGTACTGAGAGGGGATTCTGTCTCTTCCTTTTTACCTTGCTGCTTCCTCCTGCATATGTCTGAGCAAATCACTGCAGGTGCATGAAGTGTATCTGAGGAGCCAGTTGAGCAGTTTTTTCCCTTCACAGGTTTTTGTGGTACAGCTGATTTGACTTGTGCTTGGAAAATCGATTGGCACAATTCTGGTTGATGCCTGAGACTTCTGCTCGAATTTATTAGTACCTTTGCAGTTCAGAACTTCTCCTTCTTTCCTACTCCACAATAATATCCTGATTTTGCAGCCTGTTTCTTTAATTTTGCTGAGGCAAGCTAAGATAGCCCCAGTATCCTTTGTCCTGTCTTTCCCCTATATGCATCCTGTTGGTAGTGAGTTTAACTAGTTCAGCTGCTGCATAGTGCTTCATTTTTCTCTCATCATTATGTCACTCAGACTTTCTCCTCTCTAAATAGCCCCTACCTTTTCTTAGCTCTAATCTTTTTCATTTCACACCACCCCTTCTCAGCTCCTCTAGCCTGGCTGGAATGGGAGTTGTCCAGGAGAGGGCGTAGGATATGTTTAGATATGAACTAAAGAAAGTTTGCATGTCTGAGAAAATGTGTGTGTGTTTCCCAGCACTATTTCAGATCTATAAATACTTTTCCCTACAGATTCTGCCTATAGGATGTTCCCCAGACTTTTCTTTCTCCCATTTTTTTTGGCATAACCTAAGTAGCTGTTTGCTTTTTCGCTATGGCTCATGAATTAGGAGGTGTCTATGTAGCTGTGTAGGCATCTTTCTTTATGGTGCACAGCTTTTGTAGAAGTTCTCAAGCTGGATAAGTAAGTTGGAGTAGCAGTGCTGGTGACTTTGGTCTTGGCTGAATTCCCTTCTCTTTTAACTAATTTTCAGTACTAAAAGACAGGTCCTCTGTCTCACTAGGACAAGTACCAAGCCTTTGATGATTGAAGAGCAAGATCTCCGCCTGCTGAGATGATCTTTTCAGAGTAAGATACTATGAGGGCAGTAGAGATGTGAAGACAACAGTAAGAGAAGATCTAGTTGCATTATGGGACTGCTTTGCCAGCAGATAGAGTTTCAATAGTTCTCTTCCTTTTATCTAATTAGATTCCATGATCATAGCAATCCATATTGACTTTAAAACTGATAACAGATGTATTTTCTAGACAACGAGTCTTATTTAAAATTATATGAAACCTCCTGTCAAATTCAATAGCAGGGGTACTGTTTTGTTAAAAGTTACAGGATAATGCAAAAAAGCAAAGGGGGCAGGAGACCTGCATGGGTGAGCAAGGACCTCTTGGCCAAATTCAGACAGAAGAAAAAAATACACAGAATATGGAAGAGGGCACAGGCTACTTTGGAGAATTATAGGAATGCAGTCAGAGTATGTAGAGATGCTGTGAGGAAGGCTAAGGCCCAGCTGGAATTGGGTCTTGAAAGGGATGATAAGGACAATAGGAAGGGCTTCTTCAAATACATCAGCAGCAAGAGGAGGACTAGGGAAAATATGGGCCTGCTACTAAATGGGGCAGGAGCCCTGGTGACAAGGGATACAGAGAAGGCAGGCAGAATTACTGAATGCGTTCTTTGCTTCAGTCTTCACTGCTAAGGGCAGCCCTAATGAATCCTGTAGCCTGGACGTGAGGGAGAAAGTCTGGAGAAGGGGAGACTTTCCTTTGGCTGAGGAGGATAGGATTAGAGATCTTCTGGGCAGTCTAGACATCCAAAAATCCATGGGCCTGGATGGGATGCACCTGTGGGTACTGAGGGAGCTGGCGGATATTCCTGCCAAGCCACTTTCCATCATCTTTGAGAGGTCCTGGAGAACAGGAGAGGTGCCTGATGACTGGAAGAAAGTCAGTGTCACTCCAGTCTTCAAAAAGGACAAGAAGGAGGACCCAGGCAACTCCAGACTAGTCAGCCTCACCTCCATCCCTGGAAAGGTGCTGGAACAGCTCCTCCTGGATGTCATATCCAGGCATGTGGAGGAAAAGAAGGTGATCAGGAGTAGTCAGCGTGGATTCAGCAAGGAGAAATCCTGCTTAACCAACCTGATAGCCTTCTGTGATGGAATGACTGGCTGGGCAGATGAGGGGAGAGCAGTGGACGTTGTGTACCTTGACTTGAGCAAGGCTTTTGACACTGTCTCCCATAACATCCTCCTACATAAGCTACATAGCTGTGGGTTAGATGAGTAGACAGTGAGGTGGACTGAGAACTAGCTGAAAGCAGAGCTCAGAGGGTCGTCAGCAGTGGCGTGGAGTCTAGCTAGAGGCCTGTGGCGGCGCCCCCCAGGGCTCAGTACTGGGTCCCACCCTGTTCAACTTTTTCATCAGTGATGTGGATGAGGGGACAGAGTGCCTCCTCAGCAAGTTTGCGAATGATACCAATCTGGGAGGAGTGGCTGACACACCTGAGGGCTGTGCTGCCATTCAGAGAGACCTGGACAGGCTGGAGAGTTGGGCGGAGAGGAACCTCCTGAGGTTCAACAAGGGCAAGTGTGGAGTCCTGCACCTAGGGAAAAATAACCAGCACCAGTACAAGCTGGGGGCTCACCATCTGGAGAGCAGCTCTGCAGAGAAAGACCTGGGAGTGCTGGTGGATGACAAGTTGATCATGAGCCAGCAATGTGCCGTTGTGGCCAGGAAGGCCAATGGTCTCATGGGGTGCATTGGGAAGAATTTTGCCAGCAGGTCGAGGGAGGTGATCCTGCCCCTCTACTCAGCCCTGCTGAGGCCTCATCTGGAGTACTGTATCCAGTTCTGGGCTCCCCAGTCCAAGAGAGACATGGAGTTCCTGGAGAGAGTCCAGCATAGGGCTACAAAGATGATCAGAGGGCTGGAGCATCTGTCCTATGATTAACGGCTGCAAGAGCTAGGCCTGTTTAGTCTGGGGAAGAGAAGACTGAGGGGGGATCTTATCAATGTGTACAAGTGTGTGAAGGGAGGGTGTCAAGAGCATGGGGACAAACTCTTTTGAGTTGTCCCGTGTGACAGGACAAGAGGCAATGAACACAAACTGAACCACAGGAAGTTCTGCCTGAATGTGACGGGGAATTTCTTCCTTGTGAGAGTGATGGAGAACTGGTACAGGTTGCCCAGAGAGGTTGTGGAGTCTACTTCTCAGGAGATCTTCAAGGCCTGCCTGGACGCAACCCTGTCTAACATGCTCTAGGTGACCCTGCTGAGCAGGGGTGTTGGACTAGATGATCTCCAGAGGTCCCTTCCAACCTTAGTGATTCTATGATTCTATGAACAACTTGATCGTTTCCTTTGTTCTTACAAACTGTGCCGAACGCTTCCTTGAGTTCCGCCAAATGCAGATTCCACTTTCATTCTTCTTTTTTGCTCTGAATAGAGTGAAAGAATGTTTTTCTCTTGTCCAACATTCCTTGAGGGAATGTTGACCCTCCCTGAATGACAGGAATAATTGTAAACCTATTCATGGCTATGGTTGTTTGGGGAAAACAAAAACAAAAACAAACACAAGGAAATAACTTTGTTCTGCTCAATGCATAGAGTTTCTAAAGTTCTTGGAGCTGCAGGCTTTTATAGATCACTTAACATTAAAAAGAGTAGTCCTTTCACTCTTTTTTTTGCAACATTAGGAAAACAGTTCCTCTTCAACTTGCAGAATTAAGATATCTTCTGACTTCTCTCCATGTCTTGAACCATTGTTTTCTTCTTGGTTATGTGTAATTTTTAATTATAATGAGGTTCTTGAGAAATAATTTAGCTCACAAATTTTATGTTTGGTTCTTGTATTTATGCATTCAGTCTGATTTGAAAGGCTTCAACATAGTTTATCCTCTCCTTGGAATTCAAAAGTGCCAGTCCACTGTGCTTTCTGGAAATATCATCCTCATGACTGGAAGCTCTACCAGTCATGGAGTACTCCAAATGGAGTACTCTTTCGAGACTGGCACATACTGATGATCAGGAAAAAGGTGGGAAAGAAATATATGGTGAACTGCAAATGAATGTGGACCTACTGGAGAGCGACCACCCTGCCTGCCATTTCTTGGGAACAAGGAAACATGTCTGTGCTGAAGAGCTGTTTGTAAAGCAGCTGCCAAAAAGGAGGCCCAACCTCTTTTAGTTGAATTTTGTGACTATCTTAAAGGAAGATAATTCCCAGAAGGCTCATAATTATCCTCTGAGGTGATGGGATGGCATTTCTGGCGATGTCAGACTTCATTTGTACAGGCAGTTGCCCTTCTATTGCACTCCTGCCAAGACGTCAGACTAGATTGTTCCTCTGCTGTGACTCTCTAAGTGGGAGGTGGATCAGGTTATTTCTAATAAGTGACCATGGCCATTTGAAAATGTTCCCTCTTTTATGTTGGTGTTTTCTACTGGTTTTCTTATGTAGTGATGATGGTAAAACCTGGGCCAGGGGAAATCTATGGGCAAATAGCAATGACTGGCTGAATGTTACCCTCTCACAATCTATGCACCACATGTATGTCTGTACTGACTGCTCCCTACCCAAAGTATATTCCACAGGCTTCAGTTTTTGAGCCCTTTCCACACTGTTCTTTGGCTGCTGCCAAAGAAAGCAGGTCAGCTAACTCAAGAACAAAGTTACTGGTATGGTTTGGCCACCAGAGGGCTCCGGTATTATTTCACAAATTTGACAGAATGATACAAAGAAATTAGAATTGTAGTTGGTCAAAAGGGATTGACAATCCTGAGAAAGCCTCGTGCCTTTTCCTAAAGCTTGGACACCCAAGATGAGAGTGGGCTTAATGTCCAGCTTGTTGCATCACAAACAATCAAGAATCTGGGGCATTTCTATGATTTATCAGCCCCCTGAGAGCTGTATCTATGCTAATATTACATGGATGTGCTCATAAAATCCCTTTTTGTGTGAAGGAATTTTGGCACTGGAGAACAGAGGTGTGTTTGTGGGTGGGAAGGTGAGAACAATGGGAGAAGCAAAGGTAAAACCACATCACTTCTGAGAGATGCTCTCATCAAGGCATGGGAGGTGGGTAGGAAGGGAAGTAACTTTCAAATTGCATCAACCTTTCCATGTCAAGATTCTGCTATTTTCTCTCTTCTCATTGAAGGACCATCTCATTTTCTTTCTTCTCATTGAGGGACTGTTGCAGCACAGGAGAAAAACAGAACTCAAGCTGTTATTCATTGTAGAACACTACAGTTCCTTGTGTGTCCTTGAATGAACCCCAGGTTTTGTAGCTGACCCAGAGCAGTACCATAAGGAAGGCATTTCTTTTTTTTCCTCAGCTCTAGTCCTATTTTTAGAGCTTGCTGTTTTCTCAGGGGCTCCACAGTCTATTTTTGAAAAGACTTTACAGGCTGCCAAACCATTGTTGCTTTCTCTAGGGCTGATCAACATGGTGCCTGTATTAAACATGTCCAGCATTTGAAATGGGTATTGCTTTAAAGTAGCAAAACATTACTAAATGTGAAAGATGCTTTTGAAAATACAACTCCAAGGTGAAGTACTTTATTTCCACAAAGCATCCTTTTGATTGTCTCGTGACTTTCCCCTTTTGTGAAACAAACATTGGTTTGACCCTCAGATTGCTCACAGCTGCATGAACCTGATCTGCACGTTATTAGATCATCTAGAATGACTGTAAATCAGATTTGGTCGAAGTGTTGCAGCATGTTTAATATTTTTATAAAACTCTTGTTCTTGTCTTTTATAATCAGTAATGGTTAAAAAGCCTGTCTCTGAAAGCTCTGTAAGGAAGAAGTCAAAGGAGATAAAATATATGGAGTGGTAAACATTAGTAATAGTCTTCATGATATCATTTTTGTGTTACTCTCAGCTAGATCCAGGATAATCAAAATGACTTTTTTCCCTGTGAGAAAAAAGGAAAAATTCAGGAACAGTTACATAAAGATGTGGGAGTATCACAGGATGTACTGCTGGTATAAGTCAGCACTGCTCCACTGATGTCAGTCAAATTAGCTGACATGAGGGAGCATTTGTCTGCAAGGGAAGCTGGGCGCAGATTTACAAGTGAGTTTTCATGGCTACATAAGCGACTACTTACCAGCTGAATACAATATCTTCCCATGTCACTCTCTAAACTCTTAACAAATGAGTGAGGCAATGTCTATGTTAAATCTCTTTCATGAATGCTTAAGCCAATACATCTTCTATATTACCTGCCACAGACTAATACTGCCCAAGTGGACATTTGCTGCTCTCCACTTCATGTTGTTTTTTTTTTTCTTGAGCTGTAATCCCTCAGCTGTGCATTTGAGCCCTCAGTTTACAGGCTTGATTGGATGAATTTGAAATACAGAGTATCTCCTGCGTCAATTTCTTATGTGAATGACATAGGAAGTCCAAGGGAATGTCTCTGAAGGAAGTAATGAGCCAGCCTTTTCCAGAATCACAAGGGCTTTTAGAAGGCCATTTTTTCTTGCTTTAATAACATTTGAGGTCATAAATACTCTTACACATCTGAGCCTTGGTATTTACTATGGATGCAGGACAAAGAAAGAATGTATGCTATCTAAGAATGGCTCTACTAGTTGCATAATCTGTGTAGTTCTGTGGCCTGTTCCCAAAACACCAGCCGTTAAGGAGCATCATGAACTGTTAGTATTCATTTTAGTTTTTAACTTCCAGTGGATTTCCTCTTCCATTAATTTGTCCAGCTGCCTACTGAACCCTTGTAAATTATTGCCATCCACAACATCCTGCAGCAAGGTGTTCCATGGCTCAGCCATCCCTGTGTGAAGAATTACCTCTTCTTGTTTGAATCTGCTGTTTTATTTGTTGTTTAATCTCCTCCCTCATAACTTGACTTCTCTGGATTGCTTGAAGGCTTTAAATTCTTCGTTCATGAAATGCCCATCTCAAGTTTACCAGGAAACTTGTGAACTTTTGTGAACTTAACATGAGACTTAGACCTGTAACTAAACCAGATGAGTTTTGCTTAGGTTTGGATTTCATTAAAGATGCTTTACAGAATTCTTTTTATAATTCCACTGGAAAAGGAATAATTATTTGAAAGCCATCCAGCAGTGCTGCCTAACATGTTATGTAAATCTGTGGTTGTGCTCTCCTTTGAATTATTTCAGCTCCAGCCTTCCACACCCTCCACCAAATTCTCATAGAAGCCACTGATCCTGGCAAATCCTCTTGGCCGCTGAGTTGGCTGGCTAGATTTGAAGGTACAGCTGCCATACCAGATGGCTATGAGGTTAACAAGAAATTCATTCAGAGCTATGCGTAAACCAGGCTGTCTTTTCTCTGAAGAAAATTGGAATCGACAGCACACTGACACACCTACCCACATCTGCACAGTAACATCTTAGTGTTCTGTGTTACATGGTCTTAGTGATACATGGTCACTGAGGAGTGAAGGAAACAGCCTGTCTGTCACACATCTACTCTTCTGTGCTGCTTTACCCCAGAGTCAGTACCAGCTCAGCAGGCTCCATCTGTGCTACTGAGCAGTGGAGGTCTTTGATGAACGGGTGAACCTGCTCCATTCGTAATAGAACAGAGTTGAAACAGTGCCGAGCTTTCACCTTGGACATACTTTCAGATATCTTTCATGACCTGTATCCATCCAGCAGTCCTAGATCCCAGCTGGACTTGCACTGCAAACTAGGAATCAGGAATTTATAGTGCTTTCTGAAGTAGTGGATTGTGGGAGGCTCAAAGTCTGATGGAAATCAAAGGGTTGGAGGAGGATAAATAAGAATAATTATTCTTCTATTTTCCTGAGAAACAATATTATATTAGAAACTGATGTTGCAATGAAGATGGCTGAGCAAAAAGCAACATAAAAATTTTCAAAGTTTCCTGTAAAGCATCTTTTTGTAACAGCTAAGCATCTCCACAAGGTCCTGGAACAGAGGTGAAGGATCCTGTATCAGAGCCAGTGATGAATCAGCAAAGATACCAGCAGGTAATGGGATGTGAGCTGACAGATTCTTGGCTTCTTTCTTTATCTTGGAGTATCTGCATTAATTTTTATCTTTAAACATTCTTGCTATACGAAAAAATAAACAAAGCAAAAACCTAAAAGAACACAAAAACTATGGCACCACCTCTGAGTCATGCTGGTCTATTTGCATGCTGATGTATTTAGGGGTAAAACTGCTGGAGTTCAATAAGCATAAAGAAGGAGTAGATAAGAGAAGTAGGGGTGGTAGTAGTAAGTTATCTAGATAAAAGAAAGGGAGGTGATGTATGCTTTCAGTAATTACTTGACAGCTTGCACTATTGGTCCCCAAATCAAACTGGCTCAGGATGATTTTAAGCCACTAGATTTTCTTCAAGTTAAATTTATTTTCTCAGACTTGGAGGACACATCAGTGTTATCTGCCCAATGGGAAGCAGAAAAGATTTAGATAATGAAATGTACCTTGCTGAAGATCTGTTCTTATCACTGTGACATTTGATGAACATATCTTTTAAGTGATATGACTCATATAGCGCCTCTGTTTGCCTTTTTTCCCCCCAGGCTGTGGTTGCACAATTAAGGATCACTGCTACCAGACTGGTGCAGTAATGGATCATTCAGTGGGATCAGCTGCGTCTAGAACAAGTATGAGTATTCATGTTTTTGTTGAACTACTCACAGCACACGCAACTCCTTATGGTGGTTACAGGACCAGGCTACACTGACATAAGGCTTGCTGGATCAAATCAATCTGTTACATTTCAGGGTTCATTTGAAAGGGCATTGTGAGTTTATATGCTTTGTGTTATGTGGCCAAGGCATTTTTGATCTAGCACTAGAAGTCTTAAAGATGGATTTGCAATATCACTACATAGGGCCAGTCCTCTTTTGCTGTACTATTCATGTGCTCGTAGTGTAGCTGGTGTATATCAGAGATACAGTTTGAAGCGTGTGTGGAAACTTCTGTGGCTTCTCTTCATCTACAATGCTCTGCGATTTTATAGTCTCTGGCTAGATTATGCAGATGTCTCAGCATTGAAGGTAGGTCTAGACCCATCCTTAATAGACTGCATTGGCACAGCTATTGTTACCCAGCTATTGCTTATTCTGTAAAGAAACGATCTCTATGACCAGACTAGCACTCTGCCTGTTCAGTTGCAGTTCCCAGTTTCTTTTTGGCAGACATCTGTTCATAGCCCACAAACTCATTTACTCTCCTGAAGAATTGAAGAGGAAACCTTTCTTTCAGTTTCTATCTAAACTCTCTGCTTGAAACTGCATGCAAATAATCTGCTTGTCAGACTGGAGTATCTGGGCTGCTGCTCTACAGAGCCCTTGATGAAACACTGTAGAGTGTTTCAGGGTGAAACACTCTGTAGAGTGTTTCAATGGGAACAGAATAGCTAGTAGCAAATGGGTTGTCTCTGCTTCCAACTGCTAGAGAGCACAAAAAGAAGGTAAAACTACCTTTTAGCCTATTCCTAGTGTCACTTCTCTTTATGAGTGGTTTGTGCAGTTGCCACGTGGATATTATGCACTTGCATATGGGAAGGGACATGTGTCATGTTTTTGTGAATAAGAGGGGGGTGTCCACAAGATAACCTTTCTAAGAAAAGGCTGTTGAGCCTGGTGCTTTGATGCCAGTGCTGAAAAATCAAGCAGCTATATACTCACAAGTTTAGACAAGCCAGTTGTGCATGAAAGCTATTATTGGAAGGCATAGCACAAAAATAAAGTACATGCAGCACATGTGAATTGAGAAAGTGTGATCTATTTTTAGAGCCTGTTTGCCTATGTGCTGAGTCAAGGTTTGCACACAGATCAAGCCTACATCTGAAATCTGCTTTAGTGAGGTTGTTAGTTTTCAGGCAATTTGTGGCTCCCTGCAAAATTCTTTCTTTATCATTTTTTTTACTAGTATCTCAGTACTGCAGCGAGATTAATTAGAAAAGCCAAAAAATTAATGTTAGTAGAGAAAGGGAGGCAGAGGAAAAAGGTGAACAACCTTTTCTTAAAGAGGGATGGGCTTAGCAAAAGTAATAGCTAGCTAAGGGCAGAAATATCAAAAGAGCATTATAAAGTACGCAATGGGAAAAAATGGCTCTGAAAGGAGTTGAAAAGCTTGCATCTTATTTTATCCTTACTAAAACAAACCTTTACTGAGGGAACAACCCCTAGAGAAAACAGGAACTAGAGAAAGAAATTGGAACTACTTTGCATGAATTACAGCCGTCTCTGGCTTTCTGGGCTTGGAAGAAAAGCCTCTAGATCATCAGGACTGTCATGCTGCAAGGTAAACGGATGCTAGCTGGGCATAAAAGACTAGCTGACTGGCGTCAGTCCTAGTGGATGGATTCTGTTCTGCAAGATACTACCTTTTGCAGACTGCCTTCCAAAGCAGAACTACTGTCTATACAAATGGTGAAAATTAAAATATGGGTCTCTGCATGGCTGAAGGTTTTCCCTATGAAGGAATGCCTATCCATTGTTTCCAAGAGGCAATTTTACAAATTCCAGAGACACTTACGCTGCCTCAGATGACTGCAGTCATTACCTGGGACAGGAAGTGTTAGTCCTTGTCTTCTACTGTCCTGCTATGCCATTAACACCACTAGTACACCATCATTACAGTTCACCTTCAGCTTGAAGGAAATAGCAGCACAGATCTGCTGAGGGAACAGGAGTGATGCAGAAGGACAGGCTCTGTTTGCTCGTTCATGCCTGGCACAGGAGAACCTTTTGGGTTCCTCTGTGCAGAGAAGGTGGATTGCAGATGTGGAGAATGTGGCACTGGTAAGCCAACAGGCACACCAGCCATACTATGGTGGCCATCATGTGGCCAGTGAGAAGCAGGCTGGCTTATGCAGAAGAACCAAGTGGACCTTCTTTTAAGATGTAAATTAGAAAGTGAACAGAGTCAGGCAGTATCCACAGCTTTCTGAGGGGAAGAGAAAATGTTTTTTATGCTAAACAAGACGGAAAGTACAGTGAGAGTGGCTTGAATATTGACTTGATAGTAGAGACCCAGATGAGGCCCAGGGCAGAAACATCTTGTATCCTTCACATGAAAACCAGTCCTGCTGGATTTATGGTAATGTTGTAAAGCACTTGTCCTGGGGAGGCTGGCTGTAGAGATTGACCTGAGTGCCATCTAGTGATCTAAAAGCATAAATAACTCTTATTCTAGCCAAATGACCATGTTGTGCTATAGCAGAAGCTCTACAGAGTAGGGTCAGTAAAAGCAGAGAAAGAGCCCATGTTGTTGAGGTAGATCACCATTGCCTAGATAATGATTTGCTGAACACCATGTCTAGTGATGTGTCTGACATCAGAGGCATGGATAGCCCAGCTGAGTTTAACTCAGCTGAAATCTGCATCTTTGCAGAGCCCACAGAGTTCTTATAAGCCTCAAATGTGGGCAGCATATGTAAAACCTTCTATCACAGAGTACAAAAAAAAAAAAAAAAAAAAAAAAAAAGAGAAAAAGAAAAAAAAGCTGCTTCCACCAGCAACAGGCATTGTTTTTTATGCATTCTCGAAAAAATTTTCTGAGGTTACATGTTTGGAAGGATTTGACTGATGTCCAATATGTTTCCTTCTGATGATACTGATACCCCAGGGGCTGCCTTTTCAGAGGTTAGGTACTAAATGCCTGTGGTTTCTGAAGCCCAGTGGTGCCAACAAATCTCTGTTGTAAGACTGTAAGCAAAAACAGAGATAATAGATTATTAGCTTAATTCATGTAGCATATCTTGTTCATAGCATCAAAGTGGCCATTTTCCACTGGAGAAATGGAGGTACAGCAAATTGAAATGCTTTTTAAAGGTCAGAAGCAAGCACAGCAAGGGTAACAAACTAAATAGATCGCTAGTGGGGAAGCTCTTTTGGAACATCACTACTGGTCTATATCCTATGCAGGCTGTGAGTATTAGTTGGTATCTTGGTTAAGATTTCCACGTGCAATTTTACATATATAATAAAACCATCTATAGCAGCCTTTTTGCAAGACTAGGGCTAAAAGAGACTTTGAATTTTGGGTGACTATTGGCTCTGTCTATGATTTTGTCATGAAGTATAATCTAGCAAAAGGTATAGTATTGTCATATGTCTAGCAAAAATATTGCTGTGTCACACAATCTGCTATCAGTGATAGTAGTAAAGTAGGTCATTTTGAGCACTATGCTGGTTTTACCAATTAAATTATTTTGTCAGTTGAACATCTAAATAATAAATGAAAAATAACTAAGCTCATTTTAACTTTTGGGAAAGGGCAGAATTCTGCTGAGCTTGATATTCAAAGTGGAAATAATTCCACCGAAACTGTTGAAAGTCCACTGCTTCTTACACCTTGCCTACAGCCATGCATCCATCTCTCTCTAGGTAACAGAACTGATATATTCCACTGTGTAGAGCACAGGTGTTTGTGGGTGGCCCATTAAATGCCTTCATGGTTAATGGCAATAGAGTAGAATCTTTGTACAGGCGTGGATCCAGTAAAGAGCACTC
This sequence comes from Rhea pennata, assembly GCF_028389875.1. NCBI lineage: Eukaryota > Metazoa > Chordata > Aves > Rheiformes > Rheidae > Rhea > Rhea pennata. The sequence goes on along the minus strand of NC_084663.1, from coordinate 82,887,752 downwards.
AAAGCACATCAGAATCCCTGTTGACTTCATTAAAACCGTGTGAATGTTTAAACAGCTGCTCGAGATCCCTACTGGATCAGGCTTTAACTATGTAATAAAGAGCCCTGAAGTTTGAGGTACATTTTTAAGTAAAACCTTATTTGGTTTAAGCCATCTATCATGTTGAAATAATGCTGTTGTTGGGTAGAAGGTATGATTACTTTTATGGCTATGTGTAACATTTTCACTTCTCACCAAAGTGACTGATGAATGATATATGTGTGCGTTTCCTTCTTCTCTGGGTTTGAAGGGGCTAAGCAGTCTGGCCCTGGGTGATGCCTCTTCCTTGTTTATGTAAGTAACATTGTTGGAATGGTGGAAATGGCTGGGCTGTAAACTGGTAATGATTAAACTGCAGATGCCCTTTTGCAAGAGGCACATTGACAGGCTGATGCAGAACAGGAACTTCTTGTTTACACGGATCACTATCTGCATCACAGTGGCAAAATCCTCCCATCTTTGTACAAACTGGAATGCTGCCTCTGTGAGCAGTATGCTTGTTTAACTAATTTTAGCCTGCTTTTTGAAAATACTCAGCTCTTCCCACTCTTCTAACATCATCTTTTTTCTCCTCCAGGACTGTTGCTGTAATCTGGACCTGCATGATTTAGTTGTAACCATTTAACACTAGGAAGGTCAAGGAAATTAAGTAAATGGGAAGGAAGGAATCCTCTGTTCTGTAACCTGCTGAAGTTTTGCTATGGAATGATTCCTGCATCTTCTTGATCTTTGCTAATTCCCACCTGAGGGACACATTAGCTAAAAAAAAAAATATACTTTGTCTAGCTGGAAATTTGTAAAAAAAAGTGTAATGAAAGAGTATTGTAAAGAAGTACATAGATGGTGCTCACTTGGTTAGCTGTACAGGAACTTCTTCAGGCTGGGCTCACATCTTTATTTGTTAGATAGGAATTCCAAAATTTTCCAGCTCTTAGACCAGCTGAAACATAGCATTATTCATCCCAGAGACAGATCTAAAACATCAGCAAGCATTTACTCTGAAGCGGGTATTGCACCTGATAGTTCCTTCACCATAATTCTCCCCACTTCATGCAAGAAGTACCTATCCTGCATTTGTTTGTCACTGAAAGACAGAGAGAGTCAAGCTCTGATGTGTTGGTGATCTGTGCCTGCTAGGTCTCCCAGTTGTTGCTCTCCCATTCATAGAAGCTGCTCATTCTTAGGCGTCTAAGCCTGCTATAGTCTCCTCCTGCTATATCTTTTTCTCCCTGGGGCCTGTTATATCCTTCTCTCCTTCTTCTCATGACCCCTCTGATGATTGTCTCTGTTCCTTTGAAGTTGTGGATTTCAGCCTGCTGAAGGATCACAGAATCAGTAAGGTTGGAAGGGACCTCTGGAGATCATCTAATCCAACCTCCCAAAGCTTTCCTGGTGCTGGTTCCACTGGGGCTTGAACCCAGGATCTTCAGTGTGTAAAGCAGATGTGATAACCACTACACGAAGAGTCTTTGTTCTTCACCCTTTTGTATTTCGTTTTCTTATTTTTTTTTTCCTCCTTGAAAAATAGGTAATTATTTTATACTCCGCATCTAGCTGAAACAAATGACTGTTTCTTTTTCCCTTACACTTGAAACATCATCATGGCTCCTGGGTTCCCAGGTGTCTTTAAATGCAATAAAAATCTCTCTTCTTCTTCTTAAGGGCTTCTACCCTTTCTTCTCCCCTCTGACAAATGAAGGCATCTTTTCAAATGTAAAACAAGCAGGTTTTTTCCTTTGGACTGTTGAGTGGTTTTATGTTTGGATTGCTTCCAGAGAGCACTGCCAAAATCTTCAGAAGAAGAGTGGCCCCACTTTCTGTTTCTGGAGGCTTATATCTTCATTTTATAAGTGGTAATTGTCCATATCTTGCTGTTTGCTTGACAGTTTGATGGAGAAAGTGAGGCCCTGGCTCCAAAGAGTACCTTTGTCAGCATCCATTGTGCCAGGTACCAGCAATCTATATTTGCAACCAGCTTTCACAAGGCAATGACTCTTTCTTCCTCTTGAGATTTTTAGTGTTTGAGAAGCTCAGGTAAACAGCTCCCAAATCCTTCTTTTACAAGTACAAGACAACAGGTAAGGGTCCAACATATACTGAAATTTGTTCATCTCTAATTGTCTATCCAACTTTACAGAAGCTGGAAGTAGAACAGGATCCATTGGAGAGTCAAACCTTGTGAAGACGAGATGTTTCACTCTGAAGGGAGAAAAAACAATACTTTGCAATATACTTGTGAAAAACCTATGGGAACACAAAGTCTAGTGAAAAGCGAGAGTAGGAGCACAAAGTTCTTATGCATATACAGTTTAACAAGCCAACACAACCATTTTTGCACTTATCTCAAGAAAACGTGCTTGAGGTTTCTTATGCTGCCGGAGTTTTCTTATTTATAGTGGGAGTTTGTTTATTGTTACACATTTGTAGAAGGTGTGAAAGAGCTTTTGTAGAAAGATGCTGCTAGTGAGGTAATTAAAGTCAGGGTGTTGAATGTGGCAGGACTGCAATGCTAGCGATCAGTACTAGACTCACAACTGTACCAAACTCCTACTTGGTACACCCACACTGAAGGCCTCTTGTCCCCAATCTCTCTGCTTCCCCACTCCTTCCAGCTCCCGAGACTCACCCGCCTGTCTCACAGCTCTGAAGCCTGAGTAAGCAGTAGGAAACACAAACAAAAATTCCCACACTCTTTAAAACAGTCATGCTGTCATTCTGCTATGCTCCTTTCTACCTGGCTCCCTCCTGTGAGCTGGAACACAAAGAGATGAGCTTATCTCTGCTGACATTTCCCATGCTCCTACACTAACCATAGTCCCAGAGGACAGAGATATAGGGTTCATCACCTGGAAGCAGCAGCACCCCAGCTATACTGTCTGCAGAATACTAATCTTGTGGTGAAACTTGAAGAATTAGTTTTGGGGACTGATTTAAGTGGTATGTAATGAAGCTCTCAGGTGAAATGCAACAGAATAGGTACCTTGCAGTAGGTCCTAAGCCCAACTGACAGCTTTGATGGGCACTTAGGTAATGTTCTTCTCAAATAGTGCTATAATATTGTTTTGATCTGTTCAGACCCTCACTGAATCTCTGCCTCCTACATTTCTCCCTGATTTCTACCCTACTTCTGGGAACTGGATAGCCTTGTTTGTACTTCATCAATCTCCTCAGGCAGTCTAGTCTGAACTAGAGGAGGCAGGGTTAGGAAAACATTACTTTGTTTCCTTAATAATAAACTAATGTCTACTCTTGGCCTGTTTTATGACCATCAGCTAATTTCTAATTCAGACTTACTGTGAGAGTATTAGTTAAATTCTAAAAGCTTCTAGTACTTCACTTCTAGTCCTTCCTACCTAGCATTACCATAATAGTCCTTTTGTTGAAGTCTTAATTTTTGACCTTAATCAGTGAAATTCTGTTACCACAGAAGATCAATTTAATTGTTTGGTCGTCTGAGCTTGCATGTAAACTGTGTTGCTGATTTTCCAGTCTTCCTCTGAAATTTCCTCTGAAATTTGGTGGAAATGTTAGTCTGGCCCCATCATATTACACTGACTCCTCCTCTTCTGCTCTGTGGCAACTAGTTTGCTCTATTCTATTTCAGTTCTGTCAAAACCTTTAATCTCCCTTTAAAGAAAAGTACACAGCTTCATTTTTTAGTTTTCACTATATAATAACATATTGTAATTATGTTAATAATTACAGCAATTAATTAGTTAGTAATTAATATAGAGAAAGGTGCTGTTATTTGATATTGGCAATTGCCAGGGCCTTCCTCTTTCTTATTTCACTGCAGGGGATATCATAGCTAGACCATGCTCCATATGTAGGGTGTGGTACAGCCATTAGCTTGTTCTCAGATTTGATGCAAAGATATGTTACATGTTTAAATGCTGGGAAAAGTCCACAGAAATAATACAGCAGATGATTGTAATTAAAATAATCTTTGCATACACCATGTCAATCAGAACTGCTTGAAATACCAGTCCAGTCTAAACTGTTTTCAGTGAGGAGAGGAATATGCATATGCATATGTAAGGTACAAAGAACCAGCTAGATGTGTTTTCCTTATATTTCAGAATCATATAGCAACATTGGCTGCAGGAATCAGAACAATTCACATCCTTTTGGGAATCATATACCTATGTATGTTTTTCAGAATTTATGAGTTTATGCAGCAAGTAGCACAGCTCCAGACTTTTGTGTCAGGCAATATTACCAACAAAGTTTTCCTTGTTGGAAATTCTTTTCTCTGTACTGCCAGAAATTAAAGAGTTGATGTCATATTCCCTCTGGAATGACACATTTACAGTGCACATAGGTGGGACTGGTCCTGTTTGAAATGAGCCCCATTTCTTTGTGCCACTAAGAGTCCATTGCTAGAAATTTAATAAATATGTTCTTCCAGTTGAGGATGTCTGGTGGATTTCTGTTCTTCCAGCAAGAATCTTTGTGCTTCTTATGACAGTAATGATGGTAGGTCATATGTCAAAATTTAAATGTATGTATTTTCAGGTTATTTCAGTATGTACTTCAGGCTAAACTGCTTTTCTTTGTTAAGATGTTGCTATCACAGTTTTTTCTTCCTAACTTGTCTGGTGTTGGCTTTCTAGAGAATAGTTGTTCTTTCACTCTAATTTGTTTTAAGTAGGCTTATGATAAGCCACCATAGCAGATGTCGAGGTCAATGTTTTTCCTCCTGCAGTATGTTACAAAATTCAGAGAACAAGAACTTCAAAGGAGAATCTCTGTGTTAAGAACATGAACAAATGAACAAATAGAAAAATAGGTGGCAATCTGAAAATTTCAGCTGTGTTTCCACTGCTCTCCAAGGTAGGTGCAAATCAGCTGGAATAGCACAGGCATTCTCATGCATGGAGGTCACTGTCAGCTCTACCCAAAAGGAGAGCAGCGTTATTGGTGACAGATATGCTGAACATTAGATCGGTCATTTACAAAACCTTCTTCATTTATGCTGCTTAAGTGGATGTGCTGAATTGGTTTTAATGCCTTACTTTTTTTTTTTTTTTTTTTTTTTTTTTTTTTTTCTTGAAATCATGCCAATGGTCACTCTTAAACGTCTTTCAATTTGGAGACCACTGAAAGAATTTCATTTACCTGTTCTTCTACTAACACTACACTTAGACTGATAACCTCAAGTATTGCATAGAGAGGTAGTAGTTTTTATTAGGCCAGCTGATATAGTTGGTAAAAAAATCTCACTAAGCTTAAAGTCACACAGTCCCCTTTTTCTGACTGAGTGCTATGTTTATTACTATGCTACTCCAGAATAATACTACTGTAAGTCTGCAGAAGCCAATGGAGTTACACTGGTAGGGTAGTAGGATAGCCCAGCAGTAAATTAGGCCTTTAGTTGTTCTACCTGATGAGCTCTGAAGCTGACACAAAGCTCAGGGTGGTGGATTATGCATCATATTTCACCTCTCCTGCTGCATATTTATTTCTAAATGACCTTTTATAAAACAGTAAAAAAGGATATATCTTATCATTCCACATAAGCTAGAGCTTCTCTGAATTGAGTCAAGATGACAAATAAGCTCTTTATTCCTCCTGGATTTGACAAAAAGACCCCTGTGCCTCTTCTGGTGGATCCAAGTGTATCTGGGAACATTTGTGGGCACTGGAATGTGATGGTGCTAGCAAACTGCTGGAACAGCTCTAACATGGACTTGACCTGTCCTAACTAGCATACTGGTTTGCATTCAGCCATCTCATTTTGAAGGACAGGAACATTTACCAGTGTAGTCGTAGGCTCTTCCAGGCTAGCTGGTATCTTTGCTTGGGAACACTCCTGGACATATTTGGTCTACTAGTTCAGATATGACAAAATAATCTGAGGGCACTAGTAACAACTAGTCAGAATCACATGTACCTCATCCACCCATAAAGGTGAGGTCTGAAATTGAGAAAGGGTCTTATTCAATATGTCCTGTTCAACCTCTGCCATTTTAAAACCATACCTTCTATAAAACAGTTGTCTTAGCCTGCTGGAAGAGAAGAACTGGAATAAGCATGGTGTCTGCATTCAGGCCCAAGTTTGTTTTTTCATGCTTTCTGGGTGGACTGGGCAAGGATGAGGCTGAGCCATTGCTACCTTCTCCACCAGCAAGTAGTCTACCTGATCTCAGCCCTTCTTTAGCGTTAGGAATATAGCTTGAGCCAGAGCTGCCTCAGTGATCTGGGTAAAAAGTATATGTGTTATAGGTCTCTGTGCATGATCTCAAGTCACTTTCTCACCTCAAAGTTTAGATATTATCCCTACCTCATAAATGTCCCCTATCATTATGCAACATATAAAGTTTTATTCGTACTGGCCAGTCAAGAGGATTTCAGCAATGATGAAGGTGAAACAGCAGTGCATATGGGTATATTGCTGTGGTGATGGTGACAGGGAGATGTACATAATGCATGGGAGAAAGAGAGAGTTCACAGAGAAAGATGATGGCAAAATGATGGATGACGGAGATGAGTGTGAGCTCCAGGTAATCTGGGGGGGGGGGGCTTGTACAAACTGTTTGCTTTAAGGAGAAATTTGTTTTGAATGTATTTAGCTGGTTGAAGCTTTGGAGAAAAATAATTTACATAAGTTAGGCAGAGAGAAAGATGTGTATCTGAGGGGAATGGGTATGTGAGCAGCAATTGTAGTGAGCAGCAAGGTTAGAGGTAAGAGGCTTAAACTCCACTACTGAGAACTAAAATGACAGAGAAGAAAGGACCTGGGAAGACTGCATAAAGATAATTAAGGGTAACATTGTCAGATTTCAGATCATGAGACAAACTAAATGGAAGGAAGTTTCTGCTATGATGTAATCAGAAAGTATAGAAAAGAGGCAATTAAAACTGAAGGAGAAGGAAAAGGTTAAGAGAGAAAAGATGTTCAGAGTTGCCATGAAACGTAAAGGTTCAATTCATCTGTAAAACAATGCATTTTATTGTGATTCCCTGCTAGGATAGTCCTTCTCCTGAGTATAGATTTCTTGTTGAATATTGAGTCCATGCTCCTGGATTCTATGGAAAGTGCCTGTAGGTGGTTAGCCTGCCTCTGTGATGTGATCTGAGCAAATACATTCATGTCTGTTCACAGTAGGCTTTTTTTCTTTACAACCTCCTTTCATGATCCCTGAGGGTATATGACACAATCTATGGAAATTGTTCCTGCAATTTGATCTCAAGTTTTAAGACTTTCCAACCTACATATAAATCCTATTCATCTTAGGAGCCCAGATGTGTAATCCTTGAAATTCAGGCTGAATATATAGCAAACTAATCATATTTTTACTCTGACAGATCACAGGAGAGACAGAGATCTGTTATTTTGTATTTTAAATATGTTCACAGTGTAAGAAGTTAAATAACATTAAGATTGAAAAAAGAGATCTAAAAAGTGGAGAAGTACCAGAATTGGAGTTATCTGTGCCACATGATCATATGTATGCCACCCTATCCCATGACTCATTGTAGTGGCTGGACTAGCACTGATAGTACTATGTGCCACAATGTCTAACTACAAGACATCTCCAGTGGAAGGGAAGTGAGCTCTGAAGATTTCCCCAGAAGTACCAGGGTAAGTGAGTCATAGATGCAGTGGCTGAGACAGTCAGAAGGGATGTGGGAAGTTTGGGACTTGCTCTGCCTTCTCCCCCATCCTGTGTATGTGCCGCAATCTCAGAACTATTAGTGTCTCTCTCTCTTTCCTACTGCAGATATTTCACTTTCATAAATAATTAAATGTTCATTGAAGCAGGAACCTGAACCTCAGTTTCCTACATGCTGTGTGAACATCTGAACAACTGCACTGTTGAATCAGTCTCTTGAAAAACAGTGTCTTCTCTCTTGGCAACTCTGTAAGATTTTATGCCTGCTAGAACCACCCTAGCAGGGATAACTAAAAGACTTGCCCTAGGATAGAAAGCAGCCTTTGAACAGGAAGAGAAGTTAGGCCTGACACTGGGCATATGAGAGACTCAACTTGAAGTTGCCTGTCTAATTCAGATGTTGGGAAATGAGCCTATTTGTCATGTACATAGTTAGTTCAGGAAAATATGGTCTTTAACACACATTTTTTACCAGAGTTTTTCTTCTGGATCCCCAGAGTCCTGTTTCACCAGAACTTTCATTGAATGAAGACATTTCTGTGAATGATTTTTGTCATAGCCATCACTGAACACTCTTTAACAAGCAACGAAAACTACAGCTTGCTGCAATATGGCACTTCAGCAAATGGACAGCAAATGAGCTAATTATCTTCTGGTTTAGCTTCCAGTAAGGAACAGAATTATTGTCCTTTATTGGGAAATGCACAGTGAGGGGATCCCAGTTTTTGTCTCCTGTATTTTACATCCGTGCCTAGAAGGAGAGTATGGCCAAAGGGTGAGAACTGTGGCTGCAGGTAGACTGTCTAAACACAGACTTGGCACATCCTAAGAAGCAAAACAGATGAGAGTCAGCTCAGTCATATCAGAAGCTGGGTTGAATTTCTGACTTTGCCTATGATGACCTCATTTATGAAGCAGGATGCTACCTTCATGACCCCTAAAAGTGAGGGCAGAGATTTTGAGCTGTAATAAAAGTGGTAGATTGAGCACAGGATTAAAGCCATTTAGAAAAAGAGATGAAAGGGGACCTAAAATTGTTCACTTTAGCACATCTGTCTAAAGAAAATTGGTGTTTCATTCATGGCTTCTGTCTGATGGTAGTTTTTTCTCTATGATGTTTGAGACTCATGGGTTCTGCTGTGGCTGCCAGGAGGAAGAGAAAAAATGAGGAAAGGAAAGAGATTAATAGTGGAAGGGCACACTAGTAGCGCAGAAGATAATTGAATGAAATGGAAGAGTTGTCATGTAGGGTGACAGACAATAACAAGCTTTTTAGCAAATGGAGTTGCCTCTAAATACAGACACTCTTTTACAGATATTTCCTGTGAAAATACTGTAGGTGAAATCCAGACTTTGTGTCGTAGTCAGGGCATATCAAAATACAGCTTTTGTCACTCCTCAGGAGGAAATACATCCTGACTTCTGAGCTCCTTCCCTCCTTCAGCCCTGTGTTCAGTAATACCAAGGCACACAGAGTAGTGTTTGAGTTCACCTGCTCCTTGGGCAGCCCAGAGCTGGCATGCCTTGGGTAAGGGCTTCCCTCAGCATAGGAAAACCAGGGGGTTAGGGTTTGAGAAGTTGGTGAGAGCCATGGAAGGAATCAAAGGGTGGCAGAGGGAGGAAAGAAGAGAGCATGGTGGAAGAAATATTGTCGTCTTCCTCTGATGAAACTCAACGATGAAATAATTGGCCCGATTTTGAACTTCATTGATCCCGAACAGTACCACAAATGTAGCTGACCCTTTAGACACCAAACAGATATTGTAGAAGGCCTGCTGCATAGCTTAGTCTTACACCTGCAAAGAAACATAGCTCTGTCCTTTAACATCCTGTTAATATTAAAGCTAGAGAGTGCTTCTCTGAGGATAGGGATGCCTGGCAGGCCAGTTTTAAGCAATAAGTTGTGAAAGGACCACTTGAGCAAAACAGATCAACCTGACCTGACCAATGGCAGACCCCAAGATATCAGATGTGTTGTTAGAGAGAACAGAGCCTTAATTCACACAATATATTGTCTTAAGTTTCCTGCTCAGAGAATCAAAAACTTGCCTGGGGATGACATTGTACAACCAGACGCCTGGCATGCTAGAGCATGCAAGTCTGATGGGGACCTGCTGATACCAAATCAGGATATTGGAGCAGGTAAGCAAAAAGACTGTGACTAAAAGGCAATACAGGGCATACTGAGTTTAAATAAGGGAGGGAGAGAGGAAGGAAGACTGAAGCTGCAAGCTAATCTGATGAAAATATGAAGGGATGTGCCTGGAAGACAGGAGAGAGTGGAAGAGATCCTATAGTGGGGTAGGGTAGGGAGGAAGCAAAAACCCTGGGAAATGAGAGGGAAGACTGTGTTTAAGAACCAGTTGAGAGAGAAAGCTGAAGACTAGGGTGCAGAGGAGAGACAGACTGAACCTATGTATATACCTATGTGTAGAGAAGGAGACTGGAGTTTTGCTGAAGAGCCTGAAGAGAAGTCCAGGACTTGCAGAGGAGAGCTGGTAATGCTTGAAGCATTACTGTGTAAGTCATAGCTCTTTTACCTCCAAAAAAATGAACAATGTTGAACAGAGAGACAAATTTTATCAGCTCTGTACTGTTGGAAAATGCCTCTGAAACATGCTGATAAAGTATTTGGCTTATTCATCATTTAGATGCCTAAACTAAAAGTCCAGTATCTTCAGACTCCTTTGTCCCCAGAGAGAGTCTTAGGAGGGAAGGGGTTGATTTAATACAACTAAATTAAGCCCCTGCTTTGATTCAGCCACTGGAGAAATCTGTCTCCTTTTATGGGAATACAGCTTCCTAACATAGCACTAAGCTACAAATACCCCCTTCTTTGTGGTAACAAAACATATCCCACACTTAATAGGTTATTTGTTATAACTGTTTCACAGAACTACTTATTAATAGCTGCTAGGTTTTTTATTAGTATTATTTGCCCTGTGTAAATAGGCATGCAAATCAGAGACCAGAACAAAGGTTTCCTAATCCAGTGTACAACTGCAGTTTCATTCCCACTAATAGCAGTGATAATGTTCTTGTTGATTTTGATGGGAGCAGGCTCCAACCCTTTTAAAAGTAGTATCCAGAAACAGCATGACCAGAACAACATTTAATTGTTCTCATCAACCACAAAGCTGCTGCTGTTCCTCAAGGATAAATACACAAAGCCATTAGAAAAATGTTGTAAAGATGTTTCAGAAGTTCATCCTCCAGGATAGTAAATGATATACTTTTTCTGAATATCAGACTACACAATAACTTTAAAGAAAGCTGCAGAGGTGGGAACAGTTCTCCCAGGACCCTTTGGTAATTGATTTATAAGACATGTTTTCACTCTCCTCAGAGCTTTGAATTTCAAAGGTGTCTTTGGATCCCTCATGACTGCTCTGAAACTCTCCTCCAGGTGGGACAAACTTGTAACCTCAGCAGCCAGTGGGCACCTGGGTGGACTAATGTTGAGGCCTTGCGGCAAAGAGGCAGCAGATCATGGGAGCATGCAGCAGGTAGTTCACAGCTTCTTTCTTTAAATGGGCTCTAGACAGTAGAGTAACTTATGGCTGACAGGACAATACTCAATTAATTCAACAGTGAAGTTTTCTGCATATTCTTCTGCTGCTAATAATCTTCTAAGATTTCAGATCTGTACCTTTGAGGGTTTAATACTGTTGGGGTCTACATTCAGTTTTGCCAAGACTAAAACCTATTACAGCTTTTTTGTTGAACTTGCCTTGTCAGAAATCGAAACAACAAAACAACAACCACCTCTGTGACAAACAGGTTGCCAGATCAGTCTGGATCTTAGCACTTCCTATGTTTTCAACTTCTAATACTCCTGTCTGATGGCAGAGATGGTGGGTTTTCTGGAATTTGAAGCTGTTGCACAGTAGATAGGCACCTTGTATTTTCATAGAAGACTTGACTTGTGCTTCTTCCTCGTTAGTGACTGTATAATTGTGCTTTGGGGACAGAAAAGAAAAAAAACTGGCACACAAAGGAGTCCAAGAGGAAAGTAATAAAAGAAAAGCATTTGCATATGGCAGATGGAACACAGCACATGAGGGATGGCAATGCAGAGATGTACCTAGTCACACTGCATCTCAGTTCCTTAAGTTACAGTTCATACTGCATCAGGTGGTAATAATGGGGAGAGTAAAGGGGAATCACCATTCCTGACACTCTGTCCCCCACTTCCAGTAATTCTCTCACTGTGTGAGAAAGTTCTGTCTATTCATGTGGCAGTGCAGAAAAATAGAAAAGATTAGAAAAAGATTTTGGTTCACAGGACAAAGTTGCCCCTAGGCAGTTAACTTGTCTTACTGACATTTAAATGGTCTAAATCAAGCTGACAGAGATGTTAGTGGCATTATGTGAAGAACTGTTCTTTAGGAATGAGTTGTTCTTTAGAATAATTTATGCTCAGTGCAGAGAATTAAGCATAAATGGGTTTAACATGAGGTTCATAAGTCATCATTTTCCAGCTCTTATTATCTGTGGTGTGACTAATGTAGGATTACTCTTTATCTGTCCTCATGACTAACTTCATCTCTGTCCTGTATTCTGCAGCACAGCCTCGTTCCAAAATACCATATAGAATCTTGCTGCTGTATTTCTCAGAGAAATGATGCACACCTATTCAGCCTCTCATTTCCCTCCCTAGGATAACACTTGGATCCATAGGTCCATTTCATAGATATTTCTCAGAGAGGGATAGATCACAAAGATTCCTTGACCAGGGAAAATCAGCTTGCAAGCTGTACTGCCTGCTTGCTTCTTTTTCCCTACCATTGTTTTCTGCTCTACCTGTTCTAGTGAGCCACATATGCGATTGAGGGCATTCTGGGTTACCGTTCCCACCTCTGATTATCTGAACTGGATCCTCTGAATTCTGTTTATGGCTAGTGGATGGGGACAAGGAGAGTCCCTCAAGGTCAGCATCTAGCCATCAGCATCTCAATACCTTCAGTGTTGAGAAGTGCCTCAGGAAGAACTGGGTTCAACACTGATGGTGATGGCAGGACTAAAGCTTCTTCTTGACCATGGGACATGCCCCAGAGCAACGGCAGTACAGGAAAGAAGCACACCATGTTCTCTTCTCTTCCCAATTCGTCTGTAGCCCATACTGGAGTCCTAGCTTTTGTTTGACATCAGTGGGATTGAAAGTGTAACTCCTCTCTTTTGAAAAGTTCAGACAGCTCTGATTCAGTCACTACATCATGACTATTGTTTGAACAATCTAAAATACCTCAAACAAATCTTGAGAATGGGCACAATTCCTCCTACATTTAATATTTTTAATAAGAAAGAGGTTGATTAGATTGCAAGTAATATATAGAAGAGCTATATACAGTCAGAATGATAGATTTAGTTGACTCTTTGACTATGAGTTTTATTCTTCTAAAAGATGCTGTAGAAGCTCTATTATTAGATGCTGGACTAGAAAAACTAATATCAGATATATTATTGAGTAGTTCTTCGCTGCTGTTGGACAGATGTATTGAATAACTGTTGGGCCACTTTCACTGTGAATTTCATGATGAAAAACATTTATACATTTAAGATGATTTTCAGTGCCATGAGGATGAATACAAAGTCAAGCTTTCTGGAAAAAATATATCCTGGAGATGTATCCAGAAGACAATTTTTGCTCTTACTTCTTTCTGATAACTGTTGGCTAATTTAAAGTGGTTTACAAGTTGAAAAGTATTGGAAATGTTTATTCCAACATAAAGGTTTTGCAAAAAGACTGAATATGTTCCTGGGGAAAAAAAAAAAAAAGAAAAAGAAACAGATACAATTCTACTGAGAATCAGATTTAGATTTGAGGCCCTGATTCAGTCAAATATTTATAATATAACTTTTTAACTTCAAGTATTTGAGCAGATATTGCATACATTAACTAAACTACTCCAGCATTTAAATTAAGGCATGCTCTAAATCATCATGGTTATTAGAATCTTGAATCAGTCACTGCTCAGCATGTCTGATTTCTGATTGGCTGAATACATTCAATTTCAGAACGTCTTTTTACAGAACAATTTGTTAACTTTATCACGTTCAATTCAAATGATTCATACCAAAGGATGAAAAGTGTTAATTGTTGTTTAATCTCATTATTTCTTGATCAAAGTGTATGTAGAATCTTTGAAATTCTAGTTGAAATATAGGAAAGGGTTTCTTTTCTCCCTCTCTCAAAGTAAAGGAGAGGATTAAAAATTGACCTGACAAATAAAAAATTTAAAGGAAGGAAAAGAGGAGAAGGAACTATTATTCATGTTTCCATAATCTTTTGATTTCAAACAGCAGTGATAAATATATAAATAATAAAATATTTTAAGGTAAACCTGAGTAAGAGTTCTCTCTTTTTTTCTTTTTTTTTAAACAAATAAATTAATTAGTCCCTTATCTTTCAAAACTTAGCTGTGTGACTGAATCATATGAGACTTGATATGTACGCTGTAGAGACAGTCAGTCTGAAGGTTAATTCTATGTATAAAGGCTAGCAGTCATGAGCTTTCTTGGGTAAAGAAAAAGCAGCAGACATATTATAGTCAGAGTATAATGAAATATAGGAGGCAAAGATAATGTGAAAAGGGATGAAAATAACATGCTCACAAGGACTATGAGTAGGTGGGTGGTTGAGCTCAGCCTCCAAGTGAGCATGACTAGAAAGGAGGCTGATTGCTTTCATTTATCTGGCATGGTGCCTGTATAAGATATTAAAGAGCACCAATAAAAGTTTGGAGTTGTCCCAATATCCAAGAAAAACACAAATTTCTAAGACTCAGAAGACTGAATCAGAAGCTAAAAAGATAGTTGCAAGTTTCAAGAAAGTAATATTTTGCTTTAAAATTGTATTCATCATGGGAATGTTTTCTATGTCTTTCCAGTTAATTCTCAATGTCCTGACATTTTTAAAAATTTGAGAAGTTATTTTAAAATAACTTCAGGATTCTGGTATTACCACTTCTTTCTTATATGAATATATGTAGAAGGAATCTGAGATTAGTTCTCATTTCTGCCACAGACCTGTGTGACGATATACAGGTCAGATGTATGCTGATGTGTCTGACATTTGGATGGGTATCATACGATATGCATGATTGTTACATGTCTCATTTTCTCATAAAACCTCTCCTAGATCTATATGGGCATTAGACTTTTTAAGCAGGGATTGTGTGATTATTTAGACTGCATGACTGCTATCATACACCTATATATTATAAAATTTCTACCTTGTGACAAAAATATAAATTGATAGGTAAGTGATCTGTATCTAACTTTATGGAAATACTCAGATATTCTAGGAGATGTTTTTTTGAGTAAGCTCTGAATCATGAGAAATTTGAGTTACAGAAGGCATTTTCCTCAGACTCCTAAGGTCTGGGAAAATCCTTCAACTATGTTAGCTATGGATGTAAGAAGAGCTGATTTGTTTCCTAAGATTTATGGTGACATATACTAGGCCACAAACTTGGAAGTAGCTGTACAGTTTTCCTGGACTGGTAAGCATGAGAGACAATTACAAAGGATGGAAGAGAAAGGCAGGCCAGGAGTGTCTAGGACTAATACAAAACTGAAATAGTGGTTGGGCAATAACACAGAGATGAAGGGAGGGAGGTGCTACATTCTTGGTCCTGTTTTCACTGCCAGTCACTGTGGTTCTGATTTTGCTCCCAGAAGTGAAAACTTCGAATGCTTGCCCTGGAGGTGCTGGGGTAATCCAACTAAGACACAAACCAATGCTTGTATCAAGCCAAGCGTTTTGTTGAGACAAGTGCAGGCTAAGAAATGGAGCCAAGGTTACTGGAACTGAACCAGCTAGTAACTGATTAACTTTTTATAGCACTAGGTATGCCAGAGCTCATGCTGCAGTGGAGGTATCATTTTCTGGGGAGGTATCATTGTTGAAAAAACGACATAGCCTAACAACAGACACCTTTAGGTATTTGTTCTGTCACTTATTTAAAACTCAGAACTCATAAACACAGCTTCCAAATCTGCCTGCATATTGGGATTGTGAGCTGAGAGCTGAGGTAGTTTTTTTCCAGTCTTTGAGACCTGCATCCTTCAGTGCCTAGGTACCTCCAGAAACCCAGTTTTTCTATAAGAGTGATTTCAGTCTTTTTTTTTTTTTTTTTTTTTTTTTTTAACTAAGAAAACACTTTTTGCTGCTATAATAGGTGAGTTCTCAGCATATGGATAAAACTCTCTGGAGCTAGAACATTTTGCATAACTCTGGAAATTTATAGCTGCAGAAAAGTTGCAGCAGATTCCCAGCAATATGGATTTTTCTCATGGAAGTTATTACCCCTGCCAGGTTCTATGCACTAGCATACCCTCTGGGCTGGAGGGTACAGCAATGCATACCTACTATTTAGTGTTAGGGTTAGCTAGGGTTAGAGTTAGGGTTAGGGCTAGCTTTGACCTCATTGTGATGATGAAATGTCTTTCTTGCTCTCTTCTGAAGGTCTTGGAACAATGCAATAGGGTTCTGGATCTCTGTCCCAACCTGGGGCAGAATATCAGTCTTGTCACCAAATTATTTCCAGCCAGGTGTTTTTTTTTCCTTATTCTTTTTATTATTTCTTTTTTTCTTTTTTTTTTTTTTTCTTTCTTTTTTTTTTTCTGGATGAGGGTATCTTTTTCCTATAGAGAGAGACAGTAAAAAGAGATGTTTACTTTAATGAATCTCTTCATTAAGTAAACTCTGTGCTATCTTGGGGACCAGGCTGAAGTCGTTTTCAGGATAATGGAGACATATTCTTCAATGAACTGGCAGGTACCGTGGTAGCACTGTGTAGCACAGTAGTAGCATAGAAGTCCAGTCATAAATGTCTCACATGTCCACATTAGATTCCTTCTGACACACATTTACTTTCCCTCAGTGTAACAAATTATAGACAGAGAGAATTCTGTTCTAGAAAGGGATTTTGCTATTTTGGAGAAGGCCTAGAGCCTAGACTTTTTTTTTTTTTTTTTTTTTTTTTTTTTTTTTTTTAATCCAGGATTCCTATTGAACTACTGAATATTTATTTCACTTTCTTTGTACAAGGTTTCCTGTCTGCACTTCATTCGTTTCCTACGATCCTCCCCTAGGCTGTCCTAGAGGAGCCTGGGTGCCACAGTAGACTCTGATGGGATTAGTAACAATAATGCTGCTGAGTTAAGCTTCTTATACTGAAGCCTGGGAAAACTGGTAATATTATCCAAAGAGCAAAAAGCTAAATTAATGTGTGGCCTGTGCTGTTTTATTTAAGTTATGTGTTGAGGTGGTGGCAGATATGTTTCGAAGATACAGACTTACCACCTGATGTAAAAGCAAATTTCCTTGAAGAGTTACTATAGCACACTTTAAGTTCAGTATTTTATCCCACCCAATGACTCGGGTTTATGTAGTACTCCATTTATTTCTGTATCTCTGAAGTCAATACAATTACATAGCTGAGTGCATCTTTCCTGGCTCAGATCTTAATTAATTTCTGTCTCATTCCACACACTGGAGGAAAGTTACACTAAGCACTGAAGTTAGTCTGGCATCATAATGTCAAAAGCATAAAGAATATGAGCAGAGATAACATTTTTTAATGACAAAAGTTGAGCTTTCCCAAGTGAAATGCACAACAGTGTTAATTTTCTGCACAACTCCCATTTTCACGATTTGTGTTTCATCCTATAGAGGTGTTGCAATTTTCTCTGCATAATCAAAGTTGTAATTTTGTTAAAGAGTGGACAAGCATCTGATGCATTTTGTAATCCTCTCTTGAATAGGATGCCCTGATACTACAGAATCACAGCATGATTGAGGTTGGAAGGGACCTCTGGAGATCATCCAGTTCAACCCACCTGCTCAAGCAGGGTCACCTACAGCATGTTAGACAGGGTTGTATCCAGACAGGCTTTGAGTATCTCCAGAGAAGGAGATTCCACAACCCGTTCCAGTGCTCTGTCACTCTCACGGGAAAAAAAAGCTCTTCCTTACTTTCAGGTGGAACTTTCTGTTTTTCATTTTGTGCCCGTTGCCTCTTGTCCTATCAGTTAGCACCACCGAAAAGAGTTTGTCCCCATCCCCTTGACACTCTCCCTTAAAGTATTTGTAGACACTGATAAGATTCCCTCTCAGTCTTCTCTTCTCCAGGCTAAATAGGTCCAGCTCTTGCAGCCTTTCCTCATAGGGCAGATGCTTGACACCTCTGATCATCTTAGCGCTGGCATTGCATTCATCTTGTAATCCCATGAAAATGTCACATGTCATGAAAATTTGGACACACAGGCCTGAAATTAACATTTCATTTATAACCAGGATGTTTTATAAATCCTGAGAACAATGACATCTAGCTAGTCTGTGGTGATACTGGATGGGGACTGGAATGGTCAGTTTGCACTTCCTAATTTAGTAGTATTAGCCTGTACAGGTCTGTCTCAGTAACTACAGAATCTGAACCATGAATAAATAAATAAATTAGCAAGAGCTGGCTCTGAATGAAAAGTTCTTATGACTGGAAAGGACCTTATCTGACTGCATTGAGGACCTCCTTCTCATCCACATGCAGGAACATATCACAGACAACATCAAATAATTTTAAAAGGCTTGGTTTTTTTTTTTTTTTTTTTTTTTTTTTTTTTTTTTTGATTTTATTGAGTTTATGAAGACTCTTGCGCTTCTGTCCTTTTCTTGCCAACACCTCTTTATGGTATCCCTTGAGCTCTATGGTGTAAAACCAAGAGTCTTGATTAATACTGTGTAGGTCGGAGGCTAGGTTAAGATTATCTGGAGCAAACACACATGCCTGCCTTGTTGCTATTCTCCAGAGACTGTAAGACCCCAAGGCCAGTAACCTTGGAGTTTTTTCTTTCTATGTGGTGGAGTGTGGTTGCCCAGAGCCTCATACAAGGAAAGAAGTGAAGCCTTATAATCTGGTAACCTCATATCCCTACTTCTTTATAACTTAGGTTCAGGGCCTCAGTCCAGTTTCACCATCTGCTCTCTATCTTTTTTCTCTTGAATTTATGCAACTGACAGCTGCAAAAGCTCATCTGATTCTCTATCATGTCTTGCCACCTTGCACGATGCAGCAAATCCCCACAGGTAGTTTTTGGACTTGGAACTCTGTGATCTGCTCACTTTTGGAGGCAGGGAGAAAAGGATCAGGGAAATGTTCAGTCCTGAGCTCCTTGCCTTCCTCATAAGGACTAAGCAAAATCTTCTCAATCCTTTTTCTCCAGACTTGCTGTCAGTTGACAGGAAGGAAAACTCAGATCTGGCTAAATCTAAACTGGCAGCCCATATTACCTCCCTTCCTACAAATAAACAGGGATGTGTGTGTGAGGGGCAATGACTCCCCTTTTAGTGCAATGACCACTTAGAATCCTAAAGGAGAAATGACCACAGATACCTCTCCCTTTAGGACAGGAAGCCAGCTAATGTGATAGATGGGCGCTCTGGTAGTTCATGGTAACAACCGAAGAATGCTTGCTATTCTCAGGGTGTGAGAATAGAACAAACTATAGAGAGTAGAATGCCATTTCCTATGCTCTTGCACCCTCAAAACTTACTCTATCTTATCTATTTAGATCAGACACCCTCTGGGGCCAAAGGCAGTCTTGTTCTAAAGGTATCTGTGCAGCTTCTGCCACAGTAGCCATTACAGGCAGACTCATGTTCATCCAAATTAGTAGTTACCAGAATTAGAAGTTTTGTTCTCCTCTCAAACTATCTTATTTGTTTTTTTCTGAATCTCTGGATCTCCTAACTGCAATTGGAGAAACAGATAGCTGTCCTATGTTCCCATTGTTTCTTAGACTAACTTTATCTCCAGTGCTGCAAATGATCTCCCTGCTTATCAGAGTCATGTGCTACTGTCATAATAATCATGTGTTAGAAGGTATTGAATGAACACAGGTGAAGACAGGAGTATGAGCCCAGCTAAAATTCCCAGGAGGCCATTTACTCCTACAGAGTACTGTAATTCAACATTAAATTGATTTGATGCAAAATGATTAGAGTAGTTAAGCAATGCAGTTCATTTCAGCTTGGGTTTATATATATACATGTATTTATGTATATATATTTTTAGGTCTTCCCAATAATGCAAAACATGTATGTTGGTAAATTTTTCACCAAGAATAGATATTTGCAGAAATTAAATTTTCACTGAAAAAAAATCATTTTCCCTCAGACTTCCTAACTGTTACAAGAGATAGATAGAATAATCAAATCTAATCTGTACACTGAAGGGTTTCAGAGAGTATATCAGCACTGTGAACTTTCCACTCATTAGGATCTTTTGATCCATGGACAAGTACCAATTAGATTATTGTAGTGTTTTTCATACACAGGCTTATTGTTACAGTATTGCTCTTGAGTGTTGAGTGGTGACAAAAGTTGATTTTCTTTGCTGGTTTATGTTAGTAGCTGCATATGGGGGAGGAAGGAGAGAAGTAGGTCTTCCTTTGATTTGCTCATGCTGAAATGAGTCTTTCACATTTCAGTTTATGAAAGAAAATTGAAATTGTGGTAAATCCTGGTGCTTTTAGTGCATTTTCTAGGGTTCCTTCCTTTCCCTTTCCTTTCCTTCTCTTCCCTTCCCTTATGTTCGCTCCTATTGAATATTTATTTCAGATGTTGCAATGATGCTATTGTCTAACTTGATTTACAGTATAGTATTGCAGACAAATACATTTATTGCATATCTTAGCAGAAATGTAATTTTTAAAACTTCATTGAACTGCCTGGAAAATGATGATTCTAAATGTGTTTAAACACACTACTTTGGGCAAGAGATTTTCTCATTCAATTGCGTTAAAAAGATGAAATTTTCAAAACCTTTAAAGATAATCATCAGCCAGATTTTTAAACAACTTTAAGTCACAACATAAATCTTTACATTCTAGAAATCACCAAAATTAAAAATCAAAATTGCTTTAATGTAGTTGTACTGAGTTCCACTCCGTAGGTTAAATGTTGGTTTAACAAAACCAGTGAAGGGCTCCCTTTGCCAAAGAAAGTCAAAGTGGAACATGCTACCTTCTTTTAGTAGCGGCCAGCAAGTGACAGAAAAGGGAAGATGGCTAAAGCACGGTGGGACTGGAGTGAGTCTCACTCAGTCAATACACACGTTAGAAAGTCTGACTCTAGAACAGAACCAGCACTGAGCAAACTCCAAATTAACATAACGTATTACACGTTTCTGCTTCTCTCTCTTTCCTTGTTCTACTGCTGGAGAACCATGCAACCTAATTAAACTCCCATTTTGTTTCCTTTTCTTTCTGGCATCATCAATTATGGGCAAATCCACTAGAAATCAAGCCTCTGCACCGCACTGCAAGCAAGCTTGAATCAGGCTCTGTGGCTCATTCCTAATTAATTCTTATCTAAGGAACCCAAGGTAGAAGCACAGTGATGGGGAGAAAAAAGACCTCTATGAGGTTCCTCATTTAAGGTGTCTGTTGCTCTATATGCATTATTTACATATAGAGCCCAGAGCAGTCTCATTTCAAAGACAGATTCAGAGAGTTTCTTGGGGTGAGGCTGTGCTCATGTTTATGAAACATTGTTTTTTTTTATTTATTTATTTTAAAGAAATTCAGTGTATCACTGGGGATGTTGCCTGGCTCCGGAAGAGGAAATTGGCAATTCCTGTCTTCAGGAGCTGTGAGTTTGTACCAAACTGAGTAGAATGGGGGCCTGAGCTAGTTCAAATGCCTTAATTTAAATGATTTAAAATGCATGGGGGAAACGAGAAATAAAATTCTAATTGATATTTTTAATTGAAAAGACTCTGAGTGTTTGAATAATAATCATGTAGCAAAATAGGGTTTGCTTTCATGATTTATTTTTTTAACTGTATAAAAAAACAGAGAAATCAGACTTGTAGCTTCACATTTTTTTCTGGGAGGGCATTTCTTTCAGTATTTGTTACTTTCCTTTGGTATTTCCTCAATTCTGCTCACATAAACTGGAAATGGTCTTCATACTCTGCTAATCTCTTCTACTTCATTCCACAGGTTGTGTATTATTGCCTCAGAACATGTGACGTCTCTCATACTCATTCTTTCTCTCTTTGTTCAGATGAAGCCTGCTGGCAGATGTTTCAAAGCAGGTGTCTGAAGGCAGCATACAGAAGACAGCATCCTGACAAAGACTTTTTCATTAAAGTATCTGGTCATTGTAAACCTCAGGAAAATATAGCTGGACTACAAGTCCTGCACCTCCAGGAGTTTCACCAAAGTAAAACTTATAGGATCATCCAATCCACCTCCCAGTTAATGCTGAATTTTAAGGCAGAACATCTCTCAGAAAAGAAGCTGTTGTACTCTAGTCTTAATACAGATTCAGGCTATTTTCCTGGACTCACTGCTTTGAGATTTGTATGAATGTTATCATTGTGAAGAGTACATTTTCTGGACTCCATAAAAGCTACCGTATAGGATTTTTGAAAAATACTACATGTCACCAGTAACTGGACTGTGGCCAACAAGATAACCTTCCCCAACTTCATCATCTCTTTTCTGTTTCATTTATCTCATCACATCCTCAGACTTAGAGTCAGACTAAGACTCAGAGTCTTATAGATGTGAACGATGACAGAAAATTTTAAAAGCTGCTGTAACAATATGACATGGCAGTATCCCCACAGCCATCATCTCTCAGCTTTGCTGTTTGCAGACAGTTATCAGATTAACATCATTTTCTATTAAAGATGTCTTACACCTGTTGGTAAAGGTTACATTCTCACAATACCAGAATACCACAGATGCCATTCACACAAGCTTCATCAAGAGACAGGTTGTATATTACTACCTCAAAACATGTGAATTCTCTCATACTCATTCTTTTTCTCTTCATTTAGATGAAGCCTATCATTAGCTAAATGAGACATCTAGGCAGCTAAACAAGACATCTCTCTGAATTTGCATGTGTTACTGTGATACCTCCATTGCCTGCTGTGTTTACCAGGTATAAATCAACAAGAATCAAGTGGAGTAGTTTCAATAAAGTCTGTGTGTTAGGAAGCCATGTGCTGTCCCAGCACTGTTTCAGCAGCTAAGGCTGACAGTGTGCTACAGATGCTCACCAAAAAAATGAGAAAATAGTGAGAAATCTAAGGGAAGAAGGAGGCATCACATTTCTGGTAGAGACAAGGCAAAACATAATGTGTATTCAGATCTGAAGCAGAGGCAAAGGGTATGTAGATTAGAAAGAACTTGGATCCTTTACTCATAGAGGAACTCTTTTGCTAAATGGCCTCTAATTTTACACCTTTTCAAAACTCTAGTTTACCATCAGTTTCCTTAGAAATCAATAAAGGCAGTTCTCACTTCCCCTTAGAGTGAATTTCAGGCTGTCTGTAGACATGATATGTACTCCTTGCTGTGATATCTGATTCCCCTTTTGAAGCTCATTTTTGTTTTTTGCAGCAGTGAAGGCTCTGTCTGCCTTTTTTTAAACCAAAGTTTTAAGTTTACAGCATCATGTGCAGTCATCCAGCTGAAGTCAGGCTAATGCTGAGGTATGATGTGATAGGAGTGGGAGAAGAGTGCAGATATAAGACAGCAGGTATGAAATGTGTAGTGTAAAAAATCTATTTGGAGATCTCCAAAAAATATTCCATTCAAATATTATTTTGAGGGCACATGTTCTCCAGAGGGTCACTCAGAGGGTCATACTGTCAATGGTATAAGAGAATAACATTGTCTAAGAATGAGCTGGGTTGGGAAGGGAAATGGTTGGAAAGGATAGGGTTTAGCCAGTTCTATAGTTTCTCTGTAGGATCATGCTAACCATGCTAAGAATAGCTGGTATAAGGGCTAGCTGTGTGCTGTCTGTGGACTTCTTCATTTGCTAATTTCTCAGCTGCTGGAATCAGTTTGGTCAGAGGGCTGAGAGCACCACAGCAGGAGATACCTGCCATAGAGAATCTGCCAAGTGATTTTCTTTTTCTCTTCCTCTGCTGCTTCATAGTAAGATGCAGATGCTGGAAAATGAACTTGCTTCTCCTGGCAGCAGTACTGCATTGCCATCTGCTGCAAAGCAAGGGGTGTTCCAGAACAGCTGTGGATGGTTACAAGCTGGAGCATAAAATTATGAGAGAGGACTTATGATAACTACTGAAGGAAAGGAGGACTGCAGTAGAACTGGCTATCTTTGGGGCACAGTATTTTCTGTTAAATAGTCAGAGTAAATGCAGTCTGCCTCCTGGCACTAGAGTTGGCTTTGGTTTTGGTCATAATTGCACTAAGAACACTTCTCCTAACTGGGAAGCACTGTTTTCTCTAGGCAGAGACAAAGTGGTAGGGGTTTCTGCCTCAGCTAGGGGACTATCCAGCAATAAAAAGAAAAGACACTGTAGTAGTGAAAGTAGTACAAAAGGATCAAGTTTTTTTTTTATTATTTTTTATTTTATTTTTTTTTTAAGTGATCAAATTGGGCAGAGCCAGAGGCCATGCTCTATTAGGAACAATAGATACCGTTATGTCGTGTTCAGCTTTCCAGCCATCGTAGTTGAGTGCTAAGCTCAAGATTGTTGTATTATTGTACTGGAGCAGAATGAGGGTCACCTGAGTAAGATACGGCATGGACCTGGACTAGTTCCAAAGAGATCACAGTCTGCATAAAAAGGCTGGATGAAAGATGTGAAGGGAAAGAAAAGTACCCAGATCAAGATAACACCACTGCTGCAGGACACAAGTGGGAACCTTTCTGGTGTCAGGACCTAGTTGTTTACACTGTTAGTCACGTTGTTTTTCTTCCTCATTCTCAAGGACTATAGAAGAGTAGTGACTTGGTGAGCCTGCACTCCTCCATTCCTTTTTGGATTTGGTCTCTAGATGAAGAAAAGATTCTTCTGCTCCAAGTTTCTCTCTGACATTTTTTCATTACAAAGAGTGAAAATTTCTGAGCATCTCTCAAGATATTTGCTTCTCTGTCCCCCTGTCTATTAAGCTGCTACCAAAACCAGGATGGACTTTTCAAGTCAAATGTACATTCTTAAGTTTTATATTTTCCTTTTAAGAAAGGAGAAATTAAAGTATCAGTCCCTCACTGTAAATAAACTTTGAGAGCTCATGGCCTTAGTAAGTGAGTTTGTTTGTTTGTTTGTTTTCCTTTTATATAAAGATTCTTAGGCATCAAAGTGGCTTAGATACACAGAGAAATAAAAGATAGAAGCACACAATTCACATTTACAGGCTTATACAATATTTTAAAGAGCATTACTTGATAGAATTATAGCTCAAAATCATCTCTGTTCCACTAGATGCTGCAGCACTGAGCTGTGATAGATGCAAGAGTCACTGCCAATAGGCCTCCAAACAAAATATGTAAGAGGAACAATAATGGATTACCATAATGATGCGTAAACCTGAAACCCAAGCAAAATAAATTCACGTATAATATGCAAAGGGTATCTTAAGGCCTATTGCACAGTTTGGCAGTAACTTTGAAGAACAGCAATATTTAGACATACTCTTTATGATTTAGGCCCATTTCCTAATTTGCAGAATTCTCTGAAAGCAAACAAATATCTCTTTATCCATTTTGTGAAATCAGAGACACTTACTGCCACTTTGGCAGATCAATGAACTGTCAGAAGAGACCTCCTGCTATTATCCCTGGCTGGTTCCTGATGCTTTGGTAAAAGCTCCACCTTGACTTATTTTTCCAGCCAAATACATCATAGTGTCAGTACAAAACATACATTACTTTCTAAATCTTCTGGGGAATTAGCTTGCGTGAGGCTTGAGTTTTGACTGCTAGTACGTTAGATGTTAAAGCTACAGCTATGACAATCAAACATAGCATTAGTCAGACCTTCTTAAAAAACAATGGTATTATTCCACTCATATGTTTCACTGCAGAAATTTCTATGGCTTAGATGACTGTATTGTGGGTAAAAAATGCTCTTGTGCAAAGAACATGTGCAAGGCTTGTGAACCACTTGAATGTCTTTTAAATCCTCAAAGCAGGGATTAAGTAGGACTTTAGAGGAACATACAACTTGTGCTTGTCCTCAGTACAATAGTGACTTTCATATTATGAGAGGAAATAGCTCCTTTGATTGATTTTTCTGTATTTAGTTAGTGTTAATGTCCTTTTTCTTTCCATGGTCAGTGCAAAAGAGCAGCCGGGTCTATTTGTGTAGAATTTGGCATTGTAGAGTTCTAGTCCCAGCTGGGCCATCCCACTACCATTTTAATAATACATAACAGTATTCCGATTAACTTATTGCTCCAAGATTATAATTCACTATTCACATTTCCCCTTTTGGCTAAATATTTTGCCCTTGGTGTGTAAGTGTCTTTTCAGGTGTCAATTTGATTTGTGTTCCCTGTTACCATGTACCGCTTGCTCTTAATGGAGATTCTCTTCTATCTCCTTCAGTTGATTGTTTCCTCTGTCTTTTTCAGCAGAAAGGCTGGAGTTCTGTTCCGTGCATTGATTTTCCAGTCAGTAGCAACCTAATGATATATGTGTAGTCACAAGTGCCTATGTGTTAAAGCTGGTGTCTTTTTTTCTTAAATGAAGTTTATTCTCAAAAAATTACAGCTGCATATATTGTGAATTAACTCAAAAGTAAGTGTGAAATTTAAAATAGCATGACAAATAAGAAAGTATTTTTAATGTTGAAATATTTTTCAAAATAAAGTATGAAATTGAAATACATTTTTAAAATATAAAATTGAAATACTTTTTTTGTTTCACTTCTGTAAGGTGCTTTGAAATAAGATTTAATGATCTTTATTTTTATTTTTAAATTGGATTTTCTCCCCTACCCTTGCTAAAAAAGCAACAAAACAGATGATTGCAGTTGTCTGGATTTTTGTTGTTGTTGTTTATCCTTTTCACCTACAAAACTAACATTTTCTTTTTGCTGATGCAACTGCAATTTGTCTTGTTTTGGGCAGCAACGGAAAAATCTCATATTCACACAGGTCTAGCATAGATGCATGACAATATTAAGATCTTCCCATTACCATGTGCCATCTTCAACTGCTTTATTCAATGCATTTTCAATCTCTGCTTTTTTCCCACAATGCAAGATAACTGAACCTAGAACTAGTATTTCAGATAAAGATGTTGTCCAGTATCACATCATAATGATTTTTATTTCTTTTTATTAACCAAACACAATGTCATAATTATTTTCTACTGCTGCTTTGTTGTGGGAAAATGACCTCATTGAACCACTCTTAGTGGCTTAATGTGGTGATCTAGGTAAAATTATCATAAGAAAATCTATATACGTATAAATACTAGTTTGTGCATCAGTTAAAATTACAAGCAAATGGGTAAAGAAAAAATCATATTAATTCACAATAGAAAAGAGTTGGATTTTCATGCATAAAATATTTCAAGACCTAGGTAGTGTCTATTCTTGCAGCTAGATCAGATAACTTTCTTGTTGTGACTACCAGCTCACGGTAGACTCCCTAATCAAGCGGGCATACGAGGCATATGAATTGGTATACAAGGACAGAGGTAAGCATGTAAGATTTATGTTTTTAAGCTCTAGCAGGATAATGGAAATCAAAAGTTATGACAAGCACTAAATCAGAATATACGTATTGGGTTGGATGTGCTGCCCCAGAGAGCCTACCTGCTGGTTTGATTACTGGGTCACCTGCGGGGTTCTGGCAGACAGCCAAAATCCTTCTACAATAAATGGCTTTGTTGGCTCCTACTGTGTATGACAGAGGTTGAGTTGCTTACCCAGAAAAATGTTGCTGCAGTTCCATGCTGGGTAGCAGTCTTTGGCCAGCAGATTAGCTGCTCCAAAGCATCTCCTAGCCTATAGGAAAAAAGTAGTTGTTCAGTAAGACTGTGTAAGAACAGAGATTCAATGTTCTGCCTCTGATTGGAGAATCTGAGCAGTATCTTTGCTTTTTACAGTGCACAGTTATTGGTAGATCATTCTAAACTAACTGCTGGCAAGACATTTTGCACAGTGCTGCTCTGTTTGCCCTATATCGTACATCCTACCATACTTACTACTCTCTGCATCTTTGTGAAAGACTCTTCATGGCATGCTTTGCATTAACAGTGTGTTTCTCAATTGCAATGTAACCATCATCCTGAGACCAGTCCTTAGGCTATTAAAGTCAGAAAATACTGGTGTGCAGTGTTGAAAACTAACTCATAGACTACTGCTTTGAAGCAATGGGACAAAGATAGGAGGTAATGTAGATGAACCTCCCTTCTCTTTTTCTAGATAATGTTCAAGGAGTTGAATTGTGGGACTTAATGGACCAAAAGCTATAGAAATTCAAAAGGCAAGCAGGCAAGCAACTTGTGAATGAATCAACAAGTTGTCATATATGGAGGGAAAGATATCTCTGAGGTGTAATGGCCCTGCTATAATGTGCTCACTAACTCTTGGTGGCATTTTAAACATCATGGGATTTGATTTTGATGCCTCAAGTGAAAAAAATATCATAAAAGAACATGCTCTGAACTAAAGCACTATCACTTACCTAACAAAGCCCTTAAGAAATATACCCAACAGAACATAGGCAATCTTATTGTACCTCAGATAGTGCAGAAGAGGAGAGGATCCAATCCTACAGACAAGAACAAGTCTCGTATCTGTACAGTCCAGAATAGACCCTGACTCAGATATAAGTAGGAAAACATACAGAAAAGCAAGACTGAGAAGTTAGGACAAGAAGAGCTGTGCCCAAGGCACAATAAAACAGGACACTGCTGGACTGAGAGTCTCTGAGAGACTTATGCCTGCCTTCATTTTGGCTGAGGCTTAGAATTATTTCTGAAACCCTCTACAATCATCTTACTTACTACAGGGCTTCTGATTCCCCCAGACCTTTAAATTATTTCCTATTTGTTTTTGTGCTGCTACTCTTTTCAAGAGGCCTAGCGCTGACATCTTCTGTGATGCCCTCTGCTTCTTTGGTCTTCATCCAGGTTGTGCTTGTTTGTTCATCCCTGCTCTGCAGCCATCTCTGCTTTTCCGCTACCACTGTCCTGTGGCTGTAGCTATTGCCAATGATCCCTGCCAGATTGCAGCCGATTTCCTTTGGCTATTGCTTGTGCTGCTCCTTGCTGTCTGACCTCAGATCTAGTCCCCTCTGAACTGTGGTCTCGAATGATTGGCTTTTCTCTCCCTCCCTTCTTCTTCTTTTCTTTTCTTAAGTGAGTAACTTTTTTAGCTTAACTGCTTCTAAGGCCCAGCTGCTGGACTGCAATACAACTCCCACCACATCTTTTTCTTCAGTCTGTGCTTTTGTAGCTTCTCACCTAGTCTCAGGGAAAGTGCATTGCTGTGGCCCAGCTTTCCAGGTAAGGATCCCTCCTTGGATGTCTTGTTTTTACTATCAGTCTTTCCACTGTTTTTGTTGCCAACTTTTTTTTTCTTGCACTCTTCTTCATTTGTGATACCCCCAGCAGGACATCTGGTGCTCAAATCTGCCTGTTAAGTTATGAATCACTTAAATTCTGCTGCAGTGTGCTACTGATTTTGTCAGAGCAGCACGTTAGGCATGTTATACTGCGCAAAGGCACAACTTGACTCCTGATCACCTCTACTGGAGCTTCCTCCAGAGTCACCTCTCAGAAATTAGACTGTCCATCTCTCCCACCCATAAAAACCATTACTTCCAAAGGCATTTTGGAGTGGCAGAGGGTCATTATTCATCAGGGTATTCTGCTCACACTTCACACTATATCATATGCTCTGCAATGGGCATTGCTGCCTTGCTCAAATTAAGCACTTTCTATCCCTAAGTATGAAGAATCATTCATTTTCTGATGTCAGCTCTGGTATCTGCAGGGATTACTGCCTGTCCTGCTTCAAATAAAATCCGACCTTGTGCACACACACACAGATTGCTCAATCCTTTGCTTTGTAACAGGAGGGGAGCTGCCTGTAGTCCTTCTTCCTTTCATTACAGCCATGTTCATTGCATTAACTATTTTTATGCCAGTGGCACAGCCAGCTTTCAGGTGCACTCATCACCATGCTTTCTGGCAACTGGAGCTTGCATCGCACCTTCATGTCATGCCTAAAGATGAATCAATGAGATTGTTCCACCTGTCTGTGCAGGGACAGGGGCTCCTTTATCTAACTCTAACCCTACCGTGTCAGGGCTCTACAAATTAACACTCCAGGTGCTGACTTTGCAGCAGCATGGCTCCAAGCTTTCTGTGGTTCTATTTGTTCCAGGGGTTTATAGCAATTTGGGACTGGTTTCCTAAATTGTACTGCCTTTACCCCATCACATGGAGCCCCAACTGCTGCCAAATGTTGTCTCTGTGTGTTAACTACTTGAAGGAGGTGACTGGATAAACAAGAATCTAGTAGTTCGCATTCTCTATGAATTCCAGGATTTCCTTCACTGATTTTGCTCTGGTATTTTATCTTAGTGATGCCAAGGTTACTGGGATACAATTGGAGTCATTAAAAAGTTCACAAATGTTCTGATCACAGTTCTCTGCAAGTTTCAGCTTATCTGAATCCAGGCTAATATGTATCTCAGCATTTCCTTGTGGCCAGTCACAATCCAGAATCATGGTCAGGGACTCCTTCAACATTTTCCTTTACAGTAGAAACGTCATCAGCCATCATCTTGGAGTGTAGGAGTCTCTATAGCATATTTCAATTTCTGTTGGGAACACTCTAGTCATGATCATGTTCCAGCCATTAATACCCTATGTGATAAAAGTGGTCACAAATCTAGCTCAAGATACTCTTCTAACTTACAAATTGACCACGACTTCTGTTACTGCTGAAGACTGGTGATGCTTGTCCAATGGTCTATGCACTGGTTTGGTATAAATGCAGATCTTCAATTTATGCAAATTCATTCTTTTTCTTTTTCCACTGCTAGTTGCTGATTTATTTTCTCATTCTTTCAGTAGGTCTCCTGATGTCTCTCCTTTCCACAGTTCCCACTCAGTAACACTGAGAGTGATGGTGGAGTTTCACATTTAAATAGCTTGCACATCTGGTGGATAATCAGCTTTCCAGCTAGGTGTCCATCTTCTTAAACTACAAGGTGGAGTGCTAAACAGGACCCTGGGGTCTTCTGCCCTCTGCTCCTCCAGACTAAAGATATTCTGGTCATGTATTACACTCATGACATGGCTTGCTTAGCAATGAATGCACTTTCTGAATGTCCTCTACCATAAGACCAAGTGATAACATGACATATTCCACAGAAGCTTATCAAGAGCTTGTATCTGTCTACTAGCCTCAAAACAGTCTCACTGTAAGTCCTCTCTGTAAATTTTAAGTCCTATAACCACAGTCTAATGTTACTGTTAATGAGTGTTCCTGGAATTCTACTGCAGCTGATCTTGCAGCCCAGCTGGACTCAGTTTGTCCCTGATAAAGAGGGGTAGCTATAATTATGGCTATGGAAAGACTGATAGCTTACTCATGCACAGTGAGTATCCTGAAATGCTTTGTTTTCCAAGTTACACTTCCTTTTCTCTGAAATCTCCATCAAACAGCTTTTTTCACCATTGCTCTCTCTTCAGCCTCAGGCTTACACTTTCCTAACTGGACTTGTTTCACTTTAATGATCATCACTTTCTGATTCTTTCCTTGGAGAGTTCAAGCAGAAATGATATTTACAGGGCTTTGTTTAGATACGTATGAGCTAAAAAGGTTCTTTCCTATGAATTGGAATCATGTCCTATAAGTGACCTCACAGAGAAGAAACTTGAGTGTTCCCAAAGTTAACTGAGTTCCTGGCTGGGTATTACAACCACCCACTGCCTGTACTGCTTCTTGGTTTTTCAGTAATGTACTTGCTCTGGTATTGTTCTGCCCAGTATTCCCTTGCTCAGTTATTCCACTTCTCTGACAACAGTATTTTATACAGTGCTCACCACTAGAGACATGGGAAAAGGCTTTACATTGATTCTTTCGTCTCTACAACCTCTAGCCAGCTGCATTTACAAACACAGTTCTTCCTCTGGTGCTCATATAGGTCCCATACTAAGTAATATAAGGATATAAAGCCAAAAGCAAGTACTATTGAGAAAGAAGTCAAGTACATTAAACACCTGATGGTGTTTATAAGCTAGTTTAATCACAGAAAGGAGAAGCTGTTGCAGAATCATTCAGAACTTCCTTTCTAAGGACTGGTTTTGGTGTGCAAAGTGGGAAGCAGAAGCTATTTTTAATGATTTGGTTTATAGATGTCAACAGAATGTGCTCTCTTCATTTCACAGATCAAAATGACATGCTTGAGTGTGAGGTCCCTCAGTAACAAAAGTCTGGTCAGACCAAGCTCTAAGAAAGAAGTTCCAGAATCAGGAAAGGTCAGAGCAGGTGGAGGTGATCATGAAGCAGTAAAAATGTTGTTGCTTAGCATTTTCAATTACTCTCTGTATAGAACTGCATTCCTCCTAAGTGTACATACAAGAACTATTTTCTGTAGGGTAGGATGGGCATTAGGGGGTTGATTTGCACTCTCTCCCCCCACCCTCAACTTTAGCTGACTATACAGTGGCTTTGGAGGGGAACACAACCCTTTATAGTACATTTTCCATTCTCTCACACCTCAGACATCCTTTTACTGCCACGCTCTGCCCATATCCAATTTATTAATGCAGAAGAAGCAACAAGGTGGCAGCATCTTTTCTCTCCAATCCGGTTCTCTTGACAAACGTGGCCATACATGAAAATGAGGGCAATTCCCACTTTAACTTTCACAGGGATGCACCTGCAGGTTCTCATTTTACTCTGTGTATAAACAGGACTGGATCTACTGACAGGCCCTTTTGACCGTAGAGGGCTCATATTTGAAGCATTAAAATGGAGAAGGAAGAACAATGAAATAATAAGACAGGAGAGAACAAAAGTTATTATTGTCTCACATGGGGCATCAGCAGGCTTTGAAGCATGAGATTCGATTTCCCTGTCAAGATAATGCCCAATAATACCAGAGGATTGTAACAAGGCTCATAAATGAATATTAAAAGATTAAAACCTTTTTAAAGATCCTTTTTAACTCCAAGGAATAAAATCCAAAGGCCAGCACCACAAGCTCACCCTGGGCTCTTACTGTTGATTCTTCCCAAGCCATAGACCATCAAGAATGATAGAAACTCTTCAGGTCAAATTTAGGCCAAAATATCTTCCTTTATGCTTCACATCCTATTTCTCCAAGGTCATCAAATGATGCCTAAGGTGATATCTGCATTATTCATTTACAGCTTTATGAAGCTCTGAATGGAGCTATAATATTAAAAGAATGTTTTCCAGGCTTAGATGAATTTGAGCTACAATGTTTATGAAGATCCACAGCGTTCAAAGAACCCAGAGATTGCTTGATACTTTGGGCTTTGCAGTGATTTCTATCATGAGAGCTGTCTCTTCATGCTGAGGAAATTTAGTATATTGTGAGTGTCACTTATGTCACTCACATGAATATATAATGCTACAAAATC
Source organism: Rhea pennata (assembly GCF_028389875.1). NCBI lineage: Eukaryota > Metazoa > Chordata > Aves > Rheiformes > Rheidae > Rhea > Rhea pennata. The sequence goes on along the minus strand of NC_084663.1, from coordinate 82,854,683 downwards.
CACTCTGCTGCTATGTCTGTTGATACTGATCAGTAATTTTCAAGTTTTTTGGTGACAGTGTTTAGAGCCTATTTAAAAAATGTGCACAACCAATGATTATTTTTTAAATCAAGTTTCAGATTTACAGTCAGTCAATACACTTTTTTAATCTTTACAATATGAATTTTAATAAGTAACTTTATTCTCTCTCAAAAAAGCCCCAAAACCAAAAATACTCCTATTCTTTCTCATCAGGAAAAAAAAATCATTTGCCAGAGCAAAGCAAGGAAGACTTCAGCTTTCTCCAGAAGGCAAGATTTTGAACTTGCAGAAATGCAAGTTTTGCTATAGCTTTTGCTGTACTAAGTCATCTCTGGCACAAGGAGTCTATCAATTCTGGTTGCCTAAGAGAAGTTACTTCAGCAAGCATCAAAAATGGCAGTGAAGCTTCTCAATGTGTGCAACTCTGAATGCCTGCTGCTTCCCCATCTGCTTATTCTCATCAGCACTATCACTGCAGACTGACTGCCCTTTACATTCAGCAGTTCAAGTGTCAATGCTTTTCATGGAGAATGGCTAGAGAAGGAGCATAATGCCATTTGCATTGTAATACCACCACACATATCTGGGCCATCAAAAAGGACTAACAAAAAGAATAGATCTTTAGGCATCTAAGGAAACAGAAAAGTGCCTAGTGAGATTTTTAAAAGCAGCTGTTCTGAGTGTTTTTGAAATATTGCCTGCTGCCTCTCTCCAGCTTTTGATATTTTGCAACTTATAGTCTTGCTATGAAAATGTTTGTTCCTGAACTAAACACCTCTGTTTGACTCTTGGGAGGATTAACTCTTCTATTGCTGGTTGTATATTCGTATTCTACTGCTATACCTATAGCATTCTATTGCTATAGGTATATTCCTGTACTTTCTATAGTATAGGAAGGATAATGTCAGCATAAAGTCATAAAACCTAAAGTCAGCAACCTGACTTAAAATTTAGTGGCAAGTACACATCTCCTTACCTTCCTCAACATTTAATTCAAGCTACTTACCACTATAAAGTGTAACATACGCCCTCTTTGCAAACCTTGGTTTTACTGAGCATTAGTCGGTGTTCCTTAACAAGATTTTCACTGACCTTATGACTAATAGTCCACTTTTCTTAGTAAATTATATAACTTCTAGCATGTTTGCTCCTGTATAGTTAGTTAGACTAGAATGGAGAAATAACAGAGTCCAAAGCTATATAAAATGAGGAGAGAGGCAGCAATATCCTAGTTTGTCCTTTCATTGTCCTGTAACAAAAGGACAAAGGGCATTATTTTTTTCTGCCACTGGTGTACCCATAGCTTGCAATGAGGCTTTGGGATCTGCTGTTCTAAGAGAGCCCTCAAGAATGAATAGTCTAAGCAGTTGTGACAGGCAAGGGAAGCACTTCTTTCTGCAAAGTAATTCCAAGTGCACTGAATGCAGAGCTCTCTGAATACTTTGCAGTCAGCTCTGCACAGCATGTTATTGAACCATGGAACTCACTGCCCTAAGAAGATTAATATCCTCTTACAGTCAAAGGCTGTAGCCGAGTTTCCTGAAGGGCTGAAAACAGGCAAATTAGTTTGCCTGAAGGGATTGCCTTTCTGATTTTTTTTTTTTTTTTTTTTTTTTTTTTTTTTTTTTTTTTGCTTCAGTTTGAACAGGGTCTAGGGTTGCTAGATCCAATGGTGGGTGCTGATGCTGAGCCACTAAACAGGCAAACCGGCTGCGATTTTCACTGAGAGAAGTATCTCTCTTCTTACTTAGTGTTTTGATTGCCCAGGAATGGTAGGGGAAGATTTTTCACTTGCTCAGAACTTCGTCAGAAGTTTCTCACATAACTTGCAGCATATGTGTTATTCATTGAAAAGAAAGCATGTACCAGGCTAGACAGAAAATCTGTTCCTTTGCACTTTTCTTTCTAACAGAGCTGGTGAATACAGCACGCAGACTATCTGTGATGACAGCACAGCTAGGGCTACAGAATTCTAAAATGGTGTGTACTCTAGCAAAGAAAAATATGAGGATAAATAATGGGAAAGAAAGAAGACAGAAAGCATCCATGAGGTCAGGTGTTTAGGTATTTTTGAACTGCCAACATGGTAATCTTAAGTGAAAATACTGTATCATGCAGTGAAAAGAAAGGAAAAGCTAATATGACCAGGTCTGTTAAACATGGACATGGTGTTACTTAGCTTCAGAGTGCTTTAAAATTTCACAAGCCCAGGTTGTATTTGATCACCTCTCCTGCTTTGATAAAGTAAGCAGCAGGCTTTTATATAACACACATGATTACAGAGTGTAGGGAACAATCCTTCACTGGCAGAGGAGGGAAGCCAATGATATAACATGGATATAACTCCATCTTGAAGTTCTGTGATTCATCAATTAAATGAACTCAGTGGGTTAAAGCAGCAAGAAAGGGCAACTTCCCTGTAACACGCTGCCTGCTGATTAACTCTTCCCTCCCAATTACAGGCGCGCCACTCGCGATCCACCGCGATGTGCACAGGAGGCTCTGATGGTGCAGTCCCATCCATCAGCGAGTGCACAGCGGGCCAAAGCCTCAAGCGGCACCGCGGTGCCCGTGACGCCCGCGCCGTGCCATGCCGTGCCGAGCTGAGCCGTGTCGAGCCATGCCGCGGGGGCGCCGGGCACTGCAGGCGCAGCCGCCGCCGCCGCGGCTGCAGCAGTGCGCTCCGTGCGGCGACTGGGTAAAGCCCTGCACCACCCCGGCGGCCTCAGCTGCAGATGCCGCGGTGGGTAGGGGCGGGAGTGGGGGAGGAGAAAAAGCTCCCTCTCCTCCCTTCGCCCCCAGTCCGGGCTTTGTCCCTCTGCACAGCTCGGGGGGCCGAAGCGGAGAGAGGGTGCTCCACGTACCTGCATGCTTAGGGCAAAGCTTTTTTGGCGGAAAGACCTGACCTGCAGAAGGGAGTAACACCAGCTTTGTCCCCAAAGGCCAGCTTCGGGGTAGGGGAGGCCTCATCGTTATATAAAAGAAACGGGGACGGGAAGGAAGCTGGCACTCCAAAGCTTGTGGGAAGCCTCCAGAGGTGCTGCGGGCCCCAGATCGCCTGCTGCTGCCTCCTCCCTCCCCCCGCCCCCGTCTCCGGCGCTTTCCCCAGGGACTTGCTCGCCGCTCGCTGCTCGCTTCCCTCCTCCCACCTGCCACCGCCCGCTGCATGCAGGGGGCGGCGGTGGCGTCCCGCAGCAGGGGCTTAGGACCGCGCCGCTCCACGCCGGCCGCGGGCCGGGGGCGGCCGCCCGCATTGCGTCGGAGGTGGCGGCGCGAAGCGAGCTGCGGCGACGGTGCAGCCGGCCTCGCGCCCTGCCGGGGTGCGGCGCGGTGCGGAGCGGAGCAGCGCAGGGGGCAGCGGCCGCCGCGCCTCCTCCCAGCCTCCCACCCCACCCCCTTCCTCCTCCTCCCGCCCGTTCCCCGAGCTGCACCAAACAGCGCTCAGGTTTCTGCTGATACTGCAGCGTCAAGAAATGGCTCGAGTTTGCTACTCGCTCTTATGCATGCAGCAACCTTCTCGCTTTTGCCACACACGTCCAGCTCCTGCCTCCTGCTGCTGCTGCCGGGATGAGCCAAGATCCACTCCAGGGCTGCGGCTGCGAGGCTGCGGCTCTCTGACATCTCCCCAGCCGCTGCTGCCCAATGCCGGGCTCCTTTTCCAGCTACCTTAAGGGCAGAGACCAGGAGAACAAGCAGCTCTGTAGGGCTCCTTGATTTGATTTATTAACTCAAGCGTTTTGAAAAACGTACTTTGCACTCTCTTCCACCCCCATTCCCTCCAACCCTCTATTGCAGTTCTCGACGAAAACTAATTAAACCCACTCACCCTTGGTGCAGCCTAAGCCAACGTATGAATATTTCAGTGTCTCATAGGCAGCCCTATAAAGCAATAGATATATTATTAAAAGGGGAGCAAGAGGAGGAGGAAGAGGGCTGAGTTTGCTGCTGCGGGTTTTGTTTTGTTTTGTTTGGATGCTGCTGCAAGACGACTTGACGCATTCCAGCACTGGCTCCTGCTCCTAACCACTGCATCTCACTCAGATCAGGTAAGGAAAAACCCATTCTCCCTCACTGTTGGACTCGCTATTTTGGGATAGGTGTGTGCATGTGTGCATGTGTGTTTTCCCTCTCAATCTCCCTTGCTCATCTGTTTAGCTGCTGTGAAGCAAAGGGGAGATGCTCCACTCCCCATCCTTTACCCCCACCCCCACCCCCTTGGTGTGATGAAGTTATCAGTGCTCAGCTAAGTTTCCACAGTCTGTTAAAGGGAGAGTGTGCCGGGCAGGAAACTTACGGGAGGAGCTGACCCCGTGAGTTCTCTTGAAAAGCCCTCCGGAGGAGCTCAGGGTAGGGCCAGGCTGTGAGTCTGGATTGGCCCCTTCCTACCCTGATGGTCCTTGCATGCATCTGGGGCTGTAGGGCTTCACATGTGCTGCCCTAGTGGGCAGAGTGGGATGTTTCTTGCTGGTGTGAAAGCCAATCCACTGCGTCTGAGAGTATGTGCGTGGTGGGACTTGGAGGCTGGTTTCTCTTCTCCCTGGCAGCCTTCATCCTACAAGTGAGCTTTATGCCTTCAAAAGCAGAGCATCTCCATCACTTCTTCCCCAGCACACAAGAGAAGAGGACTGGGGCGGGGGGGGGAGGATAAAGGAGGGGGGGAAAAGGTGATGGAAATTTGCTGAGTTGGCATTGCAAGAACTCACTTCCCAGCCGCCCTGTGATTTATTTATTTATTTGTGTGTGTGTGTGTGTGTGTGTGTGTGTGGTAACTCTGTGACAGCAGCCGCAGCAATGGTCGAGTTGGAGAAAAAAACGGCCGGATCGAGTTAAAGGCAAAAGGAGACGGCTGGGGAGGGGACCCTAGCCTAGGGTGTGAGCCCCATACACCTTGTGTGTCCTGGTCTGGGAGGACAGGACACCTCACCTTACCTCCCCTCTTCTCCCTCCTCCCCCTAAGATACTTGTTCACTCCGCTCTTCACCCTCCTTTCATCCCTGACACCTTTCCCCTCATTCTACCTATCCTTTCCTTGTTTGGGTATTTCTATCATTTAGGCTCCTCTTCCTTCCCTTCCTCAAGCTTCATCCCAAGTCATCATTCCTCCCTCCAGACCCTAAGCCTCCCCTCACCATCCTGCACTACATTGTCCTGAAACTCTCTGCTCCCCTCCATCCTCCTGCCCACTCTCAAGCTCCTCTCCCTCCCTTGTCTTCCCTGGCCCTGGGTCTCCCATCCTGTGTGCCACAATGACCGTGATGGCTGGAGAGAACATTGATGAGACTTCCGCACTACCTGGCCACCCTCAGGATAGCTACCAACCTGCTGTCCACGATGACCATGAGTGCTGTGAGCGCGTAGTGATAAACATTGCTGGTCTACGCTTTGAGACACAGATGAAGACCTTAGCCCAGTTTCCCAATACACTGCTGGGCAACCCCAAGAAGCGCATGCGGTACTTTGACCCCTTGCGCAATGAGTACTTCTTTGACCGGAATCGGCCCAGCTTTGATGCCATCCTCTACTATTACCAGTCTGGAGGGCGGCTTCGCCGGCCAGTCAATGTGCCCCTAGACATGTTCTCTGAGGAAATCAAGTTTTATGAGCTGGGTGAAGAGGCCATGGAGAAGTTCCGTGAAGATGAAGGGTTCATCAAAGATGAGGAGAGACCCTTACCTGAGAAAGAATACCAACGCCAAGTATGGCTCCTCTTTGAGTACCCAGAGAGCTCTGGGCCCGCAAGGGTCATTGCAATAGTCTCTGTCATGGTGATCCTCATCTCCATCGTGATCTTCTGCCTAGAGACATTACCTGAGCTGAAGGAGGACAAGGAGTATACTGTGCAGCGCACTGACAACACTACCCAAGTCTACAAATCCAACATCTTCACTGATCCATTCTTTGTTGTGGAGACCTTGTGTATCATCTGGTTCTCCTTTGAGCTGGTGGTACGCTTCTTTGCCTGCCCCAGCAAGACTGACTTCTTCAAGAATATCATGAACTTTATCGACATCGTGGCCATCATCCCCTACTTCATCACCTTGGGCACTGAGATGGCCGAGAGAGAGGGGACTCAGAAAGGGGAGCAGGCCACCTCCTTGGCCATCCTGAGAGTCATCAGACTGGTAAGAGTCTTTCGAATCTTCAAACTCTCCCGGCACTCTAAGGGCCTCCAAATTTTGGGACAGACCCTCAAAGCAAGCATGAGAGAGCTAGGTTTACTAATCTTCTTTCTCTTCATTGGGGTGATCTTGTTCTCTAGTGCGGTATATTTTGCTGAGGCTGAAGAACCTGAGTCTCATTTCACAAGTATCCCTGATGCTTTCTGGTGGGCGGTGGTATCCATGACCACTGTGGGCTATGGTGACATGTACCCTGTGACAATTGGAGGCAAAATCGTAGGCTCCTTGTGTGCCATCGCTGGTGTGCTGACAATTGCCCTGCCTGTACCTGTCATCGTGTCCAACTTCAACTACTTCTACCACCGAGAAACAGAAGGGGAAGAACAGGCTCAGTTACTTCACGTTAGCTCCCCTAATTTAGCATCTGACAGTGATCTCAGTCGCCGCAGCTCCTCCACAATCAGCAAATCTGAGTACATGGAAATCGAAGAGGATATGAATAATAGCATAGACAATTTTAGAGAGGCTAATCTCAGAACTGGCAACTGTACTGTAGCCAACCAAAACTGCGTTAATAAAAGCAAGCTGCTGACTGATGTATAAACAAAAAAACAAAATCCCCATTCACATCTTGAAGACTTTAAGTGACATAGTCACACTTTGTAGATGCTTTACTGATAGCCTTTGAATGCTTTATTTACCTCGTAAATGCATTGTTGCATTGCGAATTTTTGCTCCATGATAAAGAAGCTTCCAGGATCCATGAAAAATAAGATTTTGTTTATTAAAAAAAAAATTCCCCCGATAAATGATAACCATTTGAACTAGCTTAGTTTTAAACCATAAAATTTCCACCTGATAAGTGATAACCATTTGAATTAGTTTAGTTTTAAACCATATGATGGTAGACCTAAACTTTTTTCTCTCTCTCTCTTTTTTTTTTAGTTAAGTCAACTTTAAATTAATTAAGACAGTTTTTAAAACTATAAAGCATATGCATGGATTCCAGTAAAAATAGTCTGCAAAACTGCACAATTGCAAGAAAGTGCATCAGATAATAAAAAGTTTAGCAAAAATATGCAGCAAGCATTTGTCATTGTTTTTATGAAGGAGTGCAAATTTTCCCTCCACCCCCATGAGAAAAATTACCTAGTTCTAATCTACAGATACACACAGCACCTTATTAAAAATACACTTAAGCTTGGTGTTTTTGCTGTCCTTAGAAGAACTATCCTAAAAGAGGAAAACAAACAAACAAAACTGAAGACAAAACATCTGCAAAGCTGCTAAGTTTTCTTAAATGCAGATGGTTTAAACACGCTTTTCCTTTTCCCTGTCTAGAACTGGATACAAAACGTTTAGTCCCTCTGTTGCAAGATAGCACAATGCAGTTTAATAGAAGCATGTTTGAATTTGATACTATTTATTTTATAATCGCATGCCTGAAATGTTACCTCAGACAATAGCGGATAAGCTTTCGTTTGAACTGAATCTTATAAAAATAGGTCCTTTATCTCTCTTTTTTTCTTTTTCTTTTTGATTTGCATTCACCAAAAGTGCACTCCTTAATTTATTAAATTGTTGGCTAGTAATTTAAAGTACTGTATTTAAGTGCGTATGTTAGTCAAAAGGGAACAATAACTTTTGAAGATCAAAGCATGTTCAAATATTCAGCATTATGGCCTATTTGATTAGAGTGTAACTTGAATTAGTTAATGCATGAATTGAAGAATAATAATAATAATAATAATAATAATAATAAACAAAATTAAAAAATGCTTGTTAGACTGAGGGCCTGAATGAACTGACTAGAGAAACTTGATGGTTTTCCTGCATTGCTCAGGGAAATGTGTTGGCTTTTGTCCAGGCATTGTCAGAAAAGAACATATTCCTTAAAGGGAAAGCTGTATGGAAAATTAAGAAGTCAAGGTATATATAGCAACACCTAAGAACTAGTATCCTGTATTGTTGAAAGGTTCAGATGCATGCCTTCAGTGCATTCTCAGAATGTAAATGAAACCTATTATATGCATCCAAACTGCAGCAGCTAGTTTCTTTTGTAGTCATTATTCAGGATTTTTTTATTCCCCTTAAACTCACTGAAGAAACTCAACAGATTGTTACAGATAGTTGTGTAGTGCCTTTATCTTATATCCACTGAATTGCTGAAAGTGCCTCCAGGAATTGAGCAGATTAGAGACAATGAAGGAAGGGACAGAGCACCAAGGCAGGGTTAGGAGTGGTCTATGAGGCGTCTTGACAAAGAACAGAAAGAGACAGAGGAGGAAAGAAAAAGAGAGTTTGAGTGAGAGGGACACAGAAGAGAAGGGCAAAGACCACCAATGCCCATGGGATACCTTCCTTCCGCTGCGAGTCCAATGCTATAGGCTCAGCATTTACCTCTGCCATATAAGTCATAGTTATGTTTATGCAAGACTTCAAGTTTCTCTAGGTTGTTTAAAGAAACATCACTGCCATCATTGTATTTGTTCTTCATTTCCCCAAGATGGCTCTTTGGCAGCCTCTCCCAGAACAGCAGGATACAGGAGGAATTTAGGACTAACATTAACTGCAACATCACCCAGTCAGGCAATCGGATTGGAGGGCTGCACTTTTCTTTTCCTTGATTTCCCCAGGAGGTAGGTGAGAGAGGGTTTTCAGTGCCTATCTCTGTTTCTCTCATCCACTTTCAGCAAAAGATCAAACCTTAAATCCCACCACAGATCCTTAAAGTCATTCTTCTTTCTGGCCTCTATCTCCACTCTACTCTCAGCATGGTCTGGTAAAGAAAGCAAAGCTAGGAGAAGGCATATTCTGCAATTTGACAGTTTTGACTGCTAGGTGCTGGAAGATAATAACCTGTGATCTTAAATAATGTAGGCACTAATCTTTATTTTTTTTTAATGGAGAAAGTTGAGGATCTTCATTCTGCACTTAGCATGTAGCCAACTGCAGTTGAACACTTCCCCGCTGTACAGATCTCTTCTTCCCCTATTTTTCCTATATGATATGTGGATATATGTGTATAAATATATACGTGTGTGTGTGTGTGTGTCAATACATATGTGTGTGTACAACACACACACACACACATGCACACACAGAGACACACAAAATTAAAGCACTTAGAATAAAAAAGAAACAAAAACAAACCCTAACTCTGCAGTTACGCACAAGCCTGACATGCCTGGTTTCCAGAAAGACTTGACTTTACTTCTCACTGTGTGGCTTCTGTGAATCTTAATGATAAGAAAGTGATCAAGAACTGACGGACCTCTAACTCGCATAAGAAACACAAAATATCAGATAAAGCAGGGCATTATATCGTCTAGGTAGATGTTGTAAAGCTTCTTTCCTGACCCTTATTAACTCAGCCCTGCACATTGTACATCTATCTCCCCATCAAAATCTGGTGGTCCTGATCTTTCCAAAGTCTTGAATTCTAGGATATGACTTCTCAAGTCAAAATGGACTTGAATACTGCATTCAGCTTATCAAACAAACAGCTAAACAGCAATAATCAGTTCACTGCTGTGGGGCTGATGATCAGTAAGTAGCATCTGGGAGATAAGGTCTCACTTTGGTAACTTGAATTCTGTCCTAGTTGGGTATTTACACCTTAATTTAATGATCAGAATGATAATTATTCTTGTGTGTAAAGAGAAAAGTGCTGCATATAGCAATTCTTTGTCAGGAGGTGGGAGTGGATCATTAGAGCTTGGGATGGCTTGGGGAGCTTGAATGTTGCTTTGCCCATTTATAGCTCATTGCAAAGTATTTCCATAAATATGGAGCACAGGGATTAACCCCATGTAGCACAGGAATGCATTCTGGGCAAGTTTGACACAAAAAACAGTGACAAAAAACTCTTACCACCTTTACACAGAAAAGCAGAAACGTCTTTGAGGATCTGCAGGTACACTTAAAAAACTGCCTGTTCTTACCAGTGAACATCCCTTTCTAGCTTTCTTTTCTTTTTCTTTTCTTTACTTTACTTTTCCCTTTTGCCCTACATTTCTTTTTACTACACAATTTGAGCTCTGTGGAGTTCCTTCTGTCAACGTAAGGGAATGAACTGTTGGCTGGTTTAGTGCTTCACTGAAAGATAGAAGAGACCACCATTTGTTTGCTAGGAAGCTCCCAGAAGTGATGCCTGTGTTGTGCTGAATAGTGCTATCAGTAGATACAGCAGCTTTAGTTGAGCTGTGGTTCAATGAGGCAAGGCAGCCACAGCAGTGTTACCTTCTTATGTGCCTCTAGACAGCTTTTCTTTTGCCACTTTGTGAAGCGGATGAAGGAATTTATCTGGTGTGACCAAGGCAGCAGTGCACTGTAGTGCAGAGGTAGCAATGAAATGGGGTGGCAAGGGGTAAGAATCACATAAAGTGGTATCTTGGCCCAAACTCTCCATCTTGTCCTACCACCCTTAGCTATATAGAACATTAGGGAACTGACAGAGGAGCCAGTGGGAAATGAAAGGCTCTGTACCCCTTTCCTTAACAGCATTGAGCAGTTGCTACCTAACTGCAAAGAGCTGCAGTCCTCTCTGCCATAGCTCCAGCATAGGCAATGAACCAGATTAATTTGTCTTCGAGAGGAAGTTAGTGTGCAGTAAGCCAGGATGTGAGTTCACAACATCCTAGAAAATCCGTGCAAACTCCCTACATGGAATCTCATCAGCTGTATCTCCACTGGGGACTTCAGAAAAGCTAATCCAAATTAATGAAATATGTGCATTTAAGGTTTTAAAGATTTGTTAAACTGCATTCAAGCCCAGCATGGACATTCTGTTGCAGTATAAAAGCAGCCTTAATCTGATTTGGGTTCATTCTTTTGGGGAGGAAAGTAAACTGAATTGAATTAAGGCTGCTTTAATTCTGAACACAATGGGGCTTAATGCAGTTTACCTCATCTGCCTCAAAATTTCATTCAGATAGACAAGATTTTAGTAATCATTAAATGTAGTGGAACTGACAGAGAGTAACTGGGGGGGAGTGTGGCCACATGGCACGAAACATTTAGTACGCAATAAGAGCATCTATGTAGACAGAGTGGAGTGATGAGTGCTGGAAAATCACAGCCTGACTTACTGAGCACTAACACAGTGGGTTTGGGTGCAACTGTATTGATTTCCTTCATTTGTTCCTGATTTATGCATTTGTAGATGTAAGGAGAACCAATCCCTCTGCCTTCTGTGAAGTTACCTTGGCAATGATCATGACCCAAGGAAATTAATGTCTACTTACACATTCTTTAACAGTGCACATGCTTAACTTGATGTACTGTCCATCCTGTGGACAGGCACTTGAAAGACAGTACAATGCGCTAGAGACTAGACAAGAATAGGCATAAAGAAAAGGGAAGTACCACAGCTTCTAGCCACTTCTCCAGGAAAGGTCTGATCCCCTAGTCTTTCAGCAACTCATTTCCACTGACTGTTGTAATTTTGGACTGAGAGGAATGCAGAATCAGTTCCAAAGTGTGATTTACCTTTCATAGCCATAGGGCTGGATGGAATTAGAAAGTTGTCCTTGCAATTGCACAACATGACAAGCTTGTTTCAGCCTGTATATAACAAGCCTGAAACAGATTCCTTTTCTCGGATGCTTTAACTAAGGACCTACATTTCAAATTTTTTGGACTTTTTTCGGGCTGAATTTATTCTTCCGTTATTCTGGCTTTATTTAATTAGATATAGCAGTTTCCTTTTTTTTTAATGCTTATCAAGTGTTCTTAAAGATGTCAATATTTATATCTGCAACAAAGAAACTTCAGGGTGTTCTATTACTTCATTTAGTGCAGTTGAACTTGCCATCAGTGAAGTCAACAATTTATGCTGTCAGATCATAATATACTTTGATATTTTCAAATGAAATAAAGTGAAGCTGAGGTCCTAACTGAAATTTCTCTCAAAATATCTGTTAATATCAATGTAAACCTGTATTATTTCACCTATTCACAGGCTCTAGCAAATGTCACTTCAAGTTACAAAAAAAATCATCTTCTGTTTTTGGTTTCTATAATAAATAAAATGAAAATGTTACATTTGGTTCCTTTAGGTGCATCAGTCTTTGATCCATGTTGTTATTTCAGTGACATGTCTATAATGTAATTGGGATCAAATGTAGATTTTACTTTTGTGTAAAAAGTAAAAATGATATTTTTATGACGAAATTCAGCAATCTCCCTACGTATAAGCTACTAAAATTAAATATTTTTTCCTCTCCTTGACATGTAAACCATTGTTTTTGCAGTATGTTGGTTTGAAATGAATAAAGAGCAGCTGTCAATAGAACTGTACATGGCCTCTCAGATATACCTCTGATTTTAAAGAACGAATATTACTGATGTAAAATACAGAAGCTCAATAGTCTCCATATGAAGTGCACCATCAGGGCAACAAACTGCTTAAGCTGACTCAGCTGTACTTATTTCTATCATTTACAAACTGCTTATACTTTGGATCATGTACTTCATTGCCACATAACAGCTCATTTTATTTCCAGTAGTGAAATCATTTGGTTTATCATTTTTAGAACCTCCAATGTCATGAGTTCTTGAACTATTTGAAATGCATAGTTTTCATCTATGCAATTTTACCTGCTTCTGTACTTATTCATCTGTTCATACTTGACAATAATTAAAGATAATTTTTAAGGATCTTACACAGGAATATTCTGTCTGATTATTTTCTGTACTCTGAGTTTCTCTCTCCTGTCGCTACTAGACAGCGCCACCTGAAGTGAATGGCTGGTTCATTGATGATTTCCTTATTGAAGGGTGGTACAAATAAGAAATGGCAGCATAGTCAGTGTGAAATACCACTGTGGGCTTTGAAGGGCTTGTAAATGCCAGCTCAAGCTTTACAGTGCTGTTATTCCAACAGTTTTGAGCCAAAGCCCCCTGACTCCATCAGCTGCCATATGCTTTGATTTAATCTTGAGTAAATCATGTTCTGGGGCCAAATCTTGAGGATTTCAGTACTGAGACAGCACTCAGTTTCACTAAAAATGGTGGAAATAAGATTCAGCTTACGGGTTGTATTCTCCAAAGGCTTGTGGGTATCAATTAGCACATTACAGCTGTATTCTTTAATCTGAACCATTGACTGTAAAATTATTAAGTAAGTTCTGAATTGAAAACAGGTTTAAAAAAGCTATTTTTCATGCTTTTGGATCATGTTTTTTTTTTTGGTTTGGGTTGAATGTAAGGAAGTCAAACTGACCTGGGCTTGTTTCTTTTGCAACTTGTTTGTCTTTTTTTTAGGGTGTGTTTCACACAAGCTGTTTATATGCAGTTATGCTTTCTATGTCTTGGACTTCAGAATAGATATGACGACTTTCAGGTATTTGGTTTTGATAGGTCAGCAGTCTTAAAGACTACTTCTTTGCTTCTTTATGAATTTGAGATCTTTTTACCAGTTATGTCATATAGAAAGAAGGAAATGACATTAATCCTCATTATTTGATGCAAAGGTATTCTGTATTAGAGGTCAATCTAGAAAGACTGCCAGGTCTTTCAGTAGATATGTGTGTTTTGTAACAGTGAGATGCATACACAGTAAAACACTAATTGCACATAATTAAATTAAGTGAAAATACCCTAACCATATATGACATAGTAAAGTCTGCGTGGTGCATCATGTGATTTTATTTTACTCTCTCTCCTTTTTTTTTTTTTTTTTTGTTTTTTTGCTTTGCTACTTTGCTAGGCAAGAAAAGCTTGCATCAATGAAATCCTCATTCATCAATAGTTTCAAATATATTTAGAGAATATTATTGAATATTGCACATAGATTGACAAAAACTGTTTTGTCAAGCTGACAGTAAGAATTTGCAGCTAATACTCTTAAATGGGTCTGGTTCAAGTCATTGTCAATTGCTTCTTGATGCTGTTCTTGATTCAGCAAGGTGCTCATGTCTGTACTTGGCTTCAAAAATGTCATCACTGTCATTGACTCTGGCTTTTGGTATGTCTAAAATCTCATTACTTCTTCATTTCCATGTAAAAAAGAAAAAAAGAAATGCTTGTTTACTACTGCTACAGTATTGAGCTTCTCTTTTTCACCCTTAGCAAAGTTCATATTACAGTGTTTATATCAAGTTATAGTGCTGCAGCATAACCTATTTTCCTGAATCTACAGTCTAGTTGCACTATTAGCCATTTCTGTATCTCTCTACTAGTTTTCTCCCTTTTTGTCCCATACTTCATCCTGTGAAACACCATCCCTAAGCTGCTGAGGGCCTTAATGGTCTATCTGTCACAGATACATTTCATAAAACTCCTTTATCCTAAGACTGGGAATGCCATTTCTTGTATTCTGATTATACATGTGTTGAAGAAAGGCCATGCCTGTTTACATCTGTGCTGCCTCCTCTGTGTGGAAAATGCTCTCACTAGATTCCTTTGACCATAATGCTTACCAAATAATCAGCCATAACTCATATTGTTATACTGACCAGTATCTTACAATATCTCATGCTTTATGATGCCCCATCTTTCTCACAGCCTGAGTAGTCACTGTGTTCCTTGGTACATCTTGTATTGAGATATTTGCATTGATATATTCAGTTTTGCTAAGGGGATTTGCAAGCAAAACTGCATACAGGGCCAGGTCCCAGAACATGCTTTTACCTTCTAAAATGAACCATGAAAACACCAAGTTCTGCATTAGTTGAGTCCTTCAGTCCTTCAGTTCATTTCTTAGTTTATCTTAAAAGTAAACAGATTTTGTGTTTTTTTCTCTTAAACGCTAATCCTGTTATCTTGCCTTTTATGTGTCATGAATTAAAAAAATTCTACTTACTGAATCTTTTTTTATGGTTACACCATGCACTTCTTGTCTTGTAGATTTGCCCTGAAGCTGCATATGCTAAGCTTAAAATGCTGGTCTGCAGACCTAACTTAGGTAACAGATGCGCTGATGATCCTTGTACTGGAATAGACTCCCCTTTTTCCCTCAGCTGTACTAACGCTCTGGTTTTGAGGGAAAGAAAAGCTGATATAATCCTTTTTTGTCTCTAATTCAGCTGACTTTTAACATGGAGAGGAAAAGAGTCCATTCAATAACATGGTATCCTTTTTATCTGATACTTTATAAACACTGATTATTTTAACATGAATTTAATTTACCTGAGTTACTCTTGGAAGTTACTCAGCTTATGTGTGCTATTTTATTGATGGATGCAGAATAATTGATTCATGAAAACATATGAAACTAAGGTGAGAGTATATTTTCCCTTACTACATAGCAACTAGAAGAGAACCTCTCTCACAGGAGTGTTGTTACCCACTATTAAAATCTTATACCTTCATCCAAAGGATCAGCTGCCTTCAGCTAGCACTCTGAATCAGACGGTCATACTGCCAAGGAAAATCAGACCACCTGATTCAGTGCTACCCCTGAAAGCGACTGCTTTGTACTATCTCAGGAAAGCTCTGCAAATATGTGGAGGGAGCTGCTGTGCTCTTAAGCTAAACCAGAGCCCACAGAACTAAATAGGACTACAACCTTTCACTTCAGAAGACTGTAGGAAGACCATGATTTCATTGTTCCTTTCAGACTGCTAAGAAAAGAAGATTAGAAACATTCTGTACTCAAGGTTTCTAACAGATACCACAATATTCCATAGCTAGTCTTTCTATAAAATGCTCACTTTATAGAGTATTCAGATTCAGAAGCTTTAATTAGCACAATAATACTTCAGTCCACTCAGCTTCTCTAAGAGCTTCCTAAAATACCTCACATTTTATTCCAGTGAGAAGACAATAAGAGAAAGCTCTTATACCTAGAAGATGAAAATGTAATTGAAGGTGGTATATTTGGGGACCTCCTCTCACTGTGTAGGAACATTAGTACATTTGCCTCTGAGTTTTGGTAATGTTGTGGGTTGCCAGAGAGCAGCTCTGCAGAGGAGTGTGCAATTGTCACTAGCTCCAATAGCAAAACCTGCATAAAAGGATGCCAGATCTTTAAGAGGAGGACAGGTCTAAGAGAAAATGTGGTTCGTGGATCACCATTACCATCCTACCCACTACTATTAGCACAATGTGAGGAATGGGAGCAGGAAGTTTGTATTTGGTTCACATAAAAGGCCTGAAATTCAACACCCAGATGCAATATGAATTGGGGTTTACTATCAGCTGGTTACCTAGGCTGATACCATTGAGTCACTTCAAAAGATTTAGTTAAAAATTTTTGAATTGTACAAGTGATAAGAGGGTTAATGATTAAGAGCTAAATAATCCAAATGTACCTGCTAGAATGGGTATTTGTGTGGGGGAGGTCCTCTGTCATTTCAGTCCTTGTATGAAGTATTTCCTATGCTCATCTCAGTAACTCCAGATGAGTTTATTGGCAGCATACAGTCACACTTTCTAGTGCCCACACCCACAACCACAGAGTCACAATGTCTTTTTATAGTACCTTCATTACCTTTAGTAGAATTGCCTTTGCTTGACGAAGAATATGTAGAACTTGAGTCATACCCATTGCTTGGTCTAAGCCTACATTTTATTAGAAATAATTCAATGGCAAGAAAGGCAGAAAAAAAACAGTCAGCTAAAAACCTAACTCTCCAGACAAACCCTAGGAGGATTTTTCCAGCCTATTCATCCATGAGTTATAGACTTGAACAATTCATTCTAGACAGAAAAATCTAAATGTTTAATTTATGGAAGACTTAGCCCTTGCTATTTGGTAATTCTGAAGACAAATCTGCACTTGAAATTCTGCATTGAATTCCATGTGAAAGAATATCTAGACTTCGATGACATTTAGCTCCCTGTGTGTTCTGAATTGACTGTGGGAGCTGAGACTGCCTACAGAGGCCTGACACTTGTCCTCCAGGTGTGATCGCACAGGCATTGGTAGGTGTTCACCTGTATTTTTGTCTTCTTCTGGTGACTTAGACGCTTTCCTTCTGTTTTCAGTGTGTGGCATTCATCTTCAACCCAGCAAAGTCAATTCCAGCTTACAAGGAAGGTAGTTTTCCATTGTTTCTTTTTCTACTTAGCTGACTATCATTCTGAGCTTTGTTTACTGAACTTTGACTGTTACAGTGACTTTTTGAGGCCAATAAATCATTTACAAATGTTCTTGAATTACTCACAGAAATGAATATTTCCTGTTACCCTGATATCTTCAGCTTCAGGTAATATCATGAAGTTTGGTTATTTCTGTTGCAAACTATTCCCTCATCCCCAGAATTTGAAAATATAAAAGGGGAAATGAATGTCTGCTGAAATGTTCTAGAAACCTGTTATGCAAGATTCTCCTAAAGGGTGGGAATATTTGGAACTAGCTTTTGCTGAAATTGAGTGATCTTGGCATTTTTCATTTGAGGAAGACTAAAAAAAAAAAAAATAAAAAAAGGATCTCTGTTACCTGGGATACATTCCTCTGGTGTGATTATTTAGATGATAATAATGACAGACCTTCCAAGAGAAGGGCATTTACTGTTAATGGGGTCTTAATGTTAACTCCTGTTGTATCTAATATTTAAATCCTGAGGTGGCTGAGATATAAATATGGAAGGAGCAGCCACTGGGTGTGTGCAGTAATTGCATGATGTTCAGAAGGTAATGTCTCTGAGGAGGGGTGGCTGTGCCATTATGGACTGACAGCCACGATAGGTGACTGGAATGTAACCATTTTGGTCACAGACCCAAGAGTCTGGTTAAAACCAAAAAGTTACCCTGGGTTGTTGCTTCAATGAGGCAGTGGTTCAACAAAAGAAAGAACTGCCCATAAGAGTCCAAATACCAGATGAGATATCCTTTTGCATATGACAAAAGCACTGATCAATAACCTTGACTGTCCTGAATAAACTTGTTCAGTTAATTGTGATGGATTAACATCTTCCTGAGTATGAGGCATAAAACCAGCATGAAGTAGAACACCGCCATGGAGTCTGTTTTGTGTGCTGTGGCTAATTTGTCAGAAACACAGAGGAATGTCATGATTTAGGTGAAATTTGTGTTGCTGAATGCTCTGAGAAGTCTAAAGATTTGGTATAAGTCCCTGAGTCCCTGAAGCCACTGATTCAGTCCTTCCGAGGTGATGTTGAACTGCTTTCCAACACAGCAGTCAGAGGCATGCTCTCAGCACTTGGGATAAGAAATGCATTAATAACTCGTTGTCTTTAAAGACTGTGGTGTTTCCCTGGTACGTGGGCAGAACTGGAGTCGTGCTCTGGTCTAGTTTGGCATGGTGTCTATTTGCCCTCTAAATATTTCATTTACTTTTCTAGTCATTTGGTAACATTCCAGGATGCTGTTAAAAAGCAACTGTGTTTTGTCTCAGAAGTAGCTGTATTTCCACAATGGAAAGGTAGCTTGTGTGTCATTGTATTAAATTGGTAAAGAGTTTTGGGAATGTTCAGGGGTGGCATGTGCTGTATTAAAACAGCGTATCACAAGGTATATATCAGAGGATATTAAAAAGCAATCTGAAACTCTGTGATCATCAATCTCTTCAGTTATTGATTAAAGGTAGTTAATGGAAGCTGGCTATCACTGCATAGCTACTGTTGCTAAAGCATATTCAAACCATGCATTCTGTCTGACAGTGCTATGATTTATTTTTCCTGTTTTTTAAATATCTGTTTTAATCCATCTTATGGCACTTTTAAAAGGCTGTTGAAATCCACCAACTTGAAGAGCTACTTCAGAACAGATCGATATGTCCATACTATACCACATAATGGATTGGAATATATGTGATTGGAAGACAGGCAGCAGAATGGAGAGAGGTTGATGTTCTGATTTTTGTGTTTTGTTTTAGAAATACCCTTTAACTTCTATCTTCTAAGAGCTGGGCACAAAAATGAGTGTAAAGAATGCTGGAACTGAAACTTTGCTGCCTGTGTCTTGTGCAGCTCTTTGTAACTACAAAAAATGAAAAATGCCCTGGTGTGAATCAGTGTAACTTATTCTTCTGAACTAGTCAGCTGAAGATCTTTCTTTCCCATTCATCTTTAATAGTGTTTTATATAGATAAGAGCAAACGGGAAAGAATCTTGCCCGTCAGGTTCCACTGTAGGATGATAAATAGAAAAAAAACCTACCTGCTAAAAGAGAGATGTGTTAAAGTCACATCAATGTACTTTTTCATGAAATGGTGTTCTTTGACTCTGGACAGTGTTCTGTGATCACATGGAATATATGCTTTAAGATAATAGAATGAAACTTGGGAGTCAAGGAAATATATATGTGAACAACCTTGATTTTGCCCATAGACCTTATAAACACAATACCGTTTTAGTGAAGATTTAAGTTTTCCTCTTTTACTGTGTGAAGGTGCAAACTTAATTAGGAATGTTTTATGGAAAATTAATCTCATATCATCTAAGGTACAGGAGAAAAGTCAACTTTCATGGAGACATTTACAGAGCAGCTAACTTGTAAAGTTCTATCCTTCTGCAGATGATTTTTAATACCTCTTTTATAAAGTTGTTGTAGCAGTATCAAAAGGTGGGGTTTATTATTTTGGAAAGTAATATTCTTTAGGCCTAATCTGCATGTACACAAGAATATTTTTGTTTTATTCCTCTTTAAAACCTCTCATTGATAACAACTTTTCACGTAGTAAAATCTCAAGTATCATACTTTAAATCTGTAGGTGTATCTTACTTTATGCAGAACATTGGTAAAAACAATAACAGTAGTTTTTGTTACAGACAGAAGCCACATTCATTTGAGAAGTTTGCCAGCATAACAGTACCACTGAATCTTCTGCAGTGCAGAATAAACTGTACTAAAACGTATATCCAGCTAATACTCCATGGTGATTCAAAACACTCATGAGCAGTGATGATGATGAAGCAATTGAAATAGCTGGAACTTCTCAGAGTATTATGGCTGGTAGGAGGGTGCCTGCTCCTCCCTTCTCATAGAAGGTTACTGAATGTATCTGATGCTTTTTTTTTTTTGACTTGTTTTTTAGGGTAGAGAAGAATTTTTTTTTTTTTTTTTTTTTTTTTTTTTTTGCCAGCTGTCTCGAGACACAAAACCTGACCGTGGCCTTACAAATGAGCTCATTAAACTTTTAAGAGCGAGAACTATTGTGAAATTGTAACAGTCCCAGGATGCAGGAAAGCACTGGTGCATATGAGCAAGTGCCTTGTTAATGCCAGTTCTAATTATCATCCGCATTAGGTCTGGTCAGATAATTTTGTAATCACAACAGAACCTAAATCTGTTTAAAACAACTCAAAACCTTGCTGCACAGAATCTCATGGGCAGTTTGGGCCACTTGGTCCATGTTCTAAATCTTCTGAGGTTGTAAGGGGAATGGCAGCAGCTGCCAGAGCCCACTGTATGGAGTTGGTTGAGACTACATTTCCTCATTTTCCAAGATGGTGACAAGGCAGTGATGGGGACATAGTGAAATCCATAGCTGGGCAGGGACGCTGATGTAGGACCAACTAGATGCTCAGCCATTTTAAATGGGTTGAGTTCCAGTGAAGACAGTGGCCAGGGAGATCACCAGTGTAAGGAAAGCTAGCAGGCATAAGCCTCAAAATTGTAGTACAAAAGCAGCTTATGGCAGCAAAAGGCAATTGAGGGCATTTTTTGTGAAGACCCATGCATTTCAGAGCTGATCTTTCCAAGTGCCCTAAATTCCCATTGAATTCAGCACCTCTTAATATGTTACCAAACAGGAATTATAGTAACAATGACAAGTAAAAAATGTGGTTCAAATGATACTCTGTTGTTAGTTCAGATAAAACCTGCATGTTTATTTTTCTACTTAAGACGAGGACTGTTGGTGTGAAGTACCAAGTAAAATGGTTCCCTGGGTCTCAGGAACTACATTAAACAGATGAGTAAAAGAAGGAGATATATATATATATATATATATATATATATGTATGTATATATATTTTTTTTCCCTTAAGCTTAGTGATTAAAGTTTAAAATAAAACCACTCTGATTATTTTCTATCCAGTAGCATCTGGAATGAGGCAGGTGTTTTACAGATAAATGGGAGAAAAGCTGTTTGCCTTGTTTCTGTTAAGTAACATGATATGATGTTCGATAGAAGCAGTAGGATGCTAGTCCTTTTATAGATCTGCTAAGAAATGGATTTGGTAAATGTCTCTGTGCTCATAAATATTGCATAGATGCATTCTAATCTACTGATAACATGTGACTGAATTACTGCCTACTAGATAATTGTTTTAGCCCTCACAGTATGCATAGTTTAGCCCTTTAGTATGCATAGTTACATTTAAAAAAGGGCTACAAACACACAGTCAAACATAGAATCAGAGTGATAATCTTCATTCTGAGAAACTTTCGGTGGAAAGATCTGGTTCATGACAAGGAAGTTAAGCGCACGTAGATTCTTGTAGCAGTTTTGTCCCTTAGCTCTGTTTTAAGTCCCTGGCTCTCTCGTTGTCTGTGAAACTTGGGGAACATATTATAGCACCTCTGTACAGAAAGGTCATTCAGATACATGTGGCTTTGATGCTGTCTTGTACACTGAGAGGAAAATTACATCCTAACACCCTATCTGATTTGATTGGGTGGTAGAGGCCTGTTAAAAAGACAAATTCATTCTTCCTTGGACTTGGCTTCATTCAGCAACTACCACTGCAGACTTGGAAATTTCATTATCATCTTAGCTCCATATTTCCAACTGCAAAGAGCTAAGATACTGAAGTGATAACAGTTTACTGCCTCCATCACTACCTGACTCTTCAGAGTTGTTGCCCATGGAGATACAGATGCTGATGAGCATGTTTCTAGGGCACAGAGGATTTCCTTATGCTAAGTGCGGGCTTCTGAAATTCAGCCTGACCATGAGCAGAAACATGGCAATGCGCAGGTGACTAGGATTCCCTTACTGCTGATACAAAGCTGTGCAACAGGTTGGCTCTTTAATCAATGCAGTTTTCAAGCAGTTTGGAGCTGGCTCTTGTCATAAGACTGCACGGGGGACAGTAAGTATGTATCCCCAGGGCATAACAAACAAGCCAGCAAGGGCCGTCAGCACACATGACTTGTGTTGGGACACACAGCTCTCCAACCTCATTTTGTGCTGTAGAGGAGAAATGACGAGGAACCACTCCCAGCATTCCCCTTCTCAGTTTTTCAAGAGTGCCATACCTGTCAATAGCTCTTGGCCACATAGAGATTGTGGTATGTGTCTCATGGAGTCAAGAGTTATATCCTCTAGGATGGTGAAAAAGGATGCGATATAAAGAGCGGTTTCACATGGCATCCTGCTCCTTTCCATTCCCCTGTGTTCTTATTCGCAGAACTGGTGTTATCTGCGAATTTTTCTGTAGGCTGTGGTACTTATCTTTTCTCAGGGTAGAATGTGGTTTTGCCAACTGAGAGCACAGGGCTTTGGCCTCATCCTATTCTCACACTTTCTCTGGGGTTTAGATGACTGGCGGTTGGTTCAGGTCGTGCCAAACTCCAGGCCAGTGGGGAGGGATCATTGTTCTGGAGTACAGGGAAGTGTGGATTAGTATGATGGCAGGAAGCAGGGAAGGAAAGTATAATGCAGAGAAGACAAAGCTAGTTTACTTTTTTCTACTTCTACACTTTGGCTTTCTGAGGACAATGACAACTGTACTTAAAGTTTTATGACATAGTGGGAATTATTATGCTACCTCCATTGCTGCTGAGAAAGGATATTTGCCATTCTATTTTCAATTTTTTAAACAACAAGCAAGTGTAGTTATCAGGAAATCCAGAATGAGGAATAGTGTTGTTTCCATTTGTTGGATTTGTCGTTTCCATTGAAGAAATTGGTAGTGAAGGACACAGGCTGTTCTGCTGTGGTTGGTGTAATGGCATCAGATATTAAAGGTCATTATGCTTTTGCATAGTCAGATTTATTCCACTGGTTATATTACCCCACATTTAAGATGCAGTTGGTGGAACCATAACTGAGCATGTCACTTTTAAGCTCCCTGGCTCCTTTGAGAATGTCAAATCACTTCAAAGCCTTTATCCACACTGTTTGGTCCAACTTGCTTGAGTTGGAATCAAAACATGGAGGCAAAGCTGTTCTTTCCCTCATGATACCAAATGACATTTCTATCCTTAGGCAATATGAAGCATTCTTCCCAGGGTAGACTGTGCTTGGATGTCCTAGCAATGTCTTAATTATTTGTATTTGCTGTTTTCAGTAATTACTGATTACTACAGTACAGGAATCAGGCAAACTTTGAAACCTATATTCATCGTACTCTGAAAACCTTTATTCGTCATACCATGAGGACAGAGTGGAAACTTCACTGTGAGTTGATGGTAGTGTGAAGCAGATGCCACCACTGTGAAAATCCAGGAAGAGAATGATGCCAAATTCTGCACTGAAATACACTCTTATAAATCAGCAATGTCTTCATTTTAGTCAGTTGTTGTTTACAATGGAGAACATAGCCAGGTTTATAGTCTGGCAATGTTGTCCTCAACTAGGACTGGAAGTCTGTAACTTGGCAGTACAAGAAAAAATGAAGACTTAGATTTTTCTGATTAAGAGGAGGCTTTTGACCTGAACTTTGATTTCCAGGAGTCATGGAAGGAGGGGAGGGATGTGGCAACCTGAACTTTGATTTCCAGGAGTCATGGAAGGACTTTTTTTTTTAGTTACAGATGTTCTGGTGTGAGTGTAAGAGTCCGAGTAAAGAAAGAAGAGATCAAACTGATTTGTGGTGGCATGAAGCAGGGATTTGCCACTGAACTTGCAGCAAACCATTGCCTCCATTGCCTCCCTGCTACTGGGCCAAAGAAAGGAAGAGGCAAGAATCTCTGGCCTAAGGGTAGACATTAAAAGCTTTGTGTCCTGAAATACTGATGGTCTCACAAACCAACTGCTAAAGCAGAAGAAAGGGGAGCTTTTTGCTTTCCTCAGTTCATTTACTTCCAGGAGTATAATCTCATTTTAAAAAATCTGTCTGGGAAGCTTTTTGAAACATGCAAAAGCTTGAGCTTGTTAAAATGGAAACTTTTTATTTTCTCCAAAAAATGTCAGCAAAAAGCAGAGTTTTCTTTTGGCCAGGAGAAAACATTTGATGGAAAATAAAAGAAAAAGAAAAAGAAAAGAATTTTTGGCAATCATGTTTTGAGGGGCTAAAGGAATCTGAGATCTTTAAAAATGTTAGTCTTCAGAGAGGCTGCACCTTAAAATAATACATTGACTTCTGGGTACTTCAGTTCTGATGCAACTGTACAATTGATTCTGGAGCTCCTTGATTAAGTGGGTGTCTCTGTTCACTACTGCATTCCACAGAATAAAGAGCCCCAAGAGGGATACTGTCAGCTTGGCCATGTCAAATAACAGAGCCCATGAACAGTCTATGAATATTGCTAATCCCGGATCTCTCAACACTTTCCTTTAATGGACCTACTCAGTTCTCACTGAAACCTCTAGCCTCTGATGGCAATTCCTCTTTTTTTGCATTGTTATTTAATATCCAGTCCATGAGATACTTCCCATGGGTTTGCTGATGGGGTAGTATTTTTACACTCAGTTACGTAAGTGTGCTTAGCCATAGCAGTAAAAGGTTGTGGAGAGTTGGGTCCGAATTGAATTTTGCCATTGACTGCCACGAAAACAGGATCAAGCTACCATTATTGCAAATTCAAACTGTTTCTTCCCCCACGGGCCTAATTTTCAGCCCCTTATTATGCCAACTTTTGAAAATAATGGATCTGTTTAGTATTGATATGGTCACTGCAAAGTCAGACCTCCTGATTGCCTTGTGCTATTTTTGTGTTGGTTTTCATGGTTGCTGTCTGATTCTCATTTCTCTTTGCATTCTGATTTCTCCTGCTGTCCTGCTGAAGCTGCTTCCTTTCATTGATATCAAGATATTTGCACTGAAGTTACTTAGAAGCTCTTATCTCATTCAATGTTCTGTTAGTGCTGTCTGATAGCGCGCAGTCCATTGTTACTGTTCATTCATGCAATTATACTTGATTTTCAACCAATTGATTAAGTCTAGGTTGTATCTCAAGCATTATTATTGAGATACTTAAGTGCTTTGCTGAAAACTGTACCTCCTGCCTCCTTATGCTCATTCATTTTTTTTTGTCTGTCAGAATATATAATCAGGTCTTTCTAACATGTCTTTTCAGGTCCCCTCCACACATGCTAAATAAAATTATGCAGTAAGCCCCCTGGCATCATCTCAGAAATGTAGTCTCTTTTGGGTTACATAATTGCAGGTCCTGCTGACTTCAGAAGAGGCTGCACAGTGCAACTGAGGGAAGTTTTATCCTCAGAGTTTGCAGCTTTCCTTTGATTATTGCATTCTACTGAGAATGTGGAGGCAGGACTCACCTGGCTTGCTTCTTTTTCTTTTGGAGGAACTGGTATTGCATTTTCTGCTCCTGGTACTCAGATCTCCTGACCTTTTGCTCTGTCCTTCTGTGATGCTCTTAAAATAATACTCTAACTTCTGGAAGTTGTGTGGCAGTCTCCATGAGAAGTCTGTGATGCAGGTTGGCCTAGGCAGAATTACTAGTTTGTGTTAGTACGAGACAGCCAAATGGTCCTTGTTAACTTCTGGGTAACACTGGAAAACAGTGATCCCTTGGAAACTGTTGGAGACACCTTGTTCTTCAGTGCCTTACTGAAAATGTTGCGTGTGAATGCTAACTATTTCTTAAAAACACATGACTGCACATATACAAACCCATGACATCCTAACTCCTGAACAGTCCTTCTGATAATGTTAAACTTAGAATCAAATCAGGTTATACTTAGCAGGAGTATTACAGCTGTATGTACTGTATAAGCCTTTGAAAATGTAAGGCATGGTAGTATGTTAATGTGAGTGTTTGATAGACAAGGATGGAAACTCTCTGAAAATGAGATGATTTTGAGATGGAGGAACATCTCTGTGTAAGGTATCCAGTGATATTGTTGAGGTTTAGACAGGACGCCAGGGGAAAACAATAATCAAGTGGGTAGTTCAGCACTGAAATGCATCATCCAGCAAGTGTTGGAAACTCCAAACTTTGAAATTTTGGGGGGTTAAAGAAAGCCACAGCTGACCAGACCTGGCATTGCTGATAGTCCTGCTCTGAGCAGGAGATTAGTCTAGATGACTTCTAGAGGTCAGTTCCAGTCAATGATTCTGTATTGAGAATAGATGCTACACAACTAAAAAGAGATGAGTGAGAAGGAGACAACATGGATCCTTTTGAAACTCATGAAGCTGCAGCTTGTAGCTCAGAAATCTACTTGTCTATCTTTTGCCTGCCAGTACACAGTAACCTTTGAAGTTGACTTGCAGGAGAAAAATTAGGCTGTGGGAGTAGCTAGGGGTGAAGGAACAGGTGAATGATAAAACTACATCATGCATATTCCAGTCTCTTCTGGTGCAGAGAGGCTATGCCTTGGTTTGCACAAGCTGCTTCAGACCAGAGATGGCTGCAGTAATGAAAGAAGCGAGGAATATATGATATGCAAGAGAAGTGTAAGTGCTCTCTGCCATATTCATGCACTAAAGAGAGGTTTCCACTCCATTCTATTTACTGCATTGTTCCACTGTGTGCAGTTTGTGTTCCTGAGCTGGATGAAAGGATTATGGTCTGGCACAAGGGATTTTACTGCTGCTGTATGTGCATGTGGGATTGTGGTCACCTCTGTTCTGATGGAAACTTTTATTATACTTCTGTTAGAAAGATGAGCAAGTAGGCAGAACTAAAATGTCAGGCAGACATTTGTCATTTTGAAGAGAACATGATTCTTGAAAATGCAGTTTGAATTCTCCAGGGTATCCAGAAGCGACACAAGAGCTGAGGAGCTGAAATGTCCTCCCATCCTCACCAAAAAGGACACTCAGCACCAGTATAGCCCACTCAGATCTACCAGTGCTGTGCTGAGATTTCAGAACTTCCAAAGGCCTGTGATCCCAGCCCCACTTCATCTTTACTCTACATAGGGCTGAAATGTTACTTGCTGCCTATGGAATCACTATTCTGCCCTTGTTTGGAAAGGGCTAAGCATAGTGGCCCTGGTTCAGGAGAGCACTTAATTGGAGCAGATCAGCCATGGCTCTGAGGGCTACATTTTGTTCCTAACCCATCTGATTTCTCCTTTGCTTGTAAATAGCTAGGCAGATTTGTAGCTCAGTGGTTCCCCTCAATGTACCTTACCTTCAGCTTTAACTTTGTGTTTTCCCACTCAGAGTCCTTTGGGGCAAAATGGACAAACTCTAATGATTTGTTTAGATCACTACTAGGGGAACACAAACTTATTTATCTCATTTGTATGCATAGTCCCCATAAGGCTTGTGGGAATCACTATTAAGTCTTAACACAATTTTCTTGATAGTAGATTCCTTGTTTGTTTCACTTGTAGAAAGGTTTGTCCTTTTCTAAGTAAGCTGTGTTGAGATGAAATCTTTTGATGGAGTTACAGCAGTGTGCAATTTATGCTCTTCAATGCCTTCTTAGACTAACAGATATTCATTATTCTGTTTAAACAACAAAGTGGGATCAATTAGAGAAGAGCAAATACCCTTGCAAGACAATTTGGGAAAGAAATTTGTTTTTTTAAGTATTCTGTGGGTTTTAATTGTCTAAAAACAAACATTTGGCGAAGATTTCCAAATGGAGGTCAATGTTTTTTTGCTACTGTGTTTAGTCTGATAGTATTAATGGACAGAGTTTTCAATGTTGTTCTCTGCTCATCCTGTTCTGCTTCCCTTGCCATCTACAGAAATCTGAGAGGAGAGTGAGGTTCAAGCAGCTGAACAGGTTCAAAAATTCCACTCTGTGTCTCAAGTTAGATGACTAAAGATGAAGCATTGAAAAGGCAGTGGCATTTTTTAAAATCTAGCCCTATCAACTGTCTGTTCTGACTGTGCAGTTTCTTTGCAAAAGGTCAGTGAAAGTTTGAAAAAAAAGATCTGAGGGCCTAAGCAACTTCATGTAGTTTTGAAGCTAGTCCTGTTGTTGATTGGACTGGAGACCTCAAGGGATCCATTCTACCACAAATTATTCTGCATTTCTCTTCTTTTCTGACTATGGAGACTGTGACATGTGGCACCTCACAGTAACAGCATTTCCAGCAATGGTTTATCTCAGTTCACCACCCTAACACTCTCTACAGAGCTGGGCTTTAGTCATCCTCTTCCTCTGATTTAAGACAGAGAATAAGCATGATACTTTTCACATTTTCCTTGTCAACACAGTTGTCATCTCTCAGAATAGTCCTCCTTTGGTTAGCCATTCCTCAGTCCTTTTCCTAGTCATTTTTGTGGCCCGAATTCTTTGATAACATTTGAGATTGTTGATGCTAGGGTCATGTTCCACCTCCCAGAGTGGCCAGCTGCTGATTTTGGATGGACAGGTAACTTTCAAGCTGTCTGAGTGAGGCTCCCATTCTAGAGATAGACCATATAGGCAGTAGCAGTGTTGTTTTAGCATTGGAACAGTTGAGTCATTTGAACTGACTGTGGGAGAAAATAGACAAACAGATGCCTGAGATCGCTGTTACCAAGTCATTCTTGATTTGACTTTATATTCATATTCAGATACCCCCCCCTTCAATGCAATTACCATTCCTGCTTAAGCTCTCCAGAAGCTTCTGGGTTTCTCTCTGCTGGCTTTCTGAGGTACAGGGCTTATATCCTAGGGCTTTCAGCCATCTGAATATTTTGGTGTGTTGAGCCCAAGCCAGGATTTTTCTACCCTTTCTTTGTGTCCTTATTTACAGTTTCCAGCAACCTCCTGTGCTTGGTGTCAGCACCCTGAGTGTACTAACGAGCCTTAATTGCCCTGAACAGCCTCACCTGGGGCATCTACCCACACCTGAAGAGGAGACTCATGAGCAAAAGCTGAAAGGAAGAGATTATACAGCTTTGACTCTGCTGTTACCTCAGACTCAGTACCATGTCTTTGCCCTGCAGTGGTACCAGAAGATAACAATAATATTTTTGAGAAGTAAAATGAAGGGTCTGGGCTCCTTGTGGCTATTAACGGGCTTCTCAAGCCAGAGTAGCTGTAGTAACTTTTGTCTGCTAATGTGGGTGTTTACATTTCTCTTAATTAAATACCATCTCCCTTGCTCCTTCTAATACATCATGACCTGCTCAGATCTAGGATGATGATTGTTATTTAATGTTTAAAAGCTGAGAGGGCTCAACTCTCATTTGAGGTCTGTTGGTTCTAGGAGCAGTATGAAGATCTGTGAAAACATGGTCCTTAGTCCAAAGAGGTTTGCAACCTAATGATGTCTATCCCTGTGGCTGCAGCTATTTGAGTTGTAAAGCTAAAAGAAATGTTTTTCAACTGGATTAGCCTGCTGATCTGATTCATTGTGTAGTTAGATGATTATTGGGATTGGTTGGGGGGGTGGGAGAAGAATGAGAGACATGAAGCTGTAGACAAGGCAAAAAGGGGGGATCCCTGCCTCAAGCAGCAGTTGCAGATGGGCTAAATGCGACTGTAAAAACTCACCTTGAAAACACTGCATTCAAGCACTGGGGGCACAAGAGAGTGAAGAATCCCAGTGTGAATCTTCCCATATGTAGGAAGACTATGCTAGCCCCAGGATGGGACAGGGACACTGCTGTGCAGCAGCTGTAAAGTAGGATTTACTCTCCCAGACAGGCAGTGAACTGTTGTAGTTCTGCTGATACGATGCCCAAGCTGTGACCTCTGCCCAGAGGTGCAGGCCACTGTATACATGGGCTGGTGTAGGGCTGAAACTTGCTTTAGTAGCTGCAGCACTATGTTCCATTATGTGGCATTGGCTTACTCTGAACCACTTTCATTTCTTCCACAGGACTGTGGGGACTGCCAAAGGAATGTTATTTCTGCTTTGTGTGAAGATGTATTAAGTGATTCCTTGTGGTTATTTTACATTTTCACAATTACCCACTTGCTTATTTCAGGCTCTTTTGTATTATAAATTAAGATGAATTGGCTGAAAATGGACCATTTCTGAAGGCTGTTCCTAGTGCCTTTTCTTCCCCAAGCAAATGTTTTCATTCTCTTCTGCTCAAAACCAAACAGACAGGCAAACAAAATCTTCTCAATAAATTAATTGATGTAGAAGACCCAGTATGTAGAAACCAGTCGGTAAAATCAACTCTTTCTGATGTATCAGTGCCAGACAGTTCAAGTCTTTCAGCACTGAAAGCTCAGTAGACAGCATTACTTAGCATCCGTGTGCAATTCTTCTGAAGAGAATCATTGTGCACATACAGTGCTGGAGAATGTTCATAAGGACACTTACTCCCTCTGTTTGCTGCTGAGAATGGCTTAAAAACTGGGAGGGGGGGTACAAAACTTCTAAAGTACTCCTTGATGCATTTGTTTGTTTTTAAGTGTACAGTGAGAGTGTAACATCTTATAAAAAAGCTTTACAGCTAACAGAAGTGAATCAATGACTTAAATCTTCATAGAAATACTTCATTTTATTATCTGACTGATCTCCAGTACTTAATCAGAGCCTCCTTGGGAAAGGCTCTGGTTAATCTGCGTGTGTTGTACTCAGGCAGTCTGGGTTCTACTTACATTTTTGTTGCATCTGTTGTGTCTCATGCTAGCTGTATAGATCCAGTTAAGTGAGTAGGCTGCTGCTTTCCTTTCTGTTGGTGACAGCATACACTTTTCATGCATAAACAAGTGGGAACAAGTGTTTAGCCTGCAGAAGAGAAGACTGAGAGGGGATCTTATCAATGAGTATAGGTATCTGAAGGGAGGGTGTCAAGGGGATGGGGCCAGACTCTTTTCAGTACTGCCATGCGACAGGACAAGAGGCAATGGGCACAAGCGGAAACACAGGAAGTTCCACCTGAATATGAGGAATAACTACTGTGGGAGTGACAGAGCCCTGGAACAGGTTGCACAGAGAAGCAGTGAGTATCTCCTTCTCTGGAGATATTCAAATCTCACCTGGATGCAATCCTGTTTAACATGCCCTAGGTGACCCTGCTTGAGCAGGGAGGTTGGACAAGATGATCTCCAGAGGTCCCTTCCAACCTCAACCATTCTGTGATTCTGTGATTCTGTGACCCCTGCTGGACTGAATCCCAGGAGTAATATTAGCCCCTCTAGGATTACCAAATCTTTATGCAAGTTCTGAACATTGGTTTTATGGGAAACTTGTCTTCTGCTTTAGGAGTCTGGATGTTAACCAGTAAGGTTAGCATTCATAATTAAGCTATGTAGGCCAGATTCTGCTGTGAGTTACATGGAAGGTAAAACTAGATGTTGAGGAGGGGCCTTATTAATGAAGAAGTTGTCAACCTGCATGGGTATCAATTTTAGGTCTTCCCAAGTGCATTTTTATGAGCTTTAAAATAAAAATGATTTGTCTGACTTTTTTACTGCTAATCAGATAATGCTTCTAGTTAGATAATGCTGAGTTGGTTTTTTTTTTGTTACAAACAGAAAAACGTGGAAAACAGTGCAGCACTTCATTCTTCTTAGTTTTATGCATGAAGCTGTTCTCTTTGGTGATCAATAATGCTGCAGAAATATCTGTGATTGCTAGTAGCTGGACCTTGCAAATAACATATATTATTTTCTCCTAGTCACAATTTATTTTTACACATAATTCTGATTGGATTCAGAGAATTGCACATATTTAAATTGATATGTAGCTTATACATTTGCTGATCCAGATTCCTGAGAAGAATATTTAATGTATGTATTTTTGGTCTAGAAGGCTGCATTAAAATGAATGGTCACTTACTGTAAATCCAATTTACTAATAACAGCAATTAAAACATACGACTGATCCTCATTTGTTTTTCTGCCCTTTTTTGTACTGGACTTGCCTCCTTAAATAGACTTGAATTAAAAGATTTTCCCTAGAAAAATTGTTTGTTCCAGAAACTCTTCTTACTGAAGGAAACCTTTTTTTGGCTGACCTAAAATAATTCACCTAAAAGAACATCAGGAAAAAAAAGAATTATTAGTATTCCTTAATGAATAGATACTAAAATTAACATCCAGATTAATACAATAAAATGCAGTAGCTCAGCAGGCAAGATAGGAGGCCTAAGGACAAAAGGACATATGTTTATTCTGGTAGCTGATTTAATTATTGGAGTGCAGTTATGTCCTAAAACTTTGAGGGAAATTAATCAAGTAACAGGGAGCAAGGGTTTCAGACTAGAACTAACACTTTAAAAAAAATGCAGAGGTCTTAAATAAAAGAAGTATTAAAATTCTAAATGCTTTTATCTGTCTATCTTTCATATTATGAATTAATCCTGTAAAGTTCCTTTGTTTTTCTGAGGTCTGATGTATGCTTTCAGGTCATATAGCTTACTTCCCCCTCCCTCATCCCCTCTACAAGGACTTCCCTTCCTTCAATGTGAAATCTGTATTTGTTTTATTTATTATTTATGTGGCATCTAAGTCTTCAAATTAGCAGTCTAACATTACCACGTTGTGCTGGCTCTTTGTGAAATGGATCTAACATTTCCTCCTTTTGAACTGAGTGCAGGTGCTGGATAGTTGTGGCCTTGCTTTCATGAAAACAGTAGCATCGTATTTTTCTTACTCACTTACACTAATAATAACAATAACCTAAAGGGTTTCTTTCCAATGCATTGAGAGAAAGAGAAGGTCCAATAGGGAAAAACCTCTGCTGAAGATAATATTTTTTTTTAATATTTGAAATTCTTCAACCCTGTTCTGTACAACTCTGAACAAAAGCTAGAAAAGTCTCTTATGTCATTCAGTCTGTCACTGTCATTGCTGACATTACCATCTCATGAATAGCAGTGCGATCTATGTCCCTGCATCAAATGTCTTTTTTAATCTATCTTTTCTTTTAAAAATAAGACTAGTTTATAGACTGCTTTTTATCTCAAATGAGTGTCAGTATCCTGCATCCAGAAGGACTGCAGAGTTTGCAAAGAGGAACTGATTGCAGCTTTTGTGTGGGATTTTGATTCCTCAGTTACTGTTTGCTGTAGGATTTTGAGAACAGAAAGTGCTCTCTGAGCAGACCTGAGTAAGAGGCAAGTGGGGTCTTGGTTTGCTGCAGCAGAGGCCTTGGCTGAAAGTCCCAGGGGTTATCTGCAGGTATCCCAGGAAAGCAGAATTAGGAGAGTACAGCAGGTTCTCCTCACATAAACCAGCCAACAAGCTGGCTAGAGATGGCAGTCACTCTTAGGTTTTTCTTTTTTTTCCTCCCTACTACCTCTTCATTACTTTTGAATTTTGTAGAATTACGTAGCAACATTCAGATTCACTCAGCAAATTCCTTCAAATGTACCAGGGGAAAAAGCACAAGAACAGCTCCTTCAGAATATCTTCATCTGCATGATCCTTTTTTGTGAGTTCTTACTGTTTGATTTACCTCAATCAGATGCACTTAAGGGACTTCAGTGCAACCAGGTGGGGCTAGCAGTCAAATGCTCAATCTTACAGCTTTCCACTTGCTATGTTTCAGTAGTTGGTGTACATAGCACTTAGGAGACTAGATGAATTGTAACATGATACTAGTTTGAGATGAGAAAGACCTAGTTACACTGCACTCCACCTCCCAAGCATAGTGGGATTACTCCTTCCAGGATGTTCCTCAGATTTAAGTGGCCAATATGTTGCTTCTAGCCTTTCCCTTTGGAGAGCTTATTTTATTGATCTCACCATTACAACATTTCTGCTGATACCTGGCCACAATTTTGCTTTTGCATCTCCATGCATCAATTTTAGTTGTAGTCTTTTATAATTCTCCATCCTTTGTCTGTATTGGGCCTATTCCAAATGCTTGGAGATGATTACTGTTTTTCGCCTTTATCACTTGATAGTTTTTCTGTCTATTTGTGTAAGATGTAGATAGAATTGTGTATAGCTTAAGCATCTTTCTGTATTTTCCATTTCTAGAACTCTTTAGAGACTATGGTGCCCTTCTGTACATTCTGACCTAGGATTTTTTTCTTTTTTTCGGTGATATGATTAGACTGGCTGCTCTATCTATTTTACTTTTGGCTTTTGACGCCACTCTTCCATATTGGTGCAATCCCAGTTCTTCTTCCCACTGAATATCTACATTTTGAAGTCTTAAACATATCAGAATCCAGCTGCATCCTTGTTAACTAATCTGTGAGGCATTTGGTGACATTCACTGCATTCTGACTTCATAAGTTGCCAGAAAAGTTAGAGCTACCAACAGTCAGAGCTGCAGTGTAAGTAGGAAGTTGCTTCTTGTGTTTATTAGCCACATACTATACATAATACTTGGGGATGTGAATTTGCCAAGGAAGCTGAGTCATGTTGATTTCACTGTTGGAAGAAATGACAGAGTAAGTGTGAATTTTATTTTTATTTTCTACTTATATAATTTCAATCTCTGAAGGTCCTTTCATATCATTTCACTTTCTTACTTGGTGTTTGGTGTTTCCAAATTTGTATGCTCTTTGAATGCTATCTGGTTTTTGTTTTGTTTTTTATGAATTATAATGATGCCAGACTCCAAATTGCTCATAATCTGAGATCGATCCATATGACTTAATATTGCTCTTTGTCCTTATTTTGTAGGTGGCTAGTGGGTTATGCCGCTAGGACATGACATGACAACTGGTGGGATATATTGTTTGTATAACTATCTACTTGCACATTTCTATCTTACAAGACTTTTACCTTGTATCGATTTCATAAAACTGTAGAGAAATTTTGGTTGTAAGGGGCCACTGAAAGTCTCTAATACAATCTCCTGCACAAAGCAACACCAACTATAAAGCTGGATCTCCTTGCTCAGGGTATTGTACAGTTGAGTTTCAGAAATCTTCAAGGATGCAGATCCAGCACCTTCTCTGTGCACCTGTTCCAGTGCTTCATCAATCTCACTGAGATTTTTTTTTTCTTTATCATTCCTTTGCAGTCAGGCCTCTCTCTCCTTGTTGCAACTTGCTTTCCCTCCCCTTCTCCTTTGTAAATATCTGAGAAGAGCCTAATAAAAGTGGAAAACTACAATCAGATTCCTGCTCACCCCAGCACTGTTAGCTTTCTCCTCTCAAGCCTAAACAAACCCTGTTCCCTCAGGCTGTCCTCACACTTCATATTTTCCAGCCCCTTGACCATCTTGACAGTCCTGGATGCCCAGCTGGATTAGGTGTTTTTTTGCTTTTCAGGTGGAAGGAAATGGACACAGGACTACAGATGTGGTCTCATAAGTACTAAATATGAGGCAGTAGTAATTTCTTCTTCCTGCTCAGGTCATGGTTGACCTGTTTCTGCAAGGGCATACTTTTGAACCAAGATAATTTCCATGCAATAAGATGTAAGAGTATTGTTTATCCAATGATGTGTTAAAGAGGTGAGATCTAGTAGTTCTAGGGAATCTAGCATCATAATCAATCCTACCTGATGTCAAGCAATAAGGTTTTTAAAGCAATATGGGTTCAGAGACTGGCTGATGTGTCAGTTAAAGAGTGTAATTATTCAGTATGAAAGCAAAAATTTGAGAATTAAAGGTCACCTTTGTATCTATTTTTTCTTCCTTTGACATTTTACTTTTTACTTTTTTTTGATACAAGAGTACTGTTATTCTGTGATAAACCAAACCAACAGTGTTTTCAGGTATGGGAATTAAAAATGCTATATGTCATCTCTTTTTGTCTTCACAGTGAACTCTTTTTGCATCCCTGCAAACTATACCTCACCCTTGCTTGCACTGCAGTGGTTTTGAAAGCTTATGTGGCAGTAGCATGGATGAAATATGTGTTCACATTAGCACCTCTCTGGGCAGAGAAACACCAGGAAGTGAAGGAAAAGGAGAGAGGAGGACACCCTTGTAGATATCTGAGCACTATATTTAGAATCACTTCAGACTACCTTTGTAGTCATTAGAGAGGAAAAGGACTGCTGGGTGTGAGTCACTGAATACCTTAAATGTTGACCTTGCAATGGGATGGATCACATGGTAGAAATGCTTGTTTGACTCCAGTGACTGTAACAGAAGTTTAGATGACTAGATTAAATGTTTCAGTGTCTATGTAAATGCCCAAAGTGAGAGACAATTCTCACTCCTAGTTTCTAGAACCTGTTAGAGCTTAGATACAGGTTTGATAAATTTTCAGCCTAATAAAGATTTCAGAGCCTCTGAGGTACCTAGAGAGCTTGAAGAGCCTGCAGTGTTGAATGTCGTGCTGGACTGTTTTTTCAGATCACCATCTGGGTTTTGGCCATCATTTTTCCAGTCTCACTGCAAACATTAGAATCCTTTTCTGGCTCAGACTTGTAGGCTCATGGTGCTAAGTGTTAGATGGACTATTAATACCTTGGTACATGGAGTCTTATAAGGATAGACTGGGTCACTGAAAGCTTCTGAAATTCACAAAAGTGCTTGAGATGAAGTGAGCAAGGAGATAGAGAAGGTAACATAGTTTGGACCTTTCCCGTTCTCTAAGTCCCTGTCACAGATCCTGTTAACACTAGGTTTCACATTTTGCATGATTCAGAACATTTAAGTGGTGAGTATTGGACACTAGTCAGGTACAAGTGCAACAAGAGAACTAGGAGTGAGAACAATATGTAGGAAGTGCTGTGGACTCCTATGTGGATAGTGAAAGGGAGGGGTAAGCCAGTTCAGTTGTCTGAACTTTCAGGAAATGATGTTGAAATGAGTGCACTAAAAAATATGTGAAGAGAGAGAAAAGGTTAAGCCATGCTTTATCAAAAACACATCAGATTGATCTGGAAAAGAGGACTTTTTAAAAAAGAATCAAAGTTGGTTTTAAGTTGTCTGGGTTTTTTGTTTTCTTTTCTTTTCTTTCATTTTTTTTTTTTATTTTTGCATCCACTAATGTCAAATTTAGTAGTAACATATGAACAAATCTGTTTTCCAGCCATCTTAGGTCTACTTTTATTCCTGCTGCTTGCAGCATGTAACCTGGTAATCAGCAAGTTATGCTAGTGACTTCAGTGCATGAGGCAGCAGTACTGTAGATAAGTTTTATATATATATATATACACACATACATATTGGAATAATTTCCTGGTCTAGTCTTGGAGTGAGGGATTGAGATATCCTTAAAAAGGATGTGTTTGAGTAAGCATAGTTCATATGCACTGGCAAAGCCAGTGAGGTTAATCTGGCAACTAGTCCAAGCAAGACTGCAGGTGGTGTGAATGCTGCACCTAATATGACAACCAGGGTGAGATATTCCAGTATATGACAAGCAATGTGCTTGCTGAGGATTTGGGTTGTCCAAAATGAGCTTTCAGGAAATACATTTGTTATGTGCAGTCAGTCTGTCCCTCAAAGCATTCACAATATGTGAATGCAGTCACACATTTCTTCCTCAATCTTTTCAATACCTCTGTAGGAAATCAATACTCTTTTGACATTCACAGGCTCTGGCTCAGTCATGAGGTACCCCACCACATGCTTGTTTCAATAGGAGCTATGTTCACAGCAGACTTTTCAGGGTTTTCCTTCTCAACATTGGTGAAAGTGAGCTAACATTCATACTCCAGCCTTGTGTTATTCCTCTGCTCAAGGTATCTCAGTAATTGATGTGAAACTCTTTGGCAACTTGCCATTTCTAGCCCTGCCCTAAAAATAAGGTAGGGATACAGGAGGGCACTATGTTGTGGAATGAACGAAAGGGTTTTCTTTAGCTCGTGTGAAATTTTGATGCACAGAGGGGTTGTTCAAGTTTGGAAATGTGAGGGAGGCAAAATACCAGCGGTCGGTTGGGGTCATACTGCCATATCTGAGGAGTAGGATCAAGGGCTTGTGCACTTCATTCTCTGCCCTGTGAACTAGAGGAGCCTTTCCTCCTTTGTAGGGCCTATTATGTCAGTGGAAAGTGAGCAAGAATGAAAGGGATGTGCCAGAAATGGAGGTCTCTAAGAAGCACTTTTTAATTTTTTTTTTCCCCGAGCCATTGTTGCTGTTACTGCTGCTGAGGATGATCTACTGAATGCTCCACATCCTTACCACTATATTAAAAAAAACAGGAACTAAACTACTCTGCTTTCCTGTGCTCTTCCTTTAATGGGAAGCAGAGAGACAAACAGGATTTTTCAGGGGAAGGGATCCAGCAAAATCTTACTGAAGAGAAACTGATTTTGTAGCGTCTCATCCTTCATGGGCTTACCCAGCTGTTGGGCTGTCCCCTTTTGAGATTTTACTCAGGATTCTTCTCTCCTGTAAAACATAGAAGAGGTGTCTTGAAAGATGGAACACGTATTAGGCACACATTTCATACTTTTATGATTATTACAAAAAATTTCCTTTTGCTGACTGTACAGGTGAAAGACTATGCAATTTTTAATTCTGACTTGCTGGAAAGCAGCTGAGTCAGCAATATGCCTTTGTGGCCAGGAAGGCCAGTGGTATCCTTGGGTGCATTAGGACGAGTGTTGCCAGCAGGTTGAGGGAGGTGATCCTGCCCCTTTAATCAGCCCTGGTGAGGCCACATCTCAAGTACTGTATCCAGTTCTGGGCTTCCCAGTACAAGAGAGACATGGAGCTACTGGAGAGAGTCCAGCGTAGGACTACGAAGATGATCTGAGGGCTGGAGCACCTGCCCTATGAGGAACGGCTACAAGAACTGGGCCTGTTTAGCCTGGAGAAGAGAAGACTGAGGGAGGATCTTATGAATGTGTATAAATACCCGAAGGGAGGGTGTCAAGGGGTTGGGGCCAGACTCTTTTCAGCTTTCCCATGTGACAGGACAAGAGGAAATGTACAAAAACTGAACCACAGGAAGTTCTGCTTGAATATGAGGAGGAATTTCTTCACTGTGAGAGTGACGGAGTACTGGAACAGGTTGCCCAGAGAGGTTGTGGAGTCTCCTTTTCTGGAGATATTCAAAGCCCACCTGGATGCAATCCCATCTAACATGCTCTAGGTGACCCTGCTTAAGAAGGGGGGTTGGACTAGATGATCTCTAGAGGTCCCTTCCAACCTTACCAATTCTATGATTCCACCAGGATCATGTCAAAAGGAAAACATTTAGGAAAGAGTTTATGGGGATTTTTCAGGTGGTATGGTCTTTGCTCAAGCTCCTTTCTGCTCTCACCACTAGGTCCAGTATTTGCATATGCTGCTAACACTGGCTATATATATTTCTGTTTATATATATAATGTTTTTTACTGCTAGCCTTAAGAATGTGTACTATTAGCATTGAGACCATTTATTTTTATATTTAAAGAATAAAAAAGCGTATTTCCATCTCTACCATTCTTTATCTGTCAGTTCATCCCTTTATGACAGCTGGGTGGCTTGTACACCATTCAAAAAGTCAGTCACGTGGCAGATATTTCTCCACTGGTGTTGCTCCTTCTTAAGCATGGCTCAGTCCCTTGTGACCTGCAGTACAGACTCTAATCATTCCTGAGCAGAAATTTGTTTGGTAAACATCAGCTGTGTTTTCTTGTATATTAAATTAGCAATAATTAGGGAAAATATGATTATGAGTTATGGAAAGGAAACATGTCTAACTGGGCTGGCCTTTTTCTATCTTCGATTTCATTAGTCTTTTCCCTATTATCATCATTTGTGCAAAGCCTCTCTTTGAAGTGAAAGCAAGGGTGCGAAATGGCAAGTTGTAGGATTCGGTATAGTCTTCAAAACATCTGAACCAAAGCACCCTGGTATTGGCACTCTCACATCCTGACTGTGAAAATCTCAAGAGTCCTATCAATTTAGTTGACACCACCAAATTCTCAGTTCATTGAAAAGTCAGGCCACGCACTTATGTGACTTAATAGTAAGGAAAGTAGGCTTCCTATTTTGCCCATAGACTGTACAGATTTATTATAGTGTTCCTTATGGTCTGTGTTACACCATGAATACAACTAACTTCAGTAGTGCTTCCAAAACAGTTATTGGCACAACTTAAATCCTATTTCTGCTCAAAACAGCATGAATAAATAGAAATATTTACAAAGGTTTATGGCTGCCAAAGTAACCACTCTATGTTGGTCTACAAGCAGTACATAAATTTCCTCGAAGAAACTAGAAAGGAGGAAGGAAGTACTATTGGAACTGGTTTGTGAATGTTGGAGTTCTTTCTTCACTGCCCAATGTTTGTTTAGCTACAGATGTATTTGTACAAAAGCTAGTGGGAGTCTTCATGGAGTAAACAATTGAAAAGAAACCAAGAAGAGAACTGGATTTAGCCCTGAGAACACATTTTAGCCAACAGAGTAGTACAACAGAAACAACAAGAGGGAACAGGTTAATTAAATCATGGTGGTATCCAAGTTCACTGATCTAAAATCCTGGATTCTTGAATAGCTGAGGTGATTTCTTGCTTAAATTGTTGACACTGCTTGATGCTGCTGAAGAGTTTGAGTTCAAAGTAGAGAAGTTATGCTAGGTGAAAGATTAGCCTGCTTGCCACCTGACACACCTTTAGGGCCTGAATAGACAAGACACCTCAATGCAGACTACTAAGACTAATGAAGGGACATGGAAGCCCTGTCCTCCAGCCTTTGCTTGTATTGATCCTTTCCAGCAGCATTGTCTTCATATCTTTTGGGGAAAGAACCTCAGAGGAACATGTTTAGTTTGTAAATTTTGAAGAGTTTAATATGTCTCTACACGAGACCATCTGCCCGTCATTGGAGATTAACACCAAACTGCTTTAGACATGTAGTACCTAAAAACTAATTATTAATTGCAAAAACCAATTATATTAAAGAGACATTGGTGGCCTTGAAAATGGGAGCACTGGCTTTTTGTGACATTAGCATGCCTAGCTCCTTTTCAGTCTTTCTACAGTCTCTCCGTCCCCTTCTCTTCTATACTGCACCTTATACGACATGAGCATGACATGAAAGGTTTAGAGGTACTCAGACTCCAGCAATGAAATTTGCATTCTTTCTGGAGAGGGATCGCTGAGAGAACACTAGGAAATGCTGGTTTCACTGGGAGATGCTGAGAAATACAAGGACAATGCTTAAGGAATGTTAAATGCGGGAGTACTGCAGAGGAGTGTATGTGCAGGAATTTTGGCGGGAACCCAGGAAAAATGCTGCAGTAATATGTAATAGGAATGCTGAGGTGGTATTGGAGTGAGGCCAGAGGTGACAATGAGGTGAAGAAAGCAAGGTCTGCTGTGGACCCCTAGTATATGAATGCAGTGGAGACAGACCCTTGGGTTTCAATGTCTTGTGTGACAGAACCCACATTTTAAAATGAACAGAGAATAGTTTGTTCTAAAACAGTCAATATATGAATGCATCCTGCTGGGATGCTGCAAAGTGTAAGTATTTCAAACCAAATGAGTCTGAGAAGGAAAAAAAAAATAGGAAGGGACTTGTTTGAAAAATACAAAAAAAAAAAAAAAAAAAAGTAAGAAATTTTCATTGTCTTTATTTTTCAAATTCTGTCATTACTATATTCTGTCTCCTGGATACCAAAGCCAGAAGAGAGAGCTAGGGTGTAAGTGTTGGGGGAAACTGGGTAACATTGCATTGAAGAGCTCTGCAGAGCAAAACATGGAGATTGTTCCAGAGCAGCACTTAATCCAGAGTCAAGCAGGAACTTGCTGCTGAAATTGACCTATTGGCCTACTGTTAAAATTCAATCATCGTAGAAAATAATTTAGATTCATCTGTTTTTTAAATAATATTGTTACTGCATTTGTCCCTGGGAAAAGAAGGAATTATGTTTTTTCTGATTTAGTTGAACACCTACAGTTCTTTGATTCCTTTCTTTAGACACAGAACAATACACTTTCTGTGGATTTAAGCACATGTAACATTAAAATGATTAGGGAGTGCAAGCAAATCTGCATATGCCTACATTGCATGTGCAATTTGATCTCTGTTTATTGCATTGGCAAACTGGAAGAGGTTTTGTTTCCTACAGTGGTTGCTAAATGATGCTGACATTAGTATTTGACTGTCAATGAAGGTTACTTGTTATCTCCCCAAGATCTCAGTGCATAATCATAGCAAAACATTTAGATAAATAAAGGGGGTGGTATGCTTCTGTTTCTTGCAAAGCCAAAATAAAAATGAGAGAGTTAGATGGTAAGAAAGAGAATATAGACTGAACACATAGATTGAATACGTATCACAGAACCACAGAATGATTGAGGTTGGAAGGAACCTCTGGAGATCATCTAGTCCAATCCCACTGCTCAAGTAGGGTCACCGAGAGCAGGATGCCCAGGATCATGTCCAGTCAAGTTTTGATTATCTCCAAGGATGGAGGCTCCACAACCTCTCTGGGTAACCTGGTCCAGTGCTCTGTCACTACTACAGGAGAGAAGTTATTCCCTATATTCAGGTGGAGCTTCCTGTGTTTAAGTTTCTGCCCATCGCCTCTTGCCCTGTTGCTTGGCACCACTGAAAAGCATACAGCTCTATTCTCTTGACACTTTCCCTTCAGGTATTTGTAAACACTGATAGGATCCCTCTCAGTCTTCTCTTCTCCAGGCTAGAAAGGCCAGCCCTCACAGCCGTTCCTCATATGGCAGATGTTCTAGTCCTCTGATCATCTTTGTAGCCCTATGCTGGACTCTCTCTCCACTAGTGCTATGTCTCTCCAGAACCGAATACGGTACTCCAGGTGTGGCTGAGTAGAGGGTTAGGATCACCTCCCTTGATCTGTTGGCAACACTCGTCCTAATGCACCCAAAGATACCATTGGCCTTCCTGGCTAGAAGTGCACCTTGCTGGCTCATAGTCAACTTGCTGTCCACCAAAACTCCCAGGTCCTTCTCTGCAGAGATGCTTTCCAGCAGGTCAGCCCCCAGCCTGTATTAGTGCATAAGGTTATTTCTCTCTACAACAACTTGCCCTTGTTGAACTCCATGAGGTTCCGCCCTGTTCAGTTCTCCAGATCCCTCTGAATGGCAGCGCAGAGCTCCGATGCACCAGTCACTGCTCTCAGTTTGATATCGTCAGCAAAGTTGCTGAGGAGGCACCCTGTCCTTTCATCCAGGTCATTGATGAAGAAATTGAGCAAGACTGGAGCCAGTACTAACCCCTCGGAACACCACTAGCTACAGGCCTCCACCTAGAATCTGCACCACTGATGACAGTCCTCTGAACTCTACCATTCAGTCAGTTCTCCGTCCACCTCACTGTCCACTCAGCTAACCTGCACTTCCTGAGCTTGCCTAGGAGGCTCTTACAGGAGACAGTGTTAAAAGCCTTGCTGAAGTCAAGGTGCACAACATCCACTGCTTTTCCCTCATCTACCCAGCCAGTCATGCTATCATAGAAGGCTATCAGATTGGTTAAGCAGGATTTCACCTTGGTGAATCCATGCTGATTGTTCCCGATCCCCTTCTTTTCCTTCACATGCTTAGAGATGACATCCGGGATGAGTTGTTCCATCACCTTTCCAGGGATGGAGGTGAGGCTGACTGGCCTGTAGTTGCCTGGGTCCTCCATCTTGCCCTTTTTGAAGAATGGAGTGACATTGGCTGTCCCTTCCAGCCTAAGCCCTCAGACGCCTCTCCAGTTCTCCAGTTCCTGAAGAGGCCGAAGTCTGCTCTTCTGAAGTCTACGGTTACAATACTACTTATTGCTCTACTTCCTTTGCATAGGATCCTGAACTCCGCCATTTCATTGTCACTGTCATTGTCAGAGCCAAAGCTGCTCTGAACCTTCAAATCTCTTACCAGTTCTTCTTTGTTGGTTAGTATAACATCCAGCAGGACACTTCTCTTTGTTGGCTTCCCCATCACCAGTGTCAAAAAGTTATCACCAATTCTCTGCTGGAGCTTCCTGGTCTGTTTGTGCCTAACTGCGTTGTCTTTCCAGTAGTTTTCAGGGTGATTGAAAGTCTACCACGAGAACCAGGGCCTGTGATCGTGAGGCTACTTCCAGCTCTCTGTAAAAGGCCTCATCAACTTCCTTTTCCTAATCAGATGGCCTGCAATAGACCCCCACAACAGTGTCTCCCATGTTAGCCTGTCCTTTAATCCTCACCCAGAACCTCTTGACTCATTCTTCATCCACCCCTAGGCAGAGCTCAATACATTCTGGTTGCTCTCTCACATAAAGAGCAACTCCACCGCCTCACCTTCCTGCCCTATCTTTCCTAAAAAATATGTAGCCATCCATGATGGCATTCTAGTCACGTGAGCTATCCCCCTTGTCTCTGTAATTGCAATGAGATCATGGCCCTGCGACTGAACACAGATCACCAGTTCCTCCTGTTTATTCCCCATGCTTCATGCATTGGTGTACAGGCATTTCAGAGAGGTAGTCGTGGATGCATGTTTCCCAGGAGGGGTACAAGAGGATCCCCCATAACCATGTCTTCTCCTACTGGGAAGTATGCACTTTCCCAGCTGCATGCACCCACTGGAGGCATCCGACTTGAGCCATGTTTTGTTGACTGCTGTGTCTCTGTAACTCTCCCCTTCCCTAATCCTTCCAAGTTTAAATCCCTCCCTACCAGGCTGGCCAATCTGTTGGCAAAGACACATGTGCCCTGCTTAGTGAGGTAGATCCCATCTCTCCCCATCAGTTGCTGATCTTCAAAGAGTAGTCAACCAGCAGGCTGATTGCCTATTATGGAATGGATATTTTACTTCTTCAGTGTGGTGAAGGACCACAAGACAGGGCATAAGCATTGTTAGTTCTACCCTCTATGCAAAGACTAGTCCCCAAAATCAGCTGTTATGGTTCTTCAAATTGCCTGCACCCTGCTTATTTGCCTCCCCTCCCAGTGGGACTCAGGCACTGCAAGAGGCCACCAGTGGTGGTA
The DNA here is from genome assembly GCF_028389875.1 of Rhea pennata. Classification (NCBI taxonomy): domain Eukaryota; kingdom Metazoa; phylum Chordata; class Aves; order Rheiformes; family Rheidae; genus Rhea; species Rhea pennata. The sequence goes on along the minus strand of NC_084663.1, from coordinate 82,809,913 downwards.
AAACTGCATCTTTGGAGGAGTTCAGAATTCAACTGTGCAAACTGAACAACCCAATCTAGATTTGGAGCTGGCCTCCAGATATTCCTTCCAGCCTAAGTCATTCTATGATTCTTAATATCTGCATACTGCTATTCTGTGCATAGACATACCAACAAGGTGCTTGTGAGCTTGGAGATCATCTTACTGAGCCCTATTTTAAGGCATTTATACATTTGTTCTCTGGTCAGAACTGTATAACATCAAAGAATATTGGGGAGCCTATTCAAGTCTCTGTCAGGATTCACAGACCATGAGATGTGTTAAAACTCTTTTATTGCTTCCTTTTCTGATTCTTATATGAATTCAAGTCCTTACTGTATTGTATGGTGTGCCTAGCTAAGGAATGTACCTTTGTGTGTGTATGTGTTTTATTTAGTTTTAATTCAATCCAATAAGTATTCAACTCAGAGTCCATTTTCTCAATATAGAACTGAAGAAGAAGAATCATATTTCATAGAAGATGATCTGTGTCACTTGCAGAATCAAATATGACTTTGAATGCAACATACCTCAAAGGGGTTGCATGGACCTCTGGAGAGAAATGGGAGTCACAAAGAGTGTATTCTACTAATTATATTCATGCTGAATAAAAGTGTTTTCCAAAAACAGCAGTGCACAAAATAAAACGCTATGTGCTGATACTAGCTGGGGCCTGAAGGGTTTCTGAGCAGTGTTATTCATTCCAGAGGGACTCAATAATAGATACTTCCTATCTGTGTGTATATGTAGCTAATCAATTCTGCTGTAAAATGTTGATAGAAGTTTGTTGCTCTTCCCATCAGTACCATGGAACCTGCTCAGGAAAGGAGATAATTTGTCTTGTAACAAAGAATCTGAAAAGAGGTTTTAAAATGTGATATGTTTTAACCTTTAGTTTATATTGTCAGCCACATTTTCTTAAAAATGTTACTGTATTTTTATACAATAGTCCATGTGAGAGGAGAAAAGATCTTTTAGAAAACCTCAACTACATATTGCCTTAGGTTAGTTGGAAATGCTTTCCATTTTCTGCTTCAGAAAGGTTCTTTACAGTATATTTTATTTAATGGTTAAAATCTTATTTAAGCAGTCTTTTTATGCATCTTATTTAAGCAGTTAATGCTTGTTTATTGTATTAGAATTGTCTAAGCGATATCAGAAAAACAAAAAAAATGTTTGAGGGGGGAAATTGCACACAACCCAGACTGTTTGGGCTGCTTTCGTCTAAAAAAAAATCAACTTGAGTAACAAACTACTCAACCTGAGTAAACGAAACATTTCACCCTATCTACCTTTCTGAAATAACAAATGTGGAAACTTAGCGCATTTTGTTTATTAATCTGTTACCTCTCAGTGTATGTTCATAAAAGAGGAAATATATTTCAAAGCATTTTTGTTGCAATATTGCAGATAAATGCATTAAAATAGGTTGACTTATGCTGATACTTTTTCCAGTTTTTAAAACTCCTTTTAATTTAAAACAGTATTTTACAGATGCCACAAATCTGCAAAATCTTCTAGTTGACTGAAACCTGGAATTTTTCAGGGGAAAAAGTAGCCCCAAAGATCTTAGTTCTATTGGGAATTATTGGAGATATTATTATGACTACATCAAGATGAGGGAGTTGCACTTTTAGTTTATTAGTACCTATCCACCCCAAGAGTATGCATCAGAGTGAATCACCCTTTCATATTTTTCCTGCTAAACAGGTTAATAGTCTGCTTCTACCTGAGGTGAACTCACATAGTCTTATGTATGGCTGACTATGATGCAGGAAGGTGGACCAAGACTCTGGAGCAAAGCAGGAGTATATGAAATTGTCAGTGCAAGCACAAGCTGCATACCTGGAACAGCTTTTCATAGTTCATAATGACAAGCTAGCTGTTTTGCTCAAAGCCTATGTTCTGGGTGACCTCTTGGAAGACCTCTTGAAAGATAAGAAATCGTTACTGTGGTTTATGCCAGTTTAGCCAGAGTTCAGTGGTTTTAGTGAAAGCATGGATGGCCTTAGGTGGCCATCCTGGTCTGCAGGATGGGTACTCAGTCCAGTGCTGTACAGCTCCCATGGGGAGAATTTCTTCGTTATGTCAAATTGTAATTTCCCATGTTGCAACTTGTGATCTTTGCTTTTTGTCTTCTTGCTGTACAACTCCAAGAAGAATCTGGCTCCATCTTCTCTGTAGACCTCCTCTACCATGCCTCCTTTAGTTAGTGGAGGACAGTAATCAAGTCCTCCGTAAGATTTATCTTCTCTGAACTAAGAGAACCAGTTTCCTCAGTCTCTCTGTGTACATCATGTGCTCTCGGCCCTGAACATTCTTGTAGTCCTCCACAGGTTATAGCTGTCTGTTTTAGAGAGGCTCAAAACTGAATGTAGTACTGCAGATACTGCCTCACAAGCACTGAATAGAGGTAAAATTTGCATTTTAACCATTTTTGCTTTCACTTAATTACCACTGGTTAATAAATAATTGATATGATATTCAGTATTATGAAGTATGGACTGTACTTTTGAATGCTGATTGCTTAGATGCAGCAGTTACAAAAAATGCCATCACAGTTGTAACTGCATTCATCTCTGGATCACTGCTTTGGGATGTGATTCTTATACTGCTACCTTGAAATTAAAGCCAAACTCTAATCAACTGCAGCAGGAACAGATTTTTCAGAAGAGTGATAGGAAACAAAATCAGAAAATTCACTGATTCATGCAGTTAAGATCTGTTTATGTAGTTTAGGTAGAACAAATCAAATATTTACTCCATGCTGAATATATTTACTATTGTTTTTCAATATAAGACTTCCAGCATTGTAGTAAATGGCTTGAGGTGATGCAGGATGAACCCCATTGAGAAGAGTGGTGTTAAGAGACGTTCTGATCAGCATGAATGGAGGCTCAGATGTATTCATTCAGAGGGAGCCAGTACTGCTAAGACTACTGGGCAGTAAAAATGCATGAAGGATGGTCTTTTTTTCTCATCCACACACATGAGAAACCTGAGTAATCTGAATGGCATTGATAATTCTGCTGATGCAAATTCAAAGTATATCTAAGATGAAAGTCTGCCCTTTACAGCTGTCTGTTAAGACAGATGGCAGTTCATTTTTCCTGTTGAAACGGAGGCAGAATTGCGTTCCTGAGCTGTAACATAAGGAGAGCTGTAATGAGCCAAAAGAAGTTGAGAGAGTATTAGCTTACACAAGTTGCCAGAATCCGTAAATGATATGGAGCAAAACAGTATTTGTGTAGTCTGTACTTCATGTCCAGCAGCAAATCTCTTCACTCTCATGGTGATGGCCAGACTGAATAGACCTGAAGGAACCTTTCATCACTTCTACCAATGTGTGACCTTTGTCCTGCTACTATTGCCAACAAAGGTTACATTTTCCATCACTTCTTTTCAAGCAAATTGGACTACCCTTCTTTTGCTAAACTAATCACCCATTAGAATAACAGACTAGGTAGATGAGAAGAAATAAAGGCAAATAAATATTGTATGCCAGACCATCCTGTATACAGGATAAACCCACAAATGAGACAAACTCCATGACTTTGGTGTCTGGAAATGTCTTTATTTAACAGAAAGGGGGGAACAGGTTTAACATCCTACCTTTGATCTTGCATTGATCTCCACAGAATGGGAAAAATCTTCATTCTTTTTGAGGGAAGGTTGCTAGTGGCTGGGGAAAAGGAATGCAGTGCAGTCTATTCATACTGCTGTTGTAAGAGCTCCCAAAAGTACCTTCCTGCCCTCAATGGCATTTAGACTACATAAGCCAAAACTCCTTCTTTATCGATTTTAGCCCTAAACCCTTTCTGCTCACTGAGTCCTTCTGCAAGCAAACAGATTTCTAAACACTGCCTTCTGTGTACTGAAGTAGCGCTACCCTATCAGTGAAATTACTGATAGTAAATGCCAGTGAAAGGTGGAAAGGTTTAGACTTCAGCCTACTTAGGTTGGATCTGAAGGTTTCACAGTCACTCAGGTCAGTATGATGATTGCTTAAATCCTATGATGATTTGCTTTGTGCCTATGATTGCTTAAAGATTCCTTAGAGATACTTGATTTAAATACTTAGGTACCTTCAAGAATCTCACTTTAAGTCCCTTGACTTTATCCAAGGCCCTTTAAGTTAGTACTTGCCGGTAAAGCATATTGCTCTTAGCTGAGTGTAATTCCAATAGCACAAAATATCTAAACAAAGTGCCAGGTGTTTTGGTGAAAGTAAGGATGCCATCAATTTGATTATATTTTTGTCTGTTTTTCTATAAATATGTATTTTTAAATCAATGCTTTACCAGTTCAGCTTGTGTATTATTTATTGTGGAAACCCATTTTCCTTAAGAAAGTAAAGCCTGAGCCCGCTATCTAAATCAAGCTGTGATTATTTTTTTTTCTACAAAGAAAAAAATAGGGTTTAAAAAAAAGAGCAGAAAATATCAGTGAGTCTGCCCAGCAGGAGGCTAATTTAAGATTGCATGACCAGCATTCTCATAGTTTTTTATCAGTTTAATATTATGAGAGAAGCATGAGATTACTCTAGTGTGTTTAATCATTGATTCTGAATGACTGAAGCAACTCAGATGGTACCTTGGTGTCTTAATATTACTAGGATGTGTAAAGTGATGCAAGACTTTCAGAATTGGAAGACATACATGCTGATAATGCTAGTATTTGTCAGAAACTCATTGGAGGATAATTAGCTTCTTGGTAATGAGTTGAAACTGTGTTGTGTCAAAATAATCTCTTATCTAGATAAGATTGGGGCTTATTTCTTGCACATTTTAATCTAGTCTCCTCTTTGATTTCAGATTGGGTATAGTTTTCTTGTGTGTTGAAGGACTTCTCCAGAGGGGGGGGGGAAAAAAAAAAAAGGCTTGTTCTTATACCAGGCTTGTGCCAGAATTCATGCAGGCAAATACAGTTCTACTTTATCCTCTTGACATTTAGCAACACAAGCACTTGGGCAGCAGTGATTTGGGGACTCTAAGATTTATCTGTTGACCTATCTTTATGAGAAATTTTAACCACTTCTCTTTCTTTCTCAGCTATATTTTTGTCTGAGTAGAAGACTTCCAAAGGAACAACAACTGATCTGGGAAAGTCTGTTTCACTTTCACAAAGAGTTGAGCAAAAGATTACCCTGCTTTTGCAACCTTCCCCATTATTAGTGATGAGTGCGTTTATATTCTAAATTTTGCATAAATTCCTGGATGCTTGAATATGCGGTTTTGATGTGAACCTATCTATGGCTTACAGCATATTTGAGTGTAATCATTACGGGGTGGTGGGGGGGAAGGGGATGTGGGAAAGAGGAAAATCTTTTAATCTAGGAGAGAGAATCAAGTCTACACTGTCTGTATTTCAGAAGATCTCGTTTTCTGGGCTTCTTGCTTCGGAAAGAAGATATTTAAAGTCTCTAAGCTAAATAATTACATAGCAGTTCCTGTAGACTGAAGTATTACTATCATTAAAAACATTTGGGAGAAGAACTCAATCAGTGTTTACTCACATTACAATCACTGATAGATAAAAATGCCTCACCATTGAAGGAAACTTTTGTTTGGATTCATCCTTAGCACGAGTAAGCATATCTCTATTAGATTTATGATATTGGCAACTGTTTAGAGCAACAAGGTATTGGGCTTTTCTGGTCATTTCATTTCATTTCATTTGTTTATTTATTTATTATTTTTTGCTTCGTGTGCTGCATGTGAGACAGTGGTTAAGCCAGTGATACCTGTGGGCACACAGTAAGGAGATGTTACAGAATAACTAATAGTTGTTCCAACACAGTCACCCAACGTATTGACTTTTTACTTACATAGTACTGAATATCTCAGCATCACATTTTCAGAGGTATGCCTTTATACCCATGCCTCATCATGCAGGGAAGCTTGTAATCAGATTTATCCTTAGTTCAGAAAAAAAAAAAAAAAAAAAAAAAAAAAAGTTTGTTGTCAGGGTGGTTCTTCATTTCTACCCCGAGAGTTCTGGAAATCATTTCAGTCCTTCTAGCTCAAGTTTGCTTGAAGTGTATTGTCCCTTTTATTCTATCTGGCTTGAAGGAAAAAATCACAGGGGAAACTCAGGAAGTAGATTTCTTTGTGAGTCTCACCAAAAATTTGTCCACTGTTATGTTCTGAGTGGGTAGATCCAGGTTTGTTCATATATGACCTGTGCTTTGTTATATCCAGACAGAGTTGTTCAACAAAGCTAAAGTAGAGTGTTTGGATTGAGTAGTTAGAGGTCCAAACCAAACCAGTGAAATTGTCATATAGACATCTGGAAGATGGTCAGCATCAATCTAAAGGGGTGATTTAATTTAAAATTGCATAATACTGGTATTGTAGGACTAGCCCCTCTTAGAGATAAGGAGATGGCTTCGCAAACATGTCGTGGGAACATCAACTGTGTTTTGCCCTGCTGAGAATGGATCAGGGAGAAGATATGGAGAAATGTCTTGTGTATACTGAGGCCTGATACACAGGCATTCCTCCTGTGTTTATATTAACATAGATTACAGAGAACGATAATTGAAATTGTGTGTATGCTATAGTTTCCATTTTGAGCCTATTGATGACATTTTATGTATTCTGTATTATGGTGGTATATTTTTATTATCATGGAATTATAGAATAAAAGGTTGGAAAGGACATTTAGAGGTCATGTGGTTCAACCACCTGGTCAAGGTGGGATGAACTGCAGAGATCCAATTTCAAAGCTAAATGAGATAGCTCTGGGATTTTTCCAGTTGAACTTTGAATAATTCAAATCACGGATATTCTACAATTCTCTGGGCAACTTGTTTCAGTGCTGAATCACCCTTGGAGGATGATGATGATAATGATGATGAAGATGATTGTTTTTAATATCTAAATTAAACTTCACTTTTTGCAATCTGTGACTATTGCCTCTCATCTGCTCTGTGTCTCCGAGGAGAATCTGGCTCCCTCCTTTCTGTAATCTGCCAATAAGTTGAGGAATTCAACAATCAGATTCCCTCTCCCTGAGTCTACTTTTCTTCAGACTGAGTAAATCAAGCTCCCTCTGTGGGAAGTTAATTTAAGAAACAATGAGATTAGAGATTTTACCCTATTTGATTATTTCACATGCTCACTCACAGCCCCCTCTACAAACACCACCCACAAAGGTAATGTACCTGTACAATCTGCAAGGATATTGACTTTTCTGACATCTTCCAAGACCACTGAAGGACTGGTTTGAACCGTCTTCCAGTGTATCAGGAAACAAAGATGTTTTTTCTGGTTTCTAGTCTTATTCCTGGCAATGTTTTCTTTTTCAAAGTTAGATACAATCAGAAACAATTTTTGGGGTGAAGAAGGGAAACAGATTTGTGATGTGTCATCTGCTGTGCTTTGTCAACCCGGGAGGGTAGTAGTAGGAAAAATGTGTGCTAAGAAACTTATGATGTTTTGTATTTTATTATTCATCTAAAATGTTCAATTATTAGTGCTATGCTAATGAAGCCTTCGGGGATTGTCTGAAGGATTTTGTGATAAACACCTTAGAAAAGAATAAATCTGGGAGGGTGTCAGTTGGTTAATTAGCTAAGAATCAATATCCAGTAGCAGGAGTTGTGAGAAGATGATGGACAGATACGAGGCTCTGTTTAAGGGCTAAGACCTTTGCTGTTTGAAAGTTAGAGGAAGACACTGACAAAACAATCATAACTGTATTGTGTGATACAAGTTAGAGGAAAGTAGCAGTAGACTAACAGTGACAGTGATCTAAACTGAGTACTTAGAATGCTTTCTCCTAAAGAAATTGTTATGAAGTAGTTGATGCTGACAATTAGAACTTTTTCTTAGGATGGATATTAGATATGAAATATTTGGGCAGAACCTTAAATTTGGAAATCTCCAAGGAGGCAGAGAAATTAATCCATGATACATTTAACATGTGATTATAATTTCAGGGATACAAATCTGGTCAAAGTACTCCTTTATAATCTCAGAGGCAGCCAGAGCAGGATTAACTTCAGATATCTAGAGCATAGACATAGACATTTTTTATGAGCATGCTATCTCAACTCCTCTGATAGCCAGTAGAACCAAAAAACATGAGTTGTCTCGCATGAGTCAAATGAAGGTGTACACATTATGATGTGTCCTAGAAGTGTCTAGTTATCTTCATTGACTTTAGATGCCTAGACAGCCATATTAAATGCCTGAAGTTGAGAGACGAATCTCACTACCATTAATTGTGCCAAAACCAATATAAATAATAATGAGAACTTGCTCGATGAGTGTACTTGAGCAGTAGTTCAACTGAGGGTGTACTTTGATACTAGTTCAAATAACACAAGCTGTGATTTTTTTTTACTGATTATTTTTTTCCTTTGAAAATTAAAAGGAGTCCTAATCTTAGTTTAACCAGCTAACTACATGCTGTTCTTTGTGTAGACAGTCCCTGAGAAGACAGGGTAGACTGGCTGCTCAAGGTTATGCTAGAAGCAGCTCCCTTCCATGCCATAGGGGAGACTGTTAAAACTGCCTCTAGCAAGCTTCTTCCCTTCGTGTGTCACTTCAAGGTCTGTGCTGCACTGCATAGCATCTCAGTGGCTTTTCTCAGTTTGTGTTAGGCCTGCTCTTGCACTCTGACTCCAGCACAGAGATGATGACCACTCATTACACAGCACCTCCTACCTGCCAGTGATTGAGATGGCTTCAAGCTGGTCTTGTACATAAGGTGCAAACTGCATGCAGCAGGAAGAGGCAGTTACTCCTGACAGTATAGCCTGGTAGAGTTTTGTGACTTGTAGGGCTGATAAAAACTCAGGCCTGAGGTTTAGCTCACAAGCAGAAAACAGGGATTTAGGAAAAATAAAGAAGCAGCAAAGAAATGACAACACACCAAAAGCAAACAACTTATTGTTATTTAAACAGGTTATTTTACTCCTGGGAGAGTTTGACAGGATTATGCTGTAAGACACCGCTTACAAATGTTTTAATTTTCTTTTAGTTTAGCCTTATGGAGCCTTTTTACTTGAGACTATAAAGCTGGCTTCAGCCTCCATAATTCATTCTTAAAATGTGAGGTTAATGTGTGGCTACATTAGATATTACGGGAAACAGATGGAGCAAGGAACACAGTGAATCACAGGGAATCTGTTCAAGAATTTTTCTCACAAAGAGATTTTTCCTTACTAAGTCCACCTTAAATATCAGAGACAGCTCAAGACACCATATAAATGCCAGCTGCACTGTCCTCTGGTTGGTATTTGAAGATTCATGCTAAATGTTGAGTGTGTCTATTCAAGTTGAGACTTCCTAAGGAAAGAAGCAAATGCACTGTCACTGAATTTAAGTTTTGTCTTTTTTTCCTAGTTTCTTTTGAAAATCCATGATTTGATTTCTCTGGTGACCATCTGGAACATTAGGTACTTCATAAATATTATGATTTGGTTGTAACAGGTAGGTTTGCTGATTTTAGTTATAAGAAAAGAAACTCTGAACTCCTAAAACAAATCATACCTCAGAACCAAACTTACTGTAATTTCAACTTACTCATCACATTCTTGGCAAGCTGCTCCAAAGCAGAAGTAGGCTGTATGGCTTCATAAATAAGGTTGTCTGAAGCATTAAAAAAGGCCAAATAGCATGAGTCTCATGTTCAGAAAGCTCAGCCAGGAGTTCACTTGCTCTGAAGCCAGGTAGGATGAAAGAAGAATGTCCCTGATGAGCTCACCTTCAGCTGGTTGCTCATCTTCTCCCAGAGCAGGATAAATATAAATAGACCCCGTGATTAATGTCTTAGAAATGCTCTAATAATTTTTTATGTAACAGGCTGGATGGTAGACGTTTCTGTTAGAGCCCTCTGGTGGTTAGCGTCGGAACTGACCTGGTGTTTTTCATCTGTGCGTTAAGCATGCAGAAAGTCAGTGCTAGTTGAGAAACTGGAGATTATTTTCTGGAGGAAATGATTAAGGCAAACTTCTCCACCTCTTCATATTTTCAGAACTGGATAGCTTTCAGGAGATGGAAGATTTAGCTGAATATATCTTGTTGTGCTCAGTGAAGAGGTAAATTGATTAAATTTAAGTCTATGGAAGAGCAGGAGATCAGACCAAAAGATCCTTCGGGTTTAGATGGGGAAAAAAAAAAAAAAAAAAAAAAAAAAAAAAAAAAAGTTTTGAGTGAAATATTTCTAACCAACTTTTGAATTGATCAAAAAAAGAGAAATAATTTAGAAATCATAGAATGGTAAGGTTGGAACAGACCTCTGGAGATCATCTAGTCCAAGCTTCAGCATAACCACATATGGGGATTGAATCCATGCCCTTGGCATTAGCAGCACCATGCCCTAAACAACTGAGCTAAACCATTTCCCTGATTTTTGAAAAAAACGTTTTGGTATGATCTGTTTGTTGTTAGTGTTCCCTCCCTCCTGTCAATCTCTGCCAGCTCATATTGCAGTAATCTGTATATTTTGAACAAAATGACCAGAGCTTAGTATCTGCCCGTACTTAAGTAATCTTCCTGACTATGGTGTGTGGCAAAGTGGCAGGTCTGAATCCTTTTATAGCTTTTGACCTCATATGCTGGATAGGGTGTGGTAAGGAGATGCGCTACTTAACATGGAGCTAACAGCAAAGTATCTCCTGCTGTTCTCTCTGTAGGAAAGAAGGATTTTGCACCATCCATCTGGTTAGGACACAATGTTTGTCTTGGCTTGCCTCCCTACAGGCTAGCGAAGAGGAAGAGTGGACATGCCTGCAGGTCTGCCCTCATACCCATCTCCAATTTCACCTATTTTGTCCTTGCAGCATGAGGTATAACCAACCAATTTTAAGCATGAAGGGAAACAAATGAGACCCCTTTTCTTCTATGGCAAGTAAAGGAGCAGCTTACCTCCTGCTATCAACCTCCTGCTAAGAAGGGACAGAAATCTGTGTCAGCATTCAGGCTCAGAGTTCCCATTAGTAGACAAACATAATTTGCTCTTCAGAAACTTCTATCTGGACTGATGCTTCATTTTCCTGGAGCAGAAAGAGTCAAAGTTAGTATTCACATTAGCAAAGTTAGAGCTGGAATCTTGTAGCTGTCCTGCATAAGGCCATGAGTTCTCAGTATCAGAGGTCACAACAGCCTGGAGGAGGTGTAGGCAACCTCCTTTACACCTGCTTCACAAGCAGAGGGCATCCTATGATCTTCCATGCTAATGTACTGGCACAGTGGGAAACCGCAAGCTGCTGGGCTAGACAGCAGCTCCTAAACCCTTTTGAAGCAGACTGTCTATCTTTGCTAGTGCAGGGTGCTCCTTCTGACCATAGCCTGAAGAGCAGATCCCTCAAAATGAGTTAGTACTTTTATGGTCTGACAGGTATATGTGGCATTGTTCAAGAACAGAAATGTGCTAAGTAAGCAGCCAAGAAAAAGTGCCCCATCTTCTCCCTGCTACTCCTCCTGGCAGAGAATACTGTGATCTCATCCAAAGAGCCTAAGTATGGAGCTTTTGTTCCCACCAGTGTCAGCTGGGTTTCTTGATTCTTCAGCTGGTGTTGTTTCTTGATACATCTTCACCATCCTGTATTTAGCCAGATTCATCCTTTAGGAGATGGTATGGAACTTGCAACCTTTCCTTAGTGCTTATGTTAGTCAGGTCACCCCCAGCCACTGTGACTCCTCTAGGTGCTGCCAGGACTCTCTGCAGTAACAAACTTACCGGTGATCTGCCCAGGTAATCAAAGCCCTTTCAGGCCTGAGAGGGCAGGAACACTGGTGCTTTTGTATATTGTCATTTCTGTGACTTTAGTTCTTTACCTGTCTTTCACCTGTGAAGTGATAGGAGAATCAAGGTGAATGTTTCACATGTTTTTACAAGTGGGTGTTGTGTGGCATGTGGCTTTTGTACCCTGTGTCACTGTAGCAACAGTGGGTTGTGGTTTCCTGGCAACTGTCATGGTTGCTAAGAGAAAAAAGTGCAGCATTTATAAATCTGACATCTTTTACATCATCCACTCATACTACATTGGAACGAGTTAGGAGACAAGAAGATCTGGTGTCCAGTTTCATCTCCTTTAACTCAGCTGTATGTTTGATTTCATAAGTAATTAATGTGTCTATAGGGAGCTGGAATAGTCTATCTGAGAGTCAGGAAACACGGGGTTTTGATCTTTGACCCTCTTGGTCTATTCTTTAAATACAGACAATGATTTTTGCCCTGTGCTGTAAGATGAAATGAGTTCTGTGGATAAAAATTGCTCTATAGGTGCTAAGAGCTACTACTGCTGTTTTTTGACATACTGGTTCCCAAGTCCATTTCATAAGTAGCCTCACTGACAAAGAATCTTTCACCAAGCAGTTTCCTCTACCAGTGCTTACTTCTTAAAACAATTTGCTCCATAAAGCACTTGGCAAACTGTAACATGTCCATAGTACATTGCATGTAAGGTATGAAATGAGTGAGGAGTATACAGGGCTGGGGGAGGAAGGAGCAGTAGATTCAATAAGGTGTTATTCCAGCTTAGGTCTGCGGAATTCAGTGGAGTTATACCAACACAAATCTAAAGCAACATTGAATGTTTGCATCTGCCCACTCTGAGCCAAGGCTGGAGTGATTGCTGTCTGCTGATGCATGCCTCAGCACATGCAGAATGAGTTGCGCTTTCTGCTGCACGTGCTAGACAGACGGTGAAAACATGCCTATAGAGAGTAAGATTTTTGCAATGTCATGTTGCTGGAAGACAATGCAATAGAAACATTTCAGAGACTTGATTAGTCCCAGGAGGTAGTAAGTGCTTTTTACCAGGGTTACCTTCTCTTAAAATGGCACCATTTTGCCCCACAGCTTTCTTCAGTTACTCATCCTTTTGGCACAAACCAGTGATGGAGATTGGATACTGCACTAGCTGGAGCAGCTCTATAATTCAGTGCGAGAACTGAACTACAAGTCAGAAGGCCAAATCATCTCAGCTACTGGAGTACTGATAGGAACAGGAGAGCAGAAACAACAGAACACCATTTATGGGGGCAGGTTAACAGAGAGTGTGTCTTTACTACCTTAAATGAACCTCATTTCTTTAGCTATAAAAGTACAGCTTATGACAAGACAATGAAGCCCTGCAGAGGTTTTTGGAGAAACCATCAAAAATCCTGAAGATGATCAGAAATGTTTAGTTTTCCACCAGTTTGCTAAAGCTGATGGTACATTTGTGTTGACCTTGGTGACAGCGTCAGCTTCACAAATGAAAAGGACATGCATCACTAAGAGGAGAACTAAATTTGCAATGAATGGCTTGTATTTCATTTTCTATTACTGTCATTTTTGTCTGTCCTTGCTAAACCTCATGTCCCTAGAAAGCTTGCCCTAGTATTCTGTTTCCTGCAGCAGTAACAATGAGTGCATTCACAGCAAGGGTAGCTTACCCCAGCTCTTTAGTCAAATACTATCAGGTACCTACCAAGCTCTCTTTTTTGCCAGTGGCAAGGACTGTGAAACACACTGATGTGGCATCCTCTGTCGCCCCCTCGAACAAAATTCAGCTCTGACTTTTGACTAGAGTAGCAGCATCTCTCAAGTGAAAGTGTTGTTCCTGGTTTGGCAAGTAGGAATTCTGTGCTTGTATGAGAAGGGAAGAAGTAACTTGTTATAGCACAGCTATCACCTCTCTTTCCCTTTTGCAAGCATGAAAGTATTACAGACACAAAATATGGAGGTTAAAGGTTAGTGAAATGGCTTCACACACCTGTCTGTATACCTTTCAGACTAATCTGCTTTGGAAGAGATGGGGAATAAAAGAACATACCCTCTTTTTCTTTTAAAAATGCAGAAACTTGATGTGTTTGCCTGTGCAAAAGTGATACAAGTGACTCCAGATGTGATTAGTGTTTTCTTCTTCTTCTTTTCTTATTTTTTGGTTAATATGACAGGTCACAGTAGTTCATTTTTCAAGATTGTTTGATTATTATTTTATAATCATCTAGCTTTGTCTATTCAACAAAATGGGGCTGAACTGGGATCATCCAAACCTATGCATGTAAATAAGAAAGAACCTATGGGATTACATTACGAAGAGAGCCCTCTTGTCTCCTTTCTAAGAAGTCAGCACACTGGGGTGCCTCTCTGAAGTGTCTGTGACATGCATGTGGTGTGAGAAGCAAAGAGGAGGAATTAGAAGGCTGTATGCAGTTATAGCACTACAGTTACGTTGGGATCATGGAGATGTGGTGGAATAGCTCACATGACTGGAGTTCTGTGATGGATGTATACAGTTTCTTTAGGAAAGACAGTCCAGGAAGGTAAGGAGAGGGAGGTGCTCTTTATGTGAGAGAGCAACTGCAATGCATGAAGCTCTGCCTGAGAGAAGGTGAGAGCTTGTGGGTCAGGATTAGCCAGCAGACCAAAATGGATGGCACTGCAGTGAATGTAGTGAATGTATAGACCACTTGATCAAGAAGTAGATGAGACCTTCTTCAGACAATTGGAAGAAGCTTCACATTCAGCGGTTTTATGCTTTGGGGGAATTTGAACCACCCTGCCGGATGGAGGACACAGCAAGGCACAAACAGGCTAAGGAGTTTCTGGAGTGCACTGATGACAACTTCCTAACACAGGTGAATGTGGAGCCAAAAAGGAGAGTATTCTGTAAACAAGGAAGGTGGGAGATGTGAAAGTCAGGCATCTTTGGCTGCTGTAACCATCAGATGGTGGAATTCAGGATCACAGAATCACAGAATGGTTGAGGTTGGAAGGAACCTCTGGAAATTATCGAGCCCAACCTCCCTGCTCAAGCAGGGTCGCCTGTTTGACAGGATTGTGCCTAGGCAGGTTTTGAATATCTCCAGAGAAGGAGACACCACAACCTCTCTGGGCAGCCTGTTCCAGTGCTCTGTCACTACCACAGGAGAGAAGTTCTTCCCTATAATCAGGCGGAGCTTCCTGTGTTTAAGTATCTGCCCATTGCCTCTTGCCCTGTTGCTTGGCACCCCTGAAAAGTCTGGCTACGCCATCTTGATACCCTTTCTTCATGTATTTATACACATTGATACGATCCTTCTCAGTTTTCTCTTCCCTAGGCTAAACAAGCCCAGCCTTCGCAGCTGTTCCTCATAGGGCAGATGCTCCAGTCCTCTGATCATCTTTGTAACCCTACACTGGACTCTCTCCGCTAGCTCCACATCTCTCTTGTCCTGGGGAACCCAGAACTGGATACAGTACTCCAGGTGTGGCTGAGTAGAGGGTTAGGATCACCTCCCTTGATCTGTTGGCAACACTCGTCCTAATGCACCCAAAGATACCATTGGCCTTCCTGGCTAGAAGTGCACCTTGCTGGCTCATAGTCAACTTGCTGTCCACCAAAACTCCCAGGTCCTTCTCTGCAGAGATGCTTTCCAGCAGGTCAACCCCCAGCCTGTATTAGTGCATAAGGTTATTTCTCTCTACAACAACTTGCCCTTGTTGAACTCCATGAGGTTCCACCCTGCTCAGTTCTCCAGATCCCTCTGAATGGCAGCGCAGAGCTCCGATGAACCAGTCACTGCTCTCAGTTTGATATCGTCAGCAAAGTTGCTGAGGAGGCACCCTGTCCTTTCATCCAGGTCATTGATGAAGAAATTGAGCAAGACTGGATACCCTGGGAACACCACTAACTACAGGCCTCCAACTAAAATCCTGCCATGATCCTCCAACAGCATCCTGCATGGAGGGAGCAGAACAAAAGGTAGGATCACAATTCTGGACTTCAGGAGAGTTGGCTTTTACTTCTTCAGAGATCTGCTTAGAAGAATCCCATTGGATAGGGCCCTAGAGGGAAGGAGGGTCCAAGAGAGCTGGCTGATATTCAAATATCACCTCCTCCAGGCTCAAGAATGGTACATCCAAAGAAACAGGGAATCAAGTAAATGTGGCAGGAGGCCTGCATGGATAAATAAGAAGGTCATGACAAAACTCTGCCATGAAAAGTGAACAGGAGGTGGAAGTGGGAGCAGATGACCCAAGAGGAATACAGAGACACGGTCCAGGTATGCAGAGATGTATTATAAGAGCTAAAGCCCTCCTAGAACTGAAACTGGCAAGAGACATTAGAGTAAACCAGAAAGGGTTCTACAAGTGCATAAGCAGTGAAAGGAAGGCAAGGGAAAATATGAGGCTTCTGCTAAATGGGTCATAGGCCCTGGTGACAAAGGACACAAAAAAAGGCAGAGGTATTGAATGCCTTCTTTGCCTCAGTCTTTACTGGTAAGTCCAGCCTTCAGGAATCTCAAGCCTCTGAGACCAGCGGGGAAGTCTGGAGAGAGGAAGACTTGCTTCATTGGTGGAGGAGGATCAAGTTAGGGATCACTTAAGCAACCTGTACACATGTACACAGGTTCATGGGACCTGATGACATGCACCCACAAGTATTGAGTGAATTGGCCAATGAAATTGTGAAGCCACTCTAAATTATCTTTAAAAGGTTATGGCAACTGAGAGAGGTTCCAGAAAAATGGAATAAAGTAAATGTCACCCCTATCTTCAAAAAGTACAAGAACAAAGATTCTGAGAACTACAGGCTGGTCAGCCTCACTTTGATATCTGGGAAGGTGATAGAGCAGCTAATCCTGGATACTATTTCCAGATGTGTGAAGGAAAGGAAGGTGACCGGAAGTATTCAGCATGGACTTCTGAATGGGAAATCATGCTTAACTAACCTGATAGCTTTTTACTATGAGTGACTGTCTTAGTGGATGAGGGGAGAGCAGTGGGTATTGTTTACATTGATTTTAGTAAGACTTTTGAAGCCATCTGCCATAAAATCCTCACAGAAAAATTGATGATGTGTGGGTTAAGTAAGTGGTCAGTGAGGTCAGCTGAAAACTGGCAGATCTACTCGGCTCAGAGGTTGTGATCACTGGCATGAAGTCCAGCTGGAGGCCAATCACTACTCGTGTCCCCCAGGTTTTGTTACTTGGTCCAACTCTGTTTAACAACTTCAGTGTCCTGGATGATGGGATTAAATGCACCCTCAACAAGTTTCGTATGATATAAAACTGGTAGGAGCAGCTGATGTACTGGAGGGCTGTTCTGCCATTCAGAGGGACCTTGACAGGCTGGAGAGCTGGGTGGAGAGGAACCTCATGAGGTTCAAAAAGGACAAGTGCAGGATCCTGCCCCTAGGGAGGAATAACCCCATGCACCAGTACAGGCTGGGGACTAGTCAGTCCGAAGAGCAGCTTTGCAAAAAAAGAGCCTTAGCATTCCAGTGGACAAACAGACTGTGAGCCAGCAATGTGCCCTTATGGAAAAGGTGGTCAACAGCGTCCTGGGCTGTATTAGGTGGAGTGTTGCCAGCAGTTCGAGGGAGATGATCTCTCCCCGCCCCTGCCGTCTCTGCGCTAGAGATACCTACACTGGAGTGCTGTGTCTTATTCTAAGCTACTCAGTATAAGAGGAGTGATGTGGACATAATGGAGTGAATCAAGCAAAGAGCCACTGAGATGATTAAAGAATTGGATCATCTGACATACAAAGAGAGACTGAGAGAGCTGAGGTAGTTGAACCTCAAGAAAAGAAGGTTCAAAGGAGATCTTACCCAACGGGAGAGTGTAAAGAAGCACCACTCTTCTCAGCGGTGTTCAGTGATATGATGGGAAACAATAGGCACAAACTTGAAAACAGGAAATTCCACTTGAACACAAGAAAACACTTCTTTATTCTGGGTGTGGTTGAACACTGGAACAGGTTGCCCAGAGAGACGGGGGAGTCTCCATCCTTGGAGATAATCAAAACTTGACTGGATATGATCCTGGGGAACCTGCTTTAGCTGACTCTGCTTGAATAGTGACGTTGGACCAAATAATCTCCAGAGGTTCCTTCCAATCCCAACTATTCTGTCATGCTATGTCCCTTGGAGAAGTTCCTGTCTGGAGAGTCTTATAGAATTAAATTGTCCCTTATGACCAAGAGATAGTCATCTACAAAGGAGGAGCCACCTTCTCATAGTCTGAGATACCTGTCTGAGCTGTAGGGGCCCATAATCTGGGTTGGGGAAAGAGAAACGACTCATTGATGGGTTTTAGACCTTAGTTTTTGGAGCTGGGCTATGTCCACTCCCTAGAATTAAATCAGAGTAATCAGGAAAACCATGACAGCTGAAAATGACCTGGTGATGCAGTAACCTCTTCTATCCTCCACCAGAGATGAGGAAAAGAGGGCAGAGCCACTGGGGAGCTGAAAATGGAGCCCTTAACAAGTGTCACTCACTGTCTCCAGTTGCAAGTGACTTGTTTAGAGAAGAAAGAAGGAAAAAGTCTGGCTCCTTTCCAGTGCAAGCTCATCAACTTTGTAAGGTCATGATCAAAATGCCTCCATTCTCTGTTTGCCACGTTCTCTCTGCTACCCTGCCAGAACCAATGCAGTGCCTGGAGCAGGGGAGGTGTGTTTTAGTTCAGCAGAACAGGCTGCAGCCAAATCTAGATGACTTTGTAGATACTGGTGTTGCTGATTAAATGACCTGAGAGAAGCTGTGATGCAGATCTCAGGGCAGGATTGGACCACATTATCCAAAGAGGAACTAGGCAGGATTCCTGTTCTCCTCTAAATTGAATCCCTAAAGAAAGATTTTCTTTGAGAAAGCTCTGGGACTGACACAGCTGGCTGAAGTGAGCCTGTGTTTGTGTGGCAGTTTTTGTCTAAGCTCTGTCAAAATAAAGAAGACAGTAGAACTTGTGAGCCATGAGGAGACTGTTACCAAGAGCTTTGTGAATAGGAGAGATTTTGTAACAGCATCTTTCTCTCTATCCCAAAAGGAATCTGTTTCAGAGAAACTTTAGCAGAGAATTGTCCTTTTCTTGGCAGTATATAGTACCATTTCCACTCTGTAAAAATTACACATATCCAATTCTGTGCAATCAAAATGTCATGAATGTATGTCTCCCACATCTTCCTGAGCAGAGAAACCAGAAAGTGCCTTACTAATGAAGGAGTAGCTTTGCACTCAGACATGGCACCCTTTGTTTTTGAGCTGTGATCTGCATGCAGGCTCCAGCAGAAAGTCCTTGGGCATTTAACTCCCTTGGCAAAGCTGGGGCTGTACTACTAGCTGTTGGATGGTAAGAAGAGCTGGAGAGGCAGAGCAATACCAAACCAACAGCAGGGGTCTCTTTGCATCTGTATTCTTGGATCCTAGCCCTAGCTACGAAAGAAAAAAAAATAATCAGGAGACAGGGGAACAAGAATGAAAATGAACCCTGGTCTCTTTGTGTTAAAAAAAAGTCTCCTCAGCATTGACAGCACTAATCTTGCCAGACTCTGAGTACTCTTATTCCAAAAAGCAGGGTTTTGGGGCAGTTCTGACTGGACGGTAATGCTGAATATAGCCTTGCTTTTCATGCAGCAGATGTGGGAAAAGAGTCTGAGAAAAGCAGTGGCTCCTGCTGACAACTCTGTCCGGCAGCTGACATCTCAGATGTCGGTTAGATCTGCAACATCAAAGGACTTCTTTTGAACTAGCTGACATTTCCTTACACTAACTCTTCTGCTAAGATCTGGACCAATTAGCTTTGCCTTGTTCTTGCCACTGTATTCTTGACCTATGGCAACCACCCTGCTTTGCACATGCTCCATGTGGCATTCAAAAATGTGGCATTCACAGCAACTGTGCTGCTGCAGGTGGTTCCCAGTGAATGTAATTTGTCTCTGAATTTTCTTCTGTATGTGTGTGTCATTGGAAATGCCTCCAAGCATGTGTCACCACCCCCATGCTTCTATCAGCTCATGAGCTGAAGGTAAGAATCAATTCAGCAGGCACAGTGAGAGAATGAATTTAGCCCAGGAGAACTAGGCATCACTGTGAATGAAAGAGTTGACCATGCTTACATGTGTGGTGAGCTTCATCTCAAGGCTAGACTTGAAATAAATTAATCTTTGCCATGCACTGAGAAAATCACTTCTCTTTGTTCACCTGAGCACCTATCAACTGTCATCCTCCTACAAGTCTTGAAAGAGACTGGGACCCACGCCACATTAGTGTCAGTGGATTAAGCCGCCTAATTCATCCTCTGTATTTTTTCCAGATTTCTCAAACCACAGTGGATTTGTCTGAATTAGAATTAGATTTTAATGTTGGACTTAATCCTTAAGTAATGAGGACAAACTCTTTTACAGGGCTTTACTTCGAGGAAGGATGATCAGGTACTTTATGAACTGAAGACATGACAATTTTTGTTGTTAACATGAATACAAATAATAAATGGTAATAGCTACGTCACGTCTGTCATCTCAGGAAGAATCTGGGAGCTGATGGATGAGACATAGAAATACTGAGAAAAGCTGAAATTGTAAGAAATAAGCAGAGTGAAATGATCTGAAATCTGGGAGCTATTGCATGAGACATAGAAACACCAGGTAAAGCTGGAATTGTAAGAGATAAACAGTGTGAAATGAAATGAAGGGTATCCTGTTCTTCATAGGGATAACTTTGCCAAGTCTCTGAGCTCCAGTTACATTATTGGAATGCAATTAGAATAATCTAATTAGATCATGCAATGAGAAATATGATTTATGAAGAGAAAGCCAGCTCAACACTTTACTAAACTTAATCCAGGAGCTCACTGCCTGACAGATAATGTTCCTGCCTAGTTTCCACTCATTTTCAAGCATATTGCATGGCCACAGAAAAAGAGTAAAAGCACTACTTTGGGCAGAATCTAACCTTTTCAGACTACAGGCAGAGGTGCACAAATTACAGAAACCTCACATTTGCACACCATCTTTGTTGTGGTCATTTGAGCTGAGGCTTATTGGTGGTTTAAGATAACATTACATACAAACTGTATGAAAAGAGTCAGCATATGCTTACTTTTGTTCATCTCTTCTTGCATAGAAAGAAACCTCTAACAGTAGAAGACAGTAACCATGTTTTAAACACCCATGGCTAATGATGGCACTTCTAGGGACTTAAACATAGCCAAGCTGAAGCACAGAGTTAGCTAGACCTTCCTCCAGGCAAGAGAAAGGAGCAGAACAAGGAAAAGAAGTGGCACAGGTTTTCTGTAACTTGGTCTACCTAAGTTATTGTAAGATGACTCCTCCTGGGCCAGTTAAGCTGAGTCAAAATAGAAGATGTAACATGTATAAATTTGGAACAGAAATAAAGCAAAAAACATACGCAGAGAAATGAAAGTTTAAACTGCTTTTCTTGCTGCAGAGAATGATGGTCTCCTAAGGTAAATGCCACCAAATTACACTAGTCTCCAGCTGAAGTGGTTGCTGATGGCCATGCTGGGAGTATGACCACCTTTGGTTCAGAATCTGACAACTTTGTTTTCTTTTGTTTTCTGCAGGGTTTAGGTAGCAGTTCAAGTCAGCCTTTTTCAGTAGAGCTCATTCCAGTGACTGCGGTGTGAAAATCCCTTGCATGTAACATACTTTTGGGATGTTGCTAACACTTCTCACTTCTCTTGGAAATTGGAAGATGTTCCCTGCTTCATTTTCTGTGTGCAAAGGAGATAGCTTTCTCTTGCACTTAGAAGGTTTTGCACAGAAATTGCTCCTAAAACCATAAAGTCCTTGCATGCATGCTGTTATGATAGAACTTGGGATAGCTAGTTGGTTTATAATTGTGGCTTATATGACCTTCTCCCAGACAACAGCCATTCAGAGGAAGGAGCTCGTTTCTGCATGCTTGTGAGCATGCAAAATCCATTCAGTGTTACACCACTCTGCATGCAGGCATCAGCAGGGCAAATTCTATTACAGAATGAGGAAAGCCACAGTCTCTTAGAAAGCACCCTTTAAACTACAAAGTGGACTTGTTCCATTATAAAATCAACTGCATTTGCTCGGAATGATATAATAATGTGAAGGGAGACAGGGCTGCATTCCTAGTTCAATAGAAGTCATTTAGAGGAACAACAGCTCTGAGGTGAAAAAAGTTAGTTTTTCCAGAACTGACCAATGTTCATTTGAATTGCAAGACACCGTGCCTGAAACTAACTATCCTTTTTGCAGAGTAGGTGAATGGAAAGGCAGCCAGCAAGCCCTTGCAGAAGTGGGATAGGCATAAAATTTTGTATTGATGTCTAAAGCAGTGTGACGTGTTAATAGTCAGTAGGGACAAATTTTCATATTGGCTGTGTTGCTGGGCTTGGTCCTGGAGAGATATATGGGAAAAAAGGAACCCCACCTCCTACAGCAGACCTGGCTTATGACTTCTGCTGCAGCACAAATACCCTATAATAGTCCTCATGTGCTCCATTATCAAAGGAAGAGGGGAGTATTTATATAGCAGCTGATGTGTGTCCTGATAGCTAAGGTATCTTGGCAGAAAGGGGCAATAGTGATAGGATCAGCATGGTGCTACTGGGACAGGTAAACAGGTGATGTCAATGCCGTTGGTATCAATGGAGCTCTATCCACCTTCTGTTGGTCATCTGCAGAGGATATGGGGAATGGACTAACTCCATCAACATTTTCTCTTCACCTTCAGTCCCTGATCATTGTCTTCTCTTTGCAAAGAACCAAAGAACTTGGTCTTTGCCATCACATCTGACAGCTGCTGAGGGGGAAGCAGAGTTTGTCCCTTAATGTACTCTACTGTTTAGAAACATGAAGCAGAGAGAGAAAATGAATTAAAAGGCAAAGATTTGGGGTCACATTCACTGATGGTGCAAGTTAGCACACCTCACTGAATTCAGTTGGTGATGCTGATCCTGGAGCTATAAACATTAATAAATCTTTCACTGTGAGTGCTCTGGCAGCGTGCAGTAGATTTAAAAACGGCAACTTTAATTTTTTTAAAAAAAATTTGTATAGACAACATTCAAAGATATCCTTCAAAACCCTATCTATGGATCAAAATTTCTGAACCAATTACCAGTCACACTGAACACTCCTATTGTCTAGCATATCAGAGCAATCTCTCATTGTAAGCGCTTACTGTCATGTTCAAAGGACAGTTTTCACACTAAAATTCCCAAGAAGTTAGGTTAACACATGATAGATAAGCTGCTCCACATTCTCATGGGAATCCCACAGGATAATGCAGTGTGGGAATATATGTGAACTCTCATTTTTTCTTAGAGGAAATTGTGTCACCTTCTATGAGTAGAGAATTGCAACATAAGGGTCCATATAGAATGACCAAAGAGATGTTTCCTCTGCATTTGAGATGCCAACAGCACAAAGGATTCCTTCACATCATAGCATAAGTATATGAAAGTTCTCTGCAAGTGAAAGTGCCAAAAGATGTGTTTTCTTTTTACTGGGGGGGGGGGGGGGAGGGGAGGGAGTTGTAGTTTTCATGATGACTTAAGTTTGGGTCACAAGTGCAGCAGATCTCCTCTCACTCACAGGTCTCTTCTCAGCCACTGATTATCATAAACCCAGATTATTTTATATGATTTACAGTCATTTCTTGTAAGAAATTGAAAGCCAGCAAATCCAGGGTCAAATCAAACCTGAAGTAATTGCAGCTTTCACTAAAATAACCATTCTTTCATTTCCCAGGCTATAGATAACTGAGAACATTAGGCAAATTCTATACAAAAGAAAAAAAAAATTTCTGACTAAGTAAACCACCTGAGTAAATCCCAGAATGGTAAAAGGTCTGAAAGGAAAGAAAATAGTCATTTCTACCCTGTCTTCCCTCAAAATATTCCTATGAAAGCTAAAAAGAGTTTTAATTCTGCCTTTACTTACAGCACCTTTACATGAATTTAATGTTGTAGACGACAACAATAAACCTCAGCATGAAGGACTGGATGTAAGACTTATCTAAGACTCATCTAAGCCACAGCTGTTGTCAACAAATCTATGTTCCAAGAGAAAGCTTCTTGAAGGATTAAACAAGCCTTTATCCCTGCTTTCTGCAGTGCCTTACCTCAGCAACACAAGTAAATGCACCGCAGGATACCATTGGCCTTCCTGGACACAAGAGCACAAGAGCACATTGCTGGCTCACGGTCAACTTGTCATCCACCAGCACTCCCAGATCCTTCTCTGCAGAGCTGCTTTCCAGTAGGTCATTCCCCAGTCTGTACTGGTGCATGGAGTTATTTCCACCCCTAGGTCCAGGACTCTGCACTTGTCCTTGTTGAACTTCATGAGGTTCCCCTCCACCCAATTCTCCAGCCTCTCCGGGTCTCTCTGAATGGCAGTGCAGTGCACTGATGTATCAGACACTCCTCCCAGCTCAGTATTGTCAGCAAATTTGCTGAGGAGGCACCCTGTCCCTTCATCCAGGTCACAGGTGAAGAAACTGAACAAGACTGGAGCCAGTACTGACCCCTGGAGGATACTGCTGGTTACAGGCCTCCACCTAGAATTTGCACCACTGATGACAGTCCTTTGAGCTCTGCCGTTCAGCCAGTTCTCAATCCACTTCACAGTACACTCATCCAGCCCGCACTTCCTGAGCTTGCCTAGGAGAATGTCATGGGAGGCAGTGTCAAAAGCCTTGCTGAAGTCAAGGTACACAATGTCCACTGCTTTTCCCTCATCTACCCAGCCAGTGATGCTATCACAGAAGGCTATCAGATTGGTTAAGCAGGATTTCCCCTTGGTGAATCCATGCTGACTACTCCTGATCACATTCTTTTGCTTGGAGATGACATCTGGGATGAGCTGTTCCATCACCTATCCAGAGGTGGAGGGGAGGCTAACTGGCCTACAGTTGCATGGGTCCTCCTTCTTGCCCTTTTTGAAGGCTGGAGTGACACTGGCTTTCTTCCAGCCCTCAGGCACCTCTCCTGTTCTCCAGGACCTTTCCAAGGTGACGGAGAGCAGCCTAGCAACAACATCCACCAGCTACCTCAGTACCAGTGGGTGCATCCCATCTGGGCCCATGGGTTTGTGGATGTCAGGCTTGCCCAGAAGATCTCAAATGCTATCCTCCTCAACCAAAGGAAAGTCTTCCTTTCTCCAGACCCTCTTGTCTCCAGGCTCTGGGATTCTGGAGGGCTGCCCTTAGCACTAAAGAGAGAAGCAAAGAAGGCATTCAGTAATTCTGCCTTCTCTGTATCCTTGACACGAGGGCACCCACCCCATTCAGCTGTGGGCCCACATTTCCCCTAGTCTTCTTCTTGCCACCGATGTATTTGAAGAAGCCCTTCTTGTTGTCCTTGACATCCCTTCCCAAAATTAATTCCAAATGGGCCTTGAGCTTCCTCATCACATCCCTGCATACTCTGACAACATTCCTATAATCCTCCCAAGCGGCCTGTCCCCTCTTCCACATTCTATGTACTTTTCTCTTCTGTTTGAGTTTTGCCAGGATCTCCTTGCTCATCCATGCAGGTCTCCTGCCTCCTTTGCTCTACTTCTCACTCATAGGAATGCACTACTGTTGAGTTTGGAGGAAGCGATGCTTGAATATTAAGCAGCTCTCTTGAACCCCCAATTCATTCTAAGTCTCTACCCATGGGATTTCTCTTAGTTCCCTGAAGAGGCTAAAAAATCTAAAAATTTAAAGTTAAAATTTAAAATTTTAAATCCAGATAGGTCATTAGCAGGGGAGAAAGGGAACTAGACCCACAAAAGGTACTCCATTTCATTGAAGCTGCAGATAGCAGATCTCAAGTGAAGCAAATGCCAGAGCAATCCACGCTTGCCAAGACTTTGAATAGCACAGTTCAGGAGTGAAATACATTAATAGCACTGCAGAGGTTGTTTACCTAGCACTTGCCTGTTCTGAACCTGGCTCAAGTGAAAAATATGAGTCCCCGGCTTCTCACGAGTTTTAAATTGAGCTGTTAGATTCACAACCCTGTAGAAACTTGCTTTTCTCTCTCTTTTTTTTTCCCCACCTCTCCAATCTCAAGCCTTTCCTCTCATTGACTTTGCTGTGTAGGCTTGAGTGGGACACTGGGAGGAGAGTGTGAGCTGAAAGCTGAATCTTTGCTGCCAACTCCACTCCTGGCAGGGAATGGAAAGGATGCCACTGCAGTAAGAGTCTTGTTAATGACTTTTGTCCGCTTCCACTTCCTGCAAATATGTAAGCTGTGTGTGCACACAGGCAATCTCTGTTTTACCAGTTCATTTTGCTCAGCAGCTGTATGACTTCTGAGTACATACGCTAAATAGAAAGCTGTTAGAAGTAGAACCTCTGTTAACTTTGATAGACTAGTACCTTAATTAGATTACTAACCTGAGAAACTGAAACGAGGGGAAAAAAGTTAAATTAATAATTATTCAAACGTAAATACATTTTACTGCATGGACTGCAATTAAGAAATAAAAATCTCTATGTCTGAGAATATACATAACAAGAATGAGCACATTTGCAGGTCTGTTTGTTTTTCCAACCAATTTTGTAAAGTCTTTACAAAAGTCTCTTGGTAGGCAGCTAAATGATCACACTGGAATTACCAATGCCATGGAAAAGCATGCATTGGACAGATATTTTCTCAGCATTGCTAAATGTACATGACTCTCCTGCAAGGCTTGATCTCTTTTCATAAAAATGTATTTTGATGCAGCAACACTTTTAATATAAAAGGAAGAGGTTGTTTGTGTTTTTAATTCAGTAGTTGTGCTGCCTATTTTATTTCCCAAATATTTTGCTTACCTAGGGTTATAAATATTTGATGATTTCCTGGCTTGCAACATCTGAACATTGGCTAAGCTTATGCTCCAGAACATGTGTTATCTCCAGCACACCCATTGCTCCTCTGCAACACACTACCCTGCTCTTTGACAGGTAGCTTTTCACAAAGTTATTTTGGCTTTATACCAGCCTTTTTGATTAACTAAGCTCACAATAAAAAGACAGCTTTCTATACTTCATGTCTTTCTGGCCCATGATCATTATCCACATCATTATATAGGCTTAGCTGGGACAGCTTGTATGCTTAAGACTTACACAATGAAACTGGAAGAATTTTGCTCTTCAGATATACTTGTAAAGAATAATCTTTACTGCTTTTAAAATTATTTTTTGGAGGGAGAAGGAGCATGATTGGCTTATTCTACTAATTTAAATTTGAGCTGTGTGATATAAAGGGATAAGTGTGAGAATGGAAATTCAGAAGTCCAGCAGGAAAAATGTTAGGATTGTGATTAAAATGGGAATCAATAACAGAATAAGCTCAATTCTCTTGCGTAGTTTGTATACGTAACGGGTGTATTCCATCTTGTTTACACCATACCTTCTGGTTTTGCTATGAGAATAAAGCTGCAGCCATAAAGGTCTATTTTAAAACTACCTGTCATCTGTTGCCTTCTACTGCTCAGGTGGTGTAGACATAGTGTATTGGTAATCTTGATAATAGATGAGCCTATATGGAGTTCTTTCGGAGACTACTTTTATAATGTTGGGCAGATCATTTAACCTCTCTGTAGGAGGTAGACGTATAGTGCTGCTGTGAGGATTAAAGTGTGTGAGAAATGCAGAGGGATTATCAAGCACATGCTTGTTGTACAGTTTGGGGCTTTACTTATCTGCGCTGCTGTTTCCTAAGGGTAGTCCCGACTGGAATGATTGAGATTCCCAAGATGAAGTCCTGAAAAGGAATAGCCAAGACCTTTACTGTCTCTCTGCCTTGGGCTGCTTCGTGATGTAGCATGTAACGTAGTACCTAGCAGGAAACTCCTTTGTACAGTTAAGAATCAGATTTGCCTACATGGTATTTTTCTAATGAGATTTTTAAAAATTCAAAAGCACTTAATTGCCAAAGATCACCTATCAAAGATGGTGTATGGTGGAACAGAGTTGGTTCTCTGTATAAGACTGCTCTACAAACCATTGCTAGATATTGAAGGGATGGAAGGAAGAATGCCTATGTAAAACAAGCTGTAATGTCATAATTTCTAAGCTTTTGAAACTTACACATCTTGGGTTTGGATACTGAATATGTCTTGTAAGAGCAAGTCCTTCCTACACATCAGACAGAAGCAGTGGTGTCTTATTAGCCACTTCCTGAACGCATCTGCCCCCAGCTAAAGTTTATGGCCCTCATTATGCCAGTTAGAAGGCTGTTCTAGAGCTTTGTTGCTCAGTGTTAGAGAAGCATCTCCAGCCCCCAGTAACTTACTGATTTACAAACAGATTATACTCATGTTATTTCCTCTTGTGCCAATACTGCTGTTAAGCTTAAGGAGTCTTCCTCTTGTAGACATCTACTTCCAACAGACTTTCTGTAAGCGTCCAACCCCTCTCCACATGTGTTCTGCTAATCTAAACAAGACAGTTTCC
The DNA here is from genome assembly GCF_028389875.1 of Rhea pennata. Taxonomy (NCBI): domain Eukaryota; kingdom Metazoa; phylum Chordata; class Aves; order Rheiformes; family Rheidae; genus Rhea; species Rhea pennata. The sequence continues at coordinate 82,781,757 of NC_084663.1, read as the reverse complement.
CCTAGTCCTCTCACTTAAATGCCTCATCCCTCCAATCATCCTTCTGATTTTTCTGTGTTGGCTTTCTTGAGTTGATCTTTTCTGCGAACCATAGAGTACTTAGGTCAGGAAGGGATGTCAGGAGGTATATTTTCTACCTTCACAATCAAAGCTAAGATCAGCTTGCTCAGGGCATTGTTCAATCAAGTTTTGAAAATCCCCAATAATGTTGATTCCACTGTATCTCTGGGAGTCCTGTTCCAGTATTGCACCACTCTCTTTATTTTTTTTCCTTACATCTGTTCAGCAAATTCCCTGCTACAACTTCCAACCATTCCACATAAAATAAGCAGAATATTTTTACAAGGATTTCATGAGTCTGAAAAACTTCCATAGCTTTGCTGGAATGATTTTATTTTGGTAAATCTTAAGCACTTTATTTGAATTTTGATCTCTTTTATAGTGTTGTTTAGTTTAAATTGAGATAAATTTCGAAGGAAAATTGAAGCTCAAAGACATTCTACACTGAGGAGAAAAACATTTTCATTTAGACAACTTCTGTTTTAACTATTTAACTATTTTAACTATTTTAAACATTTCTAAAGTTTTTATCACATAAAATAATTCAACTTTTTTAACTTCAGTATAACAGTGGTTTTTGCTCAAAAAGGCCACTTTAATCAAAATATATTCTACTATAGCAGTTCAGAAGTCCATGGGAATCTTTACACAACCAGATAAACAACAGATAAATCTGATACTAACTACATACTGATGAGACATGATTTAGCTTTGATTCAGAGCTGTTTATATCAGTTAATGCAGGTCCAGGTTGCACAGGGAAGTCTACTGAGGAAAAGTATCTCTTCAGGAACATGTCAGGTAGCTTGAGCTATTCAGAGAATTGACCTTAAAGACCCTGCTCAGTCACTGGGGAATGAGAAGGTATCTCTAGAGCACAAACACCTAAGCTAGTAGCTTAGGCTAGTAATCTAGCGCAACAATATGGTATAAACACTTCTCTCTCAAAGAGGGTGGACAGAAACAGAGAAGGTGATACTTGTACAACATCTCTGAGTGGGGTTTTGAACTTGCTTTTCTAAAGGATGTTTATGTGAATATCTCCTTTTGTGGGAAGGCAAGAGATTCCCGGAAATGGTAAAGCAAGCTTGCAATGATAAAGTAGAGCTGGGGGTGAGAACTACATTTGAGGTTGCAAGTTTCACCCCTGGTCCTCCCTGAGTAGGGAGGGGAACAGTTGATGACTGAGTCATGCTGAGGTATTCTGTCTTCATTGCCAGTAGGCTTAGTTATGCTTTTTTTTTTCAACTGCGTGAGTCAAGTGACTGTTTAAAAAGCAAAAATTTGGCTTGTGAAATGTATGGGCCCACAAGAAAGGTCTGACCTGAGCCTCTGCTGGTATTCACTGATATCAGAACAACTACATCCACTTGCAGCAGCTGAGGGAGCTAATCTCTTGTGTACAAAGTTAAACTATTTGCTTGAAAGGAGGCCTTGGTCAGGCTGAAGGACTTCTGGAATGAAAGAGTGGATGGTTCTGTATCTCTCATGTATGATTCCGTTGCATTGTCAGAATAAGTAAATATGCTAGGTACTCTGAGACTTAGATGGACTTTATTCCCAAGATATTCTCCAGCTAGGGGAAGACAGCATAATTCTGCTTTACTCTATTCTCCTGTTTGAGGCTTTAACCTTGAAGATTTGTTTATCAGCTTTTTGATATATAAAGTGAAAATTCAGCATGTTATAATGCTAACTAGAATGATGCTTAATTTTAGAAGACATTTCCCTTTCTGTGTGTGGGAAGATGGATTTTGCCACACACTGAAGTGTATAACAATGCTCTTATCAAACGTATTCATGCTGGTGTGAATTAGAAACAGCACAGTTTATAATCAGCAAAGCTGTATGCAGTTGAAATCAGTCTGTGTACAAAGTCTTTACAGCAGCATTTCTCACTGACTGTCTCAAGTTTGTATTGAGGGTCTTTTTTCTCTAGCTCTATGTCAGTTTATATCTGCTGAGAACCTGACTTGGAATGTGTGTTCTACCAAGTGTGTCAGATTTGCTACAGTATTTTGTGATAAATTTTTAAAGATTTATATGGTGCATGGGGAAATGGGGTGGCAAGCAGAATAATGGGACCTGAATAGGTTAGCGACCAAGCAGAAAAAATCACTTTCTGAGGAGGAAATGGTAGGGAAGTCATTTACAAGGAGAAGGAAAACTTTGGATCACTTTTGTTGGGAAGAGAGGAAGGAAAGAATGGCCCATGAAGCTCCACATGGCAGGAGCAGTACAGGAAGCAATACGGGGCAGATGTGAGTCACATGCAGGCTTTGGCTTAGGTGGCAGGAAGGTATTCCCATCTTCCAAACTCCATGTTCAGATGCTTTGTCACTGCTTTTCTGCTCTCAGACTTGGTGATGACCTTCGATTCTCTTCGCTCAGAGGGGGATGGTGGCAGTTCCACATGTATGGGAAAAGCAGAATAGGAAGGTATAACTCCTATGGCAAGAATCTTGAGTCATGCCTTTTTCTAGATGTTCAATCAGCTGGTAGAGGACTGGCCTAGGGGTCATCTCCCATGTTTTATACATTCATTTACCCCTACAGATGTGGGGGAGGAAGCACTGGCAAATCAAATTTTCTCCATTGCTTTACAACTGGACTTTGCTTGCTTTACACTGCATTATCTGATAGAAGTTACAGTACAGAGCACTAAGCAGAGAGACTCAGACTCAGGTGTTCTTGATACTGCTCTCTATGTACTAGAGAGCACTCAAAGGGACATTTCACCTAACTGGAACTATCCAATACTCAGGCATAAAGTCTGAGTTAATTGTCTAAACTCTTTCTTTTGTTAGTAAAAAAAGCTACACAATGCTAAAGGTATTCATGCAACCCTAAGTCAGATCTAACAGATAGGCATCATGACTCATCTTCTAATAGTGCTAATATGTCTCCACTGACTGCGAAATTGCTGAAGATATCTATCTAACTTCCAGGTGGCTAAACTTAGACGAGATGAAGACAATCTCGGGAAGCAGGTTATGTTGCCATCTCTTACTGTCCTCTGCAAGTACTTCTAGTAAAATGTGTGAGGAGACTTGTAAAGAAATATGCTCTTCAGTATTAAGCAGGAAATTAATATTGAGAAATGTTAGTGGCCATGCTCGCATCAGACCCAAGCAGCCTGCTTGTGGAGGAGTCTGAGAGCATGTGGGTAACCATTAGACCCAGAGTGTCAGCTTAGAAGATGTCAGACCTAGACAACCACCAGCTTGTTTGGTTTTCTAGTGCACAGTGAGATTCAGTTACAGATTGTGATTTCTGAAATCCACAGAAAAAGTGTTACTTACAGCTAAGCAAAATTTAGCCATATCAGAGCAAAGCAGAGATATCAAATGGCCAAATCAACATGAAAGAACATCAGAAGCAGACGTATTATTTTGGAAATGTTCATCTCATGACTGTTTCAGAATGAATAAAAAAAAATCCATTTGCATTAATGTGGCATTTGTACACAGGAGAGCTATGTTTTACTGACTGCCAAAACCAGGGAGGATGTCAGCTAAGTAACTTCAAATCAAACGCAAAAATATACTAGATGTGAAAACTTCTAAACTCTTGTTTACTCTTAATTTGAAACAAGTTGGTTGGATCTGGTTTGGTAAGATCACAATGTGAGTAGTGTTACATAACTGATGGACTCATCAGATTTAAAGAGAGCTCCTCATCTGCATAAATTTATTTAAGTGTATAAATGTTATTTTTTTTTAATGTTAAGGGTCCTCTCTTATGGTCATATGATCAAATCATCAAATAGTTGCTTATCTGAACTTTTTATCTCATTAGAAGAGAATTGCCTAAGAAAGTTAAAAGGAAATAAGTAGGGATTTCTTCAAAAATGTAAACAGATTTGTACTCAAAGTATTGTTGTACCATTGATAGATAATATGGATTTTGCCACAAGCCTCTAGTGGTATAATTTAAGAACATATATATATATATATGTGATGCTATCTGTGTCACAGTTCCTGATGACTCTTATTGCAGCCTAAAAAATCTGCATAATGCTCTCTGTTTGTAGATTTGGAGCACTTGTTTGCTCACTTGAGGGAAATAGAAATTCTGAAGAGGCGTGAGATGTCAGAAACAATTTTCTGATAATCTAGAAAACACTATGGCAAAGTAAACTAGTTTAAAAAAGAAAGTACTGGAGCTATCAAGAATAGCTCCAGTCCTGCTCAATCTCATAGGCTGTCTGCACTAGCCAGAAGAAAGAAATACAATTCATGCTTTCTCTGTGGGCCTGGCAGTTTACAACCATGCCACACTGCACCAAAGCTCAAGCCCCAGCCTTTCTTTTTCTGCCAGTTCTGTGTGTGAACAGGGCTCTACTTGTACATATGAAATCCTGGTCATTGCCTGCTTGGTATCATGATTTCTGGCAAGTCTTCAGGTGATTAATTGTCCAGTAACACCCTTCTTTCAGCTCCTGAAAGGAAGCATACGATGTTGCTGGCTTGATTTGGTAGCCTCTAATGTTTTATTTGCCCAGCAACAGATAAATGCAGAAACTACAAGATGGCAACTAATCAAGTCCCAGAGAGTTTTTTTTTTTTTTTTTTTTAAGTGAAAATTTTCTCTAATGTTAAAAATAAAATACTCAACCATAGTTTCATTTCTGAGATAAACATGATACGAATATGATTCCTAGGGATGGGACTTGTATACTATTTACATTACTACCTGTACTGCTTCCATTAGCTACTTGAGTGTATGTTCAAAAGGAGTCAAGAATTGCAGATGATGAATAGGAAGAGTGAGAATATGGAGGATGTGAAGGTAATAATTCCTGTGTTGTGGATAACTTAAGTGGAGAGTTCTAATGAAACATCGAAGATTAAGGATGTAGGGAAAACTTTGTCTGTTTGGGAAAATAGAGATAGGTATACTTGCATATATTTAATAAATACTGATGGTAACAAGGCCACTTGTCCTTGAATGAAAGGATCTCAAAATACTGCATATATGTTAGTGAGCTAATAAGACTCATAGACTTGCTGTACAGAAGTTATCCTTATTTTACAGGAGTAAGGCCAGTGAAAGAGTAAAGGTAAATGCAGCCTGCTTCACACAGGAGTAACTAACATCTGTGGGCAGTAGGATTGTAGTGAATTGTATTGAACTGGTATAAAACAGAATGCAGACTTTCCAATACATGCAACATCTCACCTTGTTACTCTATTTTAAAGGAATTAATGGTATGTTAAACATTATTGATAGTAGTACTGTATGTAAAATAAGTGAGGAAGGTTACAAGTAACTTAAGTAAATTATTCCTCTCTCTTTTCCACTTAGGCCATCAGCATTGGTCTTCTATATTCTAGTGAAGAAACAGGAAAATTTGATAGACTTTGGAGGAGAGCAATTGAGATGCTAAATATCTGAGGAACAAGTATCGTGGGGAGAAAAAGTTAAGCAAAATGGAAAAGGTCTCTCTGGAAGACAGGTGACAGAGAGGATGTGTAAGCAAAATCTACATGTGACCACACAGTAGGTTATTAGAATGAGGAGATGTTAATTATTTTCAGAATAAAAGTAAGTAGTTATAAGAGGCAGTAGAAAGACTGTGAAAAACTCTGTGGTCATTTTCCACATCAATGTTAGTGAGTGCAACTGCAACTCAGCTGCAGCAATTCCTTTGGCTTTGTGACTGTCAATTAGGCTGGTCACATGTACAAGTGTGGCATTTGGGTTTTGAACCCTAGGAATAGCATGAACAATGGAACAAGTGACAGCAGAAAGGTAAAGAAAGAAAGGTAAAGAAGGTAAAATTTTCTTGAGGTAGACATTCAAGTCAGAAGAGAAGACTGAGGGGGGATCTTATCAATGTCTGTAAGTACCTGAAGGGAAGGTGTCAAGGGGGTGGGGACAAACTCTTTTCAGTTTTCCCATGTGACAGGACAAGAGGAAATGGGCAAAAACTGAACCACAGGAAGTTCCACCTGAATATGAGCAGAAATTTCTTCATCGTGAGAGTGACAGAGCCCTGGAAGAGGTTGCCCAGAGAGGTTGTGGAGTCTCCTTCTCTGGAGATACTCAAAGCCTGCCTGGATGTAACTGTGTCTAACATGCTATGGTGACCCTGCTTGAGCAGGGGGGTTGGACTAGATGATCTCCAGAGGTCCCTTCCAACCTTACTATGATTCTATGGTCTGAAAGTGAGTATGATACTCTAAGATACATCCTCTTGTGCATAGGCTTCTTTAGATCCTTTTACCTCTGCTTACCGGAGGGACAAGCAAGTATCGATACTGCATAGTGAAATTTAAAGACCAGGTCAATGAATTCAGTTGTTGTCCATTGAGATGAAATCCTGTGACCTACCAGAAATCACTTCCTTTTCAGAAAATTTCATGGGTGAGTGAAAAAATCCTGACACAATATTAAGTAGTGCCCAGATATGCTGTGAAACTTACTTCATTTACCACAGTAATCCTAGTTTCAGGACATCCTGCCATTGTTGCCAAAGTAATTTAACAGCAACTCTTGAAACAGATTATTTTTTGTGGTGGTTGCAACTGCTTAATATTCCTGAGTATAAGAAAAGAGATTGTGATGTCTGAGACATGAATAAAGGCTCATAGCTAGAGTAGAAAAAAATGCTCAGCCAATAAAATAATTGACATCAGTCTCCAGTCCACAATTGAGTACTGGTATCCACAACTAACTTCCAGATATCTCACAGAAAATGAATTTTAGCCTGAGATCTATATGATAGCTCTGATAACCCATTTAACTGATGTATAGGGAACACAATGGAAGTGATTCGCTGCCATTGCACAGAGGTGGGTTGTTCTGTTAATTTATGACCAAAACTAGTCCAACCTCTTTATGACCAGTCAGTGCCTCTCATGAGGGTATAAGCCTTCTTTCTTCTATCACATTGCAGAATAGATTTTCTTGCTGTATTGCCAGCTTCCTAGGATATGACTGCAAGAACTCAAATGTCGTATTAGGCCCTTCACTCACCACCTTTTACTGTAGCAGCTGTTGTTTGGTTAAGCTGTTATTCCTGGGGAGTAGGAATGGGGAGATGAGGCTGTAAAATTCTGAAGTGAATTTGTTTGTAAGCTCCTATGTAAGCTCCTATGCACAGAGGCTGACTGCTCAGTACTTCTTCCAAAGCTTTGCTTCTTGCAATCTGTGCTAATCCTTCCAAGGTCCATGCAATTGTTGCATGTTAGTTATATCAGTGAGACAATACAGAAACAGAATCTCTGTGTGAGAATGAGCTCCTTCCTTCAGCTACTTGACTGTTCTTCTGTATGGGCTCCTATTCACCCTAAATACTAAATAGCTGTGAGTTTTTTTTTGTTTTTTTTTTTTTTTTTTTTTCCCTGCACAAAAATTTTGAGGACTAGACTTGATTATATTCAGAATTCGATTAGGTTTTCAGAACCTGTTGATGATTGTAGATTGTTACTTGAAACCTGCTTGAAAAAGTTTACTTCACTGTATTTCTCTAGAGACATGTATGAGCTAGTAATTGTATATTAACACAACAAACTGAACGATTCAATTATTATTCTGTAGGAAATTCTGTTGCTGTAAAAACATCTATTATTAGATTACCCATTATTGAGAGAGTACTGAAAATGCAACTGCTATTTATTTTTATCATTAGCAGAAATGCTAATGTGATTATTAACACTGTGAGATAGGGTGAGATTGCATTAACCTCCCTCAACAAATACGCTCATGATGATACCAGTTCTGAAATTCAGAGCTTTATTTGGAGGACAGTCTTGTCAGCGAGCAAGTACTTCAGTAGCGCTGATAATCTGATCTTGTCATCCTTGAACATCTCGTGATTTTAGCACATGCATCCTAGGAGGTATGTTATCCCATAAGTGCCTGTAGATCTCGTTTAGCAGATATGCACTGAATGAGAGACTTGGGCTTTTTTGGATTGCCTGTGCTGTGGCATCTGCATCTCTCACACCCACATCCAGCTAAAGCCCTTCTCCTACTCTAGCACCTTCCATGCCAGATGTGACCAGTCAATAAAGAAGCACCTGGGATGTGTGCTGCAAACTAGAGCCGTAAGTCCTCCTTTGGATTTCATCCCTAGTCGGGTGGCCTGGAACATAGGTGTCATACATAAGTTGCAAGTAATTTTAAATTTCTACATGTAACTAACATACACATTAAAAACTTGAGAGTTCAGTTAAATTACAAATGAATTGAATTTGAGCCCATGCAAATTTCCTAAGGCTGATGGCATATGTAAGATTTAGAAGGTATTTGACCACCTCAAGTCTTTATATGGGTGCTGATGGTTAAGATTGGCATGCCTTAACTGCCTAGATATTATTTGATCCAGCTTAAAAACTCTACTGTTACTGCTTAGTATTTTGATGTTTACACTACCTCATTTTGTCAGTCTCTTCAGTAGTAAGAGACTGATATTGTTGTTCATTTTTTCCACAACCACTCAATGCATCTCTGCAGTTTAAGAGCTGAAAGGCAGCTTGCTTGATTGGCAAATATCATCTCAGCCATATTTTTCAGGTAGATTTATTGTTGCTTACTGACATTGTATGAAATTAAAGAATGAACATGACTTAGAACTTTGTAACACTGGGGGAATGAACTACAATGATATATTGGATTTGAGACTTTTCCACCCTGCAGGTCTTTGTCTAGACTCAGTGGATAATTGAAATAATAATATAATAAAGTTTTCAAATTTGGAAAAGTAAAAAGTAGGACTTAAACTTGATGTTGCAGCTTGCTTAACAGAAAGAAGCAAGATTTTTTAAGCAATTTTAGTTATATTAAAATAAAGTTGTTAGATGAGCGAGTCTTATCTTGCAAGGTGGTCAGCTAAATTGCTCACAGCTACAAAGAACTAGAAGAGATGAGGTTAGAACCTACTAGCTTTTGGATTTTAGACACATACTGAAGTTCATTTCTTTTATAAAAGGTGTAGGTGGTTTATGCAAAGTACACAGACCTGTCATCTCTGATAAACCCCCACTGTGCTGCTGAAAACATCAGCAGGATGCAGTCTAAGTATCTAGATTAAAATGGCCCACTGCTCTTTGTCTTTCCCAAGTATTGAAATAAGTCTGTTTTGGTAATGTGTACTTCTTGTAGAGTTTTGTTAGGAAGGAACAGCAGGCAAAGGACCAAATAACAAGTATTGCACTGTGCAAAACCACTTAAAATTATTTTATTGATGGTCTTTATTACCGATAATTATTTCACAGAAAACACACTAGTAATGTGTGGGAGATATCCAGATTTTAAAATAGTTTTTTAGTATTCAGTCTTTTTAAATCTTCCCTGCTTGACTTGCATAAGCTGACTGTCACATTTTGTACATATTTGAATTGCTTAGTACCATGGCTACAATCTATGTTCCTGCGATACCTGTTTTTCTTGACAACTGACTGAATGAAAAGCAATTCACTTTGGCAAGCAGAGCTCCCTAAATACTATTTCAGAGAAGAAGTAGGGTTATCTTTTCTATTGAGATTTGCAGAAACTGAAAGCCACAAGAATTTTGTTTGTGTTGAGTTGCCCTCAGGTTGTATTGAAACCCATCAGAGGACACTTCTTCGTGGAATGACAAATACCATGCTAGTGATGTTATCTATCAGTGAACACCTGCAACAATACCATTGAGAATGCTTCAGGAATAAGACATGTTTTAAAAAATGAAATATACTTCATCAGTATTTTTGAATTGCTCTTTTCAGTTTACATGAACAATAAAATATTCTGCTCTAAATGAAATGTGTTTGTGAAAATTCACTTCAGCTGAATATTTTTTCCCTAAGGTAAAAAAGGTTTGTGTCTGTGTTTGAGTCTGATATGTGAATATAAATAGCTCAACAAATATTATTTAAAATTACCAGATAGGAGAAATAGAATGCAGTCTTGTCTACACATAATGGATAGATAGAAAAAACTCATCCAATTTATTACCTCCACTGATTCACACAGATAAATTGGCCAACCTTTTTAAGAACTTAGGTATCAAAACTTGAGAAATTAATCCTGTTGGTTAATGAGCAGATTAAAAACTTTGAGAAAGCAAAATTTGTCATTCTTTTCCTGAAGCCTGAATGAACAAACCAATTAGCAATATTATACCAAAGTTCAGTCAAACTTTCTCCAAAGTTTGGCTGCTCTACTGGTCCCTCCACTCCTGAACTAAAAAGCCTACACCATACACCACCCTTTCCAAGAGTATTTCTTTAATATCTCTTATGATTTCCACAGATACTAGTTATCCAGGAGAAGCAAAAGTTTTCAAAATATTTCAAACAAAAACTACCAGCACAGGCAGTGTCTAATTCTCCCACTTCTGAAATCTGAGCTGTGGTGCTGTGTCCTTCAGAAGGGCTTGTGATGTGCTTGGCCACAGACACAATGCAGTGATACAAGGTATGATGCCAATCTCTTTTTGAGACTTCTTTTAATAAACTCTGTCCACTGGAAAAAATAATGAGACATGTCTGCACTCCAGGTGAAGGTACCCCAGTTGCCCAAGCAGAACCCTAGCTCTTGATGTTGTATTGTCTCTTGGTGGGACAAGACTAGGATGCTGGAGCTGACTTGATACACCCACACAGCACTGAATCCCATACATTTTAACTACTGACTTGAGCCTGTGCCAACTGATGGGTCTCTGCATTGTACCAATAAGGTTACTGAAGATCACAGAGGGGAAAACTTGGTATTGCTGTCAAACTTCTCAAGAATTTTCCCGTATCTTTAAAAAAGGTAAATGTGTCTCCTCCAAGGACGGAAGCTGGATATGAGGGGCTGGTTCCAGCTGAGGTGTCTCTGACTTCTCTGAGTGCTGGATGTTGCTGCCATTCTCTACTCTCTCATTTTCTGGCTTGTATTTATTCAATTTTGAGCATATAGAGGCAAATTGACGGCCTCTTATGATGGGCTGAAGGAACACTCCAAAGAGATTATTTTCTAGGGCCTTATCCAGGCATGATTCCTCACCTTTTTACTGTTTGAAAAGCTGCCCTGACATATCGTGAAGAAATCTGCAAAGAAATGCTGACCTTGTTTCTGCAAGAAGATTTGGCCAGGCTCCCAAGCACAAGGCTAGAGGTCAGTGGCTTATTGCTGTGGAACCTTGGTCCTGGTCAGCATTCATTTTGCTTCTCTTTCCAGTCCCTTAATCTGATAAATCATGTGAGAGTTGGGAGGGGAAGGGGAGCATGATGTAACCTCAGTCCTGGCAAAGAGACTGCATTCAACTGTGTGGTGTCTGCAACTTGCAGTGATTAGGGGTACCACGAATTGTGCTAAAAGGGAGTGAAGATGGAGCATGTCTGTATGAGAGCCAGCTGATGATGTACTCACTCCACTTGCGGCAAGAAAAACTGTGTGCTTAACAACACACCCGCACTTACAACTTCTTGCCTTGCTGTCTGCTGCATGTACCCAGAGTGACAGGAGGACTGGTTGTCTTCTCAGGACGTTCCTGGAGAAGGGGAGAAGCAAAGCTAGCTATACTTGTGGGGTAAGTTTGTTCCTGCTATCTGTACTTTTCTCTCTCATTTGAGGCTTAAGCTTGTGGTTTGGGGGAAGCAAAGAAGGTGGAGTAGGTGGGAATGCGTGTGAAGTGTCTGAAGGTATGTAACCATCCTCACTGAACTGACTCTGAGCCAGCCAGTCACTGACTAAGCCCTCTGCTGGCAGATCCCATGGCTGTGTGTTTCTGCACCAGGGTACCTATGAGAGTTGTTTGCAGCGAGGGTCTTGAGGCACACGCCAGAGAAACAGATCAAAAAGTATTTTGACTGCAGCAATTGACTGCAGAAGAGAAATATGGGTGTGTTTGCTCATGTCATTGTAACCACTGTGTGTCTGGTTGCATGTCAGGCTGGGGGGATTAGCAGACAGAGGTCAGTGGGTATAGTCAAATTTTGCTGCATGTTATATTTCAGCAAAGTAAATCTGTAGACAATCAGGATAGAGTCAACCGTGTTAATTTAACAGTTTTCATCCGGATTTGCAAAGTATATCTGGTAGTAGTGTCAGATATGCTTCAAGCATTTGTAGTTTTAGCAGAAGTATGTGGTCTGCAGACTGAAAAGCTGCTTATGTTAGCTCCTTATATATATTTATACCATGATAAAGGGGCCTGTACTAGGCTAGAGTTTACCCTTCCCTGCAATGCACAAGCTACTGCTCTTGCTGCCAGGACCCAATGGGCATAGAAGAGACAGGTCAGACAGACAGAGGAGACAGGCCAAAGGATGTGTGGGCACTCTGCCCCTCTTGGCAGTCAGTGGGAAGTCAAAGGAGAAAATGTGCTTTTGTCAGTACTAGGAGAAAAAGAAACTGACGGGAAGTTGGCCCTATGTATTTTCTAATAGAGAAAACCAGTGCAGATAACACAGGCTATTGTCAGCAACTTCAAGGGGGAGTTTTCTAGGTGAGTTTTGGCCCTTCCAAATGTCATTGAAGAAGTCTGCCTGCTAAGGGAAAGGAAGGACAAAGAGGAATAGCAGATTATATATGGCTATTGCACTGTATTACAATATATTATGTTATATTATATATACTAGCTAACCCAAAACATATCTAACATGCAAACAAGACATCAGAAAGCCGAGAAACTGACATAGCTCTGTTTACATGTATGGAGTTACAGTAGCGATGAATTAATTCCAGACTGCCTGTTAGCACTGCAAATGTCTGAGAAAGCATGCAAGAAAATACCACTATGGCACCTGCTGTCTGTCCCAGCATGAATGTTATGCCTGTGCTGTTCTGATGTTCTGGGATAACATCACTCAGTTGATTTCCTCACATGGTATACAGAGCCCCTGGCTCCAGCATTTTGAGTGCAGCTAGTCAGAATATTTCTAGTGATGAAACATCAACAAGATACTGAAATCTGGAAATAGAAGTTATTATAAGAAAGCTGATTATTGCAGGGGACTTCTTTTTCTCCCTTTTTTAAACATGACTCTAATCTGGTCTAGAATTTTAGTTTCTACAGAGAGCATAATATTAGTTTTTCATTAGCTGTAATCCTGATCCTTTATCTAAGGAGCATCCTTTTTTTCTGGACTCAATCAAGACTAGGAAAAATGAGGTTGCGATGACTATGAATATTAATTTTGATTTCTTTCCAGAACTTGTGATGGCTTCAGCTTGGCAGAAAACTCAGGAATACTACCACTGGGTCCTTGAACATGGAGGTAGGTGCCTTAAACACTGCTCAGTGTTTAAGGGTTTTTCTCTTTTCAGTTAGGAGACCTCAGGACTTCAGTAGCTAGAGTTTCTGCAGGTATAGTTTAGCAGAGCCCTGTGGCATCCCTAAACTTAAATGTAAAGACGTGCCACAAATTGGCATGCAGGTGGAATGGCAGGCCTGTGTCGTGGCCCTGAAAGGGGAAGGACATGGGGCCACAGGTGTAGACTGAAAATATTTCAGGACTTGAATTTCAGAGGAAAGTCTAAACTGGGGTTCAGGACTTCTGACAGACTGTCATATACAGAACTGAAATATCAAAGAGCTCTTGACGGAGAGGTCATAGCAGGAACAGTAAAGGATTTGCAGATTTAGAAGCAAGGAAGATTAACAAAGTTGAGTGGATAAGAACAGCATCTTTAAAAACCCTGAGGCCCACTGGCAAAAAAAAAAAATGTGTGAAAAACACAGCAAGGGGAAGCAGAGTTAGTATATGTGCCATGTAACCAGCCAAAGACTGGTTTTCAGTACAGGACTTCTGTGAGGATCCAAGGACTAGAATAGTAAGAGAGGAACTAGGGCTTGGAACTGGCACATCAGGAAGTGAAGGAAAATGTTCAGAGAGTTTAGTAGAGCAGTGACCACATTGGGAATAGGAGAAGAATGTGTGAATGGGAACTAGGATATTTTTCCCCTGGGATTTTTCAGGGAGGTGGCAGGACAGAAATTCTGCTGAACCTCACTTTCTTGAGGGGCTGAAGAGCAGTTTTAAGAGAGAGACAAATTTAGTCATTTTCCAGTGAAACCATATGCTTTCAAGAGTCCATTCTATGAGTAGATATAAGAAGGAAGGTATTCAGAATTTCAGATGCCCTGAACATTGTGAAGAAAAGAGGAAGTAGCCTCTGTGACAGGAACAATTTATTATTACGTTTTAAAGACTTAAGCTCTCACAGATCCCGGAACTGGTTGATTTGTGCTGTGCTTCCCTGCTGAGCATGGGTTTAGTTACTTCTTTCCTCCTGTGGGGGACTGTATTGCAGCCTGTCATGAGGAGTCCAGCTTGTGACAGGAAAGGCCTGTTCATTACTATGCAGCTAGCACTCAGCAAAGGACTCTTCTTGGTCCTACAGCCCCAGCCCCAGTGTAGTATCAAAGCCTTTTAGTAGAGGCTGGCACATGGAGTCCTAAGCTGGAAGAAAAGCAGTGGATCTGCTTTGTGTAGATGCACAAAATATCAGTTTATTGCCAGAGACATGTAAAGTATATCTACCATGCAAGACATGCCAAATTTGCCTGTGTGTTTTACTTTTCAGATCCAAGGACAGACCCATGTCCCCTGGTCTACTCTCCACTTCCAGTTACCCTTCTCTTTGCCTTCTACCTCTTTATTGTGATACTGGGGCCATGCCTCATGCATAAGCAGCAGCTGCTGAAGCTGGAAGGTCTTCTGATTATCTACAATCTCACTATGGTGACGTTATCAAGCTATATGTTTTATGAGGTGAGGAGACTGGATTGCCCCCTTCTGAGTAAGCATCTGGAAAGTGTATGAGAAAGCCAGAGCCATTTCAACAGCTTTGCTGTTGAATTCTAATGGAGGGAAGCGGGAGCCAACTTGGACATATCTGCATTTTGCCACTAGAGGGACAATACTACCCTTTAAAAGTGAATCGCTACCAAAGCATACCTCTTTTCCTCTCAGTTCTCAGTCTTTCTCTTTTTCATAAAATTAATGGTGGAAGGTTACTTAATGAACAAGCTAAAAGTTGGAATCTCACAGGTAGTCACAGAGCATATGGAGGACTCCTCATTTTGTCTCAGACCGGGCTGGTAAGGGTCTCATCTCTGAAAATGAAGGAACTTCTTTTCTGGACTTGCACAATCCTCTCCAAGAGTATCAAGTGCACTGCAGCTTCTTGCTTCCATTAGCATTGATGGCACTGCTCTCTGCTTGTTTTTAATGTGTGACTGTTTCTACAGTGTTCTCAGATGAGACTCACTGACTTAATTCATGTAAACCCCTGAATACTCTTCAAATAGTTGGGTTGAACAGGTTTGATAAATGTCTTGATGTTAATAAATTTGCCAATTAAATTTATGGCATTGTTCTTAGGTTTAGTCAAACTAAATTGCAAATTTTTGGAGAAAATACTACTTGATCTGAGGACAGATATGAAAACTGATTGCCTATGCATGCTTATTCAGTTATACTGATTACTTGGCATAGTCTTTAGCTTTCTAGTTAATATGCAAATGCAACAAAACAAGTAGTGGGATGTTTACAAATTAAATCACTATTTTCAAAGAAATTCTGAAGCCTAGGATTCACTGTTCCTGCTAAAGCATTTTTGAGCACCGCAGTAATTGCATTGAGTTACAAACATGACCAAATTGAATATTCTTTTTCTAGTTTCAACACGGACATGAAGTACTTTCTTTCAGGTTTTACTTTTTGCCTAGTCATGTTTTATGTTTAGCATGGATTTCCAGCTAGTGAATGCTAAATTGAGATCATGTGGCCTTTATCATTAATATGTACATCCTTTTGGAACAGATAGTTTTGAACAGAAAATGGATTTTTATTGCTTTTCTTTCATTTCAGTTTCTGGTAACTTCAAGCTTGGACAACTATAGCTACCTGTGCCAGCCAGTGGATTACAGTTGAAGTGAGCTAGGAATGAGGGTACAGTTCAGTACAAAGCTTGCCTTAGACTTTACTCTGTTTCTGGGTATGCAGATTGTTTTATGGTAAATAGCAGTTTGCATCCCCAAGAAGTGTTTTACTCCAGTTTATTTGCTTGCAAATTTATTGCACTAAATTGTCTGCTTTAACAGTTGCACTTACCTTTAGCTCTCTGTAGATTAATCACCTCATTTGACGTAACCATTTAAGTTCCCTCTTTGATTGATGGAAAGAAGGTGATCAAATGGAAAGATTCTTCCATTCGAAGACAGATATCTAATACTTGTATTGCAAATTGCCTCTGAAAGATATGTAGCTCTCTCCATTGACTTTGTAAACATTCTGAGTGATCACTGTCAACTAGAAAATCAATTTTTATATCCTAAAATTTGCAAGACATAAATTTCACTCAAAATCTCCGAGACCTGGGGGATTTGGCTAAAACTATTTCTTGTTTGGCCACTACAGGAGGATTTAACTCCCACAACTATCAGTTTTTCAAAACACTGCATGATTTTTTGTCTCTGTCTGAATTTGGAACTATTATACTTTGCCTCTGGATAAAGTCAGACTTCAAACAGATTAAAGAATGGATATTAGCTTTTCAGCTTTTCAGATACTTGCCATCAGTCTAGAAACTGTTGTCAAACAGCTCGCTTTGCCTTATTAAAGAAAAAATAACTTTAGCATACAAATCATCTAACTGGTGAAAGCTATTAAAACACTAACTGAATGCCCCTTCCCAAATCAAGACTCCTTTCTGAGCACCCACTCTGGGGAAAGCAACAGCCATAAAAGACTGACTTAGTTTTTCACCTTAGCTGTTGATCCCAAATGGGAAGCTTTGACATATTGCATGGATCAGTGGTTAAAAATCTAAGGCAGTAAAACTAAGTAGTAATTTTACCTTGAGAGCTAATAGCGTTTTCTTGTACTGACCGGCAGATGGCAAGAGTGTGTTGGTGGTTCTTCTTCTCCAAAGTCCTCGAGCTGCTGGATACGGTAAGGGGAGGACTCCATAGCAGAACTGGCACTCTGAAATAAATCACTCCCTCATCTGAATAGGGCAGAGTGCCAGAAGCTAATGTTCTGGTTTGATCCTATGCTGATTTGGTTGATCTTTTCAGTAAATGCTTTTTTCATGTGTTCTGCTGTGCCCGTTTGTGAGAATACAGCTGACATATTGTCAAAGAAGAGAGCACAGCTTCAGAGTACTGTTACATAGAGACATTTTGCCTGCAAGAGTCCAGCACTGCCACTGGATATCATGCTGCTAGGCCTCCTCAAAAGCCTCTTTCCAAGTAAACAAACAAATAAAAATTGTGAACCTATGTTCCATTTGTCAGTCTCTATCCCAGTGACTGTATACATACTCCATTCCTCAGCACCCTTTCTGTGGATGGACATTCCCTTTAAACAACAAACAGGGGAGGGGAGAAGCTTTAACCTTAGCTATTGTCAGAAGGTCTGCCAAAGTCTTAGTTACTAGTTGATTAAGGCTGCTGGAATATCTGCTTCTAGATAGGAGCTATGATTGCTCATCTGAACGTATGATAGTGGTTAGTTATGTAGCAAAGGGACTGCAAATATACACCTGCCCTGTATTTCTGCTGCCACCAATTATTCCGAAGCTGTGGGTTAAAGGTTTGTATTCCTCAGTATTCCAGCTGAAATCAAAAGTCCACGTGAAGGTAAAACCATTTTATAGCTTGTATGTTAGGTGTTCTCCTATATTTCAAATAGTTGCCTGAGATAACAGCTTGGTCGGTCAAGGAAGACCATATTCTGGCCTGAGTAGGACTCCATAGTCTAGTGCTCTTTGGGGGGATAAGTTGAGAATACTGTCTGCACAGTGAATCAGCCTGTGGAGCCCATCTAGACCTACTGCCAATGGGTTCACACATCCCCTCTATGTTCTCATCAGTGAGGGAATCTGCTTTTCATCATCATTTTGTTTTTTTTTAATTATCAGTGACAGAGGAAATGAGGTTGGGGAGATCCAGAATTACCGTTAACTGTTCTTATACCTTCTGATGTAATATCTTCTTCTGTCTAAACATATCATCTAAAGACTTTCCTTTGTCTGATTTCTTTCAGGTTTTCTTTATTCTGCACAAGAAACTAGAACAAGTGATTTTCCTGCATGTATATCACCATGGCACAATGCTGTTTAACTGGTGGTCAGGGGTCAAATATGTTCCTGGGGCACAAGGTAAATTTCTGTGGACACTGTGTGTTACTATTTTTCTTGTGCTTTGGAGATAACATAAACAGTGCAGATGAGGTGATTGAGAGGCAGGAATCTCACCTATTTCCAAAGGTGTGAAAAACGTGTGAGGTTTCAGTGGATACCATCTGCTCAGTTCTGTGGGTTATTTAGACTGCTATATTCACTGCCTCATCCAGAATAAGAATGTACCAGTCATTCCCTGTCCAAATAGAAATGATAGTATCATATCACAGAATCACATAATGGTTGAGGTTGGAAGAGACCCCTGGAGATCACCTAGTCCAACCCCCCTGCTCAAACAGGGTCACCTAGAGCATGTTAGACAAGGTTGCATCCAGGTAGGCTTTGAATATCTCCAGAGAAGGAGACTCCACAACTTCTCTGGGCAACGTGTGCCAATGCTCTGTCACTCTCACAGTGAAGAAATGTCTCCTCATATTCAGGCAGAACTTCCTGTGGTTCAGTTTGTTCCCATTGACTCTTGTCCTCTTGCATGGCACTACTGAAAAGAGTTTGTCCCACTCCCAATGACACCCTCCTTTGAGATATTTATACACTGATAAGATCCCCTCTCAGTCTTCTCTTCTCCAGGCTAAACAGGCCCAGCTCTTGTCCTGGGGAGCCCAGAATTGGATGTAGTACTCAAGATGAGGTCTATTTGTACCTCAGTCAGACCTGGACCAGGTTCAGCAGCCTAGATTCTTATTGTACCTTTCTTATCATGGCTGTATCCATCTTATTTCTCTTTCTAGTCTGTACCCAGACTGCTTCTTTTTTTTCTGCTCCACCTACACTGAAGCATCTGATGCTGACACAAAGTACTAGACTATTATAGGCAGGTCCTACAGAAAAAGCTGGGTTACTGGTACTGGTACTATTTTGGGGGGAAGTAATTTGGCTAAATGACCTTGACATCAGAATGCTTAGATTGGAACAATAATTCTCTTCTTTGCCTTTGAAGTTCTCCAAAAGCAAGATATGGAATAGACATACATTGGAGGGAACAGGGAAAATGTGAAATACTTCCTAAGCAGAAACTAGATTGAATGTTCACACAAATGGGTAAGATGATGTACTTTGAGATCATTATCACTATGAATGTCAACTCATTGCAAGATTAATCTTGAATGGTTTGTGTGTATTGCTCATTCTGACTTCTTTACTCCTCAGCCTTCTTTATTGGGATGTTGAACTCCTTTGTACACCACATCTTCATGTACACATATTATGTCCTGGCAAGCCTGGGACCACAGATGCAGCATTACCCCTGGGGGAAGCGTTATCTAACCATCATGCAGCTGGTAATCAATTCCACGTATTCATCTTTTCACTTTCACTTCTTGGGTATGATGGCCTTGCTTTCTGTCTCTGTCCCCTCCATGGGGGCTCAGCTCTTTCTTTTTGTTTCCTGGGGAAATGATCATGTTCTTAATGTCCCACTATGAGAGGTGAACTGATCGGTAATACATGCTGTATACTACTCCCAGGAACTACCAAGAGGCCTTCAGTGACAACATTAGCTTCCAACTATAAACTCCATTTTCATAATGGGAAGAGAGAAAATTTTAAAATTAGACTTCTCTCTCTTTTGCTGTATGTATCAGCCTTTTCTCCACTGGAGCAGCTTGATTTTGAGTGTGGGCAGTAACTTGGTAGAGCTTTGGATTGTTGGTAGGGCAGAAATTTGGGCAGCTTTCATTCTGCTTCTTCAAAAAGGAAGGACATTTCTAACTACAGGCAAATAGAGAGTGATCAAAGAAAATAAATATGTGAGTTTTATTCCCTATGTGGAAAATCCTCTTGGATTTTCTTTCTTTCATCTCTGAAAAATTGGCAAATCCTGACAATTCCACTCTGTGTTTTTTTCCAAAAATAAAACATAAAAACAATATTCCAGACAAGAACAATAATTAGAGTATGTAGGAGAGTTAGTTCCACACAAACAGAGATTACAGCAACAAAGAGTATGTAGTTACCAAAGAGAAATAGATGTAAAATAGTTGTGCAGAGTTCCAATAAAGAAAAGTAGCACCTGTAGTTCCTTTCTATAAGCTAAAATGCCAATCATAGTTATTATGGGTACAATCTGACCATGATCTGAGGAGAGGAGTCTCCCACCTTTGTTTTCCATATTCCAAAATGGAATTGCTGGACAGTGGCAGAGAAGGGACCCAAGGGTCTGTTTTTACACGGGAGAGGTGGAATTCCAGACCTGCTCATTGTACCAGTGTGCAAGATTCAATGTGATATCCTTCTATGTTGTGCAAAACTGCTGGACTTGAAAGACAAGTTTTTCAAGGCATGCAGGTGGTACTCTGGGTTGAGGACACAGCTAGTATGAGTGATGCTCTTTATGATGGGTTAAATAGTCAGTCTGGGTATGTTTTATGTAGGATCCCTAATCTGTCTGCTTATTTCCTCCACCTCTTTCAGTGCCAGTTTGTGGCCATTGCTGCTCATTCTTCCTACAACCTCTTCACAGACTGCCCATTTCCCGATGGCTTCAATGCTGCAGTCAAACCTACATTAGGGGAAAGCTGGAGAAGCTAACCTAAAGAACAGATGAGAGTGAGCACAGTTTGATGAATTTGTACATTCTCTGCTGTTTCTACCATGACTCTGTGAAGAAAATATAGAGCTGTGGGAGAACTATATGTGCAAATACTTCAGTGCATTAAAATATTTCTAATTTGAAGAGAAAAGCAAATACCTAAAAATAGGGATTAGAGTATTTAGGAGCTCATTTATTTGATGCTGATGCAAATCCAAGCCAAATAGTCATCACTAGTCATCATAGCTTTGTGAAATTAGCCTAAGAGCCATCCTAGTGATCTCCTAGCCCTCCTGCCCTTCCATCTGTCAGCTCAGTTTGCAAGATCTAGCATCCCACCATGACTCCTTGGCTCATTTCTTAGGCTAAAAAGTGTTTGTTTCCATTCATAAGCCCATCTCAATTTATCTTACTTGATAAGGCAGGGTCAGGGGCCTCCAGCCTAAGAGTGGTGCCTGGGTAACAGGAGAAGCCAGGAATTCACTGGAACTGCAGGATGCATTATCCTGTTTGTTGCATCCCAGTCCTTCCTATTAAAGGTGCTCCACCAGGACTAGGGTGTGTTACAGCTATATAGGCCTGATCATTTCACTTTGCATTAGTGTAAACAAGATGGAAATTCGATATTATATATGAAAAGCTGCCTTTGCTCTTTCACTGTTCTGAAACTAAAGAGAAGGCATTATTTGTCTCTGGTCTGTCATTCAAGCATTTTCACTCTAAGCAAGAAATTAATGTAGTGAGAGTCATCATGGACCATTTTCTGAAACACTTATTTATCTTTGGTTGCTCTCACAAGACCAGAGAGAAAACATTTTTATGTATGAAGGTCTTGTCATTGTTGCTTAGAGATGACATATTTTTGAATAGACAGAATGGACTAAGGTTCTGCATTCATAACTTCTTTCTCCAATTTGTAATTACTGTTATTATTTTAGTCTCTCATTAAAAGTGAAGAAGATTCACACCACCATAAGCAATCACCTTCATGACTGAATTCTCCTCTTACTAGTACAAAGTGTATGGAGTCAGCTCCATTGACTTCATCACATCAGTTACTGGCATCTTTTGGCTCCAAATTGGTTAAAAAGCTAGAATTTTGGCCCCTATATTCATCTACAGACACTTAAATACCCCTAAAGTTTTGATCTAATAGCACTTTTTGAAATCCTAAATTTAGATTTTAAACTATAAAATAGTGTTTATTTATTGTATTCTACATTTTGTTTTAAAAACACAGTAGTGTAGTAGTGATTTTTTTACAGAAAACCCCTAAAGGAGAATTTTAGTTTTAAAATTAGTAACTTTGGGACTTTGCTATTGCCAAGACAAATTCACCTCAAATGTAAACAAGTCTAACTCCTCTGGAAAGGGGTTAGAGGATTATATACCAGCCTGTACCTAGAAAATGTGTATATTAAAAAAATTGTGTGTTTTATATAAATTTTGAATTTAGTGGCTGTGTAAAATAAATGCAACTTACGCATCACTAGTCTGCATGCATATGCTATACCTCTCCCATAGCTACTACATACACATCTAAGATAAACCAGTAATCTTCCATTTCTTGCCCTCCTCCCCTCATACACATACAGAAAAGGTTTGTTTATGTTGCCACAGTGATAGATTATGAATGTCATTCCATTGATTTCAGTAGTCCTTTTTTTTTTTTTTTTTTTTAATTTTCACTGGTAAATATGAAAAGAGATGATTTTACATCTCTCTGATGTCTGTTTTTCTTCCTGTCAAGTATTTGTACACCCTGCTTACTAAATAACTTGTGCTGCTTTTGTATACCAGAATATTACTATTTTTAGAGCTTTGAACAATAAACCTCTGAGTGAATGAACCCTCCATTCTTTCCCTTTTTTTGATGTGGTGGGAAAAGAATCTGCTCTGTATCAAATAAACTGCACTCACATTCAGGGTTTCCCTAAAGCCCTTTCCAGCATTGTACACTGAGTGTAAGTAAAGCTGTTTTATTACTTCTATCCACTTAATGATTCACTTATGGCCTTATGATGCTTAAATCATCACTGTATTTGTCCTCCTAGTTTTATGGTAGAGCATAACTCTTCCCGCAGATGGCTAAATTATCTATACTTAAAATGAAATCTAATGATTTCAGCTCATTTTCCTATGTGCGAGATGATAACAGACAGTTCCTGACCTGAGTTTCCCCTCACATAAGCTTTCTCAGTTTGTAGTTGCCAATTTCAAGGTCTTCACTAATAATTTTAAACCAGACTGATACTCAAGTATTTTGATTTTCCTTGATTTATTCATAATTCAAGACAGCTTAAAAAAACAGAACTGAATTGGAAATTCAGATGAGATTACAGAACATCTTTGCAAATGCTTTCATTTAAATTTGTGAATATGTCAAGTAGCTTTTTTAAGTAGCTCATCTGGCTAAATTTGTGTCTGTGTAAGACAGAATTAACTATAATGGGTTCTGGACCAGGACTAGCCTCACAGCTTGTAATGAAATGTGAAAATTTCAAATTGCCACTTGGCAACTTGTCTTTGACAACTTGTCCAGTCACATAAATCACATTTGTCCTGGTCATGTAATCCTTGGTCTACCTATCCTTGTCCCTCTTCCTCTCGGCCTGATCTTGTACTTCTGAATTGGCAGGAGCTTTTTGCCTTGACTTCAGTGTGCATAGGATGCAAATGAACTATTTTCATTCAGGTGATAAGGAAGGATTAAGTTTGCCTACATACATCCCACTTTGCATAAGTAGATAGATATTCATATGAAACAAAATGATTGCAAAAACATCAATACAAATGAAATCCATTTATGGCAGTGCTTGTATCAACAGTGAAGATAAAATTGCACAAGTACAGCTAAGGGGCTCTGCAGATCTTGATTCTTTTCTCTTTTAGACTGTATTCAGTGTTCATTTTACTAGTTTAAACGGGGATAGCAGAATGGCTTTTGTCTGCTTGGGGCATCCTGTTGTGGCAAGAGCAAAAAACGGAGAGTAGAGGTGTGTGCTCCTGGAATGAAAAAAAAAAAAAAAAAAAAAGCAATAGGATGACATTTCCCCTTTAAGATCAAGTCCCCAGAGTTACAGATTACATCGCAGTAATGTACTGTAAGTCAAAAGGGCTGGAAATCATAAATTGCAAGTTTGGATGATTCATGCTGTTTGGCTGAGACCAAAGCTTTGAGGGTGAATTGAAAATATCCTGTGGCAGTTAGATTTATAAAAACCTCTGGGCCAAATGCTGATCCCACCAATATCAATGACAAAGCCTTCAGATTTTGCTGGAAATGAGACAGCACAGCTGCATGTAAAAAAAAAAAAAAAAAAAAGGATGCATTCAGTTACACTGCCTGATTTGTATGGTGGGAGACCTGGGTGTTACTCAAGCTCAATAGATGACTTTTAAGGACATAGTTGTGTGCAAGTCTCCTCCTTATAAAATGTGGGTCATTATACCTTGTTAGAGCACTTTGCATTCACAGGATATGAAGCATAACTTCAGTAATCTATCTGAATGAACAGGTTTGATTTCTGGTAATGCTTAGCATTTTTTCTACTGTTCAAGTCAGTGTTAGTTATGGAGGTTCTAATCAAATTACTTTTGAAAAAAATAGAACATTTACTCAATACTTACTTTCTTTTTTAAGATATATGTGAGAGATTCTTGTTTTAACCAAAACAAAATACAGAAAATAACATAAATTATTATTTAATGGTTTAGGGTTTTTTTCCCCCTATCAGTATGTGATGGAAAACTTCCAGAGGAACTTAGGCTTATAATTGCAAAGCCATATAAAATACTGCAACATGGTTGGGTTTAACTACTTGATTTTTTTGTATGTTATTGAACATATGGCACAGTTTTTAAAAAGGCAGAATGACACTAAACAATTAAGTAAAGACAGAATACAGTAGGTTTTTATGTAAAATAAACAAAAATCTGTTGATACAGATGTAAAACACCTCCAAATCAAACATTAGAATAGATCAGTCAACAGTATAAATAGAACAATGTGAATTTGCTGAATTCACTAATGAATCACTTCAGGGATTAGGCCCTGATAAATGGAGCGCTCACATACAGATGTTTACTGTGATTTGTCAATGGCCTTGCACTTAATCCTCCTGGACAGGAAATAAGAGTCTTTGCTCTGGGGTCTCCCTCAGGAACTGCGGCAGATTTTCTTGCTCGCTCACTCTCTGACCTGAATCATCACAGCATGGGATCAGGCTGCTGGGGAATTAACAAAGTGGAAGGAGAACAGATTTGCCTTTAACCCCTTCAGGTTCTTTTTGGCTTCAAATGGCTTTCACACCCTCTGTCAAGGTGGTGATGCTCTTTAGCCAGTGCATGGAGAGGCATGATACATAGCCTCCCACAATGCAACCCACATCCTCACAACCTTCTAGTCTCACCAATGCTGAGGGGTAGTCCTGGGGACAGAGCAGGTCCCTAGAGGCTGGTGGATATCTCTCCACAACTCAGCATCTTATATTTGTTTTCACGGTGCTGTAACTCCACAGCAGCTGTTAGTGATGGGGTTGGCCCAGTAGGGAGTATTTGTGAAAAGATGAGGTGTCCCTAAGGTGCCCTTAGTCAAGTATACTAGAGCATGTGTAGTGTGTACACGAGTATGCACAGACGAATGCAGAGTCTCTGCAGACTACCTCAGTTTCTCACCTCACAGCATGTGAGACCCCCACATAGAATGTATCATTTATTTGGTAAGAAGACCACAGCTTAATGTGTGGGAATGCGCCCCACTGACTGGCAGTCACACACACCACCACCACTCCTGCTGCGTAACACAATCCATTGGGTGCTGCTCATCAGCTCATGATGACCTGGATCAGCTGGTTGCATCCACCCCAGTATCTCAGTGCAGGTAGAGAGCACTGTGCAGTGCTAAAAATGCATTATAGGCAGGCTGCTGCTGAGGGAGTGGAAGATAGGAGACAGCTGCATAAGTTTCATATGTGCTGGCTCATGATTTTACAGTTCTGAGTATGAGGATGTATTATTCATGTCCCTGACATGGTATTGTAAGGGGTATGAGGATATGGTCCTTCTCTTCTCCTAGTGAAGGGGTTGGTAAGCTAGTGTTGGGGATGCAGGTCTGCATTTGTGGAAGGATAGAGACTCCATGGTTTGGACAGAGTTTCTTCTGCAAAGCATTACTCTTTTGTGAGCCTCACATAGGCACTAGCTGGTAAAATAGGGAATCTCAGAAGAATCACATTCAGGTAGCATCTTGATGCTGACTAAGAAATTAGGGCAGTCGTATTTACTAGCCCCTTGTTCAGCCTCAGAAAACCTGCAAACGATGTTGCAGGATAAGCCATCACTGATGCTGTGACAAACCCTCAGAAGAAAAAAAACAAAACAAAAAATCCCTCTTCCAGAGGGGATGGCTAGATTAAAAAAAAATGATGGATTTGAATAAAAGCAGGAGCTAGAAAGAACAGTAAATTTTAGTGTGGATATGCTGGAGCATATGAAACCCTGAGGAGTCCCTGGTTAAAACATAAATAGTGCATTGCAGCACTTGCTGTGTCACACTATTCTGCATGCTATCCTTTCTCTCTAATGTCTTCGCTTTCTGTTGCTAGCACTGCTCTTGAACAAAGTATTCAGAGTCATTTCATCACACTCAGAAAATCAAGGATGCTACATAACAATTACACTTTGAACTTCCCTACTTGGAGCAGAGGTTTCTTCCTCTTTAATATCACCCTCCCATTTTATCTTGACCCTTCCTCTTCTCTTCCCTTGTATGCACTTATACAGATACCCTGTCCTAAATTCTAAGTGTTGTCAGAGCTGCAGAGGAAGTAGTAGTTTCCTACTCAAACACTATACAGAGAAGCTGTATTTTACTGCTACATTAGTTAATAATGCATATTTTCTTCATCAGGTTTTCAGTAAGGTTTTCATAGAGATGAATGTGAGTGAGTCTGTGTCTCAGGACTTCAGCACAATCCCACCTGCCTGCAGATTCACTGCCCTATGATATTGAAAAAAACAAGCTAGAAACTTGTTTTTCATGAAGGTAGAATTTAAATTCAGCATCTTCTCTTCCTGATATTCAAGAAGGGCTGCTACTGGACATAACAGAATGTGGCTTCTCTCCCTGTTGTTGACGAAGGAACAATGGGGGTGGATACAAGGGTGTACATGTTCAAATATGTTCAGGAACAGCAGGTTGAATGAAAAAATATAGAGATAAAGAAGCAGGTACAGATGCTGGCACATTTTGTGTTGTGTTACTGGCTTTATTAATGTGCCGATGAGAGCACAGTATGTCTGTAGTACAACTAGCCCTGTGAAAGGAAAATGCTCACTGAGCAGGCTCCAATGACATACACAGTGCTTGGCTGGACACCAGAGTTCCTGGGGTGCAATTTATTAATTCTGGACTGGCATTGCCTACGGGAGGTCTATGTGGATGTGTCCAGAGATGTTTCCTCTTGAAATGAATGATTATTAGAGGAAAGATTTAGAGGCAAAATATCTTGCTTTAGACCAGCTGACAGAACTGGAAAAATAGACTAATTTTCTAGCACTCAATTCCTTCCTCAGGTTATTATCCCTGAGATGCATTGATAACAGATCAGCACACCAATAACAATTGGTTGAGGTGCACAAGCATCTGTGTTTACTGTCAGTTTGCCAGTACCTAAGAATATTGTACTACATTTTTGGGTTTGATACATTACCCTGTTAAATAACTGCTCTTGTAAATAAGATGACCATTGTTTTCAAAGGGCTGCTCTAGAAAATACACCTGTAATTTTGCATCTAGGAATTACTCATGTGAGTAAAGTGGACCCTGTACCCTGCACAGCTATATAACAAATCAGTGATTCTGTGCTCAGTTTTCAGAGGGAAATTACAGAACATGACCATGTCACCAGGAAATCCTCACTTACAAGGATTTCCCCATAAATACGTATGTCATATAATTATGTTCTTTATTTTGGCAGTGTTTTTAACATCTTTGGGCATACTGCACACATAAAGGTAACATCTTATGTTAAGATGAAAACCCATTCATCTCCGTGAATTTAAGTAAACTCTCTGATGCAACTATGAGTACTACAGCAAGGATTCAGTAAGAATGTCACTGCAGTGATGCCAACTGGAAGGCAAAATGGTTTACCATTTAATTTTATATATTTTACACTAGTTTTTTGTTATAAATTTCAAGGGAATACATATGTCTATAGGGTTTAATCCTATAGTATTTGTATATGTATGTATATTCCCCTGCAGACCTTCAATAGAATAGATGAGCTCATGGTACAAAAACAAATAAGATCTTAGCACTGATTATATTACTGCTCCTGAGCTGCATATGCTAAAGTGCTAGGCAGGAAGGTGGCCTAGTAAAAAGGTTGTGTCTTTCGCTCTGGAAGCTTCTTTTGAAGCTTCAACAAAATTACAATAAGCTTGCGAGAAAAAGCAAAGCAAAGCGACCCCCTCCCCCATCCAATCTTTTCTTTGTTCTGATTATGTGGGTGAGAAAAGGAGGAACCGAGAAGCCAGTGCAACTCTGGGAGCTTTCATCGCCCAGATTACGACTGTCATCACCAGTAAGTGGGGGGTTACCGCTAGAGCCCTTCCCGCGCCCGCCCACTCTCTTTAACAAGTAATCCACGCGTGAGGCCCCGCTGTGATCCGCTGACTCCAGGGAGGTAGAAGGGAGGGGTCGAGGCGGTGCGCGGCCGCGGTGATGCCCCTGCCTGCCCAGGATAGGCTCCGCGCAGCACCCTGCGCATCTAGGCGAGTCTTGGCCGCCCCTTCGGCGCCGCCTCCCTTCCTGGCGTAGCCCCCCCGCGGCACCTCTGGGATGCACCGCAGTTCCCTGGCTGAGTGGGGCGGGGCGGTGGGTGTGCACAGGAGCTCCGCTCTCTAGAGAGGGCTGGCGCGGAGTCCTCGCGAGGGTCGGCCGACGGGGCGGGATGCCGCTGCCTGGTAGGCGGGCTAGGAGCGTGGGTAAGGGCTGCTGGCAGCGGGGGCGCGGAGGAGCCGGGATTCTCCTTGACGTCAAGCGCAAATAAATGCCCGCGCGTTCATATCCGGGTTCCCGCGCGGCTTCCTCGCGCTCCACTCTGCCGCGCGCCGCCGAGCACTGAGCGCGGGGGCGTTTCGGGCCGCGCTGCGCCGTGTCGGGGAGGGCGTCCGCCCGCCTGCCCGCCCCGAGGTGCCCACGGCGGCAGAGCGGGCAGCGCAGCGCAATATGCCTGCCGCCGCCTGCTGCCGCCGCCGCTGGCCATGGAGATCGCGTTGGTGACTCTGGAGAACGGCGGCGCCACGGCCATCGCGGCCAGCGATGATGCCGCGGCCGGCGGCGACGGTAGAGCCCGCTCTCGCCGCCGAGGCAACCTGCTCCGCATCGCCAGCGCCGCCGCGCTGCACCTGAGCGACAGCAAGGAGGACGCCCGGCCGGCGGCGGCGGCGGACGAGGAACCGCAGCGGCTGCCGCGTGACCTGCGCATAGACAACCCCGACGGGCGGGCAGTGCGCGGGACCTCGCCGCCGCCGCCCCCTCCGCGGCCGCCGCCGCGCGCCACGCACCTCTGCACGGCCGAGATGAGTCCTCCGGAGGAAGGTGGGCACCGGCTGGGCATGGCCATGGCAGCAGACGGAGAGGAGGAGGATGTGGCCACAGCAGCAGCAAGCTGGGGTGCCATGCACCACCAGCGGGTGCTGATCAACATCTCGGGGCTGCGCTTTGAGACCCAGCTGGGCACCCTCAACCAGTTCCCCAACACGCTCCTGGGTGACCCGGATAAGCGCATGCGCTATTTTGACCCACTCCGTAATGAGTACTTCTTTGATCGGAACCGGCCCAGCTTTGATGGGATCCTCTATTTCTACCAGTCTGGGGGCAAGCTCCGCAGGCCTGTCAATGTCTCCATCGATGTCTTTGCTGACGAGATCCGCTTCTACCAGCTGGGTGAGGAGGCTATGGAGCGGTTCCGGGAGGATGAGGGCTTCATCAAAGAAGAGGAGAAGCCCCTGCCCTGCAATGAGTTCCAGCGCCAGGTCTGGCTCATCTTTGAGTACCCTGAGAGCTCCAGCTCAGCCCGGGCCATTGCCATCGTCTCTGTGCTGGTGATCCTCATCTCCATCATCACCTTCTGTCTGGAGACTCTGCCTGAATTCAGAGATGAGAGGGAGATGTCCATGCCCCTGCCCCCACAAAACGAAGTCTTGAATGGCACAGTTGGGGATTCCCCACCCATTCAGCCACCCAGCAGCCTCTCCGACCCCTTTTTCATTATTGAGACCACCTGTGTGATCTGGTTTACCTTTGAACTCCTAGTCCGCTTTTTTGCCTGCCCCAGCAAGCCTGAGTTCTCCCGCAACATCATGAACGTCATTGATATTGTGGCCATCATCCCCTACTTCATCACCATGGGCACTGAGCTGGCCCATGAGCAGCAACAGCCTGGGACTAGCAGTAGCAACGGAGGTGGGGGCCAGCAGCAAGCCATGTCTTTGGCCATCCTCAGAGTCATCCGGCTGGTGAGGGTCTTCAGGATCTTCAAGCTTTCCAGGCACTCTAAGGGGCTACAGATCTTGGGACAGACTTTGAAAGCCAGCATGAGAGAGCTGGGCCTCCTCATTTTCTTCCTCTTCATTGGAGTGATACTTTTCTCCAGCGCTGTATACTTTGCTGAGGCCGATGACCCTGAGTCTCATTTCTCCAGCATCCCTGATGCTTTTTGGTGGGCAGTAGTGACCATGACCACTGTGGGCTATGGGGACATGCGGCCTGTCACTGTGGGAGGCAAGATCGTAGGTTCCTTGTGTGCCATAGCTGGTGTGCTCACCATCGCTCTGCCTGTCCCTGTCATTGTATCCAACTTCAACTACTTCTACCACCGTGAGACTGATCATGAAGAGCAAGCTATTCTCAAGGATGAACATAGCAATGCTCAGGGTAGCACAGCTGGGGGAGATGCAAAAAGAAGATGCAGTAAAAACTCTCTGAACAAATCTGTTGTGCACTTGGAAAACAGTGAGGGGTTCAACAATGGTACTAGTTCTTTAGAGAAAACCAATATCAAAGCTAAAAGTAATGTAGATCTCAGAAAATCTCTCTATGCACTCTGTCTGGACACCAATAAGGAAACAGACCTGTAAGGAAAGGAGTTTGAGTTCAGAGATGCAGAACGATTTGCTAGTGTTGAAAGCTTACTACTAATGTTATTCTTCTGGTAACATTTAGTATTTTAAATCAGGCTATATTTTATAAATTCATCACTACTCTGAGCATACTGCCAGGAATGCATGTTTTTTTAAGTTCTTTGAGACACTTGTTTTTAAAATAGACTAAGAATAATCTACACTGCGTGATGCAGGAGCAGGTAAATTATGACAGTGCAAAACCTAATTTGTAGACACTTATTTTAGCAAATGTTGGTTGATTTTAAATGGATCATTTATAACTAATTTAGTTGCTCCAAGTTTAGTGCTTAAGAGTTGGGGGATGTGTGTGTGGAAAGTGAATGGACTTAAGGGGGGTGGAGGTTGAAGTTTTTTGTACTGTAGTTTCAAACTGAAATTATTCCAATATATTTTCTATTTGTATAAGTGTATTTATGGGTGAAAGGGAATTTCTTATTCCTGTGAAATAGGGCGTCATTAAAGCACTAGGAACATTAGCTGGTCAGCACTTTCAGAGTTTTCTGCTTGTAATCAGTATTGATCCAGTTATCTAGTATGTGAAGTGATTTTGGTGCTTTTCACCCTGTTAGTTTCTTGTGAGCCTTAAATTATTAAATATTGTGGATATACTTCTTTTTAAGAATGTTATTATCTTTCTGTTTCAGAATTTCTAAATAATTCAATCCTGTGATTTCTTTCTGAGAGAAGAAGTATGTGCAGCTTTTTAATTTTTTTTTTTTCAGTTTTACAGTTTTATAGCTTCAGTAAGTTTTTGAGATGGAAAGAAAAAGGTTATTGGATACTGTTACCAGTTTTGATCCAAGTGCACAACAGATAAAAAGATATCATGAGTGGATAGCTATAACATGAAAGCTAATTATGAGTGCGGTATCTGCAAAACTTTTTTTGTTGTACACTTCAGATTGCTTTGGCACGTGTATCTCTCACCTTTATGTATCCATGCCATTTGTGTACATGGTTCACTGTTTTTAATTATCGTAGACTGGGAACGGATGGCACTTCAAGAGTCTAACATGGCATGCCGTGGCTTATATCTTGTACTGAGATGGAAAACATCACCTTTCACCATAATACATCCATGTTTTCTTTTATTTCCAAACAAAACCTTTTCAGCGCTTTGGATTTTACAGTTAAAATATTGCTGAAAGAAAAATGACAAATCCTCTTCATCATGACAACACAGCACTGTACAGCTTCCATGTCAAGACTGATGCACAGATGCTTCTTTGCTTTAAATGAAAAAGCTATGTTACCTTTTTTTTTGGGGGGGGGAGGAGCGAAGGACATCTTTCTCTCTTTTTTCCCTCAAATTCACGTTGCATTGCTGAAAGATGTTTCCTGCCTTTACTGAGTATAGTGGCACAGCAAGACTAACAGAAAGAGAAGTCTTGATTGTCAACACTCAAGGTTTGTTTTTATCTAATTTTCTAATATACTTAAGTAAATATTATGCCAGGATTATAATTTACGCAAAATATGAGATGAGATGTAGACAAGACGTGAGATATATATGCACTGTGGTAAATTTAAATCAGCCTTGCAAAACGCTCCTGTAACGTTCTCTATTCCAGACACAAATCCTGCTTACCTGTCCTTTACCATGACTTTCAGTAATAATAATGGAAAAATAAATGACATTTTCCCTTCCTATTCGGTAAAACATTAGCCATTGCAAGTTCTGGGCAAGCAGAATTTTTCATACTTCATACAGTCACACAGAGCTCAGTCCAAAGCTGAGGTGAAGAGGCTGAATCTAACAACAGAGTGCAGGATTCATCGTATTAATTTTAGAAGTCGGTTTCTTGGTTAGTTTGTTTATTTAGGTGGGGAATGATTTTGTAATATGCTGAAAAACTATCTGCAACAGGACTAAGGTGCCAGTCTTGCTGCATTGTAGACATAGACAGGTCTGCTGTTTGCTTTAGGGGGAATGCCTCAGGTTGAAGTGCAGAATTAGCTGAAAATTAGCTAGAATTTGGTGAGGATTAATCTGAAATGAAGCAAAGAAGTGGTACAATGTGCCAGTGGTAGATTTAAAAATCTAGATCAATAGATCTAGATCTTCTATTTATTTATTTATTTATTTATAGTCAGGCAATTCAGTTTGATTGACTTGAGCTGATTAAATTCATCTAACAGCTGATTCAGTCCCAAATGATTTAGTGAGGCATGCAGGATCAAACTTTGGCTGTGTGTTTGTTTAACTGTTCCCTCTCCCCCTTCCTGACCACTGGTCCCTCATTGCACTCCCAGTTTTGTGGAGTACTGAAGTAGACTGTCAGCACTTCAGAGCAGGAACCATAACAGTGGAAACCTGTACATGACCATGGCTTTGGGATATTAATGCAATAAAAAATGGTATGTAATAGTAATTATTGCAACCAGTGGAGTAACATTGGTGTATAAGGTAGGGGAGAGCAGATGAGGCCTATGAGAGTGGGTGGAGCTGATCTTAAAAGCTCATTGGGGATGGAGAGGGAAGCTCCCGTCTCTCTCCTTCCTTTTTGGTCCTCTTCCTCCCACTGTGTGTCCTTCTGTTGCTTACTCTGGACTGCTTCTGTCCTTGTGCAAGTACACATGCAGATACTGTCTTCTCTTTCAGTAGCTGCTTAAGCTCACTAATCTGGCAGAAAACATAAACCACCACCAACAAAAAACAGAGAGTTTCCTGTCATATTAGTGGGTTGAATAATTGTCTCTCAGAAAGCAAGTGAGTGCCAGAGCCAGTGCAAGGAAGAAGGGAAGGGGAAAGGTCTGTGGTACATGGAGGTGAGCAAGCAGGGGAGACAGGAAATCTGCTTTTACTGGCAGTGTACTGTTAAATTGTCATAGCTACTTGTTGAACCCTAGTCTGTATTTGCAGAGATACCGCAGCACTAGGTCTTGAAAGATGCTGGAGGCCCTTAACCTCTCGCTAGAACCAATTGATAAAATTCAGCTCTGCGTTCCAGTACTTGTGCTGTGCTGGTACTGGAAGGAGGGTTTGTCCCAATAGGAGGAGTGGGATCTCTGCACAGTCAAGGTAAAGCTCTGTGAGAGCAAAATATCTGCCCAGGGTTGTATTCAAGCTTGTCAAATCATGCCTCAGCCTTCCATTTGAACATGCTGTGTTTTTTCTATAATAAGCAAAAAATCCCTTTACAGTAAAACTAATCATTCTCAAAATATTATTAACATCTTATCTTTATATGTGTTTGTCTTGGCCTTCTTAACAGTTGTCAAGTGCAGTTTGAACTTGGCTTTGACACCTTTTTTACAAGGGTGCATAATTTTATAAGGCAGTAAAGGATTTGCTTTCTAAAGAGCCAGACGTTAAGTAACAGGACCAGAAACATGGTTAGATCACAGCTCAGTAAAATGCTTAGCCTGTGCTTAGCTTCAGCACATGCTAAAATGAGGCATTATTCAGTAGGTATTTTAGATGCATTGGTGCTTGAGAGTGTTACTTAAAAATGAATTATGTGCCTTACTGAAAACTTGGACCCATCAGTTCCCATTGGACTTTGGTGGAAATAATTAGGTGTATGAAATGTTTTGTGTGTGTGTGTTCGGACCACGAGATTCTTATTCCAGACATTGCATGAGAACAGCCCTCTTGGTATGACCCGTTCCAGGCTACATAATAGGACTATCTGTGGCAGTTTGCAAAGAATTGCAACTTTGGCCTGAATAACTACACTTTTCAGCAACAAGGGCTTGCTCTTGCTTTAATTGACTTTGATGTCAACAACCTTCACTGAGTTGAGTAAGTGCCACGTACTTGTCCTGGGGTACAAACAGTGCAGAAACCCAGTAACATAGATATGCATTGTTGCCACAAAAGAAAGTAAGAGAGAAAGACAAGCAAATTGCTCTGAAAAAGTTCATGTAAATGTGAAACAAGAAGAGAGTTTAGGCTATGTATGCCAATTCTGGGCTTATTTGAAGAAGGAAATCTGTCCAAACCATTACTGATTTTATGTTAGCTGTCCTGGAATGAAAAATAACCTGAATAAAACTTCTTTAGACTATTGCAAACCACAAGATACCAGAGCTTATTGAACAGCAAATTATTGCAAACCAGGAAAACATCACATTTTTAGAACTCTGATGACTAGTGAGCTACATCACAGTAGGTTCCTTACCCATGCATGCCTGTTTTGCTTAATGGCTTGTCATTTTGAGCAGGATAATATCTACCTTCTGGCTTGAGAGTATTGAGCTGAATATTCTCTCGGGTCACCAAGTTTATTTAACACAGCCAACCCCCAAAGGGATGCTGCATTCACATTATAGTTGTCTGTCATTCTAAATGATAAAAATGGTAAGACAGTAACTACCAGTTATATAACACCATTCATCTCCAAGTACTTTATAAACAATACTACGGTAGTCTTCCATATACAAACAAGATAAGCCGAAAGACTGTAGAAAAAAGGATTGTGCCTTTTATAGAGAGACTGAGCTAGGATGAGGCACAGCCATGTGTGGCTTGGGTGAACTGGAACATCTGAAATGAAGGGCCACCAAGAGGAGGAAAGGAGGGAGGGAAGGAAGCAAAGATGTTCCCTGTACTCTCCTGCTCTCTTACCACACTCTCAGCAATGGCAGCACGGCTCTCGGCTCTCGGTGGCTCTGTGAGAATGGACTGTAAGCCAGCCTTTAAACACTGTGACTCATCTGCTGGGGGTCACTGAGCACAGAGGGACAGTAAATGCTATTTTGAGCAGCGTGAGTAAATCCCTCTTTATGTGCTCTTTTTATTGGAATTACAGCAAGAGAAAACGGCACTTTCTCTGGCTGTTCTTTGACTCCTTGTGCTGCAAACATCACTCCATCTGGCCATCCTCTCAGTGGCAGCTGTGAGGAAGGGCTGATGGCTCACGGTACATTGAGCACTGCTCTGAAGAAGCTCCCCTTCTCTATGTGTTGCCGTTTACCTCAAATTAGGTAATAGAGGGGTTATCATTGCGCTTTCTCTCCCTCTCTCACTATGTATGTATACAAATTCCACTGAAACATATCAGTGTAGGCTGTTCCGAAGCAAAACATGGAAACCGTTTAACTCTGTAACAATGTTGATTCACTGTGGTGAAGAATGAGATTTGTTTGGGTCATTCAGCAATATGTCATGACAATAATGTAATTTGATGAATATCTGCAGGCATATTGTTGCTGTACTTCAGCAATAATGAAGATAGAACTTTAAAGAGCTAATCGAGACTTGGGCAGTGCAGATTGCCCAAATGACGGGGTCAATACATTCTATGGAAGTCAGAGAATCACAGAGAAAAAAAGAACGGCTGAGGTTGGAAGGAACCTCTGGAGATCATGTAGTCCAACCCCCCTGCTCAAGCAAGGTCACCTAGAGCATGTTAGACAGGGTTGCATCCAGGCGGGCTTTGAATATCTCCAGAGAAGGAGACTCCACAACTTCTCTGGGCAACGTGTGCCAATGCTCTGTCACTCTCACAGTGAAGAAATGTCTCCTCATATTCAGGCAGAACTTCCTGTGGTTCAGTTTGTGCCTATTTTCTTTTGCCCTCTTACATGGCACTACTGAAAAGAGTTTGTCCCCACTCCCAATGACACCCTCCTTTGAGATATTTATACACTGATAAGATCCCCTCTCAGTCTTCTCTTCTCCAGGCTAAACAGGCCCAGCTCTCGCAGTTGTTCCTCATAAGGGAGATGCTCCAGCCCCTTGATCATCTTTGTAGCCCTACACTAGACTCTCTCCAGTAGCTCCATGTCTCTCTTGTCCTGGGGAGCCCAGAACTGGATACAGTACTTGAGATGAGGCCTCACCAGGGCTGAGTAGAGGGACAGGATCACCTCCCTCAACCTGCTGGCAACACCCAAGGATACCACTGGCCTTCCTGGACACAAGAGCACATTGCTGGCTCATGTTCAACTTGTCATCCACCAGCACTCCCAGGTCCTTCTGCACCACCGAGTTGCTTTCTAGCAGGTCATTCCCCAGTCTGTACTGGTGCATGGAGTTATTTCCACCCCTAGGTCCAGGACTCTGCACTTGTCCTTGTTGAACTTCATGAGGTTCCCCTCCACCCAATTCTCCAGCCTCTCCGGGTCTCTCTGAATGGCAGTGCAGTGCACTGATGTATCAGACACTCCTCCCAGCTCAGTATTGTCAGCAAATTTGCTGAGGAGGCACCCTGTCCCTTCATCCAGGTCACAGGTGAAGAAACTGAACAAGACTGGAGCCAGTACTGACCCCTGGAGGACACTGCTGGTTACAGGCCTCCACCTAGAATTTGCACCACTGATGACAGTCCTTTGAGCTCTGCCGTTCAGCCAGTTCTCAATCCACTTCACAGTACACTCATCCAGCCCGCACTTCCTGAGCTTGCCTAGGAGAATGTCATGGGAGGCAGTGTCAAAAGCCTTGCTGAAGTCAAGGTACACAATGTCCACTGCTTTTCCCTCATCTACCCAGCCAGTGATGCTATCACAGAAGGCTATCAGATTGGTTAAGCAGGATTTCCCCTTGGTGAATCCATGTTGACTACTCCTGATCACATTCTTTTGCTTGGAGATGACATCTGGGATGAGCTGTTCCATCACCTATCCAGAGGTGGAGGGGAGGCTAACTGGCCTACAGTTGCATGGGTCCTCCTTCTTGCCCTTTTTGAAGGCTGGAGTGACACTGGCTTTCTTCCAGCCCTCAGGCACCTCTCCTGTTCTCCAGGACCTTTCCAAGGTGACGGAGAGCAGCCTAGCAACAACATCCACCAGCTACCTCAGTACCAGTGGGTGCATCCCATCTGGGCCCATGGGTTTGTGGATGTCAGGCTTGCCCAGAAGATCTCAAATGCTATCCTCCTCAACCAAAGGAAAGTCTTCCTTTCTCCAGACCCTCTTGTCTCCAGGCTCTGGGATTCTGGAGGGCTGCCCTTAGCACTAAAGAGAGAAGCAAAGAAGGCATTCAGTAATTCTGCCTTCTCTGTATCCTTGACACAAGGGCACCCACCCCATTCAGCTGTGGGCCCACATTTCCCCTAGTCTTCTTCTTGCCACCGATGTATTTGAAGAAGCCCTTCTTGTTGTCCTTGACATCCCTTCCCAAAATTAATTCCAAATGGGCCTTGAGCTTCCTCATCACATCCCTGCATACTCTGACAACATTACTATAATCCTCCCAAGCGGCCTGTCCCCTCTTCCACATTCTATGTACTTTTCTCTTCTGTTTGAGTTTTGCCAGGATCTCCTTGCTCATCCATGCAGGTCTCCTGCCTCCTTTGCTCTACTTCTCACTCATAGGAATGCACTACTGTTGAGTTTGGAGGAAGCGATGCTTGAATATTAAGCAGCTCTCCTGGACCCCTCTTCCCTCTATGGCCTTAACTCATGGGATTTCTCCAAGCAGAGAAATCCTGCAAAGAATCCCTGAAGAGGCCAAAGTCCTCTCTCTTGAAGTCCAGAGTTGTAATCCTTCTTACTGCCTTTCTTCCTCCATGCAGGATCCTGAACTTCACTATCTCACGGTCACTGCAGCCAAGGCTGCCCCCAACCTTCATGTCTCCAACCAGTCCTTCTTTTTTGGTTAGGGCAAGGTCCAGCAGGACACTTCCTTGTAAGGTCCTAAAAAGGATTTCATAATCATATGAAATAAAAAGCTTTTTGGTAACTGGAGTAGGCAAAAAATAATGCTAGGAATGATATGGCTAAAGAATTAATTAATCAGAAATTGCAAAGATAAATATTTATTTAAAGAAAAAAAAGCATTCATACACAATTAGCTTTTATATTGCAGTGCTTTCTTATTTTGTAATTTAGTAATTTAGTGTCCTTATCTGGTATTTTTTGATTCCTAGATATTTGTATTATATTTTACTGGGGCTGGAAAAAAAAAGGAGGGGGGGCTAAAGCAGAGACAGGCCCTCAGCTGTTATTAACTAGTGACTTGAAGATGGTTTTTTCACCTGGAAGCCTTTTCCCCCCCCTCAGTAATACCAGTTGGTCTAATAAAAACTATTCTCTCTTTATAAATATTGCAAGTAAGCATATTTGCATAATTATCATAGCTCCTTTGAACTACCCTATAGATCCAAGCTAGTAATTCAGCTCCAGATTCTCAGCACAGTATCAGCACTGCCTAACTTTGTGCGTTCCCCACTGTTGGAAATGCGTGGGTCTTGATTCTGTGTTCGTACCAGCTTGTGTGCTGCTTTCCTCTCTGAATTTACAGCTCAGCTGGCCTCTATAAGGCAGTTATCTGCCTTACAGTCTTACTGACAGTGTATCAAATCTGACTCAACAAAGATTTTGCAATTTTGCACTCTAAAACACATTCCCAGGTCACAATGAAAATAGCTAGCTAGTCTACCTTTGAGTGCAAAGGTAGCTTTGCCTCCCCAGTTTTGGGGTTTTCTTTAACAACTTTGTGCTAAGGACTTGAATTCTGTTCTCATTCATGCCTGGGTAAACTCAAAGCGATAGCATTTAGATTCACTGGCTGTGATCTTGTTTCTATTGTTTTGAAAGAGACACAACATCCTTTATTTACAGCTGATTTCTCCTACTTTGACTTGCTGTAACATGAAAATGATTAACCTTTCCAACAGAACAATGTTACTTTGAATTTTCAGCAGTGTTAAGTTACCTGATTTCCAGATATGACCTGGTCAAATAGTAAAATTAATAACTTTCCTAGCTGGCAACAAAATTTTTCCATTATTTCCCCAAAATGTTGCATAACTATATGATTACTGCACAATGAATTATCCATACAGAATTCCAAATTTACCAAATATAGTCTGCAAATTCTCTTCTATATTAGTAATCCACTCATGTTCCCTGTCACAAGGAAAATGTTTCCAGAGAAATCAGTGTGGATAGTAACATTTTTCTGAAATGTGAGAGAGCAAAGTGAAATATGTATCTCACCTCTGTGTTTCTGCTACTGCCTGCCATGGAGAATGTCATTTGCTGTCTTGCAGGAAGCAGCTTTTAAGCAGCCAGAGGTAGCTGTAGTTTTTCATGCTGTGTGATGTTTTCACCTCCTAGGGTTTGTCACCTGCTGCAGTCCTTCTCATATGAGCAAAGATTTAAACTTGGGGTTTCCCAGTTTTAACAAATACTGTCTGAGAAAGCAAAGACATAAGATGAAGATGTTACTTCTGCGAACAGGAGTGATTTGTAATTTTGCCTTCTGTTGATCCTGCACTTTTCCAACTGTGATTATTCTGCTCTTGGGTTACTCTGGCTCTTGGATTATACCTCACTGCTCACTTCCTCCCTTCACTTTTATCCCACAGGACATTTGATAGTGGTGATAGTCATTAGTACAAAGCAGTAAGTGATGGGGTCATCCTGCTACAGATGTGATTAGTGCTAGGAATTCCTCAGCTCCCTCCCTTCAGTTTTGGATAGATATGTTGTTGTAGTTGGTAATATTTAAAGTAGATATATTTAAATAAATATACCTAAATTTATTTAAATAAGTTTAAAGTAGTTATATATAAATAGATAATAGCTAGATTATAGTAGGAAATGCATAGCAGGGTTATTTAAAGACAAGCAAGATAAATATTAAAATGAATGTTATTATTGTTATCTTATTATTATACAATTAAACCTTGGAATATTTTAATTAGGGACTATAATACTTAGTGTGCTGGGAAATTCCAGCAAATTGTGTGCAAAAGGTAGCAAAGGCATTTCTATCAGTGTTTTGCGCGCTGGAACTGAGAACTGCGTCGATTCTTCAGTTGCTCTGTCCTAAGACTATAATTTAAGAGCCAAACACATCTTAGAAGTAAGTGAACACAACTTAGACCCAGTAAGAGGCTGGGGTCTTTCTTGGGATTTCCCTTGGAAAGAAATGTTTTAAATATGTTATTGCAGTGCACATGGGCAGTGCAATATATGCTTAAAATAATTCAGGAACACATCTTCTCTGTTCACTATGTAACTATGGATTAATCTTACTGAAGTCATGAATCTTGCTCAGATAAACTTGAGGATTACAGTCATATTCTCTGATTTCATTTGAGTTTTGATAAACCTAATTAGGTATGAATCTCTTACAGTGATAGCATTTGGAGGGTATGTGCTGAGGGGAAAAGAGAATGTGGAAATAAAATGCTGAATATTAATCAAACTCAGCTTGCAAGATGGCAGGGTATGTCTTGTATGTCTACACTTGTTTCTCAGGCAAAGCAGGTGATTCTGGGAAGGTGTGTGAAGGGTCAAATTTGGAAGAGAAACTAAGTCGAGGCTGATGACTGGAACAAAATGCTCAAACCAAAATGCTTCCTTCCCTAGGAAACTGTCCCATAGCCAGATGTAGTCTTGTTTAGCTGTCTGATTTTAATTCCAGGACTGCAAAGTAAGTATGGCTCTTAAGACCCTGGTTAGAATGTTTTTGTGGTCTATTCTTTGGTAATGAACTTAAATATATAGGAATCATGCCTGAATAAAAATCTCACATACTATCCACTCCTCATCCCTGAAACCCATACCATTCTCTTGTCTGACTTTTCTACTTGAATTATTGGGGGTGTAAAATCACATTGTAAAATTTTCTCATGATATTTGTGTAATATTTAGAAGCAGGAGCCAATGAAACATACTTTGAATTAGTTTTCATTTTTAGATGGATTCTTTTCCCCCATCCCAGGCTAACTACTGTACATCTGATGTCAGGCTTCCAAGATGAGAATGGTTAGACTGGTGTTGACATTTTTAGAAATATGTGCAAATGGAAAATTATCCTAGGAGTCCTGTCAATGGTTGATTCTGAGAAGTGTTAGAATCTCTGTTGAATAGGAAACATGAGCCAGGTACATTTACTGAAAAGAAGCCATACTCACAAAGTTTGTCCACTCAGGTGTGTGTAATGCATGCCTTCTCAATTTAAGAAAAGGGCAGGAGGGATTTCCAGCAGGTTCTGACTCAATTAGGATGCATTCAATTCCCCTTTCTGAACAGATGATAAGCAGCCAAGTATGTATCTCTTTCCCAGAGGAAGGAACAGCTACAGCAATAGGTCCTGGCAAAAAGAGGATTTTCCAAGGTTTAACTGATAGAGCAGCAAAAAAAGTTGTTCAGACAAATCTCTTGCTGTGATTCATGTCTGTTCTTTCCCATTTGATGCTAATGTGACAGGGATGAAAGGGCACAGAGCTAAGCTGATATGCCGAGAATCAAGGCTGTAGCTTTCCATTTTGGTGGGAGATGGTAAAGTTCAGAGGAAGTGTGCAGCTGATTAATAATGCTAGGAATGTCAACAACTTTTATAGGCTTTGCAGTGAGCTCATTTTAACTGCCTCATCAGAGCAAATGTCTTGTTAGCAGATGGTCACATTTCACGCCGTGCAAGACAAATGCTGTCCCCAGAGATTAACATTGCACTGTATCTCCTTTACTTCAGCATTGCAGAGAAGCAGTCCATCCAAAGTGAAGAGGGTCACACATGGGTTAAACTACTGCTGGACATGCTGTAAAGGAGCGCTATCAATGCTATTGAAAAG
Source organism: Rhea pennata (assembly GCF_028389875.1). NCBI lineage: Eukaryota > Metazoa > Chordata > Aves > Rheiformes > Rheidae > Rhea > Rhea pennata. Next base: position 82,739,373 of record NC_084663.1, on the reverse strand, counting down.
AATTGACTACAGTTGGCTCCCACTTAGTTGTTGGCTCTGTGGAGTTTGGATTTCAGTGGGAGCCTGGAGCCAAGAGCTGGTGGGAAGGCAAAGGAGTACTCAAAAGTAGGGCCTTGCTGCTGCAGCTAGGCTCTGTGCTCAGCCTAAGCTGCTGACTGGCAGTGTCTTGCTGCATCCAGAGCACTTTTCTTCAGCATCACCTCTCTTCTGCGTACCATATGCTTGCATGCGGATAAGCCTGCATGGCCAGGGTTGTGCCTGATGCCGCACACTGGCCTGCATGCTGCAGAATGCGTGGTCTGGCCTTGACAAAGTGCTCCGAGCAGGCTCATATTGTGGATAACCCCCACACTGTGAAACAGTGGCTTAACTGTGGCCCTAGGAGGAAGCCTAGATGCTGCTATTTGGGCATATCATTTGGTGGTGTGGTTGTTCTGTAACTGCTGTGCAGGGCACCACAGAAATAGATTATGTCAGATTTGTGCAAAACAGATTGTTGAACTGGACTGGACTCTCTGATTCTTTCTGTAGAAGGATTTGGTGGTTTCCTAGGGAAACAAAATTGAGTTTTGTTTTGTTTTTTTAAGTCATTCTATTTTGTTCATCAATAACTGTTGAACTTGTCCAATTTCAACCAAATTTGGAAAAAGGATACCAAGCCTGAGAAAACTGTGTTCTCACAACTTTTGTAAAGGTAGCATTTGCACAGAGGAAAAAAAGACCTAAATTAATACCCCTCTTCTTATATACAAATTATGACATTATTTCCCCTAAACTCTAGTCTACCAATTCAGGAAAGATATTATGAATGAAATACATTATGAACCAGGTTATATTCACAGACTTCCTGTCTGAAGTGTAGCAAATACCGATTAAATGGGATTTACAGAATAACAGAGAGAAGCAGACTTGTTTTTAAATACATGCCAGTTAATGGCTTGCATAGATATATATGCAGAGAGAGTTCCTTCTAGCGGTACTTTCTGAACATTTTTCAGGCTTCCTCCTTGCTCCAACATTTATTGTAACTGAGAGACAGAGAGAGAGAGAGAGACTTCCATTAACTTCAGTGAGTCTGGAGTCAGATTCATAGAGGTCCATCTTGTGCCATCTTGATATTTTACAACTTAAGGAAGCAAAGTGAAGGCTTGTGTTCTTTGCTGCTGTACTGAAGTAGAGAGATTGGAGGGGTTGGTGGAATGGAGGGGAGAATTTATAAGAAGACTGACTCTTTACTATTAAAGAGAAAGGATTTAAGTAGATTGACTTGCATGCCCCTTAGCAGCACAGGACAGCAGCAGTGTCACCTGCAGACCCTTTATTTCCTGGAACTGTGTAATTGCTCACTCTATTTGTTTTTTTTTTTTTTTTTTTTTTTGTTGTTTTTTTAAGCACAAAATATCCCACAGAGAGTTGTTTGATTCCTCCTTACTTGCCTATCAACTATCCATATTTGTAATGCCCACTGGTGGCATTTGCTATAGTATCTTCTGACCTATTTAGAGTATGAAGAGAGAGAAAAGTTGAGCAGACTACTGTGCTGTATTTAAGACTGATCCTAAAAAGTACAAGTGAGCCCTAAATTCCTTGTCCAGGATCACACAGTGCCTAGATGTGGAACAAAGGGTACGTTTCCTGATTGTGAAGCTAATAGCTTAATTCTAAGGATCATGTGGTCACACTTTTTTCCCTTTTGTTTTACATCCTTTGAGTACTGGTTCTCTCATCCTCTCCTTATGGTGAGAGGTGTAAACAGTGGATAATCTGAGATTTTTAAAAAGGAAATAAAGGTACACATGTGTTAGCAATATGTGATGTCTAAGAAGGCAGGTCAGAAAGTGTGTCTTACAGTTTGTTCTTTATCCTCCAACCTTTGGCCCAATCTAAAAGTGTTATTTCCTTTTCTTTTATGGTATGAGGTCTGATTCAATTGAAGACTCTTGGAGCTGTGCCACCAGCTGCACAGGGATCAGAATTGATCTCAGCATCCTGTTTTATCGAGAGCATAGTTCAAGGGGAGGATACTGACAATCTGTTTAATATTGTCCCATTAGAATTAGAATATCTGTCTATAACTTAATACTGATTCCAATTACCATCAGCTAATTTCTTAGGCAAGCCTGTTACAGTCTTCAATATCACTACTGGGTTTCAAAGTTGTGTTTACTGAATTATTCTTTTGATAAAATCCCTTAATAAGGAAGTCTGCTCTCCAGCTGGTGCTGATATTACTTAAATTACAGAGAGACTGGCCACTAGTTTGTTAAGGTACTGAATAAGAATAAAAGTTGCATAAATTTGTTAATAGTGATAAGTCCAAAATATACTTACAGATTCTTGAGAAAGTAAACTATGAACCTTTCATCTGAAGAGAGGAGCTCTTTGTAAGCTCTCATGTACTTCACACTTTTCTGGTGCCGCAATATCAAGTAGTGGTGCTTTATTTTTATGGATTCCTCTCCTGGTAACTCTTGTTCCAAATATAGTGCTATAATGCTTGTCATAAAACTGGTTACACTCTATATATGCTGCTGAATTCTTTAAGGAATTTAGAGATTCAATTCTATCCTTAAGATTCCATCAGTTACTTTAAGTGCTTTCCAGTGATGCGCTGAGCAAGTGCTTTCTGTGTTGCTTTCTGTGCTTGACAACATTTATATCCAGTGGTGGCCATCTGTTTACCATGAAGCTGCAGTTATAGGGAATACAGTGCACAGGTGTCAGATTTGATCAAGGTTATCCAGAAATAAATAGTCATTGCATGTAGTTTAGGATTTAGTTTACCTTCTAGGTCAGAACTCCTTCTCCTGAATCACTAAAATAAAATCATACCATTTTTTTTTCTAGAATCTCTACTAAAAATCATGTTTAAAATAAGTAAGAGAAATCTGCTAGCAGATTAGGATGATGTTTGTGAGGTATAGGCCTAAAATGGATGCATTCATAAAAGGAAAGTTATTTTCATGGCTTTATGGTTTAATAGTGCCAAAAGACATTTTATTAGGTAAGGATATAAATATCCAAGCTGGAAGTCTGTAATGATACCACCAGTCACAGAATCAGAGCTTCAGCAAACTCCTCACTGAAAGAGCAAGAAGAGGAAGGGCGTACAGAAGGTTGGTCTGAGCCTCCCGAGGAATAAGAAATGAATGATCCCTCCAGGAGGCGGTCAGTAGCGAGAAAATGCTGTGGGCTGTTCTATTTGACAGCCATTTGACTGAAGTCCTTTATGATCCATCAACTCTAAAGTTCATTGGGTATACTGTATTTCCCACACCATTTCTGGTTGGCTTCCTGCCTAAGCTTCAACCACTCAATTTTTTGATGTGAAGTAAAAGAAGAGAATCAGTGTGAGAAACTCAGGTTCAAGTCTCTCGTCAGAATACTGCCAACTTGGGGTTTGAACTGGCTTTTTAACATCCCAAGCAGATATCTGCTAAAAGAGTGGGTTTATACTTTTGGTGCTCTCCTTTTCATAAGCAATCCCACCCAATGCTTGATGCATAACACAATAGAGTATATAGGTCAGACTTTATTCATCCACCTGACTGATGCATCTGGCAATATGACAAGCCATATAAATCCTCCCTTTAAGCTTCTCTTTTGTCATCTTCTACTATATGTTTGATGGTGTTCACAGTTGTGCTGTGAAGTCACACTGAGTGAGACAATTCTTTTTGTTGTTTCAATTAGCAACATATTTAGACTGACTAGGAACAATTGCACAGTTACTGACCAAGATATGTGATCTTTCAGCCTGAAGTGTCATTGGGGGAATTCTTTCAACCACATAGATACAAGTAGGTATCACAAAGAGATATCATAGGACCAGTCTGTTTAAGCTTGTGGGAATTGCAAGGTATTGTCTACTAGAAGAGCTAATGATGGGCTCTGTGGGCCACTGTGCCCTTCTGACTGAGAAAAGCTTTTCCAACGAACATTGAATTGAAACAGTTTCCATGAAAAATGTTTCTTCTGAGGACCTAACATCATCCAAAGAAGATGATTAACTGAGAAGTCCCTGTCCTTGCTCTATTCCACATAACAGCTGACTACAAATGAGCTCATTGAACAGTGTCTCTGCATCCTTGTTTTCTGTGTTTGCTTCCTCACCTGGAAGAGGTAAGGGAGAGGAAGCGCAGAAACCCAGTACCAAAATGATGTAAATAGAGAGGTCTTCTTTGTAAGTAGTTCTCCAGTTGTTCTGAGCAATTGCTTTCCTGGCCTTTTATGCCTCTCAGATCATAAGACAAGACTGGAAAGCAAGATATTGTCAGAGTCTTGTTTAATTAATAATCAGCTTAGAACATCTCCAGACAAATAAAAATTCAGGACAAGAGACTGCAGCTCAGGACAAATATTACTCTAAAGGACTGCTGATATGGATTTGACAAGCAAAGACTTTGTTGTGTCAGTAATACCAAGGAGCCTGGGATACTGTCTATTGAACAGTAAAGCTTACATCTGCTCACAGCAGGACACTGTTGCTTTATCAAGCTTTTCTCTGGCTGCTCCAATTCCCCTTAGCTTTTGTTGATGTTGTTTATTTGGTTGGGGGATTTTTTTTTGTTTGTTTGTTTTCTTGTTTAAATCCTCCAAACTGCAACAGCATTTGTTGTCCTGAGGTACTGATTCCAGTGGAAGAGATGCTGTTGGAAGCTTCTACTGCAATTTACTTAAGTTTCATTTCAGGTCACTAGTCATATCCTACTCCGGCTCTTGCTATGGGTGTCCTGCAGCTAGAGGAATTGTCTGAGAGAAATGGTGTTAACTGGTGTGCTGAAGTCACATTTCTAGATTGAGGGTGGACTGAAGGAAGCTTCTGCTCTTTGTGTTCAGTGAAGACCTAACATTAAAATGTGGTGAGAATGTACAAGCCTTCAGTCTTCCTTCTCTCTCAGGCGTATCTACTTCCCTCCAGGTAGCCAGTCACATTGCAAATGGACAATAGGAGAGAGCAGAGGATGTGATGGGTGACTTGAATCGGCATCTGAATGCTTAACAGCAGTGTCTTTGCTGCCTTAGACTACTTCACCAACAAAGGACTCATTGATTGCTCCCTGGCTCACCATCAGAAATCTACATGAAGAACTTGAGTGGAGGTGGCAGGATGTTTTCCCCGAGGCTAATTTGGAGAACAAAACAGATGTAGGAATACAACATGTTATTTCTTCTCCATTATCACATGTTTTGAGAGAATTTGAGAAAATGGAAAAGTGGGAAGCCAGGCAATATAAAAGGATGAGATGAAAAGCTAGTGGAGATGCTCTGGTGAAGTTCTTTTTGAAGCTGGAATAACACACTGGAGCACAAATGCTCTCTGCGCTCACCTTACTCCAGAAGCAAGCCACTCCTACCATTTCAGTAGAATTACTTCAGCTAAGTAACCAAAAAAGCCCTCAGAGAGCTCACTGTTCCAGTAAGGAAATGGGAGTGTTACTCTGAGTGGAATCCTCAGCCCTGAGTTTGAATTTTAATTTTTTCCAAATGCCTTTCCCACCAGATTATGGATATTCTGTGAGAAAGGGATCTTCTCCTTCTAGTGAAGAATTTCATATTTTAAAATCACAGGGCCAAAAAAGAAGAGTCCTTCTAGCCTTGGAGTTGTCACTGAAAACTGGAAAATAAAACTCCTTAAGACCAATGTAATATTAAGAAGCAGGCATTCTGCTGCTTTTAATAGGCCCCAGGAACGTAGGGGATCCCTCCACCAGTACACCCCCCGAAATCATGATTCATTGAGCTTATATTTGATACCCTCCATTAATATTCATTAAAACTAATTTGGATATTCATGATTTTCCAGGAATTTACTTATTTTTCTACATATGATTACGCGTGAGCATTAAGTCCGTAAAAGGTCAGTTTTTGAAGTTGTAGGAGTCCCTAGTGGCAAGTAGATGTCATACCAGGAGTACCAGGCTGACCCTTGGTTATACTTTCTTCCCCAGAACTTCCATATAAGTCTTGACTCTTCTCCTTCTTTCTTGTACCTCTTGGTGATACGGTTCAGGTCAAACCAGTCCGTTTAGCTTCACTCTTGCAGTCAGTCCTCTTGTCGCTGTCTCCATGATTATAGTCTAGTTGAGTCTAGATGAGGGGCCTCAAGGCCTAGGTGTTTTTCACAGGTGCCACTTCAAGGCCTAGCTGTTCTTTTACAATTTTAGCTATCTACAACAGTCAGTGGTTATTTCCTGGTAAGAATCTTTTTGTAAGGATGGTATGTTGTTCAATTGGTGATTCAAATGAGGCTAAGGTACTTCCACTAGTACAGGGAATATTCATTGTTCATACAAAGTGTGAATCCTCTGATTCTGACTGCTTACGAAATGCCTTTGATTGTAGATAACTTTTTTTGGTAACATCCTCAGGAAGCTGGAGGTGAAAGTTTAAATACAGGCAAAGGAGGGAACTGGGAATCTTGCAGAAGAGTTCAAGCACTCAGCTCGGTGATAAAAGAGAGTAACTATTTCCTCTGACCATCCTAATTTCCTGAATGTGGTAGAGCTTAGCTAAGTCTTAACTAATGAACACCCTGTCACTTCTGCGGTTAAACAGAGGCCAGAATCTGGGCTCTTGAGAAACCAAGTCTCCTAAGAAGTATGAATGCAAGGTTATATAGCAGCAGACTGGCTTGATATTATGATTTATGCTTTGGATTATGGTGCCTACACATGCAATTAGTAGGGATTTTTTTTTTATGACCTGATCCTTCCTTCTCACATCATGTAACTGTATTTTGGCCTCATAAAGTATAGATCCTCAATGGTCTGTCTAGTGTGGCATTCAAGATCATATTCTGAGATGATACAGTTAATGAAGAAATGTATAAAGGAACATTTTACTTTTAGCTCAACTAATTTTCTCATACTGAATTTCACTAGTATATCTTTCAGGAGGCCCTTATCACCTCACGAGAGGAGGCCCGTATCACCTCACGAGAGAAGCCCTGTAAGCTTTCTAAAGGCTTGTATGATGTCAGCTATCCATATGACTACCTGTAAATTGAACATTTCTACCATCTTTCTATCCAGGGACATCACCAATGCAGAACAAACAGCAACCCACACAAATACTGAAGACAGATTGCTAAAGACACTGCAACAGTCAGAACAGTTGTGGGACAAAGCAGTAAGTGATGTTGTCTGTCTTTATATATTAGAGTGACCTGGAGCTCGTGAAGCTGTGCTGTTCTTCAGACTCTTTTGTAGTGCACTAATGAGCCACAAAACAGGGATAGAAATTCCAGTATGAGGAGGGTGTGAGTCATGGAATGGTGACTGAAAGAAACAGGAGGATAAAAATAACAGAGCACAGTATGATGCAGAATATTAGTCTCTTACTCCGTGTTATCCTTGCTTGTACTGCATATACTACTATATCCTACCATAGATGCTCTACTGCCCAAAACAGATCTCTCTGTACACCACTCTGAAAGATTATGACTCAAGATGCCAGATTGCTGGGGGTTTTAATACTTGGGCCTTTAAACTGGCTGAAAATTCTTATTCAAGGAGACACGGCAATAGGAAAAATGTAATCAAAGAGTACCAAAATGCCACCTCTGCAGCATTTAGAGTTTTTGTATTTTATATAAAATATAAGATTCCAATTAATTTAAGATCAATTGAATAGATTTGGAATTATTTTTCTTAGAGTTTCTCTCTTTTTCCAGCTTTCATTTTGTGTTACTTCCTGCTTTTCTCCAAAGGGAGAAAATATAGAAGTGCAAAAATACCCTGAAAACTGAAAAAAATATTCAAATTTAATTCTAGGTAACACTAATCAGTAGGGGAAAAAATCAAATCAGTAAAATCAGTAGAAAAGCCAAATGTTTAACTTTGAAATGTCATTCCCTATTTTTCTCTTCGGATCTGCCATTCTTGCCTGGCTGAGTTTTATTCTGAGGGAATCAGTCAAAAGAAAATCAAGAGCCCTTCTATATAACTATCATTTTCAACTTGACTAGTTTTAAGAATTTAAGTAAAACATTTAAGTTAGGAACTTAGTCACCTATAGTCAATCTCCTACAGTCAATGGAGCAAAATTTGCAGAGAGCTATCTATTCAGAGCTTAGGAAGACTATTACCATCATTATTTTTCAATTCAGTCAGGAATCTGGGCCTTGTTCCTGCATCATAAAGGGCAATAAGAACTTTTTCTTAACTTAAAAGGGCACCAGCTCTGGCATCGAGTTTTCCCTGTAGATTACCACACAGAGAGCTCTTTTGTTTGAAGCTCAGTGCCTCTCTTGTTTGGGAGTGAGGAGAAATATTTAGTTTATTTTGCACAGATTCAGTTCAAAATCTTCCAAATGGATTTCACACGGCCTTTTTTTCACTTAAGTTATCTTTGGGCTTTGTTAGGACTGCAGAAACCATTGCTGAAACAGGGGAACAGAGTGGCAGGGCAGGAGAATCATAGTGAAGAACTGTGGTTCTCCAACTCGCAGCAAGTTGGTTGTGTGATCCCAGGAGTGCAACACTCAGAGTGTAAATGTGCAGCTCTCCCTCCTCATTGCCTTTTTAAGGTGCCTGATAGAGTGAGGCATTTGCACACATACACAGAAAAAAAGGTACTGTTTAAACATGGCATCCCAGGTGACTTAAGTCAGGCAGGTGAACATAAAGTAGTATGGTTGAGGTGTGCAGTTATCATCAGAATACTTGCTTCCTCTCAGACCCTGCTGAAAAAAATTTCTTTGATTCTCTAAACTAATATACTTAGCTTTCTAACTTGCAAGAACTCTTAAGATGTGAAAAATATTTTTTTATGTAGAATATTCGATTGTGCAAACAAACTGGTGAGGAGACTTTTCCAGCAGGAAATCCACTCATGGTGCTTGATGATACTCAATTAATTTTAATTACCGTATAAAGAAAGTGAAATAATGGTGCATGTTTTATTTGGACCCAAGCCATAATTCTGTACCTGATGTGGATCCTAATGATTTGCCTTTGCTATTGACTATAACTTTTTACATTACAAAAAGCTTGTTGCTTTTCTCCTACAGATGCTCACTCTTAGGAAGAAATTGCTGCAGAGACTGAAACTGAATCTGTTTATTCCTTGTTCTCAACCATCTTCAGTTAGGAGACGTTACCAAAAAACTTTCACCTGGATAAATAACCATAATGTCTCCATCAAGAATACATTCTCAATGAATTAGATTTCTTTATTCAAACTGTTGAAAATTTGTTCTACTTGGAGGTTTCTCTCATACAGAAATTGTTCAACACCACAAAAGGAATACACTGAAGCCCCATAAAAAATTAAAAGCTACTTTGAACTCACTCTCGGGCACAAGGAGACTTTATTGCTTGAGATTTTGTTTGGAAATATATCTAAATGAGTTCTTCTTACATGTTAGATATCTTCTACCATTGGCTTTTTCATATCCAAATTTCTCATCATTCTGGAAGAAAATTCAAATATTTGTGCTTTTTCTTTTTTCTCATTGTTGTTTACTTATTTTGTATTCTTGAGATATGTTGCATCTCTAGGATAAGTATTCAACTTTTAGATTAAAAAATGCTGTACATACAAGTCTAGAATGCCTCTGAAGATTGTTCTAATTTTTCATGTGACTTTGACTTGAACATTTCTTTTTCTGTTTATATTGCTATTTGAAAAATGTGCATTACCTGTGTTCTTTATGTCTTTTGCCCTGTCTATAACTCAATAAAATTTTCTCCCTTTCCTGCAGAATGACATCATATGTGCAAAGCAGTGATGAAGTTTTTTGAATAACAAAGATTGATAATTATAAATGTCTTAATTTACATCTATATTTACATCTATATCTAATCTGTCACAGCCTTAAAGTCTCCTGGTGTGGGATCTGAAGTGGTGAAAATATTCCAGTGACCAGTAAAGTCAGTTCAGGAATATGTCTCCGTAAGGTTATTTTGAACTTGGAAAGTAGGTTTCCCTGATCCCAAAATATATGTTTATTACATTTTACACCATGGCCAAAGTTTAGAACTGTTATTAACTGTTAATATGAAGTAATACTCATTTCATCAGGCTGCATGTCTGTTATGTTACTGCAACTCAGGGAGAAATAAAAGACTGCAGTATATCCTTTGTCACAGTATATAGAAGTTTCTGAAGAGTGTCAACATAACCTTTTGGAGCTCCAGTCTTTGTAAGATGAAGAAGATGCAAAGACTTGAGTTAGGTTGAACAGCCTAGCATGGGTTTTCTTTCTGAAAATAAGCAGTTGTTTTAGATGAGATTCAAGCATATTGTTTCCATTGGAAGTTAACTGAATAGTTTGGGTATGGTGCATAAAATATCTGTGAGAATCTGCATTATACTGACTTGCTCTTGCACTCTACTTTTGAAGCAGAGCACAGACAATACCAAAGTCCCAGTGAGCACCAAAGCAGCAGACTGAAGGGATGGAGGTTATTTTGCTTCACTGTTTGAAGAAGTTCACTCAAAAGAGAAATCTCTGAGAAGTTTCCATGAGGACAATACTTTCTTGCGCTACTTTTTGAACTGAATGTTGTAGGACTTGGCTCAGCCATTTTGGAGTCTTTCAGACAGATTCTCATCCAGCCTAATTTCTTGGACATTAGTGGAGCTCTTCTGTTTTTTACCCACTGAGGACTTGAAACCTTAGCTGCATTTAACTGAAACTTGCTTATATGAAACACAACCTTTTAAACAAATTCAAGTTTTTCTTTATTTTCTCTAGCAAGGGAAAAATAAAAGAGTAATTTGATCTGAGGAACCTGTGGACTAACACAAGTCTCATTCCTTTAACTGGTGGGCCTGCAACCTTGTCATGTGGATGTTCAACTTCTTTCCCACCCACTTGATTTTCTGTGCTTCTCTTTTGTAGTGGTAGATCTACTAAGGTGTTCAATTCTGGGCTTAAGAGTAGCCCTAGCTGATGTGAGCAGACTACACAGATGCACAAATAGCTGCAGGGCTCATTTTAATGTATAGATTTTTGCATGTCTGGAAATAGGCTTTGAACTTTGAGTTAATTTGTCAAACCTCTGTGGGTTATAAACATTCATAGACATTAAAATCCCTTAGAGCAGGAATTACATTCCGATGTCTCTTCTGCTTTGTGGTTTTTCTCATCATATTTGTTAGAAAATATTCACTAGCAGGAGAAAGTCAATGCCACTGTACAAAGGTAGCTTTTACTGCCACAATATTCCTTTGCATACCCAAAGCTTAATGAAGTCAATTGAAATTTTCTATCAGTTTCAGTGGTTTGGGAACATACCTTTGCTGTAGATAAGACTTCATCAAATATAGTTAATTTACAAAGTATTCAAAGAAAGAAACTGTGCCATTTAAATCAAATCAAGTCTGAATTGATTCGGTATAGCTGTTATAGGTGAAGATCAGTAGGACCTCCAGAGAAATGTTTGAGGACTACAAGGAATGACAGTGGTCTTTTTTGCTTCTGCTTTCCAGGAGCACACTTTGATACAGGATTACACACACATTACAGCTGTGACCTCAGAAGGCACAGGCAACTAGTCTGACTGTCTCTATAGATGCACCTCCAGCAAGACTTAGCTTCCTCAACACGGTGTTACCTGCACTTACATTTTTTCTCTAACAAAATAACAGCTTCTGACTCCTGTTGGACCTCAAAGATACATCTAGACATTTGCAATCAGTAATGATACACTCACGCAAGCAGGCAGCTGGGGCTGGTTTATAATTAGAATTACTAGTATATGATGTCTTTTTTCATTTGAGTGACTGACTGCTTCTATTTTGCCAAAAAATATTTATTAATTTCTTTCTAATTTCTCCTTATCAGAAGATGGAAAGTAAATTTTACCAAAGGGCAACCAATGTCCTTTCTCTTCATTTCTGTTCTTCCCCACTCCTCTGATGCATGCTGCCAGGACAGTCAATGTTTATAGTGCCTGGTGTTTAAAGTTGACTATGAGCAACACGCCCTTGTGGCCAAGAAGGCCAATGGTATCCTGGTGTGCATTAGGAAGAGTGTTGCCAGCAGGTCGAGGGAGGTGATCCTGCCCCTCTACTCAGCCTTGGTGAGGCCTTATTTCAAGTACTGTGTCCAGTTCTGGGCTCCCCAGGACAAGAGAGACATGGAGCTACTGCAGAGAGTCCAGTGTAGGGCTACGAAGATGATCAGAGGACTGGAGCATCTGCCCTATCAGGAATGGCTGCAAGATGCCTGTTTAGCCTGGAGAAGAGAAGACTGAGGGAGGATCTTATCAATGTCTACAAGCGCCTGAAGGGAGTGTGTCAAGATGGTGGGGCCAGACTCTTTTCAATGGTGCCAAGCGACAGGTCAAGAGGCAACGGGCACAAACTGAACCACAGGAAGTTCTGCCTGAATATGAGGAGGAATTTCTTTCCTGTGAAAGTGACAGAGCATAGGAACAAGTTTCCCAGAGAGGCTATGGAGTCTCCTTCTCTGGAGATCTTCAAAGCCCACCTGGATGCGATCCTGTCTAACATGCTCTAGGTGACCCTTCTTGAGCAGGGAGGTTGGACTAGATGATCTCCAGGGGTCCCTTCCAACCTTACCAATTCTGTGATTCTGTAATCCAAAGAGAACACTTATCCTTATAATTAATTTAGTACTACAGCTTCTACAAAATTCTGACAAGTACATGCAATTGCCAAGTATGCTTGACAAAAAAAAAAAAAAAAAAACTCAGAACTTTCTGTGTATTTGCTGCTATGGTAAAGCCAGAAAAGCACTGCCTGGCTAGAAATCTTGGATGAGAATCAGAGTTACTGTAGGGTGCAGCTCTCTGAATGACAGAGACTAGGAGAATATATTCCGCTTCTAATATTATTCCTTAAGTATCTGCCATTGAATGAGTTGGTTTTGATTACCTCTAGTACAGAAGATATTATTTAAAGAACAAACTGGGAATGAGGCTCAAGCAAAGGATAACAATGAAAGCTTTTAATTTGGAGAACCTTAACTTAACTATGTGGTCTGCACAAGAAGTTATATATCTAGATGTATTAATATTTCTATGGTAGATTTGAGAGTCTGGGATATTGCATACCAGGATCAGAGCCCATCGTGGCAGAACTGGATTTATTCATTCTTTAGCAATTAGGGGAATTTGAGAATGATTTCTACTTTGAACTGGAATGGAAAGTTAAAATAGCAAAAATGTTCCTTGTTAAAGAAGCTGGTATTTCTGACTGGAGCAATAAGATCAATTTGGTACTCTTCTTTTTCAGTTTTTAATTTACAATAAAAATACAATTTAGATGAAATGAAGATATCTTTGACCTGAAAATACAGTTTTTGCTTAGAAAATTTCAGGGGGAAATGAGAATATGAATTATCATTTGACAACATTGTAATCTCCAGAGGTACTTCCTTGCTAACAGGTTTTGGTTTTAATAAATTAACATTTTCTAATGATAAAAAAGCTTTTACAAAAAGCGCTTTAACTCTCTCTCCACCCATCTCTAGCACTATCCTTGGGCTTTAAGCCTATAATTACAGGGAAGAAAGTTCAAGGTAGGTAGGAAACACAACATAAAGCTCTTAAATAGTTTGAAATGTAATAGATCAAAATTTATAGATTTGAATATGGTACAAGGTGTTGAATATGATACATGGATTTGACTTCCAGGGGATGTTTCCATGTGGGATTCAGGTCCATCAAATAGTGTGTGTTTGCAGCAAGGAAACTTTGCACAGCACATGCCTGTAATATGCACAGCTAAATCTGAATCACAGAATGGTTGAGATTGGAAGGGACCTCTGGAGATCATCAGTCCAAGCCCCCTGCTCAAGCAGGGTCACCTAGAACACGTTGCACATGATCACATCCAAGCATGTTTTGAATATTTCCAGAGAAGGAGACTCCACAACCTCTCCAGGCAATCTGTTCCAGTACTCTCTCATTCATCTGCTTCTAACACTCTACTGAACACAAAGTTCATTCATGGATATTGCTGGATGTTTAGGAGGCAAGATGAGCAAAATCAACATCAATTTCTAACAGAAGGATCTAGAGAAAGACAGCTGCAGGCATGCAGTACACTACATACAGCATGCATAGGCACATGGGATCCTCTTCATTCAGAGCACAAGTATCTCATTGAGATAGACAGTAGAAAAATACAGTTATCTCAATTAATATTCACTCCACAAATCCCTTTTTGTTTTGTGCTTGCCAGTGGGAAAAAGTAGGCAGGACTCGGGGAACACAATACAGAGGTGTGATTTGTTGCATGGAAGTAAGGGCAATAGTGACAGGGTGTATTACTGTCTATGTGAGATGAGCAAAGGTGGTCCTGTGAGCTTCCAGCCCTTTCTTTTTTCTTTTTGCTATTTCATTTTAATTTCATTTTATTTTATTTTACCTCTGGGCCTGAAAAGCTGATAAATAAGATTGCAGTACAGGCATGCAGAGAATAAAATATAGTAAAAACATGTGTGAACAAGATTAACATGCCAAAAGAGTGCCTCTCAGCACATTAGCTGCACTGTGGGGACAGCACAGCTGGGCAGGCCTTGATGCAGTTTTGCCTGGTACAGCAGATGCAAGCAGAAAATACTAATTTGGTGCTCTGTAGAAATTAACTCTCATTATTGTTCATTGTGTGGCCAAATCCTGGGGTTCTGTCACAGACCAAGCAATAATTGCTTGGCTTTGTTTATTTCTGGAGAATGAGATCGGGCAAAAAGTATAAGGAGTTTGATTTTTTTAGGAAAAAAACCATTTTTTTTTTATTCTTTTTTTCTCTTCAAATCAACCTGGAGTCCTGCAATTTTAAAAGGATTTCAACTGTCCTTTCTCTATATGTCATGTGTGCACCTACACACACTTTCTAGCTCTGTAGGTCACGAAGATAAGACATTAGGAGTCCCTTTAGGTTGAAAAATCCAATAATGACCAAATATGTTTTGTTAATGATAGGGAGGGGATACTCTGAATGTCATGTTTGCTGTTAATTTAAAATGCTCAAAGTTGCTATTACAAACCCTTTGTGTTCAGTTTGATAACCTGTCCTTTGTTCCATGGACTCTCCATTTTTGGGAACCTGACATGATGAAGGGGTCACTGGAGGGTAGAATTAGATCCTGCCTAAAAAGCACATCCTGGCCAAACCTCCACAATTTTTCTTCCCAGCAAAATCCCACATAGTCCTGGCTGGAGAGACTTTCTCTGCAGCAAAAACCACTTGCTCACGTCAGTCTTTTTCCACTCACTGATCCCTCCTCCCTCATAGGCAGCAGCAGCAGCAGTAGTTCTGATTCCAGAGGGGTGCCTCAGTAACATAATAGGTGCAAGACAGAAGGGGAAAAAATCTTTTTGTTGCTAGATATGGTCAGTGTTCTTCCTTGCTGCAAAGATTAGCAGGTCCAGTTCTGCAGTGAGCCTTCTTCCTCACTCTGAAGGTTGGATTAAAGTCACCTCTGGCCCAGGCTTTGAAGATATCTTCCCAGTTCTTCTGGATTTAAAAATGTCACCTTTCAAGCCACAGCTGAAGCTAGTGTTTTGAGTCACTGTGTTTTAAGTACTAAATGGTTGTGAAGCTCATGGCCATGAGGAAGCTTCAATGCATGTGAGGAACAAAATCTGGGTCACTCTGGCAGCAGGATGAATGATGCTGCAAAGGGATCCTCTAGTGGACACAGCCCCTAATTCTCCTCTCTGCTGACCAAGAGAAGGAGACAATAACCTCCATAATAACCTCATAACCTCACCTTCATCCATGGAATGGTGATGGAACAGCTTATCCTGGATGTCATCTCTAATCATATGGAGGAACAGACGGCAATCAGTAGTCAGCATGGATTCACCAAGGGGAAATCTTGCTTAACCAATCT
Organism: Rhea pennata; assembly: GCF_028389875.1. Lineage (NCBI taxonomy): Eukaryota > Metazoa > Chordata > Aves > Rheiformes > Rheidae > Rhea > Rhea pennata. The sequence goes on along the minus strand of NC_084663.1, from coordinate 82,723,556 downwards.
GATAGTCTTCTATGATGAAATACATGGCTGCGTAGATAGGGGGAGAGCAGTGGATGTTGTGTACCTTGACTTCAGCAAGGCTTTTGACACTGTATTCCATAACATCCTCGTAAGTAAGCTCAGGAAGGGCAGGTTAGATGAGTGTACTGTGAGGTAGATTGAGAACTGGCTGAAAGGCTGAGCTCAGAGGGTTGTCATCAGTGATGCAGTCTAGGTAGAGGCCTGTAGCTACCAGTGTCCTCCAGGGGACAGTACTGGCTCCAGTCTTGTTTAATTTCTTCATCAGTGACCTGGATGAAGAGACAAAGTGCCTCCTCAAGAAATTTGCTGCAGATACAAAACTGGGAAGAGTAGTGATACAGCAGAGGGCTGTGCTGCCATTCAGAGAGACCTGGACAAGCTGGAAAATTCGGTGGAGAGGAATCTCATGGAGTTCAACAAAGGCAAGTGCAGGGTCCTGCACTAGGGAGTGGTAACACTATGCACCAGTACCAGCTGGGGTGCTGCTGCAAAGCATCTCTGTGGAGAGAGACTTGGGAGTTCTGGTGGACAACAAGTTAAGAAGGCCTAGGAAGAGTGTTGCAAGGAGGCCGAGGGAGGTGATCCTGCCCCTCTACTCAGCCCTGGTGAGGCCTCATCTGGAGTACTGCATCCAGTTCCGGGCTCCCCAGTACAAGAGAGACATGAAACTACTGGATAGAATCCAGCATAAAGCTACAAAGATGATTAGAGGACTGGAGTATCTCTCTTAAGAGGAAATGCTGTGAGAGTTGGGCCTGTTTAGCCTGGAGAAGAGAAGATTGAGAGGGAATCTTATCAATGCCTGCAAATACCTTAAGGGAGGATATCCACCTGAATATAAGGAAAAACATCTTTACTGTGAGAGTGGTAAAGCACTGGACCAGGTTGTCCAGAGAGGTTGTGGAGTCTCCATCCTTGGAGATACTCAAAACCTACCTGGACGTGATCCTGTGCAACATGCTCTAGGTGACCCTGCTTGAGCAGCGGAGTTGGACTAGATGATCTCCAGAGGTTTCTTCCAACCTCAACCATTCTATGATTCTGTGATTCTGTGTAATAAGTACCTCACAGAGCTATACTGAATCCTGGTGGGGTCAAGGGCCCTTAGTTTTTCACTGTAGTGAGTAAAGTTTAAAGCAGCTTTTGGGAAGAAAGGGTTATTCTTTCTCACAAATATACTGGCTCAGCTCAGGAGCAGCTCCAGTGGGGCCACAAGAAAAGCAGTACCAAGGAGTGAGCAATGAACTGAGCAGCCTTTGGGAGCTGAAGGTATGGTGGCAGCTTCATTGCTATTTATATATGGTTAAGAACTATTTTATAAAATGGATGACAGGTACGGTTCCTCAGATGCATAGAGGTTACAGATCTCTGGGAAAGATAGCCAGTAACTGCGATTGTCTTAAACAAGATCACACCCTGGAAGAAGAAATGAGGAATGGCATTCTGAGGTGACCACAGTCCCAATAGTGTAAAAACATGGAAAGCCGATCAAAATATCAGATCTCTTACTTACTTTTCTGTATATTCATCCAAGTATTTAGAACTCTGCTTTTTTTCCACACATTTGTGTGATTCAGCTTTTTGTAGAGCTTAAAGTTATAATGATTTATAATTATGAATCAAGAGTCTTTGCACTAGAAGGGTAATTGTAGCTGTCTTTAAAGGGTTTTGAGGATGTAGAAGTTGTCCAAATGAGTGACTGAAAAAGCCCAATGTGACTCAGGTGGCCAAGGCATATTGTGGCTACCAAGTTACAAATAGAAGCTCCCTCAAACTCTAGAATTGTCTGCAGGTGTTTGGAGCTGAGATATTCATGTAAACAACTCATCACACAGTCATAGAGGAGACTGAAAAAAAATCCATCTGTTAGTGGAGAATTCCCATGCAGGAAAACAGAACAGCGTTTCACTGATAACAGTGTATGCTAGAATTAGTTATCCTGATACCCTGTGAGTTTCTTTCAACACTCTCTCTCTCTCTTTCTACAGCTCAGAAAGAGAGGCAAACAGCATATGACAGCAAACCCTTTCCTGTCTATTTTTTAAAATAATGCTTTTTTTTCAGTAGTGAGTTATGAGAAAGATACTAGAAACAAAATTCTCTCTCATTCAGAGCCTTCACAATGCCATGTCTGCATTCCATGGTGTGCACACCTTGGCCCAGCTCTGAAGGTGGGGAATTCCCAGGCTCTCCACCAGCCTCCGGGGAGCCTCTGGGTTGCTTAGGATTTGCTCAATTTTTTCCATGTCCTTCATGTTTCACCAGCATGACAAAATCCTTCCTGCTCCCTGGACATATTTATTACGTACCTATAGAGGAAAGAGTAAAGATATTTAAATGCTGAGGGACTTATTTTCTCTTCTTGTTTTTTTCTAGCCTGCTGTGCCAAATGGGTACTCCCAGGTTGGAGCTCTTTGGAAATCTCTGTGTAAATAAAGTCTGTATTGAAAACAGAACCTTCAAAGTACAGATAACTATAAAGAGTATAAGTCTTATAGTTAATAGCTGACTAAGCCTATCTTGACTTAAACTGGGGTTTTATTAAGCAAAATCTGGCATCCTGCAAGAGAAAATTATGATAGTAAAATAATTTGAAAATTTCTCCTACTCTCACACACTTCCTCTCTTTTTCTTCATCTTTTTTCTTCTTTTTCTATTTCTTTTTCATTTTCATTTTCATTTTCTTTTTTTTTTTTTTTTCAATTTCCTTTTCCTTTCCCTAAACTGTATTTTAAACATTTTAATGCACTGGGATGCACTTCAAAGCACTTAAACAGAGGAAACTTGAATGATTTACTGCTTGTCATCTAACAGATTTTCTGTGTAGAAATAAGAGCTGATAAAAAAAAAAAGCAAACAATAGACAGGGGCAGATTTTAAAAACCAACAGTACAAGTTAGTGCAAGTAAATGTGGCATTTAGCTAAAACTCAGACTTCCCAGACTCAGTATTCCCAGACTAATTATTAGCTTCCATTGAGTCAAACACTTATTCTGTTGTAGTCATGTATGTTCTGAAGAATTCTGTGAAGAGAGTTGCCATTCTAAGGATTTGCATCTGTGCAAATAAGAATAGAATTTGCTGGTCAGAAATTTATTTATTCAGGATATAAAGAGATACAAAGCATAAAAAAACCAATTTTTCACTACTTACTTTCAAAAAGATGAAGTTCAGGGTGTCTTGTTTACACTTGTGGTTGTTAGAGACTGCTCATGTTTATTATAGTTCTCATAGTGTCTAGCGTAGACACAAGGAGAAGTCTTTTGAAAGTCATCTTCTAGTGAATTTGTACAAGTGAATGCATGAAGCAGGAAGACATTTAAGAGAGTGGGTGAAATATAGGATAGAAACAGAAGATTACTCTGCATTTGAGACCGAATTGCAAGAACTAGGTATGGCTGACAAGCAGGTGCATAGTGAAAATCGGGTAAGAATATTATTTTGTTTTCCCCTAGGAGGCATGACAGGTTTATTCTGAAGAAATTGCTAAAGTTATTTTCAGGCTACAAAACATTTCCATTTCTCTGTGTAGAAATGAGCACCAGAGATAGCACAATCCAGCTTAGCAAATAGATGTACCAAATTCCTGAGGAGACAGGTGGGTCATAGATGATGGTGTAAGGCCAATAAAATCTATTCTCTTATTAATACAGAAATAGCATAGGACTGTGGGTGTTCTAAAAGATAAAAAGCAGGCTGTTGAATCAACTTTACTTTTTTACGTAATTGACACCAAAGATATGTAAGAGTTTTTGTTAGGTGCATTTGTAAATATTACAGAGTCACAGATATGTTGTTTGGAATAGGCCTCAGGAGGTCTGTAGTTCCTCAGGAGGTCTGTAGTCCTTCAGGAGGTCTGTACTCCAGCTTCAAAGCAGGAACACTGCCAATGCTAAATCAGATCATTTGTTTCTAGGCAAGTCTTGAAAACCTCGAGGGGTGGAGTTTTAACCACCTCTCTGGGTGACCTGTTCCAGTGCTGCACTACTTCTTGGTAAAACACTTCTCTTAATAACCAGCCTGAACCTCCTGAGACATAAGTAGGTATGGAGTGAACTAGATTTCTGTTTCTTTAGATTTTATTTGGTTTTGTGGATTAAGGCTGCTATTTCAAAGCCTGTGGAGATGCATTGCTTTCAGTAACCTCAACCTATTCCAAACTTGTTTCCCACTATGCTGCCATAGTAATTATCTTTGTCGTGAAATTCTCTGAGTCAGACAGTTATTGGGTTTCACTGCTTTGCACTGAAGATGTGGTCTGCTAGTCACAGAATAATGCATCCAAGAGCAGTGGAAAATGAGAAACTCATACCAACTTATATTCCAAAGTCGAACTCCTCAACAGTTCTCTTGGAAACAAAATCTGATATTCAAGTCACCTAGGGCTTTGTGGTAATTAGGGAGTGTGTTTTCCACAAAGGACTTCGCATACACAGAGAGAAACTCATTGCTCATTCAGTGGCCTGCATTTTTTGGATGAAACCATCTTCTGCTCATTTCAAACATGTTAGCCCGAATTCAATTAACTTTTAGTCGTAGTGTTGTAGCATGCACAATATCAGACCACTGGAGATGGATTGTGCAGGTGGCGATACAAGTTTAGGGATAAGCACTTCAGTTACACGATGAATACTGTCTTGTAACCATACATCTGCAACAGCAGCAGTATCGCTTCCGTAATTTTATCCTAAGGGGAAAATTAAAATAGGAGGAAAGTTAAGAGGAACTAACACACATAAATGTACAATGCTGGGAATTAGAGCAACAGCCTCTGTTGGGAGAAAAGTCGCAGCTGATGAATTAATCTCAGTGAATTAAGAGACTAAGACTGATATTATTATCTTTCTTTCACAAGATGGACAGATTTCATCAGCTTATTCCTTCCATCAGTAAAGACTCAGAGTGGAAGTCATATTCGTATCTCTGAACTGGGTTCTGCTGATAATGTCTCAGGGAAAGAGCTATTGTCTGTACAGGAAAGGTTTCCACAAATCTATTGCCCCAAATAGCCATGTTATTGAGAACAGTTTTCATGATATTTTCTGAAAGATGTTGCAAAAAAATAGCCTTACTCAAACGTCACATTATTAATATAATCACTTTTTAAGACTGACTAGAAACAATATGAAGACTCTAGCTGTATTCTGATATAAAATTTCTGACCATGGGATACATCACAGTTTGTCTGACCTAAAACACAAACTGTCCCAAAAGACTTTTGTTTTTCTCCTGTTCTGGTTTGCAGCATACTTTCCTACTGGTTGGGAAATTCTTGCTCCTCACATTCTGATTTTTTCTTATATTTTGTCCCAAATTTAGGACAGAATTCAAAATATTTTAAAGAAAGGAATTGAAAACATTTCCATTTTGAAAGCTCAAATTGAAATGTTTCTAAAATAACCACTTTTTCCATAATTGAAAGAAGATGCTGAATGCTATGAATAGAATGTGTATAAAATTAGGCTTACACTTGAACAATGTAATTTATATTAAATAACATAGGAATTATATCAAGAGGTGAAACAAAATTTTGCTGTTAGGTAAGATGAGACTTCCCCATTCACCTAAACCATGTTATTCATCAAGATTCTGTTCTATTTTGTTAATACTGGCTCTCAAATTTTCCAAGAGATAAAAGCCTGAGAAAAACACAGTGATGAATGAGTCAGAAACTGATAGTAAATAAGTTCTGCATTTATCCTGCTGTGCAATAAGATTGTGTGTGATGTCATTATCTACTTTCTTTGGATCACATCCAGGGGTGCCCTTCAGCCTGTTTATAGGCTTTTCTATATCCTTGTCATCTCAAAACACTTCCAGAAACTGATAGGAAACACAGCCCTGTATGGAAAATGCTAATTCTGTGCTGGAGGTGTAATGTGAAAATATGAAGAATGATCTGTGAGGACAGTAGAGTCTCCTATTGCTGATTTCTGCTTTGGAAATGATGTCCATTGTTTCCAAAGGTATAATTCCCCAAGCACCTTAAAATAAAGTAAATAAATCTTCCACATTTCAAAGCGTGTTTTTCCATGCAGTAGTATAGGGTGAAAAAGTATCAAGCAGCTGAGACTAATGATAGAATTAAGAATAATGAATAGAGCTGAAAAATACCAGCCTTGCTAAAGTAACACCTCTGGTGCACCTATCCTAGCATTACAGACCTTGTACATGCTCCTCTATTGCCAGAAGACTCAATGGAAGACAAGATTTATAACAGTATTTGAAATTTTATTTTGGTATTTCAGAAACCACAGAACATAACTGATGGAAATACAGGAATTTACTATAAAATAGCATTGATCTTATTTGAACTTCATGATAGTTTGAACTCTAACAGGCCAGAACAAGTACCTTCATCACAAAATAAGCAGCAGAAATGCCTTTATCATACATATATTAAAATAAAATGGTGCAATTCCAACTCATTATCTTATCTAGATTAAGATAAGAACAGCCTGGCACGAGGACAGTGTTCTGATACTGACTAATGTTTATGCAAGTTTAGTCTCTGAACTTTGGCAAATTAGGTAAGATTATTTGCCCTAACAGATGGATCCCTTACTGATGTCATTCAAAATGATTTTTCCCTTTGACTTTAGTTATCTATACTTTCTTCTTAAAAAATAAAGGGAAAAACAATAATTCTGTTATTTTTGTTCACTATCCACATAGCCATGAATTTCAGCCATTGTCATATTGTATCTCAAAAAAATTCCCTGTCTCATTTCTATGCATTATTCTTTATTTACTCATTTTATTTAATGTTTTGATATTTAAGAAAGTAGTCTTTATATCTACTGCTGTGAAAGCCTAAATCAAATTCTTGTGGCTGATGTATAATGTACAGTTGTCAGGAGTCACCCAACAGCAATTTTTCCTGTGGATTTTATTTATTCCTGTGGATTTATTTATTCCTGTGGATTTTATTTCCTGTGGATTTTATTTCCTGTGGATTTTTATTTAGATTTTCTCCACCCTAAAGGATATCTGATGATTTTCAAACATGCAATGAATGTAAGAGAGTAAAATGGTGCACTCAACCTGTGTAAGTGCAAGTAGGTGCACAAAGCGAGGGTTAATGAAAAAAATTTTCTCTCTTTTCTTCTGAATTATCACATTTAGAAAAGTTTAAGTGCTGATCTTCAAATAAGAATAAGTTATCCCAATTCACATCACATGAGTGGGAGAAGATTCTAGCCCAAAGATACTGAACTGATCATATGAAGAAAATTTGACCCGACAAAACCAAATCAGTCTTAACATACATTGGCTGCAGCGCCAGTGACCTCAGTGATTCTTTCCCCTCTTTCTCCAATGCTTTGCTTCCTTCAACATGAATTTTTCATTGGTTTGTCAGCCAGCAGGGTACTGAAAGATGGAAAAAGAACATTGCAAATGTAAAGTTTTTGACTCATTGAGTTGAGCTGGCAAAGTAACTGTGTTCTGTCATGTACATTGTTCTTTAAACTCAAAAACCCTGAAAGGCTTTTAGGAGAGCTTTGTGACATAAAGAAATCTGTCTGGATTCCTGATCAGCCCTTTTATTTGAAATTTCTTTCTCTCTTGCTCTCTGTCCTCTGCCCACAGAATTCTATTAACCAGAAACCAAATATTTGAAACAGCTCAGAGCATTCGGCATGTGCAGGAGAAACATTGCTTCTTATCACTTGTGGTCAATGCTTTCAATTCTTAGTCTTGCTTGAAGAGGAGAGCTTTTTTAAAAAGCAACTACCTCACTAGGAACAAAATGTGGAGAGCTGAAATTCCAGGGATTATATTGGATTTTCCCATAGAAGAGCAGATACGCAGTGAGATACATGCTATTCTATTTACTACTATATAGAGACCAACAAAGACAATTTCACAAGCAGCTCACATACTAGAAGTTACTTCTCGGTGATGAATCCATACTAAATTTAACCAGATTTCAGAGCAGTGGTTTATACTACTATAGCAGTATACATTTTTTTCAGAAAGAAGTCTTCTTTCCTTTCCTTCTGAATCCTAAATTTCACTTGGGAGACTTCTCTCAATAGCTCTTTCTCTCTTCCCTCCCTCGCTCCTTCAAGTAAAATTATGAGCTGCTGAAAGATCCCAGTTTAAGTCCTATGGGACAGCAACCTCTCCTCCCCGCCCCAACCCCCCAGTTTTTCTTGCAGAAATGGCTCTCAACAAAGGTCACACACCAGCTCTTTTTTTTTGATTTCCTCCATGAGGGTGAAATTCCCACAGCGGGAAAGAGCCATGGTCTGGAGAGGGAAGATGTGGTGAATCCCTGGAAGACAAATAGTCGAAACAGTAATAAGCATAACCTCAAAGTGGTGGTAAGGACTACAGAACTTAATGAATATGTGAGGAAAGCAGGCAGGAGTCGGGGTACAAATTGTGGGGATACAATGAGAATGGCAAACAAAAAGAAGGGGACAGCAGACATTGCTTTCTACTCTGTGAAAAAGTCCATGTAGTTAGTGCATGCTACCTGAAGGCAATCTGCCTGAGTATGTATTATGAAAAATGAATAAAATTCATAATCAGACAGCCTCTCAGATGGAAAGCTCCTGAAATGAATGCTCTGAAGCATTCTCTCTCTCTCTCTCTCTTTTTTTTTTTTCCCAGTGAAATATGTGGAGGTCTTGTAATTGTAAAGATTTCCTATCATGCTTAGACTCTCAAGTTGTTTTAATTTTTGTCTTTTGTGCAATGGATGCCCAATATTAATAGCTGAAATGCAAAATGTCTCTATTTGTTTTTTCCTCCAATTTTTCCTCCAAGATATCAGCCTGGAGCCAGGTTACTGTAAGTGGACCTTTATGGGCCATATAGGCTGCATTGTTTCCTGTTCTTCTGAGTCCATTGATCTCAATGGATTTTGAAGCAGGTACCAAGAACACATCAGGTGTATGTCAAAATTTTGCCAGGTGGAGTACAGAGTGGAGTAAGTGATTTTTTTTAATGCTTCAGAAATCTTGGTGATTCTAGAATGCTAGAAAGCTTCTACAAGACTTTTTTTTAAAAAAATAAATGGTTTATTAAAGGTGTGCCAGAAAAAGTGCCTCAAAATCCAGTAACAGATGGTATTCCAAGAAGAAAACAAAGTAAAATCTTGGCCTGAATAAAGTCAGAAAGGTAGGGACCATGCGGAAGAAGAGAGGATCTCTGTCACAGCCAGAAAAAAGATCAGATTGAAACCATTTGGGGATTGTATGAAATGCTCCCACACTGTGCATGCTGTCCTATGAGGAAGAAATTAGGACAGCTAATTGAAAATGCAACTTCACTCAATCATTTTTAAGAAGAAATAGCGCCCTGTTAGATTCCTATTTAAATAACAAGTATTTGCAGTCTCAAAATCATAAGGATTGCAATCTCCTATATAGTGAAAAGAGTCTTTAGTGATGAAAAGAAACAGATGGTCTCTCCTTTTTTGCAGTAATCTTCCTACAAGTTCCAGAAACATGAGGTTTGGGGAGTAGAATTGGAGGAGTGGGTCCTTCTTAACATCAAGTAGTGTCCCATGAAAATGGTGTGTGTGGGGGGTATCTGTTTTTGTTTTTGTTTCTCAGAGATCAGTAGCTTGCAGGCAGATTGCCTATTACTCTATAAGAAAATTAACAGCTTGTTGCAAGAGCTTACTATTATGTAGCCTTTTTGTTTCTATCTCCTCTTGTGCTGTTCCACACATATGGCTATAATGTGTCGAAGTAATGTGTTTTTTCTGTTGCCAGATCATACACAAGCTGTTGTGCCAGGTGTTCTTCACTTTAGACAGAGGAAGGCAGATTCTCATCTGAGATTTCTTCTTGTTCCAGATCTTTTCCTGCCGCTTAATTTTCAGTATTTCACGCACTTGAAGTGAAAGCCTTTTGAAATGACTCTCAGAAATTGTGTTATCTGCCTAAATCAGTCAGTTTCCTGCTAAAGCAGGTCTAATACATTCTTCTATTATATAATATTTGATCTGATTATATAGAAGTAGATTATCACACTTTGAGTGGCCCTATAAGGAGACTTGTCTGAGTGAGACTTTCAATGGGTTTAAAGTTTGACGTGTGTGTGTGTGGGGGGGGGTTAATTTGTGTGCGCGCATTTATTTATTTACCTATTTATTTCTTTATTATTTTTGTGTATATTCATCCATTTATTGTGTATAATACATATTGTGTATATGTATTTGTTTATTAGGACTGTATGATGAGGTCCTCACTACGTGTATTTTTTTTTTTTTTTTTTTTTTTTCACTGTGGCCTTTTTTTCACAATGCCTTAAGATCTGCCTTGACAGCAGCTGAAAAAGCCCTGGAACTCAAGTTTGCATTTATCATAGAAAACTGTCCAGAAATTAGGGTCCCTGAGTCTCATATCTGTCTTATGAACAGCAAGGAATCTCTGCTTGCTAAGAGTAAGAGGAGGAATTTTACCTCCCAAACTTCTTCCTTTTTTTTTTTTTTTTTTTTTTTTCTTGGTTCAAATGTTCAAATTGCTTATCAATGTAAGCAGAAAATAGTGAACTCATAACAATTGATCTGAGAGGACATGAGGGTCATTCTCAATCATTTATTTGTCCTCAGGATTCTTTAAAGTAAGTCAGGAGAAGCTAGCACAGGTAGAGTTTCACATCATTGTGTCATGATAGTGCATGGAAGATCAGGTGACGGCTTGGAGTCCAATATGCAGAGATGTTTCAAATGTGAGTCGGGTTAGCTGAGACTTTCCTGCTTCCCAAAGGCTCTACTTGGTCATTCCCAGCTATGTCTTCATTGTCATAAATTGGGTTTATATTTATTTTGGGGTAATAAGACACTGTATGTCTTGTTTTAATACCTCAGTAGCAAGAAGTCTAACTTTAGTTCTTATGCTGTTGCAAATAGGCAAAGCTAAATAACGCAGCAATTTCCTTTCACTTATATGCATAACTGCAACAAAATAACTTTTAGTATGAGCTATCCAGCAAGAGGCATCTGAAGGTCGTTTTGAGGCTAAACTTGCCCTTTTTAACAGTGGAGAAACGTTCCCAGCCTCTTCCATGAATGAATGTCTGCCCACTGCCCAGTAAAAGAACAAGAAAGAAAAAGTATAAGCATCTGAAAGTCCCTTGACTTAATTGTTCCCACTTTGGAAAAGACCATATCTATACCAGGAGATGATAAAACTATAGAAAAAATATCTAAAAGGAGGAAAATAATAAATTTCCCTCAGGAAATTCAGAAACAGAAAGAAAAGTTGTCAATATTTGAAATCTGCTCCTCTACACATTAGACAGAAATACTAAAGTTTCCTTTTGGAAAACCGTACCCAGATATGTGCGTATTTTGGTACATTCTTTTTTTCTGATTTTTCAGATTTTTCACTACATGTGCAGGAATACTGAGAATGTACAGGATTCTGTGCTCACAGAAGTTTATTTCTGTTTTCTTACATTTCGTCTGAATGCTACCATGTGAGGTCCTTGAAAGGTAGGGATATTATTTTAAAAGGAAAGCAGAGAAATTCTTTCCATGTCTCTTGACATTAGCACAAACAAGTGACAGGAGAAGTTGGTTAATACAGTAGTATTGCGGTGCTGTATCAAAACCTGATTATGTTTCTTCAATACGTTATATAATGAGGCAGTGCCATCATGACCTTCAAGCAAGCTCATAACATAAAGATGCAAGCATAATGACTTGTGAATTAGTGTCACAATGGCAAAGCTAGGTTTTGAGTGCCTTTGAAACTAAGTTTACGGAGACTTGGGTATCTTTAAATCAGCCTTGTGCTTCACTGTATTGTTACTGATCCTAATCAAAAGCATTCAGAATGATATATGATACAGCCTATTAAAGGTTCAGAGGTGAATGCCAAAGGCTGGTGTGGAGTTTCAGTTTAGTGGTTTCATAAATTAATTTTAATGTAACCTGTAGCTCCTTTGTCAAATACTAGGTTAACAAATTAAGTTGAATATGTATTACCTAAAAGATGAAACTAATATTAGCTTCTGAATAGGACCTGGAAACCAGACTGAGGTTTTTATCGAGTTCTAGTCTTCTTATCTTATCATATCTACTGAATAATTCATGTACTGAAGGTGGTCATGATGGAACAACTGCCTAAGCAGACATGAGACAAAACTATAGACAGTTATCCAGACCTACTCTCATCTTATGTTAAAATAAGGCCCAGGAACAAATTTCCTTAAGTGCTCAATAATACATAGCATCTTGAGGCATCCTTCAAGTTAAAGGAGTAGACCAGATCAGTGTCCAAAGCATTCAGCTGGGATATAAGGCAAAACACACCAGTAATTAGAGAGTTGTGAAGTTTCCCATATAGACAGAACTAGTGAACTTCTCATAGGCTCACTGATAGAGTTGTGCATGGAGCTTTACTTCATGCTTGTGACTTTATCCCATTCTAGAAAGTAAACAGGTGTGAACAGATACAATGTATAAGTAGGAGTTCAATTAAATATAACGTGGATGTATATATTTTTAAGAAATAGTTTATGCAGCTCTCTCCCAAAACTCTTGCAAGTTAACAGGGCAAAGTGACCTAATCATAATATGGGGACATGATCAGAATAGGCTTGTGGAAAGAAAAGCTTCTCTTTGTGCCCACTGAATATGATGACAAATGCTTCTACTAGGAACTAGGCTGAGATCACAGAGTTTCTTTTTAGAACATGTGCCAGCCAGGAAGAGCCAGATGTCTGGTTCTAATTCAGGTTTGACTTCACTTCAGAAAGCTATGGAGCTTACTGGTAATTTTCAGGCCTAACTGGGCTTTTGATGTGATCTGTTGCAACTAACCTCCTGCTTTCTGGAAACTGCTTAGTGAAAAATTATTGAATGATTTTCTTATGAGATCAGGGAGGGAAAATGCTGTTAAAGTGCATGAATGATTGATTGCCTTGTCTGAAAATACACACAGAAATTGATACTATGATCGAACCTAGTTTTATATTCAGAAAGTAAAATGTCAAATTAAACACAATTCTATTGATATACCAAGGAAATGATTCTTGGTAAAATACCAACATCAATAATTATAAAAGGCTAAAGGCATGGCTGACTGCAGTTTTAAAATATTTGTCCTTAGTAGGACCAGAGACTGATTCAGTTTAAATTTGAATTCAAAAGAAAACTAATAGCTCAAAGGGCAGATCATAAAAACTACTGTTTTACTTGTTGTAAATCAGAGCAAACAGAATACAATGGAACAAACTTACATTGCCTTTAAAACAATGTAGTGTTTTAAACTATAGTCACATGAGACAAGCCAGTTTGCACCAGATGAAGATTTAGCCTGATAAAACACAAAAAGTGAGAAGTGAAAACAGTAATAAGAATTTAGAAAGATGCATATTTGCTCAACAGTCACTCCCTTAAGAAGTGTCAATCAGAGCCTCAAAAGATCATCAGTGTTACTGATGAATAATATCTTATTGATGAATAGCCACCGGTCCTTTTGTCTACTAGTATGTTCAAATATGTCCCTTGTAGAGCAACTGAAAGGTCTGATTCTTTCTGGATGGGACTTACCAATATCTACACAGAATGTCTCCAGTCAGGGTATGATTCTGGCATTTTCAAGAGTTTTTGAGGCCATTGCTGTATAGATCAACATAATGATTCCTTCTGAATTAAAATGATTTTAATCTCTGTGGTGATGCTATACAGAGCTACATTTGAGGATCAGTGGTTCTTGGTTGTGAGAAGAAGGCATGTAGGGGAGTGGTTCTAAGTGGAGGAAGATGAAGCATTGGCTAAATTTTAGGTCATAATTCTTTGTGGGAAGATCTTATATGAGACTAGACCAGCAGAAGAGACCTAGTCTTTGGGGAAGAGATCATTTTTCAAATCTCTGTTTTTCGGTGTCTAATAGCACATGATATGTTCTAGGCAATGGCACAAGATAAATAAAACAAATTCAAATGGAGAGATACTTTCTCAGTTATGGCTCATCTCTCCTATGATTTATCACAAAAAGGAAACAGGTCCTAACTGGAAATCAGACAAAGGGTCTACAAGCAAATATTAGCTATTAAACTCTATTGAGTGGAAATCTATTTGTTTATCAAGTGGTCATAAACTTAGATTGTTAAGGCAGAAACTTGCCCATGGATAATAAAAATATTTTCTGACAGATCCTGAAAGAAATCAGTATCATTGAAGTTTGTGAAAGAGAAAAAACTTGTTAACTCAACTCATTCAGTGTTCTCCAGCATGAACTGGTGGATCACAGCACAAAAATGAACTGAGTTGCACTGAACAGTAATGAGTTACATACGCAGGAAATACTCGCAGAAACCTGGCTTGTCAACAGTAAGCAGAAGCAAGTGTGCTGTAGTTTCTTCCTTCCCACTGCTCCTACTGCAGTAGCCTATTTTATCCTATAGAGAATGCACTCTGTAGAGAACTCATCTCTAGAGCAGAAAGAATAATGCTTCTGAAAGCCAGGGAGATGGCTTCATCCTGGGCACCAGTCCGCAGGGATGATCTTTTAGACATTTATTAATAGTTCCATCCAATCAGAATCCTGCTCCTCCAAGGAATACAAAAAATAATGGCTGTCTTGCCAGGGCCAATGCAAGATTCTTCCATGCAGCACATTTTATAAATGCATTTCTTCAAAATCTTGCCAGATGTCTAGGAAAGAGATTTCTACAACTCCTCTTAGGAAGAGAGTTTCCAGATGGGGATTTTTGGATTAAGTGATTGCCTAATACCTCCTTTATAAATAGTTTTGTGGTATATTCACTTAGAATTGATTTCTGTTGAATACTTGGGAGAAGACTGATGCTCTTTGTCAGAATACCGTGGAAGTGCTTTTGTTTTTTTTTCACATGAAATACTGTTTTCAGTGAGATGCAAAACTCATTATAAATTTTCCTTCCATTATCTCTGGTTGTTTCTCAGGCAACTTACAAAATAGTAACTTAACAAAAAGTGTCCTACATTAAGCTGGGGCTTTCTGTAATGTAGTGACAAATGCTGCTTTGGAAATACTAGCCCTCTGCTACAAATGGTTCCTGTAATAGCAATGCGTAGTCTAATGAAGCATATTATATTGTAGGACCAACCCTTGAGGAGAGAGGATGTACATTCCATCTCCTCTGCAGACTGCGCTTGTGGACCTCTTGATAAATGATCTGTTCCTCCTTCCTAGGACATTTCTTGGGGTTGGAAATTCCTGAAAACAAACCATGGGGATATAATTGAAAAATAAAAATGTTTCAAGCTCCCTTTAGTTTCCCCCCTGAGCAACACCGTAGAATCTTTTTGGACTAGAGATCACCTTCTGATATTGGGTATTATGGTTAGTCCTATATCTGAAATACTAATAGTCTGAATTGAAGATTCAGGGTTTGAGGCCTAATGAGAGTAAAAAGGATACTTTTTCAAATACACATTTTTAGAAGTTAGTTATTTCAAAGTAAAGCTTTCAGTAGTTAAACTTGCATTTGCAGTGCATTTTTATAATTATGATGTTTTTAGCTTTCTTGAAAATGACAAGAATACATACATCAATGTGACATGTTTGCTACACCAAGTCACAAATCTTTAGAGATATTGTATTAAAAAAAAAGAATGTAGAAGTTACCATGGCTACAAAACCTCTTTATTCTGTAAAAATTTGAGATATTTCTAAATTTTGAGGAGTAAACCACTCTTTCATTTCCAGGAACAATACAGCAAATGTGTTTCAGATGTGCTTATTGTCAGGTTTTGCAGATGAAGAACCCCCCCAGAACATTTCCAAGTTTCTTTCACAGATTTAATTTCTGTCCTGTTCTTTGGGATAAATGGAAAACATTTATGAAGAAAGGGACTTCGTTGTTATCAAATAGCAACTAGCGAAGCTAACAAGAAATGATCCTCAGGTGCAGTAAATAAAGATGACTCCAGTTTACACCTATGGACTCAGTAACCTGCTTTCCTTACAGTTCTGATTTTTCCGTGGTATTATTCACAGAGATATTGATGTAGTACAGATTGCCAGAAATCCCTCTGTTTAGTCTTCTTGAAGACTTTATTGAAGAACATGAGAAAAAACCTTCCATCATATACGAGCAGAGATTTCTTGGGTTTATCTGTGAAAATGCTTTCCAATCTGTTTCTCCAGGTTCTAATGCTGGTATATCACAACTCCGACAAACGAATGGAAAAGGTTACTTAATTCAAAATGCCAGCTCCATAAATTTGAAGCCTATTTAACACCCCAACTGTAAAAAAGTTGCTCAGATGAACATACGTATCAGCATGCTCATTCAGATCTGATGCCCCTCTAGTCTAGAGTTCTGCCTCTGACAGAGGCCGGTACCAGGTGACCCAAAGGAAATGGAAGAACCTCAAGAGATAAAGATGTAGGATATAGTTCTCTTCTCTTCTTCTCCTGACCCCTCACTCTCAAGCTAATACTGATCTCTACTAAGGAGAGATAGGCTCAAATTTTAAAGCAAGCAGTTCAATAAAGTTGGAGGGAAACTGTTTTCATTTTCCTTAGTTTGTAAACTGCCATTATTCTCTCTTCCTCTTCTTCTCATTTCTTTCTCCTTTCTCTTTTGTCTCTCTGAGACCAACTCAAAACTCACAAATTTTTGCTCCTTCCTTTTTCTCTGGGAGAGAAATTCACAATTGAAAAGCATCAGACAAATGTAATTAGACAAAATAATTCCACCGATTACAACATCCTCTTGTTGCCATGTTGCAACAGTGTGAATAAATGCCCCCAGGAAAATCCTAGGGATGAGTGCCATGGAGGCCACAAGCATTAGAGGACTGGGTGTTACTGGTGCTTCACTGGATCTTTGATCGCCAGAGCAAGGACACATGCTTTCTTTTCTTTCTTTCTTAGTAATGATTTTGAATATTTTCCAAAAGTAATGAATGGAAAATTCTGTGATTCTGTGAAAATTGGCTGGAAATTGATCAGATGACCTAATACTTTTTGTCATATTGATCTAATATCCATATGATACTGGCTTTGAGATCTAGATGTTTCAAAAAAAAAAAAATCTGTCATCTTTTTCTTCTGGGGATTTTGTAAAAACTGTTGTTCAAGGTCTTGCCATTCCAAACCAAAATCTTCAAACTCACTTACCTTTACGGTTTAAAATAGATTTCTTTATGGATTAATAGTGACAAAAGTAACATGTAGGCAAGATGGAAGGGCTGATGGACAAATTTTAACAGAAAAGAATCTATTTGAGGAGTCTTTAAAAAATGAAATTTTAGTGATTAAAATGGGTAAAAAAATAATCTTTCTCAAACATACATATAAATATTGCTGAATTCAGAGGAGATAAGCTTCCTATCTGTCCAACAGCAACTAAGTCAAACTTGCACATAAGCAAGAATGACTGTATTGTCATGCAGAGTCTTGCAGCTCTCTCTTTTTTTTTTTCCTTTTCCTTTTTCTCCCCAGTGTATTTTTCATTTTTATTTTATTCAGTGGTTACTTCCTGCAGTTAATTTCTAATAAGTTCCTATGACTAATCCATTTCTTAAGTGGCTCTTTTTGTAGTCAAATCTCATTCCGTGGATGAATGAGACTTTGTCTGAATCAGTGGATACCAGTGACATCTGAAAGCTGGTTAGTGAAAGTGACCCATATAGCCATTTAAAGTGACAGGGCAGAATAACTAATGATCTTATTTTTCTCTCTCATAGCAATCTCCTCATAGCAGATTCCAAGGGATCATTTTCAGTTGGTTCCTGCTCTGTGTCAATTGAATCTGTTTGTAATCCTTCACTCCTGAGGCCTTTTAGGTGCTGAAATTTTGCAGAGGGAGACCTAGATGGGCCAATTTTAACAAAAGCTTTACTGGAATCAGAATTATTTCTTTTTTATGTTTAAAGCAATATAAAGAGATGTAATTTAACCAACTGGGAACTGTAAAAAAGAGAAAAGTGTATCATCTTTGTTTACATAGCTCTTTGGTTTATAGACAGAATCTAATTGGAAGAAAGAGAAGAAAGGAATTAGCTCATTTGACTGTAACCCTCCTGATGTGTAAGCCTGAGAGCCTCTCCTATACAACAATTTATTTACTTCTTTGAACTTCCAGAGGCTGTTCCCCTAAAGGTATGACACCCAGTCATGCAGGACCTCTATCTGAAAAATTCTCCTACACAACATGAATGTATAAAACTTCCTTGAAATGTATTTGTGAGTGAGTAAGTGAGCATGTATGTGTGTGTGTGTTTGTGTGTATGCATTCTGTCTAAACAAGTGGATAGTATAATTGGAGGCAGGGTTAGCAATTCTTAGAAAATTTATCTTTGCTTGATTTCCAGAAACTGTATTTTTTTTCGATCTGTAGTCAGGAAGCAGCAAGGCAGGCTGCTCTGTGAGGAATGAGGATCCAAGAGCAGAGAGTTGGGGCAAGGCAGGCAGTGACAGAGGCCTTGCTGAAGGGTGCACAGTCCCACAATACTCAAACAAGATTAGAGCAGTTCTGTAACGGTAACTAAGGTCAGCCAGGAATCCAACGATCACCTACCAAGTCTGTAGTGATGAGGCACATCTGAGATCAAGCCAGAAAGTCAGGTCAGTGGTCAGGATCAGAGAAGCAGGAGACAGTACTGGGACATCGCATCTGCATGTGCTGTGCTCACCCCTGATTTCTGACTTGCTTTCCTTTCTGGATCAGACCTGCTTTTGTTGCTCCCTGACACTAGCTTAGGGAGTATGATGCCTCTGGGCTCCTTTTTCAATGACTGCAGGAACAGATGGGCCCTTCCACAGGCAGTTACTTTCTCTGGTGGCTTTGAGTGGCACATAAGGTACCTGCAAAGGACATTTAGAAAGACCTAGCTCACAGAAAAGATAGTATGAACAGTGCACTGGCAGGAAACTTCATGTGAGTGCTATGGTAAAGAAATGTGTTACTTATGGGAGGATAAAAAGAAAAACCAAGTGAAAAAGGAATGAAGAGAACAAAATGGTAGAACAGTCTGAAAAGTGAGGATATGGAATGGAGCTAAACTGAAGCAGTTATAAAGAAGACACAGCATCAGTTGGAAATTTGGAAAGTTGGAAAACAAGATTGAGAAAGTCTGACTAGAGGCCAGATAAATGGCTAAACTGCTAGCAGTTTCTGTGGATGTTCCTGTCACTGTGCAGGAGCAGAATGTCATTGTGTCTGAACTGCCTTTCCACAAATTTTATCTCAGATCAAATAGAAGACGATTTCTTTCCTCAGGCTAGAGGAGGTACCATTTTTTGTCCTCATTCTCCTAGGGAAGTCTTCCTTACTTAGCACTAATTTTTTGAATGATGGTTTAGCCTGGTGGGAACTCCCATCCGGCAATGCTTTTACTGCTTTTGCATCTAATTCTGCTACCTCAAGTCTGTGTTCTGAAATCCTAGTTGTGGAAAAGACCTTCTCACCTCTGTGCTTGTGCGGCATTTGATTAGGGCACAAGTCATCCTCTGCAACAGAGACAGCATAAGGATGAGAGAGAAGACTCCACATATGTTCGCATCCAACGGCAAACAGAATGCAAGGGGAAAAGGGCTAGCATAAATACAAAGAGCAGTTGAGTTTTGGTATGTCTGCTTTTTCAGCATGCTTTATCACTAACAGAACTAGCCAAAACAGGACTGCTTTTCTGGGGAACAAGAAAAGAAATTACATATGACACAACTTGCTCTACAGTAGGGTCATGAAGCACAAGAGTTATGCCATCTCGCAAAAGGCTTAGCCTCATCCTCTGCTGTGATTTTCATTATGATGATGTTGTTCATTCACAGACCAACTGATCCCAGAAACTAGCTCGTATTTTCCTCATGTTGTTCGGCTTGGACACAGCAAATTTACCTGTGTTGTTTAATATTAATAATAATCAGCCCTGCCAGTGCTTTCTAAAGACTTAGCAACAACATGTAGAGTTTTTTTTTTAATTTTTTACTTTGCTGAGTGCTTCTTTTTATGAGCAAACTGCAAATGAAGCCAAAACTTTGCATTTCTGAAGCTAATACCTGAAGAGTATAATTCCTAATGATGTCCACAGAATTATGGCTGTACATTTCTAATGGAGAACTATTTTTTAGGCCTTTCACTCATAACAAGGTGCTCCAAGTATGATTTTACTGTTCCAGAACAGTTTTTGGCATTTTCTTCTATCCTCTTCATCACAAAAGATGTAGAAAGGGGACAATTTGGTGGTGCAGACTTGTAACCGGGCCCAAGCTTCAGGTGGTTTTTGACTAAATGCTATTCTTGGGCTGTTGTGAAAACTGTGATCTGATTTTGCTATGCTCTGGACTGTGGTCTAAATCTACTGCTCCTCTGACCTGTGATGAGACAACTTTGGCTCTTCCTGGAGAGCTGGTAGAGGGTGCTCCGAAGAGAGGTTTTGAATCACTGTTGTAAGGCTTCACTGGTGGCTTGTGCCTTTGGTTCCCATTAAGGTGAGTGGGTACGTTAACACAAGCAGGCAAAAAGACTAAGCACCTGATAGCTATCAGAGAGTCTCAGTCTCCTTTGAAACACTATGCTGTGGAAAGCTTGGAGACATTTCCTAAGCAGTTTTAAGTGCCTCTATATCTGAGTAAAACTGTCCTTCAGCCAGACAGTCAGAAAGGATTACAGCCAGCACATGGGCACTGTTAAATGGTTTAGAGTTAACATGGGTGGCTGCAGGACAAATGCTCCCTTCACAAAGGTAAGGCTGAGCAGAGGGGCTGGGTGAAGCAGCTAGCCATTAAAACAGGATGCTGCAAAGGTTAAACATGAGTTAAACATTTTAAGTTAAAACTTAAACTTTGTGTGAATGCAAACGTTTTTGAATCCTTGGCACCAGCTCAGAATCTGGCCTATCATATTTATTGCCTCTTTTATTTAAAAGAGCTTCTTTTGCTGTGTGTATATATGTGTGGGTGTTATTTTTTAGCATCTATAAGAGATTCCAACACATAAAGAAATATAACTCAAATACTATTTGTTCGCTAATACCTGTTCTTGGATAAATGAGGGCTAGTTCTACTGAAAATAGTGGAACAATATCTGTGCCTCTGATGTACTGGGGCAGAACATTTTGTGCAAATAAAAATAGAAGATGACAGCAACAGGATTGTGCTGCTGAGTTCTTCCTTAGGATTCAAACTCCTTCAGATGGTTTAATGGTAGTGTCAAAAGCTGTGTCAAATGATATACTTTTTTATCTAATAGTATCTCAACATGCCAGAGATGAACATTTCATTGTGCTAGTCACAGTGCTCATATATCATAATAAATATTTCTTGACTTGCAGCTATTGCAATGTGGATGTACAGTGAGAAATAAACTGACAGGAGGAGTGCACAGTAGCTGTGAACAGATTAAGATTAGTATAATGAGCAGTAGCCGTGGCACACCAGCTGTTAGTTTTGTGTCTAGAGAGTGCAGAGGAAGGAGTAAGTCATGAAAGTAGATATATAAAGAAAGATATGGCAGTGGATTTTCAGATTTTAACTGGGAACTTTTCTCACACATAAATGTTATGAGAAAAAATGAATGGACAAGTATGAAGAAAATTGAATATAAAGTCAGTAAAGGCAGGAATCAGTATCTGTTGTGTAACGTGTAATGGAAGATGTTATCTGTATTTCTTTCTTGTTGCCTATGTAAACTATTCTGGGTCTCTTTTTCTTTGAATTTAATACACACATTCACTACATACCTCCACTGAATAATTTCTAGCCTCTGGATTGCTTGCAAACTGAATTGCATGCCATTTTTTTTTTCTTAATTATATGACTAACAGAGGTTAACTAGGACAGCAGATAGTCATTGATGAACCTTCCAAAGTGACTTTTATTATCCTAAGTATTTTGTAATATATGCATTGCCATTCATGAAGGTTGGAGTGTTTGTACAGCCAATTAAACAAACAAACAAACAAAAAAAAAAAAAAAGAAAGAAAGAAAGAAAGAAAGAAAGAAAGAAAGAAAGTGTTCCTCTAGTCTCCATAGGCCAATTAAAATCTTCCTCACATTCTTCTTACATTTAAAGAAAAATAATATTTTTGCTATCCAATTAGCAGGCCTTGCAGTAACTCTGTGTCTCCTTTAAATTGTTCATACATTTCTCTGTGCTAAAGTCTCACAAAATGTTCAGCTACAAACAGTATTGTTCTGGAGTGATATCCAGCATGAAGTTAAACAAACTGCTGGTATGTATAAGTGGAGGACCAGTTGTCAGATACCATGTCAAGTCCACCACTTGCCTGTTACTATCACAATGTGGCTAGTGTAAAGCCAGAGTTCTGATTTGTAGATACTTCATTACTTTGGTAACTACAGCTTACTTTCCCATCAAAATATGAGGACTTTAGCTAGCAGAACAGGTTGTGTTCTGCCATTAGCAAGATTATTTAAAATAAAAATAAACTCCGCTGCTAGTTCATCAAAGGTATTAGCTTTTGCTTATATTTTCAATTTTGCTCAGGCCCCTGTATGACTAGCTTTAGCCTTCTGGTGGTATGTATGAGTATTCCAGAATTTGGCTTCTGTGGTAGTTTGGACAGGTAAAGTTTAAGAGAGATTCTTTTGTTTGTGTTTTTTTTCTTTTTATTTTCTCTTGAAGAAATTAACAGTTTATATTTCCCCTCTTTTTTAAGCAAAGGCCTTCCCTCTGTGTTTTCCCTCTAAAATTTGGGGTAAGGATGAAATGCCCATTGTGGGGGCATCTACAGCAGTAGACAGCATACTCCTACATAGTGTTAACAGAAAGGTTAAATGCAAAAAAGTTCAGAATGACTCAACACACCAAGCCCATACATCTGCACAATGTTTACTGCAGTGTTTTTAACAAACACAGCTCCCAAAAACTTGTGGTGAATGCTTCATGGTGTGCAGCACTGTTGCAGGCAGTCTCTAAGCTGCTTGCTCACTTCATGTTCTCCAGATGAGGACTGCAATACAACTTGTTTCCACGGAAGGTAATCTTTAGATGAGCAGTAAGTGAGAAGAAAAATGAATGTTTCACATCTCCAACTTAAATAGGTGGAGGCTGAGATAACCCAAGGTGATGTCTTGCTTATAGTTGGCTAATACTGAGATCAACATAAGATCAACATTCTAATCAATGTGTGGTTGTTTGTGAATAATATGTAAAAGGAGGAAGGAAGAGTGGAGTTGTGATGCCTGTAGAGGTAATATATGGAGACTTAATACCAGCAGTGCTGGGGAGCCTTGTGGTCATCAGTCTGCTTGAGTTAGCAGTTTAGTAGTCCAAGAAGGTAAAGCTCATGGTTGCTAGAAAATGTTAATTTTTGAGATTTAGAATTGTTCACTTCAATCCATAATATGATATATATAAAAAAAAAATATGTAGGGATATCTGTGTTTGTATAAATAAGAGCTATGGATAACTTCTTCTTGAAGTAGTAACAGACAAACATTACTGCATGAGAAATTCCTTGTATGTATATACTTTTTAAAAATGATTTCTCCCAAAGCCATCTTAAGAGTAAGTATATATACACTTGAGTTTTTAAAAAAGATGAAGAAAGACCAAAATAAATTTATTATTATTCCACATAGAGCTGTAAACATTGGCTTGATAAGACAAGGCCTCAATTTGTCATCTTTGTCCATCTTGACAAGTACTTGACTCTGAATATAGAGTCAGGTTGCTAACAAACTTTGTTATGTCTTTTCCCTGGACTCTTCTCTGTACTGACTGACTATGGTGTTCTGTAATATGATTGTTTCTGAATGGACTGTGAGGAGTTGGCTAAATTATGAGAAATTTTTGTGCACTCTCTTGGCCTGTACACACTTTCCATACAGTCGCAGTGGCTTTTTAAAACTTGACCTCAAGCCTGCTTTGAGCTCACTGGATTTTCTGCTAGAACTTGTAAGTTATGAGCTAGGATGTTTGGTTCTTCATCACCTCAGCAAGGTTTCTTTGGAGCCTGGGTAACTTTGTACCTTACTCATTAATTTCATGCAACTGGCAGGTTTGGCATGCATCATTTAAGAATTGTGTAAGTAAAGACTGTTCCAGGCTGTGTAAGGATTCTGCAGAGGCTGCAATGTTCTTTGAAGAGCTTGAAACTGACTGACCCTTTATGGCTTGTGCAAATACTTTATGCAGACTGTGCAAGCATCTGGGTGAGAGACAGCCATTTGCTGTGGAAGGAAAGTCCATGGAGATTGTGACTTGATACAAGAAAAAAATAATCAAATATTAGCCAGGAAATAGCTGTGAGTGGTCCGTGTTTACATCAGCCTGCCTAACCCTGTAAGTGCAGGTGCTATTTGTGCTGACCTGAAGCTCATCTCTGTAATTGTACCTTGCTTGATTTACTGACAATGTAAGCCACAGGTTTGCTGGGAGGTGCCCTTCAAATGCATTGTACAACTTTCCTCTCTTTAAGCAGGGTCAATGCTACAGCCTAAGCAGCTTGGTTGTGGCTCTCTTAATTAAGTAGCTGTCACTAACTTAGAAGACGAATCAGCAGAGACTTCAGTTGTTGCTGGCATCTATGAGGACTGGCCTCCTGTTGAAAACATCAAAGCAATCCAGTAAGCCTGCCAGGATATGTTTATGCCTACTTATTCCCACCCAGTGGCCCACATGTGATGCAATTTTGCATGGGGTTGAAAGGCTCCATGAAACTGACATGACATAACAATACTGCAGACCACTTCTGACATGCATTAGTTTATACTAATCCAACTTAAGGTTTACACAGACCTAGTCATTCATAAGTCCATCACACAATCCCTAATGTGCGCTCTGAGCCACCGGAACACACAGGACCATCTGCTGTTTTAATGGAGGATTAATTTCTAGGAAACTCCAGCATTCAGTATCAAAGCTGACATGCTTACATCCGTGTTTGGCCAGGAAGTTTTGTTAGTTTGTTTGTTTATTTGCTTAATTCTAGGCATAGCTAAATCACACTCAAGATAAATAACCCACATGCATTTTTTGAGATCAAGCCAACATGTAGAGTTATCAGAGCAATGCAATCAGGTTTGCTCAATCTTGGGATTCCAGATCAAGGCTTTGTGGCTCACTGTTCCAATTCTGCAGAAGTGTCTAGAGATGAGCAAGTACAGTGGTCCTCTGGGGGAGAAAAGCACTGCAAAAGAGAGGTAATAAAGCATACAATATGACGTCATAATGTAACCAGTTTATCAGAAAAAAATATTTGCTTTATTACAGTTATTCTTTATTAATAAACAAGAATGTATGAAGTGCTGAACATAAAATGCTTACAAAAAGGAAAACGAGAAAAATGCTGTTGGTGTTCATGCCTGCAGCTTCAAGTGGTGTGCCAGACTAGATTTCTCTTTTCCAAATTGGAGCATAAATGAACCTAGAGGCAACATTTAACTTAAATTTGCAAGGAAACTTCACAAAAACATATATGTAAAATTTTCTAGCTCCTCTGAACTTCATATTGTTGAAGCTAGGGACTATTAGTGTTGTTGTTACCCAATGAAACACAGTGGGAACTGGAAAGGCAGATACTTACCATAGAAGCAAGATATTATTGTGATCATTTGAGTGAGATCATTTTTCACGTGCCAAGAGTATTGGCCCTGCTATATTGCCAGGCCGTACCTGCCTATACTCCCTCCTACATGTGTTGTAAAGACTTCTAGAATCTGGCACCACATCAACAGGCTGTCGTGTCCATATGGAGTGTCATTTACTTGCTTTGCATGTGCCTGTTTCCAGCCAAGTCTGATTCAGCAGCCAGTGATAGTGATTAAAACTAGGGTGATCTCAAAATTCTCTTAGTATTTCTAGCTTTCCACCAGGTGGAAATTTTGTAATTGTGATATTTTGTGGAAAGTGTCTGGTTTCTTCAAGTTTAATGTTTTTTTCTTGTGAGGGGAAGCCTGGGGAGAAGAAAGATTTTTTTTTTTTTTTTTTTTTTTTTTTTTTTTTTGCTATTGTTTTTCTTTGTCAGCTTTTCTCATGGCAGGCTCTGCCATGATGACATTCTGCCTACCTAATATACACTTCTAAGTCCCATTTATAAACTCTCTAGAAAAGAGTGAGTTAAGACCATGAATGCTTGTAGCTCTGACAAGTCTCAGAGATCCAAACAGTACTTAAGCACTTCACTTTCAAACAAATTTTAGCAGGATCCAGCTTAAGAAACTGGCACACAAAACTAGGCTGCACTGGAATATAGAGAGACGGGTGGTCACTTAGGCTTTTCTTTTTTCTTTTTTCTTGTTTTTTCTTTTTTTTTCTCTCTTTCTAATATTGTCAAAATGAAGCTGCTTCCGAAGAATTGGTGGGATATATTTGCTTTAATTGAGAGATTGAATGCTGAACTATGGCCTTGTTGAAGTTTACTGAAGAGCTACAAAAGGCAACAGCTCTTTCTTTTCTGGAAACAACTATTTTTCTGATTGTTCTCACAAGTTGGTTACATCAGCAGTGGTGTAAGAGCTCAAGCACTGATGAACAAACCTTAGCACCTGTACTTCTTTCAAAGGATGCTCTCTCTCTTTTTCCTCTGATTATTCTGTGCCTTCTAACCTTGCTTCTTAGTCTATCCTTCTTGTTTTTCCATCTTCCTTCAATAATCTTTTCTCCTTTCCCTCTTCTTATTCAGTTTCCATATCTTTGTACCCTCTCTCCTCTTCATTTGCTTCCTATATGCTGACCAAACCTATGATTCATATTTCTTGAAGTCCATGGTTGTCAGCTCGCCTTGCTAATGGAAGGTTCCTTATATTATCTACTAGACAGTTCACTGAAAATGAATACAGAAGTGATGAAGCTGAGATCAAGAGATTTTGCAAACATAGTTGCAAGAAACTCTAAGAACTTGGAGAACTGAAGAAACCACAAAAACAACAGGGAAGCCAATGAATCATGTTGGAATAGTGGCAAATTTATTGCTGGTAAGAAAATGTTTTTCTGAGTTGTGACTAGGACATAGGAAAGTCATTAAAAGGTTTGAACTGAGATATGGACAATAATATAAATATCCCGTGTTACTGAAATTGCAATTAGTGATAAGGAATGTTGTGAAAAGGGTATTACATTCTTTACCTTGGGCCAATTTCTCTTAGTGATCAGGATAAATCATGATGTTTGTATACCTGATGTTGTGAAAGGTTGCTATCCAGGCAGATCATTCTGTTGCAAGATTGCCCAGCTTTCTGTATACTTTCTGAGAAAAGGTGATGAATTGGATAGAGCAGAGCCTGTATCACTGACAAATCCTCTGATTTCTCTGATTTGCATCTTTAAGAATGTCTGGCCCATACAAAACAATTTGATCAGTGCTCTTGGGAACCAGTGGCACAGCAACACAACCTTCTACATCGCTGGCTTCTATCAGGAATTCTGACAGTAGAAAAGTCATAGAGAAAGTGGACAGGAGACCAAATAGCCCTTTTCCCCAGTCTACACTGGATCATATTGGTGTTGTATGGTGGAAGTTAACTGCCATGGGAACCAAGCCTTTGCTAAGTTAAGTTGAGAATTTGTCAATCATATACCTTCTGTTGACTCCAAATTCATTAAAAAAAAAAAAACAGCAAGCAAATGAAAAATAACTGAGCAAATATTTGATTAAAAGGGCAGTTGGTCAAACTAGGCTGGCTTATCTCCTTCATTTTAAGGTCCTGTAAGCAGCTTTCTTTGGTAACAAGAAAGCATTCCATAGCAGACTACATTAAACCCAGGGTCTTTTTCAAAATATCTGAAAAGTAAGTTAAATCTGATACAAATATAATTTTTATAGAATGTTTTTGAAATAGGATGATTAATCCTGCTTCAATTAAATTAAAAAGGTGAGAGAGGAGAAATCAAATTAGAAAATCTGTAAACTGGGAATGAGAGAACTGAGAATAAATTTGTCTTGGCCTGATATCTTTAATCTCTCTCTTTTTTAATATTCTTCTTCAATCTGTGGGAACAATTTGCTTTATTATACATGCATGGATTGTTTTACAGAAGCAGAAACAAGAAACTAATCTAGAGTCATACTGATTGTCTGACTGTATTTGTAGGATGAGGGAAAGAAAGCCTTAGGGAATACAACAGACATCTTTCCATGAGATCTGAGGTCTCCACATTAGAGCAAAGAAACTTTTTTTTTTCTTTTTTAATTAGTCTGCCTTGCCCACCTTCCCACATTAGAACAAATAAACATTATGGTTTTTTTTAAGTAATATGCTAATGTACCCTTTCTCTCTACCCCCTTCTCCACCAGGCCCCTCCTTTTCCTCGGTTTTGTTTTTTACACCATCCTAAGGTATTATTATTATTATTATTATTACTACTACTACTACTATTAATTTTTGTTCAGTATTTCCCATGGGGAACCAGGCATGTGGACTGTTCACAAGTTTATGGCTTGATATATTTCTAGATGCTTGAAGTCTGTTCTGTAAAACTTTAGGAAGCTATATCCTGCTAGCTTATTCCAGAATTCTAGTGGTTTAGTATCCCTGATTGTGGACTTGTTCAGGTACTGCACCACTTACCTGGCTGTATAATCTTTTCTCAGCAGGACACTTTCTGGTGGCTGTAAGAAATAAAGTTCATTAAATGTAAGTGTCCAAAAGCAGCAGTATAACTGGACAATGACTGGAATGATTTGAGAAGACTCAGCAAGAAGGAAGATGACCATTTTGGGCAAAATATTAAAAAAAAAAAAAAAAAAAAAAAAGAGTGAAGGTTGTGTTCAGATCACATTTCAGAGGAAATCCCTTCTCATGCCGTGACAGAAGTCTACAGAAAATAAGATCCAGGACTGGATTTTTGATTCTTCTTGTCATGCCCCAGCCACTATGAGCATTTTATTCATTTGAAGAGTACAAAACTATCTGATAGATCTTCAAACAAATCCTTCTCTTCCCAATACAGACCCTCTCTATGGGAGGGGATGTGGGTAGGATCTTTCCCTTCAACAGCTTGGAGTCTACAATGAACCAGAGGTGGCTGAATTGCAAGAGACTTTTTTTCAAAAGGAGCTGATGTTGTCTGTTGCTAGAAAGAGGATAACAGCCTACATGGGACATTGATTTTTCTAGGTGGAGCAGAGGAAATAGAGGTTGACTCAGACCTGTCATAGGCTCTACATATTCACAGCTGCAGTCCTGATCTGCAGAGTCTCTCCATGCTAAAAACAGGTGGGAGTCAGCAGGCATTTCTGAAATGTAGTGCTAGCTCTCCTGGTTCTGAATCTGTGGCTGTTTTCTCTGGTGCCAGGATGCAAAGAGTCCCCCAGGTGAGAGGCAGATGCAATAGCTGCTGTGGCCTGGAATGCAAGCTGTGCAGCTTGCACAGGATTAGGAGCAGGCGGCAGACGCACAGCGGAGTCTGAGGGCTTGAAGAGAGACTGGCCAGGCATAAATACCACAGTAGGAGGTGCATACAACTTCTACCAGGAGGTTTCAGAAACAGCACAGGTCTGGGGAAAGTGGGAGTGTGGAGCAGGGAGGGTGAAGGCATTCAGGACCTGCTTGATTAAAGGGAGGAAGATAGAAGATGAATATTAGGAGGGTTGAAGAGGCATATCAGCAAGTTAGGGCTTTGGTCTGGGGAGGCAGAGCCAGGATAGAAGCAGTGTGATGAAGTTCCAGTCCTGGAAATATGCAGTGGACTCGAAGAGAAGATGAAAGAGAGCCTATCAGAAGCTGAGTCCTGTTTCTGTGGAGCTGCGAGGCTTTTGGCCACATGGAGATTTGAACAATGCTCCTAATATTATAGACTTCTTCCCTTTGATAGCTCCTGTCATTCTGCACAGCAAAGGGCTGTGTTCCCCATGTCCCCTGCTGTCAGGCCTGCAAAGTAGCCTTCATGAGGAGAGTGTGAAGCATGGATGTGGATGGAGCAGTCACAGCCATTTTGGGAATCCCAGTGCTGCAGACGGTGCTTAGCATTAGTTGGATTTTCGTGTACATCTTAAGTTTTTCTCCAGATAGACAGGCATCAAGTGGGTTTGGACCTGCATTCCCGGTGGCATTGCAACGATTAGCTGTGAGGGCTCGTGCAATCATGTTCATGGAGCGCCACCTCCTGGATATGCCTTATTTTGCGTTTGCTCATGGGAAGGTCAGGCGCATTTTGATCTCTTAGTTTGATTTTTCTGGGTGTTACATTGTGTTCTCACCCCTGTTAAGATCTTGTGTGTGTGTGTGTCTGTCTGTCTGTCTGTGTGTCTGTGTCTGTGGCTGTGTTTCTGTGTGTATCCGTGTGTGTGTGCACACATGTGAGTCTCCAAAGCTTAAGCTAAGCACTAAGGTCATTGAGGTGCTTACTG
This sequence comes from Rhea pennata, assembly GCF_028389875.1. Taxonomy (NCBI): domain Eukaryota; kingdom Metazoa; phylum Chordata; class Aves; order Rheiformes; family Rheidae; genus Rhea; species Rhea pennata. The sequence continues at coordinate 82,693,315 of NC_084663.1, read as the reverse complement.
GAGGACTTGAACTGTTTCGAATAGAGAAATTTCAGGAAAAATATTTAAAGATAAAAATATATATATATATATCACTAAAAAGTGATGTATAAAGGTTCTCGATGTTGCTGGTAATTCTTCCTCCATTCTCCACCAGAGGACTAGTGAATAGGTTGTAGAATAGTCTGTATAAGTGATTATTTTTCCACTACATGAACCACTTCTTACTACTTGTTTATTAATTGTTTAATCTTTTCCCATTATTTTAAAATAAAGATTTTGAACATCACTGGATGTTTACGTGCTTCTGTTTTTATGACAGAAGTATTGGAGTAGATGAAATAAGATTCTGCGTAAAACTGTTTTTAAAAACCCTCCAGCCAAGCTTTGTGGATGAATTTATGGAGCACTAGGCTGTATGTAGGCTATTTATAGGTAATCTTAGTCTCCATTCTGTTCTGTTCTGTTCTGCATTGTTCTATTCTATTTTTCATGGAAGGTGAAGAGACAAGAGAAAGCATGCAACTTTCTTTTTAAAATGTGTTACTTTATCATTCAGCCGCTTCGCTAGGGTAACTTTCCATACTGGGAGCTACCAAGAGTTCTAAAGCAGTCAATTTTGTACTGAAAATCAAGTTAAACTGGTTTCATAATTAATATCTCCAGCCAATAAACAAGGATGTGGTCACACATCTGTGTTTTCTTTCATTCAAAGCATTGAATCATTCTTCTCTAGCAACTAAAGTCTGAGATTTTGTGGATAACCATTTTTTTACCCTTTATATGAAGAATTGACTAGTAAATATTGTATTATGGATTAAACAGAATAGCATTTATGAATATACTACCGAAATCTGGAATATTTTTAGTGGTTTATATAAATTAATGTGAGTTTTTATAAGCAATGTGTCAATTCACACAGATCCTTGGGGCTTATGACCTCAAGATTAGTGAAGATACAGATCATATTTGCACACTTCTTATAGTATTATTTATGAAAGATGTATAAAAAGAATATTGTATCCCTGTTCACAGCATGTTGTTGTTATGTAGATAGAGAAAGAATTCGGACATATAATGCAGTGTAGGAGTGTATGTTGCAGTACCTGGTGCTAAGAGTGGGGCTTATAGTCTTCCACCCAGAAGGCACAGCTGCTCACAGAACTAACCCTTTTTTTCAGGCATAAATTTGCCCACAATGCTTACTTTTCTCCTTGTAATTTAACTTCTGAGTTGACTGACAGTCACACACAGACCCACACACACATTAGTAACAACAACAAAAAGAGTTCCTATGCTAACATACAGTCTACAATTTGTGGTATCAGATGTTCCTAAATAACAGTATTTGTCTTTTCCCTTATTTGTCCTGAATGGAAGGAGATCTGTGATACCCAACTTAAGAGTACTGGCACAGTAATTGACTTCTAGAGGACAAGTCTGGATGGCCAGTCTAACATCAGTCACTTCCTTTCATTTCTAGTGGGCCTGATAATTCATGTCTAATGAAAACATCACAGAATCACAGAATCGGTAAGGTTTGAAGAGACCTCTGGAGATCATCTAGTTCAACCCCCCCCCCCCCCCCCCCCCGCTCAAGCAGGGTCACCTAGAGCATGTTAGACACGGTTGCATCCAGGCGGGCCTTAAAGATCTCCAGAGAAGGAGACTCCACAACCTCTCTGGGCAACCTGGTCCGGGGCTCTGTCACTCTCACAGGAAAGAAGTCCTTCCTCATATCCAGGTGGAACCTCCTGTGTTTCAGGTTATGTCCACTGCCTCTTGTCCTGTTATCGGGCATCACTGAAAAGAGTCTGCCCCCATCCTCTTGACACCCTCCCTTCAGGTATTTGTAAACATTGATAAGACCCCCCCCCCCCCAGTCGTCTCTTCCCCAGGCTAAACAGGCCCAGCTTTTGCAGCCTTTCCTCATAAGAGGGATACTCCAGTCCATTGATCATCTTTGTAGCCCTATGCTGGACTCTCTCTAGTAGCCCCGTGTCTCTCTTGTCCTGGGGAGCCCAGAACTGAACACAGTACTCGAGACAAGGCCTCACCAGGGCTGACTAGACGGGGAGGATCCCCTCGACCTCCTTGCAATGCTCTTCCTAATGCACCCAAGGATACCACTGGCCTTCCTGGACACAAGAGCACATTGCTGGCTCACAGTCAACTTGTTGTCCACCAGCACTCCCAGGTTCTTCTCCACACAGATGCTTTCCAGTAGGTCATTCTCTAGCCTGTTCTGGAGCATAGGGTTATTCCTTCCTAAATGCAGGACTCTGCACTTGCCTTTGTTGAATTCCATGACGTTCCTTTCCATCCAACTCTCCAGCCTGTCCACATCTTTCTGAATGGCAGCACAGCCCTCAGGTGTATCAGCCACTCCTCACAGCTTGGTATCATCAGCAAACCTGCTGAGGAGGCACTCTGTCCCTTCATCCAGGTCATTGGTGAAGAAGTTGAACAGGATCCTGCATGAAATAAGTAAGGCAATAAGAAAGATTGCAACTCTGGACTTCAGGAGAGTGAACTTTGGACTCTTCAGAGACCTGCTTGGAGCTTGGAAGAATCTCATGGGTCAAGGCCCTAGAAGGAAGGCAGGTCCGGGAGAGCTGACTAATATTCAAGCATCACTTCCTCCAAGCTCAAGAGTGGTGCATCCCAAGGAGATAGACATCCAGCAAAGGGGGCAGAAGACCTGCATGGATGAAAAAGCAGCTCCTGGCAAAATTCAAACAGAAGAGGAAAGTACATAGAACGTGGAAGAGAGGACAGGCTACTTGGAAGGGTTATAAGAACGCTGTCAGAGTATGCATTGAGGAAGGCTAAGGCCCAACTGGAATTGAGTCTGGCAAGGGATGTTAAGGACAACAAGAAGGGCTTCTTCAAATACATCAGTAGCAAGAGGAAGACAAGGGAAAATGTCCCACAGCTGAATGGGGTGGGGGGCCCTCGTGACAAGGATACAGAAAAGGCAGAAATACTATATGCCTTCTTTGCTTCACTCTACTGCTAAGGGCAGCCCTCCAGAATCCCAGAGCCTGGAGACAAGAGGGTCTGGAGAAAGGAAGACTTTCCCTTGATTGAGGAGGATGGCATTTGAGATCTTCTGGGCAAGCTTGACATCCACAAATCCATGGGCCCGGATGGGATGCACCCACAGGTACTGAAGTAGCTGGTGGATGTTATTGCTTGGCTTCTCTCCATCACCTTGGAAAGGTCACGGAGAACAGGAGAGGTGCCTGAGGACTGGAAGAAAGCCAGTGTCACTCCAGTCTTCAAAAAGGGCAAGAAGGAAGACCCATGCAACTGTAAGCCAGTCATCCTCACCTCCATCCCTGGAAAGATTATGGAACAGCTCCTCCTGGATGTCATCTCCAAGCATATTGAGGGAGAGAAGGTGATCAGGAGCAGACAGCATGGATTCACCAAGGGGAAATCCTGCTCAACCAATCTGATAGCTTTCTATGATGGCATGACTGTCTGGGTAGATGAGGAGAGAGCAGTGGACGATGTGTACCTTGACTTCAGCAAGGCTTTTGACACTGCCTCCCATGACATCCTCCTAGGCAAGCTCAGGAAGTGTGGGTTAGATGAGTGGACAGAGAGGTGGATTGAGAACTGGCTGAAAGGCTGAGCTCAGAGGGTCGTCATCAGCGATGTAGTCTAGGTGGAGGCCTGTAGCTAGCACGGGGTCAGTACTGGCTCGTCTTGTTCAATTTCTTCACCAATGACCTGGATGAAGGGACAGAGTGCCTCCTCAGCAAGTTTGCTGACAATACCAATCTGGGAGGGGTGGCTGATACACCTGACGGCTGTGCTGCCAGTCAGAGAGACCTGGACAGGCTGGAGAGCTGGGTGGAGAGGAATCTCCTGAGGTTCAACAAGGGAAAGTGCAGAGTCCTGTACTTAGGGAGAAATAGCCCTGTGCACCAGTTCCAGCTGAAGGCTGACCTGCTAGAAAGCACCTGTGTGGAGAAGAACCTGGGAGTGCTAATGGATGACAAGTTGACCATGAGCCAGCAATGTGCCCTGGTCTCCAGGAAGGCCAATGGTATCCTTGGGTGCATTAGGAAGAGTGTTGCCAGCAGGTCGAGTGAGGTGATCCTGCCCCTCTATTCAGCCCTGGTGAGGCCTTGTCTCGAGTACTGTGTTTAGTTCTGGGCTCCCCAGGAGACAGACGACTGAGAGGAGATCTTACCGATGTGTATAAATACATGAAGAAAGAGTGTCAAGGGGATGGGGCTAAACTCTTCTCAGTTGTCCCATGCAAGACGACAAGAGAAAATAGGCACAAACTGAACCACAGGAAGTCCCGCCTGAATATGAGGAGGAGTTTTTTCACTGTGAGAGTGACAGAGCACTGGAAGAGGTTGCCCAGAGAGGTTGTGGAGTCTCCTTCTCTGGAGATATTCAAAGCCCACCTGGATGCAACCCTGTCTAACATGCTCTAGGTGACCCTGCTTGAGCAGGGGGGTTGAACTAGATGATCTCCAGAGGTCTCTTCCAACCTTACCCATTCTTTGATTCTGTGATTCTGTAACAACACCTAAACTCTGCACTGCTGATCACAGCCCCCAGAGCTCTGCCGTAATAGATACTTTTGCATATGTGAGACTTTTTTCAGAGTCAGTGCTCCAGGTAAGAATTCCCTTTTCATTTGGAGATCTCATGAGATGGAGAATTCCTTGCTTCTCTTGCCAATTTGTTCCGAAGTTTAACTGTTTTTCTCTTAAGAAAAATTATACTTAGCAAGAGTTATCTGGTGGCTTCAGCATGTATTCATTGTTTTACCTTTCTTTGCTAAAAAGCAAGGTATTTCCCCTTCAAGAAGGGGCTTAAATGTGTCAGTCAAGTTATCTCTTGACCTATTTTTTTTAACTAAGATTTTTTAAGGTGCTTGCTTTCAGTTTCTCTAACTTTCAAATCATTTCTGAGTTTCTTTTTGTGCTGTTTCTCTGAATCAGTGAAACCTCCTTAAAATGACATAAACCTAAGGTGCAATGTTCCGAGAATGGTCAACTTAATGTCACATACAGGTAAAATAGCCTTCTTCATGCCTTTTTCTCCAGATTCCGTTAATGTTCTACCACAGCATCGCAGCAATGTCGCACAGAGCTACCTGCTCACCCCATATCTGTTTCAAAGCCGTGGATATTGAGGACACAGTGTCTTGTTTTGAAGAGACCTTGGCTATAATAAAATATGGGGTTTTTTTTAATTAACTTGATGTATCAAGTGATCCAGGTTATCTTAGGAGTTCTGCATTACTTTGCCATTCTTACCTCAGTCTTTGTTTCTTGCACAAACTTTCAGATTGCTAAAATATTGCTATATTTGGAATGGAAACAAGTAGAGCCTCACAATAAGCATCGCTATCTTTGCTCATGCCTGATAACACTTACAGCCAGTTTAGTAAAGAATTTAAAATGTATTGAAATAACAATTCTGTTAAATCTAAAATCAGAATGTGTAGTTTGCAGAATACAATGCCTGTGTACTACCTTTATCTGGGAGCTTTTATGAACCATGTGGGTTACATCAGTACCATCAGGAATACTACTAGAATCTTGAGGCATAGCATGCTGTTGAACACTTACCTTTCTACCACGAGTTTCTCTTAAGAGGTTTTGTCTCTTTTACCTTATCAGTTCAGTTGTTTGCGCATTGGCTTTTTAAACTGGATGTGATGAATTCAAAGAAATCACCTGAGGAGCAAAAAAAAAGAGGTTTTTTTTTTGAATTGTGTTTCGTAAAGTTAGCATAGAGCATAGACACACAAACATTTGATTAAAGCTGTTTGGGTGGATGGGAAGGAGTGACTGGGAGTACGGAGAGTTAAGGAGTGTCTCTTGTGGTTGAGGCAGTGTGGAGCTGCAACCTGATTGCAATGACTTACAGTTCAAGGAGACTGTAGCTTTTATTTGTACCCACTGATAGACCTGGAGCTAAAGTGTATCAGCTGGTCAGATATATTGGTCATTGTATCAGAGGAGAATACTTTTTCATGCAAACTTTTTCACTCTTGTCCTTGGATCTTCTCAATAATACTGCTTGCACCCCATGTTCTATAACTTTCTATAACTTTCATTTCCACGCCTATCTTTGATATTTATGACCATATTTATCAATATGCCACAAATCACATTATACAGAAGTGACTAGAGCTCCTAAGTGGAATTCTTTTTCCACTTTTTTTTCTTTTTTTTCTTTTTCCCACCTTTTTCCCCTCAGTTGTGGTCATTCCCAGGATACCACAGCAGGAGAGAAGCTCTTATAGTGAAAGTGCAGAGAAGTGAAATAGATAAATTTTGAACAGGTCAGTGTTCCACTGCATATTTCGTAGGTCAGATATACAGAGTTCTATGCTGATATATCACTTGGTGAGACGAGATACGGCATTGTCAGCTTATTTTTACTACAGTATTAGGTGTATCTTTTCATTCTTGTCATTGCTGGCTGCAGAAACAGGAAAGACTGGTAATTTTTAAGAGAGTTCATTATGAAACTGGTTTTGGATTATCTTTGATTCAGCTTGCATGCTGTTTCCTCAGACTTTGGAAGCATTTGAGATACAGGCTGACAGATACAGGCATACAGGGGAGAAAATACATTTTTTAAAAAAATCTTGGAGAGCTGGAGGAGCAGGTAGAGAGCTGACTTCAGCCTGGTATTTTGAGAAGGAAATTTATTTGGGAATAATAGCTGCTGTTGAAAATGAGACTAATCCACAGTCATGAGTAGCATGGAAACTAACTCCTTGTCTCTGCTAACAATTCAAACAACATAGTTGGGAGGATGCTTGAAGTCCATCATTTTTTTCCACAGAGTACATTACAGCTGGCAAAGATGGCCATGATGGTCTGCTCACATGGCCCAGTCACAAGGACAGAGGACAGGATAAATGCAGGAGGTTCAGATGCTCAGATGCTCAAGGGAAGGCCACAGAAAAGCAAACTAGAATCCTTTTTTTCACGGAAGAGGATGAGTTGTTACTCCAGAAAACCATTCTAAACAAAATATTTAGTGTGTATTGGGGAAAATGAGTGTGTACTGGACAAAACTTTAAAAAAAAGGGACTTTTTATTGTCAAAGTACAATAAAGAAGAAGGAGGAGTGTTATCTAGAGGAGCTAGCTAGTCAGTCATTGTCTTTTTTAGGTAGCCAGCAATAGATCCTTTCATACCTGAAAATAAAGTTCTTTTAGCCTCATCCAAAACCTATGGAAGTAAATGTTTTTTGTTTATTTGTTTGTTTGTTTTTTTAATGACCTTTGAATTGGCATCCATAAATAGAAGATTAGTCTCCTTTCCCTCTTCTGCTGGAGAAGATAGGACATCCTGAGTTTCATAGCTCTTTGAGCTACTGAAATATCATGTTTACTAATAATTATCCACAGCCCTCTCTTCATTCCCATGCTTGGAAGAGAGAGCAGTACCAGAGGTGAGATGAACTGAGAGGGGATGAATCTAACAGCCTCCAAGATGCCTAAATATGAGGAAAAGGAAGAGATTCTCATGGAGAAGACAGAAATTGGGATATATCTGGGGTCTTCGGTGGAGATGAATGAAAGCAGGAAAGAAATGAATCTTTAGAGACCTGCTCTGACTTTCTTTATAACATGTGCTATGAAAATTTGCTGAAAAGTGAGTTTAGAGCTTCTAGTTGAGCAATAAAACACCACAAAGAGCTATTTTCTTGATCTCAAGGGTTTGTATGCTTAAACAAGAGAAATTACAAGGTGTCTGGCTGAATTAATATGGTGTACACAGTTCTTCTGTTTTCCTTATGGAAGGGTCTGACTCTCAGTATACTCATACAAAGCTGTCTGTTGTGCAAGTAGTAATCTCTTGTGGTGTCATTCCTGCACTGTATTAAAAGTCACTGCAATGACTTTTATCAGGCACTTTGGTCAGTGCCTATGCACTAACAGATATGATGTATGCACTGATGACGTGCACTAGCTTGAGCAAATGAAGGACACATGCTGTGCTGGCTTCTCAACATGATATTGATAATCTTTCTGTTTGTGTATGCACTGTGTTTTATCCATGTCCCAGAAGAGTTTGCCATGGGGATAGCTAACACCCTCTGTAAGAGGTTCCTTGAAAAGTTTCAGATCCACACACAGTGGTCCTTGGTTTGCTTAAAGCTGCAGTCTAGTGGTTGACTTTTGGCCTTCTAGAAACACTGAGTAATTACTCAGAGCAAGAATCCTGGTACCCTATCCTACGATCCACAGACAGAAAACATCTTCAGGATTTCAAAGCTGGGCCTGAATTGTTATTTAACCACACTGTTGTGTGGGTGTCTTTAAAATCACTGATGAACTGTTCTGCTGACTTCTCTTCACTTTATAATTACTTCATGTTCTCACACGGAGCTCTAGAGATTTTTTTTTTTGTTGTTGTTTCTTCTTTAAGCTGCCTTCTCCAGAAGGGGGGGGGGGGGGGGAGGAGGAAAAAAAAAAAAAAAAAAAAAAAGGGAGATGGAGTTGGAGTCAAAGCAGCCAGAGCTGGTATAGTATTATGATGACTTCCTTGTCTGAGAAAGAGGAGTTTCAGTGGTTGAAAAGATGATGCATTATAACTTTCTATAAGAAATAGAACAACAGTAGTCCATGAAGAAACAATTAGTAGGACTGGAGTAAATAATTCATGCAGAGTAGATAATAAATACTGCCTAATTCCATATTTAAAAAGTATTTCATTAGCTTTTTATTTAGACTGATCTTTGAAATCCTCTGAGTTTAGAGGAGTAGAGAGTGGTGTACCTGAAGAAAACATTTTTCTTCAATGCAGGAAGCAACAGGAAGTGCTGAACACATGGCGAAAGCTCAGATTCCCATCCCAGATCAGTTTTGGCTAAGTATTGAGGACTGGAGTTCTAAGGAAAAGAGGACAGGTAAGCATTAGACTACCACTAAGATTTAATGGGACTTGACTGTTCAAAAGCTTTTTGAAAATCCCAAACTAATATTTTAAGTAGAAGATACTAGAAGACTCACGATTAGGCATCATTAGTCTAAATGAAGGCTTGGGTGTTAGTGTTGTGTAGAAGATGACTCTTTCCAGTCTCTATAATAGCTTCATATGTTGAGTAATAGTCAAATAACTATTCCCCAAATCAATCAGGGATTGCTTTAGCTGCAGTTTAATTCAGCATTCATTCCTGTTTTCTCATTTTTTTAAGTTTCTGAAAATTAACTCAGTCATCTTTCAAACTATAAGTTTCTATGCTAGCTTTCAACCTAGAAATGAATATTTCAGCTTGCATATTAGGGATTTCTTTAGCTGCAGTTGAATTCAGCATTCATTCCTATATTTTCTCACTTTTTAAAGTTTCTGAAAACTAAGTCATCTTTCAAACTATAAGTTTCTATATTAACTTTCAACCTAGAAATTAATATTTCAGCTTGCATATTTCTCTTCTTTTTGGGAAGTACAGGTGGAAGAAGGGTGGCAGGATAGGACAGGTACAAGGTGTACCTGGGATAATGAGGAGCTGGAAGAGCCCTGAGAAATGTTTCAACAGCAATGATCATTCTCTCACAATCTATTGTAGCTACTATTGTCCTTTTCACAGTTATGTTATAAGCTTTCGAAAACATGTGTTATAGATATGTTACTTTATAAAATGGATAGGGTTTGTTCTCTGGCTTTCATACAAAATGGCATGACAGAGCTTACATCCATACAACTAAATTTTCTTTTCTTTACAAAAAAGGTCGAAAAGATCTGCCTGCCTATATGGACTCACCCCTGGCTCACCTTGTCCATCAAACCACACTTGGACACTGCCTGAGTGTGCTAATTAGCACAGGCCAAAGCCATATAAAAGAACATGTTAACAGTTTAAACTGCAGGGACAGCCTAAGTCAGTATCTGAACCCATGGCCTGGCCCTGTCTTGTCTAACATCACAGACTTAATCATACTTAACAGTGGCAGAAATAGCCATACTGCTGAAGTGTGCACTTCAACAAATCTGTGTCAGTGTAAAGCAGTGGCAAACCGTGGCTTCCTTGTTTTACCCTCATAAAGGAGCTCCAGAGACCTAGCCATCATCTCCTACCACGTAATTGAAATTTCTGTTGTTTAAGGATTCTCTCAAAATAGCACTATAAACTGCTTCACACGTTAATCCGAAAGCATAGTTTTCTTTATTTGCTCTGAGAAGACTTGCCTGAAAGGATTTTTAAGTACATGCTTAAATGTAGGTCTGCAACTTCCTGTTAACTTGTCAAAAAACATCCTCTCAGATGAACACTTCACTGCAATTCAGCATTTGTTAAATCAGCTTGCCAGGCTGAATAGTCCACAGCAAAAAGGATCTTGCAGATAGCAATTTCCTTTAATATGGACAAATTGGAACTGTGATCTATCTTATTCCCTGATTCTATCCATGTCTTAGAATAATCTTGTAAGTACAGTTTTGCTCATGAGTACCAAATACATATTGTCTGGCAGCATCTCAGCCCCCAAGCATACAGGGAGAAGCAGAAGGTTAAGAGGGAGAAAAAGGAAAAATTTCTGTTGTTTCACCCTGTAATAAAAGTAACATTTGAAGTCTTAGTTAATTTTTCATGAAATTGAGTTACTTTCATCAGCCAACTCATTTCAAACATTTCTTGGAGACTGCAGGATAAGCGTTTACTATGCTTGCAACTACTGTTATTCAGCAGAAGCTGAATTTCTGACGTCGCTTTCTGATACAGTGATAGTAAGGTAAGAAATTGGTATTGCAAAGGAATGGAGAATCAGGCCTTGGGAAGTTTATTCTTGTACTATTAAAAAGAACTATTGAGATCCAGCTTCATATAACGATTTTCTTTTTTCTTTTTCACTCCTTTTATTAGATACCATGCCTCCTACTTGGGAAACCTTGTTTGCTGTTGAGCCATCTGGGTCTGCAGAAACTCTTTTTGCCTGTAATTTATAAAATGCTTGAATCATCCTTCTTTTCAAATGCAACACTTAAATTAGACCTGTACCTGCTGTTAAAGCCACACAAGGAAAACATGGAAGAGGGCTCAAACGCAGCCAGTGATTTGCTGTGGTGTTGATATTGCCCAGGTCCATTCTTCTGACTGAATTAATTTACTAGAGTTGGCTTATGAAGTATGAGATATGAGATAATGGTCAGGAAACTAACTAAATCAGTGGTCTTCTTTGAGTACAATGATGAGAGAGATCAGATTAGAAAGCTGTAAAATTTAGCGCCAGTTTTCAGCATCATCTTGGGCATACAGCCTCTCATTTTCAGATCAACTTGAGGCAACACTTCACGGGGGTGTCGTAATGACTGCAGAACTCTTCGTGTGTTAAGTGGTATAGAAAGGCAGTTTTATGATTAAAGGGTTGACTGAGAATTATGGATTTTTAATGTAAAAGTAACCTACAATGTGGACAGAGGGCCAAAGATGTTTGTAACATTTGAATGTTTTTTGTGATGTGGAGCTGAACCTTTTGAACTGCAGCCAGCATTACTGGTCATGCTTCTGGCATGTCTCCTGGCTGATTCTATGGAGATTTCCTTGCATTTTATATAAATGTCTCCTCTCAGATGGTATTACATATTCTCATGACTTCAGTCTGCCTTTTCTGAAATACCAGCATGCCTGCTCGTCACTCATATGCTCTAGTGACTCAGTAATGCTGTTCTCTGGCTCGTATGGGATTTTCTTCTGTTTCTCAGGGATATGGTTTCAGCTTAGCTGTCCTAAGTTTACATGGCCTGAAAGTCTGTTTCCTTGTAACTTGTCAAGTCACATCTGCCTTTTCTCCCCCTCCTACCCCAGATCTTTCTTGTGATGTTGGTACCCTTACAATCCCTTGCATAGTTCACATGTGGAACTCACTTGAGTGTGAAGGAAAAGAAAGGTGGTTGCAGATCCATTAAACTGGATTCCTTAAACTAAATGGAAATAATTACCTTTACATTTTTGTGCCCCCCCCCCTTTTTTTGGGGGGGGGGGGGGGGGCGGAGGAGATGGGAAGGGTATTCCTGAATATAAAATCAGAGAATGACTTTTCAGTGTTTTGACAGTAAATGAAATACATGCTTTAGAATATATGGTTGCAAATAATGTACTGGTGCTTTGCAGCTGGAGAGACTATGCTCTTTGCAACAATCTTTGCTCTTGTTCAACTTTATAGTCCTCAGGGAGCTATAAGAGTATAATACAACCTGGATAGAGCCTCACAGTTCACACCAGGCAGAATGTGGCCCATAGCTTTTCAATATCTTTGCTCCTGTAGTATCTTTCATGATCATTTCTGAACGCATCAGGTGAACAGAAAAAGAAATAAACAAAGTAGAGAATGTGAGAGAACCCAATTCTTCATTAATGAGAGTGCTCAAATACCCTGATATAGTAATAGAGTTTCCTTTTGAGAAGGGAGAATATACTAGCAAAATGCCTTATTAACAAGTGTCAAGATTCTTTTTTAAATCTGTGTTTTCCTAGATGCATGTATTTCCTGACTTCCTTTGTCCTTTTATACTTGTCTTATATGAGCAAGATTTCTACCGTAGAACTTTCTACTGAATGCTGGGATGCTCCAGTTCATAAGTAAACTTTCATCACTCCACAAATGCCTATATTGTGCCCCTTTAACACATTCTTGTACTACTCAGACTTTCTTGGATGAATAAACTGAGGCAACAAGAGGTATACGTGGCTTAAGATCCTGCAATGAGACAGTAACATACAAAGAAGTAAAAATTCCATGAGTTCAGTGTCCAGTTCTAAACCAATGGGAAAATACACGTGTCTAATGTGAAGAAATAATCATAAAATGTTCTGCAAAAAATGTGCTAAAAATATAAGAATTTAGGGCCTCATATATTCCCCTGACATTTGGAGTTTTCTCTCTCTGTATATAGAATTTAGATGCAGGTGGGATCCTGTAGTTTGCATGTATAGGCGTCAATGTGTCAAATACGACATGAAATTTAAAAATCTCATGCTAGTATATACGATAATGACTCTATGGTAAAACTGTGGAAACCCATGGGCCTCAATTCTAAATTCCAAATTTAGTAACAATGGATATGCATGGTGTGTATTTTTATGTGAGCCTTTTTTTAGCTGTTGATCTTTAGCATTTATACAGGCTGATATCAACGGACAATTAGTATATAGGTAATTTTTATCAATGCCTTCAGCATCCATTGCACAATTGTTTCTCTTGCAAAGTAGTTTAATCTATAAGCATTGTAGATGTAGTTTGTCTGACATGATAGCTCTAGAAGTTAGATGGTTTTGCTTTCAGTGCTGTGCAGCTTTAAATTCAGCAGACAAACATTTGTGTTAGTGGTCATTTTATCTTCAAAAAGTCACAGCCTTTAACAATCAAGATATGGACTTTGTACTTTCCCCAGATGCTTCAGTTTTCTCACATCCTTTAATTCTTTTACCTGGAACATATCCTTTGCAGTCTGGACAGGGTCTCATCTCTAGCATGAGGTTTTAACATTTTCTGCTGACATCTCTCTGACCTGTTCTACCTTCATGTCAGAATGACGCTATTATTTTTAATTAAAATAAATAATTTTATTTTAACTAAAGAATAAAAATAATGAGATACTTCAGATAAACCTTACCGTGAAGCAAAGGAAAGTCTTTGTTATAGATTCTGCACTTTATCTTGTTTTTTTCACTCCAGTGGTTCCACTTTACTTGCTTCCTCTATGATCTCCATCCTGCTGCAATTTGCCAATACCCTCACCTCCCTCTGAGTGTATCCTGCTCACAAATTAGGGAAGAAATAATGTATGTTACAGCTGTTCATGAGCTACTTGCGGAAAGACTGGAATCATACACTGATCAGGAGTGCTAACAGGAGTGCTGAACAGGAGCTGAAGCTGCTGTGTTCTCTTCATTTAATAGGGCATTATTTTAGATATTTTTTAAATCTCTGTCTCCTACTACACTATTGATGTTCTTCAAACTTGTTAGAACAAGTTTGACTTGTACAAGTCAACAGTACAAGAACAAGTAGTAGAAGTCTTTGTGACTTCTACTTCTCTACTTCAGATAAAAATAGGCAGCAAACAGAAGAGAAAGGGAAGGGATGGTGCTGACTGTTATGCTACAACTGTGTTAGCTTCACTTTCTTGGAAAACCATACTTCAAGATTCTTTTGGTTCCACACATTTGACTTATCATACTATCGTAAAATTTCACCTGAGCTGGATTTTAAGTAAATAAAAAAATAAAATAATAATAATTTTAAAAAAGATTTCCTTATTCCACACACACAGATAACTACTCATAGAAGTGTAAAGGTTTGAACTGTCCTGCTAGTGTTACAAAGTCAGACCTTACAGTCATCCCAGTAAATTGTTGAGTTACTTTGTTTTTTAAAAGATTTTAGGTAATTTGTCATCCAAAGTCCCCGTTTAAAAAACAGGTAGCCACTGAAAAGCCTTAAATTCAATGAAGTCCATGAGATTTAGGAATCCTAGTCTATGAGAGAGTTCTGTGATGCACCTGGATAGATACCTGAGCATCTTTAAGAAACTGGGACCAAATCTCTCTTTGGAAAATGGTTCTTGAACCAAATGGCACTGTACCCTTCCCTTCATCAGCAACTTACTTTCTGTAAGAGACCAGAAAATGGAGGACAGAGTCTGAATGCATTCCTATTAACTTTCATGGTAATGGAAAATGATTTAGGCCCAGAGCCTAAAGGTATTAGAATACACAGTAACAAATGCGATATCCTGTGGCAAGTCAAAGTGTATCAATGCTGGGCCCTGTTCTTGTATTGCTATGGCATCACTATAGGACTATAATCCTGCTGGAGATGAATTCAGACTGCTTAATTTTAACAGTGTTTTCCGGTGTTATCTTGTTGGTTCATCTCTCATGAATTCCTTGGCTTCCTTGGCTTCTTCCTTTAGTAATGTTTTCTTTTAGCTTCCAAAATCGGCTGTGTATATCTGAGCTTGAACATGCTGGTGCCATCAGCCCATCTGGATACTCTGGTATGCAATGTTGCCAAACCAGCTTTCCCAAACTCACAGCTCCCGTTGTTCTGGTTTCACTACGTTCCAATCTCTCTTTGCCAGATGTTACTTCATTCTGGGTTTAGCTTGAGGATATTCAGTCAGTTCTACTTTCTGCAGCTTGTCCCCCACAGCTGCTATTTGATCTCATTTCCCCCTTTTCCCCTCCTCCTTCTTTCAGTTTTGATCTAGTTCCAGAGTTTCATTATCTAATTGATTTGTTCTGGTAGACTTTTAATTTCTTCATCTTTTAATAGGTCTTATGAGGATCATTTACTCACTTTGGAGCTTAGTGATGGCTGCTTTTCCCATTTAATATGTACAGGCTGCCAATCACTTCTACCAGATTTCCATCCCAGACTCAGCAGTCACCATTCAATTCATGGTTGTTATCTGGCCTTTCCCACTGGTTGCTTGGCTTAGAACCAAGAAAGTAACAGTATGCAAATGTGCATGTGATGATCAACCAATGACATCATAAGACAATTAACAGCTTGCTTTGGAGGTTTCCACTCTAGAAATGCTGGCTTTCTCTACCTACTGCTACAATGGCTGGTTAATTTGTAAGAAGGACTTGAGAAGTTACACTTCCTACAGTTAAAAAAAACAGTCTGTTCAGCTGCCTTCTTGCCAAATTTCAATATACAGGAAATGAAAATGCCATGTCACATCTTGGTTGTGACAGAACTGAGGTAGATTCTGAAAGCCTTATACTGAGAGGCATCAGTTTTCTATACAGAACTTTGTTTCTCAGTTTGCTATTCTATCTATTTACACTGTTTGATCTCTGAGAAAAAAGTCTGTCTCCAAAATTAAATGTGTATTTTATGCCTTGATAGGGCACTCTTGATCTCCTGTAAGGCTTCCAGATACTGCTGTAATAGAAATGAATAATAAGGACATCTTAAATGAGTAAGTGCTGTTTGAATGAACAAGGATGGCCAATGAGACCTTGGAAAGGCTGCCTTCTTTATGAGCTTCATCTTATCTAATGCACCTGTGTTTGGGGTGGTTTGGGGTCTTCAGAAATATTTTGGTCCACCAAGAACATATCATTGTTTTGACAATAGCATGAACAGCATACAGACAGAAGGCAGAAAGAAGCACACGCTGATCAAGATAATCATGTGATTTTTAATTCTTTTCCATATAAATGTTACTGGTTTCTAAAAGGAATTATTATCTATACTTAAAGTTGACTTAGGAGCAAGATTCTTTTATTCTGGAGGCTTACGGGAAATGTGGAGATTTCAAAACTACTGTACTTGAACAAAAAAGCAGAAGTGGACTTGAACATCTCCCCTATGAGGAAAGGCTGCAAGAGCTGGGCCTGTTTAGCCTGGAGAAGAGAAGGCTGAGAGGGGATCTTGTCAATGTATACAAATATCTTAAGGGAGGGTGTCAAGAGGATAGAGTCAGACTCTTTTCAGTGGTGCTCAGTAACAGGACAAGAGGTACAAACTGAAATACACAAAATTCCATCTGAATATGAGGAAAAACAAAGCCTACCTGAATGCAATTGTATGCAATGTGCTCTAGATGACCCTGCTTGAGTAGGGTGTTGGACTAGGTGGTCTTCAGAGGTTCCTTCCAACCTCAACTATTCTGTGATAAAAATGAGCAAAATATCATGGAAATTGAGTTTTCAAAACTGTATTGCTGGGATTTATTTAATAGTTACTTTTGCCCTTCATTCTTAGATCAGCCTAGCTATTCAAAGCTGTCATTAACCTACCAATAATCTTGATTTTGTTGAAATCAAAAAGTTTTTGGTTAAGAGGATTAATTAGGAAAACATTAGTCTATTGCTTCCTCCTCTTCAATATGGTAGTTCTATTCCGCATAATGTTTCAGATATGTTTAGTGAATAAACATAATTTTTTATGTAGCTGTGCTGAAGGATTCAAAGATTAAAAGGAGTTGGGCTCAAGTTCAGTCTTGCATGACGTCTTGCAGATTTGAATGCTGCATACTCTGTGGTAGCAGTGCCATTTTTTTCTATTACTAATAAAAGACTGTTAAGACACCAGTTGAAAGCTGAAAATCTTCTTATCCAAAAAATATTCTTAAATCAGTTTATTTTTTTCATTATGCATATTTTTGTTGATTTTGAGGGTAAATGAATTCTCTGATTGAAATTTGGGATGCTATTCTGTAGCAATGGAAGAAGTCATACCACTTTGACCTCCATATTTAATCAGCATTTTATTTTACTTTGTTTTAACTCCAGATAGTGTTCAGTCTTTTTGGATAGAGAAAAGCATTGCTTTTGAGTAAATAAGTTGGATTCTGAAGAATATAGGATAAATATTGATGATCGGTCTGACACAATATAGCGCTAACAAAAGCCAATTGGCTTCATGAAAGTTCATTTTATCAATGGGACAGTTTTTCACGTTTTTTTTTAATCAAGTCATTTTGGTCTATCGCCACTTGTCTTCTATAATGTCCTTCTAGAGAAGCTCAGGGAGTGTGGGTTAGTGGGACAGTGAGGTGGATTGAGAACTGGCTGAACGGCAGAGCTCAGAGAGTTGTCATCAGTGGCATGGAGTCTAGTTGGAGGCCTGTGACTAGTGGAGTTCCCCTGGGCTCAGTACTGGGTCCCTTCTTGTTCAACTTATTCATCAGTGACCTGGATGAAGGGACAGAGTGCCTCCTCAGCAGGTTTGCTGATGATACCAAGCTGTGAGGAGTGGCTGATGCACCTGACGGCTGTGCTGCCAGTCAGAGAGACCTGGACAGGCTGGAAAGCCAAGTGGGAGACAAACCTCCTGAGGTTCAACAAGGGAAAGTGCAGAGTCCTGTACTTAGGGAGAAATAGCCCTGTGCACCAGTTCCAGCTGAAGGCTGACCTGCTAGAAAGCACCTGTGTGGAGAAGAACCTGGGAGTGCTAATGGATGACAAGTTGACCATGAGCCAGCAATGTGCCCTGGTCTCCAGGAAGGCCAATGGTATCCTTGGGTGCATTAGGAAGAGTGTTGCCAGCAGGTCGAGTGAGGTGATCCTGCCCCTCTATTCAGCCCTGGTGAGGCCATGTCTCAGGTACTGTGTCCAGTTCTGGGCTCCCCAATACAAGAGAGACATGGAGCTCCTGGAGAGAGTTCAGTGTAGGACTACGAAGATGATTAGAGGGCTGGAGCATCTCCCTTATGAGGAACAACTGCGAGAGCTGGGCCTCTTTAGCCTGGAGAACGGAAGACTGAGGGGGATCTTATCAATATGTATAAGTACCTGAAAGGAGGATGTCAAGGGGATGGGGACAAACTCTTTTCAGTTGTTCCATGTGACAGGACAAGAGGCAATAGGCACAAGCTGAACCACAGGAAGTTCTGCCTGAATATGAGGAGGAATTTCTTTCCTGTGAGAGTGACAGAGCACTGGAAAAAGTTTCCCAGAGAGGTTGTGGAGTCTCCTTCTCTGGAGATACTCAAAGCCTGCCTGGACGCAACCCTGTCTAATATGCTCTAGGTGACCCTTCTTGAGTGGGGAGGTTGGACTAGACGATTTCCAGAGGTCCCTTCCAACCTTACTGATTCTATGATCCTATGATTCTATGACCACTAAACGCTTCATGTTTTTCCTTTCCTAGGGTCAAATGTGACTAGCAAATGTGTTCTGATGCTGCTTTTTCAGTAAAGTCTTCATCATTTGAAGGCACTAACAGTGAGAAAAAAATGCACCTTTTTTTTCTTTTTTCTTTTTTTACCCTCCACATTGTTTGATCTTGATAGAAGAGCAATGTGATGTTCCAGTCACATTCAGGAATGGGTTTACTGATGGTTCTATTTCCATTTGTCAAACATGATCGGTTTTTAATAGAAGAGAATGACATGCACTTTTACTGGCACTGTTTTATCTTCGTTCTGCCCTTGAAGAAAACTATTACAAGAAGATTAATTGCAATAATTGTATAACTTCCTTGTGACTAAGCTCAGATGTTCTTAGTTGCCTGAAAGGAAAGAAACAGCACACACATCTTGGACTTCGCTCACAAGGGAGCTCTGATATATATCAAAACGGAATTCGTGGCTTGTAGCAAACTTTAACTGAAATCAGCTTGGCTTCTGGTAACTTCCTGGGCTTCTCCAGAGCATGGGCTTCCGACCAGTGAGTTTAAGGGAAATACAATGCTGCAGAATGCCCTTGGGGTGGGAAATCGGTGGGAACTTTACCAGTCTTCAGTGGGATTAGTCAAACTAACAATATCAATCCACTACACAAAGTGAATTCTGTTATGCTGTTATCTTTACAAGAGACCAGATAACAAGCTAACTAAATGAGAAGGGTTGAAGAGAAAGAGTTAGGAAACATAATGCTGGCTTAAAAAATGCCATTGTAGATGAGGTCAAATATATGTAATCCCATAGATAGCCCACCCTCAAAGTATTCAAAGTATTTTAAATATCAGAAACTCTGGATTGACATGATAGACATTCAATGTGTGAGTTAGTTTAATAAAAAAACCAATATGCAATAGTTAAATTAGTTATGCCTCAAGTAAGGGATGTTTCAATGGCTGAGAAAG
Organism: Rhea pennata; assembly: GCF_028389875.1. Lineage (NCBI taxonomy): Eukaryota > Metazoa > Chordata > Aves > Rheiformes > Rheidae > Rhea > Rhea pennata. Next base: position 82,673,793 of record NC_084663.1, on the reverse strand, counting down.
TAAAAAGCAAGTAATGTGGGAAGGAAAACCACCTTGAGTACCAAAGAAACCTGTGATTCTTCTCCTGAAACACTTAGCTCAAAGCTTTTTTTTCTTTTTTTTTTTCTTTTTTTTTCTTTTTTGTATTCCTCTGTCAAAGAAGTGCTCAAGGAGTGGATAGATAAAAGTGATATCAGATTTAAATAGATATTTATGAATCTTCCAGATAAATATACACCACTCCAACTGTGGGAATGTGAGTCTGTAACACTTGGATTCTGTTCCTGATTTTGCTGGCTAAACTTTGGTGAATTGTGTAATTTTTCTGTCTGACTTTATTCTTCTGTAAGAGATACTTACAGGGGTTGTAGGAAACAGTTGACTATGTGTGAAGTTTAGCCTGTTTTAATTTCCACAGGAAAACAAAAAAGAGATATTTTAAAACTTCTCATTTTGAAGGTGGAGAAAAAATATCTTTGTGAAGCTCTATAGAGGAAAAAGAAGAAAAAAGTAGAAATTTCAGAATATTTGTTTTGATAATAGCCAGAAATACAGTCAAATGTAATGACAAATATGAATTTAATCAATAGATATTTGGATTTTGTTTTGAGTTTTGGCATGAATCTGAAATATATAAAATATGCAAATTTAATACTTAAATATTATCTAAATAAAATGAGACTGTTAAAGGCCATTGTTCAGACCTTTTCTTTGACAAATAATTAAGCGAATTCTCATTTTTCTGCAAAATGACGTGATAGAAACAAAACTGATTTTTTTCAACAAATACTTCAGCTTCTTTTTTTGCTAAGTGGATAACTGACCCCAAATTAATTACATACATTCAAAAGAGAAGCAACTTCATCAAGGGTTTTTACAAGAGTTACTATCAAATAAAAAGAAGTCAACTTTGCTTATGATGAGCTAAGACATTGGTGAATTTGAAGTTTTTTTAAATATAGTCATTTGTAAATGACTAACTACATGAAATCAGTAAAATATGTTGGAAAGGGTTGCTGTTTTGCTAAAGATGCTTACAACTTATTTTAAAGAGTAAACTAAGGTTCTGACCAATTGTAGTGATTAAAAATACATACATTATGTATGAATATTTTTTCCCTTGAAAAACTGAGGTATTAAATGTCTTTGACATTTGGTTTTGGTACTTCTTTCTTAAATTCTACCTTAAAATTGTAACTGGATACACTGTTCTTTACTTCCTGTTCCATGAGATTACACGTAACTTTTTTCACCTTCTGCATGAAAGGACTTCTTCCTCTTATGAAAGGACTTTTGAAACAGGACTGTGAAAGCTGAATGGTAGGGCTGAATTCTCATCTTCTGATTGGACTTTTTTTTGATGAAGTAAGCTGCAATTACACTATATGTGTACACATTGCACTGTATCATTAGAACTATCATTTCATCTGCTATCATTCTTATATTAAAATACTGTCTTGTTGATAAGTTCTGCCTATGAGATTCGTAGGATATGGTATAATGTAAAGAGGGCAGAGGAAGAAGTGTTAGACTCTTGGAAAACCTCTTTGCAATTGTTTACCATTCTACTCAAGATAAAACAGAAATTGGAATATGAAAGCTGAAACTTCATGTTGATGTTTTTGACTTTCGTCACATGAGGGAAAAAGCTATGAAATAAAGATGGAACTCTTGGACACCAGCTATGGGACATGCTTTTCAAACAGTACTAGTGTCCTTAATCCCATTGTGTTGAGAATAATGTCAAGGGTGAAAGCAGTACTTGCTCATATGGCATTTGCATATTTGAAGATCTACCTGTCTTTAATATATTTTTATATGTTTTATCATAATTCTTTTGACAAACTTGTCATAATGTCTCCTCGATGCTTTGCTAATGGTTCAAATACACTATCTTTTGGCTATACCTTTTTGCCATTTCTGGACGTATTAGGAAACTATGTTTTGGTTAGGTAGATTTTAGTGAATTAAACCTGTTGTTTAACTTCTGGGTCAGAACACATCTTTTGTGGGAGTCCCAACAGAAAGATTTGCTTTTCTAATGTTAGAGCTCTGGTGGTCTGGGAGTTAGTTTTCCAACTCCCCTCAGTGGCCTCTGAGTCCATCCACATCTAAAAGATATCTGCAGCTGGCTGAATCATGCCACATATCATCTTACATCCCGGAAAAACGTAACCTACAGGAAGGAGAATGTAGCCTATATTACTCTCATTTTTAAACCTTCTTTAGCCAGATATACTTTTACCTGTATAGCTGGGATTTCTCAACCAGATTTAAGTACAATGGAGAACTGAGGTGGTATTTTGAGAGTGCCATCAGGCTCTCTGCTATTATAAGTGTGGCTTTTACAGAAGAGCCTCTACTAGTGCCATTTCTGCAGCTGCTTAGCACATAGAGTAAAACCAGCAGCTGCTAAAGAAGTCAGTCAAACAGGACTGTTGTAGCTTTGTGGAAGCTCCAGCTGGTGGGCTGGGAAGAAAGGGAAGAGAGCAAACAAGGACAGATGAGAGACAAAGGCAAAGTAAAAGTGTGACTGCAGGTGTAAATTGTATGATTTGTTTTAATTGGTCTAGTTGTAGAATATTGTGATAAAAGATACGGAGCTGATTCTTATTTATGTGCAGCTACTCTTCCACACACACTATGTTAATTTGCATGCACACTCTTATTTTATTTTCCAGTTAAAAGTTTTGATTGTTCATTTGAATAAGGAATAACAAAATAAAACAGTAATACACTGGAATTCATTTTAGAGGTGTTTGCATCAGATGATGTATCAGTGTTTACAGTATAAATAGCTTTAGTGTTAAGTGTTCCATAGACCCAGTGCCTTTGACACTATGTTTTACCTTGCTGCTCTATAGAAACTCCTATATCCTTGATGTGGAACACCTTTCTTCTTTCAGTAGGATAGAAATGTGTTCCAGCTGGAAGGTAATAAATGATGATGTCTTTATAAGGATAGAAACATTTAGAGGATTCTAAGAAATGATCTTGGTTTCTTTTTGCTAATCATGCTTGGGATCTTTCTTTTGCATAAAATAACCTTGATTTATTCACTCTGAGATAATTTTCATATGAGTATGCAGAAATTTTGCAGAGACTTCACTACTGTTTAGCCCATCACTGAAAAAACACAAGTAAACAGAGGATGAGCATAGTGGCACACTTACTGTACTGGAAAGGAGTTCTTCAGTTTTAAATATGTGAAGGAGATTTAGAGGCAGGCAAGGACTTGGTCTGGAAAGGTTCAGAAAAGTCTGACTGCACATGGCACCACTGAATGAATGTTCATCATTTCACTATGCAACTGAAGTGGCATTCATAGAAAAGTTATACTGAAAACCTCACAAATTGGTCAGATTTTACAAGCTGCTGCCCCTTTAAAAGAGGAAAGGAATATGTAAAACATCTTCCAGAAGCTATACACCCATGTTAGGGGACAGTGAGCTCCAAGACTCCCTGTGGAGCACTTCTTGGTGAGTTGAGAGTCCACCTCTGTCATTTCTCTGTGCATAACGAACTGAGGTAACAAACTGAAATTATACAGGACTTACCATTTGCCTACCAGCTTCTCATTAGCAGCTACCAGAAGACTGAATGTGTTTCAGTAGGAGCTGAACTCCACTAGTTTTAGGTTCTCCAAAGTTCCATGTAAAAAAATGGGCATATAACTTTTTCAAAGGTGCAGAAATTGTTTCCCAAATGTAAAATACTGTTTAGTACCAACAAACTTTGCTTACAGCAACTATTTATTATACTATTAGGATGCTTTCTTTCTATTCTCAGTTGTCAGATAAACACAATTCGGGTTGCTAAAAGTCACAGTGAGCCGTAATGACATTCAAAAGACATCTAAGAATTTTTAATGCTAGAAAAGCTGGCAAGAGGGCATCTTCTAAAATATTATTGGAAAGTACTCCAACTATTCTTTTTTTTTTTTTTTTTTTTTTTTTTTTTTTTTTTAGCTCTTGCATTAGTAGTCAAGTTATTGCGGCAAAATGAAACTCAGCACCTCGGAGTTTGTGTGTATTACTTTTTTTGCTTGTCCTGGAATAGCTTAAATGAAGAGAATTTAAGATACAGTTTTGTAAACCTACAGAGTTGTAAGAGCAGGTATGGGATAGGCAGAAATGTTAAGCAAAGGAAACTTAGTTGCTTTGCAATGGTCTAGCCATGTTACAGTATGACATTATCAATTTAAGGTACATCAATTTGAAATCATTTGGTCATGTTTACATTCTATTTTTTGAACTCAATTTTATATTTTGTGAAGCTTTATTTTATCATAGACTTATATTTTGTCAGCCAAATGGAATAGAATTAATTTCTTGTCATTTCTTTATGTTCAATATATTGTTCTTGACTATTTCCTAACACACTTTACTTTTTAGTTTATATAGCAGTTTAATATGAAGACAGTTTTGAGAATATGCGAATAAAAATGAAAAATATCCTGAAAATTTTTGAAAAATTTTCAGTCTTTGTGCTGTACTGTACCTGCACAAACTATGTAGTTCACAGTGATTTCAAAAACATTATTTGTTGTTGGGATTAGTCAAAAAAATCAGTGGTTTAATGAATTCCTAAGAAAATCTTTTTTTCTACTTGAGTTGAGAGGTTCCCACAGTATGGATCATTTCTTGGAAGTAATTGAGTTTCTTCTGGATGTACTGTCTTCTCTGTGAAACTTGAACAACCGCAACACCTCCACATTATGCTTTTTACTTTTAATATGTAAACAAGGTTTACTCAAGTGAAACTGAAGTGTATTTTGGCTCATGTGACCTCATTTTTGGGTGACAAAAAGTAAAGATTATTTAGAGGCCAGCTTGAGACTATTTCAGGCAGTTAGGATATAGAAATGCTTTCTTCTGAAAGTTGGCAAGACAGAAAACGGAGAAAGGTCATTTTCATGGTTAAGCTCTGGAGGGCAGAAGCTAGAAAGCAGGGGAGTATTATTTGCTTGCTTAAAATATATTTTGCATTAATGTATTTTTGTCCAAATATCTAAGCGGCCCACGTGGTTGGAAGGGCTAGGAAAAAAGAATTCCAGAAATATTGTATCAAACTTTAATGTTTTTTTTATATCTGATGTTCTTCAGGGAGTAACTGTGCTTGATATCAAAATAAGGAACCTGTCAGAAAATTGTATTAGTAGTCTTTTTAAAAATTTTCTTTTGTCATGAAATTAGTTTCTATGTTTGAAGATATTAAATGATGTTTTTAAACATGAGAGAATATTGAATGTATCCAGTAAAGATCTTCCTTCAAATTGTTTCCCCTTCAGATTCTAAAATTCACGTCTTTCCCAGTGGCAGCTATCACTCCTTTACCTGAAAAAACAAACACACACATGAACAAAAATCTGTATTAGTAGATTACTGGAAAGGTAAAATCAAAATAAGGTTGTTAGAATTCTATGTAAATGAATAAGCAAAAAAGATTTAACAGGTACTGGGTTCTGTACAGATTAGAGCTATTCAAAAAAGTTCTATTAATACATTTTGTATTAAAAATCGGGTTTCTGAGTATGACAAATTTTGAGGATTTTTTTTCTCTCATCAGGACTTGGCTACAAACTGAAATACACCCATTTGCAAACTGAAGTACTTCAGGCAAAAATGAATTAAATGATAAATTACAGTTTTATGCTGTAATCTGGAAATCCTATCAATTTGTATAATCCATAGTGTACTTGTAATAGATGGTAGAAGTGCTGAATTTGTAATTATTTTTCTTTATGAATACATGAGATTCGAGGTTGAACAGTAAGAGAGAGAGCTGCTTGTTTAATGCACCACCATTTCTGCATTTCTTATCAGGTTAAATTCTCTTAAAGGATTCTTTTCCTGAAAGCAACTGAGACTATTTAGTTTGACAGAACTGTCTGGGGTGAAGCAGGTGGGGAGGGAGTATCTGCAGCAGAAGAGTGACCTAGGAGATAGAAAAAGGGACAGTGGACCTGCATGCAGCAGGGATCAGGTCTGAAGTAAAGCTTTAGGTAGACAGGAAAAAACAAAATTTCCTAGAAGCAAGAGATTTTCTTATTGAAGGAGTTTCATCTTGTCCTAATATTGCTGGAATATTTAAGCAATAAATCCCTTAGATGTGCAACTTAAGTGTTATGGTCACTTTCAGGAGGTACATGTCTCTCTCCATTGAAATAAATGAGGCCCTCAAGATTTCTTTTAGATTTACTTAACTTCACAGTCATTATGTGCCAGAATAACTTAATGTAAATGGTGGGACTATCCCTGTCAAAGCCTATCAGCCTCTGACAATATTTGCTACATTGGATCAGACCGGACTGGTAGCTTCTTCATGCCTGCTCACACTCTTTGCTTACAATCTGGCAGCACCGCCTGAGTATTTACTAATTTCCAGTTCTGCTTCTGCATTAGCTACAGCTTTGGATGTAGATTAAGTCACAGAACTGATAAAGGTAATGCAGCTTTATCTAGTTCAAAAAGGTTCTTAGTTTATAACTTTGGTATCTGGATTTATAATAATAATAAATGAATCCAGCCACTGGTCTCAGTCCCAGTTACAGGTATATGTGTTAAATAGACAAAGAAACTTCTCCTTATAAATAAACCAGTGAACTTTATGGGCTCTTTCCCCCTCTCTTCCAATTAGCTTGTCATGAGTGTGGAACATGTTCTCATAATTTATTTCACACTCTATTTATATGGAGGAACAGTCAAGACTTGTATTGGATTTCCCTGGAAGCTTTAGAAACTACTTTCAGGTCAACAATTAACAAGACTCAACAATGGTCATATATGACGCTTGTGCACAAGCAGTATCTCTGTATCTGCAGATACTGGAGACTGTTCTTGTGAGAAGCAAAGTGTTTGAGCTAAAGATAATTCCCAGCAGCTCTCAGTTTTTCTTGTTCTATTGATCTTTCTTTAGAAGTCTAATACAATTTGGATTTATGAAGAGAAAACATCTGAATATTACTCTTTTTAAAAATTAAATCTTAATTTATGCAACCACGTTAAAAAAAATCAGACAAATGTATTATAAAGATTAGATATACCAATCATGAATTTGAGCAAGTAACAGTCACGTTTGCAATAATCACCACATTAGTGGCTTAGGAGAAAACTAGAGGAAATCTGTCCATTAGCCAAGACAATAAATTAACACCGTCAATAGTCAAGTAATGAAAGTAATATGACGTGCAGACAAGACTGTAAAATATTAACCTCTAGAGTATAATGAGACAGTTTTCCATTCAGTGCTAAAGTTTTCACAAGAAATTTAAAGCAAATTAATTTATTGAATTAATTAAACATTTTTAGCATCAAACATGAGCTTGTTTACCCACAAGTACTTCAACCAAACTTAGACTTCTCTTGGATTCCTGTATGATGAATATAATATGATTGATGAAGCCTCTCTCAGTTTACTTGCTTTTGGATAAAATAGCAGTTAGCAGCTTTCACTTCCCCTCCTAAAGTACTGCTCAGCTTTTGTCAGATCTTTTCACTGTCAGATTCCTGGCAATTTGAAAAGAATGAATTGCTTAGATTGCAAGTTAAGGAAATGGTGACAGATGTCTTTTTCATATAAACTTGTATGGTGAACTCAAATTCAAACACACAGAACTTCAAAACTGTCAGAGAATATGGTAATTGTTATCTCCACCCTGTAGGAAAACAGGAAAAAGAGAAATAGAGTTAAGAAAAAATATGAAGAAAGATTAATTCCTTGATTTGCACAATTCTTGAAGGCATGTGGTATCAAAAAGAAGTTTAGAGGGTCTGTTGATATGATATATTCATGACTCACCTTATGTTGGTGGCATCATTTTGGGTGTTCAGCCTGGCTGAGTCATAGCTTCATCTACTCTTTCCACAGGATCAGTCTCAGAGAGCAAGTACCATCCTTTCCTGATGTTGCAATTGCCTGAGAAAGAGCACTATCTACTACCTTTAGTTTGACCTTTAACACTGGGAGTCTAACTTGCATTGCTCCACAGCACCTCCTCTCAAAGTCTTCTCAGAAGATCAAGAGCTCCATGCACCTCCAGCTTTCCCTTTACCTGTCTTAGTCTGTTCTTCCTCATAGCTGGCAAGTATAACCCTTGTGAGTTGCGAAAACCACTCTGAATCTGGCCATTCCTTTGCACTATCCACTGTTACGACCACGAGCAATGCACACTCCAAAAATACATACAGTGGGATAAACAGGAGGTGAGCTTACGGAAGCTGCCTCAGCCCCCACTTCTTGGTAATAGCTAGAGGGTATGACTTGACACCAATACTTGCTCATTTTCCCTCACCCACACTCTTATATTAGAGAGTTTGGACATGTTTGTGTATGTGGCTGATGGTCTGGTTAATGGTCCTGTATCCATGGCTTTCATCTCCATACATTTTCATATACCCTCTTAATATGTCCTAAAATAGATTCATTCTGGAAATGGTCACATCACTCTTTTCCTTCACCAGACAACAATTAGAGAATTAATCATTTGTAGCTTTAGATAGTATAGTAATAAAGGTTCACTTCTGTCAATTTCTAACCAGGAAACAAAATGATAATTTAATTCCTATTAACATAAAGCCCCTATATGGTTAAAAAAAAAGTATATTAACACATAGTCTGACTCTTCTTCACATTCTGTAGATCATGAATGACATCAGAAACATGAGTCTGATGGTAGGTTAAGATTTCAGCAACTGTACGCAGATCTGATTGGGTTTTACATGAGAACAGCAGAAAATACTAACGTTCTACTTAAAATATCATTGTGTTCCTGATTTTTTCTGGTTAGTCTATGTGAAAGAAGTTACACCAAAGGGGAAAAAATCAACATTACAACTGTGAAATAACAGAATGTTTTGGAGCACTCATATAGTAAATAATTCTGGTATCTGAAATTATTTTTGTTTTGGAATTCAACCTGAAGGACAGAAGGCGGCTTTACCTGAAGAACTGAGAACACTCTCTTTTGGATATAGTCAGAACCTAACAGAACCTCCCATGCTAAATGAAATGCTTAAAAGATGGATTGGCACAAGATACCAAAAATTACTTGCTGATTTTGGTGCTGTATTATGAAGTTATAGGTTTTGGATTATTGAAGAACACCTATTCACCTTTTGAAACATCATGCCCATTCAAATCATCCCCAAATGACTGCCCCAAATCATTAGTGAGTTCAGAAAGCACTAAAAAGAATGAATCCAGTACCCACAGTTTTATTCCCATTTAGAGTGCAAGTTATCTCTCATCACTAGCATTACTTTTATAAACAACTAAATACAAAAAAGGTTTCGAGTACTCAGAGCTTTTTTGACATTCAGAATCAGCCATCTATCAGTTTACTTTAGTGAAAAATAATTTCTGCCAGCTTTATCAATGATGTCTCACTCTAAGCTCAGTGCTACTGTGAGCATCCATTGCAGGAAGGAGCTCTTTTCCTGAAAATTCAAAAATGCAGACATCTCCAACCACTTTTTGATTTTTAAAGATTCCCTCTGTCTCAATGCTTTTGAGGCTATGAAGTGCCTTGTTAACCGCCCACAATAAGTTAGTATAAGCTTTTCTTTTGAAATTATAGAAAAGTTTTTTTGTGACTTCTTGCACTGACTTACACAAGACAGTATCTTTCCTGCCAAGGGCTCAATAAAAGGATGTTTTACCTACTGGTCTGTTCCAGCAGCCTGAACAGAAAGGAGACAGGGTACAGAGGGGTAGATACTGACAGTGGAGATCCTTAAGGAGGGGGCTCCACATCGCTGCTTAAATGCACCAACAAGGCTCAGGAAATCCTGGTACTTTGAAGAGCACTGGAATTGGTCTCTGCCCTTTCAAAACTTAGCAGCAAGGCAAGTTGGATCTCATAGCTTTTTAGATTTAACACTGAGGTATACCAGCAACCTTAAGTTAGCCACAGAGGGCAGGCTCTACCTCCTTTTTCCTACAGATTTTTTTTTTTTTTTTTTTTTTAACTGGCTTCTGTTCAGAACCGATTTAGAAGCAGAGCTGCAGCTGACCTGCATGTGACTAATTGGAATCAGAGGTCGTCCTACCTCTGATTCATTTCCTTCCTAAGGCTGAGATCTTGCAATAAGCTCTAGTACCATCAAAGGTAAAGGCTTGTGGTGTGCTACTAAACTGGAGGTTAGGGCTGCCAGAATAGTTTCTCCTTTCTCTGATACACCTGCCACCACCTCCAGTTAGTTTATAATGGTGACTGAATGCATCTCAATGGAGGTCATTACTAATATGAAGTCTAGGAAAGTAGATGGTAAACAAAATTTGATCAGGAGGTATGGGATGAACATGCACTTTATCAAACACGTTGTTACAGTACACAGGAGGTGGTGGGAGAAAACAGATCATACCGTAATGATCATGAAAATTACATTTCCTTTTTTAGTCTACTTAGAGGATGTGTAAATATTCTGTTCAGTTTTTTTTTTTTTTTTGTTCTACATCGTAGTCTAATCAGATCAAAATCTGTCTTGCAGCAATTTGTTCTTTCAGATTCCACAGTATGATATGTTGTTACTGTGGCTGTTGACCTGAACACGATAATGCAGCTCCTTTAGTAGCCCTGGCTGAAGACATTCTCAACAACAGATGAGCATGAAGTGTTCTTATGGAGTAAAATGGTATTTTATTGCTTTGTGGCAGGACAAACAGCTAGTGATTCCCAGGTACTGATGGCCCATCTACAAAACTGGAGCTACAGAAATCAGGCATTCCTCTGCTACAGAGAGCACAGTGAATGCTGAGCCGAGATGGTTGCCTTGTAGGGTCTCATTGGGCACAGTTGATGTCTCCTGAGCTCAGCGAAAGGATCCCTGAGCTCCCTTGAAGATTCTTGAGCTGTGTGATTCCACTATAGATGAGCATGTGTGCTCTCTCTGTCCTGTCCTTCACATATGGAAGAAGTCTCCACTAAACATCTGCCAGACCATGTAATATCCTTTGTCACATTTCTCCCTTCCTCCATCCTTTTCTTCATTAATAATTATTTAGCTGGACTGAGCAGAGAGTACCATTTTTCATCTGCTGCACTCATGTTTCTTTGTGCTCTCCCTTTCAGCTGTTGCCATCTTTTGTTTCTTGTCTTTTAAGCTTCACCCAGCAGGACTAGGTATGCGTGCATACACTGTAGCACAGTGGAGTTCTGGTCTATGTCACTTTGCACTTTTATCCAACCCTCAAAGGTGCTGAAATGCTGTAAGCATATGCGGTATTCCACTGATTTCAATTACAATTGCTTCCTGGTTAAAGATTGCTTTTTATTGGCAAAGCAGTGCAAAAATAGCATTGGAATAAATGAGATGCAGGTCATAGATTTATGGATACAATACTACAGTCAACAAAATTAATCTAAAAATACACATTCAGTTCAACTGACAAAGGATTATGTGGAGCTGAAACCCAACAATATGCTTTTTATGACACAGGTACTTTTTTTTTTTTTTTTTTTTTTTTTTTCCCTGCAGTTTTTATAGTACTTTAGACCTTGTCTGTTAGAGGCTGATTTAAACTGAACTGGTGAAAATAAATCTCAAGAGCAATGTCATTAAATGAATGCTAATCTCAGGCTGCTTCAATTTAATGGCAATTTATTTTATTTTGTCTGAAGTCTGCCATTATTTATCCTAAGGAAGCATTTTCAAGTTGAAATAAGGCCTCACAGGCTTGTAACCATTTCCTCCTCTGTTTCCTCCCCTGTTTCCTCAGTAGTTGTGGTGTTTTAAGATGGTGCTGCACCTTTAGTTGAAGATTTTGCCACCACATGTAACAGCCAGAATGCATGTTCTCTTCTGAGATCCTGCAGGAGAGGTCTATGTCTTGGCCTATATTTTGCAGGACAAGATACCCTAGTAGATGTCCCACTGAAGTATTCAGTCAGTGTTTACACTTTCCATTTTGCAGACATTGCCATGAGGGTGGTGACTTCTACAGAGTGTTACCAAATAATGAAGGTCAATGACATCTTGACCTGCTGTAGCTGCCTCCTAACGAAATGTGAGCTTGAGCTTTTACTGAATCTGTTTATAAACTGATTTAGCCAGTATCTGCAGTTTCCTGACTAGACAATGCCTCACTGTAGTAAACTTGAACAAATTCAGCAAAAGTGGGGGTAACAATGTCCTGCTGGTGATCTTACAACTTTTGTACATATGCTCTATGTGTGAATTACAGTCAGTGAAAGAAATACTTTAAGAGGAAAAAAAAATCCTTCTCAGATATATTTAAATAAGTAAACCTGGAAATTCTTTCTGAACAGTTTAAGTGAATTAATGTTATTGCCAATAACAGTCATAATGTATTGATGTGTAACTCCACTAGTGAGATGTTTCAGTGATGCCAAGTTGTTGAGAAATGGTCATTTAAATTCACTTTGCACTTGAAAATCTACTTCTTAACTAACTGTATTTTTCCTCTACTCTAAAGAAGACTTTCAGTCTTCTAAAGAGACTTTAGTATGCTGACAAAGAAATAAACCTATGAATTATTTAATCTAATGATTATCCCAGGATGCAGGGACATTAAAGTTACTTACTATTCACAGTGGCTATTGTTTGTTCTCCATGAATTCCCTTTTAAATCATAACACAGTACTTCCTGTAGAGTCTGTAACATATGACTATAACCCAAAGATTTCATGCACAGTAAATTGCTAGTGTCAAATAGGGGGCAGAGTGCTGAACTTTCAGGAAGTTTGAGATGCAACCACCTACAGACTTCATAAAACCTTTTTCCAAACTGTAGATGAGTTGAAAAATTCTACATATATACCTATCTTGAATTTTAGTAAATAGTTCCAGTGAAAAAAAAATAGATTGTTTAAAGTAGCATTCCGATGTTACCAATACTCATGCTGCATAGTGAACGTGACAAGCTAATTATTGTGCTCTGTTCTTCTTACAGCACAAAGACAACTCTTGCCCTGATATTTTCCCTAGCTTGTTGCTATCCACACATTTAAACCACTCATGTGAATGTGGTTATGCTGTATATGTGGAATTTCTTGCATATCCTGAGAGATAAGGCAGAAGCCAGGCTATATTATTGCTTCATGAGTGAGCTGGCTGCTTTGCAGCATATTAAACCTGTCCTTTGCCGATAAACCACCCAACTCCTCTCAATGCTGCTTCTGACAGGAGAGTCTCATCACAGATCTCTGGGAATGAATTGGTGAGATATTCTGGTTTATGTAGCCCCATGGACCACGGAATGTGAGACCCAGGTCCCAGGGACAACACAACCGAGTGCGGCGTAACAATGTAGACACAGTCACAATACTCACTTAGGTGTAACTTTAACCTGAGCTCATTCAAATCTGGGGAAAATTAAGATATGCACATGAATTTGTTCATCTGAATTAACTTGTCAGTGAAGGTATATCTGAAGACTTAACCAAGACAGAGATATACTTAAAGGATCTATTACTATTATGTAGCTGTACAGCTAAAACACCCATTACACTTAAGAGGAAAAATAAAGGTCTTATTTTTTTATGCATTTATTTGTCATTAATTTGCAAAATTTGCCAGTAGTCTCTTAGCTAGGTAACACTACAACAGGGCACAGGCTATTATTTTTATGTGAAGAGCTGGGTTTCTGTTTCAGAAGGCAGGACTAAACACAGCCCTCCTGCACGAAAAATATAGTGCAGGATGGTGTCTCACACATTACTTTTAAGGTGCATGAGCGGCCACAGCAGCTCCTCTTTGAGCTCAGAGCAGTCAAGGACAGCACGACCTTAGCAGTCATACTACAATTTGAGAGTGTAAAGGAACATGATCCTTACCTTGTCTGTCAATGAAACATCTTTATGCCACCCCTGCCTTATCTGGAGGGGGTGGAAGTGAGTGGGTTAGTGCTGGGGTTGATGGCAGAGCCCCAGATGCCAGACAAAGCAAGGGAAGAACATTCTAGGTTTTCTGCAGTTTATGTGAGTTCACAAATGTAAGGACCTGTGGGGTCACAAGGCTGGCCTGTTGATTTAATACTACTCAGCTGTTCTGCTTCTATGTAACTGTACACCTTTCCTTGTGAAACTATTTATTATGCTATATTATTAATAGCAGTGGTCTTCCAAAGGCACCTACCACAACCTGTCTCCTTATTAGGTTTCACTTTGTTACAGGCTCCTAGTAAGAAAGTGTCTTATTTTCCCCCAAATTCCAAGTTTTATGAGGGAGCAGACATTGCTTGTATAACCTTGCTGACCTTAAACATTGGATCACACTTATCTGTAAAAGCCTCATAGCCCCTCATGGTCTACATCATTAACATATTGATTCCCTACATGAAGCTCCTTCTTATTACAGCCAGAAACCAGCATCTCTTATCATTAAATAAACCATGGGAGCCTGGAAAGTCCAAAATAGTAAGAAAATTTCAGACACATTAAACTAGCTATGGTGGGACAGTAAATCATGTGTGTTATCTCCTTAATTCCCAGTGCATCCACAATTTATTTTCTGATTTATTTGAAAATATGAAAGTGTTTTTTTTTTTTTTTTTTTTTTTTTTTTTTTTTTTTTTTTTCTGATTGGTTGGGGTTTTTTTTGTGCCTGCATGCATGTGCTGCTTTCTTCATTACAGTTACTCCTCAGGCTAAAACATGATAGTTAGAATGTTCCTTTTAGGTTTAGTCCAAGTAAATTATTCTGTATTCCTTGAATGGGACCTTGAATTCAGATTCAAGATAAAACAGATTCCTTGAATCTGTTTTAACTACATATCTGGTCAGGTAAAATATGATATGATTAAAGTTATGGATTAAGAAATTTTCCTCTTTGTATTGTTTAACCAGATATTCCTTATTTATCTGAAGCAAGGACTTGACATCTCTAGCTAGGAGCATTTTCTAATTAAAAAAATATTTTTTGGAGGTCAAGCATATATATGTTGTCTTCAAAATAAAAGCAAGTATTGGTCTAACAATAAGTTAAGAGGAATGTTTTCCTATGGAAAACATTAAACTCCCAAGGAAGTAAAATGAGTATCTCATAGTTTGCTTTTCAACTGGAAATCTTATTCAGAATTATAGAATATACAGTAATATGGCAATTATGTATAAATATATATGAATATAATGAAGCTGTTTTCTCAGTATCTGCCCCAAGAAGGTTCAGGATAAAATTATTAACAGATTTATCTTGTTTAAATATGAAGCCTATTTAAGAAAGTCCTTTTTTGACTTCTTAGGGACCCATTCCTCTTCGATTATTAGGGTTTTAGTGGCAAGAATCTTTTCCTCTCCTAATAGAACGCAGGGTAGCTATACATATTTTCACCTGACAAAGAACTGACCTATTTGGATTTCTTACATTTCAACTCCAGTAAAACATTTCCTAGCATGAAGCACTATAAGATGTCATAACATCTTGGGTCTAATCAGAGCTCTGCCACACTCTACTTGTGTGACCTTGGATGAGTCATTTATCATTTCCAAAACTGATCATCTAAAAGTAGGAGTCTAAATCCAAGTGATCTCAATTTGCCACTTTGGAAATGTTAGAAATAGGGAGGTGAATCTGTTGCTTGAAAGGATGTCTAATGCACAGTATTAATGACTATATTTTTATCTATTTTAATCATCAGCATAGCTGAAATAAACCAGACAGCTGAATGAGTTTGTTGGGTGATTCACTGTCTGAGTATAAATAATATTGCTCTCTACAGATTTATTTGGACTAAAATCATTTTTTATCATCATTTCACTAATAAATGCCAAAGATTTAATATTTCTCTACTTAAAGCTTCTCTTACTGCAGCTGTCATATAGTCAAGTGTTTGGGGCCTACCCACAGTCCTTCACACTGCAGCCCTTAGCCAGATTCAGTGGAGAGGCACCAGCGCATGTGTGCTCAGATGTCCCTCATTACCTGTCTTCCTACCTTGATAGTACTCTTTTTAGAGTTATCCTGGTGAGTCCTTGATATTTGCCCTTTCCATGCAATACCCCTGGTTTCAGCTTTGGTATATTAACCATCAAGGTGTACATCTCAGAACATACAGCTGCAGTATCTTTTTTCCTACACATTTCCAGCTATCCTTTTGAAAATGGGATGTTGGTTCTGGGCTGTTTGCACAGCCTTCATACCCCAATGGACTTTTATATGTATGTATATATTGCATGTATATATATCCATATGTGTGTACACACATATACATGTGCATATGCACTATGTTAGTATGCAGAAGACTAGGTATACTTAAATGCTATTAAGTGCACAGGTGGAGATGAGCGAACTGTTGCTGATTATTGCATACTTGTTTCAAGTACCCATACTGGATGATTGCTTTCACTTCTGAGACATGCTGAGGAGGGATCTTATCAATGTGTATAAGTACCTGAAGGGAGGGTGTCAAGGGACAGGGACAAACTCCTTTCAGTTGTCCCATGCAAAAGGACTAGAGGCAATGGGCACAAACTGAAACACAGGAAGTTCTGCCTGAACATGAGGGGGAATTTCTTCACTGTGGGAGTGACAGAGCACTGGAAGAGGTTGCCCAGAGAGGTTGCGGAGTCTCCTTCTCTGGAGATCTTCAAGGCCCGCCTGGATGCAACCCTGTCTAACATGCTCTAGGTGACCCTGCTGGAGCAGGGACTAGATGATCTCCAGAGGTCCCCTCCAACCTTACTGATTCTACGATTCTATGATTCTATGCTGCTTAGTAGTTAAATACTCTCACGTTGGCCTATTTACATATAGTTACTTCAAGAAAATCCAGATATGGATGGCTGCTACTAACTCTTCTTTCCATAGCTTTGTTGTGAAGCTTGTTGGAAGTCCGTAATATTGCTGTCATATTAGGGGGCAGGGAGGGAAGTATTGAACCTAATGTGTACAAATTTCTAGATGTCTCTTGAAATGGTGCTGACACACCTGATCATCCAATGTGATCAAATGGACAGTGATGAAAAGTTAGTGCTATAATTGCTTGTGTTTGATTCACCAGCTAATATGTACATAGAAACTATCCAAAGCATTAAAAATATCCCTTGACAGATCTTGCTTTGCTGTAAATGGAGAGCTGTTCTTCAGATTGGTGACCTCAGGAGGAATTTTCAGCAACTGCTACATCAAAAGGGTTTTTTCTTTCCACTTACTTGTTCTCAGAGGCATAAGATTGTGGCACATGTGGCTACTGCCTGTGTTTGTGTAATGTGATGCCATGAACCATAAAACCTAAATTCAAGAAGTAACTTGCTTAAGTAACCAGGGAAACCAAGAGCATCCGAGAAATGTCCTTTTGCACCTAATAAAAAATACAAATGGTGACCAGTGCCTCTGGGACAAACCCATCAGAGACTTTCAAGGAAAGGCTGAACCTTAGCCTTCTATTCCTTGTCAGCCTCAGTAAAAAATGATAGAAGACTTAATAATAGGGATATCCTGTCAGTTTAACCTCTGACTATTCATTTTTATGACTCCTATGGTGAGAAGGCATGGCTAATTCTGCCATCTCATGTTTGTTTACTTAGTCCTGTTAGTATAATAAAGGATTGACAAGCAAGACGTGGGAAGCCAGATAGAGTAAGGGAACAAAGTGGGTGGCTGTAGCTCTAATGAGACATGTCCTCTTTGAAGATTATTCCTGTCATGTTAGCCTTCACTGAGTAACCACTTGCGTCTGCTGGTTAGGGCAGCTAGAGAGAGAAAAGCCACTTTGAACTGCTAATCCTAAAAACTCCTGTGCTTCTTTCTTCCTACTATTCCAGGGTATATTAGCCCTGGAAGCAGAGAAAGTAGCTAGGAATGTAAGCTTTTCAAGTCCATGGGCTTGGCTTGGGAGGAGCTAGTAAAACATGGGGATACCTATGTGATGAATCACTCCGTATGGACTTCATCTTATACTATTCATTTGCCTATCTTTTGTTTTACTTGAGCAAGATTTTGTAACACCAGTACAGAGAAAGTCACTGAATATTGTCACTAGTAATGTTCCACAGAAAGGAACATGCATGTAGAACAGAAGATGACTTTTGTGGCTGTGCCAGATGCTAATGATAATCATCAGATAGCAGTGCTGTTTATACCATCTGTACAATCAGGACAATACTATTAAAAATGCCCATTAATTTTGCAAGTGTGCCTTCTGTGGCATCTGTGGGATGCTTTTGAGAGTTTAGACCTTGATACAAAGGATAGCTTTCAGCTGTAAAGGCTTCCAGAGGTTAAAGATGTGTAAAATACCATAAGCAAATATAGGAGAAATGGAAATGGGAAAAAAGCGGCATTTTTGTGCGTCATTGCATGTGTCTTTGCTATGATCTCTTGAACAAATTGAAAATTTATGCTTAGTCTCAAGATTATGTATTTTTTTCTTTGTAGGGCTATGGCTAAAACCCAGTATTTTTGCATCAGGTGGATAGTGTTTTCAAGGGAAAAGACTCAGGGATGTCAAATGGATGGTGTCTCACTATCTACTCCACAAACTCAGCCTGGATTGTAAAAGAAATGAGACAGGATTCTCTTTCTCACCTCCTGTTTCACACTTTATTGATTGTATTAAGGTTTCTGTGTTCTAGATTTCACCTTTCATAAGCACTGTGCACTCATAGCGACTGTGACAGGAGTTGCATAGGAGTAAGCAATGAGATCTGAGAAAATACTCCTGCTCCTGCAGAATGAGAAGACATAGAAACCAGCTCACATACTCCATTTTCTTGATGAAATATACTCCTGTGCAAAGGAGAAGCACAGGGCCTACGCCCTACGCTGTTGAAACCTGTTAAAATCCTATTCTGAGATCTTAAAAGATCTTTTATTCTCATGTAGGTCTTCTGTTGGAGCTGGAGAAGAAATGAGTTTGGGGGAGGGGTGATTTACCTATGTTGGATTTACAAGTTGATGGACTATAAGAAAGGACATGCTTATTTTGACTCCAGTGCTTTTTCAAGTACAAATGCATTGCAAAGGAGTCAATTTTCATAAGTCCCATTTTAGGACTGAATGGTACTTTTAATCAATTAAAGTAGTTGCCCTTTTATACACGATTGTCCTGTTATATGGCTTATCTCTATTTGGGCTTCTTTTACCTTTGCATCAATACTTTACAGCTTTACATTGGATGTATATTAGATTTCTCCCTTTTTTTGTTGTTGTTTTGTTTTGTTTAAGTGGCTAATCAGGAAATTCACTATTTGAGCTTCATCCTCTTGCAGAAAGACCCTTTGTTTTCAAATCTCTAATGTATTCTGGATGGGGAATATATCTGCCTGTTCCAAGCAATTCTTTAATAAGAGTATAAACAATGTATGTTGATAGGGACCAGCCATAATTGTTTATCCATGTCACTTGATATCCCAATGTGTTGACTGAATATATTTGTATATATTGTATTAAGAGATTTTCTGCTTCCATTTAGGGCTTCCATCAGATATACTCCTTAAGCTTCTCCTGTGGTTTTTCTGGGAAAAAAATGATCTAACATCTATTCCTGCATCTCCCCTGCTTCTCCAATGATTTCCACATTGGCTTGTACTTCCACATTGAAGTACTGTGGAGATTTCACTGATGGCTATCACTAAAAAAACTAATTCCTCATCTGAAATCTCCACTACATTGGTTTTATATCTCTCATTGTACCTGGCAACAAGAGTTAGCTGGGAACCTGAGTGTAGTTATTTTCCTTTTAAAAAAAAAAAAAAAAAAAAAAAAGAGAGAGAGAGAGAGAGATTTGCTTGCATTTCTTCTGCTCACAGTGTAGTTTAAAATATGGACTAGACAGAATAAACTGGAAAGCCTCTCCTGACATGAGACAAGAATCCAGAACAAGCTTTTGTGAATATATGGGGTCAATGGCAGTAAATAAGTATATATAAAACAGATAACTTTTCTAACACAGTTATCACAGTTATCATTGTTAGGGGTTCCTCTTCAGAACCTGGCCCTGTTTCAACAATGGTTTATTGCACTGATATTTCTCAGGCTAACCCAGGTAAAGCTATTCAGAGCTGGATTCCATATTTCATTTGCCTTTAATATAATTAGGCCATATTCAGGACTGTTTAGTCTGTTCTGGCTTTTATCTGTCTGATCATCTTTGTTAATAGAATATTTCATTTTGTCTTTTAACATAATGATTTTGGATAGGAATAGAGGAGTGTTTCTAGAAGAGCCTTCAGAGTTGCATGGCCAGCTGCTCATCTCTGTCAGGTGTGAACCGGGAACCATTTGATAAAATGAGTCCGTTAATATACTCTACATTCAAAAAGGTAGATTAACATTTCTCAAGTTGCAGTTTTGTGCTAGCTATAGGAACTCTTGCTATAACTGACTGTTTTTTTATTTGAATGATACCTGATTTTAGGACTGAAGAATTACCACTTTCTCCATATGAAAAGCAGCACAGCAATCTTTTCAGTGCTCTATGATGGGCCAGTCATCTTTCTTATATAAGGATGATTTTCTTGTGGCATTTCGATGAGTCAGCTCCAGGAATGAAAATGACCTTAAAAAATGCCAGTATGTTTTAGGAAGCCATGCTATTTCCATTGTCTGAGATTAGCCGTGAGTACAATAAGGAGTGTATATCTATACAGCTATGCTTCTGTGTGTGTGTGTATTTATAAATATAGATCAGTTATAAAGTGATATGAAAAGTGTGTTATTGCAGAAGTCTCCAGCGGAAAAAAAAAAAGAAAAAAGAAAAAGGATACTCAGCTGCTCAGACATTCTTTGTCCTGTGTTCACCCACTCAATAAAGATGGAAAATCCTTTGATTTCCCACACCAGACCTTCTGTATGACCTCTTGAAGACTTGCACTTTATCTTCAGTTGTTTTGAATACAGCTATCTCACTTCTGTTCTTCTAAAATAAGCACTACACTGGGTTTTCCAAATACAAAAAGGATTCTCTCTTTTATGTTGTAAAAATGCTAAGACAAAAGAAAAGATAGTCTACTTCACATAAGTAATTTTCTATGGGTTTCACTTAGATCCCTTTTCTTCCCATTTCCAATAAGCTAATACTGTTTTTATAACCCAAGAAGTGGATATGTCAGGTAGCAGTGTTTTTTGAAGTCATAGCCTCTTCCAGCTGTGTTGGGGATCTCATTTCTCAGGCAGTAGAAAGTGAATCATACAGGTGCCAGCACCAAAGAATGATGTCAGGGATGGTAGCTGAGCTAATCTCTGAAAAGCCAGAGCTAGTCTATAACATTAAGTCAATTCCAGAGCTGTGCAGTCCACAGCAAAGATTTTCTTTGTAATTAACTTCTTGCTTCATTACAAACACATTGACTTTTTATATCTGGAATTTGTTTCCTATCAGAAATGGTGATGGAGTTAACAGATAAACTTTCTATCTCTTATCTGTAGTTTTCCTTAATATTTTCTTAGATATATCTATTTCTTACATGCTTACTTACTTTAATGGAGTCTCTAAACAAACTTAGTGTCAAAGATCTTTGCCATAGGTGTTAGAGACCATGAAAAGTGTGATTCCTTCTTAAAAGGTAACAGTGTAGGACTATTTCCTTTCTCTCTAAGTTTGCCAGTCTTTTCTTCAAACGTTGCCTCTTTGTATTTGTATACTGCATGGGTTGCTGGCTTCCAGCTCTATACTGGAAATTTAACTTAATGGTAGATGTGAACAATTGGTATAGCTCTGTTTAGCTTGGTAGAGATTGTGTGTTATAACGTTGCACAGTAAATAGAAAATACTTGAATAAAGATAGCTTCTTAATCCCAAACCTTCACCCTTACTTTTCCGTTCACTTTTCTACTTGCCTTTTGCTTTTATAGCCTCCTCTCTTTTATTTTTCTTTAACTCTTTCTTTCAGCTTTCCACTCACTTAGAGGGCATTTTTCTCCATTTTCAATTAATAAGAAGATCTACAGATATTAGTGGCTCTGCAGTTGGCGAGGGTCAGTACCTTATCCAGCCTTGTATTTTAAGTTTCTCTTCTATTTGTCTCTTTTGTATTAATCCTTCTCTGTACTGTTCTGATTTATATTGTATAATAAAACAAGTAAAACAGTAAAAAGGAGTAATTTTGCTTGTGATATGTAATTTTCTGAAGAGAGATTTTGCTCTCCATCTTTTCAAATAACTATGCAAATTTTCAGCTTTCTCAAAAAATGTCAAAAAAGGAAATAAAAATTTCTGTGACCCAGGAAATGCCTGTGAAAGAAACTGAGCAGGGGTTTCAGATTAAGGGTACACTTTAAAGGCATGCTTGTAGATATGATGCTTAGGGTTATTTTAAACCAACATGTTAGAACAAAGGAGATTTAGTCCACCTGAAATCAAATAGTAAATACTTTGCTGAGATGAAGCCCATAAAAAAAGCAAGAGGGAAAAAATAGGTGAGTTTGGAATCACTTGGGAATATTCCATATGAAAAAATCAATATTATGAAGTGAAATTTGACTTAATTCTATCAAACATCTTTAAAACAAAGCACTGGATTTTTTCCAAGTGAGTCAACACTGCTTTGAAAAGCTCTTTTATGGATTTTTTGAGCAGTATTTTATTTTTAAAGGTGTTTTGTGAAAGACATTGTTTTTTTCTTCATCCTGCTACAGCTCAGGACTTGCTGCTCGTAATGAAAAAAAAAGAAGAGAATGGACTCTGGGCCTTCCTCTTTTGAGAACTCAGAGGGATGAACTTTTTATGTGTACATATATAGTAGATGAAGTGGTTTCTTTATGGATACTCTGTGAAACAAAAAGCAAATCACAATTTTTGTTACACTAATACACTATCTAGGAAAGTGGCTGCAAGAAGATATTTTCCTCATATGCTCAGCAAACCATACCCATACCAAGACATAAGGACGAGGACACTAATTCAGCATCCAGGAAATCATTCATACACACTACCCCCAGATGGCTGTTACCTGTTCCTATACCCGAAGGCAGTGCCACATCCTTGAGAAAACTAAAGAATCCTTGCAATGAATAAACTTTACAAGAGGCTGGATGCTGGGACATGGACTGATAGCATCTGCAGTGACCAGAAGGAAGTTAACTTTTCTCAGATGCTAAAAGCACTGAGGTCCCAGGGGGATTCGCAAACTAGTACTCTCTCCTGGAGTCAAATGTTTGAATCACTCTTCATAGAAATGGAAAGCTTGCCCCTTCTTTTCTCTTTAAAAGAGAAAGAAGGTTAGGGCAGAGTTTTAGATAAATGAGGGAGAGCAACAGATTCCATGTATCATTTGATTATTGCAGAGCCTGTGTGTGCAATGTTAGAAATGTGTATATATGTGTATGTGTATGTATCCTGGCAGGGAGATAACAATTGCTTAGCAGCCACACCTATGGCAGCCAGTCTGAAAGAAGCCACAGGCTGAGCTCTGTCTGGCCTTTGACTTATATCTGTCAGATAATTCTTAATACTACTTAATCTAAACTGCAGTTAGCAAAGTACTTTCAGGTCAATCCAGAGGAAATATGATCTCTAAGAACATATTGTCACATCCATGCTTTTTAATGTTAAACAACTCCACTCCTTTCCTTAGATGTCCTACCGTTCTTGTCCAGGCAATTCTTAGTTAAGGTATAAGATAACAATGAGATTTTAGAATTTGGGCCACTGAGTGCTTTTGGAAGTGAATTTAGCTCTGTGAACCCCTCAGAGTGCATTAGTACAATGAGATGGTGCTATAAACCAATACAGAAATGTCACTGTTGTCCTACTGGCAGATGGAAGAGGACAACTTAGAAAGGGTTAAAATGGACTGTGCTTGACAACTTTCTAAATTAGGCCTGAGCAGAGGTGTAGTGACTACAGACAGTGGAATTTGCCCTCCCACACATGTTGCAGATTAAGGTAATGAATGCACCCACTGACAGCATGTTACTAGTTTGATTAAGCACCAAGGGATGAGGCTGGAGTGTTGGAGCTGCCCAGGGGAGCAGCTCAGAGGAGCATGTCTGTGGTGACAGGAAAGGTGATGCTTGCATCCTGAATGAAGCCTAGAATCAGAAACCCCCTATTACTTCAGGGAATGCATTTGATCCTTGCACACTGTCATGTGTGATAGCCATTAGAGCATAAGCAGAAATGCCATGTACAGCTAACTTAGGGAAGCTTATGGAAAGGGGAGGAGGGATACCAGAAATGTTTTGTAAATTAAATGTTGTGATTCCAAACAGGATCTGCTGGTTGATTATCAGAGAGAGTTAAAGCAAACAGTGCCCTGCATTGGGAATTTTGTAGAAAAAAAATTAATAAGACTGTAGAAAGGTGGAAGAGTTGTTTTCATAAACTCATTCTTCTGAAAAAAAGAAAAAAAAAGAAAAAGCAGTATCTTTTTTGTTAAGTTAGGTCTGATGAAAGTTCAGACAAGACAGGGCTGCTGAGCCTCAGACTGGAGCAAAGTCAAGCAATCTGAACAGGTCCCTTCTGAAGCCCTGTGCGGGCATGTCAAGCTGTTGGCAAAACCTCTGAACAAGCTGCAGAGAATGGTGTAAACTTGTGTTTGCAAACACTTGTGAAGGAAGAAACTCGATTCATGTGGGCTTTAGGTCATAGTCACACTAAGGCCTTCTTTTTCAATTTTTACCATGCTGCTACTGAGACTAAATTGTCATTTGTATGTATTTTAAGTTCTTCCATGTTGTCAAACTGAGCATTCATATAAAGGAGGATCAGGCCTGGATCAGCTTTCACAGCTGCCCAGTGACTTTGCCTGTTTGCCTTTTGTGGCAAAGATAGAGTCATCATATTCATAATTTCCACAGGTTTCACTACAATGATCTTTGATAATACAAATAGGCCTTTTGTGGACCTTCTTCTCCACGTATTAAAGCATAAATAAAAGTGATTAATAGCCATAGGCACATTTACACATAGAAAAGCTCTTTCTTGTATATATTGGGAAGTTAATGCTTTATTTTGAGTTCATGCCTTGTCTTTTGTGGTAAATTAAAGATTTATATTCCATTAGTTTATCAGCTGCACTAATGTAACTGTGAACTGTAAAATACCAGTGTCATGCTGTTTTGAGGATATCCTGTGGAAACTTTTCCTGGTGCTATTTGACATTGGGAAGCAATTGCCGTGGTGGAAAATATAAATAGCTAGTGTTCAGGAAGAAGAAGTTAAGCAAGATCCTTCATCATTAAGTCAAACTGCAACAGAGTGGAGTTGCTTTCAAGGCAATGATTCTTGATTTTTGTTTTTGCAGAGCTATTCAGCATCAGCAGTTTAGTTGAAGAATGTTCTTTTCTACCCTTTTCCCACTTCCCTTGGTTAGCCACTGGTAGCCCATTTCTTAGGTGGTACAATACATTTTTGAACCTGAGTCTCTCACTTTCTAGATGAAAGCTCTACATGACTTCAAAGCTGACATTTGAAGAAGTAGTGGTTACGTGACTCAAGCCTACTTTGCCTCTATACATTCGTCCTGCTGTGCACCAGGCTCATCCACCCGTCAGATGATTTTCTAGCTCTCACGGTAATGTTTTGTTCAGCTGGCATGTGCTTTTATACATAGACAACAAGTAAATGCCATTTCTACCAAGAAGCAGGAAAATTGTCTTCATGACTGTTAGCTTTCCAGACCACTTCAGACTATTAACCCTGAGGTCTTCTGACAAAACTTCCCTCTTTGTGATTCATAGTTATTTTTGTGTTCTTTCTTGGCAAATTTGGCAACACGTAACCCTTAAAGAACAGGCTATGGAGCAGATTTTTCATGACAGCAGTTCCCTCAGCAAGTCTCTGCCAGGGTAAAAACAATGATCACTGAGCTTTTTGTTGTCAGAACCAGTACAAGGTAGTGAAGGAAGGGTCTTGGAAATAGATAAGTTTTGTGGTTTAAGTTCTGCCTTGAGTGGGAAAAGCCAGCTCTGAAAGATTGTTAGTAGATGTAGAGACAGCTAGGCTAAGGAAAACAACAAACTTTGGAAGTACAGTGGAAATTTAGGTCCATTGTAAGGTTGGACAAAGTATGTGTTGGGAATGCAGTGAAGTGTGTTCACATAAGAGTAAGAGAACAGAATTACACAATCACATAGAATCACAGAATGGTTGAGGTTGGAAGGGACCTCTGGAGATCATCTAGTCCAGCCCCCCTGCTTAAGCAGGGTCACCTAGAGTGCATTGTACGTGATCGCATCCAAGCAGGTTTTGAGTATCTCCAGAAAAGGAGACTTCACAACATCTCTGGGCAACCTGTCCCAGTGCTGTGTCACCCTCACAGTGAAGAAGTTTTTCCTCATATTCAGATAGAACTTCCTGTGTTTCTGTATGTGCTTGTTGCCTCTTGTCCTGTTGGTGGGTGCCACTGTCTGGCCCTATCCTCTTGATGCCCTCCCTTCAGGTATTTATAGACATTGGTAAGATCCACTCTCAGCCTTCTCTTCTCCAAGCTAAACATGCCCAACTCTTGCAGCCTTTCCTCATGATAGCGATGCTCCAGTCCTCTGATCATCTTTGTAGCCCTACGCTGTAGCCCTCTAGTAGTTCCATATCTCTCTCACACTGCGGAGCCCAGAACTGGACATAGTATTTAACCACTGGTGGAATAAGATACCTGTGATTGTCTGTTTCCAAGGTCAAGACCATATGATTTTTATTATAGATAATTCTTGGCATAGGTATTGTTTATAAGGCATTATCTGGAGCCTGGTATGAATTGAAGGCATTCATCATCGTGGGACATGAATGTAAAGTGCCCCCAAATAGCTGGACATAAATATATGGCATATGTTATGAAAAGAAGATGGGGGGAAGCGCTTTCAGAAACATTTCCCTTTTCTTTAATTATACTCTTTTGAAGAAGTTGTCTTATCATTCAGTCAAAAGACCAGTGAGTCAGTCTGTTGACTTGGAGAGTAAAGAAAGCCAGTTTTTTGAGTTCTTCAAGGCCTTAAGATTTACTTTTCCTTTTCTTTGTAAAAAGAAAGCTGAATATAAACTTCACTCCAACTGATACATTGATTAACGGCATGAACATGTCTTGTGGTGTTGAGTATGTCCCAGTACTTTACAGAGCTGGTACATGTAACTCAGTTTGAAGTAAGTAATGCCTTTCTCTTTAAAGTTAATTTTTCCAAGAAGAGTACAACTTACTGAGAATTTCTACAAAGCATAGAACAGTAATATATACAGGCCTTATATGAGTGCATAAAGTTTGTGAACCACAGATTCAAAAAGGAAAACAGGATAGAAGGCACAACAGCGTGATTAATTTTTGGAATTTGACATTGAGAGGTTCCTAAACATATAGCTTTTTGCCTTAGGTGACTTAAAAGGAGAAACTACAGGAAAAATAGTGGTCTTGCTGAAGTCAGCAGAAGAAATACCATTAATTTCAGGAGTGGAGGGAAAGCTTTACCTTGTGCTTAATGCTGATCTTGTCCATAAATCTGGACTGAACTAACAAATTGCTTTATCTTTCCCTTTTATGCTGGTGTACTAACTACTCTTACCATGTTCACAAAATCATGGAGTAGTTGGGGTTGAAAAGGACTTCTGGAAATCATTTGGTCCAACCCTCCTGCTAAAGCATGGTTTCCTAGACTGGCCATTGTCCAGTCAGGTTTTGATTATCTCCAAAGGCGGAGAGTCCACAACCTCTGTGGGCAACCTGTTCCACCCTCATGATAAAGAAGTGTCTTCTTCTGTTCAAGTGCAATTTCTTGTGTTTCAGTTTGTGCCCACAGCCTCTCATCCTGTCACTGGGCATCACTGAACAGAGTCTGGCTCTGTTCTCTTCACACTCTCCCTTCTGATATCTATACACATCGATAATATCCCTCCTTGAGCCTTCTCTGCAGGCTAAACAGTACCAGCTCTCTCAGCCTTTTCTCATATAAGAGATGCTCCAGTTATCATCTTTGCAGCCTTTCACTGCACTCACTTCACTACATACATGCCTTATATCAGTGAGCCCAGAGATGGACGCAGTACTGCATGTGCTGCCTCATCAGTGCTGAATAGAAAGGAAGAATCATCCCCCTCAACCTATTGGCAACACTCTTCATAATGCAACCCAGGATACCTCTGGCCTTCTTTGCCACCAAGATAATGAACATGTTTGCTCATGTTCAATTTCTTGTCTGCCAGGACCCCCAGGTCTTTTTCTGCGAGCTGCTTTCTAGCAGGTCAGCCCACAGCCTGCACTGATGCATGGGGTTATTCCTCCCTAGGTGCAGGACTCTGCACTAGCCTTTGTTCCTCTCTGCCCATTTCTCCAGCCTGTCGAGGTGCCTCTGAATCGCAGCACAATCATCTGGTGTATTAGCCATTCCTTGCAGTTTTGTATTGTCTGCAAACTTGCTGAGGGTGCATTCAGTCCCATCATCCAGGTCATCCTTGAAAAGGTTAAACAAAATCACATTCAGTATCAAACCCTGGGGGACACCAGTAGTGACTGGCCTCCAGTTGGACAATCACTGATTGCAACCTTCTGAGCCCAGCAGTTCATCTAGTTTTCAGTCCACCTCACTGTCTGCTCATCTAGCCTGCATTTCATCAGCTTGCCTTTGAGGATATTATGAGTCAAAAGCCTTACTAAAGGCTAAGATAAACAACAACCACTGTTCTTCCCTCACCCACAAAGTCAACCTTATCATCATAGAAGGCTGTCAGATTGATTAAGTGCAATTTTGCCTTTTTAAATCCATACTGACTTCTCCCAGTCACCTTCTTGTCCTTCACATGTCTTGAAATAGTAGCTAGGATCAGCTGCTCCATTACCTTCCCAGGGATCAAGGTGAGACTGACCAGCCTGTAGTTCCCTGGGTCCTCCTTCTTGCCCTTTTGTTAAGTTTCACATTTGCTTTCTTCCAGTCCTCAGGTACCTCTCTCAGTTGCCATTACCTTTCTGAGATGCTTGAGACATGGCCTCACAATACCACTAGCCAGCTCCTTCAGCACTTCTGGGTGCTTCCCTTCAGGGTCCACATGGATGTTTCATTTGCAAGTGTTCCCAGCTCCTCATCAACTACAAGGGGAGAGAACCCATTCTGAAATTGCAAGTCTTCAGCTAGAGCAGGAGCCCTCTTCCTGATGCCAGAAGTTACTAGCTTCCAGCTTTCACTACTGTAGGAGTTTCCACTTTCTGACCCAATAGGTACTGATGCCACCTCACTCTCTGCTACAGTTGGAGGTTTGGGCTCCTGAAGCTACAAAGTTTTAGAGAAGATCAAACAGATCTCTTCATTATACTCTCTGATGCTGTGCAGTCTGCTGACTTCCCACAGCTCCATGACTTGGTGGCACAGTTTCTCAACCACTACACACCTGCTGGCACAAAGACCATCTGCCTCAGCCTTGGGGCAAGAGGCCCCAAGTCTGAGACTTGCAGAGTTGCGTCTTCCATATGAGACTCCGTCTGGATCAAAGCCTGCGATGTCGCAGGAACGGTTACTCCAATAGCAGCTGGGGGCTATGCCCGGTCACCACAAGAGTTGAGGATGTGTATGCTGGTCTGAGCAGTGCTGTCATGTCCTTTTTTGTGCACTGCTGCACAAATTGCCATATCTATTGGTTCTCTCTGTTAGCTGCACTCAAATCACTGAAGTTCCAGATGATTACAAAGACAGCTGCTGTATTTTATCCAATTTTTTCCTATAAAACACAGACATAATTTTTGATGATAGGATCAGAACCATGAGCTCACTAATTTCCTCTGTAGCAGTAGCTCAATGTCATATTCCTGTTCTTTCTATCCCAAGAAAGACCCTGAGGACTAGAAAAGAAATATCTGAGAGTTGTCTCTCCTGGGTTCTCTAATGCTTGTGTTTTGAAACTACAAAAGGGAAGGCTGCATGTTTTAAATTCAAAGACAATAAGTGCTAGGATTAGGTAAACACTGTTTCCAGTGGATTGGAAAGCCTCTAGCAAGTGGAGACTGTGTTGGTATAGAAGATGAGACTATAGACTGGTAGGAGAAGAAAAGGACTGCAAGGTTAGGTGGGGAAATGATGAAGAATGGTACTGCTAGTTTATGGAGAAAATACAAGTAACTTAGCTAAAAAGGTAGGGTTTAGGAGCTGTGGTAGGAAAATGAAGAGAACAGAAACTACTGATTGTGGCAAAGGAGATAAAATGGGTATCATCAGTCAGCTGAGTGAGTAAGCCTGTGCAGCCACCTGCACGCCTGAATTTTGCTCCCTGGCCCTCACAGTGGCACTGGGGGACAGAGGCTGATGATTTAGATCTGCTAGTTCTGAGCCCCACTGGGAAATCTCATGAGAAAACTGAGCTTTCTGTCTTCCGTGCAGGATCTGAATAAACAGGGCCTGAGTCCACACATTGAATGAGGAAATATGAAAGGGCTGTAAATGAGCACAGACTCCTACCACCACAAGCACCTCAAGACAGAGAAGTCCTGTAAAAGGCAAAGAAGAACAAGAGGACTAGGATAATTCAGTTCCACTGTTTATCATGTTTCACATGCACAAAGGAGATGAATTACAGTTCTTCATTTCTGACAATTTTTATCTTATGAATGTTTGACCTTACCATATTAATGGTGTTCTTCTAATACATTTCTAAGGGAAAGAATTCATATACACACACACCCACATAGCATGTGTGTACTTAACACGCACGTCAGATATATGTTTTGATTCAAAAACACTTAAAGAAGCTAGTTTTTAGTTAATCTCAATTACTCTTATAACTGGTATGCTTCCTTTAGAAAATAGTATGTTTTTTTTTTTGTTTCTGAGTTTTATAAAAGATCTAGAAAAAATAGGTTAAATGAAGACTATTAGTTTAAATAGAGCAGCATGCAGTCCATTTGAATAACCAATCTGCACCCAGATAGCTTCCGATCTTACAAAAATTGCACCCAGATTTTGCTTCCCTAGAATCTAAACTGCATCTGGCCCCCAGGTGCTTTAAGTGTCAGGAGACCTATAACTTGCTGGTATGCACATACATGGACTCACAAATATGTGCCGCATTCAGGCATCATAGAGCATCATCCTGTGTGCCCCATATAAGCTAGATAAAATGAAGCAGGATCTAAAATCATTGTTTCTTTCCACCAAGTCCAGGCGAAAAATTGAAACATGCTTAGGGTTTTTAAGAAACAGCTAATGCTTGTCATAGTGTGCGGTAACTAAAACATCAGAAAGTTTGCAAAGCAGGTAGTAGGTATAGCCTGTTTTTCAACTATTGAAATATCTTCTGTCCCGCTCTAAAAAGAAAGAAATACTTCCTTGGAGTATCATAGTACCAGAAATGCCATGAACTCTGATTCTATCTATCTTCTGTGCTGCTATTGCTTTTAGTGATAAACGTAAGGAGAATGGACACACTATTACATTTACTTTATGCCTAACTCCTACAGTGAATTTGCTGTCCTGAGTAAAAGTGCTGTTAATAGGCCATGTCAAGAACATGTGCTGTAAGTCAGCTATGCTCTTGCTTTTGAAATGGCAGAAACCAAAATTTCTTTGAATGCTGAGGAGATTCAGGACAGCATGTAAGCTGTTATTAGGTTCATTAGATTCTAAGCAACAGATTAGAACAGAGCTGTCTTAGAGATGATTATGTCTCTGTGATACACTGCAGAAACATTTATAATTGACCAAGTTAGTCCAAATCTTCTGTACTATTAACTATTAACGGTATTATGATTCCACAACCAATGACTGGTTAACTTCTAGAGTTTAAATTTAATTTGCCTGGGTTTAAGTGAAGATTTTTAAGTTTAAGTGAAGTTTAAGTCTCCTTTTCCTTTGCATTGGAGAAGTTATCACATAGTGCTATGGCTACCAAATTCCATGAACTCAGCAGAAAGTTGCCTGGGGACTTCCAGACACTGTATAATGTCATGGCAGTCATATTATTCTTACATAGGATGCAGCACACTATTCTTCCTGCCTAAATGAGCCTGGCTAATCAGCAAAGACCGACAATAATAGAACTTTACTCCCCTTTCCCTTCCTGTTTCTCTCCAACTTTTCATAGGTCTGAACATTAATGGGAACTTCTCACTGTGGGCTTTAACTGGATTCTGTATAGTGGCATAAAGCATGTCAGAAACTATTCTTTTTTTCCAGTTCTTTTTGAAATCTGCAACTGATCAGATCTACAGTATTTCCCTAACAAAGGCATTCACAGACCAGCTGAAAGGGGGGCTTGAGGGAGTCTGACTGCAAACAAGACAAGAACTCCTCCTTCTTTTTCAATAATAAGCATATGTGCTTTCTCATACATGTGTGTAGGTTACAGTTTGATTTATGTTAAGACCTGATGTATCCTCAAAAATTTTCTGGCAGAGCTATGTGAAGATGCTAGAACAAAGAACATCATACACACACAAACACACAGAAATAATCACACAAAAATCCACATGCATCCTGTTAAATCATTGCCTATTGTTTCCTTTAAGGTATCCTTAATAAAGGGTTTTTTTTCCCCCCTTTTGTTTCTATAGATGCTCCCTGGTATGGCTTTGTAGAGCACATTTATGACATGAAATGGAGCACAGTCCCATGAGCTGGTGAAACCCTGAGCGGGTAAACCCTCACCAGTCTGTGCAGTTATGCTGAATTAGTTGCTTAACTGGCAGTAATTTTGGCATGTTCACACAGCACTAATTACGATCTGCTGAAGCATCTAGATAGGATTATTTGCTGTGACCCAGCCTTTTGCAAATGTAGCTTTTCTGAAGTCCTCAAATCACAGTGTTATGCAGGTAGGATAGGACCTTTGGAGGTCACCTAGTCCAACACCTGTCTCCAAGCTTTGTTGATTAGAGCGGATTGCTCAGGGCCTTGCAATAACTCTGAATAACTTCAAGGATGGAGATGCCATAGTCTCACTGGACACCTATTCCAGTGTTTGGCCAGCCTCATGGTGATTTTTTTTCCTTATATTGAATCAGAATTTCCCATATTCTAATTTGTGGCTGTTTCCTCTCATTCTTCCACTGTGCACTTCTGAGAAGTGTCCGACTGTGGTTTCACTATTCCTCCCATCATATAGTTGTAGACAGAAGAAAGAGTTTTGCTGGGCAAAACATTCTCAACTCAGGGAATTTTACTTAATTTATTGCCACTTCACATAAACTTTAAATTATTGTTTCTAGTATAAGAGAAAAATAATTAAACAAACACCTAAGGAAACACCTCTTCTCCAGGCTCAGCTTCAGCCCACTAACTTCTCCTCTTCCCCTCCTTCCCACTGCTCTCTCCCCTTCCTCATTTTCCAAAACTTCTCTTGTTTTCACTTAAGGTTACACTCAGTCCATCCCAGCTCTTTTGGTATGGGGATGGGCAGTGCAGGAGTTTGGGGTCTGTGTGTGTACTTTATGGCATTCTTTGCATTTTACTCATTTTCCTCAACTGATCCTTAATTCTCACTTCTCTGCTCTGTCATGGATTCTCCATGGGCCACAGTCCCACAGAGCATGCCTCCTCCAGCACGGAACACCTCCTTCCAAGAGCTCATTTCCAGCTACGTACCCCAAAACATCCCCTTACATGTGTCTCCTCTGTTTCTCCCCATTTTCCTAATGGTATCCTTCAGGTATCTCCTTCCTTTTTCCTTTCACATGTCTCCTGTCCCTAGCAGCTGCTGCTTTATCTTAAAAACATATTAGCAAAGGTGTCATGTGCTCCTTTAGTTGGTTGAAATTTTGGGGTGTGGTAGGTTGTTAACATTTGTTTTAGAGCTGGCTGGAGTCAGCTGTAACTGGTGCAGAGCAGTTCATGACCTGCTTCTATACAGGCTACCCTGCTTCCACTTGCTACCCAGGCCCTGCTGTTTATGCCCAAAACATCAGATCTCCTGTGAGCCATCTCTTCTTAAAAATGAACAAACCTAGTTCTTTCAGTCTCTTCTCATATGTCATGCTCTCCAGGCTCTTGACCATCTTGATAGCCCTCCAAATTTGGTCTGGTATGTTGAAGTCCTTCTTGTACTAGGAAGTCCTACACTGGACACAGCACTCCAGAAGAGGATTTACGAGTGCTGAATAGAGTGGAAAATCACCTCTTTCACCCTGTTGTGAATACAACCCAGAATGTGTTCAGCCTTCTTTGTTGCAAGTGCAACCATCAGGTCTCGTCCTTTTCTTCAGAGTTGCTACCCAGATAGTCACTGCCAGCCTGTACAGATCGATATGATTATTCCCTAGATACAAGGCTTTGAATCTACCTTTTTGATCTTCACAAGTTTACTATCAGGCCATTTTTCCAGCTTCTCTAGGTCCCTCTGAATTGCAGACATGCTCTTCACTCTACCATCTGCTTCTTTAAGTTTGGTATCATCCGCATCTTGCTAAGAGTATACTCTGTCCCATTGTCTAGGTTGTTAATAAAGATATTACACAGCATTGGGCCTAGTGTTAGTTCATCAGAGATGCCACTGGTTACTGGCCCTCAGATGGATTTTGTATCACTGTTCATTCCTATTTGTGCCTAACAGTCCACCAAGTTTTCCAGACACACCTTATCACTCAGTCCTTATTTGGCTATAAGGATGTTATGCTAAGAGATTATGTCAAAAGCCTCAATAAAATTAAGGCATACAACATCCACTATCCTTATCTGCATAGCCAGCCATCTCATCATAGATAGCAATCAGGTTGGCCAGGTATGATTACCCTTATTAAATCCAAACTTGCTGTTCCCCAGCACCTGCTTGCCTTTCCTGTATCTGGAAATGGCTTCCAGGAGAACTTGCTCCTTAACCTTTCCAGATTAGGCTAACCATCCTGTTGTTCCTTGTGTTCTCCCTGTGGCCCTTCTTGAAGACAGGTGTTATGTCACTGTCTTCTCAGTAGTCAGGAACCTTTCCTGATTGCCACACATTTTGGAAGATGATACAAAGCAGCATCATAGTGACAGTGGCAAGCTCCCTCAGCACCTTCATATGCATACCAACTGGTCCCATGGACTTAAGTATTTCCAGCTGGCTTAAGTGTTCCTTAACTCTGTCTTCTTGTACTGTGGCTAAACATCTCCCAACATTTTATAAGTAAGCTCAGGGTTCTGGGAGGCCAGAGAGTAGAGCTTGTCAGTAAAAAGTCAAAAAATAAAACATTGAGTATATCAGCTTCTTCCATCTTTTTTGTCACTAGGTTCTTCCATCCTGTTGAAGAGTGGGCAACTCTTTCTTTAGTCTTCCTTTTGCTGACAATGTATTTAAAGAGCCCTTTTTGTTGCCTTTCACATCCTTCACTTGTTCCAGCCCCAGCTGAGCTTTGGCTTTCATAACTCCATCCTTGCATTCTCAGGAAGTGTTTCTGCATTCTTCCTCAGTTGCTCATCCCTACTTCTATCTTCCTGGCACCTACTTTTTGTGTTTGAGTTCAGAAAGGTGTTCCTTGTTCACTTGTGTTGGCCTTCTGCCATGTTTACTTGAATTTCCACACGTCTGAATGTACCATTCTTGTGCTTTAAGGAGGATTTCCTTGAAGATTAACTAGCTCTCTTTGGTCGATTTGCCCTCAGGACAGTTTCCCAAGCAATTCTGACAAGAACAAGCCAAAAGCTGCTCTCCTGCACTGCAATTCTATTATTTGTGTGTTCATTTTGCACAGGATTTTGAACTTCACCATTTTACGATCACTGCAGCCAAGGCTTCCCTTTACCTTCACAATCATTCTTTGTTTGTGAGTAATAGGGCCAGCAGAGCATCTTTCTTAGTCATCTCATCAATCACTTGCATCATGAAATTATCTTCAACACACTCCACAAGTCTTCCAAATTGCCTGTGTCCAGCTCTTTTGTACTATCCAACAGATATTTGGGTGGTTCAAATCCCCATTGAGTACTAGGGCCTGTGATTGCAAGGTTTCTTCTGGTTGTCTGAAGAGAGTTTCATCTATTTGCTCTTCTTGATCAGGTGGTGCATAGCAAATGCCTGGCACAACATCACCTGTGTTGATCTGTCTTCTGATCCTTCCCTACAAGCTCTTGACTGATTTGTCACCATTCCAAGGCAAAGCTCTGTGCAGACCTGGTCTGACTGATTATTTCTGCTTTGGTCTCCTCTACATTTCCAGTTCTGGAACAAGAGTAGCTCAAGTCCATCTGCACTTATCAGTAGAAATCATACTTTGTGGCTCCTGCAAAAGGAATTGTTTCAGTCCAGCTGTCGAAAGAAAAATTGAAACTCCAGATTGGAATTAAAAAAAAAAAAAAAAAAAAAAAGTATTTGTAATCTTTCATGTTCTTTTGAGAATCCTGACGTGTTGGAGAGGGTTATCAATGGAAAATAAAAAACAAACAAACAAATAAACAAAACAACAAAGAAGGGGAATGTATTCTGTATTTGGCTATGAATGAAGCATACGATCACCATCTTTTCATCTGCTGGCCAGGTTTATAGCTTTAGGTCAGCTTAAGAAAGCTCATTTTCTGTGTCCACAAGTTATCTTCCCTTTACCAAATGAAAATACACCAAATGAAAGACCACAGTGAGGTCTTCACTGTGGAAGAAATTAGCCTAACAGTTAGTGACAGCTCCAGCTGAGCATAGAGCAAGGGGCTCTGAACTGGGCTTTATGTTCAGTAGGTCAACAGAGAGAATAATGGAAAGAGGAAGATGTGTTCCCTGTAACCTATGCTTCTTGAGAAGAGAAGATTGGTGCTGTACTCGAGAGCAGGTGTAGCTTCCTTCAGGCAGGATGTTTAGTTTCTGGCTACTGGAACTGCAGTAAAATCTAGTTACGAGGTTATAATTGCAACAGTCAAGTCCTCGTCCTGTAGAGCGAGGCACAGTTATGAGCTAAGCATGGATGGTCTTCTTCCCATGAGGGCGGAAGAAAGATATAATAGTACAGAAGATGGATGCTGTGATAAGGACTGTAAGGAGAAAACAATAAGCATCTGAAAAGATTTTATCGTTCCTGACTATCACTTCAGTCCTGTCAGACCTCAAACTCATTGTGGTTCCTTCAGGCCAAATCCCGTTTCAATACTTAGCATGTCAAGAGATGGAAATAGTAATGCTGTCTTTTAGAGAGAGAGAATTTTCCTGTCTCTCTCTGATGAGGGGACAGCCTATGTTCTCCAGCTGTGTTCTCCAGCTAAGTCTACCAATGACCTGCAATGAGAACAAAGTGCCAGACTGCATTTCAGTAGTTTCATTTTCTGTTTTTCTTAGGCTCTTAAAACCTTTGCTCAAGCATCTTCTCAAACATAATCATACCCCTTAGGTT
The DNA here is from genome assembly GCF_028389875.1 of Rhea pennata. NCBI lineage: Eukaryota > Metazoa > Chordata > Aves > Rheiformes > Rheidae > Rhea > Rhea pennata. Next base: position 82,636,721 of record NC_084663.1, on the reverse strand, counting down.
CACTGTATCAGCCTGTTCACTTGTCTTATTTCTTTTACCATGATCACAGTGCCCCAGCATTAATCATTCTCCCTAGTGCCACATACATTAGGTCTAGTCTTTCTTAATGGAAAATATGTGTTTTAGATGAAATTTAAAATAATTATATATGTGTTTGGGAGAGGGAGAGAGAAGAGATTACTGACAAATTACTCTTTTTAATTGAAAGTTTTAGATAGATAAAACACCTGCACATGATATTGCATGTGAAATTACTGATGCAGTCTTAACTGGGGCAGCATCTATCAAAATCGTTTTAAAATGAACGAAAGACCTCAGGGACATGACTGGATTAACTTGTAATACAGGGAACTGACACAACTAAATAATGCATGTGCCAGGTGATTCTTCTTGGGTAGTCTTTCTTACATCCTTTCCCCAGTAGAGAGCAGCATCTCACCAAATGTTCCTTCTACATCTTCTTCCTTACTTAGCAAAGCTGTAAAATTGATTCATGGTTAATGTCACATTTGAGTTAATTCATCACAGCTTCGGTTACAGTGAAAGTCTTGGAGATATGTGATACAGTATTACTTAAGGGTGGTTTTAAAAGTCCCTAAGGAGGGACAGTGAGAAGTCCAGTACACCCTAACACTGTCATACGGTTTGCTGGATAGAAGGATGAACACATACACCAGGTAGTATTCTCTGTTTGGTAGCTTTTGTTTACTTTATATAAGCATAATTTGCAGCATACATGTGTTAGATTAAAACTTGTATTCTAATCCTCACATTATAGAGTCATTTGTTCTATGTCAGCTCACATCTACTGGAATCATGCTTGTACATGGGTCTGGCTGATACTTGCATCTCTATCTGATTTCATCCATGCCTTCTTTTTGTAAATGCCAAGTCGGAAAGAAGAAATAATATCATGTGACTGCAGAGACTAAATGAGTCAAAGCATACATTCTGATTCTCTTGAGGACATGCAACAAACTTTTACCAAAAAAAAAATCTCTCCTTAATGTTTTTGAAAGTTGTTTAAAAATCTTGTACCTGTGTGTGTATATTTTTGATAAGTTTGCTTCTTTGTGGAGTACAACATTTTTCAGCAGAGGCTAGATGTGTTGAAATGATACACTTTTCTGATTTTTCTCCTTTCTATTTTAGCTTAAACCTCAGGAATGCCAAGTGAAATTTTCTTTCTGGGGGACTTTAGAGGCACACGTTGTGCAGACTCATGCTTTCACTAGTGGGGATAACTTCTGCTAAAGTTTGAAAAAAGATTTCCTTCTTTTTTCAAACTAATTCAAATACTAACTCATTGATGAAATTATATGGATAATAACAAACACAAAAAGCCCAACTGCTAAAATCCTTTTTTTCCCTTGATGCTTGCCTTTTATTCTTTATCCCCTTGTGTTGTCATTCAATTCACTAAGCGTGTTAGAGTCTCTAGAAGAGAAGCCTCCTATTTTTTTGATGAGCTCTTATATGCCTGTATCCTGTTTGGATTCAGAGAGTACTATTACTGTAAATCTACTTCTCTCAGTTTTATGCAGGCCTGAAACTGACAGGCAAGAGAGGCATGAGCAGGTTGTCAAAGCAGTCATATGTAAAAGTTAGTACAACAAAGCTAGGGGAAGTAAAGCTAGCTTAGCAAAAGCAAGAGATAGTTAACCTTTCCAAGGATCACTGGGAAAAAGTAGCGTCAGGCAGACAAGATCCTGTTCTGAGTTTGAGAACATGTATTACCTCTCACTCACATAAGAACATAAGGGCGAAAGGTTTGTAAAATATTGGTGAATTTATTTTCCCATAGTAGCAGTGGATGGATGGAAGAAGACTGAACTGTCAGACTGTAGCAGTATGGGTATGTGTATGCAATGAGAAGAAACGACGGTTCTCCAAGAAGCCAGGGACCTGAGTCAGGGCTGAGCTACCACCACAGGGGGACTGGCAGTGGTACATGAACATACATTGACCTGTTAATTGATGAACTGGGTATGTGTGAGCTGACAGACAGGGAACAACAGTGTTATGTTAAGCTGCTATGCCAAGGTTTGCAGTGATGTTATGGAGAGCAGGCATAAAGAAGGAGCAATAATAAAAAGAGCCCCTGCAATGGGTTTATGCCATCTGTTTATGTAAATGTTTGCTCTCTCAGCTAGGGTATGAGGTGAACTAACTGCCTAGGCCATATCCTGAATATCTTTAGCCTTGACTGTGGATCCCCTTAGGAATTCTGCTCTGTCGAGCCATTGCCATCATTTTCATATTGTTAAAGTCTTTAAGTCTTCTGCATGCTGGAACATTTCCCTGTAATCTGGGTCTCTAACAAACTACTGTCATCACAGATGTATCACAAACAGCTCTTGCCCCAGGACACTGCATGCTTCTGAAGAACTGCTTCCCTGACATTCCAGTGACATGCAAGGATTTTCTCTTTTTGTCTTACAATGCCTCATCTTTATCTGTTTGTTTTTTAAAATGAATAAATTATCCACTACTATCTTTGTGTGTTATAAAATCTCTCTTGCATTATATTTTATCTTAAAAGGCAAAAGATTCTCTTAGTTACATAAGAAAATAATGGTTATTTTAATAGAAAAAACATAATCACAATCTTTATACAGCTGTGACTGGAGTTTCTATCTGATTTTATAATAGTATTAAACTCTACAAAGACTTCCAAAACAGTTAATAGTATTGATTTTGAAAATCCTTGGTCTTACCTTGTTATTATTGTCTTTATTCTGATAAGAGAAATGAGTATGAGATCTGTTAAATGATTGATACAGTCACAGCTGTGTCCTCTCTAACAATACCCTGTGATTCTAGTAGTAATGGTAAGTAGTAATGGTAAGCAAAAGTTTGTTTCTGATTTGAAAAGTGATCACTGAGGAATAGCTCCACTTAAATCAATGTATCTGCACCCTGTATGCAATTGATTGACATGTGCTTTCTTTAGAAATAAAAGCAAGTCTTTATGCCTTTTTTTGCACAGTTAAAAGAGAGTGGAATTTCCTTCTATACATAGATTTGTGTTCTGCTCCCCCTTCTGCAGCACAGTAAACAACTGCTGTATCAAACTTACAGTTACTGCTCTTCTAAAAAGTCTGTGTGGGTACCAGAGTCATACAGATGCCTGTGAGGGCTGATTTTAAAGGCAGTAGTTTCCAGAAGAAATTATACTTTGAACAGTTCATCTTATCTGTTCTAATTCAGTGGACTGGAATTCATTTATGTTAGATTTAATTTTGGGTAAGATTCTCATAAATATACTTGGGGGTAGAGATACTTGAAAAAAAAGGAAATCTTAAAGGCTATATATAGAAAGCAGATTTGGGTTGAGATTCAGCTGTCTAAATGTCAGTATTTAGTGTCATCTGAGCAGTTCTTTGATAACCTGTTTATTTGGGGATGCTTCAGAAGGGGTAGATCTTCCATGAGTCCTATGTCATATCTGTCTACCTCATGCAAATGTCTTAGATGTCCTAAAGTGTCTGAAATTCCACCAGATCCTTGTGCATAGGCAATTGAACTGCACCTTTTGAAACAGAAATAAAAATATTTATAGTTTCCAAAGAGTTGTCAAAATTATTTTCACCCATTCATCTATGATAACATCTAAATAAATCTACAGAGCCAGAATTTTGGTTGCTAATTGTCTACAAAATATCTAATGGCCAGAAACTAGTTGCAGAAGTTGTCTGGGATGTTGGAAGTTAAGCAGACTTATTGAAGGGTTATTAGAATTTAACTGGGATATTACAGTTTTCTGTTTGGACAATCAAAATGGTAGCTTCCCAGCAGCCTACTTTGCAGATTTTGGTCCATTTAACTCATTTTCTGCAAAAGAAAAGCAAAGAGCCCTTCAAGGCTGCCTACAGAAGAGCTGAAAACAAATTTGAAGATAGAAAATAAAGTGTAGGCTCAAGAATTCAAAGCAGACACTAGAATCCAAAAGTGTGCTTTTGATTTTTGCTTTGTTTTATTTTATTTTGCTTTTTTGGTTACTGTTTTCTTCCTGCAGTGAGAAAGCAGAAATGATGATGCTTTCAAGTTGGGCAACAGGCAAGCCACCAAGCTCCCAAAATGGAATATTTTAGAATCCTGTCTCATGAAAGGCACCTAGGCTTTTCTGTTTTGTTTTGTTTATTGCAAATCAATATGAAGTTGTTTTCCATGCTCAACATTTTCCAGGGGACCCTGAGTCTATTTCTTTGGGCCAAATTTATAATTAAGCTTTTGGAGGTAATAATTTACCTTCAAAATAAATAAATAAGAAGTAATAGATTCACAACTAGAAAATGGATGTAAATTGTGCGTTATGAGCTCAGTGCAGCTTGGGATGACCTCTTTAAGATGTGAATACAGATCTCAAGAATCTTGTCATGTCTTCTGGAACTTACTTCTCCGCTTTTGAAAAACAGCCTAGGTTATCCATGCTCCTTTCCATGTGCACTGTCAGCACTGAAACAGGATGAAGCCTTTTATCTAGGAATTCTCTCTCTACAGAATGCAATTTACAAACACCAGATGAAATCCATGCCACTGCTACATTTCCCTTACATTAGGACTAAGGTAGAGGTGGCATAAAAGGTCAAACCTTGAAATGCTCATCATTAAGCTGCAGAAGCTTTCTACAGATACTGCAAATGACAAGGGTGTTCCTTCAAAGCACCATTGCCCCTCTGAGATGCAACATCGCTTAGCTCCCATTGAGGATTGGCTAACATGTAGCCGCTATTCCAGCAAAGTAAAATACAGTCTAACATCCCTTCAAATGTAACCAAAGTCGTAGTTCATCTGAGTCACAGTGCATTGAGAGTCAAATTAGTGTTGCTCTGTTCCACTTCTGAGAGTGTCAGCATGTGGTCCATGACTCTTGCTCTTTCTCCTGTGTATCTGCCAGGTGTTGGAGCTCATGAAGGAGCTATGCCTGGAGGTCTATTTGCTCATGTTTTATAATTATGATCTATTTCCAGCTAAAATATTGAATGTGCTAGACTAAAGGGAAGAGTCGAGGGCCCTGTTACTAATGTTTTATTCTCCTACTTACTGTAACCATTCTGGATTTTAGCCAGCACATATAAAAGAGTATGTCTATGCCTTTATAATTCTGCATTGCCATTTCAGCACTCTGGATTTTAGCCAGTGCATGTAAAGTGTGTGGCATTAATTCAATTTCAGGTGTTTTGCTAGACATTTATTTTTGATAGATATGTCCATGACAGAGATGATGTCTGTTTAAAATAAGAATTTGATTCATTATTAGAAACAACCTTTATTTGGCTAAATTCTGTTGGTGGTACAATTTTCAGTATTGCTTTTAATTTTCATTTTATTTTGGTAATGCCAGGTAAAGGACACCTTAGAGAAATGGATGGCAATGGAAATAAATGTTTCCAGTGGGGCTGTAACCTTGATATTTTACGTTTTATGCCCATGTAGGTATCTAGAATGTGATCAAAATGACTTACTGTGATTTATCTAATTCCCATAATGCACTTCAACATTACAGTATTAGACATGAATTCTTTTTATACAGACAAAGAGACTTGTTTTCATAAGTTCAAGGTGCCATTACTCACTGACTAGAAGCAGAAACATTCATGGAGATATGCCAGAAGGTTGTTAAGTAGTAATCTAAATTATCTCCTAAAATCTTTTATTTTCTGGACAACTTTGAAAGGATAAATCAGAAATTACTGCACCAGTTTTATCAGATATTAGAAGCAACTTTTCCTCTTGTTCGTTTCTAAAGAAATGCCAGACTAATAATAAAGTGGAACTATTATGCTAAAATAGAAATTAGCAATAACTCTCAGGCCTGTATTAAAATTGGTCTGTGCACATATGAGCAACAAAGAAACTTTATAAATTGTGTCTTTCTTTGTATTTTCAAAGATAGGCCTACCACTGCTGCTGTTGTATTTCTGACAACTTGAGCAGAGTCTACACCAGGCTTATTCTTCTGGAAGTACTGGAGATTGGCCTACACAGAGATCAGGGAAGTGAGAAAAGAGATGTTGCAGAACACCATCCTAGTGTATTGTTGTCGTCCTACATGCTTTAAGATAATATCTGCTGAAAACTGTTTATTGTCCCACAATATGGAGCAGTGCCTTTCCATGCAATCCTTGATAAGCATTGTATGTCAGAGGCCACAAGCCCATCAAACAAGATCCTGTAAGAAACGCGTCTTCCTCTCTGGTCAAATTCAGCCAACTGAATTTTTAAAAATAAAGTACTGTGAGGAAGTTTTCCTTAAAGCAGTGAAGATATAAGCAACAGAAACTCCTATGGGGACTAGTAATAGCAAAGATAAGAAACAGATATATGCTCTGACTGCAACATGCAGATGCTGGTCACAGCCTGAGAAGCTCGCTCCAGGGTTAAAGGGTATTTTACCTGAGAATTTGCATGTGTGCATGTGTGTAAGAAACCCGAGGGGGATAGGGGTTGGGGAGGAAAGAGATATCGTTTCAGTGTAATATTGTAGCAGGAACATCCTAATGAATTTAGAGAGACATTCTCATTTGATTTCCTCTTCTCTTAAGAAATAATATCTATATTTTCAACTTTTTTTACTCATTGTAATACTACCAAAATATGTATATATATGAACTACCTTCTGCTTCTCATAAAACGTTATTGATACAGTCCTGCAATGATGCAAAACTATGTTTTAGAGACTGGACTTCAGGTAAATTCTGTGTAGCAAAAGCTTTGTGGAAGTTGCTTCAGATTTAGCCCTCAAGCTCAAATGTAAGCTGTATAAACTCCATGAAAAACAAAGGGAAACAGAATGAGAGTTTGTCAGATGGTTTGTGTATTATTTTAAGATACAAAATCACATAAATAGTTTTACCAGGAAAGAAGACTGTTCTTACAATGTTAATTCATTTGCATGTCAAATATGCTGATTCTTTTTCCTGATTCTATCCTCAAACCTCAGCCTCATCATTTTTCCTTTTTTTTTTTTTTTTGTTTATTCTTCTATGATTCCTAAAATAGGCAAGATTTCAATGAACCTTTCCAGATAACTACGTAATGAAACAGAGCAAACAGTGAAAAATTAACACACCCTGACCATTTGGATTCTAAGCTCTTTGAATCATGAATTTTCTCTCCCTCCCTGTCTTTCCAATATAGATGTGGTATTGACTAGCAAATATATGTGCTATTGTAATATCAGTGCTTACAAATTCACTGAATTGAATTGAATGTAGTGCATCTTTAATGAAATACATTTAATTTATTAATTGATCAATGCTAAGAATTGAATTGCTTGTGATATTCAAATACACAGTGTTCTAGAAAATTGTCAGTTTTCCACATGCTCCTAAAATCACATCAGCAATTACAGATCTAGCAATACTTTGTGGCTACTTGGCTCTTTCTAAGGTTATTTCACTTATCATCAACATTGTATTTTAGGGTCTATTTCTATCTAACACATATGGAGAAATAAAAATTTAAGTTTTTCGATATAATTAAAAGCTCTCTAGCATGTAGAGGCTTGAAAAGGTGACCAGGAAAGCAGAGACCCTCATTTTAACTGAGTTATGAAGGACAGAAAGTAGAACAGGTTGCAAGTCACTAGCAGGGGAAAGGAGATAAGTTTTTATCTAGAAAGAAAGTCTAGACTTTAATTCACAGTCTAGATTTAAATGTAAGCTAAATTTTATTTAAAGTTTTCCAGCTTTACAAAATAGGTAGTACAGAAACAGAAACAAACCAGAGGTAAATACACATATATTTTCTTACACTGCAAAAGATCCAAAGAATGAGAAGTTGCTATGTACTTTGAAAGAGCTGCCAAGTTTATCCCTAAAAGGTATGAAATGATTCCTCTATGTGCTAGAAGAGAGCTGTGATTTTTAACCAACATTTGTCAGCTATGATAGAGTGAATGTAATAGAACTGTGCAAGGAATTGCATATCATTTATTATATGTGAATATGCTAACTTACTTTTACATCCATTTGTGTAGATGCAGATTTTACTATTCCTATCACTAGTTTTAGTTTAATATAATCTAATTTTCCACTATTTGGATCTGTTCCTTAGGCCTGAAATGCTCTCTTGGCAGCTTTCTCCACATGTTTAGGAGGAAGACATTGTAAGCATGTGAGGCTATGATACCTCATACCCTGAGGAGTCCAAAATTGCAAAACAACAGTGCACCAATCAAAATTTGAGGCAAGAGCTCCATGGCTAGCAGCCATCCATTAAGGTGATATCCAGTATTCACAGAGTTAATGTGAAATTTTTCCTGATATCCTACTGAAATAGTGAAAAAATTTGTCTGAGAATTATAGTAAATATTTGATGACTTACATAATTAATACCTTTTGCTGCCTGTTGTTTGTAAACCTATTTACCAGCTCCCTGTCTTGAAGGGACACTTTGATGTGAACAATGGTATTCAAATTCGTTGCTTGTATGTATGAGTGTTAACAGAAAATCATGGGCCAGTTTCCTTGCTGTATGGAAAAGCTATAAATGTACGTATAAATTGTATACATTGTATAATGTATGTATAAATTGTATGAAAAAGCTATAAATCAAGTATTTAGTGGATTCTTTCTTCAATCTCAGTCCTGCTGCAGGTGAGATGCAGTCTGAGAAAGAGGTAGCAATGCATAATCCCCAAGCAACGTTCCATTCCTCAAATCCCAAAATAGAGCTGCTTTGGGTTGAAGACATTCTTTACTGTTGTTTTGGGAAGGAAATAGACATCAAAAAGAGCTTCTCTGGTTTCCTATGTGTCTAGCAAGGAGTCAATACCTGTTTATGATCTCTCTTCAGTTGCTGAAAAACAGCGCCTCTTTGTGTTTAAGAATCTGAGACTGTAGATGGCACCTCAGTGCTCACAACAACCAAAGCAGGACATAATGCATGAGGAAGATCTTTCATCATAGTAGCTTAAACACATTTTTTCTTGTCTTTGCCAAACCAAAACCCCTGGAACATGACCTGTTCTCTACATTACCTGCTTCTTTGGCACTAATCAAGCCAAATTTTTCTTTAAAGACAGTGACAGTGTGATAGGAGTGAAACTAACCAAGCTAAAGCATTTTGCCATGACAGATAAAATCCCAATGACAAGCATATCTGAATGCTTTATTCAAGAAAGACATTCTGTTTATGCATAAATAAAAAACATAGGCTAAATATCATTTGAGTAAGAACACTCCACTTTGAGGCCAGCAGTACACATAATTGCTTGGAGGAATTGTTTCTTTCATTCCATGGAGCTTACCCAGATGGATTCACAATAATTGCATGAATAATACCTTCAGGTGTTGCATATCTGTCTTTCACACCATGGTAGGATTTTCACCACATAGATTATCAACACTGCTCCTTACCAAACATAATACATATAACATTTTTCCCTTGGTATAAAATCTTAATGAAAATGGGAAAAAAATTGGTGGTAGGTTAAAGTTATATTAATTCAAGTTATGTTATTTTTATGCTATAAAATTGAAGAAATAGTTTATTTTGATTTTCAAGACTAACTGTTGCTGTCTATCTGTAAAGAGACAGAAGAAACTAGAAGAAAGATTGCTTTCATTCACTGGAGATGATTGTCATTCTAGCCAATTGTAAATTAACCAGAAAATTTCAAAGAAAGGGCAATAAATCATGTTTACTTAATTTTGTCAATAGATATTCTGTATTTATCTGGATATTTAACAGAAAAAAAATGTTTTCAAAATGCTGTAGTCTTAAATGTACTAGCGTGTACATACATCCAAATATGCTTATACACATACTCATATAATTGCATCTCTTGAATTATAATTACTTCTTTTAATTGTATTGCTAACTCTATAAACCTATGGTTTATATGTTTTATAAACTTCTTAGCTTCTATGAAGTCAACTGTATCTGAAGTTTAGTAAAAGCCAAAAAGGGGAAAAATAATAGTGATCTAAAAGTGTAATTTTAAGTACTAACTTCTTGGGTATATCCAAGACTGGAAAGAAATGATATATATCTCTCTGAGATTATTCCCTCTCCATTATTAAAATTATCCTTGTTTTGAGCTTTATTAGGTTAACTTTTTGTACAGGTCATTGACCTATGATCAATAACGATTACTGTATTTCAGGGAGTTGTACATTTACTGGTGGCTGATTTCTTTTTTTCAAATATGGCAGCTGTTGAAAACTCCTCAGAAGTTTGGAATGTTGTAAGAAGCCCTGAGGGAGATGGATTAGTGAGGGAGGACAGGTGAGATGGTCAAAGGTGCATGAGAAATTGCAGAACTATGTGATATATAGTTGTTTATCACATGACTATCTTAAGAAGCCTCTCCTGTTTTCTAGGCAGAAGGTCCTAGCTCATGGCAGAAAACTGTTCACGCCATCAAAAGCACAGCAGAGGGTAAGCAAAGTAGATAGTAAAAGAGTGTCTTATAAGCAGTGATGACTTAGACTGATAAGTTATAAGATGTCAAAACTTTGCAGTGAAGGAGGATAGGGGGTTTCCAGCTGAGATGAATGTAATCAGAGTGTCTCTGTCATCTTGTACTTCCTGAGAATGGATCATGTCCTGTCCAGAAACTCTGTTACCTCTTCAGGGATTAAGAGTAAAGCTGGCACCCATTACACCTCTGTATCCACCAGCTGTAATTTAGGATGAAAACTTGACTTCTATTAAAGCAGCCAAAAGTAGGGAAGATTGAGGAGCAAGTTCCTCCTTCTGCCTCTCCTTCAGGTCAGTTTCTTGTAGATGAGGGACAGATAAAGGATGTCCTCCTAATCTAAACATAAGGAGGAGCACCTATTCCTCAACTATCTTTACTCTTACTGTTCTTCCACCCATTGCTAAGCATTTGAGTAGCTTGCACTTTTTTATACATTTTCACTCAAACACTCTGGAAAGTTAGCAGCACAGCTGGGAAGCATCAGACTAGAGCAACCACTTAAGAGAAAAAAAGCTGAAGGATTTGCACACCCAGAAGTCCCATCCCAAATGAGCAAATCACAGGGCCACAGAATCACAGAATGGTTGAAGTTGGAAGGGCCCTCTGGAGATCTAGTCCAATCCCTCTGCTCAAGTAGGCTTATCTAGAACACATTGCACAGGATCGCATCCATACAGGTTTTGAATATCTCCAGAGAAGGAGACTCCACAACCTCTCTGGGCAACCTCTTCCAGTGCTCTGTCACCCTCACAGTGGAGAAGTTTTTCCTCATATTCAGGCAGAAGTTCCTGTGGTTCAGTTTGTGCCCCTTGCCTCTTGTCCTGTCACTGGGCACCACTGAAAAGATTCCACCCCTATCCTCTTCAGATACTTCCCTTCCACCTTCCCTTCAGATACTTATACACATTGATAAGATCCCCTCTCAGCCTTCTCTTCTCAAGGCTGAACAGGTCCAGCTCTCGCAGCCTTTCCTCATAGGAGAGATGCTCCAGTGCCCTAATTTTCTTTGTAGTCCTATCTTGGACTCTCTCCAGTAGTTCCATGTCTCTCCTGTACTGGGAAGCCCAGAACTGGATGCAGTACTAATCAGACAACCTACTTGCTCCCCTACATCATGTGTTCAAAATACTACCTGTAAGTATCAAAGTATAAAACTCATTCCTTATGGCTCCAGTTCAGCTGCTGCTGAGAGGATGACATTTCATGGAGTACAGGGAAAAGAAAAAGATATCAGAGTTAAAAATCATTTTTATTCGTTAGCATGAGTAATGGAGAAGTGATATTTTGGATAGTACAATTTCACAAGCTTATCTGGTTTCTTCTTTACTCCATTAAAAGTCTCCTTTAAGCATAGGTGTTTCATTGTGAGCATGAGTTCACAAATTAACTCTTTTCCTCAACTGGAACCAAACTGGAACTACAGCTTGATTCTGGCATACTTGCTCTCTCTCACCACCAACACAGAACATGCCTGTCCAGCTGCTCCTCAGACTCCCTATGATCTCATCCTTTTACTTTAAGAGAGGTACACAACTTATTGTGGAATCTCACAGAATAGTTGATGTTGGAAGGGAGCTTTAGAAATCATCTAGTCCCTAGCTCAAGCAGGATCATCTAGAGAATGCTGCTGGTGACCCTGCCCAAACAGCTGTTGAATATCTCCAAAGATGAAGACTCCACAACCTGTCTGGGGAACCTTTTTTCCAGTGCTCAGTCACCATTAAAACAAAAAAATATTTCCTTAGACTCAAATAGACCTTCCCATGTTTCAGTTTGTGCCTGCTGCCTCTTCTTCTGTCAGTGTCAGGACACCAGTGTAAGGACTCAGTGGGAAGAGTCTGGGCACCAGTGTCAGGACACAGTGAGAAGAGTCTGGCTCCATCTTCTTTAACGCTCTCTTCAGATATTTACATTTATTGATAAGGTCCACCTGGAGCCTTCTCTTCTTCCAGTCAAATAATGTCAGCTCTCTCAACCTCTTGAGAGAGGTGAGAGATACTTTAGTTTCATAATCATCTTTGTGGCCCTTCATTGAGCTAATTCCAGTACAAATATGTCTTTCCTATGCTGGGGGCCCAAAGTGGACACAGTATCTTATGTGCTGCATCAGAGATGAATAGAGGAAAAGGATCATCTCCCTCGACCTCCCTCGAGTCCAGAGTCCAGCATAGGGCTACGAAGATGATCAGAGGACTGGAGCATCTCCCTTATGAGGAACAAAGTGAGAGCTGGGCCTGTTTAGCCTGGAGAAGAGAAGACTGAGGGGGGATCTTATCAATATCTATAAGTATCTGAAGGGAGAGTGTCAAGGGGATGTGGACAAACTCTTTTCAGTTGTCCCATGCGACAGGACAAGAGGCAATGAGCACAAGCTGAACCACAGGAAGTTCTGCCTGAATGTGAGGGGGAATTTCTTCACTGGACAGAGTACTGGAAGAGGTTGCCCAGAGAGGTTGCGGAGTCTCCTTCTCTGGAGATCTTCAAGGCCCGCCTGGACGCAACCCTGTCTAACATGCTCTAGGTGACCCTACTTGAGCAGGGGGGTTGGACTAGATGATCTCCAGAGGTCCCTTCCAACCTTACCCATTCTGTGATTCTGTGATTCTGTGTCCTGTCTGGCAACTCTTCTTAATGCAGCCCAAGATAATGTTGGCCTTCTTGTCTACCAGGCCACATGGCTGGCTCATGTACAACTCATTGTCCAACAGGACCCCCAAGTCCTTCCCTTCAGAGCTGCTTTCCAGCAGGTCAGCCCATAGCCTGCACTGTTGCATGAGATTGTTCCTCCACAGGTTCAGGACTCTGCACTAGCCTTTGTTGAACTTCACAAGGTTCCTCTCTGCCCATTTCTCCAGCCTGTCGAGGTACCTCTGAATCGCAGCACAACCATCTGGTGTATTAACCACTCCTTGCAGTTTTGTATTGTCTGCAAACTTGCTGAGGGTGCATTCAGTCCCATCATCCAAGGCATTCTTGAATAGATTAAACAAAATGGGACTCAGTATCAACCTCCACTGCTCTCCCCTCACCCACCAAGCCAGTCATCACATCACAGAAGGCTATCAGGTTGGCTAAGCATAATTGTGTGTTCATAAATGCATACTGACTACTCCTGATCATCTTCCCATCCTTTACACGTCTGGAAATGGTATCCAGGTTTAGCTGCTCCATCAAGCGATCAAGATGCTCCCAGGAATCGAGGTGAGGCTGACCAGCCTGTAGTTCCCTGGGTCCTCCTTCTTGACCTTTTTGAAGATTTCAGTGATATTTGCTTTCTTCTAGTCATCTGGAACATCTTCAAATAGCCATTACCTCTCCAAGATGCTTGAAACATGGCCTCCAAATACCACTTGTGGGTGCATCCCTTCAGGGCCCATAGACCTATGTACATCCAGGTTGCTTATGTGGTCTCTAACCCAATCCTCCTCTACCAAGGGAAAGTCTTCCTTTCTCCAGACTCTCTCCTTGATCTCTGCAGCCTAGGCCAGTTTTACCAGTAAAGGTGGAAGCAAAGAAGTAATTCAGTATCCTTTGTCACCAAGGCCACTGTGCCATTCCACAGTGGGCCCCCATTTCCCCTAGTCTTTTTACTTCTGGTGTATTTATAGAAGCCCTTCTTGTTGTCCTTGAGATCCCTTGCCAGATTATATTCCAGATGGGCCTTGTTCTTCCTAGCCCCATCCCTGCATGCTCAGAATATGTCTCTGTATTCATTCTAGGTCACCTACCCCTGCTTCCACCTCTTGCACACTTCCTTTTAATGTTTGAATTTTGCTGGGAGGTGCTTCTTCATCCATGCAGATCTCCTGTTGTCTTTGTTTGACTTCCTGCTCAGTGAGATGGTCCATTCTTGAGCTTGGAGGATGTGATCCTTGATTGTCAGCACACTCTCTTGGACCCCTTTCCCTCTAGGACCTTATCCCATGGGATTCTTCTGAGCAGATCACTGAAGAGGCCGAAGCCTGATTTTCTGAAGTCAAGGGTTTTGATCCTGCTTTTTTCCCCTGCTCCTTCCTCATGTGATCCTGAATTCCACTGTGTCGGGGTCACTACAGCCAAGGTTGCCCCCAACCTTCACATCCCTGCCCAGCCCTTCCTTGTTTTTAAGTATGAGGTCCAGTAGAGCACATTTTTACATGGTTCCTCTATCACCTGCATTGGGAAGTTGCCATCTATGCACTTCAGAAACCTCCTGGATTTTTTGTGCTCTGTTGTGTTGCCCTTCCAACTGATATTGCAAGTCCCCTATGAGGACCAGGCCCTGCCAACATAAGGCTACTCCTACTTCTAGTTGTCTGTAAAAGGCCTCATCCAATTCTTCTTCCCTACAGCAAACACCCACAAAAATGTCACTTGTATTAGTCTGCCCTTTAATTCTTACCCATAAGCTCTCAGTCAGCCCATCATCCACCCCTGGTCAGAGCTCCATGCATTGTAGTTGCTCTTTCACTTAATAGGTGACTCCTCTTCCCCACCTTCCTGGGCTGTCCTTCCTAAAGACCCCATGTCCATTGCAGCATTCCAGTCATGCAAGCTATCCCACCACGTCTCCATGAGCTCAATGAGATTATAGACCTGTATTGCACACAAATCTCTAATTCCTATTTTTTATTCCCCATGTGCCCCATCAGCGCACAGGCACTTCCGAGAGGCATCCAAACATGCTGATTTTGCCAGAAAGGGTGTGAACAATTTGTGTTTTCTTGTAGGCATTTCTTTGCCTACAAGTAAATGCTTGAGATGCCCCCTCATAAGCCCAGTTTTGTTGATTGTGCCTTCCCTATAACTTTCTCTATCCCCTCATCATTCCTGGTTTAAGGTCCTCCTTAGCAGGTTTGCCTGCTGGCAAAGACAATTTTTCCCTGCATAGTGAGGTAAATCCTGTCTCTCTCAAGCAGATGTTGATCTTCAAACAAGGTCCTGTAATCACAGAAACCAAAACTCTGTTGCTGACACCAGCTGCACAGCCCATTGTTGACTTGCAGTATTAATCATTATAATCTTGGGCGTGATAAAATTAACTCTTTGGACAAATTGTCTCAAAGCAGTCACATTCCGATCTTTCTGCAGTCTTCATTTGGGAAGACCTATCATGCCCAAATCTCCATGTGGTTCTCACGGTGTAAGTGCAATGAGATTCATGAGTAATGCATATAAAAATGGTTTTGTTTGGTGTGGCTGCTGGATACTGATTATTTTATTTTGATCTTACATTCCAAGGCTGTATTGCACTCTGCTTTGTGCAGTGTATCCTCTTCAGAGGAGAAATTTCTGTTTAATGAAACTTGGAACCTCTATAAAATGAGCTTGAAATAAAAGAGAAAAATCACTTAGGATAAACTGTGCATGCTGAAGGTACTAAGTATACCAGAGTTGGACATAGTGCCTTGAGGCTAGGTAGCTTCTGTTTAGGAAAAAGTATGTTGTCTCTAATGGTAAATTGCCACTTGCAAAACAGAATTAACTGCCTAATTATGTAGAGATCAATTTAAAATTTAAACAAAACTGTATTCGAGTGAGTATCATACAGAGAATGTTCTCTGTTGAGAAAACTCTGGCTGTTGACAATGTCTGCCTAATCAACTGCAAATTACATCTCTGTGTGGTTTTTGAAGAGAATAAATAAATAAATAAACACAGCCAAATCCCCTGACCTGATGTCTCTCATACTCTCCATGAGATCTCAGACGTATTGGAGAAAGTTTGAAACAGTTCTCAGTCCACAGTCTCTTCCTTTTGCTTTTCCTGTCAAAAGTTCCAGAGAAATCAGGACAGTGACTTGACTGTCTCAAATGGAGCACCCACAGGAACTGTCAAGTGCTAATATCTCGAGCCATCTATTGACTAAACTTTGATTTGGGTGCAGATAATCTCTTTCTTCTATATGCCTTGGTTTAAGGACCAGTCATGATGTGGCTGAAAGCACAGGAATCTTGCCTGACCCTCATCCATCAGAATACAAGGATTTGTTCTAATGAAATAGGATTAGGGAAAACAGTGATAAAATTGTGTGTGCCCGTTCCCTTTGTACTATTTCATGGCTGGCATATATAACAAAGGTGGCAAATGTAGAGGGGAGGACAAAGTATTCTTGTCAAAGATTGTTCAGCTACTGGGACTAAAATGACACTTTTCTACCCATGCTCCCAAGAAAAAAATTGTTTTGCATGACTCTGAAGCTTAGATTTGTTTCAGTTTTTACATATACAAAGTCTGAGAGTGACAATACAACAAAGTAGCTCTTAACTAGGAGAAATTAGCTGAGAGTTAACACAAACAGCCCTCTCTTCTCCTTCCCACCCATGAACAAAGATATATGCCAAATAGGGAAGAATTTTGCTAGGTTATGTGGTAAAAAGATCATTATCATATACACAAGTGAGTGCAGAGGAACAATTGTGGGTGAGAGAAGCCAAATAAGGCTGTGACCCTACTGCTCCCAGGGCCATCACAGGAGAACAGTCAGCCCATGAAAGGCTCATGAAAGCCTCCTCACAGGGTTGTCGTGGGAGGATGCTCAGCCCCATGGCCCAGATGTAAGACATCACCTTTTCACAAGTCAATAGGGAAGGAGTCTGCTCACAGATTGGTGGGCTTACTGCCTAACATGTCCTATGTGTGCAACATGTTACAGGATGCTGGGAATTTTGTATTGCACAAGGCTTATTATGGGATATTTAGGGGAGGAACCAAACGTGGGGAAAGGGAGGGATCAAGGTGGTTTAAGGAGGAACGAGCATGGGAAAACAGAGAGATAAGGGGATAAAAGGGCATAAACAGATGGCTGGTCAGAACATTTGTCTGCCCACACTCTTTGCTTGATCAACCTGAGTCCTGTCTTTCTATTAAACTCCATTTCTAACTACTTTACTAGGTGAGGGCTCTCTGTTCTGTATGCATATGTGCGTAAGGAGGTCTAAGTGCCAGCAGCTGGAGTCAGACCACAGGCCACAGGACCCATGTGTCTCTGGTGCAAGCAACTGGAGAAAGTGCAGATATCCTGTCAGTGTGTGATAGCCAGTGAATACCAAATTGGACTAGCTGGCAAGCAGGTGAAGTGACCTGGGAGCCAGGTCTGTGCGTGTATCTCTGAAGGTGAGGTGACCTGGAGGAGTCTGGAAGTTCACTAAGACCCGTAAGTGTGTCTGTGTGGCTCTGTGTGGGAGGCAACAGGGCAGAGTCAGGAGCCAGGGCTGAGTTAGTGGAGGGACTGCATAATTTGGCTCTGGGACTTTGCACCTCTTTGTTTAGAGAGAGGATAGGAACTGTTTCCTAGAAACAGAAATAGCATGCTGGACTCGCTAAGACCAGGATTTAGCTCTTCGGCACCAGGAGGCATCCAGGTCTTTGTTTCTAGAAGTTCATCTGTTTCTCGTCAGATTGCTAACTTTTGGTCTTCTTATGTCACAGAGAGAAGGAAAAAGGAGATAGACATGCTTCAGAGTGAGGCAAAGAAAAACATGGGTGAAAGCCTTTATGTTAGTTTAAAGGACAATGGGAGCCTATAGAACACGTAAGTCAGATTTTCTAAGTGACCACTGCCTTGGGGACTTCAGATTTTCTTTGCCCTGTGTGATGCATCTGGGATCCTGAACTGTACACATAAAATGTGAAGCACCTGAAATTGGAATTTACTTCTAAAAACATCTACTAATTAAGAAGAAGATTTCACTTCAGCTCAGAGGCTGAGGAGTCTGTGTTTGTGTAGAAAACCTTATACAGAGCCAGAACAAGGTTAAGAAATATGTGAAACATTAGGCAAGATAAACCCATATATAGGGCTTTAACCTTGCATGAGACTTCACTCTGGCCTAGCAACCAGACAGAACTGGAAGCCACAATTGGGCTGCCCCAAACCTCTCCTCCTTGTCCTGGTGGACCTGCTTCTTTTGGACTAAAACACTGCCTGCATGAGTAGGCATGGAGATTGCAGTCAGCAATGTTTCATCCTATGGAGACATTTGAATATGTATTTATTTGTTTTAGAAACAGCAGAACATCCATGTACTGTGGCATATTTTTGTTCTGACTTCATGGAAGCCACTGAGTGAGAAGTTGGCAGACAGTGGATGAGATTTAGGCTCCTTGTTGATGTCCATTTAACTCAGGTGGTGATTTTGTTGCCAGAGGAAACACTTAATATGTTTTGAATCATCTCTGAAGTAATCTTTCCCAGATCATCTATTTAACACCTAATTCTTCGTTAACTTGGCACTCTGTCACAAATTCCCTCACTCAGGAGTAAATAACTGATTATTATCAGGTATATCAGTTCCCCTCATCACGCTAAAGGCACAAACCTATCTTCTACTTTGTAGGAAGATTAATACCAATTTCATAGTGGAGGGAATAGGACTTAGGGATGGGACTGAAACACATCTTTTTTTAATAGGAATAGAGGAAAAATGCAACAGCAAAACTGTTGGGTTTATTCCTAAGTTAGTATTAAAATTAGAGCTGTCCCCAAATAATAGAACTTTATGTTTTAAATGATTATTCCAAATAACGCTGAATAATTACTCAGTTTTCATCTAGAATAGCCTAGTAAGAGTTTCTTTGGGCCAGATGATGATATTTTCCACATTTTTCTTCTAACATTCTGTGAGAATTAGAGGAAGGAATACTTTAAAAGTGACTTCTTAAAATGTGCTTTCTATGAGCTAGTTAAAAAAGCAAGCAATTAAATGCAATTTAAGATTAGTATTGCTACGTAAAAAGAAGAAGAAAGAGAAAGTCTTTTTGGAGGGAAAGATCTTAAACTATTCCAGTTTAAACTGTCAAACCAAACTCATGAAATTTTTATTAAAGTTTTTTTAGACCAGGCCTATATCTCTTGAGAAGCTTTTAAACCTAACAATATCCTTCATGCAAATATCATCCTTCTGTTATCATTACCTAATATAACACATTCTATAATTTGAGGGGTTTTGTTCACGAGTTTGGTTAGATTTGTTGGCAAAATTTATCAAACCTTTGCTGCTTGGCTTTGCATTTGAATAATAAATCCTCACTATCCAGAACTTACAAAGTCTAGCTATTACAATGCAGAAGATATCCCCATTATTCCAGGAAATGTTCTAACAGAGATGTCTGGAGAATAAATGATAAAATTATGAGTTTTCAAAATAATTTAATATATTTCTTTATATTAGTCATGATATGTAAGAAGGATAAATAGACTATATTTATCTTTTATATTTTCAGCTGTTCTAAAGCAAATACAAAAATTCTGTTTAAAAGCTTGGTAATTTTAGAGTAAATTCAAGCTAGAATAAATTCAGGCTTCAATGGACTGAAAGAATTTTCACAAATGTCCAGAATAGGGCTACAAAGATGTTTGGAGGACTGGAGCATCTCTCCTATGAGGAATTCTGTGAGAGCTGGGCCTGTTTAGCCTGGAGGAGAGAATTCTGAGAGAGGATCTTGTCAATGTGTACAAATATCTTAAGGAAGAGTGTCAAGAGGATGGAGCCAAACTGTTTCCAGTGATGCTCAGTGACAGGACAAGAGGCAACAGACACAAACTGGAACACAGGAAGTTCCATCTGAATATGAGCAAAATTTTACTATGAGGGTGACAGAGTGCTGGAACAGGTTGCCCAGAGAGGTCATGGTCATGGAGTCTCCTTCTCTGGAGATATTCAAAACCTTTCTGGATGCAATCCTGTGCAATGTGCTCTAGATAAGCCTACCTGAGCAGCAGGATTGGACTAGGTGATCTCCACAGGTCTCTTCCAAGTGATTCTGTGATTTCCCTAACAGAGAAAATGGAAATGGGAATCTTACAGCAGCTGATTATAATAGATCACAAGGTTCATTAAAGAAGAGGAAATTCTGATGAGATATAAAGAAAATATTCCTCACAGCAAGCATGGTCAAACACTGGAACAAGTACCCAGAGCGGCTATGCACTCTCCATCATTGGAGACATTCAGAAATTAACTGGACTGAACAACTTGCACTAATATCAAAGTTTATTTATAGTCTGACCAGGGAGTTGGGCCACATGACCTCCAGAAGTCTTCTTCAGCCTAACTTATTTTGCAATTCTGCACTAGCTGCTGAAGAACTTTGTGTTGCAAGCCAAATGAAGGTGCATTAAAAGGGAAAAGTTTTATAATAATCCCTCCTACTATGCTTGTTGCACCCTTTAATTTCCTTCTTCAGAGAAACAATGTAGAGACACAAGTCTGGTATTACCAGCAATCTGAGAGTGATGTTTCTTGATGCAAGAACAAACAAAAAAATCATCAAAGTCACAGTAAAGCAGCTTGGAAGTGTTATGTACAGATGCAACAAGAAGTGTCTTTTGCCACAAACTACTTGAGCCCTCTCTAATTATGATACATTTTGAAGCCTTCACAACTGCAAGCACAATAACAGTATGCTCCTTTCCCTACCCCATACTATTGCAGGCCTCATGTACATAAAAACTTTAACTAATCCTTGATTTGCTATTTCTTACTGAAATAAAGTGGTTATTGGCAAATTCTGAGCTCTTAACTCAGTGAATCGTTCTAGTTATGTTACTATAAGGGAGTGGAGTTTGGCTGAGATCCTGCTGGAAATGATTTAATGGAGTAATTCCTTTAAAAGGGAAATTTTGGCTTTTTGGCTTTTGGTTTTAGGGATATTTTGGGGGAAGGAGGATCTTTTGATTTCCTTTGGTTTTGGTTCTTTCAGCCTTGTCATGACAACAACATAATAAGCAATTAGAATGTTCCCTACCCGTCAGATTTCAACATAAAATAGTCCAGTACACACTTCAAAAGCAGGAGCTGAGCTTGTACAGGTTGGGAACTACTGTTTTCTGAAAGCACTTCATTTCTGAAAGCACATCTATGAAAAACTGAAGGTCCAGACATTCCAGGGTGCCATTAGAGCTTTAGTCACTAGGAACTTTGTTTTAATATGAACACACTCCAAAAAAGGTGCCATTACGACACTTCAGCAGTGTAATTCAGAAGAAGAGATGTGGAAGGTCAGGAAAATTCATAATTTGTTCTCCTAGAACTACAGGTTCCCTGCTGCTGTTCTTCTCCCAGCCACTGTCATTTCAAATAGCAGCAGAAACCAAAAGGAAATGAAATGCCCAAGGACCTATTTCTGTAACTTTTAAATGAAGAAGGACATGTGGCAGGACTGACTAAGGAAGAGTGTTGGACAGGTTCTGGTACAAACAAGCATAGCTTGTCTAGCATCACTTGAGAGTAAATGATTTACACTAAGCTAGGATCCAACTCACTGGCTGTTTTTTTTTTTTTTTTTTTTTTTTTTTTTTGAATATACATAAGCCTTCGTAGAAGCATATATTGGGGGAAAGGAGGGCTAGGTTTTCACATTCTGTTGTAAGATTATTCAGCTTCAAAGAGAACAGGAATGCCATTTGGGTGAGAACTAATGGCCACCAAAACAAGCATTCTGCCTTTGACATAGATGTTGCTGATATACCTACTGATTGTGAGGGAAAAGTGTTCTCCCCTATCCTTTCAACACCAGCTAGAATCTTGGTCAATATTATATGACACAATATGTTTTACATCTTTACATTTAACATCTTTTTCTCAATCTAATTAATTTTTTGGCTCTACTAAATCTTTGTTTCATACTGTACTCACACCTTTCAGGAAAAAAAAATAGCTTTTGTCACTTTGAAACTTCCTGATTTAAATGTCATTAGATTCACATTATTCTTGTCTTACAGACTATTGAGAACAAAAGTTTTCAGTATAATTACCCACACAATTCATTATTTTTCATATGTTTATAATACTTCCTTCCATTTGCTCCTTTTCTCAGATAAATATCTCCAGCCATCTCAATTTTTCTTCAGGGAATGCCATTCGTTGGTCTTCTCTAACTTGAGATATATTCTGAAGTCTTTGATCTCATACGAGATAAGAATATTGCTGAAAATATTGTTTCACTGAGGTGTGTCTTGCAGATATTTTACTGCCTAAATGCAAGGAAAACTTCTCAATAGAGCCAGCTGACGTATCAAACGGTGAATGAAGCAGGCCCATGCTGTATTTACAGAAGTGTCTCAGTAAGCAAAGGAGAATCTAAGCTAGCTGTAAATGTAGTGAATAGGGCCATATCCAAAGCATAATGAACACATGAAACTGCCATTTTAATGGGCTTTACATCAAGTCCATAATGTTAAAGTTCACTGATAGTCCCTGATATCATGCTTCTGCCCAGTATACTGTATGGATAATTCACAGCACTTTTAAACTGGGGAGAAAAAGAATTGAGAAGAAGAAATGCTGAAAGAAAAGAGGAGAAGGAAAGTATAAGGCCTGAGGGAAGGAACAAGAAAAGTTAAGAAAAAAATATTTCCATTTGTAAAAAATTGCTCAAGTTAATAAAAGATAGATGGATTCTTATGCTGCATACAAAATTTGAGTCTGTTACTTCTCTATATAATACTTAATAAAGCTTTCTCTTATCCAGAATCATATTTCTTTTCTTGTCTTTTTAATATAATCCACCTGCCTTGAAGGTCATGGTGGCATTTTTAACAAAATATACAAAATTTGGTTGACTACCTTGAGCCGTTAATCCCGAAAGCTGTGGGCTGCTCCAGCCCCAGTCAGACCTTGGGAATGCTTTGGCAGAAGTCAATAATTCAATTTGACATTTTTCTTTCCCTGGATCCCAGTGTCTAGGCTACGCCCAGTAAAAATCATCTGACTTATAAACAGGCTTTCCCTTGTTACAGCACAGAATCTACTTTATGGAAACTTTTAATCTCTCTGCTGAGATGTCATTGATGGAGATCAAACTATTGGGCCAAAGAAGGGACTTCAGAAGTGTGGAAAAGACTGAAGAAGAGACTTGAGATATCATGTGGATGGTATGCTTGCTTTTATTCTGACAACATTCTTTTGAAGAGGTAGAAAAGAAACTTTGTAACACTATTATGATCCAATTTGTTACAGAAAGTTGCCATGGAAGAATTTTTAAAGTCATTTATAACTTACTACATTGCCAGATAGTAACATTGTCCAGTAAGATTTAACATTGTTCTGTTTGCTTTCTTGGTAATTCTCCTGAAAGCAGCAAGTATGTCTATGTAGTAAGCCTTGCCCATGGCAGGAGAGTGCCTTATGTTTCTTGTTATAGAGCAAACCTTGTTGATTAGAAACAAACGCAAACCTCTGGGACTTACCCTGTTCAACAGCTACCACAGTGCCAAGAGAATAATTTCCTATGTATATTCACATGCTTCTCACTCGCTCACACAGAGCCATCACCTCACACTTAAAAGCACAAAAACAGAGAGTAATGTAGGAACTGCCTTTAGGGGACAGCTCTGTGATATTGACAGTGAGCGAAAACACTATTATAGAAAAGAGTCCACATAGAATCACAGAATGGGTAATGTTGGAAGGGACCTCTGGAGATCATCCAGCCCAGTCTCCCTGCTCAAGAAGGTCACCTAGAGCATGTTAGACAGGATTGCATCCAGGTGGGCTTTGAATATCTCCAGAGAAGGAGACTCCACAACTTCTCTGGGCAACCTCTTCCATTGCACATGACACTGTGGCTGGTGCAGTGTCTCTGTAGTGTGCAGTTGCTATAGTACACTTGATGAAGAGGGTGAATATTTGATCTGTGCCCTCTTGAGCAGTGTAAAGAGGATATCTAACATGAGGGTTTCCTGCTTCAACAAAGTGCAGGACCCCACAATAGCTACTGCTTGTGCATAAGTTGATTAAGCTCCTTTGCCCTTCTGCCCTTGGGATCCATGCAAAAGCAACCCCAGACTAAAGCGAGTTCAGTCTGGCAAGGAATATTATTATTATTATATCTGCAGAAATGTGGATCTACTAGTGTTCCTGCATTAAAAAAAAAAAAAAAAAAAAAAAAAAAAAAAAAAAGCACATGCAAGAGAATGAGAAATTTAAAAAAATGATACAGAGTTTAACAGACAACTGTATAGAACTAGTATGTATATTAAGAAATTATAGGTTTTAGGAAATGTTTCTGAGGGAGAAATGGGGTTTGAAAGAGAAAGAAAGATTATTGGTTATGTAGGGAGGAGGTGGACTTGGTGCTAACACAAAAAAGTCTTAGAGATCTACTGTTACTGCTACCAATTATTTCTAAAAGGTCATAGAGAATGCACTAGAAGACTGAGAGAAAAACAAATAGAGAATATATTTTTTCATAAGAGAAGGAAAATAAAACTTGAAAAAGAAGCATCAGTCCTCATTTATGTCAGTCCATAAGCTGTGTCACCAAGTAGCTTAAACAATATCACCTTCATATTCTGGTCATACAGTCATACAAAATTCAGAGGAAAGTTCAGATATGGAAAACGATAATAGTAACATTAGAACTGGTGTAAATGGAAAATGATGAAACCATATGGGTGCAGGAGCATCAGAAGGAATAGAAGGCAGGAGAAGGACTATGAGAATGACAAGCATTGATAGCACAAAGATTAGCCAGCCATTAAGTTCCCAGCACATCTAAGTGAAATTTCTAGGGATAGCCAAAGGAGGGACCCCCTAAACCCAGACTAAAACAAATACAGGCAAAGAGGTGACAATGGGAGGAAGAGTAGGGCTCCTTGGAAACCCAGAGTAAGTCCTAATGACTCCTAGAGAGGAGACAAGAGGGAGAGACAAAGGATCACAATTCCTGTCAGCTCTTAGAGGGTACAAAAAGGGAAGGCTCAGAACAGGCACATGGCTTCCAAGCTAAGAATGTAGAAGGCATGGAGAAGGTTCAACAGCAGACATCCTTTGTCCTCCGTGTCACTGTAAAAAATATTGGGCAGATCATCTGTATACAAGTATCCTAGTGCCGGACACACTACTTGACACACAGGACTTGGTGCCTGAGAGCATGTGGGTATGACAGCTGGATCGCGACTCTGGACTTCAGGAGGGCAGACTTTGGCCTCTTCAGGGACCACCTACTTGCCAGTCCCCTGGGTAAGGGCCCTAGAAGGAAAAGGGGTCCCAAAGAGTGGGTTAATATTCAAGCATCACTTCCTCCAAGCTCAAGAACGGTGCATCCCTGTGAGTATGACGTCCAGCAAAGGATGCAGGAGACCTGCATGGATGAGCCAGGAGCTCCTGGCAAAACTCTGACAGAAGAAGAAAGTACACAGAATGTGGAAAAGGGGACAGGCCACTTGGGAGAAATAGAGGAACATTGTCAGAGTATGCAGGGATGTGACAAGGAAGCTCAAGGCCCAACTGGAATTAAGTCTGGCAAGGGATGACAAGGACAACAAGAAAGTCTTCTTCAAATACATCAGAAGCAAAAGGAAGACTAGGGAAAATGTGGGCCCGCTGCTGAATGGGACGGGGGTCCTGGTGATGAAGGATACAGATAAGGCAGAGTCTCTGAATGCCTTCTTTGCTTCAGACTTTACTGCTAAGGGCAGCCCTCAGGAGTCCCAGAGCCTGGAGGTGAGAGAGCAAGTCTGGAGAAAGGAAGACTTTCCCTTGGTGGTGGGGGACTGGGTTAGAGATCATTTAGGCAAACCTGACACCCACAGATCCATGGGCCCGGAAGGGATGCACTCACGAGTGCTGAGGAAGCTGGCAGATGTTATTCCTAGGCTGCTCTCCATCATCTTGGAAAGGTCATGGAGAACAGGAGAGGTGCCTGAGGACTGGAAGAAAGCCAGTGTCACTCCAGTCTTCAAAAAGGGCAAGAAGGAAGACCCATGCAACTGTAGGCCAGTCAGTCTCCCCTCCACCCCTGGACAGGTGATGGCACAGCTCCTCCTGGATGACATCTCCAAGCATGTGGAGGAACAGAAGTGTGGAAGAGAACATCGGCGTGGTTTCACTAAGGGGAAATCCTGCTTAAGCAATCTGATAGCCTTCTGTGATGGAATGACTGGCTGGGTAGAAGAGGAGAGAGCAGTGGGTGTTGTGTACCTTGACTTCAGCAAGGCTTTTGACACTGTTTCCCACAACATCCTCATAAGTAAGCTCAGGAAGTGCAGATCAAATGAGTAGACAGTGAGGTGGATTGAGAACTGGCTGAAAGGCAGAGCCCAGAGGGTTGTCATAAGTGGCGCAAAGTCTAGGTGAAGGCCTATAGCTAGCAGTGTCCCCCAGGGGTCAGTACCATGGCCAGTCTTGTTCAACTTATTCATCAACGACCAGGATGAAGGGACAGAGTGTCCTCCTGAGCAGGTTTGCTGATGAGACCAAACAGGGAGGAGTGGCTGATACACTGGAGGGTTGCGTTGCCATTCAGAGAGATCTCGACAGGCTGGAGAGTTGGGCGGAGAGGAACCTCATGAAGGTCAACAAGGGCAAGTGCAGGGTCCTGCACCTAGGGAGGAGTAACCCCACACACCAGTACCGGCTAGGGGCTGACGTACTGGGAAACAGCTCTGCGGAGAAGGACCTGGGAGTTTTGGTGGACAACAAGTTGACCGTGAACCAGCAGTTGGCAAGCAGGCCAATGACATCCTGGGGTGTATTAGGAAGAGTGCTGCCAGGAGGTTGAGGGAGGCGATCCTCCCCCTCTACTCAGCCCTGGACTGAGGCCACACCTGGAGTACGGTGTCCAATTCTGGGCTCCCCAGTACAAGAGAGACATGGAACTACTGGAGTGAGTCCAGTGTAGGGCTATGAGATGATTAGGGGGGTCATTTCTGCTTATTCTCATTTTTGTAGGAGTACAGAATCCATAAAAATGAAAATGGAGAACCAGGCTATCTGTAAATTCAAAGTGCCAATCTCTGAGCCCAGTTTGTCCATTGTAAGGAGCCAGCCAGTACACAGCCACTATATAGCCGGCTTCCTAAAGCACAGGAAGCTCCATGTGCTCAAGCATGCCCATCATGTTAGTGCAATTTATAGAGATTGGTCATGGACTGTCAGCTGACTGGCTGTCTCAGGTCTGGGGGTGCAGGAGGAAGGTGGGAAACAGACAGCTTCTGTCCACACCACAGGCACTGCTGCCGTGACAGATAGTCTCTCAGATGGATTGTCCATGATGCTAGACAAAACAGACATTTCCATCTGTCTGCCAGAAGAACACTGTGCCTGTTATTTCTGCACTCTTTCTAAATCTGCTTCTTCATAGAAGGCCTAAAATGATGACAGCAGAAATCAGTCAGGGACCTCAAATTAATTGCCAAGTGTTGACTCAAACTAGTTCTTGCAGGTCAGTGAAGTGAACTGAATAAAACAACATGCAGCAATGACAATAAACTGTGACACTGAGCTTTACCAAAATGAAGCAACCTTTGCTTTGAATATGTAGTGGAGAGAATCTGAAAACACAGTAAATAATCTGCTGTAAATAATACATTTCTAAATGAATGGTTATAATACTGATCTGCCACTGTCAAACCTTAAGAAGTTCATCACTGTGCAGAATCTAGTCAAAAACCTCTTACTGTCGTTTATTATTTATCGCAAGTGATTTTTTTTCTTGTTTTAGGCCAAAAAAAGTGTGCCTTGTGTAGAATTCAAGAAAGCACATGCCACAGGAATGTCATACTACCCTGAGGGAAATAGCTTAGTAAACCCCAAACACTAGACTTTCAAAAGCAAATCATAAGCTCCTTTCTGTAACCTACTATATATTCGCAGACATGAATTAAACATATTTTTCCTTCCCATTGCTTTGCTGAGGCAACTGTTATACAAGAAGAAAACTAGCTAGAAGTATATGATCTCTAATGTCAGGCAATAAACCTTTTCTGTTTTCAGTAAATTTTTGTGTTTATATTTTTAATAATACTCAAACCCAAGATACTTTGTTTCCTCCAGACTTTTTAACCCTGCAGGATATATTGCTGATGCAAACCAAGCATGAAAGGTGTTTAATATTTGGCTGCATTATTTCATAAGATTAGATGTAATTCTGTGTTAATAGCTGCGACTAAACACAGAAAATGGAGGCCAAGGAAGAAAAAGTGATTTTAGTGCCGTTACTCCTGCTTTTGTTGTGTTGAACTAACTAGCAGTAAATATAACTCTTCATGTTTCCAGAGACATAACATTAAGAACATGAATTTGGGTTAGCAACCACTTGTTCAGCTAAGTCTTTCTTTTTGCTTCTTGTGATGCTAATCTGCCATATGGGACACTGCCTAGTACTTGGTCCACAAGAGTTTAGGTTAGGTTCAATATCCACTTTCTTACCCCTTGTGAGCTTCCACCCTGCAATGCTTCTCCCAAACAAAACAAAACCAAGTGGCAGACTGTGCTGCATGGATTTATGAGTGCAGTATTCCTGCCACTAGAGGGTATAATGTCTCCATCATTTATCTCTGGTCAGGCCTCCTCGCGTGTGTACGTACACTTGGCTTTTTCATTTTTAAAACTGAGGCTAAGCTTTTCAGAGAAGGCTAAGTGAATTAAGATTCTTTTGAATAAGAGCACCTAACTTACTCATTTCATTTTGATGATCCCAGCCTGAGACTACTTCTCAGAAAGCTGCTGGTATGAATAAAAACCAAACAAAGGATGTAAAGACAAAACTAATTCTCATGATTTCTGGGAGAATCATCATCATTTTCATGATCAATAACTAGAACTATTTAGCAGACAATAACTTGGTGAGGGAAACCCTACCCTATCAGTTGACCCAGGCTGAATGTGGATGATTGATGTAACATGAAGCATAAGCCAAGCATCCATTAATTGTGTATACTGGGTCATTCTGGGCAGTACCACGGTGCTAATAAGAAAGGACAGTAGTGCTGAGATAGTTATTCTTTCAGAGGATACAGTTTATTCAGGATTAAAACCTGTGTGTTCTACTCTAGGACTTGTTCTACCAAGTGACAAATGTATTTTCTATCCTCCTCTAATGAGAAAAGAGAGCTTTTTTTAAAGAGAAAAGTTATTCATGAACAGTAAGAAATCTCCATGTAACTTATAGCTCTTATCTCTCTACCATTTGTGAATAAGAAGTATCTTTCATTGTCTGTCTTATGGTAGCACCCTGCTGCACCGTAGGCTGAGTACCCTGCTGTCCTGCATACTTTATAAGCACATCGAAAAACTTTGTAGCCTAAATTATACATTCAAAAGTTCCTTCATATCCCCTAAGGGAAAGGAGAAAGATACTAGATTCTCAGTCAGTCCTTTCTCTGTTTTGTGATCTCTTGCAGGGAGTCAATACAATAAAAAACACTCAAACCCATAGATATTGCATATAAAGGGAGGGGGAAGGAGTATTCTTTTAAATAGCAGGAGCTACAAACCTGTATAACCTGTATAATAGTAAGAGAGTGCTACCTCTTTTTTTTTTTTTTTTTTTTTTTTTTTTTTTAATAGAGCACAGACATTGTTATGTATAGTCATGTAAGGCCACTGTGCAGACAGCACTGCCTTTGGGTAACTGGAAGGACTTTCCTCAACTAATCATTCCTTAACAGACAATGTATATCTTCTTCTTTTCTCAGATCTCAGGCACTTCTCCACTCTGCAGTGCTGGGGAGCCAGTGCATTTAAATGGCACCTGAGCATTAATGTAAAAACGCTAGTGTTGAGTTCCAGATTTGCTACACTTCAGTCTTTTATTGCAAAGACATCAACTAGCCTCAGAACTATTTTCTCTGCTAATGTGGAATACATTTAATGGCTATCAAATAACACAGCTATGTTGATTGTTAAGGGGCTTTTGTCACTAGCCAGTGGAATGCAGATGGCTCGGAAGCAAGACGGCCTTTCTTTAAGAGGTCAGTGCCTGAGTAACATAGAGACCCCGGAATTCAGTGTTTGAAAGGACTTTGGCCTGGACAGGACTGCAAGGGATTCAGGATAGCAGATTTCCTCCCTCATCATGGGCATGGAGGACCTGATCCAGCAGAATGAATCCCTAAAGGAGAACATACATAGTCAACGGAGAATGCACATGTGGCTTGTTCTAATACTTTGATCTGTGGAAACCTCCGGTACCTTAGCTCACTGGGAACACTGGAAAGGGGGCTAGTAGGATTATGTGTATCAAGTGCATTAGCCATCAGGAAAGTGCTGTAATACAGAAAAGATCTGCTGCTATTCTTATGAGAGAAAATAGAGCCAAAACTCTTGTGAACTTTACTAGAACCAAATTCCACCCTTTCAGCAATTAGGATACATTGCAAAGCTTCTTCCAACAATTGAACAGTTAGACATTAAGACAGAGAATAGAGAAGATGTATAAGTAGGACTAGAAATGTCAGATAGGAGAAACTTTGAAGACTAGAATAAGGACTAGATTCAGATCTAGCTAAGATATGACCTTTTCCCACAGATTTAAGTGGGATTTATACTGGGCCTAGTTTATGTTCGCTGGCATAACCAAGAGCCTTGTATGTCTTTTCAGTTTATATCTTGCCAGAAATAACTTCCCTTGTTTTTTTTTTTTTTTTTATTTTTATTCCTTAAAAAGGTAGTTTTTAAAAAAGCAAAGTAGTGTCTCCTACTCTATTATTAAGCAATGAAAGCACTCTATGTTATTTCATTCCACTGAAACACCTGTGCACAGCCAAAACAGAGGGATTGTTGACATAAATCTGCCCATGGATTTCAGTGGGTGGAATTAGATTCTCAGACCAAAAAAAGATTATAGCAACAATAATAAAACATGTACAATCCTTTTTTTTAATACAGTTGCAGTGATTAAAAATAAAGGTTTAAGAGGATTATCTTGACAACACAGGATGTAGAAAGACAAGTTTGTATATTCTGGCAAAAGTACAGGGAGCCTGACTTGTCATTAAACAGCACTGAAATGGAAGTGGAAATTATGTGGATTACTTGTGAGCCTGAAAAAAGGCCTGGAAATTAGTGCAACTATTTGTATTTTATTATCAGCTCTTACACTATGAGGCAGGCCCTTATGGGTCCAGTTCAGTCCCTGCAGAGTGAGCTGGCTTTTAAAGCAAGTAATATCCACATGTCACATGATAGGTTTGTAATTCATGTTATCTGACATGTGGAAACTTCCAGTAAAGGACAAAGCCATTTGTAATTTTCATATGTGTAAGCAAGTCTTGAGTTTGTCTTCATCTCCTGACACTATAGTCACTCTGCCTTATATAGGATTTTACTTCTGCAGTTTTGTCTGGAGGACAGAGTTAAATGTTGGTGGGCTCATGAATGCAGATGTAGAGGATGGACAACAAATTCATCTCTTTTGTCCATTTGTATAAGCTCACTAAACTGAAAGTGATCAAATGGATCTAAATAAGGAAATGTTTCCTCTGAGTTAAAATTAGTCTCACTTAAGTGGATTGTTCCACTGGTTGAAACAAACACTACATCTACTCTTTTTTAGAAATCAAGAGAATTGTAATTTCAGTGCATTCTTGAAAAGAACAAAAAAAATCAAAATTTCCCTGGGTAACTACTTGCAGACTCTTTAATATTTTCCAAATGCATCACTACTTTCAAGAGCTATGATAAAATACTGCTTATTATAGGGTTGCATTACAGCAGGATTCTTTCCTGTCCCTATAATCCAGAAAACATAACTGAAATATGCACTCTCAAGGCTAGAAATATTTAACAGAAGCCCCGTAATAATAATTGTAGCTCAGAAATGCAGAGTACCTAACACTGTTCATATTTATGTACATGCTGCCCTGAGAAGGCCAAACACTGTAGATGAGCAATTGGCAGCAGAATTGGGTCATGGTTTCTTTTTGCTCCATATTAAACAGAGCGTGATACTTTTAGTCCTTCGATCTGTATTTCTTAATAACTCCAGCACTCAGTTAAATCTGAAAGCTTTGACACATGTATATTGTTCTTAATGCTGAAAATTTAAGATCCAATGCTTATGTCTTTTTACTGATGTGTGAAGAATTTGCCATAAAACACACAGAGCCAGGGTTATTCTGTACTTCACCCCAAAGGAAGTTTGTCTCTTATTTTCTGTGGAAGCTTCTTTGAGAATCAGATTCTTTCCCTTTGTTCCCTTCTGAGGAAAAAAGTGGACAGGCAGTGTATATCCCCTTTCTACTAAACATGGCAGCATTTATCTTCCATATACTGTCTGTTTCATACAGAGCTGAACATTCTGTTGCCTATGGGGTTCTCTCTGTTGTACTCAGGATATGTCTTTGCAGACCAGAAATGCTGTTGCAGCTTGTGTAGACATACTTGAATTTACTGTAAATGAGAAAGCTGAAAATCCCACAGTTATATTTACTGCTGTGAGTACTAAGCTGTTATGTACTTACCCACGGCATCAGGAGGACTTACCCGATTCATGTGGAACCAAGTAATGCTGCAGTTGTGCTGCTGTCTATACCAAAGATTTCTAATTTTAAGGTAGCTCAGATATGTATAAAAAAGCTCTGACCACACCTCTGAGTTACAGTGTGGATATAATTCCTTTTATCTGTTGTTCTTCAATTTTCCAACTTATTACATTCCCACTTATGCCTTACTGTATACTTTCACTTTGCACACTGAAATACCCACATGCATGCTAACTCTTTCTCTGGATATCACAAATGCAAATATTAGTACTTACACTCAAGCTAGCAGTGTCCCCCAGGTGTCAGTACCGTGGCCAGTCTTGTTCAACTTATTCATCAACGACCAGGATGAAGGGACAGAGTGTCCTCCTGAGCAGGTTTGCTGATGAGACCAAACAGGGAGGAGTGGCTGATACACTGGAGGGTTGCGTTGCCATTCAGAGAGATCTCGACAGGCTGGAGAGTTGGGCGGAGAGGAACCTCATGAAGGTCAACAAGGGCAAGTGCAGGGTCCTGCACCTAGGGAGGAGTAACCCCACACACCAGTACCGGCTAGGGGCTGACGTACTGGGAAACAGCTCTGCGGAGAAGGACCTGGGAGTTTTGGTGGACAACAAGTTGACCGTGAACCAGCAGTTGGCAAGCAGGCCAATGACGTCCTGGGGTGTATTAGGAAGAGTGCTGCCAGGAGGTTGAGGGAGGCGATCCTCCCCCTCTACTCAGCCCTGGACTGAGGCCACACCTGGAGTACGGTGTCCAATTCTGGGCTCCCCAGTACAAGAGAGACATGGAACTACTGGAGTGAGTCCAGTGTAGGGCTATGAAGGTGATTTCGGGGACTGGAGCATCTCCCCAATGAGCAAAGACAGAGAGAGCTGGGTCTGTTTAGCCTGGAGAAGAGAAGACTCTGAGGGTATCTTGCCAATGTCTATAAATACCTGAAGGGAGGCTGTCAAGAGGATGGGGCCAGGCTCTTTTCATTGGTGCCCAGTGACAGGACAAGAGGAAATGGGCACAAACTGAAACACAGGAAGTCCCACCTGAATATGAGGAAGAACTTCTTTACTGTGAGAGTGACAGAGCACTGGACCAGGTTGCTCAGAGATGTTGTGGAGTCTCCTTCTCTGGAGATATTCAAAATGCACTTGGACTTGATGCTGTGCAATGTGTTCTAGGTGACCCTACCTGAGCGCTGATTTTGGACTATATGATCTCCAGATATCCCTCCCAACCTCAACCATTTTGTGATTCTGCGATTATGCGAATATTATAAAATGGGAGTTGGTATCTTTCAGATAGGGTTTAAAGTCCCATATATGTAGTACAGATTAACATTAGAAGGCTAAAGGAGATGTGAAGAAAAAAAATTGTCTTCGGTAAGATGTTTCTATAGACAAAGTCTCCTATGCTTAATTATTTGATGTAGTTCTAACCAGTTTTCTCAGTCCTTTTATATTACTTTTTGTTATGTCAAAAAAATGCTCTTCTTGTTAAATCAAGAAGAGCAGTCATTAGTGTGTTTTCTTCGTGTATCCCTAAGTTCCCATGTTGGATTCTCTAATAGCAAAAGGAAACAAAGCATAAAGGTATTCTTTTCCTTCTGGCTTTCATCTTCTTGAGCTTGTGATTAGATTTATATTTGTCTTGTGATTCTTAAACTCCTTCAGCTTTTCTTTTATCTCTTGTTACTGTTTGAGACTCTCATCTAACGGTTGTAGAAATTCCCTACAGAAAATTACTGTCAAGCTGACCTCTTTGAGCTACTCACAAGTCTATAAAGGAGACAGAATGACTATAAAAACTATTCTGTTCACTGTTTTGGCAAATAAATCAGACAATATAAGAATTAAATAAAATCAAATTTAGAAATGAACCTAATATCACTATGAGGATTACAGAAGACTTTAGCCAATGTGTAAAGTACATATTTAGGCAATGTGTAAAGTACATATTTGTGAGGTTCAGCTTTGTAAACCTCGATCTATTTTTAACTGTTCAACTTGAAAGAGGATTCTTGGCTTTTTAATGCGCCAGGTAACACCAAACTAGTTCTCCAAACAACCCCTTTTGCATCTAGAGAAAGTAGTTGATACAATACCAGTATGAAACGGGGTGAGATGGGGTCAGAAGCAGTGAAAGCCAAGCAAAGTTTTGTGTTAGTATCTGCCATCTGAGGCCACTATATGAATGATCGTAACCTCCTGCCCACAGCCACGTTCCTATGGCTGTTGAAGATTTCTGCGACAAGGATGGCCTCTGAACAAGTGTCAGAAAAACAGAGGGGCCTTGAATCACATCACACATCATCCTCTTTAGCAGCATCAGGGAGGGAAAAAGGAATATAGTGGCCTCTCATAGCGGAGTTCTCTTTTTCATTTAAAAATGTTATTGGTTGCTACAATTCTTTCCCTCTTTTGAGAAAAAGGATGGAGAAGCACAAGAGGCACATCTGCTTAGTGAGAGTAAGAGGATAAGCAAAGTAGATATTTAGGACTTCATATTAAAAACTGATCTCCCTGGTTTCATCCCCACACTCAGATTCTCAGAAGTATTGAGGCACCTAAAGCCACTCATTACAATGCCAAAGCACCTCCATAGACAGACATTGTGGTACCTGTTGCAGAAGTCTCAGAAACAGCCAGTATCTGTGGTGGGCTCTGTGTGACATTTTAATCACTATTGGAGAGCCATTCTGAAGGAGGTGCTATGGGCTATACAAGAACTCTTCAGCTTCAAAAGAATTTAAGGCAACATTATGGTGCGCTGATACATGCCCTCATGAAGGTCTAGTCTTTCCTGGGACTGTTTGAAACTCTCAGTCCCTTATGAGACAAGGTTTGAAAAGGCACGTTTCTGCCCATTGACTTCTTGAAAAACATCAAATCCATAGCCATTTTCAGACCCATGCATTATTCTGTCCTATATGTACTCTAACCTTACAGCTGTTGGAGAAGAAAGTCAGTTTACATCTCCTGCCTTCTTCCCTCACAGAAGACTGTAATTTCTGCACCAGCACTGTCATCCTAAAGGGTTCAATAACCATAACATATGAACAATATTATCAGTTCCTCCTGCTGTCAGCATGTTCTATTCATGTTAAGTGAGAAAAATCTTTGATGATATTTTGTGTCATGGCTAATTACGGAAATAAAATCATGTGTTTTAGTTCTCCTTTTTTCTGGCAACATTCAGATTTGAGCAATTCTACCATGTGTTCTTCAACAGAATTTGCTCATTTCTTGAGGAGTAGTGTTGATGTCCTTAGATCTGGTCACTTTTATAATATTTTTTTGTATACTTCAGCTCAAGAAATTACAGTTTGCTCTCTGTTACTTGCTGTATAAAGTAATAAAAAAATAATAATTAAAAAACCTGCCCAGTTTCTTTGGCAAAATTGAGAAAAGCCACGAAGACATAAGGCACAGAAATTTTTAGAGATCCCTAGGAACCAAATTTATTGTTTTAGCACTGAGTGTGAAATGCTGAAAAATAATATTGTGTACAAAGAGTGAACTAGATATGATGACAAACACATGAGTTCCAGGTGAATGCCTTCCACTGCATTGAACTTTTTCCTTTATGGCACTCAACAGTGTAATTGCAACCTCATTTGCACTGCTCTTGTTATGGCTGTGTCAGTATTTCCACTGGAAAACCCTATTTTCACGGGTTTTAGAAGATGGCTATTAAATGTCTCAGTGGGCAAAAGCTTGGCAAACCTCATCTCAGTGTTGAGTTTTAAGAGGGCTTATTTTTCTCTAAGTAATAACTCAAATTACTTCACAGGCTTTCTTTAAATGGAAGTTTAAATGGAAGTTTTCAGACTATCTCTGTCCTTTCATGGCCTAGACTATGGAAGCCTCCCGTTGCTGAACAAGAATAACACCTGTTGTCCAGTGAGGAACTATATAGATGAGTCTCTGTGGACAGTTTTACTTAGACCTCCCAGCTGTAGTATAGCCTATAGTCCCAACAATTCTTAACTAGGAAGGGGAGAACAGATATAATTCACGGATAATTCAGTACCCTCTCCTCTGCTCCACTCCAATGTAATTCTGGTGCCAAAGCTATAGATTTCATATCCTGACCAACTCTTTTCTGTCTGTGGAGTCCATGAACCAGAAGAAATTCTCTCCTTTTTCTCAATTCAGAGTTTAATTTCACACTTCGGACCTCTGTATTTATGCCATAGCCATTTTATCCTTCTCTAAACATGTAAAGGAGCCACAAAGAATACATGAACAGTATTTACACCCACTTTACAGGCCCTTTCAGCTTTCCACATGGCATAAAAGGGACACATAATAATAAGAAACAGAAGAAGGAATGTAGTAATAATAAAAAGAATGGAAAAAATGTCTTAGATTTGGAGGGTCTCAATGATTTGTTTAATTTTTACCTCCCTAAATGATGATGGAGTTACATTTGTGGGTGCTTCAGAGTGACTCTTCACATCGTTATAAAATACTTAGATTGCAAACAGGTTTGAAAGATCTAGTCAGCACTTATTTTCAGGACTGGGCACAAACAGCTCCTGGTTTATTTTCATTTCTTACCAACATGATTCTGGATGAACTGAAAAATCATATAAAAGGGAGTGAGAGAATTTCTACAACCCCTTATGTGGCCATGACTTATTAGGGAGAAAGTAAAACAATAGTCTCCACCACCCAACAATACTTAACCTGTGTCTTTGCTGAAAAGTAAGGAGATCAATCTTTGTCCTTCCTCCAGTGGAAGGAGAGAGTAACTGATTGCTCTTTTTCATATCAACTGCTATATAAAATCACTCACTTTCCCCCTATGTCTCACTCTTTTGGACAAAAAGCATACAACCTTTCAGGCTTTTCCATCTCTGACCACATGTCTGTTGCTTAGTCTTTCTGGGAAGGCTATGTCCTTCCTGAGCTGTGGTGTTGGAGACCTTGGCAGCATGGGTGTATCCATGTATCAGGATCTCACCTGTGAAGGACCTCTGCTTGGCTTTACTGAGAGTCTTTTTGTTTATTTTGGATCATTTCCCCCATTTCTAAAGATCTTTTGTATTAGAAGACTGACCCAGTCCTCTAATGTACTTGGAACTTCCCTTTTCTCCATATGGTGATAAATTCTTTATGAATCTTATTAAGCTCTTAGCCTCAGTTAATACTTTGTGCAAATAATGAGGTTTTCAGTTTTAAGTCCAAACAAACAAAGCATTTAAACTTTAATATAAGTGAATATTTTTTTCTTCGGGGAATAAAAGGGAAAAAAATGTTATGAGTCAAAAGATACATAATTTTTTTTCCCACTGCAGACAGTTTTAACAAAAGCAGGAAAGGAAAGACTAACTAAATTGACTAACCACTGAAAAAAGAACAAAAAAAAAAGTGTTACTCTTTCTACCTAACCAGTGCTTAAGATGCTTATCCGGAACATCAGAGGGTTGGATTCATTCCTTTCTCCCACCAAGAAGTTTTGAATCACCGGCTTCTAGAAAATGTCCTGGCCTCCACACTACATGTTAAAGTTGGATACCTTTTCAGCCTCTACTTTTAACTCTAATTTTTACTCTTTTACTTAAACTATGATTGTTATGAACTCTAATTTTTACAATCTTTACAATTTTAACTCTAATTTTTACAATGCACTTAAGTGATCAGTAGCAGAGAACTGTAACAGGGACAGGAACCAGCATATTCTACTTTCCAGGTAGATGTTTTAACCACAACAGACCACAGCAGACTAAAGAACTACCTCCCATCATTCAAATCTTGAATATCTTTAATGTAATGATGTCTTTGAATAAGGAACGGGAGGAAGGTAAAATCTGACCAGAAAGGACAGAACGTGGGTCTTTCACATCCTAAATGAGTGTGGTATTTGCATGAAAGGAGATGAATAACAATAATTGGTTTTAACTGTTTCCTCTTCTGGTAATGTTACTCTCAACTTGCAGTTGTGGTCAACCAAAGCAGTATGTGCTGCTCATCTGAGTAGCTGCAACCCAGCCAGGAAGCACAGATGGAGAACTGCTACCCAAAAACTAGATGGATCGCCATGGAGCCCTGCTATGAGTCCCAGCTTGCACAAACGTACTTTATATCACCAGTAGCAGGAGGAGTAGAAAGGTGGAGATGGGGAGATGGTGTTGGGGAACACAGAAAGCACATGATATCCAGGGGTCACATGATTTCTTTCTTTGCTCCATATTTTTTGCTCAAGCTATCTTAGATTCAGCACTCTGTCCCATGAGAGAAAGGACTCAGTATCCAGGCTCAGGATTCTTTATTAGAATCTTTTGAAATATTTTGGGCACCTTGTTGTCCTTCTCAAACTCACACAGGATTTTTCCTGCTCATTTTTCCTTTTTATTTCTTTTTCTCTTCTGCTCTTTCTCTGTATCCTCCAGATTTCAGCCAGATTTCTCTGTATCCTCCAGATTTCAGCCTTTTCTCCATTCACAGAATGTAGGTATATTAGACAAGGGGTAAATGCTTAAGAATCTGCAGAGTATTTTCTGAATATAACATCTGAACAGGCTTAAAAATAGGGGAATCTTTATCCTTTAGCACATTAGGTCATCTTAATATCCTGTGCTCCGTTAAAATTTGATAGTATAAAAAGTTTATTTTTCCTTCTCCTGTGATCAAAGCAACTTCAGAATGACTTTTTATTCTCCTTCTCAGTAAAAATAGTGAAACAGCCAACTCACAGCCATAATTAATAGGAGAAAAGTGGCTTGTAATTAGCTGTGTGCTGCTCTCTGAATTACTATAGCCATAGCATAACAAAAGACTGTTCAGTTCTTTAACAGCTTTCTGATAATCTAAAAATAGTGACTCGACTACATTTTCCTTTAAATACATACATACATATGTAATATATATGTGTGTATATATATATTCAAGCCTACAGATCACAAATTTTGGCAGATGTATTTGAATGAGAAAATTCCCTTGATCAACATACATGAGCTGAAGTGCAGCTAGCTCAAGTTTAGAGATGTGTCTTAACTGATTTCACTGAGATTGATTTAGGTTTAGAAAGAAGAAATTGTAAGCTATCATGCAAAATATAGCGCAATATCCTGAAATCCACATATGTGGAACTTTCACTGATGTGAATAAGAGCTCTATATGCTCAGAGGAAGAATTCTTCAGTCTGCACACAACATGTTGACATCATGGTGGGCACTGCACAGATGTAAAACAGGAAATACAAGAGCTTTCATCTCTTCCTGTATGGTCCTCATCTTTGGTCAGCTCTTTCAAGACTTGAAAGGAGAAGGTCACTATAGAGAACTTTAATTTTTGCCAATCTCTCTTCTCCCCACACCATCATTATGGCATTTACACAGGAGATAAAATCTTTGGAGTCAGCTCTGTAGCTACTGAAATCAAAGCCAAAAATCTTACTGACTTCAGGTAGAAAAGGAAAGGTTCTGTACTGTTTTAAAGAGGGTTTTAGTTTTTTGAGGGATAAAATTAATGGCATCTTGACATTTGTTTGCAAGTCTGCACTCTTAAACAAGTTCTAGAAGTATTTCTTGGCTCAGTGAGGACAGCAGAATTTTACCGACTGAAAATATTTCAGACAGACTTTTAACTTAAATTGAAAACTGTTTTTTTTACATTGAATTCCATGCTAATATTGAATTAAAATGGAATTCCAATGGTAAAATACAATATCTAAATCAATACCACACGATTAGTGTCATGAATATGAATATTAAATGATAAAATAGCAATGGGACTTACCAAATAAGAGGGGGTTTTAGTGAATAAAACCTTTAGTGTAGCCTGACTAATGCTAAATTATGATCAAGTATCTGGAAAATACTCTCACTAATGCCCACAAAATGTATCCTAATTAATACTATTACGATAAGTGCTGAAGAAATTCATTATGGCTAAGAGCTACTAATAGACTGTTACCCATAAACTTAATCTCAACAAATTCTGCCATTATCACAACCACAGTAATGACCACCACTTCCACAAAATGCAGTTTAAAAGCTCACATTAATTGTGAGTAAATCCTTTAGATGAAGTCTAGCAATGATTGATGTAGTCCCATTTTTTGTTTGATATGTTTCTACGAGAATTTGTTACCAAAATTTGGAATTAACATCTTCCACTGTTTTCAATAACAAAACCTCAGTTACATAGCATAGATTACATAATATGCTTAAGAGCCAGTGAATCTCTAAGTCCATATAGT
This sequence comes from Rhea pennata, assembly GCF_028389875.1. Classification (NCBI taxonomy): domain Eukaryota; kingdom Metazoa; phylum Chordata; class Aves; order Rheiformes; family Rheidae; genus Rhea; species Rhea pennata. The sequence continues at coordinate 82,595,898 of NC_084663.1, read as the reverse complement.
TTCAACAATCAAAATATGCTCATGGGCAACTGGAGGAGAAGAGAGATGAATATGATTTCAGTCTGTCCAATTTCATAGTATACAAAAGATTTACTTTATCTACCAGAGAAGAAAATTGCTTTGATTCAGATTCTGCTCTTAGATTGCAGATGTATGGCTTTTTAAAGGCTTTTTCCTACTCTTTTTCAGTAGGATTCCTCCACATATATTTCACTGGAGCTAACAGCAGCATCTGGGACGATACCTTCAACATCAAGAGTATGGCTTAGATTCTCTGAATGGAAAATGACATATATTCTATCAACCAACATTATTTCTAGTAAAAATATTAAACCTCAAAATTAAACCCCAGAATTAATAAAATACAAAATTAAACCCCAGAAATAGTTAAATGTTCCTAAATATGTAAAATATAAGAACAATTTATATAGCTTATCCTTGTAAATAATTAAAGATATATTTATGCAGGGACCAGTTATAGTGTATGTAAGCTATGTACATTTAACTTAAATGTACATACACAGTCACAACATTGAAAAAATTACAAATAGCCTGTGCAGTTCCTGTTACCTTTATTTTAATTGGAGATGCTATCTGAACTTTAGCATATATACTCCTAGTTTATACAGAGTAAGTGAAAGGGAAGTTATGACAACAAGCAAGTTTGGTTTGATCACTGACTATCTTAACAGCAGCAGGATGATATTCCTGCACTTTCTAAAATAAAGCCATTTCTGATAAATTACCATTGAAGCTAAGACATTATATCAGGAATTAATATGGCTGCATGTGATGGTTTCAGAGATCTAATGGTCTGAACTATCCTGGGACTCACAAACCATTAGTGCATAAGACTGGCCTTAGAAAGGGCTGGGTTCAGAAACATACTTGACTGTAATTCACAGGGAACTGTGCATGAGATTAGGACCCAGGCCCAGAGGATGCTGCATGCCCATGTTCAGCTCCTGGTAAGAATCTTGGCTTTCATTCAAGAAAGAACATTCAGTCAGGACAACATTATTAGAGCATATGCTTTGCTGGACTTACACCAGAACTAAGTTAAAGGAACTCCAGGATATGTGTATTATTCTAAACAGAACTGTATTCATACACAGTTAAGTGTTTTCCTAAATCAAGGCCTTTACACATACTATGGTGCCTTTCTGCATCAGCCAGAATCTTACTCAGCCTTCATATTTACTGCTGTAAAATTATTCTTCCACTTAACAAGCACCATCCACAAATCAGAACAGAGCAGGATTATCCACAAATCAAACTAAGATTGTTGTCTGTGTAACCAATAAACAGAAATTAGTAGCAGAAAATCTTCATTGTTTGCATGTCTGTCACTCTACCTAATTTTTAATAACTACAACCTTCATTTATTTATTCCTTGTCTTGTTCGTAAATCAATTTAGTATCATATAAAAAGATCAATCTACTGATTTGCTCAGCTTTTCTAGAACTGAATGAAAAAAATTAATCTTACATTTTGATTTGCTGAAAAAAATTGCAGAGGGTCAGATTCATCCCCAGTGTGTACCAGAGATTAATTTGCTCTCATGTAATAGATTTAGAAGGCAATAAAATGTGATTCTTTTCTGAAAACTGATTATGTAAAAATGACACCTTCTTGCACAAGAGATGAGTTCTCTGTCTTGAATAATCATAATCAAAATTGCTGACTTCAATGTTAAAGTGATTTTTTACTGCTTTTTATTATTAGGCCTGCAAAGAAAGTACATTTCAAAGATCCTAAATGAAGAAAGTGCTTATACTTATGCTTTAATTCAAAATAATTTGGTTGAGAAGTGCAAGTTTCAACTATGTGCTGAAGTGAGAACATAGTGCCTATACAGAGCTGCAAGACAGAGCTAAACTGTATTCCATCCCATAATTGGAGCAGAAGAGGAAGTAGATTTCTTTCTGCTTTTATTTATCTCTTTCTTTTTGGGGAGGAGAGCGGTGAAAGCTGCTCACAATAGCATATTAGATCAGTGGATATGAAAATTAGCCCCTTTGCAAATACACTCTGTTCAAAAGCTTTTCAGGGTAGAAAGGGTAGAAAGAAGACTTGTTTTTAAAGAATCAATATTTATCTGAAAAATTTGAAATTGAATTTCAATTTACACATCTGATATAATTGGCCAACCAGAGTTAAAATAAAAAAAGGATTCCTTCAAGGCCCCTCTGTTTTTCTGACTCTTGTTCAGAGGCCATCCTTGTCGCAGAAATCTTCAACAGCCATAGGAACGTGGCTGTGGGCAGGAGGTTACGATCATTCATATAGTGGCCTCAGATGGCAGATACTAACACAAAACTTTGCTTGGCTTTCACTGCTTCTGACCCCATCTCACCCCGTTTCATACTGGTATTGTATCAACTACTTTCTCTAGATGCAAAAGGGGTTGTTTGGAGAACTAGTTTGGTGTTACCTGGCGCATTAAAAAGCCAAGAATCCTCTTTCAAGTTGAACAGTTAAAAATAGATCGAGGTTTACAAAGCTGAACCTCACAAATATGTACTTTACACATTGCCTAAATATGTACTTTACACATTGGCTAAAGTCTTCTGTAATCCTCATAGTGATATTAGGTTCATTTCTAAATTTGATTTTATTTAATTCTTATATTGTCTGATTTATTTGCCAAAACAGTGAACAGAATAGTTTTTATAGTCATTCTGTCTCCTTTATAGACTTGTGAGTAGCTCAAAGAGGTCAGCTTGACAGTAATTTTCTGTAGGGAATTTCTACAACCGTTAGATGAGAGTCTCAAACAGTAACAAGAGATAAAAGAAAAGCTGAAGGAGTTTAAGAATCACAAGACAAATATAAATCTAATCACAAGCTCAAGAAGATGAAAGCCAGAAGGAAAAGAATACCTTTATGCTTTGTTTCCTTTTGCTATTAGAGAATCCAACATGGGAACTTAGGGATACACGAAGAAAACACACTAATGACTGCTCTTCTTGATTTAACAAGAAGAGCATTTTTTTGACATAACAAAAAGTAATATAAAAGGACTGAGAAAACTGGTTAGAACTACATCAAATAATTAAGCATAGGAGACTTTGTCTATAGAAACATCTTACCGAAGACAATTTTTTTTCTTCACATCTCCTTTAGCCTTCTAATGTTAATCTGTACTACATATATGGGACTTTAAACCCTATCTGAAAGATACCAACTCCCATTTTATAATATTCGCATAATCGCAGAATCACAAAATGGTTGAGGTTGGGAGGGATATCTGGAGATCATATAGTCCAAAATCAGCGCTCAGGTAGGGTCACCTAGAACACATTGCACAGCATCAAGTCCAAGTGCATTTTGAATATCTCCAGAGAAGGAGACTCCACAACATCTCTGAGCAACCTGGTCCAGTGCTCTGTCACTCTCACAGTAAAGAAGTTCTTCCTCATATTCAGGTGGGACTTCCTGTGTTTCAGTTTGTGCCCATTTCCTCTTGTCCTGTCACTGGGCACCAATGAAAAGAGCCTGGCCCCATCCTCTTGACAGCCTCCCTTCAGGTATTTATAGACATTGGCAAGATACCCTCAGAGTCTTCTCTTCTCCAGGCTAAACAGACCCAGCTCTCTCTGTCTTTGCTCATTGGGGAGATGCTCCAGTCCCCGAAATCACCTTCATAGCCCTACACTGGACTCACTCCAGTAGTTCCATGTCTCTCTTGTACTGGGGAGCCCAGAATTGGACACCGTACTCCAGGTGTGGCCTCAGTCCAGGGCTGAGTAGAGGGGGAGGATCGCCTCCCTCAACCTCCTGGCAGCACTCTTCCTAATACACCCCAGGACGTCATTGGCCTGCTTGCCAACTGCTGGTTCACGGTCAACTTGTTGTCCACCAAAACTCCCAGGTCCTTCTCCGCAGAGCTGTTTCCCAGTACGTCAGCCCCTAGCCGGTACTGGTGTGTGGGGTTACTCCTCCCTAGGTGCAGGACCCTGCACTTGCCCTTGTTGACCTTCATGAGGTTCCTCTCCGCCCAACTCTCCAGCCTGTCGAGATCTCTCTGAATGGCAACACAACCCTCCAGTGTATCAGCCACTCCTCCCTGTTTGGTCTCATCAGCAAACCTGCTCAGGAGGACACTCTGTCCCTTCATCCTGGTCGTTGATGAATAAGTTGAACAAGACTGGCCATGGTACTGACCCCTGGGGGACACTGCTAGCTATAGGCCTTCACCTAGACTTTGCGCCACTTATGACAACCCTCTGGGCTCTGCCTTTCAGCCAGTTCTCAATCCACCTCACTGTCTACTCATTTGATCTGCACTTCCTGAGCTTACTTATGAGGATGTTGTGGGAAACAGTGTCAAAAGCCTTGCTGAAGTCAAGGTACACAACACCCACTGCTCTCTCCTCTTCTACCCAGCCAGTCATTCCATCACAGAAGGCTATCAGATTGCTTAAGCAGGATTTCCCCTTAGTGAAACCACGCCGATGTTCTCTTCCACACTTCTGTTCCTCCACATGCTTGGAGATGTCATCCAGGAGGAGCTGTGCCATCACCTGTCCAGGGGTGGAGGGGAGACTGACTGGCCTACAGTTGCATGGGTCTTCCTTCTTGCCCTTTTTGAAGACTGGAGTGACACTGGCTTTCTTCCAGTCCTCAGGCACCTCTCCTGTTCTCCATGACCTTTCCAAGATGATGGAGAGCAGCCTAGGAATAACATCTGCCAGCTTCCTCAGCACTCGTGAGTGCATCCCTTCCGGGCCCATGGATCTGTGGGTGTCAGGTTTGCCTAAATGATCTCTAACCCAGTCCCCCACCACCAAGGGAAAGTTTTCCTTTCTCCAGACTTGCTCTCTCACCTCCAGGCTCTGGGACTCCTGAGGGCTGCCCTTAGCAGTAAAGTCTGAAGCAAAGAAGGCATTCAGAGACTCTGCCTTATCTGTATCCTTCATCACCAGGACCCCCGTCCCATTCAGCAGCGGGCCCACATTTTCCCTAGTCTTCCTTTTGCTTCTGATGTATTTGAAGAAGACTTTCTTGTTGTCCTTGTCATCCCTTGCCAGACTTAATTCCAGTTGGGCCTTGAGCTTCCTTGTCACATCCCTGCATACTCTGACAATGTTCCTCTATTTCTCCCAAGTGGCCTGTCCCCTTTTCCACATTCTGTGTACTTTCTTCTTCTGTCAGAGTTTTGCCAGGAGCTCCTGGCTCATCCATACAGGTCTCCTGCATCCTTTGCTGGATGTCATACTCACAGAGATGCACCGTTCTTGAGCTTGGAGGAAGTGATGCTTGAATATTAACCCACTCTTTGGGACCCCTTTTCCTTCTAGGGCCCTTACCCAGGGGACTGGCAAGTAGGTGGTCCCTGAAGAGGCCAAAGTCTGCTTTAGTTGACCCTGCTTGATCAGGACCTTTGGACTAGATGATCTCCAGATGTCTCTTCCAACTTCAACCATTCTGTGGTTAAAACAAAAAGCAATTTCAAGTTACCGTCTCTATTTGAGGAAGTTCCTGAAATGATTTTTGATGATGCTTGCTCAGCAGACTGCTGTTTGCTCAGATCCCACCCATGTCCAATGGACATGTTATTGACCTTCTCCAGAGACATGATACTGAGCTAGATAGGCTTCTGCCCTGGACTTCCACTGTTCTTATATAACAGCTTAATTTACAACTAAACCATAAATTTTTGGGTGCTGAAGCTACAAGCAAACAGCATAACATTTCGTGTAAACTGATATTTATCTCTTTGTTACTATTAGAGCAGCAAATCATTCCATTCCACAAAATCTGGCCTGGCTAGTATCCTGAAGCTCCACAGGGTTGTTTGTTCAGAGCTGTCTATTATAGTTCTGCCCTGCTGGAAGCAGAGAGGCTCGATTTGGAGCAAGATTCATCTTACTGAGCCTTAGCAATCTGAAAGTTTGAGGTCTGGCTCAAGCTAATCATATGGCACTCTATCCAGTCAATGTATAAGCATCTCTAGAGGGTGATTCATCTGAGAGATTACATTAAGTGAGGACAGCTAAATGTGCAAGAAATCAATCTTGTTCTCAGTTTTACCTTCTCCCATCTCTCCTTAGCCTTAAAATGTTTCTTTCCCACTGATTGTATTCTAAACAACAGGTTAATAACAGTTCAACTAATAAAAAAAAAAAAAAAAAAAAAAAAGAAGATTATTTGCCAAGATACAAGAAAATTTTTTTCATACACTTCCAGTTCCTGAAATATGGAAGAGATAGGAGCAGATAATTGGAGACAAAACCTTTTGGGATCAACAGAGATCTTGTTGCACCCCAAAATAAATACAATATTAATTTCAAGAGTTTCATTTTGTTTTATTTTTTTTAGCTGCCAGTCCAATCTTTTTGCACTTTTTGGATAGGAATGATTTTAATTTATTTTATAGAATTATTCATATAATTAAACACCAATAATAAATACCTGTAAAATGAAGCATCAAAAGTTTACTAAAGGAAAATGGCATTATGGTTTTGAGATTCTATTTCTTTATAAACATGGCACCTGTGAAATTCTGAAATATTTGATTGTTTTTATTTCACTCTGGAAAGGAAGAAATTTTGAAATTAAAAAATTTTACAAGTATTCTTGCTTTTAGTTGCTTCCAGAGGACTCTGACCAGTTGTGAATAAGCAATAGCTGCTTCCCAAGCTGTCTAGGAGTAATGTTTATTCATTTCTTACACCCAGCCAGTCTCTGGGTGATGACTTCAGACTGAGATTTCTTTATCTTGGGAAAAAAAAAGTGTATCTTCTGGACACACTGAACATGTTCCTTAATGCTGCCAGAAGCACCTGTAAGAAAGGATGCATGTATGTATAAGTACCAAAGCCCTCATCTCCATCTGGGTTATAATTTCATTCATCTGTAAGTAGTGATAATATTTACATTGACCTCACAGAGGTGTTGCAAGGTTCACTTAGTTAAAATTTGGCAAATGTCAGATTCTTGGAAGCAAGATGTAATGGAATTAAAAGAAATTTATTTTCAGTATTCATAATTTATCTTCAAATCTGCCAAAACAGATGTGGCTTTCTCTGTACCCTCCAGTCTGCTGAACTCTGGTGAATCATGAGCAGAAATTAGTTCCAGACTTTGCCTGCAGACATGGTAAGGATTGCATTAGACCCCACGGAAACAACACTATGTTCCCAAGACCTGCTGGAGTCCTTTTAGGATCTGAAAACTGGGTTAAACAACTTCATATTTGATTCCCTAGCTTTTCCAAAAAAAAAAAAAAAAAAAAAAAAAAAAAAAAAAAAAGACAGTTCAAAAAATTTCCATTGAAACTGGGATCTCTTTCATCCACTGGTTTTTTTGTTTGCATTTTGTTTAATTTTTCTGAGTTCTATTGAATTTTTTGTCATTTTCCATGTTTGAAATTAGTATTTTTAAAAGCTGCAATTACTGAGTTTTCAAATGAAAGAAGAACTATATAACTACCCTAAAAAAGCAGAGTTATAATCAACAATAAAAGAGAATAAAAAGGAAAAAAATAAATAACAAAAAAGTAATTATTGAGAAGAAGCTAAAGACAAAAAGCAGAAAAGTGTAAATGTTGAGAGAATCTGGAAGAGGATAATGCATAAGAAGAAGATAGGAAAAACAAGACTGAGGAAGATAATCATTTATTTAAAATAAAATTAATGTTTTTAATTTTTTACGAATGCTTCCTAAACCTTTTATTTGTGAACATGAATGATTCAGTGATTCAGCTTAGAGACTCCAACAACATGCAATTTAACAACATGCAAAAACTGTTCCTTCCGCTGCATTCTATTCCTCTGATATTTTATCACCACTGCTGTCACGTTTCAACTTTGCCTGTATTAACAAAAGTGGGAGCATTATAGAGAAAAATACCTGCAAACACTAACATTTCCCTTGCTGCATGGTGCAGAGATCGGCACCATGTGTAAATAACTGCCTCGAGTTGTCTCTGCAAGACCCTATGCTGGAGGCTGCCAGGATGCCAAAATCTGAAAGGACATCATTGTATTCCTATCAGGTTCTCATACTCTTTGCCTAAGTGTCCATCACTTGCCTTTGTCAGAGACATGTTGCAGAGCTAGGTAATCTGAATTCATTTTTGTGTGGCACCAGAGATGGAAACTTCATGGTGAGAATTAGTGAAGCTCAAGCTTGGGTCATGAACATCACACTGCCAGGATCGCTTTGCTCTGCAACACAAGTTAGTGTCTCTATGTGGTATTGAGTTGTACTTACACAGACACAGCAGCTTACTCAAAGCTAACTAACAGATTTCAAGCACAAAGTTTCACATGGTTGAAGGTGCTCATGGGTCCATGTAAGCATTGTTACCCTGATACTACTGGCAGTCAATGTGGCACAGAACGGTAGAAATATCATAGAGCAGAACCAATGAAGAATTTCAGGTAAAAAGAGATAATGAGGACATCATTCAGAGAAGTGAATCATCTCATTTGGGCTGCTAGAATGTTGCTAATAAAATATGATGACAGTTTTGGTGTTAATGGTGTGTGCACTATCTCTGTGATCAACAAAATGTCTGGTTTAAAGAGTGGTGCTTACTCCTTCCATTGCCTGTTCTAGCCATTCAAAAAAGAACAGAAGATCATTTGTGTAGCATAGAGCTGGGTTTAATCCTATAAAGGACTAAGCATTCTTGCAGCAGTGAACTTAATCACGTGCTTAACTTTAAGCATGTTAATAGCCCCAGCAAAACAGGCAAGACTAATTATGTCCTCAAAGTTAAGCATGTGCTTAAGTGCACTTTTGGATCAAATCCAAAATACTGAGTACCTTGTGAGGCTGAGATTCCAGTGACCAAATTTTGTTTTGGAAGTATACATATTCAAAAAAACCAAAATAAAAAATCCATGCATCTTTCTGTGAGTTTTATCAAATTGGATCCAGGCCATAACTTTACCATTCCCACCAGCACATGCAGCTGTTCCTTGTGAGAAGAGTGTAATTCCAGCCCCTGGATAAAAGTGCACATTTCAATGTGTTTGCCATAAGCAGAAGTTTGCTGTTTTTCACAATAAAAGCAATGGTTAGCAGGAATTTCTTTGTCTCCAGTGAAAGCTGCCTCAATTTCCTACAGAATGTTTACAGGCAGAAACAAGGAACACTTTCATTTTATTACAAGTCCATTTCCTATTTCACCAGGACTGAGCAAAGTGCCATACAGTTCTGCAAGCTCATCTATATCCAGGAAAACACTGGGGAAAATTTTTAGCTACTGCAGAACTCATTGCGTGTCCTCAACAAGCTTAAAAGATGCATTGTAGGAAGCAATCTGTATCTCCATGAAAGGATGTGCGGCGAGGTGATATGAAGGGCAGCACCAGCAATGTACCTTCACATACTCTGGTGCAGCTAAGGAGAACTTTCTGCAATGGCAGTGAATCCTCTTGCAAATGCAGCAAAACATGTCCTTCTGACTTAGACTGCTCCTTCCTTGCTGAGAGGTTCTGAGTTTGTTATCACAACACAACACAGCCTCCTTAGTCTCTGCATCTTGTTCCTATTTGAGTTAAAGAGCAGCCATATGGATCTGCAAAGGGTTATATGATTTAGCAAAGGAGCAGGACATTTTAGAGTGTAAATAAAGTAGCATAAATTGAACTTAGCTTAAATGAGATTTAAATTCAATGAACTTTACTGTACTGCCTCAACACATTTCTCTCCAGCTATCTTCCATGTGCCAGAACAAACTTCATAATACATGACTATTCATGGAGTTAGCTGCAACATGAGGCAAAAGTGGTATTTGCTGATGATGATTTAAGTCTAAAGCAGAAATCACACAGTTTCCAGTAATCCACGGACTAAAACTGCCCAATGTAGAACTGTGCTTGTCCACTGCACAGCTTGTATGAATCTAACCTTTACGTTCTTTTTTTATTTTGTGTACTATTTTTTCCCCATTGCAACCCCTAATTTCTTTTTTGTGAAAATTCTCAATTTTATGAACATTCTCTACTCTAGATTCTACATGGTCCCATTCACTTACACCCAAGACGGGAATGTATCCCAGCAATCAAATTCCCACAGACGAAATAAATGACTACTCTACTGGCGAAGAAATGGGTGCAGAAGTGAGCAAAGAGAAGAAGAAAGCTCCTAAGTCAGAGCTTTGCAGCAGCCAGTGTTTTCTCTAGTAATACCCTTCCAGCTTGCCATAACTTGTCAGTCTAGCCTTTCTATTATCACTTCCACTTTGAATTTCTGCTGGAATGTACTTCCCATTTGCTATTTAGGGAGGTTAATGAGGAGCAGCTGCAATACCTGTCTTAATTCCTTCTTGTCTCCCTTTCCCTTCCTCGCCTCTCCCCCTCCCTCCTCCACTTTGAAACCAGGCACAAAAGTACAGCTGCTCTGGCTTGGAGACCCTACACAGAGCTTTCAAACTATGTTTCTTGAAACAGAGCTTCAATTAGTTCTGAAATCCCCAGCTTTAGCTCTGGAAACACTCAACTCAGCAACTGAGTTTTCAGTTTAGTCACTCATCAGCTTTATTAATTTTTAAACCTCAGTCTTCCTCTAAACTCTCTGAACTGAAGAAAGATCTTGCTTGCTTCTCCATGCTCCTTTGCTAAATCATAAGGCAATGAATGAGTTGACAGTTTGCCTTTAAAGAGTCCAAAACTGTTTTGTTATAATACACTCAGTCCTTCTTTTTAATTCTTACCACCTTTGGGTTCAAGTGACTTCGGAATGCATCTCTGTTCATCACTTGTCCCATTATATTATGCCCATCATAGTGATACTGGAGAAATGAGGTCACTTTCCTGGAAGGATAGTAACTGCTGATTTATTTAGTAAAAAGAACAATGTGTAAGCATAGCAAACTGCGTAATGGAGTGGGACAAGTGACTGACTCTCTCTGCTTGTAATATTTCTAGACATTCTTCTTTATAAATGTCAGTGATTACTTTTTTCCAGAAAATCCCTTTTGCTCATTTATTACTTGTATGTGACAAGACTGAAAGGAAAATCTGAGGCTCACATTTGTATATGACTGTATTTAAGCTTTTATTGTGTTTTATTGTGTTGCTATGTCAAAGGATAGGTCTTCTCTTTTGCCTTGTAAACAGGTCTAATCATTTAAATATGGAACGTAAATCAAAGCATTTTGGAAGAAACAAGACATTGGCAGTAAGAAATAGCACAGAAAGTCAAGAGTAGTAAAAGCAAGCTTGCTGTAAGATAATACTCTTCTACAAGGTTACCTACTTTCACATGCTGGCAAAATAAGTTATTCTGACATTAAAAAAAATAAAAGCCTAAAATAGTTTCTGCAACCTAGAGACTTGTTTATGTAAGTTGCAGAGGCTTTCTATGCATTCTAACGCTGCTAAAGCTTTTTCCTGTAAACTCTGAAGGTTTTAATGGTTCCCTGTCTTAATAAGCAGTAGAAAGGGGGAATAATAATCTCCAAGTTTTTTAAAGTAAAGGAAGAGGAATCTGAAACACCATCCTGTTGCAATTAATGTTTTATTTTAAGATGCAACATGCTTCCTTCTTCAGTAAAAATCAATGACCATGTCTTTGTGCTAAGCAGGGTGAGGCACTTGCAGTTTCTGTACAGCAGATCTGCACAGCAGTTGAATGCCATGAGATATCTGAAACAGTATTCAAACCTTATTAAAAAAGATAGGAAAGTCATCATGCAGAATGTCTGTTTACTTCCCATTGGAGGAATCTAAGACAGTTTTGAGGAAGTAGCACTTAATAACAGTGCAATATTTTTATATTCAGTGTGACATTGACTCAATTTTCTCAAGAAATTATACAGTCTGGAAATCTATTCTGGTCAGTGTGCTATATCACAAGGATATTTTAAGAGCAATCTTTCAGGTGAGTTATGGTGAGGAAAATCAATCTAATTATAGAAAGGGCAATCATATATCAAGTCAAACTTTTTAGAACTCCAAAATGAAACATGTTCCATGAGAAAGCTTGCTTGCTTGCTTTTTCTTTTTTTTTTTTGTTCTTTTTTTCCTCTTCTCCTTCCTTCCTTGCTCCCTCTTTCTCCCCTCCCTCCTTTTTCTTTTTTCTTTTCTTCCTCTTCTTCCTTTTTCTTCCCTTCTTCTTTCTTTCTTCCCTTCTTATTCCATCTCTTTTTTCTTTCTTTCTTTCTCTTTCTCTCTTTCTCTCTCTTTCTCTTTCTCTCTCTCTTTCTTTCTTCATCAGTTAAATATAGCCCTGAATACTGTAGAACTGTTTACTACAGAAACACATGCTTTGAATGATGTATTGTCATCTTAGTGTCTAGAGAGTAATACTATATTTCCAAGTACATTGATTCAAGATTAACATGTCTGATTAATTCAAGTAAAATTGTGTGTAAAATAATGTCTTGCAGAAAACTTGCAGAAAGAGAGCAAACTGTGATATAAGTTAGCTATTGAGATCTATTGAAGATATTTACCAGACTTTGATATTTATAAAGCTTTTTTATTGGAGTATCTGAGTATTTTACATCTTTGTATTTCTCCTCCGTACATCTCTGCATGACAGTGAACATTTTATGTTCATCTTCAATAAGATGAATTAAAGCGGAGAGATTGTGGCTTGCATTTGCAGAGAGCTTGAGTGCTACCCTGAGCAGCACTGCAGGGTAAAATATGCAGGTGTGTGAATTCTTACAAATGTGAACTTCAGCCATGTTCTGCCACCTAGATTCTCTAGACAATGCTTTTAAAGGAATTTCAGTGCTTCAATGTGGAGAAAACGCTCACTTAGGTGAGAAAACATCTAATATAGCTTGTAAAGAAAAGCTCAGGACAGGAGTTTCTTGTAAGTCACATCAGAGAATCATTATATTTAGTGATATAGAAGGTTCTCCATTTCAAAGCCTTGGGACCTCTCAAGAAGATGAGGTGAAGTGAAACATCCAGCTTCAATTCTAACCTCTGCTTGAGAGAGAGCAAATGGCCATTTTCCTGTGACAGTTCGTCAATCACTAGTCTCTAAACTAACTGTTGAGAAGGGAAAGGGCATCCAAGACCCTCCCACACTGTTCCACTCTGATTCATAGGGCTGGAGGGAAGGAGATGAAGTAAAGTTCTGTCTTGCCTATATGCTATGACTTGCCTAAGAAAGAAGAACTCTCAGTTCTCATGCTAGTCTGATGGTTTCTCCTTATGCATTTTACCTAATGTAAAATATAATCAGTAAACAGCCTAATAACAACACACAAAATTGTACTCTATATGTGCATATTTCTCTTTGGCCTCAGCGAATCTTAGAGGCTTTTGCTATAGACTGGCATAGCTTCACCAAGAGTGTTTTACATCTCATTTAAAATCCATACAGAGATGGATGATTAAGATTCTCTACTGGGAAGTAGCAGATAACGATCAAATGCTGTAGGGCAGAGAATTAAATTCAGTTTGGGTTTTCCACATCCTGGGGAAGGCTCTGAAGCACTGAGGTGCTGAACTGAAACACCGAACAGCAAAGCTAGCAAAGCTTGTTTTGCTATATAGTGCTACAACTACATGTCATCACTGCAGTGACTTGAACCCCTCCCATAAATTTGTGTTTCTATCTAGTTGTCTTTCAAAGCATTTCTGGACTCCCTTGCTACGTGGAGATGAATTCCTTTACTTTAGGTGTGACCTGGTAAAAATGTAACAGGCTTAATGAAACAGAACTATCCAAACAAGATCAGAACACAAGCAATAGTTCCTTTTCTAGTTTGAAGATGTGTCACCTCCTTCATTGGATGGAAGCTGGTTAAGCTGAAGTATAAAACCCCTCCTCCTGTTAGACAAACTTAATTTGAGGCCAGCCTTTTTCTCATCAAAACTGAGGCTCAGATGGCACAGAGAAAAGGAACCTTTTAAAGTATTTTGCAGCTTGTGAATAAATAAATCAGAACAATCAGTTCTGTGAATATAATCTACAAGGAAATTTGAAGAAGATTATCTCTTTCTCTTATCTTTATAGACTATGAAACTTCACCTCTTAGCAATTGTGAATAAGGGTAACATTTGACCTTGAATGTACATCAATACTGCATCTGCATCAATCATGTTGAATGGCTATTTTTTATATTTAGACTTCACTTTTGCTATGACTAGTAAATCAAATTTAGTTTATTCTAGACCTTCAGTCCAGCCCTTTTGTAAGTACTGTGAAAGCAAAGGACTTTAGGGTGAGAACTGTGCAATCCAAGGGAAGCTTGAGGCACTAAAGATTATTAATGCAGTTAGGCATTAATCACTGTCAATTTCACTTCAAGAGCTGCTGTTATTGTATATCTGAAAACTTTGGTGGCTGGGAAATCATTATGTTTCAATACTCAAGTTCTGAAAAGAATTTCATCTACTAGTGGCCAAAGAAGCAAAACTTAGTATCTCAGGAACTTAATTGGATATCATTATTAATTTGTCAGGCAACAGATGAAATTCATCTACCACTGACGTCAGCATCTATCAATGGACTTTTGCTGTGCTAAGTAGTGCTGTACAGTAATCATTTTAATTGTCCATAGTATCAATTGCCATAACAGTGCATGGTACTGCCAGGCTCACTCCATAATTTTGCAATTTGAGAAAAGTATTCCGGAAAGTAGAGGGGAAAAAAAAGAATCCCAGGTGCACAAAACCAAGAAAAAAAGCAAAACGTGTGGCCATTGAGGAAGAAGAGAAGATTAATATAAGTCACTCAAGAAAAACAACTAAAGGAAATAATCATTTCTTATCCTTTTAAGAATGCACTTTAAGTAGCAATTAAGAATCTAAGTACTTTTGCTTTTCAGATAGAACAATGAAGAACATAGGCACAGCACTTCATTCAAAGAAAGAGATGACTGGATGACTGGATAACCAGCTCATAGTGGGGAGACCGCTGGAAAACTATATGAGCAAAGGACGGCATATATTCCTGGATATTCTCAACATGATAAAATTTCTGGTATTATTCTTGAAACTTCACCAAAAGAGAGAATTTCCCAGTGTTTAGTACAGAGACCATGTATTTCAGTAGGCAATGCCTTTACTTAGATTTAAGGCTCTCTGTCTATTTCAAGACATTTTCACTCTCACACAAACTCCTATCTTCTGTGCTAGTTTCTTGCCTTGAATCATGCCCTAAAGGAACCCATCTACCTCCATTACCTAAAGAGGGAGGCTGCACTGACTAGCCTCCTATTCTACCATTCAGTTTGATGTTAGTCACGACTACTCCTTCTCGCCAGAGAAAGGGGAGAGAGAAGCCATAACTCAGATCTGCATCTGAGTCACAGCCCTGCTTGTGGCAGTCAGTGGTGTTGCTCTCTCTATACTCCTCTTGTAGAGCTGCACTCCCAGTCACAACTCTCTGAATCTCCAGAAGGTTCTTCTTGTGAGGGTCCAAGCCACCTGCCTTTGTGCACCCAATTTTAAAATGTGAACCACATTCTCTAAGCCACAGAGGCAATGTACTTCCTACATTAGATATGTGAAAAAAATAGATAAGAAAAAAACATATATCCAGTAAACTCTTCTTACATAGTCAAGTTAGCTCTTAAGCAGAGTCCAGCTAGACTTCAAGAACTAAACAAACATTTATGTATGCCAAATATTCCTCTTTCATGTTGGAAAAAGAATGCAACAGAGTGAAGTTAAATGAGGTTTGAAAATTGCAGGCTAGACATGAAGGATATTTTTGCAGTCTTAAAAAAGTACCATGTTTCTGCAGTGTTTGATACAGACTTGGATCAAACCCATTAAGGCTAGAATTATATTGAACACAAGAAGATATTCCATCTGTAATTTATCTCAGTGCAGTCAGATCCCTACAAGGAAGCCTTTACTTTTCTTCTGGTCTCTTTAGAGCCAAAGCAGTCATAAGAGCCAGGAATAAAATGCAAGGAGTGAATCTGGGCTTTGAATGAAGTTCTAGAAGTCTGGTAGAATTTTTGAATAATTATTTGAGAGTCTGCTGGAATTCAAGAGAATCGCTGAGGTTCTAGTGGAGTTTGGGGTGCTCCTAAAGGAAACAGTTTTATTTCTACCTCTGGAGACTTCTATATATGTACTGAGATCTAAACAGAAAAAGGAAAATGCTTTCAGAGGAATACCTTTTGCAGCATTTTTTTCTGTTTTCATCACAATTTCCCTTTGGAATTTGTTCAAAGTTTTCCAGTTAGTCTGGAAAACTTACCATATATCCAGAGTAAAATTTTTGTTCTCACACATTTTAAAATAGTCTTAAGCAAATGTTAACAAGAATATGGAGATATAAAATGGATACTCTGTTATGATACTAGAGGTTAATAGATTTTAAAAAAAAAGAAAGTGTTGAACTGAAAGTGTTCACTTCATCAAACCATTTTTTTTTACTTCTTTTGTTGTTATTGACATTATTAGTCTGTCAACATGTTAATGTGAGAGTGAACAGCACATTTAAAAGAAAATTCAGGTTTATAAGAATCAGCCTGATGGATTATTGTCTTCAGAGTCATTATGTTTAGTTGTTTGTATACACATCAGTTCTCATACTAGGAAGTACATATATTCTGAAAAGAAATATAAACAGAATGGGTCCATGTTTGGGTCATTTGGGCCCAATGGGAAGTGTTTTGAAAACGAGATTTTCAACATACTAGATTTCCAGAGTCATCTAAAGAGGATTCCTTAAGCACCTGAGGGATGAGGTAAAATGTACATTCTACTGAAAGACAACACAGCAATTCATCGGTCACTTTGGAAGTCTTGATGGTACACTGGAGATGCACAGAAACACCAGAGTTAGCTCTGTATGTGCTGAAACATGTAAATGTCACAACATACTAACAAGAGAAGAGGCTGGCTCAGTCTGCAAGCAATGTACCAGCAGCAAAGCAGTACAGTGCCATGTTCAAGACACTCATTTCACTACAGAGGTTATTGCACCAGGGCTATTTACCTGCTGAGACAGTTAAATTGTTTCAGTTCTAGAGGCCAGTTCTGAGCCAGCTGGTTGGAGACAGTTTAGGAGTTGCTGTGGGTGCTCAGTGGGTGGCGAAGATGTGACTCTGGTGCTGTGCAGAATTCTCACTGATGCGTGTCACCAAAAACATTGTTTTAAGCTATATAAGGAGAAGGTTTGGGAAAAACACTTGAAGAGCAGGATCCATGTCAAGCAATTGGTGAGTCAAGATTCAAGACAAGCCATATGAGGGGATGGGACAGATCTAGGGACTCTATATCAAATCAGATCTGTATCCCTCTTAGCTTGAAGTCCTATTTCTAACTATGAGCTGTGCCAGCTCTTTCAAGAGAAACTCAGCTGTAGACTATTGCAATTTTTCCCCAGGGAAAGCCTAGTTTTATATTTATGGCTTGTGTCTTGAGTAGGAGATTTATATCTATTTGAAAAAAATCATGATAAACATTTAGCTTTTGGACAAGATATTTGGCAGTCCCTGAGAGAAGTAATTTGAAAAGCCCAGAAACAGCTGATGGGGGTCTCAGACAGGCTATTCAAGCCTCAAGCCTTGGGAATATGAGAGGTACTTAAACAAGGCCAAAATCACAGGCTTAGGCTAGAACAAGAAATTCTTCAGGAAGACATGAACTTCACATCCCCTGTCATGTTAGAGTAAAGTTTCTTATTTAAATAGCATTTACTCCTCTAGGGAACTGAAGAATGATGAACACCTCTTTTCCCACTGGTGTGAGGTGCTCTGCACCTCTCAGTCAATACCTGGCATCTTTCAACAAGCTGGGTTCACTAGTCTTCTCCCCTGGGCTCTGCCATACTCCATGTGCCCCTGTAAAGCAGCAGACCAGTCTGAACTGTGCTTGCACGAATGGTGATATGCCTCAGTTGAATCCCCCACATCTGCTTCATTTTTCAGAAGCATTTGGCTAACTAAAGATTTACTAGACTCTCAGGGGAAAACAAGGCATTCAGGAGACCCTCCTGATCCCATCCTCAATCTCATTAACTTTCTGCTTTCCTAAGTGCCCTGATGTCTTATGTGTTAACGAAGAGCTGTAATTGGTAAATGAAATTGATTATATAACTGCTTGAATGAGGCAAATTGTCCATCTCTAGAGATAAAGTTATAATTTTCTACTCCATATAAATCAAATACAGGTTTTTTAAAAGCACTAGGTAATAAGAGAGCATTTCAAATTGGCTACAAAGTGCTGGACAAAGCACTTGGCAAAAGGAAGGGGATAGACAAAAATGACCTTAGCAGTCCTTTTCTATCTTCAGTTTCTGTGATTCTATGAATTTTAATTCTAAGCCACAGAATTTAATTATTACTTGCAAAGAGTTGCAGAAAATGGATAGCCATTTTATACTGCAGGCAGATCTTCACAGTCATTTGTTAGCTGTGAGGGTGCTGATAAACAGATTAATTGTTTCTACAGAAATGTGGGATAAAATTGATTCAAATGTTTCCAATCTGATTCCCACCATATTGCAAGGTTTCTCACTATCTCGTTCTTTACTTATCATAGTATCGTCATAGTCTGGTTTTGAATTGCTGCAGAGTGCCAATTCCTGAGGAATTAATTCCTTTACCTGTCTACTCTGATTATAATTGTCGTTGTACTAATGCCTACCTTTGCCTTTTCCTTCTTACTTACAGGAGAAATGTGCTCCTAAGCTATTTTTGGAAATGGAATAATTCTCTTTCCTCAATAGAATCCCTTGTAGCAGCATTAATATCACACCTTCTACTCCCTACTCTCCTTAAAGATGTCCTCCAACCCTAGTATTACCTTGCTTCTGAACATTCTGGTTGCTTCAGATTTTGTAGTTGCTCTGCAAGGTGTAAAGACAGTGTAGAGACAAAGAATTCTCAGTGTCTGAAAATTTAATTTCCTGAATTATGAACCTGTGCTTTCATGAGTTCATACAGTTTACAGTTTATTGCCTAATTATACCCATTTCTTTTTGCTGCATAATACTTTTCTGATTCTTGTCAGATTTACTGGTTTCAGAATTTCACAAAGGGCTGTTGATTTTTTCAGGTGTTTCTCTTCACTATTGCATATATGGTGAACATCTGCCTCATTCATTAGCTTGCTTTAAACTTGCTATGTTGTAGCATGCGAGCTTGGCACAGTCCATCAGCACAGCTTTCCTTCTTAAACCAGCCAAAGTTTCTGTTATAAATGACAGATTTCATGATTTAACATTTCTTATAAATAAATATGCATCCTATTCATGGCTTTCACTGTACACTTTATAATAATACTTTACTATGGGAAGACAGTAGCACAGAGGTATAGAGACTTGCCTAAAGCCACACAGAGTGTTCATGTCAGAGTTCAGATTAGGATTTTGCAGATCATCCAACAGATCTCTCACTTAACTTGGTATCTGGGAGTTACTCATAAAGAAACTTGACAAGCTTTACTGTTGTTGCTACCATTGGTATTGAGGTAGGGTCTAAGGCTGAGAGCATATAATACAAAGCTTCTACCACAGCCTCCTAGCGCTGTACTGGGTAAGTGAAGGCAAAAATGATCTGGTTGGAAGGAGCAGAAACTTTAGGTAAAAGCTGTGATATTCATTCTGTGAGTTGGTGAAATAAGTTGTGATGGGTAGGAATTATGATTTGCTAAAAAAAATCATCACAAGCAGGAAGGCAGCCTTGTAACATGTTACTACCTCCACCCAATTCTTTTTGCCTGAAAACACAACATGAGGTAGATTTCCAGGACCTATCTGACAAAAGCAAAGCCTACCAACTATCAGTCACTCTTCCTGTAGGTCTAGGAGAACTTTCCTGTGTGATCCCCAGCTATGCATCATCTAAATCAGAAAAATTACCCACTTATTTTGTTATATAGCATATATGACAACATATTTTCCTAGCTTTTTTTTCTATAGCATATGTGAAAGTCAGTAGCTGATGTCTAAATATTTTGCAATTATGGGCATCAGATCCTCTGAAGTTGTGTAACAAGGGAGAAATAAAGTCAGGAATGAGGATATAAACTTGGAAATTCTAAATGAGCAAAACCTAAGCCTAATCAGCACTTTTAGTGGGCTAGGATGATTTGTCATTACATATATAGTGAAATTATACTGCTGCATAGAAACTTTTGAGGGATTTTTTGCATCATTTCAAAGGTTTCCACAACACAAGCCCAGGGTATGTTGCAGATATTTGTCAGGCAGTCAGGTTTAAGAGACTTGTTAGTCTTCAAAATCATTCCAACTACCTTTCTGAAGTAGGTATATTTTTTTGCTAGATTAGGTCGAGAGTTGTTGGTGGAAGATCAAGAGAGAGCTGTAGAAATATTACATGATCAGAGCATTCCAAATAGCACAGATTTCATTATTGTTGCTCTAGCATTTGACTTATTGATAGCTTTAGCTTCTTAGGAATTATGTGCATTGTGCAGTGCAGTGCAGTCTGTGCACTGACATGGGTATATTGAAGAGAAAAATGAAGCAACTTTAACTACTAAGATATTCACTCCAGTGAGAACAACTTAAGCTCCAGAGAACATCCAGATTTGTGATTCATGCCCAAGGACTGTCACAAGCTAAGCAGCAAATAATGCCAGAAGAGGTGGTAAGTACAGAAATGAGGAATCCTTTCAGTGGGAACTCAAATGGTGTTTTTTCTCAGATTCATTCCACACATGAAGCTAAGAAATTTCTGCCAAAAGTGTCAAATTTCTGATGAGGTGATAACATTCCTGGAGTTTCTTTTCCAAGATCAAGAAATAATACCATGTAAATTAAGTGCCCAACAGCACAAGGGCAAAAAAATTAACACCAAATATTTAGAAACAGTTTTAAATAAAGAGTTTGCAGGTAAGTAGATGGTTGAAAAAAATTTCTGTTAGTCTCAACATGTTCATCAAACAAATATTAGCAAGAAAGAAAACCATAAAAATCAATTTGCAAAAGACTACTTTTGTCAAAAAAGTTTGACAAGATTTGCCCATTTCTTTCCAAGTATAATCTTGCCCTGCTTATAAGGACTGTAGGAATCCTATGGGATCAAAGACATTACATAAGTATGAGGATTTGTTCTTTCTTGAAATTCTAAGACTTTCTTGTTTCAAGTGCTGCAAATTCTTAGTAATAGCATCAAGAAGGAAATATGCCTTACACAAAGAATCAAAGGGCCCTCCCACATTAGTGTCATGTAAAAACACAGCATTATTTCTCATCATCATGTTTACCATCTGGAATCTTGCCACAGAGAACTGGATGGACTCATTGTGGCTTTAACTTTAACCTTAGTAATCAAAGTCCTTACTATCGCGTACATATTTAGTCTTACCAGTCAATCAACTGATTTAGCAACAGCAATTTGACGAATTTGGTTGGCACTGCAAAGAGTTCCGAGTCTATACAGCTGCACCCTCTATTTAGCTTTTTTTTTTCTATTCTGTTCGTAAAATGATGATAAAACTCACACGATTTGGAGTTTTCATGCACTGGAAATTCAGAGCAGTTAAGCATTTTAATTGAAGTATGCCACTAAATTACTTTTTGTGTTGAACGAACAAGGTCTTGGTTCAAACAAACCTGGGCAGCTGTAGGTAGTCTTACCTTGAGGCTGACCATTTTGTAGAAGGTTCCTGTGAAGCCAGATAAAGGGATATGATTCAAACTATCATTTTTTTTCTTGCAGATTTTTGGATTTTGTAATCTAAAACAGAACATTAACTAAAAATGTGTCTGAGTAGAAACCCCTCCAGGCAGAAACTGGAAACTAGTGCCTTAGAGCTAAACAGACCTCTGCTCTGAGACATTCAAAATCTGTACATAAACCAGTATTTTGCAAGTGATTCCCCTTCTTTGTAGAAGCTGAAACAAAGCCCCAGATTTATACACTGAAATGTTGCCTCTTTCTAGCCTCCATTTTAATTTTTTTGCTTAAATCTAGATCTCTCCAGTTGATCTCTGCAACACTGCACAGTTCTCTCTGGGTGTTTGAAAGAAGAGTTATCCATGTAGGCAGATGGGGTTACATGCAGGAATCAAGATGTACTTGAATAATAGTATTAGTATTTAGAAGAACTGATGTGGAAAAATAAGTTTCATCATGCTGTTAATTGCCACCATTTCACTGGAAGGAGTATTTTGAATACTACTTATTTCCAATCATAATGCATACCAGTATAATGTACTGGTGGATTTTACCGGTATGTATTTAGGCAAACTTGAGGCAAGGATAGCTTTATATCCGTGCATGAATATGTTCATATTAGAAGCTATACTGCTTTAATTTCATTTGTTCATTAAAAAGATCACACTCCTGAGCTGAAATAACTATACCAGTATAAAGATGGGTTGCAGACCAAGGAAAATGTTCATATAAACTTCCACAAAGTAAAATATTTGCAGAAAGCTATTGATGAAATCTGCATAACAATACTTTCCATAGCAATAAAAGTATTATTCTTTGCTATAAAGCCTAGAGGCCTTACACAGGCCTATGGTTTCATAGAATTTGTATATCCAGATAGTGAGGGGAATTCTCCACCCCAATAACCTAAATCCTTATATGAAGGAAAACATCATAAATTAATGTATCAAATAAAAGGATGAAAACAGAGCATTAAAAATAAAGATAGATACTTAGTAAGCAGCGATTGCATAGCTTTCTGGTTTCTGAAGGTTACTAATTAAGATGATTTAACAAGGCAGATGACATTCTCAAGCCCTGGATTTCTCCTAAGTTTCCACAGACTCCACAGACTCAACTGCATTAAAGACAAGTAGATTGCAGACTCCTAGTGAGGACTGCTGAGCAGGAAGTCATTGCCCAGTGGCCCAAGAGAAGGGAAGGGGAAAAGTTAGAACAGCCTAGGATGCTTTCCTCAGAGACATTTTCGACAACATGGCTGTAAACCACTGAGTTTCCTGTGGATGGATGCAGATATCTGTCAAATATTTGCTTAGGGGGCAGATTTAGCTCAGTTGGTTAGAGTGTGGTGCTGCTACTGCCAAGGTCGTGGGTTCAGTCCCTGTATGGGCTCCACTGAGGTTTGGACTAGATGATCTCTAGAGGTCCCTTCCAACCTTACAATTCTATGATTTTCAGATCTATGTAAAAAAGTAAGTCCCAAGAATCTAGGCTTACCTTGAAAAGAGTTTACCTTTGGGAAAGCTTTCTGTTGGCCAAAAGCCTTGCTCCTCCTAGTCTTTTTTGCTGTTCCCGTCAAAGTTGTTTCTGATTTGAATGTGGTAAATATAACAAGCCCCTTCATGAAATGTTAGCGGTCAAGTGCACTCCCCCTTTTTTAGTATTATTTCTCTAGTTCATTTAAAAGCACAATAGTAAAACCACAAACTGAAACCAAATATCAGCAGGCACTGAAAACCAAAGGGTGCTTATAGGATTAGAGGTGCTGGAACTATTTTTTTTTTTCCTGAAAGCATTAAAAGAGGTACATTTTATCTTCTTATTTCATTCTTTGGGTCCTAATATTTCAAATGGAAAATCTGGGGTCTGTTCCTGATTTTGCTGCTTGCCTACTGTGCAACATGTATATTTGTTGTACTTCAAGTCACCTGAAGCTGGAGTGGTTGCAGAGGTGTCCTTGAGAATATAACTTGGTGTCCAGAAAGTTGCACAAAACCAATCTCTTTTTTACTTGTAGTACCTAGGTGGGAGATGAAGTGGATCCAGTTTGTTTCAATTGCAGTTTCTTGGTTTTGGTGGACATGCAAGGTATGCACTGGGTTTGTCCTTGCAAGTTATTCTGCATTTGTCTTTAGATGGTGGAGTGAGAGCTGCACAAACTGGCAGCACAAATCCTGCGGGTTCAGCGTCTGAGAAATCCCCATACCAGCAGACAGGCGCTGCACAGACAGGCAGAAGGCATGTCCGTCCAGACAAAGTTCCTTAAAAAAATCAGTTACTTGAAGATACCCTACTGGCTTTTTCTTGCTTTTTGCATGCTCAGTATTACAGCTCTGACCTGCACTTTGATTTAATACTTCAAAAATTCAGGAGTTCCTTTGCGTTAAGCTTCCTCATTTCCAAACAATGTGTATCATTATTAGGTGTCTCCTCAACATTTCCATCTCCAGAGGTAATATCCTAACACTTCCAACCCTTCTGTTTAAACAAGAATCCAAATAAGATAAAAAATACAGACCCTGGAGGGTGAATAAAGGAAAATCCACCCTCTTATACCACTAATTCCTGTTCTTCCTCGTTTTATGCTTTGTGAGCTCTCTCTCATGTCTGGAGTCTCTATTCTTGTGTATTTTGTTCAGTTTAAGTCTATATAAGGAATATTTACGTGATTAAATTTCGTCATGCTAAAATTTTTGGTAGTACTTTTTGTTTTAATTTTTGTCTTTTTACATACAGTTTTGGAATGTTCCTGCTCCTGTGGGGAAGGACTGCTGATTTGGGCTCTTCTTTTACATCACAAGCTTCTAGCAGATATAGCTACTCTATAAATTAATAAAACAGGTAAACATGTACATGAATATTATCAAGAGGAAGGAGGATTTGGTATCATTATTGTTCATTAGCATGATTGTTAATGTCTAGAAAGACATACAGTTTCAGATATGCAGACCCCATAGTTAGTCACAATATGGACATACTAAACACAAATAAGAGAGCCAGCAAGGGGAAGCAGATTATAGCACAATCCAGTCAGGTCATTTGAAAAAATTCCTTCTGATGTAAGAGAGAAAAGACACCAATTGGTTTCTAAATACTCTTTGATGGAACAGATCTTGAAAATCATCCTGAAGAGGCCCTATGACATATTTCTCACATTCCCTTCCTCCGATATTTTCAGTGTCCAGGAAAGATGACTTGTATCTGGAGAAGGTGCAGCAAAAGAATACTAGAGAGTATCAGAGATTGCAAGCCCTTATTAAAAGAAAATAAAAACAGAGAAGGGATTGTGTATTATAAATATAAATGGACAGGGTAAACTGCAGAGGGAGAAGAGGTATAAGCAAAGGGACGATGATGAATCAGAAGATTAAGTGAGTTTCAAGAGGCACTGAGGATATTGAGCTGTATAGTCAAACATCTATATATAATATGTATAGATATATATATTTATTTATATGTATATTTTATTATAATTTTATATTATAAATATAAAGATATTATATCAAATATAACTATATAATAAAAATACATAAATTTATATATTTTAAACCACTGAAGCAGTGATGTTTTTGGCCCTGTTTCCACTAAAGAAAAGTAGCTAGGAAAAATGATTTTTTTTTTTTTATCTGGAACTTGTTCAATTTATGAAACGTATTGCATGCGACACAGTTGTCTGCAGTAGCAGAGGACTGAGCTAATGTGCCGGTATTTCTTTAGACTCAATGCAGACACACAATCCAGATGGATGCAGACACACTCTGGATCCCTCCAGTAACTGGCCTCAGACACTCTATCCAGTAGCTGACTGTCTGATCCCCTCGTATTCTAACTGACTCACATACAGATAAACAAACATGCAATGGATCTCCCTGATAGCTTGTTCAGACCGAAGGCCTTCACAGTAGCTGACTCTCAGACTTTCTGGTCTCTCCAATATCCCCCTGCCAGACTTGATTCCTGAGCTTCTTATGCTATTTACTGTCTAGTCCTTCTTGATGTTCACTAGCTATACATGCTGACATGCACACTGAAACAACAGACTGGGACTTAGACATCCATACACTCACATGTGCACAGGATAGATAGCCTCTTACCCAGGAAAATAGTTTAAAATGGAGTAGAAGAAGAAGACTGCGACGAGCAGGTACAAGGCATGGTCAAATGAGCTTACTGACCACAAACCTATTTACATATGATGGGCTCCCTTTGGCCTTTTTTCCATCTGTTTTCCTACACTAATTCTTCCGCAAACCACGTTGATCCCTCCTTTTCCCCATTTTTGGTTCATCCCATAAATATGTGATAAGTTGTCATGTACACTCCCAAATGCTCTTCCTGGTATCCTATAATGAGTCCCATACCCATGTAACCCTCTCAGTCTGCGAAGTGATCCAGGGAGAGCTTCTCCTGTTGATTCTTGATCAGTCTTACACTATGACAGCAGGGCTGATTTTCCTCCAGTGGTAGCTCTGGGACTAGGTGAGTCAGGGTGCCTCACTGCCGCTACTTAGATTATTGAGGTTTGTTTGCATGCCATTCTTCCTGTGTGTTTCTTTCTGTTTATGGACATGAGCCTTTAATCATATAATCATATAATCATATAATAAGTTTGGCCTCCATATCTGAGACTGTATGTGTCTTTCTTTCTATACATTTGCTTTGTCTTTCTATCTTTTTTCCCTTGTCCTCCAAACCCAAACCTTTTAATCAATGGTCAAAGGGTAAACCTCAAACACATTTGCTAGCGGACCAGAGAGCTCAAAAATGTTAAGTTCTGAAACATTTTGTAAAAACGGGCTCTTGAACAGCAATGAGGGATCCTACAAGTTCTTCATGGAGGGGAAGGCTGCAGTGTTAGTTTACTAGCTATCAGACAATCCACACCAGAGATTAGCCTTCAGACATGAAACTGTAGGAAAGCAGGCTAGGTTAATTTCACTATAAATAGAATGAGTTTCAGTAACAGTTAGAGTACTTGGCAAGTTAGTACATCTTGTGCTGTATATATGAACTTGGGAGATCTTTTTTTTACTACTAGAGAGGAGAGAAGAGTGTAGATAACATGACAGGTAGCACATTGCTTGTGAACTACACTGTTTGGAAAGCCTGTGATTATGGCAGGCAAATCATAAAAACTATAATGGAATAAATAGGATAATATAACTTTTTATGTAGAATAATATCTAAGCTATCATATATAAATCTAATGAAAATATTGAACATTAAAAGGAAAAAATAATAACTTAGTCTGAAAACATGTTTCATGTTGGATTTAATGTCTTTTAAAGCTTTAGTTCTGAAATAATAAGTGTAATACTTCAGTTTCTCTTTTTGTATGTGTGTATTCATTACTCAGCCTTAAAATATACTGAATTTATGTGTCATCTGTGCATTTTATTACTTGTTCAGTCACAATATTGGAAAGATTGAAGGGAATGAGCAGAGAATGATATGATACTGGGTTATTGTTATACTATGATTTTCCTTGTACAAAACTTGCCACAGAAAGTAGGATTATAGCTAACCAAGACATTTAGAATTGAATTCAGGAAAGGTGTGTACAGGTATGCTTTTACAAACTTGTTTTCAATAAGACAAGTCCACATGTGCAGGATTATACTGAATTCAAAATAGTATTTGCATGTCTTCATATTTCAGTGTTGTAAAAAGTCCACGGATCATTTCCTACTACACAGCAATGATAAAAAAAAATAAATATCATAGAATCACAGAATCGGTAAGGTTGGAAGGGACCTCTGGAGATCATCTAGTCCAACCCCCCCGCTCAAGCAGGGTCACCTAGAGCATGTTAGACAGGGTTGCATCCTGGTAGACTTTGAATATCTCCAGAGAAGGAGACTCCACAACCTCCCTGGGCAACCTCTTCCAGTGCTCTGTCACTCTCACAGTGAAGAAATTCCCCCTCACATTCAGGCGGAACGTCCTGTGGTTCAGTTTGTGCCCATTGTCTCTTGTCCTGTTACATGGGAAAACTGAAAAGAGTTTGGCCCCATCCACTTGACACCCTCCCTTCAGGTACTTATGCACATTGATTAGATCCCCCCCTCAGTCTTCTCTTCCCCAGGCTAAACAGGCCCAGCCCAGCCCTCACAGCTGTTCCTCATAGGGCTGATGCTCCAGTTCGCTGATCATCCTCGTAGCCCTATGCTGGACTCTCTCCAGGAACTCCATGTCTCTCTCATTTTGGGGAGCCCAGAACTGGACACAATACTCAAGATGAGGCCTCACCAGGGCTGAGTCGAGGGACAGGCTTATCTCCCTCGACCTGCTGGCTACACTCTACACTCTAATGAAGCCTAGGAAACCTTTGGCCTTCTTAGCCACAAGGGCACATTGCTGGCTCATAGTCAACTTGTCATCCACCAGCACTCCCAGATCCTTCTCTGCAGAGCTGCTCTCCAGAAGGTCAGCCCCTGGCCTGTACTGGTGCATGGGGTTGTTCCTCCCTAGGTGCAGGACTCTGCACTTGCCCTTGTTGAACCTCAGGAGGTTCCTCTCTGCCCAGCTCTCCAGCCTGTCCAGGTCTCTCTGACTGGCAGCACAGCCGTCAGGTGCATCAGCCACTCCTCGCAGCTTGGTATCTTCAGCAAACCTGCTGAGGAGGCACTCTGTCCCTTCATCCAGGTCATTGATGAATAAGTCGAACAGGTTGGGACCTAGTACTGAACCCTGGGGCACTCCACTAGTCACAGGCCTCCAACTAGACCGCGCACCACTGAGGATGACCCTCTGAGCTCTGCCATTTAGCCAGTTCTCAATCCACCTCTCTGTCCACTCGTCTAACCCACACTTCCTGAGCTTGCCTAGGCAGATGTTATGGAAGGCAGTGTCAAAAGCCTTGCTCAAGTCAAGGTACACATCGTCCACTGCTCTCTTCTCATCTACCCAGCCAGTCATCATAGAAGGCTATCAGACTGGTTGAGCAGGATTTCCCCTTGGTGAATCCATGCTGACTGCTCCCGATCACTCTCTTTTCCTCCATATGTCTGGAGATGGCATCCAGGAGAAGCTGTTCCATCACTTTTCTAGGGATGGAGGTGAGGCTGACCGGCCTAGAGTTGCCTGGGTCCTGCTTCTTGCCCTTCTTGAAGACTGGAGTGACACTGGCTTTCTTCCAGTCCTCAGGCACCTCTCCTGTTCTCTGTGACCTTTCCAAGATGATGGAGAGTGGCCTGCCAACAACATCCACCAGCTCCCTCAGTACTCATGGGTGCATCCCTTCCGGGCCCATGGATTTGTGGATGTCAAGCTTGCCCAGAAGGTCTCTAATCCTATCCTCAATATGGTTAGAACAAAATAGATGAAAAAAGTGGTTTCAAAAGGCACTGTAGTTTAAGTGGGAGAACAGCAGCTTTGAGGCTTTTTATTTTTATTTTTTTATTTTTTTTTTGTAGAACAGCAGTGAAGAATTCCAATGAAAACATAGATTTTGCAACAAATAGAGGAAGTGGTTGGAATCTGTTGGTCTAATGACATTTTTCATAAATTTTTTAAAAGTCATTGGAATTTATTCCATATCTGTAGCCAAACATTTATTTGTTTAAGTAGTTTCCACAGTGATTTGCAGTAGCACATACCCAATGTCTTACAGGACTATCATAATTATCTTGCCATTAATTTATAAAAAAATTAATCAGAACTTAGATGTCACTTGGCAGTTCCATGTAGGGAACTGATATCCAGCTGGAGAATGTTAATAATGTGTTAGTTTACATTTCTTTTGATACAAAAACAATTAAATTTGTTTTCAGAATTGACTAAACCACCCCCCCCCCCCAAACATAACAGCAGCATGACTGGTTAGCATAAGGAAAACTTTGGGTTGTTTTTGTTTCCAATATGAAAAAGGGCTTTTTTGCATCACAAAGCTCTTCATATTACACATACATGAATTGCTAAAGCAAGCATATAGTTGGCTATCTTTCCAGAGTAAGGTTATTCCCTGCTGTTAACTTCCCAAAATATTTTCCCCCAACTGGCAACAAACATCACCTGTAGCTATCTGGAAGACAAGAATTTCCATTTTTATTAATGTTGCAGAGGTCTTAGCATTTGTTTTATCCTTCTGGTTTTGGAAGAAAAAGTGCACTGGAACAAAAGCTGAAAATCTTCCCCTCTGAGAAGAAATTAAGCAGACCAGCCCCACCACTGCAACACGTATCAAGGGAGAGAGAGTATAAGCATGCCACTGAGGGAAACAGATTCAAACCCTCACTTTGTTTCCTTTCTCTGTTGAGATGAGTCCTGTCACCTCTGAGCTACAAAATCAGCCTGTTCTCACTAATAGAATTTAAATTATTTATATATTTAGTGAAACAGCTCTAGCAGGAAAGCATGCATATGGCTGCACTCCCTAAAACAGATAGTGCAGGAATCTCCAGCATCTCTTGTACTGTGACATTTCTTAAAAAACTCTATAATTAGATTAGTGGCAACAAAATAGCATCAAATCAGGCTTGGTAAAATTCTATCAAAAACGAGTTATAGTGACTCTTTCAGGAAAAAATGCCATAAAGAAATGCACAACAAAATATACATGTTGCTAAAATATCTTCCTCTCCTCCAAGAGAAAACAATTCAGCACTCAGGCATCAACCATGAATTAATAATGAAAACAGTAATAAGACAGAAACAGTACCAATACCATATGGCAAAGATTACATATATCTGGATAACAAACAACTCCTCTGAGAACTGAAAAGAGATTCCCTGTTACTCTTCATCACTGAATTCAAAGACAGCATCAAATATTTTCCTTGGATCATCCCTAATGTTATAGAGTCTCATTTGTCCTTGTTCCCAAGATCCACAAACAAGGAAATTCCAAACAAACAACCATATCTAACCATTGTGCTCTTCCTGAAGAATTAACAAAATTCATACTCAAATTTCTCGAAAATCTCTGAGCAAGTTTTCTGTAAGACATGGCAGGCATTTTCTCTGCACATCATATGATGTGAACCAGCTCTAAAATCACCCTTTCTCCCTTGGACGTACATCAGGTTTTTTTTTTGTACATCACTACCAAACTTCACAACAGCAACATTACCTACTTTTAATATTTATGAACACAAGGTGAAGCCTCGTGTTCCTAATCAAAATATATCCAGTTCACATCACCTACCCCCATGATATGTTTATGAGTGATATTTCCACAAAGACTACTAAGTTGTCAACTTTGCCTGGAAAAGAGAAGACTGAGGGGGGATATTATCAATGTATACAAATACCTTAAGAGGGGGTGTCAAGTGGATGGGGCCAAACTATTTTCAGTTTTCCCATGTAACAGGACAAGAGACAATGGGCACAAACTGAACCATGGGAAGTTCTGCCTGAATACAAGAAGGAATTTCTTCACTGTGAGAGTGACAGAGCACTGGAAGAGGTTGCCCAGAGAGGTTGTGGAGTCTCCTTCTCTGGAGATATTCAAAGCCCGCCTGGACACAACCCTGTCTAACATGCTCTAGGTGACCCTGCTTGAGCAGGGGGGTTGGACTAGATGATCTCCAGAGGTCCCTTCCAACCTTACCCATTCTGTGATTCTGTGATTCTTCACAAGTCACTGTTGGGGAGATTGTATTCAGATAACTCTATCATCATACCTCACTGACATAGATGACATCTTCATCACCTGAAATGGAATCCTGGATTATATCAGCAATCTCTACCACAAATACAAAATCTATGAGTTTTCTTTCAAATTGGCTATGTAATATTCCTACGCTAATAACAAGATATTAAATATCATTGCTATTATAAAGAATGCCACAGAAAAGCATGTTAAAAAAAAATCCCATAATCACTTATCTCAGGAAAAAAAAAAAAAAAAAAAAAAAAAAAAAAGGCAGGCATTACAGTCCTTAATAGGAGATGCTTATACTACAGAATAAACTTTCCTGTAACTCCCTTCTATTTTCCAAGCACATCTTTCTTAAAATCTTACCAGGTGAAAACATCACCAGTAAAAGAAAAGGAAACAAAACCTCACAAACAACAGCTGAAAAGAACAGACTTTGTCAAAACGGTAGATTCCAAACCTACCAAAACTTCTCCACAACCACAAAAATCAATGCTTGCTCACAACACAACCATAGAATTAATGAATCCTGTATTTGTGATGTAAAGTGTAACAAACTTTATTATTTAAAGATATATATTGCACAGCATGTAACTACGACAATTGAGAATTCTAGCTAATATAACCTTAAAAGTTTCTAGACATAAAACATTAATCAGTCAGGATAGTGATGTTTTACACCCACTTATGTAGGTGTAAATGGGAATACAGTGTATGAGGAAAGAAGGATTAGGCCTCATTCTTTCTAGAAATATTTTAAAACATTAAGAATTACAATTTTAAAAAGTGACAAAACATCATTGACTTTTTAATGTAATTGAAATAAAAAACAGGCTGCCAAGAGGTCTTTTGGTTCATTCTCCTACCCTGATGGGATTACATATAATCAGACCTTAACTCACTTGGCAAATGTTTGTCTAAACTGCTCTGGTGAAAGTATTCCACAGCTTCCTGTAGTAAACTAATCCAGCACTTCACTATCATACTTTTAGAAAGCTTTTTTCCTAATGCCCGTCCTAATTCTGTTGAGATAAATCAAATGTATCATGTTCTGTTCTGTTCACAGTGGCTGTTATCACGTCTCTCCGCATTATTCCCTTCTTCAGACTAAACAAACCCAGCTATTTCAATCTTTTCTCATAAGTCATGTGTTCTGGACCTCTAATAATTCTTGTTGCTTACTTCTGGATTTTTGCCAATTGATACAGATATTTCTCAAACTTTTATCTGCCTTGAATTAGATACAATATCCCAGCTGAAGAAAACTTCAGCAACCCTGAATTCTATATGAAGTACTCATATAAAGAAGAATTGAAGAATTACTTCCAAAATTTTTCATATGACAGCCCCATTTGTACAGCCTGTATGACAATTCTTTATTTGCAGAAGGATAACTTTATTGACTCACATTTCAATTCCCTTTTGCAAGCCTGTTGACTAGTCAGTTGTTCTTGACTTTGTGTTTGTGCCCTTGATTGCTCCTATCAAAGTTCAACACTTATTTTTCCTCTTCTTTGCCTTCTAATTGGAGTATTTGTTCAAACTTTCGTATAAAAACAACAATTCATGAGCTTAGAATAGCTCGTAAGAGAAGAGGAGCTCAGAAGAAGCTTTGAGAAGAACTAAGAATGAGATGCTTCAGTCCAAAGGAGGAATCATGCATTGTTTTATAATGATAGAAAGACTCAAAAAGTTTATGCTGCGCTACAAAACTAGCTGCAGTTTCACTAACCCATAGTTACCATTAACATAATCTTTACTTTTTTATTATAAACGTTGAGAGTGAAGTGATCTCTATCTCACACAAATTACCTCATTCTGGCAACATTTGAATTTTGGCTTGATAAAAGGAATCAATATCTTATTATTTATCATTCTTAAATTAAAAGATGGAAGTATATGATCATTGTGCAAATGAATGAAGAGAAGGGCTTCAGAAAAAGGTAATTGGAGGCATGATATTTCCTGTATTACCTAGAAAATTCGGGGACACTTATGTTATCATTTTAGAGTAAGGATTTGAATTTCAAGGAAGGAAGGAAGGAAGGAAGGAAGGAAAGATGAAAGGAAGGAAGGAAGGAAGTCTGTATTTCCAAAGAAATACTTCAGCCAGAAGTCTTCTCCTCTAACAACATGAATTTTTCCACAATCAGCAGAACTTATGAAGGCTGATTCCCTGAAGATCTATGTTTTCTAGTGGACTTGTGCTTTGAATAAGAAACTCCGGTCAAAGCTTGTTTCACTACTAGAGCACTATGATTGTCTTACTACTCTGTTGCTGCTCTGATTTCTAGTATTATATTTGAGCTTATGCTCAAGATTTTCTCTCAGTAGGGACTGATATGAATCTTCCTTCTGTCCCAGCTGTCCTTGAAATATGAAGTTTAGTGTCTTTGAAAACTGAAGTCTTCTATCAAATCTGGTTGAAACTGATGAAGAGTTTCAAAACTACTAATAGAAGGGAAAGTACTAGACACAAAACCTGGCTGGCAACATCAGTCTTGTCTTCATACAAAATCAAGCTAGAAATCCTGCTGTCTATCCATTATCATGTTTCTTTCTACAAAATACAAACTGTTTTAACAGACTTTTTAGAACTAAATTCTCTTTTTATAGCTGGGACCAATGGGAAGTCTCAATTTATAATAAATTTTTGGAGGTGATATGGAAGTGACACTAAACCAAGGAAAAAGCTCTTGCTGGCCAGAAACAATATGGGTAAAATTTGTGCAGACACTGAAACAACAGGCAAAATGAAAACTGAAATATCATGCTTAATTGCAACAGGCATCAGTAAAATCCACTCTCCTAATTCACTCTGCAACAGTGACAAAGACATGATTCCTCTTTTTCAATACTAGTGATAATAATAGAAGCAGCAACTACAAGCATGTTAGAAATTGAGCTAGTCAAAGCTTTTAAGTTTTTAATTTTAAATAATTTATATATTTGTGTTACATTCCCTCTTCATTTAGCTCTGTTGGGAAACTCACGTTTAAAAAAAAATTGGTGGAAATTATGGATTAAAAAATGATGAAAAATTATATGAGCTCATCCTAGGTGTTTTCGATGGTTATGCATCTGAAAAGTGAATCAATAGCCTGCTTGTCAATTTTCAATTCCAATGTATTTTATTTTTCAATAAGTAAATAAACAAACAAACAAACATCCCTCTTCTTCTCCCTTCCAAATCAAAGAACTGATAGGATCTTAATTAAATATATTTCCACTTAAAAATTTATCTCTGAGAAAAGAAGAGAGGAAATAAACTATCAAAAGTATCTCTAATCTGTTTTATCTTTGATCATTAAATTGATGATTTTTACTACCTTCTTGGGTTTCCAAAGTTTTTTCTGTCTCTCTTTCAGAAATTCTTTGCAATGTTTCAAGATCAGTTCCTAGTTCATTAATTCAAATTTAGGCATCCAGTTCCTTTAAAATGGGGTTCCCTCAATCATTTTCTGATCATATAAGTAACCTTATTTTGTAAGAGTATTTTATTCTTTCAAAAGCAAATCCACTAGTATTACATTTCCCTATCAGAGAACAAATATATGAACTACAAATTTTTCATTCTTTCCCCTACAAGAGCCCTTTGATTTCATACACACTTTCCCAGAAAATCCAGCAGCTTCACATTCTCTCCTCCTCCAAATTTGTCAAATTTCCCATTCCCATAGTCTATTCCTGCCCTTCTGAACATACAACACTTCTTATTCCCAAGGACTCAATAAAAAGCCCAGAAGCAGGGTGTCTTTGCTAGGAGCTCTACAATGTTAGCAGCACCAGCATGACAGTAGCAGCAGATGGGCTGCTTTGCAAGCCTATGTTGATAGCCCAACTTGACACACCAGTCTTTCCATCAACTCTGATTTTTGCCTGGTTGATAGTCTCAGAAGTGTGAGAGTCTTTGCACTGCACAGGAAACTTAACGCTTTCCCCACCAGCACTGATTTCAGATAGAGGGAAACTATGTGGACAATATAGAGGGTAGCAGGGAAATACTTCGTGCTTCTACATCCCTTGACTC
This sequence comes from Rhea pennata, assembly GCF_028389875.1. Classification (NCBI taxonomy): domain Eukaryota; kingdom Metazoa; phylum Chordata; class Aves; order Rheiformes; family Rheidae; genus Rhea; species Rhea pennata. The sequence continues at coordinate 82,560,737 of NC_084663.1, read as the reverse complement.
TCAGTGACATATTGGAGAAAGAATTACTACTGTACACACCTGCCTTTCCTGCTTCAGCACCACAGAATACGGATAGATTGCTGTCTCTTTGTCTCAGTGATAAGCACTGAACCATGTGTGTGTGTGTCTGTTGACATGTGTTAAAACCCCTCAACCCTTTTGAAGATGATCTAATTGTAAATAATAATAATTTCTATTATAATACTTGGACTGTAAGTAATTAATGAATTTCTAAGTATTCTGCTTGCTGGATTTATTAGCTTCAGCTCTATAAACAGCTGCAATTATTAACATATGGAAGGAAGTTCACACAAGTCAAAGAAAATGTGTACTTGTGAGGGAAAATGAAGGAGGGCCCCTTTCATTATAATAAATGAAACAAAATGAAGATCAGTATTGGCAGTGTTACTTGGGAGAACAACTCTCAGTAGCCACTCCTTAATACTCTTTCAAAGTACCTCATTTATGTTTTAATTGATCATCTAACTATGACATACGGAGCTCTGTAATAAACTTAGGATGCCATATATTCATAATAGCATAGAAATGGTCATAGAGGCAAAATCGTCAGTGAGGGAAGGAGGAACATAGATTAACAATCTGCTGTAAAAAAAGATAAGCTGAGGAAATAGCATGAACATGAAAATTTGCCTCAGTAGAAGAGGTACAGGAAAAACAGAATTATCCCTACTTTTACATAACTTCAGAACTTCTAGTAGCCCCCTGCAGTTTCTCAGTTAACATCTCCTCTTGTGAATGAGACTCAAACTATAACAATCCATTTTTCACACAGAATCCATCTCCAAACATTAGTGTTTCTACATGAATGCAGTTTGACAGTTTAGTAGTTCCCATCAGCTTCCTTTGGAAAATATGCTCATGAGTTACCACTCCTATTGTGCATTCTGCAAATATAATTCTGCCTTCAAGAATTTGATTGTGTATATACATTCATATAGCTGCCTTGTATGCAGATGCAAACTCCCCCATAAAACTGGTTACAGTGTTTGCAATGAGCTTACAAAAATTTCTGTCACATTATTAGCCTGGGAAAGAAAAGACTGAGGGGGGGATCTTATCAGTGTCTATAAATGCCTTAATGGAGGGTGTCAAGCGAATGGGGCCAAACTATTTTCAGTTTTCCCATGTAACAGGACAAGAGACAATGGGCACAAACTGAACCATGGGAAGTTCTGCCTGAATATGAGGAGGAATTTTTTTCCTGTGAGAGTGACAGAGCACTGGAAGAGGTTGCCCAGAGAGGTTGTGGAGTCTCCTTCTCTGGAGATATTCAAAGCCCGCCTGGACACAACCCTGTCTAACATGCTCTAGGTGACCCTGCTTGAGCAGGGGGGTTGGACTAGATGATCTCCAGAGGTCCCTTCCAACCTTACCAATTCTATGATTCTATGATTCTATTCATATAGTGTGACTTTTATAGTGTGAAATACACAATAATTCTTCCATTACCCATCTCTGTTATTTTTGACTAGATGGAGGTTAGATGTAAGTTGAAAGCTTACAGCTTCTATAGCTAGCTTAAAGAAAGAAAGATGGGTCCCTCTAAAGCTTTCTGAATGACAGGCAGAATTTACATCTGTTAAAGGAGGTGTTAAACATAACATCTCAAGAAGAAATTTTTACACGAGTATTGATTCTAAGTATCAGTTCTAATGTTCTCTTGTGGCTTTTTTATCAGGCTACCATTCATCTCTTCATTAATACTGAAAAGGCTCAGACCCTCAGTTGAGATTTTGTACTTCCTTCCAAATGTGCTGTCATATCCAAGCCAAAAATTAATTTTGCTATAAGAAATTGCCCAGTGTCCCATCCTCTACATGAAGACCCTCACAGCCAGCAGCTGTAGAGCACTGCAGACCACTAGCTAGCCTGGAAGGCTGCTGTGTCACAACAGAGCTGTTCAGTGGACTTCTGCTACTCACAAAACATGCCCCGCAAACTGTGTGTAAAGTCATTCATTGTGATACAAAGACTTTGGTAAGGGAAATCTTCAATCATTGTTTTTAAATATCCACGACTGTGCCAGAGCATGAGCCTTTGAATGGACTAAGCTTCGATCATGCAATTAATATTCAGTTATCTACATTTTGGCTCTATTCATGTTCAGAGATTTTTGTGAGTAGCTTTAGCACAATCATCAAGCCACTGCATTTTGGGAGGAAGTGGGCCAACTTTTTCACTGATTTATGCACTGCAGAACATAGAGTCCATTGGTATCGGTCAGGTTACACAGGAACACACAGAGACTATATAATGTCTAGAGAAAGAGAATTTTTTTTGTTGTAAAATAGTTTATATCTAACTAAATAAGTTATACCTGCAGATTTATTATAATGAACTCTCTCTCTTCAATACAATATAAGAATTCTGGAGAATTAATGGTAGTATTGAGTAATACCCTTGGAAAAAATAAGTTTTGGAGATATAACATGATATTCTGATCTTTTTTCCAGTGATGAAAAAAATTTGGTTGCATGTGTATCAACACAAAATCTCAGTATCATTAATAGTGAAATTTAAACAGTAGGTTCAAGAACATTTGTTCAAATGCACAGTTTCCCAGTGATGAATCCCATTTACACAGGAGACATAGTTTTTCTAAAGTTTGATTAAATTTTTGGAATAAAATCTCTTGAGTATCACAGCAAACTTCAGCACCTCACTCTTACAGTGCCTCAACATCTTTTGATAACAAACACAAACTAGCCTAAAAGATATTCAAATTTTCAGTGCCACTAGAGAATTTTATGACATTGTAGACATTTTTCTTTTCCAGATGAATCCCAAAGATTAAACTCCACAATTATTCATGTGTCTTACTGCTTAGGTATGAAATAAAACTCATAGCTGTGTGCCATGGGAAAACTTCAAAGTCATACAAAACAGGTACAAGTTGATCAGAACACAGAAGCATCAAAACTCTCTCAGTCCTTAAAGGACTCTTGATGTATTTATGAGTTATCATTTGAATATCCTATTTCTGCCAATTATAAGAATGCTTCTGCAAGTCCAGGACTGATGACAGATATAATTGTTTCCTATCAAGACCAGAAGTGGAAATTCTGACCACTGTAGTCATTTTTATCAGCCTGCCTGACATGTTTGTAAATCTAGGTGATTGTCTTATTCAAAAGCCATCAGGGGTTCAGAATTTTAGACACTGGATAGATAGTCTAAGTTAAGTCTAAGCAATTCTCATTTCAGTTATCATAACGATTTGTCAATGACAGCCTTTAATTAAAGACTGACAAAATGATCTTTGTTTGATTGTTTCTGTTTTTTACTAGTATATAAAAAAATCTGTTTTTAGTGCTAGTAAGGGTTTCTGTAATCAGTTATTAACAGTTGAAGGAGGACCCAGGAAACTACAGGCCAGAGCATCTCACTTCCATCCCTGGAAAGATGATGGAACAGCTCATCCTGGATGTCATCTCTAAACATGTGGAGGAACAGAAGGTCATCAGGAGTAGTCAGCCTGGATTTACCAAGGGGAAGTCATGCTTAATCAAACCAATAGCATTCTATGATGGGGGAACTGACTGGGTAGATGAGGAGAGAGCAGTGGAATTTGTGTACCTTGACTTGAGCAAGGCTTTTGACACTGTCTCCCATAATATCCTCATAAGTAAGCTTTGGAAGTGCAGGTTAGATTAGTGGACAGTGAGGTGGATGGAAGGCAGAGCTCAGAGGACTGTCAGCATCAGTACAAAGTCTAGGTGGAGGCCTGTAGCTAGCAGTGTCCCCCATGGCTCAGTACCAGATCCAGTCTTGTTCCACTTATTCATCAATGACCTGGATGAAGAGACAGGGAGCACCCTCAGCGATCTTGCCCCTCTACTCAGCCCTGGAGTGAGGCCACATCCGGTGTACTGTGTCCAGTTCTGGGATCCCCAGTACAGGAGAGACATGGAACTGCTAGAGGGAGTCCAGAGCAGGGCTACAAAAATGAAGGGACTGGAGCATCTCCCCTATGAGGAAAGGCTGTGAGAGATGGATCTGTTTAGCCTGGAGAAGAGAAGACTGAGAGGGGATCTTGTCAATGTATACAAATACATGAAGGGAAGGTGTCAACAGGATGAGGCTGGACTCTTCTCAGTAGTGCCATTGAAGAGGACAAGAGGCAACGGGCGCAAACTGAAACACAGGAAGTTCTGCCTGAATATGAGGGAAAAAAATCATTATTGTGAGAGTGACAGAGCACTGGGCCAGGTTGCCCAGAGATGTTGTGGAGTCCCGTTCTTTGGAGATACTCAAAACCCACTTGGACTTGATGCCGTGCAATGTGTTCTAGGTTACCCTGCCTGAGCAGGGGGGTTGGACTAGATGATCTCCAGAGGTCCCTTTCAATCTCAACCATTCTGTGATTCTTTGAAAACACATATATCAGCTCTGCGTTTGTACTGTCATCAGTACAAATAAAGCAGAATTCTATTTTACTATACCAACTGATATAGCTGGAGAAACTAGCAAATTTTGCTACATTTCCTAAGGACTTTCCTACCACCCAAGCCATTCTTTCTTAGTAATTATTTCTTACAGAAAATGCTACACATACTATTGTGCTTTATTTTCAAAGTGTGCATCTACCTGCAGATCTAGCTATTGTTTGGCCAACAGAAGAGGAATTACTATTAATTATATTTTTTTGTCCTCTCTGGTCCGACTTGATCTTACATATAGTGAGATACTTCTGACAAGTTCACTCTTTCTGCACTAATGAGCCCAGGATATTGGTTAAAAGTACATACCTGGGCTGCTTATAAATGACAAGATTACTGTTAGAGTTAAAATACCACTTAGAGGACTACAAAAAAGTTTCTATCTTTCTTAGAAGCCAGTTTTATCTTCAAGAATGTATATGTGACAGATTTTGAAAACTCTGTTCCCCATTTCATGGTGCTCAATCGTAATGAGGAAGCAGCAGAAAGCTTCATTGAGTTGAACTAAGAGCTGTTTCCCAGCTTTCACATTTGCATCCTCATTAGAGGTGTCTGTCCACTGATAACAAAGAGATTTTTTTACTTCATATTCTTTGAAAAATTAGAAATCAAATGACTTGAGCCAGTGATGTAGATAGAGTGAAAACATGCCTAAATGGAATACAGATTCTCACGCAGCAGATAAAGCAATAAGGGCAGTAGAAAATAAAAATAATACATTTGAGTTATCTGTAATTTAACACTGTAGTATTTACTGTACATACAGGGATGTCTTATGCACTGCTGTTCATTTCCCACTGTAACTGCTACAGTCCCTAAGGGAACTGAACACTGGCACCAGCACCATCCCTTCTCTCCTTTTCAAAAAAAAATCATAAAGGAATAGACTTATAACTTTGCCTTTTACGTGGGCTGTCAGTTTTGTAGGACTTCTTCACTCACTGCACAATTGCATGAAAATAAATCGACATTTAGCTCTGTGAAAACCAACTGATTGGATACTGCTGTCTAAGTACCTCTCTTCTCCTCCATTCTTCCCCCACCTCTTGCTTCGTGTTTGTGACACAAGTCTTTTTCTATTTATTTTTCTATTTACTGTTTTGTTGGGTTTATATATTCTCAAACACATACTTCAAGATTGAATCTCACCTACCAGATCACTGGAGGTGCTTAGTGAGATAATGTATATGCACCTTCTTGCATTGCTTTCCAACTAGAATATATCTTTACTTTTTCTGGAATCAAAAGAGAGCCAACAACTCTTCAGAAATATAGAACTTAGTCAAATTGCTGTCAAATTAGTTTTTTTTATTATTATTTATTTATTTATTTTCAGACCACTTTTTCAAACTGGTATATAAAATGAGAAGATTATAATCTAAAGATATAAATCAGAAAAGATTTAAACCTCTGCTTCATTTTATGTATGTAGGCAGTCCCAAAGAAATCAATGAAGTAATTCATTTATATAGTGTTAAATGAACTCATAAATCTCTGTGAAGCCATGACCCAAGGGTCCAGTCTTGCATTTGTCTCTAATATGGATTGGAGGATAATTTCATTGGTGACTTAAGTATGCTCATACATAGCTTATACATATATACAAAATTTTTATATACATATATAAAATAAAATATACATAAATGATTCCTTAATACTGAATTAATCTGCTTCTTCACTTTTTCATTAGGACTCGTATTCCGTCATCTATTTTTTTTTAACTTTAGTTTATAATTAGATTATCAATGATAAATCATTCTCTCTCTTACCCATGTTTGGACTACACTATATTTAATACTTTTATTTGGCTGTTTTAATGTTCTCTTTCTCACAGGAATTTCCTTTCCCTTTACTATATCAAATAGGATTGACCCTCATATGACTACTTAACTCTGACCCTTTGACACTCATTGATGTATTGTGTATTCAGGCATCTTCAATTAAATATAACTGGGCTAAACTGAAGACTAATCCCATATTTTTACAGTAGTGTCACAGTTTTTTCTCCTCAAATAAACCAATTTGTAGTTGCTACTATTCATCATTTCTCATTAAAGGTACAACATAAAAGAAAATATACTTATTGCAGGTGTTCTAAAGTTTACCGACATCTGCCTTAAAAATCTGAAATTTACACTATGCCAAGTAATTCCACCTACCTTCGAAGAATTAAACTGGATTCTGATCACCTTCCTTTGAGAGACTGTAATCTGAAAACTTCCTATCTTGAACATGTTGTTAGTTCTGTGAACCTGAAAGAACATTTTTCTTCAAGAACTTCTTCATTATTAATGATTCTCCACTCTGTCATTCAGTCTGAACCCAGTATAGCTCTATAGACTTCAGTGAAATTGTGTTGATATCAAACTATCATAAGAGTAGAAGAGCTAACTCCATTATCTGAAGCCATACAGCTTAGAACATGGTTCTGGTTTTCCTTCATGTGTTCCAGAAAATGATGTATATTAACTGACATCACTGGAACTATATTGGTGTAATACCAGTAAGATACAATCAGAATCAATCTTTAAATAATTTGATCAGATAGATGGAAGCTCAAACAAAGATAATGATTCAGATTCATCATTATCACTTTACACTGACCTCTAAAACACATAGCAGTGGTAAACAGAATTTAAATCTCCTATAAGTGTTTGGACCGCATAATGTTCATAATACTTTGATAGCCTGACAGACTCTTTTCTAAGTTAGGTTGGACTTTGGTATCATTACTCACCACTAACACTGCAGCAAGCTGGTCAACAAACCCAAAAGTACTTTTTCATCATCTTTTTTATTATTATTATTATTATTATTATTATTATTTGTTAATTCTGATTCCAAAGTTGTAGTCAATCCCTCCCTCCACTGGTCATATTTTGTTTACTCTAATGATAAGGCTGTTATCTCTTTCCTCCCATGAAGGCTTAAACACACTGCATATGCAGTGTTACAACACCTTGGTTACATATATGATCTTAGGATGATCTTGGTTGAATATGGCTTTACCCCTGTGCCTGCCCATATCGCCTTGTGCAGGCACCATGAAACAAGTCCAGGCTGGGGGTGCCTTTGTCCTGCTGGCAATGGTATTGTGTTCGCCACCCCACTAGATCCTTCAGAGAGGTGATGACGGGTGGTACGCAAGAGTGTGATTATGTGTATAATGGTTTCTTTCTGATGCTTCTTGCTTCTTACTCATTTTCCTCCACTGCTCTTTGCTACTTGCTCTTTATCCTCTGCCCTGGTGTGGGGGGCTACAGTTGCTTCAGAAGTGTCCTTACCTTGGCACACAGTGTTTCTAGATGTGTGCCCAGCAGAGTCTCCTCTGTTTCTCCCCATCTTTCTCCAAACGTCTCTCTTCATACATCTCCTCATGTGTTTCCTGCCACTTTTTCTTATGTAAGTCTGAGCAGAGGCGCCATGTCCTCCTTTAACTGACTGGGTTTTGGTGTACCATGGACTATTTCTATCCATTTTGGAGCTGGCCAGAGCTGATACTCCTGCAGCTCCCAGCTACTGAACTCCTTCCATTGATACCCAATACATGACCTAAACACTTTTCAGGGAGGTTTTGCTTCAGACAAAATTCAGCCTGGTCCCATGGGCTGAATGTGCAGCTGATGTGCATTAGGTGTGCTCCTTAACTTCTCCTTTCATTTAGTTTCACCAAAAAGGAATGCAACTTATGGGCTGTGAGGCATCCCCCTCATGAAACAAACCACAGCATGGTATTAAAATTACTGAAGCCAAGCCTTTTTGGAACTAGTGACCATAATCTGACTAAGTGTGAGAAAAAGTTAGTGCATTTAAAAATCAGAAAATGCCTCCCTTCTTAGTGGATATTTCAGATGCCCAAATGATTGTTTGCTATGATGAATAATCTTTTGTTCTGATTAAAAATAAAGAAAAAAGAGAGAGAATAAGAGAAAATAAACTTCTCAGTGACAAAAAACCCCTACCCTTTATAAATGTACTATCAAGGCTGGTTGACCATTCAAATCACACAGTTCAACAAAACTCAGGGTTGTAAAACCTAGGAAAAACAGCCCGGTAAAACAATTTTGATTCTGCCATCCCCAAATAATCTCCTAAGATGCTCCAAATCAGTTTTTGCATTGCCTAGACATCTGCACACAGAATCACACACACAAAAAAAAAAAAGGCCTAGATTGCAGTACCTTTCCTATGTTGAAACAAAACTTGAAAGAAATGTAATGAACAGGAGATGTCTGCATTTGCTATATACTTAAACTTTGAGCATATGCTCAGAAAAGAACTCCTTACCTACTCTATCTTAACATCCTTCCATGTATTTTCAGAAAAACTGAAAACTGTCGAGTTAGAAATAGCTCTGTGTTTTATTTGATTAATGTCTAATGTTTGTTTCCCCAAAATCATAGAACAATCAGTAAAATCACATTAAGAGCTGCATTCACTTCATATATCTGCAGACATGTAACTAGGCATTGAGGGCACACTGGTTGTCGAGACTTCTTCTGTAGCTGATGGAGAGAATACCTAAAGAGGTAGCTCATCCCATTTTCTGAGATGAATTCCTGGAGGTGCTATTCCTTTCACTATGAGGGGAACCTATCTAACTAGCACAGATTAAATATCTGTTAGATACTGTGAAATAATGGAAAATGTATCCCAAGAGACTATAAAAACCTCATGAAATGAAATAAAAATAGAAAATGAAGTGCCTAAATTTTGGCACTCTACACAAAGGAACAGGAAGAATGCCATTGATGCATTTAATTTCTGAAAAAGAAATGCCTCTTCTTTAATTAGACCGACAAAAAAGGATTTGACAATGCTTTTTGGCCGGTTCTGGTTACAGCCATATATGCTGGCCTTGATAACAGTCTCTGGTCTTTCCTTGCTTAGCATTTGAATAGTGCCTACTCCTAGCAGGGCTGTTGTTCAGGAGGGTGGCCCTCTGGTCATTCAGATAACAACTGCTACTTATGAAATCTATAAATTCCACGAGACCAAGGTTTACATGCAGAAGCTTACTATCACTGCAGAAACCATTTCCTATGCTCTTTAAGGACTCGACCACATAAATTCCTTTAGTGAAAAAGTGTTACATACTGAAGTTACTAAGCACTTAAGACACATATTATTACATTCACATTTTAATCTTCTCTCTCTCTAAATGTCTAAGAATAATTAGTGTTCCACAGTGGGATGCAAATTTTACGTTTTTAATTTGCCAATAAATTTCAGAAAGGGCCTTCCATGTGTCAAGTAAAAGATCTATAGCTTTTAAATGCTACTGACGTTTTATGTCATTGCTTCTTTAAGGATTTTGGGATACTGACAGGAATTAGGAAGGTAGATGCCTAGAAACTTTAGAAAAAAAAGCTTACTTTGTGTAAACTTTTCTGACTCAGTGTCTTATGAGACTATAGTTGAGGTTTAATGTGTTTTACTCCTCTTTGTGATGTCAAATTCATTATTGCTTTAAACACCTGTTTCACAAAATACTCTAGTACCAATGTGCTATGAGCTAGAAGTAGAGACAGTAAGAAACCTAGAGCCTTTGTGAGTACTTCCTTACAGCTCCAAGATGCAACCAATAGTGTCAGTGAATCTCTTTGACAGCATAGAGGAGAAATGTTGAGATAGGAGTGCAACAGGGATAGATAGGTGCAGGTGTTAAGTGATAGATACTAAGTGATCCAAAAAATTGCTGAGTCTGAGGTAGCCACATTCACAATTTACCAGTGCTTGGAGGCTAGCCACTGGTAATGATTAAACAAGAACTGCACTTAGATAAGCTGCAGCTGTGAGCTTTGCATCCATGACTTTGTCTGAGATCACTACTGAAGTCACAGGCATCATAGCTAGCTGCTTCTTGATCTACATTGCTTGGTCTGTCTTCTGCTTGAATCATGTTGCCTTACATTTTACCCTATCAACTGGACGAGAAAAACAGTCCACCACAAGGAAGCAAAGCAGTAATGTTGATCAGCACAGCAGCTGGATAAGAATGCTAATTGCTAAATTCCCTGTAAGTACCGCAACACAGGAGAAGATAAAAGAGGGATATAAAGAAAAATGGCAGTGTTTTGCTAGAGGAGACTCCAACTAAAGGGAGGAAATATTGACAGAAAGCCCAGGGATGAATATCTGATGAATCTGACTGAAGATCTGTGGAGACTGGCATAAAGTAGAGAAGGAAAAGCCAACTTTCATGCCTAAATGGGATATAGTCTGTTTTGACAATGGGGATTTAACCTATTTAGTCAAGCAGATTGACTCAGTATAACATGGTTAACATCTGTGTATTTTGTTACAGTTTGTGTGAATTTATTGGAAGTAGGAGCGAGAAAGTCCTTCATTGCCTCTCGTTTCTTCCTGCCTCCCATTAGCATTTCTCTTCTGCTGTTAAATGCAGGGCAGGTATCACCTATAATCCTAAAATATTGCTGCAGCTCCCCAGAGAAAATGTGATGTTTCGATGAGCATGCAGGTGGTAGATGACAGATTGGTAGACTGGTGTTCATGAGGAAGAGGAAGATGCTAAATACTTCCTCCTTCCCTCCAAGATACAGCAGCCTGATGCAGGTTCTATACTGCAGACATGGAGACATCCCCTGCCAAGTTTGTGCCAAAGATGGTTCAGTGGTGCCTGTATAAAGGATCCAGGCATGGATGTTGGTATAAAAGAGGATCCAGGCTCTGGATGGCACTGACCCCTGTGGATCTAGAAGTTTACTCTCCTCTAGCTATGGGAGAAACATAGGAGAGGGAGCTGAGCCTATCTCCATACGTATCAGAGCTACATCTGCTGCAGGTTATGAAAGAAGTCTTGTTATGTAAACTGTTAAGGTATTAGAGTCTGAAGTTGTAATAAGCATTTTAGAAATCAAAAAGGTTGATTCTGGAAAGCTAGGCTGTACCCAGAGAAGATCTATAAACAAGACAAGGGACACTGAAGTCAGGGATGAAATAGTTCCAGAAGTACTTTAGCTGTTTATGAGAATCTGTTAACACAAGCCTTATAACCTGAGCAGGGAATATGTCACAAGCAATGACACAGTAAAACGATCTAACTGACCCTCCTGGTGTTTTGCTTGTACGTTCCTGCAGGGCTGCAGGCATGTCAGTCAAGGAACTATGACTTTTGGGGAGTTTCACTTATTACTTATTGCTCTAGCTGATTTCAAAGACGTGTACCTTTTACTGTGGCTACTGAGTAAAGCCTTCTAAGCCGCACTGGAGAAGTCAACATTATATAATTTTAGGAATCACTCCATAGTTGCAACTTCATGAACCAATGATCAAACTGATAGGGAACACTTAGGAGAAGCCTAGTAACTTACTTTAGGACTTATTTTAGTAATTCAGGAAAAGAAACACGAAAACTGAAATTTGCAATATAGCAAACCTCTTCAGAAAGAATAAAAGTTATCCCTGTATGATGGGATATTATGTACGGTATTACTGTATTATTCCTAGCCTGTGACAAATTGCCCTGCACACAGTTTACTGCTTCACCTTTCCTGTCAAACTGTCCTTAGTTTCCTCTCTACCTATTCCTGCCTTTTCAGAGGTGCAGCACCTAATCGAATAGCTTCCTGGTGCCTTTTGCTCATCTCTTTGGCATGCCAGTTCAGCATTCCTTTTCCTTAGACTTCAACCGACAACTTGTGCGAACCATTTTTGAGCCCGTCATTCAAGGGAATTTGGAGAAGTGTGACACTTCAGTATATTGGATTCATCAGGAAAAAATAAATCTCTCTCCTTTACTGAAATTAAATGACGATATTGTTTATGAGATTCCAATCCAGTTCTTAAAAATACACTATTTAATAATTTATGACATTTCATACATTTTCCCCTACGTACAAATTTTTTACAAATCAGCTTGAAAATTTATTTCCATCCAATATTTTTTCTTAGCTATTTAAAACTTGAAAATTTCTGAAAGATTTCAAGTTTTGCGTTTTTCCCCATAGATACCCTTCTGTCAAATAAAGTCCAATAAGAACAGTTCCACTTTGTATTCATAGGATAGAGAGGAAACTAGAAAGGAAAATAAGATCACTATGATTGAAGCTGTATTGTTTGAACCCCTCTGGCCATCCATTTACATTTTTATCCCAAATTGTCTTCTGTTATAACTAGGCTGAACAGACAAAATTGCCTAGACAACTATGTAAAGAGAAGGAGACAGGAGGTGGGGAGGGAAATCACTTAATCACTTGTGAATTACTTTTGCATTCTTTTGGCAAGTGTCAAGTGCCAAGTGCCTTGAGAGTGATGCTTCTACTATGTAAGGGACTTCTGAGGAAACCTAGCATTCTGGGTGACATTCACCTTTACTGCATACACCATTTTTAGTGTCTTGTCTTGTGGTCCTTGTGCGCTTCAAAAAACCATTCAATAAAGTAGAAATTTGGGATTTGTAAATAATTTATTACCAAGATACAAATGTTTAGTAGCCTACAGCAAGATGATCATAGGCACTAGTGTGGATTCTGTAAACATCGATCTCAAGATTCACAACAGCTAAACCACAAATCACCTATCATAAACATGGAATTGAGAACTTTGGCTGAATGAAGATTTTTTTGTATATTTTAATTCTTTGTAGCCAGAATTCTCAGAATACCATTTTAATAAATGGACAATGTGATTTCCTATTACAAAATTATTTGGAAGAAAATAATTCCTCTCAACTGTAGTCATGACAGCAACTAAGATCCTTAGAAAAAACCTTGGGAATTTCCTATATCAGTGGCATATTTTTTCTACAGTTTGTTAATAAATTTCATCTAAATATCAGAAAAGTTACATTTTACATCTGCCCTTCAGAAGAGGGGATTGCAGAAAGAATAGTAAATCTGGTTAGTTCTGAAAAATTTGAATTTTTACTGTATACTAGAAGGTATTAGAAAACATTAGCCAAAAAGCAAATTCTTCTAATGTTTCTTTCAAATGTTCCATAAATTAATATACCTCAAGTAAAAATAATGTAAATACATAGCACCAAGCCTGTGATCTGACTTTTATTCCATACAACTGCTTTGGTGACTATTTTTAATAAAACATATATTTGCTGACATAGTAAATAAATACTTTATGAATGACCAGAAAGTGAATCAAGATGGACATCCTTTTTTTATTTATCTAAAGAAAATATAATATTCATTTTTCAACTAAAAAACTATGTTCTTTTTTTTTTCCTAAAACCAAATGCTACTTCTTCATTACATACTGCTAAAAGAAATATTATTCATTGCTCCCTGAAACTCTTTTAAAAACTGTTTTCAGGACTCAGGGTTTTTTTATTATTAATTTTAATTTTTATGAAGACCTCAACATTTTTATGTCCCTCTCCAAAATAATAATTAAGAAAAAGAAGACATTTACAATATGTAAAGTCTCTAAAAGTCTCTCAAATGATTTTTGTAGGAAGATCTGTGTCTGTCAAAATTTTGATTTGTTGAGCACTATTCAGTCAGGCAGATTTGCATACCTTTAAACCCTATGAAGCCTGTATGGAGCTGTGTATATAACCTAAAGAATGGGATGTCAGATTTATTTTTAACATTTTAAAAAACTCCATAGACTTTCCTTTATACACTTTTCCTGTCTAATCCTTCTTTTCTGAATTAAAATATAGTTCCTTTTTATAAATACACTTAAGAAAAATTAATAACTGCACTTTCTAAGATTATTCAAACACACTTGTAGATTAAGATGAATTCTTTCCAAACTAGTGTTAAATTTTAACAGTGACCTTTCCCTCTAGGCTAGGCCTGGACATTGGATTGATTTCATTGACATTATTTTTAACTTAAAACAGTAGGAAGACAGAATTGGGTCTCTCTGTGCAACCATCCCACATAGTTATTATAACGTATTATCCTGCAGTCTATTAGGTCAACAGCTATTGACTTAAGCAGAACACAGACAAAGAGATTCTTGCTGACTTGCAAGTTGTTGAGTGCTTTTATAAAGAGTGTGTGATACTACTTAATATAAAGGGAACCATGACAGCAAGAGGGATGGAAAAAATGCCAAAACTTATCATGTCAGAAGACTCATTCATTCGTTCACTCATTCATGTTAACATTTAATAGATTTAATCATTTAACAGTGTCCTCCTGCTTCTGATTATTACTTGAAGACAATAAAAGCAAAATAATGCACAGCTGATGGTTACTGCGTTTATTAGCTAAGCTAAATCTTGATTACACGAAATTGGTAATGAAACACAAAGGAGTGCTGTTTGAATGCTTTTACCAATCATTAGCTATTTTCTTGCTGTTTTCTTGCTGTTTCCATAGTTAATGAGATTACTGTCCTCTCACATTAACTTGTGGATATATTGGATATAATCAGATTCTACTGTGAATGTCCAGCAGCTTTGACTGGAAGTGAATTTTGTTCACTGCCCCAGATTCTCTTCTATATTTTTCCCCCAAGAAAGTTAGAGAAAAGTAGATCCCCTTTTCTTTTGAGTAATTTCTTCCAGCTTGCAGTCAGACTTGCCAGTGATATTTAAAAGGGGGAAAACTATACTTTAAAACCTAATGCCCCAAATTTATACAGATGGGTAGACTAATCCTCATGCAGAAATGGCCTTGCTCAATCCGAAAGCTTGGTTGAAGGTAATTAAAGGAAAAAAAGAGAATGTAGTACTAACTCTATACAAGTATAGAAATCTCTCTGTAAACCTTATTCATCTAGTGAAAGGCAGAAGGAATGACAAATGTTGCAGTATATAGAATATAAATTATCTATAAAATTATATTGTTAGTGTGAATAGTGTTACATCATATATTGAGATTGAACCCTATCCCCTTTATTACAAAGGGTATGCTCGTGTTCATACAATAGCCAAGGTGAAGATTCTCTCATTACAAACTCCTGTTTTCATATTTTCACTTTTTTCTGGAGGAAACATGTTTTGGATGAAGTTTCTTGCAAAATCTCTGTCTGCAGCTTAAGGTGTAACCAATTTTCAATTTATTATGTGAAGTGAAAAAAATTTGGCTGTGATATTGTATATATCCTGAAAATTTTTAACTCTGATAGCTACAAGAACTTCTAATGTGGAAATATGGAACTGAAGTTACCTGTAGTTCTCACATGTTCTCTAATTGTAACCAGCCTGGAAAAAACATTGCTTGGATACCAAAAAGGTGCTGACCATTTAAGGGTTTATACCAGGTAGTCACAGTAGGAAATGTTATTAAGTGTGAGAGTTCTGTACTGGGATGAGAACAGTGTATTAACAAGAGGAATTTCCCATTGACTTGAGTGAGAGAAACAAGGAGGAAGACTTTCTTGGATATGGATGTGTGAGGACCTGAGAGCAGGGAGCAGAATTTGGGTGCCAGAGGGCCTCTCCAGTGAAGGAAACAAAATGCAGTCATAATGTGGCAGGCACTTTATCCCTACCAAGAACCAAAACTTCTTACTCATGGCAGAATACTATTCCTATACTAATGTGCAGTAAGGATGAAGGAAAGGGGGGGGAAATCCAGGCCCTCATAAAAGATACCAAAGGAGAGATTTTCAATACCTTGAAAGCCTGCAGTGACCCAGAAATCATTTAAGGCATTGGAGAAGGGAAATTCCTTCTTCACCCCCTTTGGACAATGAAACAGCATTTAAAGGGAAATAGACCTAAGCTGCATGAGCCTTGAGCCAAAAGAGATACTACACACAAGTGTAAAAGTACAGTTATGAGCTGGCATACTCCACAACAGGTTGGCTGATCCATCCTTTCTTTGCCAGAAAGGTTGGAAGACAGTGAGGTTTCCTCCTGCAGCTGCAGTGCTCATCCTGAGGGCATGGCAAGGTCAGGCAGTCTGGTGGAGAGGGTACTCGGGAACCAGTACTCTTATCTTGCTGTAAAAGTGCAACCTTTACTCACTCCTCACGTTCAAGTACCAGTATATAAGTAAGGGCTAAACAATCATATTTTGTAAACGTATAATGTGAGCATTACATCACTTCTCAATTTGAACATGCTAGCAGTTCCTTTCCCTGTTCCCTAAGCAGAGTTCTGTTGGAGTTGCTTTTTACAGTCTGAAGGACATCTCTTTTTTCTTTTGATCAAAATAAAAGATGAGATACTGTGGCCAAAGCTAACAACAAGGTCTTTGTTAGCTCAGTTTACACTTTACTTGCTTTTGACAAGTGAAAAGAGCTGTAGATCTTACCTAGAAAGCTTGCTCGAGATGAAAGATTTCTAAGAATAACATTACCCTCCAGCTCCCTCAGAGAGGTCTGGCTGCAGTATTCTCTGTAGGATGTAAAGTAAGCCTAGACAGCACCAAACAATCAGGGCTAATTGTGCTTCGTGTTGTATCAGGTCTCCAGCAGGATTTCTCTTCTCCAGAATTCAGAGGGCAGGTACTTACTCAGAACTCACTGAGTTCTCATCAAGTGCAACTCACCAAGTGCATGGAAATGTGCCACTAATGTCCAGTGTTGCTGCTGTTGCTTCTCTGCCAAAAGCTACCTGTCTGGAGTTATGTTTGCATTCTGATTTGTGAAAAACTTCTGCCTGCAGCTGCCAAAAAGACTGGCAGCTCATCTGAAATCACTCATTTGGATGAGAGATTTCAGGTGCCTGACAGTAAATATGGTCATGAGTCTTTTCATTTTGTTTAGGTATCATTTAGTAAGATTTGTTTTATATACACAGTATTTCATGTATTATGATCCCAAAGCTGGAGTTCCACATTTGCAACTGTTATTCAACTCTACACACAACTTGATCATTTTAAATATTTTTGTTTCTTTTGAGATAGAAGTTCTTTAGTTTTAATGTTAGCTCAGAATATTTCCAAGTTACTGGGAAATATAGAGTTTTGTTTTCTTGAATTCTGCCAAAGAGACAAATGTTTGGGGGATGGGGGCCCTATTTGGAATTCAGGCTAGTTTACTGGTGCTTTGCTTGAATTTGATGTATCTAAGAACAAACACATAACTGACCACAAATACAAGCAACTCTATCTAAAAAGTAGCTCCAGCTGCATGTTAAAAATTCTAGTGAGCAACAAAATGAACATATTCCAATGACAATGGCACCAAGGATCAGTTCAGTGATTTTAAACAAATAAGGAAGCCTGTGTGTCAACCTCAACAAATACAATACACTTGAGAGGAAAGATGTCTTTCATCTGCTAAAAAAGGGCAATTATATCAGATGACAACAGTTCTGGTAGTTGAAGATGACAATGGTGCACACAGCATTTGATGTTATACTAATATGCTTTAATCATTTTTTGTCATTTCAGTTTCAACTGGGTGGGTAATCTAAGTTTCTAATATTAGTGACTTTATAAACTCACTTGAAATAAATCAGCATGGCCTTACTAACTTCAAAGCATCAAAGTTGATTTACATGAACTAAGGTGGTGGCCTAGGCTTTATTAATGAATCCATGTAACTATTCCTACATGTTTCTGACTGCCCATCTGTTACACACACAATAGCTTTCAAGACCCAGAACAAAAGTTTATTAAAAGTAACATGAAAAGAATTATTAACTTAAAGTTTGACTCTCAAAATGCTAACAGCTAAGTGTTCACCTTACTACCCCAAATAAAATCAAGGGAACTACATCAATTCAGAACACTAAAAAATCGGACCAGCAGCTGCCTCTCTCTTAAAATGTTTTGATTATTTTTCCCCTGGAGGAATATCTCCATTATTTCTACTTCTTTCTTTAAATATAAATTCCTTGAGGACTGCAGAGTAGAGTTCTGTTATTCTGCAGAGTTTAAACTTTTATTCTTTTCTTCTTTTTTTGATTCAAAGTACAAAATCTGAAGTGCTAAAATTCATGAGGCCTGTAATAGCTTCTTGGCCTGCAAAATAATAAGGAATAATAATAATTAATAATCATATAATACCAAGCACTGATGTTATACCTTTCATCTGAAGAAGTAAACCACTTTATAAACAGCAATGAATTAATATGGAATGTTTTGCCACAGGCAAAAAAAAAAAAAAAAAAAAACGAAACAAGAAACCATCCCTCTGCTCCCCACTGCTTCCTTGGCTCCAAAAAAGCAGTAATTCTGTGAGTGAAAATTATACTGCTTTTTAGTACTTATTTCTTAGCACTACTGGAAATTTGGATCATGCTGTTCCTTTACACAATGTTTCACTGTGCAAGCAGCCATGTGGTGTGGCCCAAGTAAATGTTGGGCCTCTGTAATCTTCTTTTCTTAGCTTTTCTGTTGTGCCCTTGAATACAAAGGAGGATATGCAAATCTTTTATGCATTGATTTGTTACTGTTTTGTTTCTTCTTTACTGTTAGTTGCCTAGCATTGAAAATAGCTATTCTTCCTTCTTTGCAATAATGTTTCCATACTGGAAGGCCGCTATTATATCTGCCTTTACTCCTCTCTAGACTTAACGTCCTCAGTTCTTTTGATCTTTCCTCACAGACAATGTATTTTAGTTCTCTGATCATTCTTACTACCCTGCTCTGGACTTTTTCCAGTTGCTCCCTCGTCTTTCCTGAACATTGTAAGTAGGATGAAGAATAACGGACTTCAGCTACAGGTGGAACATTAGCAATGTCTGGAACTTATACCATGTTAATCTACTCATGTTTTAGAGGTTTTCCCGGCCCAAAGTCAATCCTGCTCCTTCTGGAATCTTTTATCAAGTCATCAAAGCAAGAGGAATTTAAAACTGCATTTTCAAAGTCTTTCCTCCTGTAGGGAAAGTTAGATGGGATTTCTTATTTGCTGCTTTATATTATACCGCATACAATATGCAGATATCCAGGAAGGTTGGAATACAAACATCAGTGGTATAGAATTTTCCACTTACAAGTAAGGAGTGAGACCCTGACCCTCTTGCACAAATGCATTAGCTATATATAAACTAAAGGAGAACTCATTCAGACATTGACTGTCCATAGAAATGACAATGAAATGCTCTACAGGAAAAGAGACTACATATATTCTACCTAAATCATTTCCATCTAAAATATTTTCCACTATGTGAAGTTTTTTCTTCTCTGAAAACTATTTACTTGTGACTTCTAGTACCTTTTTATTTCTCGTGTATGCATCCCAGGACTTCCTATTGGCCCAGAGACAGCCTCATATTCAGAAGTGCTTAGAATTCCTTCTAACTATGCAGAAACTTCCACATTTTCAGTAATAACTTCTGCTTTTGATTTCTTCTGCTGTTTTGTGCCTTGCACTAGATATGTTTGAATATAGACTTCAAGACTAAGACCTACAATCAAGACTGCCATTAATTTCCACAAGAATAGTGGGTAGTGTTAACTGGAGAGTTGCTCATGAAAATGAATAAAATGTTCTTTTTCCAACATTTAGAGGATTTTTGTTTGTGTAAAAGTATTATACAGTTTTTTCTTGGCAGATATGACAAGAATCCCACATAACCTGAGCCTGGAGATGTATCTATCCTTTTCCTTTGTGTGGTGATGATGAAAACATTAAGAAGATTTTAAGATACAAATTTAAGTGTTACCAGAACATATAAGTACTGCAAAGTGGCTTGTGTAAGAGAACAGAAAATGCTCTGGATAAGACAAAATAAAAATGAAAGTGTATCTAAATAACCAACCTTAGCCACCCAGCCAGTTCTTTGTGAGGTAGGTTATTCCCTTTGGGTTTGCTGTCAGATCAGAAAATTCTAGCAGATTCCTGAGTTTCCACAAACTCTGATCAATTCATTAGAAAATCTTTGCCTCTTGACTGTCTCTGATCCCTGCCTTCTGCAGGTGTTTTCCATGAAGCTCCTCCAACATAAAGCTCCTTCCCTGTATCTCATGGCACTGAAGATGACTGCCAGTCATACATGCATCATGCTTTTCCTCAGGGATGCAAATTTCCTTCCTTTCCTCTGATCCAGAGTGCAGTAGCTAAGACAAACTGAGAAAGATCTGTCTTCTTACTGCCCAGCCTCAGTTTGTCAACACAGCAGGACATACAGCAAATGGATGAGCACAGAAACAAACCAGATACCATTTCACAAAAAAATTAAGCACAAATTTTCTGCAAGACTGGTTGTCAAAACCCTCAAATTATCATTTATCAGGAGTGATTGTTGAATACACTAGTTTTTTTTTTGAAAAAAATCCCCACTAGTCTTAGTTAAAAGCACTCAGTGCCATGGCGTTGCAGTATAGACTTGGAAAGAGTTGAGGATTCAAACACTTGGTAACATATTTTGGGAATTGCTGGTTATGTACCGTATGAAATCGTTAAAGACAATAAGGCTCAATATTTCTACAGAAATATTACTAGCATTGAATATCAACTACAGAATTCAGGAAAAGAAATGAGAATTGAATGCAGTGTTGCAAACCATTAAAATAATCAGCCAACATAAGATCCATGTTTAATTATTGATGGGATGGAAAGGGGTAAGCACCTACAATCCAGCTGTATTTGTACAAAACACAGGAAGCAGAGTGACTCTGAATTCATTTTATGTGTAATATGAGCTGGATCCAATAGATGAAGCATCCAGGCCTTGATATTTTATCTCTGTTTGTGGTGAATAATAGTTTCCCTTAAGCACAGGGAAAGCTCTCCAGAAGGACAGTGAAAAAAATCCTCAGACTAAGTGGGAAAACTCCTGGAATTTATTAAGACACGACTCCAGACAAGTCTGAAATGTCACCCAGTACCCAGAGATGATGTACCTGAATGAGGACTGCAAGTTAGCACCATAATAAGCTTGCTCTAAAGTTTTTTTCTGATGCGCATTTTGACCCCTATAAATCTTCACTTTCTTTCTACACAGTTAAAAGCTTCAGGAGGGCAGGAAAAAACACATTACTGCTACTGCTTATAACCTGAATAAAGTCCTATTCTGGGCAAGATGAATGTATGAATTTCAGTCTTTTATGCTGAGGAAGATCTTGGAAACAAGTCTTTTGCTCTCTGGGCCAATGTGCTACTCACTCATCTAATACAAAAAGTGAGCCCCCATAGCATTCCCACTGCCTAATATCTGGACCCTAGCAGTGTTCTATTGGTGTCTGGATCCAGCTCACAACAGCTCCAGGAGCATGCAAAGCCAGTCATATACCTTGGAGGTATTTCAGATGTTTACACAATTTGGGATCTAGACATCTGCATCATAAGCACAGTAGAGCTGTGCTTTATCACAGCCAAATGAGGTTAGACAAATATATAGAAATGTCTCTGCTGAGACAACCTTTGTAAGCACAGAATATTTCACTTACATTTAATGGCAGTTTTGTTGCTCGTTCTGGCTCTGTGCCCCTAAAACACGCATCATGCCATGGAAGGAAAACTTCATTCCACCAGCCATCAATCAGATGTATGTTTGGAGATTTTTGTTTTTTGTTTTTGTTTTTCTTTTTCTTTTTCTTTTTTCTTCCAAGAGCACCAAAGCCTACTCTTCAGGCAGCTTTGTTCATCTCTCCCTGAAGCAGTGAACATGGTCAGATTTAAAGTCAAATTTGTGTTGACTACACCATATCTATCAATAAAAAGCAGAATAATCATTGTCCAGACAGCTAGGGTCTTGAGCTGAGTAAAGATGAAAAGACAGCTTTGTAACTCCCCTCAAAATCTTCTTTAAGGCTCTTACTCAGCAAAGCACTGAAGCACATCAGCAGCTTCAGGGCTGTGACTGATCCCATTGGCTTCAGTGGGATTATTCAAGTGTTTAATTCCATGCATATCATTGAGTGCTTTGTTGATTTGACTCTTAATTCGTCCTATGAATTTAAAGAGTTCACAAAATGACATTCTGAACTGGTGGGGAATGAAGTGTACAAAATGTCTCCCTTTCCATGACAGCAAAAGTAAAAAGCTTCATAAATAGATCATGGTGTCTCTGCAGCAATTTCTCCAATTTTTGTGTGTAATACATAGTTCTGTATGAGCAGTTGACTTGCTGGTTTTGTGCCAAACAAAACAAAACAAATAATAATAATTCTATTTTCCTCAACTTCAAACACTTTTCTGTATTTTCTCCCCTCTCCCTAGAAGTTCTCAAACCTGTTTACATGATGTAACTTTTAATCCCAAAGGAAATGATTAGGCTTGTACTTTGGATATTTATCCTTTCTAAAGTTTCAATTAAATTCAATTTTTAATGAAAAAAACATTCAGATCTGAAAAGCCAAAACATTTTCCATTAAGAAAACTCAACAATAAACTTTTTTTTTTCAAAATTGATATTATTTTTCTTCATTGGAAATAATTTATTATGTCTTTATTTCATTAAAATAAAAAATTTGTTTTTGTGTGCCTAGCCCTATTTCTAAGAGCTTATAATTTCTTTATTACCTAAATTTAGTATAAGCAATTATTTTACCCAATTTACATAGACCTTTAAAAAAACAAAAGCTTTTATGATTTTCCTTTTGTGACTGTTTTGATGGCTTTTTAGCATTTCATCTGCCACTTCAATCACTGAAATTCAATTATAACAGTTTTCTTAAGATTATTTTGATCTCCTTACCTATCATTTATGGACATTCAGGTTAAAATAGCTTTCTTCTGAATTTACAATGACATATAGGATTTTTCAAACTATAAAATTACTCAGTCTGCAAAATGCCATTAGCAGTACAGATACAGAACATGTTCTATCAGTTTTTTATGCATGAAGATGGTCTCATTCAGATGTTCATGCACATAACAGTTCATAGGCTTTGGCTTTTCATGAGCAATGCTTGCAAAATACTGTATTAATGCAAAGAACTAGGGGGGGTAATTTGGGAGGAAAGTGGATGACTAGTAAAGAGGCTGATTTATTAGAATGTTTAAGCAACTCCTAATCATTCAATAGTGAGCATGGCTTTCACAGTTTTATTCTAGTGGCAATGAGAGAGATTACGTCAAGGTAGATTGACAGATACAGAATTTATTATGCAATTATCTTGTCAAGAGAAGGAATTTAAAATGGTCTAAAAAATCAAGTTTTTTTTCAGTTTTGCCCATAATTTTTCAAAATTTGTAAAACCATTGGATTGCATTTTTAACTGACAATATATTGGTACCTGATTTAGGAAGCCTAGTTTGGCTGGTGTTTAAGCAATTTTTACCCCAACATTGAAAATTCAGTTTTCTGTAATAGATATAAAACCCTTAAACTTTGAAAATTTGAGTCAACTCTACTTTTCTAGTTCTGTCATATTCCACCAAAAAAATAAAATAGTGAAAAAAATGCTTCTTATTTTACTGTTCCCCCAGACTGTTCTCCATAGTCGAATAGTCATAGTAACCCTTATTGTACTGTATAAACTTGCTGCCCCATCTTACTCTGCCTCTCATGTGCGCGCATGCATACACATGCAAAGGCTTTTTATGCCACTGCGTACGTTTTCCATGTATTGTACACACTTCTGGTCACTGAACCTCAGCGGGAATTCAGTAGTTGTGGAGCAGACCTACAGAGGGCTAGCAAGGTAGGCCAGAGAGATGGAATGGCTTCCAAAAAAAGGAAAAATTGGACAGGCTACATCTCTTCAGCTTGGAAAATAGATGTCAGAAGGAAACTACGATGGAGTAAGTAGTGAATGGTATGACAGATCTGGATAATAGTATGCTATGACAGATAAAGAAGTGAATGATGTGAATACGGTGATTAGGTAATGATTGCCCTTATTTCTCATTGAAAAGAACTAGGGAATATCAGGGGGCAGGTTTTAAGCAAACAAACAAACAAAAAAGTATTTTTAAGAAAAAAACTAACTTATGTAACTCATTACCATAGAAGTTTATGTAAGCCATATACATAAATACACTTTAAAAATACGTAGATGGTATATAAAAGGTGTGTTGAAAATATATGGACACAAAATTAGATTTAATTTTCTTTTTCAAAAATTCCATGACGTCATACGTGAAAATATCATATCAGATAAACTCTCCTCTCTGATCTGTCACCAGAGAATTTTGAAATTAGGTTAAGTCAACATGCATTAGAAAGACAGTTAATGTATTTTTATTGCAAGATAAAATTGTGATTCAGAAAATTGCTTCCTCAACAGATGCATTTAATATTAACAGTGATATATCAGAAGTTAAGTCAACCATTTTATGGGCTATATCCTCTCAGGCAGTTAGCAAATAAATAAATAAATAAATAAAATAGTGACCAGGAATGTGTCAAAGAATTAGGTTGTAAACTAAAAGACCTGAAGTTGGTTCAGAAGAAATGCTCAGTGTTACTATCTGGGGAAAAAAGAGAAAAATCCAAAAATCATGTTCCAAATAGAACAGGAACTCAATCTTCTACATGATTTTATTCTACATGTATTGTATTCTACAGGATAAGTGATGTGGCTGATTCACCACAGTGCTTTTTTTTTTGAAAGACACAGGATAGGTGTAAATGCAGAGGAATCTAATAACAGTATTTCAGCTTCTGATCTAGAGATAAACGATTGGTATCTTCAGTATCATGGTACATAAATGATGCCACCAGGTGATTAAGGATAGTAAATTGGTCAGGCAAACCAAACGGTCTGGGCTTGCCTAAACAGAACTACAGTTTCTGGCAAATTGGTATTTAAGAAGTATCTTCAGTATCTTCAGTATCATTCAGCATTTATGTCCCTGGAAAAATGCTGCTCCAAATAGATGTAGGTACAAAACTGAATGTGCAAAAATGGAAGGAAATTCAAGAAGCCTTCAAAAATAAGAGGAGAGATGCTGAGATTGGCTCATGCTATTTTGTGCTGTTAGCGTCATCACGCAAGCGATTTTGGACATGACTCACACCAGTACCGAGAATCTTATGCTGGTGTAAAACCAGTATCTTTCAGCTATGCTGGAAAAGAGGGAGATTTTCCAGGAACAGGAAGAAAACAGATGTAGAAGAATCTGGTTGCACATCATATTCTAGTTTTTATGATGGAGCTTAGCAGCAATCCTGAGAAGACCCCTGGAGTCAGTGCGTGTTAGAAAAGGCCAAATGATTTAGGAAAAAGAAATAAAATAACAGAAGAAACATACAGAAAAGCAGTAATTCAGATTTCAAACCAAACTAAGCCCCCTTCAAAAAGTGCTTAAAATGTACCAAAAAGTCATAGAATCACAGAATTAGTAAGGTTGGAAGGGACCTCTGGAGATCATCTAATCCAAACTCCCTGCTCAAGCAGGGTCACCTAGAGCATGATCAACCTAGAGGGTTGTGTTCAGGCAGGCTTTGAGTATCTCCAGAGAAGGAGACTCCACAACCTCTCTGGGCAACCTCTTCCAGTGCTCTGTCACTCTCACAGTGAAGAAATTCCTCCTCATATTCAGGCAGAGCTTCCTGTGGTTCAGTTTGTGCCCATTGCCTCTTGACCCATCGCATGGGAAAACTGAAAAGAGTTTGGCCCCATCCACTTGACACCCTCCACTAAGGCATTTATAGACATCGATAAGATCCCCCCTCAGTCTTCTCTTCCCCAGGCTAAACAGGCACAGTCCTCACAGCTGTTCCTCATAGGGCTGATGCTCCAGTTCTCTGATCATCCTCGTAGCCCTACAGCTGAACTCTCTGCAGGAACTCCATGTCTCCCTCATTTTGGGGAGCCCAGAACTGGACACAGTACTCAAGATGAGGCCTCACCAGGGCTGAGTAGAGGGGCAGGATCACCTCACTCGACCTGCTGGCAACACTCTTCCTAGTGCACCACACGAGACCACTGGCCTTCTTAGCCACAAGGGCACATTGCTGGCTCATAGTCAACTTGTCATCCACCAGCACTCCCAGGTCTTTCTCTGCAGAGCTGCTCTCCAGAAGGTCAGCCCCTGGCCTGTACTGGTGCCTAGGGTTATTTCTCCCTAAGTACAGGACTCTGCACTTGCCCTTGTTGAACCTCAGGAGGTTTGTCTCCCACCTGGCTCTCCAGCCTGTCCAGGTCTCTCTGACTGGCAGCACAGCCGTCAGGTGCATCAGCCACTCCTCGCAGCTTGGTATCTTCAGCAAACCTGCTGAGGAGGCACTCTGTCCCTTCATCCAGGTCATTGATGAAAAAGTTGAACAAGATGGGACCCAGTACTGAACCCTGGGGCACTCCACTAGTCACAGGCCTCCAACTAGACCCCGCACCACTGAGGATGACCCTCTGAGCTCTGCCATTTAGCCAGTTCTCAATCCACCTCTCTGTCCACTCGTCTAACCCACACTTCCTGAGCTTGCCTAGGCAGATGTTATGGAAGGCAGTGTCAAAAGCCTTGCTCAAGTCAAGGTACACATCGTCCACTGCTCTCTCATCTACCCAGCCAGTCATCATAGAAGGCTATCAGACTGGTTGAGCAGGATTTCCCCTTGGTGAATCCATGCTGACTGCTCCCGATCACTCTCTTTTCCTCCATATGTCTGGAGATGGCATCCAGGAGAAGCTGTTCCATCACTTTTCTAGGGATGGAGGTGAGGCTGACCGGCCTAGAGTTGCCTGGGTCCTGCTTCTTGCCCTTCTTGAAGACTGGAGTGACACTGGCTTTCTTCCAGTCCTCAGGCACCTCTCCTGTTCTCTGTGACCTTTCCAAGATGATGGAGAGTGGCCTGCCAACAACATCCACCAGCTCCCTCAGTATTCATGGGTGCATCCCTTCCGGGCCCATGGATTTGTGGATGTCAAGCTTGCCCAGAAGATCTCTAATCCTATCCTCCTCAACCAAAGGGAAGTCTTCCCTTCTCTGGACTTTCTTCCTCACGTCCAGGCTTCAGGATACATGAGGGCTGCCCTTAGCAGTGAAGACTGAAGCAAAGAAGGCATTCAGTAATTCTGCCTTCTCTATATCCTTCGTCACCAGGACACCTGCCCCATTCAGTAGTGGGCCCACATTTTCCCTAGTCTTCCTCTTGCTACTGGTGTATTTGAAGAAGCCTTTCTTGTTGTCCTTAACGTCCCTTGCCAGACTCAGTTCCAGCTGGGCCTTAGCCTTCCTCGCAGCATCTCTACATACTCTAACTGCATTCCTATAATTCTCTTGAGTAGCCTGTCCCTTCTTCCACGTTCTGTGTATTTTCTTCTTCTGTCTGAATTTGGTCACAACAAAATAAAACATGCCCACAGGCAATATATGAAGATGAAAAAGAGTTTAATATTTTTAAATTATATGATTAGCATTAGTGTTATAAATTATTTTCCAGGCTCTGATAATTATTCAGAGACTGTCTATTCAAGTATTATTTATTTATCTATTTTGTCAGAGAGACCTCAGAACACAGTATATGAAAATTAGCAGAAATGTCCATTTCATGTGTGCAAAACATCCAAAACCTTATGAGCATATGCATAATTAATCTTTGTTCATACAACTAATCCTAAGGAGTTTTAGAGTATTACTCTAGGGAGTAAAATTAAGCCCTGTGTGTTTGGATGGGAGAAGAAATTTTTAAACATCCTGCACATAAGGCCATTGCTTATACCTATACTTAGGAAAATTACTTGTTTCATTTTTTTTTCTTAATGTACTCCAGCCGCACAGCATTTAGACACATTTACAAAACAACACTTATGTTCCTTTGCTGGTTGCAGAAATATTAGTATACAACACTCTAGAGATAAACTAGACGGAGTTCAGAGGAAAAAACCAGTATTGATTGAGGGGGCTGGGAGAACGTGATGACAAAGATAAATAGCCTAAGTAAATGTTGACTAAGGTGGAGGGAATGTCTATCTAAATACACAGAATTTATCAAAATAAGCATAATTCAGGATGCTACAATGGAGTGAGAAGTTTCACAGAAAAGAATTCACCCAGTTTTTCATTTGTTTTGACTGTGTAAGAGAAAGTGACCCAGAAATAACCAAGCTCTTTCAGAGATACATTCTGGAAAAGTTTTTTTTTTCATGTTTTTTTGCTGAAATTTCCTTATAAACAACCTGAAAATATTTTTTTTAATTTAGAACTGAAACATTATTTTGTTTGTGACTGTTGACAAAGAATCTGTTTTAATAACTGAGTTCAGGTTATTTTCTCTCTTTTCTCTCTGTTTTATATTTTCTCACTTGCAATGTGGTTAGGGAGATGAGAAACTAAGACAAGGGGAAAGCTCCCAGAAAACAAATAAATAAACAAATTTCATGTTAAGAAAAATAGAAAAAAATAAGTCTAATACCTACTAAGTGATACAGCAGCTCTACTGGATCCAATGCCTGACAAGCAGAGGGGAAAGGCTAAATGAGAAGACGACTGTAGCCATCATATTTAGTCAGTGTCTGATACAAAGATCAGACTTACGTTATTCAGACCAGCGCTGGATTTGTTCCTCATCATCAGCAGAAGAAGCTGCAACAGCAGCAAGTAGAGACTGACTCGAACTGCCATAGAAAACCATGATTTGACTCCTTTACTAGGCATAGTCCCATAAAATCTTTTCACTGGTCAATATTTTTGAGAATAGATTGTTCACTGAAAATATGTGGTCCGGTAATAACCCAGGCAAGCCAGCATGCACAACAAAATTAAAAGCATGAAAAAAAAATTATGCCTAAAAGGTCACAATATTTTATTAGATAAAGTGTCTGCATTTTGGTTATAATGGCAGTATCTAACACATAAACCCTCTTTGTTAATATGTAATTTATGCAGAGGGAGTAACCAAATGTATCTGCAGCGTGGTGCTCTCAGACACTCTCCTATGCCCACCCCCTTCCCATATGCCTAAGTGAATCTTTACAACACTAGAACTTCAGCTCTTATGTGGTAGGTGACAAGGTTAATGGAAAAATCAAAACCTGCTATGTGTCCAGAGCACATAGCAATGCCATTAGCCAAAAAAGTTCCCTCAGCTGCAGGTAAGCAATATTCGTTCAAGCCAGTAGGAATTCCACCCCGTGGCTGAAAGCCAGAATTTAATTATTCCCTGGGCAGCACCTTCCACAGGCCACCAGCTATATTGTATGGCAGTTTCATTAGGGCTTTGCAATGTTTACAGAGAATTTCATTACTTTCCTCTTTCGCACCCCCATTTTAAGATTTGTTTAATCATTTGTGTCTGTATCTCTAATGGAGATTAAGGTTTCAAAATGGGCTAGTAGCCAGAGATGTAAATGAAGGGCACAATATATTGCTTCCTGAAGGATGACATGGGTGAAGGGGGATGGATAAGAGGAGAGAGGAGTTGGAGAAAGGAAGAGGGATAATATGTGGGAAAATATGTGTTCCTGAGATTCAGGCTAATTGAACATCAACAGAAGAAGATAGATGATCTGCTCAGGCAATTAGCAAGCTAAGCAATATTAATAAAAGAAACTCTTAGAGGAGACCTTCAGTAGAGATAAAATGGCTCAGGTGAAGGAGCTGGTAAGGACAGCTGTGTAAGAGGGAAGTGAAATGCACAGAGCAGTCATTAATGCAAAACGGCTAGATTTGCAGCATTAGAACAAGTAAAGGGAAAGGTGATGTGTGATAAACAGGGTGGCCCTCTGAGCATCACTAGTATGCAGTTCAGGGGGACCCAGAGACAGAAGCAATTCCCAAAGTGCTGGGCCAAGGAACAAAGATAACAGTGGATTCATTGACAACAGGGAGCAGTTCTTCGTGGTGCGCTTAAGCTTGCTGTAGCCCACTAGCCACAGACGCAAATGACCAGCAGACACAAACGACCAGTCCTACAAGTAAAGAGAGGTCACAGATTGAAAGCTAGCTTCTGGACTATTTACTTTTTTGTTGTTTTTTTTTCCTTTTTTCTTTTTTTCTTTTTCTTTTTTTTTAATTCTGAGTTCTCTTTCTTTAGAACCATGGGACAAAGGATTGAAAGAGATTTTTCATCAATTCCTAACTGTTGCAATCTCAGGGAACATCATATAATCTTGGTAATAAACCCAAGCAACGCTGTCCTAAAAATTGCTTAGATTTTTGCCTCACATCCTCTTTGCTCCTACTGGAAGGTTGTTGTAAGAATCTCTCTGAAAATTTAGCAATGCTTTTCACATTTCCAACCTCAGTGTATTCCTATTTAGGTTATGCCCATCTGTTCTTGTGCTAATGTTTTCCTGTAGTTTAGTCACTCTCCTCTCTCTCCTGAGTTTACTTAATTGCTTTTATCTGTTTGATTTAAGAGCATGTTATATAGTGGTTTTAACTGTCTTTTAGTTTGTTTTTAACTAGTCTGTACAATGCCCCAAGAGGTTTGGAAGGGGTTTCTGTTGTTATAATTCTACTATTATTACTCTTTATCCCACAAACCATTCCTCTGGTTAAAGGTACATAGAAGGAGCCCTGCCATGGTGAAAGTGCTCGGATCAGGTAATCAAATCCAGAATATTCTATTAACCAAGTCCCAATCCCATTTACAGCTGTGAAATTTCATAATTCAGATGGTACAGGACCCCAGAAAATTGGTACTGAGTGAAGAAATTAGCCCTAAAATTTAACAGTGTAGGGAAGATATTTTTGGTTTAGAGCTACTTCTTGGTCCAAGCAAAAAGTGTAGACTGTTCAAATTACTATGGCTGTTATTCAAATATCATTGAAGTCAATGTAGAGTTAGCTTTCAACAGATATTTCCAGAAATAAAAAAGTTACTGGTTATACTCCTGTAATTGTTTAAAAATTTATATTAACTAAATAATATGCACATTTTTATTGGTTCAGACTACAAGAATGCCTGCCATTTTGTCTATCCTACATATTGCCACTGCTTTACCAAGCCTGCTTTGTACCAGAAGATAAACTGCCCCTTCTCTTCATCTACATAATGAAACGCAATTCTTACACCTGGACCAGAATGACTATGTCTTTTACAGTGATAGTATCTAAACTAACAGCAGCACAATGGAAGGGCTTTATATACGAGAAGAATCACATCAATAAACTGTCTGTGAGACCGATGTCTTCCATTGAAGCAGTATAATAGTTCCCCCACACAATAAGTTTATGGTTGTCCTCTTGTTCTCCCTTTACTGCGACCCTAGTGGCTGATTCTGCTCCACTGAATTGAATTCTGTGTGAGCAGATAAGAGATGGATGCTAGTTTTCCAAGTACCAGTGTCTTTCTGTGTCCCTGCTTCTGAGCCAGTAGACAACATATGTGTCTAATTTATTTAATGAACGGAAGTCCAATTATAAGGCAGAGGAAATCTCTGAAGCATGAATTTATAGGCTCCCTGAGATCACTTCCCATATTGACAGTAATTAATGGGAGGAATTAATGTTATGGCAGCAGTAAAGGTACAAGGAAGAAGAATATACCTGTAGGTTTTCAGTGTCTCCTCCTGGGTGAAAGAGGGACCATACTGGACAGGGCTGAGGATGTGCCAACAACAGAAGAATCTCAGTTGACAGTGTACATATTGCCTTGAACCCAGGATGTTATGACAACTGAAATTGGGTAGAGAGGTAGTCAGTAAAACACAGCTCAGGTTGGAGGGCCTCCAATGGGTGCATGCAGCTGGGGATGTGCATGAGAGACATGGCTATGGGGTACCCTCTTACACCCCTTCTGGAAAACCTGCATGCATGACTATCTCTCTGAAATGCCTGCACACCAATGCACACAGCATGGGGAATAAACAGGAGGAACTGGAGATCTGTGTGCTGTCACAGGGCCATGATCTCATTGCAATCACAGACACATGGTGGGATAGCATGCATGACTGGAATGCTGTCATGGATGGCTATGTGCTTTTTAGGAAAGGCAGGCCAAGAAGGTGAGGTGATGGAGTTGCTTTTATGTGAGAGAGCAGCTGGAATGCATTGAACTCTGCCTAGGGGTGGAGGAGGAAGCAGTTGAGAGTTTATGAGTGAAGATCAAAGGGCAGGCTAACACAGGGGGACACTGTTGTGGGTGTCTACCACAGGCCACCTGATCAGGAAGAGAAAGTCGATGAGGCCTTCTACAGACAGCTGGAAGTAGCCTCATGATCACAGGCCCTGTTTCTCATGGGAGACTTCCATCACCCTGATAACTGTTGGAAGGACAACACAGCTAGGCACAAACAGTCCAAGAGGCTCCTGCAATGCATCAATGATAACTTCTCTAGAGAACAGGATTGGGGGCAGATTTAGCTCAGTTGGTTAGAGCGTGGTGCTGCTAATGCCAAGGTTGTGGGTTCAATCCCCATATGGGGCTATGCTGAGGGCTGGACTAGATGATCTTCAGAGGTCCCTTCCAACCTTACCATTCTACGATTCTATGCTTCTTGACACAGGTGGTGGAGGAACCTATGAGGAAGGGTGTCCTGCTGGACCTTGCCCTAACCAACAAAGAAGGACTGGTTGGAGATGTGAACATTGGGGGCAGCTTTGGCTACAGTGACCCTGAGATGGTGGAGTTCAGTTTCCTGCAGGAAAGAAGCAAGGCAACAAGCAGGATCGCAACCCTGGACTTCAGGGCAGTGGACTTTGGGCTCTTCAGAGAGCTAATTGATGGAATCTCATGGGTTAAGGCCCTAGAGGGAAGGGGGGTCCAGCAGAGCTGGCTAGTATTCAAGCACCACTTCCTCCAAGCTCAAGAGTAGTGCATCCAAGGAGATAGAAGTCCAGCAAAGGGGGCAGGAGACCTGCACGGATGAGCAAAGAGCTCCTGGCAAAATTCCAACGAAAGAGGAAAATATATAGAACATGGAAGAGGGGACAGGCTACTTGGGAGTGCAGTCAGAGTATGCAGAGATGCTGCGAGGAAGGCTAAGGCCCAGCTGGAACTGAGTCTGGCAAGGGACGTTAAGGACAACAAGAAAGGCTTCTTCAAATACACCAGTAGCAAGAGGAAGACTAGGGAAAATGTGGGCCCACTACTGAATGGGGCAGGTGTCCTGGTGACGAAGGATATAGAGAAGGCAGAATTACTGAATGCCTTCTTTGCTTCAGTCTTCACTGCTAAGGGCAGCCCTCATGTATCCTGAAGCCTGGACGTGAGGAAGAAAGTCCAGAGAAGGGAAGACTTCCCTTTGGTTGAGGAGGATAGGATTAGAGATCTTCTGGGCAAGCTTGACATCCACAAATCCATGGGCCCGGAAGGGATGCACCCATGAATACTGAGGGAGCTGGTGGATGTTGTTGGCAGGCCACTCTCCATCATCTTGGAAAGGTCACAGAGAACAGGAGAGGTGCCTGAGGACTGGAAGAAAGCCAGTGTCACTCCAGTCTTCAAGAAGGGCAAGAAGCAGGACCCAGGCAACTCTAGGCCGGTCAGCCTCACCTCCATCCCTAGAAAAGTGATGGAACAGCTTCTCCTGGATGCCATCTCCAGACATATGGAGGAAAAGAGAGTGATCGGGAGCAGTCAGCATGGATTCACCAAGGGGAAATCCTGCTCAACCAGTCTGATAGCCTTCTATGATGACTGGCTGGGTAGATGAGAGAGCAGTGGACGATGTGTACCTTGACTTGAGCAAGGCTTTTGACACTGCCTTCCATAACATCTGCCTAGGCAAGCTCAGGAAGTGTGGGTTAGACGAGTGGACAGAGAGGTGGATTGAGAACTGGCTAAATGGCAGAGCTCAGAGGGTCATCCTCAGTGGTGCGGGGTCTAGTTGGAGGCCTGTGACTAGTGGAGTGCCCCAGGGTTCAGTACTGGGTCCCATCTTGTTCAACTTTTTCATCAATGACCTGGATGAAGGGACAGAGTGCCTCCTCAGCAGGTTTGCTGAAGATACCAAGCTGCGAGGAGTGGCTGATGCACCTGACGGCTGTGCTGCCAGTCAGAGAGACCTGGACAGGCTGGAGAGCTGGGCAGAGAGGAACCTCCTGAGGTTCAACAAGGGCAAGTGCAGAGTCCTGCACCTAGGGAGGAACAACCCCATGCACCAGTACAGGCCAGGGGCTGACCTTCTGGAGAGCAGCTCTGCAGAGAAGGATCTGGGAGTGCTGGTGGATGACAAGTTGACTATGAGCCAGCAATGTGCCCTTGTGGCTAAGAAGGCCAAAAGTTTCCTAGGCTTCATTAGAGTGTAGAGTGTAGCCAGCAGGTCGAGTGAGGTGATCCTGCCCCTCTACTCAGCCCTGGTGAGGCCTCATCTTGAGTACTGTGTCCAGTTCTGGGCTCCCCAAAATGAGGGAGACATGGAGTTCCTGCAGAGAGTTCAGCTGTAGGGCTACGAGGATGATCAGAGAACTGGAGCATCAGCCCTATGAGGAACAGCTGTGAGGACTGTGCCTGTTTAGCCTGGGGAAGAGAAGACTGAGGGGGGATCTTATCGGTGTCTATAAATGCCTTAGTGGAGGGTGTCAAGTGGATGGAGCCAAACTCTTTTCAGTTTTCCCATGCGACGGGTCAAGAGGCAATGGGCACAAACTGAACCACAGGAAGCTCTGCCTGAATATGAGGAGGAATTTCTTCACTGTGAGAGTGACAGAGCACTGGAAGAGGTTGCCCAGAGAGGCTGTGGAGTCTCCTTCTCTGGAGATACTCAAAGCCTGCCTGAACACAACCCTCTAGGTTGATCATGCTCTAGGTGACCCTGCTTGAGCAGGGAGTTTGGATTAGATGATCTCCAGAGGTCCCTTCCAACCTTATAGATTCTGTGATTCTGTAAAATATGGAAACTTGTATAAAAGGGCCAACATATTCTGACAAGAGCTTGTCCCACAGTTTGGATATAAGATGAAAAACTGAGTCTGAAAGGACAGAAGCTATACAGTGCAACTTTGTTCCCATTTTTGGCTTCATCTTGAATTACAAAATTGCAATGACTTCTTAGAAAGGAAAGCCTTTGCTTTCTACTAATATGCTGTAATATTCCTGGAAGGAAGCCAATGTGTTGATTTAAGTACCCTTTTAAAGTGCGAAGGACTGTGGTATTTCCAAGTTACAATGTCAGTTTGAGTCCTTCTGGTATGTGTGCCAAAGTCTTTCCATTGACAAGAATGCCGTACATTAAGCGTATCATCCCTATGCTGGCACTCCACTCCTGTGTCAAAGGAATCTCATTTTTGTTACCCTTCATTCTTGGATCTCATTTCTCAGCCTTACAGAAAAAAATGCTATGGAAAGTCCCCTTCTTTTACACATTAGTATGAAATGAAAAATTCTCATGTCTGACTTTATTGAGGCAATTATGCATGGAGAATTTTAATGCCACATTTTTTTTCAAAACCTGAATTGTATTAAGTGTATGCAGATTGAAAGCATGATCTTGTTAAGTATTCATCAGTGCTGCATATGAAGAATAAGCCCTGCAAAGATTTTTGTAAGTAAGCATAAGACCACATTAAAGTATCCTATTGAAAAGCAGTAGAAAATTTTTTTTGAGTATAAAACTGATCTCTGAAAAACTTTCTGAGATAAATTTTGTTCATCTATAAGAACCAGCTACAACTTATTATTTCTATTGATACAACCAGTATTTAACTTCTGGTTAACCATCATGCATTTGTGGTTTCACGGGAATAAAAGGATAGTCCATATCAAGGCCTGACTGAATGAAATTCAAGCCCTTAGAAGAATAATATTACAGAATCACAGAATCACAGAGTGATTGAAGTTGAAAGAGACCTCTGGAGACCATCTAGTCCAATACTGCTGCTCAAGTAGAGCCACCTAAAGCATGTTGTATAGGATTACATCCAGGTGGGTTTTGAATATCTCCAGAGAAGGAGATTCCACAACCTCTCTGGGCAACCTGTTCCAGTGCTCTGTCATCCTCACAGTAAATAAGTTTTTCCTCATATTCAGATGGAACTTCCTGTGTTTCTGTTTGTGTCTGTTGCCTCTTGTCCTGTTGCATGGTACCGCTGGAAAGAGTCCAACCCCATCCTGTTGACACCCTCCCTTCAGATGTTTGTAGACACTGACAAAATACCCGTGCAGTCTTCTCTTCTCCACGCTAAACAGGCCCAGCTCTTACAGCGTTTCCTCAGGGGGCAGATGCTCCAGTCCCCTAAATGATCTTCATAGCCCCACGCTGGACTCTCTCCAGTAGCTCCAGTAGCTCTCTTGTATTGGGGAGCCCAGAACTGGACACAGCACTCCAGGTGTGGCCTCACTCTAGGGCTGAGAAGAGGGGCAGGATCACCTCACTCGACCCACTGGCAACACTCTTCCTAATGAACCCTGGGAGACCATTGGCCTTCTTGGCACCTTGGCACCTTGCTGGCTCATAGTTAACTTCTTGACTACCAGGATTCTCAGATCTTTCTCCACAGACCTGCAGGTCCAGTAGGTCAGCCCCCAGCCTGTACTAGTGCGTAAGGTTAGTAAGGTTATTCCTCCATAAGTGCAGGACCCTGCACTTGCCTTTGTTGAACTTCATGAGGTTCCTCTCTGCTCAGCTCTCTAACCTTTATGGCAGCATAGTCATTATATTAGATATATTTTCAAATTATGTCAAGATTTCTAATCCTTGTCTATGATACTCCTCCAAGATCAGTAATTATGGAAGAGAGGAAAAATTCAATCCTTTTTTAAACTAGATTTTTTCTTCCATTATTTCTTTTTAAAATAAATTTATATAGCTATGGGCAGAAAATAATTTTTTTCATTACTAACATCTCAGTGTAAAAACAAAACAAAATTAAACTAAGCATTCTAGATATGAGGGAAGAAAAAGTCCAGACTTTTCATAATTAGAATGAGTCATAATACCCCCTAATTTCAATTTAGAGTGCTCCTCTGCAACATGGGAAACCTAGACCTGATACTTAAGCATCTCCCCCACTCCCAGAGACTGTTCTAATATACAGGCTATGGACTGCTTTGCATGTTCTGCGTTGTTTTCACTGGATTCCTGTTATGGCCTTAAAGATGGTCACCAGTAAACTGCTATATTAATTATAAAAACTGAAGTCATTTGTCATATCTTACAATTTTAGACTTTGGCAATGATGAACTCATGTTTGAAGCTAGAGTGTACAGTTATTAGGCGAAGGCTTCTAGCATGCATACAGAAGCAACACTTGTTTCATTAGACACTTTCAATATTTTTTCTGCTAGATCATCATAGGTCTAAAAAATACTGGTCTCCCAACTTAAGAGCAATGGAAATTTACAGAAACTTCATATTGATGTGAAATTATCAGATAGGTAGAAGTCTTCCGAGAAACTAGGACTAATAATCCTGTAAAAAGTAACAGCTTTATGACCCACTGGAAGCCCACAAATATATTTTGAAGTATGATGTTTATTTGCAGCTTGGCTTGTTCTGAGGTCTGAAAGATGAGATCTACTACAACCAACATAGTGATATTTCACCCCATAGTTGGCTGTGATTTTAGAATCATTCCCAAGGGATTATAATCTCTTATAACTGACATGCCTTTTTGTGTGGTGGTTTGGTTTTTGCTTTTGCTTAAAGTGAACAAACAAACAAAAAGTTTGGAGTGAAAAAGAATAAAGTAGCCTGGAGTTCTGATGCCATTATAAAGGTACATCAGTAAGGCAGAGGTTATTTAAACAAGCTGAGCAAAGACACAGTTCTTGCTTAATTCCCAGTCTCCAGACTTTGAATTCTGGTCCAGTAATTTCAGGAAATTCTGTGATGGGACAAATAGTTTTATAAGATGATTAGCTATTCTATTGTCAGATTTATTATGAGAGGGTTTTTTTTTAGAATATGAGGGCAGAATCTGATTCTACACTAGGTTTTGCGCAGGCAGACTTAGACAAACTGATTTCAGATGATATGTAAAAGATAAACAATTCTAAACTACATTTAAACACCCATATGTCATATATACACATTGACATAGCTCAGAGACAGAACTCTCTGCATTTTTGCTGTCTTTGTTGAGAGAGCTGAGAAATTCAGGCAACATTTTTTTTAATACCTTACTCTTATTTTATAATTGACATAATAATATTCACTTTTCCTCCTTGTTAGATCTTTGAAGGATATTTTTTTTTTAATTAAGAGACACAGTAAAGGCAAGAGCCTTCACTGCTATAAAGCAAAACAGCCAATTTAAATGGAATGATGTTATTTTAGACTGACTGATGATCTATTCTGAAGTGTTTAGCATGTGCTTTCTCCCTTTTGGCCAGTTACGGAAAAAATGAACACAACTAGATTTCTGCAATCACTTAATCTCGCAGAAAGGTAGCAGATTTTGCTGAGAAAGAATACAAATATATATATTAAACATACATATATTTAATACATTCCTCAGGAATAGTTGCCTATTCACTTTCTGATTTAATTTTCTGAAAAATAATAGCAGGTGAATTTAATGAACCTGATTTGCAAAAATTTTCAGAGAAGTGAATTTTAAACTTCCATTCATTAAATATTCACTATAAGAATATTCACTAAATATTCTCAGTGTCAAACTTACTTGCAAAGTTCAGTTCACCCAATTTAGGAGATGGGGAAAAAAAATCCTGACTGATTTTGTAGCCAGGAAAAGCTATAGAACAACAAAGTTCAAAATCTGGGAACTTACATGTGCACAGAAAGGTGATGACGAATAACTTTGGAATGTCATTTTTCCAAACGTTCCTCAGGCATGATTTTCATCCAGTAATAAAACTGAAAAAAAAAAAAGCATATAATTTCCATTAACAGTCTTTATTTTGAAAGAAAAATAAGCTTTCTATAATGACTATCTCTGCCCTTGTGCCCTTATCTGTAGGGGTCCTAATCTTGATATCTGACACAATCTTTGAAGGTTAGGTCTCCACCATTTTTCAGGAGGGAGGAGTAGAAGCAATTTTTTCTAAATGAATGAAGCAAATTGCTTATAACCCATCAACTACATGGCGCATCCATGGAGAAATTCTGAGTTCGCTTTCCACACATTCACTGTTTCTACAATATGCCATATCTTAGGCTGTCCTAGAAACCCTGCAATCTCTCCAGAAGTAGTCACACTTTCTTGTCAGTAACATGGGTGAAAGTCCAGAAGACTATTTTGGAATTACCCTGGATTTAACTCTTGGTTTGGCATTGACTACCATGTGAAATGATCTTGTAGGATGTTGAGTCTTGCCATTAAAATTAAAGGACTTAATTGTGATTTTATGCATACTATCTTTTCATTACCACAGTTTCAATGATCTAATTGGACTTATTCTTGGTTTATGTCTGTTAGGGATCTTTATGTGACCAGCTGAATAAAGAGAACTTCTTGGAGGACTGGGCCTGTGGTTTGTTTATGAAACTCTGATATGGGGCTGCAAGGTTGGACCGGCGATTAAAGACTGCTCGCTTGTCTCACTTCCATTCTGCATGCCAACATCAACAGTAGAGTTTGCTTTCAGAATCAAATCTATAATTGAAAGTGGTCAATGACTT
Source organism: Rhea pennata (assembly GCF_028389875.1). Taxonomy (NCBI): domain Eukaryota; kingdom Metazoa; phylum Chordata; class Aves; order Rheiformes; family Rheidae; genus Rhea; species Rhea pennata. The sequence goes on along the minus strand of NC_084663.1, from coordinate 82,521,148 downwards.
TAAGCAGAAGTCAATGAACAGGATTCCTGTCAGCTTCCAGACAGTATAGGCATTTTATTCCTTTTGATTCTAGATTAGCCAGATTACACTTGTCTCTGGTGTTCAGAGCAGTTCTGAGATGCCACAGGAAACTGATGGGAATGGTTTCAGAGCTTTAGCACAGTCCTCAGAGGAAAAGGAAAGCTATCTACTCTGTATTATCTCCTTCCTTTGTTCTTCTCCAACACATTCCCAACTCTTCCCATCTCCTAATTTAATTCTACAACTGAATGACATACTACAACTTATTCCATTCATGTCCTCACTTCTAAAATTTGAATGCTTACATTTCCTTATCCATGCCAAATAAAAAAAAAAAAATGAGATGCAATAAAGTACCTTCATTGTGTACATTTTTGCGTGGTGGTGGTAGAGAAATAGCAATACTACAGGTAGACAGAATTAAGTAGAGTTTACTTTAATAACTATATATATATATGTATGTATATATGTATGTATGTATGTATTTGCATGTATATATGTGTGTGTGTGAGAGAGAGAGAGAGAGAGAGAGAGAAAGACTGTCCAGTCCTATAGAGGCAGATGAATATTCTAATACACACAAATGTTTGTAGAGGGCTGTACAGCTCCTAGTTCTTCATCAGTGAAAGATGTTATGGGAATGGAAATGAACCTTTGAAAATCACCAGGCAATTTGTATCCTATACTACTGATGGGTAAAGGAAGAAACAAGTGGTTACAGTAACAGTAGAAAGGAGCTCAGAGGCCAGCATGCTTGAAACTCAAAGGTGATAGAGACTGGATCCTTGCCTGCAATAAATCAATATTATCAGTTGTCCCGTGTGACAGGACAAGAGCCAATGGGCAGAAATTGAAGCATAGGAAGTTCTGCCTGAATGTGATGGTGAATTTCCTCACTGTGAGAGTGATGGAGCACTGGAAGAGGTTGCCCAGAGAGGTTGTGGAGTCTCCTTCTCTGGAGATACTCAAAGCCTGCCTGGATGCAACCCTGTCTAACATGCTCTAGGTGACCCTGCTGAGCGGGGAGGTTGGACTAGTGGATCTCCAGAGGTCCCTTCCAACCTTACTGATTCTATGATGCTATGATTCTATGAATATGCTTTTCCTTAGATCAGCAGAACTTCTTTAATTCCATACTCTTCCTACAAAGTAATAAAGTGTTTCTTTGTAACTGTTTCCCAACAGAAATAGGGAGGAAAAGGTTGGCAGTATTTTATTTGGAGAATGCAAACCAAAAGGTGTAAATTTTATTGTTATGAATTCTTTTGGTTCCACTGAAGCCAAAGGAACAGCTGCTTACATCTGCTGCTGATCTAATACAGCTTAGCACCTTTCCAAAAACATATTAAAAATATTTGCTAATGTCTCCAAGTACTTGCTTGAGGTTTTGTTTTAATTAGATAGGAAAATAAAAGCTCTGGGAAGATAAAGGGACTGGCTCAAAGGAACAGAATAGAATGCAAAGATAAAAAAATGATAAAAGATAAAAAGATATAAAAAGAAAATAAATTAAGATTTAAGATTATAGGAGATACAAAAAAGGCAAACAGGAAAATTAGCCTGTGAGTATAATGAAACTAATTGAAAATTGCAAAATGCTAAGTTTAAAACATTCCCTAAATTTTGGAAGTGACCCAAAAAGGGATAAAAAATAAAAATATCTGAAAAAAATGCATAAGAATTGTTACTATATGTAGCATTTCAAAAGACTAGATGCTTTTATAAAGATGATATTAATGCAATTTATTGATTATATATTTTTATATTGATTGATTAAAGATGGTAATAAGGCAATTTATGATCTTATAAAGATGGTATTAATATCCAGAAGGATCTCAACAGGTTGGAGAAATGGGCAGAGAAGAAACTCACAACAAAGGGAACTGTCAAGTCCTGCACCTAGGGAAGATAACCTCATGCACCAGTACTGGCTACGTGCTGACCTGCTGGAAAGTAACTCCACAGAGAGAGACCTGGGGGTCCTGGTGGACAACAAGTTGACCATGAGCCTGCAGTGTGCCTTTGTGGCCAAGAAAGGCCAATGGTATCCTAGGCTGCATTAGGAAGAGCATTGCCAGCAGGTCAAAGGTGCTGATCCTCCCTAATCAAAGGAGGAGACCTATCATTGATGAGTCCACACAAGTGAGTGTTGTGTCCGGTTCTGGGCTTCCTCAGGACAAGGATAGCACAGATTTACTGGAACAAGTCCAGTAAAGAGTTACTAAGATGATTAAGGGCCTGGAGCATCTCTCATATGAGGAAAGGCTGGGACAACTGGATATGTTCAGCCTGGAGAAGAGAAGACTGAGGGGGGAATGTTATCAGTGTGTATAGATAGCTGAAGGGAGGATGTAAAAAGTGTGGGGCCAGACTTTTCTCAGTGGTGCCCAGCAACAGAATTAGAGCCAATAAACACAAACTGAAACACAAGAAGCTCCATCCAAAAACAAGAAAACATTTCTTTACTGTGAGGGTGATTGAACACTGGAAGAAGTTGTCCAGAGAGGTTGTGGAGTGTCCATCCTAGGAGATAATCAAAACCTGACTGAGCACGGCCATGGGGAACATGTTCTATCTAGTCCTGTTTAAGCAGGGGGGTTAGACCAGATGATCACCAGAGCTCCCTTCCAATCCCAACAATTCTGTGAATCAGTGATCCTGTAATTTGCTTCATGTTTTTGCAAAGGTAACAAAACACTATTCACCATTTCTCATGTGCATAATAAGAAACTAGAATAGCATTCTTAATGCTTTAAAGATTGTTCATAACTGAAGTTCTTATGCTAGAGGTATTTAATACTGTGAAATAAAAAAAAAGGCCTATATGGGTGATAAAACCAAAATACTGCTTTTTCATTTATATTTTTCATTTAATTTTCTAAGAAATATTGAAATATTGATAAACAAAATATATGGTTTTAATTTTTCAGAATAAACATATTTCTTTTCATCTTGGTTCAACACAAATCTCCCTCCACCCAAGACTTCTGTATGGTTTTTAGGGGTTGTACTTTAAAGTCTTACTGCCACCATTCTTTTGTAATCCAGGTTAAACACTATCTCCTGTAATATATTTTGCTCCTCTGACTTATGTGACCAAAATTTTTTATACCTCAAGGTTAAATTCAATCCATCAAATAATGAATTTGGCCTATATAGAAGACTAAAATTATAAGATATTTAAACTACAGTTCCCAGGAATTTTGCAGAAGAAAAAGAGAGCCTGACTAGTGTGAAGCTGCTCCTCAAATAATCAATTCTGCTTGAAAAATATTTCAACACAGTCAATACAAACCCAAGAAGAGGGTTTTACTTTTCTCCCTTCAGATGAGTATACAAAGAGTTTAAGGAAAATCGTAACCATCTGCTTAAAAAAAATACGATGTTTTCTACAGAAACTCAGAAAACTAGTCAAATGCATGAATCCCCTTTGCATTTTGGTAGCATGAGGAAAAAAAATACCTCCAGGTAAAACTTCCAGGTTTATCCATTATATGTTCTGCTGAATGTAAAACAATTTTATTCTCAGTAGGAATTAAACATTTTGACACTAACTTTGAAGCATAGGTTTCAGCACTGACTAAAACCTGATAAACAGACCATGTTACCTCTCTGCCAATGACAAAGCAGTTAAAGTGTCAGTACGCACAGTGGTCAATGGTCATAACACTGAAAGACTTTAATAATTGTATCTAGTGGAAGGAAAAGGACTGTTTGCTTGTCACGTTTTTCCTCTGACAGCCCAGGCAGGATGCTTCTCACCAGATCAGACACTCTCAACAGCAGGTGATTAAGATGTTTACCTACCTCTCTGGGAGCTGAAGAGAGCCTTTCCACTGCTGCTCGTTATGCTGACCTCTAACATCAATTGTTAGTCTTGTCTTCTTTCTGTACAGCACTAGGGTGACATTAGGAGCTGTAGAAAAAGAAAAAAAAAGATGAATTGGGCTTTTTGAGGCAAAAGAATAAAGATGAAATATTTGTGCTTACTTCCTAGTGCTGTCCTGTGATTGCCAGAGATCTTCTGGCTGGGTTATCTCAGTTATGTCCATCCATTATGCAGGATGTCCACCACATAATCCATGTTTTGAAAGTCCCGGACATTTTGTATAAATCTTAGATATTTAGTTCTCAAGAGGAGACTTGCCATTGTTATTCTGCTCAGTCAAAAGGATCAATGTACAAGTTAATAGACCCTAATACCTTTCCCATTCAGATAAATAATAATATTCAGGGTAAGATTTCCTGCATTATTTGTATTGCTTTACACCAGAACAGAGTCAACAAAGGATGTTAATATTCTTATAAAAGCTATGTGGAAATATATTCACCAAAATACAATTTTTGCAATACGTAAATAAGTTAATATTGCAGTAACATGTCATTCTCATTCAAATTTTCCAGTTCTTCAGCTTGAAATGCTCATTGAACATCTTTTCAATATCTGATCCAGACTAATTTTACTGATAACTAATAATTTAGAGTGGATTTTGAAAACTGATCTTTTCAAGTACAAATGTTTCAAAAACTCAAGAAATCTTTTAAGTAGTGGTTTCAGGGTTTTTTTAGTCACATGCAAAACCATATTTTTTCTCTGAATTTTTTCCATATGTGCAAAATTATTTTATAAACTTATTTAAATAAAATACAGTAACAAATCTAAGATTTCATTTGAAATCTTGGGAATTCTCAGCACCAGCTGTGTGTTAGTAACCTAGAACCAGTGGCAAAAGACTGTATTTTCAGGTCAGGGCTAGACTCTGGATGCATTTCTGAATATAGAGGACGGCTCTTCATTTCTAGCTTTTAACAACTGGCCTGAGTAGAAGGTAGTATGGATATTTCTAAAAAAGATTGTGCCTCAGGTCATTGTAGGAGAAGCAAATTCATGTCTCATCATCTTCATCTGTTAATTTTGTAGCCTCAGTGTGCAAGAACAGAGCAATATCTGTGTTTCTATCAATTCCTCTGACTGTACTTATTTTCATGCTTTTAAGGAATGTTTATTTCTTCACTATCCCCTTCACTCTTTGCCTTCTTCCTCCTCCCTGCATATTATCACTGTACTTTACTTTTTCACACAAAACACAGAAACAGTCTTATGAAAGGGTAAGTGTGCACTAAGGGCTTGGTTGGGACCAAAGAGTGTGTATTAATGCACAAAGTCCCATATGCATGCAACACAAGAAAATGAAACTGTCTATAATTAGGAGATAGTGATAGTAGCCAACACACTGAGGAGTAGTCACAATGGGAGCCATTGTAGATCGCAGTATTTGTACATCCAGCTCACTTGTGCTGGGGGATGAAAAAGAGACATGAATTGAATACATCCTGGAGATTTCAACCCAAGGCATTCATTACATGCAGCCCTTTCCTGAACCTCTCCTCTCTGAAGCAGAATTGATAAACATGGGTTGTTCCATACAGACACACTGAAAACGCACAAACCACACAGCCCCACCCAGCACCTGGGCAGTAAAGACCTACTTTGTGTCTACTACACTTTAATAAGTGACCCAATGATAATTCCATAAAAGTTTTGAATGCTCCTCATTTTATTAAGCTGATTCAGAATACCATCCCTAGGAAAAACACCCTGAAGCATGGAAATTGTCCTTAAAGAGCTTAAGAAGGGACTGCAATAGAAGTGACATGTGGCATTTCTCTCACTGCAGAGTAAGGTATGTTGCATGGTTACTTTTTTCCAAGCAAAACAGTTACAACTTTCTGTAGGTATCACATCACAGCAAAAAAGCCAGTGAGTAGAGGGAGCACTTAAAACCATGTTGTATGCGAGGAAACGGTTTGCTTCTAGTTGGGCATTTTTAGGAGGACTTTCTGAAATTTACTCACTTGCTCTGTCAGAGCCCAGATCCATTGCCCTTTTAGATGCAGTTCATCATCTGTTTCCTTCCTGAGAGATTTAGGAAAATAGAGGTCTCATATGGGAGAAAGGGAAGACAGGGAAGAGTTGAGGGAAGATATCAAGAGATGATCAACAAAGTGCTTTCCTTCACACAAAGCTCATGAGAACTTAAACACTAATAACACTGAGTATGTGGAGTTTGGTAGGGACATATTTAATCTTGAGATTATACATTTAACATTCTGGTCCCAGAATCCCAGAGATTTCACGTTCCATAAGATATCAGAGATTCCTAGGATTTTGCCTTGTTTGGGGTTGATGATATCTAAAAAGATTTGTCTCTATCAGTGGTATTCTGACTACATGAATTGACCTTGTTGCATGGACATTTTCTAATTTCAGAAGAACTAGCCACGCAAAAAAATTTTATTTGAGCTCTAGATGAGTATTTGGTGCTACTCACTTTGTATAGTTTAGGCAAGGGGGATGAAAATTTAGGGAGATTTGTACTTACACCATATAATATCACGAAAACTGTCCTCCATACCTTTAGTTTGCAATTAATCGTATATATTGCAAACCACTGCAAAATACAATGATGTCTTGCTGTACATCAAAAGTAAAGCCCTCAAGATGGAACCTGTCTTTATAAAACATCTTTGACTGTCAAGAAAAGCCAACCACATTAGGGAATTGCCTTCAGAAGGAACTTCTCATCAAGGAGAAAAAGCATTGAATGAACACTAAACAAAGATGAAAAACAAACAGAGCAAGAGTATTAAACAGAACATTTGTGAAATAAGCTCTTAACCATTGTAAAACCCCATGAAGTTTCCTTTTGTTACTTGTGTGAAAGAAAACTTGTATAACTCATGCATTAGGCTTTGCTGCTCATGAACAATTATGTGACCATGCCCATTCAGCTGTAATAAACACTCTCTGTTGTACTTTAATGAACATGTAGTTTCTCCATTTTCCTTCCCTGTAGGGCATTAACCTCAGCTAATGTTCTAGTTCTTGTGGTGTTCAATAGAGAAACGGCTCAACTGCACAACTGGAATGAGACACACGACAGATAACAAAACAAGTGAGCAGGGACCTTTTATACCATCATAGGCATGGGCTAAATATTGATGATATTTGGGAAGAGAGATTTGTCATGATGAGGTAGGGGAACAATATTTGGCATGAGCTGCCTTAAACAGCAGAGAAGTGCTATTCAGAGTTGCAGCTAGTTTATAAACTTAAAAGGGGCATATACTGGATCCCTTACAGCCCAAAGCACAATAAGCTTCAACTGCCAATAGCATTATTAACCCAAAAAGAATACACTGGATTTTTCCAGTTAGCCTCCTTCTTTCCCTCCCTCCTCCTATGATGAGAACTGAAGTCAAGAGCCTTGCAGTGCCATGCTATAAAACCTACAGACAGAAGAAATTGTCATTCTGAAATCCTAGACTTCTCTGCCATGTTCCCTTAAAAGCTGAAATTTCAAAACCTTCACCTCCTTTCAAATAGAAATGGAGAAGGATGGGTTTAGGGGCAAAATGGTTTGTCTGTTTCCTCTGTTAAAAGAAAGAGAAACACTTGCCAGTGAGAAAAGGATTCTCTTTCTTAGAGTTCAGCTGAAGAAAGGCTCTGAGCATGAAAAAAACCTGCTGCCTATGCTCACACAGCTCATCCTCTTCACTATAAGCATAGTGTATCCTTGATCTGCCATCTTCATGCGTATTTCACACACTATGTGCAGGACACCAGCTTGCACCTTGTCTGGGTATGGCACTCCATGAAACCTCCAGGCTTGAGCACCCTGTGTTGCAGTGGCAATCTGTAGCCAGGCAAGAGGCTGCACTTACAAGCTTGCTATCCCTGTGGAGAGCTAATCCAGCTTTGAAGGCAGGCTCTGGGCTTGTGGGTCATTACCTAAGCACATGCCACTTGTTGAATTGGGACTTTTGCAATAGTACATACCAACAAATTCACATTTGGGTCCCAACTGAAATCACTGCCTACATCTAACATTAATAACTAAGTATTCCTAGGACCCGAGTTCAACTGACAGAGAGCAGCCCACATCTGTATTTACGAAGAGTCAGCAAGGGGGGGGCTGTGTGCAAACTGCCTATCAAGAATAGTCCCTGAACTGCTCCAGCTGCCAAACTCTGCCTGAGAACTGCTGGAGAGAGCATTGTTTGACACAGGCCAAGTTCATGCCAAGGACTTGCTAACAGTTTACTAGTGCAGATAATCATGCTCAAATTTAAGTGTATAGTCTGAAGCACTAAATGTTTTGTTTAGAGAGCCTGAAGCAGTATTTAGGCAGCTAGACAAGTGCATTGCCTAAGTTTGGGAAATATCTTATTTTTAAAATGATAGGCCTAGTTTGACAGAGAGGACAATTTGGCCTAGAATTGCTTAAACCTTCTGCTTGTACATCTGCATTAACTCAAATGTGACTTGCAGTTTAAGATCGCTTGAAAGTTGATCCATGTCATGCTTGCTGCTCTGCCCCTCCTCCAGCAGATGCGATTTCACAGTATGCTTTTAGAGAGTTAAAAAGTAGAAGCTTGGCCAAATTGGCATCAGCATCCATTAGATAAAAAGTTTGAATCAAAATTGCTTTAATCCAAATAAAAATGCCTTGAAGAATCAGAACCCACAATTATTAACTACTGAGTATACAAATGAATGCTGAGAAATGTCCCACTGACAACAAAAGCTGACTTCTGCTATTGAACACTCCACATCAGCTATACTTACAATGACAAGTTCTTTTCTAGCAAACATAATCTCAGAAATATTAACTGATTTCTTAAATCAGTTAAAAAAATGTCATTGCCCAAATACAGTTCCCTTTTTACACTAACTTTTATTGCTACTTGTAAGTGTGCATATTAAAGGGAGTAAAGCTGTAGTGCACTTACTTCTGGAATGTTTAATTATTTTTCCTTCCTTTCTCTTCTTTGTTTTATTTCTTTTTTTTTTTTTTTTTTTTAATTCCTTCCAGTAAACAAAATTGACAAATGAGAGAAATACCTACATTTGGCCTCAGTATTAGGAATGTAAGCACATAAGTCAAGAACACATTTCCCTGTGGCTGGACCATTGTTGCATGTATTCCACAGAACTGTGCCTTTCATTTCAGTGCTGATCGAATTTAGCTAACACAGCTTATGCCATGCTGGCAAACTAGCAATACTCTGCGGCTCTTCACTTTGGAACTGCTTTGCTTAGAAATAGAATTTATTATTTTTTTAAAAAGGCACTTTAAGAAAATGTATTTGACTTTTTCTTCATTCTTTCTGAATCTTCAGATACTATAGTTCCATTGGATTTCACACATAGAGGGATCAATTCAAGAACAAAAAAGAAAGTACTAAGGTTTGCCTGCCTGCTGTGGAAATTTTAATATGTGCTTTTGTTTTAGCAAGCATCTCTGCCGTGTGTGGCAGTGGATTCCCTCAATGATGGTGATACAAACCAAGGCATGTTTATCTAAAAGAAATTTCCCAAGAGATTTCACTAGGGAGTTTTATTTCAAAAGCTAGGCTGGAGCACTAAGGACATGATGTTCCAGAGAACGTTCTTTTTCAAGGAAGATACTAGTCACACAATCATGGAAAAGATGGGCTAGGAGAGATCACCTAGGCCTTTGCCTTTTCTCAGGGCAGGATTAGTTACAGCTCTCTCAGCCCTGACAGATTTGTTTAACTTGCCTGTGATGACCTTTGGTGAAGCAGACATCACAGTAGCCTAGGCAAGCTGTTCTGGAGCTTGTGTTCTGCACTTTTTCCTGGTATCTAACTTGAATCATTCTTGCTGCAACACAAATCTCTTAGTTCTTGTCCCCTTCACTCAGGATGTGAGTTCTTCGCTCTTATGCAGAAATCTTTTATGAGCTTTTAGTATTCATTCTTACCACTTTTCAAGTTCTCTTCTCTTTGGTAAACAACTCTAATTATTTCAGTCTTTCTTCATGGGTTATGTTTTAAACTCTCTTAAACATTCGATCATTGCCTCTGAAATTTGCAGATTTTCTCTGACTGGCTCAGATCTTTCTTGAACTTGATCAGAACTGGCTCCAATATCCCAGCTGAGGTCTCACCGATTACTTCCTATGTCTTGCAGGCTATGCACCTCTATATAAGTCCCAGCATGAAATTTATTTTCCTTGCAACAAAATGACAATGTGATTCCCAATATCTTCTTGAGCACCTGGGATTGTTAAAAACTCAAGGTACTTCTTTCCACTTCCAGGGGAATTAGATAGTCCTGTCTAACTTCTTGTTGTAGCTTTAACGTGACATTTTTTTCTAGGCACTTCTGTAAATAAGAAATGGATTTTTTTGCAGATAGTTATGCGAGTTCTATTCCACTAATTCAGCAATCATAACAGGTGAGTAGAGGCTAAAAGAAAACTTAATGTTACCACAAGTTTTTTGTTTGTTTGTTTCCAGAAACTGTGGCTATCATCAGCTAATCATGTTCTGCTGTAAGGTATCTTCACAATTCCTTCAATAAAGATTATCTCTGGAAAAATTAAATATCATCAGAAAAACAACAAATATTACAGAAGTCCAAAATACATGCTAAGCTGATAAGTGATGTAACACATTAGTATACTGGAGAAGATTTGTAATGATCCATAACCCTATTGCCGAAACATAGTTGTATATTGGCTAGTATGAGTCCTCTCTTTTATACTACTTAGTAAGTAGGAGTACAGATCCTTAAATTTCATTAAACAAGGAAACTTAGAAATGAAGTGAAGCATTTGTAAAACATGTAAAATCTTTGGCTAAATGCTACTAAGTTTTGTTACGTGTGGTATGTTTCACTCAGGAAAGTGATAGTGACTCTACTCAATAGGTGCAAAATAGTCTTTTTAAATTAATAACATATTCAGAACCTTATTTAATTTCATTCTGGTAATTCTCATCCTGAAATCAGGCCTACTAATGTCAAGAAAACAAGTTTACAGGTGAACTGCACAGGAGGTAACTCCGCAAAGCATATTGCTTTCAGGAATAGATCTGAACAGTAATGACTTTCAGGGTGTGACCCTAATTCATGGTCCTTGTCCTGCATTTTTTCCATCCTGACTTTTGGGATATCTGGAGTTCTGAGTACAGTTTTTTTACTCTGTTATCTTTAATAACTCTATCCTGTTAACTGTTCCGAGCTGTTCTTATTATTTTAAGCTTTTATTAGATTATTTTTAACAAAAGAGGAAGAACTGCAGAGGGCAATCTTTCAAGAAGTGTGTAGCAGAACCAAATTTGACCTAGTCTGTGCATCTTGCTTGGAATGTCTCTTTAATACTTATCATTTCTCTAGATTGGGTGCAACAGTGTAAGAGACATGTGGAGTATGCCAACGTGAGTGTACCTGATGACTCAAGTTCAGCACAGACACAATTATGCATGGAAGCCTAATGTCAATAAGGTTCCATTAATTCTGTCAGTTCTGAAATGGTACCTTTGGTAGTTTTTTAATATTTAAATAAATCATTTTTAAATAGTCTTTTTTTCTTTTCCTGCCACTATTTCTGTCAATTAAAGAAATCCTCTGCTTGGATCTATTTTTACTTTTAACAAAAAACTCATACCACAGAAAATCTTCCCTGGCAATGCTGTCACACCCTTTATTAACTTGTTGAAGCTGGCATGCAAGTGATTTTGACATCTGAAAGGGGAACAGCCTCATAAATTGAAATTCTTCATCGGACAAAATGTTCAGAGGTAACGTAGCATGGGAAAACAGTCAGAAATCTATTGCTTTCATTTCTTTTTTGTCTTTACATCAAACTACCTTCTGATAAATGATGGAACACATGGTTGGAAAGTGTTTCCATTGCCAGTAAATGCATTTATCGGTGTATCAAAACCACCATGGGTACAGTGCAAACTTGCTGAAACGCCTGTGGTATACCTACAGTATCTATTCAATACTTGGACCGCCAAGTGGAGCTGTTGCAAAAGCTAACGGTTAGTGGGCAAAATTAACTCCCTGCTTTTGTAATGACTTGAGATACACATTAAATCCGATAAAAATCTTCAGCCATTTACATGCTAACATGCATATCTTACCTATAAACACTGTATTTTATAAATATCAAAAGGCAATTAGAGTGGTATCTGTTAATATATACATAAAAATACCTGTGTTTAATATGTATAAAATAAAACACATTTTGAAGTCTGATCAAGGGCTTAATTACTCAAAACAATGCCTAGCAGTTATTCCAGTTGAAATCCCCAGAAATTAATAATGACTTTCTACAATATGCTCAGAGCAGTACTACAAATTCTTCAAGATTGAACAGAGACTTGTTCAAAGTAATGCACTTTTACTGATATGTCAGAACTTCAGATCCAAGACCTTTTAATTTATTAAAGTAGACAAACAGTGCCAGTAATAAAAAATTTTCATGTGGCTGGCAAATGCTATACTTCCCCAGAGGCAAGCAAAGGGTTAAATATCTGAAGGCAGCCCAGACTTTGCAGTTGCAAAGTTTCACCTTATTGAAAGAAGGTGGTCTTCTGGGAGCTTTATGGTTTACCAGCAAAAAGTGAGAAACATTTTTAAAGTGAAAAAAAAAAATATATACTCTATGCATCTAAAGATGTAAAAATATTTAGAAAAAACAGTTTGGGAACAGCAGAGACATTTTTAGGAGAAAGCCTGGAAAACTGCAAGTATCAAACACGTCTCCATTTTCCATAGCTGTGAAAACACCCTGTCAACAATGGTTTTTACAGTGTATACATATTTGGCAAGATAAAGGTGTCACATCTGAAATTACAAGGCATGCTGATTGCCTATGGACCCAGACACAAGTACAGGACAGAACTCCTTAACTCATGTGCAAGGCATGGCTCTAGTAGCTTTACCTCCCATCACAGGCAGCCAGTCCCTCTATGTCTAACATTTACTTGTGGCCTATGTATTTTCCTTCTTTTTGCTGGACTAGCTGCAACTGCAAAGTTTGGGCTGCCTTCAGATATTTAACCCTTTCCTTGCCTTTGGGGGAGTATAGCATTTGCCAGACACATGAAAATTTTCTATTACTGGCACTGTTTGTCTACTTCAGTAAATTAAAAGCTGAGTCATATTTTAGGCATTTCTCAGATCTGACTACAGCGTTGGTGGCGGAGGACAGGATTGAATTGTGATTCCCTCTTTTTTGCTAAAAAAGCTCAAAAAACAATGGAAGTTCTGCAGTCAGTCAAACCATGAAGGCTAGAAGGCTCTAGAGTTATCCAGAATTTAAAGTTTTTGGTGAATTTGCAGAGCAGGAAGATTTAGAATATTTTTAAGAGACAATGTTTGAAGATTACTCTTTTTCTTCTCTGTCTAGGCATTTAGATGGAATAAGCAACTTAGGTAGATTTACAAGGCAGGTACAATATGTGGAGTTCAAAGTTCCTTTTAATGGGGTCATTTTATGGTTGAAAAAGATCAGATAAAGGACATTCATAACAAACAACACCAATCATATTTCAATCTACAATGGAAAACTTTTCCGTAAATCTGTGACAACTAACTAGGTCTATTAAATCTCTTAAATAAGATAGTACAATACTTTGACATCATGGGAGGGCTAGTCATCATTTCACAGGGAGAGGAAAGAGGAAAAGTTCTTTGGTTAAACAGCAGAAGAGAAAGCTTCATGAACTGGTAAAGGAAGTATTCTTTAAAGAAACAAGCTTGTGCCTTTTAAGATTTGAAATATTATACAATATTATACAATATTTTATGTGATCACTTTCTTGTGGTTATGACTTGCTCAATTATGCTTGAATCAAATAGAAATGAAGGATGACTTAAGCATATAAATTTAGAGGGAGACTTGGAGGCATGCAGCTAAATTTATCAGCCATCTCTGTGAGTGATCATTCTAAATAAAAAGTTTGGAAACCAGTCACTGCTGGTTGCTGATGAACTTTCCATGTTTTTGGCACTTGCCATCCTTTTCTTAATGGACTAAACTCCAAATCAAAACAGGAGGAATATCTAACCACAAATCCATCCAAACATCTGTTCTTAAGAGTGACTGTTTCTCCCTACACTTATTTTTGTGTTATGGAGGAGGGGTGATTTGGTTAATGGAAATACTAACCCCCTCCCAAAAAGAAATCTGAACAAACAAACAAAAAAAGAGAAACCAGAGGGAGGGAGCAGAGGTTTATAACATACTAATCCTGTTTCTCTATTTCACCTGTTTTATATGTCCTATAATGACTTCTGAATATGGATAAGAATATCAACACATGCTGGCAAAGCGTGGTGTGTGCATGCATCTGTGTGAGTGTGCATGTGGAAGTCAGAGAGAGCATGGGGAAGAGAGAAAAGGAGAGAGAGAGAAGGAGAAGAACAGAGAAGGAGAAGGAGAAGGAGAATGGCTAGACCATTAGAGTGCAAATGCAGAGATATTCCTCCAGTAAAATATTGTCTTCTGAGAATCACAGTTCAGAAGAGATGGTTATGATTTAACAAAAGAATTCTCTCAAATGTTGCCTAATGCTAACACTGTTCCTAATAATACGAAAAGATTTTTCCTGGAAGAAGGATAAAATTATCAATAGCATTAAAAAATGAAAATAGGTACATGATGGCTTTCTTTCGAGCACATAGGAGAAAAATGACCTTTATGACAGTTTTGTCATTTTCAGAAAAATGCCTCATTCTCTGAAATTCCCCAAGCAGGCAAGGTTATTGTAAATGGTAGGTAGGTAGGAAAAGTAGAGCGTGGCAACAAAGGGGTTAATCTGCAGAGCACAGAGCCATCTGGCTGAGCTGGTTTGTTATAATCGAGCAGATTATGTTCACGGGACTCAGAGTTTAAGGTTCCTCTCCCATAGAGCAACTCTGCACAGCCCAGGCAGACCAACTTTGGGACTTTGAATGAACATATTTACATCCACCTTTCTCTTCATGTCGACTTTTCTGGAAACATTCACACGGATGCCATGGTTACTCCTACCACGGTAAGGGAAATTTGACGTTTTCTAATAGGGTCTTACAAGGGCGGAGAGGGGAGGGGGAGAGAGGGGTTCTTTAAAGAAGTATAATGGGGATGGGGGGGGGTGTTGTAAGCAGTAGATCTATCCCAAATGTTACTGCCTTTCCCACTGTGCCTC
Source organism: Rhea pennata (assembly GCF_028389875.1). Taxonomy (NCBI): domain Eukaryota; kingdom Metazoa; phylum Chordata; class Aves; order Rheiformes; family Rheidae; genus Rhea; species Rhea pennata. The sequence goes on along the minus strand of NC_084663.1, from coordinate 82,506,115 downwards.
CTCCTTCACCTAGCCCTGCTGCCCCATAGCTTTCTTTACTCCTGAGTTTCCTCTCTCCTTCTGCTCTACAAGCTGTTGTTAGGTCCCTGGCAGGGAAACAGCAAAGGAGAAATATGAGGTGCAAAAGGAATCTGATTTAAGAGGCAAAAGCAAAGAGACTCTTGATTATGTTTTAAGAGAGAAACCAGCAACTTCAGATACAACAAAAGGAGTTGCAAATCTTGAGCAGGGATTGTGAGAACCAACCTCAGCTTAAGTAGTATGCTCACCCTAAGGGCAAGTTAGAGCCCATGACAAGTGAAGTCCAAATTCCCAGTTACTAGACCTCACATGTCTCAGGTAACTAACTGAACTGGTAGGGTTTTTTTGTGCCAGACTCTGGAAACCTTATTCATGACCTTTGAATCAATCCTCATTTTCCTCAAACACAAATACTAAATTCTCTGGAAGCAACTGGAGATCAAAGGCTCCTCTGCACATCTGTGTCTAGGTGAAAAAGATATGTTCACTTTGTGCTAGAAAGGCAGGAAAACTATTCTTATGCTGCAATTTCCAGCATTTTCTAAGTGTCTTCTAGGAATGCAGCACACGACTAATCAACACAGGCACACATAAAGAGGAAAATAGAAAGCTCTTTCTCATCTAAACAGCTGAAATGCAGCTTAAAGCGTCAGTTACTGGCAAGTCTTTATGGAGACACCAAACAGCTATTAGCCAAGAGGGGAAAAAGTCCTTGAATGGTTTAGATAGTTTTCTGATCAGTTCTTAATCCTTCATTAAAATAAACGGGAAAGATCTGTGTTGGTCCTATCTCTTGAACTATAAATATACAGTATCCGGACAGATGGATATTCTGGATTGAATAGGGCTGCTATGCATGCATTCTTTGATTCCTATATTGCAAAACCAGTTATTTAGAGAAGAGTGTGTAGGGGGAGGTGTATTTTTCTTTTCTTTTTAAATAGACAGGGATATGTGCTATATGGTCTAGTTGGTTGTTATGAGCTACAGTACAATTTCTGAGAATGCACTGGGCTCTTTGCTGCTAGGCTTGTGTGATTTGTTGTATGAGGCGTGCAAATGGTATGTAAAGTTTGCCTTTACATTGTGCCTTCAGGAAAATACCCAGACAAATAGGAGAGACATTCTCAGGAACTGAAATACCTGACCTGTGTAAGCGTGTAAGTAGAGAAGTGGTAGAAGAAACACCTATAAATAAGATGTCAAAAAAAAAAAAAAAAGGAAGATCTAATAATAATTTTTTTTTCCTTTGTGGAAAGACAGACAAAAGCAGCAGAGAAGGAAAGCAAGTTTGGCATGGTTCCAACTGCTTGTAGTAAAGAGACTGGTCACAGATACACATGTCAGTACCAGGAACTGCATGTGTGAGCATGATAGGGGGAGGGAAGCTAGGTACGATTGCAGCTGGATGAACCAAAATATGGGGAGAAGAGGATGTACTAGCAGGGCCAGAATGGGAGTGCTTTGTGTGGGAGGGTGCAGTATGTTGAAGTATGGGATACAGGTAGATTTTTTTTTCCAAGGAAGGAAGAATTAAATGGTACATACAAAGATAGACATCAGAAATTAGGAGGGAAGATGCTACATGATGAAAATAAACTGCTTGTATCAAACGCTGTATATTTGGGTACTAAGGGCAAGTGAGCAATGCAAAGGTGGTCAGCATAAAAGGAATAATACTGCAGGGCAACTGGAAAAAAAAGAGGATCTTTGTGGGTGGAAAGAAGTCTAGAAGCTCAAAGGGGGAAGTAACACACAGGAGGTATGGGGAAAAGGTGAAAACTGGAGGCTGATGAGGATAGAGATAGGAACATGCAAGGTTGCTAGGATCTGCAAGGGGGAGTTAGGGTATGCAGTGGGAGTAGGGGGAGATCAGTGAAAGCACAGGGCACACAGGATGTTTGGAGGAGGAATAAAAATGTGAGCTATTGTATATTTGGAGAAAGGTATGGAAAATAATGAGATACACAATGCTTGTGTGAGGTCTAAAAGAGATCTTCTAAATATCAAGAACTTGACAAGAGGTATTTGCAAGGAAGATCTTACTGTATGGAAGGGAAGGTCTGTGTTGTGGTGGAATACATGCCAAGGAGAGGAACAGGGAGGAAAAAACAAGCAAGATGTGAACTGAATGTGTGATGTAGGGGAAAGTGTATAGGGAGTCATAAAGGTATACAAGGAGGTAATACTTGGGAGAAATTTCAGAGGAGGGTGGAAGCCTGCTAGAGCCCTGTAGATATTTGGTACCTGGTTATGAGGGAGAGGCAGAACTGAGGAGAAAGCTGTGTAAAGGTGCTGTAAGGAAATGCAAGATAATGATCATTATGTGGGCAGAGTGAACTGTGGCAGGTATATAAAGGTAGGTCTGGAGAAATATGAGAATGAGGAAAATCAAGGGATCTGAATGGCATGTGGACAAAATTAAGGCTGGATGTTGTGCAAAGATACATGGGAAAATGTGATTTACAGGAAGTATGAGGCAAGACAGCTCAGGGTGAAGGAAATTTAGAGTTGTGCATGGCTTGTGCAGAGAGAATGGTCCAGAAGGGCAGCAGTGGCTTGGCCAGAAGAAAGGATGTCTCTTTCTAGGTAGTTGGTATAGGAAGAACAGGAGGAAAAACAGGCAATATGATGCAGGGGCATCAGCTGAGGAAAACAAGAGGAAGTAAGGAATAGTATGAGGTGTGGGTGTGGGTGTCACAACACGTAGGTGAATAAAAAGAGGTGTGTCTTCTGTTAGTAGAACTGAGATGTGAGCTAAGGAGTTTGTGTTAGGTACTGACTAAGTAAAGTAGCAAGAGCGAATGGTACAAATGTGTTAGCTGACTAAAGATATAAAGTAGTGGGAGGAAAAGGAATGAAACAGATTACTACTACCTGGAGGGCTTTTTAAGACACATAGTTGTAGTACAGTCAAAGTAAAGTGTGCAGTGTGAGGGGAGGTGAGTGAGTTAGGAGCTGTAGGTCATGAAGTGAAGTGAATGGGAATGACAGTTATGAGATGGGAGGAACTCAACATGGGTTGACACATGATGGTATGTGAGTAAGGAAGGTATATGCCAGTTGTGCTTGTAAGGCCTGTGGAAGGGAAGGTGAAAGAAATGAAAAGTCATGACTAATAAGAAAGCATCGTGCAGAGCAGGCTCAAAGTAAATGAAGGAAGTGCAGGTAAGGATTATAGCCCTAGGTGTGGGGCTTGTAAGAATGAAAGTAGCTTATAGGGGAGGGAAGAGTGATAAAGAGTAGCAAAAGTGAATAAGGGTATAAGCTAACTGTGGTGATCTGCCTCGTGGTTTAAAGGAGGCTGCCTACAACTGCAGAAGGCCATATGCATGCAAGTGTACATGGAAGCAAGAGGGTAGATTGTGAGTTAACTGCAAGGGGGAATCATGTAGGAGGTAAGTGCATACAGTCAGTGAAGACAGGTGCGTTGATGTATGGGATGCTGTTGTCTATGAGTGGACTGGGTGTGTCTGGTAGGCATTGAGCTTACATGATTGGCAGAGTTGCAGAGTAGGACATGTGTTGAGAAAAATACAGCCAGGCTGCAGAAAGAAGCTGAAATCAATGAGGTGTGCGTAAGAGTATGGGTTGTGAAGGACGTACATCTATGTGGAAGTCTGAAATACATATACAGGAAGCTGTGCTGGTGTATAAAATGGCTATGGTAATGGAGAATTACGTAACCACTGCATTTGTGGCACAACTCTCTGTGCTGAAAAAAGTTATGCAAGCACAAGAGAGGTAAATTTTGTGACTATTAAGAAGCAATGTTTGTGTTGAGAGGAGGGTAGGAAAAGATGACTAACTGAGAAAATGGTTTGATGTGTGGGTAGAGAAAGGACGGAACACATGCTAGATGTGTTTGTCTTCTGTGTGACGTATACAACAGAATGTACTTTAAAGACATAGCAATTTTTTTCCTGAAGAACTACAGAATAGTCCTAAGCAAATCCCATCATGTATAGCTAAAATATTGCCACCAGCTTCATTTGGAGGCACAGCAATGCACCTTATTTTTACAGTTTACAGGGCTACTGGTAGTTAACAGGGCTACTGGCTAAGCAACAGCTAGGTTAAAGAAAACATAGGAAGTAATGATGCCAAAGGAAACATGAAAATACCAGCTTTCTCCATGACTGGAAGCTGGTTGAAGGCAGGAAACAGAATATATCTTGGGTGTGAGAGAGAAACAGTAAGGACGCCTTTCCCTTCAAAACATTCTCATATATTGACAACATCTGTTCTGAAATTGTCCAGTTGGCCTAGAGCCTTGGTGTCTTTTTAAGCACTGTCCTACATTGGGTAGAGAAATGCTTATTTACACTCACAGCGGATCAGAAGATTGTGACTAATCCTGTAAGACTTGCATCTGTCTGATACAGTCCAATCACACACAACCTCTCTACTTGAGCACTGCAAGCCTTTGGGCCCAGATCTTATGTAGCGTCAGTTACATAAAAGTTATGGTTTATTCAACAAAAGGATCAATTCCCACCAAAAAAGGTAGTGTCCAGTAAAATACTTAGCTAATAGACAGGTCATGCTTGCCCATTCATGGGCTATGTTAGGAATCTGTTGTCCTGCTTCATGCACTAATTCACCACTGTAAAGAATTGCATTCAAGATGTTGATCCAGCTTATTTTTCCAAACAGTGCTTGGAATTGCTTGTAGCCAGCAGAAAGCCCCTTTCCCCTGTTGTTGGCTTGCTTCCATGCCAGGTTACAGCCACTGGGATAGTGAAGCTCTTGTCCATGAGGGGGAGATGCGTGACCGCAACAAGCAGGTCTGGCCTCTGGGATTTAGCAGCTGCTGTGGGCTCAGCTCACTGCTCCCAGCTCAGCCCAGGTCAATGCCCTCGCCTTCAACTTCTGTGTTGCTTCCTCAATGTTTAACTGCATGGAAAAAAAAATCAAACTGAGTCATCAAACAGTCAGCTGGCTAGAAAAACAGAAATGAATTGATGAGTACAATTAGTGCTGGATGGTTGCAGAAAGGGGGATCAAAGCATTAGTGTCTGAGCCATGTTCAAATGTCAAGAATATGGAGTATTTATGTCAGCACTAAGTCCTTTGTAGTCCTGATACAGCTAGTGAAATCTATCTGCAAAGACTGGAGCATTTAGGTTTCTCTGGGGACACTTGCTGGTGCTAGGGTATGTGCATTCCTCCCTGTGATAATTTGAGGTGGACAGTGGAAATCATAAGCATGTGGGTAGGGATGACAAAGGTAAATGGCAGCTGTTCCTGTGTGGGAGATGTGTACATCTGTCAGTGGGGGATGTGCGGATAAGCTGGTTTTTGAGGGGACGGATGGGAAGTGCATACGAGGAGAGGAGTGGCAAGGGTGGATACAGAGGAGCTTCAAGGTTGTGAAGTGTTAGAGTGAATATACAGAGTGAGTCTCTAGGAGAAGAGGACTTCAAGATTGTACCTCCTTAGGAATTAAAAATACATACCATCCATCCAGTTAGGAGTCTCTTTCACGTGCTGCAAGTAGTCTGGTGCATGAGCAAGCTTATTGAGGTGGCCAGGGGCCCCCTGCCCTTTTAGCGAAGCAGGAATTTGAAAAGATGGGAACAAGAGTATTCTCTTCTCTTTGAATAGTCCGTTTACCTCTCCCGTACCTTGCACACCTCCCCTACACATGCACAAGAGGGGCCTTTTGCAGTGTGGCTTCTCAATTGTTTCTGAAAGTGTGGAAGTGTGTGATTAAGATGCGTGCAAATGAGGACATTAATGTGTTGGGGCAGGGCAGATGTCTCTACCTGTTGAAATTAAGTTGATTGGTAATCATCTGGAGCTTAGGAAAGTACCCTGTTGGTTGCATTTCAATGCACATAGAGGAGACAGCAGTTAATTCCACATTTCCATCAGGCAGTGCTGGACAACCAGAGTGCATGACCGATTATTTTTGTGTCTGTATTTTAGAGGGAGTCATCACCTGCCTAGTCATGCAAATATACAGCTTGCATAAAACAAGTACCATTTATGTTATCTATTACACATCTGTACTGAGGTGGACATTGGGATGAAAAGGTTTTTGAAAGATTACATCCTGCTGAGTATGATTTGTGAGACTCCTCAAATATTTTCTGTGCTTTGCCTGTAGAAGAACAGTAATAAATATCATTTATTGTTCAGATGGTCATTTGTACCCTCCAGCAATAAATTCCTCTCTTTTGGGTTTACCCCTACTATAGCTTTTACATGGTTCATTTTACATTAGCTGAGTTTGCATGTGAGAAAATGTTGATTTAGTGAATTCAGAAATATTTATTTCCAAGCTATGCCCTACAATAACTCATCCAGATTTGCAAGAAGTCTAAATCAATATCTTCAGTTAACTGACACTTAACTAGAGAGCTACAGAATGAAAGTACTCCGTGGTCTGCATGAATTCTTAAAGGCTCATCTACACTTAGGAGTGTATTCAGGTTGTGAATGTGAATTTAAAACCCAACAGCTGCTTCTGAATAACTCTGTGGTTAGACAAGCTCTAAGATAGCATCCTCTCCTGCCTCAGCCATGAGGTGAATAAGCACACCCAGAAGACGAACGCAACCTTTGTTCTGTTGAAATTTAATGGATTTGGAAGGTTTTTGGTTTCCGTTCCAAACCAAGATCAGATGTTATGGTTTTCAGCTATGAAGTGTAGATCTTAAAAATCCACCAGAGACATTTGGACAATTTTACTAGTATACTATCTTTAAGGTGTACTTGTAGTACCACTAGATGCTGAGATCTGCAATGAGCATAGCGTCAGAGATATGGGGATAGTGATAAAACTAATGCCTCAGGGGATTAAAATAGATAATATGTAGTCATCTGAGTCAAAAAAAAAAGTTCCTTTGATGTGAAGACTACAGCAGAAATATCTAAGAAATGCTTTGGAAGAACATGGAAACATTCATGCCTGTCTGTGTGTCCTTCTTCTATCATTCCCCAGACTTCCCTATCCCTTCCTAGCATGTAAATGGTATACATAAAACCAAACTTTAAGGTTGACATAGAATGACCATTTTAGCGAAAGACAAATTTTATCCTGCTCCAGATCAGATAATAAAAGCGTAGTTATTAAGAGGTTCATATAATTTCATGTGCTAGGGTCTTTCATAGATTTGTAAATGGAAAAGTTAGAAAAATGTTCTCAGTTCATTGTTTTGAGCTCCTGTAGTAAGTGCAAAACTATTTCTTTCACTCGTTTCTCAAACAGTTTGCACAGACATATTTTAAGTGATTAATTTTTGAAATGAATGATGCAGATGCTTCAGTAATTTAATAAATTTCCAGGCAAGGATAGTTTTTCCTGTTTATTGTATGTTCTTCCACTTAGATCCTCCTAGATCTTGAGCAACTCTTTTATTAACTAAACATGCAGGAACTGGAATACTTGAATACATGACACAAAATATCTCTCTTTGTTTAACCACATTCTTTGCCTTACAGAGTGCATTTGATTTTTTTTTCTTTATGCCTTTCTTCTATATTTTTAATCATGTATGTTTCAGTTTTCTGATTTCCCTTAATCTCGTCCACATCTTTGTGGTACTGCAGCATCCAAGACTAAAGGTGATCCAAAAGCAGGACACCTTTTCCATCTCTTTATCTGATTACGTATTGTATTTGTACTTGCCATTTGTAATTATACTACTTTTTTTTGCATTCTCTGTCTCTTCTCTTTCCTTCTTCCTTCACAATAAAAGAACCTCAATATCATATTATATAATAAATCCACCACATAAATTATTGCTTAAATCTAGCTAGCCTAGCTAATTTCCAGTATTACTCCTTTTCAGCTTTCTCCTAGCCATTTAATATTGTTGCTTTGAGTTGATTTTTCCCCAATTTATTATCTTGATCTTTTCCAATCTGAGTCTCCTATTTTCTGTCTATTTTTATAAGCACTCTCCATCCCTCTATGTAGCAACATTTTTTTTCTATTCTTTCTAATCATTTGCAGCACATTCCTTCTCTACTGTTCTAATTCCAGACAGGTTTACTTCGTAACACTGTCTGATTGTCCACAGCTGAAAAGGGTGGTAGGTCACCAGACACTACTCCAGCATTAATAGTCTCCAGCAAGCTGTTTTTCCAGCTTACATTCAGTTCTGAGTCCACGGTTGTTTTGCAGTGTATATGGAAGGCATGCACGTGTGGGACTTGGGTGTGCATGTGTATGTGTGAACTGGAGAGGAAGAGTCAACATGTGAGCATGCCATGAGAATAGTGCATCTATCACATTATTCCATATTCCTCTTTCTGGCCTTCCTAATGTTCTCTTTGCTCTCCCTTTAGGTAGTATAACACTGCCACCATTATGTCTCATTGTTGCATTGGCCAACTCATTACTCCTCTTGGAATTTTTCTCCAAACTTCTGCCTGCTTTCCTGTCAGAGATTCAGGCATCTTGTCATCACATTTGCAGTGCTGACTAACTCCTCCACCTCAGCTCTGCCACTCAGGCAAACTGTAGCTGCTCACATGCCAGTTTCCCTCAAAAATTGTTCCACCTAGGCCTTCCTGAACATAACTGAGAGGCCCCACAATTCACCCCACTTGCTTGTCCTTCACCTTCATCTCTCTTAAGCATCAGTTTCTTTTGTAACACTGGGAAACAAGTTGACATACACTTATGGAAGTGACTAGTAACTGCAAATAGTTTATACAATAATTTTGTCTATTCTAAGAAGGGGAATTCATTTAATTCTCCCTATGGGATTTTTTTTGGGGGGGGGGGAGGAGGGGCTAACTAAGGTGTGATTCAGAGCATGGAAGTTTAAAAGCCTCTTGTTCTTTAGACATCCAGTAAGAAAACCAGTGCCTCCAGAAAGCAGCACAAAACCTGTTACGTTGCAAACCTAAAGTTAGGTTGTGTGAGGACTTTCTTACATCTATATTTAACCATATCTTAACATGATTTTGACATCTTAGTTAGGGATGTGGTTGGAGTATCTGATTTTGTTGCACTTAGACTTGTTCCGTCTTGAAAATAAGTTAGGTGTATTCCTGAAAAGACTAATTTTTAACTGTTAGAGCCCACTTGAAAGAATAATATTCTGCTGGCAAAGACAATTAGAAAATTACAGGAGTTAGATTTCACATCAGTTGAATATTTGTTATTCAGGTTTCTCTTTTAATCAGCTTCAGTTGACTTCTAGACCCTCAAGACTTCGGACAAAATAAACATCTTTTAAAAAAAATCAAAAAAAAATCAAAAAATTGAGGAAAGGAAATTTTCATCTGTTGAGGGATGAATGCAAAGTAAAGTTCTTAGGCAAGTGAGAACTTCAGTGTCACTAAAAAATCTCTTTGCACAGGGAACATCTAGCAGCACCTTGGAAACATTGCAAAGTTGAAAGCAGCTGTAGTTAAAAACACTATGATGTTAACACAGCTGAGGACTATCATGTTTTGCAACATGATCGTCCTAAACTCCAGAAAACAGAATCTTCAAAGATAGAGCTGACTTCTTTATTTAAAGTTAACTGGAGTTTTAGTATGTATACTAATAGAAGCAGAAGCATAATTAATCCAATACTAAGAGGATCTGAAAGTCCCACAAAATAGATTTTTACAAATATTTACAGCCCTGTGAATAAGAATGTGAATACTTATACTTTAAAAGTTTTTGTGTTAAAAAACAGTCACTCTTTCTGCTCAGGCTTGTTTGATGAGTACCAGCATTTGCCAAACACATCCTACACTTCTTGGAGTGACCTGCAAGGCATTTGCATATAAAGCAGGGCTCATAATAAAGGATGTTAGAGGTTGTTCTCTGGCCTGAGGTCTCATGGCACACTGTGCCATAGGCAAATAAGACCATCTGAAACTCTCCTCCCTCCCAGAACAGATATAGTAATATCCTATTTGCTTACTGGAAGTTGTCTGTGCACTGTAGTCCTCCCCAAACTGTTTGAAAGAACCATTAGAGTGCATGGGCCAAAACTTAGCAAAGGAGCATGCTTATAGCAGGTCTGTGCTTGATGCTGTATCCTAGCCCCGCTTTATTTATTAGTGTAGATGTCACTTGAAAGTCAGCCCTGATTATAATGGCAATGTGTGTGAGGAAGGTAGAAAAAGCCAGGATGAAGTAGCGTTGGTCTGGTTGCTTCTTTTAACAGGTGTGATTTGCAACAGACAATTTTATTTAGTGAAAATCTTTTTGAGAGAGATGGAAAGTATCTTACCACATCAGAACTCCTTTAGGAAGCATTGTCTTTATATTTCTTTCTTCCTGACTGAGTTCTATATATACCTAGAAAACATGTTGGATCTATCTGTTAGTACAAAAGATACTCATTAAGTGATTTGGAGAGACTTTTATTTTTCTGCAGAGAAGTTACATTTTCTGTATTCGAAGCATTTTTCTTTTTAAGTTAGAAGCACTCAAAACCCATATTTAATTTTTTATTCTGAAGAGTAGCAATTGCAGGCTCTAAGAAAAGCAGAACAAACTTTACTACTACTACAAGTTGATGGACTATTTCCATTAAAAACTCTATAACTAAAAAGAAAACCATCAAGAGTTAAATTTTATCTTGGGAAGCCAAAGCTGCTTTTCATATCTGCTAGACTAGGGAGCGGTCTTCATGATCTTAAACTTAAAAGAGTTTGCATTTTGAGGATACAGATTTTTTCTTTCATGTCCAGTGGAATATTCTCACTTTTCTAATTTTTCTCATTTTCTGCCATTTCTCTTGTAGAATCTTTATTTACTGTCTATTTTGCTCATCATCACCAATTTATTCTCATTCGTCTCATCCTTTTGAAATTAAAGCTGATAACTTTTCAATGTTTGCTGTCCTTTGAACCATCCTTAAGCAAATCTGATTTTTTTTATTTGTTCTTCAGTGAGTTAATCTAATTCTCTTAATCTTTCTGTATGTTTCTGGTATGTATTGTGCCTTTACTGATCCAGTATATCTACTAAACTCTCTGCATTTATTCCTGATAAATGATTATGAATAAACAATAAATGAATAAAAATGGTTCCGCACCAACATTGCAGAAGCAGGAGGCCTCAACTAAGCAAGTGCTGAAATTCATCTGACAACAGGCCAAATTCTGACCTCAACTACATGCAGGCAATGCCACTGAAATCAATGAGACTGTAATCAAACCTTATATTTGCCTCTAGGTTTTCATTTTATCAAAATCATGGAGGCGCCTCCAAAGTTTTGAAGTACATTGAATCATAGAAATCAGAGAGAGCAAGAGAATATATTTGAATTAGATAACTGGCATATTTGATTGGAAAAATTGAAGAAAACCCATTTCTTTGCCAATTCCTCATAAACAAACGATTCCCCTGACACTGTCCATCTTCAACTAAGTCCCTTAGTTGAAGACATGAAATGAAGCTAAAAAAGTTGGCAGGTTTCCCACTTGCTCGAAACCTTAGTCTTTGTTGACCTGTATATTGAACGTCTAGAGAAAAGAATCAGCTGTAATCTGGAAAATTGGTATCTGCAGGGACAAAACCAAAAATGTCTATTGAGTTGGAAAAACCCCGAGCATGACACTGTTCCCTCACAGGGTGCTGTGAAAGTTGCTGATGTTGCAAGGTCAAGTGGAGATTACTCAAAACTGGAAAATCAAAGCCAACAAAATCCATCATCTGATGAAGTATATTATCTCCTAATATGATCTGTGTTCCTAACAGTCCAGCTGGCCAGGTAGCATACTGTTCAAAGCTCTATCATGTCTAATTTTCCATCATTCCACTAAGAATCTTCATGGTGTCTCACATTCACATCCAGTGCTGCTCATTATTATAGTACTTGAGTTCTTTTCCATGTAAAAGTTCTTAGTAATAGCAGATTCCTGGGTGGTTTTAGGGTAGCCTGGCAAATGATGTCTTTAGACTACAATTTTGATTTCATTTTTTTCATTACTTAAATTCTAGAAGAACTTTTTTGTGATGATACTCCTTGGGGGAAAAGTGAAAGTAAAGAAGAGCATCACTGATGAAAATCTAATCCTTAGAATTAATAGAAATATATTAATAGACAATCTGTCCTTGGAGAACAACTCTTTTTCAACAAAAAAGGGCTCAGCAGCATTTCCGAAAGACAGCTAGGATATGCCTGTAGCCTGGCAGCAACTGGTAACAGAGATCCCCAAAGTAATTTCATACAAGCTGGCACGCCTACACAAGTCTCAAGGAGACTCTCTGTGATCCTCCAACCCCTCCCAATGCTTCTGTATCAGAGTTTTCCTTCAGATAGTCCAATAAGTTTGATTATTTTATTTTTTATTCATAAATGGATCCTTAAAAATTTTGTTATTTTAATTGCTCTGTGAATTTTCTCCAGATTAGTTGCTTTTTTATTTATTTATTTTGGTAGCACAGGCCCTCTTATAGACTTCCCAGGAGCATCCAAAATGAGTTTTTCGTTACCTAGGAGGTTTGTATTGGTGATTTTGGTGTTTTTCTTTGTCTTTTCACATCCATTGGTTTCCACAACCCCTCTGCTGAATTTTCTTGAAAAGTCAATTGCTAATTCTAGAGATAACTAACAAACAGAGGCCTAATTCTGATCTCACTTACATAGCAGAAACTTAATGGACCACCAGGTTGTTCCTCTTGGGTCATCAAAAATTTATACCAGAATCAAGACTTGAGAACTCTATATACAAACTATTGCAAATAACCCAGGGAGATGAGGTTGATTACTTCTATACAAAATCTTTTACTAATGTAGAAAGAAAATCTGGACTACTGAAATTTCATCTGAAATTCTGCTCTAATCTGGCTACTGCTAGATGGTATCAAGTGTTATTTAATTGCAAGTCTGATATCACTTTTTTCTTTTTTTCTATTTTTCTACTTTTCTTTTTTCCTTTTTTTTTTGCTTACTCCTTTTACAAACATGTGCATCGTGATGGCTTTTTCAATGTTTTCATCCATGGATTTCATGAGTTATCTCAGGAAAAACCTGAAAAAATGAAACTAGGCATTTTACATTTGACCTAAGGCAAATAATCATAGATGTCATTACTAGCCTTCCACAGGGATGTGATCCAGATTATAGGATTTGAAAAGAAGCTCAAAGATCCTTCTAAAAGTTACCATATGTTTTATCAATTTCATTTTTTTCTCCCTTTTTCTCATTGAAAAGGAATAGATGGAAATAGAAGTAAATTCTGCCATCTGGAGAGACTGGAAGATTAGTATGAAAAGAGCTAGATGTCAAGCTTGTTCAGCTACTAGCCCATCTTTGCCAAACACCAAAATCAAAATCTGCTTTCAACAAGGGCTGAATGAAGCTAAAAATAAATGATATTGGAAAAGCCTCTTCTCAGCATCTTCTTATCATTTAATTGTTCAGCTCACTATCTTGAAAACAAAGTAGTACTACACAGAAAGTCAGAACAATCCATTTGAAGTTTAACCACTTATATCATGGGAAATTCTCTCTCTGCCTTGGTCTTTCCTACACTACATTTATCATTGCACTTTGTATTCTAGATAGAGTACATTAGCCATGTCATAATTTTTAATATAATGCCAATTATAATTTTAATGGATAATTTGGATGTTTTGTTATAGCAAATTTTAATTAAAATCTTGCACCTATATGTCTTCTTTTAAGTGAGAAATCCATTCATAGCTTTGCTCTTTCCCTGAATGGTGTCTCATCAACTAACTCTACTATTTTATGTTTTGAAAATTGGATTCTTTCTCTTTTTCCTTCTTTTTTGGCAAACGTTGAATTAACTTTTATGTCTCTACAGACCTATCTTTGTTCAGATACGATTGCACAGAAGCAAGAAACTACTTAGGAAGAAATTATTTTCTGTGTCTATGTTTTGCCATTCGATTTACTAATACACTGTTTTTCATACTGTGTGTATTTGTGTGCATGTGTGTGTGTGCATGCATACTGACTGTACACAGAACAACATTATAGATCTCATTACCTTTATCTGAATAGATTTTCTGTTTCCTCTTTACAAGGCGATTGTAAGAATTCACAATACTTTTGCTTTTAATCTTACGACTGCATAAGCAGGTATCTTATTCTAAACTTTCTACTGAATGATGGATATTAGTGAGACTGGTAAAACATAGGCAACATATTTTTTTCTGCAGAATACACAAAAAACTTTGTTCTAAGTTCTGGGAAGTGGCTCTTGTGTTGTGAATTTACTCTTTTAAACTTGTTTTGTGTGTGTATTTATCTTCCTACAACTAAGGTATTGCAGTTCTATATCCATTTGTCTCTACCTACTTCTCTGTAAAAAATTAGTTTGTTATCTCTTACCTTAAATTCCAGGGATGACCTTGGAATAAAATGCCATCAATTATATAATGTTCCTAGAAATCTTTTCAAATGGTTTCCTGTCATTTCAAGTTACACTTTAACTTATGCAAAAAAGCACAGATTGTAAGTCATAAAGGTTTAATTTGGATTCAAGGTAATTTTTCAGCTACTAGATATAGAATGGTATTTCCATTCAGTCAGTTCCTTAGTTTCTTGGTAAATACCCTCAGTCTTTTTATCACTTCCATTTGAAGAATAATTTGACTTCATGGTTGCAAAACAATTCTTTCTAAAAGCTGGAACTGTATCAGCTGATATTTTCTCCCATACATTATGTAATTCTTTGAGCTTCTTTAACAAGTTGACTTTGTCAAGTTGCCTTTTTGTCTTTTTGCCTTTTGTCATCATTCATTTCATTGAATGCATTCCTTTTTAGGACTTGCTTACTTCTCCTCATCTTAATATTCTGTATTGATCCAGTTAGATCTGGGCCATGTGCAGCAGTTCCTGCACTATCCAAATTTGTGCAAATATATACATGAAATGTGGCTTGGTATTCATAGTTTGGCAGTTCTATATAGGTCATCTGCCAAAAAGAGGCAGGAGCCTTATCAGAAGGAGACAGGAAATTCTCAAGCAAATTTGGAGTTACCTTTTGAGTTAGGAGTGTTGACAGGCACAGATCCCCTCTGTCTGGCAGCTATCAATTCCTCCCATTATGGTCACAGAGTAGATCTAAATGTCTTCAATTTTGGCTGGAGGAGAAGATATGTTCAAGATTTGGTTCCCCAGAGTTCAATCTAATTCTGCATTACTGGTCCTGACTTAGATCCAAAAGTTCAAGGAGCATATTTCCTTGTTCCAGAAATCTCGGAGCAGCATCTGTTGCTCATGAAAGATTTTGACTCAGGATGGTAGAAATTTTGAAAAATAGCTGGCAAGATTGTGACATTGTCAAGTCAAATATAAATTGAGCTCTCATCTATACTTTACATCCAAAATACTGCTTAGGAAGTACTAGAGATGCTGCTGAAAGTTAGCAGGCTGTTTCCTCCTCAAGCGTCAGTGCTGTTTTCATCTTTTACTCATCCATGCATCACTAAGCATGCCAGATAATTAAATAGCTGTGATCAACCCTAATCATGAGGATACTCATATCTTTTTATTACTATCTTGTATGATTGCTTCAGCACCACACAATACAGACACTAGTAAGAATATGGATAGAAGGTGAATAGTAGTTTTTCTTAAAGTGGAAAACATATTTGCCAACAATTTGCCACTAAATTATTCTGTCCCTACTGGTAGTTTCAGTTATTCCTACAGACTCAGCTCATAAATATTGGATGTTTGCCTAGCTGGGAAATTGCACTTTCATTTTCAACACCTGTTATGTGCTAGACTAGGACCAATTACCCTTCCCCAATGATGGGATACTCACTACTAGAATTGTTACACATAGTTGTTAAAAATGTGGTTAATTTATATCCCAGTTTTACATTTCTTGAAAGGTGACTTCAGTTTATTGATAATTTTGAAGTGTGATTGGGATTTCTACTCAATTTTGTTTTTTTGTACAACAAAATAACCATGGTCACATCTATCTCATGCAGACATAAAGATTTTACACTGTTTTATATAAACACAAGTTCAGATTTTCTTGACCAATATCTCCTTCTACACCCACTCCTTCACAGTGTGCTTATTAATGGCTACTTTTCAATATAAAAGCAGTTGCATTTCTACAATGTTCGATGTATAAAGGGTATGAAGAATTCAGGAGTTCTACTGCGGTATTATGTAAACAGGATATTTTTGATATTTGTAATTATATGTGGTGGCACACACAATTATTTTTAGAAACTCTGAAACCAGCATTATAATTTGTTTGTTGAATCTCAGTACTAATTTCAGTAAGACAAATTCAGGGCTAAATCTATTCTGTGTCAGGCTGGCAAACCTGGATTTCTGCCCATACACAATGTGGGTTCAGAAACAGTACAGTATCTTGGACTTTTCTTATACCAGGACAACTAAATATGCAAATGTAGAGCTATATCCCACTAGCCTTGTCAGAATACCCTGAAGTTCAGTGTCCCCTTAGTACCCTGCCCTATAAGTATATTATTCTCAGCCTCCTACTTACCTTAAGCCTGAGGGCAGCACAGGGGCCTTTGGTGACATGCTTTTATAATTTTAGGATTTATTCAGTAATCTATTTCTTTATCTCACATTCAAACTGACTGGCTATTTTTATACATTTTTAAATACAAATGAAGTTGGTAACCACAAAATCAAGCTTTGTATTCTCTCCTCACTTTTATTCACTGCAAAGCATATCCTCTCACTTTTTTTTTCTTCTGCCTATTTTTCACTTCCCAATGAGTTTACACAATGAATCAGAAGTAGACATTTTCATAAAGTGAAATAACATCACAGCATCTCTGTTCAAGATTTGTCACCTATTAATATAAATTTGCAAATACATACTTGTACATGAGATGCGCTTCTCTCTCCTTCTGTAATAGTCCTAGCATTCTCAAAAGGAAAAAGATCCCACCAAGGCAATCATACAGACTCATAAATGGACATGGAAAGAACACCATTCCCTTGCACTCAAACTCTTCCTTGTAAGTAAGCATCTGTTTATCTGCCCTGTTCTCAATGACCTCCAGTGATAAAAACATTTCCCAAGCAATCTATTCCAATGTTACAGAATCCCTCACTGTTAGAAAGAGATCCTGCACCTGCTCTAATCCTGATCCTTGAACTAAGCCAACCTAACCCTACTGTAGTGTCATGGAAGAGGGTCAAAAATCTGTTCAAGCAATCTGAGCTCATCATCACTGTGGGAAACCTACATGGCAAGATCTATAACACATGAACTGTGACTTTTCTCATATAAAATAGCATGTCAATGCCATATACAAATGTCACTAAGCTATGAAGCAAGAAGATTGGATACAGGCTGCTAGTTGCAATCTCACATTCCTTTTCATAGACAGTCAAGAACAAACTCAGTTGCTTCAATGTCTAGAGTCATTTGAGATGCCTGAGATAGCCACACCAAGCTAGTATACATGATCCAGCCTATCGAAGACCCATGCTCTCCGAGAGCAGCATGCCTTATTGGAGGCTGTGCAGAATCCCCTTGGGTATCTCAAATGGCAGCAGACACCAAAATGTGGGCACCTGAAGCAAATCTTTAGCTCCTTGTGAGAATTACAAGGCAAATGCTCTTTACTATACTATCTACTATGTTGATGGAGTTTCTGAAAACATCTACCCCAGTTATCAGGTTTTCTTGGCTCACATCTTATCATTTTCCTCATGAAACAACCACTTAGAAACACAGGCATAAATATAATCCCTAGTCTGTAACCAACCTACATTAGTAGTAGGATTTGGGTAGAAAGATAACACTAGTCTACTGGGCAGACTAATATCTCTTCTGTGTATTATGATCTCTTTTACTCTCAATTGTGATGTTCAGCATCATTTTCAGGTTCACATTTCAGCTTCTCCATTTCTTAATGCTTCTTTAGTGTTAAGGTCCATAGCACTGTGCAAAGCCTCACTCATTAATTCTCATAGTTGCATCCTGTAGGAAGGACTCCTCATCCACATGGTACAATTGTGGAAAACAGAGACACAGAGTTAAAATTACTGAAGAGTGCAGCAACGGAAGATTCCTGAACTCAGTAGATTTGCTGCTGCAGCCTTCAAGAAGTATGGGTCTTGTTTACAGCTGGCAGTAGAATAAAGATGAAAGTGCAGTTTCCTGCCTCCTAGATGGATTGAAATAAACCTTGCAGTGCACTGGACTAGGAGAGTACATAAGCAGCAGGAGTCCTCTCAGTGGAGGTTGGGCGGCATATAAATTTTACTGTGGCCATCTCAACAGTAACACATTTATCCGCTGTGTTCATTCCTCCAGATTATGCTAAAGGTTATCACTATTCTAGCTTTTACACTAGTTTCAAACATTTACCCAAAAATCATCAGAGATATGGTACTGAACTTTTTCTTGGAACTTTTGTACATTTACTGTCTTGCATGACACACATCTATATTATTACTAGATATTGATAAGAATAAAGAAGGAAATATTTAACAGACATAAACAAGCACTATACTTAGCATGTGATTTATAAGTTTAAAATGGAGTCCAAATGCTAGTGCTGGGAGCTTTGTAAAATTAATATGCAGCAATATGTTCTACATCACCACTAAAAAACGAAAAATTAAACATTACTTCCATTTGCTTAATTACAATGAATATCTTAAATAGCTTATGAATTACTAAGATGCATTTTCATGACAAACTAAAAATAAAATAAAATTAAATTAAATTAAAAAAGAAAAAACCTACAAGAAAAATCAAGTGTGTTTGCTTCACAAGAATTTTCTAGTCAGAGACCAGCATGTGCTTACACCATCTCAATGGAGTCTGGTCCAAGACAAGACAAAACAAAGCATTGCAGTATACACAAAAGCAAATGAGTTCACTGGGAAAGTCTCTTGCAGGTCAGTCCTGGAAGGCAAAGGAGATGATTTCCATTTTCATCCATCTCCAAAATAATCACTTGGGAGCATTTCAGAAGGTTAGATTAAGTGGTTTCACTAGAAGAGGAAAGCAATAGGAATACTTTCCAAAGTCAAACTTCAGCATGTGACAGGTAGAACTGGGGCATTTTATGCAGAATGGGAATAAGGCAGAGGAAGGGGAGTTTTCATATAAAAGAAGAGAATAAACAAAAAGAAGTTCCCTTCAGAACAAACAAAAATAAAATTTTATAAATAGTCTTAAATGAAAACCACATAGCCACACTCAAAGGAAATGGAAAAGTTCCTATGGACTTCAGTGGATTTGCAAGTTATATTAAACTTTTAGGGCCAGTAGAGAAGCTTATGGATAGGCTGCTGACATTTGGCTAGAAGGGTATCCAATTCTGTTCACTTTATTCTATGAATAACACCATTAATTAATCATATACCTATGGGGTCACTACCCCACATGGCCTGTGCCATGGAAGAACCTAGGCAGGCTTTGCAGTGGTGAGAGTTCTAGTTCCTCTCCCCTTCATAATCATTGTGAAGGAGAAGCAGAGATAGAAAGCAAAATATCATTGTTAAATCATTGGTGATAGAAATCAAGAGGGAGAATAAGCAATGCTAGCTGGTGAAGTTATGGTGTTTGAGGAAATATGAAGAATTGCTGAGATGGAGTGTTTACAGAAAAAATCCTACAGCTCATATTTGTATTGTGTATTTATAAAGTCCTGGAACTTAATTTTATAGGGTTTTTGATGAATGGCTGTGCTGCATTTCAGCTCCAAGTATATTGAACTTACTGTAGTGGAACTGAGCAAGAAATATGCTAGCCAAATATGAACACTTCTACTGGACTATGATTTAAAGATAGTTTATTGCTTAAAGGCACTGCTGTGGGGCTCTGCTTATTGTACAAGCAGAGCTCACATCCAACAGAGGGTCTCCCAGAAGCCTTCTTAAAATCAGTGTCAGAGGTATTTTTGTCTCAGATACCTACATGGCATATGAGATAAAGAACAAGGAAAAAAGCTGTGCTTTCTCCATCACTTTTACATTAAAATAGGTGCAGCTCCTGTTGATGTATATATTCTCCTAATTATGTATTTATGTCACTTTAATGACAGTATCTTCTAGGATCATGGTCAAATGCTCAATTTTCTTATGCAGGTGTTGTATGTCAAGTGCTCCCACACTATGCTATTTCAGATTAGTGGTGTTTCTCCCACACTTTAAAAGAAGACATCTGTGATTATGGCTGGCAAATGATGACTTAATTGTTGACTCTCATAATAATATAGTAAAAAGCAGTCTCATTCTGTTGAGATGGGAGTCACTTAGTTAAAATCAGTTCTTATGGCTATTATGGTTTGTGAGGCAAATGTTGATGCCTGTAATCTCCAAGTGTGCCAACTGTAGTCAATGAAAGTGTGTGTGTGTGTGTGTATATATATATATATATATAAATATATATATATATATATAAAATAATTCAAAAAAAAAAGTATGAGAAAAATGAAGATTTGCCAACATGGAGAGAAAGTTCCACAGTCCCTTGGGTTGTCATCTTCCCAGGTAATGCAGCCTTCAGCTGCAGATTCAGCTGTAAGATGGACACAATGGCAAAATTTTTTAGAAGGTGCAAACTCTCTCCAATTCCAAAGCTGATATGTGACAGCCCTTCTTGCCACAATTACGTCTCATAAAAATAGAACAAACTATTGATAACCATTGTTGATAATACAAATCTATAGAAAACACCAGTAACATTTATACTCCTTGTAAAAGTGTAGGAATTAAGGTAGTTGAATCTGTTTCATCTCTGTTTTAACCTTTCTAAACTTTTAATATATGCAAAGTATGAATATGAAGCTATCTGCGAAATTTGGAAACAGTCAGACTCCTTCTCTTAAAAGAATAGTCTCTTCTTTCACACACAAATAACAACGTAAAAAGCCCCCACACAGCCCACCCCACAGGACATCTTGGAAAGCTGAATTTGCAACTAAAAATTGATACTGAAGAATTGTTTCTAACAAAGATTTTCTCTTTTGGTAGTTTGGCTTTGTATTTTTTAAAACAATGAACAATTGCAATGATGCTAGTTTATTAAATAGCCCCAGTCCAAAAAATATGGAGGTATATATTGCTGAAATTCATTTAATTACACTTCTGCAACATAATGACCTTGACATGAAGATAAGGCTTAGTCTGTTTTTAATGAAAATGTTACTAGTTGGTATGACTGCTTGCATTTGGATCAATGTCCTTTATTGTTAAGTCTGAAGTATTATACACAGGTAATTAGCACGATGCATTTAGGGTAGGATTATATATTTGGGTGGAGGTTGGTTTGGGGCTGTTTTTTTGTACCAGATTTCTTCAGTACTCATCTCTAATTAACTTTATTTTTACTTAGCTCTTATTTTCTTTGAGTTTTAAAATGGGATTGTGGTTACTTTTTTGATTCAGCACTGCTTTGAAAGATAACTGTTTGAAGTGACATACTTTTTTAAGAAAACTTCCATTTGTGTCTGTTGAACTCCCTAGTTTCTAGGAAGTTCAAATGACAGCACTTCCCTTTCTGTGCCACTCTCTCTATTGCATTGCTATGAGGGTTTAATCACAACTGAGTTGAGCAAATAAGACTGTGATTTGTTTTTTCAAAAGTCCCTGGAACACATTTGAAGGGTGCAAAGTGAGTCAGCCACCAGTCAGACATAGCAGCAGACAGTAAAGCTCCAAAAAGAGTGAATTTGCCATTTTAATGTGAGAACACTAGGGAAAAAGAAAAAAAAAAAAAAAAGGATGTTAATTATGTGAAAAAAAAGGAAAGGAAAAGAAGTCAACTATATTCTATATTCATATATATCAATCAAGATTTTAGATTCAGGTACATCCTCAGCCTTCCCATGCTTCCAAAGTAGGAATGTTGTGAGGTAGCATATTTGAAAGTACCAGCAATCACTGTTGAGCCTAAGGATTTGGATGAATGTGGTATACAGGAGACCATTTGCAGAACTACACACTGGGTATTTTAACTTATTCACAAATGCGTGATCCTTGCCATCTTGGATGTAGTCATGTCTGGGAGCACCATGGCCGAAAAGGGTGGAAGAGCCATGGGTGACCACACTCTTCAATTCCTAGAAATAGTATCTTTTTGACAGGATACTTACAAGAATGATGTAAAGAGATGACAGTCTTCATTGTTTGGCACAGCTGTAAGTATTGTGGATTTAGAGGATAAACTCTGGTCTCTAGTATCCTGACATACAGTATGTAAAGGATTATGGAATACCAAGGGAATCATGTACTTTCATCCTGACTCATTAAGTAATTTTAAGTTATTCCCAAAGCTTTCCACAGTGTTCTCACAGCTTTATCAGCTCTACTCTATCTCATTGAAAGCAGACAAAAAGACTCCTATTGACTTCTTTTGGAGCTGGACTTGCATTGAAATGTGCTACATACAGTATGTACAGATATTTAATCAGAAGTCTGAAAATAACTAAAAGCATAACAACAAAGTACATGGACACACATCAGTTGCAATTCTTTTTGCATAAATTGTATGCATGTTATGATTCATGATTTTGGCCACGAGATTATAAAGTAACCATCCCTGGAACAGACATAGAGATGATTAAGAAAAGGGCAGAATCACATTTTAAAATTATATTATGCATTCTGTGTGACAAGAGAACAGGGACAGTCTACCTTTGGGACCAGTGAGTTATGACCACTGAACACTATTAATTCTTGTGATCCATTGTTATACGTTCATTTTTTATGATTATTTCTTTTTTTCTCTATAAATACATTTTAACTCTAGTGACTACTGCTTTTGTGTTTTATCTAATAAAATTAGTGTGAAAACCAGAGCACATTCCAGTGCTTCTATAGTCAAGAAACTGATTTGCTTTTTGTAGAAAAAAAACATCAGCAGAAAGTAGTTCCTCAAAAATTTCACTTGCTAGATCTCACAGTGCTATGGCTTATTTAGGTGAGGAATATCATACCAGATTCTGCTTTTTATCAACTGCACATTCCAGGAAAGCTGCATCTTTGTCAGACAACATAGTAGAAGGACTTCTGAAGATGTCAGATGTAGA
The DNA here is from genome assembly GCF_028389875.1 of Rhea pennata. Classification (NCBI taxonomy): domain Eukaryota; kingdom Metazoa; phylum Chordata; class Aves; order Rheiformes; family Rheidae; genus Rhea; species Rhea pennata. The sequence continues at coordinate 82,483,158 of NC_084663.1, read as the reverse complement.
CTGTAGAGACAGAGCACTCATTAATATTTCTCAAATACTGCTCTGTTTAAAAGTGTTAAGCCATTTTTCAAAGGCTGCCATAGGACAGGGACTCTGAAATTACTGTTACTTGCCAGAGCCTTAGAGAGCTCTTTGGTAATCCATTCTGAGATCTATAAAGTCACCAAAATGCTTCTGGCAACTGAAGGAGGGAATATCTTTAGATAAGTTTGAAAATCCTGTTTACAATGCAAGTTCCTCCTGTTTCCATATACAATGATTCACTGAAAAGATAAAAATTTGCATTCTTTCTTGGACTCAGATTTTAACTAAGTCATCATTGTGGGGTTACCTAAGTAAGGTAGGAGCATATTCACAAGGAAATTTCACTGTTTGTTATGGTCACCACAACAATTTTCAAGAGCAAAAAGGAGTTAATACATATTGTTTTTGTGAATAATCTTGTAAATACCTATTTAGAAATAAGAAGATCACATTTTCATGCAGCTGAAATTGATTTTGTACTACCTTATACAAAACTGTGTATAAATATAGAACTGTGATCAAAAAGTAAGATGTCTAGATAAATTTCTTTAGCAAAGAAGTCTGTATCATGGTTTATATAAACAAGCCCAAATATGATCTACTACTTCATGAGCAAAACACTGATTGTAAGGGTTTTCTCGGTTAGCAACTCACTGGGGTGGGTGAGTGAATTCTCGCCTTTCACAGACATTGTTCAGGCTACCCACAGACCACCTGACCACTGTCTACATCAATCAGGAGTCTACGAGCTTTACACATAGTAGTATCATTTATAGCGATATTAATATAAACCTTTGTTATAGATAGACAGGGCCTACAAACATAGTGGCTACCAATAAGCTAGCTTGCCTTGTTTTTATTTCTAAGTTTTTGTGATATAAATGAGTGAAATGGGTAATTGAGACATATATCTAAATACACGTTTGCCCATATATGAATAAATCCTGTGAAACCTGGATGTAAGAGCTGGCTCCATCTTCCACAGCAGTTTTTACTGCAAATATAGTCTCTTAATCTTCACACTGTGTTTAACCACAATATCCTTGAGAGAAAGCTAAGTAGTAGTACTATTCCTGTATTTCACAGGTAGAAAAAGAGCTTTAGAAATCTGCATTCTTACTTTACCTCAGAATCACTAAATCTGCACTAGTTACTCAAAGTCAAAACTGCAGAGAAGGCAAACAAAAAAACTTCCGTGGTACCCCTAAGAGACAACTTCAGCAAATATATCTCAGACTAAAACTAACCAGCTTTATCTACACTGCAGTATTACACTGCAGCAGCTAAATGCACATCATCTAATCTACAGGAAAAAAAATGAGAGAGAGAGAAAAGAAAAAAAAAAAAAAGTTAATTTTAGCAGCATAAACAAGCTCTTAATGGCTTTCCCAAACTTATAAAGGGAATTCTCAGGGGAGTTGGGAACTGAACACAGGTTAGTGATCTTAACCACTAGCCACTTCTTTCTGACTATCTGAACACTGAGAAGAAATCCTGCAAAATTTCTGTGAACTGCCATCTATCAAGTGGGCGCAGTAATACTTGAAGTCCTGATCCCTTGGAAAGCCACAGAGATCCAGCATGATTCTGGAGCCCAGTTCTGACAGACTGAAGTGTTTATTTGCAACATTTTTATAAGACTTTATGAAAAGTCAAATTTTAAATTTATTGTACATTATTCAGTCAGTTTTGTTAGATTTTTGATTGTTATTCCAGTTGCATTTGGAAGCCTTGCTCAGGGCCTGGCCTTGCTGTCCTAAGGCCGTGTGAGACTCAGCTTTTCTAAGTCCTGGTGAATGAGACCCCACAGACTTCATCATGTAAGGGGAGAGGAAGTGGGGACATGCTTCTGGCATTTGAGGTTGGCAGACAACCAAGAGGCTCTGGGATTGTCTGATGGGCACACATCCAGTCAGGAGAGGGGCCATAGCAATAAGCTGCAGCTGAAAATAAAATCTTCTGGTGGGGCTACTTTCACATACAGCCGTGTGAAGTGAAATACTCAGCTGCAACACAGGCAAAGGATGCTCCTCCTGCTCGATGACCTCAGTTAATCTAGCATGGAGGTTCACAAAGCAGGAGAGAAGCCACAATGATCTTCTGCAAAGACAGGAGATTTGGCTGACTCTGCTCGGCAAAAGTAGGAGTCTCACACTTAGTGTGCAAGATTAGAGAGTACTCACGTATAGACACAAAGTAAGATATCAGTCATCATCCCACAGAACTCAGAATCTGAGGGAAAAGATTCAGCACATGGCTTAAGAAAATAAAGGGGGGTAGGGGAGAGGCTGATGAGAGAAGAAGGAATATTTTAGCAGGCTGGGTGTTTAATTCACATTTAATTCACAGACATATCCTTAGGCAGTCAATAGCAGCAAAAACAACAGTAAGCTGTACCTGTAAGTATACATATTTTTAATACTCAAACCGTAAAGAGTGAAGACCGCTTGGAGAAGAGCAAAGATGGGTAGAAGGGAGGAGAGAAGGGAGTTTTTCACATTTCTCATGAAAAAATAAAGTTGTCAATCAGACCTGTTGAAAAAGTGAATTTTTTTCACTTGAACTTTTATCAAACCATAAACCAGTTCCTGAATCATGTGTGCTGCTGGTTAAGGTTCTTTCTTACCTGGATGATATTACTTGTTTCCCAGAGCACTGGAGTATTTTCTTATTGCTTACTGTGAATATAATTAGGTATTTCTTCTTAATAGTGTTAATGATATTTAAGAAAGTTAGTCTAACTGAAGTTCCTGGAGTTTTACCACTGAACCACTTGATACTTTCTTATCTATTCTGGTATTTACATTAGGACAGCTGTCATTTCTCTGATTTTCCTGATAATTAGGAGCCAGTTTCTTAAAAAAGATGCAAACCACATCAATGCTACTAAACTATTCTACAGAAGATCTAGCCACCTAGACAAAATGTAGATGCTTTTAGTTAGATAAAAAGACCTTCTGAGGCTTTTAAACACTCGTCCATCACTTCTGTTTCTAGTTCGTCTCATTTTACCATAATGATATTATTCTTAAGCCCTTTGACTTGCTAGTATCTAGCAATCAGGTGAGACTCTCAATTTCTAATAACAATCACACCATGCATCTCACTCCTACTAATTTCCTGAAGATTTGGCTGGAAATTTTTGGAAAGAGCATTTTGAATCAGAAAAGTCCAGTCAATTAAATTCAAATTGTGTGGAAGGACAGCCTCAGTTTTATCAACTCTTAATTTCAAACAATTGGACAATATGTGTTTCTTAACATTTATTTATTTATTTATTTTTAAGTTCAAGTCAAGTAAGCTATTTTGATCTGTTGAACTCAAAATATTTTCAAATGGTCAGCTTCTAAATTTTTTGACATTGAGTCATGCTCTTTCTGGCCAAATTCCTGACTTCTAACTCTTCGATACTCCCTCAGTTTTGGGGATGCCTCTCCTCTAAATTTAAAAACATATTTCAAAAGCCATTTCACTTCCTCTTTATGGTTGACACATGCCCCAGTGATTTAAAGCAGTTTTGATCTTTTGCAAACCCAAGACATAGCTTTAAGAAGAAGTTATCACCTGCTTTGTTTGTTTTTTTATACATTTAATCTTATTTTCTTCACAATATACAATTTACTCAATATAGGGTCTTACACTGTCCTCATCAGCAAAATATGTGTCTGCATTTTCTTTTGATAATTTTTTTAAATACTTTGTTTTTCAAGTGCATATTATATTCTTTTCTATGTTAAAGAAGACAGGTCAGAGAGGTAAGCTTTCTTCTGGGCATAAACTAGTGCCTGGTAGGTTCCTGTGCTCCACACAGAGAAGTAAGCTTTGCCGTAGACCTTTCTAGTGTGACTCAAGAGAGGATTTCTCAGCTTGTCCTTCATGAGGGACTTTAAATCAAATGACCTATAGAAACAAATCAAGGTGATAGTATAGAACAGAATGTCCAAATAGCCATTTGTGCAGGGCTTACTATATAGTATGTTTATTAAACAATTCAAGCTGAAACAAAAATGCTAAATAAAGTCCAAGTCACTGTCCTGGCATGCAGCATTTAAAACTCAGATTTTCATGCAAACTTTTGCTCCTAGATCTTTAGCTGTGCCATAACACCAGTTTGCATTCAAGTGCACGGTATAAAGTATGCATATAAACATTATAGAAGCAGTGCACTTGAGATCACTTTAGAAGGGATGTTAGACTGCCTCTCTTTCCCTACCAGAAGTCCAATAGGTAACTAAGATCTGAACACCAATTTCTTCTATAGGCACTAAATAAAACCATCCCAGCATTTCAGAGATGTAACTATGCAATACTTCAAGAGACAGAGTAAAGGAATATACCTCAGTTGTTCCCTGTTAATTTGCTTCATTTTGTGTGTCAAATCCTGACCTTCTTTACCCATCTGGACTAACTTTTTCAGGAACTTACCTAAAGTCAGAAAATACTTGCTTAACAAAAGGGGCAAAGGGCTCCATATTTTGAAGCTCCTAGCTCTCCCTTTGGAAGCCATTCTAAAGTGATGGCACAGAGGAACTTTTTCTACTTTTCTACACTGGGTGTTGTTGGAGTAGGCATCCGGAAGAGCTATGGCTGTGGCAGAGAGAGTGAAGTAACAGTTGTGTGCTACAGAGATTCCATGGCTACAACAGCTGTAATGGGGCATAAAACAAAAGTGCTTTTTCATGTCTTAGCAAATATAACACATCTCACTCAATTTTTGGCAGTCTTGACTTTTTAGGAGATCGAATAATACAATCAGAAGATAGTAATCTGCAGAAAACCAGATTTTATTATTTGTGCAGTTTGACTTTTTAGGAGATCGAATAATACAATCAGAAGATAGTAATCTGCAGAAAACCAGACTTTATTATTTGTGCTATTTGGGGACTGACATGTTTTCCTTGCAGACTGATTTCAGTTGTTCTAGAGCTAAACACATAAGCTGGCCTAAACCCAGAAACTGCTCTGGCTATCACTTATATAGGTTCTGTGCCATCCAACTCTCTGTCCCGTCACAAGTCTCCTTATGGGGCTTGGGCAGGTCAGCTGGTCTCTATGTTAGTTTTTCACCTGCAAAACAGGAATTGGAACATGGTTCTGCTTCATGGGAATATTATGAATGTAATTACTATAAAGATAAGGAGTCACACATATTACAAGGTTGAGGGGAACAAAAAGCTGACTGGCTGGCTCTGCTCAAAACTCTCTAATGTGAGGACAGCATATGGTAAGAAAAAGGATTTTTCCACCAAGGTCCTTTCCCAAGAATAAGTCATAGCAACCTAAGAACTTAGCAGTAGTTTATCTGTGTAAGTGCCATACAAGTATAGCTAGTCTGACAGAGATTTTTATTAAAAAAAAAAAAAAAAAAAAAAAAAAAAGAGAGAGAGAGAGAGAGAGAAGAGAGAGAGAGAAGAAGAAGAAGAAAAGCTCTGCAGACAAAACTCTTACGTAGATCTGGCCTGGCACTACTGCTGAAAGTTTGCCAAGCTGACTCATATTAGCCTAGTACTCCTTGTGGGCAACCACAAGGGAAATGGTTGTACTTTGTATGGCTATAGTTACCTCACCTCACCCAGGCTAAGTAATCTCAAAGAATGATTTTTTTTTTTTTTTTTTTTTTTTTTTTTGTCAGGACATGGTCACAGATATTCACAAAGTATTCTACTCATATGGCTGTGTCAATGGCAAAAAGTAGTGCAGACTCTGACTGATTCTGCAATAAAACAGTGTGCTTCTGAAATAGATTCAGTGCAAATTTCATGGGTGAATTGCTGGAATTTTTCTAGATGATCCATCTTAAAACTGTTCGTTTGGTCTTGTTTCCCTGTGTAAAACAAGCATAAGCTAAATTGACAATAAACAATTTAAAAGAGTGAGAAGACAGAACAGTATTGTAGCAGGAATATAGCTTTGAATAATTGAAGAATATGAATATTGGAAGAAAAGAATCAAAAGGAGGGATGGTTGTTCTCTCATTCAGTGCATTAACACAACTGGAGTTTTCCCTCAGTCTAACCAGCGTAAGTGAGAGACAGATGAAGCACAAGGAGTTTCAGGAGTCCACAGTGAGAACTGTTGAATTAGCTAATGGTTACACTTAAAAGTCTGGGCAATTTTCAAGTACGTATCTTTATTTCTTAAACAGAAGGCTGATGGGAAGACACAAATAAAGTGATGCTTGTGAAGATGTTAAATGCAATTTATTACGAGGAAAATCTTATCACAGGGAATTTCGGCCCAGAAAGAAAATTATGTTGCATGCAAAGCATAGAAAAATAGTTTGGGAGCCACTGTTAATCAAAAAAAAATGTCCTCTTTGGCCTCTACTCTGGGGAAAACAACTGAGAAAAAAGAAGGTAATAGGCTTCTCTGTTGCGTTATTTTTAAAAATGCACTCAAATGAAAGCAAGTAGTGTAATAATGAACTAAGTCAGAGAGCACTGTTCAATTAGTGGTAAAACCTATGGACATTTATGACAGCAACATTTACAAAGAAAGACTTGATTGGGCTTATTATTATGGAAAAGGAGGAAAAGATCTGGTAAATGCCATTTATAAAACAAGAGGGTCTGATCAAACCGATCCAAATTAGCCCTTCACATCAGTAAGACCTTAAAACTAGGTCACATGGATAAAAGGACAATTTAGTCTAAACTGTATCATACAAAGACTATTTGACATATGGAACGTGTTACCCTGAGGAGTAAGAAAAGCAAGGAGCATGTATATTTTCAAGAGAGAAAAAGACAGGAACTACATAAGGAAATTTCCAACCAGAGGAGCTTCAAAAGGAATTACTTCTTTTTTTTTTTTTTTTTTTTTTAAGGAAAAAAGGTAGCCAATCATTATCGGGGATCTGAAGGAAAATTACAATGAGCATTACGTTTTCTTGGTCTTGCCCCTTTTCTAACTATGAAGTTTGTGGGATTTAGCTTGTTTTGTTTTCATTAGAAGAACTGCATTTTTGCTTTTCTAGAGCAAAAATTACAAGAAGTAATAAAATGTTAATAGCTATGTATTTCCTTTCAGTATTTAATGGTTAAAGATCAAATCTTAAAATCCTTGTTCTTTTTAGTCTCTCTTTTGGTTTCTTTGGAGGTTTTATTAGAGTGGGGATTTTTTTAGTACCAAATGGGCATGTAACTTCTTTTTGTATATCTGGGAAAATACACTATTCTGAAAATGTTTTCATGGCTTAGACTGTGTATAATAAAGCAGTAGCAGGGTAACTGTCAGAGCCAATTGTCAGAAGAGACCATGAGACACTCTGTGAGAGCACTGCTGTTCTTATCCTGCTGAACATAAGCTCCTTGCATAAGTTCTTACTCAAAAAAACATAGAAGTTTGGCTGACAGGTATCTCAGATACTGCCTCCTGCATAACACATTGGCTAAAAAGGTATAGCATTTATTTATTTATTTATTGTATGTTAAGTTCTACTCTCAAATGCAACATTCTAAGACAGATGCAAGAACTAAAGTGAAAAGAGACTAGCACAAACAGGCCAAAAGTACAACTTCTCCTCTGAACTCCTTCAGTCTCTAGAAACAATCAGATTTCAATCACACCCCCAGAATCACTGAATTCATAGTGAGGCAGATCTGCCTAGCACAAATCAGTCTGTGCACTGGAAAGGATTTATATTTGGTGCAAGAGATTAAAATCTCTTAACACAGCTGAGGGCTTTTGGAACTGAAACTGTAAGAAATACTTTGAAATTGAATCCAAAAGTTTAATTTCAAAACTTGAATCTAAGACCTTATTGTAGTATGAAAATCTATTTTTAGTTAAGAATTAATAAAAGAAAATGACAAGTGAACTGTCTTCTCACATATACTTCTATTGTTTTTAAGAGTCAGGTAACATAGCTTTCAAAAATTCTACATACGTATTTATGTAATGAAACTCTCTTTTATGCCACCAAGAATTGCTTAGTAGGAAGAAGGCAGTGAAATTACAATATATTCTTGAGGAATTATGCCTAATTTTTAACGTATTTATTTCATTAGAGTGTACACAAACTAGCCTCATTTCTTGCTTATTTTCTTCCTTTCAAACATCTGTAAAACATACAAACCAGTAAAAGAGATGACTCCAAGTTTCAAAGTGGAGACTCACATTTTCTCCAAATTTAAGCGAAATCAAGTAATTTGGACAATTGCAGATCTTAATTTAAGCTTGTTAATCAAACAAAGAGAAGAGAACAAGAAGACTGAGCTGCTTTTACCAGCTCAGTGTCCAGAAATTTCCATGTGCTTCATTTCTTCGCTTTTTAAACAGATATGAAATGGAAAGATCTTCCAAACACAGAATCACTTTTTTTCTCACTTAACACCAAGGTAGTACCAATCAAGTCAATCGAGATATTTTAAGTCTAAATAAGTAATTTGAATCAGAACATACTGCATTGTTTCTTAAATTCCTGTAGTTTATCTGGAAACACGTTGATTGTGAGCATTAACACCTGACCCATTCCCTATTGAGTTTACTCATAATAACTTACCAACACTAACATCAGCCTAACAGAAAATTGAGCCAGATCAGATGCTATGCCAGATTATGACCTCAGTTATATGCAAGTCAGTCTACAGTCACTTGCTTTCTGTGTGACTGAAAGCAGAATTTTGCCTGTGAGCTTTAATTTTTAAGAGTTTTATATGCACACTTGTCTCCAAGTATAATAGTATTTAATAATTCAAAATTGGAATAAGTGCTCTTTAAAAATTTTCCTTAATTTCTAGCAGTCCCCAAATATGTCTCTTATCTTTTCTAAAAAAACCTACAGCACAGCATTTCCTTGTAATTCCAATCTCTAGACAGGCACTTGAGTCCTGCAGTCCACATGATCTCAATCCTCCAGCCTGCCATGTTCTTTTCTGTTTTCCACTCATCTATGTCTTAATTCAAGCCATATGGAAAGATTGAAATCACGAACTCTACCTGCATAGAGGGGTCTTCAGAAGAATGGCGGAAAAGGTCTTCATTAGATGGTGGAGAAAGAAATTTCTGAGGCTTGACATGCTTTCAATCCAGAAATGAAAGTTTAAGGGTGAAGATGAGAGGCTAGGAAAGAAAAGGAGTGTGTGTATATGCTTTAGAATTTCTCCTGGAGGACACAGGAGATATTTTTCTGAGTATACGCAGTGCTAGCTGCAGCAAAAAGTTTTCTTACATGAGAGAAAGCCCTACTCTTGCTTGTACCTCAGCAAAGCTCTATGTGTTCCCACTGTCAAACAGGCCTGAGAACTTATTATCCCCATTGCATCCAGTTATCTCAAGATGTTGACTGGCCTCTTGCCTTTAGCAAAGAGTTTCCCATATGTCTGCCTCCCAAAAGTTCCTAAGGATGTGATCTTTGTGCTTTTGCACTGGGCTCCCTTCCATATTTTCCAGGAATGAATTGAGATCAGGTTAGGAAGATGCTGGTCTTTCACAGGTTTCAGTGAACAGGCTCCTCTAGTTTTCTACCACTAGTAATATCCTGCAGCATTTTAACATGGGCCTTTCACTCTGAAACTGTACAGAATATATTTGTTGGGTTAAGCTCCACCACACATTGATAGAGTCAGTATTTAGTCAGACAGCAGTGTAACAGAGACAGAGAAGTCTCCCTCCTCCTCCCTTCAACAACTTCACCCCATAGCTTTTCAAGTTCACCCTGCTCATTGTAATTCTGCTCACCCAATACTCCCTGCTGGCAGGAAGTGGGTGGAGCAGGAGCGTTAAGGGAAGAAAAGTGCAGAGAGTGCTAGGTTCACCTCCCTCTCCTTTCTTGCTAGCCGAAGTAGCTGGCTGGGACCATGGGAGAGTAAACTACTCCACGGGAGAGGGAAGAAAAAAAAAAGATAAAAAAATATGAAGTAATTGACTTGTAGCAGAGCAGAGGGAGTCTGTGTGGATATATTCTGTGCTCTGCTCCTGGGGAGATGCAGCTGTGCATCTCCTCTTGTACAGGCTATGCTGTAAGATTACACTGTCATCCAAAGTAAGTATCCCTAATTCTCCCACTTCCTGAAGCACATTTGGCTCCTTTTTAATCAGGGATTTCTACTGTGCAAGTTGAAGTCTAGGACCAGGCTCCTCCTATATGCAGAAAAATCTCTCTTGATTATTTTATTGGTGCCTGGGGAAAACTACTGAATGGTTACAGTCAATTTTCCCTGACATGTTTCTTTATTCTTAAATTATTCTTAATTCTTCAAGGCACCTGAGATCTATATAATCCAGCCATAGACACCTTTAACAATGTTTTCCAGATCCTTTTCTCTCCCTCAGCTTGCTTCCATATTATTTCTGACTTTACTAGGAAAAGGAACATTTCCTTTGCTACTGTGTCATTGAGAAGAAGTATACCACTTCTGATTTTGACCAGTTAACTCAACGGACTTTGCTTGGGCAAGAAAGGGGGTTATGGGCAGGGGAGTGCTGAAAGGAGTCAAAAGGAAGAAGAAGTTGGTCCAGTGGGTAAGACCAGCCAGAGCCTAGACCTCATAAAGCAACGGTCTGCATGTCCGTTCTACCATTGCCTTCTTGCATGGCCTTGCACTTGCATGACCTTGGACAAGTCACTTAGCCTGGCTGCACTTTAGTTTCTAAAATTACGAAACAGTGGTAATAGCACTTGCCAACCAAAGCCATTCCCAAATATGAAACAGCTTCATGCTGTGGTGTTTCCATGCGTACAATGAGAGTGCTGACATCCATCTTCCTTTACCCTCAGTTAGCTCTCAGGCACTCGTAACATCCATGTTGCACCAGACTATGTGTGTCCAAGTCTGATTTCTTGCCTCCAAGAGGAATGTATACCTGATCCCTCACAGAAGAATAAACTCTTCCACCAGTGCTCCATAACCTATATCTAATGTGCAAGTCAATTATGCAATGAAGCAGCTAAACCTTGTGATGATCAGATGTCAACAGGATTCCTTCAGGAAATGTATAAGGCATGTTTATGACAGGACATCAATGAAAGTCTGTTCAAAACATTACTTTTTCTGCTTCCTAGTTCCCATATCTTGAGTACTGTTTCATTCCTGTCCTTCTGTATTTGAGATATATTTTGTAATCAGAATGTCTTCAGTAGAAAGAAATTTCCTAGTCCTAGTCCCATAAATCTGGCTGATAAGGAGAGGTAAATCCAAATTTTAAGCCAGCTGCTGTACATTTCATTTGATTCCTTCCCATGCCCAGTTTAAAATTTAGTTTTTTCCATCAAATTTCTGGATATCAGATGCCCAGCAAGAAGCAGCATGTGCTAAAATATTTCCACTTCTAAAATTCTGCTTTCAAAGATTTTTGGCAAGAAGGAGGAAGGAGGCATTTTGTATCAACAGCAAAATGGCATCTAGATTGAAAGATAAGAAAAAGTAGCATGGTTTCCATAAAGGAAGGCATTTTTCAGATGAGACTTGGGCCTGCCATAGGTGCAGCAGTTGCCTTAGCACCGCAGGAGGATGCAGAGGTCATGCTTTGAGTTCAGAAGGGAGAGCTCAATTTTGCAAATTAGCAGACACTTTGGACACAATTTAGCAGAGCATTCAACCATGAGCAAAACACATGAGCAATTATTATATTTTGTGTAGCAACTCACAAACTTAAAAGATACACACTTTGCTAGACTGGAACCATAATACTGACATCATTCTTTAGCCTTAACATCTAAATAGAGCCAAACTCACAGCAAAATATTAACTAAGAGTTAAAATTAAAAAACTTTCATGTCTCAAGGAGAACTATGTACTGGAAATTTTACCTGCATGAACACTGATGAACTGGAGGATTCAGTAGAAAAAGTTCCACTGTAGGCAACTTTTTAAAGGGGAAGTAATACAGAGTGGCTAGACTTACCGGAACAGCCCTTACCCTCGGAACAGACCTGCATGTAAACAGTTTATTATAAAGTAATGTCAGGTAGAATGTAGTAGGATGACTTTCTTCTCTCAGTAGGCATTTTTTTTTTTCAAGATTCAGGTGCAATGGGAAGAAGCACAATGGTCTTTCAAGGGCACCATGATTTCATTTGTGAGCTCTCGTATGCCACCACAATACAGTGATCTAACTGTGCATGTGTGAGCATATCTAGGATAACCATTGTGATTTCACAATGTAAAACTGGGCAAGGGTTTATAGAGAGGTGATCTGTTTTATTAGATCTATTTGGTTTGTCAAAATGGACAAGCTTTTAGGCATACAAGCTCTTTTTAGTTTAGCATATTTTGTGCAATGAAACAAACAAATTTCTTTACAACTCCTATGAAACACTTACTTCTAACTAGTTTATCAGAAATACAAGACTGGTTTTCCCTGTGAAGGACATTAAAAATATTATTTTAAGCTGGTTAAGAGCAAGCTACTGCATCCATGCAATGACTGTGGAGGAGATATCAGTTATATACTGCAATGCTCATTTCTTGTTATGGTGTTGATGCAAACAACTGAGCTGCATGCTACATACAGGACAAAATAAGGATCAAAAAGTAACTGTCTGAAGTCACACTATTGTTTCCCCCTATTTACTATGTAAAAGCTTTTTCCAGTTCAGGCTGCATTCAATGAGATGGTAGTTTTAAAGTATTTGAATCAGGGCTAGAGTCCTGTCTCTGAGAATTCCTGCTTCACAGCTTTTGCATCTAAAATTTTGCACTTGCATGTCTAACAAGACTTTTCTATTTGGAGGTTTGTAAACCTTTGAGGAGCAGGGAGAGGCAATTCAGAGAGTGAACTTTGATTCACAAAGTGGCCAAGGATGTATTTCTGTATGGCTTTAAAGAAACCAGGAGTCATGGGAGTTTGCAAAGCAAACACAGGTGCAGTTTTGGATGAAATGAAATGGAGCTTCCCCACAAAGCCTCTTGTGCAATACTTAATCACAGTCACAGTCCCACAAAGCATACCAGGGGTGGCAATGCATTGCTTGTGAAGGTGCAAGTAGGCTCATACTCAGCATTTGAGAGGAATTCTCAGCAGATGGTATCTTAAAGTTTCCACTAGGCTTTTGAGTGGGCAGTGCAGCACTAATAGTATTCCTAATCTACAGGGAAACATCTGTATCCACGGGTTGCAGTAGAGCTGTCAGAAAAACAAAGAACATGCTCTCTTATCAACAGATGCATCTCAGGTTCTCTTCAGGATTTTTTATTCAAATCAAATAATGTTCATTTCATTTATAATTAGCATTTCTTTTTATTGTCATTCTGTTTCACTGCAAATGTGAGTTTTGTCTGAATCCATAAACTAGATTGAAGGGGTTATGTTTTTTCATAGTGAGGCTCTAATATTTTTCAAGCTGTAACTCTTGTTTTACTCTGTTTGCTTGATTGATTTCAGTGTTTTATTTCACCTTATAAAAGAAAAAATGGGAAATATGAAAAAAGGCAGAATTTCTAAAAGCAAAAATAAACATTCTGCTTTCAGTATAAAATCCAACAAAAGATTCATTTTGAAATTGACACTTTGAAACAATTTTCCTTTTGAGTTTCTTAACATCAGAAAATCTAAAACTAGTTTTTAAAAAATCTCTCAAATTTGTCCTACAAAATTTCATTTTCAATTAAAATGGATTGTCCAGTGGAAATGAAAATGTAAAAAAAAAAAAAAAAAAAAAAAAATCCTACTTCAGAGAGTGTCTAGCAGGCTGCTAATTCATAGCATAATGGGAGAGGGGCAAAAATCTAATAATCTGAGTGTTAACTGTTGTTTCCCTTTCCCTCCAGCCACTAAATCACACAAAACCCACTGCTGCTAGCTGTAAGCTAAAACAAATGCAGTATCTCTAGAATAAGACCAATTCTTACTTTGGCATTTTAAAATGGAACAATAAGAGAAATTCATTATAAATGTGAAGCACATCAAGTCTTCCAGTGGTTTCCCTTCTTCTCTTCAGAAGATTACACTAAAATACAGATCATGTCTCTAATCTATGAAGAAGACAAGTTTGCATCACTCAGAGTCGTGGGGAGGTGAAAGAAGTGAGTTTTGTCTGGAAGACTGCTCTCAACATTAGTTACAGAGCACATAAGTCTTCAAACCATTTCTCAGATGAAAATAAGAGGAACTGTAACTGTTGCCTGACCTTAATACAAAATGATTAATCAGCCCTGGTTGAGACAAAGTTGACTTGAAAGGTTGATGAATCTTCAAATTATTTTAAAAAAGAAAAGACTTGGATGGAATTTCAGGGCTGTAACAAAACCTGAAACCAGGCCTCTTTGGAGTGTCTTTGAGCTGATTACAAATATCTTGAAAGACTGAAAACTGTTTTTAATAATCAAAGTAACTTCCTTTTCCATAATTTAATCCCATTTTTCCTCATCGCACTCCTTTGCCCCGCCCTAAAGTGGATGCTCTCTTTCACCAATGCTTACGCTTTCTAGATCTTTGTATTGGGTTTGCCGTCATGCCCCTTTTGTCAGCTCACAGCAAATAATTGCATTTTCTCAAAGGTTGATTTTACAAACTTTCTATTTATTTTTACTGCTCTTCTCTAATTTTCCTTTAATATGACAATACCTTCTGACTATCAAGCAGCTTTCTGATCTTTCTGCTATGTTAGAAAGAGGGACAATCTCTTCCTAGCTCTGCAATGAAATACTTCTGTATGTACATTTATTAAATACTGGGCGTTTCCAAAGTTTTAGATCATTCCCAGGTCTGATCAAGCATTACTCCTTTTAAAATTTCACTTTCCCTCTGCAAATCATTGCTTAAGATTATTATTCCCCCACCATGCTATCTTGTAATAGTTTGACTCTCATTTTGTAATTTTCTGCCAATATTTTATAATGTCTCCATATCCCCAGCAGAGACTGTGTTTCTCTTTGCTCACTGCTGTTTGCATCCCCTCCCAATTCAGCTGTAAATGCAGTTTCTTTGCTGCTTGACCCTGCTGCTATTAACAATCAGTAATGAAAAGATTAACTAACAGATAAACAATAGATCATCTATTGATTAGAACCAGCAGCTTAGCTCTGGTGCTTTCCATTCTTCTGTTTGCAAATGACAACAGGAAAAAAAAGAAGAGGAAATTAAAAGGCAAAGGCAAAACTATGAGCAAATCTTGTTTTTGTAAAATTACCACAGGTCTAGTCAAGTCCCTTGAATTTACTATTTTATCTTTGGAAATGCCTTTTAGATTTCTCATTAATTTGGGCTACTTTCAGAGCTATGCAGTGTATATGTAGAGATATTTTGGCTTTGTGTAAATTGTTTAGCCCAACTATGGCAATAGCTCTTTGCTACAGTGAAGGTGTAGCTGATCACTCAGTTCAAATGGATTGGTTTCATTTCCTTTCATTTCATGCTTATCACTGATGGATCAAACTTCCACAGAGCATTCCAGCTGGTCTCGTCTGAAGCAGACAGTGCAACATGGAAACCCTGTTTCAGTTCCCACACTTATGGCAGAACACCTATACAATCTTGCAAAGTCATCTGACTTCTTTGTACCTCGGTCTCTGCCCTTTAAAAGGGAAGGAATAGAATCCCTCCTACTTTGTATAAACCAAGCTAAATGCTTCCCAGAGCTGGAAAAGCAGTGACATGAGAATGTTACAAGATAACAAAGGATGGTTTATACTGGCAACATTTATGAAAATATATTGGTTAAGAGGCCTCCTTGTTTTCTAAACAGACAGGTATCTCCCACACAGCATGCAGGTCATGATACTGGATGGCTGTCATGCCTTGTGTGGTGAGAGGAAATCCAGTTTTGCAACCAAGACCAACAACTTGAGGGGGAAAAAAGGATGTCAAAGTAAATATCTAGGATAGCAAAGCCCCAACACCATTCTGTGGAGTTCCTTATTTTGCAGATGTAGAAATTAAGGAACAGAGATGATTTGTCTAAATTCTTCTCACAAATCAGAGAAATCAGGATCCCAGCCTCTGAAACAGTTACCACAGATTAATTAGCTGGCTGACTGATGCACAGTTACACCATGGCAATGTTCTTGGCAGAGGCAGACAGGTGCAAATATCCTATTGCAGAAATATTGGTGAGGAACAAAATTAAAATAGAAAAAGAGCTAATTGTGACTGAGGAAAGCCTTCTTACTCCTGCATTTGATTACAGAGCTGGGGTTGTGGCTACTGCAGTTGATATTGTACTGGACATTATTAATTGCTAAGCCCCTCAGTGGGATTGCTACAGGATTCTGGGGAATGTCAGATGCCTCCAGGGGTTTCCCAGTGCCCTGAACTCCCAACTCAGTGGTCAGTGGTGGGGAATGAAGGTGCAGGGCCAAAACCTAATAGAATTAGCTTTGCAAAAGGTGTGAGAAGCAGACACTGTTCCAACTAGTGAAGTAAGCACTGAGGAACTGCTCCTGACCTTTCTGCTGAAAATAGGCAGGTATGTGTAAGGCAATCACATTTAGATTGCTGAAAAGATATACTGATGGGGAGATCAAATGTAGACACAACATACCATTACAAATGGTGGGGTCTGAAGTGAGCTGACAGTCACTGCAGCTCCATATAGTGTTTTTAGGTGTACAGAAAACAGTTTACTCCTAGCAGCCAAAGCATTATTGCAAAACTGTTCTCCAGAAAGATGTTACTGATTAGAAAAGCTTTCCTCAACAGCTAGAAGGGTCATGATAATGACTGTAATCACGAACAGTGATGTTAAATCATTCAGAGTGGATTTGATTTTTGTGCTTGGATATAAAACCAACTTGCTGTGCGATGATTAGTCAGTCATTGAGAGAGGAAAAGGAAATGTCTATGAGTCAGTAGACTGAGTTCCATTTCCTTAAGAATATGTAACTTTCACTGGAGGTTAATGGGGCTCAGCAGTCAGATGTGTTGTCTCCTTTGAAAATGGCTTTGAGTAAGGCATGATTAAAAGAAGCTGATCTGCTATGTGGACTTGAAACTCCTGTGGTCCCCTCAGGTATGGTGTGTATCCACACTCCCCAGCCCATCTGCAGGAGGAGTGTATGAGTTTCAAATTCTTTCACTTTAATTTACAACTGGGTCAGCCCTGAGGATGGGAGGGTTAGTGCTTAAAGCTGCCATAATGCAGTCCCACTTCATTTTGTCTCTGAATTCTTAGGCTTCTGCATGGGTCTGGCTGTGTAACAGCTTTAGATTCAATATGTATGTGTTGAAATTGCTGTATCTTAAGAAGTGGAAATGTTCAGGAAGGTCATTACATCTCTTGGGGGCAAACAGCACTCTGCAGCAATCTCTCTTAATAAATTCTTCTACAACACATATTGTACAAATAGTCAATTAGTATTCTGAAATATAATGTGGATTTTCATGTGCCATTATTTCATACTCCACTCCATTATATTCACCTGAATACCTAGAATATTTTCTTTGTCCTGTACTTTTCACTGTGTCCTAAAGAACAGAAGAAACAAACTGCATTTCTTCTCAACAAAGTTATTGGGATGAGGGAATCAATAGGACATTCTGCTACTTGTTGCTTTGTGTGGATTTGTGAAAACAGTGCTTAGCAAGCAATGAGAATAATTACACTGTGTTCTTTGGCAAAAGCCTGAATAAGCTATCAGCTACCATAAATGATCATTAACTCCTTGATCTGAAGAACAAAAGCCATTCTTAAATTTTCACAAAATGTCAAATACTTCAAGCTGACTAACATAAATTACGTTGGGTAATGTGAATTTACCAGTCACTTTTGCTTCTACTCCAGTTCCTCTTAGCAATGACTTAAAAGTAAAATCTTAAGCACTGTCTCACAGTACTAGGATTTCATTATTTTCACAGAACATATTACATGACACTTTGCTCTTTAGCTGTGTAATGTATTCAGAGAGTGATCAAAATAGTTGATGTAATATAGTTCTAAAAATAGTCACCACAAAATACACAAAATTCTCCAATACTGTGTAAAGGTCTGTGAGGTCTGAAAAGTGTGAAAAGTGACTTGCCAGAGTCTATTGAGGATTTCATTTCTTTATGGAAGCTCTAGGTAAGGATATTTACTTCTCCTAAGTGTAGGCCTTACATGAGACATCTTGACTAGACATTAATACCCTGCCAACACTACTGTGACAGGAAGGAATATAAACCATTAAAATAGAGTAAACCTAAGCTACAGTTGAAAAATCAATGGAACAAAAGACTTTATAGTACATTAGCTTTTCTTTTCTATGGTGTTTGTTTCTACTTGTTTTGCCACAAGTGTCAGTGACCTCTAAGTTAAACTTGTTTAGTGCAAATTAATAGCCTGCTCTATTCTACCAGGAACTCTTGATTCTCCTACTACAGTATGTCGTCTTGTTCTGAAAATTCTTTAGACCATTCATTATGCTTATGTCTCTTAGTTCTACTTTTTCCTCCTTATAAGCTCTTCTTTACCTTTATTTATTTTAGTCATCCTTGAAAACCACTATGCAAAATCCACTATGCAAAAAATCTACTATCAAAAAAAAAAAACTTGATAAGATTAACGTTTCTTGCTACGTTGATGTCATGTGCTTTTCTAAATTTCACACAACAGTGTTTCCCAACCACATTGAATGGTAGATTTGAGAACTGTGTGCCCCCATTCTTCAATCACTTCTAGCAAGAGCTTAGCAACAGCTCAAAGCATCATCAATACATCCAAAATATCTAGAAGGCCATACAGTATAACACAGAAAAAAAAAATGCAAAGCAGAACTGACCCAAAGCTTCTGAGCGGCCTAGGCAAAACACCTCCCTGGACAATATCGACAGCCATTGCTGAACTTCAATCACATGGAATAGGAAAGGAGTCACGAGATGCACAATGACAGAGGCAAAAAAAAAGCAGCATGGATATGCCAGCGGGAAGATTAAATTAGGCTACAGATGCGCACCCTAGGCAGCTGCCTACTCTTTTTGTGGTAGGTCAACAAGGGATCCATTTGGGCATGAATTCCAAGCAAGTGCTGCATAAATACTGCTGGATCCACCCTGAGATATCTTAACTGTTCGACTACTATGTGATATTTGGGCCAGGTATGTAGTAGATACTGCACAGTAAGATGATTATACTAATTCAAGTAAATGTGTTGTTATATTGCTATTAATTAAATAATGCTTTATTTAATTTATACCAATATACTGAAGATTCTTACTGTAATAGCAACTAGCCTATGTGTCACAACTGACATGTCAGCTCATGAAAACAGGAACTGAGCTCAGATACCACCATTAGTATTCCCAGCACAATCAGCAATGTCAGGCACCAGTCACTCACTGATTAAGGTTGTCTATATTCAGATGTAATAACTCTACTTCAGCTGTTACTGTACCATGAAGCATGCTGCTGGCCTGAGCTCTTATTCTGAGGTCACCATGGAAATGTTTGCCTATGTAATGTACCTAGGCCCAAATATAGTAATCTACTCTGTACTTTATGTAGGACTTTAAATAGCACTGTGTCCATTCTAGGATCTTTCATCATACCTACTTGACTGGAAAACCTTTTTTTATGGGCATTCCTCAGAGACACAGGGATGTACATATGGAAAACTTAAAGAAGAACCTCAAAGAATGAGAAGATCTCATTGTGTTCAAATAATTAGAAAATATTTGGCATGAACAAAGTCTATCTGAAATGAATCATCTTATTTTCAAGAATTTTTAATAAAAGAATAAAAAAATTGATGTGAAGGAGTAAATTTTCAGGGCATTTTTATGCCATTCAGCAAATGGTTGCAGAAGTAACAATGCTACATGTGCTGGAACAGCTTCTGCTAAAGTCCATACAAGTCCACACTCAGCCTCAGGTCCAATAGCCTCAGCCCAATAGCCTTAGGGCACTCTTCAAATAGGTAGGATACCTCTGATCAAATCTTGACTCTGAAATCAGCAAGGGAATGAATGTAAGTATCCTCTATGGATACTTTATTCATTGGGCTGTAATAAATAAGCACCATTTCTGTTCTGTGAAAGGTGGTGTGTACATTTTTAAGCAAGTCCAGAAATATCAAAATGATTTGCTTTGAAAATATCAAAACAAACCATTCTGATATTTTCCAGTTTTCTCTTTTTGTATTTATTTATTTACTTTTGTTTGATGAAAAATTTGGTACACCTCTTACAAATTATCATCAATTCAGGCTGGAACAAAGTTCCATTTTGAGCAAAGAGCCATTTTTTACATACAAAATTGTTCAGCCCTACAAATCAATACATTTTCCAGGTATCTTGTGTTCTGAATAGAGCTAAAACCACTAATCAGCTACATTTTCCCAGTAAACTGCATTTCTTCTGTCTAGATTACTGCCTTAGGCATCTTTTGAGGTACTAGACTTCATGGGCAGTGTAACCATTTTAACTCATGGGCAGATGTTTCTGAATGTGTGACTTACGAAGTACCTAAGTGAGCTATATTGGACAAACTCTCTGAAAACTGTAGTCTCTTTCATCAAATATTTACATTTTCATTTCAAATTCTGTACTCCAAAATATTTCAGAAAAAATAAAATACTAGTTCTAAAACATTCTGACTTTTGCAGTAAGTAATTTTCCAAGGCTAAACTAAACTACATGTCACATTTCAGAACAGTTTAACACTTCTCCCCCCAAATCTGTAAGAAATTTTACTTTAGATTCAGCTAAATATTTTTTAACATTTGTGATGGTTCAGACCCATCTGTGAAAAATCATTTATTCTCACTGCTGCCATTTTGAGGTCCCTAAATCGTCCTTTCTGTGTGCAGTAGGGCATTAGAAAGAGTCTGCAGAAACTTTAATATTAATTTTCCCACCTCATGACCTGCTCCAGCTTGTGTGTTTTGCTAGTGCCACTTAGTTTTGAAACTAAGCAGTCCAGTGATTATATGATTATATGCAGTTGCATTTTGGCATGAATTACACTTTCAGAGTCTGAAGCGAGCATTGTCAGAGCTTTGCTCACCATCCTATCAACTTTTGTGTCATACAAGGTTAGCTCTTCTGAGTGCTGTAGGAAATCTGATGAATGACATCTGTTATATTTTTGCTGTTCTTAAAAGTAAATAATTTACTGAAGGGAGACCAAATTATGCAAGAAGAATTCTTTTTTATACAATGCAGTTTGGGCACTGAGATCCAAATTAACATTTATTGAGGTATGACAGTAACTGTATGACAATTCAAAATCTTAGATTTCTTTTTTTTTTTTTTTTTTTCAAAGCATAACTTTACTGCAAGCAGCAGTGTAGATTTAGGTGAACTCATACTGTAACAAACTGAGAATGGAGAAAACACATTTCTTGTCCATAAAAGGACAGATCACACATCCACAGAGGGTAGCTCTGATTTTGCTGCAGTTCCAAACTATGAAGTGGGAGCTCACTGTTGCTAAAAGGAGCTTTGCTTAGAGTTGATAAAGGATTCTCCAATAAAACTTTTTTTTTAATTTTTTTGCTGTGTGTGTTTGTATTGTTTTCCATCTTAAATGGAAAAATGGTGATTTCTTGAAGTGGAAGATTTTCTGTTTAAGAGGTCTGGTTACTCAGCAATTTCTTCTAGGAAAAAAACAGACACAGAGAATATTACTAGCAGGTCAAGGGAGGTGATCCTTCCCCTTTAGTCAGCACTGGTAAGACACGTCTAGAGTACTGTATCCAGTTCTGGGCTACCCAGTGCAAGAGAGAGATGTGAAGCTATTGGAGTGAATCCAACAAAGGGCCAAACAGCTGATTAAGAGGTTGGAGCATCTCCTATGTGGAGATTTGGGATTGTTGAGCCTGAAGAAGAGAAGAGTTGAGGGGCATCTTAGCATCTTATCAATGTGTATAAATATTTGATGGAGGAAGTAAAGAAGAGAGAGTCAGACTCTTCTCAGGGGTATCTTGTGACAGGATAGAGGTAATGACCATAAATTGAAATACAGGAAATGTGACTGAAACGTCAGAAACCCCCCTCCTGTTTTTATTTTATTTTATTTTATTTTATTTTATCCAAATCCAAGTGGACATTGCCCTGAGCAAGCTGCTTTAATTGACCCTGCTTTGAGCAGAGGGTTTGGACTATACAGTCTCCAGAGATCCCTTCCAATATCAACTATTTTGTGATTCGGTAAACATACGTCTCCTTAGGGACTCATCTGCAGTGCAGGAGAATGAAGGTCAAGGCTGTTTTGAATCAATGGAAGCAGTACTTCAGCCAGGGTTTCCCATATTGCATAAGTGCCATAATCACGAGTTCAATATTTGCCCCTCTAACCCACTACTTCTGCAGCGATTTAATTACAGTTGGTCTGCTTGTAAATAAATCATTTATCTCCATGATTTAGTATGTTACAATGAAAACTAATTTCATTTACTTATGAGCACACATAAAAAATACACAAGTAACCACAGGGAAAACACAGTTCTCAACTACACAAGCAGGATGACAGAAAAGTTGAACTGGAAATGGTAAACGATGTCCTTGAAGATGCCCAGAAGCTAGAATTATGAGGATGCTATGCGAATCTGTAGAGAACAGAGCAGGACAAAGAATAGTACCGAGAAGAAGTCAACTTTTAGGTCCATATTTTCCAAAGTTGTGGTTTTGACTTCATTTTGACCTGCTTGAAGAAGACTGTTCAGTTTCAGAGGGGATGAGTCATACATCTGTCCTTGAATAGTCTAAATTCAGTCAGTTCTGTTCCACTTCATATATGAGCAGTGAAGAAACTTAATGCAAAAAAAAACCCCAAAACCAAAAACAAAACCAAAAACAAAACCCCACAAACACCACCAACAATGAACAGGCCCCAAGTCTGCAAACAAGAAGTACGAAATGCTCTGTGGATACATCTGAACTTCACTCTTGCATTACAGAGGCTTAATCATTGCTTTCCAAAGTTCATAATATATTAAAAAAAAAAAAAAAAAAAAAAAAAAAAATGCTGCTTGACTCTCCCTTTTTTCTGCAAGAATATTTTTCCCTTATAGTGCTGGATAGAGCTATGGAAACACGATATTATTTCTTAGGTATATATTGATGCTCTCATATAAAAGTTAAACGCAGGTCAGTCCTTATGAAAACAAAATATGTTGTAACTTATCTAAATGGGTTTTTAGCATTTTATATTAAAAATATTATTATTCAGGTTACTTGTTCAAAGTGGATATTTAGAGGGTGGGAATTTTGTGGATCTATGAGATCTCAACAAATTGACAGCACTTTGCTAACTGCATAGAACTTTTAATTTTACTCCAGTAGAGAGTCTGTTATTCTGCATAATCTCATTGCTGTTTTGAGCCTAAACTACTGTACTAAATAGGCTTTGTAAAAGTGACTTGGTCTCTAACTGATGCCATAAGCTGATCACACTTTCCAAAGAAGTAACAACCTACCTCTGTAGGGCAAGGACCTAAGCAGGATATTTGCCACTATACACGAAAAGAAGAAAAGTGAAGTCATCCTGGAAAGTGCATGAAATTTAGATGAAACTGATTGAAAAAAATATTGAATAGTTGCTTTCATTATAAATATTATCTTAAAAGGAACACAAAGCCTAACTGAGTCTATAAATTGCCTAAGGTACATATAAAACATGCCAAAAACAGAGATCAGAATTTTTGTGTTTACAGCATCTAATAAACATCCTTATTTAATTGGCTTTATGTTAACTTTCTGCTTCTTTCCAGATCTTACAGGTGAACAAGGTGATGTCCTTCTTGTTTTATGTGATATTTCTTGCTTATCTTCGTGGCATCCAATCAACCAACATGGATCAAAGGAGTTTGCCAGAAGATTCAATAAATTCTCTCATTATTAGACTTATTCAGGCAGACATTTTGAAAAACAAGCTTTCAAAGCAGATGGTAGATATTAAGGAAAACCATCATAACACAAATCAGAAAGCAGAGGCTCAGCAGGACATGGATGGAGTTGAAAATGTGAAATCAGACTTCCAGCCAGTTATCCCAGTGGATACAGACCTCTTAAGGCAGCAGAGACGCTACAATTCTCCCCGGGTCCTCCTGAGTGACAACACACCATTGGAGCCCCCACCATTGTATCTCATGGAGGATTATATTGGAAGTTCAGTGGTTGTGAACAGAACCTCCCGGAGGAAAAGGTATGCGGAGCACAAGAGCCACCGAGGGGAATATTCTGTTTGTGACAGTGAGAGCTTGTGGGTCACGGACAAATCCTCTGCTATTGACATTAGAGGACACCAGGTAACCGTGCTGGGAGAAATTAAAACGGGCAATTCCCCAGTTAAACAATACTTCTATGAAACAAGGTGTAAAGAAGCCAAGCCTGTAAAAAATGGCTGCCGAGGCATCGATGATAAGCACTGGAACTCCCAATGCAAGACTTCCCAAACTTATGTTAGAGCACTGACTTCAGAAAACAATAAACTAGTAGGCTGGAGATGGATCAGAATAGACACCTCCTGTGTGTGTGCATTATCAAGAAAAATGGGAAGAACATAAATCTGCATCTCTTTGCTATATAAATTATTACTTTAAATTATGATATGCATGTAGCATATAAATGTTTATATTGTTTTATATATTATAAGTTGACCTTATTTATTAAACTTCAGCAAATCTACAGTATATAAGCTTTCTCTCTCAATAAATAAGAACATGTGCCTCTGCTGTGGGCAGCTCCAGTTTTATTAGACTATGTTTATGACACTGCTTGTCGGCAGCATACCATAACCTTACTGTAAAATCTGTGTAAAATCAGTATTCTTTTCAGTATTGTCAAACCAGTGGCTGTCATTTAGTAAACTTGTTAAAAATCAGATCAGTATCAAGAGTTGTGTACATATTTATAACTCACACTCTATATATTCACATCTAATTGGATGTAGTGTCAACACCTCATCTTCAAAACAAAAATGAACCAAAATATACTTTGTAGCCTACCAATGTTTCAAGCATCAAGTAGACATAAAATACAGTTTTTGTACATTATGCCAGTTTTGTCATTAATATGACCATTTTTTTCCTCTGTTAGCATTCCAGAATGACTGCTAGTAATCTAGCAACTTTGTTTATCTTTTATTATAACTGTTTTTTATGCTGCCAATTCCTCTTACAAATAATACAAAAAAGATCTAAAATATTTGTAACAGAATCTTACTGAAGCCAAGAACAATCTAAATGGATCATTAATATAATACATAAAAGATGATTTCTTCAGAATATACTATTTATTGTGATCAACCTCTTCCTCCTCACAGTAATCTATCATATTCTGCTTTCATTGTTACATCATTCCTCTCTTTCTGAGTTTTTACATTAGAAACAAAGCTGATGATGTCTTAGCATTAAAGGAGCCCTTGGCTTCAGATCTGTAGTAAAGAAAGATATGATATCCTGGAATAGATATCAAAGCCATACACCTGCACAAAGCTGCTGTTCTGCTCAACAACTCATTACTGATTTTTTTCACAGAAGGAAAGTTGTGTAGAACTACTCGACAAACCTGGTCCCTTTCACAGGAGCATAAAATAATATAGCTTTCTGAGCAGTATTGTGGTTAAAATACAGTTGGTCCATAGTAATAATGTTCTTCAATCATATAGACAAGTTTTTACCTGGAAGAAACAAATGTACTAGCATATACTTCAAATGATTCTTTGTATTGTCATGTAGCTGTCCTAGGAACAGAATAATTACACTACCCAAAAAGATGGTCCACTATACAGCAGGTATATCATGCCCTGGATAAGATCCCACTCCCATTAAAGTTAATGAGTGTTTTGTCATGGATATCAACAGAATTAGGCGAGACCACATATGTCATCTATGTCTAGCTAGATTTTAACTCACAATCAGGACTGGAAAATGCCACCTACTTGAAAATCATTGCAGCTGTAGTGGTCTTAAGTTTCTAAATGATGGCTTTCACCATTGTAGTGTGTTCAGCACTGAAAGTGAAAACAAGAGCAGAGCACCAAAAAGCATGGTGGTAGGATGCCATTATTTATATAGTTTTTGTTACTGGAGAATCATCTTTAAAACTGCAACAGATCATCAGAGGCAGCAAATTGTGTTGTCTCACAGTTTAAGGAGAGCATTACACCTTTATGGGGTGTAGTCACTAGAGAAATGGACCAGGTTGTTCAGAAGGCCATGCACAAGAATAGCAGAAACTCTGAAAGTAGGGAATGGACCAGATAGGTATCAGTCTGCAGGTGAGGCCGTATACAAAGGTTTTGAGAAACTTGTCAGTTTTGAACAGAAGGTCAAGGTGTTTACCTCACAGGAAATGTCATCACCTTGGACAACTAAATCATAACTTTACCTCAAGCAGTAATAACTTCAGAGGTTCAATACTAAGGAAACTCTTAAAAGGAAAGAGATGATGTAATATAAAAATTCAGTATCCAAAGGATAACCGCTACCCATTCATTTTTCTGCTTTGGGGAGGTAGCCTATTTTTCAGGGGATATTTCCCTTTTTTTTTAAAAAAAAAAAAAAAAAAAAAGTTAAAAAGCCAGTTTTGCATCCTGAACTCCCAAATAAAGATCATTTTTCAGGTGCTGTAAGTAATTGAGAACAGATATTGTCATGGATTATTAACTTTAGAGATCTCCATGCTTCAGTGTGCCGATAGGTCCAGATCTATATGAGAAGAGGAAGTAAGAACACTAACTGAGCTTGTTTAGACATTATTGTTTACTGATCATAAATCCCATTAACTAGTGACTTAAGTGTTCCTAGAACTGTGGATGCCACACTTGTTTACATGACTATCAATCCAGAGAAATTCTATGGAAGTTGAGGAAGAAAATGTAGATTCATAGCAATGTAAATAACATTAAAGTCTTTCTGAATGCCTTTATTTCTGCTCACTGAAAATGAAAGGAAATTCATTCTGTATACATTCAAAGAAAGCAATTTTTCATTTTCCACTGTAACAGGAACTGGACTTTAACTCTTAACTTTACCAATACATCAAGTATTTTACAAGTGGCCAATGAAAATGCAGTGGACTAAATATAATACCGATCATCTGAAACATATTAAAAGAGAAAGAAAAATGGTTCATAAGTTTATTAGATTGTCTGCCTCTTATCCACCTCAGTATAAGAATGAACAGAAGTGCTACCTTTAGGATATGATCCAATTCCCTCTAATTGAAAAATTCTCACCAACTTTGGTGAAAACTAGATCAGAAAAATCTGCAGATCTCAACCAGAGAGCTGAGCAATTGCACACATCAATTATGCATTCTTGTAAATCCTGTGTACACATAAGATGCTGTATAATTTTGTAACAAGTTTGTAAACAAAGCTTGTAATAAATTTATCAAGGTCTAATTCTCTTTTCAGTGTAGTCAGGGACAGTTTTGTTGTCAACTTTGATGGCGGCACAATGAATTCAGAATCTAACCTCTTTGTATGTATTATGTACAACTAAGCAAAATATTCAGCTCACAAAACTAGTCAAATCTGAATAATTTAAAACTTACTCCTGCTGGCAACTCAGATGCTCTGTTAATAATATTCTGCCAATAGATCATTAAAAAGACACATTTTATTTAGCTTTTCTCCCAAACAACTAGATGCTTTTCTGAAGTTGCCTGTCTTTGTCAAACTATATTTTCTCCTTTTTTTTTTTCCAAGTATTTTTACAGTCCATTTAGTTACAGTAAAAAACGCTCCACTGAGGTTTTGGGAAACCATCTGCATTTATTTTATCACCTTTGAACATGTGTTCAGGAATGAAGTCTGTCTAGTGAGTTTACTGCTATCAAGAGATTTGTGCTGCTGCACCAGGAAGAAACTTTGACTTTACAGAGTGTGTGCTCAAAACCACTCTGCTCATACTCAGTTATTTCAGTGCTTTAGCAGTCAGAGTCTTTCACTCAACTATACAATACCAAACAGGAAGCAAGTTTGATTAGGAGTTCCAAAATTAAAATTTAATGATAATGACCTGCTATTTTTGACCTTTCAGCAAATGCATTTGCACAGCAAAGTGAAATGCATAACCATTCATTTTGGTTAATAGAAACATTGTGGCAAAATCAATGGGATTCTGTGTTCTCCACACTTGGTGTGTGTATGCAATTCATCATGCATGTGGGGCAGGGAGGGGGGTGAGGCAGGAGGAGGAGAGAATAACAAGCACTACAGATTGTGAAAAGTAAAGAGCTGTGCTTCGTGTTAGAGTATTTTTAAAGTATGGAGGGCTTGTTCTCCTCAATGGTTTGCCTGTATTTTGTTACAGCAGATGGCAGAATGACCAAGCAAACACAGATGTGGTGCAAAAAAGTCAAGTAACATAAGGATAATTAAATCTTCCCTGTGAGTGCTTACTATTCACTACTGCTGTAGGTCCATTTAGTTGTTTTATGCAGGTTATTGTAGAGTTCAGTAGTGACATTCCCCATTACATTATTAAAATAACTTCTGTGGTAGAAAAATGACTTTTTTTCCTGAAAATTTAAATTCATGAGTGGGACAATTTTCTATTTATGAATTTTACTATATGTGAATCATTAGCTTTTTTAGTGCCTCAAATGAAAATGTAGACTTCTTTGTTATACTTCTGAGCTTTGAAGCCAGTGACACCTGAAAGCCATATTTTTATGGGGCTGGCCTTGTGATGTTATAACCTTGTATTTCTGGACACTTTTAATAGACGGTTTGGTTTTTGAGTCGTTAGCTACACAATTAGGTGAGATCATAAGCAGCTTCTCCAAACTGCACCTAAGAATTAACGTTGGGCACAGCAGTCATGGAGCAAAAAGACAAAGAGAGTGAGTGAGAACTAGGCTATCTTTACATCCATCTTCCCACCTCTCCTACTCTGTTTTCATCTTGAGCTGAGAGCTACTTGGTCATAGTCAAGGATTGTTTTCTGCATACCCAAGGGAAGAGATGCAGAGCAAGATAGGCTTTCAACAAAGGGATTGTGAATGCTTCTCGGTTCACAGCTCCTGACTACTGGAAAATGGTAGCATAAGAGTATGAGGCAGATTAGGGCATTTCAAGTGCAGGAGAAATGGCCCTGAGGAGTAGAGGAGGGTTCTGCTTGCACGGTATGTGCCTAGCTTTGTCCATAGACTTCTTATCTGAATCTAAATAAACCTTTTACCCCAGTCCATTCTCCTAGATTATGATAGTCTGAACTGAGAAACATAGTGCCTGGCTTCAAAGGCAACCCATCTCTTTTAACATAAGGAGAAAAAAGGGCAACAGACTGCAGACCTTTGCATCCTTCTGTGAAAGAGTACTGTAATCTCAGCCTGTTGGTTGCTCTCTCAACAGAGGGATATTGGTACTATTTACCTATGTCACAAGAAGGAGAGGGGGTAAGTGATAGACCAACTCCATTATTTGCAAGTTATATTAAGACACTTTGACAGAAAGCACTAATATTTCCAGGGGAGGCTGCTTGTGAAGAAGATAGGATGTTCTTTTTTTCTAAGCAAAAGTATTTTCAGGGCAGATGGGAGAAAAGAAAGTAGTTGCTGAATGGAGGGGAGAGGCTGTGCAGTGGCAAGCATAATCCCTGAATTTATACCCTAGAGGAAAAAAAAAACTCCCCAGAAGAAAATGCTTCCATTCTGCAAACAGTAAGATCTCAGTCACCACTGTCACACTATCTATTCTGTGATATCAAAAATGTCTGTGTTTGAAGTCTAGAGGATGCAGAAACAGTCAGACTGGAGAGCTGAAAGTTAGAAAAAGTGGAATGAGCAGGGTAATAATTATTACACTGGTTCCTTGAAAATTAGACTCCTCAGACACATAAAATAGCCTGTATAGCCACCACAAACAAAGGCCATCTCAAGATCTGACTCAGAGGTACACATTCCCCTGGTCAATAATCTTTAGCCATTTTGGATCCCTGAGACTCAGCCTCAGGATATGATGCTTTCCCAAGGCAGGGGTAAAGGCGAAGAAACCCCTTCTCCCAACATAATCAGATAACAGGCAACTATGCAAAAGGGAGTTCTCATGGGAACAGCCTTGTCTCAAGCTCCCATAGTATTTTGGTGTGGGTATTTTTTTTTTTTCAGGAAAGGGGAAGAGACACGTTCCTGAGAAAGGCCTGCTACATGCAGTTTTCTCAGACTGGAGAAAAGGATGCTGAGAACATAAATTACATTGAAAGAGGAAGATTTTCCTTTAGCAGCTTTTTTCAGTAACCTATCTTCCCTTCAGATTTCCTTTTACCAAGCTGGCAGTCCGTTATAAAAATAAGTGTGAAGTTTTATGACTTGGACCTTGCTATGGAGAATCTTTATGAAAGAGTGGTAAAGAGAAGTGCCACAGTATAATGACAGAATTTGAGAAGAGCAGCACTTTCTGTGGATCCTTCCTCTCTTTTTATGAATCTAATGAAGATAGGAGCATGTCAGTGGCATAAAAATGGAGAGTGACATGGTATAGTTATGCTGTACGCTTCCCCATTCTTAACAGCCAGGCAAGGAGAGCAGCAGGTCATCTCCATCATATGAGATTGCTCCTGGGACATGTCCTTAAGCTCTCCCCATGCTTTGTTCTAGGAAAGAAATATCTATGTTGGAATTTTGCAAGTGAAATTTAAGAATTATCATAGGAACTCTGCAATGGCTTGGCTGTGGCTCATAGAAAATGAAGGATTAAAGAGTGGGGTTTTTTTAACAATATTTACACTTCAGTATTTTCAATTGCATCTAGAACCTGCAGAATAAGTCCACCTGAAGAGTGAAAAATATTTAAGTCATCCATATAATTTTAAGGTGAAACCACAGTCTTCTCTCTGCCCTCACTCTCCCCCCCACCCCCAACCCCAATATGTAACTCTGTTCTGAGCTCACACACGTTTAATGTTTGACTGCTGCAGGATTAGTTCCAGTTCCTACTGAAGCACTAAAGCCTGGAATCATGTGTGTGACATTTTAAAGCAGGTGGCACGCTTTCTACTTGATCTGACTCTTAGTTTCTGTATACTATGTAGCTGCTGCTTGTAGAGCTACATGATGAATATCAATTGAATTATATAATTTAAGGGATTACAGGGGGGCCTACACCTTTACACTGTAGCAGCTTTAAACTATGCTTGCCCTACATGAAGAAAATACTGTTAGTACTCAGATTTATTCAATGCAGTTTACCAGGTAAACCCAGAGACCTTCTGTGGCCCCAACTGACTATGGCTAAATACACTCCACTGAGAACCACTACGTGTAACAATTAAGAACCTGTCTCATTCACAATTCCCTTCACTTCTTACTTCAAATGTAACTTCAAATGGTGCCTTTTTCTTTTTCTCTTTCTTTTTTTTTTCTTTCTTTCTTTTTTTTTTTGCTTGAAGAAATGACGAGTTATAAAAAAGAGCTAAGCTTGTAAGTGTTTCTGCCATTCAGAATTGAATTCTGAAATCTGCAACTACTGCCAGCACAAAAAAAACCTGGAAATTAAGACTAAAGTGTGCACGCTAAAAATGAGGCATCCTTCTGAGCATTTGCTTAAACATTCCTTACTTCACGTCTTTGTTTTCTCAAGAATCTTTTAGTAAACAAATATAATCAACATAACTTTTACTACATTAGAAATAATCCAAAACTGCAATTTGAAATAAATTGAAATGATTCATTCTAGATAAAAATCACATTCTTAATTGTTTAACCATTAGTAGCCTTGAGTAGTGTGAATAAAAACTTGCTTGACTAGATTTGCAAATTAGGGCATACAGCTTGACTTTGTGGGCTTGGAAAAATTCTTTGAGATTTCTTTCTTTCTTTGTTATTCCATAAAATTTTCATTAGCATCAAATTCTTTTATGGTACCTAAAAATTATCTGAAATGGCTGCTTCTGTCAGCCCTATTGTCATTATTCCCTTAAATGTTTATTAAATATTCAGTTGATTGTTTTACTCTATGAGAAGAGTAGTGCAGGCTCTAGAGGTGAAGAAATACAGCTCAGGAGATATAAATACACCAAATAGCACAGAAGCTGATAACAAGACATTCACTGGAAAGCTGAAACTAGAGTTTAGCAAGGACAATGATAAGACAGGAGCAGAAGCTGAGTAAAAGATAGTTAAAACGTTTTGTAATCTTGAGAAAAGAAAATCAACTGACCTTTGATAATAGCAGTAGTTCGTGTATATATATATATATATATATATATTTCATAAAGTTCATCACTCCCTGATTAATGCCTTGTAAAACTCATTGTCTTACACCGAAAGCAAAATAACAGCTTGAGCTGGAGTTCTGCTATCATGGAGATTTTAATGCTTAAAACATTTAGTGGGTTTCTGCTTATGATCAGGGTAACCACTCCTAACAAATTCCTCACTTAACCTGTAATCCCACTCTGTCTGTCTGTCTGTGGGAGTGGTTTATAGATTTATTCTTCAAAAAATATGCAGTTAAGATTTACTGAGCACCATTTCCATAGTTCAAGCTGCATTTAAGTGGATTTAGTTAACTCAGCTTGCTTGCCTAGGTCTTGATCCAAAATAGCACTTAAACATATGCTCAGTTTTAAATACAAGGATTGTTGTGTTGAAGCTGTGTTAAAGCTAAACACATGCTCAAATTCTTTTCTGGAGCAGGGCAATAGTAAGGTTCCTTAGTAATTTTATTCCTGGAAATAATAATGATTCACAGGAAAAAAAGAAAAGAAAACAAAAAAAAAGAATAAGAATATGAGCAATCCTAGCAGTTGCCATCTCCTAAGTATTACTTAAAACTCGTGGGGGGAGAGGGGGAAGCAAGAACAAATAATCTATAAGACTTGATCTAAGATCCATGGGAGTCAGTAAAAAGATTCATAAATTTCCAGCAGGTCCTGGATCATATGCTTAATAATTGAACTATGATCAATAAAATACCATGGATTTACACAAGGAAGGAAAGAAATAACCAAATAAAATCAATCATTTTTTTAATCAATCAATCATTTATTTTTTAAAATCAAATGATAAAACTAGAAGATAAAATAATATCTAGAGTGCACTAAAGCACTTTGGCAGTACTTCATAAATTCTTATTTGAGAAAGTCATTGAAAAAGACTTGGATAGGAATGCAGTCACCTGGACTGGGAGCTTGGGGGAAAGGAATATAAGTAAGATGTAAAGATGTAAACTGGGAATGTGCTGAACCAAGAAGTAGAAGTCATTCAGTGGATAACTGCAGAAACAGCTTTAAACCTGGGGTAAAATTATCAAGATTATCTCAGTGACTTAGGTGCTCACATCCCTAAAAAAACCTCCTTTTGATTTTTCTGGATGTGTTTCCAGTGTCCCTAGTATCCCCTCTCCAAGACTTAAACTAGTTGCAACAACAAGATCCTAAGCCCTTCTGACTTTCTGTTAGATGACTTCAGTAATTTATAGAAGATTTAAAGTAGATACATGAAAAGCTGAGGGATTCCTCCAGCATATAGACTCCTTAGCCAGCATCTGGGCTAAAAGGGCTCTTGGCATGGAAGTCACATATCTATCTGCATAGCAAGTGACCTAAGAGTAGGGTTACCCCGAGCAAAGATGAACATGTTTTTTCCTCTCATTTTATTTTGCAGAATGTCCATTGTACACAAAATGGAATGCACACAATGATACTTGTACGTGATACTTGTATCAGCCGCTTACAAATAAAGAAGCTAAATGCAAAAGCGGGTCATGTTTTCTTGCTTTGTCACTTCTACTAGTAACTGAACCCAGTACTGTCTTACACTCAGAGTCCAAATGTTTATTACATCCTCTATCAGAAGTAATTGCCCCTATAGCCTGAGTGGCAGAGAGTAAGACACACATCTGTAGTTTGACCACCCTAGTTCACATTCATCAGCACTTTGCTTCAACATGCCTGACTAGGTGCTAAGGGCCAGGGCACAGACATGTCATGGTAGGCTGCCATTCATGTGAAAAGTCTAATCCTTCTAGATGGAATTGCAGCAGGCCCAAAGCAGCCTGACAAAGAAAGATATGACCTGTGCAACACGACCTCCCTGCCATCCTAGTTTCATGGGAGAAGTCCAAAGAAAATGATCTAAAGCAAATGTAGGGATCCTTAAATTCTGCTATCGCAAGCAGAGGAGGCCTTGCAAATGTACCCTAGAAATGCACTGTTGCATGATGCCATCTATATTAAAAATAGTTACATTTTGCTCTTTCTCTCTGCTCTTCAAAAGACTCCAGAAATCTTGACCAGGTCAAGGAAAGTGGCAAGGACTAAGAAGCACCAGGCCAGCATTTTGACTAAATGCAAAAGAATGCAGCCTTTTTTCTGAGCTTGGTTCCTGCTCAGCCACAGTTCTTGATGGCTGCTGAGAGTGGAACAGTGACTGTTGAGGTATCTACTGTTTAGAAGCAGGCAGGCAGATTATTTTAAGTAGGGCACTTTGGAGTCCTCTCAACATAGTGCAAAACAGATAGCACAGACACAATTTTAATGGTACAAAATAGAGAATACAGGCAAAGACACTTCTTAAACTTGAAACACAGTATTTGAGCAGAATCATGACAAGAGGTCCTGGGAGATTCAATGTTCTTGTCAACAGAGGAGACTAAATACAGGGAGAAGTGGATGAACTAGTGTTCACCCTCTGTGACCAACTATGTAATCTGGCCAGTGCTCCAGATGCTTAATTTTTTTTGTGATAATGAAAGTACTTAGAATATTTCTTTCCTACATCTTCCTGTATGACTCCTGCCTGCATTTTGACTTTAAATGCATAATTTAACTCCCAAGTTAAATGAACATCTTCCACTGTGGAGATCCAAAGGTGCTAAAAAAAAAGACTAGTAGCTGTCACTGAAGCTGACAAACTGCTGTTAAGATGCCATGAGCACTTGCTTTCACATTTCTCTCCCTTCTTCAGCTGATTTCTGGTTCCGAATAGAAGCATCCCTGCTCTGACTGTCTTGGAGCAGCTATGCAACTGTCATAACTGATACAGTAAAGCCTACAATATCATATGATATCTAGCAAACAAGCAAGTTACTATGTTAGACACAAGAATCTACTTATTTTCCAATTTTCTTTTCTAAATGGAAATTAAACGGTAGGGAACTACTTAAGGTAAACCAGATTACTCTTCCTTTTGTTGTCCCACTGAAAACTAGTAGAAGTAAAAAAATAAAATAAAATAAAATGACTCTAAGAAAAAAATCTATTGATGTTCTCAGTGAAAAGAACACTTTGCTCCAGCAATGCCACTGCCTGACTGAAACCTAAACCTCCTGAAACTAAAAGGTTTTATTATATCAGCACAAAGATATTAATTGAAGCCACATTTCCTTCTTCATTTTTTCTTTTTCTTATTTATAGCTAAAATATCCAGCCCTGTAGGTAGAATGTGCCACTCAGTCTCTCGCAGATGTTTTAATGGGATAGATTTTATAACTCTTCCTATTATGCAAGTAGGCATGTATCTACACAGTAAACTAAAATAGCAGTGTTCCCATTTCATGGGATAATGATATATCCACTTATGTAACTGGACTTAACTATCTGTTGCAAGAACAAAGTACATAACTCCATCTCATACCGTATATATGCCCAGACACACTCCCTGATATGCACATGGATTTCTCTAATATAGCCAAAACTATAGTCATCACACAAGGGGACAGCCTGCATTTTGCCAAAGGAGGCATACAGTGGAGAGAAGCAGCAAAGTCTTAGGCAAAAAGGGAGGGAACATGCTGTAGTCCTCCAAACTAATTAATTCGTCTATCACCTACGTGTGAGCAACTCTAAGGAAAGGTCACTGAAAGAGATCGTGGGACGAAATATTTGGCCAGCTGGGAACAGCTTGTATGTTGCAGGCTGGGTATCCCTGTCTTAGGAAGTGATGGATTTACATTACAGACCATTAAATAGAGGGATAAGACAAGGATGTATTCCTTTTCCATCATCATCACAACCTGATTTGCAAATAACATTGCTTGCTTTACAGCTCAGCTTGCAAGGACAGAATAGAAGCAAGAACTATGTCAGAGGAGAAAGGAGATAAGGCTTATTCTGGGAGATTTTTGGCACTCCCAATGCCAAGTACTCAGAAACTATGAATGTGGTCCATAAAGTAATGAACTTTTCTTAAAATAATAAAAGATATATTTTTTTCTCATGCATATTTATGAATTTTTATATGTATATATACATATTAATACTCTTCTGGCCTTGATGCTAGAGGCTGCCCGTGTGCTGGCTGTGAAATGTTTTACAGATCTGCTGTACTCTGTTCTTTCAAAAGCCTCCAGAAATCTTGGCCAGGTCAAGCAAAGTGGCAAGGACTGAGAAGCACCAGGCCAGCATTTTGACTGAATGCATTCCAAGAAGAGAAGCTTCCAGGTGTTTTCAGCACAAAAATGGGCTCTAAAAACAAGGTTGTCAACACTGACAAGAAATGAAAGCGATGAGATAATGTACGGAAGAGATGGAAAGCCCATGGAAATCAGCTTCAAACAATGTGAGAAAGAGAGAGAGAGAGAGAGAGAGAGAGAGAGGAATAGACAACCTCTTCAAACACTTGATAGAAGGAACAAAATGACTGTCTTCAAATAAAAATGGGCAGTTTGTAATAGAGATGATGAATTGGATACAATGCAGGCAACCACTTCTGGGCTGGGCAGGAGACTGGACAAACTAGCAAGCAGATAGACTAACATTAAAGAATAGTGGAGGCCAAGAAGCTCAAGGCCACCCATGCAGATCAGACAGAGAAGCACTAATGGCAAAGACGTTTTGCAAGTTAAAAAAAAAAAAAAATGATTCCTTAATCTGGGAACACAGGGCTGTAAAATAACAGCTGTACTTCAAGGCAGAACAAAGTATCCTTCAGTGGTGAATGAAAGGTGACTGAACAGAAAGACACCGTCTGCTTTATCAAAAATAGGCTCTGAGAGACCGTAAGCCAGGACCACTTTATGCAGAGAAAGGCGCAGTCACATTCCACTGAGATGGCAAGATGGCTCAGTTCTGCAGACAAGCACAGCAATCTTCAAAGGAACAGTGAAATATTAGACATTTTAAAAGGATTTCCCACTATATTCATGTTGTTCCCATAATACAAGCCAAGAAGTAGGAAGGCAGAACATCAAAACACATTTGTGTGGACTTGGAAACAGACATCTCTTCTGTAGCAGATAAAGCTCTCTGTTGCCGATAAACGCAAGATTTGGACTACAAGTCCATGGAAAAAGCTTCCTACAACACCTGTGCCAAAGTCATGATGATGAGAAAGCAGTCTTCATCGCTGATTGCGATTGAAGTAACAAATAAAATCAGCAGGACAGTTGAATGTGTGTGAAAGAACACTCCAGCTCTGTCCCCACATCTACCTGACTGGTCTCAATGCTATGAGAACATCTGACCCTACAGTTTAAGATTGCTATGATTGTAGTCGACCATCAAATGTAGAACATAGGTGCAAAAATATGATTCAGACTAATTAAACAGAACTCACATATGCACTTTGAATCCTGAGTACATTGATGTGATACAGGCAAGATGCTGTAATAGGTGTTGGAAGAAGTTATGCATTATTCATGTTAGTGACACCTTTGCTTGATAATGAAAATTGATGACCACTGGAAGACCCACAGAAGAACCACAAGTCATAAGATATTGTCGCCTCGCAAACTTGGGAGCTGACAACACTTTTTGCACTTCCCTATGCTTTCCCTTCAACCATCACACTTTGTAACTGCAGAAGACACAGTCACTGATATCACTTGCCTTTTTGCACTTTTCTTTCTGCCAGTTCAATGTTCCCCACCATCATAGCTCCAACTACTATTCAATTTTTAACAAATGAAAAACAATGAGAACTTGCACAGATTTTCATCTTAGTCTTATCGGGTATTCCAGATTCACCTGCAAAGCTTGGAAGACTTGCGAGGCATAGTGAGACTATCACCTGCAGTGCAACTACTGACTGCTTTACCACCTACTAGTTGCTACTCACATACTTCCTGGGGAGAAGGTGCTGGCATGCAGAAAGAGAAGGGTGGTTTGCTGAGTTTACTTATGAATTTCCTGCAGGCTAAGAGCATCCATATGAGAAGCCAGCACAGACTCATTCCTTCCTTGTCATACATACAAGCCTTTCGGTTCAGTTATTAAAAGTTAAATTTATGATAGAACTCAGACTTCCATCTGCCTTTTCAAACATTTTCTTTATTTATTTTTTCAGTATTATTATTCCAGAATTATTACTATTCCAGTGTCATTATTATTCCACTATCATTCTCTACTACTCTTCAAGAATGAGTTCAAAGGCATTCAGCAGCATCCAGATTTTAACTTCATACAATGTGATATGTATCCAGGCTAGAAGCATCTCTTGATCTTATTTAGTGCATCAAATAATGCATGAACTGCACCCATTGATATCTGCTGGAGATGTAGCATATGTTTTAGCTACCCTGTCTCTTATCACCTTCAGCTGCTACCTCTCCTTTTTATTTTAAATTCAAGAATACTACAAAGCAGCTAGAAGTGAGTGAAATCTACTCATGTAATGAACAAGACACTTATCTTGCACCTGTTTTAAGTATTTTCCAATGACAGTGCTGCACTGGGCTGCCTTGGAGAGAGAAACAAAAATATTACTTGCAATTACAAGGTTACAAGGGAAAGAGGCTGAGGAAGACTGTTTAATCAAAGTAATCTGGCAAAGTGCTAATACTGGAACAGATCCTGCTCTTCACTACTGGCTAGAGAATAGACACAATTTTTCAAGGGTATGGACATTCTTTTAATACTAGTAAATAATGTATAACAGCATTTTCACCACTATAAGACACAAAAGAAAAGTCAGACTTACCGCTGGATGAACCTTCTTTAATTACGTGTGAGATGCAGGCATAAGGAGGAGAGAGCTATGGAAAAATGTAACAGGTACTAACCAGCTACGAGACAGAATGGGCACCAAGCAGTCAGCAGTGTGCAAAATGGCTATGGTGAAGACTGGAGCAGTTCGGCTCTGTAAAACTTAAAGGGCCAGATTTATACAAGCACATCCAGGAAAAGCCTGTGTAGGAGCATAATTCCCT
This sequence comes from Rhea pennata, assembly GCF_028389875.1. Classification (NCBI taxonomy): domain Eukaryota; kingdom Metazoa; phylum Chordata; class Aves; order Rheiformes; family Rheidae; genus Rhea; species Rhea pennata. The sequence continues at coordinate 82,444,238 of NC_084663.1, read as the reverse complement.
ACTGGGAGAAGGCAGGCCCCAGTCCTGGAAATATTTAAGCATGTCCTTAACTCTAAGCATATGAGTATTTCTATTGACTTCCATGCATATATTTCTGTACAAATAATAAGGCATGTGTATAAAACTGTCTGCAGGACTCTGTCTGCTGAAATACAGAAGGTTACCCAGGAAGATGATGCTCTAGCTTGGTGCTTATTGCAACTATAACAGCAGGAATGTCATACGATCACAGTAACTTCTCCCTCTAGTGAAATACTTTGATCTCACCAAGGAGAGAATGTTAAAATGCATTCTAATGCTCTCAAAAAAATGATAATAAAGAATTGCCTAAAAAACTCTCAAACTGTTGCAAAAACATTAGATACAGATTAGATAAACTATTGTTTATTTATTCACTCTTAATATTTCTAATTTATTCGGTGTAATATCTGTAATAGGCCCTAAATTAATCAAAGCAATACAAGACTTCTTTGGACTGTGAAAAAGTGAAAGCAACCTCTACTACTGATTTACATCTCCCCTCAACTCCCCTCCCCTATAAATGGATCACAGAAATGCATTCTGTAGAGTTTCAATATCTTTGAAGGAAGACCAAAAACACTTTACTGACAGCACAAGTCTCTTCACAGGCTTGCTGTTGGTAAAGTGGTTTTATGCATACCCACTCTCTGCTTCGTTTTTCTACTCTTTGTAAAATAAATTGCAACCTGCAGCATTCACTGACTTTCATGGATTAAAAGTATTTTAAATGTTAATACTTGATCTTACAATGACCTAAGTGGGAAGAAGACTTTCAAATGCGGAAGTCGACAAAGTTGAAGCTTAATTCAAGTATACCTGGCACAGCAAGCTGAGAAACCTACAGCCTGTGTGGTATGCCCAGCCTATTCTGCACTGTGAGGACACCCTAAACAGCAGATATCATAAACTACAAGGATATCTGAGGTTTCCTTTCAGGAATACCAGGTAGTGTTGTGGGGCCACCACTTTAGAACATTCAGTAGACTGTTTTTGCAGTTATATGATATGAATAGCCAACAAATTCACATTCATGTTTACTCTGAAGTGGCCTGTCTGCACAGCCACATAGATGCAGCCATGGGATTGCTGATGGATTTTATGTGCCTTTATTAAATAATACAAGTACTTAAATATTGACCAAACTGCAGCTTTGATTTTTTGCATATTGTTCCTTGTAACTAAAATCTGATCTTAACAGTTTCCCCAATGTGTAATTTTCTTCCTGACCATTGAATTTACTCTGTACTCTGCTCAGGTTCCTACAAATATGAAATCAATATTAAAGTCTATTGGAAGTATTTATTTTACTTTGTAAAACTTCATTAAACTCATACCACCAAATAAAACCAATGTGCAATATCCCCGACTTCCACAGAATCCATAAACCACTCATCTTTGATTGCCTTCAGACATAAAAGCTATGACCATCTTGAACTTCTTAGCACCAGAGGAATTGCTCTGCAAGTTTCATTTGCTGCAATGTGCTTCAAGGAAGCATGGTGATTTTTTTCCTACTAATTGAAATGTCCTGAAATTGTGTGAGGCTCATTCTGTTACTACTTATACCATAAGCTTGTATTATTTCACAGTCATCCTAAAGCAGGTGATACCAGAATCCTGTCCCCTGTGCTTAGCAAATCCCAATAGTTTCCACTTTGCATTTTGTGTATTTGTATGGATTGTAGCTTTTTTACAGTGTACTATTAGCATGATTGATTAAATGTTATTAACATGTCATGAACTGTTGCCAGATGTAACTTAAAATTGAATTATTGATGAGTATCTGGGCCTGAGTCTGCTTTTTCTTATGCTTATTTCACTTAGGAGTAGCAACTGTGAAGTCAAAGTGCATGGAGGCAAGATTAGAATGGGGCCACAGGCTAAAAGTTACATCCCAGGGACAGCTCTGAAGTTATCAGAGGTGAAATGGGGGACACTGAACACACGGCAGTTGAAACCTGAATTTTGCCTTTAATATCATGCAATACAAATCTTACTAATAGAGTAAGACTTAAAGTATTCTGTAATCAATTAACATGATTAGAGTTATCATCTCACAACTTCTTAACAACAGAAATCAAAATAATCTCTTAAAGGGACTTCTTCATACCCTGCTATTAAAACAAAGGTTCTTCCTAAGGCATTAATATAAGGTGAAATATTTTACCATACAGGGATAAGAAAATTAGACAGAAAATATTTTAGTACTTATGTCTCTGGGTGAAGTAGCAGATAAATAGGACTAAGAAACTTCAGATTTCTCAACCTTTTTCTTTCTGAGCCAGATTGCCCTTTCCAGAGACATATTCCTAAAAAAAGATTAGGTACCAAAAGATTTATTAGCTGAGGAGAGAAAAATATTTAAAACATTTCTTCATTGCTTTAACATGAAACAATTCAGAATGTGTGTGTGTTCCTAGACGTGAAGACAGAATAAGATTCTTCTGTAGTGCCGTTATGTTTTGATACAACAAATCACTTTATAGCTGGGTTTGGTTTAGCTGTTTAAAGGCTGGATTTGTGCTGCTCTGAATATACGTAGATGTAAGAATTTGGCTAAGTAAGCATATACATTTTTGCTATATTGGAGCTTAAAAATTCATATATTTCAGGATTCCAATGAGTGTTTTGGGGAACTATACTCTTCTGCTGACTTTCTACAGTCAGCGAATTGTCAAGCAGTGTTCTATTCAAAACTGGAAGTGCTGTTTAGTTGTCTGGCGGTTATTTTAGATTACATTAAATTGTCTGCTCACTATCATCATTTCCGAAGATAAAAAAAAGTTTTTGTGACAACTCCTGGCTGTAATGTAGCATGACAAGAAGGGAAATAAAGTTGTTGGCAGCCAAAACTGGTTATATTTGCAAAAGGAAAAGTAAGGAAGCAAAAAAAGTAGCTCTGATGGAGAAAGAAAGAGAGAGACTATAGAAGTGATTTCCTGTCTAGTAAAGACAATAGGCACTTGCTTCAGAAAACAGAGCAGACAACGGCAGGACAAATGTTTCCAGTGGTTCTCACAGAACTGGAACACAGAGTTTTCTTTGGCAAATAAATTAGCTGCAAGAGCCAAATGTCTTCAGAAACAGCTTATCCTCTTGTAGCTGTCTTTTGCTTAAGCTCTCTTAAAAAGCATCTGTAAAGTGCTGTGAAGCATGAAGCCATTCCAAATGCAATCAGTTAGATAAGGCAGTATCCACCCCAGTTTAGCCACTTGTTCTAACAAACATACTAACTGAAAAGTCTCTGGAGAAGAAACTTCAGGCTTCCTACTGTATGACAAGAGGTCACAGATTAGGTTCTTACTTGGGCCAAGTGATTTAGTAAGAGTTTGGCCAGGATTTGGAAACCAAATGCAAAATTCTGTTCATAGGTCTGAAGGGCTGATCCCAAATCCCCTATACAAAATCAGAACATAGTTCTGCTGCTGCACACTCTTTCTTCTCTCTGCATCCCAGAAAGCACTGAGCGCAAAACTAGAGGCTATTTGGTAGGGAGTTTCCCCACTTCTTTTCTGTATCTGAAGATTAACGGGAGGAGGGAAGAGGCTGAAGAACAAGAAAAATAAATCCATAGTCTTCGACAAGTAAGTATTTTTCATCAAAAACATGCTTCAAAATTCACAGTTAGTCTCATTTTAAATCATTTCCTTACAGGGCAATGATTTGATGGAAAAGGAAATTCTCAGGGGATACTGGCTTATAACAGCAAATTAATGACTGGCATGCAGCTTGTACATGGTTGTTTCTAATCTTCCTTGGCAGCTACCAGCAATACTAGCCATTAGGAAAATTCAAGTCTAGTTAAAGTTTGGATAAAGTTTGCCAACTGAGCACTAGCCTCCCGGCTGCCAGGTCTTATCATCTTCTGAAAGTTGACAAAAAGTCACAGTTTTAGAGTAACTAAAACCTTTTATTTTTGTATGTTTTATCTAAATGAAGAAAGGTACCTGAAATAAATAAATAAATAAATATACTGGGATGTCTTTACAATGGCCTAAATGTACTTAATCCTAATGGATCAGCATGTGTTCTATTTAACTGCATGTGGAAGTATAATTTCAAGAGCACAAGTAGAAAAAAAGGAAGTCATCTGAACTAAGAGGCTCAGGTCCCACTTATGCAAAGACTTACACATGTACTCAACTTCGTGAAGTGCAAAAACAGTTCATGGTGACACTATTTGCAGGTTTAAAATGGTGTCTGGAGATTTTGCAGACATTTTCTACCTGAAATGGAACTGCTGAAAGAACACTTTGTATTTTGATATACAAAAGAGAAACATTTCCCCCCCCCCCCTTTTTTTTTTAATTGTGAGGAACCTTGCAGTTCCATAATGAGTAGAAAAAGTAACAAATAACAGATAGGAAAGAAATAGTCCATTTGTTATCACAAGTATTATAATGGAGAACTGTGATATTTTGAATCTGTTTTCTTTCTTCTCCTTTGTCTTAGCACTATCCATTTTTATGATGAGAAAAGTTTTCAAAAATGAGATAAAGTGATTTATTCACTCTTTAGAGAGAGAAGTCCATGATAACTATGTTATTTATTGTAAAGGGGCTAAAAATTCACCTGGAATGATTTATTTTGATTTACTTCAATTTAAACGTGCCTAGCATTTCATGGGCAAGCAACAACGGTATCCTCGTTGCTTCAGAGAGAGCAGGGAGCTAGCTCAAGATGAAGGGATTACTCCCTCACCACACCTCAGAAGACCACATGCTTCCGTCTTCTCAGCATGTGCACTTTTATCAGAGAAGAAATGTGTTCCCACTTTGCATATTCTAACTTTCACCACTTCAGTCTGATTTCTTTCCCCCCTCCCTCGAGGGACTTATAAAACAATCATGACAATAATCATATGTAAGCATTGTTTTTGGATGCCTCTGTTTCCCAACTATGACACTGCTTTGGTAGATAATATAGTTTAATGAGAATGATTCCCCTGTAACATCATTGTGGTCAGATTTATTTATTCAGCACAGAAAAACAGTGTTCAGCTCTTTCTCACTGTGCATAGAACTGCCAAAACTGTTCCAAAAATAACAGAGGTCAAAATGACCTATATGTGCTACATTCTCAAGGAAAAGAAATTCTGTCAAGGCTTTCAGTAAATGACCTGCTTAATACCCTACATATTCTACCCCTTGAAAATTAAGGTAAAGTCTGAAAAGAAGCAATTGAGTATGCACATCTTAGATCATGAGGCCAGTTCCAGATAACAGGGAAGTCAATGGAGAGACTCGACTCCCTGTGAGTTAATAAGGTCTGGATCAAGCCTCAAGCCAAGAAAGAGTACAAAGTATTGCCATACTACTTCCTCTGTTCTGGTGGCCGAGGTTGAGAGATGATATGAGAAGTTCTTCAGGGCTTTTGATTTTCCTACTCAATTAAACAGGCCATATTTGGACATAGAAAACAGTCCTATTTAGAGCATTTTGTAAACTATGTTAGTTATAGGCAATTTTTTTCCCACTGCCTATATATAGTTATCCACAACACTGCTATTGACAGATATTTAGCACAATGACTTAGATATTTCTTCGAGCTTATGATGTCCAGAAGCAGAGAAAAAGTCTGTGTTTCTTATTCTTCTCGCAAACCTTCCACTGATCTCAGTATTGGCTGCTCATTTAGAGGGGTCTTTTTTCTGATCTATAGCAGTCAGTCTTATGTTCAGTAGGTAGTGGTAAGTAAAATGACTTGTCTGAAGACACCAGCTTACTGGCAGATCCTGCTGCAGAACTACAGCCTCCAGAATCCTACTCTTTTGCTTCTTAAAAAGAACCCAAATATTATCTAAATACATGCAGTACAGGCTCTGGAAATCTCTTGTGAACATCTGATTTTTCTCCATTTGGTTACTTTACTGAGTTATCCTGCTTTTTGATGCTTACAATGCACAGACTTGGAATTAACTTTGTCCTCTGTCTTCTGTGAAAATACATGAAGTCCATGAAGGAATAACCAAAGTATATGAAAAATGTAACTCATTCCATTTGACTAAACAAGAAACATTTCATGTGAAGCATTGAAGCATTCACAAGAAAAAGAGAGGACAGGGACATACAAGAGCCATGAAATTGCCATGGAAGTCATGTACCTGCTTCTGTTTTCATCCAGTAACTCATAAAGTAGAGCTTTCAGCCAGGATGTGAAAAACAAGGGTTTAATACTCCTCTTCCCACTCCAAAAGCATCTCACAGGAAGGTTCACATCCATCAGGCTGCAAAGCAGTGGAGGGGTGGGGCACTGGAGGGAGAGTATTGTTTCTCTTCTCAATTCTGTAAAATAAACACTGGATAGAAGACTTATTTATACAAAATAGAATGTTGTCAACAGAGTCACAGTCTTTTTGCCTGATTGTAGCCCAGAGTATTGGAGTGTTTTATATCAGTCTATATCCTGAGGGATATAGATGAGAAACATCTCCTCAGGCAGTGATTTAACTGATTTTTTTAATGCCCTATGCTCTGGGTAAATACCCCAAGTGCTAAACTTACCATAAAAATTACCTATACCTGAAGAAAAATGGTGCATCTGAACTCCTGTCATTCTCCTGTACCTGATCTGCTTTTCATTCCCACATTTCCTCAAGTCTCTGAAGTTCAGTCTTTTCTCTGAATGCCACCTGAATTTGTTGAATACTTCAGGGATTATGGAATTGCATTATTCATTCAATTTACTATATTAAAAAACAAGAATCAAGTCATTTGAAGACTTATATGTAAAAGTTAATTGCATTAACAAGAGGATATGTGCTAGGATAAAAACCTCTTGAACCAGTAAAGTAAGAATTTCATCTATGGTGGTCTACAATGATGGGAAGCTCTGTTCCCCACATGCAGAAGTCCAGCTGTGGCAAGCCCCTTTGAGGCACAATGCTAGATGGTTTTGTTTCTTACTAATTTGTCTCTGCATGTTTGCATGTGGAAGGAACGTCAGAATCTGTGATTTCCTCTCTTGCCTAACTCTGCAATAGATTTAGATTTACTTAAGAACACACTGCCCAATTTGAAAAAGATTGTTTGAGTTAAATTTTGTCAGGGTGCCCAGAGTCTTTCAGAGCAGTGGATATTGGGAGGAAGGGGGAGAAAGCAGGAGGACACCGTTATTTATGCTTACACTCACAGCTCATTTCTGCCATACCTCTCACTTTTTTTGTGTCTAAAATGGGTCATTGGTATGTCTCCTTTTTTCTTGCATTAACTCAGATGATTAGCAAGTGAGGCTCTTTCTCTATCAAAGGTATCAGTAGCCTTACAGTAAAGCCCTGTCAAAATAATTGTGTTCATCCTTTGTACTACATTCATCCATGTGTGTCATCCATGTCCAGGTAGACTTATACTGGTTCTTCAGGCTGAACATGAGCCACACTCTATATCCTTCTTAGTGAAAAGTGTGATAACTTCTCCATCACTCTGAGCACATCAGATGGAATTGGAGGATGACACTGCAGGATTTGGTCTCCTTCTCAGCTCACTTGCCTGCACAAAAATAACAACTTTCACCTTGCTTTGAAATATGTCAGTTTTCTTGGACTGAAAGCATGTTAAACAGTGATGAGAAGTGTGTATGCTCATGGAGGATTGCAGCATTAATTGTAAAGACCTTTAATTTAACTTACCTGTGAATGCATACCCTCTAAATGAATACTTCTCTTAATCTTGCTGCTAAAGGTTGCTCTTGAGAAATATCCTTTGCTCCTGTGCTTGTCCACCAATTGAGAATCAGAAATATTTTCACCAGTATTCATCTACATTGCAGCATCAATCAACCAGAGTAGATTCTTATCTAGTACTGCATCCACATTCATGTAGAGTGAAACCCCAAATCAGAGCACTTTAAGCATACTAATAGTCACATTGATGGGAATGGCTGAATCATAGCAGTGTTCCTTGGGTACGCTGGTCAGAAAAAGTGAAGACGATGAAACCACACTTACTTGTAGCAAAGGCTGAATATGAACCTCTAGCCACCTTGAAGAAACAACAGTGAATCATCCTGGAATCCCAGCCACTCAATGCATTGGAACAAGGAGAAGATGTCCATCTCAGTCATCAGTGGCAGGTGATGTTCTAGGAAGGGAGCTGGTCTAGTTTTAAGTGTTTCCTCAGTGGGAGCACCATCTTGACTAGACTGCTTCTTCTTACATCCCCTGCAGATGTCTGTGGGCCTGCCTGGTGGGCAGTATGGGGGAGCTCAGTTAAGTTTAAAGGAAGCTTTTAAACAATACTGCTCTGTGCTCCAGTCCAGTTAACCATGCAGCTGCACAATCAGTTGCACCATCTTATCCGAAGGGAGAAGAGTTGTTTGAGCCTTTGCTCAAGCCTTGAGAATTGCTGTTGCCAGAATAAATCTCTGTGGAATCATGGTCTCAGGAAGAACAATTCCTTGGAAACCATACTTCTCTGAACTTACTTTCCACTGGGAGCTGGAGAAAGCAGAACCCTGCCTCAGCGTCTCACAAAACAAAGTATTCAGTATTAAAATTATAAAGGCCTGTTACTCAGTTAGTTATTCAGAAAGATATTCAAGCCTGTTTACATCCAGCCAGCTCTTGTAAAATCACTTGAATGTCTCATCCTCGCTGATCATTTCTTTCCAAGTAAGAAGGAAGTTTGAGGAGCACACCCCCTGTTTTTTTCTCCCTGAAGAAGACCCCTACAGAAAGACAACAGGCTCTCTCATGTCTCCTATAACTTGTCCAGGTCCACAGGATCTTCATACAGGAACAATCCAGCATTTCAGAATCACTAAGGAAAAAAATCAGTACTGGAGCAATATTTCATTCCTGCATTCTATAAATCATACTGGAAACACATCAGCTCACCACCACTGGAAGCTCATGCTTCCAATGGAAAAGGAGAAGCAATAGTGAGAATACTAGGGTTGGACTTGGGGCACTGAAATTCTAATACAGAAGTAACAAGATGGCTGACTTTGACCAAGTCAAGTTTAATTTCTATCTCTCAGTTTTCCCATCTGTGAAATGAGAATAAGATGTATAATCAAGTAGCACAATGTTAGAATTGGCATTGCTATGCAACTACTGGCAATGGAGATCGGTAGGCTTCATTGGCTGATTCCTTGGAAGCCAGTTTTCCCCAGAAAGAAGAAACAAGTGAAAGAAGAAACTCCAGCTACATTCTGCTGGGTAGCTCAGTGACACTAAGAAATTCTTATGCACTAAGAAGGGCTGCAACTTTGGACAGGATTTTAAAAAAGGATGAAAGCAGGAACAGCCCCATGGAAATACAAATGACATCCGTTCAGAATTAGTTCTGCCCTTTTATCTTTACAAGTCAAGCTGAACTCCAACCTTTGGATTCTCTCAAGGCATTAGCTTTTCATTATGAATAAATGGCTGATCACATCATGACAGACAAATGATCGGCAGCAGGAGGGTTTACCAACATACCATGCACTCCCACAGTGACTGAGGGGGAAGTCTAATGAGCAAATAACCTGCTGCAACTTTCTACCATATTTCCTGTAATTGAGAAGTAATTGAGAAGTCTTCTGTACTTTGTCTGGAATGCAAATGCCTGTCAGTCATGGGGTCATAAATAGGATTAGGGTCTGTTTTTGGAAAGGCAAGCAACTAGACTTAGATGCACAGTTGAAAATACAGATGTTTTCTTGCTGTCTGGCTGCTAGACAGTCTAATCTCCAAATCTGTTTAAACAGGTTAGGCTACTAGTTCTTCCTTCAGGCCCCAGTCTTGCAGTAGGAGTCTGCAGTACAGACTCCTACTAATTTTTGCCGATGCAATCTTGCAAGATCCAAGCCTTAAAATCTCTTTTTGAGATATAGAGCATGTAGGTGACTCTTCAGTCACTGTCAAAATGTTCTCCAGCATCTAGTGTGTATTGAGACTTTTTTTATTATAAAGAGATTTGTTTCAGACCATTGCACAAAAAGGATTTAAACTATAATCTCTGCATATGGAGATTCGCTGAGTAACCTACCTAAAGTTACTGTGAGAAACCTGGTAAAATAATATAGCCTTCTGAGACCTCTAACTTCCTCTGTTCCAATTATTGCTGCTGTGTGTAACAGAAATGTCTGAATAATTAATGTTCACTAATCTTTACTTAGATTTTTTGCAGCAACAGTCAATGCATTCATTTCACTACTACAGTTGCAAAAAGCAAATAACATCTCTAGAAAAGCTGATTAAGGAAAAGAAAATTTTTTTGTTTGTTTTTAACAGAAGGTTTTATTATCAGGGTTGAATCAACAGCTGAACTTCCTGTGCAGATACCATGAACTTGACATAACTTTGATAAAAGTATCATGTCCACTTATGGCAAGTGACAGGCTCTACCTCATAGCTTTGCTGCTCTTGTAGATCCCAACCAGGATGAGGGCTGGTGAGGCATTTCATAAGCACACAGAAGCAATCCTTCCTCTGAAAAGCTCTTCAGATCTAAATAGCCAGGATGCAAAATGTATAGAATGAGAGCTGGTGAGGTGAAAGTACTTCCTCAAGGTCATGCAGGAGATCAGTGACCAAACCAGGAATAAAACCTTCACCTCCCACGCCTCACTGCTGTGTTCTATTTTTTTTTCAGTAGAATGGAGTAAGTGTTGCAGCTTATTGTTTCATCCAAGGCAAATTCCACTGGATTTCTCCATAATGGATAGAGAGAGAGCATGTATTCACTTCAGTCAGTCTACAAAATGCTATAAAACCCTTGTATGCAATGCAGCTGAGTAGAAAACCTCTCATTTCAGTAACTTATTCAGGATATGTAAACCAGATGCGAGTGTATCTCTTACAAGATTAAATGTACACTAGACCAGAAAGGGGCAAGCACCAAAATCATCAAGAGTAATGATATGAGAGAGAGGTTATTTTGTTGCATTCAGCCATGTTAAGGCCACAAAAGGCTCCTCAGAGATAAGGGGATGTGGTCAGTGCCTTGACATACTGGCACATTAATTACAGCTAGAACAAAGGGCAGGGCCCGAAAGCACAGGCCAGGGTAGAGGAATGACAAGAAGTTATGAAGATAAGGCCACGACATTATTCAGTAAAGATGTGCTTAACTGGGCTGTTCATGTCTCTTGCTAATTTGGGTCTGATGCTGGTGCAGACAAGACTCTGCCTCTTTGGGGGTATCATTGGGAAGTGATCATACTTAAATGCACCCTTTAAGATTTTTCATATTTTATCCTTATCATAGGACACAGCTGTCCAGAAAAAGGTTTGACAGGAATAGTTCACTGTGCTGAATTGTGTTCCAGGATTCTAAGCTTAATGCCTGGATCTAAGTCATAGTCAATCTTTCTCTCTTTCACGTACATGTGGCATTTACAGTAAAAAAAAAAAGATGTTCTTCCTAACTGCTGGCCCTACTTGTGGATTTGATTTACAGGCAATATATCACTCTCAGCACAAATTCATATTTTTTACGTAAAACATCTCTAACAAGAATGTTGAATTGGCAGATGAAAGGGAAGGTAGGTATTACCATAAAATCCTTTTGTTTTCCCCTACTATATTTGTATTTTCAGAGGCAAAACTTAGAATTTTGGAATTTGAAACATTTGGAAGAGTCTTATATTGGGACAAAGAAGAAACTGATTGTCTTCATTTCTCCCCTTCATATTGGATTTTCCAATCTTTAATATAGCATTATTCGTATTGTCTTCAAGAATGGCAATATTTTGATCTGTAGCTAAGTTAAAAATTCTATCAAGGCTCATTTAGTTTAATGTGATGTTTTTCTCCTTTCCTCTAAAATTACATTATTGTTTTCTGTCTAAGCAACATCCTGCAGCACTGCTGTGCAGGGAAAAGGAACTTCTAAATTAGTGTAGCACCTATAGTACTTTGTAAAGGGAGTTTTACTAGCAATGAGACTTCTAGGTGTTTCCAGGACAAAACTGGCAGCAATGAGATTTAAGACATGTTCATAATTATACTTGTTTTGCTAGTAGCAGAGTGGGATTGATGTATAGTTTCCTCAGACAGTTGAAAAGAGGTTTTGAGAAATGCCACAAGATGGGCAGCAGGTCAGATCCAGCCACAGCCACAGTCCTAGAGTTCCCTGATTCTCATTGCCAGATTCTCAGATTCTCAGTTCCAAAACCTCAACATTTCCATTCCCCCAGCCACACTCCCACAACCACAAAGAAACTGAAAGTACTGAACAAACAAAGTAGTTTGTTCTGCTAAAACACAACATTTGCCCCCAGGGTTAGGAGATCTGTTGAATAAAGAGATGTCATTTTTGTTCTGTCACTTTGTGACAACATTAATGCCCTATGATAATGGTCAGCAGATTTATAAAAATATTTTGATGCCTGAAGACACAGGTAGAATTAGCTAATAATATCAGGTTGTCTAAGATCCAATGCCATATAAGGCATAGTCCTGTATCTTTGAATACCTGAATAAGCTGAGACATTTGACTTCTTGACAAAAAAATAAAATAAATTTTGCTCTTCTCTGGTCACCAGTCTTGCACGGTGCTGCGGTTCCTAAATGAGAAAATGCTCTCATAGGACCTTTAACCTTTGAGTTTCCCCTTATTTATGCAGTATCTGTCTATAAGCTTTTTCCTGTTATTTTTTCCCTGATTTTGCTGTGGCCAGTGTCATTTCTTCATCAATGCCTGTGCATCAGTGAACTCATTGCCCTGCTGTACAGTGACTGAAACCCCAAGGGCAGGCATGTAGTCACAAGCTTCTCAGATAACTACTCTCCTGCCAGGGTGGCTGTTGTCTGAGGCAATGAACTTGAATAGTCTTTTCAATTTTTGCTTCATTCTCTGTACTGACACAGTGGAGTAGCAGCAGCCTTAATGTGGTATCGCTTTCTCCATCCAGATACCTTCTGAGCTCAGACTCAGAAGGTGCTTATAAATATTCATTATTTTGTAGCTGTGAGCAGGACTGACTCCACTCAGAAGTCAATAAATTGCTGAGACTGCAAAATGGCTATTGTGTTCCCTCTTGCTCTGCCTGTGCTGGAGCCCTGGAAAGCCAGGCTGGTGGCTGCTACAGCTGCCAAGAAAGTAATGAGATGTATAGGACAGCAGTAACTACTGTGGGAGAATTAGCCCCACACAGAAATTCCAAGGAGCATCAGGCCTGGAAAGTCCTTTCCTTTTGCTTGCTCACAGCTCCTTCATTCCTTCACCTCTATCTTTTCCTATGGCAGAAGCAGCCATACTGTAAGGCAGTAAAATTCAGTTTTGTGCAAAATGGCCAAGAAACTGCACTTCATGGACAGGAAAAGTGGAGCAAAAGTAGAGATGCAGGTCTCAGTTCAGTTGCCCTATGTACATGTCTCCCCAAGTCTCAAAATGTAGCCCATTTCACCCCCAGCTATCTTTATGGAAAAGCACAGGTCTCTTATAGGTCTTGTGTTAAATCAGACAGTCCCATGCAGAAGTGTCCAATAGCCCAGGACATCCAGGGAGGAAATGTATGTGGGCAGCTGAACTGAGTCTCAAGTAACTTGTCTCAGTTTTTATAGCAGCTGAAGTGTGAAATTGTGCTTCCAGTGCCAATGTCTGTCATACACATTGGTCAAAACATAAGCCCCGGAGAAAGGTTTATTTTGAAAAGATGGTTTATTTATTTATGTCAGATAGACAATGGAAAAAAAATGACTCAACTATCAAGAGGGATGGGCCAAGGCAGAAAAAAAGTGGTGACCGTCAATAAAGCTGTGTCGTGAAAGGACACAAAGGAAAATAGAAGGAGTATGAAGGGAAGGACAAAGGGAATTTTCATAATTTATATATTTGATAGAAACAGGACCTAGGGGGAATGCAGTTCTTTCAGGAGTATTGTATATGTGCACATGAATTATCTGTACCAACAGACTGGCAAATAATAAATAAACTAAATTGTCAAAGGACTGAAGGTAACATAGACCTCACTGTGTTTCCTGGCCTCCAGGCATGTATTTTCAAAATCAGAAATGTTGCTTGATACCAGCCCTGCCTGACAGTGGACTTAGTTCAAAGCCTATGGAATCTTTTCTTTTCTTCAGGCTTTTCTGAGCTGAAGATAGAATGAGTGCTGTGTTTACAGGTTTCCTACCTGCAAACTCCCAAACACTTACTCATGCTTTAGGAGTAACTGGGATATCAATGTCAACAATGACACTGATACTCAAGAACAGCAGGAGCACCTTCAAGGAGCAGAATTATCTTGGAAGAGTATTAGGTGAAACATTCTCTGGCGTATTAGGGACATTGAGAAAATTTTTCTGTCATCAGATATACCAGTTCAGGATAGTAATCAATTTGGGGCTGTACAATCATTTTAGAGAAGCTATGCAATTATTTTGGAAAGAAATCATTCCTTACAGAAGAAAAGTCCATAGAAAAATCACAAAGCATCTCCTTCACTGTATCATATTTTTCCAGTGACTGAATGTAAGGAAAAGAGGGAGGACAGGTCATAGACTGATTCTGTTATGACATGATTTCTTTCTAGTCTCTGTAGTTAGGGAAAACAAATTTTATTATATTAAAGAAACACATTGTTTGTGCTGCTAATGCAAAACATGTTTTTTTAGCGGATTTTTTTTTCCCTAGGATAGTTCAGGCCCCTGCCTCAGCTTCTTAACTTCTAATGAGCTCTCTGATTTGTGCCACTGTTCATTAATAAACGTGATAGTAGAGCACGGAGCTGACATGGTCTGTTGCTCCCACTAAGTGATTTAATTTGGAGTTAGCTTGGATACCTCTGCATGGCAGTGTACTGTGCAGTTTTACCTACAGTTTCCTATGCAAAACCTTTTTTTTTTTTTTAATTTGTCGCTGCTTCTTGGATGTGAAGTCATGGTAGGGACTCTGTTTCAGTTGTGATCACAATGTGATCACCAACATCACTGCTGTCAGTGAGCAAATAAAAAATCATCCTGAAGAGTAGATATATGGACTTCATTCACTCAAGAATCTCCACTTCCCTGACCCTAAGATATAAATACTAAAGACTTAACGTGTAAGTAGTTTTGAAGTAGGCTGAATGAGCTCATGACAGCTAAAGTAAGCAGATAGAAAGTACAATGTTCTGTAGAGACAAGCTTTATAGAAGGGTGTAGAGGGGTAAAGATGTTGGAAAATCACAAATATAAGATCATTCTAATTATCTACCAGGCAGGGGGATCAGTTTGATCATTAAAAAAAAAAAAAAAAAAAAAAAAAAAAAAAAAAAAAAAAAAAAAAAAATCTGCATGTCTTACATCTAAGATAGCACATTTTGTGTAGCACTCACAAAATTTCCTATATAGAAGGAATTTCCTATATATTGCAACAGCTTCTTCACTACAGTGAAACCACACAACCTTTTCTTTCAAAAAAAAGTTAATTGCCTACATCCTACTAAGTAGTTTTAAATAACATACTGACTTGACTTGCTCAGTTACAGCATGAGGAAACCCATATTCAAATGTTTGCTTTCCTATTCTCTGTATGGATGTCCTCCTGACAAGTTAAGGGGCTTGTTGCTTCTGCTAGGTGCTATAGGTGACTAAGCATGGTTTACATGAAAGAGACTCTCTCCTGTGAAGAGTCGTAGCAGACTTTTGAACAGGGTCTCGTCTCAGAAAAGAGAGCTAAGCTGCAAGCTGTTAGCTCCTCTAGAGCGAACAGCCTGCTTCCACCCCACCTCTCCTCATTTCCATTCCTGACCTGGTTCCATTTCATCAAAACAGAAACATTTCCCAGGAAGGGAAAGGAAAGTAGAGGCACCCTTTGTCCTTAAAAATCTTCAAAGTTGCATAAGTAGAACAGGCTGAAGAAAAGAGGAATATGGATTCCTTCAGGTCAGCAATACTGAGGACAGTCTACAGCTCTTCCCAGAACTGTTGCACTGTCCTTTCTTTTCTTTTTCTCCCTTCTGGCTGCCTGCAGTGTTCGCTGATATCTGGTAAACTTAGAACAGCTTAAAAGATCCAGCCAGTTCTGTATCATTCCACATTCAATCTTTCTAATAATGTCTCAAACTTTGTAGAAGTGGTTTTCCTTCCTATTGCCATGAAGCACTTTAGTAAACTAGAAGCCAAAGGTCTTTTTCTTTTATACAAGTGGACCACAAAGGCATATTCTATCTGGGTAATTTGCCTGGGTCCTGATGCATCTGTTCCCCATTTTTATATAGTTCTTTATCACTACAGTTCTGTACTTATTTTACCAGTGACTGTCACATATTCTAGCCACCTGGCACCTGTTTTCCTCCTTAATTTCAACTTGGGTCACTTTACATAGCTGATAATCTGCATGTATCTGTGGGAGGCTGGTGGTTGTGGGTGGCTTGAGAGCAAGGCTGTAACTCAGGAGGAGAAAATCTTGCAGTTGTTTGGAGAATGGAAGGGTAAGCCTTGAAACAGCATCAAAGAGGACAGCTTTGAATGGAAACTCAACTTCTCATTTTAAATACTCCTTTGAACTGGAGAACGAAATGCAGAGCCCATTACTAAGAATAGCCTTTTTTTAAGTTCCAAATAAATCTATTTCTGCTCAAGCATGATATCTCCTTCACTTTTAATATTGAAAATTATTTATATCGTAAAAAAGAAAAGATTCAGGAAGAAGGGGGAACTGATCTCACTGAAATTTGTTCCACTACTGTTTTAGCCCTTTCATTTCAGCTCTATACTATACCCTAAGTTGTTTACTGTGATGATTTAGATCAGATCACTTTTGAAGTGAAAGTCTGCATTGTCCTTATTTACTGCTTTTTGGTTCACATCACAAAGTGATCTCAGAGTACGTGGACAGAGTCTGTTTAGGTGAAACTCAACTAAAAGATGCATCCAGAACTATGCCCAAAGTGCTCCAATCACTTTTAGGCATTCAGCCCACAGAACCAGACTGCAACTTGTCTGAGTAAGTCACCTTTCAAATATGTGTAACGTGGACACATGGGTCTCAGCTCACACTTTTTCCCTCTACTAATCTGCTTGTGCGGTCTGTACTGATTGCTCTTGTAGGCATAGGTAATGTGACCCTCCACTCTTGCTTTTGTAAGGCAGAACTTTTTAACATATTCATAACATCACAAACTTAATATAGCATCTCAGGGCTTTGCATGGCTTAATCAATAGCTTATGGAATTGGATTCAAACTTTCTATAAGAAGTCACACATATCCTGCAGCAAGACATGAAAAATTTAAAATTATAAAAGAAAAAAGTTGAAAGTAGCCTAGCTAGAAAAATTTACTATAGAAATAACTAGATCAATATGCTAGTACTAATTAAATCTATATATCAATAACAGCATTCAAATGTTTAAAATATGTTTTAATATTACAAAATTGGCCAACTTTTGTGGTATCTGAATGTATTGCATGACCATATTGTCAAAATGTTGAAAATATAATTTGTAATAAATTAGCACTCCCTTCACAAACATTTATGAGTATGTGATGCCCATTTTTTCTCAATGCTCTAGTGTATAGTGCTTAGTATTTTAAGAAAATGTGATGGTTAATTGAAAAAAAGATATTTTGTCCATATGGCCTGGAACAAAGTTTTGCATAAAGAGAAGACTGAATTGTTTGGAAACAACAGATGGCTGTGTTTTAAAGATGCAGAGATGAAAGCTAGGATAAACAGTGCTAAACATCAGCAGTAACATATAATAGAGTTAGTTCACTCACAGCTGGGGATTTAGTTCTACTGTAATTCTATGGGGTGGACATGTGGCCAAAACTGAGATTCTTTCAAAAAGGAATAGGAGGAAGGTGGGCTACCTGAGATCTTCTAGTGGTCAGAAACAGTCTTCCAGCATTTAATTTCAATAGAATCACAAATGGCTGTAAATAATGTTCCCAGAACATTTTACGGGTGTAGAAAAGAGTCTATACCATCAGTATCAAAGCCTAACCTGTTTCTATTATCTATTTATTTAAAATCCTAGGAGAAACATTTATAAAAGAGGACAGGGATGGGAAAGGTAAATGTAGCATTAAAAGATTCAAAAGCATAAGATGACTTTGTTATATAGTAAATAAATATATAACCTGCCCAATCCTTTTACACATGCCACAATCATGCATTTGTCCATGGCTAGTTATGATGCAATGTAATGCATTTGGCATGCATTTAGCCATGATTAAAGGGCCTAAGTTTTTGGCATATGGAGATGAGTGTGAATTCGAGTGATACCACCCGTAGCACATGGAGAACTGGTCCAAATTTTTGCAGCAAGTTATGCAGACTTTGAAAGCAGACTCTGAGCCAGCTTAAGGACTAAATAATGTTTCACTCCCTTAATGTAATGCTCAGCAATATTTGCGATACATTGTTTGTGCAATACATAAGATTTTAGTCGGGGAAACTCTGAAGGTAGAAAAGGAGATAATTCACATTTTACAATTGTCTCTTATCATTTGTATTTATTTCTGGAGATAAGAGAGAAATGGAGGGGAAAGAAAGGAAAAAAAGAACACAAGACAAATCAAACTAAAGGATCTGAGATAAAGACAAGACACTTATCTGGTTTAAATTTTCAAATAGCATTTAGAGTAGCAGACACCTTTCAATTGCCACAGGCTAAAGAGGTGACCTATACAGTACTTTCTGTCATGAATATCAAAGAGTATTAAAGTATACATAGTATATGTGCATAGAAAATGTAGCTTGAGAAACAGCAAAGACTTGTAGGAATATATTAAGAGACTGAGGGGGGAAGGAGAAATAAGATCATCAGTTGCTCTCAAAACATCTATGTACAGAGTCTAAGATGGGACAATACTGCCAGCCTTACAGCAGAGCCAATGACAAAAACTGACCTTTCTTCTTGTACATAAAAGTTAAGCTTCTCCAGGCAAGAGCTCTTTCCATAAACAGTGCTGCCCGCAGAGTGCCACATAACTCCACTGTTAGGTCCATTTAGAAATGTCCATTTCTGCTGGTGAAGCAAATATTCTCTACCTCTTTTGCTCTGATGCACCAGTACCAGGAGCCTGGAGCTAACACTATGCAGATGTGCAAAGGAGAAAAGCAAAATCTTTATGTGCTCTTTTGTGCTTCATACTAGTAATGCAAGATAGCTTTGTTTCTGCTTCAGTCCAGAAGTATGAGACTCAAAGATCTTCTGTGTCTCAACATTTCTAGGAATTTTAATTTATCATTTAGGTTTAAGTCTCAAGAACCAGCTACTTCTATCTGTAGACATGAATCATTAAAATACATGCTACCACTGTCATAGCCGGATGCTTGAATTCAATCACAGCAGAAGATCTGTTCCCACTCTTATTTTTAAGTACAAAATGACTTTTTCTTATAATATGCAAGTCGGTGCAGTTACAGGTTTATGCAATAGTCATATGATTATCATTAATACCTTTCGGTGTTTATATTAAGATAAATTGTCTTAAAATGCACTGTTTCCTCTACATACTTTTTCTCCATCAGAGATAAGGCTTTGAAGATGTTTTAACTCTTTTTATCATTAACATTCATTAGATTTCTATTTAACAATATTTATTTTAATTTTCTGGATGCACAATATAAGCTTTTTTGATCGTTACGACATTTTAATAATGACTTTTATTATTTTGTTGCTCTTGACCCTCATCCCAGCTTCATGTAGCTTTATGTCTCGTATTAATCACAGAAACCACAGATACACACACAGATATACTAAATACCTTTCCTGAACAGTAGTGTTAGGAAATCCAATAATAGTAAACATTTGCTGTGAAATCAGTAAAAGTTACATTTTAATAGAAATGCATCTAGAAAAGCATAAAGAAATGCATATATTTTAATAGAAAAGCTGATGTTTTTTCCTAGCACAATGCTGGAATATGGTCTGTTCTTCATTTTATAGAACTCAGTATGTGCCATACAGGTATTTTGCATACTTAGATTGCTTGTTCACTTTGGATTTAGTTTTATGTAAGTTACAGACCTGGAATAGAGTTCAAAATTAATTGAAGTTACCTTGAGTCAATGTAGAAATGGAGCAGAAACAGATGGGGAGTGAGTCTCAGCAGTTACACAGAGAATGGGATCTGGATTTTCTTATCAGATTTTTGAGTCAGTCTTCTCTCACCTCTGCTGTGTTTATGCAGCTTATTTACGCTGGTGTTTGAAAGAGGAGAACAGGTAGTCATTGAAAAGGTGTGTCTAGTGTGTGTATCCATGATGATGTGCTAAGAAAACAAAGTTGCCTTCAGCATATACATGTTTTAAGACACTGAGGAGCTTTTGGAATGAAACCCAGTAGGCTTTAGGCAAATCTTGTTAGCAACATCTTAAGAGAATCTGTTGGGCTGCCTGGATGGTTTGAGGAGCAAGACTGTGACTAGTAGATCTCCTTGGGATCAGATTAGAGATGATAATTACATCTCTATTTAAAAAGAAGAGAAAATTCTCCAACGAACACAGCCTTGTCAGGAAAACTGAAAAGTCTAAAAGTCTTACATAGACTCAAAGAGCCTTTTCCTCTTCTAAACAAGTGAAATCACTTGTGAGCCCTTTGGACTATATCTCCTTTTAGCCACTATCTGTGTAATTCATTCAAAAGAGCAACCAGACTGGTCTCATCTGTCATATTGTATGGGCCAAACCAAATGAAAGTATTTCCCTCAACTCATCCCAGGAAAAACATTCACACATGCTATTTATTTTGATTTTCTCAAAAATGACTTTTATCTTACATTTTAACTAGAAATTCCTTTAAATTTGCTCTTCTGATTCTCTTTCCCCTTGACATCTCTTGATTAGACCTGGTGAATAATTCATAGGGAATTATTTATTTAACAAATACCACCCTTTTCTAACACAAACTGGCCACATCATGTTTCCCCCTCCCTTTTTTCAAGTTGGCATTAATTTAAAATTATTTACAGACTTATTCAGAGCAGAATCTTTGTTCTGTAGCCTTGCCTTTGTGCTTCTTCAAGATGTGTCATCAGTGTTTTGCTGAGAAGTGTCATATAATCACAAGATAATGGTGCCCAAATGACTGACATGATTAACTAACCAACAAACTGGAACCGAAAACGTGCAAGACCAGGAATACAGTCTTCATTCTTCTACAGATATAGACTAATCAATGTTTAAGAGTCAGATATTTATCTGTCTGTTCTTCATACAAGTCTAGTGCTCATTGTTTTGATTTCTCAGTCTTGTCTGAGAGGTACTGAAAAGGTCCTGCACAACTTGGGACTATCTCTATAGATTTGTTTTTCCTTCTAGTGGCAGCCAACAGCTGCAAACTGCTGAAGATAACCTATGCGAACACAGTTGAGTCTCTCCCTCACTCTCCTCCTACTGTGTGGATTGTGGGGCACCGTCTGGTCTACCAGGGCTTAGAGGCAGCCTTGCAGTCAAGCAACAGCGCTGCTTTTCCACTTCTAAACCTACAGATTGAAAGGAGATTAGCATCCATGTAATACTTTTTCTTGGATATTCTGAAAATTATTTTTAAAAGAAATTAAACACAAATTTCTATGTAGTTTTCAAAAGAAAATGATCTGCTCAGTTTTGACAAAGAAAAGGGGAGAACTCAGGAAATGAAAGAGATGTGAAGCTGGAAAGTGAAGTGAAACTAGCTGCTGTTGTCAAAAGACTTCTGTGGAAATCATATGGAAAATACTAGGTAGTAGGGCTGGTCAAGTAAGACTTAGGGATGACCATATAGAACAAAGTCTTAATTTTAGGAGCTAATGAAGAAGCAAGAAAAAGAGGGGCAGCAATCACCTGAGCCGGGAAGAGGAAGGATACTCTCTGGCTCACTACTAGCATGGGAAAGGAGCTGCACTCACAGATGTTCCCTTTTTCTTAAGTTTAGCTCAGTGTCACAAACTTCCTGGGCCAATGACAGGACACAGGCCTCACGGATGTTGCTGGCTGTGTGCCTGAGGCTTCTGTGATAAATAGGACTTGCTGAAAATTCTCATTGATTTGAGTGTTCATTTTTCTTCATTTATTTTCACCAAAACAAGATTATTTTTCCTAAAAGATGTTAACTTTGTGAAAAAAGAGCTAAGTATTTTATCCAAAGTATAAAGC
The DNA here is from genome assembly GCF_028389875.1 of Rhea pennata. Classification (NCBI taxonomy): domain Eukaryota; kingdom Metazoa; phylum Chordata; class Aves; order Rheiformes; family Rheidae; genus Rhea; species Rhea pennata. Next base: position 82,422,218 of record NC_084663.1, on the reverse strand, counting down.
CTGTGTTATTTTGGTTCAAAGGTGCTATGATATCTTGCAGGACTTGCAACTCAGCTGCCTTGTTCTTGGCTAAGACTCTAGCCATGTTTTCTATAGCACATAAGTTAGCATGACTAGTTTGTAAATAAGGTAACAAAGTCTCTATCCAACACATAAAACTAGATTCAGAAGAAAGAGACAGTGAAAAATAAAAGATTTCAGATCATAGGAGTTATGTAAAGCTTGTTTTATTCAGCACTTCTTTACAGCATTAGCTTTTGTTGAAGGATTAAGCTGTCCTAAACTCCATTAAAGTCAAGAGAATAATAAATCAGTTAAAACTAATGTGTTTTTTTGGCTTTGGAAAAAATCTCAAGTGATTAGTTTTCTTCATCTACTAAGCCAGTTCCAGGGAAAAGCTCCTGTCAGTATCAGTTATGTGAAAAGGATTTCTGACTGAACTCGAATCCATCAGTAGTTTTTGAAGTACTTTCCTAGCTGATAGTTTGAGGTGTGCTTTAGGAATGTGTGTGCATTTCGCGTCCTACCTCATGAACATGTCCACCTCCTCCGAGCACCCTTGGTATGTGGTATAATTTTTTTCTGCTTTCTTGCTCCATCTACTAGAACCAGTTCAACAGGTCATTTGAATGAATAAATAATATAATGGATATATTTATTAATTCTTTGGTTTATATATATATATATATATATATTATATATATACACAGTTGTTAATCCAGTCTTTACAGCTGATTTATTTTGGTTTTATTATCAAGTGAATATTTTGTAAACTAAATCTCCTCTTTTCAGGCTTGTAATCAGAGTCCTGGTATTACAAGCACTCTTTGAGGTTCACAGGTTCACATTCTTATGACCTTCAATGTTTCCAAATTGTTATGAAAATATGTTGTTTCTTAAAAGACTAGAATGTAGTAGAATATAATTATTCTCCCAATATTAACAGAAAGGTGCTTGGGGGGGTTAGTTAGCTAACATTTGAATTGCACTTTGAAATTATAAATTGCTATTGAATTCATAAGATACATACATATTATGATATAAATGCAGAGAGAAATCCCTTATAGTTCTAAATTCAGATTCTATGAGTCATATATAGCATTTTTAAAAATAAAGTTGTAAAACAGATAAGAGAAGATAAAATATTAGATACAAGTGGAAAGTTTACACCGTACATCTAAGACTCAGGATAACTTCATTGCCACATTTGTCTGTCCCTTCTTTAAAGGAATGTCTACTGGAAACATTTTTGGAAAATAATACTGTTAAAGAATGAGCTTGGTAGAATAAATCTGTCTTTGTGACAAAGTCAGGTAGAAAATGCTACAAGTTCTTCCTATATTTGAGTAATTAAAGCTTCCATATTTTTTGTCTTGAATTTCTGCTGCCCTTTGTGTACAAAATTCAGCAGAGTAGTCAGGAGTCCCTAAAGAAACAGACTTCACCTCACAGAACAGATTTAGATAAGGTTGTGATTGCCTCTTGTGATTTCCCTTTAGTCAGAGAACAGTTTGTTTCCTGAGGTATGAATTTCAAGTGAAGCTGTTAAAAATTGTGAAATATCGGCATCTTTCTGACGGCTCATCTAACTTTAGCATTAGTAGCTCAGTCAATGGAAGAATAGCAGTTTATTCATAGTGGACCAAGATGTTTTATGTAATAAAATTTAGAAGTACTAGCACTAGCAACTCTTCTCCTCTGATCCTGTTGTGATAGTCAGATCTCTAGTAAGAGACCTGTTTTTTGTACCTACATTTGCTACATTTGGTTGCAATTTGCACTCAGTGTTGTTTGGATGTAACACCTAGCAGTTTACTCCCTGATCAAAGGTGTGCTGAAGTCAGAAGAAAGACTTCCGTGAGTTCTAGTGAGCTTTGAATCAGGGGTCATCTTGTCCCATGTGACCACATTAGAGATAGAGATAGAAAGTAATCACTTTACTCCTTAAAATTGTATCTGTAGAACTAGGACATCAGTGAAAACAGCTTAGAAAATGCAGTACATGTGAACAGAAGAGCCATTGTAAGTGACTTTCTTAAGAACAAATAAAGTTGCAGGACTGGGCTGACATGTAGTCTGAATATGCACATAAATAAAAAGTTATCATTAGGTGAGTAAGTGTGAATAAAGTGCATTATCAAGTTGTCTCAGAAGTTGTTAAAGAATCTGATTAATTTTAACAATTCCATTGGTAGTGTGAAAAGGCAACAAAGCAGTCTGTTAATTAGTGCAATCATTAATAATTTAATATTCAATTAATAGTTAATTACCTCATAGTTTTACAGATAGTGGTTTAAAGATGGAAACCATAGGGAATATTCAGGACTTTAGCAGCACTGAGGGATTTAGGAATAGTTGGAACACATTCAGAAAATAACTAAAGTGAAATCTTCGGTAGCGCAGAGGACACACAGCAGCTATACTCATTTTTTCACTAAGAACACATTTCAGTCTCATTATCTAATGACCTTTCACATGAACTATGTATCAATGTCCATTACTAGATAAGAACTAGAAGTTCAAGTACATGCCCTTCTCCTGCTTCCAAACCTCTAAAAGCAATAAGGGTGGTCAAGCTTCACACATCAGATGTACTGCTTTTCTCCATCTTTGCCTTCCTGCTGGTATATCTGAAAACCTTGTACTACTGGATAGGTGAGATGTCTTAAACAATACGTGATACAGAGGAAACTACTTACAGGAATAGGTTGCAAACAAAACTAGTTTGTATTTTCTTCACAAAAGGAAAAGAACTGGACCAGACGAGGAATAAGAAGACCATCTGTGCCTGATTAAGAGTGAGACTGCATAACAGCAACAGATGTTATGTTATTATCGACGGAAGAGTTTATTGCTAATAGTGGTAAATATTGTGGATGTTGAGTTGGGTATTTCCAAGCAGTAATTTTACAGGCATACTTCCACATAGGCTACTCTTTTCTTCTGGGACTACATTTCATCAGTTCTGAGTGTCATGCAAGGTCAGATTGCATAAGAGGTCTAGATAGCAACATTTTCTACATATTTAGAATGCTGAAGACTGAAAAGATAATGTTACCCATCACAAAAAGGCATCTGTACCTTTGCTAGTGGTGATGATTAAAATGTCTCCATGAAGAACACATGACAGAAATGGCTAACATTCCTGCTGCTTCATTTACTTCTTGAAAGCCTTCTTTAAAGTCACAGAAACCCACTGTAAAAGGGATTTCATGTAGCTGCAGGGACTGGGCAGATTCTCTAAACAAATGGTGACTAAACACATAGAATGATTGAGGAGCAATCTCTGCCAAATTATTTTCCTGAATAATTTCTGAAGGCTACCTTGAACTGCCCTGTACCAATAGTCCAAAAAAGAAGTTGTGGTGAAAGGAGCAACATCTTCTTTCAACTAACCATAAGCTTCTGCTGGCCACAAATAGTGGGTGGCAGGTATCCACTACATTGCCTAATTCCAATTAGGAAGAGTGCTTCCAGCAGGTCAAAGGAGGTGATCCTGCTGCTCCACTCAGCCCTGCTGAGGCCTCATCTCAAGTACTGTGTCCAGTTCTGGGCTCCCCAGGACAAGAGAGACATGGAACTACTGGAGAGAGTCCAGTATAGGGCTACAAAGATGATCAGAGGGCTGGAGCATCTGCCCTACAAGGAAAGGCTGCAAGAGCTGGGCCTGTTTAGCCTGGGGAAGCCAAGACTGAGGCGGGGGGATCTTATTAATGTGTGTAAGTACCTGAAGGGAGGGTGTCAAGGGGATGGGGCTAAATTCTTTTCAGTTGTCCCATGCAAAAGGTAAGAGGCAAAGGGCACAAACTGAACCAGAGGAAGTTCAGCCTGAATATGAGAAGGAATTTCTTCACTGTGAGAGTGACAGAGCACTGGAAGAGGTTGCCCAGAGAGGTTGTGGAGTCTCCTTCTCTGGAGATATTCAAAGCCTGCCTGGATGCAATCCTGTCTAACATGCTCTAGGTGACCCTGCTTGAGCAGGGGGAGTTGGACTAGATAATCTCCAGAGGTCCCTTCCAACCTTACTGATTCTATGATTCTGTGATTCTATGAATGTATATAAGCCTCAGTTCACCCTTCTATTTTGTTGCTTTCTATTATCACTGTTTTGGTTAGAGGAGGAATTATGTACATTCCTATTGACGCCACTAAACATGAAGTCTAAATTGTAGATTCATTTTTTTATCACTGTAGTACTCTGTGTGATCTTAGCTCCTAACTCAGGAAGAGAGTTGTTTTTTTTTGTTTGTTTGTTTCTTTTGTTTTAGTTGGGGTTTTATTTACTTTAGAGCTGAATCAGTTAGAAGGGCTACACAATTCTGAACTAAATGTTCAGGAATATCCATGCAAAATTTCATTCACCCAGACCCTATGTACTGTAAAACTCAGGTGTCACTATCCTAGCATTGTCAATTTTCGTTCACTTCTTCTCTGCTTATTGCTTTCCTCTCTTCTGCAGAGATTTTAGCTCATTTTAATTCCTAAGGCAGGGAATCACAATATCTCACAGGTTTTATTACTGCTTTGTGTCTCTACTTGCATCCCTCCTCTCTTCTTCCCTAGAGAGAGCTTTCCATGTACATCTCTTGAAATGGTCATTCTCTGTTTCTGAAGCAGCAGTTATGGTAAGGAGACATTTCGTGGGTAGACTTACAAGTATCTGCTGATAAAAAGAGGATCAGATAATGTCTTGCTTTGTGAGAAAGACATAAGTTAGAAACTGGAAATAAATGAAGGCCCAATCAGTGATCTACAATTACAGGAGCTGACGGGAAGCAGTATCAAGAGAAGCCAGAGGTTACCATAGAAATAGAACAGTATCTGCAGTCCTCAGGGACTTTACTTAAGTACGAAACTTGCGGGATTCTCAATGAATGAAACTCTCAAGTTTAAGAGAAAAATAGAAACCATATCACAGATAAAGATAACTGAGCTGTCTGTCCTGTTTGTGATATCATGGTAGATCTAATCAGAATGCCAGCTGTGATTGCTACTGTGCCTCTTTCCCAGCCTTGTTTGGGTGAGATATATAACCCTCAGGAGAACTTTCAGAGCATCAGTGTACTTCTGTCTGCTTCTCTAATTCCTATTGCTAGGAAATCTAGAAATGCATTATCATTTGAACCCGCAGCAAGCATTTAAGTTGCTTGTTATGGTAATTCTATGTAACAGCAGCCCCATACACTCAACTTTGGCTAACATTTTTCTGAACACTCTTGAATATCTCTCTCTCAAAAAAAAGGTACTTCCTAGGTGTAGATGGGTCCAAAATAGTTCTCATCTTAGCAGTATGGAGGAAGAGCCTAAACTGAGAACAGTGGCACTGGATCATGGATGTACATGATTTGTAAGAATAATAATTGTACTTGATTTATAACATACGCAGGTTTCATGTGCTCACATGCTTGTAATTTCTGTGATGGACTTTTGCACACTAGCCGCTAGTCACTGGAGCTCTTTACAAGTCTTTCCTGTCCCCTTTATTTGTTTGTAAGGTAATTAAGATCAGAGTTGGTAGGGCAGCAGGCACTCCACCAAATCGTACTCCATGCTTTGAACAGTAAGCCCTAGTAAAAAGTCATCTGTCATTCTGGGTGTCACACTGGAGTCCCCATCAAACTTGGATTTCAAGAGCATGCTCTCCCCTTTCCCCCCAAACTGATCATTTATGAAATGGTATTTATTCTAGAGTCTTGAAATTTAGGGTATCTACATTCACCATTCACGCTTAGAAAGAGAGCTGCAGCCTGTATTTGCACTTCAACTAACTCAATACCAGATGATGAGTATGTGATCCAGCTTACTGTCTTTAGCAAATGTTCAGTTCCAAATTGCAGCCCCAGAAGAATGCATTTCAGTAAGTTGTGTGAAGACTGAGGTCATAATGAAAAACACTATTCAATTATTAAACTTCAGGAAACACAAAAGCTTTGAGAATGTGGTTTTTAAGGCAAGATTTTTAAATCAGTAGAAGTTACTTATTCTAATATTAGGATGTTCTTTTGCTTTAGTTTACTCACATAGCTCTAGCTACAGTCTAGGAGCTCACTAATCTAGTGACTATTTGTAAAATGTCTGAGAGGTACAGATCATCTGAATATGCTTAATCTAGCAACTAATTGGAAGAGAGGGTGCCACACAACCTGTAAATGTCTTCCTAAACCCATTTCTGTATACACTCCCACATATCTGGAATAAGAATATAAGCCTTGTGGTAGTCAAAAGGCTGGAAGGATTGATATTTCTGCTATTTGGAGCAACAACTTTTCTCCTCATCAGAAGTATTTTCTTGTGAATAAAATTAATTGCATTGCAGTCAATTGTAGATGTAAATCACAAGCTCCAAACTCCCAAATCCTCCACCAGAACACTATCTAGTGTAAATAAGGGAAAAGTTGCTATTAATATCAACTGCCTTAATATATTAGACCTTGAAATCCCGGACAGGGGTTGTTAGTCTTCTGAAAAATAAAATATCTGACTTTGACTATTTATTTTAGAAGAAATATACTGTCCTGTTCAGACGTTAACATTAGAATAGGGAAAGAAAAGTTTGTATCTCAATTCTGGTACGGATTTCCAGAAGGGACCAAATTTTTAAAAAGATATTAAAGCAAATAGCAAAATTAAAACAAAACAAGCATAATTAGTTGAGAATTTGGCAGTTATTTTTTTAGCCATGCAAACATCTTCAACATTCTGACTGTTGTGGTTAGATTTCAATTCCTGGACTTCTGCAATCTAAAGCCAAGGTTCACAGACTAAAACAGTCATCTGGACTTCCTCTACAGTTCAGGGGAACAGAAAGATGTCCCCAGAGGTGATTCTAAACACCTGCCTCGGACAGCAATGTTAGGACTGGACAAAGATCTGTCTGCAGGTGACTTTTTTGCCTTACTGAATGCAGAGGGAATTTGATTTTAAATAGTTATATTTATGTAATAGGAATCCCATCCTCAAACATTTCCAAGATTCAAAAACCTGAATTTTGTGCCTTAAAAGTTACTGTTCATGTGACTGTGAGGTTTTTATACTATGAGAAAATTTAAATTGTTCTTAATAAGAACATTTCCAATGATTTTTTTGTCAAACTGAATCAAATAAACATACAAAATATACACATAGCCAATACTTTGTAAATCAATACTCTATGATGTCAGGAGTTTTTCAAATAGCACATTTTAGACACTGCATATAAGGAAAGGAAAAATATTGCTGTAATATGTATTTTTGCACACTTACAAACTATATTTTTGTCTTTAGTATATAAAATTGAACTGATAGTTGCCAATCTCCCCACCAAATTCACCAGAAAATGCTTTTTCAGAGGGGGAGCAGAACTCCTTCTGAATTCATGTAAAATGTAGCAAATAAATTTTGATAGGGAAAAAAAGGAAATATTTGGAGAGGTCAGACTTTCATTTCAGCAAAGTTAAACAATCTCAGTTTTATTTAAGTTGATTTTTCATTTCAAATTTGATCTATTATATAAAAGGGATTAATAAACCTAAATGAAAATTTTAAAATGAAGCTCTAAAATGAAACCATTAATTTCAACTTATTTTGTGATAGTTCTCCCATCTTCATTTTCCTTTTTAGGCATTAAATAAAAAAAAAAAATCTCTCATCAAATTACCATGAGTTGTCATAGCAAAAGAACTTTCCATCTAAAAGAACAATGAAGCTTCAGGACTATATAAAATAACATAATGTTTTAAAGAATAATCATATTATATAAAACACCTGTAACCGAAGCACTTTTTTTGGTATATGTTTTTGATGATTTTGAAAGTATTGTTAAGAACTGATAAAATCAAAAGACATTCTTTTGTCTGAACTCTGAATTTCAAATTGGATTAGAGTCAGACTCCCCAGTAAAAGAAATAGGTTTTTAAAGAAAGTTTTATTGCATTTGTAACTGAATAAAGTTACTCATTAGATGCATATAAATGAAAGCATAAGTAGTGAATATCTTTCAATGAAAAAACTTCTACAAAATATTTTGCAGCAAATGAACAACAACACTTCTGCTATTTTGCATGCAATGTACATGAAGATGTCAAAAGATTTACAGGGCTTGATTCCATTCTCACTTTTCAATTTCACACTGGTGCTAGTTTAATGGAGTGATTCTTCTTCACATTGGCTGTATTCCCAGTTTAAGTGAGAGGAGAATTAAACATAGTGTTTTTTTCTTTTTTTTTTTTTTTTCTTTTTTTTTCTTTTTTTCTTTTTTTTTTTTTTTTTTTTTTTTGTTCAGGACAATGAATAATGATGAGCTTTGCTAGTTTTATCATCCTTATTTCATTCTGATGTATATTTTCTAGCCTCTCTGCTCATTAGCACACTCATTCAGGCTCCTGACTAAGCAACAGACAATATATCAATATATCTATAGGCGAAAGCGCTCAGTGATTTTCAATTCCTCCTGTTTCCACAGTTCTGTGCCCTTAACAGCAGTCCTGCACTCTCTACAGCAACAGCACCAAATGGCAGTGTACATAAGGAAGGCACAAGGACTCTTTAACATCCCACCTGTTTATAAGCTAGACTGCAGCTACAAGCCGTCAAGATCATGCTTCGGGCACACTTCGTTGATGTCAGTCAGATCTGCCAAACGATGGAAGTTGTGGTAATAGTGTCCCTTCTCTTCCTCATTTCCCACAGGGTGTCTGCAGGAATAGGGCCCACGGCTGGCCCTACCACTCTTAGGCTGCAAGAGCAAGGAAAATACCTATGTGCCTACCCAACTCACATGCATCACCATGAGGACCAGTCCCTGCCACAGGATAGCTTGCAATGGCAAACTCTGAAAAGGTTGCATCCCAGACAGCATATCAAATGTTATGGAGAAACTTGCATATGGAGCTCCTAAGAAAGCAAAAGATCCTCTCCTTTTAGCTCCCTATCCGTTCCTTGACTGTCCTGGCTCCAGTTTCAGAATCACATCATTCAGTAAATAGATATTGCAGACATAAGTGTATTACATTATCTTTCCCTAAAAAGTCACACTTCTGTGTGCTGTGAGCTAAAGGAGGCAAGGCTGCCTTTCTGACTTCGACTAAACTGGCAGAAACTGGCAGCTCGGATCCTTTGGCCTTTTGTTCCACTTTGGTGTCTGTGCTTGTCACGTGTGATAAAGCTTTCAATCAGCTTCAGCTTTTCATGCTCTTCCTTCAGGAAGAAGTCAACAAGTATACTTTTCTCCTTTTTGATTTGTTCACTGATGTCCTTGGGGATGTCAGGAATCATCCAGTCAACCAAAACACTGAGGAACATCACTAAATTCTGCAAACAGAACAAGAGAAGGGGACAAGAACAGAAGAATCCAAAATACTCAGACTAGAACAAAATCAAACCTTTGCTATGGAACAGCGAGGCAGATATCAAACAAATTTTGCTGAAGATGCCTAATGTTAAGCAGCTAAGTAAGGCCTTACTTCAGGAAACCACTTACACTTTTGCTTCATCCTGCCTTAGCAAGGTGACTGAATTAAACATGTGCTTCAGTTAGGTCTAAAACAGAAATGGGCTTAGATTCATCAGATGCATCATTGCCTAAGTGGCTAAAACAACCCTGTTCTTTACAGTCTGTCAAAGTTGCTCAAACAGCATCAAATTTGTTGAACTGAGTTCAAAACTATATGGGCAACATTATTGAAAGCATCCCCCAACACAGTCATGTGTTTCCAACATGACCTGAGTAGACAGCAGACAATTTTCATGGTCATTCTGTCCTCTCACGGTCATTCTGTCCTCAAATCCTTCTGTCTGTTAGCAGTAGGATTTGAGTACACTATTACAGTGTGCAAACCAGAATCCCAAACCTCAAATGTCATGGCCACTACAGGTGATGGGCCTATAACACAGAAGTAGGAAAAACAATGGGCAGAGAGTTTTGCCTGTTTATGAAGTCTATAGATAAATTATGCATTCAGGTTTTTATTATGAAGAGGCTCTTTTGAAGATTGCTGTGTTGCGTAATGGCTCAAAGTGTGTGAGAAATTTAGTTGACAAGGCTACTAGCACAAACCCTCCATTCCTGTCTGAGACAATAGAGCTCATTAACCAGGGAATATACTACAGCAGAACAACAGGCATGTTCTTTGAAGCCCAGCATATCCAGTTGTCTTCAAATAATTTGCAGGCATTAGTGGAAATTTACTTAAGATAGAAGGAAGAGGGCAATATAAACCAAACAAGACTCAAAGACATACTTAGGGACTATTCAGCAGGTGACAAGAAAAGATAGGCAGATTTTGATATTAGGAGCAGGCCCATTTTAGCTGTGGAGGTAACAAAGATCAGGGAGAAGAGCGGAATGTTTCTGTCATTCAGAAGCTGCCATGAGAACAAAGCCATTACCAACGAATTCTCCATATTCAGGGGAAGGGGTTGTAGAAAGTAAACAGGGAAAGATTTTGGAATATTTATTAACTGTTACAATTTATTCCTTACTTTATCTAAAGAGCAGTATTTCCTGAGACTACGTAACAGTTATGTCTCTCTTACATGTGACACTTCTGAGGGTATAAATGCTGAGAGAGTTCACTTAACTGAAATATTTAAGAGGCTGGAATCTTTTGGGTATCAGTACTAGTGCAAGGGGTTAAGGCAGGCTGTGGAGCTTCCATTTCATGAAGGAAGATTAAATCTGTGCTTTAGGAAGTGTGCCACAGTGCTCCAGAGGAAGAATCTGTGCTGCAGCCTACTGACACTGCAGAAGGCCCAATAGGTTGGGTTATTAAGTTGAGTGTATGAAAACAGAAAAGTCCTATTGGACATGAATTCCTTTGACACATGCATTTCAATTAATTTATTATGACATTTCTGTGATTGAAATTGCAATAGCTCAACAGACTTACCTGAAATAGAATAATAAAAGCCAAGCGAGCAGATAAGACTGCCCAGTATTGTTTAGAAAACTCATATGGGTTTTGGGACCAAGGTGGTTCTCTGTAATCTTTAAACCTGTCAATGAAGACAGCTCAGTTAGCAATCTCTTCCTGCACTAATTGCTTTGATTAACATAACTCTCTAGTAGTAGTAGTCAAATCTAAACAGATCCTCCAGATGTTTATACTTCATCCCATATGAAATACAACTCCAGAATTAGATATGGGCTATTTTGAATAAATTTAGTAAATTAATCCAGGTTTTCACAGCTGTAACCAAAATCAGAACATTGTTCTAATGTTGGAAATTTCAAGATTTTTCTGGATTTATGAATAATTTCTTTTTTGTTAATGTTAAATTGGTCTCAGTGAACACAGAATAAACTGTTGAAATTAAAGATTATCTAAGGCATTTTCAGTCCAAACGAGATAACCATGCAGTTATCCCACCTGAACTGAGATTACTTTAGGGAGTAATTAAGTCCACATAAGGTCTGAATCACTCTCTGGAGGTTCCTTTCTCTCTCCATAAACAATAGAGGGAGCCAAGGGAAATGCACTTCCAACGTAAAGCTTTACATGGGATAAAACAAAGCCTTAGTGGTTTGGTGCAAAGACTAATGCTTTTAGTATTATCATCAATCATTTGGAAGTAAACAGCAAGCAAATAAAAGTCACAGATGCTCCTCAACTGGAAAGGTTTGCAAATAGCAGGAAATACAGACAGCAGTAAGAAATACAGAAAGAAAACACAATCAGAATAATTTGGGGAAATGGATAATTAAAACAGTTGAAGGATCTTGAAAGAATAATGTTTGAAAAAAATGCAATGAAAAGAGCCTGGAGTTCACAGTGCCCAGCAAGCTCATAGAAGTTTGAAAAATGGTAGCAGCATAGTATGACTTGTGTATGTATAAACAAAAGGCAAAATGGGAGGTACTAGCTCTTCAATAAACTGAAGGCAGTTCAGCAAGGCAATCAACGGTCTGAGGAGACTAATTCACCAGAAGAGATTAGAGAAGAGCATATATATTTCTCCACTCTAGTTAAGTAACAGCCACAGTTGGCCATGATAACCATAAACAAATTGTGCCCCTAGAACTGAAAAGGATAATTTAGTGTTGTTCACAGTGTTTGACTAGGAGTAATGGGGTGAAATTAACAAAGGGAAAATCTGTTTTGAATGCCATGAAACCCTTCCTGACAGTAAGATTCATTAGATTGTGGAAAAGCCTCTGTTGGGGAATAATGGAAGAGGTTCGTATATAAAACCTGTCAGTTTCAGTTTGCAGGTGCTTTTACCAAAAGTACCTTCAGGTTCTGTCCACGTGGGCTTACACTTTGAATAATGCATTTACAAAAAACCTAGAATCACAGGAAATTCGATCTGAAACACTGGACAAAATTCCAAAGCTTCACCTTTTGGAGACAAAGTACACAGGACACAGTCCTATGATGGCAGGGAGAACCAGGAGGATAAAATAGCTTTAAATCAGGTCTTTTCTAACTCAATGGAAGAAATACTTGCACTGTGATACAGACCATATTTTTGTCGTATTCAGCAGTGCACACAAAGCAGCTAAGCTCTCTTTTCTATCTTACACAGGTTCCTATTTGATCCTATGCTGTTCCTGTACTTTAAGATTTCTCCTTCAGTACCTATCTGAACAACACAGACTCCTACTTATTGCTCAGATCTGAGTATAAGGGTTGCAGCCAGGGCCAGAATCAGAACCAGTTCCATTTAATTCAATCCATGTTAATATCAAAGTCAGGGAAAACTACTGAGCTTGCTGAGGATTGTGTCTAGCATGATAAATCAGTCCCAGCCTTGACATTCAGCCTAGATTCATCTGGAAGGGTTACCAGCTGTCTCGAGATTTTCCTTAAAGGTACTATGATCATATAAAGCAAGTGTTCTGCTTAAGCATCTTATGCTTATACCTTATGCTTAAGGTATGCTTCATGTAAGCAAGTACCTTATGGTTAACGATGATATTATCAGAGATACAAACAAGGTAGCTGGGCCTCCTCTCCACCTCCCTTTTTGATTATGCTATAGTACATGAGACTTTAAAGTGAAATAATCCAAGCCTTTTCTAGTCACTTCACTCTACAAGTACTTTCTTAAAAAAAAAAAAAAAAAAAAAAAAAAAAAAAAAAAAACTCAATTCCAGAACCCTCCAATTATTGATACTTAAAATATGATTCAGCAGATATACTAGGAAGAGTAAATAGTTGGTGCTCCAAAGACTATTGTATTGCAGACATAGAAAGCCTTTCTAATTCCACTAAAAACAGACAAGAGTATGAAGTAGTCAATATGGTTTAAGAATAGAATATAGAAAAATTCTAAGGGGAAAACCAAAAATGCACACTGAAAACAGAAAATTGCTGGGGAAGTTAAATAAGGATGGGTGGAAAGGATTGGTCAGAGAAAGCTTATCTACAGTCAAATAGTTAAGATAAATATATAATTATATTTAAGAATTATATCAGATATGCAAAAAGAAATGCTAGTAGAAAAATAAAAATGTGTAAGTAAATAGAATCATGAATAAGTCAAAATGAGTCGATCTATTTAATTTCTTTTTTAAGTTGGTCATTCAGAAGAAGTTGAGGAAACCATGAACGAATCACTATGAAGTTGTGCTTCAGAAATGCTGTATAGCTGGAGAAATATAAGAATTGCTGGGAGAAAGAAAAGAGAATCCATGACTGATCACTGGATGCAGATGAGAAGGATCCCAGGGCATTAAGAAAATTAATTAATTCAAGATACTTTATAAATTTGCTGAATATGAAAACAGAGTTATGTTAAGGGAAAAGTCCCTTTAATGATTTCCTATCTGCTGCCTTTTTCTTTTCAATGTGATCACCATGCTTTCGTGCACTCCATTATCATATCAGATTATAAAGATTAAAAGGACTAAACCAATAAAAACGTCACATAATTAGGAAGGTTTGCTTTTAATTTGCCTTCAGCTACACAGCTACATTTTGCTCTAAAAACATCATTACAACTAATGCTGTGCACCAGACTGGCGGTACAGCAATGTTTATTTGGAAGTAGTGTCAAAGAGTTCACAGCACTGTAGAAAGTGCTGCTCAAAATATTTAAAGAATGCATTCTGGATGTTCAGTGGGAGAGTTGTTTCTGGCTTTTTATGGTTATTTTTAAGATACCTTAATCTCTGGCAATGCCCGTAAACAGTAAAATTCAGGCTTATTGTAACCACATTTATCTCCAGAGGTCACAGAAATCTAAGAATAAGAGAGGTCAGCTTGTTCCCAACATATTTGCCAGAAACAGAAAAGCAGATTTTTTTTTTCTTCCCAGCTTGAGGGACAGTGTTTGTTGCCTGCCTCTTGGGAGATGAGCTAGATACCCCATGTTTTATCACAGTCATAGTTCTGGCCAAAGTAGTGACTTTGGTAGGATTTAAATAAGGCAAATGTTAAGCAAAAACAGTTAATGTGCTTGCTGACATCTTCTCATAATCATTTCCTGATAAGTGAAGAGAAATGCTCTCATGGCTGTTTTTCATTCAGAGTAGTACATGATCAAACATCTAATATGTTTCTTGTTTGCAATCTTTTTTTTCCCTCAGTAGCATGGACATAATATTCTCAGGCAGGGACCACTTTTAAACTTATTGTGGATTATTGCATTCTCCCTGTATTTTGGTTCTGTTGAATCCACGCTAATCTGAGTGCTGTGCAGCATTATTTCGCCTGAGTGATTTTCTTTTTCTTTAGCTGCTTAAAAGTTAGGAATCTGCTCTAGTATTCATCTAGGCCTCCCCTGTAGTTGAGGTAAGAAGGTAGGCACGTCTCACAGGCAATTTGAAGCTAAGTGTCTGAACTTGAGGGCCAGATTTCTCTCTACATTTACTCTGCTTCCAGTGCCTGCAGAAGGACTTGAGATAGATCATTTTGATAGGTTAAAAGTAGGTAAGATAAATACCATCTGCTCAAAATCTGGGGAAATTTAGGTATGGTTAACATTTTCTTATACAGGAGCAGGACATAACTGTGCACAGACTAAACTGAATAGTGCCAACTTAAAGATTTTTGGGGGAAATTATAACATTATGTTGAACATTTTCTGTAAGCTGGGTTTTTTATTTGTAGGCTTGATTGAAAATCTTCTATCTAACTAGTTTACAATATTGTCATTTCAGTAAAGCTGGTTATTTCCTAAGATACTCGGAACAGGGAAACAATGGTTTTGTGGAAGATAGGTACGTACTTAGGTACACTTAGAAATGTGCAGTTATTCAGAAACAAAGAAAGGTGTTTGGCTACTTCAAGAATCTAACTATAGTGTAATGTGTAATCCCTTAAATAATCAGTGAGGAGAGATGGAATGCTTTTTAGGGTAATTTATAGCACCTAAATTAGAAGCCTAATTCCACTGTGAATTTCTCTTGCTGTTTTTAAGTGGCTGCTTATTTCTAAATTAATTTATTTTTAAAATAGAAAAATCAGTACCATACATTTAAAATGAATTCAATTATGTGTGGGGTTTTTTTAAAATCAAAATTCTTGATTCATTTTAAATGTTATCCTTCTCCAACAATTTGCTCCTCAAAGATTTTGGGACATAAGTATGTATTCTAACCAGCTTTAGTTACCAGCTTTCCTTGTCATGATGAAAGCTGCTCTTACAGATTTATAGAAAAGAGGAAAAGGTATAACTGAGTGGTAACCATAAAAAAATCTCCAGCTGCATTAGTATATTACATCTGTATATACTCTCTAAATACAGAGCTTTTTAAAAAGAATCTCTGAATGGCAGTTATGATGAAACATAGGCATCACTGGAATTAATAATGAAGAAATCTACTTGTTTATTCAATGCAGATTTATCAAGGACAGTGTATTTAGGTGGATAGGAGGGAAAAATTCTGGGGCTCTAACCAGAAAATGTACAGTAACTAACAATATTTTCTGTCAGTATTTATTGAATACTGACTCAATAAACCACTATTTCAAGGCCAACCTGATGCAGAGAGGTGTAAGACTGTCACCTCTAAGATTTGTATTGTCATCCTGCTTTGCTTGGCAACTGGTTTTGTGCTCTTTGGCTCTGATACTGAGAGAATATAGTGACAGATTTCCAGCACCTCACCAAATCTTGGCCCCTTAGCCAAAATGATCTAAAAGGGATAGTGCACAAGGAAAGCAGAAGCCCCTGGACCTGAGCTTGAGAATGGAGACTGGGAAAGACTGACGTTAAACTAGATGTAGAGAAATGGTAGGTTTAGATCGTCAATATCAGGAACACAAAATCAAAAACCATGGCAGGTATCCAAAAAAACAGTGGGCATACACAAACACATTTATATTTCAAAATAAAGGAGGCAAATTAAGGACCTTTGTTTAGTAGAAAATGCATAAATAAAATCTCGCCTTATAAAGAAATTGGAAGAACAATTTATGCAACAATCTCTCTCTTGTTGATGCAGAGACTATGTTCAGTGTGATTTCAAGCAAGTCTAAAAGTCAAGTGAAGCAGGCTGTTGGGTACAACCCTGATCAGAAGGGTTTGGTTATGTACAGCCTTGGGCTCTTTCAATTGCGTATATTTCTATGAAAATCCATATTAGTGATTTCTCGTGCCAACTGGAACTATTCAATAGGTATCTACACCCTGGGATTTTCTGCTTTTTGCTGAGAGGCAGTGAGCTGGACTTTTAGGACAATTTAAAAGAAAATTCAGCCTTGTACCCACCTGGCTGAAAAGATGAAGCTGAAATATGGGGCATGTAGAGGGGGAAGGGTGCAGATTTTAAAGATGGTCAGCATATATTGAAAACTCAGTCTCATTAAGTAACCACTGAACTTAGTAAAGAGAAAGAAAGCCAAATTCTAACTAGTGAGACTCCATTTTTAAAACTGAATTCTGCTCACATTGTTCTTTACAAAAGTTTTGTCTTCCAGGACAGAAAACATTTCTATTTGAGTCTTTGTTTAATTTTTTTATTTTATCTTTTAAGGCACTGAAAATAAAACCCTTCTAAGAACATCCTAATATAGTAAGAACATTCTAAAAGCTCTACTCTTAAAACCACATTTTTAATAGCACAAATACTATCATTTCCCACTTGGAAAATTTTTGTTTGACAAAAGACCCAAAGAATTTATTTCACCTCTACAAAATCCCATTCGAATTACTTTACCTGCAGAATAAAACATCCTGTGCAAATGGGGAGTTTTCTGGCTGTGTTCCAGCCTTGAGATGACTGACATTGAAGTAGGAGAGCGTGTGATTGATGAAGCCATGCATGGTTCCATTTTGACTGTATGCATATTGATACATAAGACGTGGAATGAAATCAGATGTGACGGAAATTACAAAAGCCTGAGGGGGGAAAAAAATGCTGTGAATCTATACTTCATGTGTTTCAGATTAACTTAATTCAGGTGTTAATTTTCATGTTCAAGTAAATTTAGAAAAAGTGATGAAGCAAGGGTTAAATAGCTGAACTGTAGAATATAGAGTTTTATAAGCGTAAATAACCTGCTCTATCCCCAGGGGAAGCTTGTAGTTAGGCAGGTGGATCATTTCTGAGAGCATAGAATAAGAAAAGCAATTAAAGCATGTATATTTTCCAAATGCTTCCCTCTCTGGAACCACTGGGAGGTTTTTCACTAGGTTTCTTTTTTAAAAAAAAAAGGTTAAATAACAGACACACTAACTTTGTGGTATAATTTGGTGTAATTAAACAGTGCTAACTCAGTCAGACCAGCAGAGTGCAAAGTATTCAACCTCCATTCACCTCTCTGCATTGAGTCTTTTGAATCTGACATCAGTGGAGCTCATGCTGGAATAAAACTGGTACAGTTGTGAAGAGTGTCAGAAGCAGAAGTATCTAGATCATGTTAATAAGAGTTTAGTACTACATTTTACCAAATAGTTCTTCTAACATAATATTGTTCGGCTTGAGTAGAAAAGCAAAATTGAGCATTCAGTTATTTTTTTCAAATCAAGTGTGTACATATTACATTTCTGTCAACAATAATTAACTAACTAACATTTTAATGGAATCTGTGGGAAATGTAAATGAACAGAGTTTGTTTGATATAGCAAACAATTGGGGTAAAATGTAAAATCCAAATACAAACCTGCAAAGCATGTTCAGATAAAACCACAGAGTTTTCCTCATCTTGCACAGATCAGTGCTGTAAGGCCTGAAATCTATGTCTGACAGCAACATTACAGTTACGGGTAGCACTGCACAGATTTCCTACCTTATGTCCAAGAAATGGCCAAGCCACATCTGATTAATACTCCACCCACAAAATAACTCTGCTTCTCAGGAGGCAGTGCAGTTCTCCCAGCTGTAGTGATAGCTTAGATACTGCTACAGAGTGCCATTATGTTGGATATGATTGTACTAAATAAATTGCATATATCCTCTGCACAAGTTTCCCCCTCAGTAGTGACAATCATCTACCTCTCTGAAGTGCTTTGACATCAATGAGCTAAAAATGCTGAGTGCTATTATGATTAACTTCTAGGATATGAGTTGTTTTTAACTTAAAGCATATATAGGAAATTTTTACTTAGGGCATACATGTAGGCCAATAGACATGATACATCTGCATAGTAGACACACCTTATGTTTATATGGAATCGTTCTACTGAAGAAAATCTTTGTCAGTTAAGATTTTGTAGCTTGGGAAGAATGTAAGCCAAGTCAAAAAAAAAGGTATTCCGTTATAGAAAAACCCATCTTGTGGGAGAAATGATATTTAGCAATATACCCATATTTGTTATATGTGTACAGTATATAGTAGAACAAATGTTAATTCTTTCCTATCCAGTCAAGGGCTTTCTATTCTGAGAACTCATTTATGGATGTTATATTTACATCTTTTTCATTCACACCAATAGCTATACTAGCAGAGTGACAGAAAGAGGCATAAATATGAATGAGAAGTAGATCTGTAGCAATTATCTGGATTGTTGCCAGCTTATGTTGCATTCATTAGCTGTTTTATATGAATTAGCATTCCTGTCATATATAACACAAGGATCCAGAAAATGAGGTGAGCGAACAGTCATCTCTCTTTTGTAATTCAGGTGGTGTTTTACCCTTCCACAGAATTAACCAGATAATTTAGATTTTATTGTATTTTATAGCAATTGAGTAATTAGACATCAGCTTTAAATTAGGTTGGAAGAATAAAATAACCCTTTAAGATCATGTCTTGTATAACCAAATACTTACATTAATGATAACTGAAAGCTTTCCAATACCACTCAAAATGTTATACCAAATTCCTGTAAGTGAAAAACAAAGCTTCATTAAGGGTTTTACTATCACTTTTTTTCTTCCTTACTGAATTTTTGGTGTTCTCATCATTATAATGATTTTTCATTGCCTACCTATATCTTTTGCTCTTACTGTGTCTGGCCTCCTGAGCTCAGAAACAAACTTCTTTGCATCAAGTCGAATTTCTATGATGTTATTCAGAAGAGCAAAGAGCGGTGCCAGCGGGAAGGAGGCAACGAAGAGCGTGACAAAGCCAAACTGGATAACTGAAAGAGAAAGATGCATTGTGCTTGGGCACCTTCTGAAAGGAGCTGGCAGCTAACAGTACATCATTGGTGAACTTTGTGACTGACAAAACCCATAAAAACCAACAATACAATTTGGTCCCAGTAATAAATATCACAAAGTAATGAGAGAAAGGTTAATTTTTCTTTACCTACAAAGAAAGTATTATATGTACAACTAAAAGAGGGAAATTGCCAAGGTGCCACTGTTTCTTCCCAGCATCCTTTTGGAAGCTCTGGGGCAGTTTGTCAAGAGGAGGTGCACACTAAATATCTTGCATTATGGAGGCATGAGCCTATGGTGACAAACACATGCTCGCCTCTCCTTATGTGAATGACATCCTCTTTCTAAGTTAGAAAACTTTTGGTTAAAGTTCTAGCAAAGGGGAATATTCTTATCATGCTTTTTCTGGGTTTGTAATTTGGGTAAAACAGAGGAGGAGAAAGAAAGCACTAATTCAAAGGAATAAGTGGTTGCATAATGACACAGAGACCTCCTGAGTCCTCTGTGTTTGCTGGAATACATATGTAATTAATAAGCCTGGTTTCTTCCTTGGAGGGATGGAGGAACTCTCTCTCCTTGAAGTGAATGGCAGCTTTTGTATCATCTTATTCCCGGTACTAGACTACTAGTAGCATAGAGTTCAGCTCTTAATCCACAGCACAATAAAATAAACAAAAATATCACAAAGTGTTCTGAGTGAATTATGCTTCTTTCCTAGGGTATAGGATGATCTGTCTTCACACAAACACATTACTTTGCAAATAGCTAAGGACCCTGTATCACCCAGCAAAGCTACATGCTAGCACATGGCTATATTTCTAAGATCCCTCGGTGCTCTAAAGAGAGTTACACTCTCTTTGGCATATTATAGCTACACTACAATAGAAAACCAAACTTCTCCTACTGAAATTTTTCAGTTAGGGAATAGGAGGGAGACATGCAGTATCCTTGACTCCCATTGCTTTCAATGACGCTTTAGAGTACTTAGAATCGAGCTCATGTAAGGGGGTTTTATTTGGATATAATCAGAACATGGAAAGGGCTGATGTGGTTTTGCTCCAAGAGGCTGAGAAATTCAGTAGTGAATGCTATATATGAGACTGGATCATTTCCTTGTAAAAATTCCACAATAGATTAATGCAATACTTAAGGAAAATGAAAGGAGTTTATTTCCCCCCACACCCTAAAGAAACAAATAATGGCAGAAGAAGAAACAAACCAAAAAATATGTTGCACAAATGCATAGGTAGTAACCACAATAAAATCAAATTAATAAATTTAATTGTGACTTACATTTCTGAATTTAATACACAGCAATAAAAATAAATGATTTGTGTGTGTGAGGTGCTATTTACTGAGGCTTCTTTTTCAGAAAATCCCTATGTAAGTTCTCTCTTTATTATGGGAGAAATATTTTACACTTTTCATGAAGAGAAGGTCTTTTCATAACACCATTGTTTACTTTAAAATCATTTCCTTACGCACTGTTATCACAATCTACAACTAACTGATAAAACAGCTTTCTTCAAGACCTTCTTTTGCACACATCTTATTTTGTGTGCATAATTTGCAAGCCCTCTTATTGACATTAGTGCTTTTCTGTTCCAAGTAAAAATACATTTGAATGATAAAGTATTTTCTCTGTATTGTAAGTGGTCTTTTGATTTTCATGTTCATTATTTTGCTTTGGGATAAAGAGTATATCCTAGTATATATTAAGAGGGAGCTTTTTCAAAGCATAGGAATATTTTATCCTTGAAATTATATTTTGCTGAACATTTTATGTTCAGAGTCAGGAAAAGGTATGAACAAGGAAATAAAGACAAATGTTAGAATAGTGTCCTAGAAAACTGTGAAATGCTTAGAAAAATGCATGGCTCCAAAATATGCCTTACTTGGTTTTAAGTGAATTTAGCAGTGACAGAACTGGGAGGACTTTGCTAAAAAAAATAAGAAAGAAGAAAGAATCAGAGAGAAGAGGAGAGGAGAGGAGAGGAGAGGAGAGGAGAGGAGAGGAGAGGAGAGGAGAGAAAAGAAAATGTATTTGCAATCCTTTGAATACAAACCATACAAGTATTTGCTTTGATGGTGTTTGCAGCCCCTTTTACTCATATCCTGGGAACATTTACTTCAATTATTTTTTCAAGTTCACAGAAGAATGTTGAAGGTATGCAAAAGTCTTTTGGTTAATTGCATAAATATGTATTCATAGAAAACTCTGTGCCAGAAGTGTTTGTGTAGGTATCTTGAAATCTCTTCAGTGATCCAGCCTCCTTTTTAAGGAAGTGTCAATGATCCAAAAAACAGGTAAATTCTCCCCATGAAACCAAGAATGCCATGATTTTGATGGTCAGCCACATGTCTTGAGTAGTAAACTTGAAAATAGTAATTCAAAACAAGCATTGTGCAAACAGCCTCTGCAATTTAAGTGCTTGTTTAGTTTGGTTGGTATTTGTGAAAACAAATAGACCTACAAAGCTCAAAAGTCTACATGTATTGAAAAACTGCAAAATTCACTGATGTGCAGTTCAGGCCCCAGAATCAATCTGGTCACAGCATCCCACAGTTCTGCCCAGGCCTGTTCACTCACAGTGCAAACTTTTATACTACTTTTTCAGGACACTCATAAAGACTGTTCTGTTAGGTACAGCAGGGGCTGAGATATCCCATTTTTGTCTGGAGGACTTGACTGCCCTCCTGGAAAGCCTTTTCACATTCACATCTATTCCACAAGAGGCATAATACCTCAAAGACTTGTGCAAGGAGTTGGACCTGTGGACATCTATCTTCTTTCACCACCCTTCTCGCTGGCTAATGCATTACTGCAAGTAAATAATGAGAAAATAATTGCTCCTGTGCTAAGTGACATTCCAAGTCCTAAGGAGAAACTTTACAATATACACCCAATCCTGGTCAAGAAGTTAAAGAAGAGGTGTAATTTGTTACTTTTTAGTAATAAATGTATGTAACAAGCCTACACACAACAGGTTGAGGTGGTATTTTGAAATCTAGCCTCATTATAGAAATTGTAGAAAAATGCAGGTTTCTCTTCACTGATTCCTTTTCTCTTTCATTGACTTACACATTGCCTTTTTGATGATTTTTCCTGCTTTAGGGAAATTCTTCCAAACTTCTAAAACTAATTCTGATGGTAAGCAGTAGTTACAGACATTGGACCTGATTATTTACTCCTTAAAACAAAAACGGAAGTTTTGTCATTGATTTTTAACAGAAGTCAGATGATGAAACTCCTTATTATTGTTCCTCTTTAAAAAAGAGAAAATTTTGCCAGTTAATTGCCACAGGAATCTTGGACTCTCAGGTGGTTTAGACTGGATAAAGGAAGACTACATGAAATGAGAATCTGAAAAGTCATTGTTGATGTCAATTTTTGCTGAAAAGTCAGTAGTGCTATAAACCTTACACATGCATGGGCACCGTTCAGCTGGTTTTGGAAATTATTTTTTTAAAGTTGGTTTCATTAGCAATATTTACTGCTCCTCTAAATGTCAACTTCTTGCCAATTCGTATCACTGCAGGCTAGCTGCAGATGTTGCAAACTTGCTACCAGCTGGATGAGGAAATTGTTATATATGCTACATACTTTGTGAATGTGTATCGTCTGCTATATTGGATGAAGTCAAAAGGCATTGTACAGTTTCAGAAACAAGAAGTACTAGTGACAAATTTAACACTTCTGTTAACAATGACAATTCGTGTTTAAAGATTCATTGGGAAAAATTTTAAGATTATTCAGAAACTTTAAGAGTTTCTGCTTTCAATTTTCTGCTAAGTGATACAAATATATGTCAACTAATAATATCAAAACAAACGTTAGTTGGAAATTTTACTTGATGCAAATCAAAACTATGTGAAGACATGACTGAGAAGGTATGGTCAAGAACTAAATTCAGTGCAAATTTCCGACTGAATTCAGCTCATTGAAAAACTGATCTACAAAAGATTTCCCCTAAGGAAAATTTGGAGTTTATCATAGTGAAATGTTGGCCCCTTCTGGTCACACTGCTGAATGGGGAAAATGCCTCTGAAGTCAACACAAGTTTGCCTGAGTTGTAGATGTTGAGGTTCAGGAAACATCTTAGTGGCATAAGTTGTTAGCTCAATGCTTTAAAATACCTCCTTTACTTTCTAGAAAAGCAAAATCGCAAATGACCAAATTTCTCTGGGTATGTCTTCCTGGGGCAGAGGGAGCTCTCAGGAAGTTCATAGATTTGTGAATGGGAAGTGAGTAGGCCAGTGAAAAGCATCATTTCCCTGACATTTAGTGCAAATAATGAGCAAGCTGTCTACAGATAAAAACATATATATATATATTTTCCCTTTAGGTTATCACTCCTTTTCCTTTTAGGTTATCACTTTTTTATCACTCCGAAAGTGGTAGGGGAAGGCATGATCTATTAGTTGTTGGCTGTAAGACATCTAGAACTTGCGATCCCAAGAAACAGTATCACTAAGTGGTTAGTTTAATTTAGGGTGATATTAAACATTCTAGTCTAAGGATATCTTGTTTATATTTAAATGCCTAAATACTTTCAGTTAGTACTGTAAATGGCCTTTTAAAATGCATGATGTGAAAGCTGACATTCCTGTGGCATTCTAGCTCAGACAAGTTGTAAGACAAAGATGGCTGTAGCCCGAATGAGTGTGAGAGACTCTGATTGCTCTTCTCTTGCCATTTTTCCCCTTTTTCATGTTGTTTATTCTTCATACTTATGATTGATAGGTTTATCATAATTAGAGGCACCAGCTCCATGCTCCAATTAACCACCACACTACTCCTTGATTTAGTGGTGCTAGTGGCTTTACTGAGATGGGGTACAGTAACTACCACTTTGCAGAACAAACTCCGTTGAACAAGGGCAGAACCACATCTCCTAACAAGACTGGAAAACACATTTGCTCTCACTTCTTGTATTCATTTACCTAGATTTTAAGCAAGGAAAAAAAAAAAAAAAGAAAAAGAAAAAAAAGAAAAGAAAAAGGTCTCTGCAAGGCTTTAAGCTTCCTAATATAATAAATCAGAATAAAAGGAAATCCCAGCAGCTTTGAAATGGCCATTCCAAAATGGAAGTAGGAGAGTTATCATCAAAATCTACTTTTCTTTTGGCTTATCATACTGCAAAGCATACCCTCAGATCGCTCCAAATACTGGCAAGTAGTGCCTCACCAGGGAGAGTCTGCTTCATCAGGGAATGCAATGAGAATATGTGATTTGGGGCACGAGTAAGCCACACTCCCTCCAGGTCTCTTTCAGAGAGAGAAGATGCCAACTGTTTTGATGAAAATAAGTAGAACAAACTCTACTGGGTGAAAAATGATAGGACTTTCTGGTGACTGTAGTATAGCTTAGCAAGTGGGAGACTTCTATTCCAAAGTCACTCCTTTGACAGAGGCTTTTTCTGTAATCTTAAAGACCTCATCCATCTTTAAAAGTAGGATCACTCTGGCCATGCAAACCTCAGTATAGTAGACATTCATTAATAGATATGGCCAGATATTCACAGCAGATTTACCTGGCCACCATTGTCTCTTCATGAAATCCCACCATCATCTGGGTGAGGGAACCCAAAGGCTACAGTAGGTTGAATCTTATTCAAATTCTTATTCAGCTTCTTTCCTAGTTAAGCAAATAGCTGCAATGGGAGCTTGCCTGAGTAAAGTCTGCGTGAAATCAAACTAAAAACTCAAAATTTGGTTTTAAAATAACAACTAGATTTCTCCCTTCCTCTCCTTTAATATCTACCTCTTCTTAAACCCCAGTCATATTGTCATTTTAAGTAATTCAGAAAATAAAAGTTATTCCTCTGCACTTGCTCTTCTGTTTCTTCTCCCTCCCTTTCTCAAATCAATTTCAGAGAAACAGGTAAACAAGCTACATAATCACTTCTTGCCTCTCCATTTCAGCTTGGTGCCCTTCAGAGCAATCTCATCTGACAGGTTCAGGGCTGCACAGCATGGAGCATTTCCTGGCCATGTGGGTGCTCTGAGTCACTCCACAGCCAGTCTGACTGTTCAGTATAGTGCTGTGGCCTCACAGCACTGAGTGAGCTGGGGAGGTGCAGGTTAGGTTGCATTTGTCTTTGGTCCATACACAGGGCATAGCTTATTGAGGGGCTGGCATGCTAAAAGATTCAGTGAGCCATTATCTTCACTTGAAAAATTAATTTGCTTGTTGTAAATGAAAGTTTGGATTATAATTCAACCATTCATTTGCAGAATATATATCTAATTATCTCTGAATGGTTGCAGGGTGAGGCCCTCCATATTGTTTATCATTCAGGAAGAAAGGGACTAATATAAAAGACAAGCTTAGTGTTCAATGATTTATAACAGTAGTAACTCAGACCCTGGTAATGCAAGTTATTCCAACAGAGCAGACTTTTGCATGGTGTTCTTGTCAATGACACAAGTGTGATTTCCCATGCAGACATCTCTAACCATGGTGATAGCATCAGAACAGTTCCCATGGAAGCCTGGCACAGATGGTGGAGAGTGGAAAGAGCTTTCTCCTACACTTTGAATCTTTTCTTTAGGTCCAGCTATAATTAGTAGGAAGCACCAACATGTGCTGGCTTTGGAAAGAGGGCAGGGTCTAATTCATAACCCACTCAAGGCTCCCTCCCGTTTCTGCATCAGTCAGTCACACTTCATGGATATCATAAAGTGCATGTTGCAGTCTCCTACCTGGTGGCGGACTTCTACCCCAAGCTATGCTTCCCCACAATACTTGAGGAAGTCTGGTTCTTGCTTACCCTGCCAGTGGCTTTGCACTGTAATTAGCTTTTTGTGCTGCAACCAATCACATGCTGTAGCTCCCAGAATGAATAATATGGACTGCCACAGATGTGCAAGCGTAAGAAATTAAATATTTATAAACAATTGTGTTTATTCTGTTTGTTTATTACCAATAACTAAATGTGCTTGTCCTTAGAGAGAATTTGCTAGCTAGGAAACTTTGTTAAAGTGTAGACATTTCTGAATTATGTCTAAACTTGAAACCATATGAAAATGCTTACAAGGGGAAATGTCTATATTTTTTCACCGTTGTTTAACTCCAAAATTGCAAAGGACTTTGCTCAAACTTTCCAGGAGGAAAAATCATCTTGGCTTCAAATAACACATAGAAAAATTCAATGCTAAAGGAGATTTTTTTCAACAAAGTATGGTCATGTGCGGAGGGGAATAAGGTAGTAGAGGCTGCACCACAGAGCCAGATCCTAAGGTGCGCCTTGAGATGATGGCAGATGAGGGCTTCTTTACATCAATTAAATGCCATTACAAAGGCTAAGGATCTGATTCATAAACATATATATAGAAAGAGACCCCCAAATCATATCTATTAAATTACTTTTATATATGTATAGTTACATATATGCCTATACATATATATATTTGTATTTACGTGTGTGTGTGTGTGTGTGTGTGTGTGTGTATAAACCACGCATGGTATTAACTTTTTCTGTCATAAAATGCATTCTTTTTCAGATGTTTTGGGAACAGTGGCTTGCTAAAACAGGAATTGTCACATACAATATTTAACAGATGTCTAGTTTTACATAATGTGCCCATTGACAAGCTGTGGTTCTCTCCTGAATATTTTTATGCCCTAAAGCTTGGGTTTGCCTAGATTATTTCTTTCCTTCCTCCTCCCCCATCCATACCTTTCCCCCTTTCTCCTCCCTTGCCTCTCCGAGGTCTACTCTGAGATAGCTACAGGGCTGAGGGGTACATTACAATTTTGTTTTGCATATTGTGTGAAGAAGCTGGCCCTCCTTGCTCCCTTACTCCCCCTGTGTGCTGTTTCCTCTCAGGTTTGTTTCCCTGGGGACTGCTGAAGTTGGATATTATCCCAGGACTGTACCACTGAGTTATTTGATAACTATTTGCACCTCTGTGCTTTTGGGTTCTGTTGAGTCATAGAGATACTCCTCAGAGCTTATACCAAACATAATTCAGAATGAGAAAGAAGGCATTTATATATTTCACTGGGTAATTTGTTGCCAGATTCTTGGTATTTATCCTCAGTCAAACTCTTCTCTAGTGTAGTCCTTTATCCTAGTGTTTGAACTGCTCCTACTGGAGCAGTGGACACACAAAAATGCATGGTGACAAATGGAATCAAACAGTCTTAATAAAAACTAGATGGAGGAAGGGCAGAGGATTCCTTGCAAAGCAGAATTAGACAAAAAATGTCTGGTTGATGGTATTTCTCTCTGCATCCCTTTGCACAGGCTGGATACTGTACTCAGAATTTCAAACATTATTTTTAAGTGTCAGTGCATCTTTGGACAATGAACACACATTTTTTTTCTTGAGCAAAGTGCAATCAAGATGTCAAAAGGACCAACTCTTCCCAGTTGTAACTATTGAGGACATTGGCACAATACTAACCATGTTAAAACTGAACTAAATCATCATATTTTCATTGAACAAACACAATACTTTTCTTTCAAATAAAAGTCATAGGGAGTTGGATCCTTGACTTCCAGGAAGCATAAGACTCTCTAATGATATAGCTTAACTGAGTTACTGTGGTCATACTAGTCTCAGATCCTAAATCAGAGAGTCATTTAATAAAATGTAAATATTATGCCAAGTCAGATACCAGCAATCCACAACCGTAATAAAGAAAGCATATATTTCCTCTCTTATAGACATTACATTTTGAGAGAGAAATTGCTGAGAAGCAGTAGATCCAAGCTCCTGGATCCCACTGAGTGGATACTAGGAACTACCGTCTCACTGACTGTAGTTTCCAGTAGCATGACTGGTGGCATCTTGCTGCTTGCTTCCTGACACAATAGATCTCAGTTCCCTCTGTTTTTTCACTAACATGCTTAATTTCTAATGTGGAAAAGCAAATTGTAGACTAGCACACCAATCTTGAAAGAGTATTAATCGCTGTTATAGTTTATCAGCAATTTGTGCACTTATGAAAATACAGCACGTGCATAAACATGTATGGTATATATATGGTAGGCACCTGCTTTACATCATTAGAACAGCATTGACTTTAATACAGTTGTTCCTACTTTATAGTGGTTTGAAAGGCGACCAAATGTTTGGCAAGTACAAACCACTAGTGATGCCATTGACTCCAATAGGCTGATGCATGCAGAGGAAATATGCATATGAAGTTTAAGAAATTAGAGAACATGCTGCTTAAAGAACTTGTCTGAAAAGTGGAACACTAAGAAATAATGTCCAAGTGTGCCCTATGCTTCTTTAAAAGTGTGAATAACTCAATTTCTCTGTGCCTCAGCTCTACCTAAGTAAAATGGGAGTAATAATTCTCCAGTCTACTCTCTTTCTTAACTGTTCTAGAAATTCTTTTGGGCTGACAGTTCTGTTATTGTATATCAGTGTGGATTTTAATTTAAGCATAGTTGGGAACACTGTGTACATGAATCAATCTCCAGTAAATGATAAGTCATGAACTGACTAATCTGAAAAGGTATTCCTACAGTTTTTATATTATAAAAAGCAATATTTCCATATGAAAATATGTATGTATGTTTGGTGATCTATATATTTTTACTACTTTGAAGCATTAATGAACAATTTTAATAAACTTGATAGGAATTACTCCAGAAGGTTATGCTGCCATGCAGAAAGACCTTAACAGACTGGAGAAACAAGCAGAGAGGAAACTCATGAAGTTCAAAAACAAGAGTGTCAAGTCCTGCACCTGGGAAGAAATAACCTTATGCACCAGTGGTTGGCCCCAGTACAGGCTGGAGCCAACCAGCTGGAGAACAGCTTTGCAAAAAAGGGCTTGAGGATTCTGGTGGACAACAAGTTAACCATGAGCCAGCAATGTATTCTTGCAGCAAAGAAGGCCAACAGCTTCCTGGCTGTTGCTAGGAAGAGCATTGCTAGTAAGCCAAGGGAAGTGATCCTTCCGGTCTACTCAGCACTGGTGAGACCAGCTCAGTGGTATTATGTCCAGTTCTGCGATACCCAGTACAAGAAAGAACATACTGGACATACTGGAGCAACATACTGGGGGCATTTGTCGTGGGATACACTGGAGTGAGTCCAGCATATAGCCACTAAGACGATTAAGAGATTGGAACACCTGACAAATGAGGAGAGGCTGAGGGAGCTGGGATTGATGATCCCAAAGAAGGGAAGCCTCAGAGGAGATCTTATGAATATCTAAAAAATACCTGAGGGTGGAGGGATGTGGGAATTAAAGAAGATGGAGCCAGACTCTTCTTGAGGGTATGCCATGAAAGGACAAAAGGCAATTAAAACAAACTGAAATACAGGAAAATCTATTGAAACGTAAGAAAACAATTTTACTGTAAGGGTGGTCAACATTGGAACAAGTTGCTTAGAGAGGTTGTAGAGGATCTATCCTTGGAGATATTCAAAACCTGACTGGAAAGAGCCTTGAGCAACCTGCTGTACTTGACTTGCTTTGAACAGGGAGCTGGAGTGGATGATCTCTAGAGGTCCCTTTCAAACTCTGCAATTCTGTGATTTTATGAATTCTATGCACTGTTCTCAGCTGAGGACTTTCAACGCTTTCACAATACAAATATCAGTAACTATTAGGACTCATCATTGTTGCTATGCTGGTAATATTGTAGATTCTCATACCCCACCTTTCTTTACAAAGCTACAACAGTGATTTTTTTCTTCAGTTATGTTAAATTATTATATACATGCTACTTCAGTCCTGTGGAACACTCTGTTGCAGAAAGGGAGAAGGAATTCAGAAATCTTACTCATTTCCATATATTCTGGAGTCAGTCCAGTGAAAGGTTCCAAGCTGTAGTCAAGATCCCACTGCTGAGGGTCCTTTGACTGGTTGGTGTTGTTTTCCCTTGGCTCAGTTCTTTCATCCTTCATCTTCCTGAAGAGTTTCTTTAACTTCCTGAGGAACAAAAAGCCAGAGTGAAACATTTTTTTTCTTTATAGGAACTTTTTGCTCTGCAACACGAAATGAATGTCACATTAATTTGGTGCCACAGGCTTATTTTGTACTATCCTCTGAAGTTACATTGCTGCTTATTGCCAGATCTGGATGCTGGATTAAATAGTTCCCATGTTCCTGTGTCACGAAGGAAGTTACAATGGCATAACACTACTGCAAAGAAGTTTTGACCATTATTCTTTAATAATTATTTATCTTCAGCTAGATATTGAACAAATATCTTCTCAAGACCTAGGCAATGTGGGAAAATACTAGTAATACTCTCAAAAATATCAGACAAGGCATCTCTCCCTCAAGAAAGAAAGAAGCAAACAAAATTATAGAAGATAATGTGAAACCTTCATACCACATACCTAGCACAGATGCACTTGCATGTATTGATTCCTAAACCTGGTGAACTTACGAATTTAGTAGTAAAAATGTCTGCTTTTTACAAAAGAAGAGGAAATGAGCACATTTGCTGATAGATCTGCAGCATTGGTAGTCTTTCTAAGGTGCTGATAGGTCTGGATCCATTTATAATTTTCAAAATGAATATCATAATTTGAAATCAGCCTTGTGATCAACGATCAACAGAAAATATATGCTGTTCCTCAGATTCTAGCATTCTTCGCACAAGAGTGCATTTAAATAGGCCAAAACAAATTGCTTGAGGAATTTCAAAGAGGAAGAGCTGTTTTCTTCACCAAAACAATGCTACAACTAAATATATACCTATCAAATGAATGTAAACAATGTCTTAATTTTACTAATGACCTTTTATCTTGAAGGAAGTCAATTGTCTTGTGTTTGCCTAACATCCAAGTAGAGGTCAAATGGACAGAGAGAATGAGATTCATAACAGAGTTTTAACAAGGTCAGCCAATTTTGATCTCAGAATGATGTGCCTTTCCTTTTGTGCACAAATAGAAATTTTGCTTTAGTCACTTCAGATTCAGTAACATAGAAAAGTGCTGATAGAAAAGTGCTACTTGTGATACATACAATAACAGCCTCTTTATGACTCCACTGAATAGCTGATACTGGAACTCAATGGGGAAAAACTGGAACTAGCTAGGACTTTTTTGAAATTTTATTCCTAAACTACTATAAACTACATGATTATATAGCTATTAACATCAAACTTGAAAGACTTCATTGTATTTCTGAAGTTATCTTTTTTCCTGAGAGTTTACGATGTAAACTCAGAGTTTACAGAGTTTACTCATAAGCCAAAACATGAGATCTATGTAAACCCTGGAAAATTTACTTAAGTAGAAGCCTTATCTACTTGTACATCTGTGTAATCTTCCTTTAGAGATTTCTTGTAAGAGTTTAGAGGTTCTAAACTTCTACTCAGTACGCTTTAGTGTGCATAAAGACTGAAACATTGAACTAGCACAGAGCCATTGTAATGCTGAGATTTGGAAATCCCTGATTTGTGATCAAGAAATATTTCTACTAGATATATCTTGCAAGATCAGATACACTGGTGAGATGTCTGCTCCTGAAGCAGAAAAGCAAACCCCTTTCCTACCAGTTCTTGAGTAAACACAGATCAGCTAAGTCTCCAGGCATCCAAAGATCAGAAGAGCTGATATCTGACATTCTCATTTTGACCATGTTTTATGACAACAACTGCCATTTTGCTAGACTATCAGTTACTCACATGGATAAGCAATTATTTGTGCAAGCAGTTCTTTGAATCTCAGTAGGAATAGTAGTATCAATCACTGTCCTATTGAGATGGAGGATATAAATTTCAAGACACAGTAATAGACATGAATTTCATAAGTAGCATAATCTCAGTGTAAAATGAATCCATATATAAAAGAAGAGTAAAGAATTCTCAATGTCATCCATAGATGACATTTTAATTGCTCAAGCATGATAACTTTGTGCTATTTTATGCACTGAGAAATTCCCATGGAAAAAATGTAATAGAATAAGATATTTTTCCCAAATTAAGGAAGCTGAAACAAACATGAAGATTTACACTAGTATTTCCTCACTTTGCAGATGAAGTTTATTTTTCACAAATACACATAACATAATTTTATAGCTCTTCACATATGTGCAATATGAGTAAAAATCCAGATTAATTCCATTGAAGTGTTGCCAATGGTATAAAATTTTCTCTCATATCTTGCGATAAATCCTTTGAACTAGAATTGTGCAGCCTGGAGACAGGAGCACATATGCAGATGGTCAGGGTTTTCATTCACGCGTCCAGTTAAGCAAACTATTTTCTCACACCCTAATTTAAGTAGCAGGGCAAAGCTGTTTGGCAAACACTTACACTAAAGACTTTGCTGGGTGGGTTATTTCTTTGTTCCCCAAAATACCCTGAATTATACAGGAACACTAGGTCACCACATAGCCCAAAGCTTGATAGTCGCCTCAACATGACCACATTGACTTCAACGCTTCTACAAAGTCTAGTGTTACAGGGGTCCCTTCAATTTCATCACCAGTACAGGAATGAGTTGGAAATTTGGGCTGAGGAAATGGAAATAGGCAGGCATTCTCAGGACAAATCTAAAATGTGTCAGGCCCAGGAACACAAAGCTGCAAAGATCTCAGATGTACTCTGACTTTTGTTCCAGGTTCAGCTGAGGACATTGCTCACAAGTGTGATGATAACAGCCTTAGTATTTTAGCAATACTTGGATATATCGGAACTAACCAAATAACTTTGAGTATCCAGAATACTCAGTTTACATCATTTTAATAAATTTGGGAGGGGTAGTATTAAAATACTCTCTGAGAAAGAATTAGATGTATCCTTCCAAAGACATTCAGCTTCTACTTTATGAAAACTCAGCCATTCCAAGATACTAAAATTTCCTCTTTTTTTCCTCTCTGCTTTTATAGAAATCAAGGGAATTTGTCTCTGACAGAGGTAATGTAGTATTCAGAGGGTAGGAAGCTGGGGACAAGATTTAAAACAATCAAAGAATTCCCAGCATGCCCTTCTAGCATATCCCAATTAATTTCCTAATATGAAGATCTCTCAGAGGACAGTGAACAACGAGTTTAAAACAGTGCTAATTTCTGTTCCAATAAAATGATATGAGCTAGAAATGTCTCTCACAATTCTATGGGCAGATGAGATTGAAGTGCATCTCACTGCTACTGTGCAGCAGCTGAGATAAAGTTTGGGTGTGTTGAGAAGTGAAGTCTGTGCATGTGTGATCTAATCCTCTAGTTATATCACCATGGAGTCATGTGATAGTTTAACACATATCCATAACTCCCATGAGAATCCTGTAACTAAAACAATAGTTGTTGTATTTTATGTTTATCTGAGAATGCACTAAATCCAGGGCTCAGTTATTGAGAATAATGTTTGATTTTTCATTATGGTCTGTCTATATCTCAGTCATGAGGAGCACAATCTTGAACCATTTTGAGTTAAGCTTTGAACAGTTTTTAATTTTTATTTTATGTGATTTTTAAAGGATCAGCAAGCTCAAAGAGAGCCGAACTAATTCTTTTCAAATTTTCCACAGAAAAATACTTTTGTTTCATATCCAGGGATGTGAAGTTTCAGACCAAATAGAAATTTGTCAGAAAACTAATGGAACAGAGAACAGGGATTTGCAACAGACAGATTCTCTCAGGGTTACTCTCTAGGTATACAACAGCAGAGCAATGAAAATGAGTTTTGCATAACTCTATGACTGTCTTATTAAAACTGAGTACGAAAGATCTTCAAATGTGCATGTGTGAAACCTGTTTTGTAATTACTCAGATCAATATTTTTATACAAAGTTGAAAGCAATAGAGAATCAAGAGTAGTTTTATCTTCTGATTTCTATGTCACAGGCAGCTCCATCAGGTAGAAAGAGGTAAATTTGCCCATTTGAAATGAATCTGTGGAATTTTCATGCTGAAGAGACACAAGCAGGGTAGTTTCATGAGCCCTGTAGTAGCCACCTAAATCTGGACAATTATTTCTGGTCCTTTTGCTAGTGAATGTTAAAAGGCAAGAAAAGATCTTGAGAAGACTGAATATCATGAAAGAAGAATGCATGGAGGATCAGGGAGATAGAAAATGAAAAACAAAGGGTTTTGGGGGGCATCTCTAGCACAGTTAAAAGTGATGCTGCAGCTTTTCAGAAGGAGTTGGTGTCAAACTGTTGTGTTAGATAGGAGATGGGGACATGGTTTAATTACACTGTCTGTAATTTTGAAAATAACAAATAAACGTTGTATGACTCAAGTTAATCATCATCCTAAAAGCAGAAAATTACTGCAGGAAAAAGTTCAATCCCTGAAGAGCTTACAAGCTTTCATAGTAAAGTGTAGGATCAGAATTTGGGAGACATAAGGGAGGTGATGGGGTGACTTTGGAAAATGAGATGTGACATAAGATAAGACAGAGTGGAATGTAAGGAAATCAGAAAGAGAAATAGCTGGAGGCAGGTTGAAATAGGAGAGAAGAAGAAAAATTATTTTGTTAGCACAAGTCTTTGTGTTCTCAGTGCCTGCACAGTCCCCATAATGCTGCTCCATCAGAGCTTGGTGAAAAAGATTGGGACTGAGATCAGCTTACCAGTTTCTCAAGACTCTTAAAGTTAACAAATCTCCTTAGGCACTGTAAAGGCATATCAGCTGCACCTGTCACCAAGGAAGTATTCAGATATTCGGAAGTATTGCTAGGCAATATTTGCTATAACAGAGATGCAAATGGATATTCTGCTTGAATTTAAATGCAAGAAAGATGAGAAAAATAGAAATAAAACCTCCAGAATCCAACCTCTAGAGATGAATGATTATTTATGCCAAGTGGTTTTTGAGGCTATTCTTACTAGTTGATGCTTTTTCCTTTGCAGCATGCTAGAAAGTGGTACAGAGAGAAATCTAGACAGAAAGTGCTATTAGATTATGTAGCTGAAGCATCATATTTTTGGAGAATATGAAGAAAGCACAGAGAAAGCACTTAAACTCTTGTGTTCTTGCCTGGATTTTTTTTTTCTACTTGGGGGAAGGTGCCCTGAACATCTTGGATTTTCTACAACCATGTTCCTGCAATCTGTTCCCACAAGGGAACAGCTTTCTGTGTGCATAATGAAGAGAGTAGCAGAAAAAGTAGAAGGCAAGGAGGAGAAAGAGTCACTTTAATCTCACCTTATGCCACGAGGAGATTCTTCTGTGGGAGTTTTAGTTGTGTTTGTCATGGATGACAAAAAAAAAAAAAAAAAAAAAAAAAAAAAAAGGCCCTCCTCCCTCTTTGAGGTGAAATGCAACAGAAGAGAAGAAAAGATAGCAAGTATGAAAGGGTGTCTTTAAAAGGATTTTACTGGCTGTTGGTATTCTCACCCAACATAGTTAAGCACATCTTGAAACAAGTGGTGGAAACTGATGTTGAATAAAAAGGTTGAAATCATGGCCCCACTAAAGTCAATGCGAGTTTTTCACTGACTTCAGTAGGGCCAAGATTTCACCCAAAAGGGATTTTCACCAAGATCAGAGACAGAGAGTAATAAAATAACTACGTAGTTTTTCTGCAGTAAGTTTAGGAAAAGAGAATAAGAATAGAGGAGCATTAAAACTATCGTAGGGCAAACTTTTCAAACCCTGCAGCATTTTAGGGTCAGTTTCTATAGAAACAACAAAAGAATTTTGGTATGTGACATATCTGAGTGAAATGTGGCATATTTACATCTGTTAAGCTTGTGAATTCCAGCCCCCTTGATGCACATTTCTATTCAAGAAGGCTTAACTTTTAATAATTCCAGTGTCATTGCATTCATCTAGCTGTTCTGATATTCTTGGATGCAGAGATGAAAAAAGAAATCACAGGAAGGTTTACAACACCGGAAAGTTACATCTGTCATAGCTATGGAGCAATTTCTCCAGATATGTACTGGGAAAAGGCTAAGATGTGTCCCTGTGACTCTCACAATGCAGAGCTACCATCTGAAGTTTAACATTAGAGCTCTCCAGCCAGCACTGGTTGTGGATAAACTAGCATGAAGACACCAAATGATGGTTCCCAACTGTGGCAGCATTTGAGAAGCTAGAGACCTAATAAATGGCTGTTGTATATGAACACAGGGTAACACCTACTTTACTGTGTTTTACCAGTGAAAGAGACAACAAATGGGAGTAAGGCTCTTCTACAATTAAAATGCTTTTAGTTTTATTATAAATGAAATCAAAATCTTTTCTGGAAATAACTCAGGAAACTCCTAGGTTTCAAGAGGGAAGAGAATCCTTCTGGTTCGAGTTATCTTATAACTTGGCAGAGGGATTCTTCCACATTAAAGACATCTAGAGGACAGTTCCAGATTCTAAAAAAAACACATAATCATTTGTGATAGTTCATTTTAACTCTTCATATGGGTAAGCTTGATTGAAGCATGTGTACTCTGCCCTCAA
Source organism: Rhea pennata (assembly GCF_028389875.1). Classification (NCBI taxonomy): domain Eukaryota; kingdom Metazoa; phylum Chordata; class Aves; order Rheiformes; family Rheidae; genus Rhea; species Rhea pennata. Next base: position 82,385,421 of record NC_084663.1, on the reverse strand, counting down.
TGAAAATATTGGCAGCCAATGGAAAAATTAGTGTTATTCACTAATTCACTCTTATTCACTAATTCACTCCTATTCCTTCCAAAATAGGTACAAAGTACGTGGAAAAGATAGGGTTGCAAAAACAAGATAGAAAAGATCAGTCTATCTTTCTGCCACAGAAGGATTGCAGGTCACAGTGCATTACCTCTACAAAAGTAGACCCTGGAGAATGTAGCAAGGTCCTGATGATCTTCTGTGAAGCAAAATAAAAAGCTCTGCTGTAGAAAAAAGATGACCTAACAGAGCAGCTGAGCTGATAGTAAGAGGTTACCAAGGCAAGAGGTCAGCCAAAAGAGATCAGCAGACAGAGAGCACAAGAATGTTGATATATACATCTGCTAAATCTGCTAACAGTGGCAAGTCCAAATGTAGCAGATTAAGCGTGTAATACTGAAATGCCACAACCACTACTTGTACAGCATAGTGACTGGGTACTTTTGTAGTGCTCACTGGTCTGGATTTACGTGCATCCACCAGCCCTATGGACAGTTCTGTGAAAGTCTGTGTTGTGAAAGTCAAGACACAAAGCGTGTCTATGTGTGTCTGGCGGGCAGATGGGGTGGAATAGAGCACCACTAACCAGTCAACTGATTAATGCAGAAATACAAGGCTAATTCTGATTTCAAAAGCCTGAGCTATCTAAACTGAGCTCAGTTCTTCCCCTGGTATAAACAGGCCTGATGAGACAGGCTGAGCCCCATCGTTACATGCTTGGTTTATGTGAGAATGTGAATGAGCAAAAGGAAAACCAGGTATGTTTATTTCAGAATGACAAGGTAGCGTTGTGACTGGGAGGAGGTGTTTCTTCAGAAAGGGGAGGATGAAAGTACATATGTTTTTAAACAGCTATTCAATTTTAAAAAATGAGGTCACCACAGGTTGCTGGGAGAAATGAGGCAGGAAAATGGGATGAGATTGTCACATTCTTGCACCAAGAGCTGTAGTCAGGGCACTGAGAAATGGTTTAACATTAGTTTTCTGTTTTGACTAGATCAGCCTCTGCTTTCATGAATCAAAGATAATAAATACAGTATTTCTAACATCACAAAATTCCCATTAAATATGTCCAGTAGCAGTATGTTTTTGGAAGAAGGTTTGCACTGAGAAAGCTCTGAATTTTCAACATGTCATATACTTTGGGAACGATTTACCACCCTTTTCTCAAAATAAACTGAAATTCAATGAGATGTAGACAAAAAACAAGCCTCCCTATTGAACTCTGGCACAAGAATAATGAAACCATCCCTAATCCACATTTCATTTGTTCAGGAAGGTTTTTTTATTACCAGGGTAAAAAAGGAAAAGGGCCTGGTCTTTAAATGTTTAAGCATTCATCTTGCTTTCTAGTTGGCATCTCTAAGGCCTTCCACAGGGACATGATCCGAAAGCTACATACACCAATGGAAAGACTCTGACTAAACAAGTTAAGGCTTGCATCTAAGCCAGAACCTTTATCTAAGGTAATGTTTCACAGAACGTTGCCAACAACAAGAATGATCCAGTTAACAGAAACAAGGGCAAACCTTCCAACAGGCAGCAATAGGGTAAGTGGACCAAGAGAGATTTCTTGCTGCATTTGGAGCAGAGGATACAGTGCACTGAGTATCCTGGGGCAAAGACAGCTGCTGAACCCAGCTCCTGCATCATTCAATGACATACTAACATATAGGCATTAGAAATGTGTAGGCTTCATCAGTAAAACCATAAAATAGTCATAAATCAAGTAATCCATTTTAACATTTTTTATGAGCTATTGCTTTTCTCGCATCCACCTCTCTTCCACTTCATACCAATTTGTATTCCATGTTACTGTTCAGAAAGCTTTTCTAAAACTTCCCAAGAGATCCATCATACCTTTCGTGTTTTATCAGATTTCTAAAATTAATTTATACCAATTATTTAATATACTCAATCATTTTCTTTAAGCCATTTACTGCAGATATAGCCAATTATTCAACATAAAATACAGCCAGATCATTTCAACATAACCAAAAATGTGATTTATCACCACATTCAATTAGAACCCACTGAATTCAGTGGTAAAAGTCACATCCAGTGGAATAAGAATCAAGTCTTTAATTTACAGTATCACAGGAATAAGTGCACAGTAATGGAGAAGGCTGAGATACATACGGGATTCCAATTTCAAAGAGATTGTTTTGAATCAGTTGTTTTCCAAGCATAATGATGCTTAGCTGAATGCAGAGTTCCATCAAACAGCCTCCAGGAGCACACTGTAATTAAACAAAAATGCACAGTGTGAAGGGAACAAAGTAACACTTAATATGTTTAAAAGTACCTGCCTGGATCTATCTGTTTATGTGAGGCTGCAGATCCTGCTACTGATTCATGCAAGAACACAGAGCTCATTGATCATTGCAATTCTTTCCTTAACAAAGTATTTCATCTCCACTAATAAAACCACATTATGAAAAATATGCAGAGCTATGAAATTACTTATTGTGCCCTGGAGCTGCTATGTTTCCTTAAAAAGTATTTACTATATAATCAATGTAATAAACATAATGCAGTATCCCCAATTCTCTTCCAACCTGATGTCTCCCAAGGGAAGAGAAAATCTTCAGTCTTGCAAAGACTTATGCATATGCTTTATTGCAAGCACTTAAGTAAGTCTTGATTTTCATAGTACAAAGGAATTTTTCAAAAAATTATTTACAGTTTTAGCACAAAACGGCTACACCTTTTTAGGTTGTTAGAACAGTCTTCTAGTGATCCATAGTACAGAATAAGAACTGAGATTCAAGCCTCGGTTTAGCCATAGGCTTCCCAAGGGCCTTGGTTAAATCATTTAATCGGTTTGTGCATGTCTCTTTTTGTTAAAGTCTTTTTTTTAATTTTGTTTGTTTGTTTGTGTGTTTGAATTTCAGGTGTACTTACCTCTTCCATTCGATAACCATCAAACATATATACATAACAACCAGGGCGGCCAACAAATCTGAAAGCAACAACAATATATGAAACAATATAAAAGTAGAAAAAAAGTGTTAATTTTAGCATTACTGTTCATTCATATTAGCTAAAATATTTCAGAATTATCTACTCGAACACAGATTCTAAAAGAAAATAACTAGTCAATTTCAATTATACAAAATAAGTAGCAAGGCTGTACTTTTGTTTTCCTACTAAATATTGAAGAAATACTTTTAATAATATTTTTATTATTATGTCTTTCATAAACAAAAATGGGAATCTATATCCTAAATCAAATTCTCTTGTATCTGAGAAATGCCCTGAAGAGAATTTTTCATGTATGTACAAACAATCAAGGCTCTTCCGGCTAAACTGAGAGTTTACTTAAGAGGTTTATAACCACATAATGACAAGAAAATGCTAACAGTGACATAAAATATATTTTTCATTTAATGTCTTATAATATTTACAACTTCTGGTAAAATATGTCACTAATTCTTTAATCAGTGATGCTAAATAGGATTAGAGAAGAATATAGATCAACAAACTTTACAGCCCCCAAAAGGAACAAATTGGTATGAAACAAAATCCAGATGATGTTTTTAAACATTTTTGCCACAGTTTCATCAAGCAATCATTTTAAACTCTCCATTCAAAAGAATGTGCAATATTGTGGACAACTGGATCCCAGACGACAATGATCCTGAACGCAGAGGAAGTCACGCTTATTTATCACGAAACCTGAATTAGCTTTTTGGTCAATCAGCTCGTTTACCAAAACATGCAGCTTCCAGTTGACTATACCAATTTCTTAATTTAACTTGATATGGGCAAATAATGCAAAAAATGGAGAAAATAACAAGGGCAACAGTTCAATAATTTCAAAAGAAACAGGAAAATCTTTCTTTGTCAAATGATGTTTCATAAAAAATTTATTACAATGTGAAAAGTTTAGACAAATAAGCAATATCATTCACTAATAAATGAAACTTCATTTTGAGAAGGAATAATTTTCTGAGGTATGGTTTATACTTAAATTAGTAAAAAACAGTTTAATTTCAAGTCTATGCTCTGCTTAGGAGAGAAATTGTACAGGGCTCCACATCAGTCTCTACCTTTCCAAAGCAAGCTCTAGACAACTCTGCTTAAGGTGTTTTTCATAGCTGGCAAGCACGATCAATCCCAGAATTACTTAAGCAGCCCTTGTTTCCCATTTTTAAACATGGATATACTAATACATATATACAAATGTATGCAATTTATATATATACATGTGTATGTATATGCATATGTACATGTATCTATATACAGGACATTTAACCTACCTTCCTTTAAAAAAGGCAACATAAAAAATTGGTGCATAAGAGTTCACAAACTTTAATAAGAATGCCTTCAAAATCAGTTTCTCCTCAAACGTTTTTTCTGTTTTTGGTACCTCTGGAAGAAAAATTTTTAAAAAATGCATACCATAGAAATCAATTAGTAATTATGTAAACATTCTTGATAAACCCAACTAACTAAACTAAACTACACTAAAATAAACCGCACACTTCAAGCTAATACTGTTTTTTCCTTTGTACATTCACTTTGCACCAATGGTTACTAGCTCCTTCAGTTTCTGATTCCTTCTGATTGCCAGAGAGTCTTCCCAAATTTACAGATAAAAATTAAAAGATTCTTTTGCAGAAACAATAATAATGACAGTATAATGAACTTGGTTCTCAGATAGATCTCTGACTATTTATCTCAAATTGCTGTTGGCTGTCTATCCAACAGCTTGGTCACAAAATAAAAACAAACCCTGACTTGGACCTGACAACACCTCGATTCTATTCCCGGCTCCATCGCTGAGAAAATTGGGTAGATTACATTACCCTCCTCTGCTTTAGGCCGCATCTGGAAATCTTGGAACTTGACTCTTCTCTGTCATGTATTCTAACATCTATTTATGTCATCAAATATATAACACTTTTAAACATGTATTTTAGTATATATACTAAGTATTATTATGTCTATATTTACACAGTTCTATTAGCTATCTGGAGTTTGGAGAAATAATTAGTTTTTGATATTTATTTGCATAAATCTAAACTAGTATAGAGAGTCTTAATGTACATAAGCATACACAGATGTGCATAAGTTAGCCCTTATACAACTGCTATAAAAAAGTATAGTATTCTCAGTTCATGAGTTCATGAGTAGAGAAAATGAAGCACAGACTTTCATTCAGAAAAAAAAAAAGCCAAAAAGTCTACTTAACTTAGTGTGCACAAGCCTTTTTCTATAAAGAGACTGTTTATATATTTGAAGTCTAACTCAAGCTCAAGTACCTTTCTGAATTTGAACTGCTAATCAAATAATCCAAAATAAATGTACATTTTCTCTAACACTTCTCCAATCACTCTACATGTTCTGTATTTTTAATCTTATTTAAACAACTTCTAAAAATGTTTCTCGAACATTTTCCATATATCACTACTCTGAACAGGCTACTTCCCAGGATTGTTCCCAATTTCCATGGAAATTTTCTAGGAACAGATCTCCTAAGTACAAGATAGTAACTTTCTAATTTGACAGAAGAATTTGGAAAGTTCAATTTTTAAAGATACTGTCTGGGTTAAATTCTTGTACTGCTCATCATGAGCTTTGACTATTATGACAGCAGTTAATTTTACTGTGATAAGCGGAATGAAAGTGTGACATAAAAAGGTAAATCCAGAGAATTATTTTTAAGAATATTATCAAGATTTGGCTGAACTTGTACGTTTTTGCATAAATTCTGCTACATACCCACTACCCAGCATTATTTGTGACACTTGCAAACACATTTTCATTAAAGATCAACACAATCTGAGCCCTCAAAGTTCTCTAAGTCATCACTCATCTGTACATACAAAAATGTTTAAATAAACCTTGATAAGGAATTGAACAATTTGCAGATTAGACTGCATGCTGGAGAGATCCTTAGGGCAACAGCACAGGGCAACAAGAATATCCAATAACAGCAGTATAACTTTGAAGTCAAGAGAGAAAAATCCTGATCTTTGTCTTACATAGAATCTCCATCAAGACAAACTCAGTCCCTGGATGGAAATTTGCACACCATGTATGGCTCCACAGACTCATTTCCTCTTCCCTCCCCACACTCAGATTTACTATACCATCGAATAGAGGCATGCACAGAATTTGTTCTCTTGTTAGTGAGGTCTGTAATATAAGCAATGTGTCAAGTCAGAATAAATTAGTAAGGGAAGAAAACTTTCAAAACAAATGACAAGAAAAAAAATCAAATATATGGTTGTTTGTGCAGCAGGGTTGAATCTTTGCAGGTGGAGAATGAACCGAGAAAATCTGTGATGTGGGCCTTAGTTCACCAAGGAACTGTTGTTTTTCTAAGACAGAAGCTCAAATAATTTTGATTTCTTCTCTGTTTTGCTTGTTCTTCCTTGCCCTGCATGAAGTTACAAGTGAGCAAATGAGTTGTAGGTCAAGTCTGACACCACTTGCTTATTGGAGATGACATATTTAGCCTCAGAACACTAGGATAAAATTTGCACTTCTGCTAGTCATATCTGCAAGCAAGGGAACATCAGTGGCCCACGTTGATGTTGCACGATACTTGTGCTGGGCCACATGCATGCAGTCCTTAGGGCATCCTGTGCAAGTTCTCTGTATTACTTACAGATAAATTACTACTTTCTTTTCTGAACCCACTGGCTTCGCAAGTATTGAAGTGGATGGTATTGGTATCAGTGGTATTATTCCTGTGCTTATAGATGTACTTAATTTTCTACCTGAGCAAAGCTTCAAGTCTGGAGTGATAATAGGAACATATGCTCCCTAGAGTTGTTTCTACGACGCAATAAGCATGTTCATAGAATCATAGAATCAGTAAGGTTGGAAGGGACCTCTGGAGATCATCTAGTCCAACTCCCCTGCTCAAGCAGGGTCACCTAGAACATGTTACACAGGGTTGTGTCCAGGCGGACCTTGAAGATCTCCAGAGAAGGAGACTCCACAACTTCTCTGGGCAACCTGTGCCAGTGCTCCGTCACTCTCACAGTGAAGAAATCCCCCCTCGCCTTCAGGCTGAACTTCCTGTCATTCAGTTTTTGCCCATTGCCTCTTGTCCTGTCACATGGGACAACCGACAAGAGTCTGGCCCCATCCCCTTGACACCCTCCCTTCAGGTACTTCAGGCACATTGATAAGATCCCCCCTCAGTCTTGGCTTCCCCAGGCTAAACAGGCCCAGCTCTTGCAGCCTTTCCTCAGAGGGCAGATGCTCCAGCCCTGATCATCCTCGTAGCCCTATGCTGGATTCTCTCCAGTAGCTCCATGTCTCTCTTGTCCTGGGGAGCCCAGAACTGGACACAGTACTCAAGATGAGGCCTCAGCAGGGCTGAGTAGAGGGGCAGGATCACCCCCCTCGATCTGCTGGCAACATGTTCCTCAGCTTGTCTACAAACTGCAGTGTGAAAAGAGAATTGAGCCTATTTTGCTAGTTCAACTAGTCTAGTTCACAAGGTAAGAAGCATCTATCAGTATGAACAAATTGTAATCTTTTTAAACATTCTAATTACAGTCTGTATCTGAGCCTCGCACTGGAGAAAACCGTCTGAACAGACTTTGTAACTTGTGTAATTTATAGCACTAAAGATTATTCAAATCAGGTCTTTTAAATAAAACACCTCCTGTTTAATTAAGAATGATACCTGAATAAAGATAGCAGGATTGAAATTAAATGCAAAATGACAGAGGAAGAATAGCTTGCAAGTGAGAAAGAAATTCTTGATTCTTTCACAGTTCAGAGTGGTGCGCCTTTTCAAGGATGAGATCTTTCTTCTGGGCTACTCCCACTGAGGCAATGACAGTGGCTAGCACTGCCCTTGGCCATACCCTGCCAGAGAGGACAAGCCTCATCTTTATCTCTCTTTACCCCTTCTACATAAGAGTTGTGCCATTTCTTATCTGGGCAGGAGCAGTGGACAGCATTACTCAAGTAACACACAGCTGGCAGGTTGTTGTTGCGTGAAAACTGAAAAACTGAGTACAGTTTTGGCTTGAATGCCATTCAAGCTTGCTTCAGCTTGCTTATGCCATTGGAACAGAACGCATTTATGCAACCCTGCTACATTCTGCCTAAACCTGATGCAAAATAGAAACAAAAAAATAAATAAAGCCCATATGGTGGCATTTTGTGAAAATGCATTGCTTTGACTTTATTTCTTTCAAAAATTTTTGGAATCTAATCTGAAATCACAGGATCATACTTCAAGAAAATCAAGACTGGACCTCTACTATAACAACTAGATAAACTTGTAGTAGTGTACATTGTGCTTTAAAAAATAGGACTAAAATAGATAGTTTCACTTGTGGCTTTCAAAGTGTTTTGGGGAAGTAAGAATAAGAAGCACAGGTCTTAGAGTTCCTAAGGTTTTAATCTGAAATGAGCTAGGTCCAATCCACTTCACATTACTGTAGTTTTATAGAGAAAGAATCTAAGGTTTAAGTGAATGATTCACTCTAAATTGTTAAAAAGTTTCTAATTTGACATCCAAAGATGCCCAAAAACTTGACTCAAAGACAGGCTAAGTACTTACTACCATTAAAGACTTCTATTGTTGCTGATGACTTTCAGTGTTTTGAATAACTGTCTTCATGCTCCTAGCCTTTGAAACATCTAGAATTAGAGGTGATGTATAAAAATGTTGGAAGAAATGGTCAAGGATGGCTATAAGAACCTCATGTTAGGACTCTATCCATAAACAACTTTGGTCTAACTAATTTAACAATGCAAAACCCTAAGTGACATAGTAATAGAAGGACTGACTTGATTTAAAAGACTTGTTAAGTATACTGCCAGGTTTATTACAATAAAAAAGAAAAACACACATCTAAAAATCACACTCTTAACTGAAATTGCTGTTATCATCAAAAAGCCCAGCCCAGACATACCTCTACAACAGAAAAAAAATGCTAAAATAAAAATAACGGAAATAACTGTTTTAGCATGAGAAGGATCTGTGAGTGAAGCTTTGCCAGAATGTGCAACACCTTTATAACAACCCACTGACTTTCAGTGAACCAGGCCCCTAGAGGCATAACTATATTTCAAAATACATAGCAGGTATAAAATTCTCATCTAGTGATTTTGGCACCAAGCCAGAGCAATGTAGAAATACCAGCTGAGAACCCAGCAATAGCACGTCTAAATTAACATGGCATTATGGCTCAGCTAGTTTTTCCTATTAGCAGCAAATTGCATGTTGTTTCTCAGACCCCTGGTCTACAGAAGCATGTCTGAGCATCTCACTCCATAGACCTGAATATTTTCACTGGCCATCTTCAGTGGGAAGTACTCCTACCAGAACTTTCGCATACCCTTATGTCAATACCTGCAATGTACTAATGAGGAATGTGGTGGAATAGCTTTACCAATTTCTGTCAGCCATTTGGCAACAGCTCCATAAATTTCATCAAGGATAAGTATCACAACCAGGTTAATAATGACAGCAGTTGCAGTCACAATCACTCGAACATTTGACCTGGTTGTCTCATTTGTGCTGAATGACAAAGCTGCTGCTGTAGTAATTCGGTACACAATCACACCAAACACTGCTGAAAATGTCAGCATTATCTGCAAAGAAATGGACAGATTGATTAGTTCAAGTATGAGACTAGCATTTAAACAGAAGCATTGATGTGTATGTTGGGTTTGTTCCATGAACTAGTGTTGCATGATCATTTCTTAGAGAAGCACAATAACAAAGGGATAACCAAATTAAAATGTGATAATTTAAAAGTCTTTAACAAGAGAAATAATGAAGAAAATGATTGTAAACTCCTGAACCAGTATAACAGTTCCTAAAGAAGTGTAATTTCTCCATAATTAAAAGCTCTACACACTAACTATGCAGCATTTATGGAACTAAGATAGTTTGAGTTCAAAGATGATATTAAGTAAGGACTTTTATCTGGCAATAGGTTCTAATGGCTTGAACCAAAGGTCCGACAGTATGTGCAGTCACAAAACAGGCTTCACTAACTGGAACAACTCACCTGTGTGCTGTGTACTACTGTAGGGACACCTGTGTTTGTTTAATGGTGCCACAAATTAAAAAGCATTTTTCCCCTTTTAAGTCTTACCTAAAGCAGAGGTATTTACATTTCTGTCCCAGAAATCATTTGGTACCCCGGGGTACTTCAGGGGCTTCCTCTGGCCCATGAGATTAAGGGAATCCAGCCATGCTGCTGGAGGTTAAGTTGCCACAAGAGGAATTTGAATTTTACTGAGCTATGTTATTCTGTTTAAAAAAAAAAAAAAAAAAAAAAAAAAAAAAAAAAACGAAAAAACAATAAAATAGTAATAAAAAAAAAACAAATTTCATAGCCATAGCAGGAAACAAAGAGAGGGTATATGTTTCTCTTTCATTTTTGCCCTTGGCAAGAATTCCAATGTACATTCATTATTTAGGTAACACATCTTGAGATCCTCAGATGAAAGAAACTATCCAAATGTAAAGGATTAGACTATTGTAATTATTTCAGTGCATCTAAGGGCTCAAATTCACAACACAAGTCTAAAGAAATTTACCATTTCATTTTAATGACACAGCAAAGGTTTGCTGAATCCTTGCATACATGGGTAGGTCATCTTATGAAACAGCACTATTGTGAAAGAACTAGAACAAGAATCAGAGCTATATTAAAGGCTGAAGATGAAGACTAGGCTTTTTTTTATTTACAGAAAAACAATAAACATACCAAAAATAATCATTTGGAGAAACTACTGGAGAAATCAGATCAAGTTCGCAAGCACTTTCAGTGAAAATATTGTTTAAAATAGTTGAAAATTTTTAAATCTAATAAAATATCTTATTTTGATTTTTTTTAAGGAAATGTTTCATTCATTTAAAATGAAAAGTGTCTGAGTGATGAATTTTTGTTTCATTTTTCAATCAAATGTTTGCCTAAAGAAAAAGAGTTAAAAGTCCAAACATGTAATACTTTGAATTGAAACATTTACAAATGGTATAAATATGGTTTCCTTCCCTTCTGCTGTTTTCATTGTTGAGAAAACAGTTTGTTAGACATAGGCTAATCTTTTTGCCTGTTTTCTCTTTTTGTTTTCTTGCCAAAGAAGCAAACAAAAAAACAGCTGTCTGTCCAGCTCTTGCAGTGATCTAAGTAGTACAGGAACACCAAGTTCAGAGCTTTTATCTAACTTTTATCTAATTGACCACTGAAGTACTGATTACTACAATATAGGGCTATCTCCCTAATAATGTGAGAAAGCAAAATAGCACAACTTAGCAGTGATCTAGTTCTCATTCCATCTCCAGAGTCCTCCAAAGTAAGGAAAAAAAAAAAAAAAGGAGCTTCAGATCTTTTTCTGGTTCACAGATTGGTTCTTCTTAATAATCTTTCAAATAATTTTTTCTGTCTCTTTTGCCTGTGGTTTCCTTTGAAGCTTTTGCTATGGTGCGGCAAAGCAATCTTATGCATCATTATGGAGGTGATGGGACCTCTGGGCCTCCAAAGACACCTATCTCCACTGGCATCTTTCACCTAGAAAACATAGCTTTACAGTTCAGAAGAAACAGGGTTGACAAGGACAGTCATTGCTAAGCAGGATGTGGAAGTCATGGAAGATGAATATGAAGGTCTTAAATCTGACTAAGTACTATGGGGGATCCATAGCAACAAGGAGAGAGCACTGAGAGAGGAGATTATCAGAAGTTGTCATGTTGAGGCCTTGCCAATTCATGAAGTTTCATAGCAAGATATATTAAGTTACAACATGGATCCCTGTAAGTTACATAAAAAAATAAAAGTTTCACTTGTTTAAGGAACAAAAACATTGGTTTTGCCAAAGCACAAAGGCTTCAGAAACTCCTCAGTCACCTACCTGTTTTTTAAGCATCTGCTTAGGTGCATCTGGAAAAGCACTCCTTCAGGAGTCTTCATTATCTGTGCATCCAGCAAAGTGAAAGCGCTGAGGAGGACTTATAGGACTGTCAGCAACTGACAGCATGGAACTTACTCCTCAGATGGTCACTGGAAGGGTACAGTCCTTTATCTTCACAGCATTTCTCCTACTCTGAAATTATACCTCTTGCCCAAATTCCATAGTAGCCACCTTTCATTGAGGTGCCTGTTCTTTGTTGTCATTGTCAACTTTTTATCTGGTCAGTTCTATCTTTTATCTTAAACTAGTCTGACATGGACTAAATTACTTTGAAACAGATGTGGAAATTGGCTGCAGAAAGAGCCTACTGAGCTTGGTATGAATGAGGACAAACAGGAAAGCATACTATATTGTGGAAGGAAGGTATAAAACTCCGTGGGCTAGACTGATACCTTCATCCAAGCTGGATAAATTTTAAATGTCCAAATACTTCTTTGGCTCCTTGGTGGGACTATTTGAGAATCAAGTATTGTCATGTAAGTATATGGCAATATGGTCCAAAAGAAGGAATAGACTTAACTTTGTTCTTGTGCCATGACATATTGGTTTTCTTCCTTCTTCTGACTGCGCCAAACACAAGGAACACAAAAGAAGGTTCTGGTGATGCTACTGCCACATGCCATCCTGCTCTCTTGCAGCAACTAACAATGGTTACACATTAACTCAGAAATCTTTGTCTTAATGTGTACTTTCTAAATGTGGAGGTTCTAAACTGTGATATATGTGATTAATAATGATAAGCAAGCAAAATTTCCATACGGCCAAGAAGAGGCCCTAAAGCTTCTGCTACCACTTATCTTACTGGTTATTTGTAAACTGCTGTTCTAAATTATCTTAGAAAACAATTGCTTAAATCAAGGTTGCATCTTGTTCCTACTCTGCAGTCAAAGGGAGTTTTGTGTACATCAAAAGAGTTGTGAACAGAATTTAAAGAATCTGTAAGTGTGTATAATAACACACACTTATTGGAATTATTTGTTGGTGTAAAATATAAAATATGTGCAGAAACTACAAGGGGATTCAGAGTTAATGAAATGAAATGAAAAATAAAGGCAAAAGGTTTATAGTAAGAAAGCTGTTAGTTAGCAACCTTAAGATTTATCAGGGAAAGTACGCCATGGAAAAGGAGGAGGGAAGAAAAGTACATGACATCATCCTTCTATACCAATGTAGACATTTTTAGGGAAAATTCCCGTGGGTTTTTGCAGCCAGACAGTGTGGGCCTAGAAAAGGTGATGTTAAAAATTCAACCCAACCAATTATAATAATAAAGATAGTTGATAAAGCAAATTTCCTTTCCCCAATGTAATTCTACTGCACAAACTTACAGAAAACTTCTGTCTGGTGCTTCCAATCACTGTAACTAGTTTAGCAGAAAAAAAGATAGGCCACATATAATAAAGAGCAGATTGTAAACTGCATGTGAGAGAAAGATGTTGGCTTCCCCTCAGCAAAAGTTGGCTTGAACTTCTCATATGATTATTACGCTCTCTCCTGTAGGTGCTTATGCGAATGTTCACAATATTCTAGAAAAACCGTCTTGGCCAACTTTCCAAACGGTGTAAGTCAGCAGAGCGCTGCTACCTGTTAGCAGGAGTTGCAAAACTGGAGCTCTATGTTTTACCTTTATAAATGCCTCTGGGATGTTACAATAAGTGGGGGTGCAATACACAGGCTATGACCAAGAAAAGCACTTTCTGTTCTTGCTTTCGGGAGATTTAAACACGTGGTTAAAGTCAAGAACATGTGTAGGCATTTTATTTGCAAAAGGATGACCTGTTAAAGTTAAATCAGAGCTGTATGATTAGTCATACAGAGAAGAATTGCAGTTTGTCTGGTAACAACATCTGAATTTATTCTGAGAGTGTAACTTTCTCCTAGCTAATTTGTTTACTTTTGAATTTTTATGGAGCTTTTTGTTGTTGTTGTTCTTTTAGCTAGGATTTCTCTTCACTGGCCAAACATTTTAAAACAAAGAGAGTGCTGATGGTTCATTGATTCTAATCTGAACTAGTGAAAATATACACAAAAATCAAGGTTTGACACATTAAAATGCAGATAATTTTCAATTATTGGTGTTTTAAGCAAAGTCCCAACTGATACCGGTCAGAAGACCTGCCTAAAAAGCAAAGGCTTTCTGTGGCCTCTGGAAGCTAGCACGCTTTCAAAATTTTGTAAATACATCCGTATAAATATGAACAACATACCTAATACATATTTAAATATACTTAGTATAGTACATGTATATATTTATATATTCATAAAAATGCAAACCTGAATTTGACTTGAATGTGAACATAAAATGGTTTTGAATGTCAGAAAATAAATGAAATTCTCATAGGAAATCAGTTGCAGTATATGCAAATTCCAGTAAATTAGATATATCAACACTTAGGTATTTTATAAGATAAAACTGGGAGTAGACTGTGAGCTGGATCAGTCTTCCTGGTGGTATATGTGTTTCTCATGGACTGTTTTAATAACCTAGCTCTCTTCAGATTATTATCATCTTTTAAAGCATTCATTCACAATTCCTTTCAGGATGCTCATCACAAAATTTCTCACGCTTAACAAATACAGAAAAAATACGAATTATATTACCATAAATAAAATCAGTGAAAAGTTTGCTAGATATCCAGGCATACGGTCTCTCCATGTCAGCTTCTTCTTTTCATCCTATAACAAAACACAAAGACAAAAAAAAATACATTATAGAACTGTTCAGTAGCAAATATTAGCACTTGTAAGATCTGTTATTGAAAAGCATTCTCTATTTCCCAACTCCTGGTTTAATTTTGAAGATTACAAAATTTAGAACACTGATTTTTAAAACAGGTTCTATAATTTCAGGGAAAAGATGAGAAGAGATAAAATGAAACAATATAGAAAATTGCTGTAAAATCAAAAATTTCATACATAACTATGTTTTTCATATTTCAAAAAATTGTATCTATCTCTCACAAAATTTCATAATATCATGAAAAATCCTTTAAATTCATTTTAATCTACTTCTAGCAAAAAAGTAAGATTCAACCATTTATTTTAAAGTGCTTCTTGTAAAACTTTAGAAGAATAAAAATCATGAAAAAAATTCCTTTTACTGTTGGACCCAGACATTTATCTAAAGATTATCTCACTAACCTTTACTCAACATGGCTGTGAAGATAATTCTTGTTATGATGCCCTAACACTCTTCCTGATTCCCTATATTAAGTGGTAGAGAACAGAGAAATTACAAAGGGAGAGAAATTACCCCTTTATGTGGTATTGACCCATTTGCCTATTTTCCCTTCAGGTGCAAAAGTTATCCTCTTCCCCATTACATAATTTAAAGCAACTGCAAGTACTGATCAGTGAAATATAATATAGTTCTAGTCTCTCCAAAAACTCAGCTCCAGCTCTAACAAGGCATACACCTAAAAAAGGTTTTTGAAAATGGATTTATATAAGAAATATGATTCTCTCCTCTCAGAATAGGGCTCTTAAATAATAAGGAGGTTATTGTTTTGTTCAAGTTAAACTGATATGTAATTAAATTATCTAAGGACTCAAAAACAACTGCTATTTGCATTTTTGTGACCCACCATTACTATCCCATTGACCAGTATTTCGCTTACATTGGAGTAAATCCAGAGTTATTCTGAATGTCTTAGAATTTAAATTAGAATAGAATTCAGGTCAAAATCCTGGTTAAAATTTTGATGGGATGTGGAATTAGGCCAAAGGCATAGTCCTGTCTATGCAACCAATACCATTTGCACAGTATCTCCTCTTCTCAGCTCAGCTGTTCAAAGAGGCAAATTAAGCATATCTCCTTTGAGCGAATGTTGATAGGACAGGATCATAGCAAACCCAAGCAGAAGCATGAATAATTTGGCCCAATATGTAGAGACCACGAATATTTTGAGTCCACCTTTTAGATGGAAGGCTGCTTTAAAAAATACTTCTGTAAAAGCACAGATGCATTTCGTTTTATTTTGGCATCAACCACCCAGCAATTACATAGGACATAAAAAAGTTACTACATTTTGAAAAGGCATGAAGGATACCGTGTCTAACAGTTCCACAAGAGGAAAAATGCTAAAGCAGTAAATCTACAGAATGAGTTAACACTAATCAATAAGAAAATCTTTTATAATCATAGTGAGGTGCAAGGAGAAAATGTGACTTGCACAAGAAAGCTAGGAAGAGCCAAAAATGACCAAGAAAACCACTTCAAAAATTTCTCAAGTAGAAGAAATTTTGTAAAGTAAGAAATTATAATATTAAGCTCAGATACTCAAATAACATGAATCAAGCTCCTCAAATCATGAAAGTGGCAAAAAAAAAAAAAAAAAAAAAAAAAAAGAGTGAGAGAAGAAGAAGAAGAAGAAGAAGAAGAAAAAGAAGAAAAGTGATTCAAATAGAATAAGACTGATACTTGCTTCTTTTGTTTTCTTTTGTGATATATATTTTTTCGCTGGAGGTGTAAAATATTTACTGTACTTTGAAATGAAACCCAGGATTCTAATACGATCTAATGACTTTAAAGGTCAAGAAAAATGTGTCGTGTCTTAATCATGTGTCAAAATCTTTAAAAATGATTTAGATCTTACAACTTAACAAAAGTGAAAAATCAATGAATTCCTTTAGAAACAGTTGTCTATTAAGATCAAGAAACATGATATGTTTCTACATACACTGTACAAAATATACAGACCATGTTATTTGTTTTATTATTAGTTTGTTGGGTAGGGGTTTTAGTACCCTAAACTAGGGAAATTGAGAAATGATTGACATATAGAGATGAGAAACAAAAATTAAGGTTTTAAAAGGCAGTGTCTAAACTAGGTGCCAAAGCCAACATTTTTAGGTAATAAGAGAAAATAAGATTAATTCATTCAAGGGTCCCAATTTCAGGAAACTTTAAGAACTGATTATTAGAGTGTACTGAGTATGCCCTCTGAAATCTCAGCATACACATTAAGAACTGAGAGGTATCAGCACAACAAGTCATTTTGGAAGACCTAGGTTTAGCACTTGAATACTTGTTTTACATAAACTATTGCTCTCCAAAAGCACTTCACATCTGATGAGTTCAGTAAAATAAGTTCCCTAAAAAAGATTTAGAAACATTACTAATTCTTAAAATTTCCGTTTATTATGAAATGAAATACGATCTGCCTCCCAAAGATACCACCTTTATGTACAAGGAGAAAATACTCTTTTTTTCTGGCTTTTGTGAAGTGCCATATGGAAAACTCTATTTCCTACCAAACAAAGAATAAGGCCATGTGAGACTGAACAGAGTTCGTAGGAATGAAAGAGATACAAATTGATATTTGATACATATCAATTTATGAAGGAAATATTAAAAATGGCAGGGCCAGATCCCTTGTGAAAGTATGAAGGATTTGGTAAGTTAATGAACATTGGAAAGGTGTGAAAACTAGCAACATGCAGTTTTTCTATAACAGTACAAGAAAGAATAAATGGTTTTGAGGGAATAAAATTAGAGAAGAACAAGAAAAATAGCAAGATATATCTTGATAGTGATATGTACTAAACTATGAAAGTCTATTGCAAAAGAAGTGGTAAGAACCCTGTTGCTTACACAATATGTCTACCGTAACAGTTATTTTCTTTTTCTCTGGAATCCAATATACTTGAATATCATTTCTTTTCTATATTTAAAAGTTCAGAAGGGAGTATTTACTCCTTTATTTCATGCATTTAAAATCTAGCTTGTACTCCCGCTCATGAACTTGAGCTCCACAGTTTTATGGACAGTTAGCCCACAATGACGCAAGTTTTATTGAGTGAAACCCAGAAACCTGATGCTATCTGAATGCAATATCAAGACTTCTCCACTTCTCTTCACTCTCCTATACAAAATCCAGTGCTCAGAGTTTCCTCATTCCATGGCATTCCCTGGTATTATCTACATCTCTACATACTTGCTCTCCCAGTATATTTGAGAATATGTCTTTAAGCAGCCACATCTTAGTTTAACCACCAATGAATGTTTCCCTAACTCTGATAACCCTTGACAGTGTTTTGACAGTCTCTTCTTGCAATGTAGGATACAAATGGGGAAAATCAAGGAGAGGAGAGGGTATTCAAGGGAAAATGCAACATATGGATGAAGGAAGGAAGAGAAGGTTGGCATACCAGCTAGTCAGCCTCTTCCTTCATGTATGTACTTCCGTTAATTTTATATGGCTTTACTAAGAGTTTGGCCTTCCCTCTAGCACTTAATCAAAGGGAGATATAGACACCATGACTGAATTAATAAGAAGTAAGAAAAATATTGATGAAAATATTACTGAATTCTTTAGCATGCATGCCACAATGGCATGTGGCAAATTTGGTATTTGCAGTACCAAATCCTGAAAGTTAAGTTAATACAGCAGGCAACAGAATGCTGTTTTCTCTTAAAGCACTTGCTAAGAGACTCAAATCTGTGAATTCACTTGGTATTTTGTGTTACACCTGATTCTACTCTCTGGCAACAGTGCCATCTAGCTGCTAAAGCCTGTACTGTGAGGTATCATGAACACCTTTTCTGCAAGCAAAATGTTAAACTTGACTGCTACAGCTAGTAAGCATATTTCATTCTGAATTCATGGAATTTATTCACAGATTTCTTATAGGTTATGGCACATATCTAATTTTGATCTGTACATGTGAATTACAGAATATTGCCTGAACTGCAGGTAGGGGCAGAGAGAAGTGGGACAGGCATCCTTCACTGATGATTGATGAAAAATCAGCCAAACAGGCAAGGAACCTATCTCGAAAATTCCAAAGGTGTACATATTTGTCGATACAAAAGATGAAATCTGAAGAACAATCTCAGTGGCAGATATATTACACTGTGGAATATTCCCCAAGGGAAATGTTATTTCAGGAAATATTTATACTCAGACAAAAAAAAACACTCAATAGAGTTTATATTTCTGTGATGAATAAAATGAAACAATAGATCTATTTAAAAACATTTTTTCAGATGCTTTAAATATAATGTTATATTTGCAATCATCTTAGACAAAAAAAAAGGAGGGGGGGGCATGTAGCTCCTGGACTCTATGTAGTGATGTGTTCCCATTTTAATGTAGTGATGAATATATTTCTTGCAGGAACACATTTTTTTACCTAACAGAAAGCAAAATAAAATGCAAAAGAAATTAGAAAGGAAAAATTTTTAAGCACCATTCATGTTTTGCTGGATGTTTTATTTCCTTATGAATTACCTAACTTGTCAAAGATCCAACATCTCCAGCTCTACACTCTAAGGTGGGCCATGGAAGCCTAGGAACATTCATTTGGACAGCACCAAGCGATTTTCTGAAAAAAAGTTCTATGTTTCTCTCAATTAAACCAGAGCAAGTTAGTCCAGATCACAATTATTTCAGTTATTTATTTATATTTTCCCACAAGAGAACACCTCCTCAAAGCAGGTGTTTCTCACAATCAGCCATGCCAGCTCAACCTGCACTCAGGGAACAAAGCAACATACTTTCCTTCTTTTGCATCCTTCTTTGTAACTACACTTCTGCACTTCAAGCTCTTCAGATGATTGTACCTGGGCAATCCCAATGACTTCACTGAATGTGCACAGAGCTGTAATAATTTACTGGAACTTAGTAAAAGATGCACAGGAAAGAATAGGATATTTCTCTCTTGGCTCCTTAAGCTCTCAGAGAGCTAACATCAGCAAAAAAGGGGTAACATTTTATTTCCAGTGCCAAAATCCACAAGTTCATTTCTAAATACACCCAGGAAGCATCAAGCAAGAAAATGCCATTTTTATAGGCATGCTTTTCTTAGTAGAAACAAATTTTTTAGATTGTGTAAAAAATGTGGGATCAAAACGAGCATCAAGAAAAGAGTTGTAGTGTGAAATACAGGTCTATATTTGATAAATACTTAAGATACTGCATGTGTGAGGCTCAAGCCAAGGAATGAGATGAGCTGCTTCTGAAATGAAGGATCCCTAGAATTTCACTCTGGTTGTAAAATAAGATGAAGACAAGGAGCAAGTGATACTCCACAGCTACTTGGAGGGTAAAAGAAGCTAAGAACTAGGAAAATTCTGTGTCACAGGCAGTTTTTCAAGACAGCGGTAGATGCAGGTGATGACACAAAAGGAGGCACAATCCAGACATACCAGGGTTTCTGCTGTAGTTCACAGTGGCAATTACAAGCAAGAATCTGTTTGAACAAGTTCACAGGGCTGGACCAGCCTGTTTTGGGGACCTCTGGCCCTCAAACTGCTGAGCAGACAGACCAAACCACTGCCATTCTGACCTTCTGTTAATGTCTGTGTCCATCTCAGTCTAAATCTGACCCTAAAACCTCTACCTTCCTACTCCCACAAAAGCCAAAACACCTGTTGTTTTGAGACTTTCTAAAAGAAAGGGAACAATATTTCCTATTACTCTCACCGAAAAAGAAGTAAAGGAATTTTAACAAAAAGGGTGACTCTGTTTTGTGAGCAGTCTTTTGTTCTAGGCTTTCTTATGGAAAATGATCTGCCAAGATTTTTTTGGAGCCAGTTGAAGGACTGCAAAACTTTTAATTAAAAACTTTTTGATTGATTTGAAACCTGCAGAGTATTACAAACACTCCAGTAGCTTTCAATGGTGTTTAATGGACTCATTCTAAACTATTTGTGGTAGCAATGTGCTTTAGACAGTTGCACCTGGGCAACCCCAATGACTTGTATTTGTGGTAGTGAGCTCTGAGAATTACATGCAAGGCTCAATACAAGGATCATGAAAATTAACACAGTTTAAGGCTAAACAAGATTATTGTTAATCAGTCTTGGTCTCTTCTATAATGCAGGCCATAGAACTTCCTTGAGATAATTTTTGCTTTAAGTCTGATAAATGTCACTGAACTAATGTATTTGTTAGAGAAACTTCTGATCATGACTTGACCATTTCTGTAATGAACAGTCATAAGCCTTATTAGGTCACTCCAATTGCTATTTATCCTTGTTGTTGAAAATATGCATCTTATTTCCAGGCTGAATTTGCCTATCTGCATCTTTCAGTCTTGACATCTAGCCACAACTTTTTCTGTTCAGAGCCTCTACTGGCAGATTTTTAGTTTTGGCTCTAAGTTCTTCCAGGTGGTGATCAAGTCAGCTATTGGCTTTTCTGCTAGATTATACTACTCAGTATGGAATCAGTCAGCTGCACATCCACCCTTCTTCCCTCATGATGATATTTGAAAGAAATCTGTCAGAAATTATAGACTTGTCCTGACACGAGCAACGCATACATCCTTTCCCATAACAAATCTTACAAAAGGTGTGTGTGAGTAGCAAAAGATCTTGTGCCTCAAGATATCTATGTGCACATCCTTTCCATAGAGCCAGACATATTACATGATAGTTGCTGTGTTAACAGTTGGGCATACTTCTAGTCCGGAGACACAGGAAAGTCTGAAGTGAAAGAATATGCCAGTCTCTTCTGTCAGTCCTAGAGAAGCCCTCGTAGAATGGAGGAAAAGATCAGCTAATCCAAATGCTTTCTAGTCCTTGTAAGTCTCAATATTATTTCCTGAAAATTCTAACTTAATTTCAAAGATTAAAAAAACACTCCTTGTAGTAGTTTTATGGACGTATTTCAAGCTGCTTCATTCACTTAGGAATAATGAGAACATACTGAAGGCCTACTGTCAATGTAATTTACATTTATAAAGCTAAACTTAGTTAATTTATTTCACTTTATTTTGAAATAACAAAAGTTTGTTACTCTGCTATATTTAAATCTTATTTTGTCTTTGATACATACAGTAATGCATGTAGGGCTCTGTAGTATACTGTGATCATTACCATGTAAATGGCATTAAGGTGCTCAGTCTTTACATCATTCTTAAAATCAACTTCTTGATATTTACATATGGTTCAGGTGAAAACTGGCAGCACTTCCTTTTTTACAATGATAGTTCAACATATGACTTTACAAATATGAATTATGTATATAATCTTGAAGCCATTCAAAACATTACCAGAAAACCAGGATAATTAACACAAACAATAGAGTTACATCTGTTACATATTCATCGTTCATCAGTGCTCTTTGAAGGTGATTAATAAATCACAATGAATTGGACCCAAGAAGGGAAAGGGACAGATGCACAAAGGTACTTAGACAACTGAGGGGATTTCCAAAGAAACCACAGACCATGGTATGTAGGAGTATCATACTAGGGAAGATGGTAGTGGAATGCCATAAACTGTGGCATAAAATGATATCTTCTTGCCTGGACAGTTTTTTTACACTCTCAAATATAAGGAAATGCCACACATGGTTTTAAAATATGCTTTACATAAATATAATCATGGGCAGAGTCATATGTAAAGTAGACAGATTCTGAGACAGATATGCCTGATTTAAAGCATAACTAAATTAATTTAATACACTTTAAAATTGACTAGAACTGCACTGGTGTATTAAACAAAAACAAAATGTGATGAACATCAAAGAGTGGCTTTAGAAAAAAATGTTTATCAGTAATACTCACTACCTTACATTGCTCTGGAGTTAACTTGTTTCAACTGCTACCACTTTGTACTCTGAAAGACAGTGTCTTTACTGTAACATTCAGTCTGGTTTTATGTCTTCTCCCGTAAACCGTGAACATTTGATGGAGAAATTATTGAAGTAATAGATGAAGCATATTTTAAAATAATTTAGAGTAATTTTTCATTATAAAATTAACCTTTGCTTAATCCAGAAAATTTGTTACTTTTTTAATACTGACAGGGATTTTAAAATAGTTTATTTCTGGAAATTATTTTAAATATAGGCTTATCTTTTCTGTTTATGTCCTTTGATAAGGTGTCAGTCACACATGCAGATGCCTAGCTACTTGCAGTATCCCTCTCTAGGATCTCAGAAGGGACAAAATTACTTTATCTCTTCTCACTTTAAGTCTATTTGCCTTGGACAGATAACAGTTTACCTGAAATCTGTCTGTGAAATCCCTTATTCAACCACTATTGTACACTTTAATATAATCAGCTTCAGCTCTGTGGAATAAAGCCAGCTGGCAAATTTGCAGTTTGCAAAGATCAAATTACAACTCTTTATGTGGGAGTCTCTTAGCAATGTTTAATAGTCTTGTTACTTCTCTAAACTACATGTATTAGTGCCCTTAATGTGAAGGGAACCCAAATTTGAAAATTAACTAAGCACATGGTTTCTGTTCTGAATAAGATGTATTTTATTCTAGACTGAAGCAAGGGCTGTGCTAAGTGTTCTTTCTGTATTTTCTTGAACTTTGGCCCAACTCTGTGTCATAGCCAGAATGTCCTGACTATGAAAATTGTTTGAAGAATACAGGGTGAAACTCCTGTGAAATCAACGGTAAAACTCCCCATGATCTCAGTGAAACAGAATCTTTAGTATTGCTCACTTAGAAACAGATACTCCATTGTCTTACACCTTGTGAAATCATTTATTCCATGCACAAATGGAAAAAAAAAAAGGCACATAAAACATTATCATTTTGCTTTTCACAATTTTACATTTAGTTTAAACAAACTGTGAATGATTGCACTAACATCAGAGCGAAGATGTGGTGTGAACTTCAGTAATATTTTAAAGTTGGTAACGAAATGTTCTAGAAGCAGAGAAAGAATTGAAAGTGGATGGGTCTATACTAGATTTTTCCCCTAATACGAGGGCACTTGATTATCAAATGTAAAATGTTAATGAAGTTAATATTGTAACATTTGAATACTCTATGAAAATTGATAGTTGGCTGGAAAACTATCTGCTAAGGTGAACTTTTGCCTACACATAGCCTTTTGGTTCTGAGTTCAGGGAATTAGAACTATCAGTGTTTGTATCTACTTTTATTTTTTCAAAATGTATAAGCCTTTATAAAATGAATTCTGTAAGCTATATTTCTAACATTATAAAATTGGTAGTTACTTATGAAGTACAGTGCTTCCTAATGTTTCCAAAACTGGAGTTTGAAACTGTCAAATCACAATATCTGGTCACTTGGATTGTTTTCCTTAAGACAAGGAGGTAAAGATATCAGACCCATGCTGGCTGACAGGCACATCTTATCTGCTTTCCATTAAGCCACTAACCCCTTCATACCAGCTTGTTAGGAAATATGCTAGATCTAAATATAGCATGTAGAACAGCGGATCCTTGCATTTTTTTTCCCCAAATTCCTTCTAATTTTCAGATAGAGAAATAAAAACTATCATATACTAGTCTGAATTAGGTAATATTTTTCAAGTGATACAAATGTGCTAAAACTGTACCAAAAACACACAAAGTTCTCCAGGAAGCTACTTCCCATGAGCATCCCAGTTCATCTGCATGTTTTTTAAAAAAGAAATAGTTCTGTGCATAGTGGGCAGCACTAAAAGGCGGTACACCTAAAGAAAGAGATGTCTTAAAACATCAGTCCCATTTAATGTCAAGCAAGACGGAGAAAGTTTGAAAAAGAGGAAAACAATGTTTAAAACTTGGTTCTTTTGAAAATGCTGGTCTGAGCCTTTCCTATCATTGACAAAAACAGGGTAAGATTTATCAACAGAAGAAATTCTTTAGCCTCGTATCAGAAAAATACAAGACTTGGAAGCAAGAGCAATGTATGAATGAAACTGTGGTATAGCATCTAGTCAGAGATCACTATATACTTTCTCCTATAATTAATATAGTAATTACTCTGAAAGTCATGTCAGTTGAATTTGCAGATGATACTAAATTAGGAGATGTTATGAATTGTGAAGAAGACAAAGAATTAAATACTGGGCTGTGGACAAGTCAGAAATACAAGCATGAAATAGAATGAGATTCAAATAAGACAAATGCAGGCCAACACCACCAGGAAAATAATTAGAAACAGCAATAATGTTCAGAAGAGAAAAAGTGGTATCCATCCCTTGGAGAGCAATGAGTTAAAATCTGAAAATGAACCTATAGAGAATAGAAATTATGATAATTCATACTTGTATCATCCTCATAGGTGAAGACTTTAATGGCTTAAAGCATGCACCTTCTGTATGAGAGTAAATTCAATATACTTGAATTCCACAGAGGATTGAATTGAGTGGCATCCAAAACATCAGACCTCTAATATCTTTGTTTAAAAAATATCTGGCATTTACATATAGCAAAGAGCTGGGCTGAGTCTATAGCAATTATTTACATGTGGCAGAGAGTCAAGAATAGTATGAGTACATAAATAACACTGGGTGAAGACAGACCTGAGCTGACTCTACCCATGTTATTTCTAGAACTAGAGCAAGGACTCCTAAACTGATTGGATATGAAACTTGTGAGAGGATTTCTAGAAAGATTTGTCAGTCTAATAGTAGGATGATTTGGGATTCATTTCCTTTCTGAGGTGTGCTCAAGCTTCCTATACCAAGCTGCAATTTTTCTGAATTTCTGATGTTGTCACAGAAATTGAACAAGATTAACTTACAGCGACTATTCACAAACTCAGTCATATAATTAAGCAGTGTGAAGAGGCACAGAAATAATTATTAAGAGGAATAGACACTTGACAAGCAGAGGCAAGGCCACCAGGGAGGAAGAGATCTTTTCAGTCTTCTCATGTAGTGTTTTGTTGCTGTGCTCCTGCTGTAATTTTAGACATGTCTTTTGCATCCTGGGGGCATCATCATCCACTGTACCAGACTGTGCAGGTGACTCGAAGATCTTACTTCAGGGCATAGAAGAATGTAGCATTCTCATGTAGACAATGTTAATCTATATCTCTTCCTACACCCCAACACTGTCCTGACTACACCCCAGTGACTGCACTTTAAACTCTTTAGTTTACAGTGATATGAAATCTTGCATTTAAGTCTCATGTTATAAACAAATTTAAACAGAAGTTCAGGAGAAAAAGTTTCTTCTGGAAAAAAGCTTTCAGTGTGAACTCATCTATGCAAAATTTCCTCACAGCACCCAGAAATATGCGGGCTGATCCTCTCATTTGCTGATCCAAAATTGCATTGGGCTGCTAGAAGACTTTCAAGGTACACTCTGTCCAAGGGAAAATTATAGGGATTTGTTGGGAATCCTCTGTTGACAAAAATCTGTTACATAGGCTTCTACTACACATCCCATTCCTCTGACTAAAATGAAAGTGACAGATATGACCCGGGCCTCCTGTATTGGTGGTTTGTCTTTGGATGGAGTTTCAACAGATCAGCCTGTGATTTCAGCAATCAGACTTCTGATGGGCATCCACAGAAATGTGGGAGCTTCCTATTATCACCACATAAGCACACATACAGCAATCATGTGCTCCATATTTTGCTTTATGAGGAATTCATCAATGTCTAAGAATTTAGGTTGTGAAGTTAAAAGACTTACAATTAATTTATATGCCTGGGAGCCTCTAAACAGTACACACATGAAGCACTCCCATCAGATTTTGGGCTCTTCAGAGACCTACTGGAAGAATCTCATGGGTTAAGGCCCTAGAAGGAAGGGGGGTCCAGGAGAGCTGGCTGGTATTCAAACATCATTTTCTCCAAGCCCAAGAGTGGTGCATCCCAAGGAGAAAGAAGTGCAGAAAAAGGGGGCAGGAGACTTGCACGGATGAGCAAGGAGCTCCTGGCAAAACTCCAACAGAAGAAGAAAGTACACAGAATGTGGAAGAGGGGACAGGCTACTTGGGAGAATTATAGGAATGCAGTCAGAGTGTGTAGAGATGCAGCGAGGAAGTCTAAGGCCGTTTTGAACTGAGTCTGGCAAGGGACGTTAAGAACAACAGGAAGGGTTTCTTCAAATACGTCAATAGCGAGAGGAGGACTAGGGAAATGTGGGCCCACTATTGAACGCGGCAGGTGTTGTGGTGACGAAGGATACAGAGAAGGCAGAATTACTAAATGCCTTCTTTGCTTCGGTCTTCACTGCTAAGGGCAGCCCTCAAGAATTCTGCAGCCTGGAGAAAAGAGAGAGAGACTGGAGAAAGGAAGAGTTTTCTTTGGTTGAGGAGGATAGGATTAGAGATATTCTGGGCAAACTTGACATCCACAAATCCTTGGGCCCTGATGGGATGCACCCACAGGTACCGAGGAAGCTGACGGATGTTGTTGCGAGGCTGCTCTCCATCATCTTTGAAAGGTCATGGAGAACTGGAGAGGTGCCCGAGGACTGGAAGAAAGCCAGTGTCACTCCAGTCTTCAAGAAGGGCAAGAAGGAGGACCCAGGCAACTATAGGCCAGTCAGCCTCACCTCCATCCCCAGAAAGGTGATGGAACAGCTCATTCTGGATGTCATCTCCAACCATATGGAGGAAAAGAAGGCGATCAGGAGAAGGCCAGCATGGATTCACCAAGGGGAAATCCTGCTTAACCAATCCGATAGCCTTCTATGATGGAATGACTGGCTGCGTAGATGAGGAGACAGCAATGGGCGTTGCGTACCTTGACTTCAGCAAGGCTTTTGAAACTGTCTCCCATAACATCTTCCTAGACAAGCTCAGGAAGTGTGGGTTAGAGGAGTGGACAGTGAGGTGGATTGAGAACTGGCTGAACGGCTGAGCTCAGAGGGTCGTCCTCAGTGGCGCAGAGTCTAGTTGGAGGCCTGTGGCTAGTGGCGTCCCCCAGGGTTCGGCACTGGGTTCCAACCTGTTCAACTTTTTCATCAATGACCTGGATGAGGGGACAGAGTGTCTCCTCAGCAAGTTGGCTGATGATACCAAGCTGGGGGGAGAGGCTGACACACCTGAGGGCTGTGCTGCCATTCAGAGAGACCTGGACAGGCTGGAGAGATGGGCAGAGAGGAACCTCATGAAGTTCAACAAGGGCAAGTGCAGAGTCCTGCACCTAGGGAGAAATAACCCGAGGCACCAGTACAGGCTGGGGGCTGACCTTCTGGAGAGCAGCTCTGCAGAGAAGGTCCTGGGAGTCCTGGTGGACAACAAGTTGACCATGAGCCAGCAATGTGCCCTTATGGCCAAGAAGGCCAATGGTCTCCTTGGGTGCATTAGGAAGAGTGTTGCCAGCAGGTCGAGGGAGGTGATCCTGCCCCTCTACTCAGCCCTGCTGAGGCCTCATCTTGAGTACTGTGTCCAGTTCTGGGCTCCCCAGGACAAGAGAGACATGGAGCTACTGGAGAGAATCCAGCATAGGGCTACGAGGATGATCAGGGCTGGAGCATCTGCCCTCTGAGGAAAGGCTGCAAGAGCTGGGCCTGTTTAGCCTGGGGAAGCCAAGACTGAGGGGGGATCTTATCAATGTGCCTGAAGTACCTGAAGGGAGGGTGTCAAGGGGATGGGGCCAGACTCTTGTCGGTTGTCCCATGTGACAGGACAAGAGGCAATGGGCAAAAACTGAACGACAGGAAGTTCCGCCTGAAGGTGAGGGGGAATTTCTTCACTGTGAGAGTGATGGAGCACTGGCACAGGTTGCCTAGAGAGGTTGTGGAGTCTCCTTCTCTGGAGATCTTCAAGGTCCGCCTGGACACAACCCTGTGTAACATGTTCTAGGTGACCCTGCTTGAGCAGGGGAGTTGGACTAGATGATCTCCAGAGGTCCCTTCCAATCTTACCGATTCTATGATTCTATGATAATATCCATTCTCACAGAAAACAAATTTGATTGATTAATCCCTCACTAATCAAGCTCTGACAGCTCCAATTCAAATGTTTTTTTGGAATAATGAATTATTTTAGCAAATGCTTTGCAGCACAAAATCAGCTATGAAAAAATGTAGACAAAGAATTCAGGTTTCTTTTGGTCAGTTTTTACTCAATTCTCTCTTTTCATTCTGTTTAGCATTTAAAGTTTATTCAGTAATAATGATTATTAAAAGAAACTTCTCTATCATTTCTTTCTATTAGTGACGATAATATGCTTCTTTATAATTTAAGCCTACATGACTGTAACACCTTCCTTAAAATTTTTACATTATTTTATCTTACTGTAATTAACTGCAAAAAGCCTCTTTTTCCAATATGGTCTTCATTTTATTTAATTTACTAGTTTGCAACTTTTTTCCACTTTCAAAGATAGTCTAAAATTTTCTCCATTTCATGACATGCCTGTCCAGTGTTCTGGAGATTTACAAGACAAGAGTTCACATTTTTCAGCCATTTAGGTAGTTGGCAGCTCAAAAGAAATGGTAAACCTGGTGAATCATTTCAGCAACTAAAATTAAAATTTAAAAATTATCCATGGAAATCTCTTATTTTCTTAGCAAAAGTGAAAAAAATAGCTTGATACAGTTTTAAATTTTCTTAGCTTCTGTTTAAAAATAGAGTATTTCAGAATGCAAGATTAAAACAGAAATTCCTTTGAAGGAAAATCTTCTTTAATTAAGAAATGGTAATAGAACACTTTGGGCTGATTTACCTTAATGAATAAGACTGAGTAAGTTAAACAATCCATCATTTGTAAGCGAGATCTTAACAAAGCCTTTGGAACCATGCTAAAACTTAGGCTATTCCAGAGTCTGAAGGTTGGTCAGGCTCATAGTTCAACTGTCAATTTTGCTACAAAATGTTCCAAATTTTATACAATGAAAGGCACTGCATTTGTAAAGAGATGACCATCAATTCTGGAGCTGTAATATAAATAACACATTACAGTGCCACGATTCAACTTCAAAGCTGTAAATAGCTACACATTTTTATTACAATTATTTTTACAGTAATAGTTGGGCTAAATTATTTTTATGAAAGCTATAACTATTTGCCCAAATTTATTACCTCTCCTGCATGTTACTAGCACTATATATTATGGACCTGGCCTCTTTCAAAAGTCAAAGGACCTTTTATTTTTGAAAGAACATGCAGTGTTCACTGCATGGACAAAGGAAAGAGAAAATTCATTAAAAAAGATCTTTGGAATCTAGTAGGATTGGGTAATTCTCCGTTATTTGTAGTTTTGAAATCAAGTCTGTATGCATCTCTGTATGTTTTCTATCAGTTTTAGTTCAATCAGTTGTTACAAAATTGTTGCAGGATTTGTTTAGTGAAATTCTATAGCTTGGATTACAGAAAAGATCAGATGATTATATAATATTTTTTAAAAATAAAGATTTTTAAAGATACACATGAAAAGGAAATAAATGAGCAGTCTTCATTTCTTTAGCTGATAGGGGGTAAGAAGTAAATGGGAGCTTAAATTACTAGAAGACTTAAATTGAACAGCCAGAAAATACTTCTATTTTTCAGACAGTAAATCCTTCAATCCTTCAAACAGGTCTGGGTAAAACCTGGAACAATTTCTGTAAAGAGGCTTTGGAATTGCCATCAGTGAAGTTTTAAGAACAGGTTATAAAAAAATATGACAAGGATGACGTATGATATATTTGGTCCTGATTTGGAATAGAGAGAGACTAGATGGTTCCTTGAGTTTCTTTCTAACTGTAGTTCCTTCATATTTTTCTGAGGTCTACGACTTCTGTGGTCTTAGGTTCAGTTAAACTAATTAGTTTAATCAAACTAAGCTTTTTAATTTTAAGTTTTTCTTGTTCAGAATAATAAATAAGAAGATAAGAGAAGAAATCTGAATAAGAAAAATATCAAATGCTGCTAAATTTCTTATACTTTCTTCAAATTACCAGTAACAGAGATTAAAAACTGGAATAGGTACCACTGGTTACTGATAGTGAGTAAGTCATGGTACTATCACTCAGAAGTGAATAATTCTTTTATCATGTGTCCTAATACACATTTCATCTCATGTGAACAAATATAACAATCTCAGGACCATTTCAACGGAATACTGGTCACTGAGGATCTGCTCCTCATTAAATTAAAGTTGGTACTTACCTCACAGAACTTTACTCAGAATATAGTCAGGAAGTTTAAATATATCAAAACAGTAACTTCACAGCAGCTAATGCCTCAGCATAAAACAAAAGCTAGAGAAACTGCTTAAATCTTTTTGCCTCACAAGGTTTCACTTCTCCATGGCATGGCAGCCCGACAGAGCTGCTAACCCCAGATCTTCCCAAAGAATTCTTCTACCTTCACATGACTTTAGTAGTAAATCCAGCAGCAGCTGGACTTCTTGAGCCAACCATCATATAAACTTGTGTTCTTGACACTGTCAGAGAAAGTAAGAAGGACTGACGTATAGACACTAAGCAAATATGCCTTCAGATAAGTCCAGATTCTGAATCAGCGATCTCAGAAGAGCCTGTTATTTGATATCAGGCCAAAAAACAGGCATGCTAAGTCTATAAAGTCTTGTGACATACTGCTCACGGCCTCAGAACTCTGTGTCCTAAATGCAAACATCACTAGGCAGAGGTCCTGAGCTAATAATATCAGCCCAACATGGTCAGGTCCATCCAAATCAGCATGCTCACAAAACTCTGTTACCTAATATTGATTGAGGAAATAAAGGAAATAATCTGTTCCTTGAGGGCCTGAGGAGATATGTATTACATAAGCAAAGGCAACCAGACTCTGAGAAAGATGTGCTTATTACTTGCCCTCTTCCCTTCCTTTTTTTTTTTTTTTTTTTTTTTCATGAAATTGGGCCATACCATTTTACATAGCTCATATAAAGCAATATGCATAGCTCCATATACATAACTCCAAATGTGCATAGCTAATGGTAGCTGTACAAAATTCATCACCTGCAAATGGATAGCAACATTGTGTTTGCATCACTTATTATTTAAACCGAATGAATGCCATTTTTCTGATGTGTCTGCATAAATGCCTAACTGAACCTACTGAATTACAACAGAGCAGATTAAATAAAAACATAAAAATTGCAGAATTTCATGTATAAGAGTATTAAATCCTTGCAGTTTAAGGAAGGATCCGAAAGATATTTACTGGTTTAGAAAACATGCTACATTTTCTTAAAATGACTGTCTAAGAAAATACATTTATAGGAACACAAAGATGGAGTCATTCCTTCAGACTTAAGCAACTTCTTTTAAGTCCAACTAGGAATGAACAAATTAGCAACAGATTAAGTATCTGGAACCTTTTAAGTAATTTAACTAAATGTGCAGGGTTATTAAGAAAAGATGTGTTTTCTTCTGTTGGGATTTATGTCTAATATTTATTTTGCCACAGATGAGCTTCATCAGGCAGCAGGAGAAACAGCCAACAAGAAAACTGTTTGTTTGCTCAAGTAAATGAACTATCGATTCTATATTGTAAAGAATATGAAAACTAGCACTATGCTAATCTTGCCATGTCTGGCAAGATGCATGGCATGCATGTGGTTGGTCAACCAAATCTAGAAATCTGTTTTACAGGGGGCTGGAAGTGATACAGCCCCAAAAGGTTCAAAAGGAGACAAGCAAACCCAGTGAACTCAAACTTGCAAGGCAACATTCCACTTTGGGGCCTCCAGAGGCCCATCAAAGTATCTCATCTCCGACTTTCCTACTATTACCACAAAACATGGAACCTAAACTAGACACTCTTTAGCACAATTACACCTCCCACATCCATCCCTTTCTCTTTTGCTGAATTATTCTATTGTCAATACCTCCAGGGATGCCAGGTGGCTATTATTCATAAAAAAAAAAAAAAAAAAAAAAAAAAAAAAAAAAAAAAAAAAAAACCAACAAAACGTTATTCAGAGATACTATACAGTATGGATTGAATCCAGAATGTCCCCTGGGGACAATGAGTGGGTGGGTTGTTTCCCAGTAATTACAAAAGAAGCTCTGACATAATTGGTATTACTCTAGAAATAGCCTAAAGACCACATGACACCTTTATCATGGAAGTTCTACAATAACTTTTTTTTCCTTTTCTGCCTTATTATTTAGAGGGACAAAGCAACTGTGGATATATCCTCTGCCCTGCCCTCCCACCTGAAGACTTCTCTAGAATGAGGAACTGACATCTATGCAATGATGCCTCCTATAGAAACAACAGGTGACTTGTCTATCTCATCCTTTAGCTTTCTTATTTTGGTTACATTTCTTCATATATGCTATATACCCTCACCTTAACCTTCAGCATAACACCTCACTTCCTTGTCAAATCCTGCTTCCTTTTGTAACATCAATTTCTACCTGTCTTTGCCAACAGTTCTGCCCTTGTTCTCTCTTTCGTTCAGTAATCTTTCACTATTATATTCTTTCTTATCTTTCCCCATTAATTTTGTAAAAACCACCACACCTCAATTTACTAAGCCCTGTCCTTATCTTGTAAGTCCCTTCTTAGTATGTACTTTCATCGTAATGACTACAAATCACTCTTATCTGGTGCTGTTTGGTTCATTCCGTTGATTGTAGGCATTACTCATTCCACTAAGACACAAAAACGTTCTACTGCTATTTTCTTTCTTACTATTTCTCTTAACATTTCCATGTTGTTCATTTGCTTTGTTAAGCATTGATCTTATATTAGAATCTCTCAGTGACAGGGATGGCATTTATATGCAAATTTATATCAAATGTTTCTTTTGTTTCTAAAGTATCTGTTATGATAAATCTTAATTTAGGGATCTCTGCCAGTCCTACCATAACCATATTAACAATGATGCTGATGGTGATAGTATCAAAACTATTGCCTTTCTTTTCCTACAACCTAGGTGAAATCATAAGGATTAGAAGAATGGAGACAATGCATCAGAAAGTCAATTTCAATTAAGAAAAGGGATTAGAGATCTGTTCTGAAGAGGTGCCAATAAAACGTCAGGCATCACAGGTACTCAAGCAAGGTAAAAATAGCAAAACATGATTTTGTTTCTCCAATGGAAGCTTTGTAGGATTTCAGGAAAATTTAAAAAATAAAATAAAAAGAAGAGGAGCTAAGTCCCAAACTGGGATGAAAAGCAAAAGTGCTCCTTTTCAAAAGTGTTTTTAAATACAGTGGGTCAAATGTTTTACATCAACAACTTGAAATCTTTTGCTTTGTTTTATTTCATTTTTAAGAATCCCTTAATATAAATTTTATTTTGAAAGAACAAGACATTTAATAACAGCATCTGGAAACTCCTCACTCTAAAAAAGCTGAATTAAGATATTTCATCAAAATCAAATCATTTCACAAAAAAAATAGCTTCAGTAAAGAGCATTTGCTGCAAACAGGTTTCAACACTAACTTTTTCAACAGCTCTGCTCTCAGTGTTCTTCAGCACAGTATCAACAGGTGTCTATATAAGGAAAATGTCCTGGCAGATTTATAAAGTTTCATGCTTTGTGAATATACTAGAGTTAAAGCTTATCATGAATACCGTGCTTTGTAGTACTAACTGACTATGACCAATAACGGTAACATTCTGCACTGTACACACTTGCTGGGGTTGAAGACACAAAAAAACTCCTTCAGCCCTTTTCACCCAACAAAAAAAGCTTGTCAGAACTGCATAGTCTATGCTTTCCTGAGTGTAGGCCAACTGCATTCAACACTCCATTTCAACAGCCTCTGGCAAGACAGCCACTCCCAAAAGAGATGAGCAAATGTGAGATTTGTGTGAACTTGCATGTACATCGTGTGGACTGCATCCAAGGTAGATCCCACCTGATTCAAATCACTTGGGTATAGCACCATGTCCTCTCACACCTTGCCAATTTGAGGAAAAACTGTCTCCCAAAGGTGGAGATGACATGATGACATAGCACTGAGATGTATTTACTTTGATGTTTATATCTGGATAGAACTAGAGAATGGATATTATCATAGAATCATAGAATCAGTAAGGTTGGAAGGGACCTCTGGAGATCATCTAGTCCAACTCCCCTGCTCAAGCAGGGTCACCTAGAACATGTTACACAGGGTTGTGTCCAGGCGGACCTTGAAGATCTCCAGAGAAGGAGACTCCACAACCTCTCTAGGCAACCTGTGCCAGTGCTCCATCACTCTCACAGTGAAGAAATTCCCCCTCACCTTCAGGTGGAACTTCCTGTCGTTCAGTTTTTGCCCATTGCCTCTTGTCCTGTCACATGGGACAACCGACAAGAGTCTGGCCCCATCCCCTTGACACCCTCCCTTCAGGTACTTCAGGCACATTGATAAGATCCCCCCTCAGTCTTGGCTTCCCCAGGCTAAACAGGCCCAGCTCTTGCAGCCTTTCCTCAGAGGGCAGATGCTCCAGCCCTGATCATCCTCGTAGCCCTATGCTGGATTCTCTCCAGTAGCTCCATGTCTCTCTTATCCTGGGGAGCCCAGAACTGGACACAGTACTCAAGATGAGGCCTCAGCAGGGCTGAGTAGAGGGGCAGGATCACCTCCCTCGACCTGCTGGCAACACTCTTCCTAATGCACCCAAGGAGACCATTGGCCTTCTTGGCCATAAGGGCACATTGCTGGCTCATGGTCAACTTGTTGTCCACCAGGACTCCCAGGACCTTCTCTGCAGAGCTGCTCTCCAGAAGGTCAGCCCCCAGCCTGTACTGGTGCCTCGGGTTATTTCTCCCTAGGTGCAGGACTCTGCACTTGCCCTTGTTGAACTTCATGAGGTTCCTCTCTGCCCATCTCTCCAGCCTGTCCAGGTCTCTCTGAATGGCAGCACAGCCCTCAGGTGTGTCAGCCTCTCCTCCCAGCTTGGTATCATCAGCCAACTTGCTGAGGAGACACTCTGTCCCCTCATCCAGGTCATTGATGAAAAAGTTGAACAGGTTGGAACCCAGTGCCGAACCCTGGGGGACGCCACTAGCCACAGGCCTCCAACTAGACTCTGCACCACTGAGGACGACCCTCTGAGCTCAGCCGTTCAGCCAGTTCTCTATCCACCTCACTGTCCACTCCTCTAACCCACACTTCCTGAGCTTGTCTAGGAAGATGTTATGGGAGACAGTTTCAAAAGCCTTGCTGAAGTCAAGGTACGCAACGCCCATTGCTGTCTCCTCATCTATGCAGCCAGTCATTCCATCATAGAAGGCTATCGGATTGGTTAAGCAGGATTTCCCCTTGGTGAATCCATGCTGGCCTTCTCCTGATCGCCTTCTTTTCCTCCATATGGTTGGAGATGACATCCAGAATGAGCTGTTCCATCACCTTTCTGGGGATGGAGGTGAGGCTGACTGGCCTATAGTTGCCTGGGTCCTCCTTCTTGCCCTTCTTGAAGACTGGAGTGACACTGGCTTTCTTCCAGTCCTCGGGCACCTCTCCAGTTCTCCATGACCTTTCAAAGATGATGGAGAGCAGCCTCGCAACAACATCCGTCAGCTTCCTCGGTACCTGTGGGTGCATCCCATCAGGGCCCAAGGATTTGTGGATGTCAAGTTTGCCCAGAATATCTCTAATCCTATCCTCCTCAACCAAAGAAAACTCTTCCTTTCTCCAGTCTCTCTCTCTCTTTTCTTCAGGCTGCAGAATTCTTGAGGGCTGCCCTTAGCAGTGAAGACCGAAGCAAAGAAGGCATTTAGTAATTCTGCCTTCTCTGTATCCTTCGTCACCACAACACCTGCCGCGTTCAATAGTGGGCCCACATTTTCCCTAGTCCTCCTCTCGCTATTGACGTATTTGAAGAAACCCTTCCTGTTGTTCTTAACGTCCCTTGCCAGACTCAGTTCAAAACGGCCTTAGACTTCCTCGCTGCATCTCTACACACTCTGACTGCATTCCTATAATTCTCCCAAGTAGCCTGTCCCCTCTTCCACATTCTGTGTACTTTCTTCTTCTGTTGGAGTTTTGCCAGGAGCTCCTTGCTCATCCGTGCAAGTCTCCTGCCCCCTTTTTCTGCACTTCTTTCTCCTTGGGATGCACCACTCTTGGGCTTGGAGAAAATGATGTTTGAATACCAGCCAGCTCTCCTGGACCCCCCTTCCTTCTAGGGCCTTAATCCATGAGATTCTTCCAGTAGGTCTCTGAAGAGCCCAAAATCTGATGGGAGTGCTTCATGTGTGTACTGTTTAGAGGCTCCCAGGCATATAAATTAATTGTAAGTCTTTTAACTTCACAACCTAAATTCTTAGACATTGATGAATTCCTTATAAAGCAAAATATGGAGCACATGATTGCTGTATGTGTGCTTATGTGGTGATAATAGGAAGCTCCCACATTTCTGTGGATGCCCATCAGAAGTCTGATTGCTGAAATCACAGGCTGATCTGTTGAAACTCCATCCAAAGACAAACCACCAATACAGGAGGCCCGGGTCATATCTGTCACTTTCATTTTAGTCAGAGGAATGGGATGTGTAGTAGAAGCCTATGTAACAGATTTTTGTCAACAGAGGATTCCCAACAAATCCCTATAATTTTCCCTTGGACAGAGTGTACCTTGAAAGTCTTCTAGCAGCCCAATGCAATTTTGGATCAGCAAATGAGAGGATCAGCCCGCATATTTCTGGGTGCTGTGAGGAAATTTTGCATAGATGAGTTCACACTGAAAGCTTTTTTCCAGAAGAAACTTTTTCTCCTGAACTTCTGTTTAAATTTGTTTATAACATGAGACTTAAATGCAAGATTTCATATCACTGTAAACTAAAGAGTTTAAAGTGCAGTCACTGGTCAGACTGGAGTGACACTGGCTTTCTTCCAGTCCTCGGGCACCTCTCCTGTTCTCCACGACCTTTCCAAGACTATTGAGCAATGATGCCCATCAACTCCCTCAGCACTTCTGGGTGCATCCCATCAGGGCTCATGGAACTGAGGATGTCAGGTTTGCCTAAATGATCTCTAACCCAATCCTTTTCCACCAAGGAAAAGTCTTCCTTTCTCCAGACTTCCTGTCTGGTCTCCAGGATCTGGGATTCCTGAGGACTGGTCTTAGCAGTAAAGACTGAAGCAAAGAAGGCACTCAGTAACTCTACCTTCTCTGCATCCTTCATCACCAGGACACCTGTCCCCTTCAGTGTGGGGCCCATATTCTCCCTAGTCTTCCTTTTGTTGATGATGCATTTGAATAAACTCTTTTTTGACACCCTTTGCCAGATTAAACTCCAAATAGGCTTTGGTCTTTTTAGTCACATCCATGCATACTCAGACAACATATTCCTCCCAAGTGGTCTGTCCCTGCTTCCACCTTCTGTACACTTCTCTCTAATGTTTGAGTTTTACCAGGCACTCCCTGTTCCTCCATGCAAGTCTCCTGTGCCCTTTGCTGGATTCCTTGCTCATTGGAATGTACCATTCTTAAGCTTGGAGGAGGTGATCCTTGAATATTAACCACCTTTCTCGGAGCCCTCTTCCTTCTAGTGCCCTATTCCACAGGATTCTTCCTGTCAGGTCCCTGAAGAGGCTAAAATCTTCTTTCCTAAAGTCCAGGGTTATGATCCTACTTATTGCACTGCTTCCTCCTCATAGGATCCTAAACTCCACTATCTCATGGTCACTGCAGCCAAGGCTGTTCCTAACCTTCATAGAATCATAGAATCAGTAAGGTTGGAAGGGACCTCTGGAGATCATCTAGTCCAATTCCCCTGCTCAAGCAGGGTCACCTAGAGCATGTTACACAGGGTTGCATCCAGGTGGGCCTTGAATATTTCCAGAGAAGGAGCCTCCACAACCTCTCTGGGCAACCTCTTCCAGTGCTCTGTCACTCTCACAGTGAAGAAATTCCCCCTCACATTCAGGCGGAACTTCCTGTGGTTCAATTTCTGCCAGCCCTTCCTTGTTTGTTAGTACAAGGTCCAGCAGTGCACATCTACTCATTAGCACCTCCATTACCTGTGTCAGAAAGTTCTCATCAATGCTCTCCCAGAACTTCATGAACTACTTGTGTTATGTTGTTCCTCCAGCAGATATCAGGGTGGTTAAGTCCCCGATGTGAACCAGGGCCTGTGATTGTAAAGCTTCTTCCAGCTGTCTGTAGAAGGCCTTATCAAATTCTTGTTCTTGATCAGGTGGCCTGTACCCACAACAGTGCCACTCATGCTAGTCTGCCTCTTAATCTTTACTCTTAAGCAATCAGACAGCCTACTGTCCACCTCGAGGCAGAGCTTTATGCAGCTGCTCTCACATAAAGGGTAACTCCCCCACATCACCCTCCTGGCCTGGCCTTCCTAAAAAGCCTGTATCCATCTATTACAGCATTCTAGCCATGCAAGCTATCTCACCATGTCTCAGTAATCCCAGTGAGATCATACCCCTGCAACTGCACACAGATATCTAATTCCTCTTATGTCTTCTCCTGAGAAGCTCTAGCTAGGTGTAGCTGCTGCTAAGGAGCTCTGTTGGTTGCCCCTTGTCAAAAGAAGTTGGAGCCTTTGTTCCAGATGAGCCTTGATTAGGGTGGATCAAGCACCCTGTTAGTCACTGATAGGGAGAGGATTTTTAACGACCAGGCCTGGAGTACAGTTAACAGAAGCAGCAGTTTATACAGCTGTGTCTAGGCTCTACTTAGAATTTCTGAGAGCCTTGATTGTGGAGGCTTTCTGGGGGCCTTCTGAGGGACTAGATGGTGCTTGCTGCTGATGGATAAGGATAGCTAGGCAAGGACAGCTACAGGAGGCCTTAACTTTTCCTTGAGAGTTCTACCTAGGTGTAGCAGTAAGAGGTGTAGCCTTATAAATAGATGGCTGTGATATAGTTACTTAAGTATAAGCAAGTATTTGGTATAAAAAAGTCTAAGCAAGTGCCAGACAGCCCTCTTTGAGATGGTTATTCACAGCTCTTTTCCAGCTACAGGTAAGTGTATTCAGAGACAGTTAAAACACCAATTTAGAAGAAACTTAAACAGAAGAAGAAAGAGAGCAATGACATACAAAAATGTAGTATTATAAAACATAAACTTTCAAAAATTTTGAGTCAGTTTTATAAAACTCTGACTTCTTTCAAGCCTTGAATATGGGTTATGACCCTTGTTAGAAGTGAAGACATGAAAATGGCACTGAGTTTTCTTTTCAGCTTGACGTCTTGAATTTAAAAAGTACTTGTGAATGTGTTTCACTGCTTTACCCAATGTTACTATGCTTTATACTGCTATTTGATCTGCATATTTCAGACAATTCTATACAAACTTCTGAGACCATCTAACCAGATGGTCTTTAAAAAATAACTGCAGGGAAACTGAGATTGAGGTCCTCTGTGCTCCAGAAACGCAGATAGAGGAGTTACAGCTGTTTCCTAAAACCAGAGATGAAAAGCAGGGAAAATTTCACTTTAATTTCTTTCTTCTGCCCTGCATTTATACTCTTGGGCAACAGAAATTATCTCATAGATTGCTGGAATGCCAAAATTTTTGATCTCCAGTTCAATATGCAGATCACTACATATTTCTCTGAGTTATGGACAATGGGGTAAGGCTTAATGTCACTTTTCTTCATGTGAACCCAAGGGCAACATCGTGCTTCTAAATGCACATCAATTTGTTCTGAAAATTGACACTATTACTACTTTTATAAATGTAAATAGCACACTAGAAGCTCAAATTACTTGTTAACATGCCTTTCCTGAAGGAAAAAGTCTGGGCCATACAGCACTCTTTTCTCTATCTTTGTTTCATTTTGCCAAAAGCTGCTGTCAAAATCCTTACCGTACTTGTTACAGCAAGAGCCAACTACTCTGAGCAAAGCCTCTATAATTGGTTTATGTTTACTTTGTAAATATATAACAAAAGAAAACAGAAAATGTCTTTTGGCATATTGTATTGTTTTCATTCCAAAGTGTACAATTCAATAACATTAATTTAGTTTTTAAATGTACCTGGTTTTGGAGGAAATTTCAATTATTCCAAGTAATCATAAGGTGAAAATTGGGATTGGTTAAGTGCTGAACATGGAGCTGAATGCTGCTGAATATGGAGTTAGAGCTGGTCTTCAGTATTTGAAAGTATTACTGAAACTAAAAACACAAAACTATAATTGGAATATAAGATAGCACTTGTTTTTTTCTTCAAAGCTATTTTATTCTTTTTGGTTCTAGATAAATAGAAAGAAACACTGATCCTGAAATAGTGATATAAAGAAGCAGAAGTTCTCCAGGAGAAGGGGTTCCTCAGAATAGGGATAGAACAGTTACCTGAAATAAAAATTTCACAGCATAACTGTGACTGCAGACAGCAGCTTAATAGTATTGAGAATCTCTCTGTTCCACAGTTCAGATATGATATGTGCTATGAAAACTTGTGAAAATCTATTATTTTGTTTAATACAAAGCAGATAGTGCTTATTTTTCCTACCTAATGGGGAGACCCAGCACAGAGAATTCTCTCCAAAGAAGCATGTTGCAACAGTAAGATCACGATAACATAACTTTTTTGTGAGCTCCAGGTGTCTTACAACTATCTAAGTATCTGATCTAATGGTGTAGCCACAAAATGCCACTTGCAATATAAAGAAAACAGTAATAAGAGACTTTTTTGTGTGTATCAGATCTGCAGCAATAAGATTTCCTATGAAGCACAATATTCTCTGTTACAATCAGCTGAAAGGCATGATCTCATGAGACAAAGTTGTGGTCAGTGGAAACAAAACACTGTCCCTATCAATGATCATATTCTTACAGCATTGTGTGTGAAATTAAATGATTTAGATTGTATGATTATACTGCCAAAATCTAAGACACAGACATACTAATATCTATCAAAGTATGTCCATACTCCTTGACTTCCATTAATGTGATCCAATAAAACAAAGACATTTAAAAAACAAATCATAGTGCAAAAAGAGGCACAAGGGGCTGTCACCTAATCAGACAGAGGACTGATCTACTGGCTCAGTACACTATCACTGGTAGAGGTAGCCAGACATATTTATTTTTATTGAAAAAACACCAGAAAAGCATCATTGACACACAAAATAAAACAGAGTATTTAGATGAAAAAATGCACTAAGAAATAAGCTAGTGTAGATTTCTGAGCAGACTCTTCCTATCAGAACTGCTCATATGTATTCAAATTGATGGAATCATTCATATTGGAGGAATCACCAAATCCTCTACACAGCTAAACTGTTTCTCTGAGAAAATCTGCTCTTCAGAAAACTGATCTAGGGAACTTTTAAAAATCTAGAATTTGTTTGCCTAAAAAAAAAGCTTGGTTATGACTTTTTTGATCTCATATACTTTTTCCCTCAATCTAGTGCATTAAGGAGACAGTTATTTAAAGTGACAGCCTTTTGAAACTTTCAAAGATTATGTATGACAATTTACATAAATCTCCTTATTTATTAGAGAATTATTGTAGATGAATAATATTTGGCAAATGCCTGCTAATGGAACCTAAATATAAAAGGTATTACTAAAACTTACTGGGTGAATCTGCAACATCTTTTGTGGAGCTTTGAGTTAGTAACTCTTAATTCTACTGGATTTTTATCAGTGAAAGAGCTAATATGCATAATATTAATTTAATTAAGAAACAAAAAAAAAGTTTCATTCAAGCTATTAAAATATTTTGCTAACAAGAGATCAAGACTTAAAGTCTTCATTCTCATGCAAAAAACAAAGTCTGGAAATCCAGAACTGAGGGTTTTATTTGCTCTTGATTTTTTTATAAAGAAAAGCATTCTCTCAGAACATCAAAAACTGTAGAAAGTGAAGCATAAAGTGTAAAGATTATATGTGAAAAAAGTCTTGTGCTCGCTGTTGATTTTGTTTTACTTTTTCTCATAGTTCAATATATACTGTGGGACAGGTTCTGATATCAGTTGCACAAATATAAATTAGAAATACCTTCAGTTAAGTCTTGTGAATTACTCTGGATTTATACTAGTTTAATGGAGGTCAAAGTCTGCTTTAGAAATGTTGACTTGTATCAGTCAGCAATAGGCTGTAATAAATGGGATGATTATCTCTATGCACACACATATATTGTCTATGACAATAGTAACCTTGAATTTCACATAAGATAGTATATTCCTCATATAATTCTAAACTTCATTACTACTGTATTTTATGTCCAATGGAGAACTATGTGTCTACCTTTCTACCATGCCCTAGGTGACCCTGCTTGAGCAGGGAGGTTGGACTAGATAATCTCCAGAGGTCCCTTCCAACCTTACTGATTCTATGATTCTACAATCAGAAAGAGCTGCAGCTTGCAGCCTGATCCCACTTTGAATCCATTAGTGATGTGTCCAGCCACACAATTAGTATTTTGTGTACATTTTTTACAGTGATTCATATGAGGACTATTTTGATATTTTAAGCACAGATTCAGATTCCAAATACTCCCAATTTGCCTGTATGGAGTGATGTTGATAGCACTAACTAACTTCTTAACTAACTGGTAAGGGTAGTGCACATAATGAACTGTATTGTACACAAAGCAGCAAACTGGAAAGTGGGTGTCTTCCCCTAAGACAGCCATAGCCTGCCCTCCCCCACCCCCACCCACACTCATGCTCATGCATGAGCACATCTACACACACATATTTCTAAAGGTATCCTAGTGCTGTTTACATACGATAGAAAGACTTTTTTATATCAGGACCAAGTTTTTGATGCAAAGTGCAAAAGCATTCAATCAACAGAGCAAAGTTTTTGTACTTGGTTTCTTGAGTGATGCATTTAATGCCTTAGCACAGTAAGTGATTTTGCTTGCATCTTTTACTACTGGTATACAGGATACCTAACCTTGTAGGCAGCACTGTTTGGTCAGTTAGCCAGTACATGTTTCCAAATCAACAAGAGAAGCGCAAATAGTAGACCGACAACAGGTCTCCAGAAAATTGGTAGTTCTGCTCTTGATGATTGCAGAAGGTAATGTGAATAAATAACCACCATATCTGCTCACAAGACATGCGAGGTTGTACAAATAACTATCATTTTTATCTTATCTTTACCTGCTAATGAAACTATAAGCTTATTAATGTTCTTTTCTATGCTAAATTATACCTTGCATGAAAGTGTTTTGTGGTATCAATATGGTTGGTATAGTTGCAATTTGACACTAGACAGTTTTTTATAGACATTCACTGCAACAGATTATACTTTTTCTAGGTCTGAGTTCTTCCTATCTTATTGCAGGTTTTACCTTAGTCTGTGTTTCTGAAATCTGTGAATTCTGAAAGCAAGTTTGCTTAAACTACCAGACATGACACAATGCAAAAGAGTCTGGAGTGCTTGGCACCAGAGTCCCAGCTCACATTGAAACTGTCCCAGGACCTCAAGGAGAAGAAAATGAAATGTTTCCCTCAATATTAAAATGACATTTCCTTCAGTATGGAAAGTAACAGGCAGATTATGTCATGAGCAGAATATCTCCTATTTTCCTCTTCATTTCTCTGTGGTTAAATTAACCATAACACAAGTAAACTAGAGCTGTATAAAAGTACTCTATTGTGTCTGAAGACAACGTTCCAAAGTTGCCCCCAATCACAAATTTGTCTTATTTTGGCTTGTTTCTACCTTTTCTTTTAACCTTCCTATCATCACCTCCACTATAAGCCAAATTCATCTTGTTCTTGTCTGTGCTACAATTATTATATGTATCTGCACTTCTTACTCTGGGTTTTGAGTCCCATGGCAATGGTCTCTCCAAATTCCTGTACTTTAAATTACAAGCAAATCCAGAAACTTTTATCTGGGCATCTCTCCAAAGAGGCATATCAACAGGTGCAAATTTGCCAAGGGAGACAAGGCAGGCTCTCCCATTAATACTGACTGGTGAAACTCCTATGTTCACTCCTCGTGGGGAACATGGGAGCTCCTACATGGCTCTCTATTTTCAGACAGCATAGTACCAGCTCCTACAAGTCATCATTCATTGGTCGTATCCTAGCCAACGGGGCTCCCTTTCAGTTCCTGACACATCCAATTTTCCACAGATTTACCCTTCTCTTTCAACCAGCACCACAAGTAGCA
This sequence comes from Rhea pennata, assembly GCF_028389875.1. Lineage (NCBI taxonomy): Eukaryota > Metazoa > Chordata > Aves > Rheiformes > Rheidae > Rhea > Rhea pennata. The sequence continues at coordinate 82,340,881 of NC_084663.1, read as the reverse complement.
GGCACTCATTAAAATTTAACTGCTCTTAAAGCCTTTCTCTAAGCATACAGTGATCACTTGTCATGACCCACAGTCATCACAGTCTGCACGGCATGACAAAATTAGACGTAATGGTTAGTGGTACAATTAGTGGTAAAAAATCAGCTATACTTTTTCATACTCTTAATGTAGGTGTTAGAGGATGTTAATTTTTGGTTGACTTCAACAAAATTTTTCAGATTTCAGACCAAGGGAGAAATCCATTTCTGTTCAAAGAATTCTGTGGTATCTCTGTCCATGACCCCTGCAGCAGAAGCAAAACAGTTTTGGATTGTATGTTTTCTTTAAATACAAGAGGAGAGAAAAACCAACCAGCAGACTACAATTCAACTAAAGGAGTGATACTAGTTTGGTGTTTTTTCCAATTTAAATACTCAAAGCCAGTTCTGTCTACACAGTGCTTATTTGTATCATATAACTCAAAAATACTATTAGCATCCATATTATAGAACACTACTTTCCCAAGCATAATCTTAGCTCAATGTAGCATCTGTACAGATCTACCTTCTAACAGTCAGAGGTCTTTTAATGTAACCAGCAGGAGGAAATAATCCTCCTTTTTCAATATGAAGTAATTCCCCAGTGTAAAATAGATGAGTTGAACCTGAACAATAATGTTACCCAATTTCTCTCATGATCTTGACAGGAATATCTGAAAAAAATTATACTGACTTAGTATTAATATTGTGTTAAAAAATGGTAATTTTGTTGAAAGACTGACAGTTTTCTTCTCAGCTGACAAGCATATTACCTTAGGTAATAGCCAAGGGTATTTTTGTTAATCCAGTTGCAAAACCCTTTCCTAGACAAAACATTTAGTTAACTATCTTGGGTTGAATCAGAAAACAGTCAGTGAACTTTTGGCAAACGTTTATTTACAGAAGAAACAAAATCACCTAGCCTTCCTGTAGTCTTCACTGTAAGTCTGCCTAGAGTATGAAATGTGTAACCCAATACATGAAGAAAAGGTTCCAATTTTAACTTGCGGGGATATTATGAGACTAAATAAACTGTTGCTGCATATAAATAAACAAGCCAGCTTACTAAGACAGTATACAGATGTAGCATCTATTTTGCACTGAGGTAAAAGGAAGATGCATTGAGTGTTCCAGAAAAGAGTAAATGTATGTTAGTAAGAATTATATTCAGCTTTACTGTATGTTAAATATGTATACTAATTATTCATCTTTAGAATGCAGTATAAACTTCAAATTTCTGGGACCCTGACATACTCTTAAAGCATGAATTATGCAGCCATTCACTGACAGAATGCTAAACATTATCTTGCCCTAACCATTAACACTGCCCCTTTCCAATAGTAGAATCATCTAAAGGAGTACAGAAATTGAAAAGAAGACTAATGACATTAGGCATTATTTGGCTTCTCTTCAGTGTTCACTTGTACTATCTAAATGTAATACAAAGCTTACCAAGTTGTTCATTGATGTCCACTTACAGAAGAAGATAGCTATGCTCTTAAACTCCAGGATAATTCACTGCCAACAAATTTTTCACATGAAATCTTTGAACATATACTAGTAAGAAGAGCTATTCCTTCCTCTGTATCTTCCACTGAAAAATTCCTCATTCTCAGAAACAATCCTATAAAGGAAGGTCATTGAGTAAAAAGCTTATTTAACTAATCTTTAAAGGAAAATCTTAAATCAGTATGTTCCGAATCAAATGCCTATTGATTTTGCTGTTTTCCTCTCCAAAACTAAATTGATTCAGTGAGTAACATAAAGCTCTCCTGAGTCTTGACCTAATCATTAAGTATCTCAGCTCCAATTCCATCTATGCCTGGTTAATGTTACTACTATAACTAGTCACCAGTTTATGACATTATTTCTGGTGGTAAAATTAAGGATTTGCAGAGGCCTTTTGAAAATCTTAAATTTTTACAGTTCTATTTTCATAAACTATTTTTGATGGAACTTAGATGAGATTCCGTAAAAATTTTGGCAGCTATAAAATCACTATATCTAACAACATGACTCAAAGCCAAGTGAAATGAAACAATATCCCCCACTGCAATGAACCATTAAATAAGGTAAAGTCAATTAATTGTAATATATGGATAATGATGGTTTTAATTCTCTGAATGCTCTTTATAAATATCTAATTTTAATAACTTGATAAATACAGATTGTATATGTCTGTTTTCTAGGATGAAGTTTTCCATTTGTAGCTGTGTCATGCCACGACCCTGTCTTGCAAGTTTTCCATTTATAGTGCTCCCTTTGACTTCAGTAAAGACTCCGGAGAGAGGAATAGCATAATCAAGCCCATGATCTAATTTAGTAAAATCCAGATGATATACAACCCAATTAAAGAATATCTCTTCATTCTGTGAGAGCTTTTTACATTTGCTATAAAACATTTACTTCCTTACCATATAAAACTTACAGTACCTATCACCGTCTGTCAGTATGAAGTACTGACATTAGAAATAAAAATGGGGTAATTAAATGTACAAGCTATTTCTGATTTAATAATGAAAAGATAATGTTAATTGCCCCAAGAAATTTCTGGTATCTTTCAATAACACTATTATCCTCAAAATCAAATTCACAGCAATGTTATGATGTCATTTTCCAAAATCAGGATAAGGTTCCTTCTTCATTTCATTTGCTGGCACTTCCTTCAAGTGGTAAATTCGTTTCTACCTGTTTTGAGGTTTCCTATACAAAATCAAGAGCTTTCCAGTTTTACCCAACAATAAATTGCATACCATGTTTTGTAACTATGTAGCATTCTACATTATTATAGCTCCAAGACATTTTTATTTTCCTGCTGGTTTATATTGCAAGTTCTTTGCTTTAAAATCAAGGACTTTTAATCATTTCAACTACAATCCCACACAATAAGCATCACTCTTTGAGATACATATGGCACATTTCACTTCCCTGCTTCTTTTAAGCTAAACCTTGCAAGAGGCAGCTCCCTAATTCCATCATGATTCCTAGTCTTATGGAATCAAGGTACATCAAGGCCTATCGGCCTGGCTATGATACATCCCCCAGGTCAGAAAATTGTTTCCAAAAACTTAAATCCAATCTGGATGATGTACATAAAGTTTTGCAAGTTCATAATGCAGCTCTGCTTCCTGGAGGTAACAACAACAACAATTACTTATCAGTTAATGTCTGCATTGTTGGAAAACTGAGATCTTCTATATTTATATAATCTCTCTTTTTTGTAAACACCTCTCTTACCTACCTTCTTTTATTTTGTTATGTTTTCAGACAGACCACTTCTACACCTTTGAGTACCAGTCCAATATGACTCAGAATGGAGGCTATCATGGGCTAAAGTACACTTAAATGTTTTAACACTCCCGTTTACATGTTTCTTAAGCCTGTTTCCCCTTATGGGACTGGGTTTTCCACTATTATTATATCCAACTGGACTTGTGTAAAGGCAATGTACTGTGAAAATGGTAGCGTTCTGCACTTGCTCTACTTGTATATTTGTAAAAATAGAGGGCAAAGGCAACAGAAATATATTTATCTAAGCACTATCCATCCATACAAAATTCCCTTCAATAGTTCAGAAAGTTTTCTAGCGAGACTCATCTTCCTTTGTCATCATGAATGTAAAATAACTTCCTTCAGAGGTTTCATCAGGAATTCTGCATTTGAAACTCCACCAATAACCTCCTTTTACAGCCTCCTAATACATGTTTTAATAGCACCACACACTTTACAGTTCCCTGTTTCTTTACAACTGTTCAGTACTGTGATTTCCTATGCAGCTTCATATTGAGTTCAGGTAGGTGAAACATTTTTTGGTTCTATATGATACCTGTTTTTAGTGACACATATCAAGTAAGTCAGGCACAATCTATCTATGGTAAATTAATTAATCATTTCATTCTTTTTCTCTTTTTACCTCTCTATATTTAATCATTCTTTGATTAAATTTGTTCTGTATCTGTGACTATCACTCAAAATATGCTCAGAAGATTATGGTAGCCTGAGTAACTCCTGCCACTGCCAGAGTGTATGTGTCAAGAGAGGGAGGAGAAAGAGGTACTAACTACTTTATCACCTTGTTTTGACAAAGTTACAGGATTTATGATTCTGTATCCTATACTTTTTATTATTATTATGAGATGAAGGTTACTTGGTCTCTTATTTCTTTCTGAGCGCATAAATCTCTTTGTGCTTAGTTTCCTCTTCTGCTGTAGAATTTCCATTTCCTCCACTAGCAGCTATCCTGTGTTTGCTTTCAATTCAATTTGTTCATAGTATCTGTATATGTTCCCAAGGATCCTTACAATCAAACTGGGCAGATATGGACTGGATAAGTGAACAAAAAGGAGGGTGGAAAATTGGTTGGACTGCTGGCTCAAAAGGCTAGGGTCAGTAACTGCATCCCTTAAGGGTTAATACTGGCATCATTGCTATCTAATACACTCATTAACATCCTGGATGTTGGGACAGAAGGCACTCTCAGCAAGTTTGCAGATGATACCAATTTGGAGAAAGAGGTTCATACACTGGGGGAATCTAAGCTGCTATTCACCAGAATCTCACCAGGGTGGGGCAATAGGCTGATGGGAACCTCATGAAATTCAACAAAGGCAAGTGCAAAATCCTGCACTTACATGGGGTGCAGCAGTAACTTGTGGACCAAGTTGATAGAAAGCAGATTTGCTAAAGAGGACCTGGTAGTCTCAGTGGTGACAATTTGAAAAGAATTCAGTAGCGCACCCTTGCAGCAAATAAGGCCAACCACATAAAGGGCCGTATTAACAAAAGAACAACCAGCACGTTGAAGTAAGTGATTCCTCCTGCTCTATTTAGCACTTCTAAGACTACATCTGAAGAATTATACCTTCTTTTTTACTTCTGTGTATACGAAAGATGTTTGTATACTGGAACAATTTCAGTAGAAAGCCATCAAGATGGTTATGGCAATGCAGTATATACATACGAGGAGAGGCTAAAAGAAATGGGCTCATTCAATCTGAAGAAGCAAAGGCTAATCTGGAAATCTTATTGCTGTCATCAGCTATATAGTAAGAAGATAAATATAGGGAGGACAGAGCCAGAATCTTATTGGAGGTGCAGAGGGATACGACAAGAGGCAGCAGACATAAGTTGCAACAAGGGAAATTCCAATTAGATATCAGAGAAAAGCTTTTTGCCATGAGGTCAGTCAAACATTAGAACAGGCTTCCTAGAAAGGCTGTGACATCTCCATCTTTGGAGACATTCAAAACTTTGGCTTTAAGCAATCTGCTGTAAAGTTGGCCTTGCTTTGAGCAAGGTAGTAGGCTGGAAGACTGATAGATTCCTTATAACTTACATCATTCTATGATTCCTTGATAAATCTTTATACTATAACTAGATTATCTTTAATTCTAGACCCACTAAACAATACCCCACTTCTTCATTCATTTTTATTTATATGTACAGCTAGAAATTGCTTTTTTTTTTTTTAATTTGCAAAATTTAGCTTCGGCAATTCTTATTTATCCTTGTTCTTTCTGTCCCCCAAGATACAATCTTCTCTGCTGATCAATCTCTTTTCCACTACTTTTAGCACTCTGATTATTTTCAATATCCTCTTTCAAGTGAAATAGTCATTAAGCCATCTTGTTCATTTTATTAAATCATATGGAACCCTACAAGTGCTTTTTGTCTGCTTGGGAGATAAATTCCAGGGACTTCTAAAAATATAACTTTAGGAAAATTGACATTCTGCCCACTTTTCAGTCCCAGATCTCTTCAGACCAGTCAGTTCTGAAAAGAAGTTTCCTGCAGTTCTCAATCATGCTACTAAAATTGAAAACCTCAGCTATGGCTTTATTTTTTTCTTTCAACTACTACTTAATTTAAGCTAAAACAACTCAGAGTTATTTGATCCAAGTTTATCAACTTCTTCCTTTAAAAGGCTTGCTACAACTCACATAGGTATATATTCTTAGTTGTGGATATCCATTTCAATGTAAGAGATGTTTGTTTGTAAAATAACTGCTTAGGAAAGTAAAGGGACCCAAAGGAGGAACTAATTGGGCACTAATATGTAACCAGGTCAGCAATAAGTGGCAGCTTTCCAGGTGAACAAGAATGATAAGAATCCAAGAAGTAGAAGCATGTTAAGAAAAAAAAAAAGCTTCCTGCAATTTGAATAATCTTAGATGATCATTAGTATAATTAGCTACTGTGTTACTACTGCCAGTAAATGGTTGCTGCAGTCCTTTTCCCAATTATTTTTTAATTCCCCAGAATGACTTTGGGTTATTCTATCATGTTGCAACAAACTTGATAAAGCTAGAACTACATTTTGTAGAAGTCTAATTTCTGCTTTCTACTTTGTAGCAGTTATGAATCTTAGAAAATGAAAATAGTTCTGTGTCATATATTCAAAAGACACATGTGGACACAGGCCAATAACAACCTATGTTGCAGCAATGGTCATGAGGAGAGCCCATGAAGTTGCCCTTATTCTTTGTAAGAACTGAGAATAGGAGGAGACTCAACATACGCTTGTTTAAGACAAAGATGGTTCCATATAAGGACATTATTTTGAAGCTTCTGTCCAATGGACTACATCAAAATGTAAGGTTGAAAAATTGGGCACTCAGGAATTCCAAAATCAAAGCAGCAATACATGACAGAAAGTTCCAGTCTTGTAAGCAACTAAAAAAAACCAAATAACTTGAGGAAAAAATAGAAATCCCACCTCTAACTAATGGCTAAGATGAAAATTAAGAGTGTGATACTACAGTGAAAATAAATGAAATATCTATAGAAAAGGCACATACATTTACTATGAGCAGCATGGATTTTTTTGTTGTTGCTTACAGTTCATATTAGTTTGTTTGTCAATGTATCGTTTATGCAATTCCTGCGTATAACCAGTGGTTAGTTAATCTTCACTCCACAGAAAGGGAAAGTAAATGGCAAAAATTGTAATCTCTGCTTAGCCAAACTGATACCAGAATCCATAGACAGAATTTCTGAGGTCCAGGGAGTGTTTCATCACAGTGATGTGATATGTATCTGCTCTATTGACTGCATTGCTTCAGGTAAGCACATTTTTGGGGGTCAATTCTTTTTTATTTAATTTAAGCATTCTTTTTCTTGCATTTCAATCAGCAACATATAAGCAACCTCCATAGCCGATCTATAATCATAGCCTCTCTGCCAGGAGAAAAGGAAACTATTTATAGTAAATTTTAACACTCTTTTATTCAGTGCTTTCTAAACCAAGACCAAGAATCTCGTGCTTTCTAAACCAGTTCAGTAAATATTTATATATACATGCATAGCATTACATACATGCTTAACTGTTTGCAAGACAGAGATCTGCAGGGTGGGGTGGAGTGAGAGTGAATGAAGTGCATGCCAGAGAAAACTGTAAATCCAAGATGGAAAAGAAATATTTCTTTCTAGTGAATACATGAAAAATTCACAAAACCAAAAAAGAAAATGGGAGAGGGAAACATTACAATATTTAAAATGTCAGAGTCACACAGCTTAACAGTTCTAAGGCAAAGCTGGGTTTTGGCACCTTTAGTAAAGACAATATATATATATATGTATACACACACTATATATATAAATACACATATGTATGTGCATATATATATATATCATGCTTTGACAATGTATCGTGGCAGTGTGGCAGAATCAGTTAATAACACAATTTTCTTCGTGCACAATCTCCTCTTCCCCTTCCTGACGCCCAATGTTTTCTTTTGTTCTTTACGAGAAGCTGGTACAGGAAGATGGAGTGGGAGAATGCAACAGTGCTCTCTAGAGGCACAAACGCATGCCTTCTGTAGCAGTTTTATTCCCTCAGCTGCTACTTAAAAAAGTGTGCTTTTGAGCAGTTCAGTAAATATTGGTGTTGGCCTTCTCTTCAATTGCCAAATTGGTAGCAATGAAGTTCTTTATAATTTTCATAACTTGTTTGCCTCAAAAGCCTTTGATTACTTTGATTGTGTCATCACATCCTTTACTTTTCTGCCCTTAGTTTCTAGCCTTGCTTCTACTCTGCACTTTAATTGCTCAAGCTCGCAACATTCCAGCTCCCATGCAAGCCCATTTAGTACAAATCTATGAAAATACACATTTATTTTTTAAAAAATCCAAATGTATTTTTTTAAATGCAGCTTAAATGTCCGCTAGATTATTTATTCAATTCTACCTTTTCTGAAAATCAGCCAAAAATGGCAATTGTCTGCTTTCTTTCTTCTGTCAAGTGTTAAAAATCCAGTCAGCTTTGTGCTTGACTTCATTCCTGATTCAGTTTTGCTTCTCAATCTTCTCTAGATTTTCTATTTCATAAGGAGAATCTGAACAGTGAAAATGATCTTAAAAGTCTGTGACACTCCCTGGCATGGCACAAGAGTGTTATTTGAAACGGGCCTAAAGTTTCATCAGCAGAAATCCTGCCAGTCAATTATACTAAATTAAAGCTGTTAAAAGCTTGTTTTTATTTATAAAAGCATCTTCTAAATCCTGAGGAACAGAGTGGGGGAAATAAGGAGAATCGGGCCATGCCATGCTTGGTAAATAACTAAACAAGCCTGGGCTAGGAAAAATTAAGGGACAAGTACTTTCGTTATATCATACCCACTGGGAAACATTATTTCACAAGAGCATGGTTTATCTGCTTTGCTAAAGCTTTAGATCTTGAGACATTTTTGCAATGACCAGATCATCTGTAAAGCTCCCCACAACCTTTTGTTCTCTATATTAGCTTTCTTCAAGAAAGCTACTCCAAACCCTATCTCATTTTTAAGACCCTTTAAACATACAGAGGGGAGGAAATATGTTTTGAAGTTCATACAAAATCAACGTGGCACCTTTTCTACTATGTAGCCTGATACTTTTAATCCTATTACACTTGGATGAATCAACAGGTATTCACTTGGACGTGTGGAAAGAAAGCATAGAAAGAAAAAGAAGCTGTGTGGTACACTCAGAATGATTCAGCTGCCGCATTGTATAGCAAAAATAGATGAAGAAAAAAGAACCATTAGGATCAGGAAGGGCAAAAATATAAACAGAAAAAAAGCCCTTTGGTACTACCTGAAATGCAAACAACTGAACAAAAAAACGTCACTGAAATAAATTAGACAAGACTAGACTGGCATGAACCTGAGTTCTAATTTCATCTCACTAATGGTCTTATAATATTTTTTTAAAAATAAAAAGATCATCTCCTCTGCCCCTGTACAGCTAATGATATGCAATGGTCGTCTTACAGCATGACAGGAAAAAGAGTAGAAAGATTTACAGAGTGTGCAGAACTCCCTCTCTTCAGGTACCAGTAGGGATAATCACTTCTCTCCCCTTGGACTGGGTAAGCAGTTACCCTGCTTACTCACAGCACACACGGAATCCCTCAATGCTCTACTTTTGCTTCATAAAAAAAGGATGAGAAGGTACGGTTGAAAAGCTTCAAATGAAGGACAGCAGAGAAGAATGAGGCACAAAACACCAGCAACAGTGGCTGGAAGGCACTATAGTGGCATCTCCAAATTAATTATTTTAAATTCATATTTTCCTTCTTTTTTTAATAAAAACTCTAATAAATATTTTCCAGTCAGTTCCAGTGAAAAATACTGCTTTATAACCTACAAAATCTGTAATATTACCCTTGTGGCATCATACTACATTGTTTACAGAAGTACACTACATTTCCCTTCTTTAGGGAATTAATTATGTTATTAACGAAAAACATCAGATTAGATGGCACAATTTATTAATCTGACTTTAGTAAACTTATGTTAAATTTTGTTCCATTTCTCAAGTGTTCCTTCTGAAGTTCAAATTATGTTTTCTTTCAAAATTTGCCTACTGTGGTCAAACCAGCTTATCTAATCTGTATCATTTTTTTCCTCAATTGCACAGAATCACAGAATAGAGCAGCTGATGTTGGAAGGGACCTTCTGAAGACTGTGTGGTCCAATCCCTCTGCTCAAAGTAGCATAGGCTAGAATAAGTTGCCCAGGACTGTTCAACAGGGTTTTGAATATATCCAAGAAAAAAGACTCCACAACCTCTCTGGGCAACCTCTTCCCCTGTTTGACCACACTCACAGTGAAAAAGTGTTTTCTCATGGTCAGTGGAATCTCCTGTATTTCAGTTTGTGTCCGTTGTCTCTTTTCTCTCACTGGGTACCACTGACAAGCGTCTGTATTTGCCTTCTTAAATCTCTGCCATCTGGTACTTATACATATTGACAAGACCCCCTTAAGCCTTCTCTTCTTCAGGCTAAACAATCCCAGTTCTCTCAGCCCTTCCTGTATGAGAGATGATGCTCCAGTCAGCTAATCCAGCTGCACTCGTCATGCTGCATATGTCAATGTCTTGTTCTGGGAAGCCCTCCTGATGGATCTCACCAGGGCTGAGCAGAGGGACAGGATCACCTCCCTCTACCTGCTGGCAACACTCTTCCTAATGCAGCCCAAGATACTGTTGGCCTTCTTTGCCGTGAAGGCACACTGCTGGCCCATGTTCAACTTCTTTTTCACCAGGACCTCCAGGTCCTTTTCTTTAAAGTTACTTTCCAGTTAATCAGCCCCCAGCATATTCTGGGGCAAATGAAAATATAGATTAAACAGTTGGTATCCTCCGGTTTATGTATTTAACCTTTCCTAGGTTCATTAAAATTCCTCACTACTAAATCTGTCATTTAGTGTGATAACACTACTAAATCTGTAATTTAGTAGTCCACTTCTTTCACTATTTTGAGATGTAGATTATAAAGCCTCCAAATTTGAGAATGTTGAGTTCTTAGACTTTACTCTCTGTAGTTTCTTACTGCCTTTTTCCAACTAGTTTTCCTGCCTTTGTCTCTCATATTAAGATCATAATCAGATTTGACATAATTGACATTCATTGACAATTAGAATTCACTTTCATGACATATTTTGGCAGTTATTTTCTATTATTTTAAATGAGTAAGTTTAATGATCTTTCTTTTAATTATTTTAACTTTACTTTTTAAGACCTAATTCAAAACAGATTGTGACAACTTTTGTTTTAATTTCATGCTTTTTATCTCAACTTTGTAGCTGAAAAAGTACCTTCTTAATCTTTGTGAGCTGTCTCTTAAGTTCTAATATCTTTTTTTTGAGGTGATTATGCCTAGTAATGACCAGAGACCTTTTCTAGCAGTTTTTTCATGCATGCTTTGGATGCAAACTCATAATAATTTTTAAAATTTTGAAATGATAAGCTTCTTCCATGTTCAAGTTCTTGGCATACTTCACTAACTGATTCCTTTCATTTCTCAAAGATTATCTTATTGCAATAAAATATATTATTTATTGACTCGTTTTTTGTTTATCAGATAGGGCATATTTACTATCACTCTTATTTCCAAGACAGCAAACTATTTCAAGAGGTATATCTGAAACTTGTTTTTATCTACAGTTTTGCAGTTTTGTTATTTTATGCATTATGACTCAGTAGCTTGCAAGGCTTCTTCCCTAAACACAGACTTTGCTTTGTATATACCATTAAGTTTATAGTGAATCCAGTGAAAAGAAAATAAAACCACTAATTTTCTTACAGTCAAAAGTTTATAGAAAGAAGAGTTCTTTGAAACTCCTTTAAGGATTTGCTTCATCTGAATATTAAGATATTTTTTTCCCTTATGTCTGGATTTGATAACATTTTCCCTTTAAGTAAAGCCAAGGAAATCATATGAATTTCCTTGCTATTAAGTGTCATTTTTTTCATGAGACAAAATCTTTTTCCATGAGAAAATGATTATTTGCATTGTACTTTAAAGCCATCCTTCAGACAAGCATAAGTAAGCTTAATAGCTATATTAAATAATAATCTACAATAAATAAAAGCACAGTTTTTCTATATTAGTAATTACATGGAATGATTGATAAAACAATATACAACAAATTCATTGTCTCAAAAGTTCTGATAAAATCTCCTTGGTGATCCACTGAGGACAATAAGCAAAGAAACACAAAATAATTATGCTTCATAACAAACTCGGCCCTTATACAATACGTTTGGAAACCTTTCAAGTCTAATATTTCACCACTGTGCTGCAATATGAATCACAGAGACTGAATTAAATCTGTTCTCAGTGTTAGATCACTGGCTTCACTAGAGATGCACCTGAAATCGGTGGTAGGTTGGACAATCAGTAATTGTTCCCAGACCAAAAGTTCTCTTGCTTGTCTTCTCTTCTTGCTCCACCAGCATGTCCACTCTACCTTGCTATGTTGTTTGCCCTTACTAAGAAACATTTGTCATTTGTAACTCCTCCTGAAATATTTATGTACCACAAAGTAAATAAGCTCAGCACTTCCCACCTCTTCTCACTGGCCAAAGAGACAGATAGAAAGTATAGGTAGGATCAGGAAAATATAAGAGGTGCAAACTGGTGATGGAGAAATTTGCAGGTGGAGTGGAAGACAAGAATCTGGAGAGAGAGATTAGATTAGAAGGATGGAGCCAAAATTCTATGAAAAAAACAGTTTGCAAATCAGCTGACTAAAGGATTTTTCTTGTACTGCATCCACAAAAAGACAGAACTGGAGTTCTATTTCAGATACAGCATTTATGAAGATAAAACCCTTTGAGAACTTAAATAATTTCAAACATTACTGTACATTACTTTTAAGATCTATTTGCAGTATAGCAGACCACTGTCAACACTTTGAAAACTGTATTTGTTTTTTCAATAAAGAAAGTCTAACCTATCTTCCAGCCAATTAATTTCTATAAGAAAATCAAGCAGAGAATGTGAAAATCTGATCTGAAGGAAGCAAAACAGAGTGCATTGCTTGATTCACCAAGCTGCTTTCTTTAAGCTACTGGAAATTATTTTGCAAGGGGGAGATGGTAACTAATCTCTATGGGTTAGAAAAGATTCTAGACTAGCGTTGAGCACACAATCCCATTTTAAACCCAATTGGATGATCTTCACTGTTATAAAAGGGCTTTTTGCTTGTTTGCTTCGATTTGGTTTGTGTTAGTTTCCTTTTTTCACACAGACTGACATGCAAATAAGGTAGGAATTTTAACCATGAGACCCATTTTAATCATAAATTTTGAGCGAAAGTTGGCAACTGGGCCACAGGCAGTAGTAAACTTTAAAACTGTTCTTGCAGTCTGGCATCAGACAGATGTAAAAGTTCCCTGCCATCCTCCTTTGTTCATCTGGTTTTATTTTATGGAACATTAAGAATAGAAGAAAACCATAGAGATGGTGCGGTTTTAACACTTATATGTACCTACAAAGGATGAGCTGAAGGCACATATGTACCACTTCAGTATCTTTTGGTGGCTTCCCTAACAGAAGAATGGGAGATGCACTGGAGGCCTCTTTTTAAAGAGGTAGTAGTACGTTTTTATTTAAGTCATTAACCATGCATAATGAAGCAGTGGACCTGGCATTGTGTGTTAATAATCAAAAGTCTGCTCATTAAATTCAGTCATATGGTTCCCAGGTGACTTCAAAAGGAGATAAAGATGACTTGAATAACTTGAATAAGTATTCAAGTTTGTCTGTTGTATGAAATACCATGGTATGAAGGAGTTTTCAAACAAAATGCCATCTTATCTCTAAGTAAAGTGAATAGAAATATCAGTAGATCAACAGAATAGTATTTTTCAGTTAAGTAAATATGGTAATAGTCACACAAATTAAGCAGTTCAAACTGACTTATTTAGCTCTTGAAACTTGGAGTATGTGGAATTTCAGTCTTCCTGGGATGGATACCCAAAGCAATTTAATGTAAATGCAGTTTATTTTTTTAAAAATGCAAACAGTATTGTAGTATGCATCAAATAAAAAATTCTTGGCAACTAGTTTAACTGACTGCTGTTTTCACAGCCAATTTATGTAAATTTTGTCCCAAATCTGGGCTTCTGTTTTGACCTTGGAGGTTAATAGCATGAAATCTACCTTATAAATATGCTCAACAGAAGGTGAAATATACACTCCAAGACACAAGAGTATGCCACCAGCACACAGCAAAGAGAGAATACTCTAGTTTTTCTTATGTTCAAGTATCTGTATTAAATTAAAAGCCAGCAGACTTCTGAAGATATATTTTTCAACCTGAGACTTTGCTATAACCCTCTAACCTGTTATTACAGTCTCTGGCTGGGGACAACATGATAGTAAGTTGTCTGTGCTAACTGTAGACCTAAGGGCTAATACTTTGTTACTCACTCAGGCCGAACTCCCATTAATTTTTAGCGACTGACAAACAGAACCAGTAGACATAAACCTTTCTGTTCAGTTTAATAGGAAAGATACCTGCATCTTCTTTAATGTTGTCAGTAAGAAGCTTAGGCCTCAATTCAGGAGAGCATTTAATTGTAGTCCTGTTTGGGACACTGAGGCATGTGCTTAACTTTAATTATATCATTTAGTCCTAGTTACATGTTTAAACACATGCTGTGATACTGCCTACAAAGAATGTCTCTTTGAGCCAGAATCTTAATGAGTAATACAAATAGGAAGACCAATAAGCAGCAGCCCTGTCTACTCTTGTTTCTAGATTTAAAATTCTCTTCTGGAAGAAAAACTAATTTTAATTTTGGCAGAAATCCCATGAGGATTAGATACCTTTTTCTTAAAAACCTGGCTCTGGTTCAAATTGTCCAGCCTCTCACAGGTGAATAAAAAAGCAGGATTCCTAGTTAAACACTCTTAGGATATCTAGATGAAGCAAAATGATTTTTTCTTTTTTTAAGAAAAGATGAGCAATGACTTCTTTTACCTACAAATTTCAGAGGGGAAGAGAAAGCAAAAGGGGAAGGAAATACTGCAGGAGCAGGCTGATGTCATTGCAAGGCTGATCTCTATCATCTCTGGAAAGTCATTAAAATCGGGGATGGTTCTTGACAATGACATTTAGGCAAATATTGCGCACATCCTCAAGAAAGGTCAAAAAAGATGATCAAGGGAACTACTGTCATCAGGTCAGCCGTAGTTTGGTCTCTAGGAAAATCATGGCGTATATGATCTTGAAACACATTTTTGATACCATGAAGGAGAAGAAATAGGTGATTGGAAAGAGTCATCGTGGATGTATCAAAGGTAAATTATGCCTGACCAATCTGATTGCTTTCTGTGAGAAAATTACTAGACTTGTGGCAAAAGGAGAGCAGTCAATGATGTCACTTTAGCAAAATTTTTAGAGGAAGGGATAGCAAGTGGGACATTTTTAGCTGCATTTTTTACAACACTGTATAGAAAATAGTTAAATTCCAGAACTATAGGGAAGACTTTTGAATATAATCATACAAACTCCCCACATATTTAAAAGAGAACGTGCTGAAAGTGTGAACTGTCTGCTGAAGACACAAATTCTACTTGTAAATACTGTAGTATAACCAAAACCAAAAATAAGAGTTAATCGAAATCATAACATTTATCTTTTGTATGTGGTTTGATCCAATTATCCAATCAAATATCAGTATAATAAAGTGAATGACAGTGTTTTCTAAGATTATCATCACTAAAGTCCTCATATGATTGCTCATCTTCAACCTTTCTTCATTTGTTAATTTCAAAAGGTAATGGTGCAAGGAATAAGTTGAAAAGGATAAAAAGAACATTTATTATATAGTCCTTTTACGATCTCTTATGCTTGGAAAAGAAAGTTATTTGTAAAAGTAAAGCAATGAAAGAGAAATACTGAAAAAGCATCAGCCATTGTAAGAAATATTGATTCAAAACTGATATTTTATCAATATTTAAAAATTATTTTAAAAAATATTTTGTCAATAAATAAATGCTGATAAATACTTTTCTCAGAATTAGTGGTTAAGGAATTCTGCATTTATTTGCTTTTCTTTTACAGTTCTGATTTTTCAAATTAGTACTTCTAAGCAATTTTCTTGGTTTGCTCTATAGAGTTACACTTCAGGTAAAAAAAGAGATTAATATAATTTCTTTCTTTAGTTAGTCTTAACAAGGACTTGCTTAATAAAGGGGTGGGCCTCCAACATCTGAAACTCTTCTTAGGCCCTGGTGGAAGATTCACTTGTGAAAAATGGATAAAGAATATTTTTTTATAATGCTGACAAATTTTAAAACATATAGAGAACTATCATCAGTAGTATACAGTTGTACTTTTTATTTAGCTGTATCATGCGTATGTTAGAGATTTTCATTTTCAAAGCAGTTTATTTCAGTTCATCTGTTAATTGAAACAAAATGGTTTTGAAAGGAAGATTTATTTCTTTTGTTTCAATTAACAGCAGAATTAACAATTTAAATAATTTATTCTGCCACTTTCATATTTGAAATGAATTAAAAGTAAGAGAGAATGCCAGACTTTATTATTCCTAGTGTTTGCTCCTAGTAAGAACATAAGCCAAGAGACAAGTCCTTTTTTCTATAAGGAAAATTTTCCTTGAGAAATATGTGGAATGAGCTACTCCGTTTCTTGCCAGATAGGAAAGATAAGAAAATATATGATGTTGCATCATGTTTGCCAGATCAGCTGGACACTTAATGAAAAGGAGTTAGGGTCTGATCCATCACTCCCAGAAATTGCTAAAAGTCTTTCTTTCTGTTAGCTGCCGTGAGAGCTGGGTCTAACCCCATCTGCATGTTTTCAGGCACAAGACCAACTTTCATTTCCTGACCTTGGTGTATTTCCATTCTGAATATCAGTACTGCACAGAGAGAAGAACAGTTTATCATAAGATTACAAATATCCAACACCTTTTTTATTTAATGTTCTGCAGATAAGATAACTTCACACTAGCAGTTAAATATTTCTACCCACACCTTCAATGTTGTAATTTATTAAAAAAAGGAGAACAAAAAAAAAAAAGAATGTTTTATTAAAACAGCTACATGCCTCTTGTTCATGAATGTATTGTCAAACACATGCATTCACACATGCACGCATGAACATTCGTCTCTGTTGTAAGGACAAGGAAACTTTTTAAAGTACACAAATTTAGAAATATGTAGCTCTAAATTGTAAGCCATTTACATGTCCACAACAAATCAAATATTCCTGTAGATTATAAACCAGATCACTTACAGACTTCCAAAACATGTCCATTAGAACTCGTCATTTTTTCTTAAATGAATGTCATAATTTTTAAGAACGTATGCATTTGTTACCTAACCTGAGGCATTTCAAGTAAACGTTTCAACTCCTTTTGCTTTAAATGAATTCCCTTTTGAAAGAATAGAACCTTAGGGTATTATCATAATCGTAACTTCACAGCAATCCTTTATAAAGTGCTCTGAGCTCTCACAGTTTCTTTTCCATTTTTTATAACAACCAATAAAATATTTATTAAAGCAGCCTGAACCATGCAAGGTGGTGTAGACAGAAATTCTGTTCTTTATTCATTACAGTAGTTTAAATACCCTAACTAGTATTTGTACGAAAGCTGTACACTATAGCACAAACACCACTGAGCAAGTAATACATTAGATCTGTAATACCTTTCATTGCCAATCCTAATCAAGCTGACCTGGAATTTATTGCCTGGCCAGACTGACTCATATGTTTACTGGCCCTGACAGGTGCTGGGCATCTTCCACACTCATTATATTCATTATAGCTAATGATTTCAACAGCAGCCAGTGAAAACTGTATGTTGAGGAAGGTTTTTTTTCTGAACAGATATTTCCAAGTTATCATTCAAGAGGGTATGCAACAGTGTTGATTTTTCTTCTGCAGTCACAGTACCAGCACAGAAACTAAAACCCTACTTCTTAATTGAAAAAAGAAAAAAAAAGAAAAAAAAAAAAAGAAAGAAAGAAAGAAAGAAAAGAAAGAAAAAGAAAAAAAGAAAGAAAAAGCTTCACAAGGACTCCTTGTTGTTAGGCAAGAAAGAATTGCACTGTACACAGAACTTTCCACATAAAAGCTCAGCTTCTTGCCATAAAACTACAGCCACATCCTCACTGGAGCAGAGGAATTAACCTACTGGAAACAAGCCAGTAATTTCATAGAGATGTATGCCTTTAAGTAAGCTCTAAATGAATATTCTCACAACAGCGTTGCCTTTGGCATCATTTCTATCCCAACAAGCCACAGCTGCTGAGCTGGAGACTTCTAACTGCATGTTAGATAAGCAAAGGAGAAATTTTAACCACTGGTGCCAGAACCTGTCTTTTGATAACAGCACAGCAAACTACAGTTGTTGACCAGAGACACACAAAAGATATACTTTAAAATCACCCTAGTTAGCCAAAAATGCTCAGGCTAGAACTTCACAGAGAGTTATGTCATGACATCAGACTGTCAACCGAGATGTAATGAGACCAAGACTTCAAAGGCATGTGTGTATTCATACAAAACCAAGAAATTAAGAGGACTGAATCTTTAACTACAGAGATACCTCTACTGTCATGCAAGTCAAGACGCTGGAAGATCTAGCTATTAGTATGAAAAAGTCCTGTACTTTGACGTCCACTCAACAAGATAGAAGTACTGAGCAAGAGACCTCATAGAAACTTGCACTTTAATAGTAAGCTACAGTGCAAAAACAGCTGAGTTAACGACCTTACAATGTATATTACACAGAAACATCTGAGGAGGAAAAAGAAAAGCTTCAAACTTCTAAAAATTAGGCAGACTATCGCAGACTCATTACTGCTAATGTCTAATTTTTCAGAAACTTCTAAAGCTAAATGTAAAAAGTACTGCATGTTCTATTAAAGAATGAGGCTTTTCCCTTTTCAGCAGGTTTCATGCAAGCATTTATTGCTTTTGTAATATCATTGAGGTAGAAACTGCTGAACACTACAAGTTCCAAATCCAGACTTACTTTCTATTTGCTGGAGAGATAAAAGAATGCCTTTTTTGAGGAAAATTGAAAAAGTGATTGCAGTAGAATGAATAAACAAAAAATTGACTGACTTAGAAGTACTCAAAAACTTGGAATATAACTCAGCAATTTTGGGAGAAATAGTGATCAGTAAGTTACAGAATAAATGTATTTATTAGAGATTTACATTAATCAGCCCAGTGAAATATTCTGCCCTATGAATATCTGTATGCTTCCTGCAGGTAACTGTCTTGATGGCAAATGTCAACATGATTTATTTTTTAATAGCATTTAAAAATAGTTTGAGATTTATCTGGGAAACATTTTCAAAAAATACTTAAATGATTCAAGAAATTAAATCTCTTTTTCCAAAGTGACTTAGGAATTAAACACTGTTACTAAAAACCAAGGGGGTTGCTGTTTGAAGTGCATGCATAAATTTCCAAAGTAGGACTTTATCTCCTATAAGAGCATTACAGAAAGTAGTATGCATGAAGATGTCTCAAAAGCTTGAACCAAATTGCTGGGACTAGCAGATGCAGAAAAATGTGCGAGTAGAGAACTCTACTTATTAACATACTTCTCATTCAATAGCACACATGAGACTATCTGGCATGCTAGGATAAGGCAGCAGTACTATTCCTGGCACCAAAGCACTGTGTGTGGTAAAATATAAGCTAGGCCATGTTGCTGGCATAAAAATACTACCTCTCAGAATCATAATTTAATAAACCCAGTGGCCTAACGGATAAGGCATCAACCTCCAGAGCTGGGGATTTTGGGTTCAGGTCCCATTTGGGTCATACAGCAACACATTTATCTGGGTGTTATGGCTTGGTTGGTTAGAGCATGGTGCTAATAATGCCAAGGTCCCAGGTTTGATCTCCACATGGGCCACTCATTTGGGGGCTGGACTAGATGACCTCCAGAGGTCCCTTCCAACCTTACTGATTCTACGATTCTAATTTAGAGCCCTTCAAACAGAAACAATATGATTGATTCTCCTGAGATTCTGAAACTATAAGCTGTTGGAGAATTAGAACATCTGAAAATACACACCAGTTGGGTAGCTGTCAGAATAAAAGTAACAGAAGTACAGCATCCTTCCATACGCTGTAAGATCAAATTTGTTAGGTTGAGCCTGAAATCTGGACTATTCTCCAGTTCATATATTGACTTTCCTCAATGTCTCAACAAAATAAATTGTCTCCTTCTGCCTAGAAACTAGACATGCTTTTGGAACTGGTTGGCTTTGCCACCACAGGTGACATACAGGCAATAAGCAATGGTTAGCCATGCCTAAGGGGCAGAATTTACATGGACTTATGAGTTCCTAGGAAATAGACATCAATCAACATTTTACAAGAGAGGATAGGGAAAAAATTCTTATGTTTAGATTTCAAATAGCTAGAGAAAGCCTAAGCACAACTCAAGCTAAAAATTATACATTAATTTATTTTTTCCATTTATAATAGAAATGCTATCACACCTGCACAATTGTACAGCTGCAAAGTGACTAGAGGTGCCAATCAGCCAATGTTATTTATGCAAATGAAATCACTATAATAAAAGTTGTTTCCTTTATTGTCCACAAAACACTGAAATTCTAGATCACTACTATATACATATATATATATATATAATATTATATGTATAATTCCTGTGATGATAATCTTTCCTTAATTAATCATTCATCACTCTATGGATTAGATCCCAAAGCACCTGTCTACCATATTTCTGTGTAAAATGCTTTACTTTGGGAGTGTTAGCAAATACCTCAAAGTCTTTCAATAGCCCATAATGCTGCATAATACTAGACCTCTAGAAAGTAACGTACAAGACTGCTCAAGAAGTAAACGGCACCAAAAAGTGTATTTTGCAAACCTTATATCAGAGACGGACAAAAAGATAACCATAACGTAACAAAACATAAACCAAATCTCAGGGAAAATTGGAAGTCACATCTTACTTCATTTCCATTTTCTCTTGTTGTGTTTTTAATTTTGAGCTTTTTCTGTAGCAGTTTGGTTTCATACTCAGGTCTAGGATGCTCCTGAAAAGGGAAAAATAAGAAAGGTTCTATTATGATTAAGAAAAAGTAAAAAAAAAAAAAAAAAAAAAAAAAAAAAAAAAAAAAAAAAAAGTCTTGATCACATACTCGATATCCATAGGTGTAAATATGTGGTATTTACCACAAATACATCACCACACAGATCATCATTAATTAGTGAACCAAAAAAAAAAAAAAAAAAAAAAAAAAACAATGAAAAACACAGTGGTCTGAAATAAAGGTAAAGGCACCTGCAGAACAATCAAACATTTACTTAAATGAAAAATTCAGTAAACTTTTCTACCATCCTTTTTGCATTTATTGCATAGTAAAAAGGAACAAAGAACACCATGAAAAGAATTCTCTAGAAGGCTGCATACTGAAGGTGTTGATAACCTGTCAAAGGTTGCCTTCCAAATTGTATTTTTGTTTTCCAAATTAGAGCCCAAGCTAAGCATGGTAGCACAAATTTATTAGGATTTTAAAGACAGTACCTCATAAAGAAGACAAATGTCATCAATCTCCTGATTCCTAACAAATTCTGAATTCATTTGGTACCTGGAATTCAGATTGGATTCCCTCAAAAGGCCTGTTTCTACCATGTGCATTTCAGCATGGACCTTTGAGTAGTTTTCTGTACTATGTGTCACAGGTTGCTAACCCTGACAAAAAGACTAATTCTCTGTAGGCAGTACATAAAGCAGCATCATCACTGCTTGGCAGATAACCACATCTGAATAGTCCCTACCTGCTCTTTGTCTCATGACACACAAACTAGCTGCAAAAACCGTCTCATTGTAGCTAAATGTTAAAAGCAAACTTTTGGCTTCTGTGGTCAGATAGGCCAGATATACAGAATGAAATCAGAGATGCCATGGAAAAATGCTTGTTTGCTCAGAGCTTTTCAGAAATTCCATGTATCATGACTAAAAATTTACATTTCTCTATTCCCTTCTGAGCATTAGAATACCCTAATCACACACATTTCAGAGGTGCAATATCACTGGTAACAAAATCCATTAAAAGTGTCAACACTTTTTCATGCATTTGACAGTAATGAAGCAAATAAAAAGTACTTTTTTTATTTATTACTCCTCATGGGCAACAGAACAGGGTTTCACAAGACTGCATGGAGCTTCAGCAGCCTTCTTGGGGACATACGTACAGTGTATTTTCTGTTAACTATCTGCAACATCTTCACTGCACCAGACACCATCTTGAACATTCGCTGTTATACAGTGAGACTTGCCATATATTGCTCATCTTTCCAAGTACTTCATATGTCTGACATTAGTTGAACAGATACGGGAGTACACTGTCATTTAAACAACTAGATTAACTTAAATTAACATTTCCACGTCGTTTTGAACTCTATAAATAAGTCACGGTTTCATCTACCCTAATGGTAGTCTAACAGAAGATACTTACATTCCACTGCTCTCAGGGTATACAGTGCTAATATGGCAGAAGGCTTGAAGGAACTCTTTTCTCTAAAGTTCAAGTACAGATGACTGAGAGACGTTAGCATTATGACACTGTAGTAAGTAAACTCAAAGAAACTGCTTGCATGACAGCTTGCTTTACAGGTCTAATCTCATGTACTATTTGTATCAATAAAACATATTTTAGAAGACAGCAAGAAAAACTATTGATGTTTCTATGATCAATAGATCTATATTTGAAAACTGGAAGTGAAACTATGCACCAGAGAGTGTCTTTGCATTACCTAAGCCTCACATTAAAGTCATCTTCACAACGAGTTATAAAGTTCAGGAGTCACTAAAGCACTTTTTGGAATGAGGGTTGTTGTTGTTATGACTTAAAAAGTGCTAGTGGTATATATGGATCTCACAGAAATGATGAAGCACAGGTAATCGGTGCCATTATTAAAGTTGCTTAACAGTAAAAATAGTAGCCAGCAGGATGGAGAAGGGAAAGAAAAATATACAGAATTAAATGTTTAAATATGTTAACGATGCATGTATCTTGATGTTTCCTAAGTTTTTGCTAGCCTGTTGGTTCGTGTTAATTTGTATCACACTTCCTTCCTTAAGCTTCAAAGCTTACCTGGAAGAAACATCCTTAGACTTAAAGGGAGATAAGTCAAAGGCATCAGGCAAGGAGGCTGTGTGTGAAGAGATGATATGACTAAAGTAGGAAAATGAGATAGATAAAGCTACTGAAACTGAGGAGATTTAACCACACAATAAGCACCTGCAAAAATGAGCTGGCTTTCTTTTTATTTATTTATTTATTTATTTTCCTCATTTTCTGCTGAGCAAAGAATTCTGGAGCATCAGAGGCAGCTGCAAAAGGCCAGAGCAACTTTGAAAGTTGGCTTGAAAGGAAATAGAGTGAGAAAATCAAAAGCCAGGCAAAACATGGTACTGTAAATTAAACTGACATTTTTGTTATTGTCACTGTTGTTTTGTGTGCCCATTCTGTTCAAATTTGGTCAAGTTATATTTAAGTTTGCTAGTAAGATATTTTAGTGTCCTTTTATCAACATTTCACATACCTACATCTAGGTTGATAAATTAGTTCATCTGTCTTTATAGAATTTGTCAGGGCATCTTATGCTTAATTGAATAGTCCACAGTGTCTCCTGGAATGTGTATGTTTTTTTTTTTTTTTTTTTTTTTTTTTTTTTTTTTTTTTGAGTATATTGCATGAAACAATTCTTTAAATACAGATTTAGAGATACTTGATTCTGATTCTGATCATATATACATAGATACAAAGGAACAATCCCACTCTCTGCTGTACAAAGACTGTAATTCAGAATCAAGTTCTTTGTCTGAAAATGGGGAGAGTTCAACAGTTAAGACAATAAGCTAGAAATAGTTGTGATGACTTGAAGAAGGCCAAATGTCCATGTAGGGATAAATATGTTACAATGCTGGAAGCATGCCAGTACAGCTGCCAGACACTTATTGAGAACCATGTGAGCCAAGGTATTTTGAGGCCAAAAGAGTGCTCAGAGTAGAAAATGATAATTCCCATCCTGAAAACAAAAAGCCAAATCCTGGAATTTTTACTCAGACAAAACTTATATTGATGTTAATGAGAATTTTGCCCAAGAACAGGCTCCAGGCCTCAAACATACAGCAAAATACATTCTGAAATAATGGTGCATAAGTAATGATACAGTAAAATGAGAAAATAAAAAGAGAAATGATGTCTCCTTAAAGTCTCTTTGGTTAGGAAAAAAGTGATTATAGAATTTTACAAAGCATGCATAACACGTACATCTGGTTGCCGAGAGAAAAAAGAACTTCAGAAACCATCCCAGATTAAGAGAACAGAGATGTTATCACCAAAAAATAAGCCAAACTACAGTTTCTTTTTACATCCTAAGGAAAGTCGAAGAAACACTGAGAATTCACTGAACAGCCTCACTCTACCATGCCGAATGCAAGTAGAGTAGCACAGCAGAGAACGTCTATAACGAAGGTTTTCACAAAATGGGAATGAATGGACAGTGAGGTGGATTGAGAACCAGTTGAATGGCAGAGCTCAGAGGGTTGTCATCTGTGGTGCAGAGTCTAGTTGGAAGCCTGTGGCTAGTGGCGTCCCCCAGGGCTCAGTACTGGGTCCAGTGATTTTTGACTTCTTCATCAATGACCTAGATGAAGGGACAGAGTGCCTCCTCAGCAAGTTGGCTGATGATACCAAGCTGGGAAGAGTGGCTGACACAGCTGAGGGCTGTACTGCCATTCAGAGAGACCAGGACAGACTGCAGAGTTGGGCAGAAAGGAACCTCCTGAGGTTCAACAAGGGCAAGTGCGGAGTCCTGCATCTAGGTAGGAGTAACCCTATGCACCAGCACAGGCTGGGGGCTGACCTTCTGGAGAGCAGCTCTGCAGAGAAGGACCTGGGAGTCCTGGTGGATGACAGGTTGACTATAAGCCAGCAATGTGCCCTTGTGGCCAAGAAGGCCAATGGTCTCCGTGGGTGCATTAGGAAGAGTGTTGCCAGCAAGTCGAGGGAGGTGATCCTGCCACTCTACTCAGCCCTTTTGGGGCCACATCTCGAGTACTATGTCCAGCTCTGCGCTCCTCAGTACAGGAGAAACATGGAACTACTGCAGAGAGTCCAGGGCTATAGAGATGACCAGAGGGCTGGAGCATCCCTCTTATGAGGAAAGGCTGCAAGAGCGGGGTCTGTTTAGCCTGCAGAAGAGAAGACTGGGAGGAAATCTTATCAATGTGTATAAATACCTTAAGGGAGCATATCTCATCTCAGAGCCTGGGGCCAGACTCTTTCCAGTGGTGCCAAGTGATAGGACAAGAGGCAAGGTGCACAAACTGAAACACAAGAAATTCCACCTGAATATGAGGAAAAACTTCTTTCTTGTGAGAGTGGCAGAACACTGGAACAGGTTGCCCAGAGAGGTTGTGGAGTCTCCTTCTTTGGAAACATTCAAAAGCCACTTGGACGTGATCTTGTCTAACATACTCTATGTGATCCTGCTTGAGCAGGGAGGCTGGACTAGATGATTTCCAGAGATCCCTTCCAAGCTCAACCATTCTGTGATTCTGTGAACTAAAAGGACTCAGCTGCTACCCTAAAGCAGGAAACTTGGAATGAATAGGATGGTGAGCCCAGATGAAAGAGGTGGATCGAGGATATCCTACAAATCAAGGATAAGCCTTAAATACCTCTATTTCACATAATGAATTGTGATACTGGGGAGGGGAGGCGAAGTCTAAGGAAGAGATTGTCATTTACACAAGAACACCCTCAAGAATATCCAAGCAAGGGAATGCTCATGCAAGAAAAAGTAATTTTATATCTAAGCATGCATCACTGGGAGAGGATCACAGTCTTTTTTACTCCAGATCACTAGTCCAATCAAATTTGACTCACAAAAAATTAAAAATAAATTTTGAGTAAGTCATCCAACATGATTAAGTTTAAGTGTGTCAAAAGACAAAAGCCACTGTGCAAGCAGACAGGAACTCAACTATCAAAGATATTCTAAAGCAAACACAAAACTGAAGTACTCAAAACAAACCAAAGAACCCATTAGACATATTATGGAAATGTATTTGCCATATCTGTACACAAGTAGGTCAACACCTGTACATAATCCTTTTTTGTGCTCCCATTGAACAACAGCAGTAGTGAGTAGTGCTTTGAGGGATCACTTGCAAGATTAAATTTTGAAATGTGACTTCAAAATTTAAGTGCTCTCAAGATAAGAATCTAACAACCAAATGCTGCCATTGCAGCGTCAATGTATCACATTCTGTAGGCAACTTAGCAGAATTTAGCAGAATAGTGTCATTTATTTTTGGCCATTAGTTCAAATTGAACCCCCAAAAATAGTCCTACACCAGCTACTTTTAAGGGTGAAGCCAGACATCCCTCAAACTATGATACTGAAAATTTAGTTTAAAAAATATTTATTCTACTAGATGAATTGTTACTGAAACAAATAAGCTGAAAATTTTATATAGGTCCCTAGGCAACACGTTTTAGGAGACCCTGCTTGAGCAAGAGAGTTGGACTAGATGATCTCCAGAGGTCCCTTCCAACCTTATCCATTCTATGATTCTGTGATTCTAAGTGTGGGCTCCCATATCCTCAGATTCATTTTCATCTTATGCTAGTCGCACCTTTCTATTCATTTCTTTGCACTAACACCAGTGCACATGCAGTGGTATGGTAAGACATTTCAAGAAGATGACCAAGCTGAAAACTGACCATTTTTACTTCCCAAGCTAGTTTTCAGCTGGATCAGTTGTCTGAACTGTTCACCACTCAGCTGTATGATGACCAGCATGAGCTTAAGAGGAGGAACAAGAACACCTGACTGAGGCAATACTATGGTAGTGTGGAGTCAGATTGGCTCAAACTGCTCTGTAATTTCAACATATGTGTGAAGTTGCATGATACTGATGAACTGATTTAGTGGTTCACAGTTGCTACAACAGAGAGGTCTTCCTAATCCACATATTTTTCCCTAACCCTGCCTATTCTACAAAAATATTCTCTTTTTCTTCCCTTGGTTCTAGCCCTCATTAGACTCCTTTGAAAATGTATCCAATTAATTGGCCTCCTTGATCAAAAACACTATCCATTTTTATTGCTGGAATTACTTTTTTACATCTTTAGTCAGTACTTCAGGTCATGGTTTAGATTCCAGAACTGGTAATAAAAGTAAAGATGGGATCTCTTCCTACTGGTAACAATGAACCACTGAGCCATCTTATGCAGCTTCATCCTGAGAAGCAACTTCAGAGAATTTCAGAGAATAACATACAGATAATTAAAAAGTAGGTTCTTAATTGGCTTATTTTAAGTAAATAAATCCATAGCTAGCCACGTCAGGACAAATCTCATGAATTGTAGAAAAGAGCACATCTCACTGAAGTCAAAGGAAAGCACTTGATTTTCACCTAGAAACTAGGCCACATTTTCTAGGTGCTTGAATTTACATCCCTGATTCATTTTTTTTTTCTGGTCTAAGAAGGCTGGTAACCCAGCTTCTATGTAAGATCAAACAGAATTTGGATGTCTAACTCTTGGACACCTTTGAAAATATCTCAGCTCAAGACACCTACCTTAACGCATTCACATATGAAAATGCTGTGACAGGCATACAGTTAAAGATATGCAGAATTTGGTGTATACAGAATTCTTCATAGACAAGCTACAGATCAGAAGTTTCTCATACAATCAAACCTACACAAAAAAGGGGCTATACATTTCTATACTGCCTAAAAAAGTTTAATTTTGCAACAGAAGTAGCAGAATAGGATAGAAGCAGGAAGATGACATCTTAGAAGAATCAGTGATGTTCTACTTGGTAGGTGCAGCAAAGGAGGACAGAAAGGTAAAAAATGAGACTGAGAAAGACCAATGGTTTTCAGGGATCTTTGCATGAGGAGGAGCTCGAATCATTCTTGTACTGTGTCCTCAGGGAACCTGCACAGGGCAGAGAGCCCTTGTGAGGCTCTGAGAGATTAGAAGGTCCATTTCTGCCTCCTCAGACCCATCTCCATCAGAACTTGCATTGCCTTGCAGTACAAGATCCCCTGCATGAAAGGATCTCATATCCTTCCTCCACACACCAACCTACCTTCAACACTAGCCCATTCTGCAAGAAGCACATCACTGACAAACCCTGCTTACCAACCTGGATCTCCTGTGTCCTGTTCCTGAGGGAAATAACAGGGCTGGATAAAGATAGAGGATGCAGTAGGCCAAGACAGAGAACTATTGGAAAGTAAAAATTTCCTCCCTGTCACCCCTTTTGTCTAGTCAGTTTCCCACCCTCTGTATCATGACTTTGCCCTGGTCAACAACAGCCACAGTAGAGGGTTGTTCTGTGCAAGCTGTAAAAGCCAATTCCAGCTCCTTCTCTAAAGGTCTTCTCCACCCTAAGCAACTTGCACCCCCATGAATTTCTGCTCTTACACATGGGAACATTAGGAGATGGCAGTGAAAAAAAAATCATGCCATCCCCAGTGAACCAGCCTTTAAGTGGTCTATTGCAATATCCTGAGGAATCAGGACTACCTAGAAGGAAACAAACAATTTCGAGGATTTTAGAAAATCAGTCCTGGAAAAGACACAGGAGATCTTTATGATAGAAAAGGAATAAGAGAAAGCAAATGGGAACATGTTGATACATTTGGCAAAAGAGGAATAAAAGAGGAAAAAGAACTACTTAGGAGCCCTAGGATATCATAACATTTCTGTGTATCAACAGTCTTGGAATGAAAAAATTCTAACCATATATATTTACTGACTTCTTGGCAAGTAAAGGAGTTATCAACTTTCTTGTTTCTTCTAGTTCACAAATTAAAACATGTCTAAAGTGTGCCTTCTCATATATTTTTTTCAATGGAACAACAGCTGGTACAGTTTCCCTCAAGACCTGAGGAATAACATACTTTTTCAACATTCCTTCTCCATCTAGTCTAATAAAAAATCTCATCTCAAATATCCTAAACATTATTAAATCTAGTGTCAAAGGGACTTGTCCACAAGAGCTAGTCTCATAAGGGCTACTAGAGCCATCTCAGGCTTGTTAAATAATCAGTGTTAACAGGAATTCAATGAAGGTGACAAAAAATTTATTGGGAGGAGCCATGAACCTTGAGAAAGATAGTAAAATAATACAAAGAGATTGAAAAAATTTGGAACCATTGGTCCAACAGGAAAATCAGAATAAACATGGGAAAAATGTGAAATAATACACCTGGGGAAAATAACCCAAAACACAGATCTCATTGGTGCAAGAAACATGAGAAGTAGTGAGGATGAAAGGAGAGATTTGAGATGACACAAAATGTTGTAGCTACACATTCCTCCTTTACCATTATTGTCCATTTATCCAAAAAGACCTGTGCTTTGAGTAAACAGTTATTTTATTAGAGTCTGTTGTTCTCCTCTACATGCTTTTAAGCAAACAAAAGTGCCTTATACTTTGTGTTTTAATAGCCACTGTTAGAACTTCAGAAAAGAAGTCTGTCTCTATAATTGGCAAGGTGAATGATAAACTGAAGCCATCAAATAATCAGATCACAAAAAATTATGAGAACTGTAGCAGAGAAGATTAAGTTAAACCATAATCCAAAAACAAGGGGAAAAAACATATTTAATGCCACCAAGTCTCCTTGCTATTCTCTATTCAATTCTAACTTACTAAATCTACCTACCTTATTACTTTTTCTCAACTCAGTGATAATCCGTGAGGTATCTTAAGTCTTCCCTTAAGGGTTCATTAACCTCTTTTTTTAAGTTACCAAGTAGCAAAGGGAAGAAAGAGACTTTGGGAATTAACGTTTGCAAACAAAGAACTAACATCACTCAAAGCACAGGATTTTAACTTGAATCATAACTTACTAAATATGTTTCTAACAGATAGTTACATTAAATTCCTCGTGGTATGGAACCAACTTTGCTGTTTGAACTATAATGAGATATCTACTCATAGGTTTTCATTTAACGTGGATTTTCCTGTTTGTTATTTATTCTTCCAAACACTTTTCCAGGTAATAGGATTTCAACTTTTAAAACTGTGTTTCTAATCTAGTTTTATATAGGACTGTTGGTAAAATGACGTAGAATTTCTTCTACCCAGAAAATCCAAGGCAGGAAAATACCGAGTCCTAGCTATTTAATTATAAGCACATTTCTGAAGATTCATGAGAGGTCAATAGTTTCTGTTCCCCACATTGTTAATGAGACTCACTAAATATTTCTTCATCAGCCCTCTCACAAACAGAGGAATAGGATGTGGGTTTTCCCATCATTTCCCTTGCTTTATTGATATCTATATCCTTTATTACTCACACTGAAAAATAAACAATTGTACAACCTGTTTGACTGGGTTACAAGACATCTGTGGAACAACATGTTGAGTGCTTAATCATATGTCCTAGGTTTTTCTTTTCATAGTTCTTTTTCATAGTGCCAGTCTGTTCATGTTGCTTTTCTGTCTTCTCCTCCCTTAGCTATCAGTTGTTCAATTGCTTTTCAAGGCAATTATCAATTTTACAGTCTAGTACCCCATGCTACCTATTATTTCTGCAGATTTAGGATGTACAAACAATTCAAATTGTCTAAGCCTGTACAGCTGCCAGCTGCAAATATGCATCCAAGCCTGAGGGAGTTTGCTTTCTCAGACTGCAGTTGCCAAGATATTTACAAATAAATGGACTAAATTAATCTCTCATGTGACTCTTTTGAAGCAAAAGATTTGTCCCAATGTGCTTAAAGAAAGTAACTTTACTGCAAATTTTATAGTTAAGAGTCCACAAATATGAGAGTGAAGACATTTACTTCAGTATAAACCTCACAATGCATTTCTCAGTTCTTCAGCTTTTATAGCTGTTTTCTCACCTGCTTTGTTCCATAACTTCACTTTCTAAAAATATTGATAATAACTAACTTAGCCTCACCTGGTCTTAAAGCTGTTAAAACTCCTGGAATTCTCCTTGTCCCTTTGTTTCCTCTTCTCCTCAGTGATCTTCTGTGTGGCATTCCTACTTCCCTCTGGACTAACCTGATCAGAAATAATTTTCATTTTCCAATATCATTTTTTGTGGTTGTAAAGGCTTCACCAACTGAAGTGTTTACCACACTGATGAAACATGCTACCAGTATCTGTCTTATGGATAGATTTATCATCACCTTTATGAACTTAATGGATAAAAGGTGAGTAAATTCTGATCTAATTTTGAATTTTTGATGAAGTGCCAGGAGCTGACAAAAGATGATGTTCTGCACAGCTTTTTTTCCTTTAGTAAGATGTCCCCTGTAATTGTATATCCAGTTCGACCATTACTTTTCAAGTTAGAGCTGGTAGGTATTTAGAGGTATTTAGAACATATGATTTAGGAGGAAAGATTAAAAGTGCAGAGGTCAGTTCATCTAGAAAGGAGAAAATGACAGAGGGCTATGATATTATGTTGAATTTTGCTGAAAAGAGAACAGGAGTAATCTCCTTATTATGACGAAAAGAACAAGAAAAAAAGAATATTTGCAAGGTATTAGGAGAAGCTTATTAGCTGATAGATAAGTATTAGCATAGATTGCCCAAGAAGGAAGTGAAATCTCCATTGATAAATTTCTTTTAGAACAAATTAGACGAATATCTTTTCATAATGACTTAAGTAGAGTTGATCCTACCATCCCCAAGGGATGGTTTCTCGAGGTCCCTTCCAACTTTATTTTTATGATTTTGCCTTCCTAACTCTTCAGCTTGTGCTGAGATGTATCTGGCACTCTTTCACTTATCATAAACATGGGATTCTTACTGATCCTACAGTTTCTGTCACAAACCTTTAACATTTTAGAGTTCTTCATCACAAGAAAACCTCACAAATCTATATAGATCCTTTTGCAGTATTTTTAAAATATTGAGTTAAACCATAGAGATTTATACTGCAAGTGATGAACTTAGAATTCAATAAAATCTGCTGGGTTTGTCACATAGACTACAGAGCTAAGAACAAAGTCTATTCTCCTATCTCTCAGTTAGTCGTGTATGTAATACAAAACTGCTGTTCTCTCAAGTAAGAACTATGTCATTCCATGTAAGCAATGATGCGTTAAGTATGTATCACGCCTTACAAACTAAGAATACTGGGATATATCATAAGAATCATTCAGTTGCTCACTAATAGATAGGAGTGCAAAAAAATAGGTAACGCTGTCCTTAAGTTAACTCTTCAGGGAAGGAAGAGGTGGGACATCTTCCTTTCTCTGGAAATAATGCTAAAAGTTTCATTTTGGAATAGTGATGGAGGATGAGGAATACTAGGGTCTGCTGTCTGTTCTCAGTGTTATTTTTACATTTTATATAATGGTTCTTGTCTAATGAACAGGTAAGTGTCATGCTACAGCATGAGGTTCATGCCTTCAGTGTACTTCCTTTCTGACTTTTTTGCTTTCACATCCTGTTTTAGCTGAGCTCGAGTAGCAGGGATGGAGAGTTGCCCTGTTCTAGCCTTGTGTACGGTCTATTCTTTAAGAAACCACGCTGGGAGAGGAGAAAACGGATTCAAATTATCTCAAATCAAAGCAGGCCTAACATTCAAGTCACCTTCCAGGAACCTGACCACATTTTATTAAGCCAATGAAGAGAATAGACCTACTGAATTACTCTTCATAGGTACTCAGCTCACCATCAAATATAATTTTTTTTGCCACAATTCTAAATTACTCTGCATTTTGAGTGTCGTAATGCTGAATAAGACCCTGTTCCAGAGCCATGTTGGTATCTATTGCTAGATCAGTAATGGAAGCTCCAGAGTCTACCTGTTGTTAGTGGGATACTCAGGGCTAGTATCTGCATTCTTTTTAGACAGAGGTAGAAATTAATCATCTAGTGAGAATCAGTAGCTAAATTAGACCATTGACTATGGCACGTGAAGCAATGACTGAGAACAGGACAAAGAACAAGAAGTACCTCTGGCTTTTCAGTCAACTCAGGTACAGTGTGAAGCCCTATGGGCTGATTATGAGACACTTGAAAAGTATTCTCAACCTTATTTTTTATCTGTTAACAATAGACAAAGCTGTCCAATCCCAAATTAAGTAGAAAGCTCAGCTGTCAGCCACTGATGAAACCGCTCTGCAGCTCAATACCTGGAGCTCAAGATATTGTAACTATGGCATCGGGGATACCACAGACCTGGAGACAATTTATTATTTACATTTTCTAGATATATTACAGTCATTTTCATAGAGTATTTCTGTTACAGATAATGAAGCAGCATCTATATGACAAGGTAAGTAACATCATTCTGCTGTTGCACTCTAGCAATAGTATGTGGACGTTAAAGAATAGTCTGCTGTTAATCTTCTAATCTTGTTCAACACTAATTATTAAAAATAAAGTATTTATGCCCAATACTACATACATGACAAATTGCTTGAGTACACTGGTACTCAAAAATATATCAGTTATAGTTATTTAGTAAAACATAGCTATGAATTGCATTGAACTGGAGAGTGCTCATGAGAAATCTAATTATCAATGCTTACCTTCAGATTTAGAATAATTTATACAATGAATTAGCACAGGGAAAAGAAACTTACTTCTTCTTCCTCCAGGCCAGTTAGATCCCAGAAGTAACTCAATCTCATTTGCAAACGTTTCCATTGCTCAAGGAACATGGTAGCTTAAAGAAAAATAAAACATTTTAATATATAAATCCAGTGCAATATTGTGGATGCTTGTATTACAAGCCTCATGAATTCCATCATGGATTTTAGATCCTTTATAAATAAATATTAAGAAACAGCCCCAAACCTAATTCTAAATAAAGAACATAGGCACATCACAGAAACAACAATTTCTATCTTTTTACAAATACAAAATACAGAAAGAGACAAAATGAATTGCCCAAAGGCACTGGAAAGCTTTTGTCAGACACTGGAAATGAACCCAGATCTGCTGATACCCACCCCTAAAAACGTCTTTTCTCTTAATATACAATGAGTCTTTTTATAATTTGTGAGTAAAAAGAATATAGTGAAACAAAACCCACAGCTAAATAGTCATCCATTATATCTGAATTAGTGAAATAGATTTGCCTGTTTGGAAATTAATAGATGTTTCTAATTGGTCAGGATCAATTTAGCAGATTTAGCCTGCTACTGAAATAACCAATTGATATCTGTATCAGTTATCATGTAAACCAGGACCCTCAGCAATATATAAAAATTATTTCATTCCGAAATATGTTACAGTGATGAAGTTGAATGCTTTTTTACTGCATAGACACAGTGATTTTGTCCTAAGGGGACAACAGGGAAGGGCAGCAGTTCAATCTCTCACTTTTCCTTTTTCATTAATATGAAGAAACAGATGTTATACTGTTGTCTCATATTTACAGTCTCATGACCTTCCTCCCATAATTGCTATTTCCTCTAGATAGCCCTTTATTTAGTTGCTCTTGATTTATGGACACCTATTAGAAATAGCACTTCTTACTCTTGACTTGTGGACATCTCTTTTCAGAAAACTGTATATTATATATATACACACTATATATATGCGTATACATATATCTAACACATGTGTGTGTGTGTGTGTGTGTACTCTAACAAAAAGCTATACAAATAAATGCTATAGAGATAAAGAAAAATAACTGTGAGCATTATTTTCCATTTTCTTATGCTTCATTTCACCCTTTCAGTTGGTGCAAAGAGGATTGTGAAAAGGTCATCAGATCACAGCACTATTTATGTCACTTTGAATATCTTATAGATAATGTTACAAGACACAGAATAGTGCAATAACAGATTCACCTTTCTTTATCTACATTTGGTGTGAACTATAACCCTGGGAAAATACTCAGTACTAGTAAAATAACCTGACAAGGTCTATCTTACAAGGCAGAATCTATTCATAGGCACTTGAGAGCAAATATTTTCCCATAACTCTATGAAAATTTAATGAAGGACTGCTCTGAAAGAACCATAATGTAAGAAATAAATGTCTTTCCTCCACAGGACTGGCAGTACAGTGTAAGTAAATCCAGACATTCAGCAATTAAGTTATTACCTCTGTTTCTTCCTTACAGAAGAGAGGACATAAAAAAGCTACATTTAATATGTTTTGGAAACTTAAAAGGCTTTTAGATATCCTAAATACAAATACATTTGACTGTTTTGCAGGTTGTTACTATCATTCCACTTTTTTCTATTTTTCAATAAGTCAGTTCCACATTTGTCTCTGTAAGAATCTGCTGTTGAAAACAATAACATTTATCATAATTCCCTTTAATTTATTTGGCTAGATAAATAACTGATGCTACAGTGAAATAGCTGTTGTGAAATCAGCAGGTTTGCTCCATTGTATTCAGCTATCTTTATAAACATGTCTGACAACTGAAATTCAACATACCAGAACATCAGTGACAAGTACAGTCAGTCAAGCATGACTGTGATTTGCATTTTGTGAATACAGTCATTGGCAAATGGTATTGCTGGGATCACAAAGAAGCATAAGGCCTCAAGATCACATTATAAGAGCATGATTCATTTCAAGATATTAACTGTAGTGAGTCATCTGCCTTTCATAAAAGGGAGAAGGCAAGCAAGATGAACAAATTCTTCTGCCCAATCACATCATGAAATGAAGCTGTCTTAAATCACCATACTGTTCACTTTTTTAAACACTTATCTGTAAGTAACAAGCAAGTTTCCACATCACTATGCTACCCTGCAAAAATGTATTCAGGCAACATTTACTCAGGAAATTGTAAGGCAAGACATTTGTCACTCAGCAGAATGTTGCAGGCATAACCAGTACAGACTCCTCACAATAAGGCAGCAAAATCTGGTGTAATGTAATACTGAATATGCAAACTGGGCAGAGTTAGTATAGGATACTGTTCCACTTTGTTGTGCTTTGCAGATGGTACGTGTATTTTCTTGCACTGACAAGCTCAGTTATCAGGGTCCCAAGCACAGAATTTTTGAATCTGTGGGAGACTTTTTTTTTTTTTTTTATGAACTACAGCTCAGAAGCAGATTTAGTACTTGTAAAGGTCTTTTAAAAAAAAATCTGTATAGAACTTTTTGTTCTTTCCGTTCCCCTATAGATTCTACTAATTTACCTTAGTGCAGGTATATGCCAACATTTTGCTTTCTGCATTGTACTGCTGATGTTAAACTCTAATTGCTTTGGATGAAGCTGCATGGAAATGATCGTTTGTACAGATGCAAGTTTACAATACAGGTTTTCTGTCAGGAAAATAGTATTTTCCTTTGCAACTGTAAATGAAATGTCATTAAAATAATTGTAAACAATTGTCAGCAATTACGACACAGTGGATTTTAATGATCAGTGAGAGATAAAGGACTTCCTATAAGTAGTCTAAAGACTTATATCTGAAATTTGGCCCTTCTAGCTCATCTTACAGAAAATTGCTGCTTTTAGCAGCAGGTAAGAATTTCAGTGAAATAAGTGACAGATAATACTGTCTTATCTCAAAGTGGTAAGACTAATGCCTTTCTCTTCTGTATTTTTTCTTCTAGCACAGTGTTATCCCCCTTTGGCAAAGGTAGATCATTCTTATGCATTCCACACCAGAGTGCTAAGCAAGCACCCTCAGCATTTCAGACACATACTGTCCAAATAATACATTGAAACCCTGGCAAGGCAGTCTGTGGCATGCTTCATGGCAGCAGGTAAGCTTTGACACCTTATCTGTCAGTCTGCTCTACAGCTGGCAGCAACATGAGGCAGTAGAATAAGTCATTGTGAGACTCTGCAAGTTCATTCATTGTCTTTTGCTGTTTCCATCAGACACAGTGATTACATATTCTCCAACTTCCGCTGAATGATTTCTAGGAACTGGCAAATAAAAGCTTCTTCTTTCCTTAATGTCTTCTATACATAAGTTCCTAACAAACCCTATGCTATCCAAATCCAACATCAAGCTATCATTCAGTCATTTCTAAAACAAATTGTGAAATTTAAATAGAATTATAAAGCAGAATGTTGAGGGATGGCTATTCTGTGATAATATATCTGCTCAAATTCTCATATTACAAATGAAAATTTCTTTCTGTGAACAATGAATAGGGAAATTAAATTCTTTTTAGAGTAGCAGTCTTCAGAGGCTCTTTTCATGGGTTATTCACGTCTTTAACTTTCACAATAAATCAGATCTGCATTGAGAGAGAGCATAACACCAGCAATAAGACTTGCAAGCGTAGTACACAGTGTTCAGGGCAGAGGAGTGACCAGGAGTGACCAGTATATGAAAATACTACAATACATTCATTTGTGTTTATGAAGTGTTTTGAGATCCTCAGTGAAACATTGCATTTTTACCAATAGGGAAAACCAATCCCATCTACATGGAATGCATTAGAACACATTATAATTAAAGCAGTAATAGCCCCATTGTACTTGAAATCTCCCCAAAGTTTGTTAAAATTACATGACTAAGTTATCCCACATGAAAGTGGGGGTTGAAGGGGGCTGAATGAAATCCTCTCAGCTGCTTGCACCATATGAAGCCCCAGGTTACATTCCTGCCCCAAATGTAGAAGGTATTACAAGAACTTACCCTGTCTATAGAAAATGAAGGAAAACGTGAAGATTAGAAGTGACATTAAATAAGTCAGTAGAGAGAGAAAGGACACATTTTTCTTCCCTGACCAATCCAGCTCCTCTTCATTTATATGAAAGCTTGCAACTGACAGAGGAAAGCCTTGT
Organism: Rhea pennata; assembly: GCF_028389875.1. Taxonomy (NCBI): domain Eukaryota; kingdom Metazoa; phylum Chordata; class Aves; order Rheiformes; family Rheidae; genus Rhea; species Rhea pennata. The sequence continues at coordinate 82,303,338 of NC_084663.1, read as the reverse complement.
AGCATTGCTTTTTCCTGTCTCAGCACAGATAGCCCCTTACTGGCTCTCTGAGGGTTGGCAACTTAGTATGGATGTATGTAGTATATTTGATCTAATAACACTTTGTTATATGGAAGGCTACCACATTCTACTGATGTGCATCATTACTTTCATCTCTGTCAGGAATCCAAAGATCAAGCAACATAGTTAACATGCAAAGCAATACTCACCCCAGAGAGCCATAAAGATGGAGAAGAAGACAGTGGCAGGGTTGTCAAATAAGTGGCTCGCCCGAGCTGTAGCACATGCAGAGCTGAGGTTCCAGTAGTCACAAAACTTGTCACACAGAGGGCACATGATGAAGGCATTATGTTGGTCACACATTTCTTTGCTGTAAATGACAAGTGCATGAGTTCTTGTGGAACTATGACTCAGGAAAGGTGAGTGAGCTGAAGTAATATCAAGCAGCACCTCATAGCTACTACAGGCTGTTTTGTAATACATATGGCTTGTGGTTGCAGAGACCTGAATCCCATGATATATTTTTCTCTTCAAGGGCCATGTTGCCAAGGAATATTTAAATACCTACAGACATCTTACTAACAGAAAAGCAATGCTACATAGCAAACCAGTCCAACCCCTATGCTGTATTATAGAGGAGTGAATCGTTAAGAACAGAGTTTAATGACACTGAAAGGAAATAATTAAAACACAATCAAACTGGAATTTGCCATGTCTACATTCAGTTACATGATTTGATATAGATCAGGTTTAAATGCATGAAAAAGGATTCTGAAGTAGCTGTAAAGGAAATTCTGTGGGTAAAATCTGTCTTTCTTACCCTTGACAAGACACATTTTTTAACACAACAGCACACAAATCTGTGTCAAATACCATGCTATCTTGTGTATCAGGACTAGCTGTTATCATGCTGAATATTTGTCTTTCTATATATTCTGCATAACACCTTACAAAGCCAAAAATCAGCACCCAGGCATGTTGGCTATGTTGTATCACAAACAGAACAAATCTGCAAAAACACTTGCAGAATATGTTGGGTTTTTGATATAAACTGACATGCATGCACAAAAGTTACAAGACTTAACCAGCCAAGGATGTTATTCTTAGGAAGCATATTGTATTTCACAGCATTTGCTTTGAAATTCACTTCTACTCTGCGTTTCAGTTTCCACAGTATTTGTATAATCAATGCGTATTTTCCCCAAATAGGTCTTTTAATATGACTTGTTTTCTGCACTACCTTACGCCATAAGGTTTTGTCTAAGTTCCTCAAGTGCAAGTAGCTATCTTAGGCACTCAAACTGATATGGTTTAAAGGTATTCAAATGCTTGGTGCACTGTGATTTCAGAAGTTTAAACCCCTTCACATTTCAAGAATTTTGACTTTGTCTTTCTGCTACCGCTGGTTGACGATATTGGTATTCTTCTAACTTACTGACTCCTTGTCTTTCTTGTCTTTGTAATTAAAAAAGAAAAGAAAAAAAGAAAGAAGAAAGGGGGAAAAAAAAGCGGTAAACCTTGCAAAGACTGAAAAGCTTTCAATTCTCGTTCATACATTCAGATGCTAAGTCGTATTTCTGCTCTTTCAGTTTACAGCATTTGTTCATCTGTACTCCAGAAAGCGTAGCAGATAAGTGACTTTCTTACAGATTTTTAAGAAATTTCTTTAAAGTTTTTATTTTAATTCCTATTTTTATTTTCTATGCTTTTACTTAGCCTGTAAATTTTTTTAAAAATTGCTATCATTATTTCCGGAACAAGCCGAACCCTATTTGATACTGCTGAGTATACCTTCAGTATTGTCATAATGGCATATTATGACATATCTGCATTATGACATATTATGGCATAGCTGCTCAGTCTCACCCAGATCAACTGACCTGTGCAGAGCTCAACTGTTGCTTGCCAGGATGGTCCCCTAAAAATTGACTTGCAGTGTTGCTTTGTTGATAGGTGGTATATTGTGATTATGATTGCTTCTATATTGACCATCATTAAACAGTATTTTTTTTCTATGACTTCTCATTAAAAAGTGCCATTCAAACTGTAGTAACAATATATCTAATAATACATTGTTTGAATGGCATACAGTTGTTTCCAGCTATTATATAGTTAATGTAATGCTCTCTTCTATTTCAAAAGGCAGCAGAGGGTGCTACAGAGACATTTTTGCCATAAATCTCACTTCAGCTAAAATGTTAGCACAAGCTTTCCCACAGACAAGCAGAGCCAATCATGATTCATTCAGAGTAGACTAAGAAAACAAACTCTAACTCAGAAGTGTTGCCATTCATCATTTATCTATCAACAATAATGCCTTACTACTGAATGATCTGCTTTAAAATTTGTCAATTTATTTGAGAGAATACAGGAACTGCCATAACAAATGTGGCTAGCAATTCTGCTAGCCCAGTTTCCTGTAATACCTGAAAGCAGTCCCAGATGGTACAAAGGAAGTGTCCTTTTTTTCATTGAGAGGTAGACATTAGTATTAGCATATCAGACTGACTGAAAGTTTTTGTTAAATAGTATAACATCCTGAGAGGACACCGCACAAAACCTAACTTTTTTTTTATAATTGGCAAGAGGGTGAATACTGTGGACACCAAATACGCTTAATTTGCTAAATATTGTTCATTCTACTTGTGCAAATAGTCTGATTTTATTCAGATGAATGAAGTATTCAAGAGATATTTGACTGTGAATTTACATTAACTTCAGTGAGTTGTGAACTAAGTTTGTCTTTCTGGATGAATATGGAGATACGCACATTATGCACATTCATAAGAAGCAATTGGGTGGTGCAAAAAAAGAACATGCAAGTAATCTTATTCATTGACTCAAATCTTTTGCAAAAATGCAGTAGATTTATTGAATGTTTTTGTTTTGGAATCCACAATATTGAACAGCTAAATAAACGCATCATTCAAATGTCTTACCTGTCTTATATATCTTAATAAATGTGTATTAATGTCTTATAAATATGCATTTCAAATATTTACAGAGTACTTACACGCATTAATGCTATACCACTGTTTTCCAGACATTTTAGAAGCAATTATCCTCATTAAGGGTTGTGTCCAAACAACACAGTGTTATAATTTTCAAGAAACAAAATATTGATCACAGAGAAGCTTACCTGGGAATGTCACTCTCAATGGTTATACAACCATAAAGAAATACAATAATCCCAATTACTGAAGATGGAATGAGGAATTCTGTATATAAGCCCAGCCATGCAAAATAAAGTCCTATTTTTTCTCCAAAATACTTTCTGAAAAGGAAGAAAAAAAAAGACATATATCAGGGGTGTCATTTTCAAACATTTTTTATGGCTTCTTAACAATCCCTGCCAAAAAAAATAGTAATTGTCAAAGACCTGGATGAAAACCCTGAATACTTTGAAGTCTGTACCACCAAATGAAGGGACTGAGTAGGACAAGCTGAGATTTTCTCATCTGAGATGTTAAAGACAGCCCTACAGCATTACTTTATGAAACGTAGTCAAGATTTGCTCTGGCAAGACTGCAATTTTTAGGTCTTTAGTGAAACATCCATCATAGACTTCCATCAAAAGGAAAAGGAGTTTGCCCTATTTTTTAACAGAAAATTTTGGTAAAGATTCAGTGCTTTAAGAATCTGCCTAAACAAACCATCATTCTGTTTCTCTATTGTCCTCCTGAATTCAATGAAAGGCAAAGAAATGAGGTCTGTGAACGAGATATGTGTGAACATACCGACAACACTGTAATATTTTTACAGACTAATAATGTTGAAATTCTGTTGAAGCAGGAAGGTTTACTGGTATACTTCGCACTAGTTTTTCAGAAAGAATAAATATTTTTGACAAATTAATAGTGTCTCTACAGTAACTTCGCAAAAACAGCTTCTACTCTGAAGAACAATTCATTGTACACGTTGATAAATATGTGTTAGTACTCAGCTCAACATCTTTGTGGATCACACTGCAAGAAGTAAACTAAATGTAGATGACACGCACTGACCACTTGAAAGAGCTGTTAGGAGTGATTATAAATGTTGAAAAACACCAAGAGCTTCAGAGAGCTCAATAACTCACAAAAAGAGAAAAATCATTAAAATGAAAATAATGTGGATAAAAAGCAACACAATGAGAAACATCTCACAAGCCAAAGAACAAGAGGGAAGATGCTGGAGAGAAAGCAGAAGGAAGGAGAGCACTTCTGGAATAACACTGCTGTCATTCCAGGGCTGTAGCTAGGAGAACCAACATGAAAGTGAAGGGAAACTCAGGATTCTTCTATGAAAGAAGTGCATCTCCTACATCAGCCATTTTCAAAGTGGTCAAGGGCAACAGACCACTGTGCGAAGTATCAAACAAGACAGGTGGATCCCTGGCACAGTAAATCAGATGACATTAATTTAGTTAGGAAGGCTATTCACTCTTATTTCAGTAACAACTTGCGTAAATCAGAATGGGAATACTAATTGCTGTAATTAGTCTTTGAACAGCATATATCAGTTCAGTAACTCTACAGACATTCACACCGTAGCATAGTTTGTAAGTTCCTAGGGACAACGGATTACTGCATTTGTACAGAATATAAGGAAATTTGATACAGTATAGTTCATAAGAAGAAAAATTAAAATACTTCTTTTGCAAATATAATTCTGATACTCTGGGAGTATTCTATAACTTGGCACATGCATTCCAGAGGTAATTTTGCTTTATTTTCACATTTATTGATCTTTGAATATGGTCCTGGGTATGAGATGAGGGAGGGAGTATTTGATTAAAAAATAGAAATAATCTGATGGTCTATAGTTTTGCTTCAAGCCTCCTATATTAGTCAGCATACAGTAACAATATCTTAAATCATCCTAGGCCACAGGCAGATTCAGTTCACTCTCACGTTTCCTCCTGATTGAGAAGGGACATTCCTTGTGTTTGCCAGCAAAGTAAACATCACTGAACACATCCTAACAGCATGCAACAAGAACGAGGAAAGGAGAGTATTCTGATGAGCTGTCTTCTTCTCACTCCTGCCTTATTTGTAGAGATGGGCAACATGCATAGCTAATACAGAGCTCCCAGGAGACCAAAGCAGGCACGAAAAATAGTCCCTAATTTGAGCTATGCCAAAATGTCTATTGTTTTGATAAAGGGCCACGAAGTAACACAGGAAGTATTCAAATCCAAGCAACAAGGAGGAATATATGGCTCATAAGGCTTTCTATAGAATTATTAAACCATCCAGCAATAAACGTGATCTGTAACCTATAAAGCAAATGGTTGCTATTTGCAGCCATGCCAAGAGAAAGTGAGAAGAGCTTAGCAATGTTCTGGCAGTGGGGGGAAAAGCATTTGCCAAGAAGAGAACTGCACAATGTTAACTGTTTTGAAAAAGAAAAATAATTAAGACTGTTGTGCTCAAGCCCAGTCCACTATGCCAGAAACTGAAATAATCTAAAGAAAAACGATGACAGTGCTTGAAAGCCTGGGTATAAATTTAAATCTGAGTTTATGAAGCTAGCAAAGTATCGGACAATGACATGCTCTTTCCTTTCCTGACCTGTGCAGAGACCTGATCTCCTAGTTCTCTGAACAGCTGTCAATCCTGTGAAAACACCTGTAATGTACTAAAAGAGACCCAAACTAAGATCCAGTCTACTGTACATCTACCACAGCCACATATGGACCTAGTGATTTTTAACTCAGACTTAAGAACACCAGTAGGTTGGTTTCTTCCTATCCTCCTAAGAATCTCATGAGAGAGGCGGACAGGAATAGTTTTACAAGGTCTGAAAGCAATAAATTCCTAGTCAGATCAATAGCTTCACATTAGCACATTTCAAGGCTATTTGTTTTTGAAAGTAGAATGCTAAGTTTTCTCAAATCAAAATACTAGCTTCTCTATATTCATGCACTAACCTGAAAAATTAGAATGATGATAGTGAATGAAGAGAAGAAATACTTTCTTCAAAGAGAGAATAAGATGTGTTGAGAAAAGGAAGGTTTATGAATTTTTGTGTATAAATACCAAGAATTTGGCATCTTCTCTCATTTACGCTGCAGTAAAATTAGTCATATTATTACAGTCAAGGAATTACTCAAGTTTTATGTTGCTGTGGAGAAAGAGGAGTCAAGACCTCAGTTCTGCCCCATCCATCTAGCTAACTCACATATAATTCACATATATCTAGATAAAGCTAAGTATTAATCCTTTCCAAAGTACATTGATGAATTGCCTACCGATGAGTGCCAGAAAAAAAGAGTACGTGGTCTACATTGCATGAGCTTTATTTCTGCATTAGCCATATTCTAAAGTACAGAAGTGTCCCGCTTATAAACACCTATGCATTGAGAACAGCAGTTCTCATCCAAAGCAAGAGGCAAATGACTTTGATAATGAATATGTGGTGCTCTCATCAGAAGCAGCAGTCACATAGTGTTCTGAGAGTTGTTATGATCCACAGTGAGACTGTGTCTATCACTTTGAACAACTTTTTGAATGCTTGTTAAAAGGCCACCTATCAAGCACTGATTGCTCTTGTGTGAGAGTCTCTAAAGAAGGACTAAGCCATAAACACATGATCTTGAGACACACAGATTATCTATATCTTCTTCAGAAGCTGAACAGGACATGCAGATTTTCAGAGCTTTCCAAGATCAAGCAAGCAACCAGAAACAGTATAGAAAGAAAAAGAAAGAAAGAGGAGGAAAAACTGCAGAAAGTGTGCTCCTTCTCATGGCAGAGTTAGAATAAGAAGTGTGAGAAGGCTGCAGTCAAAATGTTTACTGAATTCCCTTTACTTCACCAGTATAATATTTGAACCAGGCTTCTGCAATGCTCTTCTGGCTGGCTGGCTGCCAAACTAACATCAAAAAGAGTAACTGTTAATTAAACTCTGCATGCACATTGGTCACAGTGCTTCCACACTAAGCTGTACAAATTATAAATAGACTAAGGAGGAAAGATAGAGTAGAAAAAAACTTTGCTTTTTAACTCTACAGAAACAAGTGTAGGCTACCTGGAATGTGAATAAAGCACATGACACACGCTGGAAAAAACTCTAGAGTGTTTCAGGAACAAAGATTAAAAGTCAAGGAAAAGATACTGTGGACACTGAGTCATCTAAACTGAGAAGACTGTTCAAAATTCTTCAGTTGTTTAATTCCCATATCCCATTCTAGGCCAGCTGTTGTTCCATATTTGCCACAGTACATTCTTTGCCCTCCATAAGTCAATATTTTTTATGCAAAACTACACTGCTTTACAACTATTTATTTGGTAAGCAGATGGTAAAACAAGTCATATATACCACTTACACCTTCAAAATAACCCTATTCTCACAGATTGTTGATAAAATTCCAGTTTGTCTACCCCTGGGAGAAAGGACAAACATTTCTCACAGAGTATAAACTCATGTTGAAACATTTCTGTTTAAAAGTTTAAAAGAGCTAGTCTAAAAGCTTTCTTCCCTTCTCTACCCCACCTACTCATTCCGTCTCTGAGTCACAGTTTACCTTCTGAGTTGTGTTGATCAAGTGCAGAGAAAACCAGTACCCAGTTAAAAAATAAATACAAAAGTCCCAAAGACCACATCCACCACTTTGGCATACCAGATAATAGTCTAGGCCTACGAACAGCTGTGACAGATTAGTGGAGCAAATGGCAATGTGTAGTACAGGATCGGGAACATAAGGAATACCTTCAGGGTACTTTAATAATGTAGGCTGGAATTTTATTATCAGAAAAAAAATCTATAATTAAACTGGAGGTAGTACAATGACTACACTTAAAAACATAGAACTAATTTCTTGTATGCTGTAAGCTCAGAACGTAAGACCTTTATATTATTACTAAGTTAATAGTTCTCAGCATTGACGTTTTCATCTCACTGTAGCATTGTTTGACAAACACTGCTGAAGTATAGAGAAAATTTGGTAACATTCATATTCCCAGTCTTTAAAACAGAGCCAGGAACAGATTCTTCACCATTTCACTCATAGAGTCACATCGTGTTGAGGTTAAAAGAACCTCTGGAGATGATCTAGTTCAAATCCCCTGCTCAAAGTAGGGTCAGCTAGAGCAGATGCCCAGGCAGCTTTTGCATAGCTCTGAGAATGGAGATTGCACAACCTTTCTGGACAACCTGTTTCTGTGCTCAGCCAACCTCACAGTAAAAAAAATAATTTTTGTATATTCAAAAGGAACTGCCTGTGTTTCTATTCATGTCTGTTGCCTCTCTTCCTGTCACTGGGCATCACTGAGAAAACTCTGGTTTCCATCTTCTTTGCATCCTCCCACCAAATATTTAAACATTGACAAGATCTCCCCTGAGCCTTCTCTCTTTCCCAGCCGAAGCAGTCCCAGCTTTCTTAGCATCTCCTTATATCAGAGAAACTCCAGCCCCCTAAACATCTTCATGGCTATTCACTGGACTTACTCCAGTAAATCCATGTCTCTCCTGTACTGGGAAGCCCAGAATTGGACATAACGCTCCAGATGTGGTCTTCCTAGGGCTGAGAAAAAGGGGAGGATCAGCTCCCTTGACATGCTGGCAACACTCTTCCTAATGCAACGCAGGAGACCATTGGCCTTCTTGCCCACAAAGGCACATTGCTGACTCATGGAAAACTTGTTCACCGAGACTCTCAAGTCCTTCTCTGCAAAGTCACTTTGCAGCTGGTTAGCTCCTAATATTTACTGGTGCATGGGGCTATTCCTCCCCAGGTGCAAGACTTTCCGCTTCCCTTTGCTGAATTTCACAAGATTCTTCTCTGCTGATTTCTCCAGCTTATTGAAGTTTATTGAGTAGCAGTACAGCCCTTTGGTGTATCAGCCATTCCTACCAGTTTTGGCAGCAAACTTGCTCCAAGTGATTGATGAGCAGGTTGAACATCAAGTATCAGACCCTGCAGGACACCAGTAATGACTGGCCTTCAGCTGGACTTTGTGTCACAGATCATAATCCCTTGAGCCCAGCAGTTCAGACAGTTTTCAGTTCACCTCACTGTGCATTTATCTAGCCAATACTTCATCAGCTTGTCTATGAGGATGTTATGGGAAACAGTGTCAAAAACCTTACTAAAGCCAAGATAAACATCATCCACTGCTTTCCCCTCACCCACTAAGCCAGTCACCTCATCATAGAAAGTTATCAGATTGGTTAAGCACAATTTCCCCTTTGTAAATCTGTGCTGACTACTCCCAGTCACCTTCCTGTCCTTCAAGTGTCCAGAAATGGTTTCTGGGATTAGCTACTCTGTCACCTTCTCAGAAACCAAGGTTTGGCTAACCATTCTGTAATTCCTCAAGTTCTTCTTACCCTTCCTGAAGACCGAAGTGACATTTGCTTTGTTCCAGTCTTCGGGAACCTCCTCCGATTGTCATGAGCTCTCAAATATAATCAAGAGCGGCCTCGCAGTAACATCAGCCAGCTCCCTCAGCACTCATTGGTGCATGCCATCAGGGCCCACAGACCTGTATATATCCAGTTGGTTTAAGTGTTCTCTAACCTGATTCTCTTCCTCCAAGGATAAGTCTTCCTTGCTCCAGACTTCCCTCTAGTTTCAGGGACCTTTGATTCCAGAAGGCCAGTCTTACCTGTAAAGACTAAGGCAGAAAAGGCATTCAGAATTTTTGCCTTTTCTAGATCATTTGTCACCAGGGCACCTACCTCATTTAGTAGAGGGCCCACACTTTCACTAGCTTTCCTTCTGCTCCAGTTGTAGCAGCCTTCCTCATTGCCCTACATGCCCCTTCCTAGATTCAGCTCCAGATGGGTTTTGACTTTCCTAACCCCATCCCCGCATGTGTAGAAAGCATCTCTGTTCTGTATCACCTATATCCAGATTCTTCAGAATTTGCCATCTTTTTTCCACTTGGAAATTTTCTCAGGGCAGGATTCAAATATTTATTACAACCACCTGAGACACCTGTGTGGAATTACTGCTCAGCAGCTGTACTGAGGCTGCTGTACATCCCAAGATGTGCCTGACGGTATTTATATATACATATTTCTGTCCAGACAGACCCAGGCAGAAATACATCCATCTAAATTCAGATAAATAGGGATTGCACCAAACAGAGAAAGATGGAAGCCAAGAAAGGCTCCTGGAAAAAAACAACCCTCTTTGGAACAATATCCAAGAGACTAAGAAACCTTTTTAATTAAAATTTTTAGAGAAGAGAAAAAAAACAACAACTGTAGAACCTCACCTAAATTACAATGCAGTTGAGTCTAAGGCAGGAAAGCAAAAATCCATTTGAAAGCCCAACTGGTTTAGCAAACAAAAAACAGAGAAAGGAGCTTATATCCATGAGAAGAGTACATAGTGGTCCCTAAACCAGAAACAAGGCTGTTCAGTACAAAGCGAATATCAGGATATTTGTGAAAACAGTAGATAAACTAGTGAAAGAGCCCTAAACCAAACCCCAGATGCTGACCTCTAACATTTATCTCTGTGCCCACATCAGCAAATCCCCCTCATTCACTTTCAGAAGCACCAAATTGGTAAGATATGGAAAAAAGTTCAGAGCCTGAAAGTAGAACTGAGTAGAATGTCATAAAAGTCATAAAATGAAGCCCTTTTACTTAAGGTTCTTGTTTAAAATCTTATTTAACAAATTAACAAAACAAAGGTTTACAGTATAACTTAAAACTGGAAAAAAAAAACGTAACCTCTAAAGAAATAGAGGGGGCTTAGTTACAGTTTGTTAGTTTGTGATGATGGCTTATAACCTAAAAAAAAAAAAAAAAAAAAAAAAAAAAAAAAAAAAAAAGTGACATTGGTTAATTGGTTACCGACTAATACAAAGAAAACTAGTAACAGAGTAAAACAGACATAACATCATAAAATGCGACTGAAATAGAAAGGCTTGATATCTACTGATTCTATAAACAAGCAATGTGCTAGTTAGCTACTTAGTCAGAAATACCGTGACTGAGTTCCCCCCACTCTGACTTAAGAGAATATAAAGCTTCATTGCTTCCTCAGAGTACTCCAGGATTTGTGCTTAAGTGTTTAGCTCATCATAGTTAAGGAAACCTTTTACTAGAGAACTAGACATGATGAGGATGTGATTTGCAGTGATACAAAATAATGATGATACTCACATACCACATTTCTGGTACACTAGTAGCAGTCCTTAACTTTCTGCATTGTTTGAAAGGATTAAGAGCCAGACTACATTATTCTGTTGATATCTAGGTTTGCCTGTCAGGTTCTTTCCTTACACAAACCCCACGTGTCGCTGAGACTAGGCAATAACTGCAGCATCCCTTAATAAAAAGGAAAGTATCTTTAGCAGGAGTAGTAATGCAATGTTCGTCCTATTCACCTCTGAGAACTCACACAGAAGACAACCTGTGAGCACTCAGCATATCTCTTGATACTTCAGCATTGCACAAGGGGCAGCCTGGCAATATATATGCTAGTTTGTGTCAGTAAAGATTGCATATGGGGAAGATAGCAGAGTTTTGCTATAGAAATATTTTCAGCCTACCAAGTGAATCTCTGTGTATGGAATAAAAAAAGTAATTAATTTATACACATCACATTTTCTTTCATAATCAACTCTACAAATAATCAGTAATCTATTTAATATGTTGCACTGAATCAGCATTTCCTAAAGGCTGGCATGGACATTATCTAATCTTTTTCTTGCTGTTTTTTAACACATTTTCTTACTTTCTTTCTAGCTTTTCTTCTATCTTGCAAATGACAGATTGGTTGAAGCTTTTACTGTGAACAAGTGTGAGGTCACTGATATTGTATCACTTTCCTAACCTCTCGTAGTCCTAAAAGATAATATGTACCATTTTCTGCAATAGCCACATTATCAGAGTCACACAGAAGCTCAGGCATAGACTTCTTTTCATAACTAACTTTTTTAATTACTACTATGAATTTTTCATAATATTTCTTGAAAGCTTGTTTGGTCTTCAAAGTCATATAAGTAAATCTCGCTATACCTTCTGAGCTCATTTCATGTATTTGCTTTAGAAGGTGCCATAAGCATTACTATAATCAGATATACGCCATCTAGTGGCTAATACACAGATGTATAATTTCCCATAAAACAGAAGTACAATAAATTCTTTATTAGTCACAGCATTATTGCGTATCTTGAAACAGCAGTTCTTAAGCCTTGCCTGTTGTAGTTCTGAAATAATAAGAGTCATGAAACTTTCTTTTTTTCATTAAATTTAAACTCAAAACTTCTAAGACTGTGACATAACAAGACATGAATGGGTCAAATAAATGCTTTGCAAACAAAATAAATTCAAATTCATACTAAAATAAAATTAAATGCATGCAATAATTTTCAGTTCATTATTTTTGAGCATTTCAACTGCAAATCAAGATGCTAATACACAACAGCAGTAGTCATTTGTTCAAAAAATGCATTAAAAATTTTCATTTTTCTGCTGTCTGTGCTAATTGTGGAAGCTCACAGAGTTCCCATGCCATAAATCCTCTTTATGAGGGTGTTTTCTGGGGATAAGTGACACGAGGTACCCAGTGCTTAATCTAGTCCCTTTTCAGTTTGTTTTTGTTCACTGTTGGAGATGGGGTACTAGATCAAAAAGAGCTATGGTCCAATTTAGTGTGACTTTTTATAGAGAGAGTAAAGTGCCTCCTACAAAAAATCCTCTTGTTGGGTGTAAGAGTGAGGTGGGGGCACCATCTGGAATCCCAGCAGGGACAGATACACAAACATAAGGCACACTGTGGTTGATACTGAGCATTTACTACATCTGGATCTAAGCAGGGGTTTCCCCAGCAGTTTTCCAATCAAGACAATAAAGGCACAGGAGAATCCAAAGCACTGATGAGCATCGGTCCATGGTGAGGAACGCTGGGGGGGCACTATAAGAGGTTTTTATGTACTTTACATAGGCACAGTACACATACTGAGCTCATCACTAATTTCAACTCAAAGCCCAAGTGTACAACAACCTTGGCATAGGCCTAGCTGCGTGACCATGGCTATGGGTCACTATGCCCTGTTGATGCTCCTTCTCCCATGGAACAATCTGCTAGCTTCCATCACCTATCTGCTCAAAATTCTTCTGCATTTAAAGATATGCACTGAGGCATGGTCTTAACACCTGGGCAGGGCTCAAGAAGTTAGGAAAGGACCTCCGCTTTCCCAGCATCCCCTGGTCAGAACCTCCCATTGGAAGTAAGGGGTCAAGTGCAGTTTTACAAGAAAGCTGCAACTTCTCTCATTAATGCTGTCTGATACTCCAGACTACATACTGTCACAGTAGCAGGCACCCAACTGAATCAGCTATTTTCTGTCTTTCTCTTCTTCCCCTCAGTTCACAAATATGCACATCTTTAGATGCCCCCAAATATTCTTGGAAAGAACATGCAGGACTTTCTCTTTTGTTTCTGAATGTGGTATCCCACCTTTGGCTTTTCCTTCTCATTTTAATAGAACAGGCTTTCAGTTCCCATCAAAATACATTGATGTGAAGTCTGAAAATACATAACAAACTGGGACCTATCACTCAAGCCCATTAAGAAATATAAATTAATCTGAAGTTTAAACATCATATAAGTACTAAACTCCTTAGCCAGATAGTTGTGCACACAGATAAAACACAGTTCTAACTGCCTACAAAATTGCACAGTCTAAGGGCCACACTGCAGAACTCCTCTTTTCTTATTTTAACACTACTATAACACTACACTACCCTAAGTAGGGCAAGATGTGTACCTTTTCTGGGGGGTGAAGATTAATGAGGGAAGCAAAAAGGAAAACTTAAGAACACTTTTGGAGTCTGACTACTTGAACAATGCACTACACAGACTCCAAAATACTGAAACTGAACACAATATCCAGACTCTAGCCAATCGAGCAGCAGATCATAGCTCTGCCATTACTTTCAAAGCAGACAGGCAGAGAAAGCTGTGGGCTGCTGTGGTTTAAGAGAACAGCACTGAAAAGAAACAACAGAGGGGAAAAGATGACTCTTCTGTTAAGAGTGAGTTCAAAATGGACACATTGCAATGAAGTGCCAGAATTCATTATACACGAGGTTGAAACAATTTTCCATACAAAATAAAATATAGTTAAAAATAGGAAGGAAGAAACATTATTAGACAGATAGTTTGAGTACCAGAAGCTCTCAACTTTTGATTTACATGCTCTATACTATAAATAATATTTTGGCTAATATTACTACTTACTACTGCAAAAAGAGTTATGGTATACATAATCTTAATCTTTACAATATTTATGTCTTCCCATCTTTAAGCTTTACAGTAAGATAAGTGTATACAGACATTTGGAGTTTTGAAAGAAAGCATGTTATACATAATGTAAAAATAAAGAAATTTGATGAAGACATTACCATAGGAAATAGAATGAAGTCATGAAAAATGCAACATGTTGGAAGCAGTTGTAGAGTTAGGACTTTCAGAAGTACCAGTATTAAAGTAAGCTCCACCACAAATAAATAACTAAACAAAAAAAAAACCAAAAAAAAAAAAAACAGAACAACAACAAAAAGCTTAGTCTGTTTGATAATACTTAGAAATACATAAAACAAGGTAATTTTAAATTAATATCAAGATAACAAAAGGGGAGCTCACTTCTATGATGATAGTCCCCTGAACTTCAGTTCATGCATAGGTTCCCATCCACAGGTGCTTCAAGATGTCCATTAAGAAGAAGATAATTTGCCAGTTTTCCAGGAATTAAGACAAATCTCAAGGGCTAACCACCTCTTCTGATATTAGCAACATTAGCATAGTCACTTAGTCTATCATTCAGAGCTCCTAAGTAATATATTACATTCATACAGTTATATAATTCTTTATAAATTCTATTGCACTCCTTTTACTTGCTGTATGTTTTCTTTACTTGCTGTAACTTTTTAGATGTACAGAGCTAGAAGACAAGAGACTGGTTGCATGCTGCAGCAATGAAAAATTGGACTGGAAAAAATTCTTTCCCTTGAGAGTGCTGCAGCAGTGGAGCAGCTGCCCAGAGGGGCTGCGGGATCTCCATTTCTCGAGATTTTGAAAACTTGATTCAATAAGTGTCGTGGACGTGATATATGAGATATGACTTTAAAAAGCTGTTTTCAGAGATGGGAATTGATGGGAAGATGGCAAGCCTTGTGTAGACAAGATAGTGCTGTTTCCTGCATTAACTCCCCCACTCTGACTAAAGATTAAGGGTGCACATGCACAGAAAGGTCATACTGCGGTCATGGTGATAGAGAGGACAAGCCGACCACCAGGACTCCCTACATCCCCAGACCATTTGAGAACTTTCTGAAGGATACATTATGCCTGCTCAAACTTTCTGGCGAAACTCTGCCTGGTGGGAGGATCTCAGAAAACGAGAAATTATAAAAGGCGCAAGATAAGGCAGGTAGCTGCTGACCCGTTATCCAGGAACCTCAAGTCGGGGATGACATGGGATAAGACATCGCTGGAACCTAGGGTGATGATCTCTCTCTTTCTTATCATCTCTATTTCTTCCCTTCCTTTTCCCTTTTTTCTTTCTTCAACTTTTTCTTACTCACTGATAAAGAACTGTAGAGATATGGTATAAAATAGTTAGGATTTCACTCCCGACTGCTTAGTCATTCCTCTTGTGTAGTCAGTAAAATGTTTTAGTTGGATTTATCAGTCACTCTGTTTTGACTTCACCTTTATTAGTCTGTGGGGTATCACGAAACCTAGTGCAATCTGTTCTGAGACCCAATGTCAGAGATTCGGATTATAACAATAAGGTTCTGAGCAACCCTATTTAGCTTTCAAGCTAGTCATGCTTTGAGCAGAGGTTAGATATAGAAGCCTCTAGAGGACCATTCCAAAATATTTATTTTATAGTTAATATTTTGATTAACATATCATAAATCAATTTTAAAAATGCATAGCAGCCTTCTTTCTATCTAGGTATTTCTTAAAACTCTTAGGGAGTGTCTTTCCTCCCTAGAGAGCAAAACAAATATTGCCCCTAAGAAACAGACAAATGCTTTCACTAAAAATGTTGGTAAAAAATGGGTGTGAACTCATTTTTATTTAAGGAAAGATCATCATCAAAATAGGGAAAAAAATCAGTGAACTATAACTATATTGTTTTCAGCATCTTTTAAACTGCATCACAAAGAGTGAGAGGAACTAGTATGTTGGACTATTCCTGCAAGAAGGCTACACTGCAGAAACTCATCTCCATTAAAGAGTAAAACTTAATTTAGGACCAGAAAAAAAAAGTATATTTTAATAGGCAAACCACTGGAACTCTATGCCCCTTGGAACTGCACCTTTCATTCTCTACATGTTAAGATATTACTAACTCCTTCCAAGTATAAGGGTGACTGAAACAGAAGTAAACTTATTTCAGTTCTTTTGCCTTCAGACATCTGTTAGCAAATAATTCATAATTTCCCTCAAAAATGCAAATCATTCTCTTCATCTGAGTTAAAAATAGACATACATAAAAAAGAAAGATTGAATTCAGAAAAAATACATTTAGGCATTCACATTGACTATAGCTCAATGCAATTGAGACAGAAAAGCTGCCTTAGACTTTGTTTTCAACAACATTTATTTAATGTCTGGATGTGCACTCAGAGACTATGTATTATTCACATTTTACAAATCCACCTTTAATTCATTTATACTATACTTTCCCTTAAAAGTTTAACTGATCTAGGTTTGCTGCAGAAAAAAAAAATGTATAACATCTATTCAGTTCTCATTTAGTAAAAGCCTCCCCAGTCACCATTCCATTTCCTAATTTATGACACAAACAAGCTTTTCCCTGCATCCCGAAGAGATTTTCAAAGCCAGAGCAGAAGACTTTTACTGATTAAGATGCAGAAGTGAATAGAACTGTCAGCCAATATTTCAGTGACCTACTTTCGGGGTCTGCTTTTTTTAAGAACATGAAATATTCTACATTAAATCTGTTCAATGACCAATTAGGCAATTAACACTCACTCAGGAAATCTGACCTCAGATGCACCACAAAGAAGTCTAATTTTGGTGCATGAATATTGTTTAAGTAAGATACTTCAACACAGATGTTAATGGATTTGAAAAGATCAGCCAGAACAGAAAATGAGGCAAAATAAATGCCACTTTTGCCATTCATCAAAGCCCGGATATAAACCTGCTAAGTTGTACATCACTTCCATAACAAGAAAAGAGGTTGAGTAATCTAATCAAGTTGAGAAAGAAAGATCACATTAAACTATCAAGAGCCTGGGTAAATATACATACAGTAGCAGTAATCATCCATCAAAATTTACTAATTCAACTCTTGAAAAGATATAGTGTTGCTTCATCTCCATGAAGTGTTGCTGATGTTTGCCAAGGGAATAAGCACTTCAGATCCCCTCACCCTAACAGTACAGAGGCACAGAGACCTAATTCAGTTGCAGAAAGAAAAGGGTGGTAATTCTGTAGGTGTACATACTTCAGAGATCTAACGTTACTCAGAAAATAAAACACATATTTATTTCAGTTGTAACAGTTAACCCTCATAGTCCAACAAAGCATGGAATATGAAAACAAGAAAAAGCATTCCTGAAAACAGAGAATCAGTTGTATATGTCTGAACTTTTTTCTCTTACAGAAGTTTAAACCACAGAATTTCTATGAAATTGTATCAGTGTAGTCAAACATCATAATGGGGACAGAGAACAGCAAGATACAAATGACAACAGAGTGTAAGCAGATGTACCTCCATCTTTAAGTTAGCCGAGCTGTCAGGTCTGGTAAAACTTGAGAATTCCTGTGGTCACTCCCTGTTGGACTTTTTAAACATTTGTAGTATTTATTAAGAACGTACCAGCTGTTGTAATCTTGTTCTGAGTGTACCTGTTTGATTCAGTATCTTGGCCTGGAATCACTGGTAGGCCAGAAGTAAATAAATTCTAAACAAAAAAACTAAGGCTGAAAAGGGGGAAATCTCAAAGGGTTACAGACCTTCAATATGATTTGATGGTCTCACTACCATTGCCCATTTGAAATAGCTCCCTCACAATAAACAGTGATTCAGTTTGTAATATAAATTTAATGATTAAGCCTTTGAAAAGCTATATGCAGTATTTTAACTTTAACTTGAAATACCATATATTTTGGAAAGATTACTGTTTATCCATATTACTGACACAGAGCTACAATATCCTTTAACAAAAAAAAAAAAAAAAAAAAAAAAAAAGCATACATTCAGTTCACACAAGACAGCTTCTGCAGGTAATCCCTTAGTGGCAGATTGCGTAATAAAGCCTTGTTGGAGCTCGACTATTCAAAATAAATACACTGAGAAATGTAGTGTCTTACATATACAAATTATCTAGGTTTTTTGTCTGTTATTATCAATTTATTCCCAGACAGACATCTTGTGCAAGCATCTTTCAAGACAGTAGTTTTCATAAATATTTCCTGTTGATAATTCAGTATAAAAGAGAAATTGTTTATTGTAGAGATGTTGTAGAAATTCCTTTAAAAAGTACAGTGTTTTTATTTTGTCTTAATGTAAATCCAATTTTTCTATGAAATGTCACAGAAATATCAAAATTCAAAATATATCATTGTACAAGCTGCTTATTTAGATGAATAAAATTTATATAAACAGGATTAAAAAAATCACATCAATTTCAAAAATGCCAAATAATTTCCGACTAAGCTATCATGAGAACACCAGCTCCTGACTATTCACTAGACTTTCAGTGATCATAAAATGAAATACACACGTGGAAAATTCTCTTTTTAAAAATGAATTAATGCTTTTTAAAATCTGAAATATGACATTTTTCCAGGAATAAGAAAAATACAAAAATAAAGGTACATTATTAATAGCTTAGCATATCTTTACTACCATAAACTATCATTAGAGTTACAGAAATTTTATTTTCCATGCGCTCATCAGATTTCATCTGCTTAAGTATTTGAAAGGAGCTTTACTAATCCTCATCTGCTAAGAACTGAGTCCGGAAGTGTTTTATACAATCACATGTTACCTTATGAGGTCAATAGGCTGAAACTTGTAAAATACTCCATATCTTGCCCATTCTCGATACAGCAACTAAATAAAAAACAGAAAATTAACTTGAAATCACTGTTCCCATTTGTTTCACAAACATGTAAGAGTTAAAATATATGCTCTAAAAGAAGTAGTTTCCTGTGCTTAAATACAAACTTTGAAGTACGTTTTTCAAACATTATGTAAAACTTCAGCTAAACAAACAATGAAAGGATGCAGCACATATACCCTTTCCCTACATCCTGCTTACTCAATTTACTAGACAGTGAAGTCAAATAGGAAGGCTCAAAAGAAAAACAGAATGATTCTGTAGTTTCATAGAGATCTTTGGAAAGATGATAGAAAATAATCTATTTGTAATCAAATTCTTTTTTGAAACTCCTATCCCGGTTCACCTCATGTTGTACCTGCAAACACTTGTCAGAACTTACCTAGGGTATAACTACAGATGTTGAATAAATTGTATGTTGAATGAGTACATTGTTTTTTAAAACATACTAAGAGGTAACAAAAGTGCCAAAATCAGTCTGCTCTTCTCCATAGCTCCTGAGGCTATTATGCCCAGCAGATTCCACATAAAAGCCCCTTCTCTCTCATCCTGCGCATGGAACAAGTTCACATGCTCACTGTGAGACTGTGAACTTAGCCACAGCTAGTAGGCAGCACAAAAGAAGGCTCAAACCCCACAAAAACATCTTAAGTGGAGCAGAACTAAGTTACCGGAAAACAGAGAGTCAAGAATAAAAAAGATACATGTCAGAACCTGTAATGTATTTTCTGTGATAGGAAATGGACTCAACTGCAACTGTTTTGTTGCTGTTATATGACACAGCTTTGTTGAACTTCAAAAAAAAGAGCACCTTTGTCAAAATCCTTTACAGGAGGTTTTTAAGAAAACTTGTAGTTATGGTGTAAAAAACATCCATGTCTTGAAACAAAAGGTATCATTTGGATAGAAACCACTTACTAAATTAATAATTTGGCAAAAAGTTTAATGTGATAGCAGTACATTTTATAACTGTGTATCTAATTATTAATGGTCTAGAAAAGATATTCAGCAATGAAGAATGACACAGCTTTCCAGAAGTTAAAGATAGTAAAGACCAAAGAAAGCTGAGAGGAAACTTCAGTAGGACCTGACCTAAGCTAGACAGCTGTTGACTGTATTTTTTCATCAGAGGAAGATAAGAATCAGGGCAGTCTCATGTAAACAAGATTTTCTAAGGAATCATTTTGAATTGTTTGTGTTCCTTTCATACTTTTATGCTGTGACCGCTCATTGAGGCATTACTGTAGACAATCTAAGAAAACATGTGCTCTTTAAAATAATTTTATTGAAGTACAGTGCATGAAAAAACTAATAAATAAACACCTAGAACTGCAAATAAAATGTTTCACGCTCAGGTATCATTGATAAACCTTTATAAATCTACAGCATGACTTAAAAAAAACAGATGTCTAGCCTTGTGCATCTATTTTCAAAAACAGAAGTGGAGGAGGGTCCAGTAAGAAAGAATAAAATATAAAAGAGATACAGACATACAGCTCCTTTAAAATGAAGCACTTAATAATTCCTTGTGCAACTGGAGTAGTGATAAAATTGTGAGAGCAAGTTTCTGTGTGAAGCACTGTGTGCCCCCTAAGGGACAACCTTGGTACACATAGAGTACGTTCTGCACAGAATTTAAGTTTTCTTTATAATTTCTTTCTTTTTGAATTCAGAAGCAAAGGTACTGTCCAAAGTCACTTAAAAGCAATATTCTTAAAATTATAAGATATAGTTTTTTGCCTAATGTGTAACACACAGAATTCATCAGATTAGTTGTAGGCTAGATTGTAAATTCTTTAGGACTATCTGTAAGACTGAACCTCTTTAAGGTTCTTTTTTCTTTGGTCAATAAATAATGAATTATTATATAAGGGAGTTGTATAAATACACAAGAGCTGGAAACAATGTTAATAATAAAGTATATACAGTTTTTGTAATTAATTATCAGTAGTGCATCTGCCAGTTGGTCCACTTTGACAACTACCAGCATGATATATATTGAGTTACTGCACCATCTTGTGGCATTAAAAGCACAAAAGCTACGAAATATTTTATCTATTAGAATATCTGAATTCGCGTACCTATTTGTGTTCCTGAAATGTACAGCATCAACTGCAAGTTTCGTCAGAGTTACCTTGCCTTTTTTTGAAATTTTCCAATCATATTTTTCTAATGCTTATAATGTCTCTCCTCCCACAGATGCTATGTGAAAGACCTACATAAATATCAAGGGAACAGTTAAGACCTGGATCCTGCAAACATGTGCCCAGGTAAGTATTACCGCTCAGAATATGGAAACGGGCTTGCACCCCGTTAAGTGAATGGACGATGCCAGTGTACACTACTTAAAGATCTGGCTTCGAATAGTTTCTGTTCCTAGATTAGTGAGTAAATCCTACACTGCTGAAGCAACTGGGAATTCAGCAGTGAGATTCAAGTAGTGTGCAGTCTCAGCCCAGAGAATATTGGTTTCAAGGAACAATCTTGCAAAATGCTTTACACTTGTGTAAAGAAATGATGAAGCTGAGTTTGATTTTCTTTGGCTTCAAGAAGAGAAGAGGATTTTTTCTGCTGCCATTCTCATATGCTCATATGAATACTTGTGGTTCCCCATTCAAAATTCACTCCTTGACTTTCCCCCACAGCATTACATCAAAACTATTTTGTTTCCATAAATAACCCTGCTAATAAGCATATTTATTGAAATATATAGATCAAGAAAGCTTAAAACTATTAAAAATATTAGGATTACTTAAAAGCTGCTTTGAATATAGCTATAGAATTGATTTTAAAGGGCAGAAAGAAGAGAGAGGTCTTCCTAAAATTTCAGCCAGTCCTGGTTATAGCATTATATCAAACTATGGAATCACAGATTGATTACTCTGATCACAAAAGCCATAACACCAAAGTTGAGTTTGTGGTATGGATGTTTTCCATCCACATGTGTTGCACAAGAGAACTTCAGTTCAACATGGCAGTTTTACAAGACTAAACGTACCCTGGAATGTGCTTCCTTTTCAGATTTTTATTAAAATGAAAGGAACTCTAGGAACAGTTTTGTAATATTGTTTATTGTATTTTATCATCTTCACTTAAAAACAGAACTTTCTGTAGTTATACAAAGTTCTGTATAACAAAGTTCTGTATATACAAAGTTTATAACAACACTTTGCAATCTGCTTGTAATATCGAGAGAATGGTGTCATAGTATAGGTTGTCAGGTTGTCAATGGGCTAGAAGCTTAAAAAAGACCAAGTCAGTGTTTATCCTCATGGCAAGTTGTTACTGTGCTGCTGTGCTATACTTTTCTTTAAAAGTTTTTCTGTAAGCAGAGAGGAGGAGTTTCCTTTACTCTCATCAACAGTTTTAGGGAAACAGGGTGCTTCACTGAATGCAGATTTCTAATTCTCATAGGAGGTATATTGTTTCATGGGGCATATCCTCCAAGGAAATTCTGAAGAGGGTTAATAAGGATTAACTTTTTATATTATGTGCTGGTACATAAACCTTCATTATTTGGGCCACCTTCTTGGCATAAATACCACAGTCAAACTCAGTTCATCAGTCCTTGGGCTTATACAACAGATGATTGAAATGGAAGACACATATAAGCTAAATTGGAGAAAACAGAAAGGGGCATGGGGAAAAAATCTCAAAAATGTCCTCCCTTTCCTTTAAATCTGATCAGAGCTTTTCAGGAAATTAAACACTGAGGCTATTAGATTCAGATAGAAAACAGATGATGTTATGCATAGAAATACTACTGCAGATTCTGTGGCTAGGCAGCAGAGACATATGTGAATAATCAGTGGAATTCTGGAAAGAATCTTTTATGTTTTTAATACTTAGCACTTCATAACAGAACCTAATAGGCAGGATAAAAAGAAGGCAGCACAAAATACAGCTAGTAGGGTGAGTATTTTTCCAGACACTACTACTCTTGCCCCTTTTCCCACATTACCCATCTTTTTGCCATTTGACTCGTATTCATTTAAGTTTTTTCTCTGAAAGTTGTGCTAGCCTTATAAGCCGGTGAACTCTACATCTGACTTTCAGAGTCCATGAACATAACACCCTAATCACTTGCCCAGAGAAAACTCTGAAAATGCAGAGCAGATAATATCTTTATAAACAAAAAGTTTATTAAATAATAAACCTCAATATATAAGCTTCTATGTAGTTTGTTTCCTGTTTTTGTCTCTTTTGCTTATCAAGGTTCATATACCAAGTTAAATTGTATACAATTTAATGTATACATGAAGATATCTAGAGCCTGAATGTTAATGTTATTTACCAAAAACTGCAAAGGAGATGATTGTGTTTCTCAAATTTTTATTGACCCAGCATTGGAGAAATCAAATTCTCCTGTATGCTCTATGAACTTGGTCTTCGTTTCAAATGCAAAAATAATCATCACATGCACCAATCACACTTTCTGAGAACGATGCTAAGTGTTTCAGCAAATGAATGTCATTTTCTTATTTCTCCTTCATGCAACAGATGGCACTTAGCAACATGTAATACCACAGCATGAAAAACATTTATGAAATGGCTTACAAGTCAAGAAGCAAGAATATAGACAATTTATTTTCTAACATAGTAAACACTTTTAAACTTTAAAACATTCTTTTTTCTTCATTCTACTCTTCTCTCCCTCCTCCCTTTTCTCCCTACAATTTTACCTCTTCATTTCCTATCCCACTGTTTGTATATCAAGGAAAAAATAAACATACACCAAGAGCAATATGGACTGGAACTTAAAGGATTATTACATTATTTCAGTGGTTTTGCTCATTTCTAATAGTGAGCATATTAATTAAAAACAATCAGAAAGGATTTATTTTTTCTCAACTTGTCAGGAAGAAAAAAAAGTTAAATAACTTATATATTTATTTTCCTTCTATAACCAGGTGATGTAACAGATGAATACCTACTAGAATAAAACACAGTTGTACAGTACATACAGTAGTGCATTTTCTTAAATTATATATGTTTTCTAAAACCCTATTTTCGATTTATTTGTAAAGAAAAGATTTCTAGCTATAAAATGAAAAATATAAAAAGTTTCTAGCTTTTAAAAATACATTCTTCGTTCTACATTCTCTTATCACAACAGAAATGGATAAATAATAAAAAGCCTTTCTCTATACTTCTCTGAAGCATTTTAAGACATAAATATTAAATTAAATTCACTGAATTACTGAGAGACTTCATAAAAAATCTTGAAACAAAATTTGATATGCAGAAGTATATAACAAAACAAATATGATATGTATCTGTAAAAGCATTTACTCAGTTGAACACTGACTAATGCTTTCTGATAGCATGTAGTACATTGTTTCACATTTCTCACATTCAGGTCTAATATGAAATTAATTTTGAAATGTACTTTACCTTTCTTTCATTCATTTCATCATTTTGGCCTTCATATTCACCCTAGAAAACAAAAATGATTTAACTACAGATGTAAATACAGATAAAATTGAAAAAAAAAGAGATTTTTCAGCTGTTCCCACGTTGTTGATTTTACTTATAGATTACTCTCTGAAATGTATTTACACGTAGTTTCTTCATACTAGAATCATATACCTAAAATGTTCAAATATATTTTCATTTTCACGGACAATAAACATTAATGTCTATACACTATTGAGCAATATTATCAGAAAACTAAATTTTTAATAGAGTATACATACATCATGAAGTGGGTATGCTGCATCATAAACATTGTTTGCTATTAATGTGGTAATACCTAAAGAAGGAGAAAAAAGAAAAGATTGTCAGCAGCTAAGCAGCACTAAACACAAAAGATTATTACAGATTTCTCTTGATATTTTACTGAACTATATTACTGAATACATTCAAGATCATGCCAGGTAAGTATATACCTCCCTAGAAGTGAACCTTAACCAAACAGGGAAAATATATTTTCACAGAAAGGCTTAATATTTGCCTCATTCCTACATAGTGTTTTTTCTTGAGTGAACTAATACAGCACAAGTAGTTTTGACCACTCACT
Organism: Rhea pennata; assembly: GCF_028389875.1. NCBI lineage: Eukaryota > Metazoa > Chordata > Aves > Rheiformes > Rheidae > Rhea > Rhea pennata. Next base: position 82,278,263 of record NC_084663.1, on the reverse strand, counting down.
CATCCTGATAGATGAGGGTTGTGTGACTGAGAAGGAAAGCATCTAGGATATCTTTCTTGCAGCTTGACAATGATCCCAGAACTATAAATTGCACTGAGGTAGACAAACAATCCAAAAGGCACTTTCCCAAAATTCTATGATTGAAGATATAGTAAAGAAAGATCATTTTGACTAATATTGTATGAAGACTAATTTTCACTGAACCAAGTTCTGGGTTCTCTACACTTCCTTGAAACAACCTTTCTTTGCTTGTAGAACTTAATTGATCACTTTGTGCTCTCCAGTTCATGGTTATGCTGGAAAGCTACATGCATCAGGACAAGAAATATTGAGTCCTAAAGACTGCCATCAGGAAGTCTAGTGGAAGATACAGGAATATAGTGTAACACGGCACTACCAGTGACCTCATGCTATGATAGTTTTAGCAGTTGAATCCCCAGCTAATGACTACAGTACTTAACAGACGTACACAGGATCGCTATGGTTCTCAAGACCTATGTCTCAAAGATATTCTGTCTTCACTCTCTGCAGGTAAAAAAAAATTATTTCATAAGACAACAACTAAGCATTAGCAGTCTATTTCAGACCTCTGTGTTTTCGAAGTTCAGTGAAAAGTAGCTAGAGAGTTTGTCTTTAGTGACAAAAAAAATCATATGGTCAAATCCTAAAACCATCACTCTGAAATACTTTGGGAAAAACTTCTGGCCAGAGATATCAGAATCATAGAATCGTAGAATCGGTGAGGTTGGAAGGGACCTCTGGAGATCATCTAGTCCAACTCCCCTGCTCAAGCAGGGTCACCTAGAGCACGTTAGACAGGGTTACATCCAGGCGGGCCTTGAAAATCTCCAGAGAAGGAGACTCCACAACCTCTCTGGGCAACCTCTTCCAGTGCTCTGTCACTCTTACAGTGAAGAAATTCCCCCTCATGTTCAGACGGAACTTCCTGTGGTTCAACTTCTGCCCATTGCCTCTTGTCCTGTCACATGGGACAACTGAAAAGAGTTTGTCCCCGTACCCTTGACACCCTCCCTTCAGGTACTTATACACTTTGATAAGATCCCCCCTTCAGTCTTCTCTTCCCCACGCTAAACAGGCCCAGCTCTTGCAGCCGTTCCTCAGAGGGCAGGTGCTCCAGCCCTGATCATCCTCGTAGCCCTACACTGGACTCTCTCAAGTAGCTCCATGTCTCTCTTGTCCTGGGGAGCCCAGAACTGGACACAGTATTCAAGTTGAGGCCTCAGCAGGGCTGAGTAGAGGGGCAGGATCACCTCCCTCGACCTGCTGGCAACACTCTTCCTAATGCACCCACGGAGACCATTGGCCTTCTTGGCCACAAGGGCACATTGCTGGCTTATAGTCAACCTGTCATCCACCAGGACTCCCAGGTCCTTCTCTGCAGAGCTGCTCTCCAGAAGGTCAGCCCCCAGCTTGTACTGGTGCACAGGGTTATTTCTCCCTAGGTGCAGGACTCTGCGCTTGCCCTTGTTGAACTTCATGAGGTTCCTCTCTGCCCATCTCTCCAGCCTGTCCAGGTCTCTCTGAATGGCAGCACAGCCCTCAGGTGTGTCAGCCTCTCCTCCCAGTTTGGTACCATCAGCCAGCTTGCTGAGGAGGCACTCCGTCCCCTCATCCAGATCACTGATGAAAAAGTTGAACAGGTTGGGACCCAGTACTGAGCCCTGGGGAACTCCACTAGTCACAGGCCTCCAACTAGACTCCACGCCACTGAAGATGACCCTCTGATCTCAGACTTTCAGACAGTTCTCAGTCCACCTCACTGTCCACTCGTCTAACCCACACTTCCTAATCTTATCTAGGAGGATGTTTTGGGAGACAGTGTCAAAAGCCTTGCTGAAGTCAAGGTACACAACATCCACTGCTCTTCCCTCATCTACCCAGCCAGTCATTCCATCATAAAAGGCTATCAAATTAGGTATTACCAATTTTTTTTTTCCTTCATACAAGCGAATATACTCTATTATTTGTATTAATACATTTGGGAAATATTCATGCTTGGATCATGTCAAGTCCTTTATTAGACTATTACATGTTTGGGAAATTTTAGAAAAGTTCAGAGGTATGAGAGAAGAAAATACACCTTCCTTGTATCATAGAAGTAGAAGTAGATTCAGGCTCACACAGCTGAAAATTTGAATATGCAAATGTATTTGAAGTGTTGTTACTTTCTCTCATTATATTATGGAATATGAACCACAATTATGAAAACTAGAGACCACTACAAGAACATCACTTTCCTGTCTTCCATGAAAAAAAGAACAAAAACCAAACAAACAAACACGAAAAGAATCATAAAATAGAAAAAAGCAAGGATGCTTAAAGATATCTGGTAAACCATTCATGATATGTGCTCTTGAGACCAGGGAGAAGGGAAAACCCTACTGACATATGAAGCATAGAATTTCTGGGAGAGGATCTCAGAGGATCAAGCCAATTAATTATTTAGGTCAAATCAGATGGATAATAATGTTTTGACTATGGACTAAAAAGAGGAGAAAGTCAGGAGAGATAAAATATATGCCTTCATGTCAAATGGGATCTTGAGTTGATCTAAGCTTGTAGTAGATCAGCCTGTATTTTCATCTTAGTGTAAAAAAAAGCCTGAGAATTCACTGCTAGTGCTTTGATCTATACAAAACATGAACAAAGAACAAGATATTAGAATGGAGAAAGTTCTGAGCAAGAGGTTAAAATAAGAGCTCTTTTCCTGCCCACTGTGTCCTTGTAGGATGGATTACTTCTTTCAAGTTTGCTCTCAAGTCCAACAACTTTTAGAGGAATAGAGTTTCAGCAAATTCAGCATGCTCCCTCTGCATCTCCAAGAAAAGTGTCACCTCTGAGAGCTGGCATTTACATCAGTGAGTTTCCTGTCTCTGCTTCACTTTAGGCTTCTTGTTTTCTCTGCCTCACATTGCCTTGTCTCTAGAAGCCTCTGCTTTAGAGACTCCTACTTGCTCATAGACCATGACTCCCAGAGAAAGCAAGATCTCCTCATGCACCAGGAAGGTCCCTTTGATGAAGAGTGGAGCAATCCAGCAAAAGAGATAACATTCCTCTTAACTGCCCAGACAGAGTCTTAACAAATCAAAACATAGAGCAACACAGTGAGCAAAACAGATGTCAGTTGAACAATACATTTTATAAAGGGAGGCTGTTCAACATATTTTCAATGACCCTCTTTTTTTTTTTCCTCTACTTTTCACTTCAGTATGTTAAAAAAAAATAGATTAGATTAGGAAAAAGGATATATGAAATGGTCTAATAAACCAAAATGTGTGTGTTTGTTTTAGGTCAAACCAAGGTCAACCATTTTTTCCCTCTATATAATTAGAAAAAATATTAAATTTCTATTTAACAGTAACCTACATTAATCTTCTTATACGTCAGCTGCTGAACCAAAGAAAGCTGTCACCTGCAACATCACCACATAGAGTTACTCCAAGAGGCTGCAGGAGACTACTTGTACAGCACACTTGCTCTTTGCAAGTACATTACACTAGGACATAATGATCTGCACAGAAGTGGTCAAGCTAACAGAAGACTTTCAGAAAACATGCCAGAAAGCAGTACTATGAGCTCTTCAACTCCAGGGAGATATGGTATCACAGTGGAGAAAGGAAAAGAACAAGAGAAAAATATGCACATCTGTATCTGATCTGAATCGCAAAAAACCTTCAACCCCAGCCAAAATTTGATAGTGGAAATTAGCCTTGGATACCACAGATCACAGAATCTCTTCAGGACAGTCATATTTAAGACGTAGCTTTCACTATGCAGCTCATGGACATCATTTTTAAAGCTATAGCAATAAAAATAATCTGAAATATGCATTATTGTATAGAAATGGTAAGGAAAATCTGCTCCTGGATGAAATAATGCAATATATTGGAGTTGACATCTGAATTTTCAAAAGCAGATCATATAACAATCAAATCGAATTTTATAATCACTTGTGAAATGCAAGTTATGTGCCAGATCCTGCAGTTGTAGAAATGAGAAGCAAACTCTCATTACCAATGTCCTACATAAGCAGTAGATCAGAAAGTCTAACTTTATTCATCAGAAAATGCATTTGTTTCGATATATGTTTTTGTGGAAAAGTGCCAGTATATTTTTGTGTTCTGTTAGACAAATAAAATTCAGTTAGATACCTAAGCAATTAATTTCAAAACAACAGATATAATTATCTTCCCTCCTTCTTACCCATGCTGTTTCTGGCCTTTGTAGGTGTGCGTTTTAAAATTTCATGTACCTATAAAAAAGAAGAGCAGTGATATAACTGTTCTTTTTCATTTCCATTTTTCATTTTCTGACCTTAACATCCGTAGGCTGAGTCCTGCTATGTCACATCCTTGTAAAACTTGGTATAAGTATTTAACAGAATCTAGCTCCATATGAAATATTAAATGTTAAATATTTTGTTTAAGGCGCTTCCATGACATTTAATATTTAACATTCACATTTGAAAGTATAACATGAAGACGCACATAGAAGTGATTAGCAAATAAGCTATATCTGTGAAACCTGAGTGAGCATATGAATGAATGTAGCATGCTGGGGAGGTGTCACCATATTATCTGTAAAGAGAAATCTTGCCTCAAAAGCTTGCAGGAGCCCTAACAGGATGCAACGTTTCTTATCAAAGATTACTGAGCTAGTAAGTTTCTATAGGATTGCAGAGGATGTCCTTCTATGGACTAAAATCTGGTTAAAGGATAGGAAGCAAGGCTTAATAGCCACTTTTAACAATAGGTAGGATTAAAAGGTATTGCCCTAGACAATATCTCCTACTCCCACGGAGCCATATGAACTACTGGCTGGCTCTAGGACTGTATTTTTTATGTTCTTATGATTACTTAATGTTTTGCACGAACTGAGAAATGCATGTACTGAGGCACACTTTAGCAAAGCAGCGAAAGGCACTCACTATTGCAGCAAATCCCATTCAGCACAAAAGTCTTCCCTCAATTACATGTCACTTTTGTTTACTTACTATTCGGCTGCGGGTAGCATTGTCAAAAAAAGTGTCTTTGTCTTTAATGTTATACCTAAAAATGTGGAAAGAAAAAAAATCAGTTATGTTTTCAGAAGTAGTACTAATGAATAAGATAACATAGAACAATTTGATTTAGAATTCATTTAGAAGCGATAGTAAGGAAGAAAAACATATGTTTAAAGGAAATAGACGTGTAATAGGACAGCACAAAATAGAATACCTCTTGATATTTGATAGCAAAATAAAATCTTTTAATGCCCAAACATGCAGAATTCTACTGGGATTGTAATGATGGTGAGTGGAAAATGCAAAAATATTAACTAGTATAAAATACCTTTTGGATAAGGAGAGCTTGTCTATTGTTTACACAAGTTGACTTTTTAATCTTTTCTTATAAAGTAACCTCAATGTTATAACATTCTGTGGTTATAAATGTTATCAGGTTTCAACTAGCCTAATTTAGATGTTCCTTACTCTTTTCCACATGACTAACCAGTCACTGTTTTACTTTTCCGTATAATAATTCTAGTGGAATTATGCATTCCCTGAAAGCTTAAAAAAATCATATATGAAATCAGTTTTTCCAGTTTATTCCCCTTAACTGACTTGACTTGTATTCAGTATTAATGAAAATTGTCAGATGATACAATAAATGATATGGTGAATCATCATATTTATTACTGAATTTTATTTATTAGACAAATACAAGGAGCCAACTATAAAGAAATAAGAACTGTTTAGCATCAGATTAGGTCCAGAAGTATTAATCTGAGTGAGATGCAGGTGGCAAGAATTCCTTAACTGTATATTATTAACCAAGTTTTAACTACTATAATAAATCCATCAAGAATAAAAATATTATCGCATTTCTACAAGCTCTTCTTCTTTTCTCAAAGCAAGTGCCAATATGTTTGTCCAATTCATTAGTCACTTAGTGATAAAGTTTTTACAGTTTAAACTAAACACATGGACATTTTATTTGATGCACTGCTCCAAGTGCCTTATCCAACAGAAGCAAGTTAAACACTGACAGAAATTCTGTGTAAGCTTAATATTTCTGTAAATCCATGGAAACTGAATTCAGTGTCAGTGAATGTGAATTTACTTTAGCTCTATTTGCTCAGTCTATAGTACATTCAGGTTAACCCAGACATATCCGTTTATCACTTGGAAATGATTTCCAGGAGAAGTTTGTCAACTTGTGTATTTCCTCAGGATTTCCAGAAATGCTGCATCCTCAATGAGGCAGCATGATTGCACTGATGATCCTTTGATTCACATACTGGGAAGGGAAAAAATGACAATAGTAAAATGATAAGATATAGCCTTCTTCTTTTCTTTTCACAATTTAAACTACTTACAAATATATTTTCTCTCTAGAAAATGGGTAGGACAGGTTTTTCATCTTGGTATTTTCTTGTTGTGGCACCTGGGGTTGCAGAGGCTCAGTCAATTTGCACCATATTTCATTTAGCTTCTTCAGTATTTCTCCCTCTTCTTTGATTTCGTACATCTGAGTAAATAAAATATTATACATTAATGTGAATTCCAAAAGAACACTAAAAGGAAAAAAAAAAAAATTCTATACACATGGGTATATTCTATATACATGGGTATGTATCTGTATATTCCTATGTAAGAGCAAGCACCTGAATTGTTAAGGTTTTCAGCAAGAAAAACTTTTATGCTTCAGAAGTTACTTGCAGAATAAAACTCAGTGTAGGAATGTTAGTATGAGAAATATCCTCACTAACTCATTTAAACTGGGAGCTGTAGGGAAGTAAAGGGAAAGCAAAAGAATTATTCTGAATTTAAAAGCTTTTAACTCGGGAAAAGATCGAGTAAACAAAATAGGAAGATCCTTTACCTGCTGATCTGACTGGCAATCATGCTGCACAGACAAAATAAATAATTAGTAAGTCAATATTGTTAGTTTGGCTTTATGGTACACATGCCATTGGAAGTGAAGGGGAGGTGAAGACGGTGGCTTCATGGCACTCTCTCGTGCAAGGAACTACCTTTTGCTGATTTGGACTGATATGAAGTACTGTAGAGCCTCCCAAGGATATCAAGTCCAATTCACTATACAAACAAATTCAATGAATACGCATAAAATAGACTTTGGAGTTTTTCTTAAAGTAGTAATAACAGTCATTATTGCAGGACTTTGAAGAGAAGAAACCTAGAGTCAAAGCATGCACTTAAGACTGAAATGATTTTATTGTTGCTATTGTTGAAACTATCACTGATGGTTATGTTCCAGCCACAGAATGAACTGCCATGTCCATCTTTAAAGAAAAAGAGCTAGATGGACACCTACGCACACGTGTGCCTGCACCAGCATATGCATCCTGTGGTAGAGATGGATACTTAAAATTTGCTGAAAGTCAAACTAGGAAATATTTATAGGAAAGGAAAAGTTAGATAAGTTGAAGACAGGAAACCGTAACTTGCGGAAACAGCCATACCTTGCTGCATTCCTCATATTTGCTTAAATGTCAAGCTACTATGCTTCTGGTTCTCATAGGCTACATCAACACTCCTAAAGAGATGTCCCATGGGAACGTGTTGTTTGATTGCATACATGTTAAGCAACACAGAGAAACAAGAGTCCATGCTCCCTAGGGCTTCTCCTGTCTCCACAACAGACTACATGCCAGGATATCCTTAGGACCCCCTTTGTGCTTCTGCAGCCAGAATTAATTTTCATGATTACCGTTTGTGGGATTTTTTCAGTTCAAAGTGTCTGAAATAACATGTCACGGTTGACAGATTTTTTTTTTTTTTTTTTTTTTTTTTTGTTAGCATGATGTGCAGAATTTATGGTATATGCTACAGATCATACCATGAGAAGCCACTGGAGCAGCTGAAGGTAGAAGGCCTGCAGGGACAGCATTGGAAAACTGTATGGGTTAGTGGCACAGGCCAAATTTGGCACAGGCTCTGCTCTTTCTTTTTATAAGGCAGTAGCTCCTGGATCAAACTATCATCTGAACCTGCCAGGTTTCCTCTAAAGGGAACTACTTGGTTTGCTCCAAAAGAGACCGTAAGGGTACAAATTATCATACATCTAGTATGTACAAGTAGAGACCAAACCCTGAAAGCTAACAAAGGACTTAAGTTATTTGACGAACAGGTGCTAACATGTCAGTCTGTAGACCTATTTACTTGGCATGTAGGCAAGCAGCAAAAAGGTTTACAGCTAAGTTATAAGCTCCTTTTGCTTCGACTAGCATAGAATATAATGAATAGGATGAAACCAAATTCTGAAATCACTGCCAAGATGGATGTGTAAATACGCTATTAATTATAATTCTTTCATTTGAGTTTGGCATAATATTATGGGGAATATGAGTTTTGTTTTTTATTTTTTCCTGAGGCATAGACAGCCTGAGAAAACATTAGTTCATTTGCAGACTGATTAAATATTGATTCATTAAATGAATCTTGAACATTGCTTAAATAACAGCTGAAGAAGTCTACTCCAAATAAAATAAATATTCTTGATTTTAACTGATTGAAAGGAAGCACTTTAAAGTATTATGACGATTTTTAAGTGATTTTTAAAGTGACTTTTTAAACTGTTGATCCCCTACCTTTAGAGAAATATGACCTTTTTAAAGAACTAAAATTGGGCACCTTTCAATCTTAAGTACCCTTTTTCCTGTTTAAAGCAGTTATATGATATACACCTAACATATTTTCCTGTGGCTCAATGTCACTTTGCTGGTTCTATATTAAAAGTAATTTCTTTGTCATATGCAAATATGCACATATAGTTGATTTACTCAAAAGGATTTTTTTCTACTATGTAATTTTTCTTGAAAGATGTTTTAAAAATGAATATTTGAAAGTATTACTTTTGTGCCAACCCATTGTGTTTAGAAATGGTTCAACATTTTTCATTGAAATTGTTTTATTTATAGTTTCAGTGGATTCTTGAATAAATAATAAATAGTATCAGAGAAAATACATAACATTCCTTAGAAAATAATCTTTTGGCTCTTGGAACAAAACTAGAATTTTCTCTTTAATGGTTCCTGGATAAATTTTTCAATTTTTATTTCCAAAACCCCCAAAATAAGGTTTCTGAATTTCAAAAATGATTTTTCCCCTCACAGAAAATTCCTTTTCCAATTATCTTTAATTCCAAAATCTTAAGACAAGAACATAATTTTCCTGTCATACCTGCTGGTTTTTGTATTACGCACAGTGTGCAAATAGGATGCTGGAAATCTAGCATAAATTGGCAGAAGAACAAGATACTAAAGATGGGACAGAGTTGGTGGGGGGGTAGTTCCAGTGAGAATACCATTTAAATAAGAATGGCTATTCTGGAGCAGGCTAAAGGTCTATTTAGCCCATATCCATAATTGCTGTTTCCTGTAGCTGCTTAAAACTTAAGTTCAGAGAAGGAGTATGTGCATAAGAAAAGCACAGAGCACTGTCTCTCTTGGTATGCCTTTGGAGTTGCCAGGGATGAACAAGCACTTCCTGAGCTTGACTTAATGCCTTTGGAGCAACATTAGTGATTTTGTGTCCATCTCCGATATAAACTTACTTTTGATCCCTTTCCCAGAAAGGGACAAGACATAGAAAAAAAAAAAAAAAGAGAGAGAGAGAGAGAGAAACAAAGTTAAATAGCAAAAACAAATTTGACCTGGGCCCCTAATGTTAATGTGAATGATGGCTATGAATATATATCATAGAATCAGTATCAGCTGTCCAGGTCTCTCTGAACAGCAACACAGCCCTATGACGCATCAACCATTCCTTCCAGGTTGGAAGGGACCTCTGGAGATCATCTAGTCCAACCTCCCTACTTAAGAAGGGTCACCTAGAGCATGTTAGACAGGGTTGTGTCCAGGCAGGCCTTGAGTATCTCCAGAGAAGGAGACTCCACAACCTCTCTGGGCAACCTGTGCCAGTGCTCCGTCACTCTCACAGTGAAGAAATTCCTCCTCATATTCAAGCAGAACTTCCCGTGGTTCGGTTTGTGCCCATTTCCTCTTGTCCTGTCACATGGGACAACTGAAAAGAGTTTGTCCCCGTACCCTTGACACCCTCCCTTCAGGTACTTATGCACATTGATAAGATCCCCCCCCTCAGTCTTCTCTTCCCCAGGCTAAAGAGGCCCAGCTCTCACAGTCTTTCCTCATAGGGCAGATCATAGAATCATAGGATGGTAAGGTTGGAAGGGACCTCTGGAGATCACCTAGTCCAGCCCTCAGCATAGCCCATACAGGGATTGAACCCGTGACTGTGGCATTAGGAGCACCACTCTCTAACCAACTGAGCTGAACCTGCCAGTCCTCTGATCATCTTTGTAGCCCTACGCTGGACTCTCTCAAGTAGCTCCATGTCTTTCTTGTACTGGGGAGCCCAGTACTGGATGCAGTACTCGAGATGAGGCCTCAGCAGGGCTGAGTAGAGGGGCAGGATCACCTCCCTCGACCTGCTGGCAACACTCTTCCTAAGGCACCCAAGGAGACCATTGGCCTTCTTGGCCATAAGGGCACATTGCTGGCTCATGGTCAACTTGTTGTCCACCAGGACTCCCAGGACCTTCTCTGCAGAGCTGCTCTCCAGAAGGCCATTTCTCCCTAGGTGCAGGACTCTGCGCTTGCCCTTGTTGAACTTCATGAGGTTCCTCTCTGCCCATCTCTCCAGCCTGTCCAGGTCTCTCTGAATGGCAGCACAGCCCTCAGGTGTGTCAGCCTCTCCTCCCAGTTTGGTATCATCAGCCAACTTGCTGAGGAGGCACTCTGTCCCCTCATCCAGGTCACTGATGAAAAAGTTGAACAGGTTGGGACCCAGTACTGAGCCCTGGGGAATTCCACTCACCACAGCCTCCAACTAGACTCTGCACCACAATTGACAACCCTCTGAGCTCTGCCTTTCAGACAGTTCTCAGTCCACCTCACTGTCCACTCGTCTAACCCACACTTCCTGAGCTTATGTAGGAGGATGTTATGGGAGACAGTTTCGAAACCTTGCTGAAGTCAAGGTACACAACATCCACTGCTCTTCCCTCATCTATCCAGCCAGTCATTCCATCAAATACACATCACAAAGTAGGAAACCATTCTTCAAGGAGTAATATGCACTGAACAGCTGGTTTTGGTATAATATGGCTGGAATTGCAGTGATTAATATGAATTTGTAAATATATGTTTGCATATGGGTTCCTACACACACACATGTGAATGCAGCAGAACACAGCTAACCCACCCAAAAAGGCACTCTGATTTTTATGATTTGAAGTATACCTGAATACAAATCTTACTGGATTTCTATGCTCGTCTTAAAGATCTTTTTGCTTAATTCTAGTTTCCACTGGATGTGATATGGACTTTCTTTTCATTATTTACCCATCCATTTTAGGGAGCTGCTTAGTGTTTTAAGGGGGTTAATTTCACTTGTGGTTGTTGCTCATAGCACACTGGCCACAGATGACAGAGTAACAGCAAGCAAAATACCAAAGTGTCTAGCTCCTCTAGTCTTTGACTTAAGATTGTATGATGAACTATGCACTAGCTATGGGACTACAAATAGCATGACAGTTTAGGCTATTAATATGTTTTCTATGACCTTTGTTTGAAATTATGGTCTTTCTCTGATTAGACCTTTGTGATTTACTCTGTGTGTTTTCTCTCATTCAAAGGAGAGGGGGGGATGTTGAACTGTTCGTCAGGGATGTTGAACTGTTCGTCAGTTACTAGGATGGCTGTTAGAGACTGCCAACGCCTGGATAGATCTTATGCATACAGAACAATATAATGGCAGAATTCTGACAAGAAGATAGTATACAGAAATAATGTAGAAATACTTCAGCGCATCTACAAGAGGCTAGGAGGGGAAAATTCCCATGAGGGAAGAAGAAGGTAGGAATGAGAGCAGGTATTGAAAATACACAATGAGAAAGAAGCTGAGAAGTGATCAAAGAAGGGAGTGAAGGATTTCAGGTGCTTTTCTAGAAGATGGCCTATGCCTCCATCAATGTGCTCAAAGGGATGGAGGTGTAGTAAGTGTCCAACCTTTGAAAACCAGTAGGTCTTGATTACAAATAACCAAGGGTTTTTTTTTTTTTTTTGTAGGGTGCAAACACAATACAGTAAGAGTGACTTGGCCATGCCTCTGACAGTGATAGATGGTACCACCACAAGATGTGAACGGTGTTGAGGCCTTTGATGGGTAAAAACAATCAATAGGGAAAAGAGGAAAAAAAAAGGGAAGAAAATAAGATCAGTCTGTCTTTTAATGCTGATGATAATGCAATAGAAAAAGGTTTTAGCAGTGCTGTTGATAGCCCAAGGCAGCTCAGCTGACATCAGTAGAGTTGATAGCTAACAGGCTAAATCACTGCAGGATCACAAGTTTTAGGATATGCTCCCCAGAATTTGCAATGTTTAACAGCAATTTTTTTGAAAGCTCTAGATATTCTAAACTACTAGGACTGTAAAGAAGGTAGTAGTCCAAAGTCTGAATGACAATAAGGCAAGTCCAAATTCACTTAAGTTCCTGATACCATAAAAACAGTCTCAGAGTATTCCTAGACTTTAAAGGAGAAACATTATGGCAAAAAATAACTATCATACTTTCTCTCACACTGGACCTCACCTTTGAGGAAAGTTCTCTGTCAAATATCCAAATAGCTTCTACCTTCTCCACTTTCAAATCCATCTTTAAAACCCACCTCTGTCATCATTCTATAAAGCCCCCTCTGCCAGCCAGCTGCCTCTGTGGCCAGCCAGATGGTCAGCTATGCTTATTGCTGTTTTTACTTTTCTCTAGTAACCAGCAAATTTAAAAGGAAAAAGAAAAAGGAAGACGGAGGGGGGAGGAGAAAAAACTACAGTACATAAAACTTGTAAAGCTCTATCATTCTTTGTCACCCTAACTTTCTGGGTGTTTGGTTTTCTTTTTGTATTTGTATTTGGTCACATTACATCTGTTTCATCTTTTCCAGACCTTTTTTCATTAAGTTAAATCAATCAAATTTGACTGGAAAATTCTATTGAGATCAACATGGGCACCATTTAATATAATTAGCACTAGTCCTGTGAACAGAGGACTGGAAGAGATCACCTGAACCACCACATTCTCCCATATATGTAGACAACTGTCTAATAGAAGATCTCCTATGAAGGGTCCACAGGCATGTGTTTCTTACATTTACCCACACTACAAAGCTAGGGTATTTCAGCATTAATTCAATACAGGCATTATTTTTAGCAAATAATAATGTATGTAAATGTCAGATAATGATTCCAGGGCATAATTTGACCTCATGAAAAATCATTGGATTTAAAATAAAGCCAAAATTCAAAGCAAGCTAACAAGAACTTGATATCTTGCTAATGCCAAAAATCACTTTTGAAATCCCAACCTTATAACTAATTCTGAATTAAATCACATTAAAGTAATTAATAATGTGAAAGAATAAGCCTTACCTTCTTAGTGGGCATTTTTATTTTAAGGAGTTCTGCTTCTCGACTAAGTACATGCCAAGGTGCGTGTATGCGCACAAAGATCAATCCTTGGCTCTTATTCTGAAATATAAAATAGTGAAAATATATATTTCAATATTATTGAATAGGAATATTTCAGCAATGACATTTCCAATTAAATCATGCAACAGTAGTAGGTAAAGAGAGTGAACAAAAAAATGCTGTTATAACCGGGATTAAAAATGACTTTTTCTTTAAAAGCTGACTCTTCTAATGCTCTAGAATCTGTTCATCAACACGCACTACAATGCTACTCTGTGCACCATGAGGACACAAGGTTATAGTTGATTCTGGAACCACATGAATCAGAAACCCCTTGAACTACAACTTCTACTCTCAGATATTTTGCATTTTATCCCAGTTTATTGGTGGGCTTTTGTGTTCATTTGGACCAGCAAATAGAAAATTTTTCTTTTGTTCTGGGCTTTGCCCTTAGGCACACATTTTCTGCCCTAAATATTTTCTTAGTACTTCATCAGATTAGTAGTTTCTTAAAGGGGATCAGACTCAGTAATTACCCCATGAAGTATCTGCACTGCAGCACTGATCCAGATATTCAGATTTAACTTCTAAAGAGACACATAAGCCTAGTGCTTATAAAAATAACTGTGCAGAGGCAGAAGACTACACAAGATGGCCTCTGTGCAGCCAGTCCTCAGGTGAGACAAGCTGTTCAGAGGTGAATCTGAGCCACATATAGTCCTTCAAAGATTGGAAAGCAGAATCCCTGTCATAAATAGGAAAATAAAATACAGACATGTTGATACAGACTTTTTCCTCAGTTAACTCACATTCTCCTTTCTAAAAGAATAGTAAATTACAGATATGAATGTTTATTGGGATGAAAGGGGTAAAAAGTTAGGAGGGAGACTGAGCAAGGGACAGGAGGATAGATCCGGGGTAAAAATACATATTATATATTATATAATGCTTCCTGATTAAAAAGTTAGATTGAAACACTCATATCTTATGGTAACATTTTCCTCTTATTTCCCTAATATCTGCAACATGAAACAAAGATCACTACATCACCTTCAGTTAAAATTTCTGCAGTGGAACAATGTTATTTTAAACAGCAGAATGAATTGTTGAATGTATCGCTCATCAATCCATGGGGGAAATAGGCTTTAAGAGGAGGAAGTAAAAATTTACTGGGCATAAGCAGATGTTCTGGTAATCATTTGCTGAAAATGTTTAATAACAGATGAGAGTTTAAATTTCAGTCAGTGAAGATCAGGAGGCTTCTTAGATTTTGGCTAAAATCAAACATAGCTTCAGTTTAATATCTCCTATGTCCTCTATCCAGGGAACTATATTCGACATTGGCAAGAAGAGGGACAGTATGATCTAATTGGTCATTTCCAAGTCAGGCTCATGTGACTACACACATTTTAAAGAAAATTGGTCAAGTGATTTGAGAGAAAAAATCAGATGAAGAACATGACCTTTGTATATTAGAGCAGAAACATGTTGGAAAGTAGTATTGTTCATAAAGTAATATCAGATGCTGTGGAATCAGAGCTAACATTTAAAAATCACTCCATAGTAGGAAACTGAGATCATTTTAATAAAGACAATAAAGCAGGAGAACAGGAACAGCTGATTCTTGTTGGATAGTAAACAAAGTACAGAACAACAGACTGCCGAATATTTAGTTAAGGATTACAAAAACCATGTTTCCCATACCTTTCTATATTTTCGTATACTTAAAATTCAAAGAAATCTAGAGTAAACACATCTCACCAATGCTACTGTGAAACAAAAATACAACAAATAAATCAGCCTTGTGTCATCTCAAGGAATAGATCAGCTACCTAATTTTCTACTGAGCTATCAAAATAAAATCCTGTACCCGCTAATCCTCTCTGTTAAGGCTCTTTGCTCTACTTTTCAAGTCTTCACTCACAGTAGCTGTGGTTGTCATTTTGCATGTCCTTTTTGTTTTTATTATGATAACTGGTGAAGACCTGTTCAACTCATTTGTTCCTAGAGGACTTATTCTATTGCAAACATCACCAAATGTTAAGACTTGTTTTTCTCGTTGCCAGTGTCAATTTATGACTGTTTACTGGATGCATTTACCAAACAGTGTAATTTGATTAGTCTGCTGAGATAATTAAGGTATATTTTTGTGAATGTAGTTTAATATTTGCTCTTACAAAATGCTGTCTGTCTTCTGCTTTGAATACACTACTTACTGCTGCTTCTTCCCTCTGGATGCATCACTACAGCTACATGTCGTACTAGCTAACGTTATTTTTGTCTGATCATTCACATGCTATTTAATACAGCAATCCTTAACCAAATCCTTTTTCACTTACAGCTGATGTCTTATGGGATTTTATTCTTGGTCCTGAATTGTTCTATATCATTCATTGCACTGCCTGATTATATTACTCAAGTGACTTTAAGTACTGTTATGCTGATGACAAACAGATTTGCTGCTTTCCTGATCCTTTTTTGTCAAATCTATATTCCATACAACTGATTTCTTCCATTAAGTTTTAGGAGTGGAAGTTTTTTCAATACGTTGGTTCCGAATCACTCAGGGTATATTTATAGCTTGATTTCTTTTTTATTTTGTAATGTTGTTTTGGGCCTTCCCATTTTAATAAAAAAGCTCCACACTGAAGTGAAATGAAAGAAAATCTGGAAGGTCTGCTTTGCTTTTTAGTTAGCACATGAAGGGAGACATTAAGGGAGACTTTTTTTATCCTTCATCCTTTATCCTTTTAACAATAAAATAGTTTATCTGCATTAACTGCAAATTCAAAGATTTTTATAAAGTTATCTGTAGCATAACTTTTTATATTAGAAATTTAAAAACTCTCATATACATGAAAATGTGGTATATATTCTTATTCATTATATTTTGACTAGTGAAAACTGAAAAAGTGAGTTATTTAATTAAAATCTAAATGTTATGAAACACAAACAAGCAAAATAGTCAGACAAAGCAGAGGCGGTCTAAAATTTAGATTTGCCATTGACTTTAGGTTTCTAGAAGTCAGATTTCAACTGAAAAGTCTGACATTCTAAAGTTAGTGGCACAACCATATTTTTCATCCACTTTATCAGGTACAGCTTTACAACTATAACATGGAATATTTTTGAACTGCTATAGCACAATTATTGTATTTTATTAACCTTTGCCTACTTCAAATTTTCTCAACTCCAGTTCTTGCAAGGATCACTTATAGATCATGGAGATGTACTATGAAGCCTGCCCTGTGTAAAGAGGAGTTTATGAAGAGGTCCTGCTGCTCCCTAAAAGCATGACATGTAAAAGGTGGAGTACTGCATGTTTAACTCAAGGATTTCTCATGATGTCTTTTTTTTTCCAGGCCGCTTTTAACTCCTACTTCACCTCATTCAGATAACGTGTCATGTGTCAGCCTGATGATGATGTGTTCTCAACAGCTTGTGTAGACACTTGTAATTTAATCTACAGCATTATACTCTTCTACAGGCATTATATTTGTTAGTCACAGTCAAGATAGTAAAAAGCTTAAAAATAATAATTACATACTGGTAGAGTCTCAGGCTTTTTTGTGACATTAACATATTGCTGCTGGCAACTCTGCACCTACAAAATTTATTGTTGAATACCACAATTTGGAAAGTCTTTCTCATGATTTCCTCGTGATGGAATAACTCATCACTCATATTATATCAAAAGAAAAAAAATATAGCTCTTTTAGTAAATAATTATTTTAAAATACTTGTCCAAAGAAATAGATTTTTGCTGTGTATGCCATTATGAAGAAGAAAGTAACACTGGTGGGCTGAAAGAATCTGAACTGAAATGATTAACTACTGTCTAATTTTTATATTATCCATCAACCCAAGGGAATGCTGAAGTTCCTTATGACTTTTTACAAATATATATATATATATATAGGAAATAGAAAGGTATAAACTAAAAACCTGAAGCATCTACACTTCTTTCTTAAAAAGGCAAACTGTCTGGGCAATCAACATTTTATCCTTCTGTGATCATTAGGCAGACAGAAAAATAGCAACCATATCCAGAGAGCAAGTTTATAATGGCTTCAGTTAATATAGTCAGACATCTTTTGCTGATGCATGATACCAGTTACACCAGGTAAATAATGAGACAGTTTTTAGAGAAGGGGTCAGTTCCCTATAGTTCAGTAAAAGTAATCATCTTCCCATTAATTCAGTTACCAAATGGGTCCATCACATATGCAAATGCTCAAAATTAATGGCTTATCTCCTGATGCCACCCCTGAAATTTAGGTGAATAACAATGAGGTATGATAATGCAAATAAAGCTCAATTACTTCTTACTGTCAATTACTTCTTACTGTCACATGGCTCTGGCCACATATGTTTTACAAAAGCTGAGCCAAATAATGAGCTTTTGGCCCCCTACTTGGATACCACATAATGGAATGATACTGCACAATCAGATTCAGATAGTGACTGTGAAAGCATCTGCATTTGGTGCCGACTGTATTGGGCCTCAGTCTGAATAAGTAGCATTTTTCTGATTTTACCATTTCTCATATTTTACCATTTCACATCCAATATGTAAAAACAATTTATAAAGCATGTATATCTAAGTATATGTCAGTTACATTACAGAAAGGAATGGTGGGGGCACTAGTCAGAGTGATTTTCAACCGAGATGTCCACCCAGAGCAAATAACTTACATTCTGTCTGTCACTGGTTAAATTAAGATAATGGAGCCTCCTTCTACCAAAAGAGGGTTGTGAAGATAAATATGCTAGAGACTATGAGGTGTTCAGACACTATAGTATACAGAAAAGGGTGAAACAGATCAGCAAATTCACAGACAACAGCCACGCCATGCATCTCATGATCTCTCTCATTTTCCTTTCAAAACAGTAGTCATTTTATCTTTTCTTTAGCTTTTTTGTTTCATTATTTCTCTATTATTTCATCCTTACCATATAGCTTTCCAGTGCTTACCATAATCCTCATGAATGGCTGCAGATTATCCTGTAACTGCATTAAAATAATTAACAATGAACACCAGCAGCTCCAATAAGAAGTCTCACTCATCAAAAACAGCTAATCTTGTGCAGCACAAGCCTGAAGACACAGACCACAGGTCTGTTCAGGCGTAGCAAAGCTAAACTCCATGTAGTTCACATAGTTTGGTTTATTTTTAGCTGTTCAACAATACGCTAAGCAGACTCGCTTAAGATCTGAAATTTAGATTTGGATAAAGCTGCAATAATTCACACAATTTGACAGTTTGTCTTTTGCTTTCTTCGTTTCTACCAACAGTGACAATGTTAATATCCTGTTTATTTTACTCTCTTACTCCCACCTCTGAACATAAACAGTTAAGGAATATACTAGTGTACATAAGCAAAGAACAGAACACCTTGGAATGAAAGCTCTGGTCAAAATGATTTAAAAGAAACTATCTAACCTTAATTAATAAATAAGTACTGTGGAATGAAACAGTTGACTCTGTACTTCCTTTACAGGTGTTTCTTCACAGCATGCCTACCTTTCCAACCAAATTCTCCCAAATCACCTATAAACCAAAAGTGTCTCTGAGAGGAAGATGATACAGGAAGCTTAAAAACATAGGTATGCTTCCCTTGAACATGATGGCAACATTTAATGGCGTGCTACAGAATGAAAATGAGCTGTTAGAAACTCAAGTACAAATGTAGAATAGATTGTTAAGTCTGTCAAATATAGAAAAGGTACAGAAATTAGCATTATTGCGGTATTCATTGCAGAGCCAATAGAGGTAGGTTACAAATATGTCATGACTGCCATTCATTTTTAATTCTTTCTGAAAATATCTGAATATATGTTTTGAATTTTAAAATTAGTGTATTACCCAGGTTATTTTATGTTTATTTATCTATGCTGATTAATTACTAGGGTGTGAAAAGTGTGACTTTCAAACAGTAGAGCAAAATCTTTCCTATTTGCTTAGGCTAACTTCATCAGCAAGTCTCTCATCTGTCAATGGCTCACATATATTGTTGCCAAAGTAAATCACACTTTTAATATATCTTCTGAGAATGAAGGATACCAGAAAACAACAATAAAATGCAAAAGGGGAAAAAAAAACTCAACCAGATTTAAAAAACACCCAAATCAGACTTTCCAGAAAAAGGAGGGAGGACTCTATCACCTCTTTTATTTTGGCAAGGTCAATGGAAAAACAGGTAATCAGCTGGCCTCTTTACATTCAGTGCCAACTTAGCTAGCAAGCCAATCATCTGTAAAATACATTATATCATACTTGATTATCAATAATAAAATCAGCAAAGTTCTTGAGGCTAAAGAGTTAACATTTAAAAGAACAGAGTGTAATTCCTCTTGAGGGAATGAGACACTAATCTTCACAGAGATTTATACCCTAAGCAGTTTTTCAGATGAAGCAACATGGAAGTCAGTCTTTAGACCAGATAACAGGCATGTTACCAGTAGAGGGATTAATGAAATAGAGATTGAACCCCCATTCCAGCAGATTCAATCTCAAGGAAAACATGATGGAAAAATAAACCTAACAAAAAGAAGGGTTAGATACCAAACTGAAAAACAGTGGAATGGTAAAGGACATCAGGTGAAGCAAATGGGAACCAGGTTCAAAACTAACAAAAGGACATAGATCTTCATGCAGTAGGTAATGCCTCTATCTTAACAAAATATATTGTTATATATGTTATATCGTTAATTTTACAAGAGTTAAAGAAAAACCAGGCAAGAATTTAGAAGAGAGTTTCACTGAAGGTTACTAGTCAGACGAACTGTATCAAGCAGGGAAAATCACCTGAATGTAGCTGGAGTCTGGGAGAATATTAGAATGTTGCCACTGTTAGATATAGTATACTACTTTAGATGGACTCAAACAATATGGTCATTCTTACGGTCACTACAGCTGACAAATATAACAGGAGGAGTTTTAGGCCTCTTTCTCCCCCGTATCTGACCTCCTACTTCTTGCTGTCAACTCTTCTTCAACTAACTGCATAGCCAAAAAATGACACTAAGCAACATAGTCACTGTACTCTTCCTTGGACAGAGTGTAGGCCTCTGTGATACACCTTAGTCAGAGGAGGCGCCTGAATAACAGGTGTATTCTCAGTTGGCTAGCAACTGTTCACCTAGTTATGGTGAAGAGCCTTACTCCTGAACAGCAGACTACTGTGTCTGCATGGCTAACATCATGCCTGGTTTCTGCCATACCTTGCATCTAGAGAGTTATGGGGACTCAGGAGCAGTCATTAGTTTATAATCTTACCACTATGGATTCACTGTCTTTAGGTTATGTTACCATCTGGTGGTTATATTATAGCAAATAATACAGATGAGATAATTGCCTTCCCTCTGATGGTTTAATGAGGCTATCAGGTTAGGCTGTCATATGATGCAGTTTGGCACAGCTCCACTGCATTAACAGAGCTGTTCAGATGGACACAATTAAAGGTTATGACCTGACAACAGGGTATACTCAAGACTGGGCTCATGGAGGTTTCTTAGAAGGGTAAAAAGATGAAAATTAATTTGGAAATTGCAAGCACTGATTAAAAGGAGGAAAGATTCAGGTTAAACTTAGCACTAAGAAAAGATTTTAAAGATATTTTATTGTTGAGAATTAAGGGCCTAAAATACTTTGGTCTTCACCAATCGACCAACAGAAAGTTAATGATGCTGTTTTGGCACTTGTCCAAACACTATAGTTGATCAAGAAAATACACTTCTCTTCTTGCAGAGTATGAGAGAAAATGTTCTATTCTCTGCAGCTGTCAAGAGGATAACATAGGAGCACTTTTGAATCAGAGCATACTCTATACCTGCTTCTGAAAGCCATTGCTCTTTTGGGGCAAAAAAATCTCAGTTTGGGTGACTCAGCATATAACAACGCTCAAAAATTGTTTTGGAGGTTACAAAGAATAATGAGTCATTTTCTACTAAGATTGGATATGAAAACGTGAAGTTAGATGGGGAAAGTGGGTGCTAGAAGAGGCCACCAATATATTTCCCTTACTAGATTTTCGTTTCCAAAATTACAGCATTGGGCTGGGGGGAGGGGGTAACGCTTTTACCATGATCTAAATATTTAAATTTAAACTTCCTCTAAGCATGTATTGTTTAGGGAGTTCGTCCCATCTCAGACTGCATCTCAATGAGTGTTACCAGCAATACCATTTTGATTATTATTAAATTGTACTTACAGTCCTGATGCTATTCACCTTAGGTTTTACAACAAGGTGTGGGAAAGAGCAGACAGACTGCAGAAGAATAGTACCATTTCTTGCATTTCTACAGCAAGTGAAACAACTAAATACAGGTATTTCTTTTTTCCTTGTCCTAAGCACACACAATGCAAGGAACAAGACTGCATTTCCTACAGTTTGCAGATCATCCCAAGTTTAATAGAGACACACTGCCTTAGGGACCAGTTCTGTGCATCCTAGGACGTCCTAGAGAAGGAGGTTTGAAGCAGCAACACACAAGCATGTTACAGATGAAGTGCAGAACCCAAGCTGATAAGTTCCGTTGGGCACTTGCAGGCTCTGCAGATTGTTAGAGGGCAGCAGCAGCAGCAGCATTGTAATCTGAACAAATCATCAAGCAAGGAAAAATAGTTCCTTGAATCTTTGCAGCTGAGCCTAGCAGAGAAGCTTGACTAAAAGGTTGGGGGAAATTGGTGTCCAAGAAATACCTCTTTCATGGAGGGAATGTACAATATTACATCATTTTTGGAGCTCTGACCAATAAATTCTGCTCTCTATGCAATGTGATACCTAGACTGGAAATAATATCTTCCCATAGCAGGCATAACAAACACTATTGAAACCAGCAAGGAAATGGATAGTATTAGATTTTTCAGAAATGTTAATTAGCCAACACTTCCCAGTGATTTCTGTAGAACATACTGGATTATCAACAGTTCTGATTATCAACGGTTTTGAGAATCAACCTCCAGTTCACCCTATCCCACTAGGTTTCTCTCCCATCTAAACTACTAGTCTCAACTACCCCGAAATTATAGTCCAAAGTACAATCACTTAGTAGATACTAGTAGAGCACCTCTTATAACTCACACTTAGCTGCAAGATGAGATTTTAAGTCAAAATACTACATTGCATTCATCCACCCAAGCAGTACTGCTTTGTATTATTGCCTAACACATTTTGGCCAGATTCAACTCTCATCTCCATCAGCATAAATTTGAAGTTGTTCTGCTGAAACAAGGCACTCTGGATTTACAGTTTATACTTTTGTAATAAAATAAACAAATAAATAAATAATAAATAAAAATAACTTTAAATGGCATTAATCATCGACTATTTTGGTTGTTTGGCCAGTCACCTATCAGGTCTAAAAATAAACAACAACAATAATAATAATAATTTTTAAAAAATTCTAAACAGTTATAATTAATATGTAAGTTTCAATTTCTCTTATTATTCTCAGAACAAATTGTCAGCAATATTATTACTATAATAATGTTTGGTAAAGTTTGACATGTTATAAAGTTGTAAAATTTCACAACAACTTGCAACTATGCAAAAAGAATCTTAGCACATAGGATGAAGAATATGCCTATTAACCTCATATAATGCCAAAGATGTGTGCCTTAAGAGAAATGAAATAGCAAAGTAAAAATGTAAGACTTCTCATTCCTACCCTGGTGATATCACACAATTTCAAATTTATAGGAAATCAGAACCAGATTTTTGTAATAAATTTGGTGCTATACACTAATAGTAATAAGTACCTTCATCCATATCTTAAATCCCTTTAATGCCTCATTAGAAGTACTCCTTATCTTGACATATTCATAAATCTTTTTGCTTGCTCTACGTCAGCTCAATCAAAGAAAATAGTGTGGTACCTCTGTCTATACAGTTTTGTTTGTTTGTTTGTTTTAATATTACATTACATTGAACATTTTTTGTAGCTTTACTTCAGCATATTTCTGCCATATTTTCCCCATATTTCTACAACATTGAATATTATTAGAAAGTATTATTATTTTCTGACAAACATTAAAAGGCCAGAAAAGGGGGCTATGTAGCAAAGCTGCACATACTTTGCTAGACTGTGTCTTCATAACGGGTGGATATGTTCAGCACCAAACCACCAAAGTATACATAGCAAAAAATAGCCATGAGTGGGAGAGAATTCTGTCTGCTTTTTATGTTGCTCAGAACATCTTTTAGCAAGGAACTCCAAAGGACTTCAGTGACCATCTGCCTGAGAAACAATCTCAGGACATGGTCTCTTAATAGGGAAACTGCTACAGCATTCACTTTTCTCACATCCCTGGCATTGCTGTATGGTAGGTGAGGAGGATTGAGAACTGGCTGAAAGGCAGAGCTCAGAGGGTTGTCAGCAGCAGCAGAGTCTAGTTGGAGGCGTGTGGCTAGTGGTGTCCCCCAGGGCTCAGCACTGGGTCCCAACCTGTTCAATTTACTCATCAATGACCTGGATGAAGGGACAGAGTGCCTCCTCAGCAAGTTGACTGATGATAACAAACCAGGACAAGCAGCTGATACATCAGAAAGCTTTGCTGCCATTCAGAGAGACCTAGACAGGCTGGAGAATTGGGTGGAGAGGAACCTCATGAAGTTCAACAAAGGCAAGTGCAGAGTCCTGCACATAGGGAAGAATAACCCCGTGCACCAGTAAAGGCTGGGGGCTGACCTGCTGGAGAGCAGCTCTGCAGAGAAAGACCTGGGAGTGCTGGTGGATGACAAGTTGACCATAACCCAGCAATGTGCCCTTGTGGTCAAGAAAGCCAATGGTTTCCTGGGGTACATTAGGAAGAATGTTCCCAGCAGGTCGAGGGAGGTGATCCTGCCCCTCTACTCAGCCCTCTTGGGGCCTCATCTCGAGTACTGCATCCAGTTCTGGGCTCCCCGGTACAAGAGAGACATAGGTCTACTGGAGAGGGTCTAGCATAGGGCTATGAAGATGATCAGAGGTCTGGAGCATCTGCCCTCTGAGGAAAGGCTGTAAGAGCTAGGCCTGTTTATCCTGGATAAGAGAAGACTGAGAGGGGATATTATTAATGTCTACAAATACCTTTGGGGGGGGTCAAGATGATACTAAGTGGCAAGACAAGAGGTAATGGGTACACTTCGTAATCCCTGCAGTTTGTTTCAGCTACTCTGTTCCATTTCCTTGCACTCAAATGATAATCTTGGTAAAATACCCTCTGTCCTTTTTGTTCTGTGTTTATTCAGAACACGCTGGATTCTCATTTGTTATATACCCCAGTAATAATGTAAACAGCAGTAACCACATTGATCCAGATCTGGGTATAACAGTTTCACACATTATATTAAAACATTTAAAATATAATTTCAAGTTTAGCATAACTATTAAAAATATTGACCAGAGGTTTTGCCAAAAAAAAATCACACATCACATAAAACTGAACAGATGTTTCAGCTGAAACAGGCTTCAGCTGAAACATTCACACATATACAAATGACCTCTTAATATTGGTCAGATATTATGTTTTTAGACCTTTCTTAAATTTCATGTCAATAAGGAGTGTTAACTAAATATCTGCAACATGTCTTAGCTCTTTTCAAATATTTATAGAGTTGGTTTACCAAAAAAAAAAAAAAAAAAAAAAGGTGGAACACTTCATTTTAACCAAAACTACACATACACAACAGCTTAATAACTCTGAAAGTCTGAAACGTACCCTCTAAAAATAATCACCTCAAGTCCACATATCAAAAAAAAATTAAATATATACAACATTATATACACATGCCCCAAACTGAATCCTGTTAACTGTTAATCCTATTAATAAATGTTAACTCTGCCCCTCCAGGCAAACTGCCTTGGCATTCAAATCTTCCCCCTGCAAAATATAGAAAGTAGCATGGAAAGTGAGTAGGAATGAATGAGCAGAAGCATTCCCTTGATCATGTTTTCTTCTTCTCTAAGGCAGGTGATTAACTGCAGGAGTTCATATAACTAGATAGTGAATTTGTTCACCCTGATCAGCTCCTTGAAAACCAAATCTTCTTTTTAAGAAAGTGATTAGTTTTCAACTGGATCAGCACTTTAAGAGATTAACTCCCAGCAGGTCTGCAAGACAAGGCTAGCACCACATTGCCAGAGATAGGGAAGAAGAGGCCAGACCCGCAGAAGCCCTGACTTAGATCAGCCTGCACAGAGATGGAGCTCTGCCTTGAAGATTCTTGCAATTATGAAAAGTTTCTAAAACTTTGTTTCCCCACCCTTACAAAGTAATCATTGTATTGGTATAACACCTAAAAATTTTAGATCAGTCATAAATGTATTTTCCATTAAAATCTCACTTGAAAACAATATAGCGGACAGGTATGCATCCTGTCTAATCATAACATATTAGCAAAACTCAGTTTATTAGAAAAAATTAATATTAAGTTTAAATAAGTATAGAGTATCTTCTGCTGTCAATTAAACAAAAGATTGAAAAGCAGTGTTTAATAACTGCAGTGGAATTCATATTTATTTTATTGTTAATAATTGGAAGATTATGATTTTTACTTATTACTATTACAGGCAGGTGGCAGAATAAAGACACAAATTCTCTGAGCAGAAAGAAAAGCTGAAGAAATACAGAGGACATGCTAGCAAAAGAAAAACATTGGGTGAAGAAAAGAAGCAGTGGAAGGCACACCTGCATGTTTTCATTTGTAAAAATATTTTCATCACATAATCTCATTCAAACCTAAAGGTTTTCATTTATAAAAACTAAAAGAACTATGAAGATTAATGGAGAATTAATATAGGAATGCAGCTAACAGACAACTTTGAATTTTTCGTTATTGTTCCTCTTACATGAATGTGAATTTACCTTGTCCTGTTTCTACTTGAAATAGCACTTTGATTTGTACTAAGGAAATAGCCTTAGTCTTGTGTATCTTCCATCTTCTTTTTAGGGAATCCACATGGTGGGAAGACTGTCTCACTTTATCAATTTGGCTTGCAATTTTTTAAATGTATAGTTCTTTGACTACACTTACTAATGTGATTTTAATTATACTGAAGTATTCTATAATTACATGCTAACTACTCTGAAAATTACCACTGACACATACAACTGGATGAATACATTTTAGAACTACTTGTTAGTCTTTTTTGGTACTTACAACATAAAATCAATTTTGTTAATGATGTAGAATTTTAATTACAGTTATATTATTTAGGAAATAATGAGAATTGAGTATTAATTACAAAGAGCACAATATATTACTACAGAATAGCTATGCTAATATCATCAGCATTACCAATCACCATGTAATAAACTAGAGCTAATTTATAATCCTAAAAACAACTGTCTTTTTTAACATAATCCAGCAAGCCTTTTGATATGCAGTGGTTCTGTCCTGCCAGGGACTGAGTTGGTATTTATAATAGAGTATTCAAAGGAAGATGTGGACATTAACAATAAATGACAATGGATCTGTCATATAAAAGCCTGATAGCACACCTACAGATCAAAGCACAGCATATAAAATTTTTTCACAGGCCACTATCCAGCGTGTGACCAATGAAGTGAATCGGTAACCTACCAGAGGCCTTCTATAAGTATATGATCTTTAGGATGCTATTTTACCTCGATTTCCTGAAAAAGTTCTGTGACAAATGAACATACCTAAACAGGCAAACAAAGAATCACTCAAAGCCCATAAAAAGACATTTGGAATATGAGAATTGAGGGGTAGGGGGAAGAGGAGGAGTAGGCACACTAGCGGTTTACAAAACAGGCAACTGAGGATAACAACTTACAGGTGAGTGGGGACTAAGGGAGATGAGAAGGGCAATGAGAGGAGAGAGAATAAATGAATAAACAAATAATTCCAGAAAAAACAGATAGACTTATATGAGAGTTGAAACTTTGTTGCAAAGAATTGTGGTAACTCATTCTCTCTCTCTAATGTACTTTCTTCAGTTGCTTTACTAGAACTCTTACAAAATTTCAAGGTCATCCACTTCACTCTACATGAAGAATTCCCTTAGAAGTATAATAAAGAGGTCTCAGTCCTTTCAGTCAATTTAGTCATCCTCTAAAAAGATTAGACATCAAAGAATTAAAATTAATTCCTAAACAATAGAGCACAAGTATGGATCTAAAGCAAAGATATCCACCATCTTAATAAATAGCTCAACCTCACAAAAGCAACAAATATAAAACCTTCTCCCTGTTCAAACTTTGATTCATAGAATGAAATCTTGGTTACTTTAGTGCTAACCTGTAATAACTGCACAGAAATAAGTATCTAGTTCTTACTTACATCTTTTATTTGACCAATCACCTTAAGCAAACATCTATATACCCAAGGAAGAGTTACTAGTGTACACAGTTATCAGCCATGTGTATAAAGATAGAATTCACTGCTGAATTCTCTTGCTATGCATAGGGATTTAGTCATTTAACTCCCATTAATGTTAATAGGAATTGCACTGTCTGATTCACAGACACTGTAGAGCACTCTTTTACCCAAATAGAGCTTCCCTAGCTGCTCTATTCAGAGCAAAAGCAGTTGCTAATCTGGGATAACATAAACAAATATGTGATACAGTTTTGCGTGGTTTGCCTATCCTATGATTTGTGAAAACCTGTGATGAATGGCAAGGCAAATTCATTCTGCAAAACCTTCTATAAAAATCATGTAGATCAAGCCTCACTCCTTTTCACCCAAAAATTTAAGAACTGAGGTAGCATTTGGCTCCTTTACGTTATCTCTGATGATGCAAATACATAGAGTTCTTAGGTGGTCTGGAGTCTGCACAATAACTTTGAGCAAAACTTGACACAGATAGAAAAACTGGAGAAGAGTTCCACTGGAGAAAAGTTGTATTCCTGCTGTTGTTTCCAAGAGCCAAAACAGATTCTTTGACATCTCGAGAAAATAATAATAATAATAATAGCAGTCCCAAGCCAGAGCTATCTTCTACAGAAGGCTACAGGTAACCCCAGTCACCATCAACATAGTCCAAATGTACACAAAAATTGAACTCATTGTCATGTCTTACAGACCTGACACATGTTGCAATGGCTCATGCTCTTCACTCCTTCATCCATTTATATATATCTATTGACTCAGATTGTTGCCTTGCAAAAAAAATAAAAATAAAATAATTGGACAGGGAACCAGGGAACCAATCTTTGTTTCTATGACCAAGTCTGTGATCAACCACACAAACTACTATCAAGCTGGGGGGGGGGGGAGTTCAGCACTTACTTAAAACTTAGCTCCAGAAAGGATTTAACAAATCAACAGTTTGTATTGAAGAGCATGTTCTTATTTCTAAAATTTATTTTTTCCAGTCTTGTCTTTACATAGTAATCACTTTGGTTTCAGCTGCACCTAATCTTGACAAAACACTTTTGTTTGTGTTGACATCATTAGATAATGTGACACTGTCTGGGGAATAAAGCTAGTTCATTAACTACAACCCAGCTAGCAGAATGAACTCAAAAGCCCATGTGCACCTTTCCAACCCAAAGCAAAAGTTCTTGCCACCAAGTGCATATTTTTTGCCCCTTCTAACAAGGAAAATTACTTTGTTTCTTTAAAAGATACTTCCACTATCTGTTCTTAACAGCTTTAACTGAATCTAGTTTTCATTCTGAAGTGTGTCCCTTTCATATACCACACAATAATTTAAAATGTACATACCATAAAAAGGTCTATTTGCACATCTGCGAGGGAATAATTCCTCCTTCATAGGGACTGTATTCCTGGAAAAATAAGCTGCTTGCCTGTCTATTCATATCATCACAAACAACAAACATTTTAACAACTTAAATTAGTGCAGAATCACTCACACACACACTATATATATATATGTACACACACAAGATATTAAAAGCAAGAAGCACTTATTTACAGGGTTGTATTCACTCACAAGTGGGATTCTCAATTTCCCTCTTATACAAACATGTTCCAGACAAACCTCCCTAAGATTCTTTTACAGGAGACGTGAAAGCAGTGAAATTATGACTAAAAAGCCATGCCTCCAAACACTAAAAAATCATATGGCAGTTATCAAGCAGCAGGAAATGCAGAAGTGGTAACTCTCTTGGTTTCAGAGATACATATAGAGCTTTTTGTTGATCTGGGCAAAGTAGGTCATTTCCTGGAGAGAGCAAAAGACAATCCCACTTCCCTTACAAAAGCATGTCAGAAAGTCAGAATTTCTGCTCTCACCAAAGAAGGGGCGGAGATACATGGGGCAGCAGGTACCACTATTGAGGTGGTCCTCCCCTGGGATCTGTGGAAGTTACTTCCCCACCTCAGTCAACAGCAACATATCCTTTAAAAGGTCAAATAACAAAAAATATAAAAACCAAAATCCCAGCTCTATCTCATATTTTGCTACTTTAGTTTTGTGGAATTACTATTAAAGCTGAGCTGGTCTAAACAGCTTAGAGAAATTATCACTCTTTGAGCCTCCAAGTTTCTTCTGGTGGCTCTCTAGTTACTGCAGTGTCATCAACACAGTTCAGCATCTCTCAGGGCCTCCTCTATTGCTCTTCTAGTTGTCTCTGTGGATTTAATTTACAGATTAAAATTTCTGCTGCAAACAAGACCACTGATAATTTTAAAATATTTGCAGGGATCTGTAAAAAACACGAGCAACTGTTTTTGTTACTTTTCCTCCCCTTTCCTATGAGCATCTGACAAAGTATGTGCTGAGTTCTCTCCCCACTATGCCCTAGCAGAGTCATTTCTGTGGGCTTCTCATTGATTTAGTAGTTTGTAGAAATGGAAGAAGCTCCCCGCACAGGTGACAGAACTCAATCAGAACATTTAGTGAAAAGAGGATGCAATTTTGGAAAGCTAGCCTGGCAAATCTGGTAGAATTAATATTCTGTAAAAATAAGAATGTGGAAAAAAAAGATTTATCCTCATGCAGTACCACCAAAATATACATCCCAAATCCACCACCAACTAAAATTCAAGATATTAACCCCTCCGTTTCTCAACCTGCAGATGAGTGACAGGATTTAGCACTGCTGGCAAAAGAGCACTATAAATGTTAGTGATAATGTATAAATCCATTTGTATACAACTCCCTAGTTATTTCTAAAACTTTTGGAAGTCATCTTGAGATAGGTACCTAGCAGCTGAGCATTACATTTCTGGAAGATTTTTAAAATACAAGGACTTATTTTATCTGCCATTCTTCTATTCAAGTCACAACATAATCATTAAAAACAAGACTCAGAATATAATTCTTTCAACACTGACAGCACAACCATACTACCTAGCTGCCTGTTATCATGGATCACTGTTTTAATATTGACTGAACCACACCCAGCTCCTATGGAGCTCCTCCAAAATCCACTCTAAAAATGGAGAAATAATTTTCCCTTAAACAGTTAATCACCTTGTCAATATTTTCCCCATGCCCATTTCAGTGTCTCTGAAACACCTTCCTCACTTCCTCAAGTTTATAATAGCTCTATATAGCATTTCAGTCCCATATAAGTAACACACAGAGTCAGAACGTTTTAGCTAATTAATACTTCTGTAACTAGAGAAGTTGAAAAAAATAGCCATCAAATATTTATATAATGGGGACTCTTAAGAGGCCCTAAACAGCATTGTCATTCTGTTATTCTGAGTCCAAAGACCCAGAGTACAAAAGACCCAAGTCTGCTTCCAATACTACTTTACTCTGCATACGCTCTCATTGGCTCTGGAAAGCATTCATTAACATGTATAATGAACTTAGACCTATATTAGATTTCTTTATGCTTTTAAAATTAATGTAAGCTGCTGTTTAGGCTTTCTCTGCAGGCTAGATCAAAGTACCTATTGAGATAACTATAACATTAATACTGAGTACCTGCAAGATACAAACAGAAGGGCATCAAATTTACTAAGGACATCAAATGTTTTTCTTGGAATCATCTGCCAGTCACATCAATAGATTTAGGGGATAGAAAGAACTTTTATCAGGCTCTTAATTAATACTCCATTAAACAATATCCTTAACCTTTTAAATAAAAGTAGAAAAAATTTATACTAAAAAAATAATTTTTTTTCAAGGAAAAAGCATTCCACACAAAGGAATTAATCTCTTACCTGAAAATGTTAATACTTTAATACCAGTGTATTTTTTATTTAATATCAGTGTATTTTTAAGTTGAAGTAGTCTTCAAAAATCAGATATGTTTGTTTTATTCTTGTAGCTATTGCAGTTAAAAAAATAGGCTACAACAAGTTTTTTGACATGAAAGTTATATTAGGGAGTGTATGAACAGAGAGTGAGAAAGAGAGAGAGAGAGAGAGAAAATTGAACTCATTGTCACGTCCTTAACAGACTCAACACATGCAGTGGTGGCTCATGTTCTCCACTTCTCCATCCATTTATATATACTTATTGATTCAGATTCTTGTTGTCTTGCAAAAGAAAAAAAGAAAAAAAGAAAAAATAAAGAAAGGACCTAGAGCACAAAAGACCCAAGTCGGCTTCCAATACTACATTATTCTGCGTACACTCTTGAGACTCGAGAGAACTCCCAAAGCAAGAACAGTGATAAAACTACTTAACAGATGAGTCCTCAGCAAGAAGTGGGGATAAGAAGAACAGAGAAAGAAAAAGACCCTCTGCTGCGAATAGTTTATCAGGACACTATTTTGGCTATTTTTGCCCTTCAGAATTGCCAGAAAGCAAAACATACAGCCTTCTCTCATTTAAAAAGGGGGGGGGGGGGGGGCACCTTTGCATGATAGAACAGGTCAATTCAATCTCTTGTATAGCATCCAGCTACATCACTGTTTAGTTTTATTTGGGTTTTTTTTATTGGAAGTTGTGGAATAACTTACTCTCCATTTACAAAACTTCAAAAAAATACCTTGGAATATTAAGCAGAAAAATCCAGTCACAACAAGTAGCAGTGCTTTTGTCAACAGTACTGCATAAGCTGGAACATAGAGGACCTTAAGGACCTCCTTGCCTGGAAGTGTAATGTAGCAAAAGTTTATAGAAATATCCTCAGAAATATGTTACCTCAAAAATTCAAGTTAGATGAGTTTCCTGGAGGGTCATTTAGTTTTAAAACTGTCATCATCTTCCCTTTAAAAGATATTTTCATCTCTTAAATGCTATTTAGCAAAGTATATTTCATTTCTAACATGCTGGAAAGTGGTCCACCTTGTTAGAACGCCAAGATGCATCTCCAATACCTTCCCATTCTATTCCCATTACACTTTTGTCACACATAATACTGATTGAATACGTTGCATTTGCAGTCATTAAAACAGCAGTACAATTCAAATTTAAGTGAACTACTGATGTTCCACATTAGCTGAAGCCCACAGACGAATTTCCCTATAAAGGGGGGAGGCGGAGAGGGAACAATCCCAAAAGTACTGCCTGCAGTGGTAACTGCATTTATTGCTCTTCCTGGGAAACAAGATGGAATACTTAAGGGTACTCTTCAGGCATAGTTCAGCCTTTTCTGAGTCTCATCCTATTCAGTGTAAACCCAGTAATCCAATTCCCTGTATATCTAATGCAGAACCTGACCTGTTTCAGTAGGTGTTAAATAAGATTTATTTGGAGGTGACAGTCATATCTTTACCAGCTAACTCGTAAGGATAAATGGGACTGGCTGACGTTCCTTTACAATTTGCAGAGACACACCAATTAGGGATTCTGGCACAGATATCTTGGAAAAACAATTTTACTGTAGTTTTAACTGTTTGTTACTTTTGAAGGAAGGGGAGCAAAGCCTGCCATCATTTAATGCTATGCAGATTACCATAAATGTTTACAGGATCTATATTAGTGGGGCCTATCTATGTAATGCTGTAAAATATAAGCTAGTTAATTTTACACACACTTGCAAAAGTCAATACTTCATACTCATATGGAACTTCCTGTGTTTCAATTTGAGCCTGCTGCTTCTTTTCCTGTTGCTGGCCACCACTGAAAATAGTCTGACCTCGTTCTCTTGGCACCATGCTTATTTTATCTTCTTTCATAATATCAAACAGACCAGTTAAAGATGCATTCTTTTTAGTCATTTTAAACTATGCAAAATAGTAGTTCTTTGTTGCTCTGCTGCTGTCAGTAGCTCTGACTAGAGAGTTTCCTGTCCTGTCCTACCCTTTCCACTAGCAATCACTTCCACATAACCCTAAACTGAATTTCTTTTGTGGACACATGCTAAACTGGGCCACTGAAATGTTATGGTTTGGAGATAGGATAATCAACCAAAGAGCTCCTTCAACTGGACACGCAACCTATGGTCTCTTATGACACAAAGGACATCAAGATTGAAAGCAGGTTGTCCTAGTAACTGTTATAACACATTAATAAATGCTATAGATCAGGAACAATTTTTCCAAGGAGGATGGTCATTGCATCTAGTTACTACTGTCCATCATTATGTATAATCAGTGTCACATTAGAGGGGAAGAAGTTGTAACACAACTTCATATACATTACCTTCATTGTGTACCCTGCCTTGTACACCCAAGATATTGTTGCAGTTATAGGAATAAACAAGAGAGAGAGAGAGAGAGAGAACAAAGCTTTTCTGGAGAACAGCATTTATGAATTATAGAAAGCTATAAGAAAGTTGAGAACTAGTTAAAAATTCCTTAATTGACAAATAAGTGGGTGGATATGGAGATGTGCCATAGTCTTGTCTGTTTCACATGAAAAGTAATACTCCCCTCTTCATATGCAAATTATATATCTCCCTTTATTCACCTGTCTGTATTCTTTTACCCAGTGAGTTGACAGTACAAATGAGAATAGTATTTGTCTTTGGTTATTCAGCATATAACAACTATATAAACAGCTGGGCTTAATAGAAGCAAAGTGATTTGAAGTAGACAAAAATACATACTCATCTTCACATGCCTCTGTGTGTATACACACACTTAGACAAATACATACTCCCAAACATGCACATATACAAATGGAAAATCCTGTTTGTATACAAAGAGTTGCAGAAATACAGAGGTTTAAACTGTCATTACTCTGTCTAGTGTTCCTGGAGACAGAATTCCTAACATAAAGAATTTTAACTTACCAAAGCAGCAATGGAGAGACTCTAGTCTCCTGTGAGGTTAACAGACTAAGACACAAAAGATGCTGTGCTTAGTTCATTTAGGTTAATCAAGCTTACAGTCTTTATAAATTAGAGTTAACTGAGATCACAGATTAAGCTACTTTTCAGCCACAGGAACACCAGATACTGTTAGAAATCATTACGTGCTATATTGCTCAACATATATAGCTTCATAATATATTACGTCATAACTCCCACAATATCAGTAAAAGAGGAGAATGTCTTGGCCTCTTTTTTCTTCATCCCAATGGCTGGGTTAACAGGAATTAGATCCACACAGGCCCTACCAAAGATCATTTTTTAGCTATAAAGCCACTATAGGCTACCTAGGAAGGATTGTGTAGGGATGAGCATTGAAGACCACAGACCTAGCACTGATTTCTTTTTGTCATTTCTCTTCCTGTTGCTACTGCTTCAAGTAAAAGCTGATGCTCTTCTAGGAAATAAATTGTGTCCAAAATATCCTATTGCTCTTAACTGCTTTAAGAGGAGTTACAAAAAGGGGGGGGGGGGGGGGGGAGGGCAGGGGAAGGATATGTAGCAAACTGAGAAAACTACAAGAAGGAAAACAATATTTCTTGGGCAAGGAAGAAAAAAGGACAATGCATAGTCCCTTTCAGATTTTCAGGAAATTCCAGATTCCTCTACAAATCCTTTATCTGGATTGTGAATAAGTACAGTATATGTCTATGTACATAAACATGAAGAAAAGATGGGATTTATATATTTGAAAAAATACAAATATGCAATGTATCCTGTAAAAGAATTTATTGTCAAATAACTTTCTTAG
The DNA here is from genome assembly GCF_028389875.1 of Rhea pennata. Lineage (NCBI taxonomy): Eukaryota > Metazoa > Chordata > Aves > Rheiformes > Rheidae > Rhea > Rhea pennata. The sequence goes on along the minus strand of NC_084663.1, from coordinate 82,242,866 downwards.
AACACTCCAACTCATTTGAAAAAAGCTTTTCCTATTCAAAATGAAGACTGACAAAAAGAGTTTCTTAATCAGAGCTTTGTGACATCATTTGTTACTTTGTACATTATTCAAGGGCACACATCATCGCTAGGAAGGAGTCCAAACTAGAATTTGAATCCAGCTGAACTTTGGGTAATAAGTTGAATAATCAAATCCAAATCTCCTGCTAGAGTTTTCAGGTTCTGATCAAACTCAGAACTAAATTAACTCTCCAAAAACAGTTGATCCCATGGAGTTTATGCAATTTGGTTATTTTAAAAGAAAACAAAATAGTTCAGTGATGGCCCAGACAGGCTATGCTGTGAAATACAACTCATGGCCACCTACAGCACAGCAAAAAGAACAAAGAAAATGTTGAGATTTAAAAGGTCTTTCTATTTCTTTCTATCCCTGCCAGTCATTTAATGTGTGCATGCTGTGCCAAGTCAAGTAGGCTCAAGTTTTCAGATACAATCTGCAATTTAGTCCACATTTTAAAAGTGTTGACTGGTTGCATTGAATACAAGCTGTAAGTTCTCAGCACCTCTGAAATGAATCCCTTATGTTTCTAAAATTCAGTGTCAAAAACAACAGAACACCTAAAACCACAACCTAGCAGAAATTTCCCTTCAAGAAATATAAATATCTGTAGCTTCCAAAGACATCAACAGGGATCCTGTAGTATTCAATGTATCACCACGGGATTTGGAAGACCCATACTCAGCTCCCTGAATTGATTGCAGATTTCTTTTTTCTTTTTTTTTTTTTTCTTTTTTTTTTTTTTTTTGTGTAGTGATGAACAGGTAACTAAAAACTCCCAACAAATATAACCATAGTACTTTCCTACATCAAACATGTAGCAAGGATAAATGCATTAAAATCTGGGTGGTTCTCTTGTTTCAGTATAAATGCTGTTAATTTTATGGATAGATTGTAGAAAATGACAATTATGAGTGAAATTTTTAGAGAAATTTATATATATCTGAAAAGGAAGTTTGAAATTTTTGATCAAATATAAAATGTCTTAATAACTTTCATGAATTCTAGGGAATAATTTCAGACAGTCCTTTTTTCATTTTAAGAATATTAGGAAGCAAACAAATTTTCTTATGAAAGATACCATTTACTGCAAGCAATAAGAAGCTTTAGACCACCAAATCCATTTTCAACTGAAGAGTGAAATTTCTACTCAATAACACACTAAACAGCCATAATAACTAAATATTTCTTGGGCAATAAGAACTAACCAACACAAATATGTCCTCTCCATATTTTTAACCATATTCCATATTTTAAGCATATATGAAATATTTTGTATAATATATTTCTATGGATTCCTAATCCTGGGTTGCAAGCACAGCATTTGTTCTAGGGACGTTCAGTATTGAAATCCAAACCCAGTAGTAACACGGCATCTTCAAAAGTAGCTGCTAAAATGGCTTAAGGAGAAACTACATATACTACATGCACAGAAACAAGGGCAGGGGAATAAGCGAGGCTTAATTAGTAGGAAAGCTACATGTATTTTTATTTTTAAGAGACAACATAGGCCTGATTTTCTTCTCAGTTAACATTAACTAACATGACAAAGATGATGTTTTGAAACCAATGGTAGGACATCTGCAAATAAAAACAAGATACACACCGGGCCTATAATGCATAGCATGATGATCTGAAGCAAGCAATGGTGGATATTTTCCATTTCCAGAAAGGAAGCCTTGTGGTCAGGGAGGGAAGACAGCTCTGGGCACCTGACCTCATTCAGGGGCACCTGCAAGCCACCTGGGCTCCTTGGCCCTTTGGCAGAGGAACTCTTCCAGCAGCACTGCCCATCCCTGAACCTTTATGCAGCAGGAAAGTCTCAGCCATGCACTCTCCACACTCTTACCTCAATATCTTTTTCTATATCCAGCCCAGCTTCCACCAGATTGCGTTCGTATTCCTCTCTCTGAACTCGTTTTTCTTCCTCCAAGGCATCCACTGGGCTGAGCTCTGCCATCTGAGCCCCTAGCAGTCCCGGCTGCTCTGGCAGCACATACTGCCCACAGCTCTGCTGCTGCTGTTCAAGGCAGCTTTTCCCAGTCTCTCCATTTGAAACTATGGCCAAAGAGGCTGAACTGTGCATGGGCTCCAGTGTGCCAGAGCCAGGCTGGTGCTGAGGAATGCATTTTCGGTAGTGGTAGGCTAGAACATAGTCCACCTTTTTCTTGTTGTCCCTGAAATGCATGCCACTTGGAGACCTCCTGTCTGCAGCCCCTCCTTGAGTCCCGTCCAGGTAGTTGTTTATAATCTGTGAGAGAAGTAGACAAAGCTAACAGGCAGAAATCCAGCCAGTCAAAAAAAAAAAGCAAAAATGCCAAACTTTATACAGGTGCATAAAAGTGTTAGCAGAGTAAAAACCTTGAGATTAACTGGGGATATGACACAATAATTGGGAGTATGACCTGCAAATCTCTACATTGCAGATCAAATTAAGTCATGCTGAGCTCCTCCAACTGTGAAGAAGTGAATGTGAATAAAAATAACAGTTTCCAACTTGCACCGTGCAATACATGGAATATCCACATATCCAATATGCAGGTACACAGACATAGACAATGTCTCTTTGGGCTGAGTGTACACACACTATGCAGAAAAACACATCAGCATTTTAAGATGTGATTGAGGAATGGAAATACGCATCACATTACATTTTGTGGTATAAGATAGGACATGATGTGGAACAAACCTGAGCAGGGAAGGGAAGCACAGAAGTACATATAGCAAGAAATGGTAAAAAGATCAGAGCTCAAAGAGAAAAAAGGAAAGTAGTTCCTCAAAGTAGTACAAGGGGAGGAATGATAAGGCTGAGCAAAAAGGAATTGGCAAATACTGTGGATTAGAGAGAATATAATCAATGGATGGTTAACAATGCTAGTTCATGTGTATTTTAATGTATTATGAAAGACTATATGACTGACCAATAATATTATAAAAGGAAATTAATGACTAAAATAATTCTGATCATCTATGTTCCAGTCAGTTGCCATTTGGACCATCTCTATTATACCTTTTCTACCATTGAAATTCTTCTGGAATTAAATTGCTTCTGTTCTGGCAAACATCACACCTTGTTGTGGACAGCAATTCTGTAGTATCTCTGTGGAGCACTAATACCAAATTTAAGGCATTTGCCAACATATCTTTCAATAAGAGAGCCTATAACTTCTCCAGAGCTATAACAACCACCATTTGCAGCTAAACACTAAATATTAAATTCCCTACACAGAACTCTGTACAGTGCTATTTGTAAAGGCAATACCAGCCCTCCAGTAACTGTGGAACTGCATACTAGCCAATAGATAGGGTCATCCTGAGCTAAAGCAATCAACTCATAACCTACTCATAATGAGCTATTTATGGCCCACATAGGTGGCCATACAAGAATAAGAAGGAGCAGTAAAATCTTGACAGGGCAGTGTCCTAGTTAAATTTTTTTTCTTCTCCTGTATCCCATTCTATTACATGCACTTGTATTCCTGAATTCAAAGTTAACCACATATACTGTATGGCAGTTTTCCCATTTATTAACACAATATGAACTTTTGAAGGCATGTAAATATAAATGTACATATTGGTATATAACCAAACATCTCACACATTTTCATTTTTCATCATTGCACTTCATGTCTCACATTCCCATAAAGTAGCTTTCAGTCTCCATATCCACATATTAATGCTAGTTTTCTTTCTTTACATTCATACTCTATTGTCTCATGAAATTATGAAATTATCACAAAATAATCTACTCTGCGCATTACACTTATCACATACTTCATGTGTATAGCATACATACAGTCCCTTTAGGCATATCTAAATTTACACTCAGAATAATAGTTTGGCAGAATATAAAACTACTTTGGAGATGACATTTTACAGCAATTCCCCATTTCCTACTTTGAGCCATTTTCACATAATACTCACAGGCAGTCCATGCAGAGCTTCTGGATCCATCCCTGCCACAGTGAAAAAAAACCACCAAGATCCAGATTTGCAGTCTCCCCTCCAGTAATTTTCACACGATACAGTGCAAAAGTAATGGTGTCACCACTATCTGGTTGCTGATACAATTCAATGCATTAGCTGACTTTAGATAAGATGATCTCTAAGCACTCTGTCCTTCCTTATTGTAAGTGTGGGCAGAAATGGGAAGCACAAATAAAATGCAAAGAGGGAACAAGGAAGTAGGAAAAGATTAGAAAGTTGCTGTTGTTCCTGTTTATTACATGTGCATAGCCAGTTGCCTCATCCCAGCCACCTGAGAGATCACTATAGCAACATGAGATGTTGCTAGAGCTACACAGAGGAAATGAGTGAGCAAATACAATGGTGCCTCTCTCACTCTGTTTCTTGTTGACTCTTGCTTTTTCTTTTCCCTCCATCCTCCGTAGGTTGCAAAATGTTAGCCCCCATTATGACTGATTTCTGTGGCACAGAAGACAAGTCAAAATTTCCACAGATTTCAATGAGAGGAGGTTCTGGCCCTTAATTTGCAATGTTTTCCTAACCATGTGACATTCTGTCACAAAATGACATTATTAGATAGGAACACATATTAGCTTGCAATCTGCAAAACATCACTGAAAGGAGTATTGAGATTTGTCTCATCTTCTCTAACAGCCATTGTAAAAGTCAAAGACAGTAATTTAAATTACCATCTTCATTCCCATATTTAAATTACCGTCTCCATTTATGACCTTTTGGTGTTTCCAAGGTATTTGCACACTAGGCAATAAGAAAATGGGAAATTAAGATCTGCATTTCATGACAGTTTTGTTCTAGTCCCCTAATAGCAAGTGTATTACCGCAAACATACCCTAGGTGAGCTCTTGTCTAACAGCATCTCTGCTCTGCAGGCTGCAGCCACACTGTGCTTCCATCTTCCAATCTAGGCTCATGCCAGTATTTGTGCCCAGATGATCACCATGTTGTTTGCACAGAAGTCACCAACTCAGATATCAGTCAACACTTCATTTCCCACTGCAGGAGCAACCCCCTACTACTGCTTAGAGGGATTTTAACTCAAGTAAAGAATTAGTAAAAGCTTAGTGAGACCACTAGGTTAGCAATTAGTATTCAGTGTACACACCAAGAAAGTCTACACAACCAAGGCTGTTGCATTCATTTACTTGTACAGCCCCTAATATAGCCGTTATTTGCCTAATGCACAAGAGGAATGTGTCATGCTCTGCTCTCCCTGCTCCAAGCTTCTCTTCCACATCCCAAAAGCATTGGAGTTAAATCAGTGAATACAAAATACTACTTACAGAACTGCTGCTGCAGGACTCCGTATAGCCAGATGGTTCAAAAGCTCCATTGATTCTGCTAGTGTGCAAGGAAGGTCGGTTTTGAGGAACTGTGAAGTATTTGTTGTCGTATGCTGATAAAGTGTCCCTAGTCAACTTTGTTGTCTTCTGTCTGCTCAGAGTAGGCTATCAGGAGGCTAAAGGAAAGTCTGAAAATAAGAGCTAGGTAAGTAGATATTTGTGCAGCTAGTTTCCCAAGAATATAGTTGGGAGTTAATGTGAGAGTCCAGTTAATGGACACTCACAACTTCAGGTGATGCACCTCTAGTGATGTTTGTAGTGAAAGGAGAGGGGTATATATAACTGCAGTGGAATAGCAGTTACTTGTGCATGAAGTATTAGGGAAGGGGGAACCATAAGACAACACTGAGCATAATTCAGCATTATGCTCAATATTTGAATGCATTCATACTCCTGTACCTCAGCTAGGAGGTTAGGAAAGTCTAGAAAGTCTAGACTTTGTAGCTTACTCATGTAGCTCATGAGATAGCTGTGTCTTAAATGAATGGAGGAGGGCTTGTGCAGCCCTCCTTCTCTGGATGCCCTTTAAATTTAACCTTTTAATTTTAGATGTGTTCCCCATCTGTTCTAACAATAATTGGAACATTCTTCAGGAACATTCTCCCATATATCCAGGGAGACAGTACATCCACAGTATCTCTTATTCCCTATTGCTAATACCAGTAATGTTGCAGCTCTTTTCTTACTCACTTTCCATTTTCTATAAGGAAACAAGAAGCTTCAACAGCATAATATTGCTGCTTTCAGCCCGACAGGAGCTGTAGAGCTGTCCAGTGGGATTTGCTGCACTATATTAGAAGAAATTAACTTTGCCCTTCCCTATCACGAGAACACACTGGGAAATGCCAGCAGCTTCCTCTGCACCTTCCGTATAGTGAGGGAGACCATGGAAGAGAGAAGATAGGAACAGCTATGCCTCTTGCTCAGTGTTCATGTGACTGAAGAGCATTTTTCCTGCATTGCTGAAACAAAACAAGCAGGAGAAACATTTCAAATAGCATCTCAAAAAACAGAGCATTTAAGGAGATAGCTGTATGCAGGAAACCTATAAATTTGTGCAGTGATCATCAACTTTTCAGATAATTCAAGAGAAAGCTAAAAGGCTCCTTCCTTACAGATGGTGAAAGCAAGGTTTGGTCCTTCTCTCTCTCTTTTGTGTACGTGTTGTGGGGGAAGAAGTGGTAGTGGGGAGGGGGGAGAAAAATCCTAAAATAAAGCTGGGAAGTCAGCTTTTCCCCATCCTCTCTGAATCTCTTTCATTTTTTTCAGGAAACAAAGAGGAGGAAAAATAGGACACTAAAAAAGTTGAGGTCTGTTTCCTACCAAAAATTGACTAGAGTCCTGCAGCCCTTGAACTGTGTCATAGATTGACTAGTCAATCCTACTTTTCTGCTCTCTCAAGCAGACCCGCACTTGGTTTACTTTAATGAAGCACATAATGACATCATGAGGGAAATTTCAAGGCATATAATTAATAAGTGAAGGTTTTATTCCCAGAGGCTACACATAACATTTCTTCAATATTTTCAGGCTATGCCTAGGATAACTCACAAAACCTTTATGCAGTCAAACACTTTTGTTCCCAGTCCTTTTAGCTGGGCCTAGGTAAAATTCTGCAGTACATTTATAATAAAATGATTTCATTTCCATTATGCTTCCCAGCCTTCATGAACTGTGTCATGAGCCTTAGGTTAACCCTGGTAAGCAGGTGAAGTAGCTGGGGATTTCTTTTCAGAATAAGATTTTGGATGGAAATATAGTTTCCATGTCAAAGTTGGAAGAAAGCTGTACTGCCAAGAGCTTTTCATCTTGCCAAATCAAATCAACTGAACCAAAAATTTTTGTTCTGAATCAGTTCCACATGTAATAGTCCTTGCTTATGGTGCTGCAGTACTTCAGGTACTATCTGACTTCATTCTTCCCTGTCAGCCTTTAGGACATCTATCTCTATGTTTACCCATTCTGTACATATTCTGTGGGAATTAATGTTGACAGAAACAAGTTTTTTGTGTGTATGTGTGCATGTATGTACATCTATATGTATATACACATGTTTGCATAAATCCTCAGAGAACAGCAGCAGAGCACCTCTTGAATTCAATCTGTAAAACTGGTGTTCAGAGTTATGCTCATTGTAGAAACATTCCCAGTAACCTTCCTCTCCAATCAAACTACTTCCAGTTGTAAACAGCTTCCAAGACCAAAGTACCTCCAAGACAAAGCTCACAAAAGACATTGAAAAGATGATCAGCTCTCGGATCGGTGCTAGTTCCAATGCCACATAGTAGCTAGGATGGGAATCAATTACTTGCTCATTCAGTCTCTCTGCACTCCTTTGCTTAGGCTTTTTGTAAAGGTAAAAGAGTTGACCACATTTACATTGACCTCTCTATCCAATTTTCCAGTTCCTTGTCTAAAGTGCAATAATGACAAAGCTGCACATACTGCCAAAATGAAAAGACTGAGAGTGTCTCTAAAAGAACCACACTACTTGGGAAATGTGTAATAAAGACCCTACCTAGTTAGGAGCTCTGTGTTACATCTTGAGTAAGAGCCTATTATCTCGTCTGAGTGGTCCAGATGGTCAGATTGTCATAAGCACAACCATTTGCAGAATACATTTTTAAATGGTTTGGCTGCTCAAGGAACAGATCCTAGCTTACTTTTATTCATCTTACTCTCTTCCCAGCAAACTATCAGAAATAGGCTGCATTTCTGAAAGGCACCACAGCAATTAGCATGCAAATGCTCACACAGTCTGCTCTGCAAGCTGATTCAGAACATGTGCAATTTAGGAGTGTTGTTTAGTAAACTTATTTCTTTCACTCTTCAATTAGATATGAAAAAGAATTTAATTGAATTCATTGTTTGTATGTAGCTTGAGCTAAAGATATCTTCTTTAAAGGATTTTTATAAGAATATAACATGATTATACATGTGTTTTTCAGGGCTCCACTGACTTCTCTGTTCTTAAACTTATCTAGACCTACCAATTTCAATACAGCCATTCACATCTGTTAAAGTGTGCAAATATATTCATTACACTACAGTTTTCTTTCATTAAACTGCCACCCTTGCCACTTCCAAATAATTATCATTATTTAATATTTTAATTACAGAATCTCAGACACAATAGAATGCATGTTAATTAGTTAAGCCTTGAGCAAGCTTACAGAACACAGGCCATCAGAGGAAACATCTAGGAATATTCTTCTTTTTTAAATGTAGCAAATCCATTCTATTATTCAATCTTACATGAAGGAAAAGGTCCAGTATGCTTAATTAAAATTAATTTAAAACAGTATGGTATTTTCAAACTCCTTGTATTTGAATAAAAGAAAGAAAAAGTAGAGTTTTACCATTAAGTTTCTGAAATACGATGTTTCTTTCATAGGATTGGTTTAAGCACTCTTTAGATGTCTGGTCCCCTAGTGCTTACCTACTTCTAAAACCAGTCTCATAACAACTAAACTCAGTAACGGAGATTTCTCTCTATGAACAGTATTTCTTCTCTGAACATATTCTGGAGGCTGGGAAGGAAAGAGAGAAACAACATAGGATATAGTTAATTGTAAAGGGGCACATCTGAAACAGCGATTCTTACCCAACAGGTTCTCGTTGCCGAGTGTCCTGAAGGATCAGGATGAAGCACTTGGAACTGAATGGTAGAGTAGTGCCCAGATAAGAAGATGTACTCAGATTGGAAAGGGCATTAGACAGAACTCAGAGGTGATTTTTGCCCTTGCCATCTGTAGTTTGAGAAGCACTTTAGGAGCCTTCCTCAAATTGTAGGCTGCAAGTCTGGTTCTCTTGCCTCCAAGTGACAATTCATCTGTTGGGAAACAGGGAGGAAACAGCTAACCTGAAGAACAATGTTTCTAGCTCTACCTCATCCATAATCCTGTCCATGCTCCTTTCTCTTCCTTGGCAGCATCTGCAGCTTTTTTACCCAAGAAGTTTCCCTGCTCAAAGGATATGGCTGGGAGACTGTAATGAGGGTGGAAATTAGACAGGAGACTGCATGAGGCCATACTACCTACCTTAGTCTAAAAAGCATTGCTCCACTTCTGATCTTTTAGCCCCAGTGCATCCTCCAAGCCACTTCTATACTTATGCTTCCCAGAAGCTCCCTCTAAATGCCTCCTCTCCATGGTAGGCTTTGTACCCTCTAATCTGAGATTTGCTGCATTTTGCCTCATGCAGGAGAGATTTCCTTCTGGCTATAGGTAAGAGCACCAAAAGGTTCGGCCAGATTTGCCTGTCTTGAATTCCTGTAATTCTTGAAATGCACTAATGATAGTCTTGAAAACACAATGCAGTAAATCACATTCTGTTGTAGCTATGTGGAATTTGGTGAGGTTGCGCACAAAGAGTAATTCCAGCACAAAGTGAGTTTCTTCCTTCATCAAGATATTCATTGAGACATATTTCAGGAGACTGTTAATATGCAGATCATCTACACAGTACCAGTGATTTGTCCATAACCCTCTGGGTCTTTGCACAAATGCATATTCAAGTGGTCTTTAAGGTGACTGCCTCAATAGCTAATAACAAGCCTCATAGAGGCATCCTAGGGGAAAGGAGACCTATACCTGAACTGCTGCCAGAAACTCGCATCCAACAACACTGCGGTACTTCAGCAGAGAAGGGCAGGTAAGTGAGAGCAAGGTTAGCTTTGGCTGGCCTCGCAGCTGTGATCACAGTCACCACTGTAAAAGTCTGTGGTTGTTGTGCTTTTTTGATTGGTCCTCACAAACACAGGAGCCCTCACCTCTGACACTGGACACAGGAAAGATGGGCCTGAGTTACTAGGGATACTCACCCCTGGAAAATGGCGCAAGCCAGAGGGTCTCTTAAAGGATGGAAGACTATCAACATGAAATATTAGGAATGAAGGAAATAAAATCTGATGGAAGATGGAGAGTATAAAAGGCGAAATCTCTCTGAAGGAGGTAGAGAGCACCTTAATTCCTGACTGGTGTATAGCAGATAAAACTACCATAGCCTTTTATCTTTCTCTTGAAGGACTTTTGCTTGTGTTACAGCTAGATTTTGCAAAATATGTAGCACTATCTGCACAATCTGCTTGACTTGGGGATGTAACACTGACAGAGCACTTAATCAATAATCTTCCAAATGTATTTAAAGCAAAAGTTTCAGGCTATTGCAGTGGACAGTTTAGTGGTTTCTGGTTTGTTACTACTGTTGCCTTTGACATCTTGTCTAGGTATTATTTGGCATCAGAAACTTCTCCCTCTTAAAATAGAGTGACTATATTATGTAGCAGACTATGATAGGCACAGTATGTATGCACAAAGGGATGTCAGTGTGGTATTGAGGAAAGCTAGTCCTTCACAAATATTGACTTGTTTCAGAGTAGCATACAGCTAAACTGAAGAGAAATTTCTTACCGTACTTAAACAAAACTAATTAAGAAACCGTAGGAAAAGAAATGTGCATCAAGCAAAGCTGGTTCCTAGTTTCACACAACACATGTATCCTAGATGCATACAACACAGTATTTTCCCCTCCACCTCCCAAAAAGGCAGAGTAGACCTGTGGAGTTACACATGGGAATCACATGATATAAAACAAAAATCTGAGCCTTGTTATGCATGGTTGCATTTACTAAAGACTTAATGGACCTACATCTGTATAATACATCTGTATGTATAACTTTACAGGCTCCTCTCATTTTCCTTTTTTACTGTTCTCTAAACCTACAGCTTACAGAAAGAACTTCATTTTTCCACATTCAGCATAAATTAGGAATAATTCCAGCAGTGAAGGATCGGGGGTAAAAAAAGGAATAAAGCTAGCGAGATAAGAATCAGGCTATGCATGCAATGGCTTTTGCACATTGTATATGTATGTAATGGCATATGTAATGGCACTATGCCATCAATGTTAGGAAGGGGGCTGGATGGAGACCCCAGAAGCAGCAGGATGCAGTGAGCTGCATGACAGCTTAGACCTCACAGCAGAGCTACAAGCTCCAGAAATGATGAGCTAACCTAGAAAGAACTCTCAGCCATAGCAGTAAAGTAGTAGTGCCACGACATTAGCACTAAACATGATTCTAAATTTGTACGCTGGGAACTCAAATTAAAAATGTTTTATACACTGAGCAGAGTTCACTAGTTATTGAAAAAGGATATTGCTTTCCCTCTCTCTCCCACAATTGTATTGCAATAATGAAAATTCAGAGGAAGAGAGCAGAAGTCCAGCACAAAGCAGTTATGATCTTTTCTACACGTATCAAAATGCTGCCCCATAGCTGCTCTTCAGAAGATATTCATGCTGCATGCTTTTTCTTTGAGCTTTCAGCATATAAAGTGGACCACAGTCTCACAGGTTTTTTCTGGTTTTGTTTCTAGGGTGTTTTTTTTTCCTTTTTTTTTTTTCCTTCCGCCCTGCGGATGGAAGGAAGCTGGTTGTTCATTTGATAATATGAAAATGCCCTGAAAAAAAACACAGAATTTCTTTCTAAGTGGTCTTTTCACTGTTCCCCACTCTGTCCACACCTATTCAGCTTCATAGACAATTAACAATGAAACAAAGAATAAACTTACCAGGCACATATGCTTCCATGTTGTCTAGAGGTTTGACTGACCATTGAGGCAGTGCTGATAGAATATGACTATGTTGATTGTGTGTAGAAGCTGCTTCTGCACTGGCTTAAGTTGTGAGCAGCACCAGCAACTATTTCCATCCCAGACTGATCCTGCTTTAAGCAAACCACATCTAAAGCTAATTAGCCAGACCTTCTGTTTCAGTAATTACCATCACAGAGGGGAAGGGAAAAAAGGCAAAACACTCATGAGCTGAGAGGCTGTAGCAACTCTCTGCTAGAGTCTCAGCATCTTGTCTTCATGCTTCATGATGCCTCAACAAGCAGCAAAACAGTAGGAATATTTTCTCCTAACTCCCCATAAAGTTAAGGGGTGGAGGAGGAAGTGGGGAAAAGGAAAGTAAATGCAAAACCAAGACTCTACAGTAGAACCAGCTCTGTCCAGAAAATCATTGCTTCAAGGATGAGACTATCCTGGAGATGGTTTCCATGGGATTACATGCGTCTGTAAAGCCATGTAGTACTTCCAGACAGGAAGTAAGTGTGGAAATCTTTTTATAAGACTGCATCTCAGCTACTTAAGTTACATGACTGCCTGGATGCTGCATAGTCATTCTTGTATGAAATATTCATGCAATTATCTTGTAATCAACTGTAAAATCAGAGCAGGTGATGGATCTTGCTTAGCCTTCAATCTTAAGATTTAGGCAATATATTGGGAAGAGTTACCATCAGCTAATGTCTTCTGAGGGAGAATTTTTATTTGATAATAATAATTGGAGGGAGGAGTAATTCCTTAGAGTTCAAATCCTTTTTTTTCCCTTTAGCTTATATGCTAAATGCTACAACACTTGCTTTAGTGTGGGAGGAGGGAACAGATTTGCTCCATGACTGAATGAACTACAGTGTTCTTACTGTGTGAACTAAATGAGTTTTTCAGCTTGCTAGTTAGTATCAGTACTACATCAGAACCTGCAAGAAGAGCATCTACATCACAGAGAGAAGAGTGACTAGAAGTCACACGAATGTAATAACTAAAATAAACTATCAATGCTAGTGAGCTCATGTGAGGAGCAGGGTGGCTGACATTGCTCAAAACTTGGGTCAGGTGCATTAAAAAAAATTCCAATAAGACTAAGAACAGTTTAAACTCTGGACAACTTTTCAATGGATGGCTTATCCTTTTAATGAACTAGCTATAGGCAGACTGAAAAGAATTAGATTAAATTAGATGGTGTTCATTTGTTTACTTTGTCTAAATTGAAGTGTTACAGAAGAAATTTTATGTGTAACTTATACTAATGTTATGTTTCTGATTTTACTTGAAAGAAAGAGGGGTGAGGACTACTGACTCCACCTTGAGCAGCTTTGTACAGGTCACTTAAACTTTTCTACACTGCTGTTTACCACTGACAATAGGGAAAAAGTGATGTTTAGGTTCTCTCTCCATACATACAGAGAAGATTAATACATTAAATGTTGCAGAATATTATCTGAATGCTAAAACAAATGTTAAAAAAGTAATGCCATCAGATATGAGAAGGTAAATCATCCCACTCTTCTTCATCCCTCATTTAGAGTGGTATTTCCTAAATTCTACAGGACCTATCAACAGGTATCAAATACTATTCCTTCTTACACTCCTAGTGTCCTGTGCTTGTTTCAGAATTTCATTTTAAAACTGCCTTCAGTTATGAAATAGCTAACAATCTGGGTGCCACAGCTTCCGAAATGACTGTGTAAAAGCTATTAGATCCCAGAAATAAAGAATGTTCTCAGTTGCTAAGTGTAAAATCTCTTCCATTGGGGGTACAGGTTTGTGTTAGCACAGTAGACGATGCATACAGTTTTTGAGATGGAATGTCTGTGATTTTTTAATTACATAAACACCTCATTCATTTGAACGAATGAATCATTCTTTGCTTGATTGACTTGCTCAAATGTCCACATCTGCACAGATTTCAATGTATGTCGTGCTTTGTACAGGAGCAATGGTGCAATCACATACAGCACCTGCTAACTACCAGGTGGCAAAATGGGACCAGAGAATACTCTAAAGAGAGCAAATGTTGAAATGATTTTTTTGCATTTATGTTTTATAATCAATTATTCTATACCCTGGACAGATATCAAACCTACAGCTTTGCTTACATATGCTTATCTCTGGAAGAGGGCAATGAAAACTTGTTGGAAATATGCTACTTAATATCCCTATTATATCTCACACCAACTAATGGCTAAGACAGAAGAGAAAATCCACTCTTTCTGAGAGAGTATATCCCTATACCTGTAGAGCCAGGTGCTGCAGCAGTCTCTGTGGGCACAAAAATCTCCTTCATTGGGTCAAATTACTGGCTCCTAAAAGCCATAAGGATGGGTCTATTACAGGTAATACAGCTACCCCAGGTAATAAATAATACACACAGGCTGCAATATGATAGTAAGCAATACGCAGCTGGGTGAAATGGAGGTGGTCTCTCTTTTTTTAATGACACAGTCCCATAGAGAAAAATCATATCTGAGCATCGGTGTGTTTCCAGAGATACCTAGCAACAGTGTTAATAATGCTGAGCTGTGACAAATAATGCCAATACGGCAGATTGTGTTTCACCTGTGGAAGTGGACTGGTTCTTTGGAATCTGTAAAAGTTAGCATGGAGTTTACATGCTTTTAATAATTAGAAGTTATATTAAGAAATCTTCCTGAAATCCATTTAATGTTCCTGTAAATTTACCTTGTAACACATTTGCCAATCCAAACCAGGTGTTCTGAAATGGTCAGATGTGTTCTGAAACAGCTGCTGAAAGGCAAAAACTGGCATAGTTTAAAACATGTAAAACTTGTAAACAATAAATACAAGCTAAAATGATGTCCTCAAAGCTTAGATACCGTTGCCAAAAGTTAATTGATGAGTCTGACTTACTGCACTGATACTTGAAAACAGAACTGCTACCAAGGAAGATGAAGACTAGGAGCATAGTACAGGCATGTTCTTGAACTGGTGTACACTCCTGATACAAATCTGTTTATCTAATTACCTTGAATTACACCTGCTGTGAGTTTGATCCTATAACCAAGCACTACTGAAAAATGTGAAGCTCCTTAGGAAAAATACTACTTGCCCTAGTCTGAAGCCCAAAATCTTTACTGTAGTCTGTTTCTGTCTTGAAATATTTAGATCTACTAGATTTTAGTAGATCTGATATAGATTGAGATAGAAGTAATAAAAACAGGAATGTTTGCTTGTTTGTCAGATGGATCTTTAATTTAATGCTGTCCATCTACTTTGCTGCTGGTCAAAAATCCTAGCTGTTCACATCTGCTTGTGTCTCTGCCTTATGAATATCCCTACATGTCCTTCCCATGCTGATAAGCTGGTGTCTGATCCTTGCAATTACCTGATTAGACAGCCTTTCTGCGGCCAAGAAATTTTAGACTGCAATCCTGTCAGATTTCACAAGCCAAAAATGGTCAGTCTGAGTAGGGGTGCTAATGGAAAACAAGACACAGTCCTGGTATAATAACAGGAAGAAAAAGATACTACTTCTTACTCTGTATCTATTCCTGCTCTCTGGTACTCTCTGATATGTTAAAGGCTGGTTTCCAGTAGTTGTTTTTTTGCAGCTTCAGCTGGGTTGCTGTGCAGCTGATATTACCTGCACGACCCAAAACTACCTCCATAGGAAACAATATTAGAGGCAGGTGCAACAAAGATCTAGTGGGAGGATGGAGGAAAACCAGGAGCAGAGACCTATCGCAGGAAGTTGGACTGGTTCCTCTCCAAAAGGCTGTTGTTGATGTGCTTGATGCACATTTTGCTCCCATGGCAGGAGAAACAGAGACACATAAAAGGCCTGTGATTGTCCTAGCATTATGCAGCAATAGAGGCTATTTTTAATGAATAATGAAGGAAAAAAAGACCATATATTAAATCCACAGCTGAGTGGAAAGGGAAAAGGGAAATCTCTCTGGTTCCTGTCATAGGATTGGTAAGAACCTCTGGAAATCATCTAATCTAACCCTCAAGCAAGTGGCCCATACAGGGATTGAACCCATGACCTTGGCATTATTAGCATCATGCTCTAACCAACCGAGCTAAATCTAACTCCTAAAAGGAGTTTATATTTTAGTAGGAAGTGCAAAGAGAACTTTGCTTTACCCCCTTGGAGCTCCGAAGGAGAGCCATTTGCACATGTTGGAGGGTGTTTTGATCCATCTAAACATCTGACATTAACATTCATGTGAGAAGGAATAGGTCTTAGCCTCAGCACTTTCCTCCCATGTGGTGGTAACATCCTCTGGAATGCCTTTTATTTCTGCAGATGCCAACGTAAAAACTGCACAAGTACACCCTGATTTCCTGACTTTTTCTGCTAGGCTTCTCAGGAGTATTCTTACCCTTTAGGTTGACTTCTGTATATAGTTTGGACTAGTTCACAGTCACTTCTGCTGGAAGAATTTTTCTTTTCTTTTCATCTTTTCCACCTGTAACTTATTCCCAGGTCATACTGATTTCCTAACAAATGGATGGAAATTTATTTATTTAATTATTTAAAAAGCAGCCCTCCCTCTGGATCAGTGCTGTGAATTTACAGAAAATGTGAAAGAACTCAATCTATCTAAAGTCAAAATATTCTTGTCTTGCAAAAATGCAAATACAATGAAGTTTTACCTCTGGTTTGAGGGGTGAGAAATTAGCTTCTCATGAAACAGCTTGACTGGCACCTTATCCTCTCCTTCCTCCTCCCCCCAAATATTTTCTGATCTTTCTTTAGTGGCCTGATCATACATAGAGAATTTAAATCCTGTTTTAATTATTCCTGGCAGCAGTAGCCAAACTAAACCTGCTATTAAAAATTCAACAGTTTGGTTATATTGAAGATATATCCATTTTTCATACCTAATGCAACAGATGAAGTCTTGGCACCTGATTTGGGGGCAACTAAAGGAAAGCTGAGGGTTTTGGTTTATGTTTTTCTTTTTTCTTTTTTGCTTTTTTAAATTCAATTTCATGCCTTCAAAAAAAGCAGCAGCTTCATGCTTTCTTGTAGTAATATGGTGCATAATGAAGGAAGGGTAAGGCCCGTGATATTAGGCTGCCTCTCCGTGAGGAAGTCCTCATCTCTTCAGTGAGAAATGAAGGAAACGATAGTAATAAATTTGAAAAAAAAGGGAGATTTCTGGTAATTTTTCTCTCAAAATTGGCTGCAGAAGTGCTGAAGTACGTAGGTAAGGGCAGTCTGTCAGCACATTCACAAACAGTGAGGACTTGCAGAAGTTACAAAAGCTGTCTTTGGCACACAGTTTCTTTGGTACCATTTCAGCGGAAAAACATGTATACATTGCAGAAAAATATTTGATTGTCTAAGTCATCATCAGTATTGTATGATATGTTCCAAGAATATTATTCTCCTGCTATGAAGGCTGATGCTATAATTACCATACCCATTGGCAGAGGGCGGGAGAAGCAAGACTGAAGACCAACAAACTCTAAACCCCAAAATGTGTCATTGAGATCTGGAGTAGAGAATACAAATGCAATAGTTATGAATACATCATTAAATGCTTTGGGATATGTTCTTTCAGTAGAATAAATTGTTGCTGTTACTGTGTCATATTTTTAATAATGTGAATAATTTTCTGTGGTGAAGATGAAGAGAAACAACACAATCTTAAATATCTCTTTTATAAACCATCCCAAGAATACTCAGAAAATAATGCTCCATTGTGCTAGTAAGTTTTATTGTTTGCTATGTTGATACAATTAGTTAGTCAGAATTCTACTGGATAAAACAGTCTACAGAGAGAAACTGAGGCTTGTATTGTAAAGTTCCTTGGTCAAAAAAACTCAAAAAGATTAAATGAACTGGTTTCTTGGAAATAATCAGTCTGTGCACTTCCGAGAACGGCACTCACACTGAGAGGCAGAAGGGATGTAATGCTGCACTACTGTGCCATTGGCACACCGCAGGGGGATCATGACTGAGGTGGTCTGAGTGGCTGTGCAGCAGCTGCACACGTCTTCCCATTGCCCCGTCTGAATGGAGTATCTGGTATTGCTTCCGCACTTACCCTAAGAGGAAAAAGAGATACAAAGTTTGAATATCAGTAGACCTCAGTGAACCCAAAATCTGTGTTCTTCCCTTGGAAACAACTATAGGCTTCCTTGCCCAGAGTTCAATGTTTTCCTGTAAAACTCCAATACATATGACTTTATGGCTAAAGACCTAATCACCACTGACTTTGTGAACAGGATGAGAGGGTAACAATTTTCTTTTTGAAGAAAGGTAAGTATTTTGTTGTTGTTGTTCTTCAAGCTCCCCTGCAGAATAAGTCTTGTGTAATACCAAATGGAGACCCTTATCCAGTTATCTATCTGAAAACTCTTGACATATTGGTCTCAGTACTTTTCCTTCCCGTTTCTGTTCTTTTTCCAGTGGTTATAGGAAAGAGGAAGACCCATTTTGTGTACTGCACCAGCTAAAGATAATACCCAAGGTGCAGGGTAGAAGTCAAAACTTCCTGCCTACCATCCTTGTATAACTTGTGTATAAAGATTGTATATAGATCTTGTGTAAGGCATGGTTATTTCAAAATGAGCTGTTGTTCTGCTACAATTGGTCTGGGGAGAGAATATTCTTTTTGGTTTCTAGTCTCAGAAGGACAGGAACATCTGGAAGGAGTGTTATGCTTCTGTTTCAAGTTCTCTATTACCTGTAATGAGTGATGGGCAAGAAAATACCATAACACTCAGCTTTTAATCCAATTATGGAAATACATGAAATATTCAAAACACAATAGCTTAGTGCTCAGGCAAAGAGAGAAGTCATACCAAATCATAGAGCTCAAGGTTAAACCTCTGCATCATGCACCTAAATATAGATTTAGATTCTCATAACCCAACTTCAGAGCCTGAAGAGGGATGTGTAAGGTTAACCTTAGACTCAGATCTGAAAATCAGGTACACTAATACTGAGATGAAAACTCTGCTCTATATAGAAAGTCTTGATAAAGTCATTTCAGACTTATTCATCTGTGCTGGAGGTAAAGGCATGATGTGTGTGCCTTTTTTTTTCATATTGGCTTAATTAGGGAAAACTCAGCATCGCCAAAATACTTAAGGAAATTAGTGCAAATGGGATTCACACAGTATAAATCAACCAGTGGGAAGGGCATTATGCTCCATTTATTGAAGTGAAGCCATGAAGGAGCCAAAGGCACCCTTGTGAAAAAGAAAGGTGGTGAGGGAAGCTGTGAGGGGGCATTTGTTTGTTTGTTTTATTTTACCTCACAGTGAGAAATAGGCACTTCCTTCTCAGTCATGCATCCATTGATATTTCTGTACTGCAGTCTGGTACTTATTGGTCGACATTCTTCTTCCACACCTACCAAGTTAAAAATAAATAAATAAATATAAGTGTTTGACAATGCGAACAATTGCTGAAAACAAATTTTTTCTTCCCTTTCTCTTAAGGCTGAAATTGCTGGTAGTGAGATGTCGTTACTGGCAAGAATCCTAACAAAAGACTTAGCCTTGTTTCCATATAATGATTAATGTAGAGTTGTATGAATATACTATACTGCAACCTTAAATTCCACTGTAGATTAGAGCTCCCCTCTTGTTTCTTTTTGATTGACTGATTTGTTTTAAAGACACCATTCAACACATATGCCTTTAACCCATTGGTTTCCATGTTAGATTTTTTTTTTTTTTAAGATAGTTCAACAGTACATTGTTCATTTAGCTGATAGGCAAGGTAACAAGACAATGGTATCTCTGAGGGGCATGTACATTTCCATGAAGATGTAGAAGATGCCTAAGAAGCAGCAATTAAGGTACCTCATGGATTTCTGTTTAAGACGTTAATTTCAAAGTATGTGAACATATTTCCTTAACATATGACAGTTACAACCATCAAGAAGCAAGATATAGCCATTTTCTATTAATTCATACCTGGGCAAGTCATTCACTATGAATCTTGATAAGCTTCCAAATCTAAGAACCATAGAAAGGGATCACATTCTTCCAACAAACTGAAAGTGCCATATATCAGTTCTGCAGTAAGTAGGTGTAATTCCAGTGGGATTTTTTTTGTTGTTGTTTTATTTTGTTTCTTCCCTGGGCATACCTTTGTTATTTTTATTGAGTTGTGTGATAAAAAGGCTTGTCTGCACACACACAAAGGAACAATGATAACAGGTGGCGGAAACTCAATAGCTGAACTGGAAAAACAGAGCATTCTAACCCAGCTACTTTTAGGGTTACCACAGGTTTATCTCATTGTCTGGGGATGACATCCCTCAAGATGAGTCAACAGACAGGCTCTACCACTCACTTTGTAGACCAAAAAGGAGTTACTGGATATGGGGATAGGGACTCATTATGGGATGTTAGTGAAGAACATCTTGGGATTATACAAGACTTATAATGTGATATTTAGGATAGGAACAAAAGTTGGGAAAGGCAAGGACTGAGGTAGTTTGGGGAAAAACAAGGTCCTGGGTGAGGGAACCTCTCTATTCTGTGAGCATGTGTGTGTATGTGGAAGTCTAAGTATCAGTAACTGGAGTGGGACCACAGGTCATAGGGCCCATGAGCCTGAGGTTACAGCAACTGGGAAGATGGATGTAGATGTATATTGTGTGGATGTATATGTCAGTGTGTGGTCATTAGCAAATATCAGGTAGGACTAGTCAGCAAGTAGGGTAAGTACCTTGCGAGCCAGGTATCAAAGTCTGGGACAGATCCCAGAGAAATCAGAGGATCTGACAGTTGGATACTGGAGGACAAGCAGGTCCAACTCAGCCACTGGGGAGACTGTGGGGTCTGGAGGTTGACTGAGAGATCTGTTTGTACATGCGTACGTGAGTGTGTGAGGCAACTGGAGGGTCCAAGGGCCAGCTACTGGGTAGACTGAGTGCCTAAGACCAGTTATTGGAGATATCCCAACATGTGCATCTTTGCATGTGTTCAGTCTCACTGTTTGCCAGACTGGACATAGAGCTGTTATCAACTCCTAAAAATCCTTGCCCATGTGTTGGATTTTGCAGAAAGTTATGTGGCTAAATTTTACAAATATGTCAATGGGAATTTTGCTACTATCCTCAGTGAGCCGTGAAATACTGTTTTTTTTTTTTTTTTTTTCTGGAAGTTTTTGCAATTAATCACAGATAAATTCTTCCTCCTTCCCCCTCCGCCACCATCTTAGTGAGAAATTGGCACAAGAGGCTGTAGATCTGGATTTGTTATGTGCAGAAGGTACAAGTTCAGGGAATCTGCTGATCGCTCCCTGAGAAGTGAAGTTGCTATGGTCCATGAACTGTGGTAGTGGGCAGTGGCTCTATTCCTCCATTTCCCTTGCCTGTCATCTGGTACTGGAACTGGACCTCACTATTGACATGCTCCTATACAGACTAACCCAGAATATCTGTTCTGAACACTCTGGATATTTTATTCCTAATATCTAATGCTTTATAAAGGAATTAATACTTTTTAAGTGGTTGCTTTATGTGCTACAAATAGTTGCTCTTTATAGTATTAATATAATGCAATATCTCCATGTAAAGACAGGCTCTTACTTATTAGTAGCTAATGAATGGAATATTTATGTTTAAGAGAATACTGGACTTTTTTTTACATATGATATAATAACATTTCAGAGACACTATGAAATTCAGCAGGCCAATTCCATAACTATGTATACACATAAATTGAAAAGAAATGTTATCTATCTTCGTAGCAGCAAACATAGTTTCAATACCTTTTCCAAGAAAAGGCTAGTACCAGATTGACTGTTTGCCTTGCTAGAGCCTCAGATTTCATCTGAAAAGATAGTCTGTGAGTTTGAAAAGGATTTCTAGGTGCAAGGCTGGAACTGCCAGTTATCATTTAATGATTTTACCACTTCATTTGATAAAACTTGTCCAACCAAAAGGAATATAGAGGTCAGCACATCAGCTGACAAACAACCCCAAGCAAAATCAATGTCATCAGGCTCAGCAGTTTCCTTGACTTTTTTGATCTTGATTTATTGACTTGTTGCTCAGTTACTTCTCTTGTCTACTTTTTTTGTAGAGCATATCCTTCTTAGCAAAGGCGAATCTATGTAACTTAACAGGATATATGCAGCTGAGATCAACAGGCAAGAAAGTTAAGTAGTGTAGATACAATTCTTTCTTTCTGAAGTGGGAAGAAAGGGAATATCCTTTGTAAATAATCAAATCCTCTGCTAGTACCACAAAACTGTAATGCGGAAACAAAACCTGACCAGCTATCTGCTCCCACATACTTAAAAATCAGAACGATGAAGTGGACATACTAACAAACTCCAGCTGCCAAGGCATATCTTAGATAGAGAAGCTAATTTCTTAAATAGTCTTTGCCCAAGGCTGTTACAGGACTCTGCAGAACCAAAGTCACCAGCCTGAAGTGCACTTTGAACCTGAGAACAAGTTCTTTGAATAATTATGCTTAGGCAGCCAAAAGATAAACTGTCTCAAGACCTGGGAAGACAGTGTAACCTGTATCTAAGCTTCTGCGCACGAGTAACTGATTATTCTCTTATCTGAACCTAAAGAATACTTAAATTACTTTACGGCAGCTTTGCCAAAGCTTGCTTTCTTATAGCATGTTTAACAGACTGCATATCACTACCAAGGGTCAGGCTTGGGTACAATCTAATTAAAGGGGAGAGACAAAAGAAAGTTTGGTATCTAGTGGTATCTGATTCAAAGCTAAGTTTCAATCACTTTTTCTCCTCCAAGCATCAATTAATAAACTATGATTAGTTGGCTGGGTAGCTTATTGCTGAGTGATCAGGGTTTGTATACAACTGCCCAGCTACAGTACTCACTATAGGCACAATCATATACAGCTCAAAGAATTCACTCCTGGGATATGTTGACTTCTGCCTTATGGAACGCCCTGAATATAGGAGTGACTACGAATAGGACTGCAGTGTAACATGACACCTTTCAATTTTGAGCTACATCCAAGCAAACATCAACAGGAAAGAGGATTTGAAAGCCCATGCTACATGAACTTATTTTAGGTGTGAGATATTTCACTTAGATTTTGCTGCCACAAGGAAGTATCACTTTTATTTTAATATAACTTAAATATATGCATTGAGCTCTGCCTATTTGAAACTGGCTTTCCTCTCTCCTCAACTGCAACAATAGATATTGCCAATTAGTACGGTCTCCCATCTTTCAAATGCTAAAATCAATTTATATTAACAGATAATTTTCATATTCCTTACTTTCAGCCCAGTAGATTAAACTTCTCTTAAAAAGTAAATTACCTAGCTGAGCCATTTGATGATAGTCTGCCTCAATAGCTTTCTGACTTCTTCTTAAACTAGAACTCACTGATTCTATAGACAGACAATGGCAGCAAACGTGTGGAGTTAACTTTCTTCATCAGGGTATGATTACAGCAGTTACTGCAGCAGTGCAGTGATGGGCTTCTCTGCTGGCCATCTTTTACTTATTAGCACAGGCATAGAGCAAAAGGAGGAGATGATGGAGGGCAGGAAAGGTGTTGATATTCTGAACCCAAATTTGCAATGCTTCTTCACATAAACAAACCCTTTCTATAACTGTAGCCTGACATTTGGATCATCAATAGTGTAGGACTGGCAGGACTCACTTCCAAACTGCAGAATTTAACACACAGTCAAGTTGGACACTAGGAATGCACTTTTGATAAGCATTCTCCCATCCTTTTTTAGTTATTACATTATCCACAACCAATCATAACTACATTACTTTCACCAATTCTTTTTGATAAATACATTTTAAGGCCATTTGTTATTCATGATGTGGTTGCCTCAACTGTTCAGTGTTAGGTTATGTGGCTGTTAACCACTGTGTGATACCGCTCCTGTTCTGTCTAGATGAATAAAATAAAACATTCATAATTAACATTTGAATGACAGTACATACTAAAATTTGAAGGGTGTCTATTTCTTTCCAAACACTTGTGAATACTGTCAAAATACATGTTCTTCTAGAGAAAACATGACAACATACAAATCAGAGAGGGAATTTGTTTGGTGTTTTATTTTGACTGCATTCTTTAACTCTGTAATATTAAGCTACGTCTTATATTAAACTTAGCTCCTTAGCCAATAGCCTACATTCTCTGCAGTTTCCAAAAAAGTCTTATTTACTTACATGTGTCACAACAGGTATTGCCAATTTTTGCAATTCTGCCCTAGAAAGAAAACAAGACCAAAAAACTTTTATTTAGGCACAATTAGAACTCATCTGTTCTGCTGGAGCAATATGAAAGGATGTTTAGAAAAGAATATTAGGCAAAAAAATATTTTCCTGTATTATATAAAAATATAAATCTACATTAGAAATCATCTTTTCATTATAAACCATTAAAGCTGTGAAGAGGTTACAACAGTCAATTATTTCTAATCAGTTGTTATAAAATGCAGTCATAGGTTCAACACTGTAAAATACTGCTTTCAACTTATTCAACGTAACTTATTTTCTACAGAAATTTTTTGAAACAATAAAACTCCTACTTTTGGCTATTAAAACTTATTTCACAGATGTGATACTTTTCGTTCACTTGCCTATAAATATAGAGTTGTCATGGAACAGACATTCGTTCATATACAGTGCTAAAAATATCAGGAGGGATAGTTTAAATTCCTTTTTTTTCTTAAGCAAACAAGATTTGAGTGCTACGCATTTTATCACTGTTGATACTAGAAACTGATTTGTATTCATCATCTTCTCTTTTAAAAAGGCTAACATAAGTTAAGTTAATGCTCAAAATATAGCTATGGGAGAAAAATACTGAAAATTAAAGAAGAAAGGAAAAAATGGAAAATGTAATATTTATTTACACTACAGAGTGATGCCATTGTTGCACTAAACACCTGAATTTACATGCAGGAAACGTTCTTATTTGGTTTGGTTTGTTTCTAAGTAAAAAAGATAAGATTTCCATCAGACCAAACACAATCATCTTTAGAGCTAAAATATTTAATTTTTTGGAAGGGAGGAGAATAAAGGCAATTTGGGAAAATTCAGTTTAAAAATAAACTGTTCTTCACTAATTTAAAAACTTTAGAATGTGACAGTAGCCCCAGGCCTGTAATGTAATTATCATTTTTCTAAATTTGGATTGTCTGTATAACAAAGCTCTATGTCCTGCTATGATGACAAATTGGAAAATGGACTACAGAAGCTTTATTCTTCCTGCATTATGTTTCTTAATTCCTCTGTTTATATCACATGTGTATTCAAGAGTTGTGGGTATGAGCTGTGTTACAGGTTTCCCACTTGCTGTCATGGCCAACAAAATGGGACGAGCTGTATATAACACCTATTTGATTTTGAATAAGCAAATATAGCACCATGTGCTACATCCCTTCCTGGAGTACACAATCTTCAATCTGTTTATCAGTTTAGGGCTAACTCCAGATTACAGAAAAGGTAGATAAATTACTATTTCACAGTTCATTTTACCAAACCACTGCCAATGTCAAAGTTTTAGCTCTTCCCAGAGCACAGGGGAAGCCTATGCACTTCCTTTCTCAAACTACATACTAGGGTAGCCAAAACATCCTTATCCTTTTATACTTATATTCATAGTATAAAGGAGTTGATTTGACACTTTTCTCAGGATAATTAGCCACACAGCTTTGCTCTGGTTGCTGCTTCATATGGAGCAGAGTACTGCACACTCAGCAGTAGAGTCCCACATAAAAGCAGTACATATTTAAAAATGAAGATAAATCACATTTTTTCTGAATTTCAAAGAAAGTTCAAATTCAGTTTAGCCAAGGTGTTGGGAGAGGAATGGGGTTTCCCATTCCTAATGCACACAAAGTACACATATACAGAACCATAAAGATGACAGAGACTGTTATGAAACATGGAAACAGGAACCATTTCACTACTTACACCTTCAGCCAAACATCTTCTGGAATCAAATGGAGGACAGCCAGTGATTCTCCTTTCCCAGATAAATTCTCCTTTTTCATTTATTTTACAGGAGTGACTGTCACAGCCATCCTGAAGAGATTCATTTGGCTGTAAAGATTTAAGAGCTGTTAGCTTAACACAAAAGCAACATGGGACCATAATTTTTCAGGATACCATACAACCTGACTACTCCTTTACTGATATTGAATCAATATACCATGATGGTAGAGTTTATAAAGCATGGAAACCTTTAGTAAACATAATTGTCAACAAAGGTTTCTCATGGGAATTATTTACTTTCATAAAGTATCATTTACAGCTCAATTAAAAGTACCAAAATCTGATCTTTTTCAGCTCTTAGCCAGGAAAAAAACATCCACTAACTTAAGAGAGAGACTCATCTAAGTGAGAACCTTGGGAATTTCACCTCTAAATTTTCTTTTAGAGAAAGATGTATATGCATACATAACTTCCATTTCAGTGGCAAGACTGTTCAAAGAAACACACACAGAGACACACACTCTATCTAAAACTTGGATCAGTAATGAAACAAGAGAAAACATTATCTCCTGCTTCATGTGAGACACTGACTGGTTCTAACCAGGAGGTGTCTGCTTATGTTTAAGAACCTACTATACTGGAGACATTTTTAAGGATTTATATTTTCAACTTAACTTATTAATTTCTTGCTTAAAGTGAGGTTTGAATTGACTCTTAGTATACTGCAGGTATTTGGGCTCATTTTATAGTTAAATTTACTTTATAATATTCATGCTCGCAGGTGCATCTAGATTGTCCATCTAGAAAATTGTATTGTAATGAGAAATTTCTTTCATTTACAAAAAAATATTTTTTTTTTGAGAAATCATTCCAGGACATAAGAGAAAAGGCAGTAGTGTTACCACACTGCTTAATTCAAAAGCAGAAAATAAATGCATTTTTCCTGGATCCATCAGAAGTCTATGCTTCATTTATATTTACTGAAAGAAAGAAAAAAAAAAAAAAAAAAAAGGAAGGAAGAAAAAAGAAGGAAAGGGGGGAAAGAGGGGAAAAGGGAAAAAGGAAAAAGAAAAGAAAAAAATAAAGAAGAAGAAAGAGTGCTTGAAGCTTACCTGAAGGTATTTAAGCCTTCCATCTCTCAGTCTGATTCCACATGAAGTTGGTATACATTTTCCACAGCAAGAGCCAGGGATTTCTTGCCTTCTGTAATTCTATAAGGTAAAGAAGTTCACATAGATATTGTTCTGGGATTGTTTTATTTTAAGCATACATCTCATACATACAAGTAGAAGCCAGTTTTCAGAAGTTCAGCGGGCGAAGTAATAGCTATCAAAAACATTTCTTTTAACAGTAGGCCTAAACTACATCAATCTACTTAGCTGGGTTTCTTATTAGCTGTGTTTTGTTTGTTTTGTTTTTTAAATAAAGCTTAGCATTAATCCTTGTATTGTTTTGACCACTGAATTTAAAATTCTTTAACTTTAAAGGTCCAAGGTCGGATCCATTAAACAACATGTGACAGTAGAAGGGATAGGGAGCTGATTAAAATGCTGTGGGTGACATATAGTTCTCATAAACACCAGGTAGGACCTTCTCTGCAAAGCTAGTTTGAAAAGCTTGAAGTAGGAGAAAAGGGCAAAATAGCCAGTAAACAGTGGGCAGGGAAAGGGAGAATCAGGCCAGAATGGAAAATCTGAATTATGGAAAGAAAGATAGGGAAATGGGCTAGTGAAACAAGAAACTAAGAGCACCAGAGAGAGTATGACAGAACAAAACAAAAAAATGACAGAAGGGCAGAAGAGATGAATAATACGGCCTGACAAATGGAACAGGAAGAAAAAATGGTGACAAGGGAGAAGGCATAAGAGAGTGAGCAGCATTAGGTGGAGAGGAAGCAAGGCAGAGAACGGAGAGTGGGAAATAAAAAAAAAAAGAAGAAGAAGAAGAAAAACAGAAATGAACTGAGTAAACACATTAACTGTCTCACAGTAATGTCTCCAACTGTTGCACATAGCTAACAGCTGCTTATGATGAGCTGAACATTTTTAAGACAACAAACACTCTAACTGAGTGAAGGCATGCATGTTATCCATGTTTTTTATACATATTCCGAAAAAAGAATTTGAGGAGAGTTGGGGGTAACCATTAAATCATCGGAGGAGTACACAGTTCATTGTTATTTAGGTGAACTTGCTCTATTAGCAAAAATGTAAGCACCTAAAGTATATTGTAAAATGAAAAAAAAATGATATTGATAAATAGAAGTGCTACAGATGGCTGCACTTCAATGACCAGTGTATTCACTTTCACAGCTTCAGCACCCAGTAGAAAACAGGTGCTCCTGTTAGAGTTCATACCCTAAGCCATGATTTTGTCCATCATGGATGAACTGCTTTTAATCTGGGATTACCATGAAATCAACAATCCTGAGACAGGAAAGATGCATAATATTTGTTTGAATCCCACTGGTCAGCAGAGAGATTAGCCTCATATTTTTCTTTCAAGAGTCTGTTATTTATCATACTACATTATAGGAAGGTGATATTAGGATCCAGTATCATATCAAGGTATTACAGATACTCCCTTTTTTGTCATAACCTACGTTTATCTATATTACTAAATAAACTGGGTTAGCTAGGGCTGTTTCTGCAGACAAGTGGAGCAGTACATCTCAGACATATATGTATGTCTGCACTGTCTTCTCCCACTGGCACAGACTGACCTTGTTTATAACATCTGCTAGAAACAGTACTCAGTATGTGCTAACCACCACCCTGTGCTTGGGCATTATTTGGAAAATACTAGTTAGAATAGGCTAGCTAAGACACTGAGAACAAGCAATCTACATAACAGATGGCAGGCTGAAACCTGAGCCTACTATCTCACTCTTCATTTATTAGTATAGCTGAAACCACAAAACCTTGACTTACTACATTGTCCTTTCCAGTTCTACTCAGGGATTGAAAAACAGACTTCCCCAAAACTCTGCCCCTCTCAGGCAAGGACAGTATCAACTCATGCCCCTCCTGGATATCAACAGGGGATGCCATATGATCCTGTTAAAGAGGTGGCTTTTTGATGTTAGGGTCACTAATTGCACAGGCTCTTGGTTGGGTTGATTCTGTAGCCCTCTACCCTTAGTCTAGGAGAAGCCAAAAGAGAAGGAATCCCTTGAATGTTGTTCTGTGAAATTCAGCTGCTGATTTGTGCTCTTGGGACAGGGGAGACTAAGCCAGCTTCTCCAGTTTAAGTCTCATTTTACCTGAGGTATTTGTGCTGAGCTAAGAGGAAAAAAAACTCTTGTGTTTCAGCAGAACTAGTCAGGCAGCCATTATTGGTCAAGGGAGTGAAAAGAAGAGCTATTTGCCTCTGTCTTTCCCAGCAAAGCTCATTTCTTAAAGATGGCGAAAGCAGCAGCAAAGACTGCAAAATGGTCAGTAGAACTGATGGGGACAATACCATCAAACCACTTAGGTCGTGGCTGGGAACCAAGCAGAAATGTTACTGAGCTCAGCTACTAGGCAATTTGGAATATTTGTATAAAAGCCCTGAAAGCAAGGAGATCTGGATGAGCTGCCAGTCCCAAAAGGGACAGATAACATTTTAAGAAAGGAGACACAGCAGTTCCTGTTGCCAATGATATCTTAAATCTCATTTTGCCTTGAAGGTAAGCAGTCTTAAATATGCAAGTAAATGTACCTTGTGGACGTGAGTACTAGGAAGAATTACATCTTTTCCTACACTGAGGACTTAGATTGCATTTGGTGTATATGATCTAATGCAGGGAAAGAGCATAGGCCAATGATTTGCCAGAAAAACTTCTAAGGCAGGAAATAGGTCCCAAAGTTGTACACAACACAAATGGTTATATACAGTGGATGACATGACTTTATCATCAGATCCATTCTTATTCAGAACCACCAGACCACTTGCACTTACCACTGGACATGGTTCACAGCTGAATTTTGTACATGTCAGACTATATCTTTGAGAAGACATTGATTGTAGAGAGCAGAGACATGTTGTGCATTGATCCACCATCAGGCGCCTCCACGCCTAAAATGTTAGAATGAGTTTGTAACAGTCAGTCATTGTCTTGTCATTAAAACTCAAATAAATGAGCAATTTTATCTAGGTTAAATCTGCTTCATTAAATCTTGTGTTGCAATGGAAGACAAAAGAAAACAGAAAACCCATGATCCTACTCTCCACAGGCCATTTTTCAAGTAAACCCTTTAGAATTCCTAAATCTGCAAATGAACATTGCCTTTTCTTATTTCCCTGCTTACAAAGTAAGAAAGGAATCCTTGAAAGCGGTGGGGAAGATTTTGTTAGATAGTTCTCATCTGTTCATTTTTTCTCAAGGTGGTAAATAGGTTTGCCAATAAGTCTTGTTCTTATGCCATCGCAACCTGCAGCTCATGGACAGAAATTACTGGTTATTGTCCTTATCATGGCACTGCTTAGAACACCTAGAGCCCTAAAACCTTAAAAATCATGATATGTAGAAGGAGGGAAAAAAATACTGAGTGAAAAAATGGATTTGTCCATAGGTGCAAGCTAGCACAGAATTCAAATTCCTTGAGCCCTTCTCCAACACCTTGTTTGCTGAATCCAAATACCTTTCAAAGCAAACAAAAATGACATTTTAAATGTAGAAAGTGAGAAAAGCCAGGCTATTAGATGGGAAACAGAAGGATCTGGAGTTAGTAATGGCTTTGGATGTCTAACATATAAATGAATTCTAAGTAAAATGTCTTTCTGCCTCTGAAGTACATGACTCTTCGTTTCAACCCTAAAATAATACATCAGTACGGCTAAATGGACAATATGGGAGAAGTATTTTAAAGATTTTTACAAAGAACTTCTAAAAACTAATAAATAAAGTAAATAGACGCTGAATATCACAAATGAATAAAAGCTTTGAACAGTGCTTCAAAAGCCAATGGAACTTCACTGTTAACTTCACTGAGGGACAGAAATTCTTTCAATTGTAGATTGGTGTGCAATATATTTTGCATATTCTCAAATTCCTATTTTTTCTGTTCTATACTAGTGAACATTCATCCAACAAATGGAGTAAAAACAAGGAGCTGGCCAAAGCAACAGTGTAAAGGTAGTGCTCCTCAAGGCTCAGCAGTTTTCAATCAAGTACAACAACAATGACTTCTTACTTGTTTTGTGGAGATCTAGAAAAACAAATCCTACACAAAAAACAACGTGATAGAGGGGATTATACCAACAGGGAAGGTCTCCATCTTTTAATGTGGTCTGGGATTCTGTGATGGAGTTGCAAGCAACAGCATAAAACTCAATTTGATGACCAAAAAGATACTTCTTAGACCAAACTGTTGCCACCATTTTAACAACTCAAGCTCGAGACCTTGACAGAGGACCCTTCATTTTCATTAGTTTAATGAAGTGACATTCACTATAAAAGGTTAATCTGGGGTTAAAAGCCAGGCATGGATGCAAGCATGAAGCTGCACTCATAACTTTTCCCTGTGGGAAAGGAATTGATAGCAAATGTCATATGAAACACTATACTTCTTGTTCACTGTCAACAATGGAAGCATTCAGATGTCACAATGACAGTCCTGGTACAGACTACATGGCCTTACAAGGTCACTGAACCCACTGACATCAGTATTACTGTACTGGTTATTGTGTCCATACAGACATATACACAGACAAAAAAGCCTCGTAAATCTGGGAGATGTTCCAGTTAGGGTGACCTGTTTCAAAATGTACTTGGGGTTGTTTTATTTACTCATTTACTTCTAAAAGCCTGAACAGTATATGATTATGATAGTATCACAAAATGCCTCTGTAGCTCTAGGCTTTTGCATCACAAATTGTCTATGAAGTTACAACTGATATTACAGCTGATACCCTCATTGGATCTTCTAGTAGTTCTAAAATTCTAGTCCACTAGGCTATTTAATATACAAGGACAGCAAAAGTTGATCTTATACTGAAATCACTGTTATCATGGGCAGAAATTTAGGGTAAAGTTTTCTAGAGATATGTTGAAACTCAACTCTCATACCCAAATGCCTTTAAACTTTGGGGGAAGGTCTTATATTGATCTAAAGTTTGCATCACAGCTTAGTTCTATGATGTTTATTTAATATGTTTGGGGATCAACATGCAAATGGACTTTAACAATGTATTTCTGTGAATGAATATAACTTAGCATGAGAGAACTGATTGAAATAATGGAATGATATATCTTTTTACCTTAATATAATACACCTACCATGTTCTCTTGGCTAAGTTAGAATAAAATGTCACCATCTGCTAACACAGTGTTAGACAATGTAACCAAAATAACCTGCCTAAAGCCAAAATCTACTCAGATCTCCTTCAAACATGCCACTCAGTAAAAGCTTGGGAAAACAGATGAGTGATACAGACAATCCTTTCGGTAAATACAGCCACCTGCTTGGAAATCTGCAGTTAGAGCCTGTAGTATTGTTAAGAACAGTGGAGTGAATGCAATACACCAAATTACTGGAATGTAATACTGGTAACCAGATACAAGACAAAAATCTAAAGGGATTAAGGACACAGACATTTAACAGAACTGCACTAAAAGACTCAAACCTTGGAGCTATTCAATGAATGAGTTAATGAAGCAAAGTTTTCCCTTGATATAAAATGAAATTTGAAACTTTTTCTAAAAGGATCTCACTCCTAGAATACAAGTTTTGAAATCCAGGAAGTATAAACTTCTGCGGACACCACATCTTCCCTCCTGACCAGAACTCTGGAACAGTCACTGAAGTAGAAAGTCATGTCAGACAAAACAGTAGTAGTTCCAGCTGCTCAAAAAATTTCAGATATATAGCTAATTTGCTTTAAATTATTAATTAAATAAAACTCCTTTAGGTCAAAAGAAAATATGCATTAACATAAGAAAAGTTAACTACTAATGTAGTTCCCCCCCCAAAATGTTTTCTGTTATTTTCCATATCAGAATAGCTGCTTTGTTCAGAAATCCTCCGAGGTTTACATTTTTTACTGTTTAAGGTCAAGTCATACGAAAAAACAATTGTGCTCTAGCTCAGCCCAAATTTATTACTCTCTACCTTAGAGAAGATTCTGGAACTAGTGTGCTGTTTGAAATCTAACCTCAGTAATGCTTGACCCTGTGCAGATGGAAGAGCATAAAAGTAATGCAACAGCTGGGACCCACCAGCACCCTCAGAGTCTTCTTGTGTAGACTGTGTTTGATAAAATGACCAATTGTCAGAAAGAACAATAATACATTTTTAAAACTCTATTAAAAATTATAAGACATTTTTATATAGAACTAGATAGCAAACAAGAATGAGTCAAAATGCAGTTTTATGTCAGCCAAAACACTTCATGAATTCATGCCAATCTGAGCAAATTTTATTAAGATAGGAATGTTTTTCAATATCTAAGAAGCTGAAGTATTTTAATTTTAGATCTTCAAAACAAAGCTGCTTCCAGTTTTGTGTCCAGTACGATATTTTGCTTCAAAATTTGCTTATGCTTTATTTTAAAATATGTCAAAACACTTGAAAATAGAAAAGACACTTTTCTTGACAGGTCAAGTAAACATTTTGTTGAAAGAAAAAAATTAGTTGTTTACATGGTTCTGTTCATTACAGAACAGCATACAACTGGAAAAAAACTTTCAAAAAAAACTAACACAGAATATATGTACATATTTTAGATAACAGAAGGTAGCAGAAGTTTGCAATTATTAAACTGTATGACATTCAACAAATATGGTTTTTATAACTTCATAAAATGACACAACGAGTTTCAACAACATACTGTAGAGGACACAGAGGAGCCAAAAGAAAGGGAATTATTACATGTTTTACCACTTTACAATCCTTCTCCAAATCTTCCTACAGAAAATCAGAGATATTATTTGTATTTAATTCTACAGGGAAGTAATTCTAGTACAGAATGAAGAATATTTGATGACAAGGCTCTAGCGCTAATAAATTGATAAGCTTATGCCTACAGAATATGGAAAAATTTGAATATGGAAAACAATAGACAGAGAAAGGTTCTTTCTGCATACCTCAAAAGTCTGAAGAGATGTGGGCAAACTTACCTTCTATGTAAACAGAAAAAGTAAGAAATGCATAGACAATAGAGGAATACATAGGTTAAAAGTTAGGTTAGATGAATAAAAAGGATCCATTCCCCTGGAGGATGATGAGAATACTTAGACACCAGAGGTGCTGCCAGAACATGGATTTAAGGAAACAACAGACAACTGACAGAGCTCTCCAAAGATAAATTTGGCATAAATAAGATCAGATGTCTACCTCAAATCCTTCCCACTGTCATGGACTGGGTTAAAGACATCTTAATGTATGCATTAAATATACAGTTGAGAAAAAAACTCCTCTGAGGGCATATCAGCAGGGATCTGAAAGGGGATAGAGGTCAGTGAGGAAGCTTAGATTTCCTGTTCCTGCTAATAGCCAAAGAGGGATACCTCTCCTTCCACACAAGTGGAGCATGAGTCTCCATCCTTTTTTAATCTGTCTTATCCTCTAGGTAAAATAAGGGAAGTTTTTTCCTTCCCTGAAGTGAGCAAGGATCACCTTTGAGATTATTCCTCACAGATAGTTTCCTGTGTGTTTGGTAGCTTGCAAGTGATCACAGAGCCCAGACTACCACAGTTTCTGAGTACTTTTCTCAAACATCATTTCAAGATAAGGTAACAATATCGTCCTCCTTTCGGAGAGATATTGTCATACAGGAAGTCTGTAGGACATAGCCTGCTGAGCCCCTTACCATTGCTTTTACTACAGGATCTCATTTGCAGAGATTTTGACTGAACAAAATTGTCATATAAGCGTATGGATATTCTGGCAAGTCTGTGCTCTACAAATGCTCATTAAAATATTGAAATATCTTACTATCATATCAAACAACAGGAATCAAGTCTTACCCCAATAACAGTGCCATTCAAAAGACAACCATTCACGGGTACTGAAAAAGAGGATAACATGTCATTTAGTGTTACCATTACCATGCCATTATTTAGTTTTGATAAACCATGAATACGCTTTTTGTGATTTATCGCAATTTATTAAAGAGGCATAATTTAGCCCTCATAGAGTATAACTTAAAAGGTAATAATTTGCCAGTGTTATCCTGAATTCTATCTTCAAATGTACCTTCCTGAACTCTTTTTTCCAAGTGCATGGTAAAATGTGGATTTTCCCCTTCAGTGAAAGCCTCTCAACTCACAGAAGAACTACTCATAGGTTTCCTGCA
The DNA here is from genome assembly GCF_028389875.1 of Rhea pennata. Classification (NCBI taxonomy): domain Eukaryota; kingdom Metazoa; phylum Chordata; class Aves; order Rheiformes; family Rheidae; genus Rhea; species Rhea pennata. The sequence continues at coordinate 82,207,685 of NC_084663.1, read as the reverse complement.
AGTTACAGTCTTCTACTCTGTGGCTGCATTTATACTTGTCAAATAAATGTGATTGGGAGTCTTCCCAGACTGAGTCAGCTAGTGTGGAGTGACCCATGTCTGGCTAGTCTGAGCCATGGTCCCAGTGATCGCCAATGCTCAGAAGAGAGGACAGCTGCACAAAACCACTCTGCACAGAGCACACCTTGAAATCTAATTCCTGAACCATGTCTGCGAAGTGGCAGAGAACTAAGCTTCCTAGGCCAAAAAATATATCAAGATCCATTTTAACTGCCTAACAATATCGGAAAATGCGATAATTTGTTAGTATAGATCTAGCCTTGCATGTCTCCCCAATGCACTAGTAAATAGGACAGGTAGTTCAAAGCAAGTCCAAAGAGAGACAGTGAACATCACTTCGAAAGAGGAAGTAATAGCAGCAGGTAGTGTTGCACTCAGTGCCTAAATTATACAACAGAGCTTCAAATTACTATTATATTTGCATAATACATACTTTTGAAATTGCTACTGAGAAATAGGAGAGCAACACCTTAGCTGATTAATTCTCCAGTGGTTCCACTTGCCATGTATGAAACCTTACCACATCTGCAGGAAGGACAACAGTCTTTTACTTGGTCGCAGCGTAATTCAGTTCCTTCTGTACAGTTGGGCACATCCATTTGAGAGCAAGAAATGTTCTTTTGCTGCACAAAAACCTCATTGTTCACTCGGACACATTCATTGATAATGCAATGATCGAATGGGGATCGCCACTCTGTGCCGACCTGGCAGGAAATTGTAAAAAGGTTAACAGTATGCAGCAATGTTTATGCCACCAGATAAAGGAATGACAACCACAACCAATGTGCTGGTTTACAAAAAGTATGTTTACTTCCTTAGGAACAATTTGTCACTCAACAGTGCTCCATAAATCCTTAACATGACAATCAGTTTATAGAGTAGAGCTCTGCTTTGTTTGCAGAGTTTAAGAGCAATAGGATTAGCCTTAAGGTGAAAAACAGAAAGGCAGGTGAAATAATACATGAAGAAGATAATGGAATCTTAATTATATTTAATTTCACATTTGCTCTTGGTAGCTGGCTGGACTTCACTGCACTGTAAAACAGCTAGCCCTGTTTCTGCTGGAATCTCCCGCAAATCAGCTTTACTAAGCCTGGAGGAGATTTTGGCAATAAATTACTGACTAGAAGAGGTTTGCAAATGTAGAAGAGATGGATCTTGTTAATGGCCCAGTTGGTTATAACCACCCATGGGTCAGACAAGGTGGGAACTTCAAGTCCTGTTCTTGGAAAATACATCAACATATGCCAGAAAGATGTTCTGTTCAATGCAGGGAGGAGCTGGTCAACACTTTGAAGTAGTGATCCACTTTAATATAATCCACTTTAATCTTTAAATACTTTTCAAGAATAATGAATATGAATAGCTGACCCCCAACTCCAGTAAAGTCTCATAGGTTTGCTCATAAATTGAATGAATACTTCTTTCTCACTTGTTAAATAGTTATTTCTATGTTAATGACAGAAAGTTGAAAGAGTACACAGCAAGAAAGAGACAGCAGAATATAAGAATCTGTCATTCATTTAGGACAACAGAAATCAGTAAGTCACAGTGAGACATTAGAGTATGACTTTTGAAGGCTTGTTTTATGAAACAGAGAACAATATTGATCCTTTTATTAATAAATATTCTTGGTAAAGTCAGGGGAGAAGCAGGCTGGAAAATGATACACTAACATTTTTTAAAAGGCAGCAGACTGACTTTGTAAAAGAAATGATCAAAAGTTAATAGCACATATTTCCCAGTGACACGTAGATATAAATGCAGAAATACTATAATGAATAACACTCTGGGAAGAAAACAGTGGTGAGAAGGTCTATTATTTTAAATATATTTGACTTACTATTTCTGCCTTCCTTTGTTGAATGCAAACTGCCACATAGGATTAAGCAACTTAACACTACTCGGGTAGGCAAAGGCTTGCCACGGCCAGTTGGGTTAGGAATAGAAAAAAAGAAATAGCTTGAAGGAACTAAAAGTGAAGGCAAGAAAAGAAACCAGTATCCACTGAGCTTTCCAGAGTTGTAGGGTATCTGCACATAACACATTTAAAATGGCATTTGTACACACTCATTTCCCTTTGGACTTTTTAGGATAGACACACAGGAATTCAACGGGACGAGACAGGATGCTGAAAATAAACCATTATTCTGAGTAGAGAACAACTGTGGCCTGGACCACTGCAGTCTGATCTGACCTGCAGCCATCATCTTTAGCAAAGGGATGGTAATTCTGTCCCCATTTACTTCTGATATTTCAATGCGTACCAAATAGAACATCCTATTTGAATAGCGCCATGAAATTCAAGTAATCCACTATTCAATCTGCCTGCTATCCATGGAGTAATATACATTAATCAGGAGAATTTAAACAAATAACCTTCAGCCTGACAAACGTCCTATCCCAAAATTCTTTTGAGCTATCATTTTTGAAGTCACTGATTTTAAATACAAAATTACTTCTTTAGAACCTAAAAAGAGAGGGGAAGTTTGCTCATTAGCAGAACAAAGTGGCTAAATCACCCCCCAAAAAGAACATTGTTTCTGAGTGTTGCTTGCCCAAACAGAAATAATTTCCATGTGCTTTTTTCCCCCTTCTCTGGAATATAAATGATTTGAGGACAGTTCTGTTAGAAGAACTGCCCACACCACCACTGCCTTACCTCATGTAAATGAACATCTGCATCACCCCGAGACCAGAACAACTGCTCCTCACATGCCATCTTTTGGCATCTTCCACAACACTCCCCTTCTTGGATGACATACTTGTATCCCTATAAGAGAAAAAAAAAGGACTGACTGATTCAAGAATAAGAGAAGACACATGAGAAGATTAATTCTAAAAGAAAACACTGAGACACTGAGATAAGTGCTTAATGTCAGCAATATATATATATATATATATATATATATATATATATATTTTAGGGAAAAGATATTTTAAAAACACACCTATAAGGCCACACACTGCCATTACATAATAGACAAGTGGTCCATTAACATTATCTGGCTAACATTATCTGTCAGAAAACATTGAAATGTACACTAAGAGTAAAAATTCTTATCCTCTTATTAGCTGCTGTTTAATTTATATTTTGAAGGCACATTTAACTCAGTTCAGACACATTCAACTTAATTAACTCTAGGTACTATCTTTCCTCAGTTCATTTTGATCATTACTAATGACCCAGTCTTGTAAGCAGATCAGCTTCTCTAATGTTATGAATCACCCTTCCAAGGAGTTCAGTAAATGTTGACGGTGCTCAACACACAAAAAAAGAAAGGAAACAAACAAACAACAACAACAAAAAATCTCCAAACCCTCAAATAATCCAGAATATTCCTGCTTTTTTTAGGAGCTGAACAAATATGTAATAATACAAACATCTGTCACAACACAGAAAAGAAAAATGAGATAAACAAGCAGACATGGAAAGGGACGAAGTAAAAGATAAATGGTTTTGAGGTGGACTGAACAGTTTCAGCAACACTGGCAACCGTCATTTCCAAATGCTTTAGTTTATTGCATGTGAGCAATTATGCTTTAGTAAATTGTAAAGAGCAAGTGTTTCAGAAAATATGGCACTACAGAGGAGTGCAAAAGCAAAAACTGGGAAGCTCACTTCTAGAGGTGACTGTCGTAACTGCTACACTGTTTGGTAGGTTTGGGAAGAAAACTACATGAATGTTAAGAAACCAGTTTAAAAAATGTCTTTGAGAATCACTACATTAAATCATTTCAAGTTTTTGCATATGATGTATATAACTACAACAATTTGCATTTCAAAAATCCTTCTTTTAATATAATACTATTATACAAAAGAAAACAAAAGACAAAAATTGTTTTAGTGGCATCTTGGCTGTTAATCGGCATTCATAATTCTCCTTCCCATCTCTGAAACCTCAAAGTTACAATTTAGTCTGAACACATTTAGACGCTTGTCTGGGCCTCTGCTGAAGCAGAGTGAAGGAACCAGGCAGAGGCACAATACAAGAACCACTTTTGATTTATCATTTCATCTTTTCCTCTCCTGGGGAAAGTAGCCAAATGTACAAACACTGGTGTATCTATGTGAAAGGGAGTAATGAGTTTTATTTTAATTAGAATAAATATATTCCATATTTAATAACTAGGTAGTTTGCAAGGGGCAAAGCATAGCTCTAATTTCAATACAGGACTGAAGAGAAAATATTTACTTAGAGAAAATACTGTTCCCATAAAAAATGCCAATGAAAATAAGCATCATTACTATTTTGGCCAATACCTTTAAGCTCAAATGACTGAAGGATCCTCAGCTTGCTCCCATTGTAAGCTGCCTGCTATTTACTACAGGGTGAGTAAAAACTGAGGCCAACAGTTACTAAAACACTACTTGGTTTCCTACTTGATTATAACTTTTCATCTTTGCTCTTCACTACGGAGCATATTAGCAAACCTCTATAATCAACAGACTTTTATATGGAACAGCGTTTCATGTGATGTTGTACCATGAAATACTGGAGTTCTATCTAGTTTTGTTGAAAAAGCTGTGCTTCTGAGTGCTTTGGTTTATATGACTTGTATCTGCTTAATAATGGTGCTGACTGTGTCAGAACAGAGAGAGAGGAGCAGACAGAGCAGGCAGTCTTTTTATCTTCATTGCCTTTCATTATCCAGGAAATAGAGTTTGAAGAAGATGATGTTTGCCTTTTTTTTTTTTTTTTTTTCCAAGTATCCACTTAGTGCCTTCAGCCAGTGTTCTGCTAGTCCCTCACTTTTTATGTGCTGGATCTGCTGCTTTTATTCCTAATATATATACACACTTAGAGTTCAAATGGGGAATTAAAACTCCAAAGAAGCCTACAGTAAATATCCATCCGTCTGTCACATTGACAGCAGATAACTGTCCCCAGGACTAAGAAAAAAAAAAAAAAAAAAAAAAAAAGTGCCCAAGGAGGTGAAGAATACTGCAGTGCAAGCCACCTGTGCATCTGAATGGGCATGCAGCTGATGTGGGAGTGGTAACAGGCATCTGCTGTGGTGAACTGGACACATGTTCATTCTCACCACCAGTTCAGGCTCTTTGATAAAACACAAATGCAGAGATAAAGCTGATCTCAATCTCAGGCCCAAAGGGCTTCAGACAATGCTTGTTGTGATTTCATTGCCCACTCAAGACACGTGAAGGCTATGATCTGGCATATCTGTGCTCTCCCTTTTTCATTCAAATGTTGCTCAGGATGTACAGCTCATCTTTTCACAGATGCTAGAGGTTTTGGCCAGAAAACCGGTAACTGCTTTTTGGTTAAAAAAAAAATTGAAATGCTGAAATAAAAATCTTCAGTGGCAATGAATCACCACAAATCTAGAGATTTCCCTGGAGCTACACTCATTTATCCCAGGTGAGGACTTAATTTTCCATTTATAGCTCTCCAGAAAATTAAGATACCATTCTCTAATTTCTATAATAAGTTACGTAATAAAATGCAAACAGTATGTTTGAAACTACTTACCATGAGGATTTTTAGTTTTTAAATAGGATCCTGCATATCAAATACTTGAACAATAGGTATTCCTTTGAAACTATTTTCTTTGACCTTCTTAACATACATTATTAAGCCATTTCCTACATTATAAGCATGAGAAGTCCAACACTACTACTTCAAAGGAAATATCAATTTGAAATATTGGAGATTTGAGCCACAGATATAGTCAACATCTATTACAATCATCATTCATTATGTCTTTGCATGTGCAGTGAAAATGCTCTTTATCATAATTTCATGCAGTCATCAAGAGACTTGAAAAGTTCTCCTAATTTACATACTCTTAACTTTGACTCAGATGGCTTTGACTAGCACTTCTGTTCCAAAAACCTATACTTTTTTCTTCTCAGACTCACACAATATTTTACAACACACTCTTTTACATTGCTTACTAAGTCCCTAATTTCAAGAATATTGACAGAAAGTAAGTAAGTAAGCACTCACTTCACATCAATACATTAGTGACTTCAGGGTGTTTGAAAATTGCTACCTATTTTATCACCACAGTTCTCTAGAGAGATATACTGGAATTGCACATGCAGAGAATTCTCTCCTGAAGAACTGCCAGGAGGTACAGATACCACTCCTCCTTGTGGCACATGTAATAATTACAGCAATTATATGAGCACTTTCCCAAAACTTTGATAGGGGAAGGATAGAAGAGGACAGAAAAGGGAGGGGACTATGACATACAATGAAGTAGATCCACAGCTTATTTGCAAGCGAGTGCTGTGTTGCTGTTAAATTAAGTATCATCACAGAACTTTGATATTGGTACATTTTAATGAAATAACTTTTTTCCCCTACAGTGTTTCTTTATATTCTATACCAATTCAGGAACAAGTTAAGAAAAAAATCTGAGCTCTCCAGAATCTTACAGCTAGGATTTCAGTCCTAGCACTTTGAAAAGCATTAAAGGAGCACAAAAAATGGCAGCTTTCCCCAAAAAATTGGTTTGGTGTCCGCCAAGCTTTGTTTGTTTCTTTTAAGAAAAGCTTTTTCGAGACTGCAATACTTAAGGCTGACTTGTCCAGAACTTGTAGCTTTGCATAACTGAAGCTTTACTAGAATAACAGATTATTGATTAAGTCATGGCTATGAGCCAAAATGCAGCCATATATTTTAAATCTAATATTTCATAACAATTGCAATGTTTGAAAACAGTCTGCTCCACAAATGGAAATTGAAGTGATTCTCTTGCAAGAGTTGAAAGCTCTCACATCTACCCTCATGGTTTTCACTGCATTGTGTATACTAGTGGATTTCACAGTATCTGTATACTGGTAGAAGAAGAAATATTATTCCTGAAGTTTTCAGGCTGATCTCTACATTTAGACGAAGTGGAAAGGTTGATTATCTATCTTTTTTTTTTTTTACTCCATTTTTTTAGACATAGTACAAGGAAATAGTCAAAAAGAAGAAGAAAAAAGATATATATTATATTTAGATCACACCTTTGCATGTCCACAGAACCATAGAATCGGTAAGGTTGGAAGGAACATCTGGAGATCATCAAGTCCAACCTCCCTGCTCAAGCAGGGTCACCTAGAGCATGTTAGACAGGGTTGAATCCAAGCGAGCTTTGAATATCTCCAAGGAAGGAGATTCCACAACCTCTATGGGCAAGCTCTTCCAGTGCTCTGTCACTCTTACAGTGAAGAAATTCCCCCTCACATTCAGGCGGAACTTCCTGTGCTTCAATTTCTGCCCATTGCCTCTTGTCCTGTTACATGGGACAACTGAAAAGACTCTGGCCCCATCCCTTTGACACCCTCCCTTCAGGTACTTACACACATTGATAAGATCCCCCCTCAGTTTTCTCTTCTCCAGGCTAAACAGGCCCAGCTCTTGCAGCCGTTCCTCAGAGGGCAGGTGCTCCAGTCCTCTGATCATCTTTGTAGCCCTACACTGGACTCCCTCCAGTAGCTCCATGTCTCTCTTGTCCTGGGGAGCCCAGAACTGAATGCAGTACTCTGAGATGAGGCCCCAAGAGGGCTGAGTAGAAGGGCAGGATCACCTCCCTTGATCGGCTGGCAACACTCTCCCTAATGAACCTCAGGAGACCATTGGCCTTCTTGGCCATAAGGGCCCATTGCTGGCTCATGGTCAACTTGTTGTCCACCAGGACTCCCAGGTCCTTCTCTGCAGAGCTGCTCTCCAGAAGGTCAGCCCCCAGCCTGTACTGGTGCACAGGGTTATCTTTCCCTAGGCGCAGGACTCCGCTCTTACTCTCGTTGAACCTCATGAGCTTCCTCTCTGCCCAACTCTCCAGCCTGTCCAGGTCTCTCTGAATGGCAGCACAGCCCTCAGGTGTGTCAGCCACTCCTCCCAGATTGGGATCATCAGCCAACTTGCTGAGGAGGCACTCCGTCCCCTCATCCAGATCACTGATGAATAAGTTGAACAGGTTGGGACCCAGTACTGAGCCCCGGGGAACTCCACTAGCCACAGGCCTCCAGCTAGACTCCACACCTCTGATGACCACCCTCTGAGCTCTGCTTTTCAGCCAGTTCTCAATCCACCTCGCTGTCCATTCGTCTAACCCACACTTCCTGCACTTACCAAGGAGGATGTTGTGGGAGACAGTGTCAAAAGCCTTGCTGAAGTCAAGGTACACAACACCCACTGCTTTTCCCTCATCTACCCAGCCAGTCATTCCGTCACAGAAGGCTATCAGATTGGTTAAGCATGATTTCCCCTTGGTGAATCCATGCTGACTACTCCTGATCACCTTCTTGTTCTCCATATGCTTGGAGATGACATCCAGGAAGAGCTGTTCTATCACCTGTCCAGGGATGGAGGTGAGGCTGACTAGCCTGTAGTTTCCTAGGTCCTCATTCTTGCCCTTTTTGAAGACTGGAATGACACTGGCTTTCTTCCAGGCCTCAGGCACCTCTGCAGTTCTCCATGACCTTTCAAAGATGATGCAGAGTGGCCTGGCAACAACATCCGCAACTCCCTCAGTAGCCATGGGTGCATCCCACCCAGGCCTACGGATTTGTGGATGTCAAGCTTGCCCAGAAGATCTCTACTCCTATTCTCTCCTCCACCAAAGGAAAGTCTTCCTTTCTCCAGACTCTCTCTCTTGCCTTGAGGCTCTGGGATTCTTGAGGGCTGCCCTTAGCAGTGAAGACTGAAGCAAAGAAGGCATTCAGTAATTTTGCCTTCTCTGTAGCCTTCATTATCAGGGCCCCCGTCACATTCAGCAGTGGGCCCACATTTTCCCCAGTCCTCCTCTTGCTGTTGATGTATTTGAAGAAGCCCTTCTTGTTGTCCTTAACATCCCTTGTCAGACTGATTTCCAACTGGGCCTTAGCCTTCCTCATCGCATCTCTACATACTCTGACTGCATTGCTATGATCCTCCCAAGTAGCCTGTCCCCTCTTCCACATTCTATGTACTTTCTTCTTCTGTTGGAGTTTTGCCAGGAGCTCTTGGCTCATCCATGCAGGTCTCCTGCCCCCTTTGATGGACTTCTTTCTCCTTGGGATGCACCACTCTTGAGCTTAGAGGAAGTGATGTTTGAATACTAACCAGCTCTCCTGGAAGGCCCCTCCTTCTTTTTAGGGCCTTAACCCATAAGATTCTTCCAGTAGGTCTCTGAAGAGCCCAAAGTCCGCTCTCCTGAAGTCCAGGGTTGCAATCCTGCTTATTGCCTTACTTCTTTCACACAGGATCCTGAACTCCACCATCTCGTGGTCACTGCAGCCAAGGCTGCCCCCAACCTGCACTTCTCCAGCCAGTCCCTCTCTGTTGGTTAGGACAAGGTCCAGCAGGACACCTTCCTCGCAGGCTCCTCCACCATTTGTGGCAAGAAGCTATCATCGATGCTCTGCAGGAGCCTCCTGGACTGTTTGTGCCTTGCTGTGTAGTCCCTCCAGCAGATGTCGGGTGGTTGAAGTCTCCCAAGAGAACCAGGGCCTGTGATCATGAGGCTCCTTCTAGCTGTCTGTAGAAGGCCTCATCAACTTCCTCTTCCTGGTCAGGTGGCCTGTAGTAGACACCCACAACAGCGTCCCACTGTGTTAGCCTGCCCTTTGATCTTCACCCATAAGCTCTTGATTAGCTCCTCCTCTACCCCTAGCTCAATGCATTCCAGTTGCTCTCTCACATAAAGAGCAACTCCACCACCTCGCCTTTTCCACACGCGTGCAAGGCTGTCCAGCTCTGTTCTAATAAGGAGACTGAAATTTAAATGATATTGAAACACAGTGGTATTAAGGCATTTGAAATTCTTTGAAAACCAAGGCATGATTAACTTAATCGTACTCAGGCTTACTCTACATGGACTCTGCACAGCCTACTGAACTTACATATCATAACTACTAGACCACACGCTAAGGAGGAGCTGCTTTAAATTATATACTCCTTTTCCTTCATGGAATTGGCCAATACCATAATGAGCAATCTTAATTAATCCATGAACATGCTGAAATCTTTGGGAAGAGGCGAAGTGTATTGGTGGTCACCACGAACAGTAGCAGCACAACATATTTTGTGGACGCATTGCAACTGGAGAGGGAGGTCAATCATCAGCACACAGCTGGGCAACCTCTTCTGTTATCTGATTTTTCTGTAGACGTGATCTGTGCATTTCTGTTCTCCTTACTGACTGCCCCATCTGTGCTAACCTCATGGAGCAAGGACATGCAAATGCTCAGTATATATGTGCACAAGGTGTTAAATACCAAAGCAGAATATAGCTCCAGGGTGTCGCATTTAATTTTTCAAGGGATTTTTTTGCTCCCTTATTCTCCACAATATGTCAAGATGAGGAATGTTAGGGATGTAAACTTGGTAGTTTAATAGTAACTATATACTTACATTTATATAGTTCAAAAGTATAATGGATAGCATAATTACCACTTTTAACATTTCTTTGCATGAATCATGTTATGGCTGAAGTCTCCTAACCTATGATACTGGCAGGTACTGCTAGTTTTTAACCAATGCCTTTGACTCTTCTAGAATTATGCCTACTTGTTTTATCAAACGTCTATCTCCTCCTGCTTGACCACGATAGGTATGTTAACATAACAAAGGATCTCATACTTGTTTTGTGGGCTTCCAAAAGTAGATCACATCATCTGATAGTATGTAGCAGATGTCTGGGCAAAAGGAAGACCACAGCATGTGGTGGTGTTACTGCTGTAATGTGCAGAGGTAAGCAATAGACAGATCTGCAATGTCCTCCTCAGAAAGTGAACTTCACCTAGAACAAACTAATTTGAAAATGAACTTCACGCATCATAAGTACTTATTGTACAAATGACACTTCAGGGACCAGTTCCCCTTTCATTGAAATATAAAATAATCTTGTTATTGGTTTCTTTGACAACAGAATCCGGTCCTAAAACAATATTCCTAAAATAAGTCAACAATACTCATCCCTTTTTATGTTCTGTTCCCCAGATAATGCAAAGCTTCAATGTGTATTTTCTGTTCTTTTCTAGTGTTACTACATACACATTTAAAAGCAATCTTTTTAGAAACTTATCAAGGCTCCACTCGCTAATGAATCGGTTTAAATGTTACTCACACGAGAGCAGAACATATTACATCTTTTTTCATGACATTCCACCATCTGAAGTCCTGTAACATCATCTTTTGTACTAGTGCAAGAACATTCTCTGCAATCATCTTCCCAGGTTTTCCCAATGGGGTAGACAATGTTGTTGTGCACACACACCTATGGAATACAACAATTAATACATGAAAGGACACAATTCTAGAAGTAGGACACAATTTTGGTCCTACAAGACTGGTTTTTAAGATATGACACCTACGATACATTTTATGGAATATGTTGAACCCACTGGAAATGTTATTGGTCTTAAAACTTGTGACACTATTCAAGAAAGGAAAATAAACACAGCCAAAGCTGCTATTTTGTAAAAGAATAAATACAGAGATTTTTATCTTTCAGTAGAGTTGTCCAGGGTCTGACTGTAATCCAATATTTAGAGAAGAGGAGGGGGGGGGGGGAAAGAGAGAGAGAGTCCTGAAGAAGGGACCGTGCACTCAAGATGTTTTCAGCTGACCTGATAAAAGGTATTGTGTTGAGCTACAAACATTCATTCGCTTGTGTCCATAGGCCATCACAGCTACAACAAAAGCACTGACATCTCTTACATTGCACAATTGGTAGCTTTTACAGCATGTTATTAAAGAGATCAGCACCTTTTTATTTTATAGATGTATAAACTGAGTCACAGAGAAATATAACAACTTATGCAAGGTCATGAAGTACTGAGGAACAGAAAATAAAACTCAGATCTCCTGAGCTGCAAGACAGTGTAACCTTAGCTAAGTTGTAAGATAAAGATTTCTCTAGTGGACAGGTTACACTGCCTTGCAACCTCTCTTCTAAGCAACCTCATCATAAAGGTTAACACAGTATAATAGCTTATAAAATGGTTGGCAAAATTAAGTTTAGGTCTAAGATGTTCTTAAATATCTCAGTAAAGTTAGTATATGATTGAAAGAATGCAATTCCGAAAGACAATAACTATACAGATCCAAATGCACATAGCTGCATTACCCAGAAACAAATTACAAATTTCAGAATTATCTCTGAAATTTGTAATGCTTGAACGACTTTTAAGGTTGGCTAGGTATATATTCATCTGAATATCTCAAAGTCACAAAAAAAGGGTTAGTTATGTCTGAATAAAATGCCCAGTGTGACAGAACCACGTATTTCTCTTGCATACACGTTAATCAAAAGTGCCTTTGTATCATTATCTCATACACTGCTTTGGAACTTGTTTACATCTAGCAATCCATCTACTGTAGTACTGTCACTCCTTGTATAAAAGACATCATTCTTATCTGTGGAAAGTGTAGTTCATTCCCCTTACCCTGTCTGGAATGCAGGTGGTAGATATGCAGCCACAGTCATTAGTGAGAGACCTAGATAAATACCCAGGAGGGCAGCTCACTGTTGAGTTCATACAGCTGCAGGTACATTCATATTTATCACAGCACTCGGTCTTCTTAACAGTCAGTTTTCGATGCGGTGGGCAGGAAGGACTTTGAATTAAATTGCATGCTTCTCTGCTACAGGCTAGCAGAAAAAAAATGAGTATCACATTAAGTGCACAGCATTTCAGAGCACTGCAGCTGAACAAAGACAGTTCTCCAGTGAACAAAGCAGTAATTGTTACTGTAAAGCATTACACAACTACTTAAAGAATAAGAAGTAATGCAAATATAAAAGACCTGGGTCAAAGACAGTGCTGCAGGTTCAGGAAAAGGTCTTATCCTGAGAAAATATTCTTCTCTCACATACAATTGAAAAGGTTTATAAAATAAGCAAAAAAGTCAGAAAATACACATCCAAGACAGCAGCGTTTCTCTTTTCCTTAAATCAAAAGTGCCAATGACATCCTTCTGGCAAAATCATTTCACCTCCATTGGCTCCAAAATGAAACTTTTCAGAGGGAAAAAAGCAACGCCTAAAGGAATTTGTCAAATGCAATATATCACTCCACGTTAAAAAGACACCTTACCACATGTATAATTTGGTCTGCATTCTCCTGGGTTGGTGAGGGCAAGCTGCTGGCCAAACTCACAGACAGGGGCAGGAGGCAAATTGCAGGAGACTAGATCACAGACTAAAAAAGTTGAGAGAGTGTTTAAGACAATGCATGATTAATAATCCTCAAGAAAACACATGTGCACCCCTATTAAGTTGTTTTCCTTATATTCATTTGCCCTCCTAAAATCTGAAATAAGATAACGTACAGTAGGTTAGAACTTGTTTTCAAAATAGCTCAGGGAACAGGTTAGGTTTGGGTTACATGTATTAATGTTCTAATGTTGTACTTAATTTTTAAATATAGATCATTCAAAAATATGTACTTGAAAAAGACCCCTTTCATTTAGATGAAAGAAAGTTCCCTTCCCTTCTGCATCCTTTATAAAGGAGCAAGTTGCATGGGAAGTGAACATAGTTCTTGTCCTCAGGAGGGTTCCTTCCCCTGCCCATCATGGTCATACAGTCATTCAGTGGTTTAAAAAAACAAGTATTATACTGGCATTAAATAAAAACATGAATTCTATGTCTTCAAAGCATCTGGTAAAAATATGTAGCACGAAGATCCCAACATGTTGTGAAAACCTACCGCACTCATACTCTGGGCAACACTGTCCAGGAACCCTGCGCAAGCGAGGAACTTCACAGGGACCACATTCAACAGCTGGAGTAAGAAGAAAACACCCACAAAATGAGTTTGGATAAGAACTAGCCAAATAGGCAACAAAAATCAGTTCAAGTGAAATCATACTTGGAGCTAAACCAATTTACATTTGGCAGTAGGGCAAGGTCGGACAGTGCAGTTTACTCTCCTGTTGTCAAGACACGTGCAGATCTTGCAGGGTTCATTGATGGGAATCCATGTTTCCAAGTGCTGCATGAAAAGAACAGTTAGAAAATAAGGGTTCTGATCGGTGGTACGCTGGTGATGGGAGTGGGGGAGGGTGAACAAAATTAAACTGAAAAAACAGAGGACTACATACAAAATTGGTTGCTTGTTTTGTTAATGGTAAGAACCTAAGGAGATACATAATTCTGAAATGACTGTAGTGCATCAATTTAGCAAGCGATGTAAAGAATGCAGAATTGGGATGAGGAATTATTATTGTTTTATGTATGAAACATGCTCAGATGTTATAAATGTAATTGCAAGCTATTGTAAGTAACAGTGTAATCATGGAACTACATACCATGATAGGATGTTCAGTGCTAATAAGGGAAACAGTGATATTTTGGGAAATTCACAGAAGTGGTTGCTTTCCCAAATTAGTAGTACTTAAGCACAGAGAAATAAACACTGTATTTTTTTGATTAAGAATATCTGAGGCCTCATCACTTGATTTCCCAGTGGACTGCAGACTGGATGAATACTGTATCAATCCCAAATCAGAAACCATCCTTCCTTTGGTGATTACCTAATGGTAATAAGCACGTTGCCAGAAATTACCAGTGAAGTGTACAATTAACCACTGCTGCCTCTCATGAGAGGGAGGTTTTAAAAATGTAGTTGTCTGTTGAGGACTACATTTGACATCCACGTGAATAGGTAAGAGTGAAGATGCATTATGGGACAGTTAAGTAAATCTGTACAATCAATCCAGGTTCTGGGTGAGAACTTGTAGAATACATTAGGGTGCCATGAAGGGAAAAGATGTCATCCAGAGAACTCTGGAGTGTTTTTTAAAAATAACAGCCTGTTGAGATCATTACTAATAAGAAGAAAGAAAAGCAGCATCTAAGCATACTGCCACCTTCACCTGCAGGTATATATGCACCTTAAAGCCTTACAGGCTTACTTTTACTGTCTGAAAAGACAGTAAAAATGGTATTTTACTTTCAAAGGTTAGCAGTATGACAAGGATAAGACAAGAGGCAAGCTAGAACAAGACAACTAGGGGTTTAACAAAGCTTAGAAACCAAAGCACATAAGATTAACTAATCTGTAAGAAAGGTATTCTAGTCAAAGAAAGCTTGCATCAACATATTGCTACCGAAGAACACTTTCTCAGGACTTGGGAAAAGCATCTCCAAGCCCTCTGCCAGAGCATTCAACGGACTTCGGGTAAAAAAAAGTCCTGAGAAGGCAGCTGACAGAGAATACCCACATTTGGAGATGGTGATGTGAAATACATTTCAGGACATAGCGAGAATCACAGCATTTGTTCTAACACTTCCATCAGCTTCAATCTTCTGGCAAGTTTTTCCTCAGTGTAAGTAAGATCCTCTCTCTGGTACCAGAAGAAATGACAGAAGATAACACTGTGCTATACAGAGCTCTATACTGGCATTGGTGTTCCGAGTCCCATAAGACCAAGCACCTATCTGATGTGGAAAGGAATATGGGAGAACACCTGAGGGAAAGAGGGAGTTTCAGGAACTGCATTGTCTGATGTACTGCTCACACTGCTAACTCCATGATGACGGAGATGCGGAATGGCTGTGTGAGCTGAGCTTCCCTGGCCCTGTGCCTGTGCATCCACATGGTAGCTGCATCTAAGCCTTGCCATTGAGATGTAGAGGTTTTCAGAATTAAAACTCCATTAAAGAGCATGCAACAATTCACATGAATTTTAGGACTACTGTAGCAACAAGTAGGCAGGTATCACTGCAAACATTATTTTCGAGACACGCACTGAGCTTCTCTCCACAAGGACTTGAAACAATTATTCAAACGGAAATTGCATCACATTGCCTGAGGATTTGGGGCTTTACAGTATACAGACCCTGTGCTTTAATCTGTGCATTTGCACTAATGATTTCATATAGAACCATAATAAAATGACTTGGGTTTTTAGGCTCAAAGGGAATTGTGCACAACTAATTTGAGTTTAGGGCAGTGATTACATACACTGCAAGTTGGGGGGGAGGGGGCAAGAGAAATAATTGTATTTTTTCCTGTTCCTCTTATTATAAAGTCACTGGGGGGGTGCAATTGGCTTTTACCAACTCTATTTAAGTATTATACAAATCTAGAGTTACTGTATTTAAAACAAAAAATAAAAAACTAAAACAGAACAAAAAAATCACTGTCTAATGTATGGAGATTCTGTAACCTTCAAATGTAAGTTTGTAAGAGCCATATGTGCTCAGTCCTTCAGAAAAATCTAGCCTTTCATTTTGGAAAACATCACCTGGATCACACAGTTGTGGAACAGAAGAACACACATTTTTTATGTGATTCCTTCTTGCTTCCAAAATCCATAGTATATGTTGGGCAAGGATGCTATTACATTCCCCTATCATTCCCTTGCTCAGCAGTAGGAAACCTTCAAAAATCGTATTTACTGAAATGCTAGTCACTTAGCTGTGCTATGCTAATACCAGCAGGTGGCACTAATGAATAAACCATTGGACAGGACGATCCCTGTGAACAAGAAGGTCGTGCCTGTAGTAGGTGCCTTCTTTGTGCTAGCAAATCTCAGAGGTGTGTGTGCCTATTGCACGGGTCTAAGAAAAAATAATGCAAATCTGTAGTTAGTGCCTCTACTGTATTGGCCAAGTAGTACCTGAAATACTTCCTTCAGTAAGCCAGACATATTATTTGCAGGTATCCTGTCACCTAAAAATAGTATTTCCTCTGTAAGTTTGATGCTTTTGTCATTATGTTAGTTGGTGCAAATAGTATTTGAGAGAGATGTTTTTAGCCACAAATGGTGGCTTTTCCTTCTTTTGTTCTAACCATCAATGTTAAACATTTGTTGCTGGACTGTGAGCCTAAATGTTGTGCATGAAAAATGAGGTTATTCAGAGTACACATATTCATTCACTTGTAAAAATCTACCTTTTTTCCTAAAGAATAAACTATCCAATACCACATACCATACATGGAGATTTCTGTTCCTTACTGAAAGTACATGGTATAAAAGAGAACACTCTGTGAAACCAAGTATGATTAGTAGAATAAGACCATCCAAAAATAATACAAATCTAGCATCCATAAAATACTGAAAATAAAGGCCCTTCCTCTTAAAGTCCCCTAACAAAGTTGAAGATTTAAGAGAACTGGATGACTTCAATAAGACAGCCCAGAGTTGATCAGCTGGGGCTGAAGAGGAACAATCCTGATGTAATTTGGAATAGGGAATGTAACTAGGAGCTTGTGCACTCATTATGTGATGCTAAAGGAGAAAATGAACAGCCTCCAATGGCAGACTGGCACCTGGCACTGGTACCTCTTCCTTATTCCATTTTGCTACTGAATGGCTTGAAATTAGCTCCAGTAAGTGGATTTTAAGTAAAAATAATATAATACATTTCATAAAAGGAATGATCCTCATCTGCCCATATTTAATGTCCAAAAAGGAAGAGGGTCTAATATGACTTGCATAAGGTGAGCTTGCTCTCACTGCTCAACATCAACCACTTTACAAAGACAACACATTTCAGTCGTTTTGAGCAGGGATTCCAGTTTTGTGATTAATTCTCATTACTGGTAAAAGCCTACTGAATGGATGTGTTTATCTTGGTAAATGGTGACTTATGCCATCCCTCTCCTCTTCTCTCTGGCCTTATCTCCACACAGATTTGTCATGTGTTTCCAGGGCCATAGAGTCCCCGCTGTGAATTTTACATCGAGCCTAGCCAATTTCACAGTAGGGGAGCTACTTGGGGCTGACAACTGGTCAGTTATGAAGAACTGAGCTAAAAAATAAAATGTCCAAAGTGGAAAGCTTAGAAAGGTACAAACCCCAGTCTCTCACAAAGGTAAGCTGATAAGTATATATCTACCTGGTGGTGTGTGCCATCTTCACTGATGCACTGTGTGCAGTCTTCTTCAGCAATACAGCTGTTGTTGAAAATCACCTGTCCATTCGGACAGAAGCAGCCTTCTGTGGGATAATCTTTGCAAACACTGAGCTCTGTACTATTCTCACAGTGCTTTATGCAGGCTTTGTTGCAGTGATCATATATCAAATATGTGGGACATTTCATTGCTGTAGGAAGACAGAAAAAAAATCTTGTTAGAAGAGGTCTGAAATGCAGAGCAATGTTTTCACTCATGTTTTCTTTAGAATTCTGTCCATTTTTTTTGAAACTGATCATCATGAATATACTTTGTTTTCTTCAGATATTAACAGCTATGAAAAATATGTCTTTAAAAGTATCAAAATCTGTAAAATAAAATGATTGAAGATACATGCTTAAATTATAGTCCATGCAAAAATCAAGCCACATTTTTAGGTCATATGAATCAGAATAACACTACTTACTGTAGCAATGCTACAAGCGCTTACATTAGCTGAACATCTTGTCAATTTTTTTTTCAACACTACAGACGTCAGAATTTGGAACCATCTTTCTGTGTATCAGAGAAGTATTGGTTACAGTGCTGGACTGGGAGACATCCAGGATAGATTAGAGTATTAAATAAAGAGTTTTTGACAATTTGTAGTGTTCCTAAGCTATTAAAGCAAGCTCAGAAACAGAATATATAGGTACAGAATATCAGAGAGGTTGTGGAGTTTCCTTCTCTGGAGATATTCAAGGCCCACCTGGATTCAAGGCCCTGTCTAACATGTTCTAGGTAACCCTGTTTGAGCAGGGGTTTGGACTAGATGATCTCCAGGGGTCCCTTCCAACCTTACTGATTCTATATTCTATGATATATGGGTACTTCAAAAACAAAACTTGCTGGATTAACTGAAATGCCCAAAGTCGAAGTAAATTGCATTTCCTAAGCTAACACACAAAAGTTTATTGATGAGCTCACGGCATTGAAATTGTCATCTCTCAAAGCAAACATAAAACTAAGGCTGCAGCCACTCAAGGAATAGGGACACAAATTCTCTACTGCATACTGCTGTAACCTGTTTAATTGTTCTCTACAGCTTCCATTAGAAAAGATGCTTTCTCCTATCACAGATTGTCACTTTTGTGAGGTTTATAAAGCTTTTTGCAATCCCCTGACAAAAGATACTTAAAACGATTACTGAAGGAAGACCTGAGCTCCAAATCAAACAGGCATTCATCAGTTGAACTGTCTACACATACCACAGCCAAAGAAAACTGAAAATGAAAGCCTTTAAAGCTAACTCTGCTCTGTTTTGGGCTATGCTAAATTCAATTATTTCTGGTGTGTTGGCGTTATGCATAGGCATAGCTATCACATTTTAGAAGATGCAGAGGAACTTGAACAGCTCCAAGAACTTGATGAGGAGTCCAATACCATTATGAAATATTTTGGTTGGATTCTGAAAAGACGAAAGGATTATCTAAGCAAAATAGGACAGATTATATAATTTGAGAATCTTGCCTACGAATAGCTATGTGAACCATAAAATGTTTTCCAGAAAAACTCATTCCCATAAACAATTCTTCTGAACACAAGATGATTACAGTAAGCACCAGTGCTTACTGCCTGTGATGATCTCACTTCAGCTCTAATGAATACCTGTGAAAATACATCCACATCATCTATCAAGGTAGCATTTAATCTACTTTCTTATTCCAGTGACAATAAGTATACTCAGCACACTGGCTTTCATCTTGCTTCCATACAGTAGCCCTAAAGCAAATCTCATAAACCTCTGCACAAAATTAAATTATTTTAGGGTTTAATACTGATGCCCTTTAGTCTCAGTAAATGGACGTCTTCCAACCAAAATCAATACTAATGGTAAAGTCCTTGAAGTATTTTTAGAGCCCCTTTTCTTTCCTCCTCTTTAGCTAGCATTAGGGAGTCAGGTGTGTGAAGAACACAGTGAAAAACACAATCCTGACTCAAGAGAGGCTATAAAAAAAGCCTGTGTTTCTGCATAAAATAGCAATGTGTTTTTAAATAAAAAAGAAGGTAGCTTCATTTTGCAAAAGAAATATAAAGGAGCTGATGTGAATGCCCTTGTCAGAAGTGTCTTTTTGGCCTTGGTGACATGGAAGATGAGATATGCATAGGCAGTATCAGAAGACAGGATAAATTCCAACAGTGCCCAGAAAATCATTCAAAAATAACACCAGGAGATTGTAGAAAACCACTCAGACAAAATGCTGTCTTTATGCTCCAGAGATCGTATATGATTTACAGATAACTCAGCTTTTTGTACGGAAACTTTAGCCAGAGATATGGAACGTAAGGATCCCCACAATCAGCCTCTCAAAGAAGTATTTCAATAAGCCTTGCTATTGGTGGGCTATTTAAGTGTCTGCTCACCTTAAATGCTTATTGTTTCTGACTTGAAAGGAAAAGACAACTGTAAGTCTAGCTAATGGGAAAAAATAAAAATGAAAACTAAGTGATTAGAAGACTAATTCTTCTGCCAAATTAGTTTCAAATGAAATCTACCTCAAATATTTGTCTGTCTGATGCATGCTATAATCATTTGTTGATATTATATTCTCAGTTTTTGGATCCACTGAAACATAGCTTCCTCTTCCAAAAAGGGAATAGTAAATGAAAAGCTGGAAGAAACAGTTTGCTGTAAACCTACAATCAGCATATTTTGAAGGGTCACTTGGCATATTCAAGTATTGAAATTTCTACAGCTGGTTATCTTCCCTTTGAAGTATTCTAGCTATTCTTAGTAGATATTGCTTGGGAGAAAATAACCTCTGTGAGGATCTACAGAAAGTGTGTGTCCAGGTCCATCAAAATAAAATAAATAAATTGAGTTCACAGTGGAAGATTTAGAATGATAGTTTGCACTGGGATATACCCTGACTTCGTGGTTCAAACAGATCAGACAAGACAAAGCAGCTTTGGTTAAAGTCCTGAGTGGAGATTCAGGGAAACTGGATTCATTTTTTCAAGCCTGTGGTACATGAAGAAAGGCAGACTTCCCTTCAGATGACAATGACACTGCCTCCTTATCAGCAGTATAATCTAGTCCAAATTTGGTAACTGGCTAACTCTTGAGGTCACTTACTGGCTGAGGTTTTGCCTCACCAGACTGTTACATGCAGCAAAAAGTACAGTTAAAACCCCAGGGATTCTGAAGCTGGAGTGAATAATGCACCAGGGCAATGACAACAGTGCATCAGCTATTGCCATTGTTATTCAATATCCCTGCAATTCTCAGGCACAGCTTTGTTAAACGTCCTTTAACAGGTCTCCTTTATCCAAAGAAGTATCTGTAGGAGGGGATTTTCCAATGACCTTGGGAGTGGTTTGAGGTCAGTTTAAATTTACCTAGACTGCTACTGCCACCAAAAGGGGCAGTCTCCTCTCTTCCTTAACCTACTCACCTCTGCATGAACTGCCACCTCTTTTTGTAACTGCAGAATAAATATATATTAGTTCATCCACTAAGGGCTGTATAAACAATCCTATTTCCAAATGAATAAAGCTTCCTCTCCACCCAAAGCTGAATCCCAGCACATCTTGGTATCACAGTGCAATGACTTGTTAGAAATCCCTATGATAGTCACATAAAGATAAACCCTCTGGTGTTATTTAAATGGAAACCCTATTCAGCAGGAATTCACTATAGGTAGTGAGCCTGCTTGAGGGGTGCCTTTCTATGCCTCGGAGCTAAATGGCTAGCAGTGGAGGCCACAGGTTACTCCAACACAAGCCTACTAAGTATGGGGACCAGGAAAATACTATGCATTTGCACCTTAGAGTAAGCTTTCCTTCCATACAATGACAAAAAGCTGGATGTCTACCAGCTACTACTTAACATATCCTCTCTTCCAGAAAGGGCCAGTGAAAGCTGAAGAAGTGGAACTGAACCAGCACAGATTGGCAAGCAGGCTATGTCCTTAAGGGATAGTCCAGTATATTCACCTATCCAGGCACAGCACGCAGGGAGGATTTGTGCTGCTTCAGATGTCCCAACATGGCAGGACAAAAACCCGATCAAGCTCTACAAAAGTTATATGGATTCATTTGGGGGGGGGGGAAGGAAGCAAGATAATTTATAGTGATGCCATTGGCTTCAAACATGTAGTGGTAGAATGATTAAGCTGTACAGTCTATTTAGTCATTCATATATCCTGTACATCCTGAACATCCCTGTAATGGCAATCTTATAGTTTGGTAGTTGCACACATGCACCTGCTTGAAGGAGGAAAATGATGCTATTGTTAAGACACTAATGACTAGTTTTATGTAACTAGTGTTAAACTGGAGAGTTCCTTGGCTATCCTAGTACATAGTGTGTAATAAGATAGGAATTTGAAGATTGCAGAGAGGTTATTGAGATACTTCACTGACACTCTGCCTTGGATATTACAATTTGCAAAGTCTAGCTGAAACACTGAGTTTGGAAAAATGCAGGCAATGTTCTTCTTTTGTTTGTCAGTACTGTATTCTAAACAGATCATGTTGTTTCTTAAAAGATTTGGTCTGCAACAGTAATATTCTCCTCAAAAACCTATCCTGGAGAATTATTCAAGACATTAACTGGAGATTCAAGTCAAATTCATATTCACATTCTTCATTTCATATGCTATAATTCATTCAGTCTGAGCTTCAAACAAAACCAACATGTGTGCTGAGCTTTTGTAGCTCAGCTATGCATAATACCTTTAGGATACTAGTTGTCCACTTCTGAGACAAAAAGTATACACGGAGCAAGAGAGAAAGGAAACAAAGCAACAAGAACTGACTATAAGCGCCAATAAAAATTAGAGATAGGAGATGCAAGAAATGTCTGGGACACCAAAACACTATACAAGCATCTAGTCGGAAAGGAAAAGGCTTACCATTCATACATAGAATTGGTAAGGTTGGAAGGGACTCCTGGAGATCATCTAGTCCAACCCCAAACGAGTGGCCCGTACAGGGATTGAACTCATGACCTTGGCACCATGCTCTAACCAGCTGAGCTAAACCTAACCCCATCTCATATACCTGACTAAAAAATCAGAAATACTGTGGGTGAGTATCTGAATGTCTGTAACCATCAGTACAGACAGACTAACATAAGCCATTTCAGAGAATAAGCCATTTCAGGAGTTATTTACTTGCTCTTAACATATATTGCATTTTTGCCAGATCTTTATTTATGCATGCAGTGCCTCATAAAAGGAATAGGTTGTCAGGGGAAAAAAAAAGCAGAAGGATAGAGCAGAAATTCTTATGTCTATAATAATTTCCAGGGAAGAATATACAAAACAACAACCCACTGAATGTACTTATCCTCCTTGCTTCTACTGGGCTCTGGGCATTTGTGAGGCTTATATCCTTCTATACTGTTTTCTCAGAGCAGCTGCAAACTTTTCACCTCCAAGCCTCAAGTGAAACACAATCAGGAGACCCAGATTTGCAATGCAAATTACAGATAGCTTGGCCTTAAAGCTGCCCTGTAACTGGTATACTCTGGAAAGAAAACACTCCGCAAAAAGTGTCCATTTCCCCATTTTTATTACTGTAGAAGGCTAAAATCACCCTGGTTCTCCCCTCACACTCCGAAAGTCTGGGGTCTTGTTTACAATGAGGTGATTTTCAGAAAGTCTTGATGCCCACACAAATATATGCAAGGATAGAGAATCCAGAAAAGTTTTAATTTGTGCCATTGGCACTTGCAACAGATGAAAGAAGCAGAGCAGTTCCACTACGCTAAATTATACCTTTCCCTATCCACCGTGAACAGGCACTCCAATGTCTGTACCAAAGCAACTGTATCTGTGCCTGACACGAACTGGCAGAACTGGAGCAGACCCTTAGTATAGACTTGGCCCCAAGAAGGTTCAGTGGGGCCTATGTTTGTCTGTATACAGCGTTTGCATGCGTTTATTAGGTTATCCCTCTAGTGCTGCATAATAAGTAAAGCTGTGCAATTTCATTACAAACATCTTTTCCATAATATGCAGCCCAGCGGATAACAAACCTATTACCTGACCTGTAATATCACTTATATGGGAAACTTAATCTAGAAATTCAGCCTAATTACATGACATTCAAAAATCTAGAGTTACACAGACAAGCTAGAAACAGCGACAGGAGAGCACCATATCATACAGATAGACATTTTTTACACTGATCCCTCCTCTAAGAAAAGAAATTAGACATCATTCAAGATGCAGACACTACCATTTCTACCATTTTCCAAACTACTTAATTCTTTACAAATACAGATGAAAGGAGACAAAGTTCTGAGGTACTGATGAATAAATATTATGCCTCTTTCATAAGCAGAAATATATCAATTTCTGTATCAATTTTAATGTATTGTAAAATCCTTACGACAAAACTCGGGTGTTCGCCAGTCAGTGCAGATCCCATTTGCCCTGCAAATGTGTGCATAGGAAGTTATCATCTCACAGGCTTCATCCTCATAGCAGCTGTTTTCTTGGCATGCCTCATAGAACATGTTAGGAGAGATTACTTGGTGGCATTCTGCAAACTGAGCAGCGAGCAGGATGCTGCAGTGGCGAGTGGCATGTTCAGAGCATCTGTCTTCTTTTCTAATTTCACAGATCTTGCCTGGTTCTTTCACAGTCCATTCATGAATAAATACACTGCTGTCAGGAGTGACAGAGCCATCACTTAACATGAAGTCATTGGCATGATTCTGGTCACACACCCCTAGGAGGATGAGTAAAAAGAAAATAAGCCATCCATATACAATCAGTAATAAAATAAACCTTGAGAAAACAGGCATAGGGCAGAGAGAGCTGACTGGAGCAGCTTGGTGAACTGCAAGGGGAAGATGAACGAGAGACGCTCTTCACAGCTATTATCAATGTAGACATGAAAACCCTGAGTCTCATTTCCTATTTCTTTATTACACGAGGCAGGAAAGTATTGTATTCCTGGTATCACAGCAATGCTAGAGAATCAGTGAGATCATGGCATCACAAGACAGTGAAAAATTGAGCAAGAGCCTTTAAAATTGTTTTTGTTTTTCTGTTTATGTTTGCTGTTAATTATTTAAACAGTAATGCATATTAGAACTCTTATGAGAGGAAGTAATATTCTCCTTTGCAAGCAGCATTTAAAAGTAATAAGCTAGGAAAAGAAACAGGCTGTTCAAGGTAATTCTGTTAGATCAGCTGCAACCAGTGCAAAGCCAAATTCAAGCTGAACACTAGGCACCCAGTATAGCATCAGCATATTATTAGATCACGTTGGTACAAATTTTTGCTACGTTTAGTGTTTCAGTTCTACTACATGTCTCAGCTTCACAGACAGAACCTAGTGGTGGCTTTTCCTATTTGCTTTTTCTTTCAAATCCATTATCTCAAGGAGAGCATTGCTGAATTATCATAATACATGATTCATAATGCAGTTGTGCCCATTACCTGGTAGGTACTTCTAGAAATAGGTAAAAGATATTGATTAATCCAAATAAACTATGAAATCACTTGGGCTAGACACCTCATCACTGTCTCTCTTTATAGTCAGATACACGAGACAGGCACATCCAGAGGGGCGCTCGACACCTCAAATCTTCCCCTCCTTTTCTACAGACCAAGTGACCAGGATCCCAAACCTGCCTTCATCAAGCACCTGATGTCATGGAAAATAAGTCCAAGTCACATTTCCTACATTTAATTCTAAATTTTACAGTGGTTTCTATCACAGTCTTTGTATTTGCTGATGTTTGATTTTACTGTTTAGCATGTGTGGTCCTTTCCTTAGAAAGCATGCAGGAAAACAGCTCGTATCTTCAAGATCTTTACATTTCATTTCTCATGAGCAAGTGATGTTAGGATCTGCTTATATTACAGTCTCTCCAGAAAACTGCTAAGAGCTCTGAAGCTAAACAAAGTGCCAGTTATTCATACAAAAGATTAGATCATTTTATTTGCAACATTTTCTTAGTTATTGGCAAGATGAACAAAAATAATTAAAATGTGAGGAAAGGACTCATTTTTTCCAGTTTGCCATTTCTCATAGGGGAGGAAACAGGCAGTGTCAACCCAAAAGACATTTTTCCAGAGATTTGTATCTATATGAAGAATACACTCATATTTATATGAGGAACTGATAGGTGGAGGTATATGATGAAATAATACTACTGAAGTGGTTTTTTAAGGCCTCAAAGAATGCTGAGATCTACAAGAAGGATTTTGCAGGCCACAGCATCTGTACTGGGGTAGGGCCTCTCATTTACTTCATTAGTGTTCAGGGTTCTTGATCTCTAAAATACTGCCGTAAGGTCCAGGATGAAAACTGCTGAAATAATGCAGCTCTAGCGCAATAATGCTCTCTACAGTAATGGTAACTTATCTGAGCAAATTTCTCAAAGACAATCCTGATACCCTAGAATTAGCCCTCCCAGGTATATACACTCCTCACAAACTGCTCACTTTCACTTTAAGTATGAGTCTCTCACATAAATGGACATGTATACACAAGAACCATTGTTAAAGCCTCATCAAAACAAAAAACATTTTCTCTTTAAAAAGATGTGAAACAACTAAAAGAGCACAGATGACTAGCCTGTTTTTTTTTTTTTTTTTAATT
The DNA here is from genome assembly GCF_028389875.1 of Rhea pennata. Classification (NCBI taxonomy): domain Eukaryota; kingdom Metazoa; phylum Chordata; class Aves; order Rheiformes; family Rheidae; genus Rhea; species Rhea pennata. The sequence goes on along the minus strand of NC_084663.1, from coordinate 82,181,215 downwards.
TTTTTTAACCCTATAATACCTTAAAATAGTGACTGAGCTATTACACTGATGGCAATAGTAGGAAGACCTACACAGATTAGCAATTTAACTACAACAGGGGACCAGCTCAGCTTGAAAGTTTGCAGGTTCAAGATCACACAAATTCCAATAACCTTAAAATTAGTTAAAGCCCAAATAGGAAGCTGTTAAAATCACTAATTTGCAGACTTACCACAGAGTCCATGTGTTCCCGAAGAAAAGCTCTTTGGATTTAGTTTAAGAATAAACTCATTGTTTCTTGGAGTAAACGTGAGATTATGTCCAAGATGAGAGAACTTTATTTCATGCATTATTGCTCCATAGACAGTGACTTCAAAGAAACTGTTAGAATAGGGAATATGAACTCTTTCATCATTAACAGCTACCTGTTTTCAAAAAGGCAAGATCATCACATCAGTTCTAACACACATTTAAAATAAATCCAGTCTTTAAGTTGAATAACATTTTGACCTCATGGGGACTGGAAGATCTGACTGAATCTAGATATAAGAACCAATTTTGCAAGCTGAAATTTTATGCTGTCTTAAAAATGTAGAAAATTATTTAACTTTCCATTCTGTGTATTGTATGAACAACCTTTTCAGCACTTTTCCATATGAGTGCATTCTTTCAGCATCATGTCTATGCAGATTACTGAGCTAATGCCAATAAGTTAAAATGCTCTCTGTGAGAGCATCATTAAACCCCAGCAAAAGCAATGGCTCCGCATCGCCATGCAGAAACAGACCCAGGTATTTTAATCTATCCTATTTTGCTACACAAGAGTCAGAAGAGATCACCTTTTCAGGCTAGCTGATTCCTGTATGTCTGAAGAACCTAGAGACTGGAAATGTATCATACAGAATTTGAATACTTTTATGTCTATAAAATAAATACATACTAAGCCAGCCTGTCTTCTAAGACTGAGGTCCATCCTCAAAGAATTTCTTGCATACAATATCAGAATTCACACCCTAGTTTTTCACCTAGACACAGGTACTAGATAGATTATAGCTTGCATAGATTTGTGAAGAATACAGACTGTTCTCCCATGCATCAAGTGATAATATCATACAAAGGATCTCTAGTAAAAGGACAAGAGGCAATGGGCAGAAACTGAACCACAGGAGGTTCCACCTGAATATGAGGGGGAATTTTTTCACTGTGAGAGTGACTGAGCACTGCAACAGGTTGCCCAGAGAGGCTGTGGAGTCTCCTTCTCTGGAGATATTCAAGGCTCGCCTGGATGCAACCCTGTCTAACATGCTCTAGGTGACCCTGCTGAGCAGGGAGGTTGGACTAGATGATCTGCAGAGGTCCCTTCCAACCTTACTGATTCTATGATTCTATGAAAAGAGAAGCACAGTGAAGTATATTTTGTCTACAGTCCCTGCCTTTCTGGCAGAAGCATCAGAGAGGCACTGCCAAATTCCACATTCTTGACATTGTCATACCAGTACAGAGCGCAGAAAAAGACAATAAATGTGTCTGCCTCATTATGTGAATGTACCTTGTATCATGAAATTGAAATGAGGCATTTGTTTGCATATGTTTAGAAGCATAAGAATAGGCTGCAAGGGGAGCAGAAACTCATGGAGAGGGGGAATAAAATAGAACAAATCTTCCTCACAACTGGAAATTCTATAGCTTGAACAAAGAACATATAGGTATTTCATTGTGTTCAACTTACTGCCATGTCACTAAAGAGTTGAATGGACACACCCTGATGTTTTACTTCAATAGAGTCCATGCAGTTCATCTTTGGTGTTGCTCTGCATGGTCCTTCATGGAGGAGAACTTTGACATCATGTTGTACGTCTTGAAACAAGGTGTAGGAACAGTTGCCAGTCATCTTAAAATTCAGCCCATCAAAAGTGACAATATGTCGAGACGAACTTCCCATGCAGATACCTGCGAATCAATGAAAAGAAATGAAAGCATGAAACAAAAAGTTTGGATAAATTTATAGAGGATCATTTAGCTTGAAGCTTACTCACACCTTGAAAGGCCTTGAAGCAAGTGAATTTTACACATGAGTTTTTGTTCAATTAGGATCAGAATCATGAAAATATTTTGATCAGCTCTTTTTCTCTTTCATAATATATGACAAACTTATCACCTTTCCTCACAAACTTAAATTTCTTTTCCAGTATGATATAAAGCTTGGGTTATCATACGTCATCAAATTCATACAAAGCTAAACAAATGTTAACTCATTTTAAGCAATAGTAACCTCAAGACAACTAAAGCTCTTTTCATGTCAAGTGACTAACGTTACAAGTAGCAATTTTCATTTTATTCTTTCAGAAATTTATTACAGAGACATGCTTTTAATGCCAAAAGTAATGCTTTAATGTTGCTATCAATGTATTTATGGTGGAGAAAAATATTACAAATGCACCTTTTATGAGTAGATGCATCTTCTAAGCATTACAAAATACAGAAGATGACTGAACTAAAAATCGTGGTACATTGATGGAACATTTATATCATAACAGAAATGTTGGCTTTAAAGAGTCTGGATGAATAAATGTGCTTTTATGACATGCTAAAACTTGTGTGAAAATTCTGTATGTCTAACAGATCAAAATCTCTCTACCCAGCTCAGGTACTTCAGTCACTGTATTAGCCTTTTGCAGAAATTGTTCTTAAAACATCCAGTTCTGCAGAGGTTATTTTTAATTAAGATTAGATTAAAATTAACACAAGATTAAGATTAGAACATTTACAGGTTTTTAATCTACTTTTAAAAGTAATCAAGTGTCTTTTGATATAAACTAATTTTCAGAAGTATATTGGGCAGTTCACTCCTCCAAGCTCCATCAACAGCCAAAGATTCAGACCATGAAAAGCATTTAAACACTACTGTAATAATACCTAAAGTTCCAGTTTTTGAGATTTTTGCAAATTTCTGTTTGCCATAAAAGCAAACACAAATAAGCTGCAGAAAGGCATTCATTGTTCAATCAACATTTACAGGTTTTTAATCTACTTTTAAAAGTAATCAAGTGTCTTTTGATATAAACTAATTTTCAGAAGTATATTGGGCAGTTCACTCCTCCAAGCTCCATCAACAGCCAAAGATTCAGACCATGAAAAGCATTTAAACACTACTGTAATAATACCTAAAGTTCCAGTTTTTGAGATTTTTGCAAATTTCTGTTTGCCATAAAAGCAAACACAAATAAGCTGCAGAAAGGCATTCATTGCTACTCTTCCTTTTCTACAGCTACAGCCTTTTAAATTTTCTGGAGTTGAGCTTTTGGACCTTTAATTCAAATCAAGGTAAACATCTTGACTATTTTTCCTTTTTGGAAGCTGAATATACGACTACAGTGCCTCTGCTATGGAGGAGAAGCTTGGCTCAGTCACTGAATTCACATCGAAGCATACAAAATATCCAACAATTGAACCTATCCTTGGTTCAATCACAAAGTGCTGCTCCCAGTGACTGCTGTGGAGCAACACGAACATGGAGCCACAAATCACACCTTCCCTTACCCCCCACCTATAACCATTTCACTGCAGTCAAAGCATTTTTCCAAGCACTAAAGCATGAATCACACAATATTCACTGTTTCTACTCACATATTCAGTGTAAAGGCTTATGGAAGCAGGAAGTGGGGTTTTTTTTGTTATTGTTTCTTTAATACATTTGCTTGATTGAATTCAGACCAAATCCTAAAGCCTAGAGACTGATAAGGAATGAATCAATAGTTTATAGTTTGCTCAGACAAATTTCTTTCTTTCTTTCTTTCTGTTTTTTTTTTTTTTTTTTTTTTTCTCTCTACACCCCACTTTCCAGTTCAGACAGCTTTGGAAAGTGTATGTGAGATTCTCTGACAAAGCATTGTAGCTTTTGTAATACGAGAAATAAGCTTGTAATGGCCCTGAACTTGCAAATATGTTGCATATATACTGCAAACTCCTCAGGCATCAGTAAGATTCTTATTCAAGAGACCATTACTCCAACTGGTGTATGATGTTCAGTTCATCCCACTTCAACCACCTTTGATTTCTACAACGATTTGACAGCTCTGTGTTCTATTCAACATTATGTTTCTGAAAACATTTTAAGTGATGAGGATAAGGGAATATACATGCAAAGAAAGTTACTCACAGGGACACACCCATCGGCAGCCACACATTTCTTCAACCTTAACAGCAGGAAGATTGCTATGGCATACAGGTTTTGGCATCTTCTCACAGTTAATCTGGTGGCTCTCCAGAACTGTGTAATCACCTGGAAAGCACATCACTGTATGACATTGATCCGGTAATGTCCATTTATCACCAGGCTAGAAAGAAGATGTAGATATTTAACAAATGAAAAGAACACAAGAGAAAGAAAAAAAAAACTTGGTTGCTACCACACTCAGCTCTGTAACTCTATAACTTACAGCTAGCTAGTGAAGTGACACTGACAGCAGTGCTACTCAAATTAGTCTTGAATAATTAAAGAGAAATAATAGCTCACAGCGTATTAAGGATTTCACGTACACGAGAAAGTTAAATGTAGCAACACTGCAAGAGATAGACACCAAAATTCCAAGCAAAAGATAATAGTCTAGAATAAGAGATGTTTTGCCACAACAGAATGAAATATCTGGTATTCCATCTATTGTTAGCTTATTCACCCTATAGCATGCATGGATAGCATAGTCAATAAAGAATTCCCCTTAGCTTTTCTTTAAAGGTCAAAGTCTTTAGTTTTTGTAAGTCATAAAATTATTTTAGAAAGCACTCCGAGCACAGATGGTCATGGCACAGCAGAATGTAACAAGACTTCATCCAAACTAGTAAGGCATGGAATACTCTGGTTATTTTATCTACAACTACAAAACTTTTAAAAGATTTCTCCCTTTTTGAATGGAAATTGCTCACTTATTGTATTAAGGTCATTATATAAATCCAATATTCTTATAAAACTAAAAATAAAATGTAAAATACATTCTCGTCTTCTAAAGGACAATCAGTCTAAGTCTTAAAGCTCCAGGATTATAAACTACATATCACAGATCTGGTCACAGTCTGGAATTTCTCAGTATTCATATCTGAAAAAGAGTGGAGCTCTCTGCCCCCAACCCCACTGATCTCTAATACTCACAAATAGGCTCAGTACATTTCAAATGGAACGTTCATCTCTGAGTCTATTCTGCCAAGAACATCAACTCCCAAATGCAGGAAATTGCCCTTTCCAGACCCATAGCTACAGAGGTGAAGCCAGAAACACTATTAATAATGAAGACAATGGTTCTATGCACTGGATGACAGTTTTTGATATTCACATGCAGAAGTGAAGTGCATGGGGAGGGAAGGACATTTCCCAACCTCTCCCTTTCAGCTCATCTGTAGTTCCCACAAAAGAGACAAGCAAAGTGTCAAAATATGTTGGCAGACACGGCATAATTCATGGTCTATTCTTGACACTAGGTGCAAACAAAGAATAATGATGTAAAAGTATTGTTCTGCAGCTCTGAACTAAGAGATACCATTAGTTCTAAAAGAGAATTGTTAAATTTGCAACCATATATTAAATATGAGCAAATTTACTGGGCATTCTTTGTATGTTTTGGGACTTTAAGAGGGAACTTAGTGGCCTAATATTTTTCAGGCTTGTGAACCTAGGGGAAGTGGTGAAAAAGTCATGTGAGAAGCTTCAAGTGTGGGAAAGAATATTTAGATAATAAGAATTGGAATTTTTTAAATTACAATTAATTAATTAATTTTTTAAATTATAATTAATTTAATATAATTAATTAATCTTTTTAATTATACTTTTCTCATCTACAACGCACTGAAAGTGAAACACTTGGAAGGATACATATACAGCTGTGCAAATCTGACCAAGGGCACTTTGGTTGCCATAAATATTTAATTATTTTTATTTCACTCCTTTATAGGAAATCCACTGGAAAATATCTAAGAGTTGGACAAGAAAAATAAAGTACAACACATTAAAACAAAAATGTCAGTTGAGATAGCCAAAGTCAAGAATTCTAGAGAGGAGGAAAACATAGGGACTCTGAAGACAAAGAAAGCGTAAATATCAATCAATATGAAATCTTAGGAGTGAAAACAGGACAGAAAAGAAAGAAAAGGGAGAGATTTTTAAATAGCAACGGATAAGTCAGCTGAAACAGATGAGCCTGCCAGCACACCAGAAGAAGAGTCAGACTTCTTCTCTGAGGGAGTGCTGCATCTGCCAACCTGGACTTATACTCTCTTTCTGTTACCACAAATCACAGCAAAGAAAGTCTTGCATCTTGACTGAATTCGTCAGCTGGCAGCCTTGAACTTAGTCATGATTTTGTTTGATTGTTTGTTCTCTTTAAATCAGGTGCTGAACAATGCTAGAAAAGTTCTGTTACTGTAACTGCTAGTTTACGAACATGATTTTTCCTCCATACAAAGACTAGAAATGCCTAAGACAGACAAAAGTGTACATACTCAATGGTATCTTATAATGGCAGCACTTCATAATGAAGTGATCTGTTCAGCCTTTATGCCTGGTGAAGAAAAGCATGGAAACAAGACTACTGGTAAGAAGTAACTTGGTTAAAAAATCTTCACTAACCATACTCACTCACATATTCTAGCATGCGGCAAATTCAAATCACATGAAAACATACCCTTTTACACAACATGTATTGAGAGCTAAGGAACTTCTTGCCACAGGACATCACTGGAACTAAAAACTTGCATGGATTCAAAGGATGACTGAACAAATTCATGGAAAAGAAAATTCTCCAGAACTGTTAAACACAAGAAGACACCACCTGTGGTGCAGGGACTCCCAAAGCCACAAATTTTTCAAGGCTAGGAAAGTTCTAGTGTTCTTACTTATATTCTTGTGTGACTCCTATTTTTGGCCACCTCATACAGCGGGTTGGATGGATGTTTTGGTCTGACCTAGCACACTCAATCTTCTATCCCTGTGCTACTTAAAGTGATCTTAACCATGAATTTTCCTTCAACAGTCATTTCCAGAGTGGATACAATAACAAAAACATGTAATGAATCCTCCACTTCTGATATTAGATCATATTTACACTCAGATTTTTGATTCTGAAAACTTTGATTTCCTTGAAAACTGGTCAACAGCTCTAGACATCACTTCTCATATTTTCCAAGTGCATGACAGAAGGCCCGCTGGGAGAACTGGCTCTCCTGCACTAACTCTGAGTATCGCCAGAAAATATTATAGATCCGATCTAACAGTTTATGTTTCCTGAATTAGGAAAGGACCTTGATTCTTCACTGCTGTGGATTTGTAGACTATGATGCAAGAGGACAAGAAGCTAATAATGGCACATTATTAGCCAAGAGTCAGTACAGAAATTAAAGGTGCAGGTATTTAGCACTAAAGACAGAAAAGTTTTACTTAGTACTGTAGGCATCACAAGACACTGAACAGTCTGCTCCAAAAGGCATGTGTTACCATGTTTGCAGTGTCTTCTAACTCCTGTTTTTTCTGGCTGACAGAAGAAGTAACAAAAGAATCTCCCAACAGACCACTAACCATTTTAAAGTATGGTTCATTTTCATATGAATTGAGACCTGGCCTCTCTTCTTCCAAAAGCATTTTAACCAGTACAGAAATTATGCTTGAATTGATCACCAAAAAAGTGAAATTTGATTCATGTTTGAAATTCAAATTTAGGCTTCCCAGCGCTTACTTACATGTACCTGTGTCTGTTCCTAGAAACCCAGAGGTATGGACACATGCAATTCAAATGAATAACATGAATTTGGAATTTCATTTGTATTAGTAGATTTTTTTTTATTATTATTAAGAACAGAAGTGTTGAGGTTTTTCAAATTTGATTTTTGTTTTTTTCTTAATTAGGTTGGCAACCTCAAAGCTACAAGGTCATACTTCATGTCTGGTCTAGCTGAAGTTTAACTCCTATGTTATTTGCCTGGCCAGCCAAGGTCAACCTTATAGGACAAACTTTGCTAGAAATATATAAATTTTCCTTTGTCCAGCTAATTCATCAGTATTTTCTTGTTAGCTGCATCCTCTCTTAGAGTTGTAGTTTCTCAAGGGAAAAGTGAAAGTAATATCTTTAATGTATTTAAAATTCAAGATAAATCCTAGGACCTGACTCTTGCTAGAAAATGTGTAAAAAAATCAAAAACTGCGGCATTTCACCTGGTATTGATGGACCTGAACCATTTATAACATCTGTATCACTCCTTTCTCAGAGTGGATTACTTTTGAGAGATCAGGCAAGCTTACTAACATTTCTGAGCGTTTTCTCAGGACTTGTAAATGCTTTTCTGCAAACAAACACTAAGAGCTTTAATTTCTATATATATATATATATATATATATATACATATACATATATATATATGTTTGTAACGTGAAAGCCAGATGGTGGACACAGGAAATACACTTACTTTCTTTATGTTCCCATCCTCGTCTATACATTCTCTGACAGGGTCTGAAAGAGAAAGACAGCTTTTGGCTACCCCACTCCATTATCCAGGCTTTTAAGTCACTAAAATACAGATATATTATTTAAAAATATGCCTTAGATTATAAGAAGCATCCTGTGTTAGACTATGAAAATTCCTACCTGAAGACCACTAGCATTTGTCCAAAGTGTACAAGAGTAACCCAAAGAGCACATAAACTTTGTTACTGTTAGCATTACCTGACATTTACAACAATGTTGCTCCCAAAATACCCTGTGAACAACAGCTATTGTACCAGCTAGGCTGTGAGTCTGCAGTGGTTTTTGTATTGAATACAGCTCTGCCTAGATGATAGTTAATAGAAGACCATGGCTTAGCATGCACGTTTTCTGAGGCAGGGTCTAGCCCTGCTTCTGGATCTTGTTCTAAATCAAGAATATTTTTCGTATTTAATAAGTGATAAGAATTTATGCACATATAAACTTTTAGTATAGATAGAAAGATAGATACAGTTAGTGACCTCAAGATACTTAAGTTGCTGACAGATTTTAAAGATACCAATAGCTGCAACAAGAATACTCAATAAAAATGTTTAAATTCAGGTACAGTATATTCAGACATTACTATGATAGCCAGTTGTTGATATAATCAGTTAGATATTCACAGGGTACCATTAAATCACAGTTTCTATGTCTACGTGCTCTCATAACACACCTAAATATATAAGGAAAGTCATTTCATTTAAGTCGTATGGTATGACAATTTGATTAGCCCGTGTCTAAGAAATTGAAACACTGAGTAGCAAATCCTTTACACAATACTAAACTGTTCTAGCATATATTCCCTGTATCCTTAGCTTTTTCTAGGATAAGTAATGTATTTTGAAAGCATTTAGGAAATCTTTTAAACCTTTTAAATAGTATTATTTTTGGTACACTTCCATCTATAAAGTTAGACTCTCTTCATACAACAAATCGAACTAAATGAGTCTGGAGGGGGAAATTATACTTTACGGATTGCAAGAAACTTAAACCAAAAATAACAAAAAAATGAAAAACGCAAGATAGTTTCCCAGTCCAAAGCATAAGCATGGCTTTAAAATCTAATATCAGAGTTTATCATTAGCAAAAGGGAGAGAGAAATTTTTCAGGTTTAGGTGTCTTATATAAGACAATTATCATTCATCTTTTTGAGCATACAATTTGTTCTATTGGAAAAGCTGGATATGAATATACAGCTTCCACTTCTAGTAGCAATGGGTTATAGCACAGATTGCAATAAGAAACTAGTCACTGGTTTCAAATTCCTGCTCTCTATCCTATATCTTAGATCAGTGTAATTTAGGGCAAGAAAATCAAATATTTTACAGTGTGAGGAGAGGAAATGTACCTTTAAAGGCTTATTTTTAAGAAAGAAAGTGGCAGCTGTTTAATTCTAGAGAATGCCAGCTGTTCGAAGCTCTGGAGAGATTTTCAAATGCCAGAAGTGATCCCAGTGGAGACTGATCGGATATCTCTAAGCTGGATTGTGCACTCTCTGTAACTTCCTCACTCTTAGTGGTACTTTGCTCCACAAAAAAATGACACTTATTTTAAAAAGGATGTAACTGAGCACTAGCAAACTGATAAAAACCTGTGCAATGACTAACGCAATGAGATAATGGTTTGCAGAAAAGACTTATAGAGGCTGTTGTAATAGAAATAACAAAAACATCTGGAATAAACACTTATAAACACACAGACCAAGGAAGCAACAGAAGTAAAATACTGGTTTGAAGTGAGTTTCCTTAGATAGTAGGCAGTGTTGCATACAAATGAATGAACATTTAAAATGTTTTACACAGATTTCCACACACACCCCTGGCCATGGTATTCAGTTTCCTGGAAACAATTAATTCTTTGTTATTCTTTGTTTCCTTACCACTTGGCTGAATTCTTTACAGACATACACATAATCACGCATAGATCTATGCAGGAAAATATGCAATTTGAAATCTTTGCTCATAGGTAACATTTTACATCTTATAGCATGCCCCTGTTTGTTCATGACAGTTTGAGCTTTGCCGGTGTCCTCCACCTACTGATTAGCCTTGATTAATAATTAGATGGTATCTCTTGAAACTGTAGATCTAAGCATTTTTAAAATCCTGATGAAAGCTGGTCTATTTGAATAGCTGTTAGCTACATGCTGAAAAGGCTCAAGTTCAGTTTTATATGCAAGTGCTGGCAGTGGTCTGGATTAGAATTCATGACAACTGTCAGTGAAACACTGTCTCTAATTGGGCTGAATTCTCAACATATGCAAAATCATTAGACTGTTGTTTGAAATTAAGTAAAAGTTAGGTTAATCAACAGAGGAATAAATATTCCAGTGTATTGCCCTCTATTGACTACATTTGCATTTTGATTTTTATTTTGACTTAAGTTATGAAGGTACAACTATGCTGGACTTACCCATGCACAGTTTGTTGATAAATTCACCATCCAGTGTGATCATATTGGTCAAGTCTTCAAAATTTTGAAGTTTCATGATTCTGTTAGCAGCAGATGGCCCAGTCAAAGTCCTGAGTTGTTCTTCATCATATCTGTTCCCAACTCCAATAGGAAACAAGGACACTCCTAGAAAAAGAGGAAAAAAGGACTTTAAACTGATAATGGACAGGAGAAGGAGAGCCTTCCTGCTTGTTTTTGTTGTTGGTGGTGGTTTTTCCAGCTTAAAACAGAACTGGAAAATATTTCTTTCCAAATTCAATTTTCGTGCATTATTTGCATTACTCCATCCCTGCAGGCTAAGGCTAACTCAAGGCAGAAATGACTATGTTCTAATCACAGTATTAATTAAGATGAACTCTATCAGTCCCAAGCATGATAAGATCATACAAGGTCAACAAATAGTATCAGGATGCTTAATGACAAAAGCATCAATTTGTTTTTTAAATGTAGTGAAACATCTCAACTTGTTTTCTTTTTTCACATATATGATAACTGGATTATTTTCAAACCATTTAATTTAAAAATATCTTTTACTGCTTAGGCCATGCTTTATTCAATAGCTCCCAAAGCAATCTACAAAGGAAGCCTCTGTTCTGAAGTTGAATACAGGAATTAGGGATACGAAAAACCAAGAGGTGAGGAGACTACAGCCAGAAAATATACAAAAACATCATGCAGTGTACACTGACACCAGAAGTATATTCCTGAATATGTCAGTGCTGAATTGGAGCAACACCTTCTCACTGTACTTATGAATCTTTTAAAATTTGCCATTCTGCAATACTGTTGCATTTATAACATTAATTATTAAATCATTATAACATTAAATCTCATTTCTGTCACCCTTGTCTATCCATTGGGGCTGGAAATATGAGATACTACAGATTTGTGAATCCTATGGAAGCTGTTCAACTTAATCTACATGTTGGTCCTGAACTTGCCTATAATTCAGAGGCATCCTCATCAGCCAGGTTTTGTTCAGGTCTATTTCTTACCATTACCATTCCTTACCATTATCATTACACACTCAGGCAATAGCAGTGAACTCATCTGAACATACCGATATGTTTATTTTACACCCTCTGTCCTAATGCACTATTTTGAAAACAACTATGGGTATAAATAGTAACATTGAAATGAGATTTACTGTTTATTCTTGCAGAAAGTGCTGCAGTCTCCACAGAGTCTTCTGATTTCTCTGATATGATGATTATTGCTACCTTCGATGCATTGGGTCGCCCTCCATGGGATCCCAACATAGCATTCTGAACTACAAAATTGATGGCTTTTCCTGAGAAGGAATGAAAAGAGAAGAGACATGATAGAACATAAATAAAAGGCTGTAAAATTACAGTTTATTTAATGTTATATTGGTAGGTTATACTGTATAGGAAAACACTTCTTTTCAAAGAACTTCTAATGTCTGGTTTACTGCTGTCACATAAGGGATCTCAGCTATTAAGGACCTACCAGTGCTATTAATACCGCCCAACCCAGGAGGATCTTCCTCAGAAACAATGGAAATTTTACTACCTTTTTAAAATGATGTGTATAACTTCATATTTCCTGCTTTAGAGATTACCTTTTCCAGAAGTATTACTACCGCATTACACAAAAGGAAAAATGTACAGTCTCAACAACATGCTTATTTCTCACTTGCAGAACAACAGTGACACCCAGTGGCTAACTCTAGTTACCAAATGCTCTACCACTTAAAACACATTCAATAGTACATGTAAATTGTTCAATTCCGAGAGATCTAGTCCTTTCCTAATTTGGTAAACCTCTGCTATGTATGCCCACCACCAGCAATCCCTCTGAAATCTTGATGTGTCAGACTAACAGATATTATAACTGGGTAATCAATATTTTTTTAAAAAAATACCTTAAATCATAAACTGGTTTAAATGGGTACTGTTGCTCTTTTATTTTACATCTGTGAACACTCAGGCAAATTTTTGTTCAAAATAATGACCTCAGCAAGAGAGCATGTTGTAAGTAACTGTGCTTAGATATGTTTTTGCATAAATATTTATATAGGCAATGATCACACATAGCTTTCTTAAATGGTCCTTTGGGCTTGAAAGTTATCAGCTCGGGAAGTAGAAATGATACTGTGTGACTAATGTGATTTTTAGGGCAAACAGTGGACTGCAAATAATAAATATCTGAAAGAATAGTTCCTCTGAGTAATCTGCAAGAACTGCTCAGCAGGAATATGTTTGTATAAGAAATTCACTGAAAATTTTTGAATAACAAACACATTTGTAAAATAGTAGAAGTTCCATTGTAGATAATTCACCAGCAAACCACTAGAATAGCTTTGCAGATTTAAACACTTTGCACTCCATGTCCTCTTCCATCATGCCACCCACTGCTTTTCACTAGCGGAAGCAAAGCTCCTTTTCCCCAGCTACTTCAAGCAGAGGCCACCCCTAGAAAGTTCACTTGGTATATTAATTATTGACAGCCTAGCAGCAGCAGCTGAATATTCTGCAAAGATTTAGCCAAAGAAATTAGACCTTGAAGAATTTACCAGTCAGAAGAACACTGTTTAGAATACAATTTCTACTGGCTTCCCTTCCTATAAGCCTCCATCTACCTAGTACAGCTACCTCCACTGGAAATGTCCTGTCTAGAGATGATCATATAATTTTTCCAAATAATATCGGTTTAATGCATGGAAATTTTGTTTCAGTGTACTAAAAACTCTTTGGGTTTCTCCCCTTAATTTGGAACCACTTCTAAAGAAAAGAGTCAAGTGTCTGAAGATATGATCAAATGAACATTTGTAGCCCTGATAGAGAGATTCAGAAAGTTACCATCTCGAGTTGGAAGCTGTCACTCCTCAACTGTTTGTTTCTAAATAACAAACCACTCAGACTGTAAAAAAGAATATTTACTACGAATAAACTAACCTGGTCCACTGACAGCGTTTGAACATTCTCTTGCTAGTGGATTGTAACATAGCAGTAAGTCACCATTTTCATGCCAAGAAAAGACATCTTAAAGTTTTTATTCAAATAACTGTCACAAAACACAAGGCTCAAGTCAAGGCTATATTAAGATTGACAGAAGAGTGCATAACAGCATTTTGGACTTAACTAAACTAGTTTTAAATTATCAAATCTGAGCCACACAGGCTTCAGGGCAGCGTTTATAAGCCCATCTTGTCTTATGCATTCCTTCAGTAGAAAACATCTGGGCTTCTGTTGCTACTGGCACCACTAAAGCTTGCTCAGGCACATCTACACACACTGCAAATGTGTTTCTGTTTGTGTTAATACAAGTAGGACCACAGTAAGTGTCTGCCAAAATGAATGGTGTGCATCAGTGGGATGTTCCCTCTGGTTCTCTTTAGCCAACACTGTTGCCCACCTGATAGGTACACCTTAGCAGGAGTCGTTCTACTAAGCATGTAGGATCTGACTGCTAGTCATTTGGCACATCCAGGGAAAAAATGAAAAAAAAAAAAATCTACACGGATCACTTTGGAAAAAGCGGGTTGGTCATTCCAAGGGCTACCACCACGGTACAGCCCCTTCTCCCCATCTTTCAGTACTAATAATTGACACACTCTTGAATACACCAGAGTACAAAACAAAAGTCATATAAGGAATAATCATTAAAGCAAAAGCAACAAAGATACCCTACAAAGAAAGAGATAATTTGTCAATGCAGAAAGTGATGGCATCCCTGCATAATCTTCTCCTCTCATCTGAGATTATGAACAATTGGTGGCTAACTTCTGACACTCATAAAAGTCTTTCAAAGAACCTTTTTCTGGTTGTCTTGAACAAGAAGATTCAATAACAGCTAAGTAGTTGAATTTTGGGGGGAGGGGAGGATGACAACATTTGATATACATTCAAGCCAGACTCAAATTCTGTGGTAGTAGTTCATAACATCTTACATAGAAGTTCCTGAATGAACTGAAGGTTGATTAGATGGACTTACAATTTTTAAAGCTAAAAGACAATATGTTGAGTAGGGCTAGGGTTTAATGTGAATCTACAAGGAAATCATCTAGATTCTATCTTATTGAATAATTTCATTCATGATTGGATAAAGGAAGAAAAGTATGTAAAAACGCACGAAAATCTGAATTACAGATATTAGATTGAGAGTAATTGTGAACATCATGGAATGAACTGAAAGATCACAAAGTGCCCTAGAAATTTTGGAAATACATTCAAGGAAAGAAAAAATGAGATTCATTGTAAAAAGACTCTCTAGGGGAAAATAAGCCAACAGATAGATATTTAGTAGCTTAGCAGGTACCTCAGGAAAAGCAGAAATTGCTTAAAGGAACTTTGTAACAATACAAGACCATTCTTGCAATTATTTTCTTTAATTTTGTCTGAAATTATGTAAGTGATAAAAGATGTAAAATCTATGTGAAGTTCTGTGGAGTTGTGAAGGAGAGAGGAATCAAGCTAGGTGAAGGTCCCTGCAGCGATCTTGCGCATTGTCTTAAATGGCCTCAATGGTTTCATTAACAGTTCTGCAACAACTCAACCTAATAGGCAAAGTACTTGCTGGGTCTTAATCACCCACATCTACTGAAAGCTGCCAGGGAAAGAAGAAAAACGACTATCTCCTTAGTACTTGAAAAGGTATAGAAAAAGTCAGTGGGTAGGAAGCTTACAGACAGTCCAGATCACATGTATTCAACTAAGAACTTGTCTAAGCAGGAATAATTCCGAATGACGATAACCCTGAAATTAGTCTTTATATGTTAATTTGGGGTTTTGAATAGACATTGAATTATTTTTACTGAATTTAGCAGATAATTATTTTTAAAACAAAATAGATATTGAGGAAATATTCCAAAAGTAGATGATGCCCCTCAGGACAGATTGCAACTGATAAGCCTTGTAAGAAATGAACTCAAAAAAAAAAAAAAAAAAAAAAAAAAAGAAGAAGAAGAAGAAGAAGATCCAGAAACAAAAACCTGCTAGGAGAATGACTTACAATAGCTCAGTGGAAAGTCTAGTAAATATCCAATCTATAAGTACCCAGAAAGGAGCTGACACCACAACGTCAGAAGCAGCAGAGAGGGAGCAAATGAACAAGACTTTTGTCATTCAGTGGATGCAAGCCATTAGATCAGGGCAGCTGTTGGTGAAAACGTGGCCTTAGGGTGGTGGACAGACTTTGAAAAGCAATTCTGTACAGACCATATCATTTAGGGCAGACATCTGAATCACAAAATGTTGCTATAGTGGGCTTTTACCTCCTAAATGATAAGGTGATTTTTAAAAGGAATCACTTACAATGGCTTAATCATGATAGGCAAAGCAGAATGCTACTATTCAAATAGGTTAATAGCTATAGAATTTTCAGCAAAAAATATTTCTAAGATTTCTTTCCTAAACACAAGGGAATAAGTATCTTTCCCTAACTTTGCTTTTATAGCAGTTGAACCACATAGATTAAACTTCCTCCAAATTTTGAAACAGCCCTCTGTCAAGGAAAAATCAGACTAAAAGACATTTAGAAAAGATATAATTTAAATCATGGTTTTATAAAGTCTAAGCAGCATTTACTGTAGAGACTGCTAATTGTGCTCCCTATGATGCTCTTGAACACCAATGAATATTGAACAGAGTCTATGTTTCTGTGAGTCTCAGTTTTTTTCAATAGTTCATTCCTTTTATTTGAATGGAAGATTATAGTTAATTCTTGTCTTCGATTTGTTTGTTTGGTATTTTCAGTTATTTCTTAGGTGAACTTGCACAGAACTTTATTATGGCTAAATATCCCCAGAGCTTCTTCCTAATAGATTATATGAGCCAAAATTTGAATGATATGATCTTACTACTCAAGTATGGAAAAGCTTTGTGGTATAGGCTGCTGGGTTTTGTTCTGTCTATGCCCTTGAAGGCTCTGCAGTTTTTCATTACTTCTTACTAATAAAAATGCATCTTTCTCCTGGAGTTTCAGTATCTTTAAGTGAAGCCAACAGTCGCATTCTAAAGATAAGTACATGTAGTGCTATAAAGAGACCTTCCCTTTATGTAAGTGTCTCTGCTGTATCAGCAACTAGGATCCTTCTTAAAGGAGCTCAGCAAGTAGTCTCATCGGCCTATGGCATATTTCTGTTCCTAGAGTTGTGCAGATCTAATATATATCTTCCCATCTGCTTTTGCAGGTGGAGTAACTATTACAGAGCACATAATAGGTACAGTATTGCTCATGTACTGACTGTCTCACTGTGCACAGAGCTCAAGCAAACAAGTGCAGGCAAGTGCCGTATGAAACAAGTAAACTTGTTTTTACAAGTAAAACAAGTAAACTGTAAGTAAGCAGTGATTTTTTAAAAGGGTAACTCAGTCAAAGGGCCTAAGTCTACAATTGTTTTGTGCATATATAACTTTATTGACTGAAATAGGATACTTAAATCAGCAAAGATTGCACAAGGGTTACACAGAATCATGTTTCTACCACAGGAAGGCCAGCACAATGAGAAGAAACAGTGCTGGTTTGATGGTAATGACATTGTTTTGATGGGTAAATCTGAGTCATGTACAGGATAAATTAGAAAAGAGATTTCCAAAGCTACCTTGGAAACTACAACATCCAGACTGAGCCATCTGAACTTTTAAACCAGCCTATGTTTCCAGAGGCCTGTGCAAAGAGAATGTGAAACAAATGGCCATGCATTTCCCATGGACATCATGTCTCCAATTTAGCCAGCCTAGTTCACACTTGTTACAAGCTGTAGGACAAGATCACAGTAACTTATTTTCATTACTTCATTAGGAGGAACTATTTCTGTTCTATTCCATTTTGGTTTGTTATGTCACATTTCTCATCACAGTCTCTAAGCATTTTCCAATGAGACATAAACAAATCACTAACAAGTATGTCATGTGGCTGTCTTTCTCCTTTCATTTCCCAAGGGCCATGTTTTCTCTGTTTATCCTGAAGTTCAGTGTGGCTTACTATACACGTTACATAGAAGACTTCATGAAACTTATCTATTTGTATGTAACAATTTATCCCACAATGAGCCTATAGAAGTCTCATCAGCCATCTGGTATTTTTATTTCTCCAAGCTGAGAAAGCAATCATGGTTAATCCTCCTGCGAACTATGAAAGTCAGGTTTTATTTCTCACTTCTCTATACCAATAACTCTTTACAATCTGAAGTAGGCCAAAGACCCTAAAAATCTGTATACTCTTCAGCTCTTATAGGACCCTAATGCTGCACTGCTGCCAGAGCAAATGTGATTCCAGTCCAGAAGAACAAAATTCTCAGGGTATCTGATGAAAGATCAGATATGCTGTAGTAAAATCACTTTTTGCTGAACCCTATAACTGATACATATATGTACTGAACTTCCACAAACCAACTGCGAAATCTATGCTTTAACACTTGAAAATTCAAGTGGACATGTTGTTAAGGATGCAGTTTTCTGGAACAGATTACGATGTTTCACTAGAAACTCTTCAGCCGAGATGTCAACCTAGTCACACACCACCCTGGCACTATCCCTGGCTTTGTGCCAGCTCAAGGGGTAATGGGACCACCATGGCAATTTGGGTGAGGGAATTCAATCACCCAGAAAACAACTACTATTTTGCTAAGTAATTTTTCAACCACATCAGTTACCCTGGCTCATCATGGAGGAACAAACATCTGGACACAGCAGCTCATGAAGTCAGCTAATGAACTGTTTGATGCTGAAAGGTTAATGATCAAAGACTTTACATTTTAATTATCCTTTGCTTGTCTGAAAGAGAATGAATGCAAATCCTGAGAATTACTTCCAGGCTAAAAAGAAACTGGTCTTCTTATTTCCAAAACACAGTATGGTAAACTGATTCCTGTAGCCTACAGATACATTTTAATAGAGAAAATGGAACCGCTTTACCAATAAATAAATACATATGTATTTACTGGCAAACTATACAGTAAAGACTACACAGTGAACTGAAAAGACTAATAGTCCTAGTACAGGACACTAACACAATAGCACAGGTATAAACTAGTGGTTGGGGCCAGGCTATATTTAGTATTACTTTTTTCTCCCTCTTGTTTAAACATCAACATCCACAAAATCACTTACCCAGTTTAGTAGGACCTTGCTCTCTCTGTTGAATTGAGTGCACCATCTCTACAAGTTTCTCAGTGTCTTGAGGCATATTCCATGAAATTTCTAGAGTATTTTCCCTGGCATACTGGAGAACTGATACATGAATTGAAGTATTGCCTGAAGCAGAAAGCAGAAAACAAAAATTTTAAGCAATGCATAAGAATGCATAAGAATAAATCCAAAGAGAACGCTACAGTTGCATTTTACATTAAACACAGCTAGACAGAGATTTTCCAGCAGCGTGTGAAGGCTGCATTTTCAATCAGAAGATTAAAACTGAAGTATCATGGGGGGAAAAAAAAGGCAAGTATTGCTAAAAATAGTTGCTTTTCTGTCAGGAATCAGTATGCAGTATTTTATCTCAATTCAACCATAACTGGAGAATTTTATTTTACTGATTCCCAAATGTCATTTCTGTTATATTTTAAAACTGTCTAAATATAACTTTCTTATGTGTGTATTGTTTTGCAAGATTTTTATTTTGATCTCCCATTTGTCTGCATGGGTTAGGTTTCCCAGATGACTTTATCTCTTGTAGATTTTCTTCTGTCACACATTACTTGAGTCACATTGGTCAGGACACAGCATGGGACAGTGTACCCATATAACATGGTCTATAAAGTCCATGAAGAGAACCTCCAAGGTCTGCTATTCTCTGATGCCCTAGTTTTGTTTATGCATTATTTAAGAAATATGAATAAGACAATTAATAGAGGGTTGATATAAATATTTAATAAATGTCAGCCTGGTGTAGAACTCAGTTGGGCAATACATTGTTTAGAAAGATCAACTGTACCTCTCTTAACGGTCTTAGAATGACCTCTACCATATACTGAAGATATATCTAATGTGTATATAACGTATTCTCTTTTTTAAAAAAATCAATGCTTTGTAAAACATTTATAAATGAAGTAAAATTAAATGTGACTTCATACACCCAATCAATCATAGCAGGCCTAAGCTGATCAATATGCGTATAGTGTACTCATTACACTTTACAATTTGTTTACAGTTCTCTCAAAAACTCTAGTGAAAACTCACTTCATGGCTTCATTATTATTTTTCTATTGTTAATGACGCAACATGTTAATGATGTAACATTTGCACAGTTTTCATGTATGGTCTCCAACCAAAATAAGCTATTCTGGACATACAGAAATGCTACATTCATCTTCCATGAGAGCTTTCCAACTGATACATGTGCTGGCAGTCATCTGTTTTGAGAGCACTGGTATGATACAAGCACATCAACACTCAGTGGCATAAAACCAGCAGCAACAGCTCCATGAGAACCACAGAATGGTTTAATGCTGGACTGAAAAGGCAAAAAACAATTCTGATCAGAAGTCCAGGTTTGTTAAAGCAAGTTCTGCTGGGCAAATGGAGGATCCTGTGCTCCTGTGCTTCCCCTGCCACATTGCTCTACTTGATGCCAGGGCACACAATGTCCTAATTTACTACATATGCCTTATGGTTCCTCCATCCATGTGCAGCACAGGTGGTATCCTGCAGAAGTGCTGCACTGAAAATACCTGTGCTGAACAACCAAATCAGAGGTGTGCATCCCATCAGTACATACTCAGCATGTTTAGTGGCTCTGGCACTTCCAAAAAGTGTCTCGCACCCAACATGGGTCAGGCAATAAATCTTAGAAGGCTAACATATTGCCTTCAGTTAGCCAAAAAGGTTCACCAGAATCAGAAATCCCCATTCCAAAGAGTAAAACCTTGTAGTTGGATCAAACTATTATTTTAAAATCTTTTGAACATAACCCAGAACTGAAGTAAAACACGTAATTTTGCTTTTCTGGCATAGAAAAACAGTTCAGCTAAAAAATTCCATTCCTTGGCAGAAACCTGTTTGGCACTGGCACTTCATGTGTCCAATACAGAGCTGCTGTCCTGCCTACTCCTCATCAGACAATTCACTAAATCAAGTATTATATCTTCTTTGATCTGAACCAGTACATCTTTGGTTAGGGAAGAAACTGACCCAAGTCTGACTTGAATAACTTGACTCCCCGATATAAACATAAAAATCTTATGTGCAGTTAGACTGTAAATGGGTAATTTAAAGATAAAAATAAAAACTGTAGTGAAATGTTGTTTTGTTTTGTATTTAAAATATATATATAAATTCTTTATGTGTTTGAGTTAGAAGAGAAATACATACTGATCTCAGCACTTTCAATGAATGCCCGTATGAAGTTTTTAATTTCCTCAAACTCTGATGCTCCAATACTGGAACTTCCATCCAGAAGAAACATAACATCCATTGGTTTGTTGCACAACTCTGAGGTGGGGGGGGAAGAAAAATGAAAAAGAGAGGAGGGAGAGAGAGAGAGAGAAAGCTATTTATCATTATACATGAAAACTGAAATTAGCATCTGCTAATGAACTGGTAGGAGCAGAAAGGACAGGAATACCTGCATTTTGGGAAAACAAAGCAGGATAATGACCAGTTAAAACATAAAGTAATACCCCTTTATGAGAGCCTTGAGATTTATATTCAGTAGAATACAAGAGTATTTGAATTCCTGCTTTTTTTGCTATTCTAGTCTCAGGGGAACAGAAAAACAGTGAAATCTAAGGAAGAGGGAGTTTAATTTTAACTTGCTTGGCACAGGCAGATGAGATTTTTTTTCTTCTGTCCTCTCCATCCTACCTGGAAGCTATTGTACATTAATGTGAGTTTCAAAGCAGATGTCAGGTAATGCCAACAAACGCCTACAGAACATCGGCTGTGGGTCTGTGCCCAGTGCTGCTAATCTTGAGTCAGCATCCTCAGTATCCGATAGAGTATAAGTGATCTTTCCTTCAGATTTGGACTACAAACTATCAAATAAGATATGGGAATCCTTTTCAGATTTCAGTGGTTTGAGGGAGGAACTGAAAAGTGGAGATGAAAGAGAAAATTGCATAGAAAATATATCCAACTTTACCTGGAACTTCTGTCCAAAGTTTATGAGAGCAGCATGACTGCAGCACTAATTCAGGTGCTTCTTCAATAAGTGTGGTGTAACTATTCAAGACTATTGGACTGTTAGGCTGGCTGATTCTTCTGAGCTCTTGGATATCTGCATTGGGGGTTATGCCTATGGGGATAACATTTATGCCTTTTGGAGGTTGTTTGATAACATCAGTGGAAGGATTGGAAGACACCATATATACTAAATGAGGCACGTCCTGCCTAACCCCATTCGCTGGTGTAAATGTGTGTTTGGAAATATAATTGAGGGCATTCCCAGTGTTGGTAGCCTTCCCTCCTTGGTATGGTATATTCCTCACCTTCTCAATAATATTTTCCTTTGACTGTATTTCCTTAAAGGAATACTCCAAAGTGACAGTGTCTGAATACTGCATGACTGTAACATGAATATCTTCTGTTCCTACATTCATTCCTGAGATTACTTGTTCAAGGAACTTCTTGGTGATATTAAAATTTTTCTCCCCTACATTTTCAGATCCTTCAAAAATAAAAGCAACATCCAGCCTTTTAGGGGTGGCTTTTTCTGAAAAGGGCAGTGGTAATGTGAGCCCCCCATGGGGAAATGTGATATTGGACATTGGTGGTGGGGATGTTGCTTGTAACTGAGGACTTTCTTCAGGTCCAAGATCACATAGATAATCAATGAGAAGATCCCTATTATCCATTAGCTCCAACACATTGTTCAACAGGAAAGCTCTGTTATCTGGTGACTGCTTTTCAATGAACTTGATTTGCTCTACGTTAACATGAGGACCAATGCCTACAGGTATTACTATGATTTTTTTATTCTTTAAAGCTGTGAGGATGCTGCGGAGTTTTCCAGGAGACTTGCTTGCTATAAATAGCACAGCAATTCTGGCAGCATTGGTCCTTTCAGCTTTCCCAAACACATGGAACACAATATATTTAAGGACTTCAGCTGCAGATGCTACTTCATCACCTGTGTACTTTATGTTTTGGACAATTTTTCTCATCTGGGACTGTGTTTTGATATCTTTAAGGCCAAGATAGATGGTGGGGCCAGCCCTATACACCAGAATTGACACTCGGATTCTCTTCTGGGAGATGTGGAGTTCCTTCATCATGCTAGTTATGAATGTCTTCAGCTGTTCAAAGTCCTCCTCTGACAGTTTATTAGAGCCATCCATTAGAAAGGCCAAGTCCATCATCTTGCTGCATGAGTATTCACTGGGTGCCCGTTCTATGTCCTCCTCTGGAGCAGATGTTGTTGGTATTAAGAGTTCTTCCACTGTTTCGCAAGCTATACAGGTTAAATTCTTCCCTTCACACAGACTGCAAGAATCACCAAATTTAAGCGTAAAAATCCATGCTCATAATAACACATCACTCACATCTAATAAAAAGATGTTGCTACAGAATAGGTTAAACACCTCAGAAACAAAACAAACCTAAAACATAACAAACAATAGTGTTTCTTCCTCCTCCCCTTTTACCCTCTACAATATCTCTATAAGGTATTGTAGAGCCAAATCCTGTAGCATTCACGCAGAGAAGGAACTGTTTATGTTTGCTTGTTCTGATGAAGAAGACATATGAAAAAGTATTGTGTGTTTGTCAGGAAGTTTTTTGTTGTTGTTGTTTTTTGTTTTTTTTTCCCCAGCTGCCTTTTGCGTAATGTGAAAAATCTGTGCTTGGAAATTATCAGGAAATGATCACCAACTGATTTTGAGCAGTATGGTCACCTATAAGCCACTAGTGAACTTATCTGGCAGATATGGTTTGCCACAAACTGGGGCTAGCTAACACAAAGTAAAATCCCAATGTCAGCAAGGTGCTTTTAGCTCTGATATGAATTAGCAGACTGAATGAGAAGGCTAGGTCTACCCTGACTTGCTAACTAGTGAAAAAAAAGTCTTTTTTCTACCTTTAAAAATGTACTCTTGTTTTTCTTTTTCATCACTTTTCCCATTTTGAATACAGCTTTGGCACATGTTCTTTCACTGTTTTTTATGTCTTCTTTGTTATCTTCCTCTTACTTACCTTGCTGCTTCTCATTTTTATTCTCTTTTTTTCTCATATTAAACAATGAGATATATTAATTGATGTAATAGCTTGTCTGGAGCTGTTTTCTCCTTTTCTTTATTTTTATTTCCTTTCTTCCTCATTTCTGTTTATTTTCATTAGTATATTTTTCTCTTCCCCTTACCATTTAGCTCCACTCTTTTTCTCCATCTCAGCCTTTTCTGCTATTCATTCTTTCCTATCTCCATGAGATTTTTCACCTCTTTCACCCTTCACCTTTCAGAAACTTGCTATATCTATTCTCTGGCTTTAGCAAGGTTTTAACACTTCAGCCCTGCTAATTCCTGGTCGTGTAAGGCTCCTGATTTCTTCACTCATCTGAGCAAAGGATATCACTGCACCCATGCACAGGGTGCTGGAGGTCCAGTCAATATATTTTTCTTGTCACACTGGACAGCCCAAGAAAAATAATAAGTAAAGTCTATGAAACAGCAAGGACCAACAAATGCTGGTTTCACAGCTAGCAGGCATAGAGAAAACCCTGAATACAGACACTCAACAAGTTGGTGCTGGAAGAAGGTGACATTTTCTCAGAAAAGTGTTCACTTTACACAAGGCATCCTAGTTAAAGTTCTCCCACCGCTTCATTCTTTTCAAGCTGCTTTTAGCATTTTCTTAATTGAAGAATGCACAGCTACTTTTGGCATTAATATATAACAACATAAGATTTATTGTTTTAATCCTAATGTGAATGAGATTCTTCTAGTTTCCAATTTCCTTTGGATATTTCCTATAAAATTCATTTTTGTGAAATATTTCCTATTGTTTGTACAGATGGTGTAGGCATCTAAATTAGGTGACAGCTTTGCGAAGGGATGTTTCCCTAGTGAGGTAAGTTTTCATAATATTCGTAAATCATTTATGAGCAGTGGCCAGTGTATCAACATTTAAGATAAATTATTATTAAGGATTACAAAAATTAGGGAACAGCGACTCATTTATGGAGACTTTTTTTTGACCTTTTGAAGAAATTCAAGGCTCATCATGTATATTGCCAGAACAATATATATTTAATTGATCAGCCTAACAGTCTCATGCCGTGGGCTAGTAACACAGAATTAAGCCAGCCCCAGCAAGAGGCCAGGATTTCAAAGTTTATATCCATTCAGAGCTTATGTGAAGTTCAAGGAGTTTGGATCCAAGATGTTAACCTGGACCAATAGATGCTGCCATTCTACAGTCTAGTTGCTATTAAAAAGGTCACACTACATGATGGAAAGCACTCTTGTATTCACTGCATTGAATGACTACTGAAAGTAGCCATCAGAGGGCAGAACAACTGGAGAATGGAAAGCTTTTGAATACTACAAGTCTTTGTGCAATATGCCACTGGGCAGCGTACAGAATGAAAATCAGCCTCTGCCACATTACAAATGAAGGCCCTAATTCAGCATGGCACACAGCATTGTGTACCCTTCCATTAATTTCATCATATTTGGCAAAGCGTGCATACAGGATCAGGCCACAGGATATCAGGTGAAAAACTTGGGGAAATTATTTTTCCAATGACACAATGCAGTCTTCCAGCTGCTAATAATCTCAGCAAGTTCTAGACTCACAGCACATTCAGATCTTGTGCTACATGTAGGATTTTTAAGCGCTAACACAGGAAAGATTCTCATGGTTTTACTGATGTTGAATCACACCTTACAGAAAAGTGAAACATCTCAAGTTAGTGGGACCACCTACTCATGGAAAAAGTCATTTTTCAAATAAATTTATGGGTTTCAGTTGCCTAAATTCAACAGGCATCCAATAAGCCCAGCCTTCATTGAAAATTTTTAGTTTCAGATTACATGAAAAGGGCTGTTGACACAAAAGAGAGTTTCCAAATCTCAACATCAGTGGTATATTTAACGTTCAAAAACTTATTTATGGTTATGTGCATCATCTCCCTTCATCCTAATCAAAAGGAGTACTTCTGCTTAACACCTCTACCATACCAAGACTGACAGTGCTGCGGATCATCTCTGTTCAAAACTATTCTCCTTCCATGTGGGATCTTGACATCTCCAACTGCACACACAGGACAGTCTTCTGGACTGACGCAAGTCAGGGATAGTTCATCAAGTATTTCCCCTGTTTCAAAATAGCACAGTGGCATAAAAAAGCTAGTTTTTGATTTCTCCAGTACCCCTTACCTCCTCTTCACTGTGATGATATTGAAGGACAATTTAAACACCTGTTACCTGAATATTGAGGCACCATATTTAATTATATTTAGAAAGATGTATCTGAGAAGGCTTTTCTCTCACCTTTTTGTAAATGTGTAGGACAGAGCTATCAGGGCCCAGAACTGCTGTTTTGGGGCTTAACATACCTAATTTCTTCCTCTTCATGTCTTCCCTCTTTGCACTTAGGAACTATTTATTTTTCTGAGTTTTTACTCCTTTTGGATCTTGTTCACCTCTCACTCTTTCCTCTTCTGTCTTTCTTTTCTCCTCACCTTAATATATCCTCTCCCCTTCCTAAGAGACACACAGTGGGGAAGGTTAAGCTGTAAGCTGAAGCCCAGCAGCGGATGCTTGCTAGGTATTCCCAGCAGCACCAGAAGGCTGGTGGCCATAAGCAGGTTCGGACAACGGTTTTCCTTCACAACCGTAGCCACTCTAAGGGAGAGTGTTTTACAAATGTCCAGCAGAAATTCATGCCCTACTTGGCCACATAGTCAACAATCACTACTGTTAAACAACCCGTAACTCTTCTCCTGTCTTCCTTTCTTGTCATCCCATCTCCATTCACTCTCATTCTTGCTAGCAGTGTTTCATTCTCCTCCTCTAAACACCACTGTATACCCTGCATGCACCATGCTTGTTTCACCAATTCTAGTCCTGGTCTCATATCAACTTTCTGCCTAACAGTAACTAAAGAAAGGTAAGGAAATTTCTGCCTGAGTGACAACAGCAGCATCAGAGGGCACAGGAAAGCACTCAGGAGAGATGCCTTAAACTATAAAGAATATCTTAAAAGCTGGGATCATTCTGGTAGGCATAGCTGAAATTGTAGTAAAAACACAGAAAGCTTATTAATGAATTAATTGCTATATCTAAAACTTTTGCAATCTCTAGCCTTACTAATCTGTAACTATTTCAGGACTGTAAAGCATCTTTTCCTGCAATAGGAACCTTCAGGGAAATAGAAATTCTACAATAACCACAGGTAACAGGAGTAGGGCAGAAAAAGGTAACCACTTAAATCAAAAGTTTGACTTACCTGCAGGACAGTGTACATGGCATCCTTCCACACATTGCAGAGGGCACTCCAAAGCCTGTGGGTGCTGGCATGTTAAAGGACAAGCAGGTCCACAGCTATTATATCGCCATTCACATCGATAATCTAATTCTTGATAATTCAGGTCCTCACAGCTTTGTGCTATGTCATGAAAGAATCAGAGACAAATAATCAAACTAGACTGAACTTACTATGCCTCTTAGAAGTATGACACTAAGCTTTGTACTGGGTGGATCACATATGCATAGAGAAAGACAGATTTCTTTCTTTAAACAGAAATATCTATATTTTTTACCACATCAGAGGCAGGCCACTTACATTGTTTTCATCTAATGCTTGCTGTATACCAGAGATATTTGTTTTTGATTAAAAAGTTGCAATAACCAAACTTTCAACTTCAATTCCCCCCCCCCAAAAAAAAAAAAAAAAAAAAAGGAAGTACAGAAGCTTTTTATTTCTCTGAATTTCTTTTTTCCACAGTCTACTATATTCCCTTACTGAGGGATAGAAAAGTAAGTGTAAACGTCTGCTAGCCTGGTGCTATTAAAGTGAACTCCACTGGACATTAGTGGGAGCAGAACTGGGTAGGAACAATCTAGCTGAGCTAGGCTTGTTGATTAAGGGCCTAAACCTTTTCAGTTTACTTTCCAGCCAAGATTATTCCCAATTCTTCCTCATCTGTCTGGTACTTACGGCACAGGGCTTGTGATCTCCAGTGAACAACGACACCCTTTTGTGCGCAGACATGGGCATAGGCCGCTATAGTGTCACAGAAGCAAGCACAGTCCCCAATAGATTCACAAGCACAGGTGTCATACATGCAAATATCTATGTAGGGCTCAGGATTCACCTAAAAAAGAAATATATACTATAGCACACTCACCGATTCCCCTCATCTCCTTTCTCTAGACTTACTTAACCTGGAAGCAGTTTGCCTGCTCCTTTGGCCAAGAGTTGAGGTGCCACATGAATCAATGCAACTTCTTCTGCTGATGTTAGCAGGAACTCAGATAGGCTAAGATCACAAAGTCTTCATGGACCATATAGTTTACTGTACCCTAATATTCCCCATATACAGTAACCATGCATTCTGGACCTTGTTCGCATACCCTCTTGTGCAGCTTTGAAGCTGCAATGTAGAATGCAGTTAGAATGGCATTATATTAGCTGTGAGGTTTAAAAAAGAAAAAACTCAACCCTGGTGCATGACTTCATGTACTAGTCTTTGGGTTTTAAGAATAAAATTTTCTTCAAATACAAGTTATTCTCTAGCTTTCCACTAGGGAGTATTCTGCATCTTCCCATGAAGCGTCAGCTACAGGACAAAGACCATCAATTAGTCAGTCTCCTCTGACATCTGTATGCCATTAACACAACAGAGCTGTCACCAGTATCAGTACAGATCATGCAGAACATAAGGATGTGAAATGCACAAAAATACTTACAAGTTTTTTACATTCTTCAAAAAGACCTCCAGACAAAATGCTGCATGAAGTTTCTACCATGACCTGCTTCACTACATTGCCATTGCACAGTGGAGACACCAAAGCCTGTTCCTGGTGGGACTTAATACGGTAAGAGACAAGCATACATTGCATTAGTCCTGAGGTCCTGTCTTTAGGTCCTCAGGACCCTTCAGACTGATATAGGAGAACCACAAACACTAGACATTTTTCATGACAAATTTGAATAAAGTTTCAACTTGCTGTACTACATGAACAAATCCTGCAATGACAGACCACAGAATAGAGCAGGTCACCTCCTACATTTTCTCCAGCTCTTCCTTGTATTCACCAATTTTAACATAGGGGTATTTTGATGTCAATAGATCACAGAGTACCAGACATCCATTCTGAAAAATGATCACTCGTAACTCCCCAGAGGGCCTGTGGGAGTCTTCAGCAGCCAATACCCAAGGCCACTGCTGAACAGAAATGGCTAAGTCATCCAGTAGTCTCGTCCTCTCCAATTTAATTTAGCTAACAACTAAGACAAAGTAGCACAAGTAATTGACAAATTTATCATAGACATATTTTTTAGAGTTTATTCTGTGTCCTACTGCCTATCAAACTGAAACGAGGAATGGCTAGTCCTCAGTCTTACCCAGCAATCTCACTGCTTATTATTGCTACTTCTCCTTTTTTCAGTCAAGTCATGCCAAAAAACTTGACATTTAGCAGGATAATACTGTGGCTCTGTCACACTTGCACTTAGTTATCAAACTGACAGAAAACATTTCATTTGATCAGAAATAAATGCTTCACTTTATTTTCTGTTAATTTAGATCTTCTAAGGGAATGTTTCTTTTATTTTTGTCTGAAAAAATAGGCAAATTTTCAAGCCAAAAGTTTCAGTTTCATCTGAATAAAACATTTTGTTTCGCAACTGTCAAAATAATGCACTTATTTTTTTCAAGTTGTTCCCTCTCACTTTTTGGTTTCACAACACTGTTAAGCCATAACTATTTGTCAGCAAAAATTCAACCTGGTCCTTTCAAAACTCTGTGTAGACAAAAAGAAGTGTGTTGGCTTGTGTTCATGGCTCTTAATCAGTACCCTGTGAAATCACTTAATATTAGGGACCAGGTCTTAGATAATATTTTCAGATAGAAGATAACCCTCTCAAAATTAGAGGCAGAGCTAGAAGCAGGGCAAGTAAGGTCTTGCATTCCCTGTTGATTCACTACTATATCTTGCTTTTTCTGATCAAGCCTCCTCGCTTTGAAAGTAATAACTGAATATACTTTAGAAAGAAACTAATCTGTATACTCAATTGTTCATAAGTGGACAAAGATCTGAGATACAGAAGTCTGGATAAAGAAATAAAAATTTTTTATCTGAACTCCTCCTGTCTGGAAATTACAACTGCTTTTTTAGATTAAACTCTAAAATGAGATTTCCAGTTATACCTGGATTTCTAGCATTTGGGCTGGCAAACTTTATGAATAGACTGTACCGCACAGTTTGGCTATTCCAATATTCATCTAAAGTCAGGCAGCATAGAGGTCTTAAATAAGTTAAGTGATCTTTTATCAGATTTCAAGACAGAATATGATTTATCAAAAATTTGGCAAAACAAGTTTGTTTCTATATATTTTTATCCTCTTCAAAACCCTTTGCCTACTTCTGAGTGATACCATAACCAACATTAATCAGTTTTCACAGCTCATTCACAATCACCTTTTTGACATCAGCACAGTATGGATTAACTTTCCAAGAATTCCCAAAGTCAACTGGATCTACTTCAAGATGTTCATTGCTGCTGGTCAAATCATTGTTTTGGATTCCATCAAAATTTCCACACAGACCACACACTTGATCCTTGCAGGAGAAAGAAACAAAACACAAAATTTCCATCTGTAGACTGACTTGCAGTTTTATTAAGATGTCTTTCTAGCCTAGTGCTTTAATGACACAAGACTTTAAAAGCTCAATTATCCCTGCCCTTGCCAAGTTTACTGAAATACACATAAAGAAACTCCAGCTCTTATTCCCATTATGCTTAACTGTCTCAGAGGGAAAGTACGACCAGCTTGTCTCCAAGGACTCCACAAGAAGAAGAATCTGATCAGTATTACTGGTCTCTATTACTGGCTCTATTTGGTGTGTATCCAACAGTCATAAGTTTACCTGTGATCCTGCCTTCCTCTTGAAAATAACTGTTCTATCAGCATTGTTAGCAAATTGGGCTTCTTACACTGTTCTTCTTCTATATAGAAGAAATTCTCTCAATCACTGGTCAAAGGTGCACTTACCCTGAGGCACCTTATCACTCCTCTTCTCCATCATAACTCTGCCAAAGACCCAGAATTTAGCCCTCACAGTGGAAGCACCAGGGAAAGAAGGAAGGCCAGTATAGCATTATGAGAAAGTCTTTCCATTTTCAAGCTAGTTCCTAATGCTCCTTAGAAATCACTTTGTGTGTCTGCATAGGAAATGCTACCCTGACTCCTCCCCAGGGAGGCCTGTATTCTTTAGCAGTATTCTTCAACGAGAATAGAAAGTAAAGCAGAACACACTTACTTTGAAATTTCCTTTTAAGATAACTGAGATTCCCATGGCAAGATTCCAGGTTACAGTGATGCTTTTACCTAGTAAGATGATGTAATAACGGCCAGATTTCATGACTTCTAAATTGTTGTCATCTTTAGGAGGTACCTTGATGTTTACCTGAACAAGAAAAACACATTAAGCTAGCAACACTGTCTCTAAGTTCTATTTCTTGTAGGGCACTTTCCCAACAGGATACGTACTCATTAATGGCTATATTAAAACCTGTCATTTGCTAGAAAACAGAAAGCTCCTTGGCTCAAAACAGATGCTTCAGAGCATTTGCAAGATTGTCAATATGGTAGGTGTAAGGGCCTGAGTACAGGCTCACCTCTACTCCATAAAAGTTGCTATGAATAAATTATTGTCTTAAAAATAATACTTTATATAGTGAATTGGAATAAAAATACAATATTTCAGTCTCATCACATTTCCAGAATTTTGAAGGAGACAATATCTATCCATTGTTCTACTGAGATACAATATCCACTCACTACTAACATTGATACATAAAGAAATGACTGTTAAACAGAAGCAGGACTGATAAAGAGGATTCAGAGCACTAAGTAACTGACCAGTTAAATATTCAGTCAATGGTCAATTGAATAATTATCTTAATTATTATTATTATTATTAAGAGACTGCAATAATTTTGTGTTCCTGAGGTAGTAGTGGCAAAAAGATAGGTTAGGTATATGTCTACTCCAAACTGGGAGAAACACACACATCACATAGTAAATGCGGGTCTCTAAAGTATCAGAGCCTGATTCTGAAGTCAGGAAATATTTTCTTCCTCAACCAGCTATACCAACAGGAAAACTCTTGAGAGATGCTTTTTAGTGTCTTTGCATTTTTCCATCACTTTCACTTCTCTTGTGTTCTTTCAAGACAGTTTTCTACTCCTAAGCCTCTTTCTCTTCCCATTTGTCTGCAAATTCACACAGCCTCCAGCTACTTAGAACTTGGGAGATTAATTTAAAATGTTTTCTTTCATACTGTAATTCTCTTCCAGTGAGAACCCTATGGGATTATTAACCATATCTTGAGAAAAAGGTCTGTAATGGCTGTTATTTTAAACACCATTAATGCATTAACTCAAAACTGCTTAATTGCAGAAGAGGTAAGTGAAGTCTTTCAATCAGTACAAACAGTGATTAAAGCAAGGGAAAATCATTCACACACTCACTAAGTTGAGAAAACAGTGCTTCCTTACCCCACTACTCTTTGTCACTTAATTCAGTAAAAGCTTGCCACCCTAATTCAATTCTCTTCATCTCTGGAGTATTATCAGAAGCATTTATCCCCAGAGAAGACAGCTCATTTTCTTTATTATCTCCTGAACAGAGCCTTCAATGTCTTCAGGGACACATTAAAAGACGTATATTTTAGAAACTGGAAGCCTTTTCATCTTATTCTATGCCAAATGTGTTAAGTAAATCATCCTTTGCAAAAATAGTTGTTTATCTTCTAAGTATCTAAAGCAGTCTGTCTTTCCAAACTCAGGCAAAAAACAGAACAGGGGAAGTTTAGCCTAAAATACAGAATTTTTATGTTTCTGGAGGCTTTTAACTCAAACCATGAAGTCATAACCTTTTGACCTTGCAAAATGGCAGAATTTAGTTGTTTCAGAAGATCAAACCTGTTTTTTCACCTCCTTTTTTTCAATATTAGCCATGACTGTCATTTTACCATTTTAACGTCAAAAACAAAAAAAACAAAAAAAAAAAAAAACAAAACAAAAAAAAAAAAAAAAAAGCACTTGATTCTCCTACTCCTAAGGAGTACTGAGAAAAAAGAATGTAGAAGATCATCACTGGGAGAGCATTTGCCAGCAGTTTTCATTTCAGATTGGTTTTCCTTAGTCCTTTCCTTTGGTTCCTGTTATTTCTAAGAAAATCTCCCCTAGTTATTACAGCGAATATTATGCTCACTGAAAAGATAGCTAGAAATTCAATCAAGGTCATGAGGACAGTCCTACAGTACAGGCCTAATACTTACAAAAGCATATTCTCTCAGTAATCAAACCCCTCTGTTGTTCTCTGTCGGAGCTGCTGGAGGCCTAAGCTCCTTCTCTTGTCTTTTTTAGCATTTGTTTAGGTGTCCAAATGGAATCATAGCTCTTCAGAAAAATATGGATCCTGAAGAAGCCCTCAGAAAAAAAATGATTTCTACTGGCTGGTCCCTGCACTACTGTTCTCCCTCCTTCAGGAAAGGGATTCTTTAGTAACAGAAATATAGAATTGCTTGGGTAATCAAAATGTCTTCTGCTCATTCCTTCAACATCCAGAATTTTACATGTTGTCATGCATCATGATCATATGCTCTGAAGATGCACTACAAAGACATTATTAATAATGGTCATTTTAATGTATTCCTGCCAAGCATCGGTGGCATGCAGTAATTTGCAGACAATTTGCACGCTATGCAAAACCTGGTTCAGCTTTGTCTGTTAACCCTCAAAAAGGCAAATATTGACTGGTTTCATGTTTCACTGTGAACATTTTTGCAAATTGACACTATAATCCACTAGAGGTCTGTAATGTTTGAACATACAGACGGTCTTAATTGTTAAAATGCCCAAGGTAGAGAGCTGAACTCACTCTGCCATTTGGAAAGCTCTTTTCCTGGCATGGAGTGAGATGGAAGGTGAAAATGAATCTTGGTCCATTCTCGAGTGTTTATTGATTGGCAAGGGGGGAAAAAAAAGAAGAATTCAGTCATATGGATTTTCCATCTGTCACTTTTTAACAAGGAAAAGGACAGTTGATACTCACTTTTGCAATACAAATTTGCTCAGCCATGACTTCTCTTTTTCCAGTGTGCTTACTCTTTCAGATGGCTAAATTAGGTCTGAAGTTTTGGTAGTCAGAGGATAGTCATATCTTAGATGTCTCTTACACTTAACCTTGCTTGAAATAGACTTACACCTTCCATGTTGAGAAAGGGTTTTTCTCATATGAGTTTGCATTGAGCAGCACTCTTCTCTGACAAAAATTTATTGGCATCAAGTAGAAATACCAAAATGGCATTATGCCTCTGGGAGCAAAATGGCTAATTATAATCCTGCTAATCTGTTCATTTTATGCTCTAATTTTCAAGAACCAAAGAGTGTGAGACAGTTCATCCTTCTTGTTACTAACCAGCCAGAAATCCTAATCCTTAAAAAAAGGGAAAGAAAGAGTACATACATTTCCATTAAACAACTCTATCTCCCCACTTTCAAACAGAATGATAAGCCTTTTGGTGCACTTTTCTCCAGTAAAGCCGCATCCTTCATTTGAAATAAGAATCCGGAATGTCCCAGAATCATTCTTGCAGAAATCCTAGCAGACAAAAATAAACAAAAACGTTGTTAATAGGGATATTTGAAAGAACACATACGGATCTGTGAAGAAAAAAAGGAATCCTCAAAGAATACTCTGTGCACTGTGGGGCTGCTAAGATACTTGTTCTCATATTAATTTACTTTATGCTCAGCATTCACATTCATGCGGCCCAGCCCTTAAGGGGCTGTCAGTGTCAGGGTTATACACACATGCATATTTTGCAGGTATTCTTCTGGGGAAGAATTAGCGCTGTTATGGTAGATGTGATATTTCAAAGATGTATAATGGTCACAGTGTACAAATATTTATTCATTTAATGATAAAAACAAGACATTACATTTCAGATGATAAAATAAAAATATAAATGTAAATAGCTTAGAAAGTAACTTGCTGCACAATCTCAAGCAAAATCTTTGATGTGCTTGTTTTTCCATCTGTAGCTAATTATAGTAATGTCAATCTTTTTCTTGAGGAGAAATTAAGTAGGTTAACATCTCAGCTTTTTTAAAGTCAAATATTTTTGAGATGCATAGAGAGCTAGCACTACATTTATATGATGATTCATAGCAATCACACCTTTTACCAATTTTAGGTATGCACCTTCTAAGAGAAAGAACATTCCACTGCTCTCCAGTTCTGTGTGTGTGTAATTTGATAAAAAACACATCTCACTTTCCTTTTAAGTGTTTCTGTAGTACTGCATGCTATAATTGGCCACAAGATCTTTATAGAAAACTCTCCATTGTGCCAGAACTGTCTGTCTTCTAAGGTAACCTAGTTGGCATCAGGGTGGCATCATTTTAAAGATCCAGTCAAAAACTTGTTGATCATACATTCCTGCCAAGAAGAACTGCAAGGAGAAGTGTGCAACATGAAAAGGATTTGTAGGGAAAATATTCGAAAACGAGTAGCCCATCCAAGAAACATGGCATTCTGTATCTGAAGAAAACTGTTGTTATCAATTATCAGTGGATCCATCTAGTTTTAGACCAAATTTTCAGAGGAATATTTCTTCTCTTGCACATGTATTTTTAAATCCCACTTAACTTCCTTAATTTCTAGTGGCTCCCACCAATGACAAGCTGATATTAGTGTACTATGTCTTTATTTCCCCCTACTCTTTGCTATAGAAAAAATAGATATTGTCAATGCACTCCAAGCAGGCTGGTGCATGAATATCTGTAATTCTGCAAAAATGAACAGAGTCCGTGCTCTAGAAGCCTGCAGAACAGGTTCACTGAATGCTTCTTGCCTCACCCAGGTTGAAGGAAAGAGCTGGTAGTATAACCTCCTGGGTCTCCACCATTCATTTTGTGAGCCATCACTAGATGGATAAATGATCACAGAGGTTAATGCAGAGCCAACAAAGGTTGACTTAGTGTAGCTAAAATTCATTGTCAGATATGAGATTCATACAGCTTCTCTCTATACTATGCCACACTCATTTACAGCTGTCAGCTAGATACACCTCTCTAGAACATGATGCAATCTTTATATTTCTCTAGATATCTTTTAACTCACTACTAAGCTCTGCTCTACCATATATATGGTTTAGTTATTAAGAACATTTGACTGTGATTCTTCTAAATGTTGGACATCTCTCCTGGTTTAACACATCTTAATATATTATCAAACAGCTTAGTCATTCAACATACTTTTTCAAAATAAGTTGGTATTGTGCAACAGTTTTCATTCTTACCTGAACTAATACATACTGACAGTCTCCTGGAAACTTATATTTCAATCCATCAAACGTCAAATAATGAGCTGTACCAATAACAGAGCAGGTGGCATCACATGTATTTTTGGTGCATTCCCACTTTCGACCACGGCACACACTGTAACAAAGAAAACAAAATAGTGACAGTTATTATTATTGCTAATGTATCTAATACCAAGAGAAGGCAAGATGCTTTAAACAAGAAAAAATAACAAAAATTTCTGATTCCACATGCTCACGATCTGAAGACTTTCGAAAAGACACAGAATGAATAGTGATAAGCTACTATTTGTATCCTACAGCATCAACTTGTCAGAGCTTTTGCTCATACTTGGTATGCATGGATAACATATTCAGTAGTACCCAAGGATTTGGCGGTATTCAGACTGAGGTATTTTAAAAGGCTCAGTACATTAGTATATTGTGTGTTCAGCACTTTATGAAAATGGAAACATTTTCAAGTTCTTCAGTCAAGCACTCAAAAAATAAAGGCACCAAAACCAGTAAATAATTAGGGAAAATCTAGCTTTTTAATCTTCATAGGTTTGTACAGCTTAAGGACAGAACAGGCCTTTTGCTCTTCTAGTCTACTTGCCTAGGAAACATGGGTCACCTCTATTCTGAGTCCAAGAGTTTGAGACTGACTGTATATCCTCAATCAAGATAACTGGAGCTAATGTAAAGGAGACTTCAGTATTCTGGATTAGATAGAAAACCAGAGAGAGACAAATTTCCTTAACAAATTGTGGCAGTAATTAAACTCTGTGAGAAAAATGGGCATGGATTTATTTAATGATGCAAATTCCTAGCTGAAAGAAGGTTTGATTTTAAATGCCAAAGGCTGATATTTCAGTTTGATTTTCATTGCTATCACCTTTCTTTAAAACTAGTACTAGGTGAGTTGTCCATGATCCATACACAATAAGAAATACATACTACAAGCCAGTACAAACAGAATGACTTTCTCTGCCTTTATCTGCTATTTTTATGAAAGCAACAATATCAAAACTAACTCATTTCTAGAACACAAGCTGCCTGCAGGAAATGGAAATTTTGATAGCAAAAACATAACTGTAGAGTATTCGTTAAAAATGATAATAAATAAGAGGAGCTTAACAACATCTAGGCACGGTCATGATGGAACAAGATTTTATTCTGTATTGTGTATTTCAAATGAAAAGTAACTATGTCTCTAATTTTTTTGTTTTGATTTGCTTAAGAGTAAGTCTTCCATTAAGAGTTAAATATACCCCAACAACAATTTGCCTAGTACACCCTTTTAGCACATTTTAAAACAACAATAACAAAAAATATAAAGAAAGAAAAAACATTCTAAAAACATTCTAAGTATTCCAAGCAGGAAGCAAAAAGGATAATTCTTAATGTAAATTGTTTTGGAGTTTGCTTATTGTTTCTGGATTGGGTAATGTTTTTTTTATTTTATTTTATTTTTTTGGCTTGTGGCAATCTACCAGTTGACAGTGCATGTATTTCCAGATACACATTCACATGTCAAATAATGGAAAAAAAATGCTGGTCCAGCAGTCAAATCATCTAATTCCCTAGGTGAAATTTGATTTGACCCTTGTTCTCCCCTTTTCCCTAGGCCTAAAACAGGAAGTAACATACAGGAAGGGAAATAGGAGCACTGTTCCCCTGCACATTTTAAACTCAGCTGTTTGCTACAGGTCTATGAGCAATCTGCAGTTTTCTGTGCTGCTATCCATCCTCAGACGTGTCCCCAGAACATGTTTTCCACATTTAGGCTTGAAACTGCATTCTTACAACGCTCCACATGTGGGCTGCTAGACTACTTCCCCAACAGATTTCCATAACTACATTACACTACCACAGACCAGGTGATAGCCTCACTCATTAACATAAATTAACATGCATTACCATTGGATGCATAAATCAAAATAGTATTGGATGCATAAATCAAAATAATGCATTAAGAGGGTAGAAATATGTTTCCCTCTCTCTTACAGGCTACGCACAGGAATAAACATGCTTTTTGAACTTCCTTATTACAAAAAAAAAAAAAAAAGAAAGAAAAAAAAAAAGGCCTAGAGAGAGCCTGCTGGAATATTTCATAACAGTATTAGTATTTTACTGTGGATATCCTGCTCTGTTCAGAATATGCTTTTACAAAACACTTTTATTACCCTCTAAGGACCATTATAGGTTAAATATGAAGCATAATATTACTGACCCTGTTTTTATTTGCAGTACTGTCCCTCTTTCCTCACAGGAAGCCAAAATAGTAGTAGATATAATATCTAACTGATGCCAGAGGACATGTTTACTCTATTTACTCTAGCAACCAACTTTGGGACCAAGTAACCAGGACTGTAATTTAGTCTGCCCAATGGCTTTCATTCAGATTACATACTTAAGTGCAATACTACCCTTTTCCAAATGAATTTCATTCTTAATGATAGTTTACCTGACCTAGCAATTGGAGACCTTACTTCATAATCTGATAAAAATACATATATGGATAGATGCATTTCTTTTTTCCACATAGGTTCCCGTGTACATCCACCACGCAGGAAATGCCCTAAGCTATGAGATATTGCCCTGGTAGCTCTACGGTAGTAGTCAGACTAGAGCCTACACCCTACAGGGGAATTCACATTTGGATACATAAGAATATGATTCCAAGCTAAATCTCTCAACTTTCATGACAATAGCGGTGACATAAGCCTACCTGACATGCAAAGTAAAGTTAGGTGCTACCTTGATTTTTCAGGACAAATCAGACTCAGAATTGGCTTTAGAGCTTTGATATTATATTCCAACTGCTG
The DNA here is from genome assembly GCF_028389875.1 of Rhea pennata. Lineage (NCBI taxonomy): Eukaryota > Metazoa > Chordata > Aves > Rheiformes > Rheidae > Rhea > Rhea pennata. The sequence continues at coordinate 82,142,015 of NC_084663.1, read as the reverse complement.
TAGTAGTTCAACTGCACTGACATACAAAAACAGTGATGTTGAAAGAAACAGCTTGGGTTTTTTTGCTTTACTCCTTCTTTTGCACTTGCTTTGCCTTTATATACATGGTGACCTACTTCCTAGTGGATATTCAAATGCAGAAAAAGCTAATTCTCTTATACTGGTGTAATCCTATTGAAATCAGTGTAATTATACAAGTGTAAAAGACAGAAGAAGAAATATCATAGCTCTTAGCCCTTATTATGACACCAAAATAGCCATATGCAATGACAAAAACATTATTAATTTTCTAAAAATTTCCATCAACACCTGTATCTTTTTGTTGCTGCAATATATAATAACCTAATAGTATATGGTACAGTTACAAGTGTCAAGGAGATAAATACCATTATCCTCATGTTAAATTAAAGGAAATTGTGGAACAAAGATTAGAAGAAACTTTGGACCAGTCACCTAGGCCTCTTGTTCTTTGAAACAGATTACCACGAGACCTACAATCCTTGCTGCAAAAGCTGGAGATGTTTAAGATTTTTTTTTTTTTTTTTTTTTTTTGGCATCCATCAGTGAAATAAAATGATTTGTTAACTAGCAAGAGACTGAGCAAACAAAATTTTAAAAAAGGACAATGAAGCAGAAATTCTCCTCATTCTTTTGTCTGTTGTTTATTTTTTGTGCTAGAATAGCTTCTAATATAACAATCTACTATATTGATAATAAGTAATAGCTTGCTTGAGGTCAGCACAACATTCAGTTAAGTGCTATATGAGGACAGATGGATAACATCACTGCTCCAGGATTTTCTAATGAAGACATACTCCTCTATAAGGGCAGGGATAGGAGATTCTACCCCTACTTTACAGATGTGAAAATGGAGGGACAAAGAACCTGAAGTATTTTCCCAAGATAATGTTGTTAACCCATAGCAAAAGTGGGTACTGAACTGAGTTCTTTACTGTCCCAGAAGTAATCATCATTTAGTTTTGGTAACACTTCAGAGCATAATAAATATTGTGCAATACATTTTGTTCGAAGAATGACATTTCAGTAACATGAAACCTAGTGCAGTATTTGCTATTGAAACTCTGTTAATAACAAGACCAAGATTTTGTGTATGTGTGCATGGACAGATTATAAAGTCTTTCATTTAACAAATTTCTGCTGTGTACTGCTTCATAAATGTTCCAAAATTTTCACTGAACTCTGCAATGAATTCTCTATATATAGCATAACAAAAGTTTTGCCACTAACTTAGAGTTGGAGACATTCTGCTGTTCATGAATTAGGGTCTCACATATGTCAAGCTGAATGTAAATGCCAAATCTGACACCTCTGGCTCATACATTGTGCTTGCAGGTGTTCACATCTGGCTAAGAACAAGTGAGAATGAGAACTCCTTCAACAGCAGCACAAAAACTGAAAACAAAAGAAAAGGAAGATCTGACCTCCAAAATGCAGTCTCTCAATTCTTATTAATTCTCAAAGCAATAGTAATTTCCTATATCACTTTCTAAATGACATTTGACTTGATATTTGCTGAGAATTGTCATGAAGGTTTTTAAACCCAAATAGTTCAAACAGCTCTACTGCCATTTTGAAAAGACCCTGCTTTCCAATTTTATCTTCATATTCAATAAAAATACCTAAAATAAGATGAAAAGTTTCTTACTAAAGACAAAAAACACAATTCCTATGATTTCCTAGACCTTGATACCGAAGAAAATTCTATGCATAAGAGGAAATGTCACTGACAATAGCATTGCCAAAAACAAAAGGGCAATTACTAGAATGACGTGGCTATAACTATTTTAAAACTTAAAATTTTAAGAATGATTAACATTTAAAAGACACTGTATAACAATTGTGAAGAACATCTTCTTACAAATCTTTCAAAGTTGACAACAGTGTATGGCCTCAGAAAAGTTATTAGTGTATCTGCTTTTTAGCTGAGTCAGTTCTACGCAGATGCAATGTAAGCAGGTACATGCAGGTATATGCATCTATATCAAACCTCAACTTCTCCTCCATCTTCCCTTGAAGAATCTTATCTTTCCCAAATCTATTTGTAATACTTGATTCACAATGAAATAAGTAGCCATAGAGTGAAAAAGAAAATGAACAAAACAATGGAAGGTCAGTATTTCCATGTAAGGCCATAAACCCTGATATTCAAATCTAACTTACACTAGTTAGGAGCAGTCCTAGTAATTTAAAAATATGGCATTTAAAAATCATTGTTACTCAAAGATCCATGCAAAAACCAAAAAAATGCTTTTTTATGATGTTGATTCTGTATGTCTGTCTCCATTCAGACATACAGAGCAGCATGCAATCACTGCTCCTAGAGATGCTAGAGCTGCAAAGGGAAATGGCTTGGATAAAGCTTATGAAAGAGCCTAATGTCTAAGTCCAAACAGAATATAGTTTCTGCATCACTGCATCAGTGATTGGATGACTTATGTCTTCAGTCATTTATTTCAAAACCCTGAAGGTGGTGGTACCCTTCCTGATACAAGTAAAAATGAAGAGCAAAGCACCTGCAAAACAGTGAATGTGATGTGCAGGCAAGAGCATTTGCAGGGAGCATTTACTCTATTTTTCTAGGAGGACATCAACTCCCCTCTTTTCTTTGAAGAGATGTATGGGCCGAGCACACATTTAAGATATAGGAATTCAGATTCAGGTTCAACTCCCTCTTCTGCCTGAGGGGCTGAAACTCCTCTCTGATGCTCTAGAGAGCTGTTGTCATACTACAGCTGGTAGACCACAATCCTCCTGCCAATGCAAGCTTCTGGCTGAAAAGAACTATTCCAAAGGGCCACAAAAGGCAAACATGGGGAAGCATGACACCAGAGTTTGGTGTCCAAAATGCAAGCTGTGCTCCTTCCACCCCAGAGCAGCTCCTGTACCTGTATCTTGGGTTGCAAGGTCACAGAGCAACTCCACCAGTCAGTGGCTACAGAGGTTGTTCACAGATACATGGACTACCTACTTGTAAAGTACCAAGTACATTTTGAGAAATTTTGCACTGGTATTTACGCCACATGTGAGAGGAAGATGATGGTCTATGTAATTTGCATGTTATGACATTAAATCCCTGAGTTTATATAGAGAGATCTATTAAGCAAGCAATTATATTTTTTTTTAGAATTGTGCTAATTGAGTTAACTGCCTAGAGAAAAATACAGTGTTAAGTGGCTCACCAGGTGTTACAGTCATTAGTCACTATCTCTCCCTTGGCGTATTCTTTTCCATTGTGAAAACATGGGCATCTCTCAGGAGAAACACATTTGTTTTCATGCCGCACCTAAATGAAAGACACATTTCATCAGCACATTGGCCTGTTGGTATGCACAAGAGAATACACACAAGAAAATATGGATAAATGAAAGGATAAAAGATAATCTGAGGTAAGAAAGGTGCAGAATCATTAAAAGTTTTTGCCATTGATATAACTATGGGTACACACTAATGGAACTATGAGTACACAGCCTTATTTCAGGGACTGAACATCAGCTTAAGTTGCTGGGAAAAACCTATGAGAAAATTTAGATTATAAAAGAACTTACTGATGAGAAAGTTCAATTTGACCAAAACTAGGATCAGTGAAGAAAAAATAGGTTATACAGAGAGCAGGTGAACAGCACGTGTTTCTCACCCACAGCAAACTGAAGCATTGCCAAGCAGAAGAGAAGCCAGAAGCAGAGATCAGATAGATTAACAATTGAAAGACAAATACTGAAGAAAGATGAGAAGCAGTAGAGCCAAAAGAAACCATATGGAAATGAAGATTTTGTCGTTACAGAACTTGTTGCCTAAAAAAGCTCAATATCCTGCCAACCTGCCTCGGAAAATAGTGTAATTACTCACATTCTTTCAAATGTCTACTGTTGTTAGCTAGAATGCAGCATAAACTCACCTGAAACATTATTACATTCTCTAGTAGATTTTGTCACTGGAAAATAGGTCATTATGCTCTAGCTACAATTTACCTTTTTCAATTTTATCCTATTAATCTTAGTTTATTTTTGTACAAAAATAAGCCATTTCCCCCACTTTAAAAATGTTTTAGACTACTCATTCTTTTCCATTCCTTTTATCTGATTTTGAAGATGCCCAGTATTAGACAGTCTAACAAAACCAAGTCTGGCTCTGCTGTTTTTCACTTGGATGTAGCTCTGCAAAGGTAAGAGTATGTTTGGCTCTTGATTCATGGTATACTGAAATAGAGAATATTCCCACATCCTCTCTTTCAAAAATCACAAAATATTACTTTCCCACTTCAAACTTTTTCAGTAAAATCATTCAAATTGTTTCTTTTTTACCACTAGGCCAATAAAATCAATGATCCATGTCATGCCAGGTTAATAAAGTAGAATAGCTCTAACTTCTAGAGGGACCTAGAACTGCTACAGGGAATTACTAATAAAAAAATTTCACAGCCCAGAAACCCTTCATCCATATGCAGTTCCACATACTCTGTGGCTTATGGACAGTTATATTACACCAAATAAACTCACACTGATAGAAGCAAGATGGAAAAAAAGAAATACTTTTCTAGGTGGCTGAACTGGGATTCTGCCTCGGACTTAGTTTTCACAAAGGACAGGGAGAAAACAGGCCAGAGGAGACCATCTGTGGGCCTTTTCAAAGGGTGCTTAATTTCTTGCTTCCTTCCTGGTGCTGTACAGGAAAAAGCAATATATGACTTCATACTCATGGCTACATTTCAGAATTTCTCCAGTGTGCGCAGCAATACTGTTCACAATAGACTTGAGAGCTAGCCTCTGGATACAAAACTTTTGATTAAGCTTGTGGCTAGCAAAAGGACTATTAGTACTTCTTCTACTTGCTCCCTCACACATCCACACACAGCTAGTTACAGCCTATCCTCAGCTCTGTAAATTGAATAAACTGGTATTTTTTTTCAATCACACACGTAGCCATCACTGAAGTTATAATGCAACAACTGTTAGTTCATTGACAAAGACAGAAGATTATCTTGTCTGAACATTGCAGAGTGGGTAGGTGATATTTAGAAACCTGTACATGAATATCCAAACTGGAATTTGACCCAAACACTGATTACTTTTGCTGCAAAACTAAAATAATTGTACTTTTTGTTAGTAATAACACAAAATCCACCAGTCAAATTGACATCTAAAAGTTGATGTACCTAAAAGCACCATGCCATGCCAGGTTACATGTTGAGAGAGGTACTATGTACTACTACAATGTCAATGGCTTTATGCAGAAACAGACAGATTTTCTATGGAAGTTTCATATTTCATTAATAAATAGCACTTAATACAGGAGATCTAAACAGTCCTGAATACCTGATGTAATGTGGTTGTGACTGTATGGAGAGGCAACCACAAGAATCACAGCATAGTAAGAGGAATAGCTGCTGTTTACACCATTTCATGTGCTTATGAAAATGCTCCTAACAGGCCATTCGTGGGATTATAAATGACTGACTAGCTGGTGAAGCTACCAGCTGTTTAAGGACCTGAGAAAAATGTCCACCATTTCCTTGTTTTGTCCAACATATCCTATTAATTCTTAAGCCTTGACAATCTTGTAAAAGGTCAATATTATAGAAGTCAAACCTTAAGATTCTTCTGATCTAAACTCTGCTTTGTTGAGGTTGTATCTGACTTTCTCTTAGTAAACACAATTTTGATCAGTATCTCACTGTCAAAAGAGGCTCAAATTCTCATTTTATTCCTCCTGATAAGCCTGAGAGCTTCAACAGAAAGTCAAAGTTATTAAACAGTAAGAGATTAAGAAGTAAAGGAAATGGGTAAGAGTAGAACCCAATAGCACATATATTTTATGAAAACCTCATTGCTTAGTTTCTGCGCAAAGGTAAGTCAAAAACATGTTAGAATAGACCAATCAAAAAATGGGGCTTTAGGTGTGACTTTTCTTTCTAATGTTAGCAGTAAAATCATGCCTGGAACCACACTAGCTCTAGTTTACTATGTGAAGTTTTACTTTTTTTTTTTTTTTTTTTTTTTTTTTTTTTTTTTTACATGGCAGACCCATGTACCACCTCCTCTTGAAGACTCTGTCATGTTGTTAAATCAGGACAAGCCTAAACTAAAGAGTATACAACAGAGCTAGCAGGAAAACCAAAATAGCATTCTATTAAGCTTTTGGTGAAAAAAGTTTGGAAGAAAAACCCCTTCCAAATTTTTCTGATTAAGATCTTAAGGTATTTCATTTTTATTTTATCTAACATTTCAAAATTAGAAATAGTTTATTTGATCAGTCCGAAAACAACAGAATGTTTCATTTCAATTTTAAAGCAAAATTTTTCTTCTTTTTTGGAAACTGAAAAATCTCCATTTTCCAGTTTTGTAACGTATGGATTTGGGGTTTTCTGCTTTCTGTTTTTTCTGCCCTCTTTTTCCCCAGGAAGGTGCTTAACACTCCATTTGTATATTTATTAATATTTTCCAATGGGAAAAAAGTTGGAGTGTACTAAAATAATCTGAGAAAGCATATATTTCCTAACACCTCTGCACATATGTTATGATTTATCTTTTCTGCACTGCAAAAGAGTGACAAGTATAGAGAACTTCCCACCCTCCAGATGATCAAAGTCAGAAAGAAAAGAATTACTTTTCAGGACACACTGAATATTTTTACTTTCAAGAAATCAAACCAACATAAAACATTAAGTCAAGATGAACTGAAAAAACTTATTTTTCAGTTGAAAGAAAATAGGAGTTTTTTGCATTTCTGATTGAGGAAATTAAAAAAAATATTAATTGGCAGTTTCTTACCCTTACAAATTTTCCAGTTCAATGAACCCACATTTGCTGGTGCAGCTACCTGAGACTACAAATTTAAGCAGCTCCAGGATGCTATTCATGAACGACGCTTAATTATATTCTTTTTATTTTTTTTTCAGATATGTTACTCAAAGTCAGCAGCCAATCAGTGTGTACAGACTTTAGGCTATGGATTGTTCTTTTTAGGATGGATAACTCATCAGACTCACCTGTAAATATGTCTTTATATATGCAGGGACAATATTGCACTTAAGTATATGTAAACTGCTACCCAGAATCATAGAATTGGTAAGATTGGAAGGGACCTCTGGAAATCATCTAGTCCAACGCCCTTGCTCAAGCAAGGTTAATACATATACTTGCTAATTGTACTGGAGAGTTGTTTATGTAAACTATATAGTTCTGACTGTGTTTCCTGATTGGAAACAATTATACAGAAGCAACAGATTCATTCTTTCACTGATGAATCCATGAACATTCATAATTTGTCTATGTTCCTGTACAGCCAGAGGAAAAAAAAAAAAAAAAAGATCTTCAGTAAAATGGCCAGGTATTTCCAGGGTGATGATATGCACAAACATTTAGGCACATAAATGTTCACTAAGCTGTTACTTCCCACAGACAGTCCAACAAATAGTAGTTGACCTCTGCGGGTGCTTGTAAATTAAACAGGATTACAGAATACCAACAAGGGAGTCTGATGTATCTGACTAGTAAAACTAATAGTAATACCTTTTCCTGGGCCCTTTATCGCTCAGTTCTGTTGGTACAAATCTGGAAAACATGAAATTCATGACTTCACAGATTTCTTCCTGAATGTGTCAAGAGAGTCTTTATGACACAGAGAGGCAAGATGGAAAGGAGAACTTGGTCACCATTCTGAATCCTTCCACCTTTGGCAACTGTTACTGTGAGCACAAAAACTTGTTGCAGAATGCAAAACTCAGGAGAAAGCCTCCCTCAAACAATACCAGTTGGACCATTGATTATGTAATAGTGTGGAAAAGGAAAATTGCTCTTTGACAGCAAGCTGGCTTCTTCCACAAAGCCAGAGTCCAGGAGTTTAATGCATGGCGGACAGCATTGACAAAACAAAAGCATGGAATTTGATCTTATCTTTGAATGGCAATAGTTACAATACACTAGTCTTTATATACTGGTTTTTCCATTGTGGCTTAGAGAAATGAGAGTCTTGCAATTTTTCTTCCCTGCCACAAGGGAAGCAAGTAAGCGAACAAGCAATTACAGGCTGAATTTCCTGGAAGATTGAACTATACTGTCATCTAGTGGACAAAGGTACTTATTTTACTAGGTTTTAAGAATTGGACCCAATTCTTCTATAAAAAAATCTTACAAACGATCTTGCTGAATACAGTGGCATGTCTCACATAGCTCCAGAATTAACTGCAATACCTAATTTCAAAATGACAAGTGTGGTTTCTTCTTCAGACAATTGTTGCATAAAATCCTTACAAAAATAGTTCAAATCTACTGAAAAGGGATATAAAATTCTGTATGAAAGCTGAAGGTTAATTACTAGTAAGTTGAAATGTCTTTTTCTATTGAGTAGTTGTCAGAATTTGTTTTATGTGAATATTCCTGTCATGTACTATTACCAAATCTTGGAACTGAATCCAAATCTCAGACCCTTTGAACAGATCAAAGAGGTCCAGATAATTCTGATTAGAATCAGAGAAAGGCATATTTAAAGTGAAGCTTATTCACAAAGGTATTTAAAACTGAAATCTGAAAATTAGTAACAATTGTTTATAAATAACAATTGTGGTGAAAGTTTTCTCAATGTTGGTATGAACGTGTCCGAATTCTGTTTTATATTTCCCCTGGAGATCTACAGGGCACTTTGCAAGTATAAGCTTTTGTCTACTGATGACATTTTATTATGGAATAGCATCTATTCAGATAAATGTCTACTTATCAGCAAAATATGGTAGCAATGTTCAATAACGTATGAATAACAATGCTAGAAATTACTGTTAAGAAACTACTATTTTGGTTTCTAGTACGACAATGAAATTAATTTTGAGGAAGAAAAAGCTGTATTCATACAGAAGAGGGAAAAAAGAACACATCTTTATAAAAACTTATTCTTCAGAAGTTCATTGCTTTTTTAGATGGATTTTAAACCTGTGGATGAAGTCAATTCACCTGAGCTGAAGCCCAAACATAAACACACATCTCAGCCATAGAACTAATTACCAAAATAGAAATAATAACCATTTGTTAACTAACAGTAAATGTACAGTATATATTAATCTGAGTCTGAACTTTGATCAGGTGTAAAATAGTAAAATATAAAAGAAATCTTTTACATTTTTAGTCTTTCCGGATGTAGCATTTGAAAATCTCTTGATTTACTATATGCCCCTCTGAGTCAGAAAACTGCACCTGCAAGTCGGTAAGTGCCACAAAAATCAAATAAAATCTCATAATTGCAGAGTATCTTGCATCTCAAATTTTTAAAAAAGCTGTAAACTCAACTCTTTTCCAGCATCTGCTAGATATTTTGATCTGAATTTCCTGCATAAAGCATCACAAACTTTCTTATTCCAGCAGTCTTCCTGGGCAGAGGACTCAAAGCACCATTTACTTAACTCCAAAAAGAATGTGCTATGTCATCCATCCCCTATTCTGGTCACACACTGTCTGGAACTATCCCATTCATTGCAGGTGTAATCCTATGCACAGTTCTTTATCCATCCAGATAGATTTGAACAGTCATAAATGCTGATCATTTTCCTATTGCTCAAAAAACAAAAACCAGTAGCCCTCATCCACTTTCTGTTCTTCTCTGTCTGCTTTTTATCATGTGTCTAAATTGATGGTCACCAGCTTAGTAGATGTTTTCTTTAAAATTATCAAAGTCAGTGACTACACTTTAGGATTGTGGCAGGACATACTCCTGGAGCCAGAAAACATTCCACTAGTGAAAAAAGCATGCTGAACACACCATCGTCAACTCCAGGTCACTCTTTGGCATCACCTTGGCAAGCTTCATGTCCCCCCTTTCTTCCCACAGGGAGCTTCCAGTTTGGTACATGGCACAGGAAGGCAGCAGCAGAGATGAAGAACTGACAAGGGAGGAAGCAGGACAGCAGGAGACAACTGGAATTAACAGGAGGGTTTGGCTGGATACATGTGGAGTGAACCCTGCATGTACCCATTCAGGGTATGGGTGTACTTTTGTCTCTCTGTGACTGAGGAAGTACAGCAAGACTCTGGAGTTTAAAAGAAAGATACAATTGGTCAAAAAAAAAGTGAAGTTTTTTTGCTATTTGATTATGAATTGTCATCACAAGCCAAACTTCATCTTCTATGTAGGTATATACACTTTAAACTAGCCGAAATTTGACAGAGTCATTGTGGAATTCTCCACAGCCACATATTTTGAACTGCAACGAGAATGCTGATAGGAAAGAAGAAAGACAAGGAAACAAAGAGGATCTGCTTCTGTTGGTTGTAATTAAGTTTGCTTACCATCCCTTTCGGACAGAGGCATCCAGATATGCATCCATGGCTGACACAGTCTAAGTCGTAATTCTGACAAGTCTTGGCACACTCCAGGCCTTCAGCTCTCAGGTTGTTTGCAGGACAGATAAATCTTTCCATTGGTGCTCTGCATGTCAAGCTCCTTTTTACTTTAAATGCAAATTTACAAAAAAATTGCAATTAGAACCCAAGTTCTATTAGCATGTTATTTTTCTAAAGGGTGGATCAACTTTTTCATTAGAAAAATGATTTAGGATATAGAACGGAGCAACTGCACTATACTACTATGTGTGACATTGTAAAAGTAATAGAATCTCCTCTCTCCACAATGTGACCTCAGCTAGGATTGCATAAAAAGCATATTTTTCATAAAGAAACAAAACGAGCTCTACTAAAGTAAATACCCTTCTACTAATATAAACAGTTCCATTCCAGGTTGTATTAAGGCTACAAAAAGCAGTCAATGGGTTAGTCTAAATCTTTAGAATAAAATACATTCCAGCCTGTGGGCAGTGTACATGAACAATTTCAGCACAAAACAGACATTTTGAGAAGCAATGGCATCATATATTATTGTAGTTAGACTAACTTCCACCACTAGGTATAACTATAATGTTGTCTGCTAATAACAACACTCAGCCTAACTGGTTATAAGGTTTTCAGTCTCTTGCTATTTTGATTTCTGATAGAAGATCAGAATTTTCCAAGCAACTCTACGTTATTATTTCTATTTATGCCAGCAATATGCCTCTCCTAGGCTCTGTAAGTCCTAGCATACTATTCATAGGAGAATTCTGTCTTATCAGCATTAAAACAAGTGTTTGATGAGAGGTCAGTAAGATCTGCACCCACAAGGCTTCACCAGTGGGACAGTGAGGGCCCAGTCAGTGACACAGTTATTGGTAGTTTATCAAGAAATGTTAAGCAGTCCATCACCCTAAACTAACCACTACTGTTTTCCACTAGAAGTCCGACAATAATGATGCCTGATAGCTTGGTAGAAGATGAAAAGGCTAACTGTAGCCCTTTGATTCAAAATCTTTGGGGAAAAAAAACACCAAAATTTTTCTCCAAATGCCCTGAATATTTAGCAGCATGCCATGGAAGTACTACATTTGGGGTTATTTCTGTCAGCAGGGTAGGAACATTGAGGAGCAAATCCCCACTAGGCCTGTACTCTCTGTGAGTGACCCAGGCTCAGATCGCCTCTCCTATCCCAAACCCTTAAGCTTCATTCAGAGAAAAGCAGCACTTGCAACCTGCTAGTCAGAAGCAGGAGGTATTAAGCTGACAAGTTATTGATCCTCATATGATCTTCAAATAGCAAAAAGACCTCTTAACCTCTACAACTAAATAGAGACTGCAGTGTCTACCTGTAATCCTGAGGGGAACACAGTGAGTCACACACCTTTCCTCGCAAACATTGTGTTTCTATTTTGTAATAAAAAAGGGTTATAAACAGACTCAACATCACCAGCTCTGCAATTTCTGATACCTCATCTCTACTCTAACCTACCAAGAGAATGAAGGGGGAGGAGGGAGAGAGGGAGAGAGAGAAAATAAATATTAATCTTTTTAAGCATACTAACTTCTGGCAGACGGCCTTTCATCAGTGAATACATCTGTCAGGAAGGCACCAGGAACTCTGTTTGTACTGCAGTGCATGAAGCCATTTTCACAATAGCTAAGGAAAATAAATAGAGCTTATATTTAACAAAGTGACATTTAGCTTTCACTTGTGCTGCTGTTTTCGGAGATGGCTGCAGAGAAGTTAGAATACCAGAATTATAGTTCTCATTTGGGTTGAACTGTTGCTCCCCATCCACTGCACTTATCAAACTTAAAGGCAAACCCTCCCAAGACAGTTCCAGTGATATACTAGGATGGTAGCGCATGCTTATGCTAGCACTGTCCCACTGAATCCAATACATCTACAAAAGCATAAAGCTCAGTAAGATAACCATCAGGTCAAGTGTGGAAAGAAGTAAGGGACCACTTTAGTGCACGTAACATGACCTCTGTAGATGGAGAGAAAATAAGACATTGTTCCCAAAACTGGTCTTGTCAAGAGCTGCCCAGCAACTGCATTCCTACCCTCAGTGTATGCTACCCAATTTAAAAATTATAAATGCTTTTTAATAGTTGAGTCTTTGATAGAGGTAATTAGGTTTTAACATTCAAGAAATGCATTAGAGTACATTAAAGTGACATTTTAAAAGCGTACAAAGTAGCCATTCTCAGTAATTAAACTCCATTTCAAAGTGGCAGGATCTGTTCCTGGAACTGAGCTTCATACTGTGTTTTCTGACTGTGATAGCATCTGAAATAATATGGCTAGCGATGTAACAGCAAAAGTTATATTTTGATTTGTTGGAAGCAAACCACTGCCTGATTTTAAACTAGTTTCACTGGAGGCAAACAGGCTGAGGAACTGAACCAGTTAATCAATCAGGCTTTCCCAAAATCTCTGAGTTATAGCATGCAGAGATGAGCCATGAACATTGGCACTTACCACATGGTGTGATGATCTGAAAAGACATCCTCTGGCTGGAAGATCTCACCATCATAGTAACAAGAACAGTGGGACTTTGGTACGCACTCTTCCTGCTCATCAAGATAGTGTCCAGTGGGACAGTAGCAGCCCTCCATGCACAAATCATCACAGTCTTCATCTGGGTAGGAGAGAGACCTGCAGGTCTGATTGCACGGTGCTCCACATTGCCGGTAAATCTGGCCTTCAGGACAAGTCATTGCTGCAGAATAATAACATCAGTGAAACTAGAATTTGATCCAAAGGCAACTAAAGGAAAAGCTGCCCATACCAGACTGTAAATCTGCAGATTTAGAATTTATTTACCCAATTTTGTTGCCTAGCAAGGCTGCATTACCCTGGCTTTCCTTAAACCTGTAGCACCAGTGAAGCCCTGGTGCTACAAGCACCTACAAGCCTACAAGCAAAACCTGACTCGGTGTAGTTGCCAGTAAATGCTGGTATTAGATTCCAATCAATGCCTTGGAATTCCAACAACAAATTTTTGTCTAGAGTGAAAAATGCAGGCTATGTCCAATCTCTGTTATCACTTGGATTTAAAAGGTAGGGGCATTACAAGTGCTCCCATTTACAAGTGCTCTTGCTTACATTACAAGTGCTCTTGCTTAGATTCACCTTTATTTGCAACAGTCAGGGGCAGTGTGGTCAAAATAATTAAAAACTTGGGTTTCTGCTTTTATAAATCAAGCAGGTGCTGCAATAGTCTAAAGCTTTACATTCTAGAAGCTCTCAGGAAAATCTGTGGGAATAGCTACTAATAATAAAGTCACTTAATGATTGTGGAACCAGACTTTTGTACTAAGAATTTTTGATGATTAAGTCATTTTTATAGATTAAAGCCTCATTAGAGGCTTTAGAGCCATTCCGGCTTATTTGTTTATTACACTTCGGCTTAGCTCTGCAGCATTTTTTAAGGGAAGCTGCTCTGCACATACCAGCATCAGCACTAGGTGGCATCTATAACAACACTTGTTAGTAGATGAGGAAACAAGTTACTATCATAGCCTTTTAACAGGGCTCTGTTAACCAGGATTTACCAAATTGATTGTGTTTGTAGCAAATTTCCAAAGCAAACTGCCAGGGTCGCAAGGTGAGGAGCCTGGATGCTGGACGTCCAATGGAGTGAGGGAAGCAGCTGCACATGAAAGCTAGAATATTTGTATTGTGCTAAAACCAAGATCAAGGGTTAATAGCAAAATTCCTTCTTTTTGTCATCCCTGCAGAATGATCTGATAATCGCTGCCAGCACAAACCCCTAGAAACTGTAGCAGCAGAGGCAGCAAAAGAAAAACTACAGCAAGGCTACAGCTGTAGCTCTGTCAGCTACAGCTAACATGGAGGTTAACAAAATAAGTTCTGCATGATGACAAATTCCTAATGTTTACCTTCATAAATTATTCTGAAATAGATAATTACTGTCATTTTTGAATAGAGGTAGATCTGATAGGTTCAAATAGACCATAGTCCACTCAACTTCTATTTAGGCACCTGAAGTCCCACACACAGAAGTTTAAGCCCCTCACTTGAGGATCCAACAGAGAGAGGCTATAGGTTACTTGAAGTTTCCCACAGAGTTGAAATCTCCCTAGTTTGGAGCAAATACCCAAAACATTCAACCTTCCTTTCACAACAGAATCCTAGAATTTTTTTTAGGTTCATCAACACTGTAGGCAGACTAGATACCTCCAAGGTATGGCCTAATTCAGTAATAAACAGACAACAAATTCACACATTAGTTTCAGGGGTCTTTGGCACCCATTCACAGAACAGTGTTTCTAATTTACATGAATGTGATCCTTGCAGTAAATCAAATACTGAACAGGCACAGTCCAGGTCTGAGGACCATTTTAAAAGCTTTCATTACTAAAGGCAAGTGCAAGCAGGAGGAAGCCACAGCTAAACCTCTGATTTGCTGTATAGCAACCACTGGAAACAAGGAGCTGCTTTGGCAGCCTTTGGACATGTACCAATTTATTACAATTTCAAGATTCAGGAAGGATCAAACAAATGAGTCCAACATTCTGCCCTGCTTCCAGTTCATGTTAACATTCCCTGCTCACAGGTACAAGTTTACAACAGACTCCAGTTTTAGCTAAAGCTCTATAACTCATTTTACCTTCTCATGCACTTCCTAAGTTTTTAAGGACATTTCCTGGTTTTCCAGTTCAACTTCCCAAAACCATTCCAAGTTCCATTTCACTGCACTGTCACCTCCCATAGACATCTGTTTTTAACAGTAAAAAATGGAGGAGAGCTGACCTGGGAGGGGACTGTTGTCTGTACACTTTGTAACATATTGTCACTAAAAAAATCCTATCCCATTATTGCCAGGAAAATGAGAGGAAAAGGCGAGGTTAATCTAGTCTCTGTACAAAACTGAAATAGCTAGATGCTGTGCCCAGCCTGTCCTGGGGATGAGAGGAGGTAGAGAAAGCATTGGCAGACTGGTATTTGTTAGGTAGTTTGTTCAACTTCTTCTGAATGGGTTTTCAACCACAGTGAAAGCGACAAAAGTTTTGACCAGCTGCTTGGATAGCTTAAAGTAAAAATGCAATCATACCTAGGTCAGAGTTGCTGGATAAGATGCATCCCATTACAACTAGATTTAACAGAGCTGCTCCACCAGCAGTGGTTAGCGTGGTAAGCATTTCCACACTGTAGTCATCCCCAAAGGCTGCTCAGATCCTGCCCTTAATTCCCAACTCTCTGCTACAAGACACCTGGATCTACCACCACTTATCCCCATACTAATCATTGCACATAAACTGTGTAAACAGAAGTAAACCACCAGCCTGCCCACCACCACCTTAAGGCAAATAGGGGACTGACCAAAGTGTCCCTGAAACCTGAAAAAAAGTCTAGACACCTAGGGGCTGATTTGCTCTTGCCCCAAACACACACACACACCCCACACACCCCACACACATATACACATGTGTGAGTGTGTGTGTGTGTGTGTGTGTGTGTAATATATATACATGTGTGAGTATGTGTTTATGAGAATTAAGAGTTCACGAGAGACATAGGCCCATACATTATGGCCTTCTTCCTCTTTCCACACACACTTAAGAGACTGGCTCTATTGCTTATCCACAGTGGGCTGCAAGCATAGCACATAGGTCTTAACATGACCAAAACGAAATTAAAAACATTTTAAAGACTTAGAGGGTGAATGTGTTTGATAGCTTGCCACACAGCAGTTTAGAACAAGAAATACTGTGCTACAGGTTGTATCCCTGCCACTGATCCACTCCAAATCAGGCAGAACTGTTCTGTTAAGTCATTTCCCATGAAACTGAATCTCAGTTGACCAACACCAGAATAGAGCATGTGTTTAGTGCACTGGGCCTTCAGCGCAAATTATGCAATCTGCGCATTCACATCTCAGGCCCATTAAAGGAGTGATTGTTCTCTTTCATGTGACAGGAGATATCTGAGGCATCAGGATTATTTAATGGGGACTGATGGATCTGCAGTCAGGGAAATTGTCACTTTATGGGGGCATAAAGCGCTCCATAATGCACAGAGAAGAGGAAGCAGGGCTGCACTGTTAAAGATTAATTGTGAAAATTGACTTGCTCAATTACAGAAAGAATGATAGTGCATTATCACTGCTTTCTTTCAGCCTCCAGACTTGCACATTTTTAAAAGGTTTTTTATTACATTACTGTTTCACTATCTGAACATTTACATAAATTAGGTAAAATCTTATGAAACCATGCAGCAGTTTAACATAAACTGTTTTTGTTCTCATTAGCAGTAAATACTATCCAGCCTGCAGAAGCTGTAGCCACTGACTTTACTGGTACAGATGGAATGCAAGTGACCTCTCTTTCTTCTAGTTTCTACAATGACTCAGTTCATAAATGGCTTCCCTACCCACAGTTTGAGAAGAAGTAATTGAATAGATCTGGAGAGCAGCCAAGAATACATACTTTTCCCCAAAATTCTCAATTGTCTTCTTTCCTTAATAGTAAAGTTGCTCAGGAAAATGGAAAAAAACATCCATTTCACAAGTATGTATGGGGAAAAGGGTATCCACATTCCATCAAAATTCCATTGCATTGGATTTTTTTTCCTACCACATTGACCTAACAAAGAAAGAAAAATAAATAAAAGGTGCTTGCTTCTTCTGTTCCAACTTCTAAGCAATTTGACTACTGATCTTGCACAGGACTAATCTCTGCAAAAACATCCTATTCTTTCTATTTTCCCCACCTCTACACCTCAAATCTGCAATCTGAATATTTGTTTTATCCTCTTGCCATGTTTCATTTTTCAGATTGCAAGCCTTTGAACCAGGGTCCTCCATGCATTACAAGTGGGATTCTGCAAATGATCCTCGGGGGAAATTAACACTTGATTCTTCAAGACTTTCATAGGAGCTAAATGTCCATATAAAACACCACAGCTAAAGCTCCTGTTTATCATCTAGCTCAGTAGAGCCATTCACAGACTTGATCAAGGTTCAGGCCCTCCTCTTGAACTAGTTTCAAAATCATACCAGAACTTACAAGTAGCAGAAGGAAAGGATCTCAGATATGGCCAGCAAAATGATGCTCACTCCCTAGCTGAACGGTGTACAAGAAATGAGAATTGGCATATACCTCAGACCTCTGCACTGCTAGAGTGATGACCAAAATACTCGCGGGGTCTCCAAACACTGGGACTGGTGCTCAGAGGGGCTGTGAGATCTCCATCCTTAGAGATACTCAAAAATCGACTGGATAGGTCCCTTGCCAGACTGCTCAACATTAGCCCTGCTTTGAGGGCTTGTACCAGAAGACTGCTAAATGTCCCTTCAGATCTAAATTTGTTTATAATTCTGTGATTGTGCTCTGTGATACCACTTGACCAAATACCTGTCTTTGTGAGAAGGTAATCAATTTCCTTAACTTACACTGAAGTTAGGAAAAGGTCACTAAAGAGGTCAGGAACTAGGAAGCACAGGCTTCAGAGGAAGGAGGTACCAAAAATGCATGTTGTATGTTACTACAAATCACTTGGAGGTTCCCATTCTGAAACACTCAGAAATTTTTCAGATGAGTAGCTCAAACTTAAATCCAACTGGAAATTGAATTTTAGTCACCAGTTCAGCTGAGCTATGTTGGATGATTGATCTTCCCTGGTGTTGAACAATTTTTGTGAAGCACTGGTGCGCTGCATTCTTCCTGGAATGAAGGAAAGATGCACCTTTTCCATAAGAAATACTTAGCACCTTGCAGAAATCATCTCTCTTTTGACTTATCACTTGACATTGCTATGCACGTCCAGGGAGGCAAGGAAAATAAGCAGTTTTTAGGAGGAGTGCACTTACGGCAGAAGTCAGGTTCTCTCCACTGGATCAGGACACTTTTCCGAGCACATGCTGTTGCATAAGTAGCGATAGCAGAGCACAGACAATCCTTGCCATCAGCACAAGAGCAAACATCAAAGCGGCAGTTCTTCACATAGGGAGTGGGACTGACTTCATGGTGACAGGGTTCAAATACAGAAGACATCAGAATGGAGCAAGAATCCTCAGCAAACTTGGCTAAAAAGAGACAAACAGTATGCTCAAGCAATTGCTGGCTTCTAAGGCAAACTAGAAGAGCCATAGTAAGCATTTTCTTTTGCTTTTGAGTAAAAAATAATTGGAGGAATAAAATGGGATCAAGTACACATAGTATCATTGCTCATAAGTTATCCTCTACTAAAATAATAATGTTTCACTAGTAAAACAAATCAAGAAACAGCAATAGTTTTCTATTCTTTTACTACCATTCCCAGCACCATACTTCCTCTTACAAGGCTTCTGCTTTCTGCTGCTTTTTACATTTGCAAAATTAAGCATTTTTGGTTGCACCGCACTCACAAATCAGCAGTGCCTGCTCTGGTTTATGGCCACAAAGTTTTGTGTGTTCTTCCTCCTTCTGGAAACCAGAGGGATGCAACACCTGACAAAAGAAAGTTGCTCTGAAAATTGCTCTCCATGTCTAACCAGGATGGTCAAACAGTATAACGAAGAGGAACACTGCATGTTGGAATACAGTAAGAAAAGGGAGATAAACAATCAGAAAAAGTAAAAAGATATAAGGATAGAGGGGTGAAAAGGATAGGTGTTTTATCCCCCTAGAGGACAAATGTATATTATTGCTATCAGTTCAATGATTAGTTTGAGCAATACATATTTATGCCGTGGCTATAATGATCCAGTTCTGACTGTGGCTCAAACAGAAGATCACCAGGATTCTAGATTAGAGCTTTTTGTTTTCAGTTTTCACAAAACATTGCATTCTCCATAACTTGCTTCAATCAGTGCTTCATTTTTTCTTTTACAGAGATTATAGTGACCCTGCTACAAATGTGAGTAACACTGGCTGCTTTTCTTTTCTTCTTTTATTTTTTTTAATTATGTAAAGTTGAAGATTACACACTCCTACACATCAGCACATGTTAACTTTGGATAGAGTTCAGTACCTAAACGAGGATTGAGATTGCAGGGGTAGCTGTCTTGTTTCAACAAGTCTTGGCAACCTGCGTTGAGCTTCCAGGAGTTTCCAAAATCTTCCACAAGTGCTTCCACCATGCCAGAAGGAGTAAGAAAATCATCCCCTTGGTTACCATTGTAATTTCCACATAGTCCACACATCCTTTCAGTATACACTGAGGACAGCTAAAGCAGACAATGTTAGCCCCGTCATCCTTCAGAATAGGTCACCACTCTACAGTAAGGTTTTCTAAAGAATGAACCATGTACAATCTAAAATCAAAGGAATTATTAAATACATAGGAAAACAACACTATCAACACAGTCTCCTCCTACTACATTTTTATACTGCTAATAAAAATACTATTAGTAGTAGTAACAGAACTGATAATTTTAGATGGTTAGCTGAAGGTGCCTGGGAAAAAAATGGGTTACTTTTGTGCTATTAACAGCACACTAGTTTACTTTTTTCCTTGTGATCCCCCTTGATTCATGTAAATGAATATGGCATCAGTTGGGGGTGCATTTTTGAATATAGTGAAATTATTATCCTTGAAATTGTAATAATTTGAGAAAAGACAGAGCACCTGAAGCCATGCCACCTTTTAAAAAATATTAAAAGATAAAGAATATTTAAATAGATTGTAGAGTCCCAAAACAGAGGCAATGATGGAGGAGTTGTTTCCCTTAATATTAAGTGAAATTTCCTTATTATTAAAATAAGGAAAAGAGTATTACCCTTAAAGCTATATTACTTCACATTAGATCTTCCTCCTGCCTATGGAAACTTATGACACACTAAAAGAAATATTGCAAACAACCCACATAACAGATTTACTTTTCACCTAGCCTTATTCTTAGTGTAGCTCCAGAGACATCTGAAACAAGACCCTAAACTGAGAAGTAAACAGGGAAAAAAATCTAACAATGTGTCCAATAGGAAAACATAAATGCTTTTTCTTCCATGAAGAACTGTCAGCTTCTATTAGAAGTCCAGGTTTGGTACATCACAAGTGTTACTACCTGTCCTGAGAAGCTGACTCAGTGATTTAATGATACAATAGCTCTTTGTGTGCATTTACTAGATTGTTAGTCTTAGTCACATTGGCAGGCATAACCTGTGAAACAGGACCAAATAAGCTAGAACATCACATTTTGAAGAAAACTGCTGTTCTATTTAATTAAAAATTTTAAAAAGCTCTAAAAGAATAACCCGAAGCTTCCCTCCATAAGAACAAAACAGTCAGAGATTAAATACTGTGTCAAAAGGCTCAATCAGAAATTTTCAAAGCGTTTATACCCTCATTATTCCAAAGACTTGACTTTTTCATGTGCTCTGCAGACAGAGAATGACTCATGCAAACCCAATCACAGATATCAAGCAGTCACAGAAAGACGTGTCTTCTTGGGAAACACAGAAAGAATTTTTACCAGAAGCACTGGCCAAGCTAGTGGAAGTGTATCACTTCCCCCAATTGTCAGAAATATTTGGCAACAAGTTGGTCTGCAAATCCAAACAAATTCTCCAAAGCAATAAGAAAGCTGCTTCAGATATCCAGCTAGAGAAGGAATTCAGAACAGAACCAAGTAAATGCAGACAATTAGAGGAATTTCCACTGCTTTTCTGGGAAAAGTATCTGGAGCAAAAAAAAAATGATAATGTAAAAGAAAGAATTTGCCACGCTACATGGGTGTCTGACCAGGCAGAAAGATATTTTGGTTACAGAGGAAAGCCAAATATTCTGAGACATGTCAAAGGACTAAATTGCATTATTCTAAGCCCTAAAACAACTTGTAGGACTCTTGGAACACAAAGATACAGGCTAGATCAAAACAACAACAAAAACACTGATGCTTTCCAAAGTTATTCTTGACCTTTCTTCTCTGTTGTCTTTTCAGTTGTTGTACACACTAGCTTTCTTGGACCCTTACGTTGTATGATATTTAAACCAGATATTTAAATGAGGCAAGAAGAGTGCAAATCCCATGCCATGGTTCTGAAATAGCAGCACTCACTGATCTTTATAAGCAGCACTTCCAGAGAAACTGGCTTCCTTGAAGAAATATTCTCAGTGAAAGAAGCAGCCCCACACAAGATCCAGCTCTAGAGCCCTTATTACAAATCAGACTCAAACAGAAGACTGCATGATTGCTAAGTACGCACCCTTCCACACAAATATGGTATGAGCAAAGAAGTCTGCAGTGGCCCAGCAGCATGTGGGAGCATGCCACTCTATACTGCTTATGCCTACAGCCTGCAGATCACCACTCTGAGACGCAACACTGCAGATGGACTCATGCCTTTTGAGTCAGTGAATACGCCCACAGAGACAACATCAGCAGCCTCTGAGGCCTTACTAGCTGAAGAAAACAGCTTCTTGTACAAGCAAATAGGGTATAGATGGCTTAGCAGGAGAAGATGATCACAACTTGGTTGTTAAAATAGGTTTGCTGTTTACTGTCTTTGCAGATCTGAAGACCTTTGGAGAGCACTGCATTTATGTAATCTGACCTTCCACATAACTCAGCCCAGAAGACTGTCATTACTTTGGTCTTACGCAAACCAGAGCATATCTTTTGGCGTAGTGAATAGTGATTAATACAGCAGTAGTGGTGTTTAAACATTCCAGTGATTCCAGCCACTGAAATAGGGTCAGGTGTGTGTGTTAGCTTATCAGCAATCAGGGAATATTCCACGATAGTTAATCCCCTCTCCTTCCCTCACAGGCTTTTCTGTGCTGCAACTTATTCTGTAGCTTGCAGCACAGAGCAAGTTGTTCATGTAAAGCTTTGTGTTGTTGCAGCTAGACTGCTTCCCTTACAGTCCATTTCATTAAAACCTAGCTTGGATATTCCTACACTCTACTGCTGTATGTAGCACCAAGAAGCCTTAATTGTCAATCAAGACTGACTTTAAACATTCATCATAGTAGAAGTAACATGCAACATCGCCTGTAGGAGTTAATTGATTTTTCCTGGAAATTATGAATAACTATGTCCCTAGAGCCATATTCTTCACTATTTTAACTCATGCAAATACTTTGCTACAGACAAAGACAGTCAAACCAAATGAAAGTAAAAATCCAGTTTGGATGGTGTAAGTTGTGCAGAACATAAAACTATTCATGGCTAATAATGCCTGTCATTGCATAAAAAGTTGGGAAGGGGAAAGGTTACTAAGCTGCTGTAGGATGAAAATGTTTGTGTTTCTGGAATACAAATGGACCTGTATATTGCTCTGGGGGTAGCAAAAGAGAATGGAATTTCTAAAATGCAATACAAAGTAATTTCTTCATTCAAACAATGAAAATCTTTGTACGTGTTTGGGTGGGATAAGAAATGTGGAAAAAAACAGAAAGAAATAAAAAAGATAGAAAGAAAGAGTACCTTCACTAAGAGTTTACCATGACCATCCCAGTCAATCTGCAAATCTTCTCCATAGGTAAGGCGAACAGAAGTCATCACGGTACGCTGGATACGAAGGGCACCTGAAGACAACCACACAGTTTCAGTGAAGCCAGGATGCAGTGTTTCATCCTTTACGACTATTGTGCCACTCCAAACAGGCCAACAGAGCTGGGGTCACACAGCAGGGAGTACACAAGTGTGTCAAAGCAAGGAGTATCAACTAGACATACTTCACACTTTCCAAGCTTTGTGCCCTTCTAAATGTGCCCTGTGCTACCTTCTAAATTAAACAAGGGGAAAAATATCTCACAAATTCAGATCAGTTACTTCTCTGAGTTTAGTGGTGCTGAGCTAAGATGTCATCTAGAGATAGAAGCAGGAAATGACAGAACTTTTAGAGCATGGAAGTGCAAAAGCTGCAAATGAGAATTTGCTATTGAAAACACTTTTTGATTAACCTAGGCTAAAGCATGCCAGTAAACTCAAAGGAGAAAGGAGACTCCTTCAGTGACTGGCCACAGCTAGCCTAGGCAAACACACCTTGCAGCAAAGGGATCTGTATGTCTTGTCCATTCAGGGAAATTCCTCCTCCGTGTTTCATTTTAATGAGGCTGTTCTCCATATCCTGGATTCGAACAGAAGCTGAGCGAGTGCATACGGCATCAGGATCATCTGCACACTACAGAGAAGCCAACATTTGCCTTGAACATCAAGTTTTCACATTAGCCCCAAGCCCACAAAAGGTAGCTAGGCATTTAATTCAGGAAGTGTTAAGTGTCTTGATGCTTTTATGGAGCTAGTTTCTGCACCCTACAAATACCACGCTCACAGTCTTTCTTTTATTATCCTGTCACTCGCACACCAGAGAACTATTCGGAGCTTCTCATCTGAGTCCTGGAAAGCATTCTGCAGGAATTACACTATACAGGTGTGAGTGGAACCCATGGTGATCCTCCAAGCGACCCAGCATCAGCTCTTCCTGACTGCTGTAGGTACAGGGAGGGCATGCCACCCACCCTGACCCAAACCCTGGCAGACTGGGAAACAGTTATGTAGTTTGCACTATCCAAGACCATTGTTCCTGTTTATTTTCCAGGCTGTGGGTTATACAGATGAGGAACCGTGATTACACGCTCTCTGGTTTCAAAAGAAAAGTTTCAATGGAAACCCAGTCATGCAGGTTCAACAACTCAAGTGACCTCAGAGATGCTTTATCAGAGCTTTCTGAGGTAGGCTACATGCGTAGGTTGTGTGTAAAATCATCACACCCCATTTATCTAGAGCCTGTGACCTCCCTCTTGCTTCTCCCCTGCACCTCATCTCTCTCCATCTGCAAGGCAAACAAATATTTTCCACATTGCTCTAAGTCTTCTGATTCACTCTTTCCTTTCTTTGCCTCTCATTGATTAGGTATCCTCTTCGGTTTCTAGTTTAATTCACCTATTCCTACACACAGCTAGTTGATATGTAAACGACTGAGTTAACCTCCCTGTGACACTCCCTCTGCGGTTCTCTTCCTTCCCCGTGCTGGTCTGGCACCCTTTCCTCCTTCCCTTGAACCACCACTGACCATCAGCTGTCTTTCTCACTTCCTTCACAGAGCAGTGGAGAAAGCTGGGACTTCCTGACCAGCTAGTGAGCAGCAGAAGCTGCTAGTCAAAGGGCAGCATGAAAAAGCAAAACCCTTATTAACCAAGAAGAAAGACTGTATGTTATTTAAACTAATTATTTCATTACTTTTGTTGATGTGTGCATCTGCAATTCATACCATACTCCCATAGCCCTTCCCACTCTCTCAAAAATGTACACGCGTGTGCACACACACACACAAACACAACATGGGTGCTGTTACCTGGACAGTCTCGATGATAACAGAAAAGGAGTTTTCCACACAATCTTTGGCAAATAAGTACTGACAAATCCCACTGAAGGTGAAATACTTGTTGTCAAAGCTTTTGAAATGGGATTGGCCGGTGACAGAGCATTCTCCTGAAAAATGCACAGAGCAGTTAATCATTCCAGTGCCAGCTGTGAGCAAAACATTGCCTTATCAAGTCACAGAGGGGGAAAGGGTCCACAAGGCCCATGTTCCCTTGAGGCTGGAGAGCACAGGCAAGATATTTATCTTGCTATTCCTACAAATCATTTTCTGTGTTAACAGTAGGATCAACAGAAGCTGGATAACATTGTATATAAATCACAGTCAGGAGAAGCCTGTATAATTTTACAAACAGGTAAACTTTTAATAATTATGATGCGAGAGGACAGTTTAGTTCTCTGCATTGAAGAAAGTTTGATGCTTCTGTAGTAGGTACCTGAGTTGTCCTGGAAATTCAGCAGTTACTCAAGGTTTCCCCAGGCCTGGTCATACACAAATCATATCAATTTAAGTAAATTAGTTTATTGAATTAAAGTCCTTAATCTAATCATAATTTGTCTTAAAGTATTTTAATTTCTACTTAAGTAGATGCTGATGGCACTAACCAGTTTTAAGTAGCACTCCCCACCTTTTATGTAGAAAGTAAGTTTCCCTCTTTATGCTTTATATGCTGGGATATATTGCTTCTGTACATCTACATAGGGGCTTCCAACATCTTGCCTTATTACACTTTAAAATCTCTTTTTCTTAATCCAGCGTAACACACCTGCATCCTTGGAGCAGGCTGCAGAATGTAGACATTTTTACAGTTAAAAAACAAAATTTCTAACACTTTCTGTACTCTCCCTGTTGCTTTCCTCTTCTTTTGCAGAGAAGCCTGATTCTGAGTCAGTTACACACTTGTGTTTTGGCAGATTGTGAGCCCTGTCTTTGTCTCTCTACTGGTGTTTTTAGAGCATTTCAGTATGGCTTTACCAAGGCAATAGTGTCTGAAATCTGTCTCCAACAATGGCCTCCTTTAACACAGCCCCGAAAAAGTGCTGATCCCTTGGTTGGGCTGCCTTGAATACTGATGTCTTATTCTAACATTAAGGTAAAAAAAACTTATTAGGATGAAGAGTTGGAAGACAATCACATTAAAAATCCTTCCAAGGACAGAATTTATGCTGATCTTTACTCTGAACTGCTATCTTAATTAACAAGCTAATATACATATATATATATATATATAATATATATATTTATATATACATACTTATTACAGCTACATCTAAAATCCTTATAGAATAAAATGGAACCCTGCTTGACACTTTCCCACCTTTCTACTACAAAGAGGCCTTCTAAATATATTTGCCTGTCAATATGTTTTTGCAAGATGTGGCTTATTTTCCTTTCCAAGAAGGCAGTATTCAGATATCACAACAGGGATTCAGTTTCATATTATGCTAGGGTCTCTACAAACACAGTGGAAGGCTCCAACTCCAAAGAGCTTACAAAGAAGTTCTTTCATGAGCAGAGTATTACACTTACACATGGTCCCACAGGTGGACACAGACCTCCTTGTCCAGAGCAAAATTCAGATGCTGGGCCTACATTAGCAAGCCACTTGCAAAGGATGAAGAAAAGTTAATGTCACAAGTTGGCAAGTGAACCTATGACTTATTCTCTCTTCACTGTCTTTGAGTTCCTCAGAAGCAAGTTCTGTATAATGCATGTCAAATGGAAATTTCCCTCTCCAACATATCATTCAGTGTTAACAGCCTTAAACTACCCTGTATTGAAGAAAAGCTTCACAGATCCTGAGGACTCCCAACCTTGCCCAGCAGCAGGTCATTCTAAGATAAGTCTTGCTATGTTGTCAATCCCTGGAAAGTATTGTGTCTTGATATTTATTAGTCCACCCTAAAATCATACTTGCTAGTAGACAACACTTATATTGCAGGTAAAACAAGATTTATTCTACTTAACTACAGAATCAATTAACTAGTTACTAGTTAATTAGTTACTAGTGACTAATACTAGTTACTAGATTTGGGGAAAAAAAGATTTAAAGGAAATGAGTCATAACCCACCATATACTGTACAGTTTGATTTCCAGGGTGTTCTCTGCAACTAAGAGCTGACCAAAGAGGTTTGCAGCTTGAAGAAATAAGGTCCGATTCCCCAGACAGATCCCAGTCCTTTGGCATTGCTCCTGGAATTGAAACTTCTTACCTGCAGCAAAGTTTCTTCTTATGGATCCCTCTATCTACTTCGTTTAGTATAATACATCCCATGGGATTTCCTGAAACCCACAGTCTTTATAATTAATGTTATTATGATATCAGCTTGACAGCCTCTTGCTAGTACTGACTCTTGCACTGGCTTCTGAAACACTAGCTCCACCTGGGCATCCAGCTTATCACCTAAATTATATCCAGCCAATTTATTCACACAATGCACAGGAACCCCTTCTTGACAAACAGGCTGGTAAAAAATACGAATTTATGAGTCTAATTGCATAAATGATATGATAGATTACTTTAGAAATACACATTGTAAAAATACTTAATGAACAATAAACTCTTGTATTGCTTCAAATAAAGAGAAAATGGGATAGCTAACAATGTAAACTTGAGTACCGTTCCAGTCAAGAATTGCTACTTCAGGAGGCTTTGCCACCCTGCCATACTGACTCATTACAGCTTGTGTACATTAGCAGGTACATATATATCAACATATGTATAGGACCTTCAGCCTTTCTTATTCAAGACTAGTTGAAATATACCAACTAAAGGCACAAAAATAAGCTACTTTTGCTTTTGATTTCTGCTTATCCTGCAGAACTTCCCAAATCAGAAAAGGCAGCAATGCAATACTCCCTCTTACACAAAGCTATATATTGATATCTGATTGCAGTATCAGGATTATCTTCATTTTCATAATCACAAAGAAGAAAAAAATGGCTAGAGTTGAAAATAACAATAAGGTACACACGTTATTTATTTAAAACAAAATTAAGCCTAGATCAGAAGACAATAAGGCTAAGATTTATAACCTAGATCAAAACAGAAGTTAGAAAAAGACCTAATGCTCATTTGTCAACATGTTGCTGCACATTAGCTAAGAGACATGTGGAATCTCCTGGGAATGTATGCTTCACTTTGTTTGTTAGATCATGAGATTCCCTGCACTTCAGGAGATCTTTAGTAAACACTACAAGCAAAGGGCTTCTCAGTTGCCTGCCTAAAACCTCATTTCTATTTTGAGTGTTTGCATATCTACATTTTTTTTCTGCTAACATTTTGGGGCAAATGCTCTTTCAGTCAGGAGAGAATACATCACTGAGGGATTAGGCAAGCCTACTGTGAATAGAAAGACAGACTTTTTGATACGTATTTTTAGACAACTGTGTTTCTCTCAATTTTTTGGAGATTGCACATTGTGAAGATCTCATCTCAAAAACTTATCTGCTCTCCCCTTTCTTGTTCTGCAATAACCCCAGTCTCCTTCTCAGTCCTCTTGAGTGTCAAATGCAGAGAGGACAAACAAGATGATGAGCTGTGTTCTGTCCCTGCAGACTCCTTTGTACAATGCAGGAAGAGCCAAATGCCACTTCAGGTCAAGCAGGCCTTTTTGTGGCTGAAAACAGTGCAGGGACTTGTGACAGCTGACTAATCACAGACCTACTAGAAGTAAATAAAGAAGAAGATACTTTTCTGGCCAACATGCAGCAGGAAAATTCACATCCCCTGTGCAGGCAGGACATAACTGGGAGAGCAGCAATAGGTATATGTGAGTTTGGGAGGCAGACCAAGAAGAAGGACAGCGTGAACCCTTCCTGAATCCCCTCTCCATGAAATGCAGGGAGGCCACCTTCTCCAATGGGCTGCATCTCCTTAGTCTGAAAAGTGACATGTAGGGCTCTAGTCCACAGGCTACTAAGAGTGATCTAATCTACTCAAAGTGTTTCAAGAAGTCCCATGAACAAAAGTACACAGATTCAGACAGTCATATAGGGTATACTCAAAGTAACCCAGCAGTGTTCCTCTACTTGAAAGCTGTTCCCCTGAGCACATAGACCCCTATATCTTCATAAATCAAGTAATAAAAAGAAAAATCATTTTTCTCACCAAATAGGTATTTTCACTGTGGCACATAAACCACAGAGCACAAAGTCTGGCTTGCCTCATAAAGGAGAGGTCCTGAAATATGACCCCTGCTCCTTTGCAATTCGAGCAAGCAAATAAGAATAAGGACAAATTTGCCCCCTAAAAATATTGGAGTCACCATACCTGGGCATGCTCCATTGCTGCAGATCCAGATGCCATGTCGACAAATACTAGGAAACACATCATTACAGGTTAGGGAAGAAAACATGAATTCAAATCTTCTGTTGCAACTTTTTCACAAAATAATTGAAACATGAGCCTCTGTTTCATAGAAATTAGATCAATCCCCAACACCCTTTCCATCTCCCATAATATTTTATTAATCTACCCATTCCCCTCATCTCCCCTTGTCATCATCATTCAACAGCAGCCACTTTTGGAAGTATAGTAATATGAGCCGGACTGGTTGTAAAAACTTCCTCCTTTTTTCCCAAAGCTTTGTGCTTACCACAGTTTTCAACTACATTCCACTGATATGGAATGAGTTTTATACAATATTCTCAAAATGCTTCTATTAATATGACAGGATTATAGAAAAAATAAAGTTGTAAGAGATCTCTAGAAACCACATAATATAACCTTCCAGCTAAAAGCAGAGAAGCTTCAAAGCTAGAAAAGGTCACTCTAGGCCTTGTCCATTTAGCTTTTAGAAATCTCCAGGCATGATGCGCCTTTCTGGTTACCTGCTCCAGTGCTGTACCAGTCTTGGATGGATGAAATTTTCTTAAGTCTAAATGAATTTTCCCTTCTTGCAGCTTCTGTCCAATGCTTGCTGTCCTTTTGTTCTGCACCACTGAGAAAAGTCTGGATCTGTTTTCTTTACAAGTTGCCTTTAGATAGTGAAAGTTCCCCTTTAGTCCTTAAGCAAATCTAGTTTTGTTTGTTTCTCCTCATGCCATAATCTCCACTCCCCAATCACCCCCTGTGTCCTCCAATAGACTTTCTCCAGTTTGTCTTTCTCTGTTGCAGTGGCAGGCCCAACACTGGACACAGCACTGCAGGTGCAGCCTCATGACTTTGGCATAGAAGACAATAATCACTTCCCTTGACCTGCTGGGTACCCTTTTGCTAATGCAGACCAGTATGCAGACAGCCTTTAGCACGGTAACAGCACACTGATGAATTCAGTTCCTCTTGCTTCATTGACATCTTTGGGCAATTTAGAAGGACACAGACATCTGTTTTAATGTCTTTGGATAGTGGATTTAGTGCCATGTCCTAAAAGTGCTACTTGTAACATGAACTGATAATGGTTGAGACTTCTGTCATTCAAGCATCTGTGTGAAACCACACACACCAGTCAACCCTAAATTTTACAAAATGCAGTAAGTTTCAAGGGCTCTAGATTCATGTTATTCCTTCAATCATCTGAGCCCTTAAAAACTATTTGTGGGGAGTCAAATTATGGGATGGTACAGTGCAGAGTCAATAGAATAATGTTCTACATAGCAGGATCAAACTTGAATAGCAGGAAGTAGTTAGGCAGCACTGATTTCCCAGGAGTGCTATAATTGTACAATGCAGCCAAGCTCAAAGCTGCAGAGGGCTCCAGGGAAAAAGACAAAATGCTAATCTCACAGCTATGGTTCATACTCCATGACACATGGTGCAGGTAATGAACACCTTCTGGTTAACTCTGAAGACGCATAGACTATCTTTCTTCAGCTATAGTAGCTTTAACTGAGCCCCTCTTCTGTGGTCTAACTGGAAACATCTGGGTACAGTCTTGTCTGAACTCTTTCCACAAATATATTCAGTTATACATACCAGCTCAGGAATACATTACTCATTTCCCTTCCTTTCTTTGGACAGCTACCCTTCCTCTTCAGACTGGCATTCATAAGTGAAAGAAAATTCATGAGCCATGCAGCTGTAAAGATTCATTAGCTTTGCAAGAAGTTCCAAGGACATGCCTGAGCTAAGTTCTCTTGGAAACAAACTCAGAGCTGGGTTTAAAGGAGGTTAGATAAATGTAGGAAGTCAAAACAAAGACACCACTGCTGACACTAACCAGACAGGGGAACCTGCTGGTTTGTCTTATCCACAGGAAACAGGTAGTTCTCTACTGTTTAAGGGAGTATGACCCTCACATTGTTCTATCAGATCAAATGTCATTTTAAAAGCAGAGCTGATTTCTCTTTGTGAACAGCTCACTTCTCAGAAGGGGTTGGCCTTTCCAATCAGAGACCAGAGTCCTTTGCCAGTGAAAATAAGAAAATATATATACGGAGAGATCTAGATAAATCGGAGTCACCAAATTGGTGTTCAGTATTTACCTAGAGCATCAGCAACCACATTGGAGAAACACTGAATTTACCATGAGTTGCAGTCTTGGGAGATAGTGAAGCCAGGAGGATAACGTTTGCCAGAATGAATGCAGGAACAGTCGGAGTTTTCAATGCAATGTTCACCATCAAGTAGCTTCCCCTCTGGATAGATCAGATCACAGCACATATATGTGCACACACACAGGGATATAAACATACAAAAACAATTAGATTTTCTAGTTCTTCATACACTTCTGAAAAACTTCATATACATTATTATCTATAATTAGTCACTCTCAGGCAGCAATTAAGAAGATGAAGGCTTGCCAAAAAGCCTCTTGGGGGCTGGTTACTACTTTCATTTCAGTGCCACCTCTCCCTCCAGTGTGACGAAAGGGCATTTCTGGTGGTCCCAGGGGAGCTCTTCATTCAGGCAGTCTCTGTATCCAAAACACACATGTTGGAGCACACACGAGTCAAAAATGAGGAGCTGTAATCAGTTTGATCAGAGTCAGTCTGGAAATCTGACTGTTTGAGAAATACATACTGGATGCAGTATGCACCTAGAAAAAGCATAGCCTGCAAAGGATAAATCCCAGAGCTAACAGCATGGACCATCAGTAAAAGGTTTCCAGATAGCTTTTGTATCTGTCATAAGAAAAAAGAATCACAGAAACACATAATGATTGAGAGATCTGGAGATCATCTAGTCCAGCATCTCCTTCTCAAGCATGGTTACCTACAGCATGTTAGACAGGATTGCATCTGGGCAGGTTCTGAATATCTCCAGAGGAGACTCCACAATCTCTCTGGGAAACCTGTTCTAGTGCTCTGTTACTCTCACAGTGAAGAAATTCCCCCTCACATTCAGGCGGAACTTCCTGTGGTTCAGTTTGTGCCCTTTGCCTCTTGTTCTGCTGCTGGCCACCACTGAAAAGAGTCTGGCCCCATCCTCTTGACACACTCCCTTAAGGTATTGGTACATATTGAGGAGATCTCCTTTTAGTCTTCTCTTCCCCAGGCTGAAGAGCCCCAGCTCTTGTAGCATCTCCTCATACAAGAGATGCTCCAGTTCTCTAATCATCTTCATAGCCCTCCACTGCATTCTCGCCAGTAGTTCCATGTCTCTCTTCTACTGGGGAGCCCAGAACTGGACACAGTACTCAAGATGCGGCCTCACCAGGTCTGAGTAGAGGAGGAGGACTGCCTCCCTAAACCTGCTGACAACACTCTTCCTAATGCACCCAAGGAGACCATTGGCCTTCTTGACCACAAGGGCACATTGATGGCTCATGGTCAACTTGTTGTCCACCAAAACTCCCAGGTCCTTCTCTGCAGAGCTGCTCTCCAGAAGGTCAGCCCCCAGCCTGTACTGGTGCATGGAATTATTCCTCCCTAGGTGCAGGACCCTACACTTACTCTTGTTAAACTTCATGAGATTTTTCTCTACCCAACTCTCCAGCCTGTCCAGGTCTCTCTGAATGGCAGCACAGTCTTCTGGCATATCAGCCACTCCTCCCAGCTTGGTATCATCAGCCAACTTGCTGAGGAAACACTCTGTCCCTTCATCCAGGTCACTGATGAATAAGTTGAACAATACTGGACCCAGTACTGATCCCTGCGGGACACTGTTAGCTACATGCCTCCACCTAGACTCTGCACCACTGCGCACAACCCTCTGAGCTCTGCCTTTCAGCCAGTTCTCAATTCACCTCACTGTTCACTCCTCTAACCTGTACTTCCTGAGCTTACCTATGAGGATGTTATGGGAAACAGTGTTGAAATCCTTGCTGAAGGCAAATGCACTGCTCAAAGAAAAAGAAAAAAGCAGAGAATGAAGGCGTAAAACTGGACAACAGATAAGTCTAAGAGATGCTGTCTAAGCAACAGAAGAAATATGTAACTGGTTTCAGTTACGTGCTTTCAGCTGCTGTCTTGCTTGTTTTGTAAAACAAATAACAGTAAGGCACTGTACCAGAAATCAGGGTCTGAGAGGAATGAACACCATAGTGGGGGGGCTGGGGTTTCAGGTTGTAACTGCTGCCAGAAGTGAAAGGGCTAAATTTCCAACTTGCATCTGACTGTTGAAGTTTCCATACAACGTTGTTGTAATTACCTATTCTATATATAGAATATTCTATTTTACAAAGTCAGTCTAAGGCACAGAGCAGTCACAAGACATGTTTGAGATTGCACTATAGGGGACAGGTTTCTTTCTCTCAGATCCCTGTGTTGACAGATGGCTGCTATTCCCCCTTTTTAAAAAGAGAAACGCCCATCCCTCATATCTGGGAGACTCCTTCCAATCACCAGCAGAGATTTTGGCCCATTTTCCCTGGCAGCAGCAGTCACCACTGACACTGAGACACAGGTAAGCTCCTTTTCTCCCATTCTTTCTATACCACTGTCTGGAAAGATCTTTGCTGTTGAGAAAAACCTTCCAGGGAGATATATTTCAAACAAGATCTGAGCATTTAAGAGCAGCATGGTTCTCTGGAGAGCACTGCAGAACAGAATGTCTGTCATTTTTCCTGGCAATAGTAATTCTATTTACAGCAATTAAAGTAACTGTGTGATGCATTTAAGAAAAGAAGACATGTTCATTGAACAGATCCTTTTGACTCTTAGAGCACTGTCAGGACGCTAAGAGAAGGTATAATCTTCAACCTGAATCCAAAATTTCCCTATTTGTTCTGTCAAATCCTTCCAGCTTTTTATGAAACTCACATAAAAGTCCTTCCTTGTTAACTGTGCATGAAATACAGTAACAGCACACAGAAAATTGCAACCAGGAATAAAACTCTGCTCATGTCATTATGTACAACAGACAGAGGAGGAGGATGGTGAAAAAATAAAAGTGCCAGCTGAGCTGTCACCTTTAAGCCAATCAAATCTCTGAGATTAATGAATCAATATTAATTAACATTGTTGATTTGAAATCTTGAAGATCTCTAGAAGTGTAGTGTGAATTCTACATATATTGTTTTTCCCTAAGAAACTCCTTCAGTATATTCTTTGCTCTTTCTTCCTGTAACAACTGGATGCTTTCAATGAAAAGCAATTCAGAAGAAATCTAGATAGATCAGTGGTATTTGGTGCCTCATCAAGAAAGGAAGATGATCCTAGAGTATTAGGTCATGCTGATGGTTCACAAAAATATTTATTTTTTAGCTGGGTTTAAGAAATGGCCCTTTCATGGAGGGAACATACAGGCAGTATAGAAACTAATCTATTCCTGGGCATGGCCCCAGAAAAGAGAAGTGTTTCTGATTTCAGAAAAATGTAAAGGAAGACACAGCTTTCCTTCTTCTAATAAAATAGGTAGTGCCACTGCCAAATATTTCCCTGTAAACAACTCAGTAAATAAATTACCAGGGCAGCTGCAGCCATCAGCACATTGTCCATGACACACTTCATTGATATTCAGGCTCTGGCAGGTTTTGGCACAAGGAGATACACACTCCTTATATTCCATGCCAACTGGACATCTTGGCCCTGAAATAATTACAAGAAATTAGAAATGCAAATTCCTCAATAACTCTTAAATAAATAAATCCTTTTAATTAATAGGACTGAACCAGAGAGACCCAGAAAAATGTCATCATCTCTCTAATCAATTATTTCTTTTTCAGAAATGCTTGATTTTCAGTTTGGTGCAGTAGCACCATCTGTTAGCTTGTGTAGCAAATGCTTTGAGCTTAAAATTAATTTCTTTTCTAATAGAATAAGTCTTAACAACTAAATCTAAGTAAATTAAGAACAATCAAACATCAGGAATAATATCTTGGTGATTCAGATAGACAAGCATATTCTGTACCTTTGAGATACACAGTTACTCAACTCATTTGTGAAATCTCAATTATGTTTTATGTTTCCAGGGAGAACTGGGAGATAGTTAAGACTCTGAAATACCATCTTCTTCCACAGAATTAGCAGTGCAAGATAACTTCCATACTGCAGTATATTTACTGCTATCATTATCTATGCCAGGTTGTTATGCAAACATACACTATAGCCATTGCTTCATTTTGATGTGTGGATACATCCCACAGGACTGCATGGAAATGGAGTGGGAAGAGAAGATTAGAGTCTGCCCTTTGCAGCAAAAATGAGGGATGTGGGTGGGTAATACAGGCAGCAGTATTGCCCTCTGTCATCCTGAGTCTTGGGCTCACTCTTACACAGTGTGCCTAACATCAGAACAATGATAACACATCAGCCTTTCATGCCTCCGGGACCATTATCATCACTTCCTCAGAGAGCACACCAGTGCTAGACACTCAGTGATAGAAAGCTAAACACCCACTATGGCAGTAGGCAAGGAATGGATGGTACCTCTCTCTCTCTCTCTCTTTTTTTTTTTTTTTTTTTTTTTTTTTTAATTCATTAATCCTTGGAAAAAATTAAAAATTTCGTTTGTAAAGTCAGGAATTCAAAATCAGCTCAAAGACTCCTGGGAACAGAGAGGGGTTTACTTCATTCATGGCTGTAGTTTTGGGTTTATGGATGATTTCAGGAAAACCAGGTTCTCTGTCTTACACCATGAGCAAAGAGACAAGATTTTATTTAATGCCTTTGTGCTCCAATGTCAAGGAAACAAACTGCTTCTAGAAATAGAATTCTTCTTTGTTGTACATTCTCTTGAACAGGTGATTGGCAATATCTTCCTGTCCTAACTAAAATCTGAAGGCACTTTTTCCTTCAGTGGAGGCCATCAGCAAAGTTATTTTATCAGAGAAGAAACTTGGCTTGCAAGTGATACCAGTGCAAATCAAAGTCATCTCATGAAATCAATTCATGTAAACATGGTGAGAAAAATGTCCCTCTTGTACAACATAGGAATCAGCAGGATATTAGAAGATGCACTCTTTTGTTGTTGTTCATTTGTGTATTTCTCTAATTAACTGTGTATATGAACTCCCACATGTTGGGTGCAAACATGGTCTTTCCTTTATATAAAGGTAATCCATTCCAGTCAATCTAAGTACTTCTATGTTGCAAAATCTTAGCAGAGGTGTGATCAGGACCTCTAACCTAGGCAAAATTTGGCCAATAAAGGCAACTTCTCAATTCCAAATTTTCAAGCCAATAAAGGATGAAAAATTTGCAATTACCAAACCAAGTCCAAGAGAACCTTTCTTGAGGATGCGGTCTTACAAGTACAGGTTGAATAAAGTCACACATCTGAACCACATGTGAAATAGTTTCTGAACATCCTAGTTTATAACTTTGTGTATTAAATAAGTCTTCACTGACTTCAGGTTCCCTTAGTATACCATGTGGGAAACTGTAGCAGCACAAGATCTTCTTCATTTATGGTTCAAACAATTTGAACCATGGGGACCCAAAAGCAGAAGTGAGCAAAGGCACTTCAGATAAGTGCAAGTGACAGGCACTTCAGATGTTAACTTACATGCTTGAATCAACACCCTAAAAAAGCACCAGCTGCTCTCAGCTGCAGCGTTTAGATCTGCAAGTCAGACATGACCTTATTTAGGACAGGTATCTTAGGAATAATCGTGTCAACTTACTGCAGGAGCTCTCTTCAGGCCACCCTTCCAAAATCACTCCTTCATTAGCACAGCTTCTTGTGTAATCGAGGAACACTGAGCAGTGACAGTCCATGCGCTGGGTACAGGCACAGATGTCTTTTTCACAGAGATCAATGTATGGCTCTGGATCAACTCGATGGTGGCACCGAGAGAAAATCAAAGATGTCCTTAGTAGCTGGCAAATTTCTATAATGCCCTGCATGACAATTGTGGCACCAAGGGAAAAGAAAAAAAATCAAAAATATTGCTTACTATAGGCTTAGGAAGAAGGGAGAAAAATCAGCTTTTGAAAACAGACTGTTGCCAGTGTTAAATAACATTATGTTTTGTCTCAGAAATAGCAGTAACCTACATCCATTTATCCGTTACATCCATACATCCACAGAAGTAAGTTAATTTACTGATTAATGTAGAATAAAGAGTGTCATATAAGAAATGTTTCACACAGAAACATGTCAATGAATCTCCAAGAGCAGGGAGGCAAAGAACTGTTCAGGAACCAGAGACAGTGTCTGGAATACCAGAGATATACACAGCTAGGGAGAGGAACTTATGATTGGCCATTTTCATCTTAATTAGATTATTCTTCTTCTGGATAATAAGGGGATCAGAACAAGTTTCAGAGTAACACTGACTAGAGTTGGAGGAAACAGATGAACTGATTTAACTACACTACAATGTGCTCCTGCAGTTTGCTCTCACAGGAATGTTCCCTATGCATCTATTCTCCCTTTCCCCACTTATTGCTGCATGTTCCTGTTGCTCTTGCTTGCTTATCTAACGCATTAGAAGTCAATTTAACTCATGTAAATGACAAAAAAAAATAATCCAGGGAAGAATTATTCTTATTCTTTAACTAAGAAACAGTACATGTGCATGGAAAGCATCAGAGCCTGGCAGTCTCATCCACTGCTGTAGTGTTCTTGCTTACAGTGTAACAGTCCTGGAAGCTGCTGCACACAAAGAAAAGGCCATCCAATAATTTGCAAGTAATTAAAGCCTCAGGCTGAAATAGTAGTTAGAATACAGTTGTCTACAAGATTAAACTACCAGAGTAGACTGGAATATTTGAAAGATTGGTAAAGGTCTTGGAATTACTTCCTTTATTACTATATGAGTTCTATTTTGAGCGCTTCTTTAAATGGGTTTGTGGTGTCCTGGCACTGGTAACTTTCAGTGACCACAAATTTGCTGATTGTTTTTCTTCCCCATTCCCACCACACAGAACTGTAGGTGGAATTTTAGACATTCCTCCAATTTCTGCAGCATTGCATTCTGCTGCTGCATAAGCTGCATTTGTCTAGTCCTTAGCATTTGCCATTAAAGAGATAAAACTTAAAAATTAAGAAGGCAGAGAGATTCTCTCTTTCCACTGAATTTAAATCCTGTGGTATACAGAAGTATTTCTCCAGATTGTTCAGGAAGAATATACTTTGGTGCCATTATGGGTACAGCCTTTCAGAATTTATCTTCTTTTAGTTCCCCATCAAAGACAGAATGACAATAACTTCTCATCTTGATCTTGCCAAGTAAAAAACACCCAAAGCAAAAGTGCTTAGGACATCAAATACTGGCTGTACCTTTGAGTAGACAACCAACAACTAACCTATATGCTTCAGGAGCATGTGTGAAAGAGATTTTAGACATTGTGGGCTTCCTTTTCCACCCCTACATCATGTTTATAGTACTATATGCCCAAACCTTTCCTGGGCCTGCTTGTGACCATTATAAATCATGGTACAAAAGTTGTGAACATTTCCCCATTGATTTCAGATGCTGCTTCTTTATTGCATATGTGAAGTACTTGATAGGATATCAACAGCACTATTTCTTACCAACTTCAGCAAGAGCAGAATTTCAACAAAAGTAGAAATTAGCTGAATTGTAATTTTAGCTTATAATATCAATCACTTTCACATCTAACATGCTATTGCTATAGTTTGCCAATAGGAAAGAAAAAAAAAGAATATAGCGAACTGTGGCCTCGATACAACATTTCCATTCAAAGTAAAATCTAGAAAATAAAAGCAACACCTAGGAACACATATTCCACAATCACAAGACCAAGTAGCACCATGCAGCAGCACCATCTAGATGGCAAACTGGATCCACTCCTGGGAGGGGTACACATATATCTAAAAAGAAATCTTATCTCCAGGCAGAGCAATAGTAAAATACATAGAAGTGTGTACGTGCTTTGGAGGTGGAGGATAGGGAGACACCCAAAGCAACAGTAAGGTAAGAATGTGAGAAGGTTCAAGACCTTCAGTTGATAAAAAGCAGCATTAATAAAGACAAAAGCTCTTCCTTATACAAGGATATGAAATTGCCCACACTTTCTGCGATTTGAAGAGCTGTCATGCAAAATCTATAGAACTGGTCTGCTCGGGAAGAAATGACATGAAGCTCCAAAGAAAAAAAGCAGTAGACATCAGGACTCCTCCCTGTACTTCTCTCCCCAGTGGGTTGGGAAAAAAGGACAAACACTAGGAAAGAGCGTAGGCATACCACAGACTCACAGCTGGGACACCTCCTGTTCTACCACCAGCAGTTCTAGCTGACCTCTACGCTGACAGGCAGAGTTAGGATTTGTGTTCTCCTGTACTCACAAAATCATCAGCTCCTTGCCCCAGCCCTGTCAAAAACTCCATCTTATTTTAGCCCATATCTACGTAGTTTTTAATCAGACTTGCAAAATTAAATCCTGAATTGCCCAGAACACTACGCTCACTGCCTCCAAGTCTGTTAAAATCAGTGCAATCATTTGTATTCTAGAGAAAACCAAAATGGCTTTCAACCTTCACTACATTTTACAAAGATAATAGAAAGCATTTCTTTAAGGATGTTCTTTGGGGGAGAGGGAAGAAAGGGCAAAGAAAACTCCATATCTATACTGAGTGGGGAGCATGGGGGAGGAAGAATCTACTGAACCACAGCTATTGTTTTCTTTACCTAACAGCTGACTGCCTCACAGAGAAAGGCTGCTGCAAGACAGGGGAGATTTACATTCCTAAAGCTGAAGCAAGCAAACAAAGCAAGCTATTAAAAAGCTCTAAATTCTTCAGCAGGCACTCTTTTGGCTGGACTTCTATTAATAGCACTGTGTTTATTCTTGCACATTGAATAAATTAAGCCAATGTTAAATGCTGTGAGTTTGCAAACTCATGTGAGAGAGAAGCTGATTTCATGTAGCTAATTTTTTGCTGGAGAGCAAAATTTGTCCAACAAAGCATCACTGTTTAACATAATCTATATAAAATTCACATTAGTTGTAGTCTACTGTTCAGAGAGTATTTCATCCTCTATTTCATCCTGTATGACACTCCCTGGCCTAGATACAAAGCTAATATTTTCTAAAATAATGCTACTTTTCTTAATATATCAATTTCAGCTGCCATAATGAGTCACAAGAATCAGCTCTGTTCTAGAGTTGTAACCAGTTTTAAAATGCAGTTCTGTCCATCAGGACATATTTCAGTCAGACAGACAGAACCTGTTGAAACACTTTGATTCAGTCATGCAAATCACAGCCAGTCACAGGTTTCACACAGGTACAGCTGAAGAGATCCAAGTGCTATTACTTAAATCAGGTTTTTAACTGTCCAGAACCTGACAGAGATGATCTGCACATATAGGTTCAACTCTGGAAAAAAGCACACACCCAAGATCTCCAGCTTTTCATTATTATCAATTTCCTCAGTTTTGAAGACCCTGCAAAGTCATAGCTACAGTGCTAGGAGCATGTTTGAGTGAATTTTAGAACATTTTTCATACAAATATTCCCATTCAAAAGGTTAGTGGATATATATATATGACTATATATATATAGTCAGAAGTTTGAAAGCTTATCCAAATCTTAGCTAGCTTTTTCTGGATAACTGGGAAACCAACATTCAAAGAAACTATGACTCTCTTAGTTGCTAACTGGGCTTGAATCGGCTGTGCCACCTCCCTGTGATCCCGCTGGATGCTCCTACTGGGCGAACCAAGTACACAGCCATCCCAGGTATAATGTTGGTGACTAGTAGTTGCCTCTGCCCTGCCATAGAGTCATTTCAATCTTCGGCAGTAAAGAGGGGACTCAACTGGCTTCCAAAAAAGCTTCACAGTCCCCCCTCAAGCCATTGGCCCAGTGGCAATCCTTCAAAATTTGGGCATAGTGGCAGTCCAGACAACCATCACCAACCTGGCTCTGACCTGTCTGGGGAAATAGGTCATCCAAACCTTACCGGACATGACACAGCATGCTCCAACTTCGAGCAGGGATGGCTTGGCTTGGCTTTACCCCATCAGCTGATCAAGCAAATGATGGCTGGAGGAGACTGATCCAGTGGTTCCCCCCCTCTAAGCCAGCCTCTGTGCTCTCCCAGGCATTATAGCAGGGCATGGGGCCCTGTGAGGTCCCCTGACCTTGCATGAGACAGCAGGGACCAAGTGGTAAGCAGCCTACCACCTGACCTAGCTCAGTAGATTAGGCATGTCACTTTAGCTTAAAGGCAGAGTAAAACTCTTCACACAGACGGTGAGTCTGCTCAGTCTTCCAGAACTGTTGTTATCCCATCTATGCCTTACCTGACTGTGAGCTGGAGGGATGCTGGTGGTGAGTAGCACACCTGCGGGACCTAAGATCGGGCAGCCCAAATACCTTCGGCTGCACCATGCCCCCAATTCCGGACTTCCATCTAGACAAGGATGTTGCTTTCATTCTCCAAATGATGCTTCACCTAACTTGACACAGACGGACAGGCTGCCTACTAAATTCAACTTGGAAAAGCTTCCCTGTATCATACAGGGTTCAAAAACAGCTGCAGAGCAGATAATGCTGCAGGAAGTACTACTATACCTCAGAAATCATTTGAGCCCAGTTCAAAAATTATCTCTCTATGGAAGTTGTATTGCAAAATACTTGTAACTAATTTCTGATTTCAGTTATTCATGTATAAATTACATCTGGTATCCATAGAATCATTCTGATTTAAACTAACTACCTGAGAGCAGATCAAAACTCTAACTGGATTAAGGATCAATTTACTATGGCAATCACAATATGTAATACCGTGTACAGTCAATATATACTCAAAGCTGTTTTCCCCAAGAGCTGAGGAGAACCTGTGCATGTCCACCTCGTGTCTGATGGGAACAAGGAATAAGTTTTTACCTACAGAAACTGAAAAGAGGAAGACTGATGCAGCAGAAGACATACAGACTTGGCTGAAATGCAACAGCTCTGCATTTCTTCAACAAATTGGAGCTACTACTTGTACGTGTAACTGGAGGAGCCCCGTCCTTCTCCTGGCAAGGAAAATAACCTGGTGGCACAGAGCCTTTGCAACACCTACAGAGAACACCTCCTCTGTCAAAAATAGCCTGCCAGAAGCATCTCCTCACTCTGGTGACTCCAAGGAACATGAACTGCTACAAATACACAAATACTATTTGCTGTACTGATGCCAAGAGAGGCTTCAGAACTGAAGTTTCTGTTTGCAGAATCAAAGAAGGAATTAATCACCTGATCCTATAGGCACTACTTAAACATACCTTTCTCAAGAAATACTGAAAGATTCTTCAGCAACCACTCAGACTTAACGCCAAATGGAACTCTTTTTTTCATTTGTTTATCTGCTTGGGCAGGGGGGAGAAGGAGGAGAGGAAGATTATGCACTATGGTTTCCAAAAGAATTCTGACAGAAAGGGTAAAGTATTAGAGAACCTTAACTACCTGGGGAATAAACTTTCTTTCACAACACTACATGTAGATAAAACATTGGTCATACTATGCAACATCTGAAGTTCAATCTCTACAGCGCCAGGCAGCCTAGTGCAGAAAACCTTGAGCTAGCCCTAGCCCAAATCTGTTCAAAGGTCGTGTAGTTATCAGGTCAGGAACAACATGGGGGGGGGGGGGGGGGAAAGGAGGGAAAAAAAGGAAAAAAAACCAGCTGCATGCTCATTCTGTTTCCAGCCCCAGGCTGGATCACAGAGCTAGGTATGCCTACATACAGCACAGATCTGCTGCAGATGTGTCACTTCCACCTCCCATGTGCATCTGACCCTGCTGCATCTCAGCACCTATTTGAATATGGCCCCAGACACACTCGCTGTTATGCTCTTGCCAGGCTAAACAAGGTCATGTGTTGGTTCTCTAAGTTAGCAGCACTTCTTTTCAGCACAGTTGTGAAAGCGGTGCACAGTATAGCTCTCGCAGACCAAGTTACACCTCAGGATCCTGCAATGGATGTCTTCGTCGCCTTGCATCCTAACTCCTCACTGAGGAAGAAGCGCTTCAGGTACTGACAGAAATTTAAGGAAGCATTT
This sequence comes from Rhea pennata, assembly GCF_028389875.1. NCBI lineage: Eukaryota > Metazoa > Chordata > Aves > Rheiformes > Rheidae > Rhea > Rhea pennata. The sequence continues at coordinate 82,099,119 of NC_084663.1, read as the reverse complement.
CTGTTACTCTGCACAAAGGCAAGCAAACTGACTCCAGGTGGAGGAGGACTGAAGTCAGAATCCTCTCGTGGGGCACCGACCTTCTCTGCAATGTCAGATGAAATGTTGCACAAGTTGCTTGGAGTCTGCACTCTCTTGCATCGCTTATTTTCACTGTGTAAAGCCCAGGAATTTGCAAAATCATAACTGTTTCTCACAAGGGTTCCTGTGAATCAGAAAGAGAAAAAGGACATAGCTGTTTAGGAGGCTGAGTAATAAGTGGTCATCTCTGGCATCTCTGAATGCAGTGCTCTGATAAATCCTGCTTTTAAAAATCAAAACTATAATATCAAAAGAATTTCTATCCAAAATTGATTGACCAGAGCAAGCCACTTTCAGTGATCTGAACTGACCAATCCAGAATGACTCCTCCAAAGAGTATTTCTAGATTCCCTTTCTTATACACACACACACACATCTTTACTTCTTTCTTGTTTTTTTTTTAAGAATTCATTAATTTGAAGCCAAATTTTTGAATGTTTAAGGTTCACCATACCAATTTCTGTCTCTACAGTGAGGCAAAGGAAATTGTTTAAATGTGAGAGGAATCTTCAAACCATGCTCCCCCTTACATTTCATCTTAAGGACTGTGGTAATTCTTAAATACTTCATCTATGTTATGAGACTTAAGAAAAGAAAAAAAGATGAGAGGGAGAATTATCTCTGGAATGTTCTGAATGCTGCAGGCAGAGAAAAGAACTGGCTTCTGCAAATGGGGCTCAGTTTCACCTGAAACTCAAATTGCCTTCTACTAATGCATATGAGGAAATAGGAAGAGAAAGATGAAATAATGGAAAATACAACAAAAACAGCCCCCCAAAAAACATGGAATTACTTAAGCCTGCAGGTGATATTATTTACAGCACATTCATGGATAGGGCAGCTTCCTTTTCTGATACTATATTTCCAACTATATAACATGATTATCATTATCTGTGCAGAGAGCTCCTTTCACTTTTTGATGATGTGTGATTTGATTCTTTTTTAAGCTTAGCTGAGTAGTCTTCCCCTCAGTTAATGAGATGCTTTAAATTGGATTTCAGCCTGTCCTGAGCCGTGATCAATTCCTGCCCCAGTATTTCATATATCAACATTTCAGATGCCTTTTTCTCCCTTGCTCCCTGCCTCTTATCCCATCCCTCCCCTGAGCATTTATGACTCACAATCTCTTCACTGAGGCAGCCTCATAGCAGAGTTTTGTTTTGCTGTTGTTCCTTTTTAGTTGTTTCTGTTTAGTCTTTCTTCTCTCTTTCAGTAGCCAAGTCTCTGTAAAAACATTTCCTAGGTAGGGGTGAAATAAGAGCTCAGTAGAGCCCTGTGTCCAGAACCCTCTACACAGCCTGGATGAGATTTTTCCTAAAGCATTTCTTTGGTCTAAGAATTGACAAAAGTGCATTGAAAAAAAAGATGCCGTCACAAAATGTAATGAAAAAGCCAGATCCAAAATGAGTACTTCAAAGACCAGTGCCTGGCATACACTGTAATAAGGGCTGATATAAATGCAAGAACTTGCTGCCCAATAATTGAAATACCCAAGCAGTTTGTTAGTGTGCAGTCTGCTTTTCAATGCTAGATAGGTTGAGAAGGTAGCTGTTAAAGGATAAATCAAATCTCACCTTCTTTTCAATTCCCAGTAACCTCCAGCTCCTTTCATAGCCCTTTAGTCCTAATAACTTCCCTTCACAGAATCACAGAATGGCTGAGTTTGGAAGGGACCTCTGGAGATCATCTAGTCCAACCTCTCTGCTCAAGCAGGGTTACCTACAGCATGTTAGACAGGATTGCATCACGGCAGGTTTTGAATATCTCCAGAGAAGGAGATTCCACAACATTCACGAGCAACCTGTTCCAGTGCTCTGTCACTCTCACAGTAAAGAAATTCCTCCTCAGTCTCAGGTGGAAATTCCTGTGCATCAGTTTGTGCCTGTTGCCTCTTGTCCTGTTGCATGGCATCACTGAAAAGAGTCTGGCCCCATCCTCTTGACACCCTCTTTCAGATACTTATACATATTGATAAGATTCCCTCTCAGTCTTCTTTTCTCCAGGCTAAATAGGCCCAGCTCTTGTAGCTGTTTCTTGTAAGAGGGATGCTCCACTCCTCTGATAATCTTCATAGCCCTACGTCAGACTCTCTCAAGTAGTTCCATGTCTCTCTTCTACTGGGGAGCCCAGAACTGGATGCAGTACACCAGGTGTGGCCTCACCAGGGCTGAGTAGAGGAGGAGGACTGCCTCCCTAAACCTGCTGACAACACTCTTCCTAATGCACCCAAGGAGACCATTGGCCTTCTTGACCACAAGGGCACATTGATGGCTCATGGTCAACTTGTTGTCCACCAAAACTCCCGGGTCCTTCTCTGCAGAGCTGCTCTCCAGCAGGTCAGCCCCCAGCCTGTAGTGGTGCATGGAGTTATTCCTCCCTAGGTGCAGGGGGAATTACTCTACACTTGCTTTTGTTAAACTTCATGAGATTTTTCTCTGCCCAGCTCTCTAACCTGTCCAGGTCTCTCTGAATGGCAGCACAGCCCTCTGGTGTACCAGCCACTCCTCCCAGCTTGGAATCATCGGCCAACTTGCTGAGGAGGGACTGTCCCTTCATCCAGGTCACTGATGAAAAACTTGAACAGGATGGGACCCAGTACTGAGCCCTGGGGGACACTGCTAGCTACAGGCCTCCACCTAGACTCTGCACTGCTGGGCACAATCCTCTGAGCTCTGCCATTCAGCCAGTTCTCCATCCACCTCACAGTCCACTCCTCTAACCCACACTTCCTGTGCTTTTCTCGAAGGACATTATGGAAGTGTCAAAAGCCTTGCTTAAGTCAAAGAACACAATGCCCACTGCTCTCCCCTCATCTGCCCAGCCACTCATGGAATGACTGGACATTCCATCATAGAAGGCTATCAGATTTGTTAAGCATGATTTCCCCTTGGTGAATCCATGCTGACTACTCCCGATCACCTTCTTTTCCTCCATATGTCTGGAGATGACACCCAGGAGGAGCTGCTCCATCAACTTTCTGGGGATGGAGGTGAGGCTGACTGGCCTGTAGTTGCCTGGGTCCTCCTTCTTGCCCTTTTTGAAGACTGGAGTGACACTGGCTTTCTTCCAGGCCTCAGGCACTGAGGACTCCAGTTCTCGAGGATCTTTCAAAGATGATGGAGAGTGGCCTAGCAATAACATCTGCCAGCTCCCTCAGTACTTGTGGGTGCATCCCATCAGCGCCGATGGATGTCAAGTTTGTCTAAATGATCTCTAACCTGATCCTCCTTGACCAATTGAAAGTCTTCTGTTCTCCAGACTCTCTCTCTCATCTCCAGGCTCTAGGATTCTTGAGGGCTGCCTTTAGCAGTGAAGACTGAAGCAGAGAAGGCAGAGTTACTTGTCTTTACTACTAAAGGCAGCCCTCAAGAATTCCAGAGCCCCCACCCTATACAGCAGCAGGCCCTTAGGAGAGGTGCACTCACCAACTAGCACAGCAGCAGCAAGGACTTTGAGAGTCTCATCACAGATGCTGTTTATTGGACTATGACTTTTGCACACTAATTGCTGCCCTTGTATCTTTGTCTATTTTGATGAATACACACTGAAATGTTTTGGTAATACTTTTTTCCTTTTCCTTTTCTTCTCCCTCCTCCTTTTTTTTCTTTTCTTTAGGTCAGAATAGCTATGTGTTCTCATCTGATTTTCAGACTGATCATGTTCACTTTTTCCAGAAAATCAGGGCTCTCTAAGATATAGTAAACAGAGGTATGAAGCAAGCTCTCTTCATCTGTTCTGACTGCAAATCAGTCACAGCTAGATTCCCTTGTGAAGGTATTCTCTTTGCTTTTAAATTAAAATAAAAGAAAGAAAATTAGATTATTTATTTAGCCCAAACAAAAGCCTTCAACTTGTCTAAAATCAAATTACTCTTATTCCTAAAAATGAACTCAAAATTTTGATTTCTGAATGACTCAAAACTTCTTTTTATTTGTGTAGTCACTGAAAGTAGTATATATCATCTGCAGCACCATCACTGTGAGTTTGGAACACGCTTTAAAAGCTTCTGATAAAAAGTACTCCACAAAGAAAAGTTATATATTCCTTCATATGCATTTATACTGCTTATGGAAAGAAAACATTACTTGAAACACTGTATTTTTCTTTCACTGACACTGTATAAGTTAAGCAGATAAAAACAGACACTCTCCAGTGGCATCATAAATTCTGAGCTTCAGCAGCTTAAAAGGCTAAAATACACTACTTGACAATTGCAGATTCAGACAGAGCAAGCTCAGGTCTTTACCTAAGAAGTAGTCATGGGTGTTGTTTTATCACTAATGTATTTATAATTTGGAGACAGATTCCCAGAAAAATGTTTTCTGTTGGTACCAGAAAAAGTATAATGGGATGCTGGATTCATCTGGGGTTTTTTTGTAACACTAATTTTGTTACGTGAACAAATACTAAAATGATGGATTATACTTGTGTTTGACTTGAATAAGTTACTTTGCACAAATAAGCTTTAATCAGACCCAGATATGCAAGTCTGTAATACAATAAATACCATCGTAAAACAGCTTAAATATAAGAATATCAGCCATAGACTGAAGGTACAGGCACACATATAAGATACATGAGCTTGTGCTGGATCCTCTCTCATTGGACCCTCTTACATTAACTGCAAGAGGACAGCATGCACTTGAACCCACTAATATGCAGCAAGCTTATGTTCTTTTGGCTGTTTGCTCGTATGTGCATGCCCTAAGGAGATTTTGGATCAGTCTGCTTTGTGTCAAATTTCCTCTATTGTATTATGAAAATCATTTGTTCTAGCCTGTGCTTTGGATCCCTAATTGTAAAATGCTGACAATCATCATGAGATACTTGAATGTGGTGGGCTGAGGGCTGCCAAACAGATATCTGAGCACCAAGAAAGAATTTAGCTTCATATTTCTGATACGAGCAAAGGCTGGCAACTAGTTAGAAGTGTGTGGTGATGTCAGAAAGTGCAGCCTGCTCAATTAGCAAGGCCTGGAAACATACATAGGATCACTATAAAGCACTAGAACTTAAATGGCAGGAAAAAGCAGAGGAGAAATTAACTACTTCATTAGGATCTGGAAGAAAAAGAGTGAAAAGCTTCTGAGAACTTTCTTTTGATATTTTAGTTATGTTTACAACTACAGAACAATATTGTGCCCTGAAAGAAACTCTCAAGAGGCAACTAGCTTGCTTCTACTGCTGTACCTAATAGACAAGCAACCATGTACAAAACATCCAGTCCTGCCTGTAAGTCTTAACAGGACATAAGCACTTCTCTAGAGGATGAACTGGTTTAGTAATTAACTATGTCTGTGCAAGCAACTCCATACCCCATCTTCTAACAATCTTCTAATACAGTATGTGCCTGCCTAGTGCTGAAATACAAATTATCTTAAGACATCTTTCTTTCTTTTTTCTTTTTTCCTCTTTGGAGCTTCAATAGCTACTACTACCTAAGACTGTTACCTTCAAAACAGGAGGAGCTGGGTCCTATCAGTAAAATGTTAATTTGCTAGGATGCCATAGCTTGAGTCACATCACTTAGACTTCTAGAAGCTCTATAAGTGAACATCACAGAGTATACAGAGGGATTTGTGCTCTCCTCCAAGTGGCATATCAATTCTCTGCTCCAGATGAAATGACAGCGAGGAGTCATAAGTGTCATACAACTCTACAGACTATAGAACAAAACTATAAATATATCACGGGAAAAGAACACTAAGAGTAAGCACTCTTTGCTTCATGGCTTCATTTCCCTTTGGTGAATCCATGCTGACTACTCCTGATCACCTTCTTGTCCTTCATGTGCTTAGAGATGACATCCAGGAGGATGGATATAATAAGAGTGTATAAGAGGCTGACTGGCCTGTGTTCCCTGGGTCCTCCTTCTTGCCCTTTTTGAAGAGTGGAGTGACACTGGCTTTCTTCCAGTCCTCACGCACCTCTCCTCTTCTCCACGACCTTTCCAAGATGATTGAGCAATGATGTCCGCCAGCTCCCTGAGTACCCACAGGTGCATCCCATCTGAGCCCATAGATCTGTGGATGTCAAGTTTGCCTAAACGATATCTAACCCAATCCTCCTCTTCCTTCCAGGCTCTGGAATTCCTGAGGGCTGCTCTTAGCGGTGAGGACTGAAGCAAAGAAGGCTTTTGGTAACTCTGCCTTCTCTCTATCCATCGTCACCAGAGCCCCCACCGCATTCAGCAGCAGGCCCACATTTTCTCTAATCTTCCTTTTGCTACTGATGTATTTCAATTCGACAGCCCTTCTTGCTGTCCTTGACATCCCTCACCAGACTAAATTCCAAATGGGCCTTGTCCTTCCTCATCACATCCGTGCATACTTGGATCACATTCCTATATTGCTCCGAAGTGGCCTGTCCCTGCTTCCATCTGCGCACTTTGTTCTTCTCTTTGAGTTTTGCCAGGAGCTCCTTGTTCATCCATGCATGTCTCCTGCTCTCTTTGCTCAACTTCCTGCTCATTGAGATGCACCCTCTTGAGCTTGGAGGAGGTGATCCTTAAATATTAACCAGCTCTCTGGGACCCCTCTTCCTTCTAGGGCTCTAACCCATGGGATTCTTCCAAGAAGGTCCCTGAGGAAACCGAAATTTGCTCTCCTGAAGTCCAGTGCTGTGATCATACTTTTTGCCCTGCTTCCTTCTCACAAGATCCTGAATTCCACCATCTCAGATATTGAGAACATTGATAACTTGACTTTTCTCCAATCTTACTCTAAGTCCAGGTACCTGGCAATTAGGTTTTGATCTTACTGTTTATAATAGCCTCACTCCTGTTTACTGTCACAAAGAAAGGTGTAAACCTCAGATCTCAACACATTCAGATATAAATGTCTCCAAGCCCTGATAAGCAATTCTGTGAGCTAAGTTTATTTCATTTTACTTATATTGCTGAGGGGTTGATCAATCACTTTAAGATACTATTAAGTCAATTTTTTACATACTCTGAAGCTATGCAATGAATCCCAAGTGTCAGTAAGACACATTGTTGGAGCACTGGTAGACTCTCCTTCAAGTTGCCTTCCATTTTATATATTACTTATTTTTAATAAATACTTTACATTATTAATTTAATATATTAATTCATGTATTTTACTCTAAAACTTTCCTCTTCAAGTAAATCCTAAGAGTTAAAAAAAAAGACTCTGAAATACCACAGATCATAATCTGTCCCTCAAAATCATATTCAAGGCTTTTCCAAAACTTTTAGTTTTCAGCTATACAGGATCTCTACATAATGTAGAGATCAACAGAAGCAGTCTTGTCCCTCACTAGTCCTCTCTCTTTGGAGTTGCCATGATATTAAGTGCACCTCCAAACCAGCAGCCCTTTTCGGCAGGGAAATGTCATTAAAAGGTGATCATTTTATACAGCTGGATCCCCTGCCAAATCCATGTACAAATCTGCCAGCTGCAACATCCAAGAGTTCTATTTCTGCTCTTGTAAAACTATTTATTCTTTTTTCCACTTGTCTAACACATGAAAAATTAGAAGTTGAATCAACTAGTATTCATATCCTTTTTCTTAAGCATTTTCAACCCTCTCCCCACTACCGCCTATACATGTACATTGTTTAGCTAACAGCTTCGTCTTTATATTTCAAGATTCAAGGTTTCGAAAAGTGTTAAATTCAGAGTTCTGGGTTTTGCTGAGGAATGAAATGTGGCAGTAATTCCCTTTAAGAAGAAAGGAAGATCACAGAGCTTATTTACACAACATCTTCTTAGCACATCAAGATAAGATACCTGAAAGGTATCTTCAACAAAATCTTTGTGCTGTTGTTGAATTACCCACCAGGAAAGGTGTGCTGAGCATACAACAACACATAAGCAGTTAGCCTTAATCTTACCTTCCTGAGTTCTGAAGTCATCTTCAGCAAATTTATTAAAGTTTCCACAAAGCCCACAGGTCTTATTATAGTATTTTTCTCGAAGGAGTATCTGAATATTCCCACTGATATCAATCTTCACCACAAAGCCATGCTCATCACTCGATATTTTATAATAACCTGCCTCCTTCTCTACAAATATGCCAGTGGAGGCAAAAGGCATGGAAACCCTGTGAAGAAAAATAAGAACTTCTCAGAACACAGCACATAAAACACATTGCTTTTTCTGATGGAAAGCTCATTGTTTCAATAAGTACCTTTTGTCTTCCTGAGTCACAGTTCCATCTAAAGAGAAGTGAAGATTGAAATATTCTCCAAGGTACACAGAGAAACCATTTTTTTCCCCATCCTGGTAGTCACCTGAAGAGACAAAAGCAAATATTCTTAGTTCTGAACAAACTTGTGGCATTCAATTACTCAAGAGAACAACTTGTAAAATATCACCTAACATTTTCAAGAGCCTTCCATGTATTTAGTCACATAGCTGTTTAATGTGAAACACACAGATTGCCCCAGATCAGGGCTAGAACATAGATAGTATTGCCCACTCCCAGGCATATGACCTAGCACTAGGCTGTGGACTCACACCCTCCTATTTACTGTTTCTAGCCAAGGAATTCTGAGATCTTTAATGCATATTGGAAGAGTTTCCACAAGAGATATACCCCAAAATCTGCCCTATTCCCTGCTCTTTTCCCTCCTAGCTTCCTTCCAAGAACAACACACACCTTGTGGTAAAACAAGGGATTTGAATCAGTTGAACTGAGAGAAGAACTAAGCTTGATATCTTAATTCCTGATATGTCCTGTAATCCTTTCAGCTGTTCTTTAAGGAGTGGACACCAGTATTGGTTATCCAAAGGATGGGGGGGATTAAGGTGGGAGAAGATTTTGCAGTAAAACACATTCTTAATCTGTCAAAAGAAGGAGCACATAGAGATAGCGACAACCGCCTTGAGCTCTTGAAGAGGAGAGTGGGGTTTTGGATAGAGTCCCTTCTCTGTTTTTGTGCATTGTCAAGTTTTGACTTTACAGTAGCTCTTTGCTTAATGTGCCACATTACTACTCCAAGCTACTTAGCACTTTACTTAGCAATGCAGATTGTACTTCACAACCAGGTATCCAAAAACAAAACAAACCCACATATGCATACTGAGATTGAAATCAAGAATAGATTATGCCAAGCTTGTGTGTCTGATATAATCATAAAGTCTCAGCTCATTTTTTAATTAATTATTTTTAATTAACTGATCACTCAAAATACTGCAATCAGTTCACACTTCAAATATGCCTATGGTTTTTCCTCAGTACAAAAATTATACTGAATTGCTTAAGCTGGGGAAGAAAATGATTTATTTAAATCAGTACATAAGATTCTTTCTCAGAAGAGTGGGATCAATTTATTTCAGCCTACTTACAGTCAGCAAAAAGTCTGCTTGAACTGATTAATACAGAACAGTTCTCTGAATATAAGAATATCTACCCAAAGGACTTAGCTTGAGACTAACATACAGTTTTGGTTCTCATATCATGTGTCACCCACCCCTAAGACTAAGGCTTCACGGGCACATGCTGATCCAACGGCTTTTCATTTTGCAGGATAGGATTTTTCTCAACAAGGGGATTTAGTATACTGGTAAAATCGGTTTTAACAGAGTTGTGTGGCTCCTATTCCTGTACTCAGCTTTCACAGGCGCAATCTCTTAGCAAATTTGAAATTAAAAAAGGGCTCACTTTCCTTCTTTAGAAGAACCAGCAAGAAAATCTCTGTTCTTTGGCAGCTGAGTTATACATGAGCTTTATTATCAAGGGACAACAGAAACAAAAGGGGCAGAAATTCCTCAGAAGTAATCCTACTTTTAAGAGAAAATTTAAGATCCTTTCATGCAATGGTCCATCCTCTCTGGCAACATTATCTGTCTTTTCTTCTCAGTAACAGAACCCAGAACAGGGTAATGACATGTATCTACAGCATTTTGCGTTTGTTACTTTCTGATATCTTGCTCAAACTCACCTAAGAGTGTGAAGGAGCGCTTCTGACAATCCCCAGCAAGGAGGTAACTGCAGTCCCCAGCAAAGTTGTAGAACGAACCATCAAAAGTTTTGATGTGATCATTCCCAAAAAGGCTGCAACGGGAAGCTGGTGATTCCAAAAGCAAAGCAGCTGATGATCCTGCATCAAAACATAACATAACTTGCAAAAGAGAACAATAATTCTGTAGTTCGGGAATTTATCTGCTGGAATGTCCTAGAACTTCAGCTCTAGCTTCTAGGCATACTCTTTATCTAACATGACAGTCAGTAGAATCAAACATAGATTTTTATTATATGCATGAGTGAAATGGATTTTTCCCTTTATTTCTACTAACCTAATCTTTGCATGACTAATTTCAGTCCTGACCCTTTAAGGAGTGCCACACATTCATACATTTGTGCCTGTTTGAATCCTATTAAAATCAATAGGGCAGAACAGAAGCTCCATAGTTTGTTCAGTCAAGCCTCACCGAGTTCAATGAGTCTTTGTGATTTCAACACAATGCATATTGCAAGGTAAAGAGCCAAAACGGGTAACCTTAGCAATGTCTCCAGCACTGAACCAGGACTGCAGGATTAGACAGGTGAAGATAAAAAAAATCTTACAGAAGATATAATGAAAATATGTTATGGCTCCTAGGCATTTGGAAATAGATGTGCTTTCCTACCTGATATTACACTGGCAAGCAGTAGCTTTGTTAGCAGCTCTGTGTAGAGGAACATCTGTTAAAATCAAAAGATAGAGATTATAATATTCTTAAGAATATTCTTAATGGTCAAGTCACCATTTTCTATCTTTTTAAAGTTATATTTTAGTTATTTTTGAGGTTCTACTATATTTCAGAAAGCTATTATCCTCATGGACTTTCACAGCAACCCAGCCATACCTCTTAAAAGCAAGTATTTTAGGAGATAAGCTATTCTTTGTTCCCATTTTCAATTCTCATGGTAAGCAAATATAGGCTACCTCTGCAGGAAATGCAACCCAGCATACATATGTGTTCCAATATACACGAGTCAATACAATGCACATACAAAATCCTTCAATATACAGTGTTATTTATAAGACAGCTCAATATGAATAAGCAAACCATTCAGACTGGATCATCCAGCGTGGCCGTATTACAATCCACGTCTGCAGTGTAAGATTTGTGTCCTTCCCTAATGTCCAAGGAGGGAAAGAATACAAAGATTTTGTGGTCTATAAACTATCTTCTGTATTGCCAGGCCTTTAAAAATGATAGTATGATATGAGTGACACGTAGATGGTGAACTATGGAGGCATTCTGTGGCAAGAGATTAGCAGTTAATAGATGAAAGCTATAGGGAGCTCTACATAGGCAAGCTAATTTCAGTAATCATATAAGCCACTACAGACTCCCGAACATATCATACTTCAATATATTAATTCCAGGAGATCAGACACATCTTTACTTAGAAGAACCTTCCAGTTAGAGACCTGAATACGTTTCACAGACACAAACTCTGCTTCTTTTTGATGTCTGTAGCATAGGTCCCATTCACAGCTATATAAATGAAAGCAGAATTTGCCTTATTTACAAAAGAAAGGAAAAGAAAGATCTATTTAAAAAGTGAGTCTAATATAATGCTGCTGATGCCTACCTGACATAAGGCTACTAATCCTGTAAGAGAGCTAAGAAATGGTAACAGCATAGAAGTGTGACTACAAAATAATAATAAAGAAAACTATAGGCATTATTCTAAGATTACACACTTACTGGTGTATTTTTGGTAATTGTACTGCATTACTGTGACTGAATTTGATATTGTTTTTTGTTTTTTAATTCCTTGACTTTAAAAATAGGCAAAGATTAAAAATACATATACATATATATATATATATAATGATTATATGTATGTGTGTGTGTATATATATATATATATATACACACACACATATATATACATATAAATCTTTTCTTTCTCCTTCCCATTGCCCTTTCTGTCCTAAACTGTCCCTTTCAAGTTTTCCCCGATTCTAATACAGAACATCTCACCAACAAATGAGAATGAAGTCAGTAAGATCTGCCAGTACATAACTATGTATAATTTTATCATTGGTTTAAATATAAATGAATATACCTTCCTTTGTGTGAGATTCCAATGGCACATGGAAAAAAAAGCTCCTCCAGTTGCCAGCTTCAGTCTATAACGCCATCGTTCCAATGTTCTTTCAGCAGACAAGACTGGAAAGGATTTGGTCTGAAATTTCTTGTTTTTCTACAAGCCAGGAACTCTTGTTCACTTAAAAGGAAAGATAAAGAGTCAACGTCATATCCGTCTAATTCTCAAGACAATAGTTTGAACAGCTATCGTATAAATCAGTCGCCTTAATTGCCAAAAAGTTACAATGAAAGGAAACAGTACTAAAAACTTACATGACAAATAAGTCTTTGAAATATATTTTGCATGTGTACGTGTGAGAAATCCCACTGGCTGAGCCAATAGGTGGCATATTTATTTGAAAGAGCATTGTTAAAGAGGAACAAGGATGCTACATGCCTCAGAGACCACAGAGCTATGCAGTATTTCATCCTGCCACAATTGCTTTATAGGAAAATGGGGGAAAAAATACAGAGCTAGGAAAGGAAAGGCATGTCTTGCACACAAGCAATTCTGAGAATAAAGTGAGTGTGCTCCCTGCACACAGTTCTTATAAAACCAAAAGCGCAGCATATAAATACAAAGACATTATGGTATGAACATTTCTTCCTCCAGAAATTTTCCTTTATGATCTATAGGGATGATTAGGTTGATCCTTGAAGCACAGTGATGGAATATTTTTGAGACAATTTAGGTGATTAATCTTCTTAGTTCAAGAAGTTTTAAAACTTGTCAGTCATTCTTATTTATCTTGTATGAATTCTTCCTGACCTGCACATTGAAAGGCTCTGTTACAGCTACCAATTAACATAAATAAAGAAATAGAGAGCAAATTGTCTCTTTCCATGTGAAAAGCCGAAGAGCAGTGTTTTAGAACGAATACTTTGTCAGTCAGATGCTCTTGTGTTTCCTCCAGCAGCAGTAGGGTCTGCCGCTGACCACATCCACAGAAATACTAGGCCCACACCAGCAAGAATCTGAGTAGTTTCCAGAGAACATGCACGAAAAAGTCACTTGTGTGCAGAAACCTGTTGCATACTGCAACTATGGCCTTTGTTGTACTTCCACAGACATCCTTCCAGGATGGGCTCCTACCAATTCCTACTGCTTTAATAAAATGCCAGTGTTATATCCTTAGCTTCTGCCCAAAGTGCTCCTCTGCCTTTAAAAAGGAAAAAATATGCAAGTTGAGTCTTTTAAAATTGTTTATTTGGCAGAAATGCCAAAGACATGTAAGGAGGTATGGCCAGATACAACAGAAAAAGCAGGGAACCATAAGATAAAGGTAAAAGCAGGGATTTTGATCCTGTTGAAATCTGTAGACTAGGATTTCACAACTAGATGGTTGAAACCTGACATTACTGTTACAGAGAAGGACTAAAAATCCTCCATGTGATACGGTATTGAAGGCTGAGGTTGTATCTGAGTAACAGGCACAAACATGGCAAGTGATCACACAAAACAGGCAAGATGCCCTTTTTTTTTCTCTTAGTTTCACTCCTCTTTTTTGCTTTTGTATGAAGGAAGAGGAACAGTGTTGACTAGGATCCACTCTTCTCTCTTGTGTCCAGCTGCCAAATCTTAGCAGGTCCTAGATGCCTTTGAGATTTCGGGCTTTAGTGATGACAGGGAGATATTCCTGAAATTTTTCATTAATGGGAGATGCTTCCTGAATATTATTTGTGACATGAGGAATAAGATTTCCTATCACCATGACATTCTCCTTCTAGATTTAACCCTTACAGTGCCTAAGCCTTGCATAAACCTCTTCATTTGGTCACTTCCCTAGCAAATTCAAATGGAGCTTTGATTCACTGTTTTTTGTTTGGCACCTACAGAAGATAGAATGCCATTCCCTTCAAATATTCTTTAAAAAAAAAAAAAAAAAAAAAAAAAAAAAGTTTTTAGTGTGGTGGCTGAGGTTGTCCTTTACTAGTTTTTGTGTCTTTATACACAGAAAAACATAATCTAGAACATCATTTAGAGAGAGAGAGTAAAGAATAGAAAAGTCTGAAAGTGTTGGAAGTTGCTTTGGAGAGCAGCAGACAGCATGCAGGCAGATTACCGCACTTCTGTTGAACCTGAAAACATCACACACTTTTACCTGCATAATCAGAGCCTTGGTTTACGCCAGTGTTCGTTTTATGACTCCTACTGCCAGCATTTAATAGATGGTTCAGATAAGCTAGACATCATGACACCTCTTAAGTGTCTTAGACACAGACCTTGGAGGATATAAAGAAAATTAATTGAGCAAGACACACAAAGAACAAACTTCCTTTTTTTCCTCTCCTGGCTCAGTTTTATGCCAAAAGGGGAAATTGTAATTAAAGAGCATGTTTACTGGCTGATATTGTACATTGTTCAAGTATAAAACCCAGTGATGTTTGTGCAGATCTGACATGTAATTTTAAAAATAATACACCTGAGACACAGGAGGAAATATAAAACACTACATACTGTCGCTGGAAAGCCCCATATAGCCAGTTTCTGTCACATGAGAGGATTTTGAGAAAAATTGTAGATAAAACTACTTTTTATTTCATTGTTGCACAGTACTCAAACAAGTCAGATATGTACTAGTATTTATATAATACTATGTATTAAGACATTTAACATCATGCCATATTTGTCATCAGATTTGTAATACAGGCAATTATGTAGGCAAAGTGCTTGTATTTTGAAACTTACATTGTAAGTAAGCGCAGGAATAGTGATGAAACATATAGGACCTAAGTAGCGAAAGTGATCCCTTAAAGCCTAGTGAATTTAGATTCTGCACTTAGCAACCAGCAAATTAGATAAGGCAATAGAAGCAACACAGGAATAGTCACTTTAAGACTGTTGAAAAGATCCAAACTTATCTGCCACAGGAAGAATTCATTTAACTTAAAGAAAGTATATAATTAATCCCAAATAGTTTAAATAACCTTTCTCTTTTTTTCTAAAATTGTGTATTAAGAGGGGAATAATCCAGTCTAGGAGGTCAACACAGATTTTGAGCCTTTTGAGCCAACTAATCTGAAGAATTCACCATGATTCTGACCTGCCGTAAGCACATTGAGCTGAAGTACTCTATACTGGGCAAAGTATGTTTCCATAAAATTAACCACCAGGATCCAAAATAAATTTCAGCAACAAACAGCAGAATATATAACTCTTGAGGTGACCAGAAAGTCAGTTTGGAAAACTAAACATTGCCATCTGTTCCATATCAGTGAGCTGAGTGTGCTTCAGTGCATCTTTCGGTCTATCAGTAATTCATACCTTTCTGAGCATGGGAGGAGGAGTAGGAAAATTTTCCAAGTCAACAACTGGTTATGTCGCTGGTGTTGGCAATAGGGTTTTGGAGTCTATGATCATAGGACATGGTTTGAAGATCAGCAACTGGTGGGGAGAGATGGGATTCACCTCACCAAGCAGGGCACATGTGTCTTTGCCAACAGGTTGGCCAGCCTGGTAAAGAGGGCTTTAAACTAGGTAGGAAGGAGGAGGAGGGGTGTCATAGAGAGAGGGTAGTCAATAAAACACAACTCGGGCTGGGGGGCCTCCAATGGGTACATGCAGCTGGGGATGTGCGTTTGGAATGTGGCTATGGGGGACCCCCTTACACCCTTCCTGGGAAACCTGCAGGCATGACTGCCTCTCTGAAATGCCTGTACACCAATGCACAGAGCATGGAGAACAGAAAGGAGGAACTAGAGAGCTGTGTGCAGTCACAGGGCCATGATCCCATTGCAATTACAGAGACATAGTGGGATAGCTCGCATGACTGGAATATTGCCATGGATGGCTACATGCTTCTTAGGAAAGACAGGCCAGGAAGGTGAGGTAGTGCAGTTGTTCTTTATGTGAGAGAGCAACTGGAATGCATCGAGCTCTGCCTAGGGATGGAGGAGAAGGCAATCAAGAGCTCATGGGTGAAGATCAAAGGGCAGGCTAACACAGGGGACACTGTTGTGGGTGTCTACTACAGGCCACCTGACCAGGAAGAGGAAGTTGATGAGGCCTTCTACAGACAGCTAGAAGGAGCCTCATGATCACAGGCCCTGGTTCTCTTGGGAGACTTCAACCACCCTGACATCTGCTGGTGGGACTACAAAGCAAGGCACAAACAGTCCAGGAGGCTCCTGCAGAGCATCGATGATAACTTCTTGTCACAAGTGGTGGAGGAGCCTGCGAGGAAGGGTGTCCTGCTGGACCTTGCCCTAACCAACAGAGAGGGACTGGCTGGAGAAGTGCAGGTTGGGGGCAGCCTTGGCTGCAGTGACCACGAGATGGTGGAGTTCAGGATCCTGTGTGAAAGAATTAAGGCAATAAGCAGGATTGCAACCCTGGACTTCAGTAGAGCGGACTTTGGGCTCTTCAGAGACCTACTGGAAGAATCTCATGGGTTAAGGCCCTAGAAGGAAGGGGGGTCCAGGAGAGCTGGCTGGTATTCAAACATAATTTCCTCCAAGCCCAAGAGTGGTGCATCCCAAGGAGAAAGAAGTCCATCAAAGGGAGCAGGAGAGCTGCATGGACGAGCAAGGAGCTCCTGGCAAAACTCCAACAGAAGAGGAAAGTAAATAGGCAGAATTACTGAATGCCTTCTTTGCTTCAGTCTTCACTGCTAAGGGCAGCCCTCAAGAATCCCACAGCCAGGATGTAAGAGAGAAAGTCTGGAGAAAGGAAGAGTTTCCTTTGATTGAGGAGGATAGCATTAAAGACCTTCTGGGCAAGCTTGACATCCACAAATCCATGGGCCTGGATGGAATGCACCCACGGGTACTGAGGGAGCTGGCAGATGTTGTTGCCAGGCCACTCTCCATCATCTTTGAAAAGTCACGGAGAACAGGAGAGGTACGTGAGGCCTGGAAGAAAGCCAGTGTCACTCCAGTCTTCAAAAAGGGCAAGAAGGAGGAGCCAGGCAACCACAGGCCAGTCAACCTCACCTCCATCCCCATAAAAGGTGAAGGAACAGTTCCTCCTGGATGTCATCTCTAAGCACATGAAGGACAAGAAAGTGATCGGGAGTAGCCAGCATGGATTCACCAAGGGGAAATCATGCTTAACCAATCTGATAGCCTTCTGTGGTGGGATGACTGGCTGGGCAGATGAGGGGAGAGCAGTGGGTGTTGTGTGCCTTGACTTCAGCAAGGCTTTTGACAGTCTCCCATAACATCCTTCGAGGCAAGCTCAGGAAGTGTGGGTCAGACGAGTGGACAGTGAGGTGGATGGAGAACTGGCTGAAAGGCAGAGCTCAGAGGATTGTGCTCAGTGGCATGGAGTCCAGCTGAGGGCCTGTAGCTAGCAGTGTCCCCCAAGGCTCAGTACTGGGTCCCATCCTGTTCAAGTTTTTCATCAGTGACCTGGATGAAGAGACAGAGTGCCTCCTCAGCTAGTTGGCCGATGATACCATACTGGCTGATACATCAGAGGGCTGTGCTGCCATTCAGAGGGACCTTGACAGGCTAAAGAATTGAGTGGAGAGGAACATCTTGTGGTTTAAAAAGAGCAAGTGCAGGTTCCTGCACCTAGGGAGGAGTAACCCTATGCACCCGTATATGCTGGGGGCTGACCCACTGGAGAGCACCTCTGCAGAGACCTGGGAGTGCTGGTGGATGACAAGTTGACTGTGCCCTTCTGGCCAGGAAGGCCAGTGGTATCCTGGGATGCATTAGGAAGAGTGTTGCCAGCAGGTCAAGGGAGGTGATCCTGCCCCTCTGCTCAGCCCTGGTGAGGCCTCGAGTACTGCATCCAGTTCTGGGCTCCCCACGACAAGAGAGATATGGAACTACTGGAGAGAGTCCAGTGTAGGGCTATGAAGATGATCAGAGGGCTGGAGCATCTCTCCTACAAGGAATGACTGCAAGAGCTGGGCCTGTTTAGGCTGCAGAAGGGAAGACTGGGAGCGGATCTTATCAATACCTATAAATACCTGAACAGAAGGTGTCAAGGGGATGCGGCTGGACTCATATGTGGTGCCAGGCAACAGGACAAGAGGCAATGGGCACAAACTGAAACACAGGAAGTTCCACCTGAATATAAGCTCCTCTGAAAAATGAGGGGAATATCCCAGGCATCAATTACCCATGTTTTGTATTTGTAAACCCTCAGCCTCAGGATATCCCTTCTGCATCTTGGGAAGTTCACTAGACAAAACAAACACTTTGGCATGCTTCCCTGTGACTGTGCAAGACACCAAACAATGGAGTTAATGAAGATAATCCCTCTTATTACCAATCAAACTCCCCAGGTTCAAAAAAAACAACTGATTTCTAGCAAGGAGGCAAGGGAGCACCTGTGAGGAGCTCCGCTAAAGCCAGAGCATTCCCTGGGGTTATCTTTCAAGTTCTCTGATCCTAAAGAACCCATGGCTTTACAGAATGAAGCAAGTATCTGAAATGCTACCAGAAAGTTTTTCAGCATAGCTTAGTTTCCAGACTACTGGACTATAAATTGACCATACAGCAGCCTAATCAGTGCTTCATTTTGCTTCAGCCTCATTTGTCCTACCCACAGTCGTAAAGTTTCGGGCTTACATGTCAAGTTGCATCCAGTTATCTGAGCAAAGCATCAGAGCAAATCATCTCCCTCCTGTGCAAGGATCTTGCTACACATGTCTAGGAGGCACATATCTTCATCCGGTGCTTTGCTGAAATCAGTGGCGCTGCTCTAGTTTGTGCTAACTGAAAAAGCCAAGAGCCTCACAAATTTGTGTGTCAAAGAGTTACCGAAAGCTTTAATCTTGCCTTAGTTGGACAATTCATTTATTAGAATTTTTATGAAACTTTGTGAATTTGACCTCCTATCCTGCTCTAACTTAAATGCTCCATAAAAAAAATGAAGGAGCAGGGGAGAGATTATTTATTTGTCCCTTATATAAATCAGGTACCTGCGTGAGAATATATGTTTGATTCTACTTCTCAGACAGCCATATGAGTTAGCAGTCCCAGGAATGTGGTGCTCCTACAACAGAGCACCAAGCCTATAGCACAAGAAGGGGATCTTGCATGTTTAGTCTCCTCCTATAAGAGTTTGAAAGCAGTTGTTCATTTTTCTTTCTCTTTTGCTTGTTAATGGCTTAATCTTCTCATATTGGGTTGAAATTTCCTGCACCCAGGGAAACAGCTACAGTGAATTCAGCTATTCTTTTTTTTTTTTTTTTTTTTTTTTTTTGCCCCTCTCCTCCGGGATTGTGATTTTCATATTCCCATTTCTGTTAATCAGTCAAAACTCTAGCATCATTGATTTACGCAGTGTATTATTTATAGCTTTTCTGAGCAAGATACTCAATACATGTATGTCAATCACTTCACCAGCCCCCACAATTACCCTGTGGGATGCTTCCTATTCATCTAGCGGGCTCCAGATGCAGCAAACATAAGTATCCCAGTAATACTTGAACTTCAGCAATGACATCAGGCCCTGACCAGTCAACCACCACCATGTCAGCCTTACACTGCTAAAAATGATAAACACAATGAGAGGGAATGCTTCCATTAAGATAACAGAGAAAGCCTGAATTTTGCATGAGGTCATGTCAGTTAAAAAAAAAAAAAAAAAAAAAAAAAAGTGCTTTAAAAGCAGTTAATTCCTCCCTCTGAGATTAAATTTGTCTAAATGCCCAACTGCTAAAATGCCTCTAAATGAAACCATGACCAGCTCACACTTCTGGGCTCTGGGTCTGTGAAACAGTAGCAGTAATGATTCACCCTACAACATTATATACACAGTAGAGTAATTCTTTACCAACTTAGCCAAAGTCACCTGCAGATACATACCAAGATCGCCAAATCCCTTTTATACTAAAAACATCCACAGTTAGTCTTTGAACTGGAATGTCTGGGTTTTGGTAAACTTGTGAGGTTTAAAGTAAACCTAACGCTTGATTGATGGTCCTGGAGCAGAGGCATCAGCTGCATCACAGAAGCAGGAGGAGGCCAACAGAACAAAAGTGTTTTTCAAAACAAAAGTTTCGAGCAGATATCAGACAAAACAGTCTTACCTCTGTGTGCCATTCAGGCAGAAAGGTGAGAGCCAAAGTCCAGGTACCCCTAGGGGATTAAGTGCCTTGAACACATGCATATATAAACAAGTGTGTATATATATTTGTGCATCACATCTGTTCTGATAGGAAAATATTAATGCACAGAGAAAAGAGCAGAAGTAAGTGGGAATGGTGAAGGGACTGAGAGACTCCTTTAGGGTGGGCAGTTGGCTGCAAACATAGCTCATGAGGCACCTGGAAAGCAACAGCAGGAGAGCAGGCTGCAAAGAAACTTTGCAGTTCCTTATTTTTCCCATTTAAAAGGTTATAGTCAGTGCAATGCAGGAGGGCAGCTCAGCCCTCCAGATAAGTAGTTCTTTTTTTAGCAAAGATCTGAACTCTTCAGAGGATGGGTGGCAAGCACATACCATTGTTTACGTCTGGGAAAGCCATTGAGTGATACTGTATTAAGTAAAATAAACAATTCTGAAGCAAATTCAATAACCCAATATTTCCACTGAGACCCTTCTCCGCTTAACGTCTTCTTTTTTAAAAAAAAAAAAAAGAAAAAAAAAGAAAACATACTCTCTCATGTGCTTGTGGTCAGTTCACAGGATGGTCAGTGTTACGATCCTTTGAGGTTAATTCAACAACTTTTTAAAGGGCACATGAAAAATTAAGGAAGTTTTAAAATATTTCTAAATTTACATAAACTTCTTGCAACCAGTCTCTTGATTTTGAATCACCTGCTTTATAAATGCCCATGCTTTTATTCCTAGGCTAAAGGCAAATCCCCTGTTGGTATAAATCCACTTATTTCAGCAGGTATGACAACAGAAACAATAGCCTACAAAACAGTTGTAACACATAGCAGTGTTTTTTCTGCAGAATGAAGTCTTTCTTTTACAGAAGGGACAGACACAGATACTGCTGCTGATTTACTGCTTGAGAATCTATTTCCTCCCTCTCCTCTTCAGTAATACTACAGCAACGATATTTACTGTATTTACCTCACAAGGGATAACAGGGATAAATTAGTTAACTCACAGCTTCTATTCATATTGTACAGTTGGCCCAAAGTCCTAGGCAGTTTACTAATGAGAGACTTCACTAATGACAGGTTTCCCAAGATGCTCCTGCAAGAGTTCAAGTATACATCCTTTACTAAATTTCTAGGGTTCTAACTGTTAAGTGTCTTTCCACTGTCCCACTCAGACAGTGTACAAAGCCAGGGGAGCTTCTGTGTTTGAGGCTGACCCCTGTAGAATTGTCCTAAATTAATTCTTGCTGAAACAAGAATACTATCAAGTTTGATTTAACATTGCAAACAGTTGATAAATTGTTCCACTCTGCAGAAAATGCACACTGCAACCCTGGCTTCAGTTAGTCTAGTTGTGGTTTTCAGACAGTGAATAATATCAGAACTGAAGAAACATCTTTTAAACAGATACTCTCCACTCACCTGCCTGCATAGTGAGATAGAGTCAGTTTTTAATCTTCTATTTATTAAATTAAATCAGCTGAGCATCTCCACTGTCTCCCTAGAGAATGCTGACCCTCATCCCCCTGGTATTTTAAATGGTTTCATGGCTTTCCTCTACTACACTCCATGCAGAAACCAGAACTTGATCTCATGCTCCAGTATCTGACACAGATGCTACTCCTATAAACGTAATAGTCTTCCTGGTTCATATGCCTTCTGCCCTCATCAGTATTTTATACCAGGATGCTGATGCATAACATTAACAGCACAGGGCCAGGGATAGATGCCATTGGGACTCTGCTAAAAACAAACTTTCTTCTTTAAGCTATGTTTAAGCAAGGTGACAAGTGTTCTGTTGGGTTTTTTTTTTCTGTTTTTTTTTTTTATTATTTGTTTGTTTGTTTGTTTGTTTGTTTTGCATCATTCCAGGTTTTATCACCCAAATCACATTATGGCAAGCCTTAAAGGAAGCTAAATATGTTGCATTAATACTATTTGCCAAAGTTATGATCTCACTAAAGATTTACGAGGCTCTTTAGACACAATCTATTTTTCATAAAGCCACCAAAATTCATAAAAAGCTCAATAGCATATTATAACTACTGATCTATCCAGATCCTTTAAAACTCTTAAATATAAATTATTTGGCTCCATTGATTTAAAATATGTAACTTAAATTTACAGTGACATTTGGCAAGGCAATTAAAAGTATGCTGGCTGCCCTTGTAAGTAATGAGAACAACATAATTCCCTAATGAAAATTCCTCATATTAAGAACAAATTATTCTTGATATATAAAAAGATTATCATGCTGTCAAAGTACAGGTGACAAGAAATATTAATCATAAGGGGATTTTAGCCATTAGATTCTTTTTCCAATGATTTCAACTTTCCTATCTGTACTAGAGTTTTAATCACAGTGTTCATATTCTTGATCACTTAGAAAAATAGTTATACATGCTTTCAAGCTCATTGACTAAATTCACTTTTAAATATGGGTTATAAAAGGGAAATTTCTCTGACTAAATACTACTACATCCTTTCTAGTGTCAGGAAACAGCTACCAAACAGCTGTAAAAGACTGGCAGGAGTGATAGATTGCATATAGATGCCATCTCACATGGAACAAGTGAGTTTCTGAGAGTCTCAAACAGAAAGAAATCTTGGCCTATGGAGGGCTTTTTTTCCACTAAATCAGTGGAGCTAGGACTCTACTTGAAACACTTATTCCATTTTCTTAGTCTCTTTTGAGAAAGAAGTCATATCCACATACAACCTTTCCACTTAGCTCACTTTTTTAATGCTGCAAGAAACAACCTACTGTAATAATAAGCAAATCATTAAGCAGAAATCATGTGCTTCTCTTTCTGAAACATCGATTTACCCTAGTACAAGACAGAGCATGTTACTCATTGTGGAGGACAATTAAGTTGCAGAAACATTCACTGCTCACGGGAAACAACTGGCACCATTATGCGTTCATCAAATCTATGTCTTATGAGCATTCCCCACCAGCACCCTTCCCCCCCCAACTCATCTAATATAAACATGGGGGGTGCAACAAAAGCTCAGATTCTGAAATTAGTCTCCAGCTACATTTTTTTCCTTATATATTTGGATACAATACATATTCCAAAATCTCCAAACTGATACAAGAACTATGAAATCCTAGAATTAGAATTTGGCTCTTTTTTCCTTGTTTTTTGATTTTCTATAATCTTAGACTTGTATTTACAAGATTTTCTTCACAAACATGAAAGCTAGAAATTAAGACACAAAAGAAAGTCAAGATATTCACAGAAACTCCTTGTTCCTATAGCTAGCACGCAACAAAAAGAAAAACCTCCAAATACTCTAAGATTCCCAATAACAACAGATAAGTTGACAATGCAGATACAAGAATGGTGGGGATGGAGAGGTTCCTAGTCTACTGGACAATTACAAAAAATATGGAACTTTTAAACTAAAATTGCATTACAAATTCAAAAATATTCTTTAAGTCCAAGTTGAAGACTATTTTGACAAAAAGAGCAATATTCAAATGCATTGATTTTTCATGGTTTGGAGCAGGACAAAAAGCTGTGTGCAAAATTTATAGCCTGATAAAAGTTTAGCTTCTGAACGGCCTCAAAACTGAGAGCTACCTAGTGCTCACTTTTTGCTTCAAGCCTGTTTCCAAAGATTTTATCTTTAGAATGACATAAAATATGACTGTATCTTGCTCATCTGATGTTTGATATAAGGGGCTCAAATAGTTCAGAAAACAAGGCACAGTTAAAAATTATGCTTACCTTCTGCATCAAACAGAAGTAAGCAGAACATGCTTTTTTCCTCCTCTAACTTAGAAAAAATACATGGCATTTAGAAGGAAAAGTGCCTGAGGATTAATACGAGCACAGATATATCTTTTCAGATTTTATTTACTTTTTACTCTTACTCTCACTCTATTTCCTCTATTTCACTTCTCCTTTTCAATGAATAGGCTCAGCATCCTCCTTGCTGGTTTTGAAGATATTTGTAGAAACAGTTGCAGAAATACTTAGGTCCACATACACATATGAAACAGCTATTGGCCTCATATGAGATTGCCAGCAGTCTGGCATACTTTCTGGGAGGTAAGATGTTAGAATTGTGA
The DNA here is from genome assembly GCF_028389875.1 of Rhea pennata. Taxonomy (NCBI): domain Eukaryota; kingdom Metazoa; phylum Chordata; class Aves; order Rheiformes; family Rheidae; genus Rhea; species Rhea pennata. Next base: position 82,074,897 of record NC_084663.1, on the reverse strand, counting down.
TATAGATGCCTTAAAAAATTTCACCTACTTTTCTACCTTGGTGTTCAGATCATGGCATTTGCAATGCATTTCCCACTCTCTCTGATTTCACTTCCAGACAGGGCAAGAAATCCTCTTCCCTCATCAGTCAATGGAAAAAAATTAAATTCAAGGGTTGCCAAAAGTTAATTCAACTTCAGTTGTTTTACTTTAATACAGACTGTTTAATTAACATCTCATGAACTACATCCTTTTCTAAAGTAGGAAAATAAACATTTTACAGCTTCTGTGGCCATCCCCTATTTCAGGAACACATCCCAGGAAATGTCATCATTTTCAAACACTTGGGAGGACAGGAAGGCAGAGATGTGTAGCAGGTATTGTTAAAGCAGGTGTAGTTACTAATTGTTGTAAAATAATCTTTAGGCAAATAGAGTGATGGCAGAAGCTGATAATAGTGCTAAAACTGATGCTAGGCAGGCTTTTTCAGGTTTATAGTAAAAAAAAAATCAAGAAATTTAATTAACACTGTAAGCATTTAACTAAAACTAATTTCTTTAACACAGAGAAGCATCAATTACTCCATACAAAACGGGTGCAAAAATAGAGTAATTTCTTTGCAAGCTGAAAAAGGAGAACAATTTTAAGTTAAATTATTTATAACTGTCACATTACAAGGATTTCTTCTGGGAAGCAAAAGAGTACCTTTAAATTTTCTAAAGCATTGCATCTTAAATAAGGAGTACAGCCACATCTCATTCACTAAATAGCAACGTGAAATACTTAGTTCTCATAAGCACACACTCACTTTCTTCCAGACTCAAAAGTGTTCAGCGGATTGCATATAACTAAAAGTGCAAACACGTTCCTCAGTGATCGTTTTATTGATAAAGGGGAAGGAAGATGACTTTCATTATAGACCTCCGAAAGGTACCAAGAACATCACTCATAGGCCAATGCTCTATTATATCAGGCACTGTACAAACATGGACAGTATAAAGCACCTGAAATGCCATGTGTGTATTTATGTAGCTCTATATTACTGATTAAGCTATTAAAAAAAGAGAGAGAGAGAGAGAGCAAGCACGTGCACTCTGGTGTGAAGCGGCAATTCTCAGGCACTGAACTGATCCTCATGCTTATGCCCAGCTTCCATCCATAGCAGCAGGGTCTTTCACATCTCTTCATTCTTAGTTCATGGTTGGGGGTTAATACCACTGACAGTTAAAATTCAGAATTTCCTAACAGATATACTTTAAACCTGGTTTCAAGAAAAAGTCATTCAATTACATAATCCAGCTGTGCCACACACCACTTGGTCAAACTTTTTAATCCTTTAGCCAGTTTTAACCAAATTATGTTCCCGCATAGTTAATGAATACCAGTAACCTCTTGGAAGGGAGGGAGAAAGATTATTGTCCCCAACAAAGGAAAAATTGAAGCACCTAGTAAGCAGTTATCATGACTCATACAACTACAGAGAACCTGCAAGTGCTCCCTCCTTCCCTGATAGCAGTGGTTAAACATAGGAGGGAGCAGGAAGTCCCTGATCTGCTGGGTGAAATGTGAGGGGGAGATCAGAGAGGATGTGGCTGGGATGAAGAGAGGCTGAGGTTATTACAGTAGGAATGAGATGCAGGGGCAGAGCGTACTGATCTATAGGAAATTCAACTTCACTAGTTCCACTGTTTACAAAACTATTTTATATATATGTTCCATTTGGGAAATTCTGACAGGGGATTTAAAAAATTCCAGTTCTGCCTGCACATCCAAAGGACTGCACAGAAGGTCAATGCCTGGAAATTCCAGTTAGACCTATAAACCTCCCCAATTTAGCAATAATTAAATCTAATTGTGAAACAACATTTTTACTATTTATAAAATTCTTCCTTTCCAAAAAACCTTTCATGCCATCTTAGAAGGCTTCCAGGATGCCCTGGATCCCTCAGCTCCATCACAAACTAACCAAGCAGTGTCCTGAAGAAAGTAGCTAAACAAAAAGTACCACATGAACAATGTATTTGCTGATGAAAATGCTGGAAAGTCTCTCAGCAGCAGGACTGAAATGCAGAAACCATAGTTTCTGTCAAATAGTATCTCAGTGCCTCTCCTCATCTAAGAATGAGTAATTTAATGAGTACCATACTATAAGAACATGGAAGATGAAGATATACACTACTCACATCATTTATCCTGATAATAATTGAAAAGGGTGATGGTAGACTAATCTGCTAAACACCACCCTCTTTATCAGGGTGCTCTTAAAAAGCAAAACAGGATCTTGATGATGACTTACCAGCTAAATTGCCACAACATGGCCAATAACGCTGACCAATACCTTTTCACTATTTCCCTGTGTTCCTCCTGTCTACAGCTAACTTGCTTCATCTTTCACATACTTTGTTAATTTTGAGGAGCTAACATTTTATAGGTATTCCCACTTTGTACAGCACTTACCAAAGTGGGGACCAAGTACACCGTTCAGGCTCCTCACTGCTACCACATTACAAATAGCACTACCACCACTACAGCAGACTAAAACTGAACTCTGCCACGTGCATTAAACCTGTTGAGTTTAATCCCAGGAGGAAGCGGAAAGTAAAATCTTTACAAGCTATGAAAGATATATTCATGTCTGGGGTAGAATTTACAGCCGTGAAGGAGCTAATCATATAAATGACACAAATCCTAGTCTAGACAAAGATTTGTATACTGGAAGGGGAAAAATGCAGGGCAAGAGCAGGGAAGGCAGCATCTCTTAAAATGAAGGTTGAGTTCCTTGCAGCTAACGCTAGAGAAGATTTTAAGTACTTGAGAAAATTCATGCTGACTTAGATTGTCTTAAAATTTTACTGTGCTTTAAAAACAAGTTGCCAGGCCAAAGCCCTACAGGTATGAATCTGCCAGAAACATACCAGTTAATTACAAAGGGCTGCTTTGCGTATTTGTGTGCCGATCAATGCCAGCACATGCATCAGCTCCCGCCCACTAGCAAGGATATTACAGCCATCATCTCCATTCCCTAGAAGTCCTCCCCAACCTCATACACCAGGTCTGCCAGTCCCTTGCCTCCATCCTTGTGCCCTCTATCTTTTTAATCTACTTGTCCATTCTGTGGTGCTTCTTCATTAACAGGGGTTGAACATGACAGGAGGATAAAACAGGGTTGCACTAAATGGTAAGAGGGAGAGTAGGAAATTATGAGGCAGGAGGCATGGAGTTAACATACAGTTGAGGCACTGCATGTCCCACATAGTCACTGTCAGGAAGCCAGAGGTTCCTGAAGTCTTCAGCAAGGGGTAAATGACGTTCCCAAGAAGTTACTCTAAAAAGTTACTTTAAAAGTACCTGTACACACATATGCCCAAACATAGATAACAACAAAAATCAACATTCATGAAAAAGAAAGAATGTATAGGAATAACTCATTCTCAGTGTTAAACATGGTTAAAGAAACCTCCAGAAACCAGGAGCTAAATAGGTAAGGCAGTATAAACACAACTCTGAGAAACAGTTAAGACTGCTTTGTAAGCTGGTAGATACTGTAAGTTTGCCTATTTGATATAAGGCAGATTAAATCTAAATTTCCATTGTTGCTGTTGTACAGACTATCTAGCAATTTCTATATTACTTTTTGCTACAGAGAGCTATGAGGAAGGAGCAGAAGATACTACTGTTTGTATCACATTGACTCCAGCAGCAATCAGCCCAGTTCTTTGCTGTGCTGAAGGTAGCTATATTCACCATCAGAAGGAATTATTAGAAAAGACTGGTTAGGTACTAGTGGAAGAAGGAGAGAACAGATGTGCATCTTCCAGAAAGCAAATATGCTATATTTTAATGAAAAGTTACAATCTGTAGCTTTGTGTGTCAGATGGCAATTACTTTTTTTCCACTCCCCATTGTGCCTATTGCCCTTTGGTAACTTCTGCTGTCATTGAATTCCTCTTGCTGGGGTAAATGTATCAACAAATCTTCAGATACAAGGAAAATATCCTTTTTGGAAAGTACAAGCTACTGCAAGATCATAAAAGATCAAACATTGCAAGGATCAGATTAAATCTCAGATGAGTAATACAGATTCTGGCCAACTTTTCCAGATAGGCATGTGTCAGGGCGGGGTTGCTCTGAAGCCTAACTAGTGCATTTGCTATACTCCCAGATCAGGTATCGGTATGCTAAAAGAAAAATGTCTTGAAACTTTAAATATATTTCCTGTACTGATTCAACATTGATACTAGTAAAAGCAGACAAGTTATATTATTTTAACTGTACAAATACAGTTCCAGCTTCTTGTCACTGAAGACTTTCTTTAATGCATCTTCAGATATGGGGACTCAAACTGATAGCAGCACACCTGGCTCTGCAGCTAGCGAGAAAGCGCCTCCTAGGCTGCTGCTTTCTGCACTGAGGACCTCTTGAAATGAAAATGAAAACCTCTTGAAAGGCAAACTGTAGATCTCACTAATAGGAAGACTGCTGCTTCTGGATTTAACCATAGCAATGAAATATAATAGCAGAAGAGAAATATTGGCTTTATTCCTAGGCACAAAAACATAAATTGTTTGCAGAGAGAATGACATTGCTTTCCTCCCCTTCATCAAAACCAAACATCAAGTCTATGAAAATGAGTATACAGGCACTTTCCCACCTTTTGACAACCCTGCTTAAAAAAAAAGAAAAAAAATGTATATGCTTTGAGGATTGTGTGCGCGCAATATATGATAAAGTTAACAGCTTCCAAAAGTTAAACAACAAAATATTTAATCTCAGTAAAACCGAGAATCTCAGTTCTGCCCTAAAATCCCAGTGGTTCCTTGGAAAAGGTGGTAGTTTGTTTGTTTGTTTGTTTTTTCTCTTATCCACATAGAAGGCACTTTGTAAATTTAAACTATGTATAAAGCTTGAGGATTCAAATATTCTAAGTTTCCTGACCTAGGATTATCAGTATTTCTCAGGTGTCTTAAGATGGACACCTGAAAAAAAAAAATATGTGATACAGCAGCAATGCCTATTTTTTGCCTTAAGTTAGGGATAAAATGAAAAGAGAGAGGACAGGAATAAGTGCTATTGGAAATAAAGGTGTAAGGGACAGGGCTTATTTTCCAAATGCAATTTTTCATAGCATATGCATGAGTGAACATAATTAAACCATCAAAAGGGTCAGAGCATGAAACTTAAAAAAGAAACTCAAACAGAGCCAGACTAGAAATTCCAGGATCTGTACATGCACTTCCCCCTGACACTGGCCACATAAAGGACAACGCGAGTGCTATCCTGCAGGTCTATCTCCACAACTTCCACGGCTGAAGCAAACTCTGCCATCTCCTCCGCGTTCCTTGCGAAAGCCTCCTTTTCTCCCTTTCAGACACTTGACTCCACGCCTGCTCGTTCTCCTCACCACAGCAGGCTCCTCAGTTCCCACGTCTCATGGCCTTGCTGGCCTCAGCCTGCGCTCTTCAACTCCTGCAGGTTGCTCCAGGATCTGGCAAAGTTTCAGCATTGAGTATTTGCTGACTACTCCAGTGTGTTCCAGGATAATGTTGAATTATAAACCCAGCCTTTTGCACAATATGTTCCCTCATTCTTTTCAAAAGACTTCCCTCTTCCACTCAGTAAATTAAAAAAAAGCAATTCAAGCCTCACTGTGGAAACAACACAGTGTGTCTTAGCAAAAAGGAATGCAGAACAGGGAGAATGGAGATTGGCTGCAGAAGGAAAGAATAAGCAACCTTGAAGAAGGTAAAGCAGTGAAGGTCCTGAGGCTACTTTCAAAGGACCTATGTTTCTCTCCTTCCCTCCTCCCCCCCCCCTTTCCAGTATAAGGCAGTGAGAGCAGAACGTTTAGAGAATTACAGTGTTCAGGTCAGAGAAGATCAAGAGAAGATTGAATTTTATGAAAGTAAAAGAATTCAAAGTGAGCAACGGGGCAGCTAGTTAAAAATTAAATGGATCAATAGATAGTTAACAAAATTTGCCTCTTAAAGGCTGTGAAATACCTACTACACCCTAGACTACAATCTCAAGCCATTAATGGCTTGGGATTAATATTGGAGATTTTTATTTCAAAAAGATATCCAGATACCTGCTAGCAAGGCTGGCCCATTCTTCTCTGACATTTATGTGCCCCTTACACAGTAGAGAGCCATCAGCAGCATCTTTGAAATTAAACCAAGAGCATGAGCAAGGGAAGATTTACTAAGGAAATTATTCAGTTCTTATAGTGGGCTGTCCTGGGATTTGGAGACAGGCACAACCCTCTGCAAGCTGCACCCCTCCCCCACCCCCTTGCATTTGGAGACCATTTGGTGCAAGAAAGCCATGCACTGTCCAAAGCCAACATCCAATGTCCAATGCAGGCATGTTACAAAACACTGCCATACACTAGATCAGTCCATTCATGCAGGATAAAAGGGTGCTGCAGGGTAAAAGGGTGGGCTTTCTAGTTCAAGGCTGAACAATGTTACTTCCACTGTTACTGCTCACACCACACTTTATATATGAGAAACCATTCATATCTATCTAGCACAGAGGTAATCTTAAAGGAACTAAGCTCCTCTTTCTGATTATTCTTTATGACACTCTGCTATAAAGATAATGGTCAAAATCTTTAAGTTTGGTAAGTTATGCACTTAATTCTAAGTTTAGAGACTTAAATATGGATACTCACATGCTTGATCCACTGCCAAGCATTTATAGAAGAGCTTTATTTTAAATAAGAATCAGGCCCTGGGAGATAGAGACGCTCAAAACATCTGAGAATTACAGTTTAAGCCAATACTCGACTCTGAACAAACAAAATAAAACAAATACCTTTCTTGCTTTATATATAGTTGACTGGTTTGTGATTCCAGCCAAACATTTTCTCGAGTTTCCATTATGAGTCATACCAAACATTGGCTAGTTTCATGGCAACAAGTTTGTGCACAAGCAATTACACTCTGGTTAAGAAAAAAAAAAATACAGACACACACACAAAGCTGCAATATACAATTGTGTGAGACCTGTATCCACGCTTACTAGCAACTGGAAATGGCAGTTTCTGCACCACATTAGACACCATCCTTGGACAAGCAGGTATCTTCTGCATATATTAGGGTTCAGGATCAGCTGCATCATAGGATATCAACAAGTTTTGGTTCATAGTAAGTCCTCTATTCCTAATCACAACTACAAATGCAGCCACCAAGGACACACATAAGGCACATACACAAGCAAGAGTACACCATTCCATCAAGAAGGTCATTTATTCCTTGGCATTTTTGGAAGTTTTGAAGCTATCAACCAACTAGAATCATAAACTAATTTTTTGTCACATTTCACAGTCTGTCTCTGGTGACTGGGATCTGAAGACTAGTAATTAAAGTTATAAACAGTGATCCCCCTTACACCAGACATTCTACTAGGTCTGTTGCCCCCCTTCCCCTTTCCCTCCCCCCCAGGCAAATACTATGCAAGTTTGGATTAACCTTACTCCAATCTCCCATGCTCAAGGCAGTCTTGAGAGTGTCTCCAGAGGAGTCTTTACTAAGCAATTATTACCTTCTGGGAAAACAAGGAAACCTAGTCTAATCCTGAGAGGCTATCTTAAAAGCTTCTTAAAGAACAAATAATTTCCCTAGTTTAATCATGTTGCTTATTAGCATTTTTCCTCTTCACTTTAGAATCGCATTAAATTGCCTTCCAAAGAGATTCCTCTGGTGTCAGGTGTTCCTGACAAGATTCAGCTTTAGATTACTCAACTTGAAACTCCTGAAAGAGGTTAAATTTTTTGGAAATACTCAATATTTACTCTAAGAACCAGACTCACTGCCAGTGATATAGCAATAATTCCAAATATAACTTCAAAACTCTGTGCCTTCTCAATATTGCTAGATTCATTTGAAAAAACTTTGAAAATAGTTTTAAGCCTGAAAGCCACAGAGCTGCTTGATCAGCTGCAAAACTGAGGTCACCAGATATCCTGACCCAAATTACTGAGTTGTTTATACAGGTGAAGAATAAGTGCTATTCATTATCTCTAAAGAGGAAATCGTAACTATGGACACAACATAACTTTTGAGCAGTAATAGGTGATATTATTGTTATTACAGTACATAATACAGTACAGTACACAATTTCAAATTTAGTAGTGAGCTGAATATAAACTAAAACAACATCCTAAATCAAAGTCAAAGAATTTTAATCAGTCATTACTGCAAAAGAAAAGAAAATAATACAAAGATGCTCATTTGCCACTTCTTTAAATCTTCAGGTGGAAACTTACTTCAGAAAATATTACACAAACAAAAATTAAAAGTTAGAAAATCCAGCTGTAACTCCACCCTTGAGAAGTATGCAGAATACCCAGAAATGCACACAACAAAACAAATCTCTAGGGAGATTTTAAATCTTAATTTCTTACTTTGATAGGCATGGAAGAGATGATTTTCAGTTCTGCTGTATCTTGATCCTTCTTTTTGTCTACAAGTTTCATCTGAGGTTTCATCAAAGGAGGGAGCGCTAGCTGAAAAAAAAGTTGTAGTGAAACATCAAGTGGCTAACAAAGGTCATTTCACCTATGGTCTGACCAAGCAAGCGGAAGATCTACGTTTTGGTCCGCTAACTTGGGGCAGGTATGTGGCACATTATGTCAACATAATTAAATATAATTAAAACATTAGCTAGAGTAATGGCAATTCCTTATTACAGAATAAGGAAAGATTTTTGTTTAACTTTGATACAACATAAGCTAAAATTGAGATGGGAGGAAATACACTGCTGTAGGTTTACAAACATGCCTTATTCTTTGAAAATCTAGCCCTCCCATGAAAGCAAGCAATCCTGGATGACAGAATGGGGCATGTGCTAACTTCCCAGATTTCCACAAGAGGTTATTTAATTAATGATTATTTGAGGAGCAGCTGGAGAAATGTGTGTCACATTTCTCTGCTTGACCATGTTTTTTTCTTTGACAAGATAAAGTTCTCTAGCACTAACTGTACCTATCATATGTTAGTAGAAGAATGGTGTATGTCTGGAAAAATGTGGAAAATGCTGAAAATGGAACAAATAACCAGGTCTTTTAAACAAATAGAAGACATGTTTAGCAACAAATTCATACTGAAAACCTTGCTGTGTTTCTGGACTTACTGTAAATACAGCCCAGTTGGAGTATTCACTGAAAGAGGATTAGGCAATCGGTTCAGATCTATCTCAAACTTGTCATGACCCTCTGTTTTCTAAACTCATTTGAAACATCATGAATTCTTCCCGCTTGGCTTTTGCATTTCTTTTTTGTATTCTGAAGAGCAGGCCCCAGTATTTGATGGATACTTTTGCTTTGTTATTCCTTAAGCTCTATTATTCCTTTCAGGAAAGTAATCATCCCTCTCCTGCAAACTGGGAAGAGATCGCTACAGCTTGTTACTTTTTCTTTTTAAAATGCTTGAAATGCTCAGGTAGATTGGCAGAAGCCTTATTTTATACTCCTTCTCTTCCATGTACAGACCAGTTTGCCTCAGTTAGGTCTTGATGAGTAATATTCCTCTATCCGGTCACAAAAATAAATAAATAGATGTCCATGTAAGCACAGGCACCAAAATAATCCACACAGTTAAATTTCAGCTCCCAAGGACACATCTGTCAACTGTACAAAATTTCCTGCTACAGTTTTCCAGCTGACCCAGATTAGACAACAGTAGCTGGGAATGGTCAAATATATTAGACTGATCAGGACAGGAAGGGTATCCATAGCATCATACTTTTCAGTAGTGGCCATGGCAAAATAAACTATGTAGCACGTGACATATACCAGCTGAATGTCTTCCTATAAAAATCTGCCCTCCTCTTTCACAATGTGAAAAAAAAAGCAGATTCTGGCAACAGGGCATGACATTGGCATTATTTTCCAAAGCCTGCTAACGTATGTGAGTATGACACAAGACACAACATTTTCCAATAATTTTGGAGACTGCTTGTGCAGCTGCACTTGAACAGATGGGCCCATTAGAAGCGCACTTCAGGTCTGTATCAGCTGATTTTCAGATGCAACTTGATGTAACCTGGATGACATGATTAGATGCCTTCCTTACACAAAAATATAAGCTGCAATCCAACACCACATTGGGAATTAAAGTCTCATTATATTTTTCCTATGAATGATAATGTAATAGGCATCCCACACCACTGGCAGGATGACCAGCAAGGACTGTAAGACATCCTTATAAGCAATGTTATAAAGAAGTAGCTTCTCTCTGAGGACCTTAAGCATTGTTCCAAGCCTGCAAAATGAAGGATTTTATGAAGTAACCAAAGAGATGCTGACGGAAAGGGGAAGTGATTTTTGACTGGCTTTTTAAGTTACAACACAATGTGCAACAAAGTGATCGGGGGAAACGACTACTGCCTTCACAAGCATACTAAAATTGTGTAACCATTACTATTTGGGAAGCTCTCCTTGTGCCCTTTTGATTATCTCACAAAAACTACCAAGGGCAATGACTTCAGTAGGATGGAACAGTTCAGTAAAACCTTTTTTTTAGAAGACATCTAGTAACCTGCTCAGAGCTGATAGATTCAAGAGAGCAATAATATTCTATACTCTTACAGCTTCTCTCTATATCCCATTTTCAACACACTTTCCTCCTCTTACCCTTTGTTCTCGGGATGAAGAGGTAAAAGAAACTGAAGAGAGTGAAGGAAAAATCCAAGAGAAGAATCTGAGAGCTAAATTGGAGAGAGGAGGGGAGATGAGGGATAAGAGAAAAGAAATTAATAGAATAAAACAATAAACTCAGTCCTATAAACAGCATTTTTTGATGCTCAAAGTTATGAGTAGTTGTCTAATTACCAAAGAGCTACGTGTAGGCTTGAAATCAAATCTATGTGCTTGCAAAATAGAGAAGTCGAAGAGATCAGTGCTGAAAGAGTCAGCCTCATCTATGAACTCATTAATTAAACTGTACTGAGTATCTATTTAGATCAGCTCTCTCAAATGGCTGTTATTTCACAATAAAAGAAACCCCACTCTATCAGCAAATATTGTTCTGTTATCCAGAAATTAAACCCTCTTCCCTTCAAAAGCAGTGCTTAGATAGGAAGTTTCTCTGTAGTAGACAATCTAGAATAGCCAATCTGAAAGTTAAGTCATGTTAATTTTCAGAGAGGCTATTGCACACAGAATGTATATGCATTTGTGTGTACCATAACCCTTTCTAATATTTAACCTCTACCAGAGAAGTGAAAGACTCCTTGGTATTCTTTCTTATTTTCATGTACTCAGTTTTGTCTTCTTTGTTTTGGATCTCATTTCATTTGTGCTTAGCGTTTGCTTCTTTTCTTTTTGAGAAGATAGTGGGAATAATTTTCTAGAACAATTCTGAGTAATTGAAAAATAGGCAAAAAATATGCCCACTTTCTCCATCATAAAACATTATTTGTCCTGCTTTCTTAAATTGAATTAAAGTTTTTTTAAAAAAACAGTTTTTTAAAGCTCAGTCATATAACAGTAATGTTGCTAGTTTGGTGTGAAAGAGAGAGAAAGCAGGAAGCCAAGGGAGAATGAGGCATTCTTACACAGGGAGAGCCAGAACTGACAGATGCAATGACAGCATCAGATGTCCTCAGTGACAAAATGTTTACTATTCTCTTTGAGAAGCCACTGCTGCCTCTCACCATATTCACTGAGCCATCACCCCACAGCGAGGCCAAATAAATTGATGTAGCCAATATAGGCAGCTTAAGCAACGCAGAAGCAGCTGAATTCACAGAGTTAGGCCTAAATCTGAGAAGAGTTACACACCTGATTAACTTCATCTATCATAAATAGACTTGTGAAAGATTATGGAACTACTCATGGGAACAGAATAAAGACCACAAATGCTTGCAGAATTGTGGCCTTAGTTAATAAACTCTTTGTGTCAAAGAAAAACTATTAAATACAGGCAACTATTAACTATTGGTACGGTGCTACTTAAGAGTAGCCATGCCATCTGGGCCACGTGGCATGGGTGTACCATTTTCAGCTAATAGTCTGTGCTTGATATTTATACTAGTGCTCACATTTTAATGGAAAATGGAAATACTGTCAAATACATGCAGCTATTTCCTCAACACTCTGGCAGAGTAAAAGTGGCAGAGATGAGCCCTAGAGGAGCAGCTCTTAGAAGAAATCCTGGATGTTTTAAAAGCTGCATATATATGACTTATTTCTTCCACTTCTTTCATCTATCTCATGCACTTCCAAAGCCAGGACCTTTTTTCCGGCTCCTTTCACAAAAGTGCTAAACTACCCTTGGTGGGCTGACTTTTAATCTGATAACCAGCAGAGTTTGCCATGCAGAACCTCAGATGCTGTAGCACTATTATCCCAAGGGAGATGTGGCACCTGGTGGGTGACTATGATCGAGGAAGCTCCTAACAGTGCATATCTTAGTAGCAGTCTCAGCCTGTGGCTCCAGTTGTAATCTTAAACTAGCCTCAACTATACTGAGAGGTCTGACACATACATACATCAAAATAACCATAGTTAGATGAATCATAGTTACAGTTGCATATTCACTACAGTCATGATTTCCAAAAAGGGATTTTGCAACTTCTCACAGCTATGACATTTATTACTACAAACAGCCTATTGTTTCTTAAAGGTTTAGATCCCGATCCTAAAAACACAAGACTGCTCATATATTGAAAGTCAAATTTAAGTTTTAGTATCTACAGGATCAGGGTCTTAAGCTTATAGGTAAGTTTAATGGAGTATAAATTTTGAAGAGGAGTTAAGTGACAGAATAGATATTAAATGATGTCAGATTGCTTTACTGAAAAATTAACGGGTATAAAGATTATTTTTTTGTAATCCATGACAATTAAAAAAGCATTTGCGATTTCCTTTTCCTTGCTCAAACAGTAAGACTTTCTATATCCCTCCTTCCTGTAATGACCTAATTTCATCATAGCTAGTAGCAGGCGTCTGATTCATTTGGAAGTGATGCTTGTACTTTAACAGAAAGTTTAAATTTAAACAACTAAGAATAAAATACTTCACTGTTTATCCCATGCCAATACAGAGTTTGAAAATGGTAAATGATTATGAAATAATTTTTAAGAGGTCCTAAATCCACACACAGATTTTCCAGTTGCTCTCCTGGCATTATCATTACTAATATATTATACACAAAGATCTTGTGCCAAATACTTGACAGGATGTCCCTAAATCTCTTCTAATCTTATTCAAATCTTGCTTTTAAAAGGTGAGTTAAAAAGCATGGAAACAGAGAAGTTAAAGATATACTTGGCTTCAGGCCTTTACTTCCAACTGTACATCCAGTGGTAGAGGAGGATCCAATTTCCAGTGACATCTCATGGGGCTTTGTAGAGTCTTCAAAGCCCTTCTCTAATGGCAGAAGGTGGACAAACTTCCACCATGGACAGAATTGTTAAAAGTATGAGGTCATCCAGAAGCTGAGATGCTATGAATACTAAACTCCAAACACCTCTTCTTCAGCAATGAATGAAGGCCAGTGTTTCTGCTATCATCTTATCCGAATGATTGATCCTCTGGGTCCGCTTTGCAATGAAACGAAAATCCTGACACTCCAGCTCAAAGACCAAACTCTCTCCCTCACAGCTCCAAGTGGAAAAGCCAAAAGGAAAACTGTACATGTCACGACTATCTATCATGTATCATCCTATTCCAAATTATTGCAGCACTTAAAATAATAAAAATAAGTATGTTTAAAATTTGCTTGAAAGGATTAGACCAGAAGAACTAACATACTTAAACTGAGACTTCATGGATATACTCGGGGTGGATTTTAAGAGGTAAAAGGATTTAGGAAGCCACAGACCCTACACTCCTGTCACCTGGGTCATCGTAAACTCTAAGCTACATGACAGCAGAGAAGCTGTGTGATTGTGCAGCCCTCATTGATCGCTTGATGGCTGCCTCCAGCCCTGAACAGAGCATACCACAATCACAAGTTACGAAGCAAAAAAAAATTTCACTTAAGTTAAAAAGCAAACAAATCAGTCTTTTTTCTTCTCTTTTGTGACTTTCTTGTACAGTAAGAATTGTTATTTTTCTACAAAAATGAAAATTGTTATTATTTTTCTACTCTAATCTGCACTTCTCAAGAACCTCTGTTAATCCCTATCCTTCCTTCAAAATCATTTGTGCCTGGATGTTTAAAAGAGCTGAAAGAAACATGTTAAAAAAACCGAAATTGTTTATGCAAAGACTAAAGGAATTGAGTTAGCAGACACAAGTCCTTCCATATATTCGCAAAGGTAGGGATAATGGGAAAAGAGGCCAAGAAGGCTGCAAGTCTCCATGCTTCTGTAGTACTTACCAGAGGTTTCCAGCATCCTTTAATACAGTTAGGGAAGGAATCCTTTCTGTTTTCCCTCTCTCTTAATCAAAAGATCAAGGTCCTTTAGATAGCATAGTCTGAGGAGAAGATGCTTTTTTTTTGTGAGAAGCAAACATTTCTTCACTATTGCTTCACACAAGCAAGATATTTACTTTTACTATAAATTAGAAAAAAATAATTCAGGTTATCTGTAGGTGAAAACTAAGTCAGTGTCCTGTCTAGATGATTAGAAAGGTCATTTTAAAGGGTTTCTGGTAAATTCAAATTTCTCCTTGGCAGCAATATCCTGAGTTTGCTCTTCTCTGATACACTGGGAGAAAATAAGTATAATTTCAAGTGCAAACAATAAACAGGTAGTGCAAAATATCTTGGCTTATTCTCCCTTGTAAATTTAAAATAACAAATCATTATGAAATAATTGTACAATGGCCACAGAATTCCAACAGTGATTTCTATTATACAGAAATACAATTGATTACTATCTCATTCCAAAATGCTCACAGAAGTTCAGATAACTTTCGGAGAGAGGGATAAATGTCAGAACTACACACTTAAAGGCTGAAACATGAATGTCCTCTCCTTATCCTTCACACAGAGTGAAGGGAAAAAAAAGAAAAAAAAAGACAGATAAGCACAGATTCTAATTCTTTTCATTCCATGTTCTTTGGAAGTTCAATTTATATCACCTGTATTACACTTTTTATTCAAACCCTAGAACAAACCTCTCCTTTTAGTAATGCATTCCTAAAAACTTTGAAGATGTCAGGATGAAAGATTGGGCCTTTCTTTCTCTACACACAGTTTCTTACAAGTTTAGTCCAACCATTCAGATCACTGAGATCAGGAAACCTAATCAGGAAATAAACATGAAAAGTCACACTGTTTGCTAGCAGTACCTTGCTTTTCATATTAAAAATAAATAAAGCAGTTCCATCTTTCAATAAATTAATTCCTTGGGTGAATGGGGAAACCTTGGATTTCAGTAAGTAGAAATTCACAGGATCTTTTGATCCATCAGGTCCATTTCTTCCTCTGCTCAAAAAGGTACCTACTACCCCGGATTTTCATGGGAGCTGCTTCAATACAGCATAAACACAAAAAGACTAATACTATCCTTCTTTTATCCAAAGCACTTACAAATTTTAGTAAGTTAAGGAGAGTAGCATTACTGATACTGACGAGGAGGCATAAATTATTAATGAAGAAATTTTTTAAAAAAAAAGTAGCATAGAAGATCAGTCACAGTCAAGAATGAAACAGTACATTCACTTACAGTCTCTGTTTAGTTCACAGTTACCACCAGAGTAGAGTCTTAGTCACTTCCATTTACTACTATCATCCTTTCTGGATCTATACTGCTGTGGGTAGCCTCCCCTACTCTGATTCCCATTATTGACCTCCATTACAAACCCAAATGCTTTAGGAAGAATTTGCTCTCCCTAAAGTTAAGTGTTATTTGCTCTTCTCTCAGGGGACATGGTCATGACCCTCTTTACTAGCAGCTTTTTTTATCAAAGACCCCAAAACAGAGTGGCAGAAAGCCAAGGGGGCATCATTTAACATGACCCAGCTCCTCTCACCCTACTTTTGGACACTAGGACCACTGGGCCATTTCATTCTTGGCTCCAGCAGGCACGATTCAGAAAAAGCAATGCAGCAGCTTGCCATCCTTCCCCATGTACTCCCTTGCTGCCTCGGCAAGCAGCACAACACCAGCAGAGGCCATCTCTGCTTGTGCACTCAGTTATACACTCACTCTCCGATTTTCTCCTAGCTACATATTTTTCTGCCTTGTTTTCTAATAGAAACATATATTAATATTTTGCAACCTTCTCTGCAAAATGGCTGTCCCATTCAATATTTTATGCTGTCATTCATTTTGGCAACAAAAGTGCCAACAAGTTTCTATTTGCATTTCAGGAATTCTTTTCTGTTTTTCTCTTTTTCTGACTCTCAGTAACTGCTGTCAATACTTTAATAATGACAGCTTGAGATATGAGCTCTCAGTTTTCATTAATGCACTAACAAGAACAGCAGCTGGGGGCTGAACTTCCAATTAAAATCGATGGGAACTTCTCCACTGAAATTTAAATTCTTGTGTTTTGTCTCACTTTGTGCTCATAACTTTGCACAGACATATTTGAAAGATTAAAAGAGTTTAACTGTTAACTTTGTCCTAAGTGTATCTGGCATGAGAAAGATACCCATTTAAGCTGGGCTGATGCATTTGTTTAACTAAATCCATGCAAGTATGGGCAAATTATTGGCCCGCGTGCATATTGTAGGGATGCATCTACTTTTTGTCTATTGCATTTTTTCATCACGGGAACAACTCTTAATCAGAGATGCGAGAACTGTTTCTCTCGACTCCTCTGCCCAGCGCTGTGCCCGGCAGCAGCCCAGCAGGGCGGCGGCAGCAGCGCGGGGCCGAGCTCGACTTCAGCGCCGCCGGGTCAGCCGAGCACCACGGGCCGCGGAGTGGCGGCCGAGCAAAGGGGCTGGCGTTTTGAGCGAGCTGGGCAGCAGCTGAAAATGCGGAGGACGAAATGCACGGCAGCAAAGGAGGGAGGGTCAAATGGCCCAGGAGGAAGGGCCGGGGGAGGAGAAGGGGCCGGGTTAAGGAGCAAGGGAACTGGGTAAGTGGAGCGAGACCTGGCAAGAGGCGGATTTAAGGAGTGGCACTGTGGGAAAGTAGCTGTGCTGCGCCTCGTCTCCACTTTGGAGTCCCGCTGCTACACCCTGCTCTCCTCCGCCGGCCTACAGGATGCCTGTGAAAGGAGGCACGAAGTGCATCAAGTACCTGCTCTTCGGCTTCAACTTTATTTTCTGGGTAAGAGACCCGCGTCTGGCCTGGCCCGGCCCCACAGAGTCCCTCTGGCTTGCCCAGGACAGGAGTTTGCTGCGACCCTCCTTCCTTCCTGCCCGGGGCTCGGCCCACGGAGCAAGGGGCTTCGGTTTCTCCCTCCCCCGACGTGGCTCCCCGGGAAGGAGCCGTTTGCTGTGCCTCGTCCGCCTCTCCTCCCTTCCCCACCCCCCCCAGCGCCCATGGGGTTGGGGAGTGGGTAGGAGGAGTGGATTCCTCTCAGTTCACGCGCCGCTGGAGAGGACTGAGTGTTTTCCCCTTCCCTCCAAATGCAGGTATTTCCCCTACGCTCCCGCCCTGCCGAAGTTTGCCGCAAGCGACGGCGTGCGCCGGGAGCTGCGCTGCCCCGGGGCTGGGGCTGTGGCGGGGCGGCGGCGCCGGGAGCTGCGCTACCTCGAGACCAGGCCCGTGGCGGAAGGAGCGGGGCGGCTCAACACCCCCGCTCTGGCCCCGCGGCCGTGACGCTGCAGAGCGCGGCGGCTCCTGGGCGGAGTGGGCTGGCGGCACGCCCGCGGGTGGCCGTCCCTTCCCCGAGGGCAAGTCTGCTTCCCTCGCCGGGGCGCCTTCCCCGCCTCCGCCTGCCGCATGGGGCTAGGGCGGCGGAGGCTAACTTCTGGTTACCTGTCCGCGGCGGCGCCACAAACAAACGCCCACGCGGTCAGGTGGCGGCGGTGGCAGAGCCTGGGGTGTTTCGTTGCTTCGCGATTAAAGTCAGCTGGTCGTGGATGCGCCCGCGGCGGTGCGCATTGCTGCGGGCCGGCCCCGCTAACGCCGTCTGGTGTCTCTTGGGTGAAGGAGGGTCTAACGAAATAGCTACTGTACAAGATGTTCCCAATAATATATCTCAAGGATATGATGTATATCACGGTACGTTCAGCAAGAGACATTCGAATAAGAAGTATACCCAGGTCGTTGCTCTCTTAAACTTCTTTCCTAGACCCATAGACAAAAAACTCAAGCTGTATATCCTGCCTGTTGATGTGTTCCCGGGGTGGGGGGAGGGGGGGAGGATGTTGGAAGTGAAGGTAGTTTTTTCTCGCAGCAGCATAAGCAACACTTGAGCAGAAACTCTCCGTGTGAGTTTAACTTGCTGGCAAAGCTGAAGCCTTTTTAGGTGTGCTGGCTGTGACAAGGTGTGGTTCACTAGTTGTGTGTAAATTGGAGCCTGTGATCATGATCATCTTACTCCCACATTTTGATGGAAACTTCGGCTAAAGCTGAAGTTAGCAGCTTCCTCGGATCTTGTACGTAGCATTTCCTAAAGAAAGTCTTAAAATAGTTTAATTTGAAGAGCCCAATACTGTAAGTGGAAACTGTGTCACCAATATAGTTTCTGGCGTAACTATCTCTAGTCAGCCATGCAATGTCAGGAAGCATGGCATAATTAAGAAGTTATGGCCGCTTCTCGAAGCATCCAGGGAATGGACATCTGAATTTAGTATAGTTTGCTCTATGGAAAAAGGATAAAGGGAATGTAAGAACATCCTGCGTGCATGACATAGGTGGGCAGTGTGAGCTCAAAGTGAACTAGTTCTAGGAGTAGGTGGGATTTTTGGTTGTTTTTTTTCTTGTTGCCTTTCTTGCTTCTTCCCTGCCCCTCCCTCCATTTTTAAATTAACTTTCTCTAAGCTCTCTTTCATGGAGAAATGCAGTTTATGTGCGTGTTTTGTACACCCATCCACCCTACCATGTGGAGAAATGACATTAGAGGGGTGAGTGTGTGTAGATGTTCTGAAGTTTGTTTGCTTTAAATTCTGTGGTCAATAGCAGTGCTGCACATGGCATGATTGCAGGTACAATGTTAATGGATTAAAATACTCTGATCTCCTACTGTACTGAAACCCATTTTTAGCTTAGGAGACAGATTCAGCCTGCAGCTGAGGGGAAAACGAGAACTTGCGCAGGGAAATTTTACAAGGCCACTGAAAGTTTTTCTGTCTTAGACTTACCAAACTTGAAACAGGTATTTGGAGAGAGGGGGAGGAAGAGATCGAGCGCTTATATTTGGAGGGGGATGACAGATAAGAACAAACCATCTAACAGTGTACTGGCTGAAAATTTTTGGATGCTTTGCATAGAATCATAGAATTGGTAAAATTTGAAGGAAACCTCTGGAGATCATCTAGTCCAACCCTCCCTGCTCAAGCAGGGTCACCTAGAGCATGTTAGACAGGGTTGCATCCAGGTGGGCTTTGAATATCTCCAGAGAAGGAGACTCCACAACCTCTCTGGACAACCTGTTCCAGTGCTCTGTCACTCTCACAGTGAGGAAATTCCCCCTCATGTTCAGGCAGAACTTCCTGTGCTTCAATTTCTGCCCATTGCCTCTTGTCCCGTCACACGGGACAACCGAAAAGAGTTTGTCCCCATCCCCTTGACGCCTCCCTTCAGGTACTTATCCACATTGATAAGATCCTCCCTCAGTCTTCTCTTCCCCAGGCTAAAGAGGCCCTTCCTCTTCCTCGCAGCCGTTCCTCAGAGGGCAGATGCTGCAGCGCTCTGATCATCTTTGTAGCCCTATACTGGACTCTCTCCAGTAGCTCCATGTCTCTCTTGTACTGGGGAACCCAGAACTGGATGGGCCTTGAGGCCTCACCAGGCCTGAGCAGAGGGGCAGGATCACCTCCCTCGACCTGCTGGCAACACTCTTCCTAATGCATCTCAGGATACCATTGGCCTTCCTGGCCATAAGGGCCCATTGCTGGTTCATGGTCAACTTGTTGTCCACCAGCATTCCCAGGTCCTTCTCTGCAGAGATGCTCTCCAGAAGGTCAACCTCCAGCTTGTACTGGTGCCTAGGGTTATTCTTCTCTAGGTGCAGGACCCTGCACTTGCCCTTGTTGAACCTCAGGAGGTTCCTCTCCGCCCAGCTCTCCAGCCTGTCCAGGTCTCTCTGAATGGCAGCACAGCCCTCTGGTGTATCAACTGCTCCTCCCGGATTGGTATCATCAGCCAACTTGCTGAGGAGGCACTCTGTCCCTTCATCCAGGTCACTGATGAAAAACTTGAATAGGATGGGACCTAGTACTGAGCCCTGGAGAACTCCACTAACCACACGCCTCCAACTAGATTCCACACCTCTGATGACAACCCTCTGAGCTCTGCCTTTCAGCCAGTTCTCCATCCACCTCACTGTCTACTCATCTAACCCACACTTCCTGAGCTTATGTAGGAGGATGTTATGGGAGACAGTGTCAAAAGCCTTGCATATTGCAAACATGTTTTAATTTTAATTTAGAAGTTTATGTAAGGTGACACTAAAGCCACTTGAGGCACTTGGACTTGCAGCTGAATCAAGGGCTGCTCTTGTTATAAGCAATTTTCAAATACCAAGTCACTCAGGCAGTTTAAGTGCATGTGTGTAATCCTGAAAAATCAGAAAAACAAAAGTAACCTGTGCAGCTGTTTATATTAGATGACAGGTGTTGATCTTAATGAGGCGCTGAACTTAACCTTGTTGAAACATGAGAAACCAGCTTGACCATGGAGCAGACCTGTTGCTGAAGACAGCCCTGAGGATGGAGGTCTTCCCTGAGCGAAGTGGCTGCTGCTCCCAGTAGCAGGAGCACTGGCCTACCTAGGGGCTGGCCCTATTAGATTCTTCTATCCACGTTCTAGTGGGGTTTAAGAAAGAGAAAAAAGAGTCCCTATAAATAATTAAAGGGAAATCAACACTTGTTCCTCTCTGAGTATCTTGACAAGCAGCTGAAAGAATCAATAGGCAATAAATGTAAAACATCTGGAAAGCGTTACAGATAAGTGCATGTGTGGACCAGCTGTGACTTAACACTAGTAATCATTGGTTTTCAGGGCTCGTTACACAAATATATGTGTGTAGAGCAAGTGCTTTAGAGAAACTACTCAAGGAGAATTTCAAGTGTGATGTTAAAAGTGAACCACATACCTCTATTCCTCTATAGAGGAAATCTTATGTTCTTTTGACATGTTAGGCCTCTGCAAACAGGTTTTTAGATAAGATAAAGGAAGAAAACAAAGAAAGAAAACCCTCTCTTGGAGAAGGCAGCAGCTTGGGTAGGGGAAATAACCCTACTAAGAAAGAAGGCTTTACCTCTTCCCATGGGCAGGCTTCATACATAGGAGATGTGAAAAGTCAATTTCATGTAAATTATGCAAAAGTACATACCAGAGTGCAATTCTCCACTTAAATTTGAAAACATGATCAGCAACTGTCTCTTGGGCAATTAGCCAGGGATCCCACTGAGAAGTAAGTAGTCCAGAGATCTGAGTCTTGTCCTAGAACCTTCTCTGCAATGGTGACAGTGATATGTTTGGATTTAGTTTGCCACCTGGATCAACAGAAGATAAAAGATCCAGTGCACTTGTGATTACATTTACACCGTACTTTTTTTTTTTTTTTTTTTTTAAGTTGTCTCAAAAGGACAGCTGAACAGTTTGCTGCAAGCCTGTGAATGTTTACAGGTTGTGTATTAGGTGGCTGTGTACCTCCATCAAAGACTTGAGGGCAAAAGGAGTTGGGAGGAGTAGGAAAACTGGGTGTAGAAGGTTATTAAAAAAGAAAGGAAACCTTCAAAAAGTTGAAGCTGTATCCAAATGAAGAAAATAGAAAGAATCATAAATACTCACAGGCCAGACATGAAAATACAATAAAGCATACCAAAAGAAGAGCTTTTGGAGTAACTTGCAGAACTAATTCCAACTCATAAACACCTCTTTGGACATGCTAGAACCAGGAGACTTGCCAGAGAGGCAGTAGTCAGTCCAGGTGTAAAAGAGCATTAAGAGAGAAGTTTAGCAGAATTTTGTTTTTCTTAGTGTGCCTATGGAAGACCTTCAGGAAAATCCTGTGCTGTAACATGTTTTTTACTCAAAATTGCTCACAGACTTGAGTTGACCTCTTGACAAGTGGGTTGTGACACAACAGAAAATGTAGATTAACAACTTGCCAGGGTCACACAGTAGTTATTTGAGGACAGTGAAGGATGAAATACATTAATGAGGTAATGCCTTCAGCTTACCATGCACCTTGATGCTAGAGAAGTGTGGCAAACCTGATGCAGGGAGCGTGGGGATGCATGCATGCCTGGTTTTGGTGGAACACTGGAGGCAGTTGATGGGGAGAGAGGATCTCTCTTGCAGTAGAGAGGACCAGCAGAGTTTGATGTGCAGGAGTGAATTGCATGCTCATCTATATTTGTACTTAGTCTGTAAGAACTTGCAAGAGTGAGGTAGCGGGCATAAACAGTAAAGATGAGTGCACAGTGAAATAGCAAGACTCAAAGATAGAACATGAAATCCACTCTTGGTAGAAATCAAGTGATGTACACAGGGAGTGGGAAGAGAAAACGGTCCAGAGTTACAGTGTGATGGGCTCAGAGGCAACCACTGCAACAGAAGGATGAAGTCTTGGGAGGAAAACACTTACAATAAGGCTACCCCTTAGGAGAAGGAATGAGGGGGATGGGGTGTTGGTAAGGCTCATAGACTGTGTTAGAATAGGAGCTAGTTCTCTTGGACTTTCAGATCTCCAGAGCTTTGACTAAAATGTACTTGTTGCTTGAACGAAGGGTAGGGAGAATTTGCATTTAGTTGCTGGAAGTGCTTGTCATGCCTCTGAAAGTGTGCTGTAACCAATGCACTTGCATTGGAGGGTTTTTTCCTTACTTATGCTTATGGTTTTACTGTGGCAGTTAAATAGTTCAGTAAGTTGGATGGTCTGGTCACCCTGGCTTTAAAGTATGAGAGATGAGTGGCTGTGCTTTTCCTTCAGTTAGAGAAAATGACTGCAAATACCCAACTTTTTACTGCTGCCATGCCTTTTTTTTTTTTTTTTTTTTAATGGCTGCAATGTGTGACTCCAGTTGGGAGTACAGCTGCTCTGTACTTATGGGTTTTTCTTTTTTTCTGTGCTGGCCTTGTCTTTGGTCTGATCCGTACCAATTGTACCAGTTTGGAATTTCTTTTTAAGACTTATGTAGAACTAATATAAGGACTTTATTTTATTTAACTTTATTCGTCCCTCCCCCCCCCCCTTCTTTCCCCTGTCAGGCCAGCTTGAGTCTGGCCAGAAGTAAATAGAGACATTCAAATGTGCACTGTAAGCCTGAGTGGTGCAGCAGCAAAGTTGGTTTTGAATAATCTTGATGTGAGCACATGCTGAGTGACTTGCACTTATGTTAGTTGAGCACTAAACTTAAATGACAGTTTTTCCCCTGTGAATTCTGTGCAATTCAAAGATACCTGCTGTGAATGTGTACAATTTAATGTATTATAACCAAAAAAGTGCAGTAGCACACAAAATTTACATTGAGGATTTATAAGCACTAATTTGCTTGGTCCTTTACATTGTTAGGCAGCTATCTTGTCCACGCTCTCCAGTCTGAGTGCTACAGAGTTTGTGTTTTATATAAACAAATGCATTTGCGATTGGAGTTCCTGCTAAAGTAAGATTAATAAGTTTTGGCCTGGAGGACTCTTTTCTGTAATTCAAAGATATCTGGGACTTGTTCTGAGGTAGAATTTCATCTGTTCATGCTGTACCAGGAATAGCCAGCAGCAGTTTGGCTTTCTGATTTCCTCTGAGGATATTCCTGCTCAAACAGACAACTTGCTGCACGGATAGGGAAGCGTGTGTGTGTACATACATATGTGTACACACAAGTGTTGCTTTTGCTTTCTGCAATGAACTGATGTATTTGCTGAATACAGTATATGAATCAAAATGCCACTTATACTCATTTTAATATATTTTAACTTGTGCAAATGTTACTAACTGAGGCATGGAGTTGGAGAATGAAGCCTTGAGAAACTTTATGTGAAGCTGCTTATGTTTAGAGTTATAGCAGTATTAGCTCTTTGCAATTTAAATTGTAAATGCAATAGGCTTCCTTCTGAATAGCAACTTGTATGAAATGGGCATTGGCCTTGGCTGTGGTTCAGGAATTCCCTGTAATGCTGTTCCTGCTCTACTAGAACACCATTTTATTGCAATAAATGCTATGACATTAACTTAGCCCACAACATTTTTGAAACTAGCTTAAGCAGAAAGAAAATACTTCCTTTCCAATCTACTTTTTTTTGAAGAAGTTTGGAAATAGTTGCAGCTTTTTATATAATTGCTAGAACTTATTGCATATCAGACTTTTTTGTTTTTTTTTTTTTTTTTTTTTTTTTTTTTTTGTTGTTGTTGTTAAAAAAACTTTTCTAACAGAAAACCTCCATGGCTGTGTATAATACTGATGCTACAATTAAGCATTAGGTTTTTTTAAGGTGATGTTAAACCTCATCTGTGCTTACTGTTTACAAGCTTTTTAAAAAAAGTACCAAGTAGCAGGACAGACAATTCCTTACTACTCCTAATGCTCTTGGGTTTTTTTGCCTGTGTGCTTTGGAATGTGTTTAATTTTAAATATATGTGTGTGTATAAAATATATATTTATTTGGTCCTGGCTTTGTTCATATGCTGCAAGGGAAGTTCATTGTCAGCTTTCTGCAGTGGAAGATCTGAGTCAAGTACTTTGCTGAAGTTCTTTTCTCATCATAAAATGAAGAGGGTGGTAACTTTTTCTGTGCATTCTTGGCATGCACTGGATAAAATGGACCCAAGGAATAGTTGTGTAGAGCTTGGGAAGATGTACACCACCACTGCCAAAAATAATAATAATAAAAAAAAAAAGTTAAATGCAGTGTTAAACTGACTACATAGGGTAGTAGGGTTTTTTTGTTTGGGAGGAAGGTCTGTTTTGTTTTTCTGTTTTTTCTCCCTCCAACGGCAGCGTATTTCCGTGTGCTGACTTACCTTTTCTCAGAAGTAACTCCACAAATTTGATGTAAATTGTGTATATGTTTGGCCTGAATGCACTTAAATACTATGACCTGTACAGTGTTTTGTGCAAAGGTTCTTCGCAGGCTGTTGTCTATATGCCAAGAGTTCTTGTGGCAGCTTGTCTTGTTTCTTCCCTCTCTCTGCCTCCACACTGAGGAAGGGCTGATGAGGAGCCAGTCGGTGCTTTCTGCAGGTCTCCTATTCCTGAGCCTTACTAGCCAGCTATAAGGACTTGCTAGCTACTTAGTCTCTTGAATGGAGGTTTTCTAAATGAAAAGGTAATATACGGTGAAGTGTCTGCAGCAAGTGAAGCGCTGCCACTAGGTGTAGCTTTCAGATGCTGTCTGGGGTTTGTGCTATCTCAGGACCAATGAAAACGACAAGTTTAGAAGGGTCTCAGCATATTAGAATGCCTTGAAAAATAGCAGTTAAACTCAAAATGAATTTTCTGACTTTCTAAAGTGGAAGAGGGAGGGAGAGCATTCTGTGTACTTTTTGCTCAGGGATAGTTCTGAATAGGCATTTGTTGGTGCAAGGCTGCATGGGGATGGGAACAAAAGTCCTGCACAGGAGGTTTCACAAGTGAAGGTACAAGGTTGGGTAAAGAAAGGATGAGGACCAATAAGGTCTATTTTCATGTTGCAGCAGATAGAAAGACACATGAAGGAGTAGAGCCTCTGAGGCAATGGAGGGGAGCTTGCATGTGATGCAAAGAAGTGACAGGAAACCTGTATAGGACTAAAGAACGATGGTATTTTTCTCCTTGTTGCATCTATTGCAGCTGTAGAATTGACACGAGTCAAGAAGAAGTAAGCTGGGAGCTTTAAGGTGCTTAGAAATGTTTAGAGAAAGCAGATGGAAGCCAAGTAGTTGTCTCCGCTCAAACATAGATACTATGGGGCAATGCTGTTTCATGAGTGTGGGTTGTTGTTGTTGTTTGTTTGGGGTTTTTTTAGTTCCTTTGCCAATGCTTGTTCCTACAGCAACATCTTTTCTACCTAGCTTAAAAACACATGACTTTGTATGATTTAGTTGTGTTGTTTCTCAAACATAAAAGCAAAGTGACAGACAGGCTTCGGAAAAAGCGTATAACTGGCTCTTTTCTGATATCTTTTTTTTCAACAAGGGTAGATCTAGTTTGAATTACCCATTATAATTTGACTCTGACAAATCAGAAAATTGGTCTGTTGAATTGGGGGAAAAATATATCCAATAAATTGGATAAAAGTGTAGGAGAAGTCTGAAGTTGGCAGGGTGATAGTGGCAAGGGGGGCCTGAATCCTTTTTTTGCATGGAGAAAACAGCACAGATGTACGTATGTGTTTGGTTAGTATTTTTTTTTGTTTACCTGTGGGTTTTGGAGGTTTTTGTTTGTTTGTTTGTTTAACTTCCATATCAAAAGGATTTGTATTAGGTATGACAGCTCTTCCTAGTGTTAACCAAAAACATCATTCTTTTTACTCAAAAATGGTTAACAAAGCCTTCTGCTTTGTTTGGACTTACAAGACACTGAACATTTTGTAGACTGGAACTTCTTCAGAAATTGAGTAGTGTGGCCTTTAAAGGTTTGGTAGGGGATCGATTCTCGAAAACACTGAAGCTTGTCAAACTAGAGACATACAGCTGCAGCCAAGCACACAGAGACTCTTGGCTTCACAATTCATGAAATCTTAACCAAAAGATAAGTAGTGGGCTTCTCCTCATGCTTCTGATCAGAAAGCCTACAAAATCTGGAGGCAGGTTAATGACTTCAGAAATTCAGGCAGTAGGAGAGTTTTAAATATCGGTTGATTTACGCGTAAGCTAGAAGGCCAAAAACTAGCCAATTTGTGATGCTGTACCAGTGACTGCTAGGTAGAGCAGCAGTCCTTCCTTCTGCCTCTGGCCTTCCCATACCTATCTCTTCCCCTTGGGCGCAGGTGCAGCTCAATGAGTTGAATTTAACATGCTGTTATGATATGTGTTGTGCTACATCAGGGTTCTTAAGCATTTTGTCAGCATGGCTTTAACAAGGATAGCTGTAGGTATGTGCAGGCTTTGTTCTTGCTCAGTGCTTTGTGAGTAAGCCTGTGCCTACGTGTGCACGACATTAACAGTGTCTTCTGCGTAAGTCTGGAAACCTCTGTTTGGGGTTGACTCTTTATGCATTATGTTTCACTTCATCTTTTTACCAGCATAAACCCTGCAGCACCTCTTTGAGATGGGCTTGGGAACCAGGTGCTTGTTAAACCAGTAATGCTAGTTTCTCGGCATGGCAGGCTGCTTGCATGTATCTGCCCTCTCACTTTTCCTTGCTGATATCAGAGCTATTCATAGCACTTGAAGATGCTTCTGAAAAGCTGCACAGCATATCTTGCCTTAACCCCCCATGTTCCTTAATCCTATTTTTGTCTTCCAATTCTCCTTATTTTTTTGGAGCTAGGGAATTAGAGAATATGTCTGTGCCAATAACATGTATCCCCTCCCTCAGTAAATGCAAACATTTTGTAGGGCAGGGAAAGGGCTCTTATACTTCCCTTGGGGAGTGTAGTGCCAAAGGAATTAGGCTGATCTCTAAAGAATACACTTACGTATGTATTCTCTGGGAATTCTTTCCATATTCTTACTAAAAACTGGCATTTTAAAGTAAACACTTTTCAGTTTCTTGGAGACAAATCAAGAATGCTGCTCCCATCTGAAAGAAAGCTCTCCTTCCTCTCAAAGATAATGTTTCTTCTTTCTGTGCATGCTTAGCCAAACCAAAGCTCCAGATTTTCTAAGCTTTAAGCTTACTGCTTTCTCGCTCTCTCTCTCTCTTCTCTCTTTAATATATTTGTAATGTTTGCTGCTATGTGCATGGTATTTC
The DNA here is from genome assembly GCF_028389875.1 of Rhea pennata. Classification (NCBI taxonomy): domain Eukaryota; kingdom Metazoa; phylum Chordata; class Aves; order Rheiformes; family Rheidae; genus Rhea; species Rhea pennata. The sequence continues at coordinate 82,047,058 of NC_084663.1, read as the reverse complement.
TTTCCTTATTTCATGGAGTTTTTCTTGTGATATTTAAAGGATGTTCAATAAGAAGCAAGAGCTGAAAAGCATACCCTTCCCAGTTGCTTTCTTTGTCCTGTACACAACCAACCCGTGGTTGTCCTGTTTCTTAAATGGGGAGAATCAGGTTTCTCAGTGTCGGCTCAAAGCAAACTGCAAGCATTTGCCTTACAAGAGTGCCGTTCCCTCTTCTTGCAACACTTCTCCAGTGCTTCCTGCCAGGTCTTGCATTCAAAAGCTGGTAACACTCGGTAATGATTTGCCATAAACACAGGCCCGTGTCTTAAAAAAAAATACTTGAGGCACATAGGCAGAGACACTAATACAGTAAAGCTAAATATTATCTAAAACTTGACTGCTTTGCTTCAGATCAGCTTATTTCAGCTGTCTGTATTTTTCCGCTTCCTGTTGGTGTGGTAGCTTATCCTCTTGGTTTATCCTGTTTTGCAAGTGGGAGCACTCCCTCTGTACACAGTATTGCAGTACACTGAACTCTGGTAGTCTGTTTAATGTTCTAAAACTTCTAGCTAGTCATACAATACCTAGCAACATGCTCTTGCTTACTTTAAGCCCATTCTACCGTATGAAGACATGAAAATAGACCATGTGACATCGTTGAAATCATTCAGGCTAAAACAATGAGTGGAGGCGTCAGTTGAAAATGTTGGCATTTGGGCAGTTTTATAAACCTGGAGTGTTTTTGGTAAAGAATAGGAATGGCATTGTCCATGTGTGCTGTAGCTTAATCTGTAAATGAATCTGTCAATAAGATATATTATGTCCCAAATTAAGTTTGTTTTTGTTTTGGTATTCCTTTCCTTTTATGCTAGTTCATGGTCTGTCACTGTCTTTTAAATAACATCTGTATACTGTGACTAATTCTGAGGTTGTTATTAATGCAGTGGTGAGTATATTAATTGACTATTATTTAATGAGGTTTACTTGTCCTTGCAGCTCGCAGGAACAGCAGTTCTTGCAATTGGGCTATGGCTCCGGTTTGATTCGCAGACCAAAAGCATCTTTGATTTGGAATCCAACAACACTACATTCTACACAGGTGAGCTGGGAGCAAGTTGTGCTGGGCCATGGATCACTCTTTGGTTTCCTCGCTGCTTGTCAGGCTTCATCTTCCTGAAAACCAAATGGGCTGAGTAGACTCAGTTAAGCAGAAGGCAGGGAGCAGCCTCCTTTGTCTGGTGCAGTAAACCAGCCCATGTTTTGTTCTCTTAGTACTAACAGATGGTATCAATTTAACAAGTAAGGCTAGCTAAAACAATGCTAACACTGGTAAGTGTTTTGTCATTGTCGGGGCTCCCATTAAACAAGGGCACATATCGCTTCCTGACACTTCCTCACAGATATGAGTCAGTAAAGTCTCCCTCTAAAATAGTCATGAATGACATCAAGAACTACTTTTTTTCCTAAAATGACTAACTTAACTTATGTAAACTCTGTATCCTCTCATGTCTCGAAAGGAACATACGTACAATTTCCTAAATAGCCCAGTTTATACTATTTTATACTAGAAATACTGGAAAGGGTGCATAATATTTTAGTCTCTATAAGCAACTATTACAGGCAACCTAGATCAGTGTAACTTTAGGCTTTGTAGAAATTACTCCTCAAGATCTTGTGACCTACAAGATCATAGTCTGGGCTTTCCATAGGCAAAGCCTGGGATAGCTTGATTGGGCTTATAATTAGACAATAAACTTGCATGTTTTCACTTTGTCTTTAATGTCTGAGGATAAATCTGATGAGGTTAGATCAAAATATTATAGGTAAGAGTTCCTATAACCACTTTTAAGGTTGAACAGATATGCTCATCTGTTATCATCTGCAGATGCTTGAGCCCTTTTATTTTGAAACTGAGTACCTGAGTACCTGAACTTAAACAATGTCTCTAACAATTGGGAATGATGCATATCCAAATATGATTCTATGCATCTTTATCGTGTATGTGTTTATCATCTTAGATTTAGGCAATCATTGTTCATATATATATTTTGCATTGCTGCAGCTCCTGAATTTGCCACATCCTGTGTGTTATGTCATTTGTTAGCTGCCTGCAGCACTGTTAAGCTTGTTTCTTTTGCTTGCTGTGAAAACTTTTATTTCTTGTGACGGGTTTCATGAACTGTTCTTGACATCCCAAAGGGTGTATGAAGGGTCAGCAGAGACTGGTAAGATGTGCTGGTAAGTGTAGTTCATGTGGCAGCTCTCGGGCACCCAGGTGGCATATGCTAACAGAGAATCATGTTAGAAAGCGCAAGATAGGCTTGTTGGAGGCTGTAGTTATGAACACCAAGATACTTAGGCAGTCTGCATGCAGAGGCACATCAGCAAGGAAGCTTGTTCCACCTGTAGCGTGCTGGTATGGTAGTAAACTGGGATCTTCTTGCAGACACCTAGAAGACTCACAGATGGTTCTATCTGGACTTTGAAAAGGGAACAAAAAGCTAAACTTAGTAACTGGCTTGACATCATAAAATGTTTTTATGGGAGTATTAACTAGCATAGTGTTTCTCAATGGGAAGTTAAATAGCAGAATCTATTAATTTGCACCTAAATATGAAACAAGTTCCACCAAAAGATTTCTGTACTACTTAAAATAAACTTATTTTAAATAGGGGGTTCTGGGCTCTTGTTTCAAAATGGAAAAAAAATTAAGCTGAGGTTTAAAAAAAAATGCTGCAATTTCCTGCTGATAAGAAGTGTCAAGGCAAAATGTTTATTTTGGCAAATAATATTTATCAGTTCACATCCAGAAAATATCATTTTCCAGTGCTTGTGTGGCTTTCTCTAAGTAGTATTGATTGGAACTTTCCCAAGGCTAGACCTTGATCTGCCTTGTGGTGATAGAACTATCTCAACATTTCTATGTGCTTTGTGCTAATGGTTTGTCTCAAGTTCTTTGTCTCATGTTTCACCACCCCAATATAACTTCCCTATTATCCTTTGGGACTTGCATTTTCCCAGCTACCTCTTGCTGGCTAATAGCTGAACAGCTGTAATTCTTAAGCTGGTTGGTACTCAAAGTTTGGAGGAGAGGTTTGGGCATAAATGGAGTATTCTAGACCAGCACTGCTTGCCCTCTACTCTCCAGCATACCCACCACCTACATTCTGGACAGCACGGTGTTTGGTTTGAGGAGGTGCCTGCTTTCAAAAAGGCAAATGGTTGGGTTTCTTGTACTTGGAGAGATTGCAAACTTAGGAGCTGAAGTATAGCCTTGTGTTGCAAGGGCTGGTGGAATAATTTAGTATTTCCTTATGGAAGAGCAGGATGTGAAAGTGCTCAAAGCTTTATGACAGATTATTGTGATGCCTTTTAGTATAAGTTCTCCTGACACTTGTGCACTTCAAGGATCCTAGTATATTGATAAATCACTGGTTTCGACTGTCTAACTGAAATACATTCTTCATTTTAAAACTAGTTTGTAAATTTGGCTGTGATGCAGTTCTGAAGTTTGTCTTACAGTCTGAGTTGAAGATAGCTTTATGTATCTTGCCCATTTTATAAAACTTTTAAAACTGAGGTAAGAGTACAGGTATTACCTGTCATAATTTCAAGATTTTATTTATCAGTGATTCCTCCTGCAAGTTTTGAGATGCACTTGCTTTCAACATTAAACTTAAAACCTCGACAAAAGTCACAAATTTCTGTGGAGCAACTACTTTTCAACCTTCCTGTTTTCCCTTTGTTCTCTAGGAGTTTACATTCTAATTGGAGCTGGTGCACTCATGATGTTGGTTGGTTTCTTGGGATGCTGTGGTGCATTGCAGGAATCGCAGTGTATGCTTGGCCTGGTAAGTGTTCAGCATAAAGGTATTTATTTTTTTAGCAGCATGCTAGAAAGGAAAAATATTGGTTATGCAGTTAAATGGTGGCAGATACTGATTGTTTTAGCTGTATTATGTAGACTACTGCACGGTAACACATTATGCAAAAAAATTAAATAATGAAACTTAATTTCTACTTCTGATACTAAGTCTAAATGAATGTGTTGTATTTGAACACATAAAGACTCTTAAGATTTAGTGACATACCTAGACATTCAAGTACCAAAACTCTGGCAGGATGTATGAATGCAGAATTAGTATGTTGAGAAGACTAATGATAATTGTCTAACTGATGAGACTAAATGAATAGCATTGATTAATTCATCCTGAATTACAGATGCTGTGCAATCTTTAATACAGGCAGCTGAATTTTACCTATGGTTTAAGTGAGACTAGAATCTTGTTATTTGCTCTTTGATGCCACACGCTTCTACTGTTGTTAGTTGCAGAGTGAGCTCATCTAGCACTCTCCTTTTTTGCAGAGCAGAGGGGCTAGTGGAGTTTGCATATGCATACATCTGGTGGAGCTACTTATCCAAATAACCAGGAGCCTTGATTAATAACAAACTGGTGCTGGAACTGGCTGAAGAATAATTTCCCTCCTGAGTCATGGAATATGTCCATTTCATGCAGTTCTTGCAAAACACTGCCTCTGGCACTTTGTTAGAATTCTGACTTCTCTCCTTTAAAGTGCCTTTAAATGGTAGTGGTGGTTTGGACTTGGTAGTCAATTATATGCATAGGTAACACTTTTATTTCTGTTTTATGGGAGATGCAACAGAGAAGTGACCACTAGTTCTTAGGGAGTTGGTGGCATGCTAGGGATTAAGTAATAGCTCCTAGAGTAACAAGAGTGACAAATTTGAGGGAAGAGCAAGTTACTCTTGTGGGCAACTTCAAAGCCTTCAGTTGCAGATGATTAGCTTTAATTAACCCTGATCAAAAAAAAGAGGGCTTCTACTTGGAAAACATTACTCAGGCTTTCCAATGCTCCTAGAAGGAAGTGCTGACCCACTGCAGTATGTGCTGTTTCCTTATTTTTAATTCATGTTTCAGATTTTCACCTGAAACTTGCCTGCGTGATGGTTCCCACAACACTGAACACTGGGGACCGGACAGATCTGCAGTGTGCATGTCTGCTGCTGTTGTGCTAGAGTTGTGATTAATGACATGGTCTTTCTCTTTTAGTTCTTTGTCTTCCTCTTTGTGATTTTTGCCCTTGAAATTGCTGCTGCCATCTGGGGATTTGCAAATAAGGAGAAGGTAGGTTGCCTAATAAAAACATTTGGAAAAAAAAAAAAACTTTCTTGTCTCGGAGACATCTAGAATAGCTGAATATCATTCATTCAAAAGGCCACATTTGTTTGTCTGACTGTTTCTGACTGTTTCAGCGTCTTAGCTTTTAAATACAAAGATTATTCCCAAAACTGCAGATCTGAAACTGGAGTGCTTTTTTTTTTTTTTCTTTCTTTTACTCAGAGCTTTGTTTGTTTCTCATTAAAGTCAGCAGAACTATGCACCTACAGAAGTTTAGAAGCCCGCTGAAAACTGTTCCAATACTAGTAAAATTTCCAATATCCAGATATTTGGGTGAGGGGATAAGAAGACTTATTCTAGCCAAATAATGCAAGAAATAAGCTGGCTCTGAGCATATGAAATAAGACTATAGCAGAGGGCAGGACCCAAGATGCTTTTGCATGTAGAAACCACACCCAGGCCGTACCTACCTGAGCTGTTAAGTGAAGCAGGCCATTGGGTGAGGCTTTACTGTTTCTAGATATGAGCTGGTTAATGCAGCTCCAGGTTGAATGTTTTCACATCTAAAATGATGTGAAAATGATCTATGTTATCTGCTCACAGCCTAGGTACTTTTGGGATTTAAATCCACATTTTCTACCCTTAATTACTAACACAGACACTTTCCAAATACGTTTTTGTTGCCATGCATTTCCAAAAGATTTTCATAGTAAATGGGTATTTGAGCAGTCAAGGCAAGTCATTCTGTTTAAAAATAGGGTGCTACTGCTTACTGATCAGGATCAGCGCTTGCTTTGCTTGTTGCATATTACAAGGGAATATAGCTATTGCTGAGGTATCAAAATAATTCCTACTTATTTTTATGTAACCATTGGGCAGACTTAGAGCTTCTAGGAGGAGTTAGAAAACTAAGGTGGGAAGGGAAATCCTGAAGCTTCTCTGTTCAGGTGTGTCTTGTAAGGTGAATATACCTGTTAGGCTCTCATGTTCCAGATGAAAAGTGCTGTCCACCCTCTTTCACTGTGTCAAAGAGTGGGTGTTGTTTAGGATGAATCATTTAAAACTGTTGCAACCTACAAGTTTTCCATAAGTAGTATTAATCAATGTAAAATAATAAAAGCTAACTCTCTGCTATCTTGTAGGTTATTGAAGAGCTAAAAGAATTCTACATGGAAACCTATGAAAAGAGGTCTCAAGTAGCTGCTAGGGAAACCCTGAAAGCATTTCAGTTAGCTGTGAGTATGTGGTTCTAGTTGGTTCTTGAACTGGACAGTAATGAAATTTGTTCATGTTGTTTTTCATGATGTCTGGTCTCCTGTGCAAATCTAGACTCTTACTAACTAGAAGAAATTAAAATTAGGAACAAATTGTAGGGAAGATGTTTGTGGGAGGGAGTGGGGGAGTTTGTTGTGGGTTGGTGGGTTTTTGGTTTCTTATTTTTATTTTGTTTGTTTATGGTACAGCTCTTTAGCTTTCTATCCCTTTTGAATCTTTGAAATATATTAAAAAAAAAAAAACAGTGTGGCTTTTGTTTATTTCATTTTTTTTTCCTCCTCCCCTAAAGGAACTTAGTAACAAGCTGGGAAACTCAAGTTCAGTGGCATTGATATAGAGGCACTATGTGTGCACAGCTTGCGTTCTTTATAAATGCAAAGATGAACTCCTTACATAAGCTGTGACCCAAACTGATGTGCCTCTTCAGTGAGATCTACCTCTTACTTTCAGAATCTTGTCCTTCAGTGCAATACATGCTTTTTAAAATTAGTTGTATAGCATTCAGGTTGGTGGGACTTCTAAGCAAATTTGCATATGGTCTATGATCTGTTTCTGTTTGTTTTTTTAAAAAAATGTTTTTTCTCTTGTAGCTGAACTGCTGTGGTATTACAGGAGGTCTTGAGCAGCAGTTTATGGACACTTGTCCTAAGAAGAGCTTACTTGAGTCATTTACTGTAAAGGTAAAGCATGATTTAATTCCCTGAAAGCTCAGCATAACATCCATATGTGAAAGAGTAGAGTGAAAAACATGCTCCTGAATGTACCCTCTCAGTCTGCGGAGAATTCCTCTATCATGTTAGCTGGCAACCTGTCTGTATGATCAGCCCAGTAGTGGGGAATCCACATATTGTTACTGTGGATCAACAGGAAACCAGCATACTGAATTAGCATGCAGAATGTACTGTCCTTGTGTCATTAAATTGAGTGGAATAACAGACTTTAAGGCCAAAATTTCATCTAACATGCTTCAGTTCTTACTGCTATAGTTCCATCACTAATTGCCTTCCGTGGTGCTATACCAGAGCCTTCACCTCCTCCTTGGCTACAGGGAGATTGAGCGCATGGGGGGCAGAATAGATCTGAAGTTTTAGTGGGAAATCTGCCCTCCTGAAAGGGAAGGAGGTAAGGAATTGGTGGCCTTTTAGGTGAGTAAGCAACTGTGAAGCCAGTGCCCCAACATTTTTTCTCCTGTTGAAATACTGCCATTAAAGTGCCTGTACAAATACAAGAGACGCTATATAGTTCTTCACTGCCCTTTTCCTGCAGTTCTTGCTACTGTTTTCTGCCCTAACATGATGTTCCAAGAGAGGATTTTTTAGTTTTATGGGTTGTTCAGTGGTTTTCCCCTTCTCTTAAATCTGTTTTGGTGATATCTGTTTATTGGCTAGTTATGTGCCACCTTCAGTAACTTACATAAAAATTAAAAATTTATAATGTAGAGTTTCAATTAATGATTTAAATTTCACATCCTTACTTGTGCTGTTCCTTTCACTGTAGATGACTTTGTACTTGACCAGGTAAAAAAATGTCAATCAGTATTCAGATTGTACCTTTAATCCTAATTGTGCAATCTGTCTGCTGTCAGTTGGACTACATGAAAGTAATTGAGGCAACGTGCAGGTTTAGTTGTTCTTATTCCACTAAAGTGTTCTTTTTTAAACAACTTCTGTTGACCTTATCTTGCAAAGCATTTGGCCTAGTCCAAACTGGAAAAAAGCTAGGAAGACTGTAAGATTAAAAGGATATCATGTGGTCACTGATCTATATGCTTTTGTAAGCAGTAACACTGTATTGATATTTTAGTTAAACTCATCCATTCCCTGCTAATACATTCCCATAATCTTAGACCTGATCTTTCTTTCTAGACTAAATAAGGAGTAAATAAAGAAAAAGGTGATTTGCAGCAGCTCACAGTGGTCTGATGTATGGATGGTAGGACAGGAGTTAGGATCAGACTTCTACCAGCTCTTAGACTTACATACCTCAGCATAAGTTCCTAGTCATTTTCTTGGCCATTAGGCATCTCTGCTAGCAAAAGGACTGCACCATTTTTCTTTAGTTTTAATGGTATTTCATTACCCTGAGAACTTTAAACTGGTACCATTGTAACTCTGCATACAGCCTAGCACTTATGCATGCAGCTTGATTAAATTCTCCCTTTGCCATATACCATGTGTTCACTAGGTGTCCCCTAAATTACAGTAACAGCTGAAAATGTCAAGAGTGTCCTCAACTCTGTCTTGAGGAGGAGTGAGCAATGTTGCACCTAAAACACTGAGTGCCATTTCTATCAGGCCAGTGCTGGTGCTACCACTGTTGGTTCTGAGTTACCTGGTTAGCTATAGGCATTGAGAAGGAATACTGATGTAGCCAATGTGCATTTAAGAGGCTTAAAGAATGGATTTAAACTTACAATACAAATGAAGCTGGTAGATAATTTTCCTGTCTCCTTTTAAAGATGTGAAAATAAGGGCCAGTTCAAAACAACTTTCAAATGGTGAGTCTCTCCTACAGGCAGACTTGGTCAAAGGTACATTATCAGTTGGCAAAGTGAGCTTGAGTAAGCAAGCCCAAATAAGTCTTGCATACGTCTGAAATGCTAATGAGCAGTCTGTTTCTTTTCAGTCATGCCCTGAAGCCATTGATGATGTCTTTAATTCCAAATTGAATGTGATTGGAGCAGTTGGCCTTGGCATTGCTGTAATAATGGTGAGTTTGCAGATGATTTGGAGAGTAGCTGTATTGCCAAGGGTACTTACTGAAAGTGCAAGTCCTTATTAAACCCAGTGCCTGATGCTGCAGTCTGCGAACCCATTCCATTGGGGACAGGTACCAACAGGATCGGGGTGTGTGCGGTGAGACCCTGAGGCAGCACAGAGGGTGCATCTTGTACCTGCCTGCTCTTAATTTGAATCAGGATCTGACTCCTTGTAATTTTAACAGTGGTTAATTGCAGATGTAGGGCCAAGATCTACTGGTCATGTTACCAGCCCACTTCTTAATCCCAGTATCTCTTGGGGATCCTTGCCTGTGTTTTTTACAATGAAGACTGCTAGAAAAATTAAGTGTTGGCAAGAAAACTTCAGCTAGTTCATTGGCTCTCCTAGAGGGCAGATGGGGCTATAGTGTGACATCAATGCCAATATTCAAAGAAGACCAAAGCTTTCTTGGGAGATTGAGTGGTGTCTAGCTGATCTACTTTGGGCTACAGAGGGTAGAGTGGGTTGGTGAAAATGGCCTGTAGATTTTCTGTTGTTTTGGGAGGGTGAGAGGAGAACTAGGAAGATGAACTGCAAAATAAAATACTATATGGCCTTTGGGCCAGGAAGAGCAGTTACTTTTGCTCATGGTGGTAGGAGGATATGCTTTTGCCCTCCAATTTCTAATGAGTTTGCTCTTATTTACAGATATTCGGCATGATATTCAGCATGATTCTTTGCTGTGCTATTCGCAAAAATAGAGAAATGGTCTAAAGAAGGGGTAAAAAATAAAACATCTGCACTATAAAATCTTTATCATTAACCTCAGCGTTCTCAAAGCATTTCTAAAAAGTTATATATTTGTTACCTTTTTAATGCTTTATTTGGTACTGATGTAGGTTTGCTTTTTATGTTATAGTTTAAAATGATAAAGGTATCTGACTCAAGACAAATATTGTACATAAACTATCTGACTTTCTTGAAACATGTAATTTGGATGTAATTTATGTTGGAGACAATTTGATACTTAATAAAGAGTAAGACATATTGTATGTTTGTGGGGGGAGCAGGTTTTACTACACTTGTTAACAATCATACTGTGTATTTAATGTTTATTACCAAGCTGAACTTGCTAACACAGGTATGTGTTAAATTAGCAGGGTTGTACCTTAAAGCTGGGGAAAAACTTGCACATCAGCATCATATTTGTAGAGAAGCCTGGAGAGGAGGGATGCATGTTGGGGGGGTGGGGGGAACACAAACCTGGAAGAAGCTCTTTGTGACCTGCATATTAGGGAAGCTGTAAGTGGAGGTTAAACTTCTAAGCATTCCTTCTTTCAGCTGTCAAAACAAAAGCGGTTATAATTATATCCTTAATATTACTGCTGTGCAACTTATTCTGTACCCTAACTTTCATACTGAGTGCCATAGCAATGCCACTGTGGTAGTGGTGCTGTGGTGCACCCAGACTGGGCTGGAGCCTGGCAGCATTTCTTTGCATCAGGCTATGTGCTGGCATCACTCAGTCCTGTGACAGGTGACGGAGCCTTGAGCTCTTGACCATGCTTGTAGAATCTTTCTCAGTGGCTGGCTTTGTGCTTTGTTTCTTCAAGTGAGCAGAGTGTCAAGGGCTCAAGTATACAAGTAGGGGGAAAAAAAGGCTGTGCTAAAAATTATTGTGCAGTTCTGCAGTGACTGCTTAGAGTAGCAACTAGAATTTTAGGTTAGTTCAAAAGCACATAACCCTCAACTGAAAAATTACCAAACTTTCCAGCTTTTGTATTTTGAGTCTTTTTGTCTAAAATAGCTTTTGGTGGTAGATTGCCCATGGTACACTATACCTGCTTCCAGTGTTGCCCTGCTGTGGTACCTGGGTGATGCTCCTAGGAGCTTCTTGGCTTTGGCCTCTAGATACCATAAATGTCTCTCACTATTCCTTGTTTGCTCCCACAGACACAGAAAACATGACTTGGAACCATAGTAGCATTTACCATGAAGAAATACCAGAGTCGGGAAGGGGCAGGCTTTGGCTTCAACTCTGAACTAATGCCTGGATGCCTTGTCCACCTTTGTGTTAAGCTACTTGCAATTTTTTTTGTTTATCTTAGGGTTTATGCGAATCATACAGCTGTCCTCTATAATGTGCTGTGCTGTTGTATGTTAATGAGGCTTTTTCTTTGAAGAAGAAAGGGTGGGGGGGGAGTCCTTCACTTGATTTTTCTGAACCTAAGTGAGATTTATGTGTTCATGCACATTACAGAGCTTGGAATGATTCCAAAAAGTAGCTAGTCTAATTTTCCTCTTTAGATATGAGAGAGACTGAAGGGAAAAACGTAGTCTCATATGGAAGTATAAGAAGCAGGTTTTCCTTGACCGTCCCCTCAGCTCTTGCAGAACAGCAAGAGGCAGCATTTTGCTGTCAGGAGTGTAATACTGGGGCTGAGGCTGAACCTGGCACCCAGAAGAGCTGGAGTGAATTGCTTGCAACCATAATGAAAGTTTATGACTGTCCTCAGAGGGCCTTACCTTTTGCTTCACATACCTACATGTATGTAGGTGACCCATACCCAAAGTTTGGCTTTATTCCAACAATAATATCTGTTCAAGGAAAGTGTAGTGGGCTGTAATGAAGGTGATGAGACATCTCAGTCCTGGAATATTAATACTACTCTGAGAACTGAGGCTCAGCACCACAGCTGGTACCATGAGTTTGGCTGACAGGAGCAGTGCAACAGAACAGCATTGGCTGCAGAGCTAGTCCCCAGAAATTTGAAGGCAATTCAATTTAGGCTTTATAAGACATAAATGTATGCCTTCTAATGTTGCCTTTTTTTACAGAAGCTGAATCAAGGCTTTCTGTGGAGCAACCCCATTCATCTCCCAACCGTCTCCTTACTCACAATATTTACTGTAGTAATTAATGTCTCTGTGAAGACCTCCACCCCTAAAAAGAAAAAAAAAAGTCTTTAAGCACCTAGACTATTCTTGGCCCTTTTTGAACAACTTAATTTTGTGTTAGTTGGTGTGTCATGAGTAATCAGTAGCTGGGTAAAACTTAAATTATTTTACTGCAGAGGAAGAGACTATTACTTGTTACTTTAATACTACTTTCAGTAAGCAAGAAGATGAAATACAGCTGCAAAACCTGTGTGCAGTCCATCTGAAATCTGCTAGAAAACCTCGAATGAATACCCAAATTAATTGTAATGAGTATGTCTGAGGGATGTCAGAGATAAGCTCAACCATTCATGATCTCGGATGGCATAGTAGGTGGAAGGATCCCCTCCGTCTCCAGCACCTGTTGAAGGAATGCCTGCTTCTTAACGCTACATGGGTGTTAAGAAGGTTTATTTCCGGTTTTCGGTAACAGTTTCTGGCACCGCAGATGGGACACTGCTTCTGAGTCTCAACGGATCTGTGGGATCACAGCACCTCCAGCTGGCACCAAGGGATTCTCAGGGAGAACCCCGATCCCCGGACCCGAGAGCTCCGAGCAAGGTCCCCTGCTGAAAGGTAAAGGTATTCCCTTTTTTTAAAAGGTAAAGGATCCTGAGGCAGGTTGCCTGTCCATAAGACGCAGTGAAAGCTTTGCAGGATTGAGCTATAAAGGTACCTAAAGGAAGGGAAGGGAAGGTAACTCTGACAGGTATAAGCCTGCAGATTGATTTAAAGGTATTGGGTATTGGGCAGCTGCACTGTCTTCTGGTCTTTTCTCTCCTTTCTGTTCTTTCTTTTCTCTCCTTTCCTCTGTTTCTCCGGACACTGTGCCGTTATTGCTCCGCACATTGCACCGTTGCTACGGTTGTTAGAGGATGAGAAATGTTCTGTTGCCTGAAGGGGGAATTTTAAGGGCCTTCCCCCTTAGGGTGCATTATAAGACATTGGCGAGAATTGTAACCAGTGGTGGCTACTGTATACTCTGGAAGACCAGGAAAAGCAGCCAAAGAATGGGATGTTGCAATATAATACTATATTGTAACTTACATTATTTTGCCGCAGGGAAGGGAAGTGGGATGAAGTGCGCACAAAGGTACGAAGTGTGCATAAAGGGATAAATTCGCATGATCTACATGCGAGCATCTAGCTCGGCAAGGGTTGCCTTGACCAGAGGGATCAGAGCCGAGTGTGCACAAAGGTGCAGGTATAAAGGTACAGGCTGATATTTCTAGGTAATTGACATGTGTAACCCTTAGAGGTGTATTTTGAAACGTTGGGATATCTTTGGAGAAGATACTGTAATTAATATGTTTAAGCTGGAATGTGAGAATCATAGAATCAGTAAGGTTGGCAGGGACCTCCGGAGATCATCTAGTCTAACCTCCCTGCTCAAGCAGGGTCACCTAGAGCATGTTAGACAGGGTTGCGTCCAGGCAGGGCTAGAATATCTCCAGAGAAGGAGACTCCACCAAACGGAGACTCTCTGGGCAACCTGTTCCAGTGCTCCGTCACTCTCACAGTGAAGAAATTCCCCCTCACATTCAGGTGGAACTTCCTGTGCTTCAATTGCTGCCCATTTCCTCCCCATCCCCTTGACACCCTCCCTTCAGGTACTTATCCACATTGATAAGATCCTCCCTCAGTCTTTTCTTCCCCAGGCTGAAGAGGCCCAGCTCTCACAGCCGTTCCTCAGAGGGTAGATGCTCCACTCCTCTGATCATCTTCGTAGCCCTACACTGGACTCGCTCCAGTAGCTCCATGTCTCTCTTGTACAGGGGAGCCCAGAACTGGACACAGTACTCCAGATGAGGCCTCACCAGGCCTGAGCAGAAGGGCAGGATCACCTCCCTCGACCTGCTGGCAACACTCTGCCTAATGCACCCAAGGAGAACATTGGCCCCCCTGGCCACAGGGGCACATTGCTGGCTCATGGTCAACTTGTTGTCCACCAGCACTCCCAGGTCCTTCTCTGCAGAGCTGCTCTCCAGAAGGTCGGCCCCCAGCTTGTACTAATGCACAGGGTTATTTTTCCCTAGGTGCAGGACTCTGCACTTGCCCTTGTTGAACCTCAGGAGGTTCCTCTCTGCCCAACTCTCCAGCCTGTCTCTGAATGGCAGCACAGCCCTCAGATGTGTCAGCCACTCCTCCCGGATTGGTATCATCAGCCAACTTGCTGAAGAGGCACTCTGTCCCTTCATCCAGGTCATTGATGAAAAATTTGTACAGGATGGGACCCAGTACTGAGCCCTGGGGGACGCCACTAGCCACACGCCTCCAACTAGATTCCACACCTCTGATGACAATCCTCTGAGCTCTGCCTTTCAGCCAGTTCTCCATCCACCTCACTGTCCACTCCTCTAACCCACACTTCCTGAGCTTACCTAGGAGGATGTTATGGGAGACAGTGTCAAAAGCCTTGCTGAAGTCCAGGTACGCAACACCTACTGCTCTCCCCTCATCTGCCCAGCCAGTCATTCCATCACAGAAGGCTATCAGATTGGTTAAGCAGGATTTCCCCTTGGTGAATCCATGCTGGCTACTCCCGATCACTTTCTTGTCCTTCATGTGCTTAGAGATGACATCCAGGAGGAGCTGTTCATCACCTTTTCTGGGGATGGAGGTGAGGCTGACAGGCCTAGAGTTGCCTGGGTCCTCCTTCTTGCCCTTTTTGAAGACTGGAGTGACACTGGCTTTCTTCCAGGCCTCATGCACCTCTCCAGTTCTCCATGACCTTTCAAAGATGATGGAGAGCGGCCTGGCAACAACATCTGCCAGCTCCCTCAGTACCCGTGGGTACATTCTATCTGGGCCTATGGATTTGTGGATGTCTAGCCTGCCCAGAAGGTCTCTAATCCTATCCTCCTCAACCAAAGGGAAGTCTTCCCTTCTCTGGACTTTCTCCCTCACATCCAGGCTCTGGGATTCTTGAGGGCTGCCCTTAGCAGTGAAGACTGAAGCAAAGAAGGCATTCAGTAATTCTGCCTTCTTTGCATCATTGAAATGTTATGAGTAATGGCCAGAAAATACGACTTTGAACTGTAACACTGGTCAATATAAGGTATATAATAATAATAATTCTGGTCTCTGTATGGAGGTGTGGGATACTATATTATAATTAATACTGTTGAAGAGAATGGATGTTGTTTAAGTTATAGAAAAATTCTGAATGGAGAGGAACAGGAGGATGTACAATTATTGACAATGCCCCCTCGCCTTTTGGAAATAGTTTCACATCAGTTGAGGAATCCTCACCCCCCGTTAGAAAACAAAGAGTCCAGCCCTATATCTGGCTGAACTAGGAGCTCCTTTGATGCAGGCAGCAGGACAGGAAGGACTGTTAGTGTTTGTACGTGTTCCTTTTACAACCTTGGATTTATTAAATTGGAAGCAGTCTGTTGGATCATGCAGGGGAAATCCTGAGAAGCTGCATCAATTTTGAGGGACTATTACAATAATTCATAGTCATAATTGGGGAGATGTGCAAGCGCTACTGAATACTTCCCTGATGGGAGAAGAAAGGAGGCTGGTAATTGATAAGGCAAAAGAAGAGGATGAGAAAAGGGACAGAAAAGAGGATCCTGAGGTCTGCTTACTCGCCAGAAGGGATACAGAGTGGGATCCAAATAGGAGCAGAAGTAGACAGCTATTGAAGCAATATCAACAGTTCATGGGGTTCGAACAGTAGAACAGTATGTGGGGTTCGATACAGAGTTCCACAACCAAAGAATATATCAAAGTTACATGAAGTAAAGCAAGGGCCTGAAGAAAATCCCTCAGCCTTTCATGAAAGATTATGTGAAGTAGCTAGAAAATGGACAGACCTGGATCCAAACGAGGAAGCAAGTCAAAGACTCTCTAATACGCTATTCATTGGTCAGTCAGCTCAGGATATTAGAAAGAAGCTATATAAGGTAGGTGGGGCTTGGGAAATGTCTTTTTCACAGCTGATAGAAGTAGCATATAAGTTATGTAATAACCAAGATAAAAAGGGAAAAAGAAAAAGAAAACCGAGTGAAACTACAAACCTCTCTCCTGGCAGCAACCATTCGAGGAGATGAATTTCAAGGTAGGGAGCAGGGGAAGCAGAAGATGTAATAGATGAGGAAGAGGTGAAAGGAGAGGGAGGTTGGGAGGAGGCCTCCCTAGGCCCCCTTTGGGTCCAAATCAATGCATAATTTGTGGACAGGAATGACATTGGAAAAAAACGAGTGTCCAGACCGAAGAAGGATAATAAAGTCACAGAGCCCAGAAAATACCGACCTAATTATGTTGGAGAGATCAAATATGGAATGAAGGGGACCAGGCAGAAAATTAGGATCACCCCAGCTGATCCCCTGGTTCTAGTAAAGCTGGGAAATGAAACTATAAATTTTTTATTAGATAGTGGAGCCACTCATTCAGTGATAAGTAGCTGTAAAGGGCCCTTACTACCACTATTGTTGGGGCTACGGGAAAGAAAACTCTGAGGCCATTTTTGCAACCAGTGGAGTGTACATTTGGAGGTACTAAATTGACTCATGAGTTTCTCTGTATGCCAGAGTGTCCCTTCCCTTTATTAGGATGGGATTTACTATGCAAATTGAATGTGCAGATAACCTTCTCCAAGAATTCTTTGCAGCTCCACAGCCCTCCAGAATCTGTATGGAGGGTGCAAATCTGCCTTTTGATGGAAAGCTCCAGAGAATAACAGTGGAAGTATCCCTTCCAGGTATATTGGATGTAGTGATTCCCCTCTAGGCCTCGATGAAGCCAGGTAAAGCGAAAAACATGACCCTGGTCAAAATAGAGCTACAACCAGGAGTGAAGCCGGTTAGGGTGCATCAGTACCCTATCAAGCTAGAAGCATGTAGAGGATTGGAAGCCCTAATTAATACCTTTTTTGAGATTTAAAAGATGCTTTTCTCTGTATTCCCATAGAAGAGCAAAGCCAGACAATTTTTGCCTTTGAATGTGAATGTCCCACTACGAGGAAGAAGGAGCAGTTATGCTGGATGGTCTTCCTCAAGGATTCAAGAATAGTCCTACCCTGTTTGGTGAAATCTTGGCCCAGTGGCAGGATGGTAATAAAAATGCCACTCTTTTACAGTATGTAGATGATGCACTGTAAAAGCTGACTCAGAGCAAATATGTCTAGAAGTGACAGCGAGTCTGTTAAATTTTGGGGGGACTTGCCAGGTATTGTGTTTCAAAGAAGAAGGCTCAGATTGAGAAGCAGGAAGGAATGTAAAGTATGGACAAGAGATATTAAGATTATTACAGGCAATAATGGAACCCAAGGAGGTAGCTATAAAGCCCACCAGAAAGGAAATAGTGAAGTGGCACAAGGAAACAGGAGAGCAGATAAGGCAGCCGAAAGAGCAGCGTTAGCAGAACAGGTGATTGGAGCTTCAATATGCGGTAGAAAGATACAAATGAGACCTCCTGAACATTCATATAAGGCAAATCAATTGTCAGAAAGGCTAAAAAGTACAAAAAATGCTGAAGAGTGATGGGTCGCCCCAAAGACAGGTTTTAACTACTGCCAAAATGATGGGAGTGCTCCTTAAGAGATTGCGTGAAGAAACTCACATGGGAGCTGATGCTGTGATAAGCAAGGCAAAAAGATACACTGTGGAATCAAAGATGCAATCTAATGCTGACCTTATTGTAAAAAGATGCCCCAACAGTTGTGCAAATAACCCCAAAATTTAGAATAAACCACCTATGGGAGAAGTAAGAAGAAGATTAACCTCAGGGGAACATTGGCAGATAGATTTCTCTGAATTACCTAAATGTGATTGGTTTAAATATTTACTTGTTTTGGTAGATACATTTTCTTGTTGGCCAGAAGCTTTCCTGTGTTCCACCAATTGTGCAAAAGAACTAATTAAGATTTTACTAAAAGAAGTAATTCCTCGGTTTGGGATTCCTGAACGTGTATCTTCAGATAATGGTTTTATCTCAGAGGTAGTTCAGGGAACATCAAAATTTTTATAGATGAAATGGGAATTACACACCCCATCAAGACCTCACCTAGTGGTAAGATAGAAAGAATGAATCAGACCATAAAAAAGCAGCTTAAAAAATTTTTCAAGAAACATCTTTAAAATGGCCACTAGCTTTACTAATAGTTCTTTTGAGGATTAGAATACAGCACAGGACAAAGACTAGGATCAGCCCTTACGAGGTGATGTATGGAGAACTGTACCAGGTCCCCTTAATACCTAGAGAACCCCATATAGCGAGTGAGGCAGACTTACATTTATATTTGATCTCCCTAGGAAAGGCTCTGGTAGCCCTTAGCAGATTCATCGTTCTCGCTGGACGATGTCTCGCTGGACCCAGTATCAACTGGGTCTACCTGAAATCCTGGAACTCAGAAGCCCTCCAGGAAAAGTGGAAAGGATGGCAACAGGAACTTTTGACAACATATACCGCCCTCAAATTAGTGGGAGTGGATCCCTGGGTCAGCTCCACACCCTATTCAGTGGACCACAGTCGCAACTAAGGACCTGCTCAAACTAAAAATCCAGAGGGAGAACCACTAAAGTAGTGAGCATCAGGATACAGGAATCTTTTTGATAATGATGTTTGTAGTATTAATCCTTTTATTATCGAACCATTGTAAAGGACAGGATTGGATAATGGGTGTAGTCAAATTTCATCCAGATCAAGCCTCTAGGAGTTGGAAAATTATTCAATTAGGAAGTAGGAGAAATAGCAGTCAAAAATTAGAATCAAGACAGAAATGAGAATTATATGAGACAAATTGGGAAGACAATCTAATTGTAGGATTGGTTAAAGGTTTTGGGAAGATGAGTAAGCTTTCTAGTGTAACAGCCTGCCTACCCATCCCACATAGTGCCTCAGAATCTATGCCATGGCAAACTGACCCGATGAAATTGAATGACATTCCTCAAGCTATACAAGAGGCAAATGCAACATATTACCTAGACCAGGAGAATCAGTGTAGGCAGAGAGGGAGCAGGGTTTTGCAGAATCCGACAACATGGAGGAAAGGAGATAACTGCACTCTTTTTGGACGTAAGGGCAATAGCTGCCCTAAATGGTCCTCACCTTTGGACCCCCAATTTCTAAGTCACTTGCAACATTTCAGGGCATATATGCAACAACAATACTCTCCCGTTTATCGTTAGAAGAGTTTTAGAGATACAAAGCCTGTGCTAAAATGAGACATTTTCTGGACAGGAATGCCCAGTGGGAGCCTCAGCCCCAGGATACAGTGTTTGGGTGCTCAGCAGCAGAAGCTGGACAACCTAACTGGCCTATACTCCTGCCCAGCTTATGGTGTTGGTAACATTAGAAGTGATCTTCTGTCCAGCCTGGAAGAGGAGTCCCAATAAAGCTCAGTATTGGAGGAAAGTTAAAAGGGAAACCACTGAAGATATGTGGAAAGGGTCTAGCACTGCAGTGAAAATAGGATAGGGAATCCAAAGTCTTATCTTCCTTGGATTAATGGCAGTAGAAAATTAATAGAAAACCTTACTTGGCAAGTAGAACAATTACCTAAAGTGACAGAAAAGGGATTTGCAGAGTTCAATCAACAGGTGCAGGCCAATACCAAGATGATATTACAAAAACTGTTTAGCTCTAGATCTAATCCTAGCAAAAGAACAGGGAATGTGTGGATATTTAAAATGAGATTCATATCACTGCTGCATCCATATTCCCAATGTGACAGAAAGCCTTAATAAACAGATTGAGCAAATTAGGCAAAAAGTGCAACAAGACCAGGATCTTCGGAAAAGCGGCGAAGACACCTGAATAAACAAGGTTCTGAAGGGATTAGGAGGGATCTCTTTGCCTGGATGGCTGGCCTCACTGGTACAAACTTCAGTCCTGACAATTCTGGTAATTATAATTTCTTTTGTAATGGTACAGTGCTTACCCTCACTAATTTTTTGTTGTACATGTAGAGGAAAGAAAGAGATACCTGCAAAATAATAACCAGAACCATTAGCCAGTACCTATCCTATTAGGTGAGACTCCTGAGTTTGGAAGTCTCAAAGGGGGGAACTGTTATAGATAAGTAGGCCTTGAAGTTTCTCAACTAGAATGTAACTGGCGCCCAGCTAGCCGTAACCATTAAGATAACAACAGGAGGTCTTCACTGTCAGAACAGAATAGACTGGTTTGAACTGAATTGTAAAACCAATAAGAATGACAAACAAGGAAGAGCCAAGTCGAGATTTATATGGACGTTCCATTCAAGACCTATATGGAAGTTCCAGCAAAGAATTCAACTAAAGGTCATTCTGGTATTCCTGGTGTAACACCTACCCACTACTAGAGACTCCTGTGACCCTAAAAAAAAAGCCCCTCATGGACTCAGTGCACACACATAATAATATGCAAATATATAAGCGAATTCCCAATTGGAGTAATGAATACCCCAATTAATTGTAATGAATATGTCTGAGAGTTATCAGAGATAAGCTCAACTGTTCATGGTCTTGGGGGGGGGGGGACGTAGTAGGTGGAAGGATCGCCTATGGCTGCAGCACCTATTAAAGGAATGCCTGCTTTTTAATGCTACATTGGTGTTAAGGAGTTTTATTTCCAGTTTTTGGTAACAGCCTAACAGATTTAAAAAAAAGAAAAAAGAATCATGTCCTTTCAGACATAAAAAAAATTAATCTGTCACATCACATATATTATATTTCAACAATTAATTGGCTTACTCTTAAAGGGTGTAGAGAAGATGTATCTGCAGAAGGGGACGACGTGATTATCTGCTGGGTAACTTGGAAAAGAGCTTTGAAAGAGCATTGCTCCAGTGAAAACTGGGTTTACTTTGGCAAATTAACCCACTCAAAACAGTGCTGTGTACCCTTTACCCATCAGGACAAAAGAATATGAACAGTTTGCAGGCATTTCTTAAGAATTGGTCGTTCATCTCCAGCATTTCAGAACCTCATTTTTTTTCAGCTGACTTGACTTTCAGTTCAAGTGAGTGTTGCCAGAGATGGGATAGGAATCACTTTTTTTTTTTTTTTTTGGGGGGGGGGGGTTGGGTTTCAACTCCCATAGTGATGCATATGCACATATGCACAGGCACTAAGGTAGCACCGTGCAAGCTAGGTTTTGTTGTCTTTCTATGTTTAGAAGGTGGTTTCTGCCTACAGTCAATATATAATTATGATGATTACATAATGAGCCACCTCTTCAGTTTCTGCTGGTTGACAGCTCTGAGAAAACAACCTAATTTGAACTACCAGTGTCCCGGACCTTGAACCTTGTCAAAAGTCACTTTAAAATGAATCTAGCACATCCAGGCAGTTGACAGACTTTGCTGGCAACGGTAAGAATAGATCAGTGAGATTTTCCACTGCTGGAGACAGGCTTCTACAGGCGTGGCTGCTGCAAAATGAATCCACAAGGCAGCCATTCACAGCGTTTTGAATGCTTCTCTTCTCTAACTGCCCATTTGACATTCAATAGACATTCGGACAGAAGCTAAGAAGTGACCTTTTATGCCTCACTCTTAACACTGACATTTAATTGCAAGCGTGCTATGCACTGGTCTACTGGACTTCTGCTGCTTTGTTCTGCCAAAGAAATCTCTCCCTGTTAATCCTCAAAATATCAACATTGATATGGCAGGTCCTGTTAGTTAAAACACTGCCCAGTGTCCTGCCCAGTTTTCTGAAGATGCTGCTACATTACACTGTGCAAGGAGGGAGTATGAGAGATGGGGAAGCCTGAAACAGCACATGGCGCAACAGGTTTTTTCAACTTCACACAAGTGAAGTTTGGTGCAAACTGACCCTTCAGGTTGCACACCTCACCACCTCTGCTCATGAAAAGCCGAGAGAATATTCAGCAAGCCTCTGTAAACCCACTGTCCTACCTAGCTGCTGCAAGGTTTGAGGGGTTCTTTAATCAAAAAAAAAATCATTTTAGTTTATTGCGTTGACACTTCCTACTGCTGGGATTTATCTGTCCCTTTCATTTGGCAGTACTGGAATGCCTGCTCTCATGTGCATTCGTCCTTACAGAGAGATGCTGTATGGCACAAGTATTCCCAGGAGGGAAACTGGCACCTCAAAATGTCAGATCACATCCCACCATCAGCAGTGCAACAGGTGATGAGGAGAGACTGAGAGGGCCAGTTGAGATTGAGCTGTGATTCATGACCTGGTCTACTTGCAGGTCACAGCTGTAAAAAAGGCCGTGAATGTTCAACAGAAGATATTGTTTTGCTCCTTCTTGCATGGGACTGGTTAATCCATTGCAATTCTGTGTGACTACTTCTTTATTAGTGAAGACAAAAGAAATCTTTGTTGTTCAGAGATGACAGTGAAGCCTGTCTGTACTATTGAGTCCAGTCCCATAAACCAGGCAGGCAACCCCTCTCCCCCATAAATTTTACTGTCCCCAGAGATGCTATAGGACAGGTCGCACCTTATGCTACACGGCAACCTGTGGCTGCCCTTACTAGACATGAAGGTGGGGAGCAGGAGGGGAAAGTCAGAATCAGCCAGTAATATGTGCTTTTCCTCAGGACTGGCTTTATCAGTGTACAGAATTTGCAAAAGGTTATGCATCCCAAAGGTGAAAAGGGATCTAGATCACATTTCACCAGCCAAGATAAACAATCCTCCTGCCTCTCTGTGTCCAGTCAGAGCCTTACCTTAGGCATCACTGTATCAGTTTTACAGGAGAACTACCTTTCATGCACCGTTTTTCTGGGGGCAGCTGCTCAGTCAGTTTTACAGCATCAAGAGAATACAGCCCCCAGTAATCTTTGCTCCTAAAGATTGTATAGCATGAGAAGATTGTCATTCATAGATTCTCAGCCATTAACATAGCTATAACTACCAACTAAAGAAAATCTTTTTTTTTTTTTTTTTTTGCATTTTTATTTCTTTCTATACTCCTTTTAAACCCATTTTTACAGGCAATGTAAACATTTAGATTTTGGCTGTGCTTGTGGTACAGGAAGGAATTTTTTTTTCTCCCCTCTCCCAGCTCCTTAGCACCATCTGTTGTTTTAGCCTTCTTCCTCCATAAACAGCTGAAGATTTCCACATGGTGTGCAAATCAGAAAAGTCCTTTAAAAGAACTGAAGGTGGCAAACATGATGCCAATGGGTAGAAGAAAGAACACAGTCGAATATCACTTGCCTTTGACCATACTTTAATGACAAGCAAGTGAGCTGAGTGTGTAAAGCTTTTTCCTGCAGAAGCAGAATGAGAGATGACATACTGCATATCTGCTAGCAGCCAACAGGACAACAAAAAGATGTATTTTTTTTGTCAAAATATAAAGACAGAGAAATACCTGAGTTTTGTCTCTGTCCTTTGAGCCATTCGGACTTCATTTTGCTAACACTAATGAAGCACATGGGGCTGCGCTGCCAACCTAACTCTGTCAGTTACATTGCATAGTTTCCTCGGTCTATCATGATTTCTCCACTGGCCCTACAGTAGGACCCTCTCTGGCTGGCCCTACTGCTGGCTTCCAGTATAGTGCACCACATGACAGGAAGCAGATACAACATATTACTCTGGTGCAATCATAGGAAGCAAAAAGTAATGTTAGGTCCTCCTTCTCTTCTCCAGGTTGAACAAGCCTCATAACCTCAGCTCCTTCTCACAGGGCATGTGCTCCAGCACCTTGACCATTTTGGTTGTAGTCTACTGAACTCACTCCAGTTTCATGGCCTTTTTGATACTAGGGGACCCAGAACTGGACGCTGTATACTATATGTGGTCTAACGAGTGCTGAGTAGAGGCGGATAATCACTTCCCTTGATCTACTGGCAGCATGCTTCCGTTCATGCAGCCCAGGATGCTATTGGCCACCTCCACTGCCAGGGCCTACTGCTAGCTCCTGTTCAGCTTGCTCTCTACAATATCTCCCAAGGCCCTTTCCATAGAGTTGCTCCCCAGTCAGTCCCCAACCTGTATTGTCACAAGGGGGATCCTGCAGTGCTCTGCTTGTTAGTGGCTTCCTTTAAAATAAATTTCTATTTTTACCCATCTTGAAACTTGTCCCAGCTTTGGGCTAACTGAAAATTAATTTTTGTTAAAAGCAGGTACAGTAAGTATAGGGAAAATACCACACCACCATTCTGAGAAAATCATTAAATCTTCCACATAGGACAGTTTCCTGCAGAAAGTTGTCACAGACATGGCTTTTGTTCAGCTGCTTTCTAAGAAAAGCTGTAGGATGTGCCCTTTTGTGTTTCCCTTGTAGTATTCTGACCAACAAGTGACCAAGGTTAGAAGAACCATATTGATGAAAAACAATAAGCAGTTTTTTTGGCACTTTATGGGTTTATGAAGGGTAGAGTGGCCATGATGAAGGACTTCTTCTTGATGGACAAAGAAACAAAACAGAAGGTGGAGATGGGGCAGAAAGTTGACCAGCCAGTAATTGTGCCACTTGACACTTGTTACCGTCAAGGTCCCTTGTCTTTGGCAGGGCTGCTAACCTCCTATGACAAATACGACTAGAGTCGGTTGCTCCCCACTGCAAGGACCAGCTCAGATCCATCCTTGACTTGGCACTGCAATTTTTAAAGGCTGATTTCTTTGCCATCCAATCCCCTCGTGATCCTGTCAGCACATTTAGTGAGCTTACTTCCTGTGCTTTGTACAGCCAGGTAAACACCAGCTATCAAAGCCCTTCCAAGAATGTAGAGCCATTTACTTCTGGCAATGTTTTGTTACTTCCTTCCCTCTGCATTTCTGACAAACACCCCATTTGCTCCCAGGGAATAAGGTTTCTGTTAAAATTTAAGTCTTTCCCTCTGTAAATGTTTTATTTTACAATGCATGTCACATTTATTCGCGCAATTAGCACTGCAGCTAGTAATATTTGTTCATAAGATTTCTTGATACTTTTCATAATCAGCCCTTGTCATCAGTTCCTTATAAATGCCAAAGTTCAAGTGCTTGGGCTAGAATTTTCCACGCTCTCTGGCTCAAGTTGAATGTTTTGTATGTATGTACTGAAGTTCCAGCAAACAAGGTTCTGTCATTTCCAACAATAAACTTACTTAGAGAAAAAAAATGTTGTTTTGTCAATATTGAAAATAAAAAAGTATCTAACAACTGTTTAGTTCAAAGATAGCCTCTGCTTTGGGGGCAGTGCGTGAAAGTTGATGATAGCATTTGCTTTCTGTCAGAGATGTGCCTATCCCTTTTTGGAAGAAAAAGCACACGGAAGTGTAAGCTTCTGTATATACTTACTGGATTTTGAGCTGAATCCTCAAAAAGGACCCAGCACCTTAGTGTTTGTGTCCCTAGAACTATGAGTACAAAGCTCAAAAGCTTTGCATATGCTTGTCCCCATGCGCACCTCAAAATCTGTAGATAATCATCAGGCTTTTCCTGGGAATGAGAGCTGTGCTTTAATGCAAACCACATTTCTCAGCCTAGTCAGAGCTGAGTTGCTGGCTTTTGCTTCAGCCTTCTCAAGGAAGAGGCTGCCTTCTCTGGAAAGTCTACCCATATGGCTGCTCAAGGACATCCCTAGCATATCTAGAGAGTAACATGCAGCATAAAACTCCAGAAGCAAATGAATCCTATTTTTTTTTTTCAAGGACATGTCAGGAGGAAGGGCCCTTTTACACAACAGACTTCCCCAAGATCAAGTCCCTTCTCTGCCAAGGGGAATTCAGACCTCCCATCTTTCACTCCTGTCTCTCTAGATGATGCCTTAATTACTAGCCTGAATTACCAGCCTATAAACTTTTGGTTGTATACCAGGTGAAAGGGAGCAGGCACTCTCAACCCTCCCAAAGCTAACCTTTGTCCAGGATTGTGGCACACCTCTGCCATAGCTTCTTTGCAATGAGAAGATCTACCATTTTACAGGGAACTCCTGATGAGCTAAAATCCAAAAGCATGCGACCCATTGCAGGCTGCCGTGAAGCGCCCAGGTTACTCAAACATGTCCTGAGGTACAAGTCTTTCAGGAATGCCTGCAAATTTCCAATGGTTCTTGTTTGCTGCCTCAGGCAAAACAACACACAGGAAATCCACTGGTTTTATTCAGCTCCATCTAGTCTTTTCTTCTCTGATCCTCAAGCTTTATAATAAAACAGAAACAAAACATATCTAGTAAGACTTAAAGCAGGATTTGGCCTTAGAAGTGTGGGAACATAAAACTGCAAATGACAAAAAGGTAATCCTAGCCTGTGGTTAACCTGCTCTAACCTCACCCAGACTGTCTCAGTTTGTCCTGACTGTGAATCACCCTGGTGAACAGATTTTTTTTCCCATAACTCTGTGTGCCTTCCTCTTCAGAACTTTTTGGAGTCAGGACCACTAGAAGTGTCAGACATTTTGCATTTTAGCTAGTTAAGTGGTTCATGTTTATTCTCTCTCTTTTGTGTTAAATACTTTATGGCAGACATCACACAATTGTTTTGTAAAACTCCTCCTCTTGGGTGTGTTACCAAGTTCCCACAGAAATGATGCATGACACAACAGTGAAACGTGCCAGGTGCAGGAACAACTTACTGTGCTGTAAGTACAAGAGCAGGTTTTCTCACACCCAGGGATCCATTGCTGTTCTTGTATTGCTATGTGCTGAATAATTTGACGTTCATTGTGTCAGATAGATGCACGACTACAGTGCGGTGGTCATGACCCTTCCTGCAGCTGTGGGAAGAGAGATATCAGTTCCAAGAGCATTCATGCATTTTGAACAATGGCGTTGTTTATAACAAAATATTTACAACAGCCAGGTTGCTTCATCTCCAGAATACCCATGGTAAGCACAAGGGTTCTGCCCCTCATTTGAGACCAATTTTGATTTTTTTTTTAATATTGTTATTTCAACAGAAAAACAAAGAATCAGAGTAGCCAATGACTTCTTCATTTGCTCCCATACTCAGACCTGCCAGCAAAGGAGCTAAGCATACATCCCCAAAGTCCTGGGAAACTGCCCTAACAGCTATAGCCATAAGTAGGTAAGTAGGGGCCAGTGGCACCACAGTCTTCCTCCATACCTGCCCCCCATTCTGTCACCATTTTAAAAAAATATCCCTCTGTCCCCAGGAGGACTCCAGTCTCACACTGTAGATGCTGAGTGGGTCATCCCAATGGTGTTACCAGAGTGCTGGGTGCTGTCACTAAAAGCAGGGAAGCTTGGGTGCCTTGGCTGCTGCCTGTAGTGTGAGGACAGCAGTGTGGAGAATACGGTGAGCCTTGTATCAGGGAAAAGGAGCTGGAGATAAGGGCTGGGAGAGTACAGGAAAGGAGGAAAACTGGGGAGGGAAGAAAAAGTCAAAGCTAGAAACAGATTGGGAAGACATATGCAGAGCATAAGTGTATGGATAAAGTTAAAGAGAACAGTAAGCTGGCAGGGCAGAGAGAGGTGTGGGGAATGACAGAAGAGAGAAAATGCGGTGGCCTTGCTACACAGGAACCTGGAGCAAGTGATAAAAAGGCCTCTTCTAAGCTGAAATGAAACCTGGTGTACCTGGTGAAAGGGTCTATCAGTTAGCTCTTTAGATCAAATAATGAAATTGAAGAATCCAATCTTTGGATGAGCATTGTGTTTGCTAGTAAGACTCCACATTATGAAATGTAGCTTTTGCCATTTATTTTAAAAAAAAGTCAACAACCAACAACAGACAATAAATGAAATTAAAATTGCAATCTCAAGTTATGCTAATATGGAGAACATGTAAACCTCTAATTCATGCATATTCATTATGATATAGACCTGTAAGATCTCTACTTTTTGCAGGACTTAGAATGTGGCTAATGAACAGATCAAATCAAGGGAATAAAGGAAGAGAAAGAATGGCCTTGTGATGAACACAGTTTAGTGTTGCCATGAGAAGGGACAAAAGCCCTGCTTCTGCCGCCAGAGTGGAGGGGATGTGGGGCAAGTCACATAGTTGGCCTCTTTCTGCATTCCTTGTTTTCTGAGTGTGCTAAGTGAATTTAGCTTGCTTACTTTAGTATACTTTGCCTTACTGGGGTGCTAAGCAGGCATGGCAGCAGCTGAAGTCTGTGAGAATCATGCATGACAAAACATTTCCCCTTCTGAAGATTTACACCTTTCTTGTCTCAATCCAAAGTCATTTTTTATTTCTGAACTTAAGTATTTTTGTGCCTGAGGTCCCAGGCTGTAAAGCAAGGGCGTAGAACAGGATAGTAATAGTGGCTCCTATTTGTGCAGCTCATTGGGTGAATGCTTCAGTGTACACAGGACACTTGCAAAAAATACTGATGAGCATCATCAAAATACCACATGGAAATTAATAACTACTCAGGGAAGAATTAATCTTACATGGAGTAAACATGGCCTCAGTCACACACTGACTGAAAAGACTAAAAAAACTCAAAATAACTGCCTACTTATCAGCTCAGACACAGGTTCTGAATTTTAAAAAGTCTAATTACAGGCTCCCCTACTACTATAATACATAGGCACAGAAGAAGTTGAAGAAAAGTTATACCTTCACTGTAGCATTTCCTAATTTCCGAACTCCACTATCTTCATACTTATTGTGCATTTTTTTTGACATAACCAACATTCACGCTCTTTAAATTGTTGTTCTAGCCTTTAAAAAATGGTTGTGCAAGGCCTTGTTATTATTGTGTCTCAATGGCTGCACATCAGCTCTGGTCTGTGTATAGTCTCTTGTTATGTGCCTGCCAGCTCTGCTTCAAGCAGAGTTTTTTCGAGTTTCTATGCAATTGCTAGCAGAAAAGTCCTGTAGCCTTCCATGAGTGCATTTCTACTATCTAGAAATAGCTCCTTGCTTTACATTCATGAAATTATGCTGGGGCTCATTAATTTTGTGTGAACACCTTTGAAAGCAAAAAATGTTTCCAAAACAGGAACTTAAATTATCTGATGATGTCCAGATTCAGTTAGAGCACCTAGTGTATTTTACCACAGCTACCTTGGTTTTTGAGATCTAATAGATCAGACAGAAGCAACTCTTATTTTACTATTGTAAGAGAAAGCACCACATTCCCACAGTCACTTTGCAGAGTAGAATCAAGAAGTTCCTGCTCCTTTTTTCTTTTTTTTTTTTCCTCTGAGAGGGATGCAGAGAGAGGATGTTGTTCTCCTGCTAAAAGCTGGATTCATGAAAGCCAGTCCACCTGTCTACAGTCAATTGAATCAAGCAAAAGGAAATGTCACAGATGTTGCAAATCCCCTTGAGTCTTGGCTTTCTTCCTCTGAACTGCAGAGTCATCTTTCCCCTTTGGGTCTTTGCAAACTCAACTACCTTCCTTTCCAAACACAATGCTGCTGGAGACCCTTTACTGTAGAACAGCCAAGCACTATTTCACAGAGGGATGCTATGGCTTCATCTCCTGAGGGAGGCAGACACAAATCTCTAGATAGTGCACCCTGCTTACCAAACAAGGGTAGCTCAGGCTTGAGGCAGTCCTGCTGCCTGAAACAGCTTAATTTTGCAAGGAATTAAGTCATAGAGGACATAGAAACAAGCCTGAGTGTAAACCTCAGCACTGCCTGAATCTGGGTGCTTAGCTGCAAGAAGATCCCAGCCCTCTTCTAGTGACTAATTTAATATTTATCACAGGGATTTGTGAAATGGTTACTTTATTTCTAATTTAAGTCCTAATTTCTCACCACTGGTACCAGACAAACCCTTTGAGAGCATGTGATTGGACTTGTGCTGCTGCCATCGAGGGCCTAAAACAACATGCGCTGTCTTTATTGTCAGCTGCCTGATAAGAGAGGAATGAACCCAGCTGAACTCTGAGACTCAAGGTTAAATGTGCTGGGAAACACAGTTTGTTATGGAAATCAGCCTAGCAATGGAGTTCCCAAGTCCCCTTTGAAGGTAGATAATTAAATATTAAGGTAGATAACTGGAAGTTACTGGAGCCCAGACTGACAGAAGCAGAAACACGCCAACACACTTACTGGGCTGGTTTGAATTTGGGGGACTTACAGGCAGGTTTCTGCAGCTATTATCTGGTACTTCCTCTGTGACCAGCTCAATCTGGGGCAATCACATGGATTGCACCCCTTGAAAACTGCTTTTATGCAATTGCTTCATAATGGCAGGCAAGCAGGACACATGTTCCCACAAGTATTAGTCATGCCTCCCCTCCTGCAGACTCTGGTTTAGGACCAACACAGCTGGAACTGAAAGATATATGGCAGAGAGGAGAAGAGATGGGGATTCCCTTTCCATTTCCTGTCTTTGTGCAGATGGAGTTTTAAAAGAGTGTTTTCAAAGAGATGTATGACTCAGTATAGCAGCTCTGACAAGATGTGCATCCCAGTTAAACAAACCAAAAAAAAAAAAAGCCAGATTTTTTTTTTTTTTCCTGTATGATGCTTTGGCTGCTATTTTGTTGCCTGTATACAAAAAGCTTTCCTTCCCTGGCCATTAAAGAAATGAATCAGCAGGGAACATGCTTTCAGCAGTGGTATGGTATTCCTCCAGCAGCGCACAGCCACTGCTGGCATTTGCTTCCAGGGCTCAAAGGGCATGTATTCCCGTTACTAGAGGAGCGTTACACAAACGTGAAAGTGCTTTTTAAAATTGGTGATTGCTGTAAAAATAAACCATGACTGGTTTTCAGAGAACAGCAAACACAAATTACGGGAGATATTTTCACCCCTTTTTTCTGTTGTTGCAAGCACAGAAGTGTAAACAACCCAGCAGGTGAACCAGCCTGCCAGTGTGTGGAACAGCAGATAATGGCAGCATGTGGCTTTCCTACATGCTAGTTCAAATTCATGCAATCTCAAAGCCATGGCAGTGGCTGTGCTCCACATCAGCATCCACAGAATATTTTTACTAGATTGTTGTTCACAAACTCAAGGATTCTAGTCACAACACAAAGAGTCACACACTATACCTTGCTGTATCTGTCCTCCTCCCCCTCTTTTATTATTCTCTCTCTTCTTGGCCTTCTTTTGCTCTCTTACCTTCTCCCATCATGTTTCTGCATTCCTCCAACAGCAGAGATTATGGTAGCTCAAAACAAGGGGCACTTGTCACTTCTAATCCCTGTGCATCACAGCTGGTTTGGGTTGATGAGCTTCTGGAGCAGTGTGCAGTGCAAGGTAGAGTGGGCACAATCAAAGAGAGCTGAAGCCCCTGCCTGAGCCCCCCAGCAGGCAGTCATGACTGCACACATGAACCATGCACTTTTCTGGAGCACAGAGGTGACTTGCTGTGGCATGCCCTGGAGCAGTGAGAAGAAATCAGGTAGAAACCTAGCTTCCCCAGGAGTTTGGGCTGAGAAGCAGCAACATAATTTCACCATTGAAGGGAAAGGAGAAAAGGAGAAAATCACCTTGCTGCAGAAAAGGCAAGGCAGATAGGTTCCTGCCTGGCAGCTTGTGCCTGTTTCTCCACCACCAACAGGTAGCTCTGGAGGAGTGGTACTCCCTCTTTGCCCCCAGGCAAAAGAGAGGCAACTCAGCACTGTGCAGACATAATGGGAAGCAACCTTCTCTCTTGCTCATACTTCACTAATAATTTTCTGGAAGAGGAACTTGACCCCTTTTTTCTCAGTGTTGTAAAAATATGTAGTAAGCATTAAGGACACAGGAAAGTATCCCAAGATGGTTGCTTATATACCTTTATATAGTTGGAACTTTTAAATTCCTGACTCTTTATAGTTGCCTTGCTGTAAAATCAAACACATCTTAGCAGTTCACCTTTTCAGCAGCAATACTTACTGGGCTGCTCTCGGAATCTCTGTCCCTGTGAAGCTGCTGGTTTATATTCAAGATTTAACAACTCCTGTCTGATGAGACCATGCAGATACATGCACATGGGACACAAGAAGACTGAGCAATGCATCTAGAAGTCCCTCTGTGTTGGGTTTAAAGTCAAACTGTGCATCCTTATGCTGTGCATACACATCTGGCAAGTTTATTATCAGTTCTGAAGCGATGATTATTATTAAGCTAAATGAGACATCACAGGTATTTCCATACTTGTCAGCATTCATCTATGAAGATGGATGATACTGTCAGATAACAGATTTTTTTAATGTATTGCTCTTGTGCTTAGCATAGCAACATGAAGAAAAATCAATATTACCATTCACAGCAAATTATTTGCTCATGCTAGCAATCCCTATAATAAGCAAAGCAACAAATGCTTTCGGAATGTCAACTGTTAAATTCAACAGATGTTGATCCTTTCTAATATAGCCCACTTTACAAAACCTGAGAGGCCTATAAGAAAAAAATTTTCTTCTTGACTAGAACAAAAGCATTAGCTTATGAAGTTTTACATCCTCTCACATTATTCAGCAGGACCTGTTTGCAGAAAATAATGTATACTTACAGGATACACACAAAAAGGTTAACAGGTCAAATTTAAACCAACTTTTACATAAGTTGTTTAAAATCAGAAGGTGGTTATGATTTAACTATGTTAAAATATGTTATGATTTAACTATGTTAAAATATGCAATATAGTAGATAGATATGAATATGTAAGTGTGCATGTGTGTACTGTTCAGTTGAACATCCATGCTGTGGATAACTGAACAAAATTTTATAGCAATTTTTCTTCTGTGGAAACATACTACAGTATCCTTATTATCATTTCCAGTATTACAACAGTGGCATTAAATTAGTCCAATACAAATACATACATCTACAATTTGGCTTTCCACCTAGTAAAATCTCTTCATTAATTAGCCAAAAATACAACAATACTCGTATAAATACATTCACTTGCACCTAGTCTGACTTATTTAGAAATTCTGACTACTTTGCTTGGCATTTTCAGTATAAATTACAATAGTCTGAGGCAAAACAATTGTCATTTAGTGTAATAATTTCAACAGAGGAAACACTGCAATCAGAAAGCTACGATGTTCTGAATTTTGATCACGCCACCCTAACAAAGTAAGACTTCTTGAGGCTTAATATGGGAAGGTAATCTATTAAGAGTACACACAGTTCTAGACACAAAGTGGTTACAAAAGATACATTTAATTTTAGGCAAGTTGAAGCAGGGAAAACAGTGTAACCGGAGTTAAAAAAAAAAAGATTAAGATTCCAAAACGTTACTGCCATCTACATTGCAGATATAATAGACAAGCTCAAAATATTATGCAAGCCTCCACCTTGGTATGCAGCCTAGCACAGAGTGAAAAATGGTTCCTGGTTTTGCTAATGGCAACACCTGGTAAAAAAAATCTGCATACCTCTAGAACAGATTAAACTTGGCTTAGCTCTAGTGAAGTCTGCAGAACCACACAAGTGATGAATTTGGCATTCTCTGTATACTCTCAAGTTCCTCTAGAGCATTACAGCAGTTGTTAAGTGATATGAAAATAACTTAGATGCAAAACTTCAAGCCAAGTAAAACCTGGCTAATTTAAGGTACTAACATGAAAATGAATCAAAGCATTCAATTCAAACCACTCGGAGATGCCAACATTTTATCCAAATGTTTAAATACAAAAGATTTTCTGTTTAAAAAATTGGACTATGCTGTTTCAATCCCTAAATTTTATGAGATTAAATCACATAGGACTTAGTGATCCTGATCGTTGTGGGCAGAAGAGGAGAGTTCTCTGCCTGACTGTTCTACCAAACGTCCCAAAGGCATATTTCTAATAATACATTTTTCTAAAATAACAATCTTTTATATTGTAAGAGAAGAGACAGGTAAGAGCAGAAAGTTTGCACTCTGTTATTGGTTTTGTGCTTTTTATCTTCTGAAATTGTTGTTTTTGGACGCAGGCAAGATATATAACCAGCCCTGACTAAAAGAATGCTTCAGTCATCATCATTAACAGTTTTCAGAGTGAATCAGTAATTGCAATGAAAACACTCCTATTCACATTTCTTAGAAATACTGGTTTAAACTGTTCAGCTGTGGGTGAGTGAAAAAAGTGTGAACTAATACACATTCCCCACCACATTCCCAGTCTGTTACAGACAGTGAACATTTTTGCACTTGCAAATGAAATCTTAAGAACCTCTCATGCTAACTTGTAGATACATGATACATATCTGTCCCTGATTATAGTCCTTACTCTTCAGCAGTCTTCAGCCACTGACAGCCATAAAACAGTGCTGCAGAACGCAAAGGGAAAAAAAAAAAAAAAAAAAAAAAAAAAAAAAAAAAAAAGAGTGGATCAGCACCACTCAACTTCTGCAAAACTCTCCTTACCAACAGACTATGGAAAATTCAAAAACAAAGGCCTGACAATGCTAGATTTCATGAGGTACAAGAGAGGCAGGTCACTGTTTACATAAGAATTACTAAGGACTCTCCCTTGTTCAAAATACAGTGGAAAGACTCAGAGTTAAAAACAGAAGGTACTGAAGGAAATGCACCTCAGCTTCCTGCAGCACAATGGTCTTCTCTCACAAGGATGCATGATAGCCTCACATAAATTTTTAGTCATTCATATTATATATCCCACACATTCAGTTGGTTAAGTTCATTCAGGAACCACAGTGCCTACAGATTACAGCCATCTGTTTATGTACCAAAGCAAATAATCTCTTTGCTTTAGCAGTTCTCTGCTACTGCCACTGGCAAATGACTTCACATATTTTATGCTTTCTAGGAGGACAGTCCCAGGTAAAGAAATCAACATTATCATGCCAAGATCACTTACTATACTAAATTACACCTGCTAACACTGCAGCTTGATATTCCCACAGTAAGATTTGCAAGACAGTGAGAAAAATGCTACGAGATGACAGTTATGAAACATTCTATCAAATTAAACAGCAAGATATCCTAACAGGATGCAGATGTACCTGTGCACACTTTCCACAGATCTTATTAATTGAGAAAGACAGTAGACAGTTTAACTCCTTTTGCAGTAACTGAGCCACCTCAGAAATGAACTGTTGGGTCAGCCCAAGAGATGACATTCAAGTATCTCATGAAAGTGGTAGCTACTGAACATGTACGTTGATTGGTAACTAGTTGATTAGTAAGTCTGAATAGTATAATCCTTAGACATTTAAAATCACCTACAATTCAAAGAGCACGCTAAATCAATTAATCACTGATGGGGATCTTGTTACATTGCTGGCATTTATAATAATACTTTTATATTGAAATTTAAAAAAAATCCCAGGGTTAGCAAACACTGGACCAATGACAGACTTCCCGGACACTTCTTCCACTGTCTAGAATCCCTAAAATTAGGGGTACTTGCTGGAGTTCCTCCCTCTGCTTTGTATATGTTTTTCTTTTCCTGGGCTCACTTCTCACATATTCCAGGATTCTAGCCATCATGCATGACCTCAAATTTTTGCCTACCCATGGAATTCTGGTGCTGGTGTCAATGCTTTCCTCCCTCTGCGCTCTGGAAAATCTGAATTCAGTAAGAAGAATGAAATCAGATTTGCAAAAAACATAGACCAGAAGCTTTTATTGACTGAAGTTTCCCCACTTCCTTTCTCAGCAGGAAAATCATCATGGTAACAAGAAAAAAAAATCTACCCCCAAAAAGAAACAAAAAAGTGCTTCTGTTGCAAAAAGTATTCTCTTCTTGTCTCCGTTCTTACTTCACAGAGTCTAAAATGGTAATATTTTCTCTTCTTTTTTTCTTAGAGCATAGCATCAATCATTAGTTTCTTCTTTAATATCTGAAGAAAAAAAAAACAGATTCATAATAAAATTTGATCTCAGATGACCCAGAACTACCTCATTTTAATATTTTTTAAAAATATTTTATGTTTCAAAACCAGAAAACTCCAAATTCACTATTTAAGACATAAGATACCTTTCATCATATCTAAAGTAAGGTAATTTTGTTTCTGAAAGAAAAACCTGAAAAGGGAAATTGAAACAAAACTTTCCCCTTCTCCTCCCTACTCTTGCTCAAGAAGTTCTGCCTTAAGGAAACGTGTGTGTGCCTGTTGGAATATTACAGAGAAAAAAAAAGCCTCTCAGCTCAGAACACTAGATGTCTGACAGAGGACATAACTTTGCCATCTCTTTCACCAACATGAGTGCCTATCACTGAAAAGAGATCAATCTAAGAACCTAGCATTCATTTAGGCTTGTCTTGGGCAGGAACAGGAATCCAATTTCATCCCTCCCTGCTCCCTCCACCCAAAGAAGTTCCATTCTCATTCATGCCAGTTTTGATCCCTGAGCTGCATCCAAAAGAGTTACTGCAGCCTTGGAATTCTTTCCTTATCCCTCTCTCTTCTCCAAAGAACTCAACTGGGCTTTCATTTACCAACAATGCTCTCTCCTTTCTTGCTGCTGCTGCTCTCTACTTCTTCAGCAAGTGATGTCAACTCCAGCTCTGTTGGGTGGTTCTGATATGAACTCTGGTCTGGTGTTGCCACTCCCTTTTGTTTTCCAGTATGTGACATGGATCCTGATGTTGTTCCATTGAGCACTTGAAGGAAATACGAAGAGCAGGGCAGGCTGGGCTGAGTGTAGGAAATCTGCTCTGTGAAATAATGTCCTCCTGCTATGCTAGAAAATGGCATTCGTGAGCTCAACTGATTTGAGAATGGAGCTCCCTGCACGTAAAAATCACTCCAGGGGGCAGCTTGATAGGCAGTGATACCTGCTGAGGAGAAAGCAGCAAAGGAAGGACAGAAAAATGAAAATAAGGAAGATAGGAATAACACCATGTACATATAAAAATGCTTATCTTGGGCTTCTAAAAGCACAAAAAACATGCTCAGAGCAAATCATTATTACACTTATGCCTTAATGGTTTCTGCAACAGAGCAGATATTGCAGGCATATGAAGGTTAACTTTGTTGTTTCCACATAAGTATTTTTATCCAGGGTATATAGTTCATAGATGGAAGAACTTGAAAAGTTCATAGCACTGTTCTAATCTAAAGAATGTCATGTCACTTTAGCACAGACCCTGGGTGTATTTAGTGATGTTACAGGAGAAAAAAAGACCAACTTTCCCCATCTCTACTTGTCCGAGTCAGCTCTGCAAAGCGTGAGCTGGATGTTCATTCATTATTCTCATTTATTAAACCTGCAGTCTCAAATGCAGGTACATTCTTTAATTCATATATATTAATCCAGTTGAACTGCTCATTCACTGAAATAAGACTTTAGGGGTGTGTGTATACTGCCACTCCAGTTCTCTCCTGATTGCACTTGCGAGCCCTAGGCCTCAGATGTCCACACCACAAGGGCACAGGATACCCTTCTTGAAGGGAAAAGCCAGGCACTGCAGATTAACTACACATTGTGCTCCAGACAGGAGCATGAAAGGAGAGAGCATCAACTTTGATACTTTGCTCCTGCAGCAGTCCTCCAACTTTATCAGTCCTTGCAAGGCTAGCACCTTTATATATCCCTTCATGCTTTCATGATATGCTCCAAGGTATACAATGCACACTAAGCCAGGGCGTCACACTATAAAAACATTAATTTGCTGTGCTGTTACACAGCCCTCTCATTACTTCCAGCACTTCAAACTGAAAAAACACAGAAAATCATAATTATGCTTTACAACCACAGAAGAGAACAAGGCCAAGTGCTAGACAACATGAGTGCTGCCAAACTGTTTTTGAGAACATTAGCCAGTGTGAACATGAGCCAACTTGTGCCAAGAAACCTGTGAGTCAGACATTTTTCCCTGACAAGGCATGCAAAGACAGCACAGAAATAGGAGTAGCATCTGTGGTCTGAAAACTCTTTATTCTCTCATGTGATAAGAAGTGAGACAGATTTTTGGACTGTGCGCTTACTTTTAACAAGCCCGACAGTCCAAACAAATAAACCACAATAGCTTGTTATCTTTTGATTTTACTTGGACCTGAACAACTTCAAAATAGAAATCACTGACACAAAACGAAGAGGTTGACAATATCATTTTTACCTAGTTACTTTTTTAAAAAATACATTATGTTAAAATGCTTTAGTCTAAGTAGTATTACAAATTAATGACAAAGGAAGAAAAAGAATGAAGCTATATCCATATTGCGTTGCTCATGTCTCCAACCCTCTTCTTTAGCAAAGACCCATGGTACACACATTATTTCAGAATGGTTTCAGCAGAAGCCCAGCAAAGTCATAGGCCTCTGTTTCTCGCTGTCTCCAACTAGTTCACTTGTTGTGGCACTTTTTTCACTTTGCATCTTTGACCCATACTACCTATACCATAGGCATATTAATCTGCTCCACAGTACACCTCTGGAAAAAAAAATAGCTTCTTAACAGACAAATCACTGCAGTACCTGAGCTATTCACATAAGAACACTCCCTCTGACATGCAGCCTAAGAAATAACTTCTGAATCAAATCTATGTGTCATTTAGCACTTAAAAAAAGGAATACAGGGAAATAAAAGGATAGGAGGCATATATATGAGTGTGCAAGTATACATACATACATGTATATGCACATTCTTTCTTTCAATATCATTAGTAAAATTACGAATCATCCTGGACCTTTCAGGGTGCTATTTAGTTACTCCAGAGTAGTACAGTGACAAAAGAATTCAAAAATTTACCTAAGCTTCCACTTGAGTGCTGTAACAAGATCTGTCCCCCTATTTGGTTCGGTACATGGCCTTGTGTGTCCCCTGCTGCCCCAGAGGTTCCGACTCCACTGTTGCCAGCTAAGGTGAGAAAAGGCATATTGGACTCAGTGGATGTTGTAGGTGTGAGGTGGATGCTGGAGAGCACATTGCTGGGCAGATGAACTGGTAGATGGTGGAACTGGGAGAGCTCGTGCTGCTGAGGATATTGGGATAGCTGGTAGATTCCACCCTGGCTGCTGTAATGGCAGTATGAGGTCTCCAGGTTGGCTGCAGACACCAGCTGTTCAAGGTAATTGCAGGAAGCTGGGGAACTCTCACTGCAAGCAGAGAAGCAATTCAGAGATTAAAGTAGGGGCAATAGCTGCAGCAAACTGTACAACAAATAATTGTTTCCCCACCTCTTAACATCCACTCCAACCCTGATATAATTCCTATCTTCTCTCCCAAATCCCAGGCGCAAGACAAGAGCAACAGAAACCACTCGAGCAGAACACTATCATAGGGTATCACAGCATACCATAAGGTTTTTTAACAGTGCACATTAGTGCAGACTGCTTTTACCTATAGCTCTTCCCACTCTCCAAGCACCCTGTAATGCTCCATGCATCATCTCCTAAGGATTCCTTTTCATTGTACTTTTGAACCCCACTTTCACCAACACACATGCAATTCTGACTGCATTTTGGTAAAAGGTATGCCTTTTGTGAGAGCAAAGGTCCTGACCCACTATGCACATCTTTACTTTTTTTTTTATACTCCCCTTTAAAGGGGTTTCCTTTCTTTTACTCTATGAACCCTCTCACTTCCAAATCTAAATCCTCATTTATGCTCCCATCTATTTCCTTGTCCTACAATCCAGCTTTGCCCTCACAAGTCTTCTTCCAAGGTTCACTTATCTCATCTGTTCCTACCGTTCATTATGGATGCTGTAAGTGAAGGTGTCCATGGAGCCATTTTCCTGACCAGACAAGCTGCATTCACTGTTGGGAGCATCCAGCATCAAGGGAACAATATGATTGTGGGGGTTGAAGGACAAACCGAGGGGAAGGCTGGCCCTGCGGATAGGCGGAGGGCTAGGAAGACTAGGGAAGCACTCCATTCTGCTGGAACTGAAGTTGCCTTGAGATAGTGGCTTTGTCTGAACTGCTTCACAAGGTGATACCATTGCTGTCACTGAAGAGACTGTGAATAAAGAGAGACACTGTCATACTGTGCTGTAATACTGAAAATAAAAAGGAGCAAGCAGAGGGAAGAAAGTCACGAGTGACAGAAGAGAAAGGCAAGATATCAATGAATTAGTGGAGGTTAACCGATGAA
Source organism: Rhea pennata (assembly GCF_028389875.1). NCBI lineage: Eukaryota > Metazoa > Chordata > Aves > Rheiformes > Rheidae > Rhea > Rhea pennata. Next base: position 82,007,276 of record NC_084663.1, on the reverse strand, counting down.
AATAAAAGTAAATAAGTAGCAGCATGGCTGCTGGGAAGCAAAAGGTATAACAAGCTCTCTGGAACAGAGGCTGATGTCTATTGGTTAAATAAAATTACCTTCATGGTCTCAGTTTCTGCATACTGGATTTATTCAGCTGTCAAGAAACCAGCCAAATGAAGCAAAGCACTTCTTGGAAGAAAGGCCAGAACTATCCCCCAGCCATCTTCCATCTCTAGTGTCTTCTTGGAAGAATGTGCTGCACAGATTACCCTTTCAGAAGACTTAATTGTGGTTTGAAAGAAACAAAATTGTGCCTTTAGAGATCCATTGTCTAGGTCAATACCAATTTTTCACTCCTGGTTTGGCCTCTGATGAGTTAATCCAAAAAAGCAGAGATGCCATCTGAAGGGCCTTGGGAACAAGAAGCTGGGAGATGGAAAACGAGACGGACATCATTTGGTTGCTAGAGTCTTGTTTGGTGACCTGCCTCCTCAGTCACTACTGGAAAACGAGAGTAGAATAGTTTCTTACAGAGCAACCTCTGTGAAAGGAGGATAATGTAGGAAATAAGTCAGAGGTGTGTATGCTGATGATCCAGGATAACAAGTCTATGTAGGAGTTCAAGAAGCTTGCACACGGTGCAAGCAAACAAGATTCTCTTCTGTTATCTCAAATAGCAAACTATCTCTTTCTTGATAAGCGTGACAATCAGGTATGCATGACAATTTGAAATGAATTTTCAAGTATGGCTAGGTTGAACCAGCACAAGTATTAGGCAGATATAAAAAAATATCACTTACTGTTCAGGTAACTTCAGTCTACTACTATGCAATGGAAAGCATTTAGGGAAAGTTACAGTATGAATAACTTACAGCTACAGCTGTAAATTATATCTGCTAATCTGCACCCTTGCAGACATACAGTGCAACATCAGAAGCACTCCACCAAGGGAGAATCAAAGGCCATAAACATAAAACTTAATCATAATACTGCAATGACAAGCATAAGCAATTGTTAGATAATTTCGTAATGCATGCTCAGAGAGCTGATAAGGAGATTCCACTTCAAAACCTAGCAGCACAATTTCTCAGTTTCCCCAGTGTACTGTGCAGTTACGCTCATCTTATCTTCCTACATCAAATGGTTTGCAATTCATGCAAACTATGGAAAGAGGAAATCACAATGTTTCAGCGAAAACTTGAAGAGCTCTGACTTTTGATTCATTTAGAAAACTAGAGCAAGTCCTGTGATGGCATCTCAAAAGCATTCGCATGCCCAGGCAATTGTCAGTGGTTTGTTCTTTATTTGAAAATATCCTTTCTCCATGCTGGGCAACGTTTGTAATACACATCATAGATTTATCTCAGCATTTGCTATTTTTTGACATAATGCAGTTCATCTAGTCCCATATAACACAGCATTAGTCAAGACAGTATTTAGTTCTCTTGCAAGTCAAAATGGCTTAAGTCAGAAATGAAGCTGAGGATCTCTTTTGGTTTTTGAAAACCTTCTTTTGCACTTGTTCTCCTAACCATTCTGTGCTGGAATGTAGTAGTACATACAGATGTTATGAAACAGCTGTCATTTGGGCATAATTTACCAGAAAAATTGACCACATCCAGACAAACCTTTATTCAATAATGACAGTAGGATCATTTATTCTGTAGATAGCCATCATCTTGCTCAGGATATAAGCAGTGCTACCAACATAGCCCAAGAAACCACTTCTAAACTTACTTTCACACACATTTAGAATTAAGTTCTGTTTCATGAAATATTTGCAACATCTAGTGCAGATAATCCGTATGGATCATAACAATAGTACCATGGGCAATGAGCTCATGAAGATAGCAGCCAGCCTCCATAGAGCTGGCTCAGCATTCTCTAGATAAAATTCCTCTAATTTTCAGGTCATTCTAAGAAAGACACTGTTACTGAGTGCAGCAACAAATGCCGAGAGAATAAAAAATTTCTAAAGAAGTAGTATCTGCTAGGTACAACACTACACTTACATAACATTTCAGCATCTTGTTCAATGCTGAAGTTTGTGTTTGACAATTACTGGCTTGAGATAATGCTTACATTTTACAAATCTGTTGTTCTCCCAGACACTGATGTAGACAGATAAATTCTCAGTAGGTTTTCCATTGTACATGAGAAGGCAATGGTAGGATTTTTTTTTTTTTTAATCACGTCCACTGTTTCTGGGTTTTCAGTTCATGAGACAATCTTTGCAATTTATGGAGAGCAATTTAATAATTTGCAGCTTCAGATCTCATTTTGTTCAGTTTCTGAACCAGTCCTGGTGATACACTCGTCTTTTAACTCACGAGTGGCTATTCTAAGTCTTCAGCTACACCTCTGTTTTCTCCATAGTATAGTTGCTTCCTCAGCGTACTGGCAGAGTTAAGACACCCATTCTTTAGTGCAAACAATTTTTAGTGTATGGGACAGAGTTTTTCATGAATAAAAATGGATGTGTGTACTTTTTGGTATGACTGTGATTTCAGTCATATACCAGTAATGAAGTAGTGAAGGTCTATTCTAGAGCAGAGTCTAAATCATGTAAAACTTCATACAACTGTTCCCAAGACTTCCATTACAATCCCATATTTGCCACTAAGCAATCATCTTGTTATTTGTGTGAGAGCTACCAGCATATGCTGGACTCCTGAAATGTGTCCTCAGCAAAATAGACATATGAGGCAAAATACTTCATGCCACAGCACCACTGGGGGGAAAAAAATTCATCCTGCAAACCAGAGGTATAGAATGTAACTTTTCTCTCTGAAAGGTCAAATCTAAAGGGGTAAGGAGGCCATAAAGAGATAAACATCTCTCCTGCTCACAAACTTTCTGCAAAGTAGACATCATTAGTTAAATCATCAGTAACCTCAAAAAATATGCAAAAATATGCACAAGTGCATGCCTTACCTTGCCCGAAGAACTGCCATAATTGAAAGTTTATGTACGCATATGGTCACTGTTTACCTGCACAAACATGCTCTTGATTTGCATGTAAAAGACACTTTACTGTACTTATATTCAAACTTCCTGTAATGCTAAGGAAGATTCAAGTCTACTTAGAGACATTAGGGTTTCATCTCTAAGAGTCCCTCTACGCTTTAAGTCAATAAATTACCACAGAAAGAAATCTGTAAGAAGTCTCAAACAAGAAGAGACACCTCAAATAACTGAAAATAAAAAGAGAAGAATTAAGTATATTAATTTGTTTAAAACAAGCTAGCTGTCTTGCAAAAGCAGTAGGAAAACAATTCTAAGATCAAAGAAAGCTCAGGTAAGAATTTAGGAAGCAAACAAGGCTCTTACGGAGAGTTGTGTGGGTGAGACCAGAAAACTGAAACCAAACTCAGCTAGTTTGCCAGCAAGGAAGAGTAAGTCTAAAATAGAGCTGGGTGTATTTTAATCATCTTGTTTACAGAATTGTAAAGAAAGGTGGGATATAAAAAAAACACTAGTCAGTCAGAATTATTGGCTAAATGACAAGAAAACAAACAAACAAACAGAGGGCACTGAATTTTCTTCAATGGTGTCAGGTAACAGATCATACTGTTCTCATGCTCCTAAGTGATTTGGTTGTCCAGCTGAAAGTGGTTCAGCCCACTGCTACCAAGGAAAGTGTCTGAATAATCAGTCCACTAGGCCACAATCTTCGGCACCATTACAAACAGGTCAAAGATTAGTTTGATGAAACCTGTCATTTATGAGCTGTTTCCATAGAGGCCATTCTTTGTACTAGCAACTGCTCTTGTCTTGCAAATGCACTGTGCTATTCATTTGTCCTTTATTATTATTATTATTATGGATTTTATCCTGTCCATATTTTATGTCCTTAATTTTCGGATCTTATAATAAAGAAATAGGTGGGTACTGCGTGTTTTAAATTGCTGCCAAGCTTTTTTCTGAAGAAGAAGGCTGAATTTGAAAGTTGCATTGTCTTTTATTTTTCTTCCATCTCATTTTCTAATTTAATTCTTAAAGAAAAAAAATGCTTATATGATGTCAGATAACAAAAAAAATGGAAGTTTTATTCTCATAGTTGGGTTATCCTACATCTAACATGGCAAAACTGTGATTGCAGCTTTTCCTACGATTAGGCTACGTATCTTTCTCTCCCACAAGGGCTCTCTGTACTTCCTAACAGTCTCTCCCTCAGAGGGAGCACTAACGTTGATATCTCTGCTCTGCTCTGGCAGCAAATTTCCCATGACTTGTAGGAAGGCAGTATTTTTAAGATATCCCCCTTCCATGAAATTTGACTGGAGTTGAATAAATTTGGAGGGAAAACTAGGTTTAATAGAGTATAGCTTGTGTGCGTGGCTCACCACATACACTGTACATCTCCTTCCCCTGAGGAAATCAGGTTAGAAAAAAAAAAAAAAAAAGCAAAAAATAACAACAAAACCCTCAGGGTCTGTGTTTATTAGCAAAGCATGCCTCTTTTCTGCACAGAGATTTAGAAATGATACTTTCTTTTCAAACAGATCTGTATCTGGAAAGTATTTACCATCTTTAGATGACACAAATAGATTTCATTACTTCTTGCCCAGCAGAAGCAACATGATTTAAAGAGAACAAGAGGAAGTCTGTTCCCTCACATACATCTAGCAAAATAAACTACATTCTAATCCTCACTTGTGAGCCTAATATTGAAGATACTGTGTTGTCATACTATGGAAGCCACATGTACACACAGTAAATGTAATAGGTGACAGTCAACAGCAAGTTCAAAGGACTTGGGGAGTAAAAACTTTGCTATGTTTATTGCTCATTTTCTCGCATAGACCGTCCATTCTCAGAAACATTCAGTTGCCTTTTTCTTCCTTACACATTATGCAAAAAATTCAGACAGCACCACTTTTCTTTCTGAACAGAAAGATTGTGTCTTCCTCCAGTGCAGTTGCATCCAGTGCACAGAGCTCAAAAGAAAGTGTTCAGTACTGATAGATGACAAGATCACAGCCCTGAATGAAACTAGCTGTAGCTCTGCTCATTTTCTCTAATAAACATATCCTCTCTGGACTGAATAGCATGTCTACAGATGAACTTTAGGAATCAGGAGATTTCTGTAGACAAGTGTAGAAATATAAATACATTTGGTTTGTTTTCTTTAAATGAATTATTCTTCAAAATCTTAGTCTTTATCTGATTAAATAGAGGACTCACTGACTGCACCATTTCTTCATTCTGAGAAGCAGTGGATTATTCAAACACTTTGACCACGTTTACTCTGCTGCAAGAAGATGGGGAAAAACTGTATATATTATATTGGTTAAAAGTTATATTGGTTAAAAAGCTCAGAAAACTAACTTAAGTAGTTCTTGCCTTGAAACTACCTGTGACAGCAAATTTAAATTGCAGAAGTGCTGGATTACAGTATCAAGAAAACATCACAATTAAGTATGTTTAGTTCAGAGACCCAGTTTTTAGAATTTTAAATTTGTTGATACAGTTTTTATTGTTGCTTTCTACAGTGCCAAAATATTTTGTAAGTTAGCAGTACTATTAATACAGCAGTGTTAAAGCTGAGTCATATTAAAAAAAATGTTTTGCATAGAACTGGCCTTAAAAGTAACACCACTATATATTTAGCATACAACTGAAGGACAGAAATGAGAGCATGAAATTTGAAAGAATGAATAGTACTGAAGATCAGAAAACCCCCACAGCTGTACTGTGTGTCAGCACATCCCATTGTTGGGACAACCCTCCCTAAGGAAGTGGTGAAATCCTCATCATTTTGAAAATATTTTCAAGTCATGTCAACTTAGAAAACTAAATATATATAAGAAATGCTTTATGGAACCTTCCTGACTCCAGGTAACGTCCTGATACTCCACACATGAATATGCAATTAAACAAACCATCTCTCTTTGGTTGTCATTAATCTTCCAAGTACTTGCAGCTCAAGCAGCAAACTGATCCAACAGCACAGCCTTCTGACTTTCAACAACATTGCAACAGGAATTAAGTTAGGCTGTATGCTTACTAATGCAGTCTCACTCACTCAAGGTCTCGCACAAAATAGGAATCTGCAGTGCCCATTACTAGTGGCTGGAAAAGTTAAAGAACCTCTCTGGGAAGATTGAAAGGTATGGGCTGATGAGGCTCTACAATGCCAACAGTTTACACAGCTTGCTCTATGATGGCTTGTAGCTGAAAAATCGTACTCTAGACCAGAACATGCCACAAAATTGCTGGAATAATACTTCATCATCATTCAGAAAAGAACCTCCAACAATGCCAGCATCATATAGCTATCACAGAAGACTTCCCCAATCCTGTATCCCTATGGAGTCATATCTGGAAGTCCTTACTGGGCTGTGCTAAGTCATGAGTAAGTACTGCAAATTTGGATCCAGTGTTAGCACTGAGGTTCCCCCAGTGTAGCTGGTAACTGGATTAGTAGGGAGCTGTTAAACTATTTTGATAGTAGCTACAGCATTGGTTCATGGTGCTGGTAGGTCCCCGAACATTCTTGGGAAGGTCTGGCAAATCATAGTCCCCCTGACTAATCCAAACAATGATGCCAGGTTTATCTCTACTGATACAGGTCTTACCTGCAGAGGAGGCAAGCAGTGCAGGGTGTTCACTGAGCACGCTCGAACAGTTCCCAATTGTAGTGTTTATGCTCAACATAGCAGACTGGTCATGAGCAATGTCAGGGAGTAAAGGCATGGAAAGAAGAGGTGCCCTGGAGGTGTACATAAAGGGCATGAACATAAATCAGAGGACAAGAAGAGACATTACCAAAAATATACGCTTTAACTCTCCTCCCATAAGAGACAAGCCCTAGATCACTAGCAGATGGAAGGAGAAGTGCCAGCTGAATTAAAAGAGCAAGGAGAAGCAGTGCAATGTTGTATCAAATATTTGGACAAGCAATCCCAGGTCACTAGTGGCAGAAAGGGCAGGTGACGGGGACATGGTGATCAGTCAGGTGGTCTCTCATCTTTCACTCCATTTGATTTTTACACTTTATTCTGTTCTCTTCAGAGAAAGACATGCATTCCAAGCTACCATAAATACCTCCCTCAGTAAGATTCACTTCTTCCTTCTCTCTCCCCCCCCCCACTTAAAATACCATGTATTCTCACACACTCCAGTTTCTCCCCAATATGAATTTCCTGCATCTCCTCTGCAGAAGTGCTAGCTTTCATTTCTTCATATAAAATCATGCCTTTGTAAGACTGATCTAAGCAAGTAGCAATTTCTTTCAAAGGAAGAATCTATGAACCTGGAAAACAAGGTTGACAGATTGACTGGGATGAAAGAATTCCCAAGCATGCACACAAAAGGTCTGGCCAGTACATTCACAGACACTGAAAATGGAGGTGTGTTCAAATAGATCTTTCCTATTTCATTCTCTGCTCTCTACATGTCTTCAGCAGAGAGATTTCAACATTTTTACTTCAAAGTTGTGCTGCAGATTAATCAGACACCCTCTTAGAGGGTCAACTATAATCTGCATAGACATCTGTCAGATTGGAGAATAAAGAGGAGGAGCTACCAAGGTTCAACGCGATGGTCAGCTGTCAGTGGCTTAAATGTAAAGGGAAAGGGGGACAGGAAAATATTTAATTCATTAGCTTTGTAATATGGAGGAAGAAAAAACAGAGTCTCTCACCTATAACTGTCTGACCCCGAGGGGACTGACAGAGTTGCTGATGCTGAGTATTTTTTATTTCCTTTCACATTCAACTTCTCTGTTTTTCGCCACTTTGCCCTGCGATTCTGAAACCAGACCTGATAAATGGAGAGAAAGGATACATTTAGAGTGGAAATCATCTCCACATGGGGACACAGGCAAAAATCAGCCATAACTGCCTCTAAACCCACCAAGTTAAACCAAAACTCTCCTCTCTTCCACGGTGAATCAGTAAGGTTCATTGCAACCAGAAAGAGAAAAGTAACAGCAGAAAGATCATACTCTAAATCCCAGTTTCCTTTGTTACTCACAGAATAATCTTCAAAATAAACAGATTAACTTCAACATTATCAGTGTCTTTTACCCAAATATTATGTATCTTAAGAGTCACGAAGAGTGATGGAGTAGACAACAGCTGATTCCACTACCTTTTTCCTTTTGGTCATGTAGTGTCCATCTGTGCAAGCTCTATTCCTGACCTTCTCACCAGTGGAAGCTGTAGTATCTATCCTGTTTCTTGTGAGCACCTCTCCTCTTACTCAAGAATCTTCCTTCCTGCCCCAGTCCCTCTTCCTCTCATTTTTCTGGCACAAACTCGCAGTCAACTCTGTTACCCACATAGGTATTACCATGATACGCTGTGGTGTTACACCAACAACAGCTGCAATCTCCCTCCTCTTCTCATTGTCAGGGTAGTGGTCCTCCTGGAACATCTTCTCCAATTCTTCTAGCTGCTCTAGAAATGACATATTGTTCAGAGAGAGAGAGAGAGAGAGAGAGAGAGATGGGGGAGCAGGTGATAAGGGAATAAAAATATCCCAAGAGAAACAAGATAGGGGAAAAAGAACAAAACAGAACAAGTTTTACTATACTTAGGAAAAAGAAATACCCAAGCAATATAAATAGGTTCTTTTAAAGCACACCACAAGAACACAAATCTTCACTGACAGCGAAACAAAAAGCATTTCTAGTAATACTTCAAACACAAGGCACTCCACAACCTTTATTTGAAGATGTTCCTGGATACCTAATAATGCAGAATGCATTGCAAATAGTGCAGGTCAGCATCTCCAAGTTGTACCTTCTGTAAGGTGAAGAAAACACTAGTGCCATTGCCACCGTAAGTGTCACTGTGTGCCAGTAAGTTCCCCATTATCTACCTGCACTATAGAAGGTCCGTGACTTCTTCCTGACAGGCAGTAGAATTTCTGGATTCTCAAGTAACTCTTTTTTCTCCTTGGTCCCATCATGGCTATTTCCAGCTTCCAGCACTGAAGATACCTTGTAGGACTGCTGAGCTGCAGTGTTGGCTGAGGCACACTTGGATGATCGACAGAGAGCCAGGCCACAGACATGCTGTAATTGTGCTAGCCTGCAGAGGTCTCCAGCGATAACACTAGATGTCTTCTCAGGACACAATCCGCTTTTGTCGGTATTTTTTTTCTTCTTTGCCTCCTTTTCAATCCTATCAGAGTAACAACTCTCATACTGTTCATGTGACTCTGACTGATCTGTGGGTTCCTGAGCAAACTCGGCCACAAGAGATGGAGGCACAGAGTTCACATCACTGAGTTGCCTACACACTGAGACAAGGTTGAGCTGGCAGTCAAGGGCTGCTGAGTCTTCAGAAGTTGACACAGTTGCTTGCAGCATGCAGTAATTTCCATTTTCCTCCTCCTCCTTCACAGGGCTTATCCTTTCTTCTGTTCCCAAGGTATCCCCAAAGTCTTTTATAGCTTCACTTTGGGACGTGGGTAGCACACTGCTCCCTGTACCATGCCCACTGATAGGGTCAGCATCCACCACAAAGTGCTCAGTATTCTGCGATGAGTGCTCCTTCTTGTCCTTGTACACTACAAGGAGAAAATGAAAAACCAGCCCACCAACCCCCATACATATTGCTCAAGCCAGATGTGCCTTGATAGGAAGTTTCAGTTATGGGAGAAGGAAAGCACTATGCAAGGAAAGCCAACAGTGAAAAAAGCTAGAGTTCAAAAAGACAATTATGATCAGGATAGAGTGCTACTAGGGAAGTAAAAGCAGAGGATGCAATATGGTCAGCATAGAGATATTTCAAGCAACTGAGATGAGAGAAGCGTCATTTTGAGAGTGATGATGCCTGCAAACAAACAAACAAACAAACAAAAAAAAACCCTGCAAACCACAGGAAGAATTAGGGCCAGACATACAGAATAAATAGAAGAATATGTATTACAAATACAGTAGTGGAAAAATAGCACTGGGGATAACAAAGGTCTTTGGAATAAGGAAAAGAAAAAAAAAATCATTAATGTTTATATATCAAGACACAAAGTGTCTCCTTATCAAAAAATGATTAAAAAAAATATGGGCAAAATTTGAGTTTGCTCTATCAGTAATTATCTGACAGATCACATCACTTTCTGCTTATAGAGGTTTCTGTTTCTACATACTTGAGTTGGCCAAACAAAACCCAACTGAGTTGTACGGACTTCTAAGAACTGCCTTAAATTAGTTTTCTCCAGCTTCAAACACAACAACATTTAAGGTAACACAAACTTACAAGATGGGACATTAAATAGCTGGCTGAGGAGAAAAATAGTTTAAGAAGTCTGATCAAGTTTAACAAAACATAGAAACTGCATCACACTAATAGAGACTGAATAGTAGGAGACAGAAAATAAATAAATAAATATGCAACTATTTTTGTAACAGAGTAATAAATAAGCATTATTCTTCCCCAGTGAAGATATACATTTTCTTAAAACCAAGAAAACCTGCTGATTGTCTCAGAATATGTACATAAGTCAGTGTGATTTCCTTTTTTTTTTTTTTTTTAAAGCAGGTGACAATTTCTTAAGAATTGAGGATAGACGAATAAAGGCAGAACCATATACTTGCCTCTGTATGGAAAGAGGAAACTTTGAGCATACTACTGGCAGCATTTCAGTGATAAGTGTATAGAAAAACATAGTTGTTTAATTTGGGAGGGAAAAGATCTAAAAATCATTTCGTTTCACTCTATCCTGCTTTTGACATAAATTATTGCAACCACAAAATAAAGGAGTTGCTTTCTGCCACATTATGTTTCTCTCCTTAAAAAACTATTAGTCAGGTAGGAACCTCACAACACCAGTCAGCTAAGAGAACTTTCATGGAATTACAAAGAGACATCAGGCCGCTTCCAAGATTCTAATTCGCCCCTTTACAGGATTATGAGATTGGAATTAGTTGCATGGGAAAGAGACAGGAAATTGTGTAGCCAAAATAATTCTATCTTCTTAAGCAGTAACAGTTTTCACTACTGTTAAATGAGATGAAATATAGTGATTGTGAAGGTCAAGAACTAAGCCAAGCAAAAGCTGGTTATGTTCTATCTAATTACTTTTCCCACTGTGCTCCCCACTGTATCTGAGTTTGTTTCAGTCCTGTTCTCACTAATTACACAAAAAAGCCAATCCTGTTCTCACTAATTATGCAAAAAGCTGGTATTTTCTTGTGTAATTCTTTCTGTCACTCATTCTCTGACTCAAGTAACAAAGGGTATTTTCCTGCCAGTGTTACTGTGTTGACATGAGAAGCCTTTTTCCTTATTTTTAGTTTTACACACACATTGGTCTGTGCTTACATCATAAAATACATTTCAAAGTCTTGCATATGTCCCTTGTATCTGCAGCAGAAAGACACATCAACATCTGGGAATTTTACAGCATCTACAGGAATCTTCTTTCATCAGAAAGGGAATTGTTAGCTCTATTCCTAAAACATATAGGAAGGGTCTGACAACATGTAACTTGGGACTACAGATACCAAGAAAAGACCTGCAATGAAAATAAACTTTAGAGAGAAACACAAACCTGCGTGGTAATCTGCGAGTTGCCAATCCATTCCTCTCCCCATCATTAAAATTACAAGCGATCAGACTGAACATCACTTTGTGCCACTTTTAGATAAATAACTTTAAATAAAAGGAATTTTAAAAGGCAGGAAATATATTAAAGGAACTTGAAACATCTTGAGTTGCTGAAGGTGCACTATCAGGAAGAGAGGCTCCTTTTTCTTCTTAAATGGTCCAAGCATCTCCTTAGCAGGAACAACATAACCACTTGCATAGTAACAGCAGGATTTTTAAGGCTGCTTTGGGCATGCAGTACAAAGTAATCTGAACACACACATACACAGAGTAAAAAACATGAACTTTGCCAATCCACCCACACCAGATAAGACCCTTGTCTTAGAAGGAACACAGAACAGTTGGCAAGGGTAAGAAGTGCTACCAGCCTAGAAAGCCAGTGGCAGTAGGGTCCTATTAGTGCAAGAGATTAAGCAATTGGTCCCAACCTTCAGGCACACTTGCCAGGTGCTTTTAAAGCTCGATGATATGAGTGCCCTGCAGGCACACGACTTAGCAACAGCACATTTCCCCAAACCCTCCAGGTCGCTCAATAGCAGCTATCCTTCGGGCCTAGGCACCAGAGGGCCTCTCACCCCAAGCAGAGATAGGGGCAGGAGGCAGGGGCCAATAGCTGCCCACCCTGCTGGGACTGCGGCAGGGAACAGGCAAGAGCGCCTAGCATCGTTAGGCACCACCGGGGCTGCTCATTAGGCTCATTGTCGGGTCCCTCCCCGCCCCCAGGTCATTAATGAGACCCCGCGGCTGGGCCCTTACCCAGCCCGTCGGGCACCCGTTCATCCTCCGCGCCTGCCCCGTCCATGCTGGCTGGACGACGGCGCTTCCCGCCCGTCCCGATTAATGTCTCGCCCGGCAGCGAGCCCCGCGCGGACTGAGGCCGCGGCGGGCTCATCAAGGGCACCTGGGGGAGAGTGAGGCCCAGCAGCGCGCCGACGCTGCCCCACCAACCTACCTCTGCCGCACGGGGAGCGCGCGAGGCGGGCTCCTCCCGTGAGGAAGTAGGAGAGCCAGCGACCGGGCGACTGCAGGTAACGGTGACGCGCGGCTCCGCTCGTCCCTTGTGGCGGTCAGGGGGGTTGCTTTCACGCCTTCCCGCTGCCTCGTGCGTCCCCTCCCCCCCTCGCCAGGGGCGGCAGCGGGCTGCCGCGCGCCGAGGCAGTTTCTCTCCTTCGTGTCGGAGGTGGGATAGGACGGCAGGAGAGCTGGGATACAAATGGTAAAAAATCCTCACTCTCCCGTGTTGAAGTAGGGTGCAGAAGCATGTCTGATCACCCTGAAAGACTGTGCTTCTCAAGTCTCCATGGGGAGTTGACTTAAACATTGGTAGTAACAAGCTTTTAAAACCTAGCTGTTACAAAACTGAATGGTGTAATAGATCACATTATCTTTGCTAGTGGGCTGACAGGAGGTCAGAAGGATGTACATTTTTCTACATCCTCTGGCTCTGGTTGCTTAGAAATACTTCCCTTCTAATTCTCTAAAATAGCATTTGGAAGAAATAAATGGCACTTTTGAGATACTCTGATCCTGCTTTCAATACTAATAATTCCCAGAAGAAACAAGGCTCCTAATGCACTGATACCAGGCAACTCTTGCTATCAAAATACCACAAATGCTTTCATATGCTCTGCAAACACTTAAAACCAGCTTTGTGTGCATGAAGCAACTACACAACATGTCAAGCAGGAGTGAACCAAGCTAAGATTATTTGACTTCTTTCTTCTCACATGCAGTTGATGGAGAGACCTGTGCCATAACTTGCTAAGTCACAGTAGTTGCAGAAATCACACCCTCCTCTTTTCCAGCTACCATATACAACTTTTCTAACCACCAAAAATATATGCTATGTTTAGAGCCAGCTGCATATACATATCTACATGCAATAGAGGCAACATTTCCTTAATAAATATGGCATATTTAATTGTGCTGTGTTCCACCAAGATGGAACATCCTTCATCTTATTGGTTGTTAACTCAGTATCTTCTTGCTGGATTGCCATAGCACCATTCTCCAACACTGCATTTTCCCAGCTGCCCTTTCTTGGCCTAAAGGTTTGCTATGGCATTGAAGGGCCTGTTGCTGCAAATGCTTTCACCTGGGAGATACCTCATTAAGTTAAATGAATATAAACTGAAGCATATGTGACAGCACTTCTCAGGCTGAGGACAGTTAATATGAAGGCATGAGTACACCTGGTTCAGCTCCTAAATACAAGAAAAAACTGGCTGGAATGTGATTCCAGCTTAAATGACATTTAGCTGACCAAACAAATCTAATCTTAGAGCAGATGGGACCTCTTGAATAGTAGATAAAACTGCTTTAACTGCTCTAGGGGCTCCTGTCTTCTAGCAATTTTGTGGTTATTTACTGAGCTCTGGTCTTGTCATTTTCTTCTGGCATTCTAAAGGCAGTAAGAAGTGCAGAGAATATTTTTGTTTTCTTTTAGGAGGGATCAATTCACGATCTCCAGGGACTGTGGATTTTTATTTGCTCTTAAGAGTTATATACATATATTTTTCACTGACTATAAAAGATTAACATCCAAATTTTGTGCGAAATTTTTTTTTTCTAATAGTTGGGTGGCAGTAGTATATCTTGATGTACTTTTGTTCCCTCACACATGTATCTGAGTTTCTTTCCATTACTTCTAGTTTAGAATACTTTATTTGCTGTAAACCTTCCCTCTTCTACTTTGCTGTTGTCAGATAACTCACATATATGGATTTAAGGCTCGCAGGCTTGCAATAATGTCTGTGTGAACACTGGATCCACCTAGAGGGGAGTGGATTGTAAGATACCAGTCTTAATTTCTTGTTCCTCCATGGTTATTCATTGCAGATCTTGGCTGCCCTAGTGAACATCCTTGAATTTTATTTTTATCTGCATTTGAGTAAAATATATCAAGAATTGAATACAAATCATTAATGACTTTCACCTAGAGACCATTATTAGCTTATATAACATGGAAAGGTTTATGATATTGGTAGGAATGCTTTATTGGATGGATTATTGGGGTGATTTTTCTGTATCATTTTGATTGAGGATATAGCATGTCAGGGGTGACAAGGAACAGCAAAAATGGGGCTGCTTTGCAAAATAGCCAGGAGGCAGTGTGACTCCAGCGCAAGCACTGATAGTGCCATCAGCAACCAGAGGAAGTCCTAGATATATAAACAGGTTGGATAGAGCAGGGTACTGATAACAGGGTTTGCTGACAGTCTCAGACTAGGAAAGGTGGTGACCCAGGTCCAGCATCTATCCAGGGGGCCCAGTCAGGAGCAGTAGGAGTTGGGGGCCACAGAGAGTACTGCAGACAAAGGACTGCAGCATAGGTCCAAGGTCCATGCATGAAACAGAGACAGGGCTGGGCACAGGCACACCTGCAACATGGGTCTGGATGTCCAGGCCTGAGCTTAAAAGCAGGTCATGAAGTAATACACAGCAGCTGTGTGGGTAGAGGTAGAGGAAGCAGGTCAAGATTATTAAAGCTCATCAGGGCCATGACTGAAAGGGGAAAGAGGTTGCTTCTTAAGACTCCTTTATTTGTTTTTATGAACAAAAGCCTGTTTTTCTTAGACTTTGCCAGACATCACATTGGTTCACATGGATGTCCTAAAATGTGAGGAGATGTTTCTTGAAATAATGGCTACTACTGCAATATGTGGTGTCATTCCAGGAAAGGGAGGGAGCATTAAAAAGTATTGTTAAGTGTTTTTATGGCTCTTCAAATGTATACTGCTGTGAAGTTCTTATTTATGATGCAGTTGGCTCCTTTTTGTAGCCACTGTTACCTTTCAAATAGTTGCCTCAAGCTGATTATGTAGAGGAACAGGTAGGGCTGATGTCTGAATTACGTTCATTCCTGCTGATGAACATGAAAAGGCCATTTCCCATATAGTGATCTGTTCTGTGGACCTTCTTTGCATATCTTCTCAGAAGAGTATAGGGATCTGGATGACAAAATCTACCCTTCTGTCTCTGTATAAAACTAATTCCATGGAAAATCGGGTTATCCCCATTATATAATGGAACCTGACTCATAATTATGACAAAGTATCCACTTCATCCACAGTCTATTTTGTTCTGTCTAATTGATGTGCAGGTGTAGGTGCTAAGAAATGGTTAGAGGAATTTTACTGGTTTCTGATGAACATTGTCTTGGCTTGACTAAAAAGTTTCATGCCTTTGACTAAATTTATACAAAAGTCAAAAAGCATTAAAGTCAGTGCAGATTTGTTCATGAAATTTGGTGATGGGGTTAGATCTAGCAAGATTGGTCATGTGTAGAGATAACGGAGAATCTGTGGGCTATCTCAAATATTAAAAGTGAAAGAAAAACAGTGTATAAGAACTTATTCTTTGATGCATAAGCTTGTCTTTACCTGTGCCTAAAATATAAAAGCCTGACACTAGGAAACTAATAACATACCTGTGACAGGGAAAAGTTGATCTTTGAAACACAGCATAAAAGCACTGAAGCTTAACAGCATGGAAGCTGTTAAGGCCACCATTGTGGCCTTAAAGTTTTCTAAGAAGCATATGCAGAACTTAAGATAGAATGAAGACAGACCACAATAAATGACTTAATGGCTTATTTTTGAGAGTCAAAGTTGAAAGAGTAGGTTCTCAGCTTTTAAAATGTTTAACTAGGTGGCCTCTGATTTAGAGTGGCAGTTTCTGTGGCCTGCCTCAGATACAGATGACAAAGGTGAAGTTGAAATGGCTATGGCATGGATATAGTATAACTCAGACTGCCTGCATGAGAAGACCTAATGTGAATACATACTGGTTTGATCCTGTTGCCCAGTTTTGTATCATTTTTGACATCAATGATCCTGAATACCTCTATGTATTGCATGAATTCAGGTCAATAGGTCAATTTGAGAGAAACAGATCAGATCTCATGAACATACATGGCACATTCGCAGAGCTTGTTGAGGATTATAACTTCATATGTCACTTATTTTGGTTTGAGGATAGGTTTTGTTTTTGCTCTTAGTTAGGCATAGGTTTCAGTTCTCCTGGAAAGAGAAGGATAGCCATATTGTAGCCTGGACCATTGACTATCAGATCATCACATCCTGATTTATTGGTATAGCAGACTCAATTCCCATCTTCTGTATGTCACGCCTCTAGCTTACCTTGATACACTGATGACTACTACCAGTATAGAACCTGCAGTCGTATCGGGGCATACACAGACTAAGAATAATGCTCTTAGTCTTATGAGATGGCTGGTAAAACAAGTTTCCTTCACTGCTTCTGTTCAGTATAGCTATTTGCACTCAAAAAGGGGGATTAATTGGGGGTGGGGGGGAGAAACCCTAATGTATCCAGAAAATAGTGAATTACTTGTATTTGAAATGAAAATCTAAACTACAAGCAAAGCAGAATGTTGTATATCTTAAATGGAGAAGTGCAAGAGTTTATTAGAACTAAAAGTTTTGTTTGTTTGGCTTTTTTTTGTTTTGTTTTTTTTTAATCCAGCTAAAATTATTGATATAAATAGGCTGGAATAAGCTATGCCAGGTACAATGTAAATGGGAATTAAAGGCAGAATGTTATACAGACAGAAAGCTGGAGATACAAAGATAACTAATTCTTCAAATATATTAAAGGCAAGAAGGCTACATATTGCTTTCTTTGGTGTATTGATTCTCATACTTGATCTTGCATTGATGTAACTGAATGCAAACATTTAACACAAACTTTTACAGTTGAAGTCATGTCCTCAAATAGGCAGGTTCTGCACAAAAGCAGGACTGCATGTAAACTGGAGTTAAAACAAGAGTTCTGCAAAAGAACAAAGTCAAAATATATACCAAGGATTTTATCTACAGTGGCTAACTGTCCGTATTTTCTGTAAGTGTGCAAAACAGTGCATGCAATACCACATCAGCTATCAGATTAAGAAAAGCAGGAAAGTGCCGCTTTATTGCATATGTCTTAGTCATGGTTATTTGGTAAAGGGCATGTACGAATATGTCATAAAAATCTTTGTCAGATGTGACTGTTCTACTTTAAGTAAGAGGAAGGGTAAAAAAAAAAAAAATGTGAGTTCAGATGCCTTACTGGGACACTTGTTCAGAAGAGAGGTGACCTTTGTGAAAGTGAAGTTCACCAACTTGATACCTCTTAAGGTGGGGGGAAAATCAGAGTAGCTTCTGAAAACTTAAGTGAATTTTCTAATGCTGTCACAGACTAACATTATACTGAGAGTGAGTTAAATTCAGGTACAATGAAACACCATTCCTATTTAAAAAACCTTCTACTGTCCAGTAGTTAGTGTCCTCAATGGAAATTAGACCTTGGAGATCAAAACTATCAAAGTATCAAGAGGATACTCAGATGGAAAGCTTCTTGACTATATTGTGCTTTGCACTTAGCAGTTTTCTTCTCAGGAACTTGAAGCTCTTATTATACTAATACTACTGAATTTAGCCTCACAACATCCAGTGAGGTAGGTAAGGTTTACCCCCATTTCACAGATGGGCAAGTCTCTTCAGAATTCTGCCTCAGTTTTCCCAAAATCCTGAAACTTGTCAATAGCAAAACCAGGAACAGATATTCAGAAGTCTGGATCCCAGACCTCTGTATGATTAAAGTCCCTTCCTACTACCACAAAGTAAGCAATACATGCAATCTTTTTCTTCTGGTGCTGTAATCATGATGACACAAAGGAAGTGGATGATTTTTCTTGATTGGATTCCTGCATTCTTTGGCAAAAGCGCCTGGCTCTGTCAAGTGCTGTATTATGCTATTTGCAGAGGTGTTTCTTCCTAGGCACAGTAGAAAACGGTGGTTTCTCCATGGCAGGGAGACTGTACAGATTCAGACAAAGTAGAATCTTATTTATTGCAGAAGACCTGCTGTTTAGCATTCTTCACGCGTTCTTCCTCCTTGAGGTTCTTCTGCCGTGCATGTTTGCTAGAGATCAATTCTACATGTTCTGAGGGGAACCAGCCTCTGTCCCTGTCTGAAAGTTTCACTCCTTCCATCCATCCTGTGGGTGTGGGGACAAATGCAACAGGATGAAAAATAGTCAAAGAATTTTCCCTTTTTTTCCCCCAATAAGCCCATTCTAAACAGCAAGTCTAGAGCAAGGCCTCTTCCTCCCAACCTAAGTATCAGGCATTAGAGAATCAGGCATGACTTTCTAAATTTTGATTGTGTTATCAAAACTTTGCATTAACAAAGTAACTCCCTACCCCTAATTTAAGATAGCTATGTTTATTCTGCTCACCATCAGTGCTGCTCTGCATAACCATGATAATATCTGCTTTCTCCAAAGCCAGCTCATCATTTTCTCGAGCCTTGTATGTCCTTATGCATTGAACTTGTGGTGCATCTAAAGGAGAAGAAAGAGACAATAATGGTGCACTAGGAAAGCAACAGTAATGTGTACATCAGCCCAAAGGAGGAAGGAGATAAGGAACTACTCAGGCACTGAAAAGCAAAGAACTGGAAGGGAGATCACTGTTTTTCTACCTAATGTGAGGAGTAAAAACAGGTAAAACAAGTGGCAGAGGCTGGCACAGAGAAAGCCCGTAAATAGCTTATTTCTTTACAAAAAGGCAAATGTTCCACCTTGTAGTCACTCTTGGATGTTCCACCTTGCAGTGACTCCAGCTTTTCTCAGCCAGCCCACCTGCATTGGTAGGACAGCCAAACAGTCTCACCAGGACATTCCAGGAGGTCCAGTTCCCCTCGAGGAGGAGCCAAAGCAGAGATCCACCGCAGCTTCTCACTTCTGGAAAACATCACCATGTAGATGTCAGAAGTCAACAGGAGGGATAGCAGCCTGATGATGGGTATGCATGTGTGCATGATTGCTTGCAAAAGGGATCAGGGAGGAGGGGCTTCAGTTGAAGCAGGGGAAGTGGAAATGGAAAAAATGGGATGGGAAAAGGCAGAAAACTCCTGGTTTTGAAGGCTAATGTTATGATATAATGTGGCAGTGCAGTGTGAATAGCCACAATGAGAGAAGAGCAAGGGGCTCACTATAGCAAGTTGGAGGATGAGCTTGAGTTCTCTGCTCAGCAGCTGCATTTGATATTCAGCATTCAGGTAGTTGAGACAACACCTTCGGGCTGTAGGAAGCTGTGGGACTGGGGTATACTGAGGGTAATCTTGAGCTCTTACTGTGTTTCTGTGCGGAATAGAAACTCCACTCTCTTGCCCTGGTAATTCTGAAGTAGAAAGAGACGGAATACATTTTTGTTTGTTCCATGCAGTTTCATCTCACACTTCTCCCCACGCACATCTGAGAAAGCAGCATGGTCAAACACAACAAAACGTCCACCCCTGCAGGTAAAAAGGAAGTACAAAACAAGCTGTTAGTTTTAAAGTGATGAGGGTTAAGAAATGAGTCCATCTATATAGTGGACCCCCTTACACCCTTCCTGGGAAACCTGCATGCACGACTACCTCTCTGAAATGCCTGTACACCAATGCACAGAGCATGGGGAACAGAAAGGAGGAACTAGAGATCTGTGTGCGGTTGCAGGGCCATGATCTCATTGCAATCACAGAAACATGGTGGGATAGCTCACATGACTGGAACACTATCATGGGTGGCTATGTGCTTTTTAGGAAAGACAGGCCAGGAAGGCAAGGTGGTGGAGTTGCTCGTTATGTGAGAGAGCAACTGGAATGCATTGAGTTCTGCCTAGGGTTGGAGGAGGAGCTAATCAAGAGCTTATTGGTGAAGATCAAAGGGGAGGCTAACACAGGGGGACACTGTTGTGGGTGTCTACTACAGGCCACCTGACCAGGAAGAGAAAGTTGATGAGGCCTTCTACAGACAGCTAGAAGTAGCCTCATGATCACAGGCCCTGGTTCTCTTGGGAGACTTCAACCACCCTGACATCTGCTGGAGTGACTACAAAGGAAGGCACAAACAGTCCAGGAGGCCCTGCAGAGCATCAATGATAACTTTTTGTCACAAGTGGTGGAGGAGCCTGCGAGGAAGGGTGTCCTGCTGGACCTTGCCCTAACCAACAGAGAGGGACTGGCTGGAGAAGTGCAGGTTGGGGGCAGCCTTGGCTGCAGTGACCACGAGATGGTGGAGTTCAGGATCCTGTGTGAAAGAAGTAAGGCAACAAGCAGGATTGCAACCCTGGACTTCAGGAGAGCAGATTTGGGGTTCTTCAGAGGCCTACTTGGAGGAATCTCATGGGTCAAGGCCCTAGAAGGAAGGGGGGTCCAGGAGAGCTGGCTAGTATTCAAACATCACTTCCTCCAAGCCCAAGAGTGGTGCATCCCAAGGAGAAAGAAGTCCATCAAAGGGAGCAGGAGACCTGCATGGGTGAGCAAGGAGCTCCTGGCTAAATTCAGACAGAAGAAGAAAGTACATAGAATGTTATAGAGGGAACAGGCTGCTTGGGAGGATTACAGGAATGCTGTCAGAGTATGCAGAGATGTGACGAGGAAGGCTAAGGCCCAGTTGGAATTGAGTCTGGCAAGGGATGTCAAGGACAATAGGAAGGGCTTCTTCAAATACATCAACAGCAAGAGGAGGACTGGGGAAAATGTGGGCCCACTACTGAATGGGTTGGGGGGCTCTGCTGACAAAGGCTACAGAGAAGGCAGAATTACTGAATGCCTCCTTTGCTTCCGTCTTCACTGCTAAGGGCAGCCCTCAAGAATTCCAGAGCCTCGAGGCAAGATTTTCCTTTGGTGGAGGAGAATAGGAGTAGAAATCTTCTGGGAAAACTTGACATCCACAAATCCATGGGCCTGGATGGAATGCACCCGCAAGTACTGAGGAAGCTGGCAGATGTTGTTGGCAGGCCACTCTCCATCATCTTTGAAAGGTGCTGGAGGACTAGAGAGGTGCCTGAGGACTGGAAGAAAGCCAGTGTCACTCCAGTCTTCAAAAAGGGCAAGAAGGAGGACCCAGGGAACTCCAGGCCGGTCAGCCTCACCTCCATCCCCAGAAAGGTGATGGAACAGCTCCTCCTGGATGTCATCTCCAGGCATATGGAGGAAAAGAGGGTGATCAGGAGTAGTTAGCATGGATTCACCAAGGGGAAATCCTGCTTAACCAATCTGATAGCCTTCTGTGATGGAATGACTGGCTGGGCAGATGAGGGGAGAGCAGTAGGTGTTGCGTACCTGGACTTCAGCAAGGCTTTTGACACTGTCCCATAACATCCTCCTAGGTAAGCTCAGGAAGTGTGGGTTAGAGGAGTGGACAGTGAGGTGGATTGAGAACTAGCTGAAAGGCAGAGCTCAGAGGGTTGTCATCAGTGGCGCAGAGTCTAGTTGGAGGCCTGTGGCTAGTGGAGATCCCCAGGGCTCAGTACTGGGTCCCATCCTGTACAAATTTTTCATCAATGACCTGGATGAAGGGACAGAGTGCCTCTTCAGCAAGTTGGCTGATGATACCAATCTGGGAGGAGTGGCTGACACACCTGAGGGCTGTGCTGCCATTCAGAGAGACAGGCTGGAGAGTTGGGCAGAGAGGAACCTCCTGAGGTTCAACAAGGGCAAGTGCAGAGTCCTGCACCTAGGGAAAAATAACCCTGTGCATTAGTACAAGCTGGGGGCTGACCTTCTGGAGAGCAGCTCTGCAGAGAAGGACCTGGGAGTGCTGGTGGATGACAGGTTGACTATAAGCCAGCAACGTGCCCTTGTGGCCAAGAAAGCCAATGGTCTCGTGGGGTGCATTAGGAAGAGTGTTGCCAGCAGGTCGAGGGAGGTGATCCTGCCCCTCCGCTCAGGCCTGGTGAGGCCTCATCTCGAGTACTGTGTCCAGTTCTGGGCTCCCCAGTACAAGAGAGACATGGAGCTACTGGAGAGAGTCCAATGCAGGGCTACGAAGATGATCAGAGGAGTGGAGTATCTGCCCTATGAGGAACAGATGCGAGAGCTGGGCCTATTTAGCCTGGAGAAGAGAAGGCTGAGGGGGGATCTTATCAATGTGTGTAAGTACCTGAAGGGAGTGTGTCAAGGGGATGGGGGCAAACTTTTCAGTTGTCCTGTGTGACAGGGCAAGAGGCAATGGGCAGAAATTGAACCACAGGAAGTTCCACCTGAATGTGAGGGGGAATTTCTTCACTGTGACAGAGCACTGTAAAGTTTCCCCAGAGACGTTGTAGAGTCTCCTTCTCTGGAGATACTCAAAGCCTGCCTGGATGCAATCCTGCCTAAAATGCTGTACGTGACCCTGTTTGAGTGGGGGGATTGGACTAGATGATCTGCAGAGGTCCCTTCCAACCTTACTGATTCTATGAGTTTTCTGATGTCAGGAAAGCAAGAAGCTTTTGAAGAATCTTCATCTGCTTTAGACACCTTAAGCTTTGTTCTTGCTGGAAATCTTATTAGAAGTCCAGAGAGAAGTGGGGATTTTTCTTAATGAAAAGGATGGAAATACTGAGCTCTGTCTTGTCAGAATTTTATTTGATAGCTTACAGTTTTTTCTTGGGGGGGGGGGGAAAGCATTCAGTCTTGTGACATACCAGTAATTTGCATATTCACTGCTCTTCATACTGTCTTTAAAGAAGAAATTATTTACCACTTAGTAAAATTAGAATAAATTCTTATCATTAAATTGTTTCACATTATAGAGATGGATAAACATTGCACTGAGGACCGGAAGGTATATTATTACATTATAATATGTGGTAATTAAGAGAGATTAGCAGGTTCCACATCCTTTCATAATACTCATGTAATGTAGGATTAGGAGAGTAACTTGGCAAATTCTGCCACTTGTTGGCAGGCAGAGGGAAAGGACTCTCACCAAAACAGTCCAGATTTTTAAAGGATTAGCAAGAATTGTGTTGGAGCACTCACTCTTTTGGCCGGGACAAGAGCAGGCAGTCATTGAAGAGATGTAGGTAGATGGGGCGGGTGGTGACTTTCCATTTTGGACTCAAGGTGTTGAAGTCCAGTGCTGTCAATTCACCGCACTTCACAAGGCGCCTTGACTGTGAGATGAGTGGGAATATCTGCAAGATAGAAATGAATGTTTATGTTGAGAGTACACCATGAAACCAGCATTCGTTTTGGATTTGCGTTTGCCTCTTTCACTAGAGGAAGAATGCTTTCATCTCTCCAGCTAGACAGTAGCAAGTCACGGAAGGAGTCTTCAGCTTAAAGCTAACGCAAATGATTGGACAAGGAAAGTGTTGATGAGGCGCTTACTTGTGTATGATACCCTGGTTTCTCAGTTCTGTATGTGCTTGAGAAGGAGAACAGAAAGGAGGACACTTGACTTTGTAAGGGAAGAGATAAAAAGCATTAAGCTATGACAGTCTAGAGCAAGGTCCAGGGAACAGACAAGCTCACCTTGCACTCAAATTCAATCTTCTGGCTGAGGTAGATCAGCTCTTCAGTGCTCTTCATGCGCTGGACATTTTCATTGCAATCCTTGATGAGCTGCAGAGGAGAGGGAACGATCAATGAGGTGGGAGTAGAACTGCTTGGTGGAATCAGTACCGCTACTAGCGGGCCCTGAAAAGTCAGTGCAAGTGGCACAATCTCTTGAGTATCCTCATCTGCAAAGAAGTACTTTTTGCAAGAGAGCATACTAGGCTTCTCCATACCCACAGAGATTGTCCGTCTGTCTTAAGGACTATGTTCTTCAGATGAACTCTCTAAAGTATTGTTTTAACTTTGGGAAGGATAGAGACTTCTCCTTTCAGGTGACAGAGGTTGAACTGCTGGTCATTTGGAAGCAGCTCTTACTACAAACTGCACTGTCAACACACAGAAGGCTGATCAGATAAATGTTAGCCCCCAGTTTTCCACAATCCAGATTCTGTAGTACCTCTGAAATGAAGCAAAGATACTTAAGTCTTTAAGTTGCATAAGTAGCTGACTGAGGTGATATAGGGCAGCTGTATAACAGTATAACATATGCATGATATGCATACCCAAAAGGAGGGAAAGAAAGGAAAACAAAACAAGTCCTAGAGATACAGCTGGCTTGAACACAGCTGGAGCCTATGGATTCAATTTGTGACATCTTACCCACCTGTCTCAGACTGCAATGTTATGGGAGCTGTACAGCAGGCACATGCAGCTGTGGGAGTTTTAAGGAGGTATATATCATGTTAAATTGATCTGCAGCTTTGCAGCAGAGAATAGGGGAGGGATTGTAAGAAGGAGAGTGACACACCAAAAAGGTCAAATGATATCTAGATGGAAAACAAGCTAGCTGGAACAAGTTTGCTTTATGCTGCTGTACTAATTCTGGATAACAAGTTGTCTCTTGACAAATTTGAATCATAGAATCAGTAAGGTTAGAAGGGACCTCTGGAGATCATCTAGTCCAACCTCTCTGCTCAAGCAGGGTCACCTAGAACATGTTAGACAGGATTTCATCCAGGCACGCTTTAAATATCTCCAGAGAAGGACACTCTGCAACCTCTCTGGGCAACCTGTTGCAGGGATCTGTTACTCTCACAGTGAAGAAATTTCCCCCTCACATTCAGGCGGAACTTCCTGTGGTTCAATTTCTTTTCCTCCATATGCCTGGAGATGACATCCAGGAGGAGCTGTTCCATCACCTTTCTGGGGATGGAGGTGAGGCTGACCGGCCTGGAGTTCCCTGGGTCCTCCTTCTTGCCCTTTTTGAAGACTGGAGTGACACTGGCTTTCTTCCAGTCCTCAGGCACCTCTCTAGTCCTCCAGCACCTTTCAAAGATGATGGAGAGTGGCCTGCCAACAACATCTGCCAGCTTCCTCAGTACTTGCGGGTGCATTCCATCCAGGCCCATGGATTTGTGGATGTCAAGTTTTCCCAGAAGATTTCTACTCCTATTCTCCTCCACCAAAGGAAAATCTTGCCTCGAGGCTCTGGAATTCTTGAGGGCTGCCCTTAGCAGTGAAGACGGAAGCAAAGGAGGCATTCAGTAATTCTGCCTTCTCTGTAGCCTTTGTCAGCAGAGCCCCCCAACCCATTCAGTAGTGGGCCCACATTTTCCCCAGTCCTCCTCTTGCTGTTGATGTATTTGAAGAAGCCCTTCCTATTGTCCTTGACATCCCTTGCCAGACTCAATTCCAACTGGGCCTTAGCCTTCCTCGTCACATCTCTGCATACTCTGACAGCATTCCTGTAATCCTCCCAAGCAGCCTGTTCCCTCTATAACATTCTATGTACTTTCTTCTTCTGTCTGAATTTAGCCAGGAGCTCCTTGCTCACCCATGCAGGTCTCCTGCTCCCTTTGATGGACTTCTTTCTCCTTGGGATGCACCACTCTTGGGCTTGGAGGAAGTGATGTTTGAATACTAGCCAGCTCTCCTGGACCCCCCTTCCTTCTAGGGCCTTGACCCATGAGATTCCTCCAAGTAGGCCTCTGAAGAACCCCAAATCTGCTCTCCTGAAGTCCAGGGTTGCAATCCTGCTTGTTGCCTTACATAATCTTGTCACCTTAATAAATAGGCTAGGGGAAAGAATGCAATGGACAGAATGGTGTCTTGCCCTACTTTTTTTTTAAGCAAGAGTTTTTTGGGGTGGTAGAGAGTGATAGCTAATTAAAAACAAGGGTAAGGACCCATGCTCTAAGTGACCCTGCTGAGCAGGGGGGTTGGACTAGATGATCTCCGGAGGTCCCTTCCAACCTTACCGATTCTATGATTCTAGGACCATGAAGGAGGAACGGTGATTAGGAGACTGAAGAGAGTTAGCAAGTCCTGGAAAAAGTAGTTTGATATCAGTGGTACAACATTCAGTTGCATCCCAGCTGACTCCTCCTTTAGTGTTTTCTGCTGACAGCTACCAATGCACATACAGGAGAGTCACATGAACACACTGATTTGTTACTGGTGAGAATCAACAACAAAGGCTCATAAGGGTGAGGATCGATGACACAGGCACATGAGAATGGATCAATAGCCTTACCTTTTCAAGTGCATCGTAAGCTTGTGTTGCTTGCACTTCCTCCTCAGATCCAGGCCGGGTTCTCTTCAGAATATTCTGCAGTAGAATGCATATGTTTTTCACAAGGCAGACAGGGAAAGCTAGATGCATGTGTCTAGGAGGGGAAGACAAGAGACACCAAGACGCCAGCCTATAGGAAGGCTAAAGCAGTAGTAAGTGATGAGATATGGGGATAACAAAACCAAAATCTAGGAGATGCAGAATGTATCTGACAAGCTGTATTGAATGGGGCATCCCTGAAAATCCTCATAGACTTAACTGCCATGTACAACAAGATACATGGCATGGGGAAGCAACCACTAATCCAAGCATAAAACAGACTTAAGAGCAGAACTTCTCTTTGCTTGATACCCCTTTTCCACTGTTCCAAAAAAGTCATGAATAATCAAAAAGAAGAATTTCACAGAGCTCAGAACTGTCTTTTGGGGGACCTGCTAGTCGCTTATCAGAAAGGCTCCTGTTACTCAATATTGCGGGCAGAGAGTAGAGGCATGCTGCCCTACAGAAAGGAACCAAAGGAATAGTTATATTGTTCTCCTAGCAGAATGCCAAATTAGTTCAATAAAATTGAAAGCAACGTGTTCTGAGAAGACTAAATTATTTATTGGAATATAACTGAAATAGTGTTGCAATAGAGTCCTAGCAGTCATACAAATTGCACTGGTTCATAGGGGCTATCATAACCAATTCATGGTGCTCCTCTAATGCACAGCAGACATTTGTATGCTGCTAAATAGGTTTGTTTTTGCAAAGCCACAGTGGAGTGGCTTTATAGCATCTAGCCAGATGTATCACAAATGCAATGCTGAAGCCTATATGCAGTCTCTTCTCACAGTGCTTTGAGCTGGCTCATATTTATATGGCTTCCAGACCTGAAGGGTAGCTTAAGAGAAGTTGTAGGAAAGCAGAGAAGCAGTACAGTTACCTGTAGGAGGAGTTTGAGTCGAGTGATGCGTTGGAAAGGGAGAATGAGGAAGGATTTAAGTGAGAGGCGCTGGCATACTGGATCACTTTCCAGTCTCTCTAGGACTTGCTGGAACCCTGCATTTCCATTTCTGTGGGGGTGGTAAAGAGAGAAGATACCTGGGCATCAAAACAAATGAATACTCTTCCTAACACAGAAGTAGGGGAGGGGGGTCCTAGGGTCAGGTTTTGTCTGTGAGGCAAGAGAAGTCAAGAAACTGAGACACTCTTTTGAGGACAAGGAAGTATGGGTTTCTAACGGATACAGAAGGACAGTACAGCTATAATTGTATCTTTCTTCTTTGGGGCAGAGTCCTCTGGAATAAAGGCCAGAAGTAACATCTGTTTTGCACTTCCCTCTACCAAAAGGCATCTTTCACAGAAATGGTGGTTGGTGTTTCCTTACACTGAGTGGTCCAGCTCCAGCTGCTTTATCTAGGGTTTAGAAACAGCTGCCTCCCCTTTCTTGACAAAGGCAGCAGCAGACCTAACGCTGCTCTGTTTATGAGCAGAAGGTTGCTGCTTCTGGGAGGGGCTGCCTTCTCCCTTACATTGTCTCTAACCCTCTTAGGCATAGCCATTGCCATCCAGTTTTGTGTGTTGGGCAGTAGTATGGAAGATATATAGTAGATACAAGGTTAATAGTATGTGAGTAGCATCTTCTACCAGAATAGCCAATCTCCTTGAAGATATGGGGAGGAAGGTTTTAGGCCCAGCAGAAGTGCCTCACAAGCAGCTATCGGGCCCACATTGCCCTGGACAGTATCCTGGAGGTCCTTTCCATATTGAACTGAGCCTTGCCTGAGGGGAATCAGTTGTAAGACAAGGTCTCTGCCAGTCTGCAGCACCCATAGACAGTGCTTGAACAGCCTGTTGTGAAGTGTCCTGGAACAGATTTCCTGCAATCAATACAGCTTCATTGGAATTGCATTGTTATGGAGGGAAACAGTGCAGAAGTACTCGGAAAACCTTGTTCCAGAATGGGCCCATGCCTGAGCAATGTTTAGTTGTGCCACTGGGCATGGAAGAGGAAAACAAGAAATGCTTACTCCATCATCTAAAGCAAGGAAGACCAAATGTGTTCTCTGGCGCTAGGATTTTCAGTCCATTTTAAAGGCTTCGGATAGCTAATTTAAGTCTAGTGGCAACGTGTGTACTTTTAATTATTTTTTTTCATGGTCTTAGTAGTCTTAAGATCACAGAGTGAAAACCACTGTCCAGGAGAGTCATCTTTGCCTCTTCAGTAGAGAGCAGAGAGAGACAGAGAAGCTCACAAATGATCAAGTTATTTATTAATAATTCCCCTTCTGATACTATAAAAAGGAGCCTGCAACAGTTCTGTCCTGCTGTCCCAAATGCTATCACATTGAAAGAGGTTCCTGCCTGCTCTCTTGGGAGCAGAGTATGAGTGCCAGCAAACAGCCCAGACCTGCTATGTTTCCCCTCACCTGAAAAAACGCACATCAGAAGTGCAGCAAGGAGGACAGGGAGGGGACAAGGGGCAAACAAACAAGAAAACGTACAGTAACCGCTGGAAGGTTTGCTCCTGGTACGTCTGGTTTGTTACATATGGTAGATACACCCTCCGGAACTCAGAGGCGTGTTTCAGAGCCACATCGCACACATGGAAGGTGAACATGTCCTCCTCAAATCTTTCCTCCAAGTCAAAGAGGAAACTGCAGCATATATGTGTTGCCATAAAAGGAGAGGGAAATACAGAGCATGGTGGTCAGTTATTTAGCAAAGTCCACAATCCTGACAACCTGCATATAAGCACAAGATACCTCTTTATTTTTAAAGAGAGCACAATGCCTGTACGATGACAATTTGGGATTAGATATAGACTTATGCTCAGCAAGGAAGAAGCAGAGGCAAAATGTATTATTGTGCTTGTGAAATCATATTTGCCGCTTTTCCAGGCATGGTCAGCAAACAATTGAAAGCTGATTGATACCACCATAATAATCCCATGAGCAGAAACGGAAAATGTAGTAGTAAACCTTAGGATGGAATGTAGCAAAGTATCATGGAAGAAAAGGAGAACAGAACCTACAACCTACAGGACTCTTTGCATGTGAGGTCACACCTAAATTTTATGACTTATGCTCAATTGATTTACATTAGGTTTTGTCAAGTGATGGCTGTAATTTTTTTCAGTTTTTTTTTCAGGCAGAGGAGGTCAGCAGCTGTTTCTGTTGCAGCTGCTTCTAGACAGCTACAAGACACTTCTTGTATTTGGCAGGAGATGCATTTGGTTTTACACTGAAGACTAGTTAGTCAGGTTTGGTTGTAGTTAGGGCCAATAGGCAACAGTAGCATTTTGAATGTTTTCATCTCCTGCAAAGATCTCCTTGCACAATTGCATCATATTTTTCTGGAATTTAACACAAAGATTTACATTTTCCTGTCACCTAAAAAGGTGAAACAGTTCCTTTCAGGGCAGTATTGGTAACCCATCACATCATGCTATATATGTGCATCTATCTCAATGCTCAGTGTGCATGGAGAACAAGAGTGAGATGGAAATGACAGATTAGCAGTTTCCAGGCTGCATCTGTGCTTCAGAAATTCAGAGAGGGGTGTTAGTCCTAGAAAAAGAAGAAAAAAAAAAAAAAAAAGGGAAAAAAAAAGGAAAGAAAAAAAAATGCATCTCACCTGGCACTGACATCACGTACATCCTGAAGACGGGAGAAAAGCCACTGACGCTCCTGATTAGAGAGCACTGCTTGGAGCTCTGATGATCGCTGGAAGTGATCCACTGCCACATTTAAACTGCGGAGGTATGAAGCCTCAGACATTATCAACTCAAACTTGGCCTTGAAAGAAAAAGAAAGAAGAGAGCACAGCATTAGCAGACTAGGCAATCTGACTGAGACAAGATTGAGGGGCAAATGAAGAAACCTTCCTGATACATGATGCAAGTACCTTGTAGCACGTTATATGCAACACAAAGCCAAGCTCCTACTAACTAGACAACATGAATAAATAGGAGTTTTAATTATAGGAAAAAGCCTTCAGAAATGAAGGGTAAGCAAAATGTTACATACAAACTTTTTATTTTGAAAGACAAACTTGCAGTATGACTTAAAAGAAAAAATAACTACTTGCTATTATTTTGCTTTTTATTCCCCCCTCAACTTTCCTTAGGCTCTCTGTTTTACCTGCTCCCATGAATTTTCCAACATCCACATAGCCCTCATCCTTTTTCTTGTCTGTCACATTTTCCATGTTGTCATTTTTTGTGTCTTTCCCTGGGTCTTCACCTGCTTTTCAATTCCACACATTTCTTCCACTTCCCATAGTTTCTCTATGTGCCTTTTTGCTGAACACATGCCTTACTGTTCCCTCTTGGCATTGCAGCTCACACAGGCCAATTCTGTAAACTCACACTCTCACAGGAACTATAATTCATTATGGTTTCATATATGCATTTCTCATAAACAGGATAACACTAGGCGTCGTCTTTAGTAGTTTCTCTTATAGTGACCATGCTTAAAATTCCTTGTTGTTACCTCATAAGAGTTCTGATAACTCCATGTTTTTTTTCATGAAGTTACTGATATGTCCTACAGTCCTTACTCTAGTACTCCTTCTTATACAGTGGTGAACTTAAGCACTGAACTGCTTCGTAACTGTTGGTATCAAGTCTCCATATCTCTTATATGGCTAGCTATAGCAACCTATGCATTCAACTATCTATATTCCTACCTCACACATTTTCGCTCTTCACCTCAACTATACTTCAGAGTCCTTTTTCTTGAGTACAAACCACTCATAAAGGTAGGTCTTTATCACATTACCCATTACCTCTTGCAGCTTCTGCTCATCACGAGACATGTTGAGTAGCATTCTGCTGCCTCGTATCATGGGGATGTCCTGCCAGAGGGATGCATTAGATGAGACTGACAGACGTTGCAAATATGAGTCCTGAGGAGAGAGCACTTTTCTCCGTAGCCTTGGGGAGCTTGGGAAACTTGACTCTATATCCTCTGAGAAAGAATCCACTCTCTTCTGGTTCTGAATGGCCTTGTTCAGAACCACATCACTGTACTCCTGATACAGCAACCTTGCTGTAAAGAGAGGTATATACATTTATTCTTTCTATAGCTTTCTTCCTCTCTGCAGAAAGCTCTGTAAATGTCACTGTGAATGTCAGTAACGAATGCATTAGACCAGCAGAGCTCACAAGCACCAAGTGTATTGCAGGACTTCTGTTTCCTTGCCCCTCTTAAATACCTTCTCTAATACTCCCTGCCTGCTACTGTATGGCAACACCCTCTGGATCCCCTCTGCTTTGTGCTTACTGCAGGGGTGGGAGATGATGGAGGATAGGGGTCTGCGACAGCACCTGGGGCAGAAGGTACTCACAGGAGTTGATCAGTTTGGAGTGCCGGCGTTTGAAATTCTCCTTTGCATCTGCAGGTTTCTTCTCTCTGTCAGAGAACAAGGATTTGGAAACAGAGTGAATGAAGAGTTAGTTTATCCAAATCTTAGTAACATACCTCACACTACAGGGACTTCTCTCTCCAACAAGCTCAAGCTCCACATACTTTACTTCTATTACAAAGGACAAACTCTGCTTTGAGGGAGACTCTGTACTAAAGGGACACAAATACTTCTGTTGCAGCGGGATTGCCTCCCAGAAGATATGGACACAACCACAGCTTATTTCATTATAGCTTTCTAATGTTTATCATCATCTTTGGTTCAGGACAATGGACACTTTCAGGTGTCTGTGCTACATAAAGCTGGGGTAAAAGCAAAGAGGACTGCAAGACTCACCGCATTGTAACTGTTTCTGAACTGACTGATGGCTCCTTGTGTGCCTTCAGTGCTTCTTCCTCTGAAGGGGCAGGAGAGATTTCTGCATATAAGATAATCAGAAAGTAAACATAGAAGTCTGATTGTAGAGTCAAGCTACAAGCCAAATTATACACAGATACTACTTACTTAACCCTACCTAATTGGTGGTTTGGGCAGGAGTATAGCTGCCCTCCTGACCTTTATTTCTGGGTCAACAACACACACACAAATACATGAGCTCCAAATATGGATCAGGAGCAAGAGAATATTGTTGCTTTTAATGTTTTAAAATCTGGAACCAAAATTTTACAGGCTAAATATGGGAATAAATCTTGATTGACATGCTAAAACCAAACCCTTTACGCTCCCTGACACTATC
Source organism: Rhea pennata (assembly GCF_028389875.1). Lineage (NCBI taxonomy): Eukaryota > Metazoa > Chordata > Aves > Rheiformes > Rheidae > Rhea > Rhea pennata. The sequence continues at coordinate 81,974,698 of NC_084663.1, read as the reverse complement.
CTCCTCTTCTGTATTCCAAAACTCCAGCATTTTGTTGAGCTTAAAAAATGAACTAAGAGCTGAGAAGCATGTTAGAAGTATCATTCATGTAAGATATAATGAAGAACAGACATGCACCCTCACAGAAAGTACAATTTGAATGAGCTTCATTACAGAGGATATAAGTTTCCTATTCATTACATCAGTGAATTAGCTTTTACACAAGCTGGGATATTGGACTGACAGATTTGCACTCTTATCTTGAATCTCAAATTGTATGTTCTCAGGAGAATCTTCTCTTTCAGAAGGTCAAATTGGAACCAAAGGCATCAGTTGCAAAATAAAGGGAGGTGGCAATAAACAAGAAACTAAAACATGCTACAACAGATACAGGCTACTGAGGGTGTGTGCATGTGTGTTCCTTATTGCTTGGAAATGGGCCATTACTGACGCATAGCAAAATGGAACAGCCATGAGATGGTGGCTGAGATGACTAGCAGAAACTGTTATGAACTGAGCTCTATGAAGAAATTAATTTCAGCAGGTATGCCAAAATAACTTGTGTTATCAAGTGCAACAGATCATTAAACAAGGAAGAGATTTAGGAGAAGCAATTGGATGTGATACTAAGGGATGAGGGATCAGAGAGCTATGTGTGTGGAGCTTGGAGCAGGACATCAAGAGAGATACAGGTTGGAGACAGTAGTATTACCAGAAATGCACAAGAGCAATGCTGACCCCTAAACGTTCGTGACTCTATATCATATTGGCTATTTTATGATAGGTTTCTGTATCTGCAGTAAGTTTTGAAGGAAAGGAAAGGACATCTCACCCTGCAAGGTATCTGATGGTATTGATATCCTTTTCAGGCCCTGCCGGTGCCAGTCCTTGCTTTTTACTCTGTGTTTAATCGGGTTTTCTTGACTGGCTCCTGGCTCCTGTGCAACCATCCTGATCATTTTTTTATCTGGCCAGCTTGATGATTTTTCCAAGGGTGAATGTCTGGTCACTCCCTCCTTTGGCTGAGCTACTGAATGGTGTTCTTCTGGTCTTTCCAGCCCTTGCTTGACCCTCCTCTCAGCTTCTGTTTTCACTGTAATCATTGCCAGAGCTGAGATGCTCTTTGTGTCCATGCTAAAGGTGTCTGCCTGTTGCTCCCACTGCACCTCTCCTGCAACCTCTTCTTTGCAGGGTGCTCTAGTAGTTGGTGGTGATGGAGGGCTGAGCTGGAGGAAGTGAATTGGATTGGTGAATGCTAGCATCCGAAGTGGCTGTACAGAGTCTCTATTTTTGGCATCCCTGGACATTCTCAAGCCTTCCAGCAAGGACCAAGAGGTGTAGTCAGGTGAGGATTTTCCACATTGTATATCCATGTACTGATCTGATGTTTCAGGACTGGTATCAGAGCAGCTGGCCAATGGCTCATTTCCAATGGCAGAAAAGTTTTTGGCCAAGAGACTGACCCCTGAATCATCAGAAATCTCTGTATTCTGGGTATCTGAGTCACAGAGATCCCACTCTTTAGTTGCTGGAACAAGAACATATTTCTCTGCTACTTCTGCATTGGGAGCAGAGGCCACAGAGTTAGAATCAGATACAGCGGTGACAGTCTGGAGGGGGTGGCTCATAGAAGGAGGAATAGCTAGTAAGTCATTATTGTCTATAGCATAGTTTAGATGTGGACTGGAGTAGGGTACAAGACCTAGTGGCTGGTCACTGTCAAGGTCTGGAGTCTGGGGAAGGTGGTTTGCATTAAGTGCAGAGGCCAAAATCTGGCTGGGCCTTTTGACATCAGATAGAGGACGTGGAAGCTGTTTGACATCAGGCTCAGATACCAGAGGTAGGCTTGATTCAGGTGTAGGAGAGAGAGCTGCTCCTTGCTGGTTCACAACAAGTACCATAGCTTCTTCACAGGGCCAAGTTAGGGTGCTCAGGACACTGGAGATTGTGGATCCAGATTCTTCTTGGTTTAAATTCCAGTCACACTGATCAAGTAAAGGCATCTGTTGTGCCTCACGAGCAACATTTTCTTTCGTTTCACTTCCTTGGATAATGGCAAACTTTTCTAGGGGTTTCAGGTACTGCTGAGGTGTTTCTGGGTAGCGCAGGGGAGTGGAAATCCTGTCCGGTGTTTGCGGTGATTCTAGAGGCCCTGCAACAAAAGTCACTCTCCCGATATCTCCAGGATGGCTCTCCTCCTGAGGAGGAGAGCTCATGTATTCTACAGAGAAAGAAGATAGGCCAGTAAGCTCTTCATGAAAGCCTTCTTCAGAGGTAAGCAGTTCATGGGAAATGTAAGCCTCCCCCGGATGAGTAGTTAAAATACCAGTTTCCCCTGATGCTGGGTCCTGCACGCACAAAGAAACAGCTTGGTTGGCTAGCTTCTCTGTAGAATCTAGCAGTTTGTCCAAGTCGGCACCCAGACAGTCCTCACGGCTCACTGAGGATGTTCCATCACCATCCTCTTGATGTGGGCCAGACGCTGAAGCTACTGAGGTGAACTCTGAGGGTATAATGAAGTCACGAAGCACAGCTTTTCCTGAATTTGCTGTAATGGGATGAGCATCTATGGGACCAGGTGACTCCAAGTGCATGGTACCACAGGAAGAGTATGCCGGAAGAGAAGCCCCTGAGTTTCCTGCATTAAAGGATACTGCCATTCCTTTGCAGAGTGAAGCATCTCTTTTATCAAACTTCTGGACTGTCTTTCTGTGTCCGTCACTGTGCTCATCCTCGTTGCTCAGTCTTGTTTTGTAATCCCAGTCAGCTTCTGCACTATCCTGACCACTGATGGAAAAGTGGCCAGAGTCTTCCAAGTCTTCTGCCTGGTCAGAGGTATGGCATGTGTGTGGGGGCACCATGGGAGTTTCACCCACTGAGTTCAGTCTATTTGATGACAGAGGACTGATAACAGCTGGTCGACATCCAGAATCTGCTGCTGTGACATAGGCTTTCAGCAGCACATCTTCACCAGGCTGCTGACTCACAGAGACGGATTCCCCAGGAAGAAATGCTGGGTTTTTTTGCTCAGCTAAAGAAACATTCTCCAAATCACAGGAGTCCCATTTGTACCTTGGAATAGAAGATATCTCTGAACTGAAGGCTGATGACAGAGCCCCCAGTTCAAGTGCTTCCCTCTGCGGTTCTTGTTCCAACTCTTTCCATTCCTTGTTTTTCTGATCTTTGGGCTCCAGCTCTAGTTTCTGTTTTTCCTGCAGATTCTGCTCTTTGAGCTCTTTCTTCTCCTCCTCTTCCTCTGCCTCCTCCTGTTCTGGTTCCTTTTGTTCTGGTTGCTCATGCTGTGAATCATTCACTTCTTCCATTTTTTTAGCAGCATCCTTTGTTTGGATAGCACACTCTATTGGAAAGGCAGGTCTGCCCCCTATTTTTCTGTGGTCGTCATCTTCAAGATGAGGGCTTTCAGAAATAGGTGAGTTTTGCTTAGGAACCATCACTATTCCCTGGTCCTTGACCACACTGCTGTTCCTTCTCTCACCAACTGAGATGTTTCCTTCTGCATGTAGTGAACTTATCTGGCTGACATCTGTTAAGGAGGAAGACACATCATGGGAAGAGGAAGACTCTGTATTCCCTGCCTGACCCTGGAGTGCTCTTGTGCTTTCCTTAGCATCTTCAGAAGTGTTAGGCTTAGCCATGTCTTCTTCTACTACCTTTGATGTAGGCTGCTCATCAGTTGCTAGTATCACTTTTGTGCTGCTTTGTTGCTCACCAGTAGTTTCAATCTCCTGCAAAGACTCTGTCAAGATCTTATCCAGAAAAGGCTCAGCCATATAGTGGCCCTCTGAAATTGTTTTACACACCACAAAACACTTAGCTGGTTCTCTCTGAGTGGAAATAGCATCATCTAAAGGAGATTTTGGAAACTGGGCCTGAGCATCTGAGCTCTGAAAAGCCATGTGTTCTGTACAGCACTGAAGACATTCACTGCCAAGTTCCACAGCCTGCAAAATGACGTTGCTGTCCTGGACTGTGCTGGGAGAAGAGTCCTGGTTGCTTTCCAGGTCAGCAAGCTCGACTTGGTCAAGTTTCAGAGAGTAATCCAGTCCATCCTCCTGTAAAAGTATTTCTCCTTCACATTCTGAGAGTCCTCTTTGAGGCCCTACATCACTTTGCTCCAGTTGCAGTCCTGCTGACACTTTTTGCACAGAGTTAGAGGGTCTGCCCAGCATCTTTGTTGCTTCCCCTGGAGTAGAAAGGCAGACCTGGGGAGTGTTGTACTCTGCTCCCTTTGCAGAGTCGGATGGGCTGGTATTCATCTGGATTGCTGTGTGAGGACCATGATGTTCTTTTCTGGCTACCATGGAATCCCAGGCCTCCTCAGTGGTGCTGCTGGCTTCTAGGGGAGTAGTACCTCCCTCATTGGCTTCTTCAGACTCCATCAGTGACACATCCTGTCAATGAAAAGTGCATATTTTTGTTACTACTGCAGAATGATTTGGCAGATCTAATTGGCTTAAGAAACTTTAACACACACATACTACCGTAGCTGATAAAAAAGCAAAATACATACTTAGGGTGATAACAGTTGGAAAACAAATACTATGTGTGAGGATAGGCAAACACTCAAGTTTTCAGTATGACGATAACACCAAAATAAATCTACTAGAGCCTTTTTAGTTTTATATGCAACTTCAGAAGGTGACTTTTGTCAAAGAGTAGAGGGATGACAGCATCTCTATACCCAGTTGCAGCACAACTTCTGGAAAGTGTCAGTTATTCCTAACCATCTCAAACCCAAAAAGCAAAACCAGAAGGCATTCAGAGAACAAGAAAATGATCAATCTCCACTAATTTTTGATGCATGAATGATACTCACTGACTCTTCCAATGGCTAGCTGAGATTACTTAGAGATCTCTCTATATAAAGAGGTCTCAATATCAACAGGGAGAAGCCCATACTTTAAAGCTGAGGGCTCTCTTTACTAGATCTATGCACTCAGGTGTAACAGAGGGACTTACCACAACTGATCACAGGAATTGATTAATGAGGACTAGGAATATAGGGATTTTATTAACAGATAACTAGAACATGACATAAGACACAAGATACTTGAAGACTGTAAATCACATGGGTTAAGAGGAATAACTTTGGTGTGTGTGGACATAACAACAGAATAAAGAGAAATAAGATCATGATTTAGACTGCCTTCCAGAGGGAGGGGAGAACCCTCAGGATTATTGAACAATCTAAAAGATATACCAAAATTTTCCATCCATTAATGCATTTGAAGATCAGACATAACAAAGTACTAGGGAATGTATATTGGGGAATTTGTCAGAAAGGATGGTAGAATCTGATTCAGTATTTCTTTTCTTCCTGGATTCTACATATCCTGTGATCCACAATCCCCACCTTAAGAGACAGGAGAAAGAAACCAACCTTAGTGGCTCTCCTCCCCATCTTTCCTCTGCTTTTGGAACATTTCTCTAGTGTTCCAGTCCTTTTTCTCTATTCTCTATCCTCTCCTTACCAGAAATAGCTTATAAATTGCTGCTTTACATACACTGGGCACCCTTGCAGTCATGCCAAAGTGTGTAATTTAGCCCTGAAGGACTTGCTACAATATGCAGCCACAGTCAGATTCCTCCCTCCCTGAGCAGAGTCTGTGTTTTCCTCCTTCATCCTATCTTACAGTTGTCAAAGCTTCCAGATGCTGGTGTGTAGTCTGCATCATTTGGTCAAAGAAACCATTCCACATTTCTTCAGGTAAAAAACCTACTAGTTGCCTAGCAGCACAAAAACTACAAGGCCTGGAAAGTTCATACTATTTGTGCAAAAAAAAAAAAAATTCTTCTCTCCACTGAAAACAGACAACTGAATCCATACACTTTTACTTTCTTTAACAATCCTAACTTCCCTACAAATTAAGGTTAGCATTTTTTTCCCCCCAGAGTTTCAAAATAAAAATGGAGTTCATCAGTTAACTTTATTCCTGGATATTTTTCCTCATATAATCTTTCATTTTAATAATCTCAAAATGGGATTATTTAGAATTCTGGATTTTTTCCCCCTTTAATTGAGAGTAGTTGTAAATAGTTATAATTTCAATGAACGTTATGTGCTTGAGAGAGATGTTTAATTGGAAACTATACACAGGGCTTCTGACATATTTTACTGTTATCAGTCAGTAGTCAGCTACTTTGGTGCTGATAAATCATCTTTTGAAATTGTTGCACATGGGCACATACACTGTTGCACATGCACAGTACTGTCAGAAAAAAAAGACTCCAAAACAGAACCATAGTTTGGCAGTACACAGAAAGTAGCAGGGTCATAAACTTGGAAGAGTTGTCCAAGGTAGGATCAACTCATACCAGTGTCATCCCAAATAGATATGTTTACCCTTCCTATACTATAAGCTCCATGATCATATCAGATTATTCTCGTGCTACTCTGTTCCTGCTGTCTAGCTTGAGTCTCCTCTGCTGTAGGGAAAGAAAAATACTGCTTATGACAGTTTTCAAAAATTGACTACCCAAGAGTAGAGACTGCTTAGGGAACTTGGTAGTCTTGGACAAAATCTGAGTACTAAGGAAGGTTTATTACTAATAGACAAGATGCTGTAAAAAGCTTTGAATAACAAAATCCTCAGACTCAAGCCTTGTACTGTGAGAGGAAGAGCTCTTGCTTATTGAGCCATTACACAGATGTAAACACTGAATTTCCTCTTATTAAGCTGAAAGATCCAGCTTCTACTTCCCAGGCTCTGATGCCAAGGTATTTGGATGGGTGAAAGGACTAGTTTAAAGCTGCAGCTGAAGCAGTTCCACAATGATACTGGGACACAGAAGAGTAGAGGGGAGTATGCAGTTTATTAACACTGGAAATTGCTAAGTGATATTTGTCTCATATCATTGCTGCCAGGTGTCATGCACACCTCAGGAAGAACAAGAAACAAGCTTTGGGAAGTTGAGCAGGAGAGGACAGGAAAACTTTCTATAGCAACAGTGGAGAGGACCCTGTGCATCTGTTCTGGAACACAGTTGAGCTCCTCTGTGAGGGCTTGTGCACAGAGGTTAAAGATGTAAATCTCCCTGCAATGAGGATTTCATAGAGACTGAAAGAAAATTAAAAAAGCACAACCTTGACTGCACCTGCAGCAGACATATACAGAGAAGCAGTATACAGGAGCCTAGTAGTTACTGGGAGAGATTCCTTTTGGAGCACTGCCACCTTACGTTCCAACCACAAGCCAGTTTGTTCCTCTACCTGAGAGTCTGCTTGGTACCGAAGGCCCAGGAGCTGGTCTTGCTGGAGAAATCTTTTAGTTAGCATTTGCAGTAGGGCTGAGTATGACAGAAAAGCATGCAGGAGCAGGCTATGCAAACTTTCCTGGAAGTCTCACTGTTATCACTCCTGGGGCTGCCATTCTTACACATCTCTCTGGATCAGATATTCAGCATGCCATCTCTCCAACTTATGCTCTGACATGACTTCTGAAGTGAGGTGGACTGATGGTTCCTATATAGATAAGACTAGCCACGCTTTTCCCCCAAGAGGGCCTGAAGTGTGGGACCTTAGCTCACCACCACAAAATAGGAGGAAGCAGCTGCTGTGTAACATGACTGGGCACAAGCTAGAATGGCAATGGGGTGCAGCTGGCTGCATGCCATCATGAAAAAACACAGGTAGCATTTGGTTGCACTGCAGTAGTGAGCAGAAAATTGGAGAGGGGATGGGTGAAGAAGGTGGCCAGCTAAGCAAAAGAGAGTAACAGTGAAAGCAATAGTGGACAAAGCAATTCCTGTGATGGTGCACACATCCATATGCTACTCTTTTGAGATTACAGAAAACAATGTGAATATCATACTTCCTTCCAGTGTGGATCAGTTAATCTGGATGGAGATGACAAAAATTTCTGGTTTTAAATAGGAAGTACCTAACTGTGTCCTTCACAGACACTCCCCCAAACAGAAAGCCTGAGGAAAAAACAAGCATGCTCAAGCACAGACAAGCCCTCCAATTAGTCAGGAAACAAAGTGCTCTTATTCTAGAATTAATATGTCCACACAGAGTTACTTAGGATTAATGCAATATTTAATTCTAGAGTTAAACAAGCCCCCAAATCCTCATTCTCCAAAGAGTGTGAGAAACCTAACTTTCTTTGCCTTCTTCACCTTCCTGCACAATCCTGGCTTTCTCACCTGCATGCAGGCCTTAGTCTGTGCCAGGGAACACGTGGTGCTCTCTGTTCCTGTTCCTCCTGCCACAGGCTCTGGCAGTGCTAAGCTGGACGGGAGCACACATTAACACACCCAAGCTGTTTTAAACTCACTTCTGGCTGAGAAAGCCCTGCCCTGCAATTACAAGCCTGCGAGCTGGAGCTGAACAAAGGCATGCTGCAGGTTGAGTTGCTTGGCTTGGCCAGCCAACTGGCCCTCTCTCAGGGGCGGGGGCAGCAATGCAGGTGACTGTGCAAACCAGAGCAGCTCCAAGTTAGACACAGCTTGTCCTGACTTCGCATGGTGTTGGTGGCCAGACGGGCTTGGGGCACAAGTGAGGCCGATAGTGTGCCCCAGCAGAGGCACATTCCATTCCCAGCCTCACAGAGAGACACCAGAAACCTTTTAGAGGGAGGAAGGAGCTGCTGGGGTGGCCACAAAGACATGCATGGTTCCCTGGGGCCTGTGGCTTGGTACACCTGCTGCTCCTCTCTTGCTCTCGTAGGTTTTTTAAAGACAGAATAGCAAAACCTTTTAGCTGTAATACATAGGAGAAATCCACACTGCTTGCAGGCAGCTATGATGTTCTTAACCATGCAATCTTTTTAATAAAACAAAGGCTGAGAATCTACAGCTTGGACATACCCAAGCTGATGTGACCACAGCTTGGTACATAAATGCCTAAGCCAGCTTGAAGTGCTGCAGCTTAGGTACCAACCAACAGCTGCAAGGAAAACAAATCTCAGTGCAGGGTGTAACATTTGCCTGACAAGAAATAGGAAATTAGAGCATGCTGAGTCCCTTCTGTTTCTTCCCAGCTTAACTGTGTCTTCATCACATAGTTCAGATCTGTTTTAAGAGGAGTCAGGTTGGCTCAGGCAAGCTTAGCATCTGCCTTTCTCCACACAAAATCCAGAGCTAATTGTGTAGGAAAGTTGCTACCAGAGTTAACATCCCTACATAGAAGCCATGTTTTGATTCAGTTTGGTAAAACACTTTGAAAAGGATTGAGGACTGTTCTAACACAAAGATGTGCCCTACCACAAGTCTCATTATTTCGTTGTTGTTCTCCAGCTATGCAGCCATATAGCTTCTCCGTGGCATGTTTCGAGATGTTTTCCCACCTTGATGTTCACACCATGGAAGAGAAGCCTATTGCAAGTCTTCTGGTGCAGAAAATGGCCACTGGGTCAAAGCTGGTGATCGTCATGTACCACTGGACTATTCTATCACTATACAGCCCATTAAGAGAGGTGAAATAGTGGGGTCAACACTCAAGCTCAGGAAGAGATTACAACAAGCACTAGAGATAAGAATGAAGAAGGGAAATAATGTTACTTAGAAATGCTCTTGGAGATAGGGAGAGCAAATGGAACTTGTCAAAGGAGAAAACATATAGAATAGGAAAAGTAATCTTAAAAAAAAAAAAAAAAAAAAGTGTGCCAAAATAATGTAGACTGCAAGACTGTGTCTACATGCTATTAGTATTCTGGGAACTAGTACCCTCCTCAAGTATTTTGGACCAGGAAACAGAAATAACCTGTCATGTTGATACTATCTGATCTCCTGGAAAAAACACCTGAGCTGCTACTGCAGCTCATAAGAAATGAACAAGACCTCCCTGCCACACAGGTGCAGGCAGTTTGCCTGACTAGTAAGGTTCCCAGTAATATCTCACTAATTTCCACTAATGGAAGGCACAGTCAAGATACACCGAAGCTATTAATTATCTAATGATTCACTAATTGACAAAAAATAACAAGGATCTTTTTCCTATACTTATTTCCATTTAAATGGATTATAATATTTAATACTATTTTTTTTAAATAAAGTATTTTTAGAATACAAAACTACAGCTGCTACTGAATGTTTGCCAAGCAGTGAATAAAGACCCTTGCTTGGATTGCACACTGCACTTCCCAGAGACGCAACAAAAATCATTCAGTCTTAAGACAAATGGAGCCATATGCATATCAGAAAAAATGGCTCACTTTAAGGACAGCTTTGGTTTTATATTCATGGAAGCACTGGATAAGCCTTGGTATTCTGCAGTCTTCTAGTTATGAGAACAGACAAGAATGGTATGTAGTTCTCACTGCTGAGGCTTAGTAGAGATCCTTAGAGTAGCTAAGTCTACTTAGAAGAATATTGGCAGTACTGGACTGAGAGAGAAAGAATTCCCCCAGTGAAGGCAATGGATGGAGTCACCACAAGCTGCTCTATGTAGCTGTCTCTACAAACTTTGGGGATAAAGAGAGCACTAACAGAAACACATCTGGAGCCCAAAAGGAGACAGACTTCCAAAATATTTGCTATGTATGCTTGCATATATGCAAAATATATGTTTGCTATTGGCTGCTGAAAGCTGTGGAACATGCTATACACATTCCTAGACAGAAGGTTTGCTGTGAACTAGGGTTCCCAGTTTTTCTTTAAACAGTGATCTAGGGTCTAGATGGTGGAGATTCTTTAGGTAGCTACAGAAAATTCAGTCTTTTTTTTTTTTTTTTTTTTTTAAAAAAAAAAAACAACTATGTTAGAGAAGCATGAGCCAGAATCCCATGCTGCTGTTTTTGAGTCTTGGAATAAAAAATGTTAATGTTTGCACCAAACCATCTTGACAGATGCAAATGCCATTAAAACATCAAAGAGCTTGGAAAACACTTGAAAGCTTGGCCTTGCCCAGATGGAACCACTGCAGAGTACAGGCCTTGTCACATTACCTATACCAGTCCTGAGCACAGTTAAGCTACAACAGATAAGGAGGAACAGCATTCAGTAAATTGAAGGGGAACACACTGTCTATCCCTGCAGAAAGGGCCTCCTAAGTTATTCTGTCTGATGTTTTTGGCAAACACATATTATAACCTCTTCCACAACCTGTTCAAATTCCACCTTGAAAATGGTAAGATTTCTGGCTGCCATTTCTGGTATCAGTCAGAACCGCTACAAAACAGAACATATGTAGAACAGTTTAGCAGTACAGAACTATGGATAAGCTATATGAAAAAATCTTCCCAGCTGTAAGTATACTGGCAAAACTGTGGCTTTGTATCAACATAGGTAGAGCATATCCTATGCAACTGAAACAAATCCTAATATTACCAACAAAACTGCACTCATATACTACACCATCCTAACAACTTCTATTAGCCCAGCTTCATCAGTCCTCACCAGCATACCTATAGCAGAAACCAGTACCATGTATCTGGCTTCAATACTGTTAGTGCCATCAAATAGAGTTAACAGTGAAAAATAGTTTGGTATCAACATATCATGAGATAGCAACTAAAAAAAAAAAAAAACTTGTTAGTCCTCATTTTGTGATTTTAGAATACATTTTCAGCATTAGCTCCCCACATTTTAAAAACATTTAGCGACTCCAGTAACCAGATTTATGATAGATGTTAAAAAATGAGACATCATAATCAAAAATAGTTGAGAATACTGCAGCAATGGTGCGGCTTTTCACTGAAAACTGCAGATAAAGGAAAAAAAATCCATCCAAAAGGAGTTAAGGGAAGTGTGCGGGGAAAATAGGCTTTGGTACAACCCTCCTCTAACCTAGCTTGTCAGGGAATGAACTGTTCTTTCTTGGAAATGTTATTGGTATACCTAGATCGAAGACACTAACAAGCACAATGAGACATGTTTGCTATTGAGAGGAAAGTGTTGTAAATAAAAATAAAATGGTATAAGAAATGTAAATGTGGGAAAGTACCAGAGAGGACCCTTTCTCTCTCCCTGTGGAAAAATAGCTTCACACACCCAAAGCCAAAAAATTTGTGTGGGTGCTGAATAGCAAGGTACTAATGCAGACACATGGAAATTTTATTGTTACTCACAGCATAATTCCTGCATGGCCAACTGGCATAGTTTATTGTGGGCATCACAATATTTTTTGGTTTTCATATAATCTCAATTCTTAGAATCATGGTAATATGGGAATTTTGGCTTACAATTAAGAAAAATGTATGTCTGGCCTTATGGGTGTGGAAAAGCCCATCCCCACAAAAAATCCTCACAGAAATTGGGGCTCAAAAGCCTAAAAGCAAGATCTTATATTATCTTTTTTAAAAAAACAAAATGTTAAGGCTTAACTCATGACTAATGGGAGTAAGGGCAAACCTCCCTCTCCCACCAGCCCTCAAAGAAAAAAAAATGATTATTGTTTTGTCCTTTTTTTTGGGAGGGAAGGAGTAGAGAGAAAGAGGGGAGGTAGCAGTTGGGACTGACAACACTGAATCCAATTGCAAAGTATTTAGACCTGATCAAGTGAGCTACATATACCAGTAACTATGAGATTAGCAGAGAAATATGCTGTGGTAGAAGTGCATTAACAAAACTTAATCAAATTCATGAGGCTCAATTCAGGCATTTGCAGATACCCTGTTAGGTTCATCTGGATATGGCCCAGTCCTGCAAAGATGTAGAGCTCCTTCCATTTCTTTTGCTGTCACAGTCTGTACAGCCTACTCAGCACCACTTGGAATCAGGTCTTAATAAATTTAAATTAAAACATAACACAAGGCCCCAAAATCCAGAACAGATTAAGCAATATAGGTTGAGGCTGCTGTGCTTGCATCCACCCTTACTACACATTCCCACCTTCTCCGATGTGCCTGTGCTTATGTGAATACAAGAGACGGTTCAGGAAGAAAACAACCCAAGAGGACCAAAAAAAAAAAAAAAAAAAAAAAAAAAAATTGATCAGTTTGTTGCAGCCAAGTGCCTAAAACTAAGGAGGATCAGGTGCACTCCAGCAAGCAGGTGCAAAATACAGGCATTAGGGCACATTTCCACTAGCAGAACATGCATAGTGATGTTTTCATCATTGGTTCAGATTTTAAGCTCACAGTATGTGAAGCTGGACACTCTAATCGTATCTACAAGCATTTTGAAGGGAGTTGTTTTTTTAAAGTTTAAAGTTTCCTGATCTCAGTGTCACCACTTACGGTATCATTCCCATGATGAGCAGAGCTCTCTCTCCCCAGTAAAGGGCTTGATCTAAAGAGAAACTGCATGGAAGCCAGATCAACTCAAAGGAACCCTCTGTGAGCACCTCTGAAAACAAACAACAATGGTAGGAAAAGCTTTGGAAACCTTCTCAATCCCTTCACAAAGTCTAGCACAGAAATATTCCAAATGGGAGAAGAGGAAGGCATTTTTGTGACCTTTCATTTCAGAATGAACAGTGAAAAATTCTATAAATCAATGTTTAAAATGGTGTAACCAGTATACATTAGTCTTGTGAAGTTTTTATAATTAATATCACCAATTACCATTAATTTATTCAAAATTATAGTAGTAGATAATTAAAGCTCATAGCTGTAATACATATTTAGCATTAGTTCTTAACAGTCCATTTAACATAACATATTATAAAAAGCAGAGAAGTCACAGTCATTTCCTAACCTTTTTCCTCTAGTAACCTAAGCTCTTTCTGTATCTTCATTAAAACACAGATTCTTCAGTTATATATTATCGCCAGAGCCCTACAGGCCCAGCCTTTTTTTTTTAAAAAAAAAAAAAAAAGTATTGTTGACCTGACTGGGCTATTTCAGCAATATCTACCTCCATCTGTCCATCTGTCAACAGGCAAAAAGTCTGCCTGTGTGTTTTCATGTGCAACAGAGCCTCCTTGTTTATATTACTTAAAAGCAAAAAATTTCTACCAGCTTAGAAATATCATTAGCATTTCTATGATGTACTAATTACAGTATTTTCCCACTCTAATTTTTAAAAGAGGTTTAATGAATAAGGCACAAATACAGATATTTTAATCCCTCCTGCCTCTATTTTCATTTTTCTGCATATGAATGAGGGGCAGACTCTGCTTCCCACTGCCATTCTTCAAGATTGCCTAAAATAGTACTTCTTCATGGTTCTTCAGCTGATCAATTAAAATCCTGAGATTGCCCTTTGGCAGTCTTTGAAGACATCATCTGATTGTTGACTGGCCTACAGTCTCTTTTTGCTCATCCCTGTGGCATGTAAAACTCTTTCCTGTCCCAGGCCCCACCCTGCCAAACGGAGATACAGAGGAGTAAAATAAGGCCTATGTGTCTAAACACACTCATGCTCATGACTTCAGTGTGATAGTGAGAAGTTGGAACAGCAGACTCCTAACAGTCATCATGACTAACAGTATACTAGAAACCTGATAAAGTTTCCTCTACTTTTATGACATAATCACAAAATAATGTAATCTCAAGCTAAGGAATGCAAAGTCCTCAATACACTTGCATTCACCAACCTACAGAAGTCTGCATACTATACTATATTCTAATTGAAGGTATGCATTCTTTAATATGAATGAGGAACTTCCCCTGGGAAGTAGAGGCATCAGTTAAATAAAATCTAAAACTTAGCTTGTTATCTTTCCCATTACCTGCAACATGCTTTGATCAGTGGAGCATAAACAAACATATAAACACTCATCTCTCCTGAGTTCAATAAGGTACAGCAGAGTTTCTCCAGTTCAGCATCCCAGGTAGCTTTCGGTCATAACTTCTGCCACTGCCCATTAAATTCACCTGCACAAATTAATCAAACTTGGCACACAGCAGATTGTTGTGTGTAGTGATTCAAGTGCAGTGAAGTAATCTGGTATGATCCTTCTAGTTTGGAAAAGCTAAGAGCAACAAGAAGAGGGAAGGATTGAGATGGTGCAAAAAGAAAACCAGTAGACTATGCAGAGGAGAGAGGAAAGAATCAGAGCTCCCCTCAGAGTTTTCTCTCCAAGATCTCTGCCATAATGAAAATGAGTCTTCATCCATTCCTCTGACAGACTGGTACACAGTGGGAAACTAGTTTTAAGCAAAGATCTTTGCTGACTGCTGCTTAGTCCAGTACCCCCCTTTCCACGTGTCCTAGCCAGCTGGCCAGAATGTTAGTGGACAGGCTGCGGGCACAAGTGAGCAAGTTGTGCAAAGCCCCTGCTCAGCAAGAGAAAATGAGTTGCAACCAAGCAGAAAGCTGAAGGCAAGACAAACGAGGTCTCTCCCTCACAGCATGATGAAGAGGCAGCAGCTGAGGCATAAGTCCTAGGTAAGGAGGGGCAATGAAGTAGGCGGGTTTCACAACCTGAGCCGAGCTACTATTCTAGGGGCAGTGACTCTCTTTGCCGTAGATCATGTTCTACAGAGCTGACAGTTGCATCTGGCAAGGACTGCTACAACACTGTTGAGCTTCAGCTCAGTGGTGACATGTCTGATGTGACAAGTCTACTCTGTCACCCTTGGCAGTGCTTTACACATGAGGTATGACACAGATCACCGTACATCTGCTCTCAAGAAACAGTCACATTTAAGATGGTGTGATTACAGCTATAGTTGGATCAGGAATTATGTTTTTTTGATATTCCTGCTCTACTAGAATTTACCCCAATGGAAGGTGACAAAGATGCACCCACAGGACTGATGTTTCCAAACCTTGCCTCTACTCACAGTTACAGCTTATGAACAGTTAAACGCAGTTGCGGTCACCTAGGCATGTTAAACAAACAGGTCCACAAAGGGGCATTGTGATCATCAGTAACATAATACTGGTTGAAATGGGAACATGCACATTATGGTATTGGGAAATTTCCCTCCTTCAGTTCTCCCTATTGTCATTCATTAAAGGAAGGATCTACAAAATGCTTAGATTTATAAGCTTCCCCACTCCCTTCCTTCCAGGGCAACCTAGATTTGTCCATTCATCCCTGGAACTCATTCAGCAGAATCCCCAGTTCCTAATTTCACCTCTTTTACTAGCACCTTCTGCCTACTTGAGGGTGAAACTGGGGTAATGTTAACTCTCCTATCTCACAGGAATTTTTTGCAGATTAGTCAGGGAGTGTCTGCTCAGTTTGCACTGAATATGCAAGGCCCTATTAAAAACTCTGTATCCAAGTGCAGCCATAAGCAAAGTCTAATTTGAACAATTCCTCACCCAAAAAAAAATATATATATATATACTCCCTGTTCATTTTATACCTTCATTTGGTCTTTTTCTTCCAAGCTCTTCAAGATACAAAATGTTTTAGTAAAATGTTTTCCTTTTGTGCTACAGAGATACTTAGCACAAATAATAGACACATTCTTCATAGAAAGTAGTGTCCATAAATATTTGTTTCAGACTATTTTTCTGGACCATTCTGGACCAGTGTTAGTCTTGTAACACACCATGCCACACTGCAGCAATCTCACTGTCCTGTCAGTAAATGAAAGAACCTGACCCATAACTTCATAGTACATCAGATACTCAAGGTTGTTATTTCCTACTGTGTGTGGACACAGATTCAGATGAGATTCCCTCCTTTTTTTTAAGTCCCCTGCTCAAGAGAAGAGACCTTTGGGATTTTTCTTTCCATGCTTTCTGAGCTTTCAGGTTACACTTATATCTCATTTCAAGCTTTCCCCCACTTCAAGTTTCCCCCCCTCCCCCCAATCAATACGGACATTTTTTAAAAAAAAAAAAAAAAAAAGAACAAAAACAACAAACCATCCCACACCCTACAGTTCTCACATAACCCGTTAATTCTGAACCTGTGGATTTAAGACTCCTATATGCATTACTGGTAATAAAAGGGGGGGGGGAAATCATGTGTTGGCAACATTGCAACTTTTTAGTCATGCTACGCTCATTAAGTATCTGAATCCATTCAGAAGCGGTTAAATTTTATGAAACTATTTTTTTTAACTTTTTGTTCAAGATTACAGCTTAACTTCAATTAAAAAAAAAAAATCACAGCTCTATCAAATCCCAGACACTCAGTGTGTTAGTACACACTTATTTAAAATGTGCTTTGTCCATTCTTTTTCAGTCATAAACAAACTTTAGAATTTTGCCTTTTAAATTATTAAAAAAACACATTAGTAAAAAATAGTACATTTCAGAACAAGGTTTTCTTTTATATTGCCTTGCTGAACTTGAGGTTTCTGCTATTGCCAGTTTTCATTGCACACGTGACTCATCAGACCTTGCACTCTTTTGAGTCTTCAAAAGCGTATTTTTATTGTTTGATTGTTTACGATTTTGCTATGACTATCACTGAGACAGAGTGAATTTGCTTTTCCCTTTTTACATGCTGATGCCTATTTTTGTCTTTGATATCAGTATTATTATATATTCAGCAGCTGAAAAGCTAAAAATGACACTGCATATAAAATTAAGGAAAAACAGCTCTGATACATTTGATAATACCCGCTGAGCAGCTCAGCTGTCATGATTTTCCTTTACAGGCAATCACAATCTCAGGCTGCTTTTTACAGCCCTCACTCTACCCTCTGTCTAGTCACAGTACATCCTACAATAACATAACTAGTGTACGTGGCCTCGCTCTTCCAAGATAAGCTGTATTCATTGCTCGAGCATGCGTCCAAACTGTTCATCTTCCTTTCTTTGTAACGCAAAGTGGACACTGCTCGTTCTACTCACTGCAGAGGCAGGACGAAAAGGCAGACC
Source organism: Rhea pennata (assembly GCF_028389875.1). Lineage (NCBI taxonomy): Eukaryota > Metazoa > Chordata > Aves > Rheiformes > Rheidae > Rhea > Rhea pennata. The sequence goes on along the minus strand of NC_084663.1, from coordinate 81,957,085 downwards.
ACAGGAGGGCTCTTGGAGAAAGGTCAGCCTCTCAGATCATACAGAAAGGCTAGAATGAGGCAAGCTGGAAAAAACCCACAAGAAGTCGGTGGAACATACCTTTGACTCTGTGCTTCCAGGAATACCTTATAGCTTCCTCTCCAATCCTTTCATGCATCCTGAGACAATATTCCCTCTTCCCACTGGTATTCATGGATGACAAAGAATGACAGTACAGTAATATATTTCCTATCATTCAACACACAACACTAGGTGGTGTTAAGAAATTACTGAGTGACTTGAGGGTTGAATCCATCTCCCTGAATCACTTGTGCCTTTAGAAAACAGGCTATGACCTACAGAGGGGTACTCCCACTTCTCTTCATCTTTCTGCCCACAGCCACCCACTGCCCCCCCCAAGCTATGTCTCAGGGTACAGTTTTAACAGGGTTCTGCACTGTACTGCAGCTTTCTCATTACTGTTTCCACCTCCCATCCTGAAGATGACCCCTTCTTCCCACTGTAATTCATCTTCCTCCCATTGCCTATACTTGAAACAGTTTTCCAGGAGAAAACACCTTTCCTGGAGAGAAAATGGAAGGAGGGAAAAAGGTACCTTTCTAAAACATATAAACTCTTCCATGAATGATATTTACTATAATACCAGCAATCAGGATCTAATCTTCATTGTTCTAAACACTGCACAATTCCTGTCCTGCAGGACTCACAGTATAGTTAGAGCATCTTCTTTTATAAAAACAGCAAGGAAGCACATACACACTGTACTTTCTCAGCTTTGCTGCTATATAACCAGGCAGTCCTCACCTGCAAAAAAAGATGGTGACCTCAGAGTACTTTAGAAAGGAGATTGACTCCAACATTGCAGCTAGATTATGTTTTAAAGATCTAGAGTTACCCTGAGATACCTATACTATAGAATACCTATACTGGAGTTAAGAGAGTAAAATGTTTGTGTATAGACAGAAGCTCAGGTTTGATCTATGGTAGAATGATTCTGCTTACAGACCAGGGCCCCTAGAGACAGCGTCAGAGCTTTGCTGGGCACCAGTATGGTTAGGGCATCCTTCCTTCTGTGAAATGAAGTATATCAACAAAGTTGTAGTCTTACTACTGTAACCAATAGTTAGCACCAAGTTTCTACCAGCACCTCCTCACAGGGCAGACATCTGTAATACAGACTTAAGGCTTTGTTAAGCATTATGCTATTTGAAGAATATTTCCATGCACTTCTGATTGTTTCACCTGTAATTTTTTGTGATTATAGAGTGTGCTATCAAGCTTACATATACTCATTTTTTTGTAGCTGCCCAAATGTTTCTAGAATTTCAACATCAAGGACAAAGCATCTTCTTCTAGAGACCCCTCCTCCCACAAGTGCTGCACAGGTTAGTTTAGCAGTGATTTGAGTAATTTGTTTTTATTATTAGGTGAATATGCAAGTGTAGCTAGTGTAGCCACCTTCTGGCAGCTGTTAAAAATGACTATGTCCAACAAGTTACAGGTCTGCTTGTAAACCAGACTCGGGCCTTGAGCCACAAGTCAGATGATGAAAGAAAGTTCAGATCATCGCAGGGCTTCTGAAATCTAGAAGAATCATAGCCTGACATGAACCAGGATCTTCTGCTGGTACAGGCATTTCCTGTTCTGAACTAAAGTGAATTTCACATCTCCATTAATAGTGTTCTTCTGTGATGATATAACCTCAGTGGTCACTTCCTTCCTCCTATATACACAAATTTTTGAGAATTTTTTTGGTGGTGAGGGGAGCAGAAGAGAAGGCATTTGTGACAAGGGTGCTCTTCAATTCCCTGTATCAGTTTTTCCCATGATAAGACAGTCACCTGGAAAATGAGAAGATGCTTCCAACTCCCCATTTTGTGTAACATAGGGAAGGAACCCAAACATCTCTAATGCCTAGAAAACCCCTTGATCCTAATCCCCTCCCCTCCATACTGAAATATTTTGGAATCTTAGTTCATTCCATCTACAAGTCTGAGACGACAAAGAGATAGTTTGATATCTGAATATTTTCATGGTCACCACTTATGTTTATGTGGCTTGCTGCAGATGGGATACACTTCCAGGAAGTTAATTTATGGCTAAGTCTGCTTTAATACAGAATTCTCTGAGCAGTAGGTTCATGTTTTCTCTCACTTGGCTAGTATATGAGAACTGAATGCAATTAGCTTCCTATTGCCCCTACTCCTCAACCTCTTTTAGCATCAAAACACTATTTTAAATACACACATATATGTATTTGTAAATAGACATACACCCATGTTGGGGTAATCACCTTTCCCTGTTTCAAATTTTTCCTGCTATCAAAACCAGTAGCCTTCCCCAGACTTTGCACTGATCTGGTACTGCAGTCATAAGGATTTCCTCTTCGATTTTATTTAGCTGTAATCTACTCCCTAACTGTGAGTTTGAAACCACTCTTTACCATAGGGATAAGTTCTACATCCCCTACAATATTCAGGGTTGTAGTTGATGATACACTGTTTAAAATAATAGATTGGGAATAGGTTTTTTCCCAGTAAACTAATTCCACTAGAAGAAAGCTGGAATCATCTGTAAATGACAAGATTAACAAAGTTATTCCAGAAGCATACTCAACTAGCTCAGGAACTGAAAACCACTAAGATCTTCATATCTAGAATGAAAAAGTGTAACTAGGAACTTTCCTGCACTGATGAACCTTTCATACATCACAATACAAGATACATCACAATCAAGATACAGACTTTCTTTTTATGTTACACACTTTCACACAGAAAGTCTAGTTCCAACACACACTTCTTGCCAAAGACCTAAATCTAGCCTTGACTAAATCCAATTCTCCCAAGACAAGCAATTGAGTTAACCTAGGCTAATGAGCAAATCAGGGCAGCTATTCTCATATATTTGCTGCAAAGCAGAGGTAAAAATAAGTTAGCTTCCATTAAGATTTAAGCTAAGGTATGTTTGTGACAATTCCAGTAACTCAAGCCTTAGTTTCCCAAACTCTTATCATAAGCAGACACAGCAGCCAAAAGGGGTCACATCCTCTGCCCTCCTCTTTCATAGCCTTCCCAGCATCCTTTCTCTTCTGGTGGTACAAGCATGTGTACAACCTAATGTGAATCAGACTGGGGAACTGACACAGATTATTAGGGATACGCATGACAGCTTCTTTCAACAGCAGTGCCAGCTGAGAGAATTTGTGCAACTACTGCCTGTTTATCTGAACCCAGAAGTGCATGATTCCCTCTTGCATCTAATCCCACATAAGCACAAGTCACTACTGAAAGAGGCAGTCCCTCGTCGCATTTCTCATCCCCAGCTGCAGGCCACCCTTATGTATTAGGCCTAGCACCAGCTGGCCACAGGGCAGGTTGGTCCAGCTTCCTGATCCAAAACCAGAGCAATACTTTTGATTAGGGCAGGGGGTTGGTTTTCAGTTGGATCAGTGACCAAATTGATCCAAAGCTGCTCAATCACTAGATCTAAAGCAAGGGAAAGGGTAGGAGCCTGCAGTCAGGGCTAAATGAGAGAAGACTGGATCATTCCTTTCAGTAGTAGCCTATAGTTATACTAAATTAAACATAATGTGAATCTGCACTCCAAGCAAGAGAAGTTATACACTCACATTTCTCTAAAAACCCTGTCTGAGCGTGGCCTCCCCAGTGAGAAGTGCTTAGCTACTGCTCTAAATTACACCAGTTATCTCATGACTGCCTCATTCCATGATTGCCTATTAGCAGAACTAAGAGGTTGGCATGGATAACAACTGCAAATTTGCAGTACAATAGGCCACCTTTTTTCTGGAATGTGTCATCCTGGTAGCAGCAGGCTCTTTAATCTGGCATGAAAATTTGAAACACGACCTTGTGGTTAGAAACCAGGCCGGATAGATTCAGATAAGACTCTTGGAATCAGTTTTTTTCCTATGAATATTGATTCTAGTTATGATTTTGAAATTAATTCCCAGGTGTTCACTAAGTTTTGCTTAGAACAGCCAATGAACACAATTTACATGAACACAAACGAAATAAAATAGCCCATTTTAAAAACAAGTTCTGGAGTACATTTAAAAAAACCCCACACAACAACACATGAGCACTTGAAACAAGCCTAAGAAGGAGAAGACTTGACAGGACAAGAGCAAGAATATCCAGCTAAATTTTATAGGATGAAATTAAGAAAGGCCAAGAAAAAGATTCCTACCAGCGAAGCCTGAGAGGCTTTAGAAGAGCTTCTCAGAGGGAGCACAAGTCCCATTATTTCAGAGAGCCAAAGCAGTGGGCTGCAGCAGGAACACTAAGCTCACATCTAGGCCCCTGCTGTCACTGGCAATTACATTGTGTAAGCCCACTCACAGATTCACCAAGCTCATCAGGCTATTGTATAAACAGCACTACAAATACTAGCCTTGGTCAGGAGTCAGCAAAATGTGTTCTTTATGTAAGTCAACTATGCTGTTCCAAACATTAATAATAATTAAGAATTAACTCAGTTTAATCTAAGTTTAAGAATTAATTCAGTTTTGATACAACGTCAAGATAGATTTACAGATGCTTCCTCATCCAGTTCAGTTCCAGTCCTGAAATCTGGGTCACCCATACATTATTTCTCCAACCTGAGCCACATCCCATGCAACCCTTCAAAAGGATTGCCCTTATCCAAGCCTTATCTCCAACAAGCCACTTTGTTAAAAAGAAACTCCAAACCATCAGAGAATGAGGATACAAAACTTACATAAAATGATACAGCTGTGGCTTGGTCAGAGAGGAACTGGCACACAGTCCAAGCAGAAGGCAACAGCATCCACATCCAGCAAATCCTTGACAGAGCCAGTGACAACTCTTACCACACAGGAGAATCTAATCTCCTTTCCTGTATTCTCTACCAGGTTTAATCCAGGTCTTATCCAACTTCTGAGAACAAATGAAGCATCAAGCACAAGGATAACATTGGTGTGGGGGCAGGACATGTTAGGCCAGAGGAATAGGATTCCAAAAGCTCCCAGCAGATTGTTGGGGGCACCAAGGCCTCTGACAGATGCACTACAGCAGCCAGGGACTCCTAAGCAGCTCTAGGAATAAGACAGGAAGTGTGCAGCACACAAGTATCATGCCTTTCATTCCTCTGCTTTCCCCTCTCTGACAGGCCATAAAAGTCACAAGACACCAGCAAGTAAAGCAAGGAGGAAAACAACAAGGTGTCCAGAGTTCAGATACAGCCCTGAGACTGCCTGGCCTCTGCCCTCAGCAGCCTGCCAGGAACTGAAAGCCCAGCAAGCACTGTAGCTCTCACCCTGTGTGGGAGGCACTGTTTTTATAGAAAGACACTTGGATTGCTGGCAGCTGAACCTAGGACAAGGCCTACAGTTCAGGCCCTACCTGCTACTGGGAGGAGGGGGAAGAAAGTGATCTCTTTATGGGACATTGAACCTCAGCATCCCATAAAGGCCACTACAAGTGCTTGAGGTTCTCTGAGGACTCACCCCCAAGCTGGCCTGCTCTGGGGGCTGAGGCAAAAGCTCCCCTTTGTCACAGCTTCTGGAGGCACAAACCTGCCAGGGGCTCACAGAGGCATCTCAGGCACTGCCTCCTGCAAAGAGCTGTTTCCCGTTCCCTGCTCTCTGGGGGCCATATCCCCCTTACGGCAGCCCTCCACTCGCACCACACCCACCCACCACCGGTCACACCGCCGCGGGACAAGCTTCCCGCGGAGCAGTGCACCAGGCCGCAGCGTCCCACCTCGGAAGGAGCAAAAGCTCCATTCCCTGGAGAGATCCCTCCTCCTCCTCCTCCTCCTCCTCCTCCTCCTCCCCAGCAGATCCCAAAATGGTGGGTCGCCCTACCCGCCGCGTCGGCCCGGGGACAGCGGCCCCCGGTGCCCGGGCACCGCGAGGATCCTGTGTCAGGCCCGCGCCGCTCCCCGCCTCTCCCGGGAACACGGCAACGCCGGGCCGGGCCGGGCCGGGCCGGGCCGGGCCCCGCCACGCCACGCCACGCCACGCCGCGGAGCCGCCCAGGGCGCCCCTACCTGCGCCGGGCTCACATCCTCGGGCCGGGGTTAGCGCTGCCCCCCTGGCGCCGTTCTGTTCGCGGCCCCCGCCCGAAGTTTGCCTGCCTTGCGCGGGGCTGAAGGTATGTCATGAGTGCCGAGACTCCCCAGGTGCGCCGGGCACACCTACAGGAAGGCAGGCGGGCCCCGGTGATTGGTGTGCGGGGCGCAGCCCGGCTGCCGCCGCCAGCGGCGAGCGAGTTTCACTCGCCGGCCGCGGGTAGAAGACACCGGGGCAAAGACACACGGAACGCAGTGGCCCGGCGCTCATTACAGCTCCTGGTGCCTCCATAAATATAAATGTACATATATACACACATATATACATATTAATCTGAGTGTAAGATTTTTTAATTATTGTAACTGAGGCAATGGTGAGGGCTTCTCTGCTGGGTTTGAGGTGCAACACACAATTAATGCTAGTTTATTTTGTCTTGAAAGCATGCACAGAGCAGGTATACCTGACCCCAGTGATCTCAGCCTCTATCAGGTCCCTGGACTGGTTTACCAGAGAGGACTCCCCTTTTGTTTATTTCCTAAATGGGTCTTACTTGCCTGAGTCTCTTGGCTCTCTGTCTTTAAGGTCACTCGTTAATTTTGAGTGTGTGAGCCCTTCTGCTTTGTATTTAATGTCCTCCCTTCAATAGGCAGACAGATTTTCAGGAAGAGCACCAGATATTTGAAGAGTGCCAGGGCTCTGCCTCTGCAGCAGCAGACCTCAGAGATCTCAATATTTTGTCTGAGACTGTTAAATAAATCTAAATTAGATATCTGAATTCAGAAGAAAGTGAATGGGATTTGGGTTGAGAAACTGGTTAGGTTCTATTAAAATTTGAATTGATGGCTATTGTTGTCAGGCATCCTGCCCTCCTCAGCACACAGATAAGTATCTGGAGGATCCTGGCTGCATCAAAGCTTTCTGGATTTGTTGTGCCCAGTTGTGTACTGAAAGGGGACAGCGCATCAGTTCCCCATGAGGAAAGCTTTGTCTCCATCTATCAACATGACTTCAACTATAGGGAGAATATGTAAAGAGAATTCTCTCACTTGGGAGAGTGGAACAGAGGTGGGCAGAGAAAAGAAAAAAAAATACAGGGGAAGAAGAGATGGAGAAGACTGATTTATTGCAATCATGAAAGAAGGGGCAAGTTAAGGTTTTCATTCCATGACAAAATAGAGTAGGTTGCTTGGTTATAACTCTCTTCTTCCCTCCCCCCCACCCCCCACCATTATATTGCTTGCTGCACAGGTGCTTGGATTTGCTTTAAGGAGTACAGGATTTATGCAAGAATTCCTTTGTTACAGTTTAGATTTTTGCTTACACAGAATGCAAGGTGAGCAAAGGACTTTGTCAGACTGAGGAAGGAAATGATATTGTATTGTATTTTCTGTCTCCTTGAATTGATATCCAACACTCCCTCTTCCCTGAGTTTTTTTCCTAATTGTTTCATGAGACTTGCAAATGTATATCCTCCAGGACACGCTTTGAACAGTTTAGTAAAAGACGAGGGGGACCTTAATGGAAATACTGGAGAGCAGCCCACACTGCAGGACCAGTGTGGGATTTCCCATGCAGGACACTTTCCCTGGAAGTAGCACAGTGAAAGCCTGAGGCAGCCAATTACAAAATCATGTTCTTCCTTGTTAGTGCTTTCTGATTTAGTTAATGCTTTCATTCGTGTGCACAAATAATTTCATCACATGGAATAGGTTCTGTAACTGATATTCCTATTCTATGTCTCTGCTGTTTACAGACGACTGAGAGGAAATGGATGCTTCAAATTCCCATGGGGAAGAGATTGGGGAAATCAACTCTGGATCTTGGGCTGGTGCTCTAACTAGGCCCTGGGGATACTGACTGGAAAATGGCACCTCTCTATCATCTAGAAAGTGCATCTGAGAGTCTAAGAAGGGCTTAAGTTTCACCATTCTCCTTGGTATCTCCAGCTGTCTTCAGAGGCTGTTTTCTATGTGCTTTTCTGGATCGTATGCTGAGATGCCTTGCTTTCCCTGCTCATCACACAGGGAATCTGAGGGCTTAACTTGTCTTCATGGATTCCCTAGAATGAAGAAGTGCCCCAAAGTTATGTCCTGCAGTGCCTAGTGTCACAATATCTATATCCTTTTGTTGGCCAAGCCCTCCCTGCCTACCTAATTCAGTGGGAAATGAACTCCTAACTTCTGTTCTGACCTACTGGAATTTCTGCAGTGCCATTAAGGTACTTCCTTATGAAGTGTAGAAATGAAGAGTAGATCCTGTCCCATTCTGGGAATACTCACCCTTTTCCTCTAGGAAGGTGAGCTATGTGAATCAACATTTTTGGCCAGTAGGGCCCACAGCACAGGGATCCTCTGCAAGCAGGATGAAAGCCAGCAGACAGTAACTGCAAGAAGGAAGACAGACAGCAAGAACCTCTCTCCCTTCCCTCCCTCTCCCCCCCCCCCCCAACTGCTTTGGGCAGTATTGTTTCTCAACTCTCCAAACCGTGGACTGCACCACCTGAATAGCCAGCATCTCACTTTTCTGCCAAGGAAACACTCATATTCCAAGAGCTACTGCCAAAAGCCCCATTCCCTTAAGCTCTTTTGTATGCTTTACCATCCACCCTATTCACAATCAGGTCCATCCCTCCTATGCCCTGATGGGCTCCTGCTTCCTATGGTTCCCTGTACTCCTCACTACCTCAGCTGGCTGAGAGGTAGTTCAAAACCTGGCCTCCCACTCAGACTTTCTTTTCTCATATGTGCATCCTCCCTGTAAACATCCCATCCAGGTAGAGGCCTGTGTTGCTCCATACTCTGCCTTCACCACTCCACTTCAGACATTATTAGGAGTTTAGCTTTTAACTGTGTACAGAGGAGACAACTGGAAATGCGAAAAGCTATATAGACAGTAGGACAGAACATAGTAGTTTTAGTAACTATTATATAAGCTACTGACATGATAGAAGTACTAGCAGATCCAAGGCTATCTTAAAATTAAATGATGTCATCTGCTTGAGCCCCCACTCCTGGAAAAAACAAATAACTTTCTGAGGTGTGTTTAGGAGATACACCTTCCTCCCAGCAAACACTAACCTGTGTCTATGACCAGAAACCCCCCTTTTAAAACAGAGGAAACCTAACCAACATATGTAACTGAAACATGCATCTGCAGAGTGTGCCAAGTACTGGATGTTTCCTTCGTTTCCCCTAGGGTTTGCTGCGAACGCTCAATGGTAAATGTGGGCTGTAAATTCTGATCATCTCTTATGATCAGAATACCCCTTATTTATTGCTTGCTGCCAGTAGTTAGCAGAGTTCCAGCATCCAAAGCCATGAATTTTCAGAGGTCTCTCTGCAGCACGTTTGAAGAAATGCAGACTCCTCCAGGCCTCAACTCATGCTTAAGGCCACAGGTCCTATGCTCTTGCTGGGTTTGTAGTCACTAGCACCTTACTGAGTCATCACAAATACTGGAGTAAAAGAGGTAAGAATGGCGGATTTATGGAGTTCACTGAGCTTTTTTGTTGTTATCTCACATAATGAATACAGCCTTCATAATATTAACAGAGATCCTATCTAGATTCCTGTAATGATTCCTTTGGATTCATTCTTACAGGACAGAGAAAATGTAATGGAATAATAAGCTGTTTTAGTATGTAAACTCTTTCTCAGAGGTATGGGTTTGAGCTCCCCTAGTTCAAATTCAGATGCATTTCATGTTCTGACTTCTCCACATGATGGCAGCTATGCAGGAACAGTATTTTTAGCTTTTGTTTCTTTGCTTGCTTTTGTTGTAATTCTTAGTGTGTGGAAATGGATTTGGCCTGTCTTAATCTGAAAATTGGCTTCAATTACAGTTGAGGATGCAGTTGTAATAGTGAATTCCACGTGTTGTCTGCCAAAGCTGTCACTTATCCCAGGAATTCAAGAGAGTATAGACTTTACATACACGAATACTGATCTCTGTGGTCTTCCCTGAAATTTGTTCCAGTGAATGTCCATGACAGCAGAGATCAGGAAAACATAGGACTTGAAAAGTCCTTCAGGTAATACAGCTAGTGATGCTTTCCTATATGAAAGCAGTTATAAACAAGGTTTACTGAAATCATCTGAATTTAAAATCACACTTCTTGCCAAAGAACATTGTACATCTCAAGAAAAGCAATTACAGCCTGAAATGGGCTGTTCCTATTTTATTCTCAAGTGCTTCTCTCTTAGGAATCCCAAACAGTCAGCAGCCACCAAAAGACCTATACACAACACTGTTTTCTGTTACAAAATAAAATCAGAAACAAAATTATGCAGTTTTAAACTATATGCCTCTATAATCTTTATTCAATTTTGTGGATTTTTTTTTTTTCTTACAAAAAGTAGTAGGGACACTTTGTCGAAGTGGATATGTGCCATGTAGTAATAATTTTATGTCATTCTGAACTATGAACTGTATGAACCAACTAATATGAATATCTGCCTTGGCAGGACGGATGAAGAACTAGTGGCCTGTTTACTATCTTATAGAAATTTCTTCCAGAATAATAACATTGTTTTGGTCTGGTGTGCAAATTGGACCATACTCCTAAATTAGCAGTATTTACTAAAGCCCACTTTCTTACAGATGCTACAGAGGGACTTTAAACAAATAGAAAAGAGTTCAAAATCAAAATCAAAGGGAAAGTCTCCCATTAGAGGCACAGGGGTAAGGGCTCATCTGTAGACTGTCAACCGCATTATGTGGAAAAAAGCATATTTTAATTTGCATGCATCCATTTAGCCAGGACATTGCCCAATGATTCACTTGATTGTAAAGCTACTGCCTGTTTTAAAAGCAAAAAGGTAATTCTTATTTTGTGTAAATGGACTTGGGCCTGGCTGAGGCTGATGAGTTTTCCTAGTTACAATCATAGCTGCAGCTTTTTCTGGGTAATCCAGACTGTTGTCAAGGAAATTGACTGCTTGTAACAGGAGTTCAGTAAGGTGTAGGCTTCACATGTAAAAATGTTGATTTTCATGACCTTTACGAATTTTGCTTGAAATAGAGCCAGGAATAGCTTGCATCCAATAGCAGACAAAATAGCTTCAATCTTTATTTTTTTGCTGAGGGTGAAAATATTGCTGACAAAGCAAAAAGCAAGACAAGTTACTGTGAACTAGTCATAACATTATGTACAAACCAAAGAAAGAAAAAAAATCTGCAACATATTCAGTCCTTCTCTTACATAGGATTGTGTATGATTAGCTATAGCAAAACACAATCCAAAACTTTATTTTTATTTCCTTATACAGTGTTCTAAAAGACAAAAAGGAATAGCTTAAAGCTTAGTCTAATTCAATTAAACATCATATTATTAAGAGTAATAAAATAGAGATCTCTTGCACATGCAAGAATAAATATATATAGTTTTAAAAATTGTAACTATATGGGTTATATCCCAGAAGCAATTACTCAATCCTGGATGATGCATACTGTGGTGAAAGCAACCTGTTTCCTACTCACCAACAGCATTTGACAACTTAGTGTCTACAGTTCCAATGAAATAGTAATGAGCCTTGAAATTCTTGTAAAGATTTTCCCCAGCAGTAATTACAAATATTACATTTGATATACATAATGTAAATCATACTCTTTCCTGCTGAAAAATGCTTTTCAAACCCTATTCCCAGCTGAGTAATGTATGGGTATCTGTATGGAAGTTTCCCCACAGCTAAATAACATGAGTTTGAGATTTTTTTTTTTTCCAAAATGTAAAGCTTGAAATAGTGCAATGAAAAGATGGTTTACCACCAAGAACAATCATTGAGGCATTCTCTGGTACTTTATATTAAATGTTGGTACCTGTGTATTTCACTGAGTAAGATTACAGCAGTAATTTCTGGCATGCTGTCCACACACATCAGGAGGTCCCTGGGCCACCTGAACAGGGTCTATAAAAGGTAACTAGGAAATGCAAGACAATAGCTGTAAACAAGGATTCTAAGAACAAAAAAAAAGGTTAAAAAAATGATGATGCAAATCATTAAAATGCTTCCAAAGGTACAGAAACATATTATGGAAACAAAACTTATGTAGCTGGGAATGAGTAGTCTGTAAGGACAGAGAGAAGAAAATTTTTAATCAGGTTGGCTTTTACTTCATCGTCAAAAGTATTAATTCCTGGGAATCCAGAACATACAACATTGGTTTTAGTATCCAGAAATACATCAAATAATTTTTGAAAAATCCTATCAAAAGTTAATTTTGCACACATTTCCAAACAACTGTTCCTTTATGCCAATTAACATAGGAAATTTCTAGCCCAGTTACAATTTTGAAATAATCTTTGGGCTTAGGCTTTCTCCTCACTGACATGTTATATGCAAAGGACCTCTAGTTCCTGCTGCTTGCTCCTGACAAGTAACTCTTACAGACTGAAATTCCAAGAAAGTCACGTGCAGCTCTCTGACTCTTAGAGTCCTCTTATTTCTGCATTTGTGATTATGAACACTGCAAGAGGAATGCAAAAAGCTGTGTTTACCCAAAGTTATTTTTGTGATCTCAGATACAAGAGAACTTCAAAGATCTGTGACTACACAGCTGAGAAGGTAGTGAACTGCACTGCAGGAGCAGAGATGAGACTTCTGGGGAAGGGGAGCAGGAGCTAAATCCAAATGTTTGGAAGCCTGGTGGAGACAGGAGGCTGTTGGGATGTCTCTTGAGCTGTCAGCTGGGATCCGGTTCTTAAAAGCCCTGTCTTGAGTGTTGCTTCTCCTGAATAAGATGCTAATTGTCTGACAGCTTTGTTCTTATGTGCTTTTTTTCTCTTTTTTTTCCTGAGGTTTCATTCAGAGCTCAAACTATATGGCTGTAATTCATGAAGGGACCTCTGTAAATAGTCTTGATACTTAACTATCATTTCCTCTCTTTTCTCTTGTAGGACTACTGACCCTATCAAAGTTTTTGAATCAAATTCTCTGTGCAGACTGATTGAGTGAATGACCTCCAAACTTGGCCTGCTGGGATGAGGAGAGATCCTAACACTGGTGTATGGAGGAGGACACGGGATTTGTGCTAACAGGCCTGTCTGTAAGCAGGCAAACTGGAATCTGCCTCATGTCATGTTTGGCCAACCCCCGTGCATAGTGACAGGTGAGGGGTAGGGCAGACATCTGTGTGAGGGATAACTGCTTGAATAGACCTGGCTAAATCCTCCTACAAACATGAATCAGAGCCCTAATTCTGTATCTTGATGAAGTAAATTGTTTCTCACCTCATTACAAACACATGCCTCTCTTTCTTTTTCATATTCATACACTTACAATTGCAGGGTCAGAGTCTCTAATAGCCTTGCCCATTACCTGAACCTCACACACTAATGTTTTCTGTCCTTCCTTAGGAGTGAGGAAAAGCCTAAGCAGAGAGGATCAGTGACAGTGGCCAATTTTCTTCCTTTCTCCCCCTATAGCGTCCTTTCAGAAGCCCAGGAGAAGGCTACTGAGACTCTTTTTAACTTCCATCCATTACTAAGGCAAGAGCAGGATCTTCCTCTGTGTTTATCTCATATATATGGCTAGGCATGGCAATAGCTAAGTTAGCTCTGTGTGTACGACACAAAGTCCTTTGTGGAAGGGATGCTGGCAACAAATTAACAATTATATCGGAGCAACTAGGAAACTTCATCCCTCCCTTCTGCTTTCTTTTGATTCAGGTAAGACAGTTATCCTGTGGTCATTTCTTTGAGCTTTCTGATCAGCTGTGAGCACTAGAAATAAATTACTGTAAGTATAAGGTGGGATATGGACATAGTCACACCACTCCACACAATCTTGTTCTAGCTCAGAGCTGCTCAAACAGCAAGCGGTAGGTAGGACCTCAACAAAATCCAGGATGGAGGTTGAAGGCAAAAGAGAGAACATACTCCTTTCGAGAGGCTTGCCAAATAGCCCCCTGGACCAACCTAGGAGGGAGGAACTTGGTGTGTAGGAGCTGCATATGAAAAAGCACAGATGTGCTGCATGCACACATGCAGGCTTTTCTCATGCATGCAGCTGTAGCCCCTTAGCGTGAGCATCAAAAGTAAGAAAATGGAAACAAAAGCTTTCCCTCAAGCCCAAAACAGCACCCTATTGCCTATCCCTGCTCATTTAGAAACCACTGCGGTGGGAAACTGTTTCCTCCTAGCTGAGATTCTCCTTTGATAAAATCCATCTAAGCATTGTTGCTTGTGGTATAGGTCAGTACTACTTATGACTCAGACCAGCCCTTTGCCTTCCTTCCTCCTGTTGACTAGACACAAAATCCAGCCCACAAATAAATTAATCTCTGTCCCAGTCCATAGAAAGATGTTTCCCAGCTAATTAAGAAACGGCACACAAGAGTCTCTGGCTTGTATTAAGAGAATCTTGAGTGGCAGTAAAATCATGCACTTAAAAGTTCAGAAATTCAGAATTCTTCTTGCATCCTGGATGAAGGGTTTGGGCTTTCTATTTTGGCTTTTTTTGATGCATATAATTATGCATAATAATATAGCTTTTGATTACATAAACAAGTATTATTTTTTCCTGAGATTAGTTTTTGCAGAGGAAAACTAACAAAACTGAAAAGCGCCTTCCTCTACGTTTATTCTCCTTGCATGACACTTCCTAAAAGTGGAGTTCTCTAGATTTCTGTATGTAATAACATAGTGCCCCCTATTGGGAAGCCGTTTATGATTCTCTTTGGTTGCATTCAGTTGAGATAAAATCAGCACAAATATCTTATTTTCATATATATTCCTACATGCTAGTGAAGTCTATATAGTGTCACACCAGCAGGTTTAAAAATCAACTTACCTCTTCCTCCCTGGTCACAGGAGATATTTTTCTTTAGGTTTGGGGAAGGTAACTCATTCACAAATTAGCACTGTTTAAACTTAAAAGCAGTAGCACTACTGCTTTTGAACACTGTAAGAGTGTTCAAGAATGACCTACAATTTCATTTCATTTCAGTTCAGTTCAGTTCAGTTTCAGGTTTTTTAAATAAAATCTCAGTGATCTCAGTAGACACAAAAGAAACTGAGATCCTCTTGTTCAGCCAATGCATACAAGTCAAGCTAACTTGAGTCAGCAGAGAGATGTGTGGGGCACAGACTGCCTGCTCAGTCTTTCTGTGGAGAGGTGGGTCAGCATTAGCCTAAAAAAAACCCTGTCCTTAGTCTTTGCCAGCACAAAGAGGTGTTGTTAGGTACAGAATGCAAGTTTTATAGTACTCTTTCCTGTAGCAACAGTCATTTCTCCCATTCCTGACAATAATAAGTCACGATAAATAAATACGTTATGTGGGCTACTGTAGTTCCAGCACTAAAGCTACCAAAGGCAATGCTATGACACCCCCCTTACTAGATATACTACATCTCTTCTTTTGTGCCCTTCCTTCTAATGCTATCTTTAGCCCAGTGTTTTAAACAGGGAGAGGATCCCCCTGGCCCTCACCCACATCCCTCAATCATGAAAAATGAAACCTTTCCCATATGATGGGTTGTAAGCACTAATATTTGGTGAGGGGCCAGAGCTGAGCTCTCAGATGTGAGCTTCCAGAGAATTAAGACCATCCACATAGTGGTGGGGAAGTATAATTTGTCTGAGGCTGTGGTGCTATTGTTGGAGGGGTAAACTGGAGAAGGATTGTTTCATGTAAGCAAAGGCACATTTTTCATGACGTAAGCTTTTGTCATTAACTCACAAAAAGGGCCTTTTTGTGGTTCACACTCTGGTATTTTTAGTTCCCTTTGTACTTAATTAAGAATAATACTGCAAGTAAAACATAAAAATAAAATGACTCTGTGAAAAGAGGTTTTTTTGCCTACCTTGGGGGGAAAAAATCCAAACCTTAGTACGTTACAGTAGGGGCTTAGATTGTAATCTGTCTGAGGTGGGGACCACATCTTTGTCCTATGCTTGCAGTGCATTTATCACATGGAGAATCTCCTCTATCGTTTCTGAAATTATCACATCCCCAGGATAGGTCAGTTGCAGTCCCCAAAGCAGCCGAAAAAGCATTTGAGAGAACGAAGAAACAAAGACCAAAAAAAAACTTCTTAATGCTTAGCTTTTCACAACTATCAGTCAGTGGACTGGAGATTTAGATATTTGATATCTGTTGAGTAGAAGGTGAAGGAGACCAACTCTGTAAGGTCTTGCATAGTCTAAGATCTGAAGTACTTATAGGCTACAGCTAACAACTAATAAAGTGCAAATAGTGATTCATAACGAGTTTAGAATCTGTCACATTATTCTTTCTCAGCACTAACCATGCATTCAGTTACTGCTTTTTCTATACTGAGCAGGTACCCCAGATACACAAGTTCATTACCAATCTAGCACCTAGATGGCCTCTTAACATTCCAAAGATCCCAACATTGTTTATGCCCCACTTCAGTATCCTGAAGACTGCATCCATCCTGCTCTTTTGTTTACCCCTTCTCTTTCTCTCTCAGCACTTTAAGGTTCTCCATTCTGTGGATCTCCTTTTCCCTCGTTAGTGATTCTCATCAAAAGCAAAATGATCTCCAAAGACCCATGATCTGTTGGTGAGTGTAAAGGTTGAAACATGTTCATTTTCATATGAATTCTGTAATGAGGGTTCTCCTTACTTTCAATCAAGACAATCTCAATCTCATCAGCTAGAACAGGAAAAAAAAAAAAAAAAAAAAAAGTTGACAGATATGATTCCTCCCCCAAACAAACACCGTATAAAGAATAGCATTAATGAGAGTGAAAGTCTGGAACCAATTCTTCAAATTAAGGGTTCTCAGGTTGAATGATAATGACTGACAGAACTAAACATAGAGCTCATAGCCTGCAATTCCTGTTAACACCGTATAAAGAATAGTATTAATGAGAGTGAAAGTCTGGAACCAATTCTTCAAATAAAGGGTTCTCAGGTTGAGTGATAATGACTGACAGAACTAAACATAGAGCTCATAGCCTGCAATTCCTGTTTCTCATCTTTGTTCTGCCACCAGTTCTCATACAGCCTTTGTCTTTGTAATATCTCTGTTTTATATGGTAGTTCTTCCCATCAGATGCATGCCACTGCCTCCAGTTTTGCAAACAGGGAAAACTGGGAAGGAGAAAACTGTGGTACATGAAAAGTCTTGCACAAATTAGTCCATTGGGCCAGAAGCAGAGATAACAAATGATCCCACATGTCCAGAGTCCTTGATCAGTGTTCTAACCTCTTTCTAGACTGGTATGTTCATCATAAAACAAGGTGATAAATTTTACTCCACAGTCTCTTTTGCAAAGGAGTGATATCCTCATTAGATAGTATTTTCTGACTTTGAATGTTCCAAGTGTTCTTTCAATGCTAAATATTGTCAACCCTCAATACTTCTAGATAGCTTATCCTATTTGTGGATATATTATCCCTGAATGCAGAGATACCAGAGTTGACTCTGAGAAGGCACATCTTGGCCTGATAGGGATTATAAGTAGAGACATGCCTAGACTGTTTCAGAGTAAACTTGGGTCTGGAAGTGCGTGATGAAGGGTCCAAGCCAATGTGCCCTGATGGAGCCATAAGTTTTGGAGAAAGATGCAGAGGCACCTGAATGGCTTCCCACAGAGTCAGCTCAGACCTAGCAAGGTTTATAAGCTGTGGGAAGCTTATAAACAGTAGGATCTTTGGGATATTAAGAGACCATGCACTAGTATTACTGACCCAGTGCTGGCCATAGGGATGGAGCCTGGCAGTGCACCTGGCACCACACTCCCTGATGTTCCCACCTCCCAGAGGACCTTTCATCCTGTGTCTCCAGACAGATGTGAGCTAGCTGTGTTTTCATATACCACTGTGCCTGAGCTTACAGGCCCAGGTGGATCTCAGAGCACTGGTGAGATAGATGCAGAGACACCCAAATCACTAGGAGCCAGAGTCAATAGGCTCTACAAAGCTCATTTAGTCATTCCAGCATCACTTCAGTGTGTTTCTTAGCATGTCCATGATATCCATATCAACCGTTTTCTCCCAATATCTAGACTGTCCCAACTCCACACTACTCTAGGTTATGGACAGCTGAATTTATAATCATTATCTGTGAGTGACCATGACAATTTACTTTGTTCATTGTTTCAGTTAGTAAAATAATTTACTTTGAGCATGTATGGATTGATCTCAGAGCTTGTCTTTCATTGGCCTGAGGCTGTAGATATAAGGCTCTCCTTGTTCCTTCTAGTCACAACAGGTTTGGGGACTGGAAATACTAGGGGATGGGAAGCAGATGGTATTCTGATCTGTTAAATGCATGTGTACTCTTGGCTAGTCAAATTAAAACAAGCATTCACCCAGTAAGAACACCAGGTCAAAAGTCTTCTGCATGGCATCCTTGCAGTGGTCACTGCTGTTCTGTCCACTTCTTTCTTTCTACTTTGCAAGCAAACACCATTCTTCCAGGACAAAGTATAGTGTCACCTTCTCAGATGATATCTGTATATGAAACAATTGATATGAAGTCTCTTAATTTCCAGAAGTATCTCAAAGAATCCAGCAGTGGGTGTGAAGCAGAGGATGTTTTGGCTCTGCTGCTATGAAGGGAGGTGTTCCTCATCACATAGCCCTCCTAAAAGACTTGTGAGCTGGATTCACATAGTCAAGGGGAGAAAGAAAGGGAGGAAGTCGTGAGAAAAGGGAAAAAAGGCAAAGGATGGAAAGGGTCAGAGAGATTTGTTATTTTTTTATGAAAAAAGAAGGAAGAAATAGAGGGAGATAATTAAAGCATTTGAGGCTTAAATAAGTGGCTGCTTAAGTAACTTTGTGAATTGGAGCTCTAGTGCCGTGGGTGACTGCAGACAATCTCAGCTACTGGCAATAACTGGTCTCCTTCACTGTGCTGATGGAAGATTTTTTACTGAGGGAAAGGAGAATGCCTTTTTCCTCCTAGCCCAGGAGCTCAGGACAACTTATCTTTCTCAGATGCTGGATCCACTGTGATTTCCTTCCAAAACTTTTGCCATATTTGTCTCACCTGTAAGGTTTCTCTTACATGTGCATTCTCCGGTGCTGAATAAGGTTCTAGGAGAGCTTCTCATACACAGGACAATTACAGGCCTCTGCTCCATGTGGACCCTTCGGTGTTTCATCTTTTTTGACCAGCAGCTAAATCTTTTGCATAATCAGGACAGCAGTGCTGGGTGCCTGACTTAGGCCCTGCTGCACCAAATGCAGTGAGGTGCCATGCCCCCAGCTTCTGCTATTTCCCAGTCCAGGTATCAAGCATGGACATCCTTGCTCTCCAGTTGTAATCCTTAATTCCCAGGTTCAGGGGAATCACCCACTCTTTCCTCAGATATCTTGCTGTCATTTTAAAAGAAGCAAGTTCCAGGCTCGATTCAGATCATCTAGCCCAAAATTGGGCTCTTGCCTGTCCTTACATCAGCTACTATGGCGGACAGGGGTGTAAAACTCATTCCTGTGCAGTGTTGCAAACTCAAACCTTAAATATCTAAATCAAGACCCTGAAAAGTATATAGTTAGCTCATTATTACTAATATTATCATTAATACCTTATTGTAAAGGTGTTGTTTGTTATTAGTTTCAGCCTACGGTTTTGGAAATAAAAGCAGCTTTTTTTCCTGCTATGCTATTGATGAGCTGCATTCATTGTTATTTTTTATATTTTTTAATATTTATTTGTATGAAAGTTTGCTTTTAAAGTATGTATCTGTATAAAATGTGGTCTTCAATTTACTCATGAGAAGGATTATAGACCAATGTTTAAAAGACATCCCAACAGCCAGCAGACAGAATTTCATTTACAGTTTGTTTATAGTCAAATTAAGTGTCATGCAAGTAACTCATGGAGTAGTCATATAAATAGAAATGTAGATATGTGTGATTAGAAAAAAATGTAAAAGTCTCTTCTCAAATGTTTTTTGTACTTGTGTAACAGGACAGAGCCTTCTGATCTGCTTTTTGTGGTGTCTGATTGTGTTAGGTGCAACGTGATTGGATCCCCCCTTTTTTTCCTCAGGTGACTGTATCTAATGCAGGTAACTGCCATAGACAAGTCAATCCCTGGGCCTTGGGCCAGTATGGACATGCACTCATCAAACTCTTGCTTTTCTCCACCTGCAGCTGCTGGCAGATATGCAGGCTCCCAGAAGAAACCCCTCTATTGGTGTTCTCTATTACTCAGGAGGGTCTCTGGGCTCCTAGAGCAGGAATCTCTTTTTTCAAGACTTCCAAGTCCCATCTGACCAGAGTCTAATTGAAAGACAGATCATGAAATATGTGTATTATGATGGGATGAAACTACTGCAGCATGAAGCAGGTCCTCAGTATTTGAGCTCCAACCTCTAGATTTGATAGAAGTCTTTTTAGATGAGGTGTTACTCACTGGCCTATTGATAGCATGCAATGCTGGACTTTCACTCCCTGACCTATAAGCTTTATAATTGTAGGGTTTTAAATATTTGTTTTTAAGGTTTTCTTGCTTTCACAAAAAATCTAAATGCTGTTTGCCTGTAAAGGAAAGGGTGAGATTTACAGTCAAAATGGACCTTCATGTTCAAGGGCATATTTTTTTCTGTTTTTTAACTGTTTTTTTGGTAGCATTGTTTTGTCTAAATCTTGTATATGCTTTATTACTGAATATTAATTACTTAAGAATCCTGCTAGAGAAAGTATTGAAAGAGGAGCTTAGGCTCAGTTCTTCAGCTCTGGATATAGTATTATAGAGAGTTCACATTCCGTACCTTTTAGATTAAATTATTTATTTTCTAGCCACTTTTCTTCCCTTTTTATTAATTTATTTATTTTTAACTCTTGCTGTCGGTGACTGGGGAACCCTGGATGCAGAACAGAGATCACAAAAGCCAATATTCATATAGCTTTTTGAGTTCCTGGGACAAACTCTAAAACTATAAATGGCAGCTTTGTCCCTAGTTCCAGAGATTACACTTTGCAGCTGTAGTCATGATTGTAGAGAAGAGACCAAAGCAGATGCAAATCCACTGTGCAAATTAGGAATGACTATCATTTTTTCCACTTTTCTCCTAGTCTTAAAATGGCATGAGTATCAAATGCACTCCACTGCAGCTCTGCTTCTTCCATCTATTGCAATAGATATGGGAAGCTAACCTTGGTCATTTCAAAAGAGCCACAACTTCTAGCCTTAGCTAGCACCAACTTTGGTGTTAAAATCTTGATTTAATATCTCATTATGTTCTTTCCAATTGAATAAGAATAGGCATGCAAGCTGTTGTAGGGATCCAGATCTAAACTTTTCTGAGTGTTAACAAGGCTCTGGTCTTTGCTGATAGATTAAGAACGAAAGGTTCACATCTGGTAATTATGCACTATGAGAAGGCAAAAGAGGCTGAGATAAAGCTGATGATCATAGAGAAGCTGTAGAAGGTAACAAGAGTAGTATGAACTTCAGTGGCAGGTATTTATTGTGAGAAAGGTTTTAATTGGAAAGGTTATTTTTGGAAAAATATCAAAACTATTTTTCAAAGACTGAACATTTCCATTTTTATTCAGAGATTAATATCATAATGTTCATATTTTTGTTCATTATGATTATATGTTATTTCTTAAATGTAACTAAATTATGGAAGTATATAAAGTTAAAATGAAAATAAAATTAAAATATTTTGACCCAAAGTTATTTTTGAGGAAATGTTATTTCACAGACAACTTTGATTTTCACCCTCTTTCCCCCTCCCCTTCACAGAATGCTAATAATGATGCTTCTGAACATGATGCTCTTGCTGACCAGTTTTCTGTGCAATATTTGAGAAGGCCACAGTCGGGCTAATGCAGTAAGGTAGCTGAGACGCTTGGAAAGCTGTGTGTTACTGGTCACACCCTCTCATCGAAAGGATGCACAGCTTCTGAAAGACTCTAGGCAAAACTCCATCTACAATACCGGTTAACTCAGTAGACATTAATTTTGCTATGTGAGGGCTGAATTAGGTATTTAGGTACTAACTCCAACAACCCCACATATTCCTTAGACGATATAAAATATCCCTACCCAAAGGCAAAAAAACACTACCCAAGGAAGGGAAAATTCTTCATCTGCAGGTCATTTCTGAATGACATCACATGAATGTGTAAAATCTCTCATTTGACCTCAAGGACCTCTGAGAAAAACCACAGCTAGGTCTCTGCAGTTCCTCTGAGACTGAGAAAATGGGCACTGCAGGTGAATCTCACCTAGAAGACAGCAGATTTTTGGAAAAGATGGCAAGCAGTTCACTTCACATAGATAGACACAATAAGAAACAAGGCTAATTGACATGTATTTCTGATACCAGGTTTTCTGAGGGTTTGTTTGTTTGTTTGTTTGTTTTTTGTTTTTTTGGGTGGGAGAACAGACACAGATCTGTTGCTTGGAGATGGGAGGGATTTGTTGGAATCAGGTGAGGACAGAAAACTTTCAAACTGCCTTGATACCACAGCAGTGGCGCCAGAGTTGCATCTTCAGAAACACCAACGTAAGGAAAAAGAGATGCCTTTTTTCCCTTTCAATTTCCTTTTGTAACTGCTGAATCCACAATAAATCACCTAAACAGCAGGTGACCATCCTGGATGCCTCTTTCCCTTTTGCATTGATTTTTAGCAGTCCATCCCCCAGCCTATTGCCCATGCCAGTTTTTGTCTTTGTCTTCGTTCTAGCTTTCCCCCCAGCATCTGTGACTGATCTTTTCATGTTACTGTTCCCCTATCCCTCTACATCTAGTCCTGACCAGCCACAGCCCATAATGGCTAGTCCCCAGATAAATAATAGCATTCCTGCACTCTCAACTACTCTTGTGCTTGTGTCAGACCACGGTCTCCAGAAACAGGCCTGATTTCTAACTAGATAATGTGCTATTATGCCTCATATTTTCTCATTATCTTCCTGGGAAAGCTTTTTTCCTTGACACCACATGAAAACGTGAATTTTTGTATGTCCTTTTTTAATGCAGTCTTAAAGAAGTAAATGTGGCAGTAAGTCAGGGGTTTTAGTGCTGTGGCATTTCTTCAGCTGATAGCTTTATATTCTGTTTTGAATGGAATGTGGACAGGAGTCACTGTCTCATGAAATCCTTTCCTTTCGCCTTCAGGTGGTGCAAAAGTTTCATCTATCAGCATATCCAGCCAATCTTCCCTGCAGCAGCAGTTGCCAAGACAGCCTACAGGAGCAGGATGCATACCACAATGAATGATTTTTATTAACTAAGCAAAGTTTTTGTTTTTGAATAACTCTCTAGGTTGTTAGTTATACTTTCCACTCCATCTTTAAGCTCTATCTCATGATTATGAATGGTCTTTTGATAGTGGCCAGTATTTATCCATATTTAGTGTGTCCAGGCATGCTATTTGACCATGCTATCATATGTCACTAGGATCTAGCTAACTAGAATTGGCATTTTGGTGTACAGTGCATTTTGATGTACAGTAATGATAGTACAGAATTAGTGGTATGTTTGTCCACAGTGTGCAGTTCTGAATAAGTGCTTAAGGCTGTTCTTTGTTTTTTCCTCAGCATTTTGCAATGCAACACCTTCCCTTCTTTTTTTTTTTTTTTTTTTTTTTTTTTTTTTTTTTCAGTCTCTGAGACTGCTGTGGTCTTTGTCATCTACAAGAGTTTTCTAGAAAAAACATGAATTGAAACATATGGCCTTTGGATATACTCACTCTGACATATTTTCAATTGAGTCACACTAATCCCTTACCTGCAATACTTTTCCCCAGTGCAATGGTCTCCATAAACATAGAAGGAACTCCCCTTCCTGCACTGTCTACTGAACCATATGACTGAGGAGGGAGGAAAGCAAGTAGGAGAGAGCATCCCAGGAGGAAAAGGCTCAGGGAAGGGGAAAAGAGAAACAAAATCTACCCATATTATATCAAACTTCCTTGTGATAAGAAAAGTTTTCAGGTCAGGGACAACAGCACACAAGACTAAGCCAAACCGCCATGGCTGAGCACTTTTTTGGTCTACCCCATCCACAAGGGTGTGCTAGATCCAGGAGGGGAGCAGGAAGAAGGGGTGAAGCAGTCAGGGTTATGCTAAGCTGTAGCACATGAAAACAGTATTGCTTTGCAGGGCAGTGTGCAGAGATGGTGCCGTTGCCTCACTTCTTGTGCTGCATGCTCACAGCAGCACAAAGCAAGACTCATGTTGGTATAAAAAGCCAGCAGATCATCACAAGAGCACTTTCTAAACACATCTTGCACACATCTAGAGAACTACTCATGCTTGGAGACCAGACAGACTACTAAGATGGCAAATTTTGATCTCTATGTGATGTGACATTTAAGCATGTAGGCTAGCAAAACTACAAGTACATAGGCAAGCTGTAAGGTCCTCCAGATGCTATTCATAGCAGCAGGCTCAGTTAGGCTCCTTGCATTCAGCTTCCCTTGATTCACTGAGAAATTTGCAGCCAAAAATAGACACAGTGCTATTTCCTCTTTGTGTTACAACCCTGTGAAGTTCCCTAAGCCTTCTTTCTTACATAAGGTGAAAGAGAGGAGGCTATAGAGATTTTTAAATAATTGTTGTTAAGCATTCAAAGTGATAGTTTGGGAGTAGTGATGATTAAGTTAGTTTAAGCCTCTGCTTCCCTCTCCTCCAAAATTTTCTCTGTCATGCTGACACAGCTGTTTATATGACCATAGAGTGAATTGGATGAGGAAGTGATCCAGCTAAAAATAACCTGAATTAGGGTGGGAATAGTTACTCTTCAGCCACTGAAACTCTCCATGCTGCTTCACAATGTAGCTGCACAGACAGCCACACTGGCACCAACACACAGTACACGGGAATAAATGGCCCATAGGGAAGAGGAGATGAGGGAGACTCAAACTGATACTGCTTTAGAAATAAATGCAGGTGGAACCACAGCCTCAATAGGATGAGTAGGAGAGACATGGCAGATCCTCCCCTCCAAGCGACTTAACAAGAGCTGAGCACTGACTTCAGTTGTACACTTGGAAAATAAAAGGTTCATAAACTGGTCTTCCTCCTTTGGAAATATTTCTTGTGTGTTAAGGACAATTCTGCTTAATCCCATGGTTCTGCTTTCTCTTAGATTATTTTTGCTCCCCTGGGGCAGGTGTTTCATGATGTGGATGGCATGGTGGCAATTTTAAGGAACTGCTGTGCTCTTTAGCTGTTTGTTAGCACCCTCCCCCCACTGCAATAGATCATTTTCCTTCACTGATGCCAGCAGTGCTGTTCGTGGGACTGTGCTGAGCACTGGCTCAGGGAAGCAATCCAGGTTAAAAATAACCCAGCGGGGGGCTGGGGATGGCAACAGCTTCAGCCATCCAAAGTAATCTGTTGTCACAAGTCAGACAGAGCTATTTGGAACTGCAGGAAGTCATGCAAGCATGGCCTCAGAGATGCACGTTTTCCACAAGAAATATGATTTTTGCAGGCAATTGAAGGAGCCCTGTGAATGAGGAGGCAGGAATCCTTCACCTGATTTCGTAAATGCCAATACAGTAAACCTCACTGTGCACAGACCCAGCACAGAGTGTCTTCACACAAGCTTTGCTTTAGCAGTCCTTCACATGTTGGATGTGAGACAAAAATAAATGGTCGTATACTATGAACTTACCAGCTGAGTTATGTTGCTTATTCTGTGGGTTGGGAAGAAAGTTGCTATAATTTCTAATTATACTTTTTTTTCCTAAGTGCTGAAAGGATACTGAAGATATAGGGACACTAACTAGAGAATAGGTGGGTATTCTTCGCAGGCATGTACTGAACAGCTTAGTGTTACAGGAGTGAGGTAACAAATTGTGGATGTAGTCCAGAAGTCCATCTCTTCTTCTCAGCTCTGGAAAATCAGTACTGTCACTGCCTTGAACCCACACTAGGCTATGAGATGACAGTAGCAGTGATGTGATCTTCTTCTCATATGCTAGGAGGGGAGCTTCTGTAATTATTCATCTCCTCTTTCATTCCAAGCCATATCTACATTTCTTCCGGCTTCTTCTGGCTCTTTGGTTTGTGCCTCTTGGAATGAGTATTTACAAATATTAACCATTTCCTTTTCCTGCCCTCCTCCTTGTGCCTTGGCCGTCCCAAGAACAGCCCTGCTAGGAGCTGGTTGGCCTGAGCACTGATAGTAGTGAAGGGGTAGCACCAAGGGCTTCAGAGCCTGAGGAGTTTCAGACTACCTCTCTAGAGACAGGAATTCACCCTTTCTTCTCACACATTAGTCACTCTCTCTACTCTGGGATGGAAGGTGCAGTTGAAGCCCACAGTTATATTAACATTAGCAGCTACATCACATATTACCCAGAAAAGAGCAATGACAAGGTACCTGTGAGATGTGATTACCCTAAGCCAAACCCTGAACGAGCTCATGGCAACCTGCTCAGAATAGGCATGAGATGTAACTTCACTGCAATCATGCTTAGTAACTCCTTAGATTTCAAGGGTCCAGAACAAGGTTATCCATATTTTATCCTCTTGCTACATCTTTCTAAGAAAGTGAGGTTGAGTAGTCAGTGTTTTTAATCCTTATCACTCTAGATACAAGGAAAAAATGTTCTATTTTTCCTTCCTTCCCTTTCTACCATCAGCATTCCCATCGCTATTGCTATTTCTCTTCTTTTGACAGTTATTAAAAAAGCTCTTCTTTAAAAAAAATGTAAACTGGCCTGTCCTTCCTGTTTGGCCTATGGTCACATAAAGGTTTGTTTGTGCTAAGGCTAGGAAAAGGCAGATCAAATGACATTGGTCTGTCCAAAGCTCTGCCCTTCAGAAAGGCAGATGTATGTTTTATTTGCTGGATTTGGGGTGACTAAGGAGAGGCTGTTTTTTTGTGAGGGAAAATGTTGACAGAAGAGGGATGGACAGAGAAAGCCTCTTCTGCGGTTCTATGCTTGGAGATGGGAAACGGCACCACCTGAAATATGGTTAGACAGTACAGCAGTATTTCGGTGAAGATCAGCTTGAGGTGCAAACATAGCAAGTAGTTGCCCACTGCAACCCATCACTAGCAGTAGGGAAATTGCAAGAGCTCCAGAAAGCCAAAAAAGGGAGTGATTCCTTGGGGTCCTGAAGAATGGTGACCCTTTCACATGCAGCTGTTACCACCTCCAGTATATCTTGTCTTCCCATCAGCCTCATGATTAGAAAATCCAACTCTCCAATTTTCTGTCCTAGATGTTTGTCCTCACTCAACCTCTTGTCTCCCTCACATAGTGACTGGCTCAACTCTTCACCTTTCAGATAGCATAATGTCTCACAGCACCTTTGCTTTGGCTGCATTGCCATTCTTAATACCATGCCATTCATACCCCCACTGCTCAGGGCAGTGGGACCAAGTTGTGCACTTGTACCATAACCAGAGAAACCCTTTCTGAAGAAGCTTGTTATGGATCAGACCAGCTGTACTTCCAAACAGAAACCCCTTATGTGGTCAGGCCTTATAAATGTGAGTTCTGCACGCTTTACTTTTCCAGAGGAAAGTTACTTCAGCTAATTCCCTACAGCTATGCAGCCAAGCCAGACAGATTTGCAAGCAGGGCTGTGGAATGGTAGAATTATTTTGAATTGCCTGTACACACAGCTGTTCAAACAAGTCTTAAGTGGCGCAGTTGAGCTCTGCTTTTCACAGAGTGCCGAAGGAAAGAGAACATATAAGTCTGCACATCTTTGCACTTTTTCAGTTCATGAAGATATGAGGAGCTGGTATGGCCTGCTGTAACTTATTGGTGCTTTTATCTACTTTTGAAGGGTTTCTGTGCTCTGACCATGCTACCCCATCCATCCCAGTGTGCCCTCACAGTCCCTCAGGCAGTCAGCTATCTGCAACTATAGGATCTTCTGCTGACCACTTAGAGCAAGCTTAGGACTGTCTGGCCCTGCTGGAGCAAAACAGTGCTTGTAAGATCTAAGGAATCATCCCCGTGTCTCCAGGCTGCAGTTTTACAGTCACTTTAAGTCAGTCCACAGTCATGTTGCTAATTAGCACTCAGAGAGCCTACAATGAACCAGATCAAGGAACTGATCCAGCAGAAAATTGACTGGGCATTTTGTGAGCCAATTTACTGTGCTGCTAAAGCAGCAATAATGCCAATCCAGAGTGGATG
Source organism: Rhea pennata (assembly GCF_028389875.1). Taxonomy (NCBI): domain Eukaryota; kingdom Metazoa; phylum Chordata; class Aves; order Rheiformes; family Rheidae; genus Rhea; species Rhea pennata. Next base: position 81,928,992 of record NC_084663.1, on the reverse strand, counting down.
GGAATGCATGGCTAGTGGGATAGGAAGGAAAAGGAAGGCCCTTTCAAGGAGCAGCTGTAAATCGGGTCAGCTTACAATGCTCACCAGACCTCAGCCTAAGGTATGTACCTGATATTTTGGTTTGTTTGTTTTGCCTACTAGTATGCTTCAAATAGGAAATAATAAATTTTTTCCAGATAATCAGTGTTGGCATTACTGATCCAGATTCTCTCTGCAGAAGGGAGAAACAGTATTTACTTAGAGGTGCGCAGTATACTACAGGATAGAGATAGAAAAAGTTAGGTTTGTAAGACATGTACAAGCTAGGCATGTTAATGCCTAATATATAGCTAACACAGCAGAACAGAAAAAGTGACCAGTTAAGTTGGCCTGCACTATGCAGAAATTGTAGGCAGATACAAGATATGAAGTGCCGCAAGTTCACTTGAACTATTTTTTTATAAAAGACATTACTGAGAATCTAAGTGTAGCATCTTCAGTATGACTTTTTCTTTACTATTCATTCCAGTAAAAAATATTTCACATAAGCCATTCCTTTTGAACTTTTTCCCAGGTTTTTGATTCCTCCATAACAAACCTCACGAAGAAAGAGTAAAATTTTTCTTCCTCTGAAAAGTCTCCTTTGTTCCTAGTATCTCACATCTATTCGCATGCATTAGTGTCCTAAACAGGTCAGATCTGTGGGAGGAAAATGGCCATTTGCTAAAGTCCATCAGGATTGCAAGAGCAATGTTACCAGGTGGATTCAACATGGGCTGCAGGCATTTACTATTTAAAAAAAAAAAAAAAAAAGGCCAGCAAAAAGCCAACAAGCACTTTCATGAGAAAAGGGGAGGGACAACGGAGAGGTGGATCAGCTGACTTACATGATGTATGATGTTCAGGTTATAGAAATGCTAAAGCACAGGGAAACACAAAAGGACTCATCTATAGTTCAGTAACTGAAACTCATGCTAATGTAACTGTGGCAACACAAAGATCAGCATAGATTAGAGTTAAAACAGTTTCTTAGGTGAGTTTTACAGCTGAATTCATGTTTTATGCTCAGACTTGTGGCTGAAAAGGCAGTTTTTATTGGTCAAGATGAATGACACACTGCGTTATGAACAGAGACTCACCTTAGTAACATATCCCTAGAGTATGTTACTAAGCTGCTCTGCTGTATACTCGGCTCTAGAAAAATTGAATTTTGGGAGTCAAGACTATATGACCTTAGGTAAAGTTACAGTGATATTTCCACACCTAAAAAAACTGCCAGAGCTAGCTACAGTAGTTGCAACTGGTACTGGTACTACCAGTATAGTAAGGACAAAAGGGAAAAAGGGCCACAGTGAATAGTCTGGTGTGCTTACAGGGACAGTTTTGTTTGCTTGATGTATCTACAAAATTTGCTTTAGGGAATGTGTATTAAATACATCTTCTAATGTATTAAACACAGAAAACACACCTCTTGCTTGAGATCAGAGAAATATTTTTCCCCAATTATAAACAATGAAGCAAGGTGGAATGTTAAAGAAGATGCATTTCAGTGATCTCTATTACATACACTTTGCTAGCAGGGGGCTGCAAAACTGCATCCCATACAACCCAGGTGACAGAACTGGAAAGGTAATCCCAGAGCAGCTGGCAGCTCTGCTAGAAAAAAGTTCATTTAACAGTAGGTTGCTATTTCACTCCAGAATAAGATTCCGCTACTTTCTCTTGTGAAGCCATGGTGAGTGGTATGTACCATCCTCCAGCTTTTCAGATTCATGCAGATACAACAGATGAAATTGAAGAGAAATTCTAAGAATAACCCTCACCTCTGGATTCGTATTTGCATTATACATCAGCTGTGCTAAGTAGTAGTCATCCCTCCATGAAGGATGACATATGTATTTCCAGATTTGGTCCTATCAAGAGCCTGAAAAGAAAAGAAGAAACTGGGATGCTCAAGAAGTCACTCGGGGTGGAGGGGAGGGGGAGAGAGAAAAAAATAGAATGAAGGACACTGGGATGAAAAAAAATAATTCCAGAGACATCATTCATCCATTTGTCCATCTATCCTAGGCATTTCTAAAGTGCTATAGCATCATTGCAGTATTTAAGCACCAATAGCACAATATGAAATTGCAGAACTCCCTCAACTGGTAGGAGGATTTGCGCATCAGCTGGGGACGAAGGGCCTAGAATGCAGTGAGCTAGGGATACTCTGCTGAAATGACAGTAGCTTATTACCTCTTGATTTTTCCCCAGTAGTCTCCATCTACAGTCCTGAGGGAGGAGACAGCAAGTAGAGAAGCCAGTAAGCTAGCTGCTGTGGTTCTTGACCTTTTGTACATGCCCATACCACCATCTTCTAAATTTGGCTTATGACTTTCTGCTGCCCACAAGGTGATTATAACTCCTGGAAGAAGAGGAACATACCCTATAACTTCTGCAACAGCAAAGAAAGAGTGGTACCCTGATCCTCAAGTCAGATGGTCATGAACAAGAAAGGGAAGACCATTTGGGGAAAGTGAATGATTTCAGCCAAGTGACACTGAACAGGGAAAACTAACACTGGCTGTGGAAAGGACATCCAGAGATGGTGCTTACACTGATGGTGCTTACATCTGATCCTAGCAACTAAGCCTACTGCACAGGCAATGGGCTGAAAACCCTAGGGCCACCTTGATTTGGTACACAGATTTAAATAAGTTCACAAAGATCTTAGAAATAAATGCACATCATCAGTTTTAATTTATAGAGCACTGTTAAGTATACACAGCACTTCACAAAGCACGTAGAAAGAAAAGAGATGCTCTGAAGACTATTGTGAAGGAGTGTTCAAGGAGAGTTGGCCTCTCAAACCAGAATATTGATGTGAGGATTTCCCTTTTGAGCTCGCCCTCATATGCAGACCCAGATGTGATTTCCTTTATCTGCTACAGTGGACTTCCCAAAGAAAAAATGCATTCACAAGATGACTTTCCCAGGCCAGCAGGCCATCTCAGCCAAGCAGACATTTGTAGTGCTGTAGATTTCCTTTAGGAAACTTAAACCAGAATGGGACAGGCCCACACAAATTGATCAGTTCTATATCTGGACCTCTGAATTCAGTTGAAAATGAACCTATCAACTGAAAACTGTAGTATTCCTTTTTAAAGTCTGCTTGTAAATAAAAATCTTGAAGCTTCTGGAACCAACTAGATGACCATTAGTCACATTTCCAAAATACTTTCCAGAATAAAGTTAGAAACCAAGAAGACGCTGTTTGAAGCCATCTATCAGGGGTGGGGGGCAGGAAAAGAGGGGAGGGAAGAAATCTAAAAATAAAAATGTGCATTTCCAAATGAAGGCTTTGGTTCCTGTGCAAACAAAGCCCACTTCATTTCAGAAAGCTCTTTCTACTTCCCTGAGCGGCCGCACAAAAAGGTGCCTTGTTCCTTTAGGAGCTGTAAACATGCTCCCCCCAAAGATTTTTTTTGTTTTTAATATGAAAATAACATTTTTATCAGCAGTTGAGTGTCAAGAAGCAGCTTGCAGAAAGGAAGCCAGTCCCTTGGAGAGTAGTAAGTTCTGCTGAACTAGCTGCAGAACAAGCCATTCACAAGCATCCCTGGCCAGCAGCTGCTCAAATCCCTAGATCTCCTTCATATCTTTATTCCCTTAGTCTTTTCCCCATCCTAGCCCCAGTCCTTCCAATGGCTTCAGTATGTATTGCTCTGTTCCAAAGACATACTGAAGCCATGGGGCCAGTTGCAGGACTAGTAAATACACCACAAAACTCAAAATCTTTTCTAAGCTCCCACAATGTTGGACAAGCACACCAGTCAGGTATCATCACTAAATAATCATCAGAAACACAGCCAAAATATAAACAAAGTGTTGCATTGCAATTCCTTGTTAAAACCCTAATGAGTGAGGTACTTCTCTCAAATGCAGTTGATATGCACGTATGTAAAATGAGATGGAAAGTGCTAAGCTGAGTGCCATTTAGAAGTCATTTTTTACAACTATAGGTGCCACCATTTTGTGTGTTTATACACACATGTGTACACATTTATAGGAACAATTCCAGATCCTATACACACACCAAGCAATCAGAGTAAAATTGAATGTCTGGATATGAAATTTTAAGTGTTTTGATACAAGTATATCTCTTGTGGCTTCTTATTGAGAAGTGCTACTATATACAGAATGTTTAAAGTTTTCAGAAGTACTGATATGGTATGTTGTCATACAGCTAGCCCTTTTGACCACTGCCAGGGTGTGTGCCTGTGTGAATGTTCACATTTGAGTGTAAAGATACACTTCTATAAAAGCAAGTTCATATATATGTGAATACAACCATACTGATGTTATTTACACACACACAAACACTGGTCAAAACAGGACTTGGGAAATACTGGTATGGAATCAAATCAGTCTCAGTATGCTGCTGTTCTGTCCCATTTCACAACAATAGCTTATACCAGCCCCCTTGGGCCATATGTGTGAATCTGAATTCTGCATAACCAGGAGGCCACATCAGCACAAACTTAGGGGCAAACTGCACACACCTGTCAAGTTGTGTACCACAGCCTTAGCAGCAGCAAATGTAATTCTGATTTTTTTTAAAACCTCCAGGTTAGACAATTTGCTGTATCAGTTACCTACTGGTTCTGAGAGTTCCAGAATGAGCCTTGTCCCTATCACATAGCTCCCCCACACCATTCCCACCATCCCAGCAGCATCTGCAGCAACCTTTTGAATGCATTCCTTCCCTGGTTCAGGTATGTCTACACTTTCCTTTTGCAAGCAGACTTAAGTGACCTTTGCCTGTGCTCCAAGTTGGCCCGCACATTGCCTGTGCGTGATACAGTCTCCAGCCTCTCAGTAAGACTTATTTAGCTTTGGCCATCCTGACCATCATAGCTGGATCACAACATTATGGCATGGTGAGCTTCCATAAACCTATACAACATTGTATAGGCCACAACATTTCAGCTAAGTGTGCTCCTTGAGGAGTCATTCAAGAACCCCATTTCCCATCCTATTTTCCTTGACATGGCCACCTAGGCATATATTACACGACCAAGACATAGGCATCTTGCCTGACATTTGATGTTTGGTCACAGAATAGCACATGCAAGCAGCTTCTCATCATATTGCACATTTTCTCCAGGCACCTGTCACAGGAAGGTGGAGGGAAATGCGTGCACATTGGTCATGTGGCAGACAGAACCCAGGCCTAGTACTTGGGAGAAAGGAGGACAGGACCTTGGGATCCAGAACTTACTCACCAGAACTACTGCCCATTTTCTGCCTATGCCTGAGGTACACTGAGAGAAGGAGATGGCTAAAAGTGGCAACACAGGCCAGAGGTACTGTTCTGGCTGGCTGCTTACAACAACCCAGGGGCCTAGAGTCTGGTACCCATAGACATACCCTCTACACTTCTCCTCCCTTAGATACATTTTGAACAGGTCTGGATCAGGAGCTGCGTCCTAGAAGATCCACAGCCCACACCTAGTGATACTGCCTACCACACATGCACTCGCTGATGTGAAACTAAATAGGAGTTGCGACTGAAACTCTTCCCACACTGGGGACATTTGAAAGGTTTCTCCCCAGTGTGGGTGCGACGGTGACGGATGAGGGTAGAGTTGTCACTGAAGCAGGTCCCACACTCAGTACATTTGTAGGGCTTCTCCCCGGTGTGGGTGCGACGGTGTTGAACAAGGTGTGAACGCTGGCTGAAACTCTTCCCACAGTCAGGACACAAGTAAGGCTTCTCACCAGTGTGGATGCGCCGGTGAATGACCAGCTTGGAGCTCTCACTGAAGCACTTGTTGCAGTCAGCACACTTGTAGGGCTTCTCTCCCGTGTGGAGCCGCTGGTGAGCAATGAGGTTGGAGCTGTCACTGAAGCGCTTCCCACACTGGGGGCACTTATAGGGCTTCTCGCCCGTGTGGAAGTTGGCATGGCGGAGCAGGCCTGAGTTCTGATAGAAATTCCTCCCACACTTGGCGCACACATAAGGCCTCTCACCAGTATGGTTGCGCTGGTGCTGCACCAAGTGGGTACTCTGGCTGAAGCTCTTCCCACAGTCCTTGCACTGGTATGGCCGCTCACCTGTGTGGACACGCTGGTGCTGGATGAGGTGAGAGCGGCGGCTGAAGCTTTTCCCACAGTCGGCACATACATATGGCTTCTCCCCCGTGTGGATCCTCTGGTGGCGGATGAGGTCCGAGCTGCGGTTGAAGCTTTGCCCGCACTCAACACAGATGTATGGTTTCTCTCCCATGAACGCTCTCTGGTGGACCACTGTGTCCTTCCGCTTCCGGAAGCCGCAGCGAGGAGCCTTCTCTGGCCTTGTCTCTGCTGAGAGGAGGTCTGGCTGCATACAGGCGATTCCCGGATCGCAGCCTGCTGATGATACTTCCCTCACAAAGAAGTTCGAGAGGGCCCCACAGGGTCGGGCTGCTGCTGCACCACCTGGCTGGGGGTTGTCCTCCTCATGCTCACTCATGCTGCCATCACCTGTGGGGACAGGGGGTGAGTCAAGATACACACTGCCCTCCACCACCCTGCTCCCAGCCACCACTGCTCTCTGCCACCCCACTCCCAGCCACTGTGTGCCATCAGTGCGTGTCCCCCTCTCTCCGGCTGCCAAGAGACACCCTTAGCCAGGACAGCACTGCAGTTCCACCATGACACAGCCCTGGTCACTCCTGGCCGGCACCAGGGCGGGTAGGGGGGAGACCCACAGGGAGACTGAGCAGGGGGGTCTGGCAGCCCCAGGGCAGCCCTCTGCAGTCCCAGTATGCTCACCTGGTCTGATGATGGCTTCTGTCCATCCACCACGGGCCAAGCTACAGGCGGGCAGTGCCGGCCGCAGGCTGAGGCAGCGCCTAACTAGCGGAGGCCGCCGCAGCCACCAGCTGCATCCCCACAGCACCGGCGAGCACTTCCTGCCCCCCGCTCTGCCGCGGAGTCTGTCGGCTCTATGGTTGTAACCCTTGAGGCCCCGGCCGGCAGCCACCGCGCCCAGCGTAGCAGGCCTGCACCCGCGCCCCGGCATTTGCCCCATGCTGGGCCTTTCGCTACCCAGCCAGGATCCCCATCCCCCATCCTTCCCTGCCTGGCCTCCCTCGTCACCGCTGCTCTGGAGCCTACTGCCCCCCAGGGCACTGTCCTGCACCCCCACCACTTTCCCTAGTCCCGCATGGGGAGCTTAGGGAGACTGAAATTGGGCTGCAGTGGGTTTCCCTTCAGATGGCATTAGAAATGATGCAGCAGAGGCAGTGAGATTTCTGCCCTGTCTGAGGCTTTTTAATCATTTTATTTAATCCTTTCCAAATCCCACCCCCCTCCCTGGCTGTGCTAAGGGGGTGGGGGCCAGGTGGGCTGCTGAACAAAGGCAGGGGGAGCACATGATGTGTGGGACACGCTGTGCGCCCCCCCCAGTGCGCCTCTAGGTGCTCACCTTGCACCCTGGCACATACCACCACCCCGGCATGGCTCATATGCTCATTCAGATACAGCCCAATTAGCTGCAAATGCAGTATCTGTCCTCATCCAGGCATCATGATGCAGTCAGAAACAAAGATCCAAAATGTCATGGCTTTTGTTATTACCGCCACATTCCCCATACCCTAGGCCTTTTATGCAGCTTTCTTACTGCTGTATAGGTATCCATCATTTTGCCCCATGGCAACCTGAAAAGTACTGGGGGAGAGGAGAGGAGAAGGAGCTGCAGGCAGCTGGGCTGGTCAGCCCCACATGGAGATCTGAATGCAGAGGCTGATGTGGTACATGATCGTTATCTTTCCCCAACTCACCCTGTAGCCTCAGCTTCGCTTTCATAAATGAGGACTGATGGCTGCTTGGAATAATGGCAAAGGTTGTAGTTTGCAGTTTTGCTGCCTAATAATCAGAGAATATGGGAAATGAGAAAAAATTCCAAAATAACAAAAGCTAAGAAAGAAACCCAGATTTAAATGAGACTTACAGGCAGTTAAGTCACATGATTTGGAAGTACAGAGCCAACCAAAAGACACGTTTGTTTTGGGCTCTGGATGTAAATGTTTGCAGAATGTGAACCTGCTTGCACATGCTTAACATCTAAATGAATATTCATGAAAAAAAAGATGGGTGTTTACGAATTTGAGGAGGAGTTAAACGCTAGCATTTTCCACTGTTATTCAAAACTGAAGCCTCAGGAGCTGGTCTTGCAAAGAAGCAAAAGACCTGACCTTGTGCTTCTGTTCCCTTAAACAAACCTACCACAGTTTTCCTTCTTACCTGATACAGAGGAAAAATAGTTGTGTTATCCCCTCCTTTCTTGGCAAACTGTTTCCGGTTCTGTTCCCAGCCCCTTTAAAACAGCTCTGCCTAATTGCTATGCTGCCCTTATACCCAAATGTTGCTTCATTGAGGTAAGTGCCATTGACCAGGAGAATTAGTCATTAGAAGAGAAAAATTAAGATGTGATGTGTAGATAAATAAGAAAATATATTCACAAGTGGAATGGAAAACAAGAGGAAGGATCAGTGAAGTACATAACTGCAGAATGCCCAGTATAGTCAGTGGGAGGAGGAGAAAGCCATAGAGGCTTAGAGATCCATAGAGGCTGTGAGGGAGAGGAGTTTAAAAATTTGGAAAATAATTTTTAAGGAGCAAGTGGTAAATGGGAGCTATTGTTTTGTGCCTGTTCCCCACAAATTGGAGATTAGATACTTGGGATGTCAATAATCACAGCCAGGGAAGATGAAACCTGTGATCAAATTGTCAGTAGGGCAGCTGTGGAGGTACCACACAGAGGAAGATTACATGCATTTTTACATGCTGATGTAACATCAGTATTACAAAGAATGGAGGCACAAAGGAGGTGGGTATCAAAAAGGAAGATGACCTATTCAGGATTGTTTTTGTTGCCCAAAAGAAGTAATTCCATGTGTGTGGAGTGGCATGGCTGAAGGATATGGAAATAAAGCCAGTAGTTCACTAGGTAAAGTAAAGCTGGGAAGATGGCCAGGGAATCATTGTTAAAAGCTTTGAAATATAATACTCTAAAAATGATGATCATCGGAATAACAACAATAAAAGGCTGGAGAATGACAGCAGGGTGGTTTGATGTGAATAATTTATAGTAGTTTAATTCATACCAAAATAATTTATAATAGGGATTTTAATCATGGTTTAAGTCACCAAGTGAGTAAATTTGAATTAAGTAGGCAATGTTAATCCTATTTTCTAAGCATGCTTTTTTTCCCCCCTTTCCTAAAGGAAAAGTTGATTCTCATTGTTTGGCAACAATTATGAAATTTTTAACTAAGAGTAATCTTTACACAAAATCTAATATCCTTTCTTTGTTGATGAGGAAAATATAGTACATATAGGCACAAGCAGTTATATAAGTTAACATGTATTTATTCAGATACCTACATTCTGAATTTTGTTATTTTATAAAATGTTGTATTACACTTCCTAATTATCAAATTATTCCTTTGTCTATTTTAGACTTGTCAAGATGTTTGTGGAACAGGAATTATTTAAAACACACACACACACAAAAAGAATTTTCTATTTGCCTTATTAGTGAAATAAGCTAAATATATTTTAAAAATATGTTGAAAATTGAGGAATTGATTGAACAAAGCCTAAGAAACTGAGCTGATAATTGTCCTAGATCTCACACCTAACGTTTATGCAGATTAGGAGAGGAAACTAAGATTTGTGGCCTTACTATTGTCTCAATTTATGGTTGATTTTCTTTAAGACTGGCAACAGATATGCTGTGCTCCAATATATTTGTACTGTAATTTAAACCAAATTATATTTATTGCTTCCTGTCAGCTTGGACTTTAAAATGGATTGACATCTTTTCATATTTAATTTAAATAGGTTCAATTTTTAAAAAGAAAAATGTGTCACAACCTAATTTTTAAAAAGTGATTTACTTTAAAATACTTCCAGTTAAAAAAACAGAACCCTAGTTAACTCCTTTTATTAAACAACGTGGCTGGCTGCTCTTGCTTTCATACTGTTTCTTTCCAGATTCTTCCTTCCAGCAACTTTCCTGCTCCTTCAAAATTTTACACAGATTACTGTATCTTTTCTTTTAATGAATTATATTGTGTCATTTTACAAGTCTTGGTGATTTGCTATAGTTCTTAGTGTACAGTCCATCATGGAAATGGGACCACTAGTTATATTCTGCTGGCTTTCTATGCCTCACAGACTTTGAAGAGTATTGGTCTTCAAACCTGTCTCCTGTTTCTTGTCTTTACTGCTGTCAACAGCAAATTTCCTTCTGCCATCACAGTTCTCATGATTCCATCCAACCGTGCCCTGTTGGCTCTCTGTTGTCTTATATACCTTGTCTCCTGCAGATCTTTTAAGTGAGATGAGGTAATGGCTGAGGCTCTTTCAGTATCCTTTTTACTCTGAGATTTGCCATATCTGTACAAATATATTAGCTAGTTGCTGCTACTGTTCTGCAATTATTTTCAATTTTGTCCTAGATTTACAGACACCTCTCGCCCTGTGTTGCTCAGCTGATGCTACTGTTTGTTTACATATACATGTTGCTCATATGTGCATAGTGTTTTCAGATGTTTTGCTTTGAAAGGCACCCTAGGCGAGAAACCTCTATCCACTTTGAAGTATTAGAGCTTAAATCTGCTGGGATTAGTCATTTTTGCTCTTTAAATAGAACCATGTGCTGGACATGTAATTTGCATCTCACATATAGGAGCAGGAACACTTACTCCTTATCAAAAGGTGGAATGAAAAAGAAATAATATTATATAATAACATTATAGCCTGTATCATCCCATGCTATTTGAAGTGTGGAAATAGAAATGGAATGTTTCTCCAACATGGAAATACTCTCACCAGCTAAAGTCTTGATGATTGAGAATCTTTCATCTGGGTTCAGTTTATACATACAGAGTTTAGTCAATACCTTTACGGGCAGATCACAGAATCACAGAATGGGTGAGGTTGGAAGGAACCTCTCTTGTACTGAGGAGCCCAGAACTGAATGCAGTACTCCAGGTGAGGCCTCACAAGGGCTGAGTAGAGGAGGAGGATCACCTCCCTCGACCTGCTGGCAACACTCTTTGGACAATTTGACTATGAGCCAGCAATGTGCCCTTGTGGCCAGGAAGGCCAATGGTATCCTGGGGTGCATTAGGAAGATTCCTAATCCCTGCCAACAGGTCGAGGGAGGTGATCCTGCCCCTCTACTCAGCCCTGGTGAGGCCACATCTTGAGTACTGCATCCAGTTCTGGGCTCCCCAGTACAAGAGAGGTATGGAACTACTGGAGAGAGTCCAGCGTAGGGCTACGAAGATGGTCAGAGGGCTGGAGCATCTGCCCTCTGAGGAACGGCTGTGAGAGCTGGGCCGGTTTAACCTGGAGAAGAGAAGAGTGAGGAGGGATCTTATCAATGTGGATAAGTACTTGAAGGGGGATGTCAAGGGGATGGGGCCAAACTCTTTTCAGTTGTCCCATGTGAAAGGACAAGAGACAATGGGCACAAACTGAAACACAGGAAGTTCCGCCTGAATATGAGGAGGAATTTCTTCACCGTGAGAGTGACAGAGCACTGGAACAGGTTGCCCAAAGAAGTTGTGGAGTCTCGTTCTCTGGAGATATTCAAAACCCACCTGGACATGATCCTGCCTAACATGCTGTAGGTGACCTTGTTTGAGCAGGCAGATTGGACTAGATGATCTCCAGAGGTCCCTTCCAGCCTTACCCATTCTGTGATTCTGTATTGTACGCCAGGATACCATTGGCCATTGCTGGCTCATGGTCAACTTGGTGTCCACCAGCACTCCCAGGTTTTTCTCTGTAGAGCTACTTTCCATATGTATCTGGTAGTCCTGTCTAAGAGCTATGGTAATAATTGTCAGATGTATAGATGTCTTATATAACTCAGGATATAGACATGTAACAGAGTTAATTTTTGAACTCACAGACAATAAACCCTTGTAGGTAAACTTCCTTTGGTCAAAGCTGTTCTGTATGCTCCACATCACTATGCTCCTGGAATACAGACCTGGACCTTTTATGCACGTGGAAAGTGGGAAAACTTTGATTTCTGTCATACTGCACAGCATGCCTGTGCTAGGAAGCTGGTAATCTCTCTCTGGTACTCTTATATCCATTTTTCTCTACTACATTGCTAGAACATTTCCCAGTCTTACAAGAGTTACATTCACACCATCCCGGGGAGGTAAGGAAATGTGTTTTTTGCGTATCTCTGTCTGAGGAACAGAGGCTAAGATTCAGCTGCATCAAGTCAACAAATGACAGACACTTAATTTTCAGTGGCTCTGGCACTAAGCAGCTTATACAAGGTATCACTGGCAGAGCAGGAAAGTGGATCTGGCACGCCAGAACCTGTAGGAAGCATCCCATGCTTCCTGTAGGAAGCATTTATCTCCTCTGTGGATATGAATAGTGTTATTAGGGCAACAATTTGTGCCTTTTCTATACGCAAGACTGGTAGCACATATCAATAGTGTTATAATCCTGCAGAGTGGCTCCCACAACACTGACCCTGACATTTGCCCACTAATAGGGGCTGCTGGATGCCTCAGCTGATTTCTTATCTATACTATGATATATGAGTGGATCCTGATGTAGCTATCCTGACAGTGCTTGCAAGACTGGGTATTGTGTCCGTCTGCATTCAGCTGAAACATTGTTTTGTAGATTGACCAGAAGGTGGCAGATTTGGAAGATATTAAATCAGTCTTTTCAACTTGTTTTATGGTAGAACTGAAATATTTTCCATGTGGGTTAAAAATGCCCTCTTCTGAAATAATTACTCCTTCATACATCTGAAGCAACTTCTTTCTATATGAATTGGTAATTGAATTCTCTGCTTTTCAGTAAAATTAGTCCTTAACACAAGTATTATTTCTTGTTAACATTTCTTGTTAAATTTCTGCTAAATCAAATTTGAATGACTAGATTCATTGAGGAACAGTTTTCTGTTAGTTTGTTTACTTATTTAATTTAATGAATTATTATTAATTTACAGAATGTGTGCCAAATTAACTCCTATATCTCTTGTAGCACACGCAAGGTCCACAGATTGGCTGTCCCAAACTTTCTGGTGGGTAAGCATTGCTCCTGCAAGGAAGTATTTGTCCATTGGTGCTGGGAACTCTCTCTGATTCTTTTAAACGAGAAACTCCCAGCTGGCCACAAAATCTCTAGCCTTTACTCCTTGTTTCTTGAAGGCAGAACTTCCATTATTCCGTGTTTTCACCTACTTACTGTCTCCTAGATGTGTCTTCTTCCCCTGCTAATGTTTATTCAAGCCTGCAAGGTTCTGATATCTTTTATTTACGAATATGTCCATTGATTCGGTGAGGTACCAGCAGGGTATCCCACAGGGTACTCTGTGCCACAGGGTATTTGGGGGGGGGGGCAGAAAGGATGGCTTGGGTAGTTTGACCCCCTGCTTAATACAAGCCAAGGGATTTCTTTGTATTAGTTCTTTCTTCAAATCCAATAGCTAATCTATTATTGCAGTACTAATTGTCTGAGTAACAAATACTAGGTGAATACATCTTTTGTTTTATGCAGTGTTTCTCTGTTCATACCTCTGTGGATTGTGTAGGCCTTTTCACCACAGACAGGATCACCAAAGGTGCTTATATTTTGTTAATATTCATCATGACTTCTAAAGTCTTTTTCTGAAGTTGTGCTTCCCATGGTAGAATGTCCTATCCATGGTTTGCAATCACCAAGAACCAAATCATTTGCATTTGAGAAATTCACTTCATTATTCTTCCATGTAAAACAAGAAAATCCTCAAAATCAGGGAGTCTGCCAAATGTATGTATGTATGATATACTACCAAAACCAAAATGCATGGAGTAAATGGGGTGAATCATGCTTTAATTGTAATCTTAAACTCCTCTGATGCTTTTCCAATTATTCATACATTACAAATTTTCAAATGTTTTTAAGTAGCTACTCAAATAGCTGTACTGTTTATAGGCATACTTGGTGTAATTTCTTGGTTTCTTTGGGAATGTGATGGGAATGTGTGGGAAGATTTTGGATACCTGAAATTTAAGCTATATTCAATTAGAATATGGCAAAAATATACAATAAATCATGCTAAATTTCATGGCATATGAGAGTAGTTTTCTATCTGAGAACTAGTGTTAATGCTGCTCTAGACTGCAGCTTGTTAGTAGCAGAAAGCATCATTTTTTTTTGTATTTGTATAGTACCAAAAGCACAGTCATGTCTTGGTCCTATACAGAGTCACTGAGAAGCTATTATAGTAGAAATATCTTGCAATAGTAGATCCCCACCTGATGTTTCCTTTATACATTACAGCTAAAATTAGACTGAACTACGGAATTTTTAAGTGAAAAACAAATTATTCTGGCCTAACCTGACCTTCATTTTGGAAAGAAATGACTGAAATCAAACTGATATATTTGTTACTGTCAAATGACTTGACAGAGGTGCCAGTGAGTCACTGGGCATCTGCTCCTTCCAAATAGCTCTGCACTACCGATGAGATGGAAAAGCAGCCATTCTGGCTTTTCATCAGAGAAGATAGTATGAGTTGTAACTTAGTTTTGTCTCTGCTTTATAATTAGGTTCCAGAAACAAAGGATAAATACATAGCAATTGTTCTAATTGTTGAAACAGAACCCATTACATCCCAGAATCCTGCACATCCCAGGAAGGGAGTCTGTTGTGATTGCACCTGGTTGCATATTAGGGCTCTTAACATGACTCCTGAAATGGGACCTTTGCCCACAGTGGCTACACTTGGCACAGCTGGGCAGTATTTCTTTTTAATCATAGTGTTTTTTTTTTTATTTCAGCTAAGTTTAAAATTTGTGTATTTAATTTAAAATGAACTTTTCTGTTATCTCCTCATTGGCCATCACTTCTTTGCAGGTCACTCTTGGATCGATTCTCCAAATGGTGAATGATGATTTGTGCTTCATAATGTCTGCTTTATTTCTCTGTGAAGAGGTGTTCTGTAATGTTGAAGAAGGTTGGACTAGGGCTGTCTAGAATTTGGCCATAAACTGTAAACTTTCGCTTATTGCTAAAATCTCAGGCCATAAGGGGCCCCAGAACCGGTTCAAGACAGTCACAACTGCCAGCAGAAGCTAGAAAACGACCTGCTTGGAGACAATGAAAGGAGTCAATGAAGAAAGAGAAGACCTCAAATCCTAGTATTATGATTGTTTCCAGACTATCACGTGAGGTGGGGAATTTAGACTGTAAGGGTGTAAATGCCCTGGAACTGGATTGCTGGGGGTCCCCCTCCAGAGGCACCAGCTCGAGCTGTAATTACTGCACCTGTGCCATTAAACTTCATTTTATTTAATTTGGCTTCAAACTTGTGGAATCAGTGGCAGCCTGGGATCAGACCCTGTTATGGTGGCCAAAGGCCCTTCAGAAAGAAAATCAGAGGAACATTAAGAGAAGAAAAGGCTTCTAGTTAGGAGGAAGCAAGGGAGGAAGGAAGGAAGGACCTTCAGCAATATTCAGTCTTCCTCTGAAGACCTTGAGAGTAAGGTGAACTGGCTTCTGGGAGAATTCCTTAAATCTTTCACTTAAAATGAGAGGAATAAGTACTATGGTTGAAGAGAGTATTATTTAACCCTTGTGGTTTTGCAAGCAAATATTATATTTTAAGTTTTTACTTAATTTTTGAAGTTGTGGGATTATGTCTGACTCTCAAATATAATTAAACAAAAGAGTTTTTAACAAGAGAGTTTATTTTTTACTAAAAACCATTTTAACAAAACTGAAATACTTTTGGGGAATATATCAAATTTGACAAACTTTAAGGATCCTTTGAAAAGGAATAGCCATGGAAACCAAAAACAATATTCTTTTATAAAGTGCATGTGCAGAATATTTTCTTTCTACAGATGAATGGAAAGACAGCCCACCTTGCTCACTAGGCTTTTGATTTTTTTGATGGTATATAAATGAGGTTCAGTGAAATCATTGACTGCCACTGTAGGAAAAGCAATGCTCCACTCCTCCACTCCTCAGTAGGGCTTAGAATTTGACATGAAAGGGCAGCTGGGACATAGAGTCCCATATCTTTGGAAAAAAGGGAGCAGCAATTTCCAGCTACTCTCCTTGTTCTTTTGGATTTGTACAGTTTATGGGTGCTGCTGTGAAGATACCAAATCAGCTCATAGAGGTGTTCCTGGAGATGAAATAGTGGAGTCGAAATACAGACTGTTATTTAAACTGTGATAAAGACCAGCTCTCTAGACTTGATCTTGTTCTGTGGAAAAGCTTGTGAATGAAGCTCTATCAAAAACCCAGGAAAGGGTCTCTTTTCTTGCCCTTTTCCACTCTTAGTCTGCAGCATGACCTTTGCAGCATGCGCAAGTCTGAAAAACATCATCCATCCAGGAACATTTAATGGAACTGTGTGCTGTTAGAGAGGCGTGACTAATGCACTGAGCTTGTGGAAAGTGTGTGAAGTGTAACACACACCAAAGGGTGATGCCTCCCAGCATAGCCATTATTTCACCCATTGCTTGAGTCTGATGGCAAGGGAGTAGGAGGGAAGGGGAGAGGTAGAAGGGAAGGAACATGGCCATGAAAATTAGCAGGCGATTAATTCATGAAGCTCCACAAGCAGTACAAAAGAGTAATTGCCACACCTCTTTCTGAGCTCAAGTTTTGAGAACCATCTCTTTGTGAAAGTAGCTGCAATGTGTTCTCTGCCTCTGAATATGAGATGAGTCTTCCTCTTTGTCTTCCTTTCTTACCTTGTAAAGCTACACCAACACTACGCATATGCACTGATCATGAAAAGTTAACATTTCTGCTTGCACAATACTGACAAGCCTCAAACAGGAATCAGAATGTCATTTATGCTCTGTGCTGTTTGTGTAATGCATAAAATAAGCTTTATGCTGTACATGTAGTGAGTAAATAATCCTGCTCTCAGAGAGATTGCATAATAGGGATCAGAAGAGACATGGCAGGTGAATGAAATAAGTAAGCCTCATCAGAAAGAGTGCAATGTAATGAGAACATAAAGTTATCAGACAGCATCCAAGACAGACTCTGGAAAAACTGAGTAAGTGCCTCCATCGTATTTTTAGGAGACATAACAAAGAGTAAATTCAAGGGAAAGTTGAAGAGGCAAGAATCACTATACTGCTATCAGCACCACTAGAAAGGAGGTAGGGAGCTCTGCCACTCCTTGCAAGGAGCCAGGGGGCCTTCCCCATGCTCTCCCAGCCAGCAGGGGAAGCAGCAAGGGCTAGCCCTGGCCCTTTCCTGGAGGCTCAAAGCCTCACGGTGTCACAACAGGCAGAGCTGTCTGCAAGCTGAGAAAGACTCTGCAGGAACAGATAAGTGAGTGGTTTTCCTGCTCTGGCTGTGCTGGAAACACTGCATGTCCTAGCTGGTTGCAAAGGACCTTGTGGCAGAGGCTGAGGAGCTGCATGCACAACTGGAACCCAGCATGCACCTGCAGGATCAAGCTAACCCCTCACAAGCCAGTTTCCCACAAGCTCCCCAAGCCACTGGCCTTTGGGGCTAATGTGGGAGGTGTGGAGCTGTCACTCCCCCAGTACAAATTACTGCCTGCCCTTGCCTCAGCACTGTCCCTGAAAAGATCCTGTAGTGGGCTGGGGAAGAGCAGCTGCCCCAGCCTTGCATGTGCTAGAGCTGAGAGTGAAGTTCCATTGAAAATATGGGCTGTGGTGGGAACAGATAGGTTGCTGCTGGAGGGTTATTATATTCACTCTCTTTCGTCAAAGCAGGTTACAGTATAAGTTGAGATACTTTTCAGAGGCTTTTAGGTAGGAATGCACTGGTCATAGAAGGAAGGGGGGAAACTATAGCAGAGGGGGATGCAGTATGAATTTGGAAGGAGTACAAGGTGTTGAGTCTGGGAGGGAAGCAGGCTGCTATGCTGGGAGGTAGGAGCCTTTGCTGCTTAGCAAAGGCTTATCTGTATTAAAAAAAGACCATGGTTAGGTACTGCTGCCTTTTACTGTTTCTGGTATCTTGACTGAACTCACCAGAATCTAAGTCACTAAACTTAAGATCTTTCTACCAAATTCTCATCCTCATTTAAATGTGTAAATTTGACCTTGTTAATACAGCCTGTTGGTACTGGCAGAATGCATTGCACCCATGCCTTCCTCTCCCAACTCCTACTCTGCTCCCAGCTCTGCAGGAAAAGGTTGCATGTGCCAGCTCTCCTCTCCTTTTCTAGATGGAACTAGCAGTAGAGCCTCTGTTTACTCAACTCCAGGAGGCTGCAAAGAGTGAGCTTGCAGGAGGGCCCTGTACAGGTGAGAAGTAATCTCTGCTAGTTAAATCACAGAGGGAAAAGCTTAAGACTCTGACAGTAGTGCTCGGGACACTGCCTTCCTTCTTGGCTGTCTGCTCTGCCCTAGTTTGGAAAGATGTGTATAGCATGCTAGGCTGGCCTTTCTATTTGCTGTGGGTCTATAGTAACTGTTTTAAAATAAGAATATGTGGTCTGTTTGGAATGAAGGAGAGCAGAAGTAGTTCTCAGCCTTTTTCCACAGATAAAAAAAAAAAAAGTGTGAGATGCAGCATCTGAAGTATTTGACTCCCCAAAAATACCTTTTGATGGCAATGAAGGGTTGTTCTGGTTCCCATTTCACTGTTAGAGCCATGGGGTTACTGCATGGGCCGCTGCAAGAGCTGGTTGGTTGTAGAGTAAGAAAATAACCTTTCCTGCTCCTACAACAAGCAATCTTCGTCCTTTCTGAGCAGGCTGCTGCCACTTCTTAGTCTCTTTAGAGCTCTCATAGACACAAGTCTGAAAATGTACTGTGGAGTTTTGCCTTGGACATAGAAAGCCTATTCTTTCCTAGCAGAGTAAATAGAACTAATATGTTAAATTGAAGTATGTGGAATGTGAGCAACTGAATATTTTAATGCTAAATGAGGTATGTTAATGCACTTCTAAGTTGCTATCAGCATTTGCTATCCTTAGATACTTGCAAAAGTCAAGCTGTTGATAAGTGCGTATTAGTTGATGTTAGTAATTCTGCTAATACTAAAGTGATGTAAATATAATAGTTGTCAAAATAAGATAACCAAAGCTTGTTATGGGGCACATGATCAAATATAGTCATTGCTGAAATAAATAAATGGCGTTCTTTAAGAAAGAAAAAGCTGTGATTGAGTGTTACTGTGAACCTCCCTGGGGTGCAGCTTATTTGGCTTGTCACTGCAAGTAGATGACTTACTAGATCTAAATATGAAAGAGATATTAATTAACTATTGCTATTTTTAGCCACAAAGATTTAACTCACTTCACTTCTGCATGAATATACAGTGTTCCTATAATAATTTTTACAGCTGTCTTTTGTGGTAAATAGAATGAAAAAATCTGACATGCTGGCCTGTAAGAAGTAGTTTAAAAATTTTTAAGTAAATCTTATTTAACACAAGTAAAAAACCATCTAGATCTTCCTGTTGATATTGCCCAGTGACGGTTAAGAGAACTTTTTGTTTTGTTCTCTCCAACCATATAATATTAAAAACTCCGTTTTAAAACAAACTTAGCAGGATAGGAAGCTTTTGGACTAAATCTGCAGGGACAGATAGCTAAAACTAGATTTTAGATTTTCTTTTCCTTTCTTCATTTTGCTTGTTTTTCTTTGTTTGGCATTTTCTGAAGGTAGAGAATGTTAGTTTTTACCCTTGTCGTCTTCCTCATTTCATTTTTTTCCCTGCCTTCTTATCTCAGTCTTCATAATTTCCCTTCCTCTTTGGGAAAGAGAAATGTGGTGCAACTGGATTCCAGTTATTTTACAAAGAGAAATTTATTCATCTTGGGAAATGAGCCATGTCAGATTCACGACTTATTCCAGCAGGAACCTGCATTCTGAGTGAAAATGAGGTAGAGAGAGGCATCCAGGAAGCTCTTGAGCAGGACATGCTGCCTCAGCTACCTGAAGCCCATAGTCTGGACTGGAGGGCAGCCAGTCTGCAAAAGCCACAGAAAATGAGATGTAATAAAGCCACTTCCCAAGCAAGAGGCTCCAGGAAACTAACTGTCCTCAATAATCGTCAGAGAGCCGGCACCAAAGAAAAACCCCTCAAATGTGCAGAGAGTGGAAAGAGCTTCAAGGGAAGCTCTACTCTTTTGAACCATCTTAAAATCCACACTGGAGAAAACACTTTCAAGTGTTTAGAATGTGGGAAGAGCTCTAACAGGAAGGCCAACCTCGTGGTGCATGAGAGAGTTCACACAGGAGAGAGGCCTTACAAATGCAGAGAGTGCGAGAAAAGTTTTGGCCATAGCTCAAATCTTATTGCTCACTATAAAACCCATGCAGGAAAGAAAGCTTTTTCCTGTGGCATGTGCAGCAAAACTTTCAGTGGAAGCTCAGCTTTCCTCCAGCATCAGAGAATACATATGGATGAAAAGCCCTATTGGTGTCCCGAGTGTGGAAATAGCTTCCGGCTGTGCTCCAACTTCATCAAACATCAAAAAAATCATTTGAGAGAGAGACTCAGTGAACACACAGCAGGTAACTAAGTTAAGATCTATTGAGTTTTAATTCAAGCTATACAAACTCACAAGGGATGTAGTGGATGCTGATTCCATTCATTCCTAAATGCTTGCATTCCCCCCTCCCCCTTCTGTGATGGGTAGTGGTTTTTTGTTCTGTTTTTGATCCTTCCTGATGAAACACATCTGTTTCATCATTTGAAAAAGTGCCTTGAAAATGCCAGAATTTAGAATTTGTGTTCCCCAAGGACTGCCTGAGGCTTGAGTCCACTAACTCCTGGTTTCTAGTTTCCCAATGCCCAGCCCTATCTTTGTAAACATTTAGGCAACAAGATTCTCTGCTTAGGAAGGGATGTAGGCTCTGAATTGGGGGCTTGGTTAGCTGTAGCAGTTAATTTTATTATATGTGAGTAATGTTTCCCACATTTAATGAAGACTAGCAGAATAGAACTACCAACTAAGATGGAAAGCTTTTCATTGCCTGTGCACAAATGCCCTTGCTAACAGGAAGTCCCTTCTGGCCATATCTTAATACTTTTAGTGTAGTATAAGCTTTCAGGTGAGGTGGTTGCTTAAAGTAGGGAATTTTCTGGATTTTGCAATATCCCATATTCTTTTAATGACCAGAAATTGTGGAATTAGACACTTTGTGGTTTGGTTTTGTTAAATCTTTACACAGGCAGTTGCTTTATAATGTGATCTAAAATGATTCAACATTAAATCTTTGGTTTTGTCTGGCCACTCATGGGACTTTTCTGGCTGAACAATTAATGGTGTTAGAGCTTTGACCACCAGATCAGGTAACAGCAAGACATTTAGGCACAAGGCCTAATGAGAAGGACATGTTTTGTGTGAGGTTTTTCTGTGTTCTTTTTTGTTTGTTTTATTTGTTTTCCCCTCTTCTGGTTCTAACAAAATTCCTGAGGAGGAAAGCCTTTTATTTTAATGAAATTATAATATCAGTGGCAAAACTGAATTCTTAATCTGGGTTTGGAAACCTCTTCGTCCATAGGTACAGAGAGGTAGTTGAGCTAATGAGCCATAAAAATGGAACTTCCTGCTTGTAGGGCTTATTTTAACAGCTTTTTAGTTTATATAAAATTACCTAATTCACAAGAAGAAAGAACATAGTTTCATTATTACCCTAGCAGTTTGCCAGTAAGAAACATCATATCAAATTAAATCTATGCCTGCTTCAAACAAAAGTGTCCTAACTTACTCTGAAGTAACTATTACTATGTTGTAGATAACTTGAAGCTTCATACTAAAATTGCCTGTATGATCACGCATGAGTTCTATTGGCTTTGTGATGTGTGGATTAGGAATTAAAATTAATTTCTATATCTGATATGATTTCAAAAAAGAGGTTTACATATAACTTATATATGCTTTTCTATATCTTGGCTTTTTACTTCCTTAATGGCTCCCTTCCTGCTTTGCTTCCTCCTTTCCCCAAAGTGTGTGTGTGGGGGGGAGAGAGGAACATGGTTAAAGCAGTAGAAAACTTCTAAAGTTTGTTGGAGTGCAAGTGAGAATAGTAGTAAAGAAGATATGTTGATTGTAATGAAATCTAAATCCGTAATATTTCAGGTTAATGTACCTGCCCAATCTTTAATTTGATTTGGCTTACTTTGAGTCATCAAATGGCTTGAATTAAGTTTTATGATTAGAAGGTGGATGAGAGGAAGGGTTGTTATTGAATTGCCTTTTCATTGTGTGAAAACAGATTTAAAATGGTCCTGTAGCAATTGGGGATGAAGTGGGCCCTTGACTTTAACCATCCTCCTTTTAGATGCAAACCATTCTGAATTTACATCTCTACATCATAAAGAACAGCAAAGGTGTGGCACACAGAAACTTGAGATAGGCCACTCCAATCTTATTTATGAAGAGTGTAAGTATAAAAAGGCTTCTAAATTGCCATCCGGGGTATTTTTGCATTGCACCAGTTAACATTCTCTTCTCTTTGTACAGTGAAGAAAATGAGGGAAAACATGGATATGCTTCTTCTGAATCAGCAAAGTCAGCTGCAGGTCCTTCAAGAAATTCAGAAACAACTGAATATACTCCTCCTAGGCAATGATCTCATTACTTCAAATGTCTATAGTTTGGGACTCCTGCTAAGACGACAAGCAGCTGCAATGGCATCTCTCTCTTTTCTCCTTCTTAATCCCAGCAGTCTCCTTACTGAAAATCTTTTATCTCTAGTGTCTGCTCCTGAAATTCTCCCTGCCTCTGGGCACTCAGGCTCTCAATTTCCTGCAGCTCCTACAACTTTTTGATCTACTTTTTGCTATGAGTATATCAAATGTGAACAAATGTGAGTACTGTTTTATACTATTTTCTCTCAAACGTGTGATTTCTCTGTTATAATTGTGAAATTGTACTACCTTTGTGGATGCTGACCTTGCACTCAGACTTTGACTTCATTCACGTGCATCAGCAAACAGAAGCTCATCAAATTCATTGCTCATTCTTTCATTGTGGCATGCATAGATTTTGGACAGTAATGTATTTTGTCAAGATAGCCCAAGAGATCTTTATCACTGAGGTATGGTTAAGTAGAACATCCATATATGATTACGGTATAAAACTTAAGTACTTAAGCATATTATTCTAACTGAGGTTTAACACATACTTGGCTAACTGGACCTCTCCTAATGAGCTGAAGATAATGATAAAAATCATCAGAGATGCTTTAAGCAATTCTTAAATCTATTTTATGTAGAAGTCTGTAAGCAACATGTTTTATATAAAGGTATTAAATCTAACAGCACCTCTGTTCCAAGCATCTGTTTATAAAAGCTTCCTTAATTCAAGAAGGCTTTAAATTAGTTTAAATTAGGTGACTTTTACTGACTCTCAGGCCAGGATCATTAATAAAAATACAAAAAGGATTTTTTTAAAAAAAATCACATCTGCCTCGATTGCCAGAATTTCATGAGGAAAAGCCAACTTGAGTTATAGAACCCTTGTTCATTTCCTTAAAGCTATCTTCACTTATATCTGTTTCCAAATAGTCCATCATACCTTATTGGGTTACTACATGTTGACTGTAATGTATTAGCTCATTAGAGGTAGAACTGAGGTGAATAATTACTGACGTGGAGGGACACTCAGATGCACCATCTTGTAAAATTTGCAGTGGGAAATGTCATCTTTTGTTGAGAAGGATTAGTCCTTTTTATCTTCTTGTTTCTGTCTGTGACACAGGCTAGTTGTTGTGTCAGAGCCTTTGAGTTTCCAAACTGCAACAAAGCAACAATTATCATTTGCCTTTGTTGGAGAGCTGGTTCAATAAAGAAAGTTTGGGACTTTTGTGTGCATCAAACAGGATCTTGTTCTTGAGCTTCTGTTCTGTGAACTCTGTTTTTGTTTTCTTTTTTTTTTCAAAAAATGCCTTGTTCAAAGTATGTATGGTTACTACCTAATAAAATTTGATATGGATTTTATGAATGGAAAGCATTGCTTCTCTTAACAAGTGATCCAGTTGGTAATACTCAGAGCAATGATGTCAGATTCTGGCCCAAAGATAAAACACTGTGGGATCAGGCATAACTCTGTTTCTTTTTGTGTGAGTGCAGATTGGAAGTCCACATAATATGAACTAGTGTGTGATTTTTCACATAGTAGTCTTAAGTCAGTAAAACATGCATTTAAGCCAACTTGAGAGTGAAATCTTACAGAGTGTTTTCTTCAAAGTGAACTTGTAGTAAAAGGCTGGGGTTGTTTTCCATCAACTGAGCACAATCAAACTGAGTTCTTTGGCTAGAGACACAACTTGAGGCAAGGATACTGGAGGAGATACAGTCTTCTCTAACAGTTGTAGGTGGAACAAAGTTGAGCTTGGAGGTTTAGTATCCTAAACCATGTTAGTCTACTTCTGAGGCATGCTGAAAAAAAAAAGATATGTCTGTATTTGAGGAAAAAGACTTGAATTAATCTCACACTCTCTATTAGAGTTCTGCAGGCAGGAAAGTCTACCTTCAGTCTGCTTGCTGAAGGACAAATTTATTAAAACATATTTTCAGCCACGGGAAGGAAGTGAGAATCTAAGGTTGTGCTTATGTACTTCCATTCTATCTTAAGTGATAGTATCTCAAGAGCTTGTCATCAGTGAGAAATGTGTTTCTAAATACAACAACTGCTCTCACTGCCTTAGTGCTTTTTTCTGCAAACAGTAAGTAGTTTACTCAAGGCCTATTAAAGCTGAGAATCTGGTATTTTCCTGTGCTTTAACCTAACTTATGTGGCTGCTTGGATCTTTGTGCCTTAGCTTTGAGTTTTTGTTTCTTTTGGAAGAATATCTGGTGTTTGCCTGACATCAAACAACAAATTAGTACAAATATAACTAATACAATATACTTTTGTAAGGATGTATGGTTTGAGGATGACTGAATTTCTGTATTTTCCCACCAAAATTCAGTCCCTGGAAGGGGACAGTGTTCTTCCCTGTAAAGTGTCAGAGGAGAGCAGAACTGCCATGCCTGTTTAAGTCCTTAGATTCTCAGTTTTAGATTCCCATTGGTCCTGAGAAGAGAGGAGTTGTGTTGGAGAAGAGGAGGAAGGGGTTCTAGCACCCCTTTGTGCTGGAGCCTTTCATGAAGGCCTCTGTGAATGGAGCTTGGCTCCTGAGCAGGACCAGTTGGAATGCAGTGGGGAGAGAGAAAAGGGAAGAAACTGTCCTGAAACATTATCATTCCTGAAGGTGTCTCAGCCCTTTGGGTACTTGTTATGCAGAGAAAAAACTCGGCATTCATTTTAGCCTATCCAGTGCTGGCTGGGAAATACATGCATTGCTCTAGTAAACGTGCAAAGCAAAAATACAACATCCAGTGCTAGAGATGTGAGGAGACTTCATAATCAGATGAGACTAGGTCAAAAATGATGTAGCTGCTGTGGTGTTTGAGAGAAGATTCCATGGGAACTGCTGAGTTTTAGGATACCACATACCCTAGCGCACACCCATGCGCTCTCCTTCTCGTGCTGTGTATGCATGTGTGCATATATGTATATATATAAAATTTTTTTTTGCTCCACATCGTTTCTCTCACTGTACTATCTCTCTGGATTTTGCCTGCTTCTTCTAGAGAAGTAAAAATGTCCATCTGCAGTGATAAGTCAGTTGTAAAATTCCATTCCTACAATTCAAGTACTATTTTCAGAGCTAGCTTACCCCATGACTGGAAAGAGTATTTTTGTTACACTGTATAGTTAATCTCTAAGAATATAGCTGGGAAGCTGGATGCAGTAATGAGAATCTCATTCTCTCTCAAAGTTTATTACAGGAATTTCAGGAAAAGGCATCTACTTGGAGTTCAGCACTCTTCTCCATTGGGAGAAGAGTTTAACACTCTTTCTAAGAGAAACTTAGAAACTCTCTAAGTTTCTTGGAGTCTGCTCAGTTCCAGATGAGTAAAAGCTGCTTCTTTCACTGATGACCATTCTTGTAGTTTTCTTGCCTGATGATTTCAGAGGATTTCTTCTATTTCATCCAAAATTCTTTCTTTGTGAAGTCCATAGCTGTATCACCAATGACACTGGTACTTAAAAGAAAGAGATATATCACTGATCAGGCCTATGTTAAGTGAGTAATCCTGCTGCTTGGTCACAAGTAGCATAAATATAGTCATCAGGGTAGTGGAGAGCAGTACTTAGCTGACCTAGCTGCATCTCTGGTTCTGTTTTATGTAAAGAGGTATAAAAAAGGGTAGAAAGAGGAAGTGACAAGAAGGAAAGGAGAATGAGAGAGACTGTGAGAATGAGAGAGATCTTAATGAATAATGGATACAAGAGATGAGGGAAAAGGGAAAATAGCAAAAATGATGCATAAAAAGGAAGAAAACTGTCTCTCTCTTCCTCTTGTCACCTAGCTTCCTTCTTCACTGTGGGACAGTTTCAGAACAATCTCTGATCTCCTGTGCTTATTCTTGGAACTATTGTTCCTTAACTATTCCTTAACTAAATCCTGTTTGCAGAGTACCAACAACAGAGTAATCTTTCAGTCTCTCTATCAGTTTCTCTACCAGCAAATCCAGGGTTGCCACACCCTTCAGTCTTTGCCTGTTGTCTTCACCAGACACTTGGAAATCACAATATCAAGAAAATAATGGAATTTAGAAAAGATCCTCAAGTATGCTGGACGCAGAGGTATCTAGCAAGGCAAAAAGGAAAAAAAAGTATATTTAGCCCTAATGACAACTGTTTTCCAGAATGACTTAGTAACAGCATTCTTGGTGATTTCATTTCCACATTTTATATCTGTTATTAATTTAATGGGTAACTTCTACCAGCATTTCCCAGTCCATTGATGATTTATCTGGAAATCAGAAAGAATGTTAATGCTGGTCTGTGAATGACCACTGAGAACACTTCAGACAGAGTGGCCAACTGTTTTGGACTCAATAGCTCTGGGATTTGTATCCCTATGCAAGTTTCAAGCTTCATTCTTTGCCAGGGTGCATAAATTTTTGTACTTTCTTCTAGTCCTGCATCCTGACTGCAAAACTGCCCAAAAATTCTGGGGTACTTCTCAGTTCTGATGTTATATAACGTTGTGTTATATTCAACTATGTCAAACAGGACAAAATATGGACTATTTCTTCTTATTCCACTTCCTCTATTTGCCAAAACTCTGATAACTACTTATTCATCCAGCTTTAAGTTGCACTGTATGGGCAAAGACTAACTGGCAATCCATGGTTGTTGTTTCATGTTGCTTTGTGTGTGTTACCCATTTCTGTTCAGTCACACAAGTTTGGACCTAACATCTCATCATTTCACCTCTATATTTTACTTATATGCTCTAGGTGACCCTGCTAAGCGGGGAGGTTGGACTAGATGATCTCCAGAGGTCCCTCCCAACCTTACTGATTCTATGATTCTATGATTCTATGATATGGTACTGATTGGATATTTTTCACCCTACTTACTATTGGGCTTACTAACACTTTTCTGATGTATGTAATGTTTTTCATGGGTGAGTAATTTGTGGGTTTTTTGCTCTATGCTTTGGAAAACACAGTTTTGTTAATCAAGGTGAGCTACCCTCAATCTAAAATATGCTAGAATAAGTACCAGATGATCCTGAGGGCCTCCTCCAGCCCTATTTTCTTTCAAATTCCTGCAAGCTTAAAGGAGAAAAATAAGCAGAACTGAGACAATGGTGTAAGATGAGGCTTAGTGACCTACCTGCCTCCAAGGATGAGTGTTGCACATCATTTTGTAACTAAAACACGTTCATCTTCATCAGTGTTTGTCCTAACACCTGTGGGCCCACATTGACCTGGTAGACAACCTGCTGTCCTTACAGTGTTTTTTTTGAGTTGCCAGACTTGATTTCACCTTTATGAATGTCAAAGGAATTGCATAAAAACTCAATTGAATTTAGCAGGATCTTAACAACATTAAGCTACTGTAGGAGGAAGATGATGTCTGTTATGTTATTGGTGTATATGTATCATATGATACTACTGTATATGTTACTATTTCCTATTTATGTATACTCCAGCTGTGTGTTGCAGTGCCCTACTGCTGTAACTACTGCAGCAAAACTCATAACTGGTTTAGCCCCTTTTGCTAAGCTCTGCTGTTACTTAGTTAGAGTGACAAGTCCTGTTTTGAAGAGAAAGCTATTCTTTACAGACTTTTTAAAATCCAAAAAACAATGATAAAAGAAAAAAAAGTGTAAGGAAAATGTGCATTTTCCCTGTGTGCACAAAAAGGTGAAGAAATGAAAGTGATGGAAGCAGTAGAAGAAGGCTGCATAGGAAGAGCAGTTCCCAGAAACCTAAGATACACAGGGGAAAAAACAGAAGATATTGTCTATTGCATAGGGGCAGATAAAAAGGAAAATACACAGGTAAAATGCTGGCTGCTCCAGTAATAGGTACGTCTTGCCTGTGCTGGTAGCCCCTTTTTGGTAGTCCTGTCACAGCCTGGGCATTAAAAAGTAGTAGAGCAGGAAACACTTCCAATGGAGGATAAGTGATCCCAACTCTCAGTGTTCATTGCAACTTAAAAATTGCAGTCTTTCTCCTCATTGCTGTATAAGAGAGTCTGAGGCTGTAACTCCTGAGGGCTCAAAGCAGGAGGTGAGCAGGGCTGAGTGACTTAAAAAAAATTATTGGGTGTGATAGGCCACTGGTGGAATTTAATTCATTCAGTTATTGGATGGATACATCTGCTTTTGTTTTCCTGCCGACTAGGTTTGTGTACTTCGAGATTTACAGTACTCTGAACACTGTTCTCTGATGCTAAAGAGTTACTATTTGCATGTACCAACGTAGTGAAGAAGTCTTATTTGCCTGCTTTACCCTGCATGAATGTAGACCCTATTAAAATCCTGTACAACTCATCTTTCACTAATATGTTTTTTTCTGATTATTACTTAAATATCTAGAAATGCAGACTTCCTATAGAGAGGTTTCAAAAGCTAATCAGCTTTGATGGCTTGCAGTTTGTCTGATGGCTCGGGCATAGTCCTAGGGTTTTGAGGCGCTAAGGGTCCTTGACTCAGAGATGTTCTTTTGCTGACCTATTCAGGTCTGTCCAAATTTATTTGCAGATCTTATTTCCCTGATAATATAATTTCTCTTCTCAAATCACTCTGATTCCCTTCTTGGCTTCCTGTCTCTGTCCAAAGCACCTTCAGGGTCGTCATCCTCACAGATAAGGTAATATGGAACTTCTATTTACTCTTGAAGCTTATGGTTGCATCAGTTGGAGGAGGACAGGTAAATGTGTGCTTAGATACAGATTACAAATTTTAGTAATTGAAATTATCACAGCACAAAGGCAGCTGAAGTGGATTGACTCATTGCCCTTTTCCTACCCTAAGAAGCAGCTGGGCACCAAACTCCCATTTACAAAGCAGTGATTGTTGGATGCATCCTTGGCTGGGGATCTGAGCTTGTTTTCTAATCTAGCTGTATCTGTGTTTAGGAGGCTATGTACCATTTCATATCAGCACTGCCAAGGTAGTAGAGCATCCTTGAGCTATGTTTGAGCTGACATGTGGCCTATATCTGCTCTTCAGGCTCTGAACAAGTGTCTTGCATCTCTGTTGCTTATTCTGAGAACTTGTCTCCTAAGGCTTTGTTGCTAGTGCTTTTTCAATGACGCAGCCAAAGGCAGTGAAGTAAAAATTTCATTTTTGCAGGTAGTATCCACATAGGATCCTAAATGGTGTAAAATATGCCATGTGAGATCTGCTCTTGCACAAGGAATTTCATGTACATAGCTATGACATGCTATTAGCCAACTGACTTTTGTTGGTGAAACTCCCGCTTGTAGAATTACTTGGCTTCTGTTTTTGTTTTTGTTTTTCCTTTCCTTTTGTACTGTTTCTGAAAGTGTCCAGGCCTCATTTCTTCTGAGTTCCTTATTCTTGTTTACCATTTCTTTAGCTAATGCCTCTCTTCCACTTCTTACCATCCTCATCTCCTGCGTCATTTGCTTGTTGCTCTGTTTGCTTTGTATTGTTTAGTCTTCAAAAATTCCCAGGCAGGAAAACTGCCCAGCTGCAGCTGATTGGGACTCCTGAAGCAGTATGGTGTCCAAGAATGCCCTATCTCCTACTCATTTTCACAGATGCTTCACAGTCTGCTGACTTCCTCCCACAACTCCTTGACCTGACAACACAAATTGTCAACAACAGCACACCTCCAGCAGGAAGACTGACTATCAGACCAGGCCTTCTGGAGAGGCCCCAAGCACTCCCTGGAGCCTGAGACCTGTAGAGCTGCATCTGCTGCTAGAGGGTCTGTATGGGTCAAAGATTCCAACACAGCTGATGCAGCAACTCTTGATAGCTACAGGCAAATGTACTTTGCAGCATGTTATAACCATATTTGTGGAAGTGGGCACTACTTTGCCCGGAAACAAAGATGTCTTCCTACATCTTCCTGCACAAGCTGCTGTGTCTGTTCATCACAAACCAGGCCTGGCTCTTATATAGACCTCACCCCTAGTACTGACTCACAAGGCATTTGACCCACCCTAATCAAGGGCCGCCTGGATCAAAAGCCCCAACTCCCTCTAATAAGGGACAACCAAGACAGCTTGTTAGCAGCAGCTACACCTAGCTAGAGTTGAGTGATAGGTGCTGGAGCTTTTCCCAGGAGAAGTTAAGGCCTCCTGCAGTTGCCCTTGCCTAGCTCCCCTTACCTGTTGACAGTCACCCTCTAATCCCCTAGCTCCACAGGAATCAGCAGACCACAAGTCCAACATGGTCCCCAAAAGTTCTACGCAGAGCTGAGACAGTGCTGTGCAAACTGCTGCTTCTGGGAGCTGCCTCTGTTAGCTGCGCTCAACTAGTTCTTCATGAGGAGGAACCTCATGAAGTTCAACAAGGGCAAGTGCAGGGTCCTGCACATAGGGAGGAATAACCCCATGCACCAGTACAGGCTGGAGGCTAACCTACTGGAAAGGAGCTCTGCGGAAAAGGACCTGGGAGTGCTGGTGGATGACAAGTTGACCATGAGCCAGCAATGTGCAGCAATGTGGCTGAGAAGGCCAAAGGTCTCTTGGAGTGCATTAGGAAGAGTGTTGCCAGCAGGTCGAGGGAGGTGATCCTGCTGCTCTACTCAGCTCTCGTGAGGCCACGCCTGGAATACGGCATCCAGTTCCGGGCTCCACAGTACGAGAGAGACATGGAGCTATTGGAAAGAGTCCAGTAGGACAATCATCTTCACTGTAGGACAATAAAGATGATCAGAGGGCTGGAGCATCTCCCTTATGAGGACAGGCTGTGAGAACTGGGCCTGTTTAGCCTGGGGAGGAGAAGACTGAGAGGGGATCTTCTGAATGCCTGCAAATATCTTAAGGGGGGGGTGTCAAGAACATGGGGCTACAGCTCTTTTTAGTGGTGCCATGCGGCAGGACAATGCGCACAAACTGAAACACAGGAAGTTCCACCTGAATATAAGGAAAAACTTCTTTACTATGAGAGTGACGGAGCACCGGACCAGGTTGCCTGCAGAGCTTGTGGAGCCTCCTTCTCTGGAGATATTCAAAATCTGCCTGGATGCATCCTGCCTAACATGCTCTAGGTGACCCTGCTGGAGTTGGGGGCGGGGGGGGGGTTCAGGAGAAGGGGTAGACTAGATGATTTCCAGAAATCCCATTCAATCTCAACCATTCTGTGATTCCATGACATCTTTTTCATTTTGTTAATCAATCTTTTCTTAAAATACTTTTTTACTTTTTTTTTTATTGTAACTGTGATCTGCAGGGAGGGAAAAAAAAAAACGATTTTGCATTAAGATGCATCAGTGAATTGAAGCCATCAGCAAGGAAGTTCAACTTTATTCTAAAGAACAAAATATTAGAAAGATCAACCTGCAGACTTCCATATTTAAAGATTTTACTCTGGTGACATAGTATTAACAAGCCAAATGATCAATTAAATAAACTAGGTAGATCATACTACTTCTTATTTTCTAAAAGAAAGAAAAGAGAGGGGTTGATGTGACGTAGGAGTACCAACCCTTAGCTGACACACTCTAGCTTACACAATGGAATAAGCACCAGTTCTCAAGGGAAGGGATCCCAGCCAGTTGTTTCTATTTTCCTCAGCCTAGCTGATAATCAGAAGTTATTGCTCTTCATTAAGAATAGACTCCACAGGTTCCACTTTATAACTGCCTGAAGCGGGTTTATTTGACACCAGAAAGTGCTATGGCATGATGATAAGGTGGATTTCTAGATGCCAGCATTCATGCATTATACGGGAGGCTCAAGCGAAAGAACAAACAGTTGCCTATGGTTCAGCTGGATCAACCCATCTCCCCATTCAAAGCCATGAGAGGTGCACAG
Organism: Rhea pennata; assembly: GCF_028389875.1. Lineage (NCBI taxonomy): Eukaryota > Metazoa > Chordata > Aves > Rheiformes > Rheidae > Rhea > Rhea pennata. The sequence continues at coordinate 81,896,684 of NC_084663.1, read as the reverse complement.
GCTGATCGACCTCTCTTGCCAGAAGTTACTTGATGATACAAACTCCTCCAGTTCCCTGCACTGCAAGTTAAGGGGCGACTTTCTCCTTCCAGGGAAACAGCGCCCAATATACTGCTAACTACATTAGCTTCACTCAGCCCTGGATGCAAAAGTCACATCAAAACCATACATCAAAGAAATGTATCTTCTGTAAAAATAGCCCAGAATGGATATTAGATAGAAGAGCATCAATGCAATAGCTCTGAAGATGCCTTTGAAAAGCTACCTAGCAGCAACTTCTATAGGCAGCCTAAATGAAACAGAACAAGGAAAAACACATTGGATCATCTTATTATTATTTTTCTGTGTCCCTGGCTCCAGCCTTGTTTATGTCCTGGTATGTATCCAGCTCCTGCTGAAGAAGAGAGAAAAAAGGGAACATCACAACTGAAGGCCTGTTGACAGTATTCAGGCATGTGGATGCAAGTGAGAATCTACGTGCCCAGATACTAGTTTGCACAGAAGTCATTTCTGTGTCTAATCAGAAAGTAATTTTTAAATCCCTGATACTAGCTCAACAAAATCCCTCCCTCCTCAATTTTTCCTGAAGAGAAAGAGAATTTTATAGAGGGCTTTTGACAGAAATTTCCACTTCAGGATGTGACCCTGCTTCCATATTTCTGATTTACTTCTCCAAACATGCTCAGAACACCACCTCTTGAAAACCACTGGTTTAGTAAGATTCTCGGGAAATGCTGACACCAAAGTGCAGCATAACTAATTGGGCTAAGTGCATATGCATTAGCTAGAGAAATCAACATTCTTGAAAGTGACAGGAAAAATAGCAAAAAGGTTTGTAGGAAGAGGTCATGGCTATATTTAGATCAGGGGATGTAATCAGAGAACAGACAAGGTTTGAAGAATGCAAGACCAAAGTTTTCTAGTTATAATGCTGGTCCTTTACTGCAATGTAAATTGTTTCTGACAGGATTTGCTGTACTGGACAGTGAAAACACTCCCAAAAGAAGGAGCGAGTACCCCCGTGCCTCAAACTATTAAATGCTGACAAGAAAATAATAAGAAAGCTGCCTTGAGAAGAAAGTTATGAAAAGTTATTGTATGGAACAGTCTTGCTTCGAAAGGAAGCTGGATTAAAATGTCTTGGGCAAGGATCGTTCTTGTCTCTGCACACAGATATTTTTTTCCAGCAGATACATGCATCTGTCTTATTCTTTCTTATTGCCGCAGTCTTTCAAGAATGAAGACATTTAATAACTTGAAGAACTAAAAATAAATTTATAACTAGAGGCAGTAAAAACTAGAATTCTTAGCTGTATAATAAAACTTTGGCTATTTGGAAATGTACATGGAAGTAACATTCAACAGTTTATGCAACACTTGAACTTACAGATCAAGAGATTATTTTTACCTGACTTAATCCTGTAACAATTCATGATTATTGATCATTTTTACATATTTATTTGTGCCTTCTACTTCCCCTCACAGCAGAGTTTGCTGTGACAATTTTTCTGGGTAAAGAAAATTTTCATTTGCATGTGGAGGTCTCTGGAAAGTTTACTACCACTTTTGTATCTGCAGAAATTGTGTTGATAAATAAAAAGGCTGCCAGACAGGATTTACCAAGAAAAATACTAGCAAGGATTAGGCCAGCAAGGACAAATTTAACAGTGAATAGACTAATGAGGTAAACTGGATTGAAAGGCAAGTGAGGCTGAACTGGCAATAAGTCAGAGATCTGATACTTTGCAGGTCTGGGAACAATTACACTAAAGTAGATCTAAACAAGTTAAGTTAAAAAGTAAGAGAGAAATAAAGCAATCTCCCATCTCCTGAAAGAAAGTAGATCTACACAGCCCTATTACTTATGACGTAACAGATCCATTTATTATTAAACTAAAGGAACAGAGATTGACTTCACATGCAGTTTAATACCTGTGACGTTTGTGAACAAGGTGACAGAAACAAAACCTTCAGAGTTCTGGGTTCTGTAATGATAAGCAATGATTACTTTGGGAAGCCACCCAGAGAGCACCGCCATATCCACAATTTTATCTGCCCCATAGTTACACTGCTCATGCTTAAAAAGAACAAGGCAAACCGGATGGCAATTCTGGCCATACCACCCAAGGCTAAAAGATCACTTAGCCCCTCGTCAGCAAACTCTAGGTTTGGGATAGCACAGCATTAACTCAGGTATAACCTACAACCCTGTTTATTTGTGATCCAAGCCCACATCACCTAATTGTAGCCCAGAAAGTAGAAAGTACCATATTTCCGAAACACCGCTGTCCTCACCCCAACAGAATTCAAAGTTACACCATGCAGTGCAAGAGACTTTCCATGATTATGACTGCAACCACCAACAGGAAGCTCTGAGAAAGACAGGTTTGTCCTTAAAGAAATCTTGCAAACCAGTTCCTAACTAGACAGCAGCTCTAAGGAAAAGAACGGGAATTTATATTTAGATTGACAAGTCAGTCAAATGGCTGCTTTTCACTGCCGAGGCGATGAGAGCCACACATTCCCAACATACATGATACAAGGCTGTCTCTTTAAAAAATACATTGTAAATGCTCATTGTCTTTGTATTTATTGAGTTTTCAGTTCAGATTTTTTATTACATTTCAATGGAAAAGAACATCAGAGGCATATAGTTTCTTCTTTACTTTGCTGGGAGAGAAAAATTTGTTTGGATTTTGTAAATCTAATAAGACTTTTATAAAGTGAGAATTAACAAGCTCTGCTAAAACTTCTGGGACACAAACTTAACTATAGTACAACAACTCTTGTGTAATAATTTAGTTTGTGTACAGTTTGTCTACTACCCCCCTTTTTTTTCATAATGAAGATCACAAGATGACAATGTGTTGGAAACAGGACAAGTGCTAACCACAGTGGTTAACTTTTATTGCACTCAAGTTACTTTGAGTCACCAAACATTAGAATCATTTCTTCACACTATTTTCTCTCTTTCCACCACACTCATTTTGCAGTTTCATCATACACTCTCTCCTTCATGAGCCGCTGCAAGGCCTCCTTTCCTCAGCTCCCTTTACAGGGTTGTGTAGCTCATTATTTCTGCCTCAGCACCAAGTCTGAACATCTCTGTATTGAAGCATCTCCAAGATCTTCAGGGCATTCTTCCCAAGCCATCAAAGTCATTTCAAATTCTAATCATATCCTGTGGTGTCTCTGCTGTCACTGCCAGCCTTATGTCATCTCTAAAGTTGAAAAGTATACACTGTACTCCAAAAACTGGTATCGTTAACAAAACTGCTAAGTAGTGCCAAATGTAATGGGTCATGACAGCTCCTTGCAGAGTCGTTCTCATTCCTGTGTCCCAGCAGCCATTCTGGCAATGACTGCTGGCTGCTACATGCCTGGGTGAGGGCTGGTGGATGCCCTCACCCAGGCAGCACACTTACTTAATGCAGCATTCCAGCCTGCCACCCTTCATCCTAAATGTGTTAGGCCTCTTCCCAAATTCATGCTGCTTACACTCAGCAGGGGTGGGGTTGTGACTAGCCTCAGGCAAGTTTGATTTTAAGTTCTCCTGCCTGGCTCAAAGCAGGTCGGTGAACTTTTGATATGCTTCTGAGATGCTGCCCCTTCTCAGTGGATGATAGTCTGGAAAACCAGGGGAAATGGAGCAGGGTTGGAAAATGGCTCCTACTCAAAAAATAATTAAAAAAAGAAAGAGTGAGGGGGAGGGATGCCTTTCTAATTTTTAAATAAGCAACAAGGTGAAGGGAGAGGGGGGCAAAAGTTGGGAGTAAAGTAGCAGTAAGGGAAGCTGGGTCTCACTGCCCCTCACAAAGCTCTTCTTTCTGAGAGAATAAATGTGAGCAAATGCAAGTGTGGCAAGAGCCACTGCCATGAAGTGCAGTCACTGAGGCAAGGAACACAGTTGTGGCCCCTCTACCACAAGGTTGTCCAAGGCTATGATATGGCTGCAGGTGAAGATGGAGATGGCAGCAGCCACAGTGGTAGAGTAGACATCATAGAAGGTAGCTGGGGGGATCTCTGAAAGAGGCTTTTGCTTTCCAGGTAGTCCTATATCTGTGAGGGCTCTTAAGTGTGATAAGAGCTGTTCTCCCAGGCTAAAGGGGAAAAGCAATTAAGCAACTTTTGTAACAAAGCAGGTGAAAGCCCAAGATGCTGAGCCACATCAACACGTGCACACAGCAAAGCCTTACACACAGAAGAGTCCCATCATGCAAAGCAGCAAAGAAATTGTTTGGCAGGATGGGCAAGTCAGAGCACTAGAGGAGAACTCCAGGAGGGTGGAGAAGAATACAAGCAGTCACAAGGATAAGATCCAGGTCCACAGGACAGTTTCAGCTGTGAATACTACTTTTGAGGATCAGCGAAAGAATAATGATAAAGCAGATGGAAAGTAAAGTGGATGGGAGAGGATTAGGATAGAAGGAGATGGTGTTTACAGATTAAACCATAAAGCAGAGAATTCTCAAACTTTTCCAAGTTATTTCAAGAAAGGTGCTATAAGAAGGAAACTAAGAAAGGGATAATATTTTCCTGTTTCACAACCACGTGATCCCTCCATCGGCAAGTTTTTGAAAAGCAAAATAGAGCAATAACAAAGAAAAGAGAAAGCTAGGAGAGGGAATATAAACTTAGATCAATGATAGGGCCATCCACAAGGTAGCACCACCACATAATAAAAATAGCTACATTTTTTAAAGTTATTTTTACCTTTGGCCTTCAGGTAATTTTATTGAGATTTGTTTTATTACAACAATTGACATTTTATTCAGAATTGCTATGTCCTGTGATAGGACTAAGGAGCTGAATAAGTTAAAAAAGTGTTGAAAAATTAAAAAGTTTTAGTAAACTAGACACATACATATATTTTTACTTCTCAGCAGCAAAAACAGTGTGAACCCTCTGACTCAGTTCTCACTAGCAGACTTTCACGATCAAGAATCAAAATAGTTACACAAAAAAAAAGTATGAACAGAAGTCAGAGGTTAAAATACTCATTACTAACACCTTTTTACAGCAGTTACAGTTAAACTGTCAGAGCAAAGTTTTTGATCTTAGGGTAAATTCAGAGAGAGAAAGAAACGGACTCTTCAGTGGATTCTTGAGGGAAGAACATATGCGACATCCAAATATTGCAAAATCTAGTCATCACTGTAATCAACAAAAATTACTAAAATATACATTTCAGTATTTTAGGAGCGTATATTTAAATATTATTCTTACTGAATGGAATTTCTAAAGTAATAGGACTTTACGAGGTAGTATGGTTTGCACAATTCCAAACCAGAGACAGTATGAAACTACTCACTCAAGACTGATGGAGAAAGTTACAAATAAATGTTTATTTTCCTGTGAGGCTAACCCAGACTAGATGTGCTAAACAGTGCACCAGCTGAATGGCTCTATGCTGGGTAACCAGCCACTAAATCTCATTTGTACAAGCTGATTTTCATAGACAGACTCACACCTTTCAATTGTGCAATCAAGCTATATATTTTCATGATTATGTGCATATGTATCATTAAAAAAGGCCTAATTACTTTAAAAATTATTCTTAGATAAAAAAGGAATTCACTTCAGAGCATCAATTTTGTCAACCAAAGTTTTTTTTTACTTTGTTACAAGGCAAAACTGCAAAAACTTTGTAAGTTACTTTTTATAACATCATATAGCCCACATGCATTCCAAATTAAAAATCAAGATTCCCTGGCAGAAATTCCACATTCTACACTGATATTTCTCTGGTAAAAATGTATGCTGCCTATAGAAGTTGCTGCTAGGTAGCTTTTCAAAGGCATCTTCAGAGCTATTGCATTGATGCTCTTCTATCTAATATCCATTCTGGGCTATTTTTACAGAAGATACATTTCTTTGATGTATGGTTTTGATGTGACTTTTGCATCCAGGGCTGAGTGAAGCTAATGTAGTTAGCAGTATATTGGGCGCTGTTTCCCTGGAAGGAGAAAGTCGCCCCTTAACTTGCAGTGCAGGGAACTGGAGGAGTTTGTATCATCAAGTAACTTCTGGCAAGAGAGGTCGATCAGCCTGTGCACCTCTCATGGCTTTGAATGGGGAGATGGGTTGATCCAGCTGAACCATAGGCAACTGTTTGTTCTTTCGCTTGAGCCTCCCGTATAATGCATGAATGCTGGCATCTAGAAATCCACCTTATCATCATGCCATAGCACTTTCTGGTGTCAAATAAACCCGCTTCAGGCAGTTATAAAGTGGAACCTGTGGAGTCTATTCTTAATGAAGAGCAATAACTTCTGATTATCAGCTAGGCTGAGGAAAATAGAAACAACTGGCTGGGATCCCTTCCCTTGAGAACTGGTGCTTATTCCATTGTGTAAGCTAGAGTGTGTCAGCTAAGGGTTGGTACTCCTACGTCACATCAACCCCTCTCTTTTCTTTCTTTTAGAAAATAAGAAGTAGTATGATCTACCTAGTTTATTTAATTGATCATTTGGCTTGTTAATACTATGTCACCAGAGTAAAATCTTTAAATATGGAAGTCTGCAGGTTGATCTTTCTAATATTTTGTTCTTTAGAATAAAGTTGAACTTCCTTGCTGATGGCTTCAATTCACTGATGCATCTTAATGCAAAATCGTTTTTTTTTTCCTCCCTGCAGATCACAGTTACAATAAAAAAAAAAAGTAAAAAAGTATTTTAAGAAAAGATTGATTAACAAAATGAAAAAGATGTCATGGAATCACAGAATGGTTGAGATTGAATGGGATTTCTGGAAATCATCTAGTCTACCCCTTCTCCTGAACCCCCCCCCCCCGCCCCCAACTCCAGCAGGGTCACCTAGAGCATGTTAGGCAGGATGCATCCAGGCAGATTTTGAATATCTCCAGAGAAGGAGGCTCCACAAGCTCTGCAGGCAACCTGGTCCGGTGCTCCGTCACTCTCATAGTAAAGAAGTTTTTCCTTATATTCAGGTGGAACTTCCTGTGTTTCAGTTTGTGCGCATTGTCCTGCCGCATGGCACCACTAAAAAGAGCTGTAGCCCCATGTTCTTGACACCCCCCCCTTAAGATATTTGCAGGCATTCAGAAGATCCCCTCTCAGTCTTCTCCTCCCCAGGCTAAACAGGCCCAGTTCTCACAGCCTGTCCTCATAAGGGAGATGCTCCAGCCCTCTGATCATCTTTATTGTCCTACAGTGAAGATGATTGTCCTACTGGACTCTTTCCAATAGCTCCATGTCTCTCTCGTACTGTGGAGCCCGGAACTGGATGCCGTATTCCAGGCGTGGCCTCACGAGAGCTGAGTAGAGCAGCAGGATCACCTCCCTCGACCTGCTGGCAACACTCTTCCTAATGCACTCCAAGAGACCTTTGGCCTTCTCAGCCACATTGCTGCACATTGCTGGCTCATGGTCAACTTGTCATCCACCAGCACTCCCAGGTCCTTTTCCGCAGAGCTCCTTTCCAGTAGGTTAGCCTCCAGCCTGTACTGGTGCATGGGGTTATTCCTCCCTATGTGCAGGACCCTGCACTTGCCCTTGTTGAACTTCATGAGGTTCCTCCTCATGAAGAACTAGTTGAGCGCAGCTAACAGAGGCAGCTCCCAGAAGCAGCAGTTTGCACAGCACTGTCTCAGCTCTGCGTAGAACTTTTGGGGACCATGTTGGACTTGTGGTCTGCTGATTCCTGTGGAGCTAGGGGATTAGAGGGTGACTGTCAACAGGTAAGGGGAGCTAGGCAAGGGCAACTGCAGGAGGCCTTAACTTCTCCTGGGAAAAGCTCCAGCACCTATCACTCAACTCTAGCTAGGTGTAGCTGCTGCTAACAAGCTGTCTTGGTTGTCCCTTATTAGAGGGAGTTGGGGCTTTTGATCCAGGCGGCCCTTGATTAGGGTGGGTCAAATGCCTTGTGAGTCAGTACTAGGGGTGAGGTCTATATAAGAGCCAGGCCTGGTTTGTGATGAACAGACACAGCAGCTTGTGCAGGAAGGTGTAGGAAGACATCTTTGTTTCCGGGCAAAGTAGTGCCCACTTCCACAAATATGGTTATAACATGCTGCAAAGTACATTTGCCTGTAGCTATCAAGAGTTGCTGCATCAGCTGTGTTGGAATCTTTGACCCATACAGACCCTCTAGCAGCAGATGCAGCTCTACAGGTCTCAGGCTCCAGGGAGTGCTTGGGGCCTCTCCAGAAGGCCTGGTCTGATAGTCAGTCTTCCTGCTGGAGGTGTGCTGTTGTTGACAATTTGTGTTGTCAGGTCAAGGAGTTGTGGGAGGAAGTCAGCAGACTGTGAAGCATCTGTGAAAATGAGTAGGAGATAGGGCATTCTTGGACACCATACTGCTTCAGGAGTCCCAATCAGCTGCAGCTGGGCAGTTGCTGGAAGGCTCTGTGCAGAGTGAAATAGTACATCACAGCACTGTAGAAGGAAACTAGTTGCTTCTCGTAGAAGGAGAAATGCCCCAAGTCCTCCTGAAGTCTTAGACTTGCAGTTGAGCAACCTTTTTAGTGCCCTCCAGGATGGGGAGGATCTAGACCTGACTTCAAGGGGAGCAACCGGGTTGAGAGACCTGTGCCTTCCAGGAACACTCAGAAGTGTTTGCTGTGGGTGACTCCATGCTGCAGAGGATGGAGGCATCTATCTGCCAACCTGACCTCTTGCCTAGAGAGGTTTCTGCCTGCCAGGGGCTCGGATCCAAGATATCATTGAAAGGCTGCCAAGGCTTGTCTGCGCATCAGACTACTACCCTCTGCTGGTCTTTCACGTGGCTGCTAATGATATTGAGGGCAAACTGGAAACAATCAAACAGGATTTCAGAGCTCTGGGCATGGTGGTCAAGGGTCTGGGAGCCCAGGTGATCTTGTCCTCAGTCCTGCTGATGAAGGGGAAGAATGGGAGGAGTAGACAAATTATCCAAGTTAACAATCGGCTGCGCTGCTGGCGTTGGCAACAGCGTTTTGGTTTCCATGATCATGGGACACTGTTTGAAGATCAACAATTGATGGGGAGAAATGGGATCCACTTCACTAAGTGGAGCATGCATGTCTTTGCTAACAGGTAGGCCAGCCTGGTAAAGAGGGCTTTAAACAAGGTAGGGTGGGGGAAGGGGAGAGTTATATAGAGAGAGTAGTCCATAAAACACAGTTCAGGATGGGAGGCCTCCAGCGGGTACATGTAGCTGGGGATGTGCATATGAGACATATCTATGGGGATAGATATGTCCATATGTCCCATATGTCCCTTGCACCCCTCCTGGGAAACCTGCATGCACAAGTACCTCTCTGAAATGCCTGTACACCAATGCACACAGCATGAGGAATAAACAGGAGGAACTGGAGATCTGTGTGCAGTTGCAGGACCATAATCTCTTTGCAATCACAGAGACATGGTGGGATAGCTCGCTTGACTGGAATGTCGTCATGGATGGCTACATGCTGTTTAGGGAAAACAGGCCAGGAAGGTGAGGTAGTGGAGTTGCTCTTTATGTGAGAGAGCAACTGGAACTTGCCGAGCTCTGCCTAGCGATGGAGGAGGAGCTAATCGAGAGCTTATGGGTGAAGATCAAAGGGCAGGCTAACATGGGGGACACTGTTGTGGGTGTCTACTACAGGCCACCTGACCAGGAAGAGGAAGTTGAAGAGGCCTTCTACAGACAACTGGAAGCAGCCTCATCATCACAGGCCCTGATTCTCATGGAGGACTTCAACTACCATGATTAACTGCTGGAAGGACAAGACAGCTAAGCACAAGAAGTCCAGGAGGCTCCTGCAGAGCATCGATGATAATTTTTTGACACAGGTGGTAGAGGAGCCAATGAGGAAGGGTGTCCTGCTGGACCTCATGCTAACAAACAAAGAAGGGCTGGTTGGAGGTGTGAAGGTTAGGGGCAGCCTTGTGACCATGAGATGGTGGAGCTCAGGATCATACATGGAGGAAGCAAGGCAATAAGTAGGATTGCAACCCTGGACTTCAGCAGAGCAGACTTTGGCTGCTTCAGGAAACTGCCTGGAAGAATCCCATGGGTTAGGGCCCTAGAAGAAAGAGAAGTCTAAGAGAGCTGGCTAGCATTCCAGCATCACTTCCTCCAAGCTCAAGAGCAGTGCATCCCAAGGAGAAAGAAGTCCAGCAAAGGCTTTAGGAGACCTACATAGATGGACACGGAGCTCCTGGCAAAACTCAGACAGAAGAGGAAAGTACACAGAATGTGGAAGAGGGCACAGGCCACTTGGGAGGATTATAAGAATGTAGTCAGAGTATGCAGAGATGTGACAAGGAAGGCTAAGGCTCGTTTGGAATTAAATCTGGCAAGGGATGTCAAGGACAACAGAAAGGGCTTCTTTAAATACATCAGTAGCAAAAGGAAGACTAGGGAAAACGTGAGCCCACTGCTGAATGGGATCAGGGTGCTGCTGACAAAGAATACAGAGAAGGAAGAAATACTGAATGCCTTTTTGCTTCAGTATTTACTCCCAAGACTGGCCCTCAGGAATCCCAGGGCCTGGAGATGAGAAAGAAAGTCTGGAGAAAGGAAGATTTTCCTTTGGTTGAGGAGGGTCAGGTTAGAGATCTTCTAGGCAAACTTGACATCCACAGATCCATAGGCTCTGATGGGCGGGATGCACCTGCGAGTGCCGAGGGAGCTGGCAGATGTTGTTGCTAGGCCACTCTCCATCATCTTTGAAAGGTGCTGGAGAACTGGAGAGGTGCCTGAGGACTGGAAGAAAGCCAGTGTCATTCCAGTCTTCAAAAAGGGCAAGAAGGAGGACCCAGGCAACCACAGGCTAGTCAGCCTCACCTCCGTCCCTGAAAAGGTGATGGAACAACTCCTCCTGGGTGTCATCTCCAAGTATGTGGAGGAAAAGAAGGTGATCAGGAATAGTCAGCATGGATTCACCAAGGGGAAATCCTGCTTAACCAATCTGATAGCCTTTAGCCTTCTATGATGGACTGACTTGGAGGGTAGATGAGGGGAGAGCAGTGGGCGTTGTCTGCCTTGACTTCAGCAAGGCTTTTGACACTGTCTCCCATAACATCCTCCTAGGTAAGCTCAGGAAGTGTGGGTTAGACGAGTGAACAATGAGGTGGATTGAGAACTGGCTGAAAGGCAGAGCTCAGAGGGTTGTCATCAGTGGCGTGGAGTCTGGTTGGAGGCCTGTGGCTAGTGGAGTTCCCCGGGGCTCAGCACTGGGTCCTGTCTAGTTCAACTTACTCATCAGTGACCTGGATGAAGGGAGAGAGTGCCTCCTCAGCAAGTTGGCTGATGATACCAATCTGGGAGGAGTGGCTGATATACCAGAAGACTGTGCTGCCATTCAGAGAGACCTGGACAGGTTAGAGAGCTGGGCAGAGAAAAACCTCATGAAGTTTAACAAGAGCAAGTGTAGAATCCTGCACCTAGGGAAGAATAACTCCATGCACTAGTACAGGCTGGGGGGCGACCTTCTGGAGAGCAGCTCTGCAGAGAAGGACCTGGGAGTGCTGGTGGATGACAAGCTGACCATCAGCCAGCAATGTGCCCATGTGGCCAAGAAAGTTAATGGTATCCTGGGGTGCATTAGGAAGAGTGTTGCCAGCAGGTCGAGGAAGGTGATCCTCCTCCTCTACTCAGCCCTGGTGAGGCCTCATCTCGAGTATTGCATCCAGTTCTGGACTCCCCAGTACAAGAGAAATGTGGATCTACTGGAGAGAGTCCAGCACACTACGAGGCTACAAGGCTGATTAGAAGACTGGAGTATCTCCCCTATGAGGAAAGGCTGCGAGAACTGGGCCTGTTCAGCCTGGGGAAGAGAAGACTGAGAGGAAATCTTATCAATGTCTGTAAGTATCCGAAGGGAGGGTGTCAAGGGGATGAGGCCAGAGTCTTTTCAGTTGTCCCATGTGACAGGACAAGAGGCAACAGACATAAACGGAAACAGAGGAAGTTCCACTTGAATATGAGGAGGAATTTCTTTACTGTGAGTGTGACAGAGCACTGGAACAGGTTGCCCAGAGAGGTTGTGGAATCTCCTTCTCTGGAGATATTCAAAACCTGCCTGAATGCGATCCTGTCTAATGTGCTCCAGGTGGCCCTGCGTGAGCAGGGGGGTTGGACTAGATGATCTCCAGAGGTCCCTTCCAACCTCAACCATTCTGTGATTCTGTAATTCTATTAATCCACTGATACAAGCTCAGAACAAAAGATGCTTTGAAAAACAAGTTCCATGAAAAAAAAGTGTTTTGAACAACTACATTTTAAACAATATTTCTTACAAATATTAATTATGGAATAGAACAGAGAAGTCAAAATAATATAACAAAAATATCACATTAGAAAACACTGAGGTAGTTTAATTTTATAAAGATACCAGGAAGAAAAAGAGTCTGAATAAGGAAATCCTTTTAGGATAGTAATAACTGATAGGCGGCCAGCCAATTGGCGTTAAGCCTTGCCTGAATTTCGTGTGTCAAGGTGCAAAGAAAGTAGAGTCTTGTTACCTGCAGATGAAAACCTCAGTGAGAACTTGAGTTCAGTGCCAGAAGGACACTGCTCCAGGACAAAGCTATCTCTTACTACCTAATCACAAATAAAAAGCTGAATTATTATAAATTGAATTATTAAAAATACAGTAAGTGGATGTACATAATTTATCACCCTTCCTCTAGGCAGAAAATTTGCAGTGTTTTAATTGTTCTTACAATGTGCAGTCATCTGTTACTCTGTTACTTCTACTTCACATTTACTGAACTGAGAAAACACATTAGAAATAACTAATAAAGTTCAGCAGTGCTGAGGACCATCCAGAAAGGTTTAATGTCCTTCTTTTATTGTAAAAATTGAATATATCCTGTTGAAAGGCGCTATACTCACAGCTCAAGAGCAAACTCAACTTTACACAACCACTTGTCAACTGATCTCCAAGAGGCACTGAGCTGGAATAGGATTTCACTCCTAAAGGGAAGTTGTGTCATTAGGCAACTAGCAGGGATTCACTGGAAAAGCAAGGAAAGACAGTAGGAAAAAAGCAAGCATTCTTCATCATCTGGTTGCTTAGTGCTTTGGATACTCACGTTAGAGTGAGGAGACTGGACGGGCTGTTGGTTATTAATTATTTTCAACAGCTACTTGATATATCTCCTGCAGAGCTTAGGCACTTTCCAAATGAGGCATTTTCTGAGCAAGGATATCAGATTGTCCATTGCATGTCAGATTCAGATATAACTCACTTCAAGTGACCTGTCAAGGCATCACACTTGAATGGGGGCAGAGGAATTGCAACGCAAGGATTTCTTGCTCCAGATATCCTGTCCAAGAGTCTATTTCAGAGAGCCTGCTGAACTGCCGGTTATGACAACAGTGTCCTTATCATCTGATGTGGACAATCTCCAAAGCAAACTGTTATGGCTGTCCTGACGTAGATGATCATTTCACGACTGCTGTCATTTTCTGCTCCTAGTGGTTCACCAAAGGGTCTAGGTTTACCAGGTGGATGCTCTCAGCAGGTTTTCTCCTGAAGGTGTGCTTGGTAACTGGCTCCCTCTGCTGGACAGTAGATGCTGGTCAGTCCAAACCTCTTGGACTACTGTTCTGAAGAAGCAGGCACTTTCCTTAGCTGGACCTCTGCCACTGCTGTGCCTCAGAAAGAGGACCTCTGTGTCTTCTCATCCTCCTCCAGATCTGCTTATCAGGATGGAGAGAGGTTGTGGAAGGAAGTGGAAGCACTTCCATGCTCTGCTCTGTTCAGGTTATCTAAATGGTGCCCAACTTGCCCACGGAAGAGGAAAGGGGACTAGTTTATAACTGGTAAACACTTCATTCAGGGAAGGACCCTGGAGAAAAAACAGCAGGTTATGACCATGGCCCTGCATTAAGAATGTTGATTGAGGAGGCCACAATTCAGCACGCTGAACACAGATTGCACAATTTAATTGCTCAGAAAATCAACTAGAATATTGTGATCATTAATCTGCAAAGTCCCCACTACTCTCTGTATATGCCAGGAAGTCATGGCTTTTCTCAGGCTCTTGGTTACCAAGGAATGGAGAACAGTAGGTGGTTATCTTGGCCATCAGCTGTAAGATTACACATGATAAGCCCTGAAGCAAGAGTGCAACGTGTCTTAGGACTGATGTTGAGAAATCCACCTTGTCTACGCATGGTAAGATGATGTTCTTGCCTAATCACTACCATACTGCATTGCTCACAAAGCAGCTGCAAGAAAGCACTTGTTGGAGCCAGTCAGGATCACAGGGAAGGCCAAGATGATGTAGGTATATAGATAAGAGTGTGCACCACCCACCTCGACATCCAAATCTATCATTTCTTTTAGCGGAAGATTTAAGTCTGCTGACATCACTCCAGTCTATACCAAAGCTGCCAGTATTGCCACTGTATCATGAAAAGAAAGAGGAATGCATGGTGACAAGGAATGATTCTGCTTATAGGAAAAGCCACCTGAAAATTTGTGTAATTTGTTTAAATTCAGATCACTTTTTATTTCCTTAGAAACTCTTCTTTTACCCGTAGTGTGTGTTAACTGATACAGAGCGCCATCTGTGTGCTTTCATGCAAATGACAGAGTGCAAAGAGGAACAAACTGGCCTAAAGATAAGGTAACAAGAACAGGACTGGATCCATAAAATACTCACATAAGGAAACAGGAGAACTGTAAAATTCAGAACTTTTGCCTATGACTTACAAGGGATGAGACAAAATGATGAGATAAAAGATTGCAGACAACATACACGCCTGGCTGATTTGGTACTAGGGAAAGCACTGGAATAAGAACATGCAACATCATTGCCCTTCCTTGCGATAGGGTAGAAAAGGGGTGGCAGCTGATGAGGAGTATTAGTGACACAAAGACAGCAGCTACTAAGGGACAAGGAATAGAGGATATGATTCCTATTGAATGAGTTAAGCAATAGTCTCCTCCTAATACCACTAATATTCAGAGGCATTCTCTTGCTCAACAGGAAAAGGGCTCACTATAAAAGCAAACACATACAGTGATCTTTCAAACTTTATAATGGAAGGACTTTCACAGATCTCAACAACAGCTAGAGATAGTCAGCTAAGTAATCAGAAGTCCACATAGATTTAATGCAGTCACAATTTAATGGCAGGACTCCAGCTGACTTCAACAGTGACAGGATTATGTTTCTGTGATGTACAAAATCCATATCCACCAAAGCAAAGATTCTTCACAATCTTTGCCTTACTGCAAAGGAGAAGTTTCTAAATTGAATCAAGTCCTTGACATGATAATTCTTCATGATTATACTTAGCTGGTGATGGTGCTTCGTGTTTGTATGGCTCTGCATACCCAGTGGAAGTGAGCTTTTCAGAAGTATTTTATATGACCCAGCACCTAAATCGTCCTTGTTATGAACATGTTAACAATGCTAACAGTATAGTCAGTGATCATCATTTAAAAGCCCTAGCTGATTTTTAAAAAGAGGTATGTATTTCCTCCTGCAGAAGTTAATGCATTGTTTACCCTGCATAATTACAAGAATGTAATGACAGTATTTTGCAGTGTGTTTGATTTTGATATAGATCTTAAGTTAAAGATAATGCTACCTTCTGTAGCAGTGATTATGCACTGAACTCTCCAAAGTGCTTCAGCTTTTGAATGAAATAGGATTACCTTTCATTTAACAGAAGTATTTGTTTCACTGCTCCTGAAGGTGAGCAATCTGTGTTGCTATGTATAAAAGAAGTTAGCTCTTATGAAGAATAAGAAACAGCACTTTATATCTTTAAGAGCACTTAAAAGTGTGTTAACATTAAAAAGTTCTGAAGTGAGGTGGGAAAGTAAAACATAAAACATTTCCCAAAATTATAATTTATTGATTTAAAATTCAGCTCTTGGGCATTCAAATAACAGTGTTCATCTTCAGGAGATGGTGATCTGAATATTGAGAAAAGCCCGAATATAAAAAGGAAAGTGAACTGAATCATGTTTTCCTGTAATTAAAGAATTCCTTCCCAATAGGCAACTGGAGTACTTTTGCTTTTCTCTAAAGCATTTTGAAAGCATTTCAGAATAGTTGGACAGAAAGCAGCTTTCTGAGAATCTGGTTTGTCCCAGTTCATGGTGGTGAACAAACTGTGTATTTTGCAGAGAGTAGACGGCAATATTACCGTATTGACAGTTTAGAGTTTGGCAGCCACAGAACCAAAAAAATATTAACAAGTTAGGGTTTATTCTGTCAATGTGTTGTAATATGTATTTTAAAAGTTAGATTTGGCAGGTCTGGATTTCTTACTCTGGTCATAGTTTGCATTTGTCAGATAGCCTTTGTTATACTTACGGTAACATATCAGACAATGCTAATATTGGCCATTACTACATGAGCAGGCTATTTTAATCTAAAAACAGCCACAGGTAATATATTGAGTGGTTTTGGTAGCTTTAAAATGCAAGAGAAAATGGAAAAGAATTTTTAAATATGTTTAACAGAAATATCTATTTTGCTACCTCTTACTTCTTTTCTAACTTTTTTTTATAGATCATATAGAAGAAAAACTGAGAAAGCTATGTGGAGAAGGAAGAAATGGCCACCCAAGTATTTGTGTATTATTTTAAGAAAATTTTCTTACAAGCAAAATATAAGGAAAACATTTCATATGCGTTATTATAAACTCTCTGTAGAGTGACTCTAAATATATCAGCATGATATAAATGCCTGAGAAATATATTAAAAACATGCTGTCGATTTAAAATTTGGCTGCATCACAATGAATATACAAATAAGGATATGGGAAATTAGAGCAGCTGTATCACACAAGTGTTTTCATACAGAGAAATAAGATAGAAAATACTTTAAATCAACATTTAAAACAATCATATCTAAGGAAAATAATCCAATGTGTATTATTTCATTCTCGTCTTTCTATAACGATTTCTAAACAACTGCAGCATGCAAAGATTTTTTTATCTTTATGTGAAATAGCTTATATTGGCTACTAGATGCTGCATTTGCTAAATAGCTGTATGTTGTCTTAAAGCTCTGTGCAGTAAAATTATCTGGATCTTTTATCACTTTACAAGGCATATAAAATTGGTTGCATTTCCCTCATGCTCACCACAAGCACTGTAGTGCTTGCTCTTCTAAAACCTACACTGTAACAATTATAGTGTTCCTGAATGATATTTGGAAATATGCCTGCACTAATGGAAAGATGGAAAACAACATGATAAGCACGGAATAATTCCAGAAAGAAGATAGCCGCAGAGAAACGATATTAAGATCCCAAGGCAAGTAGATCTCTGGAGAATAGGCATTTGGAAGATTTGCAGCTTCTTAGATGATATTAAGTGCACAAGAGCACAGTACATAAAACCAGAGGAAGGATGAAAGGGGGAGCAAATAAATCTGACAACACCCAAACTCCTCACTGGTCTTAAATCATGAATGGGAACCACACAGGAGATGAAAAATAGCCACATTACAAAAGATAAATAAAATAATAGCAACTTTGGCTAAGAAACAGAAGGTAACATCACTAAAAAGTGGTATGAAGTGAAAGTTCTGTAATATTACTAACTGGAAGACAAAGACTACAGGATGCCTTGTTCACTAAGCGGGGGAAAATCATCAACAGAGGTGCTCAGGAAGACCCATGCCTTTGCTAGAAAGGTCAGCTGAAATTACTTGGTTGCCAATATCAGCAACAGAAGAGTAAAAACTCTGGTTAAAACAGACAGAGGAGAGGTTACAGAGTACTTAAAATAGTTTTTTTCACAACCTACTGAAATTCAACCCAGACACCTGTAGACATGGCTGGAGCAATCTGAAGCATGCTGGCAGGTGTCACTGAAAGCTCAGAGAAAATGGGTAAGGTTGTAAAAGACAGACAAAAGGAAATACAAAAGGAAACTTGGAATTATATTCAGTCAGCCTAACTTCAATACAGGAACAGTACTAAAATAAAGACTTTGCAGTTACCTAGAAGATAAAAAGGAAAAAATTAACAGAACGGTCTGTACCAAAACCAAATCATGTCTTATCAACTTTCACAATAGAGTGAGAGGCACTGCTAACAACAGAGAAGTTGAAGCTGGCATATAGTTATGTAAAAGGTTTTTGATATTATCTCACCTGATTATTCTCATTAATAAGCTAAGGACATGAAAATACTATAAAATGAAAACAAAACCTGTCAAAAAATCACAGTTATTTGCAGTTCAGTGTTAACCTGGGAAATTATATTACATCTTACCCAGGACCCAGAAGGATTCAATACACTCATTAACAATTTGAATGATGAGATGTAGTTACGAGTATAGAACGATTATAGTTATTTAAACTGTAGACAACAAAAAGGGGGAAATTACGAGCATGTGCTGGGTAGAACTCAGAATATTCTTGTTAAATTGGAACAGAGAACTCCTACGTAAGTTAGTGAAAATGATATTTTTCAGAATCAAATACTTATACAGATACCTATGTATGCGCTTATTAGGCTAATTTCAAGGTTAGTTTTGGAAGGATTTGATACAGAACATTATTCACTTTCTAAAGTCAAGAACTCGAAAGTTAGAAAACGTCAGAATTAACACTTCCTGTCTAACATATTATGAAAGGATCTTCACTTACACACTGTTTTTGCTCAAAGAACGACTACTTTTTTCAGTGCACTTGATGGATGAATGAGGAAACTATTCAAGATTTTTTTCTACCTCTATTCCTCAATGTGTGTGCTATCACACCATACTATTCAAACTCTGCTGAGAAGCCAAAATAATTCATTTCGTTGGGGGTACTTCTAGGACACACATTGCTGCAGTGTCTATAAGCTAGATTACTTAAAGGACATAAATACTCCCAGAGACCTCATTGCATAACCCAGCTTTTAGAAACTGGGAATTTTACTTATTTCACCAATTTCAGACAAATTCAATCTAGGCTAGGTTCAAACTAGTTAATCTAGGCTACATTTTTTTTGTCTGCAGAGAAGAACAGATCCAGTTCTTTCTAGAATGTGATTCATTTGAACTGCTCTAGGAGTCAATGTTAAAATAGGTTAAGGTACGGGTGAGAATGGGGCTGAACTCTTTGCAGTAGTGCCATGCGACAGGAAAAGAGGCTACAGAATAGGCTGAAACTCAGGAAGTTCCATCTGAATATGAGGAGGAATTTCTTTATTGAGAGAAGGACAGAGCACTGGAAAGGTTGCCCAGAGAAGTTGTGGAGTCTCCTTCTCTGGAGATATTGGAGATATTTAAAATCCACCTGAGCGCTATCCTCTCTAACATGCTATAGATGACCCTGCTTGATCGGGGCGGGTTGGACTGGATGATCTCCAGAAGTCCCCTCCAACCTTACCCATTCTGTGATTCCCCAGGTGCAGGATCCTGCACTTGCCCTTGTTGAACTTCCTGAGGTTCTTCGCCACCTCTCCAGCCTGTCCATGTCTTTGATGTATGCTCTAGGTTTCACAGTTTGAATTATTTTCATTTAGGGAAGACTCCCAATAGTGCCAGCACCCTTTTTCTTGCATTAAGCTTTTTGATATATTGCAAGGAAGTGGGAGATGATTACTGGATACTACTATCGATGACCATCACGAAGAGCTGGTAGGACTGAAAAGTTTATAATCTATTTGTGCTTTCAAAAAAACACAAACAATCAAAAAACAAAAAGAAACTTGACATCCTCCTCTTTTATTACTGGGCTAGGAGATGTAGTATAAATCTTACTAAGCCTAGAGCAAGACTTTGAAAATGCAATTCTGATGGAAGAGCATCATTATAAAGCCAAATACATAATGCCACTAAAGTGCCATTTGCTTAAAGAGAACCATGACAAATTATTTATGTGTAATTTGAATAGCATGGTTCAGGTTTTGTTTCTATTTCTAAACTTGGTTGGGAAACATTGGAATAAAGTTGTGGTGGCAACAGCTGTAGGAATAGGCTATTGCAAAGGTTGATAAAAAGCTACACCTTGTCTCCAGAGTCCTTCAGTGCAAACTGGGGCACTCTCTTCCTTTTCTCCTTGCCCCTACTTTTGCTTTAACCTACATCAAGCAACTATGGATCATCGACTAAATATTCTAGGGACTGAAAAATGTCAGGCACAGTTCTTTTTCTTCAGTTAGAAACACTTCACAGTCAAGCTGTGAAGAGTCAGCTTCCCTCTAACCTTGACCCATAGATCTCCCCAAGGGCCTCACTGGAACCTTCTTTCTTTCTTCCTCTTCTCTGATACAAAACATTGTATAATAAAAGAGTAATTATCAAAACATTTAGGGAGGTGTCTATGTGCATGTGTGTTTGTTGGGAGCCCTGTGAGGAGAGAGGAAACCTGGAAGCTACTTGGCTTACAAGAATGTGGAAAATGTGAACTTGGGATAGTGGAAGTATTATCTGAGGAGGAGCAGGAGGAAGGGAACAACAGCCAAACTGACTGTCGTGACAAAAATATGCCTTTGAGAAATGTAATGGGGAATTTGGCTCCTAGTCAAGTTTCCTGGCCTTCAGCATCAGATTAGACCTGCCGAATTTGGGACACCCAAGGGACGCTTTTACACAATGCCTTGAAGACATTTTGAAGTACAGTAAAGTATGATATTTGTCATAGAGTCAGGATATTTTTGGCAAGCCTGAGAACTGCTAGATTAACAGCATACCAAACAACCTGAATTAGTGTTATGTGCGCTTCTTGGATATGCATATTAAACATGATTTTTTTTTTCTCCAGTTATGCAATAACATTCATAAACTTGTTGTATAGTAGGATTTCGAAGTAAAAGCATATCGTATTTCTTCGAACATTAAAATCTCTCTATGCTAGAGGACCATTTTGTAGTTAACTTTACTCTAAATGTAAAATAAAGTTCATAACTTGTAAAACTATTAATTTAGGGGAAGGGATCTCAGATGCAAATTTTATGTTGTTCAAGAAATTAGTTTGGTTTTTACCAATTTACCTTGATCACATATCTGGCCCTATCCCTTTAAGCAGGACACTGATCAGAGATTCATTCTTTCTGGTTGTAGCTATCTAGTTTCAAGTCTCACAGGCATTCTTGTTAAAAATAGTGCATTTTTCTTTCTTTCTTTCTTTCTTTATCTGTGCAGCAAGTCTTTGAGGGCTTCAGTTCTGCACAGTCTGACAGCCAGGCTGCAGCATGGTAAAGATGCAGCCTGTGCAAAACTACAATGGCCAGCAAGAAACCACACTTTTTTAGCAGTTTAAGTAAACTGATGCAAAATAGTCATAGTTTTAAAATATTTTCTTTTATTAAATGTTTAAAATAACATAAACTTCATATTAACAATTTTATAACTGAGGTTCTCATAATTTGTGACTAGTGATTTTATCAGATTTGAGAGGTCAAAAGATTACACCCTTAAATTAGAAACTTTATAAGTAAGATTTATAACATTAAGTTGTTTTGTAGCTAACAAGAATATAGAAATAGCAGATAGAACCATATAAATTTTGGACAGTGGAAGAGTACATATTTTACTATAAAGTGGGGTCTGCCAAGATTATGTAGGAACAAGAAACTTTTTATAAGCAGTTTCATGTTGATCTGAAGAAAACAACTCAATCTACAGTTTATTTAAGCAATAGACAAAAGTGGGAAAGCACTTTTTTAGTTATTCCCCAAATATTTTTCTTTCTCTTTTTTTTTTTTTTTTTTTTTTTTTTTTTAATCATCCTTAGGTATGTCTGAACCACCTTCTTACCAATGTTTAGCACCAGGAAATGGGATATTTACCATATAGCTTTAGGGGAAGGTACAGTATATTATTTACTCTGCACTAGAATAAAGGGCCCAATTGTAATGAGTTCATCCTTACTTTCTGCAATGCTGGAAGAGCAATAGCATGCTTTCAAACATGAAGCTGCAACTTATTTACAAACCAAAGAGTGTCCCCCTCCCTCTTTTACCAGTTGCTTATTCATGATGATGATTTGATTATTTAATAGTACTACAGGCTAGGTTTCCTTTGTACAGGAAACAAGGATAGGTTTTATCATTTCATCATAACTAAATTAGAACAGTGCTTACCAAAGAAGCACAGCCTGGCATTTCAGTACAATATCTACTATTTTTACCATCTCATTATTTTGTATGAGAAAACGGGTACTGAAAAATGTGAATATACACACAGACAAAACATATACAACCATGTTTTATTGGAAAAGGAAAAATATTAAATTTCTTAAAGAGATATGTCTGTTCCTCTGGTCAAGGAAGGTTTCTTAAGAAATAAACAATTTGGGTTTTCTTAACAAAGTTATTTGGTGTGTGTATGTGTATGAAGGGGACGGCATTGATAAATTTTATTTTTACAACAGACTTACTGGAGATAAACAGCCTTGTTTGTCAGTCAAATGGCAGTTTAAACTCAGAATAATTTTAGAGATTTGGGTTTTTTATATAGCTATTTAATAAAAAAATGCTTCTTAATTGCAAGTTTGATGACTTATGCCCATCTCTATTTGACAATAAAATGATACTCAGTGTTTCACTACTTTCACATGGCAGTTTATAGCTTTAGCCTACAGACTAGTATATATGCATAGTATTAACAAAAACATTAGCACACTGTTCTCAGCAGTGTTCCCATGTTATTTCTGTAGCAGCAATGCAGGCTTCTAACACTGTAAGTGGGTAGTCTGTGGGGTATGATTACAGCTGATAATCCCATTGCACTGTCTTGTCGCAGATATTTTCTGCAGTGGCTGTGCAGAAATATTGGTCTCTGTGCTGTCTGCCAGGAGCTAGGGGACAGGCTGACAAGGGGTGGGGGAACTTTTATTCATGCATTTTGATACAAGAAACGCAACTGACAATAAAATGCTGAAGGGGCTCTTCCCTCTATGCTATCTCTATAAAAATCCTGAGTCCTGCTTCAACCATTTGAGCATTAAAATTAATTCTCTAACCCTTGTCCTGCTTCAACCATATGAGTATTAAAATTAATTCTCTAGCCCTCAACCGTAATGAGTAATATCTACTCCAGAGTTTTTCACATTAATATGTGGTCCCCAAATATTGGTTTCCGCAGGACCTCTAATTTAACTTAATAATTGTATTTGGGTTTCAATTTGCCAAAAGGGTGTGTACATACATGAAAGAGAGGGAGATGGAACAAGGAAAAAGAAAAGTAGCTATCAGTGGCTTTTTTCTTTTAGATACATTCCCCAAGGCTTGATTTTTTTTCAGAGCAAATGCAAATGCACTGAGGTGCATTTGCACACAGGAAAACCCCGAAGGTAAATCACTGTTTGAGGTCAGAGCAAATTTTAAACTCGAGTCCAGCCTGCCATGATTGCAGCAAGGACTGTCACCAAAATGTCATTGCCAGATGTCAATCTCTGTATTGAGATTTTTCTGAAATACTTTTGCGATTCAGACAATCACCTGAAAATATCTAAAGCCACAAGAAAATGGTTAAAGATTGTTGAAACTTGTTTCACCACGTTATCTTTGTGTTAAGGAAAGCTAATAGCTCTGTCTCTCTTAAGTAAGGCCAGAGCTTGGGAGCCAGCTGTGGGCAATGTTGTGAAAGTCTGCCAGGAGAGCATGAACCATCTGCAACAACTATGCTTCTCACAGCAGATCCCCAGCAGTTCCCGCTGTTTTGCAGGGATGAGTAGCAGCTTTGCTACTTCTGTTACCTTCAGCAAAATGCTGAAGTGCTTTAATACATGTCACCACCATCGGTATGAGTGAACCTGAAGCATCTTTTTGCAGGTCCAGACACGCTCTAGATACAGTTCGGATACTGAGCAAACATATGTATCAGACTTACTGGGACAACACAACCTGTGCAAGTAATTATACATCTCTATAGGCATATTTGCTGAACACATGGCATGACAAGGATTGAAGGAGGGACGGCAGGAGACTTTACTCCTAGCCCAATAACATTAGATTTTGTATATGTACTTCAGCCAGATGTCATAGGTGCTCTGCTGTCTGCAGTATCTGACTGTTCTGCAGGACTTGTTATTTTGTCTGTCATGTGGACAACTGAAGAGTTGTGATTCCCTTAGCTGTTGCTTCTCTTTATACATAAGATAGGCACTTAAAAAGACTTTGAGGATATCAGTTAGGATTCTTGCCTATTTTTCCTTTAATTAAGCTTCTTTCAAAATAGTCTGCACTTTTCTTTTTAACATTTCATATGAGAAAAGACTGGAAACTGGCTGATACTTGATTATTTACTTGAGCAAATACTTTTAACAGAGAGGATCTCCTGCAGAGCCCTGCCTCACTCTGCCAAAGCTATGCAGTCTCCGCATAGTCAAGTTAGCCAGGCATTCAAATATAATGCAGCTGACTTTTGTGATATACATGTCCAGTCCTAGGTGACTGAAACCATAGCTCCTGAATTCACAGGCAGTGACACGCTACAAATATGCAATGCACCGCACTCAAACCTTTCTAGAGCTGGAAAATACTCGGCTCACAACTAGTACAGTGCAAGTATGTTTTCAAATGAAGAACTTTTATTTAAAAACCCCTGCATCTTTGTAAGCCATCCGCTTAACCTACCTAAACATAGGTCTGAAGCAACATGTGGCAAGTACTGAGGCCTTTGTAGGCAACGGCAGAGCCCTGCTATTTTGGACAGTATGCTTCTGGTCAGGTTCTGCTGCAAGCATCCTTTGGCAACTGCTTGAAACCAGACCTCTAGGGAATACACGGAGGAAATTAATTCCTTGTTCTTTTAAAAAGACTTCTGAACCAGCTTGGATACCTAAGAAGAAAATATACTGTTGTGATAACTTGTTGTCTTCATTGCCAAAAACAGGTACAGCTTTTAAAGAATGCCAGCCTTGTAAGTGCTCTGCTATTCTCAGCACTGAAAAGAATCATTTTTGGGTTGTACTTTTTCAGATATCTAGAATGACAAAAGACTAGACAAGTTGAATGCTGCAGGTGTTTCAAAAAGTAGTTGTTTTGAAGTCTTATAATCTTAAAGTGCTTATTCAATTTACTCAAAAAAAAAAAAAAATCCAGTATTAGATTTGACTTTGAAAATCTGCTAGTATGATAAATTTGTTACTGTTGTAGTAGGGCCATCATTGCATGAGCTACTTTGAAGAAGGTTGTCTTTCTCTCTCTCCTCACAGGAATTCATACTTAGAAAAAACCTAAAATTCAATTATCGGTGACATCTGTCACTAAGTCAAACAGACATCTCTTATAGCTCTGGGCTTTAGTAGGTGCTTTCTAAACTGCAACAAAGGACAAAACATTTTACTTTTGTGAAGCATAACCAGTTTTAAATAGAAGTTGATGAAATCTTTCCTATCCTCAACAAAAACAAGTTTTGAATTCTTTAATTCCTACTGGCAGCCATGGTAGCAGAATTGGTGTGATTGCATTCACTGCATACACTCCTTTATACTTGCTTGGCCAGTGCAAGTGACCAACTGCAAAGTGATTTAGCCATAATGAAAGCTTAAAGGGGAGTAACAGGCTGCTTTTGAGCTACAAGGAGAGTAATTTTCTACTGACAAATGGAGGAGGGTGAAAAAGGACCTATTTCTCAAAAAAAGCTTCAGATTTTTTATTCAATCTTTTCAGAAGTCTTCCCTTCATCCTCAAAGTAAATAGAGCATTTTTCAAACAAAAACAACAACAAAAAAAAAAAGTTCCAAGCAAAAATGATAAATGCAAGAGCAGGGCTTTATAATAGAAGTTAAACTGCCAGTTTAACTACAGAGAGAAAAATAAAGCAGCTTGTGAGTGAACACAGTTAAAACAGATACATGAATTCTATGCATCTCTTCAGTTATGGCTTGAAAGTATCAGCCCTCTGTAGCTGATAGACAAAATCAGGTACCATTTCACTGAATGTGAATAAAAGAATAGCCTCTTTAGGAAGACCTCTTACAGGTTAATTTTATCAACTGTTTCTTCTCTGATCACATACCTTTCTTCCAAGTTTCTATGCCCTTAACTTTGCTTAAGGAAGAAGGTGGGATTGAGATAGCCTAGGCTGTGCATGGGAAGACGGTGACTTTAGTTAATCCATACTCTTCCACATCTGACTCTGGATGAAAGATTCCAGCTTGACCTGCTCCTAAAGCTTCAGTTATGGCTTTAAAAATTGGCCTGGTCCTATGGAAGAAAGACCACCATGTATTAAAGCATTACTTCAAATTAAAAAGGTGAACATGTAACAGTGCACAATAAATGCAGGCTGCTGTTGGAGGGAGTGGATTTTCTGTTAATTTCAGGCCTAGATAGGCACAGTTGTGGATTAGAGGAGATGGAGGTCCTTGTGGAAGAGGCTGGATGCTGATGGACTGCTTCAGTGCCTGAGGGTGCTGGATGCCCTGAAGTAGGAAAGGAACTTATAGCAGAGGCTCACCACAAAGTACCAGATGTTTCGAGCCATCTGTGACCTTGCAATGAAAATGCGCCAGATGATCACTAGGAGGGTAGTGTTGAATGCGTATCGGATATTCCTCAGCCTGAGAAAGAGAGAGACACATATTATGCAGGAAGACAAAAAGCCCACCCCAAAACCGTACCACCTTGTTCCATTTACTGCTGATAATTTTATACGAAATCTTTTTACAAGTGGTCCTTCAGCTTTTTGCCATTCCTATTTTAGTGAAGGCACTGAGCCTAGGATGTCTTCCTTCTGTCCCACAGTACCATCCTGCCAGAAATGGTGCTGATGTTATGCTGTAGTGAATAGTTAATGGAAAAGGTTGAATATTTTTATTCCAAGTTGCTGCTGTTTTGTGTATTCTCCTTTCAGACACGCATAGACACTGAGTTCATAGTAAGAAGTGATTTCTAAATGATGAGCTAGGAAATGTCCAACATGTCCTGCTATATTTGGGTATATTGGTTATTTTTGATTATGTAGGATTGTTGACTGACTGCAGGATTTTTGCTGGGGCTGATGAAAAAGCTTTCCTGTTGGGTGAAACCTCACCTATAGTGTTGGATAATTACTCAGTAACCATCAGTGGCCTTCAGTTTTCCAGTGCTTTTTTTTTTTAACCACATATTTAAAAGGAATTATTCAGTCTTCGAAATGCTAGTCATTTTTATTTCTACAGTTTCTACAGCTCTCTATAACTCTTACTTACCCAATGTTTGACCAATAGCTTCATACCTAATAAGCCCAAGAATGGTTTGATTTTTGAAAGAGTCCTTTATTTAGTTTGTAAACTCTAACACTAACATTATACTACCTACCTGGGATTATGAGACCATTGTTACAGAAATTCTTACAAATCTTTTTAAAATGACTAGGAACTTGTTTAGGATTCCTTCCTTTTGGCAACTACTTCTATTTTTCTAGTATTTACAGTGCTCAGCTATGGTATTCTTAAAAGAAACTAGTAGCCTAATTCTGCACATGAATTTCTCTTTCTTCTCTTGGTTGGAGGAGACAAGAAGAGCACAGTATTTAATTGAACTAGAGAGGGACTATCTCATTTTGCCCATCTGCATATTCCTCCTCCTACAAATGATTAGAAACTTCAACTTTAAAATGAAATTTAAAATACCATGTTTGCTTGAAGTTTTTATGCAATCCCTTTGAATTGCTAAAAGCTTTTAGGAGCTTCATAAATTTTAAATATGACTTTAATTTTTCTATTGTAATTCTGAACGACCTGGAACTTCTGCATTCATGGACTCCTCTTACGCATTGTAATTCATTATTTGGATATCTTCTGTAATTACATAACATCAAGCCTCTGATTGTTAAGTTTACCATAAGCCCTGTTTTCTCAGAGGGTGGAAAAATTAAGTACTGGACCAAGCACCCTTTGCCATAAAAAAGAAGCTGTGCTGTGTTTATCTAGCATGTTATTCAACAATAACTTGTTGCAATGTGAACAGAGTAATTTTTCTCAACAGCCTTTCAAGGTATGACTTACTTTCGTAAGTGCTGCTTTGCTGCTGGAATCCCAGACATGTCCTCATTTAGCAAGTACTTCTTAGCACCTAGGCAGTAGCTTTCAATGTACTCTGACCAGTGCAGCTGACGAACATCAAAGTTGTACAACTGAGATTTAAAGAAAAAGAGTAGTATTTTCAAAGTAGAATTTAAAACAAGTACACTTTAAGTACCAACTCTTTATTGTCATCTGCTCCTGATAAGGCCCTTTCTGCTAGGTTTTTAAAGCCACCAAATTTCAAAGAAGAGATGGGCACTAACAAACCGTGCTTCAAATCTGCGGATTAATGTTCATCTCTATCTTACCCAATTGGGTATTTGGGCAAAACAAGTAGAAATGTGGTGTTAGCTAGAGGAAACAGATGTTTTTTTCTGTCAAGTGGCCACTTGTACATAAATATATGTATATATATACATATATATGGATTTATAAAGCATGAAAGAAAAATGGCATTCAACTTATGCAAGTTGATTCATCTGAAAGTCTTCTTGCAGTTTTTTGATGTGTCATTAGAATTATATTTTAAGTTTAAATAAATGAATTGGACATTTAATCAACAGGTACCTTTGCATCAGTTATTACTTTGTGCTGTGCTGCATTCTTGCTCAGCATCTAGATCGATAGAAATCCAAGGAATCCAAGGAATGGGTTAGTCTTTTGTTCGGCATTGAGAAATCTTACTGCAGAGCTAATGACACTAGTTAATTTCAAATGCTGATATTGGAAAAATTGTTAGCAGTGCTCTGAGGTGGTTGTCTGTCTGTTAGAGCAAAGAAACAACTTCATTTGTAAAGAGGAAGTGGTTTTGTAGAGTTTTTTTTTAATGAATGAATGAAGTGATCGACATTTCTTATTTGCAAGGGCTTAAAAGGGAAGATACTTGGAAAATATCTTCCTTTCAATGCAGGCTGTTTGGTTTGCTACAAGAGTTTTGGTATCAGAATAGCAGCAACTGAGCAGAGAGGAATTGCCTAACTGTGTCAAATACAGAAGGTTAGCTACCATGCAGATCCCCGTGTGTCTATCAGATATGTATAGACATCTGTGCTGCCCATACACTATCTTATTTGAGTACTGCTTGCAGTGTAGCAGTGGCAGCATAGGATTCAGTGCAGATCACAAAATTCTCTTACTTTTTATGTTCTGTCAGTCATTCAGTTATAGTTCTATTGTTAAGAAGAAGTATTTCAGACCAATAAAGAGTCTGGTGGAGCTTGACATCCCGCAAAATAACTGCTCTCAGAGAACAGGCGCTTTTTTGTATTGCTCAGGATATGACACTGTGTGTTAACTAAGCTTCCTAAGGCAATACCTATTAAAACCAACGTGGATGAAAATGCCCAAATCTTTCAAGTGAATTCCATCCAGGTAACGCACCAAAAGCCAGGGACTGCCAGAAGAGAGGGAGGAGAAAGTGATGTTGTAAAGGACCTCCCTAGTTTTCCAAAAAGCAAGACACACAGAAAACTAGGGTGAGAAGACCTTGGGAATGCTACACAAAGTTTCAGTGACTAATCCATTACAACAAAACTACCTTTAGCACACATCCTTGCATTACTGTTGATATTCTCTTTCTGAGGTCCCTATATAGAACATTAGTTAACATGGTCATATCCTCCCATGAAAGGTGATACTTGAGATTCTCAGGGCTTGGAGCTGTGACTTGAAGACTGAAATTGACCATTTCTTCTTAGAAATGAAAATGTTGTGTGACCATCCAGAAGAGAATGTTCTTAGCTTTCCAACTGCATTGAGTATCCCAGTCTATGTAAGCAACCGTGCAGGAGGTAATAGGTCAGCATTGCATATGATGCCTTTAGCTTCCCCAACACAAAGGTCACTGTACCTTTGTCACAAGGTCATAGAGAATATAAAGGCATGCTGCTTTCATACAGTCTATTTTGTCTGTGGAAATAAATCTAGATTGTTTATGGGCCAAATAGAAACCTGAGAGCTAAAGACAGAGAGCTGCCATATTAGTTGGAAAGACTTCAGTTACTGATTCATCCATTTCTGCAATACATCTCAGAAGAAAACATCTTCCTATAATAGATTGATCCTGATCTGCTACTTAATAAAACAAAGGGGGAATTCATTATTTAAGTCTAAAGTTAATCTGAGTCATCTAGGCAGGTATCTTTTGAAGGCTCAACCATACACCAAAAATGATTGCTGCAGATGAAAAGAAATGCAGTTTAGTAATCTATATACAGGACACGCTTACCTTTTTGTCCTCTGGGTTAAGATGACTCATTAACATATTCATATTATCTGAAGACCAATCCCAGGACTGGGTGGAGAAATACTGCAGGAGCATCATAGACTTGTGCAGTCGATTGATAATCTTCATCATTCTGAAACAGAGCAGGATTGTCAGCGACAGATAGAAAATTTAACCTTTGCAAAAACCGGAGTTTTGATCCATAATTGTTTTCACCAGTCCAGATGAATAAGAGTTGTGATTCCAGTAAAGCACTTCACTGGTGCTCATCAGGCTGAGCAAGGATCTAACTCTGCCAGCTGAGGTCCTTGATCATACTGGCTTTATTGTTGACTTCAACATGGGTGCAAAAGTGCACCTTCCATGGTAGAACTGAAGCCTAGTTTGCTGGCATGAACTAAGCAAGGGTAAGAGGCCAAAAACGTACCTATACCATGTGGTATTGTGAAGTGAATGCACTAAGTCTGCACAGCAGATCGCAAACCCACAAAGGTACATTGCTTGCCTCATGGAGTGGAGGCATCTCCTACTGCACAAATGCACTTCTGTTCTCAATCCTGAGTTAACTGCCACAGTGAGGCTCTGATTTTGGATTTAGTTTGTACTGAAACAGCTCCAATTCAGAGGTTGCTGCATCTGCAGCATGGACAAGTCATGAAATCCATAGCTCAACTTCATTTTTCAGAAAAGAGCATTTTTTGTGGCTTTTGGCTTCTTTGATCTGTATATAACAACAGTTCTTTTTTTTCCCTTTAAGGGCCAGTCCTCTCCTTGTGTAGTGTCAGTTTGGAGGAACGGTTTGACGGAACGTATGTCTAGTGAGGAATTCTAGACGACCTTGAAAATTGTCCGGTCCATAGAGGTATTTTTGGAACTGTTTGAACATCTTCCTGGAATGTGAGTGGCCTGATAAAGAAGAATGCTGCCTCAGGGGTACAGCTGCTAAATAAGGACTTTGGAAATACAGATTCAAGTCTCTCATCTATCTTATGCTTTTACATAATGCATTTTTATATGAAAAATGATGACACAGTATTGCTGTCCTATCTCACATGATTATTTAACAGCTCTCTCAATGATCATGAGTACAAAAGGCTTCTTTTTTACAAAACAATGTGTAGTGGTTGGTCAATTTTGAGGACATGCTATGTACTCTCAGAATGGATAAGGGTAAGAGAAGGCATTAAAAGGATGATTTCTGTGGAAGACAGAGTGGTTTTCCTGAGAAATTTTGAGCTGCCCAGAGGGTAGCTAAGTCACTGTGACAAATAAAAGAAGGCAGTCTACAGAAGAATGGTGCCAGGCTGGCCTTGCTCTGCACAGATGCAACTGCCACTACAATAAACACTAAGCACAGCAAAAAAAGACGCAATGGGTACATCAATTCCAAGAACTGTGCGGATTACTCAAAGTGAATTTAAAGTGCATTGAAACCTTATACAAACACTTCTACTTAGAATTAAAGTAGTCTTCATTATAGAAGTAAAGTAAACCATCAGATTAAGGGTATTTTCATTCTGAATAATCATGTGTATGTCTACATAATATGTCTAAATGCAGTTTAACTAAACTGCTTAAAATTACTTCAGATTAATCTTCCTGGTTGTCTCCAAGTAGATAAGAATTATGGAGCAATACCCTGAATATTTTAATACCTTTTAAGAACTTGGGAAACAAAGTAGATGATTAGTCTGCACAGATTTGAGATTGGCCCTCAAACTCCTAAATGTAGTCAGTATCTTTAGAGTGTTTAGGGATAATGGAAACAACAATAAGAGAATCAACCATGTGTCTCCATCTTTTGTTTTTAAAATGAACTGTCACACTGGAAAACAAAAATCCCATCCACATGACCTCTTGGCAATCCGGGCAAAATAAGCTATGCCTGTATGAGTCAGTGTAGACCTACTGAAAGCCGCATATCTCAATGGCTGAAAGTAAGGGTCAAAGAGAGAAACAAAGGCATTTAAAGGGATATGTTTGAAAACTGTAGTTCATGCTAACTGGTAAAGCCCAAATGTCACCACCAAGTTAAAATTAGTAACTAATTTGGATTAAAAAATAGTGCACTGAAATCATCACCAAGTAGAAAAATGCTTTTCTGCAGCCTTCTAGAGGCTATGGCAAAGGTTTCTTACAGAGCATCTCATTCTCCACTGTGGATTAATTGAGAGGAAAACAATAAACAAACAACAAGCATTAGTTTTCACTGACAGCCTTAATATTTATATTTCAGAAATGCATCTTGAAAGGTATTTACACCAATGATTTTCGTATTTGCTCCAACACTGAACCTTGCATGAGCAGATTCTCAGGTGTGACAGATTGCCCTGAAAGACTACTAATGTCATATTATTTTCTAAGCCACGGATAAGTATGTAGCAATAACTGGAAGCCATTCAAGACAGTTTTGCGAGACATCTGGCAATTTATGTGAAAAGAGCTAATGCTTAAAGTAAGATTCCTGGGAGAGGAGTTATACACAAGTCTAGAGCTAATGGAGATGACCCTTTTACCTGCCCTTTCTCACTGCCAGCTCATGAGGTGTTGCATGTGGTACAGCACAGCTACATGAGGAACTACAATTGAATTTCTCCCAAGTACCTTGCAATTCAAATTAGTGAAGGTCATAGGCTATCCTGAATAAACAGTAGACTTGCAAAATCGCAACCAGTTCCCAGATAACACATCCTATATGATAATACACTTCCTTACAATGAGTTCAGTAAGGGTGCAGTAGAGAACTGAGGTCTAAGCCTTGTTTGTGGCAAAGAAGTTCCTTCTTACTGCTTGTAAATCTGGCATAGGGTCATGGAGACGATTCAAGAAACTGCTATAGCCTGTACTTCAATAGATGGGAGTGACAAGTGGGAAGAAAGTTAAGCTTAGATGCTTGCTTAAAGTAGAGTGAAAAATTAAAGGTGAACATTTAAAGCAGGTTCAGTGACACATTCATCCTTTTAAATCTATGGCTTGCTACCCTTAGGGCATAAAGACCTTTAGGTAGCTGTGAAAAAAGAAAGAATGAGCTGCTACCATGCCTGTTTTATACCACATTGCAGCAGTATCTTGATGAGCTGTAGCAGCTCTGTAAGAAGAAAGGGAAATTACAAAAAGGGCTTGGGGAACTCCTAAACTTGTTGCTGAGCCCTGTTTACTTGAGTCATAAATCTGAAAGTTTGTAAGAAGAGACCTTTCTCAACATGAGTTCATGTTGAGCTCTATTTGAAATTCAAGGATACTATTATGGACAACGTCCATTGACTAGCAATGACGATCACCTTCATGAAAAGAAATGTTAGTTGTAACAGTAACACTTAGTGCTTACAACTACCTGTTTCAGTTTTGTTGAATCCAGCTTTCTAACTAGCAGAGCAGCAGATGCAGAGCACAGCACTGGCATACTGTTCTTCTGCTATGCAATAAATTCTCCTCTGTGGTTGCAAGGAATAAGGACGGAAGCTGGCCAAGTCAATTATTTACAAAAGAATTCTGTCCACATGAGACACACATGCCTGTGTTTATTCTAGCCATGACACTGCCAAGGCTCAAATGCCAATTGTAATGGTAAACTTTTCTTGTAAATACAATTCAGAGTTTACTCATACTCGGGTGCAATCATTATGTCTTTCTGGATTTCAGAGCTCTGGGCCAGTGCTAGCAACTATTAATTTTGCATCTGATTTATGAGAAAAAAAATATTAGTTGTGATGTTCGAAACCATGCCAATCTCAAGGCTTTATACAACCTAGAGTCTTTACTCATGACAGATTGAAGCATTCACAAAGGAATGTTTTAATAATTGAAATCTTGCAGTACAGAGAAGAAGCTCATATATAAGCAATGAGGATAAAGTAACACCTGTTATCTGCTACATCCAGGCATTAACTTCATTATTTCTTTGGAGAAACTTTGCAGGACCAAAGAGAGTAACTCTGACCTAATATTCCTCTTCAACTTGCTTGGTAACTTTCAAAGAGTGTAAAGCTGAGTTTATAGTGTGTGCTGTCCTCCTAAGTAATGGTGAGGGTGGGAATCCTAGGCTATGCTTGGTTACAGTCAATTAAAAAAAAAAGGAGTGGAGAAAGGAAGAAGATCAGGGACTCCAGGCTGATGCAGCCAGTTCTCAGATCTTGTTAGATCTTCTCTCTATAGCATTAATAATTATGCAATGGCTGAAGGCATGCCATTTCCTACCTGGGCTTTCTTCCTGTGAGCCTCATGTACAAGTCGTAGAGTATGGCTGGAGCTTTATGACTGACAGTTATCCAGTACTGATTTATCAGGTAGTTTGATGTCAAGTGAGCATTGGGAGTTCTGAAGGCCTGCTCAAGTGGATTCCTTTTGAATGTGGACATCACATACTGCTCTGTAAGACAACAGGCATTCTGCTTAAAATAAGAAACTTAATTTGAATAATATTGGGCACAAACATAACAACACGCCTCAGTAAAGCCCAAATTACTCTGCTTAGTATGTTTAATTTACAGTTCTGGACACCATACAATCAACAGGTTAGACAGCATGATTCCATGGTTCTTTCTGACATTAAAATTGATTACTCCCCTTATTACTTATTAGAAATACCTTCTGAATTTAGACTTAATACCATCAGGCATAAACTTCAGCATCAAAACACCATAATATAATGGAAGAAAACCACACAGTTGTAGCCTGAAACACTTCAGTCGAAGGAACTGCAGTTCTACTTTGTCTTGAAGCACATCTAGAAGAAGATGATGAGTGTTAACCTAGCTTCAGATTATACTCAGATTACTCTGAGTAAAAGTAAAACAAACTTTTACCTATTAGCATAAAGCAAATACAACATTCCTAATTTCTAATCACATTTTCAAAAGGACAAGTGCCAATATTATTCTGATTTGAGGACAGGCTACTTACATGCACAATGTGCTGTCGTTAGAAAGGCATCATTATATCCTTTCACAACAAATCTGGTTTACACCACCAAATACCTCAGCCTGTTTGTCAGATGAACTCTGAATGCACTGAAGCGGCAATTTCTATTGCATTCTTAACCTGAAATCTCCAGATAGGATGACAATCATTTCAAATCACTTTTAGTTAAGGCACAAAATAATTTGTTCTGAGCTCTTGCAATGTCACAGTGCCACAGAAGTGGCATCTACAGGTCAATATGTGGGGTTATGTGCATACTGAAAAGGCTTAATAGAACTGCAGTAGCTGAATATAAGACTCATCTTAGGGACTAATAAACAAATGGTGTTCCTATTGCTGAGCACCAATAAGCTAAGTAAAGAAGACGAATATGTGTTTTTTTTTACTTTTTAAAAATTTGAGCTGTTAGTCCTCAAATGAGTTTGAGAGCTACAGCATCGATCTGTGTGAATGCTACAGTTTACCCTCTAAGCTTATGTTACAAATAGAAAATCAGATGAGAATTTGCAAGTCACAAGAAGCATGTAGATCATCCTTAGATAAGCAGATTTCAATTGCAATATTCAGACAGTGCTCTCATATATCTGTGACTGATTCATTGCTGTAGTTCAAGTATTGATTTTTGCTTTACTCCTTCTAAGTGTAAGTAATGGCAACTGCAGGAGGCTTGTTAGACACTTCTTCGTGGCTGAGTTTAGGCAAAAAGGCTTTTAAAAATAGTACCATTTAATTTTAGTGCAAGGTCATAATTTGTTTTTATGTTTGGTATGCTGCAAGTTTGGTATGCAAGGTATGCTGAAGACCAGTCCTCCTAAAACTCATCATGCATCTGAATGGCTAGAGCTGGCATCCCTTCTGTTTTACTTAGCCATGCTGCAAAAATGTGGTTATCTTGTGGACTGCAGTGTGGAAAAGTTTTCTCTGCAGCATTTCACTGACATAAATGAAAGATAGAAGTATCTAAACAGTTGCTATTGATTATATAATCGATAGAATTTACTAATGGAATAATTTCCTTATTTCCAAGCATGTTTACAGGATGTAGCAGTGTATGGAAACACACTTTGGGCAAGTAGTTCACAGAATTCACAGTGTTTAGACCTAAGCCCCAGAGGTGTCTGCCTCAGGCACAGACAGACCTGACTCTGGAGCCGTGGGAAACACTCAGACACAAACCTGCTGCTGCAAATATCAGAAAATGAGGACCCCCAAGGGGAGCCAGGCCCCACAACATTGAGGAGCAGGCTGGCAATTGCCTCCAGAGAAGTGTTAGCCCAGTCAGATGAGCCTTTCAGGGGTACCGCAAGTATCAGTAAGAAGGAGTTCCTTGAGAACAGAAGTCTGCAGGGAGAGCATTTGCTGTCGTGCACTGTAACGAGCAGCTGGGCTGCCTACTTGGGAAGAGGGATCTAGCTCAGGGTACTGATAAATTTGTCAATGGCTTTGCCAGCTGAAGAGGAGCTACTCTTCCCCAGTAACAGATTTACCACCTCAATTACCACCTGTCTCAGTTATGATGGCAGAGATGCACATATGTGTATTCCCTAATCCTCTTCTATCAAAATGACAAGGATTATTAGCAAAGATCTCCTATTTAAACTTTCCCATGTCATTTTGCCTGGCTGGGATGCCAACTGGAGTGGTTTTACCGAAGATCTGAAAAGGTGGTAACTTCTGACAGGGGAGTGGTGTTAAGCAGCTTGGGATGGCCTACTGGGAAGGAACCCATTGTCCTGGCTCACTCTTGGCAGAGTCAGTCTCTGTCTGAAGAGCGAATGAGATTTCCTTCTCTCTGCATTAGCAGCACAGTCATTTTTTGTAATTATAATATGACAAAGCCCTAAATGGCTATGGCTTGCACAAGGATACTGAAGGATACTTGAAAGACTGTGGGGAAACAGGAACATCTGAGAGCCTCCCTTGGCATCTAGTACCTTTGGAGGAAAGAAGAAAACAGCACAAATGGGGATAAATCAGCCTCGCCTGAGGTCTGCTCCTACTTCTGAGAGCAGCAGCAAGCTGTTGTGTTCAGATGCCACAACATGAGGGCACTGGGTGCAGAGGCTGGGGCTTATTTGATTTGTGAAGGGATCAACTCACACTTCAGAGAGAGTTGGCTGTATGTGCCCTTCCAAATATCTCATGGTTCAGGAAAGCAATCCAATGGTCTGTGTTTCTTCTCCTCCTAAAGTAATTTCTCCAAGAGATACATTAAAATCCCAGTTAATGTACAAACTGTCATCTGCTTATCAATATTTACTTAATTTGATTTGGTCTCTTCTTTTCCTGATGCGATTCTACCAGTTTTACTAGGACCCATGGACATTTTGGAATTGTGGTATTGTTTTGATATTGTCTGCAGCAAGCATTTAAGGTTTGCTCTCTATTTGTTCAAAACCAAATACTAATACACTTCAAATCTAGTTTTCAGTGGTAAACTGGTTGAAAAGGTTTTAGTTTAGAAACATGTTAAAAAAAACTACTGCCTTTCGTCTTATTTTTGGCATCTTTGGCCATGACAGCAAGAAAAAAAAAAAAAAATCCATGTTCCCATTGGACAATGGAGCCATTGTCATTTCAGATCAGCAGCCATAGCACCTTTCTCATGTTAAGTACTTGACATTACAGAAAAGCAGCTGCTGCACTGTGCTGTGAAATTCTTTGTGGGGTAAAAAACAGACATATCAAGAATGGCTGAAGTATGTGTTGAGCACTTTAGAGAATTCTGCAAGTCAGGAATGAAAGCTGTGCTGTTTGGAAACACTCTTAAGAGGGCAGTAAGTCCAACCCAAAAATCTTACTGAAAGGAAATTAGGAAAATGTCAATTTACCGTAAGTGGGAACAGTTAATGCTATGAGTGTCTTATTTTTGAAACTCCCTTAACCTGCCATGCATTGACTCACCACAATTGCACTGTTTCCTAATTGCTGGGAAGTGCTCAACTTCACAAGCTTAATAACGCTATTTTAAATTGTATCAGAACAAAAAGAAAGAACCAGACAGGTGAGACGGGAGAAGAATGCTGAAACAGAAACTCATCACCCCTAGGAATAACTGAAATGACTTAGCTGATGGTCGTTCATCTCCTGCCACTGTGCAAAAAAACAGCAGCAAATTCTGTAACGCAATGGCAAATTTCACAGGGTGAAAATTAGACATCAATCTCTCTGACCATCAAGGATAAATGCAAATTAAACTTTCATGCACTGAACACGATTTTAAAGTCTGCTTTAAGAATCAGTTCTGACCAGAAATTGCAAAACATAATTCACGTATGACTAGTAGCACTTACATCGCAGCAAAGGACAGAGTGCCGCCTCAGCAAGTTGGCTGATGATACCAAGCTGGAAGGAGTGGCTGATACATCAGAGGGCTGTGCTGCCATTCAGAGAGACCTGGACAGGCAGGAGAGCTGGGCAGAGAAAAACCTCCTGAGGTTCAACAAGGGCAAGTGCAGAGTCCTGCACCTAGGAAGGAATAACCCCATGCACCAGTACAAGCTGGGGGCTGACCTTCTGGAGAGCAGCTCTGTAGAGAAGGACCTGGGAGTGCTGGTGGATGACAAGTTGACCATCAGCCAGCAATGTGCCCATGTGGCCAAGAAAGTTAATGGTATCCTGGGGTGCATTAGGAAGAGTGTTGCCAGGAGGTCGAGGGAGGTGGTCCTGCCGCTCTACTCAGCCCTGGTGAGGCCACACCTGGAGTACTGTGTCCAGTTCTGGACTCCCCAGTACAAGAGAAATGTGGAGCTACTGGAGAGAGTCCAGCGTAGGGCTACGAGGATGATCAGAGGGCTGGAGCATCTGCCCTATGAGAGGCTGCAAGAGCTGGGCCTGTTCAGCCTGGGGAAGAGAAGACTGAGGGGGGATCTTATCAATGCGGATAAGTACCTGAATGGAGGGTGTCAAGCGGATGGGGCCAAACTCTTTTCAGTTGTCCCGTGTGACAGGACAAGAGGCAATGGACACAAATTGAACCAGAGGAAGTTCCACCTGAATGTGAGGAGGAATTTCTTGACTGTGAGAATGACAGAGCACTGGAACAGGTTGCCCAGAGAGGTTGTGGAGTCTCCTTCTCTGGAGATATTCAAAACCCGCTTGGATGCGATCCTTTCTAACATGCTCTAGGTGACCCTGCTTGAGCAGGGGAGTTGGACTAGATGAGCTCTAGAGGTCCCTTCCAACCTTACCGATTCTATGATTCTATGAAAGCAGAATACAGAATACTTCTTCAGATTAATACTGTCTGTTCACATTTTTGTGATAGTGGGGTAAATAACAGTAGTAATGGTAGAGAATACAAGATAAATTCCAATGAACCACAGTATTTGTAAAAGAAATAAAACAATTCAAGTTCTTTCTAACACTTGAAGTTTGTCTGTATTTGGAAATCTGTAGAACAAGCTGGTCTGCAGTGCATCTTCCAGCATAAACCTTTATCTGGATATCTATTTTCAAATAATTCTCTTTTAGATCTCTTGCTTTTCCCTCCTTCCAATCTCATCACCCTGTATTCAAAATGTCACACTGAAGAATCTGTATTCTATTTTCATTCCAATAATAGTTCCTAGTGTAAGTATTTTTAACCTGGTAGTCCACGGGCAAGCTCTATGTTTAATTTGAACTGGAGTGTTAAGTCCCATTGCAGGTGACTCACATTCCCCATCTTTGTTTCTTAACAGCTTCCAGTCTTACTTTTGTCATTTTCAGTTACACATCCACTGACATCCTAGTCTCCCTAGATACTTAGAATAAGTTCTCTCTATTGATCTTTTGTTTCCCATAGGTCTGAATCAGATAGCTTCTTTCATGCTAGGGGAAATAAAAATTCTGATGAATGAGGAATGTAATAAGGATCAGTTGAGAAAGTCTGCCATATATAGGAGATTTTAGAATTATGTGTATTTATCAAAAATGAATTGATAAGAGACTGATTTGACAATTCAAACCTAATACAAAGGTCTTTATGCCATCATAAGACATGATAAAGCTTTCCTAGAATCATTTCTTAAACCATGCAATGACTTTAAGGGCAAAATTTTGCTCAGATAATCTATCCTAATTCTGGTTCATGAAACTACAGGTAATATCCCTCTGCAGCCCGCTGATCTCGGGAAAACTGTAGGTACAACATGTGGTGGAAAGAACTCCAGTGTCAGTTAAGGAGAAAATTTTGCCTTGAACTGCTCATGTACTGAGTTTGCGATATTTATCAAGATACAACTAGATGGGGCTGAACTACAGATAATGCAAGTTTCTACTGCACTCAGAGGATTTCATTGCAATATCCATAGTTATTAGCAGAGTGACAATAAGATCAACTACAATATATTGATATATTGGCATTTTCATCAGTAAAATTACACTGAATATGAACTAGAAAAGCAAAGCTCAAGTGGTCCTGTTACAGTGGCTGTAGCCTCAAGTAGCAGCCTGTGGACAGATATATATTACCCCTATGAGAAAGCCATGGAAGTTCTGACTTGTACAAGTTGTAGTTACATTTTCGGACAACTAATCTATAAAACCTTGCCTCTTTTCTCAGGCTGCGTCAAACCACAACATTAGATTTTGCATAAGAAATATTTCAGGAATCTGATTTTCTTACAGCTCAGCCTAGCCAAGCAATGCTATTGAGGTTTGCTATACTCTAGTTTTAAATTAGACCTTACCCATTTCTCCCCAGAAGAAAGGGTTGATTCCACCTGTTGTACAATTGTACACCAACATGTTTTTTGGTCTGGAAAAAAGAAAAAAAGAATTTTTTTTAATGTGGGAAGAAAAACACCCAAAGCTTTATTAATGGACCATGAAAGCTAATAGCCCAAGAAACAATAATTTTATCTCATAGAAGAATTACATGGGTTCATTTTTCATAAATATGAAAATATAATATAAAACATGAAGTTCAAATAAAATTCAGTCAGATTCTAGAGAGCCCATAATAAAGACAGATGAGGCTTGAGATGAATTACTACACTATTTAATGAAGTTTGCATTTCTCTGATAAGGTTTAGGATCTAATTTTCCTCAATAATGTCACCTGCCCTGAGGGATACTGAT
This sequence comes from Rhea pennata, assembly GCF_028389875.1. NCBI lineage: Eukaryota > Metazoa > Chordata > Aves > Rheiformes > Rheidae > Rhea > Rhea pennata. The sequence goes on along the minus strand of NC_084663.1, from coordinate 81,855,617 downwards.
CTTCTAAATAGAAAAAAGAATTACACCCATACACACTGTTCTTCAAGAGAACTTAAGCCTGAAATCCTCTCAGAGAAATATAATTTGTAGAAGGCTCAGGCTTTTGTTTTTTGTATAGAGATTATTAACCTTGGGGTTTGCCCAGCTAGATGAAGCTTAAATCAAGTTCTGTTGATGCTCCTTTAACCAAATAATTATTTATATGGGAACTAAATTAAAAACATGTATCTTCTGCCAACAAACAGAAAAAAAAATGGCAGCTTCTACCATAGCTGGAGTCAGGAAGTCTATCTATGGCACTGATTGCTGCCTATTACACACTTTTCTGTTTTTCCATCTTTTTAGGACTGACCATAGACCAGGGGGAGGAAGAGGGTGGAAAGATCAGGGGAGAGGCTGTATTTTTTTTTCCCCCAGAAGCATAAGTCTGAGCTGTTTTGTCTGTTCTGAAGAAGTGGGGGAAGAAACTAAGAGGAAAATAATTCTGAAAAGCTGGTGAGCTGCCTTTTAAGTTTCTTTTAAGATCCCTGCATTTACATTACTATATGCAGCTTTTTTCCATCCTCAGCTCAGAGGACATAGTCTGTCTTCCAGATTAAAATATTTCTGTCTCTTATTTGCCTTATATTTATTCCACGGGGTTGCAAAAACCTCTGGAATAATTCATGTGGTTAGTCTGTAACACCTCCTACATAATGCTTAAAGGTCAGAACCAGAAGTTCATGTGAAAAGATTTCAAATCCTTAATGTCACTTACAGGTATCCTTCTCAACAAAGCAACAAATGAGATTTTTAGATCATCTCTCCTATCATACAAGCCCACAATGTATTTATATCATACAATGTTTTCCATGAAAGACACACAGGGAATCTTCACCAGGAACCTCAGAAGCCAGCTACAAAGTGACTCAACATAGCTGAGAAAGGAGATTGAAGAAAACACCACTGAGAAGAGGCAGTAAGCTGCAAAGATCTTGGACTTCAGAAAATTAACTTTTGAGAGACTTGTCAGCTGAGCTTACACTGCATGGAGACACAGTACACTGCATGGAGACACAAATATCATCTGTAGCTTTAGAGATTTCCTTACTCCCTGAAGTCTGCCTTCATTGTTTCTACTGCTCTTAGTCCTTGCCAGCCTGGGAAGAAATGTTAGAACTAGGGAATCAACTAGGCTCTCGTGTAGGTATTTCTCTAACTCATGTCCTACTTTCCTTTACAGCCCAGATAAAATTATAGCATGGGTTAATCTGGTATAAAGAGGAGTGCCTTCCCACCTGTGCACGGCAGTATACCACCCAGCTGTGAGGGTCAGGTTGATGACAACGTCTACTGGAATCATGTCTGCCACCGCTTCATTATTGGCGATGACGGTTCGCAGAATCCCTTTACCTGCCTGCATGACAAAGGAAAACAGTCATTGACAGCAAGGCCACATTAAGATTTCTTCACCTTTGAGTGAGGACAGACCTTTACTTTAGCACTTTCCAAGCCTGACATCTGCTGCAGACCTTTGTTTTGTTTCTGTGAAAACAGACATGAATCTCATGTGTATCCCTCTGTTCTGTGTTTTCAGGAGAAGTTAAACACACCTTGCACTTCTCCAAATTTTTTATCTGTTAGGTACAAAAAGATAGTCAAGACATGGCTCCTGCCATGACGATTTAAAATAAAATCCAGTAAAAGACAAAGTACTGAGAACCAAAGAGGAAAGGCAGGCAAGAACATGAAAATTTTGACTTTCTTTGCTTGGAAGTGAATTTGTCAGGAGTCAGGCTCCAGAAACACACACACACCACAAATATAAATATAAATATAAATATAAATATAAACAAGTATAAACATAAATATAAACACACACACAGTTGAATGTCTGTCAAGGGTTTCCATGATCATCCATTAGTCTTTGGAGGTACAACAGGACAGGCATGTCTGGGAAAGGCTTAAAAGAGCAGGTGGCAACAATGTGCCAGACTTGATTAGAAATACAGAAATGTGGAGGTGAAGTGGGGGAAAGAAATTAATTGAGTGTGTCAGGATTGTACAGAATAAATAAGAAGCTCCAATAGCAGAGTCAAGGTTGGAATTAAGTTAAATAGTATGCAAGGTATAAAATGTGATGAGTTTGAGTTGCATGAAGAAGATGAGAACCCAGTGGGTAAATAAAGTGGTGAAACACGGAAGTAGAGAGCTTTTATAATTTAGACTCATGCAAAACAAAAGGGAAATGACTGAATTGAAGGGGCAAAGGAATTTGCTCTACAGATCCAAAGGATATTTAAAAGTCAAGGTAAAGGAATATGATGATATGTTTTATGATGTTTTTTGCTTTTTATTCAACAAACAATGCTTCTCCCCACAGCAGCTGGAGCAACTGCAGGTGAAAGAGAAACTATTAGAGTATCAAGAAAAATTCAATTTCCCATTTTTAATGAATATTTAGAAGAAATATGTTTATTCGTGGAACAAAATGATCAGACTCAAATATGTGGTGGCTACTGAGGAAGAATCTTTGCAAGTATTGCCGTTCAGATTCTGCCTGGATCACCCCCCCAAGATATCTGAACCAAAATTGAATTTCGCATTGTTTTCCATAAAAGATGAGCTTGGGTTAGAAGTTGTAAGTAAGTATTTTAGTATGGGGAGACTTTAAGAAACATGTCACTTCCCCTCTGCTTTCTCTATGCTTAATTAAGGCCAATAAAGTTACTTGACTAGTAAATGTGCTTTCAAATACAGTTGACCCAGAGAGCTGGTTATAATCAAACATGTTCCAGAGAAACCCATAACTCAGATGTTTGTGGGTTAGTTTTTGAACTGCCACACAGAAATTTCCATTACACCATATCAAAGCACATTAATTCAGAACATGTATGTTTTTTCTCCTCAGAAGATGAAAGTCTCTTGGGCTTGGTAATAGTAAATATCTTTCACTTCCAGAAAACTAGTAACAGTCCAAATAAGTTTGGTAGCAACAAGGAGATGGTGCCAGACAAATACTGTCTGCTGCATTCAGGGAAGCTAGGAATTTCTGCTTTGAAGAACAGAAAACTGATAGTTACTTGCATGAGTGGCAAAGGTGAAACTTAAAAAAATAGGCAAGCTTCTGTGCAAGTTTCTAAGGTGGACATTTTGAAAAAACAACTGTAATGCATGACAAAATTTCTAAATACTTAGCCATTAAGTGTTTTTCACTTGTTGACACTTAAGACAAAAAAAAAGTGAAAATAAAATTTTTTATATGACAAAAGATTTGATTGGCATGTTCTTATATGGCTGAAAGCATTTAGACTTTGGCCTGTGTTTCACAATGTATTGACTTGTGATCCATGTATGACAGCTAGCTACTCTATTACTTAAGTCACTCACTCACAGGGAATAAAAAGTAATACAAATTCTTACTATTTTGCTCAGTAGTTATCCACACCAGTGCCAAGCAAGAATGTAATGAAGCATCCACATGACTGCACGAGTCTGAATGGATAGTTACACACTGAATGTGAATAGTTATACTATTTGGATATACTCTGCACAGGGACAATTACTGCGCACGGCAATGGAGAATGAGATCCAGAACACTTATTATTGTAGAGTAGTCATAAATTATAGCAGTGGACATAGCAAAAACACATATAAAGATAAATGAAAATATAAATAATATTATCTGGTATTTGTATTAAGGTAATCCAGCCAGGAAAATTAAGTTCTGTTGTAAGATCCAGGCTTTGACATCTGGGCATTACTGCTAGTTTCAGGAATGAATCTTTTGTCCTTTCTGTGAAAATTTCCTCAGATTTGCCTAAAGCTCTTAAAACTGCAATTCATATTTAGTAAGCACAGATTTCTTGAAGCATGACTGAGATATTCTCCAATGACTGTACCCATGATGAGCACACTTCATCCTCACAGAGCTGTTACATGGTTAATCAGACAAGTATTCTCAGGACCCCATAGAGTAACAATATATATGCTCCATCCCAGGGTCCTGAGCAGGAGTTCCTCCAAAATTGTTTTCCTAGTTGCCTTCTTCATTCAGCCACCAGAATAACTCTCTCCTGAGACCTAAGTGGTCTTCAGAAAGGTACAGAACCTTTGGAAAAACTATGGTGTGATTTAATTAAAGAGTATATGCTTACGGAGCAGAGTGTAAACAGAGTTTTAAACACTGTCTTATATCTAGTAACCTGAGATATTTAAAGGGATGTTGATTTGTCGCATGAATATTCTTTCAGTTGTCTTTTTTTTTGAATGCTGCACGAACAGAAAATCTGTAAGGTGCCACAGGCATATAGAAGTATGGTAAGTGTGTGACATATCTTTCTACCAGATTCAGAAAACTGCTATGATCCTTTTTTTCCACACAGTTTCTGAGTAGGGCTTGAATAGTGCCTCGATAGTTACTCTGTACTAGCTCTTAATTCCCCTCAAAGTGGATTTTAAATAGTAACTACACCTACTGCAACAAAGATTCCACTTGTCCCGTTGAAGCTGTCAATCCAACCCTGCAAAAAAGAAAAAGCATTACTATTTCTTTCAACAATATGTTGCTTACACAGACTCCACAATGGTGAGAGAGTTATAATGCCATAGTATAGATGAAGTAGCAAAGAGACAAGAGTTAAGAAGGATGCCAGCCTATCTGGGATAGTTGCCAGAAAACAAACCGGTACAAAGTATTTAAATGATTTTAAATAGAGGATACCATGTATGACACCTCATACTGTCTTCAGTTTACTCATCAGCAATAGAGTCAAATTATGTTTTAGCAACAACCTATTTCTTTTAGGACAATAAATTGTTACATGAATAAATGCTGGCTTTAAAACACTATGCTGTCTTGGTGCTGTCACATTTGCTGAATACAGTCGTATATATCTGTTGCATATAGTGTGGTATATATCCATGTTGTATAGATGTCACTAAGACTGATTTGATTACTCCAGCTATTTTCTAGGGCAAGGAGGAGAAGAGTACTGCTCTTGACTTTTGAATCCCATCCCACTTCAGGTCAGGGAAGCTGCCTCTTGTGGGAACTGGAGTTAAAAGCAATGATGTGCAGGCTGACCTGAAATGGCTTTACGGCACTGAATATAATTTGCTCTGTCTTTCCAAGATGGGGAGTTTGCCCATAGCCTCAGCTATATCTCAGACATCTTTGGTATGTTTCAAGTTGCATGAAAGGCAAAGGTGACTTTATGTTGCCTTCCAGTTTGGCTGCTGTGCTAGAGCGTATTATTGCCACTAGTATATTTAGGCTAGCAAATTATTTTAGTCCAAAAGTACAGCTGCATTTAATCTCACAGATGACACATTTGTATTTGCAGCGGCCCCATATGAGTGTGAAATCACTAAATTCAACAAATTAGCAATAAAAGGCAAAGATATTAGGCAACTGTACATGAACTTTATCAAAAGATTTCAAAGACCATGTGAGGTTTAGGCTGCTCCTCGGTACCTCATTAATAGCTTAACCAGAAGGTTTGCTGTTCTGCACTGACACAGATCCTCCCCACTTTTCCCATTTGCTTTCCTATAAACTGGGACCCTGTTTCTCAAGTGAACCATGCTGCAAGTAGCGTCAGCCTCTTGGAAGTGCAGCAACTGCAACTCTATTAAAGGGCTTTCACTTGGGAACTGCTATGGAAAGAATAATAATCATGCTTACTGGGAAAGGCTCATGCCAGCTAGCTCCCACAATAGATGGCCTGATGATAGCAATGTTCAGGTTTCCTTTCTCTTGCTGAATCAGGTATTCTGACAAGGCTTTGGTGTAGGTATAGGTGTTGGGCCAGTCCCCAAGCAGCTTGGGTGTGATGTCTTGAATGATAGATTCATCCAACCACCTGAGGAGGGCAAAAAGGAGATTATCAGTATCATCTGTCACACAGAAAGAGGACTGAGGCAAAAACAAAAACAGTAACAAAAAAGAGCAGTGAGATAGGAATCCTCATCTGAAACAAAGGATGAGCAACTCAAAGCTATTTAAGACAATGCAAGGAGTGACTGATTTGTATTTGGCTGAAACAGCTCTATGGGAGAAAAGTTACTTTTTCCTGGAAGTGCAAAATAACTCCCAGTGAGCTCCACAGTATGATGGCTAGTTTGATTACCAGGTATTTATTCTCTCTTATTGTAAAGAAGATCTGTTCAGTGTCTTATGCTACACTGCAATCTGTAGTGCAGATAAGCCATGGTCTACAGTTAGTCTGATTAAGCTTTCCAACCTTGCACTCTTGCTCCCTCATTTTTAGTCAAAACAGCCTCTACACACTCCCAAGTGTATTTCCAGAAGATTCTTAGTAACCTTGTGTTACCAAACTAAGTAGCATTACAAAAGTTTCAAAAGTTATAACTAGTTACTACAGTGATATTTCAGTTGTACCAATTAGAAAGACCCTTGCAAGAACACTTTCTGCACAGTGTCCTCAGACTCTGCTAGTTTGCAGGTAAGCAATGACAGAAAATTCTGGCTGATTCTGCTTCAATCAGAAAAACAGTATGCCTTAAGGGAGGTCTGTGTTCTTGTTTCTTTCTGAGAAAGGGCCTTGTGCACTTAGTTGCCTGTCTGTAGAAAGAAGTGAGGAACAATTGTTTTGCTACTGCAAGGAAAGCTGGTTTGGTTTGTATGCTACACATTGGGTTTAAGAAATGTGAGAAAGATACTGCTGATTTTATACAAGTATGCTCCCATAGAAAATTAGGAAACTCTCAGTATCAGCTGCTAAGAAAAGACTGAGTCTTCTTTTAAGGTGTGCAAGTATCCATGTTGATATCCATTAGAATTTGTACATATATAACTTTAAAAATGTGACCTTACTGTTATGGTGCTGCAGTGAGGATGTAAGGCTCAAAGTCTGTCCTGGCAAACTAGCGATACTTCAGTGGTCCTGCCAGCACTTAGGTCTGAAGAAAGGGAACTGGCTGTACTACTAGAGCCCTTGCACACTGCTGCAAATCCAGGACAGGCTTTCAGCAGTCTGATGTTACACCACTGAATCAAAGACTAACTCCTTATAATCCAATTTGTAATTAAGTCAATGGACTTGCAGGTCAGATGGAATAGGTTTGTTCTTCTCAGGGATATTCCAAGGGTACTGTTTCCTGTGAATCCTCAGTTCACCCTTGCCTTATCTTGAATTTTAGAAACAGGTCAAGGGCAGGAGGAGAACAATAAGGTGGAGATTGTCAGAGTTTGAGAACTACCTGATGAGGCAGATGGAAATATGCCACAAAAAAAAAAAAAAAAAAAAAAGAGAGAAGTCTGAGAAAACACTGATTCATTGAAATTTAAAGTGTTCTGCAGGGAAGAGTTGATTTCAGTGAGACTTACAGTTTCCAAACTTGTTAAAAAAGAATCTGAGAATTTATAGTATACAGGCATTTAAATTTAAAAATTAATTTAAAAAAAAGCTATATTCAGAAGAAAATAGTTTTCTTTGCAACATGAGACCCATGTATCAGAAACAAGGCAAAAAAAGTGTCTATGTAAACCACAAATATGAACTATGCAGAGGTATGTCAAGCATTTGGGCAGTTATGGACCTCAACTGCCACAGTTCCAAAGCTAAATTGCCATTAATTAACAAACTTTCAAAAGGAGATACCTATTTCTTTGCAGTCTAGGTGAAGACTATATTCACTTGGGAATTCAGATTTAAGTGCATGCAAGGTTTTTTTTTCCTCCTCCTTCTTTTATTTAATAGCTCACAGGTTAGCGTTTCTTACAAAGTACAGAGGCATGTAGAACCAGAAGTAAAAGAAATTCCTCCTTCCCTTGTCCTTCCAGACAGGTCTCTACTGATGTTTAAGTAGTTATCAAGAGACACATGCTCCAAACTCAAGGGCACCATGCTACCAGGTGATTTAAGCTACCAATATTACGATCAAGGGAGCACTGAGGTGACAAGTCAGCAAGGCAAAGTTTCTACTCCTCTACATTTTCTGTGACCTACTTTGAAGATTTTTCAAATGCTAAATCATAAAGCAACTGCTTTTGCTCACTGCTGCCACGATCTTATAGGAATGAGATGCAAATTATACAGTTAGTAACCCCCTTCTTCCACCACATATATGCACTAAATGATTTTAACCCAGAAAAATATAATTGTCAGTTTTTACATTTTGCATTAATAAGACACACTCTTTTCTATAAATGATGACTGACCTTCTACATTTTTGCTAATGACATAGCCAGTTCTGCTGCAGCCTACACTTCACTGTGTGCCATGTTCCTTACCTCAGCACACCCTTCAAAGCTGATTTTCCTCAGCTTTAGATTAAGGCAAACCTCAATTAATGTGACAGATTATATGTTTCCTCTATTGGCCTGGCAGCACTTAGAAGTGTGAATTTTGGTTTACACTGATTAAGCCAAAGGCTTTAGTTGCAGGTAAGAATCAAAACATTTCAAAGCAGAGACAGATTAGGAGGAAAAAAAAAAAAAAAAGAGAGAAACAACCTGGAATTCTATCTGAGATTTCAACTGCGTAAAGAATCATAAGTATATATATAAATTGCATGACCAAATGAACTGTTAAATGGATCTGTTATTTAGCCTGGTTGTAAGGTCATGTTTTTTAATATATCTGCAGAAATTCTGCTCTTCTACTTACAGAGCTTTGTGATGCATTAACCCTTTAAAAATGCACACTAACAGCATCTGAAGCCAGGCAAACTGCTGCCCAGCAGAACACATATGCCTGCACACCCCATTCCAGTTTTGCCAGCCCTGGTTCCTATCTGAGAAAAGGTTTCAAATAGCAGATACACTGGCAAGGTAGATGTCAGCCTCAGTTTTAGATTTATATATGAACACTTTCAGACAAGTGTTGTTTGCCACACAAATGAAAGTTTTCACAGTTGACTGGTGCAAAACATGACCTATATTTCTTCCCCCTTTTTGAAAAAGTCTTTTTATTTCTTTTCATACTTTTTTTTGGCTCTTTTTGAAGGGAATATGTTCATAACTGTTAATCTTCTTTATGTGAAACCTTCTTTACCCAGATAGCCCCATATTGTTTCTTCCACTTACCTGGTGAATAATAGAGGATTCATCTTTCCATCCTGCAAATCCTGCTTTGTCTTCCTTTCTCTCCAAGTAATCCTCTGCCTTTCACATTCTCTCTGTTTCCTCTGCGCCATTCTGTCTTTGTCTCTTCCTTACCTTTCTTTCCTAGCGTCCTATGGACTTTCTCTTTCCTACTCCCCCTCTGCAGCCTCTCCCTCGTCCATTCCTTATGACCTCCAGAACAGTTTCCAACTCAAACTCTTTTCCTGACCTTGAAGATTTTCAAGGTGATTTTCAGCATGGCCCACCTGATACCTTTGAAGGCCATAGCTGCCTTTGCTGTGAGTAATTAAAACACTGTAAAGAAACAGATTAATTCTTGCAGATAGCATGCTGTGACTATCTCATTAACAGTATCATAAGGACAGAGGAAAAACTGAAACAAATTGAAAAAGCATGCAAAAAAACAACAAAAAAATCAAATTATTTGACTCAGAAAAAACAATCAAACATACTACCATGATAAACACATTGAAGACAATTTCTGAAAGTCCATCCTCCATCACTCAACCTTTCCTTTATACTTCCTTCTCTCTGCTGCACATGCAAATTATGGTATATGAATTCTTTATGTCTTATATGAAGCAACAGAATTAGCTATGTCTGGGGTGGCCAGGCACTTCTGCATGCTTCTGATTAGCATTCAGTTCTTTGCTGAACTCTCTTTATCTGAGTCATCAGCACTAATCATTTCTAAATTTGCAGATGATGCTAAGCTCTTTGGGGCAATGAAATGTAATATTGATTTTGATGAACTCCAAGGGACATCATTTGCCAGTGGGCAAAAAGATGGCAGATGAGCTTCATTGTAGAAACATGTAAGGTAATGCATTTAGGGAAAAAGTAGTCCAAACTGTGCTTAAAGGTTGCTGAACTCAGAACTGGTAGTTACAATTCAATAAGAGATCTTGGAATCATGGCAGACAGCTCTATGAAACCAGCAGTTCAACGTGTAGCAGCAGTGAAAAAAAAAGGCAATGAAATGCTAAATGTCACCAAGAAGGGCACTGAGAACATGAAAAGATTGTCATCCTGGGCTATTTAAAACCTTAGGTACTGCATTCAATTCTGTCTGGCCTTTGCATCTCACGAGGGAGTGGACTTAAGAAAGGCCGAGAGCGAGGGCAACTAAAATGATCCTGGAAACAGAACAGCGGGCTTATGAGGAGAGACAAAAAGGACTAGGATTTTTCAGTCTGCAAAAGAGAAAGTACAGGGTTGATACAAACTAGAGCTTTACAGAACTGCAGAACCAGTGAACAGAGCAAATGTAGAATTGTAGAATTGAAGGAACTTACTAGACCTTGCAATGTGAGAACTACTTGGCCTTCAATTAAACTATCAGGCTGGCAGTCTGAAACTGGTAAAAGAAAGCTTGTTTTTACACAGGAGCTAGGTAACCTCTGGAACCTGCTGCCACTGGAGGCTGCAGAGGCAGACAGTATCAGAAAGAAAAAAAAAAAATCATGGACAACAGTTTCAAAAATGATTGCAAAAAGAATAGGACATAAACTCCCCTCATGCAACAGCACTAACTGCTGGGAGACTAGATTTTGCTGAATGCCAAGATTTTCTTGGGGCCTTTGTCAGCAGATTTCTTTATTCTCTCTAATTATTCTTCATTTCAGTAAATTCAATTAAACAAGCCTCTTTGTTGTTCCACCGAGGCCTGAATGCTCGCACTGAACCACGGTTGTGTGAAGACAGTTCAGTCATGGAAAGCAACTATTAGGGGTGTGAATTCGGCAGTACCAGGTGCAGCCCCTGAAGGATGAGCATCTTCTGGCAAGCTTTTCTGCAACTTTTCAAGCTTTTCTAGAATAGCTTATTTCTATTTCATCATGTAATTGTGGTTTGATTCTTGCAGAATTGTTGAAACAAGTGGAATCAATGTTGGGAAGCTGGAGAGATAAAGAAGCAAACACACGGGATATGAAAAATTTCAGTCCGTGCTAAGGTAGCAACAGAACTGAGTCTTTCAGAAAGAAGCAGCACAACTCCAATCCTGACAGCAAATACACTCATGTATAATTTATGATGGGCTGACTCAATGTTGGACTCTCACAAAATCACACAGTTATTTTAGAACTGATATGTGGAAAAAATTATTGGTAGCCAGTATCACAGGGTTATTATATATAGTTTATATTATTTTCCAATTCTTTTATGCTTGGAAAAAATATTGTTAAGCTCAACCAAATGATTATCAAACATGCCTTTAGCAGCTCTCCAGATAAAAAGGCTCCAAAATAGAATCTCTATTTCTTCTATTTTTAGAAAACTTCAGTAAAGCTAGTTTCAAGAGAAAATCCAGATATGCCAGACTTACTTGATGAAATTACTTGGGAAGTAAGCCTCAGAACAACCTAGCCTGAAAGCTCTCTCTTATCTTGGCCTCCCTCTCATTGGGGCCAGCATTTATTGCTGTTGTGGGTGTGTGCAGACAAGGCAATAAAACAGTAAGAGTAAGTATGAAAGAAAATTGCACAGTAAAGATTATGTGAACAATTCAACCAGAGGTCATCTGCAAAATGAGGCAAAATCAATGTCAGAAGAAGCTATGCTGTTCCCACTTACTCTATTAAATCAAAGAGCTTCTTTGGCTCAGCAGGGGGTGGGTAAATGACTTCATCTATGCGTTTCCGTACACAGTTTGCATAGGCGGTGGAGATGTGGATGAATGCCTCAAGCTTCTGCATCTGCTGGGCCAGCTCTAGAAGTCGCTGCGTTCCCATAGCATTCAGTTGCAGGGCATGTCTAAAGAGGAGAAAGAAACAAAATGCATTTCAGTGGAAAGAATATATCAAAGCTGAGTGTTATCCAAATCCCTGACAACTTCCTTTCAAAGAATGAAAAGGCAAGTAAGGGCAGGGAACGAGTCAAAACAGAGAGGTGAGCTTCAATGAAATGCAAGGGCAAAAACAGCTTTCAGAGCAGTGTTACTGCATCCACTCTTCTGGCCAAAGAATGCAATTTGGATATTTTCACTCAGTTCAAACGATTGGAGGTAACATTTTGGTAAAATCTCTAAATCTGGAAGTATGCCCTTACTGGTGTATTTGCCATCCTCTCCTGGAACAAATACTTCCAACACACTCGACCACTGTGGCATCATGGTTCTTATAGTCCCCAACTGACAGTCTCCTTAAGGGACCCCTACTAAACCAAATAGACATGTGGTTTCAGAAAAAGGCAAAGCGACCTTGAGCTGAGAAATACAGATTCATACTGAAAGGAGCTACAATAGAGATGAAAGTTTAAATTCCTAAGGAATGGAGAAGATGGCTGATAAGCAGGAGAGGAAAAGAGTCCTGGTTAGCAAGGTTGACCTTGAAGCATCCAGCATAGCTAGAAGATGTTCTAGGGATTATTTGCAATGGAGCTCAGGGAACATAGACTCAACTTCACTGCATGCTTTGTATTGGAAGAAAGACACTTTCACAGAATCACAGAATGGTTGAGGTTGGAAGGGACCTCTGGAGATCATCTAGTCCAACTTCCCTGCTCATGCAGGGCCACCTAGAGCATGTTGCACAAGATTGCATCCAGGTGGGTTTTGATTATCTCCAGAGAAGGAGACTCCACAACCTGTCTGGGCAATCTGTTCCAGTACTGTCACTCTCACAGTAAAGAAATTCCTCCTCACATTCAGGTGGAACTTCCTGTGTTTCAGTTTGTGCCCACCGCCTCTTCTCCTGTTGCATGGCACCACTGAAAAGAGTCTAGTCACATCCCCTTGATACCCCTTCTTAAGGTATTTATAGCCATTCATAATATCCCCTCTCAGTCTTCTCTTTTCCAGGCTAAACAGGCCCAGCGCTAACAGCCTTTGCTCATAGGGTAGATGCCCCAGTCTTCTAATCATCTTCATAGCCCTATGTAGGACTCTCTCCAGTAACTCCACGTCTCTCTTGTACTGGGGAGCTCAGAACTGGACACAGTACTCTAGATGTGGCCTCTCCAGGGCTGAATAAAGTGGCAGGATCACCTTCCTTGACCTCCTGGCAACACTCTTCCTAATGCACCCCATGAGACCATTGGCTTTCTTGGCCACAAGGGCACATTGCTGGCTCATGATCAACTTGTCCATCAACATTACCAGGTCCTTCTCCACAAAGCTGCTCTCCAGTAAGTCAGCCCCCAGCCTGTAGTGGTGCATGGGGTTATTTCTCCCTAGGTGCAGGACCCTGCACTTGCCTTTGTTGAACTTCATGAGATTCCCCACCACCCCAGCTCTCCAGCCTGTTCAGATCTCCCTGAATGGCAGCACAGCCCTCTGATATATCAACCACTCCTCCCACCTTGGTAACATCGGCCAACTTGCTGAGGAGGCACTCTCTCCCTTCATCCAGGTCACTGATGAATAAGTTGAACATCACTGGACTGAACACTGAGCCTTGGGGAACTCCACTAGCTACAGGCCTCCACCTAGACTCTGCACTACTGATGACAACCCTTCCTGCCCTTTTTGAAGACAGGAGTGACACTGGCTTTCTTCCAGTCCTCAGGCACCTCCCAAGTACTCCACAACCTTTCCAAGATGATGGAGAGTGGCCTAGCAATAATACCTGCCAGCTCCCTCCGTACTTGTGGGTGCATCCCATCACGGCCCATGGATTTGCAGATCCTGAAGATCTCTAACCTGATCATCCTCAACTAAGGGAAAGTCTTCCTTTCTCCAGACTTTCTCTCTCATCTCCAGGCCCTGGGATTCCAGAGGGCCAGTCTTAGGAGTAAATACTGAAGCAAAGAAGACATTCAGTAATTCTACCTTCTCTGTATCCTTCGTCACCAGGGCTCCCACCCCACTCAGCAGTGGGTCCACTTTTCTCCCTGCAAAGGAAAAGGCTAAGGAAGATGCAATCTGTTCAGTCCAGAAGTAGAATCTTTCAACAACATACTCAAGATTAGTAAGAATGCTCTCTTGTACAGTGTATGCCAAAGAAATCAATTACACTACTGTAGATGTCATAATTTGAAGAGAAATTGTAATTAGTCCAGATAAATGAAAACAGAATTTAAGAGCATGATGAGCATTTGGATCACAAGATCTAAAGCCAGAGACTTACATTTTTTTTTTAGTATAGTTCAACTGAGGGAATAGCATTTTATTTTATAGATTTCTATTTCCTCCTCATCTGTCCCTCTTGCAGGGTGAACGCTTCTATTTTATCTTCCCCTCATATGAAAGCTACTTCTCTGTGTATATCTCTATTCCATTGTGTCCCTTCCGAGATGGGGTGAACACAATCTCACTCAGGATATAAGCACCACATTTCTCCTGAGACATTTTGAGTTCCTTCAGATTTCCAGGGGAATATCATTCAACTCTGGTGATTTGTTATTCCTCATTTTTTGTATCTATATTAAAAATTGCATCTACTAACATTCCGTTATAACAGTTTCTCAGATTTCTGCCCCCAAGACTTCCATCTGGAGAATTCCATAAGTGTACTGCACACTGATGCCATTCATCCATCTAATTTCTCTATTACTGCCTTTCCTGCATCTTCATAGCACTGTTTTTACACCTCACTTGTCTATTGACACTACAGATTCTGCAGCAGGCTTTAGACTTCTGATATATTTAAAAAATATTATTAGAATTTGTGTCTTTAGCAATATTTTGCTCAAAATTTTATTGAGCTACAATATTGTGCTTTCACATTTAACTTGCTAGAATTTTTGTTCTTATGATATACTTTATCATTCAAATACAAATTTTGTTTGCAGATGATCAATTTGACTGTTTAGTTTAATTTCCTTCTAGCAATCTTCCTTACTTTAAAGTGTAGCTTCCCTTTGATGTCACTGTGGTGTATCTTCATAATATATTTGTTTCTATATTGATTTAAGTACCTTTATGGTTACTAAAGCAGTGAAGTGCTTTGCTTGTTGTATCTTGAGCCAATTCTATACACAAGTCCAGATTAAATCAAGAGCTTCTTTTTATGAGTTCTCTAATTAGTTGTTCCAAGAAGCAATTACTTATGGTGGACACAGTAAATATGTATTCAACCTATCCAGGAGCAAATGAAGATTGTCATTAATAATTGAATGTTTTTCAAAAACTGTCAAGATCTGGCAATCGAGATCATCCACTTTGGTTTGTAGGTATTTAGCATTTGCATAGAAGTGCTTACACATTTGGTCTTGGTTTAGTTGCTTATTTCTGCTATTCTTTCTCATCAGAATGCCTGCCTGGACGGGCATTTTCCAAGGCAGTTCCCTTAGAAATTGGACATTTATCTTAAACAGTTAACAATACTGAATCTTGAATATTTTAAAACCTGTGACAGTCTATTTGCCTAAACAATATTTCATTTCCCTCTTCAACTACTTAAGAGTGACAAAGGCCATTAAGACAAGCTTTAGAGTCAGACATAATATAGTTCCACTTCAAGCAGTCTCCAGGTAGTTCCGTCAAAACATTTCCTATTGATCTAAAAAACACACTCTTTCCTATCCCAGTTTATGGTCACGTTTTACTCTTGGTACATTATAACCCAAGCCTGCAGTACTTCCTTGGGCTTCCATGTAACTTTACCAAGATACTTCACTTTTGATGTGCATATGCACATGACGTTTTCAGAGCACTTACATTGCATATTCAATCCCAAACCACATGCATTATGAAAACTTAAATGGAGAATTATTACTGCAACATACATGAGGTGCTCTGAATAACATATTCTGGGCTATCTTAGTGCGATCTATTGAGCATGGTGCTTAGCAATCTAGTGAATGGTGCTTAGCAACTACAGAAAACAGGAAAAGCGGGACATACTTCAGTGGTTCATCAAAGCGAACTGTTGCTGCACAGTGGAAGACAATATTGACTCGAGTCAGAAGCTCCTCCTCATCTTCAGCACTGATGGCCAGCTTGGGCTGAGTGAGTTCAGCATTAATAGGCTTAATCTTTTCGTGGAAATTAGGGCAATCTTCTCGGACTCTGTCAAAGACCTTGAAGCATAAACAAACAGAGATCAGGTACAGAATTAGGCTACCAAGATCACTCTGATTAGTAGTCAGTCTGATTACATCAGTCAACAAAATTAGCTTGAAAGAGAATGACTGGTACCTTTAGAGAGGACAGACAGGTGAGATGATAAAATATTTAATCTGCTTATCACCTCCCGTGGCAAAACCTCGCAGGGGAAACAGAACAAAAATATAGGAGGTTACACAGTGCCCTGAAAAAATGAATCAGAGGCTTCTGATTTTACCCTTCATTTCCTGAATGAGAACAGCCATTGAAATTCCTGTATCTCCGCATCTCCTACATCCCCTTCTTATTTGCCCTTGGTGGCTGCTTACAGAACCACAAAGGAAGGAATAGAGGAAGAGAGCAGAGTACGGAGTGGGGAAGCTTCTGAAGCATCAGAATCTATATTTTTTTTGATTAGAGGAGGGGAACAGAATGCATTCTGGCTCCTCTTCTTTTGCTGCCGCTTGCCAATTGTCTCTCTTTGCTTATTTAAGGTGAGTCCTATGGGTAACCATCTTTGAGACAGAAATATGGGGAATCTCAAGAACCTATCCTAGTAATGTTGCTGACAAGCACCTGCAATTTTGCGTGTCTGGACAAGTGCACAACTAGTTGCCCTCTCAACTGCTCTTGCCATCCTATTTTTCTGTGACTATGATTCACTTCCCTTTCCAAGTTTTCTACCCAGCCTTCTGCAGGGTAACAAGACTGTTCATCAACATATTAAAAAGTTCCCTATTTTCCCATATATTGCTCTGTCTGATGACTTGTTCAAAACTAGTATTTGGCACTCTGCTTTGCCCAGAACCCGAGATAGCAGGTATACTAAATAACAACACAAATATGCACAATCCTTCTGAAAGAAAAGTAAAACAATATTGTCATCACTTGGAAAGTGTTTATGGAAAAACAGCAGTTTTTCTTAGTCCCCACTTCTACTCCCATTATCTCAACTGCCCACCAGACGTGAGTAGCGTGGCCATCTCAGAGTTACCGATAACACTAGAGTAGTAGAGCAGAGGGGTCTGGATTTAGATCTGCCCTGGGCCTTGAAAGCAGACAGCTACTGCAAGTTCCAGATGGAAAACTTTTATTTTGCAAATCTCACAGGCAAAGATGATGAAGCTTGAATTGCAATGTAAGAGCAGGAATTGTCAGACATAAATTAAACCTATGTTAAAAGAAAAAGGCATATGAAAGATTCAATTGAAACTCATAGCAAATATCCTCTTGTTTGACTAAAGGCTTGTTATCTTTCTACTTACCTGATAATCAAATCTACTTACACCTTCATGTTCTTAGGGATAATTAAGATCAAACCTTCCCATTATGCAGTACATTGTGTACTTGACTTTACCACATATTTTGCCTCCATGTACTGCTACAAGTTCCTTCATAAACCTGAAACTTGAGCATGTTAACAGAAGTTTGGCGGTGATAATGTCATTTCAGTTATCTTAGTGATACCTAACTATATATGTATTTGTTGAGAAAGGTAGTCTAGGGCAGAAGGTAGATTTTTAGGGAGAGCTAGAGAAAGCTATTCATGGACAAAGATTTTGACATGAGTCAAGTGGACTGTAGGAACTCAGCTCCTAATACTTATGTTCAGAACTCCATACTAGCAGTATTATTATCTTTAAAAACCTTGTCTTCTAACACAAGGATGCTAAAGTGGCTGTCTGAATATGCATCACCTGTGAGCTCACATATGAGCATAACAGCAAACCCTGATGAGACACAAAATGGAAAGTTCTCTCAGAGAACAATACAAGATCAAGATTTTGATCACTTGCAATCTTTTAAGAATTTTTAGAACAATTCTGTATTTGTTCGTTATACTGCAAAGAAAATCATAGAATCGTAGAATCAGTAAGGTTGGAAGGGACCTCCAGAGATCATCTAGTCCAACTCCCCTGCTCAAGCAGGGTCACCTAGAGCATGTTAGACAGGATCGCATCCAGGTGGGCTTTGAGTATCTCCAGAGAAGGAGACTTCACAACCTCCCTGGGAAACCTGTTCCAGTGCTCTGTAACTCTCACAGTGAAGAAATTCCTCCTCACATTCCGGTAGAACTTCCTCTGGTTCAATTTCTGCCCATTGCCTCTTGTCCTGTCACATGGGACAACTGAAAAGACTCTGGCCCCGTCCCCTTGACACCTTCCCTTCAGATACACATTGATAAGATCTCCCCTCAGTCTTCTCTTCTTCAGGCTAAAGAGGCCCAGCTCTCACAGCTGTTCCTCATAGGGCAGATGCTCCAGCCCTCTGATCATCCTCATAGCCCTACGCTGGACTCTCTCCAGTAGCTCCATGTCTCTCTTGTACCAGGGAGCGCAGAACTGCACACATGTAAAACTCCATCCAATAAGAACGATCTTATTTTACACATATTTTCTCTTAGCATAAATAATGCAAAGGCAGAGAAAGAATGAATCAGCTTTTTCTCCATTTCAGTCACTGTATATAAAAATAAAAAAGCAATATTTCTCCAGTGCCAACCTGGCTTGAATTTGGAAAGTTATATTCTCCCTACATCTCATCTCCTCTTCACATTCCAGCTGTAGGTAGCATCCCTTCACTTCCTGTGCCTATTGCTAGGTATTGCTACCACATGCCACCAGACAGCTGTAGTTTTATACCCCCTCTCAAGATTCATTGCATTTCTTGACAGAGGAAGGCACTTTCTAAATGTAAGCCTGCAAATCAGCAAAATGTTAGGAATCAGTAAAATGTTAGGAATCAGCAAAATGTTAGGGATCAGAGTACAGGAGCAGCTGTTTCACCAAAGCTTGCTGTCTCTTTCATGGATTCTGAAGATTTCAGACTTGTCAGCATTTTATGGGAAGGTGCATGAAGATTTAAAGTAAAAAATGTAGTTTATTTTGTGTTTTTTATTCTGTGTTATTGGAGGAGTGCCTAACATATACGCATGATTCTTAGCCTTCTTCAAACAATAATTCCATATTTAAATCTGATTACCTCCATCACAGCTGACAAATAGCTGATAATTCCACAGTAACTGCATGGGGCCTTAAGATTAGTCCATCTTTTCTTTTTAGATGCTATCTTCCAACAGAGAATAGATTCAATAGATAGAAGTTGGCTGGCATACTGTACTGCTGAAACCATCAGAAAACACTGGCCAAATCAGCAGTACCTCAGAAGTGATACATTTTTAACCACAGGACTATAGTGGGAAGAAAGGAAAAGATGCTTGTTTTCAAGTTGATAAACAATATCCATTATTAGGTAGATTGAGGGAAATCAACAATAATATATCATGCTTCCAGCGTCTTTTTTAGTATCCTAATGCATTCCAGTGGCAACACTGCTCCCTTAGCCAAAATAAAATGAAAGAACCTAACAAGTGCTATTCCCACTTTAATCCTCAAAAAAGTATCCACATTCTGCATAGACTTTGTGCTAGCCCTCACTGCAGTTGAGAATTTCACTCCAAAACTTGCTGATTTTTTCTTATTCTATAATCAGGTAATTCCCACCTACAATAATCTGAGTTCTATGATTTCACATTACAATGTCAAGCACTTATGAAAACAGCACTTCTAGAAATTACCATTGTTATATTTGTTTGAGTGAGTTTGACAGGCATCTCCTTTTATTCCTGCCCACTTAAGCTTTGACCTCCCTCTCCAAAGGACCTCTATAAATCTCCCTGTTCTCTGCTCTTGCCTTAAAGTCTGTAATGGGTCAGAGAGATTCCTGACCATCAATCTTTCAGTCAGAACCTTTTCTATACCAGAAAGATAAAAAAAAAACTTCAAAGAAATGGCAAATTCCACAGTACAGGAACAGTGCAGATGAAACTAATAATAATAAAAAAAGAATCACTGAACGATGTAAATTGTCAAAGGCTTTACTTCTTACTCAGGCCACATTGTCAGTGAAACAATATGTCCACACAGTAAAAGGTTGAATGTCTAAAACACGGCCTACTTTGAAAAGGACTTGCTTGAATTTGGTAAGACCAGTATCTTCTAACTGCTTTTTAAAGAAGCCTGGGTACCTTTTTTCTCTTTGAACACATCAATCTTTAGCACCAAAAGACCAACTTACTATAAGAGGCTCTATACAAGATGGCACTTGCTTGAGAAATATGGATAGGACAGAAAGCAATTCTCCTACGTGCTTAGTAACACTACCTAACACTATTGTTTGTGCTATGTGCCCTGATGGAAAGGGCTGAATAAAAATGCTCTGGCCCAGCAATGCAAGTGGTAGGGAAGACAGGCTATTGCTCTTAATGATGTTATCAACAGTCTGTGAATTGCTGTGGCCCCCTTCTGTAGCCAGTGGTTTCCCTGGCTCCAGCAGTGGCAGCTCACATCATTGCTATATGAGCTCTGGAAGCCCTTAGCTGAATGCCTGGGATAACACTCACCATTGTTCCTTTGCATGTCCCTGACCACTTCTGTTAGTACTGATATCTATTTTCAGTGAGACTATTTAAAGCTATGTTTGTGCTTACTCACCTTACTGGATCAGGGCCAAATAGTTTGGTGACTGATCCAGAAAGCATGAAGTTTTTGAGTGTAGCCTGCAAAGGTAACCTTCTGCTGTGGTAAAATGACAGCAATCAGTTTGGGCATCCATATTATACTATTTTAACTAGGTGTTGCCAGCATTTTTTTTTCAAGACCAATACGAAATGGACTTCTCTGATTGGTGTGCAATGGGGCAAAGTCTGTTTAACAGCAGCTGGAATGCTAGGTTTCTCTAAAAAGATTAGCAGAAGATGCTAACTTATATTGTAGTATGCACATTTCAAAGCATTACTGTATGAGAACACCTAAAATGGAAGAAATATAGAGTTCCCACAGACTGCATCAAAAGGCCAAAGCTTCTCATATGTAAGTAACTGAGACAGTTCAGCTAAAAGAACAGTAAAAAAAAAGCCTTCCATCTTTTCAGAGGTATAACAAAAAAGAAATAGATTGGATTACTTAGCATAATTCAGGAGAATATAAACTGGAATTGGTTCTGTAAAGGAAATACAAATAATTTATTCCAAGTATAATATAGGCCAAGTGATAAAACATCACAGCAGCAAATCCTTTAGCGAACATGGTATCGGCTGGTGTGTGGAATAATTTCAGAAAGAAAACATTTGAAGTCCCCTTTTCTGAACAAAGCATTGGTGTATAAATGCTAAGGAACAGTCTATATATAGATATATAGCCTAATCCTCTGAAGTATATATTCCTCTATGATTTCAGCAGCAGTACCAGAAATGCACAAAAGTGACCAACACAAATCTGAACTACTGAAAGTATCCAAATCATGCAAATAGCTCTGTAAAAGCCAGCCTGAACTCTGCAGTTCATTTCTGACAAAAGACCTTGTCAAATATATCACCACTACATTTTCTGCTGATAAACTTCTCCAATACAGTCTTGAAGAAAGAAAGGTTCACAACTGCTTTTAGAATTGCCATTATAGCAAATCTATAAAATCAAGATTTGGGCAGCTTCTTGGCCTAAAGTAATTACTCTGCAATTAATTTTTAGTCTGGTACACTCCCAACAATAAGCATCAGAACTACTCAGCCAAGAAATGTGTGAAAATGCAGTTCAGGCAGCGTTAATCAGGATAGTTGGTCCCTTTTTTCCTTGTGAACTCTCTGCATCATTTCCTCCTCAGAAAATTGCTTTTAAGTATGGTTCTTCTCAAGACAAATAAAACAGAATTCATCTAATCAGTCAGAAAGCATATACCAGAGCGTCCCTCATTTTAGGAAAACAAATGGGTTCTGCTTCAAGCTAGTGTTATTGCTTTCTCTTGAACAAAGCTAATGTAGTGGAAATTCAGTACTCATGACAAACATCTAGTAAACAAAACAGCCAATTATTTAAAGATAATGACAAGAGAAACAGAGAGCTCACGGACAATAAATTTCAATCTAGGTCAACTAAGGTATAGCCAGCTGCTTAGGATGTGGTCTTAAATAACTAATGGGCTGCTGACAACGCCTGCTCTGCTTTTTCTTTTTTCTTTTTTTTTTTTTTTGCAAGAATACTCAAGTTACCTGCCGGTTCCTCTGGAACACAAAAAAGAGCTCTTTCTAAGACAGGTGTTATAGACATGAGTATTAAGACCTGACAGACATGGGAAAAATTTCTTTGGTCTACAACAACGTAACAGAGGTGAGTGGACGAGCCACCAACTGAATATGGAGTCTTACTACATTCATTATCAACTGGTCTTGTGTCCCTGTATGATCTTTAGAAATGTATTGTTTGTACAGTTTGATAGTATGCTTGACATTAATACAAGGGACAAATTTGATTGCAGAGAAGGGGGATGACAACACTTCCAGTTATTTCCTACAAAAACAGTTTAACATATTTCTTCTCATTCATTTTCCATAACTGTTTGCCTTCTCAACTCTCCACCACAGCTATGCCCCAGTGTGACAAGGAGAAAGGCAAGAGGACAGTCAGTTGCCAAAGCAGTCCAGGAATAGCTGGCTGTGACTAGAATTCCATCCATTTCCCCTTCAACTCCTGCTACGTAGAATTCACAACTGAGTACTTTGAGAATCAATTTATGTAATTGAAAATGTTAATAAGTACAGACTTATCCAGACATAGGACCTGACTCTGCTTTTCCATACTCATTGCCTTAATTACAATTCTTTGAAGCTTCACTACTAGACCTTTCTTGGGCACCAAGAAATAGCATTTGATGAGTTCTCAAAAGCTAAATAGTCAGGAGCAGAGGCTGTGGAAAACACAAATGCCTCATTTTCTGAGACATTTAAAGAAATGATCAAGACTCTTCTCATTTTTAAGTACTTAAAAATTGGATTGCTTTTTAGTAGTCTATGGAGGTAGGAGGACTTAAAAATAGCAACTACACAGAGCAATCTCTATTCTCATTGTTGCATTCTCATTTACAGTTATATTAAGATGCACATTAAACATCACTGGTGCAGACCTTGAGGTTTTTCCCTTCTGAAAACATAAGATCTAGGTGAATAGTCACACAATTTGTGCAGCGTGAGGATTTCTGGGGTGGGGGGAGTGTCACAGGCAGCAGCTGCAAAAAATGCTTTCAGATACAACTCCCTTGCACACTGAGCATTAGTAAGGGACATGTCTCTCCATCTAGCACAGAATGTCTTCAGTCTGTGATGGCACAGGCCAGACTCAGCTATGTACAAATACATTTTTCCTCACCAGATTAGATCTTAGAAAAAGAAAGAAGACACAGTACAGCCCTGAGTGAGATGCAGTCCTGGCTGCAGAGAAGTCACTCTCTGGGGGACGTTTCACAGGACTGA
This sequence comes from Rhea pennata, assembly GCF_028389875.1. Taxonomy (NCBI): domain Eukaryota; kingdom Metazoa; phylum Chordata; class Aves; order Rheiformes; family Rheidae; genus Rhea; species Rhea pennata. Next base: position 81,832,259 of record NC_084663.1, on the reverse strand, counting down.
ATGATGTGAAAAAGAGGCAGCCACCCCAGACTAAATTTAGCATGATGACCTCCTCAACCAGCTGCAAAACAGCTGACCCAGTACAAACACAACCAGCTGATGGCATTGCATAGAAGTCTTTGTTTATACAAATGACCGTGTCCTCAGGAGGCTAAAACTGAGCCCCACAGATGTCTCAGCGGTCTGCTATGAATATCGCTGTGTGTTAAACGATGCATTAACTTACAATGTCACTTTTCAATGAAGACTGAACTGTTATACAGAACAGAAGCTGAACAAATCAACATCAATGCATCAAATACTTAATGGTACTCAAATACAAACAGGTTGTTGCACACGTTGTGGTGAGACGACAGCTGAAAATCCGGGAAATGTGTAAGTGGAGCAGTGAACATGCTGGAAAATTCTGTGCTATGAGGAACTGGCAGTCAGGCAACAGTAAGAGCCTTGCTGAACTACCACCACTTGCGAGGGTCAATGATTTTGAACTCATATCTATACTCGTAAAGTAAGCAGTGCAGGTTATATTCTAGGCACAGAATCTTAATCCTCTGTACTGTTTCATTGTTTGAATGATCTCAGTATAGTTTTGGAGTGAACCAACTATCAGAAAAATGAGCAAGTCCTTGGGAAGAGTTTGGGAGTCAGCTCAGGCCAGAGGCTTTTCTCAACAGGTAGCCCACAGGTGGCCAGTGTTCTGAAGGATAAGAAAGCGTAACGGCCTGAATGCTAGTCATTTCCTGCCAGTTGCTGCAGTGCCTGAAAGTGGTCCTAAGAACATAGAATATATAGATCTTGTCATACAGTATAATCATCTGAACATAGAACTTTTGCATTAACCTAGGACAATTTCTCAATTGCACCATTTTTCTTTGGTGTGAAGAAGATGCTGGTGTCTACCCCCACAACTCAATCACAAATGGTGGCACTGCTTTTGTCTGCAGATGTTGCATGGAGCCATGCATGGCCATCTTCTAAAGCAAACTGATCCAAAGAGTTCAACTCCGTAGTCTTCAAGTTAATTTGCAGTTAGTCAAGCAGTCCGCAGAGCTGTTCACTAAATCTAAATCTCAACGGAGCATTAGCCTGAAATCTGTATAATACAGCTTGTGAGTTTCAGTTGCTTCTGTAATTAGGTCTGTAAGAATACTTCAGCTTTCTTATCTATTCCACATACATTTTTTATGTTATGTTCTTCATAGCAATAACTTCAATCAATGTAATTTTTTAATCAGTGCTTAAAAAAAAGCACTAAATCCATGTACCTCCACTTAAATGTCTGCTTCAGCTCCTCTTTCCTTGCTGTCACTTGAACGATAATCATATTTTACATTCTCATAGTAAGGTTATATGCAGCACACATCCTGAGTAATGTGGAAAATTACAGGGTGATGATCAGAAGCCAATGCAGGTTATGAATCTGATAGAAAATACCAAATCAGTACAGAAAGAGAAGTCACTTGTGAAAAAGAGACTAAGTCTAGTCAAGAAAAGAGTCTAAGAAAAAAATCTAAGAAAGGATGACTTAACCACTAAAAACTGATTTTCTGTAGTGTCACTATTCCAAGCAAGCAAGGAATTCTCGAGTAATCTTGATTTCCATCCAAGAAACCTTCAGCTTAGGGAATTTAAAACTTCTTTAAGAAGACAGAAAAAAATCGAGTCCAGCTGCTTACAGTGCAAAGTGGCTCTGCAAATATAGTTGTTACCAGAGACGCACTGTAATTAATGTCCCTGATTATGGCGAATTCTCAGAAGAATTCATAGAAACACTTCAGAAATGGTTGCAGAACCCTGCATGCAAGCCTGATGGATAGATTCACAGCTCAGAGTTTCTCTCTGACTCCAAGGTCTTTGCATGTTATACAAAATATGGACTACTTACTATGGACACTTACCATCACTTGCACTCCTATCAATTGTCCCAGCTAAAACCATACTATTAAAACTTTTTGACTGGAGAATCTATGACTCAAGACATTTTTCATCCTGACATGCAACCTTTATTTTACTCACAAAAGTACCCTCGATCTATTAACAGAAAAGTTATTTTTCTCTGAAGATATATTTTCAACTTATACCTCTTCCAAGGAAGATCAAACACGAGAACTCACATGAACTGAAATTGCATTCATGTTTTCTGCATACCTTGTCTTTAGCTTCCTGAGTGATATTTCACCACTTAATTTTTATGCTTCCCAGTTCATACAAGCCATCTGTGCCACTGAAGACATGGAGAACAATACTGTGTTTGCCTTTACAGAAAGAGATGTTCAGGAGATGATTCCCAAGATTAAAGCCCATTTTCTAAGGAACATTAGCTTCAAGTCTGAGGCTGTAGCTTCTCACAGAGGTAGGCATTTCCTTGTGTGTTGTTCAAATGAGTTTAGACTATGATTTTCCAGGCCCAGACATCAATTCTGAAACATTTCTGCAGAACATTTTGTATGGGTAGCTTTTTGATCTGTTAAATAGTTTAACAGTTCAGTATCTTATTTTAGCTTAAAATGGTTCAAAAATATACAATCATTTACTTTGAAAATGGATGTTTGTATTATAAGTGCCAAAGAGAAATGGTTAAACAACAGAACCTAGAAGTCTGATGACAAGCTCAACCAACCTTGACGCAGTTGCTTCCAACTTGGAAAGTGAATTAAATCCTTGATTTTGCCACTTGCTGAATCCTTGATCTCACCAGTGATTTTAAGTGGCAAAATTTTGCACAAAATGAGGGAACTTCATTCATAAATAAAATGACAGTAGGGACATTGTTCACCCATCTTAAATGTACTGTTCTCTAGCAGGTGCTCCCTAACTGGACAGTGGTACAGAGATGTGGCTTCTGTAATCTATTTTCAGATTCCACAGTATATAGTAAAAGAAAAAGAACTGGTACAAAGAAACATTATCCAACACAATGCCCTAAATCATCTAACACAAGTAGAAAAGAAGCATTGAATGAAGGTAAAATAAAGTTCCAGACTACTTAGTACTACTTGTACTAAACACAAATGAAGATCTACTTTGACTGCTTCGAAATGTTTGACTAATAGAAGAATTTATTTTGTAAACTGGTTTAAATGATGATTGACATTTTCCTACCTAGCTGCAGTCAGCTCTAAATTAAAAGTTTTGCTGAAGATACACACTTTAAAATAATGTCTTTCTGAGCTGTGCTAGTTCTGGAGGGCTAACAAAACTAGACTTGTATTCTGGTAAATATACTAATCAAATGAATCCTGGAAAAAAATTGGTGAGTAAGAAATATTGCTTATTTAATCAAATCTACTTTTCCCATTGGTAAAATGTAAATGACATTTATCTAATTCCTAGCTAGTGACCTGTTAAACACCTCAGAAATAAAACATACATATTGCAAGTCTGGTATATCAAAAGGCTGGTAAGGCGCTCTAGAGAGCTTACTCATGGCACAAATAGCCCTTAGTATTGGGTACTTCTTCTGTGGTGAAAAATATCTTTCATAGGGAAACACTTTAATCCACCTTCTTAGAAACCTGATGACTGAAATCTTTCAATATTGGTCATGATAGGCATTATCTGAGCTGATAATAAAATCATGAGTCTTAAGGAATAGATACATCTTTATTAACACTACTGAGTTGAAATGAATTTAACTGAAGAATTTGTTCATTTTAGCTGTGTATATTGGGGATTCTATAAGACATATTTGGAAATCGTTCCACCTGCAAACCTCATTCTTTTGGGAAACTTTAGAGAGAGGCATTTTTAGGCCTGGCTCAGAGATTGTAAATGCCAATAGCTCCTTTGAGGTGCCTACAGCTCTACAGCAGGGCACATGCAGGATAGACATGAAATATGGGTCCCCTGCTGCCTCGATTCACCTCATAGCTGAGGATCCACATAATATATCTGACACCTACTGAATAATCTGGTGTTGCTTGTCATGGGAAGCATCTCAGCCATAGCAGCTCGATCTGAATCTCTACCAGTGGCTCAAAAGTACAACTAGCTATTCCAGATATGATTTATTTTTGTGATTTTTGTCTCAAGATCTTTGAAGGTGCCACATAAAAAAGTAGACTTACACTGACCTTCATCAGAAGTCAGTACTATCAATAGTTTCCTGTGCCACCTTCAAGTAGATAGAAGCAAATCTGTAGAAGCAAAAATTCTGCTAGCTCAGATTTCCTTATTTTCATTCTGAGTTTCAAGTTTTTGTTTGGTACCTGATTTTATGCCCTCCTGTGCTCTATGATAAATACATTAGCACATTATATTTTATTATGCATTAGAAACTGATCAATTTTTTCATAGCAAAGCTATTAAAAATAGTTTCTCTCGTCATCAGAAATAAATACCACTGCCAAGTATGTAATAGGCAGCATAGCTTCATAGTTCATTTTTGTGTTTATACTATGTTTATTGTTCATATTTCTATTCTTCAGCAAATTAACTTGATAGATTTATTCTTTTCTGAGAGTTGGTCTTAGTCATCAGAGTCTGCTCACCCAGAACCATCTGTTCCCCAAGAGTCCCTGCCTACACACCACAGTAGAATTACGTCTACAGTGAATTTCTGCTACTAGGAAAGAAATGTCTGTACCAAGATAAGTGATGGAAGTCTCAACAGAGAAAAAAAGAGGCACTCATGTCTTTGTTCATAAGTATTATAAAATGTTTATATGTAATACCCATTACTCAAGGGCAAACTCTGGAGGATAAGTGAACAGATCAGCCCTACCCTTCTATAGTCACAATTTAATCCAGAAAAAGATACTGAAAGCCATGGGGGCATCATCATGAGCAGCAAATGAGGAAATATGTCCCAATCTTGTTTGTCAGCCACTTGAAAAACATTTAAGACAGGAAACGCTGCTTTTTGACTATCTTCTCTTTCATACCTAATGGAGACAGTACGATCACATAATCTATGTCAATGTTTAATCAGTGTAAATGGGAATACCTCCACTGATGCCATGTATATATAGCTATTATCTTATACAGGAAAGTCCATATAGAGGGTTTCCCCACAGTATGATACCCACATTTTCATTAGAGAGGACAGTTGGTCCAGAAACTAACACACCGACTTGGGATCAACTAGATTCAGCTCCCTGCTCAACACCCATTGCTGATTCCCATGCCCTTGCTACAATACTGAGAGTTCAAGACCAGCACAGTAAGTGTGGATACACAGAAAGTAGATGATGTTGTGCCACTCATCCTTCCTTGTCCAGAGTCATGGCACTAATTTCACTGAGTGCATTATGTCTGAGCTTGGGGTGATGCCCCTCAAATTCCTTCCTCTGACCTTTTTGTGATCATGAGGAAGTAACATAATCTTTCTGACTCAGTCTCATTCCATCTAGCTACCTAAGTAACTGTCTGAGAGGGTTCAATCAGATTAAACCGAAGGAGATGATAGTTGGTATCATCTTCCATCAATCCTGTTACATCTGCCAAGTAATAAATAATAATATTAAAGCAGTAAGCCCTGTCTTGGAGGTCTCATCTGAACTGCAGACCACAAACTAGACACTAAAATGCACCCTGTGCTACGTGTTCATGCTTCCCCAAATACCAGAACCAAGTGCATCCTGCGTAGCTGTCACCTTTGTTTATGTTATTCAAGCAAGAAGACAAATTGCAGTAGAGAAGTGAGTGAATGCATGTCAAGCCTTCAATAGAAAACAATTGGGCAAAGAGTGAGAAAGCCAGTAGCTGATTTCACAACAAAAGGGATATTATTTAATAAATAGCATTTCCCTTGCCTTTTACCAATATTTTCATTTAGTTTTTGAAAGTGACCTGCTAAAACAAACACCTGCAGCAGTGCTGCTGATCTTACAGACTTTGTCGAAGTTTCTAGAATAGAAATGGCATTTCTTGGCATTTTTAATTTTCAGTATTACAGCTTGGGAGCCCTGGCAAGATGCCAGTCTATGGGCTTGACTGTGCCTTTGAGTGGAATTTCATCTAGCATTGCTATTAGAACAAAAATTAAGGAAAAGAAGGGAAACAAAGTGGTGAGTTAATTAAAGGCAATTTCTGCCAGAGGACAGAAGTACAAAACAAGGTGTAACCAGAGAAATTACCCAAGCACATGGGAACTACTATGCAGGATCAGACCTGAGGTCTCTTTGTTCTCACCCTTGTCTGGCAACAGCTACAAGGGAGGTTTCAGAGCAAGATATAAGAACTCTGCACCAGGCAGCTGGGGAATTACTGCTTCCCATTAGGTTTCATCCTGGTTTATAAGAGGAAGGGACTGTTTCAAGTATTTAAGTCTATGTTATAATATTGCCTATATTTGTTACTCATAAAATTATTTATCCATACAAACGTTTAGCATGGTATGAAGCCTCATTTCATCACCTCAATAAAAGCACATGAAATTAATTTAAACATTTAATTATACTTTAGTAAATTGATCTTACCTTTTTCAGTGCAGAACTTGCCTGCTTTCACTTTCACTAAATACCATTTTTTTCCAGGCACTGGGTTTGCCTTACTTTCTTTTTTTATTTTTTGGCATAGATGTCTTTCAGCCTCTCTAGTTTGATTTTCTGTTGTTTCTCTTGACTGCTAGGGATGTGAACATCTATTAGTGAATGAGTGATCTGTTGTCAAGCATACGAAGCTGACTGCTTTCCTAGAGAGCATCTGTACTCCAGGGAACTTGTTGTTTCCGCAGGCACATAGCCACAGAAAGCAGATTTAAAGAGGACCATCCCAAAGTTGTATGAGTAGCTGGCAACTAATACTGATTAAATGGCTCTGAACCTTCCAGATTAGACTTGAGGCTGAAGGGACAGAAGGATAACTGAAAGTATCCAGACATACATAACTTTTGGATTGCAAATCATTTTTGATTAAATATTCCATTAATATCTAACTATTATAAAGCATTTTTCTTCAATAGATCTTGAAGTTCTTTATAAAGAGGTCCATATCATTTTTTCAGAAGAGGAAACAGACACCTAAGTTTGAAATGACTTGCCCAAGGTCACATAACAGATCAGCAGAAGAACCGGGAAGAGAACTATCTTAAATTAATTCCAGTTCAGCCCTGCAAGGGGTCATATTCATTCCTTAACTGTTTCTTCCCTGAGAACTGCAATACAAGTGCTAAATTAACACTAGAACTATGGCACAGACTGAAAATAAAACCTCTGTTACAAAAAAATAAATGAACAACAGCAGACACATTTTACATTTAGGAATATCAGCTTATAACTAGAGCATAAGAAATCACATTAAAAAGTGGGAGGTTACACTGCAGAGAATACACCTGTAAAAGAACATACTCCCCTTATCAATATCAATATCAATAGCTCTTCTTTAACTGTGCATTGTTATTCTATATGACTGCAAGGAGACCAGAGGTCGCTATGGAGAAGGGGGAAGAAATGAGTGAAGTGCAGTAATGCAAACCTTCGAGAAAACAGTTAATGATGGATGCTTGTTCTTGCTTCTGAGTAAGCTGGGCAGATTACTCTTTCTAGATCTCCAAATTTACAAAGGAAGAGGATACAAATAACTGTGGTACTGGACTATAAGAAGAAGAAAGAAGGTGTATGCAAGTTGAATCTGTCTTTTCCAATCTACCAGTTAAGGTAGGCAGACACAAAAGTTTGCAAATAAGATTCAGGAAAAAGGCATGTATCCTCTATTACTTTTGTGCTTCGCTCTTTGTGCTTTTCTCCCCACATAAGCTGTTTTCAATACATTCTAATTAGAAGCCAGTATTCCTCTGGAGGAAAACTGCCTAGAGGTACATCCTCTGGAGTTACAGAATTAGAAAATATGGAAATTGCCGCTTGGTGATCCAGTGGTTTCATCTGAAAAAAAATGTCCTCAGAAGGACACATTTGAGAGGGATTAAGAGGTAGCTAACATGTAATTGAGACAGAATGAGCAAATGAAATGAACACATGTACAGCAACTAAGGGAGGCAAACAAAAGGATCACATGCTGATTCACAGATCAGCATGGAAGCAGCTATGTCAGCTCTCATTTGATACAGTACAGATTCCAAATCAGTGCTGAAGTAGGTATGTAATGGTCTAAGAACTTTTAACAGAAATAATCTTTGATCCCCAAAACACCTCTTAAAAAGCTTTCTATGTATTGCCTTTTTTCTGTAAACGTATGGATAACATGCAATTGGATTAGGCTAAATGTGTCACTGCTATAAATAGCAGCAGGGAACCACTGTCTTCAGGTTGCTGGAGTTTGTTCTTTCATGTTCGCTTCAATAGGAGGTTTATCTTTGCACTTTATTACAGACATAAGCAAGGCTTTTGTTTAGCCACACCTTTGGGCCTCCAGTATAAAGAATGCTTGCTTATCGCAACAGTTACTCAGTCTCTTATGCTAAATAATGAATGAAACATATTCTGTGCAATATATTTTTGTAACTTCTCAAGCAGACTAATCATAAATATTTTAACAAATTACTTACTTAAATATTTTTTCATGCAACCGATCCAGTCCATCACAAAGAGTAATTTAATAGCATACATTTCCATGTAAAAGTTGTGATGTCTACTTAAATTATTTGCTTTCTTTTATTGATGCATGATAAATGTTCATCTTTGAATCAAAGACAATGTGCAGACTCACAGAGGCACAGAAATTTAGCCCCATTTACATGGATGTACTTCAGGATAAACTGGAGAGGTAATATAATGTACAAGCAGCTTTTCAATTTAATTTAAAATTAAATATCACAGATTTTGCTTTTTGGTCTGGTTTCCAAGGAAACATTTCCAGCTACTATCATGGAGGTTAAAGGTTGACTGTCAAGCCCACAATTTCTCTTTTTTTCTGGCCCATCAATTTAATTTCTTTTATTATCCAGTCTTTCCTACTGAAATACATGCTAATATAGGGGCAGTAGTTTCCTAACACATGAAAACTGATCAGTATTTCCCAAACAGGCTCCCCAAAAGAGACACTCAAAAAGCATTAGCAAAGATTAAAGGAGAGTAAATTAAATCAACACATTCAAGTTACTTTAAAATGTGATATCCAGATTTGTATATGTGCAAGTCTAGCACAGTGTTTACAAATATCTACCGGAAATAATCTACACTTTTGCTATTTATCCCTAACAAGCAGATGGGCTCCCACATTGCCTCTTTCAGAAGCACAAACATATTTTGAAAAACAAAATGAAACAAGTAAGAGTTCAAGAATGCGTGCTCAGGTCTTTGACCAGTTGTGCTATTATGAAGATGAGATTTTTATAAATATCATCCATTAGGATACCCGCATTTTGAAAAATACAGTAGTTATGAGGTGATGAGGACCTCAAAAGATCAAACATCAATGTCATTGATTTTTGAAGACAAGGTGGCAATACAAAGCCAAAGTAGTCTTGTTTTCTCACTGTATCCAGTTTGTGTGCATACAAAAGATTCATTTTACTTCTATTAAAATGCAGAGAGAGAGACAATGGGTGTCACAGGGATTATATTATTTGTCATTCTCTTTCTGCAGGTACATCTCCGCATGATGAGAGCTTCTTCCCTTTTTGGAAATCTAAACCCTGGCTAAGAAAATATGCCCTCATTCTGCAATTAACAGCAACAGTACTGAATTCATACATATTAGGATCACAAGGTTGAAAAAGTGAGTGATCTCAGGTGGGGTAAGCATTCACAGGTAAGGAAACTGGAGAGAGGTGAGAAGACTTGCCTAACATCACCCAGTTTAGAAGAGAGACCAGGTCTTCTAAGCGTTGGCTCCCATTGGAGTGTGCCTATAGCACAGATAATACCTTCCAGCTTCAACAGACACGTGCTGACCTGGGACTGAGGCATATGCTGGCTTGGCCTGGTCCCTTTGTGTATATATATATGGTTTTTTTTTTTACAAAAAAAGTGGTAGGTATAGAGGAAGAGATAGCAGCTGGATATTTGCATTCACATAGATACAAGGACTTGGCTGTTATACTCAATTTAATTACACAGACTCAAAGATAAGTTACTGCTGCCATGTCTACTTTTGCTCTTATTCACGTTTCTGTTCTTTTTTTTCTTTCTTTTTGCCTTCTGCAAAGAAAAGTACGGGGAAATTTGGGATTTTCTCCCAATCTGTTCTTCTTCCCAGGATACTTGCATCAGCCCACACTCTGCTATTTTTGCTTCTCTTTTACCTTTTCCAAAATCTCTGTAGTAGCAGAAAGCTCAGTATGGCTTTTGTTAAGGAAACTCTTAGTAATATCTTTCAGAGACCAGAAAAGATTTCTACAAGCATTCTCCTCACTGCCTAATAGCATGAAGCCACCATCTTAATCCATGTCAGTCAGAAAACAAGGACATATAGAAGGTTCTTTTTAACAGTTACTGTTCATCTTTTCTTTTCTTGACCTGCAAGATGCTCTTCTCATAAGTGTCCTGCACTACAATTGCTTTGTACTAAGCCTTCTGTTTTCCCATCTAAACTGCATGCTACTAAGTATGGTCCTCTGAACCCTTCTGCACACATTTGACTAAAAAGCTCAATAATTCTCCTCTTTGGTCACATTCAACATCTCTGGTTAGATTAAGAGCACAGAGGCTCTTCAAGGCCCAGCTGAGGGTGGTAGTCAGAGGCAGGAGCAAAAGAGCTATGAGATTTACGTGGAACTCAAACCTGTCCTTTTCTCTCATCCTCCCAGATACCATAAGCTCACACATCCCATAGTGATTATGGCAAAAAAGAGCAGAAAGTCTTTGGTGAAACTTTTCCTCAAACTCATGTTCGAAGCTTTACGGGTGATGTCCTCAGCTCTTCCCCTTCTCCATTCCCTCCTTCTTATTATGTATAAAGAGATTTAATTTCTTTCTCTGTAGTCTGTACTAAAATTAGAAAATAAAAATGGAGAGGAAGAAAGAATATCTTTATCCTATCTGTTAAAAGAAAATTTTCCTCTGAAGGCATGGTGCTGGACCCTGAATAAAATGCAAATAGAATGTACAGAATCACTGAATGATTGAGGTTGGAAGCGACCTCTGGAGATCATCTAGTCCAAATACTCCTGCTCAAGCAGAGTCACCTAGAGCATGTTGCACAAGATTGCATCCAGGTGGGTTTTGATTATCTCCAGAGAAGGAGACTCCACAACCTCTCTGGGAAACCTGCTCCAGTGCTCTGTCATTCTCACAAGAAAGGAGTTTTTCCTTATATCCAGGTGCAACTTCCTGTGTTTCAGTTTGTGCTGTTGCTTTGCACCACTGAAAAGAGTCTGTTCCTCTTGACCACTTACCATAAGATATTTGCATACATTGATAAGATCCCCTCTCAGTCTTCTCTTCTCCAGGCTAAACAGGCCCAGCTCTTGCAGCCATTCCTCATAGGGGAGATGCTCCAGTCCTCTGATCATCTTCATAGCCCTATGTTGGACTCTCTGCAGTAGCTCCATGTCTCTCTTGTACTTGGGAGCCCAGAATTGGATGCAGTATTGCAGGCGTGGCCTCATGAGGGAGGTGTACAGCAGCAGGATCACTTCCCTTGACCTTCCTAATGCACCCTACAAGACCACTGGCCTTCTTGGCCAGAAGAGCATGTTGCTCTTGGTCAACTTGTTGTCCACCAGCATTCCCAGGTCCTTTTCCACAAAGCTGCTCTCCGGTAGGTCAGCCCCCAGCCTGTAGAGGTGCATGGGATTATTTCTCCCTATGTGCAGGCCCCTGCACTTGCCTTTGTTGAACTTCATGAGGTTTCTCTCCGCCCAGCTCTCCAGCCTGTCTGGGTCTCTCTGAATGGCAGTACAGCCCTCTGGTATATCAGCCACTCCTCACAGTTTTGTATGATCAGCAAACTTGCTGAAGGTGTACTCTATCCCTTCATCTAATATTGGACCCAGTATTGGCACCTGGAGGACACCTAAGCTTCCCTATGTGAATGTTACCGGAGACAGTGTCAATAGCCTTGTGGATTGAGAACCAGCTGAATGGTAGAGCTCAGAGTGTTGTCATCAGTGGTGCAGAATCTAGGTGGAGGCCTGTAGCTAAGCACTGTGCCCCAGGGATCAGTATTGGGTCCAATCTTGTTCAACTTATTCATCCATGACCTGGATGAAGGGACAGAGAATTGATCAGAGAGTAACCCTTCAACAAAGGGAAGTGCAGAGTCCTGCAACTAAGGAGGAGCTGCTCTCCTACAGCTCTTCTCTCTGGCACCAAATAGTCGGATCCATCCTTGAGGCAGTTTCTATGCTGAGCTTTGCTCTCAACACAGTGACTTGCAGATGGTTATTGTTTTTCTCATTCCAGGATACTACTCCCTTACTGTCTCTGTTATTGCTCTATTTGGCTGGGTATTTTATTACCCATTTCCTTTGCAGCAGGTGTGTAATGGTGCTGGGAAGGCACAAAGACACTCTGTTACATGCAGGGCTGGCTAACGTGACCTAAAGGCTCAAAGTGCCAAGGGAGGCAATGGCATGTGAAAGTTTCTTGTAGGTAGGATGATCTATCCTGACCTTTACACCACCTATCCCTTGCCTTTAACCAGGCTGGGGTCTTCTTCTGAAAATGGAAAATCTCAGACTTTATCCAGCCAGCTGGAGTTGTCCTTTCTGAAGAGCTTCATAAAAAGCTGATAAAATTAATTAATACTTTCTCGAGATATCCTTCCCTTCATTTTTGATGACAGAATGGAAGAGTTAACAGTGTATTGGAATGCACTGTTTTAAGCTACCTACAGACACAGATATTGTTCTGTTAGTGATGACAGATTATCAAGACTTTTTTCACTGCAGTGTTGCCTAGAAACCTTCTCTCTTTTAGCTGATATCCTAGTGCTGTCACCTGCAGTGCTTAAAGCCTGATTTGTCCCTGTTCATACAACGATTTCTAAGCAACCTACATTGGCCTGAGGACTAATCTATGATATTTTGGCTAGAGACTCCTGTATTCTCTTTACTGGGTGTCCATACCCTGGAAATTATCAAATCATGTTTTAAATAGTGTTGCTTGCAATGCAAGATGCAGCTATATCTTCACAACATCCTCCTAGATAAGCTCAGGAAGTGTGGGTTAGATGAGTGGACAGTGAGGTGGATTGAGAACTGGCTGAATGGTAGAGCTCAGAGGGTTGTCATCAGTGGCACAGAGTCTAGTTGTAGCACACAGTCTAGTTGGAGACCTGTGGCTAGTCGCATCCCCCAGGGCTCAGTACTAGGTCCGATCCTGTTCAACTTTTTCATCAATGACCTGGATGAAGGGACAGAGTGCCTCCTCAGCAAGCTGGCTCATGATATCAAGCTGAGAGGAGTGGCTGACACACCTGAGGGCTGTGCTGCCATTCAGAGAGACCCAGACAGGCTGGAGAGTTGGGTGAAGAGGAACCTCCTGAGGTTCAACAAGGGCAAGTGCAGAGTCCTGCACCTAGAGAAAAATAACCCTGTGCACTAGTACAGGCTGGGGGCTGACCTGCTGGAGAGCAGCTCTGCAGAGAAGGACCTGGGAGTGCTGGTGGATGACAAGTTGACCATCAGCCAGCAACGTGCCCTTGTGGCCAGGAAGGCCAATGGTCTCGTGGAGTGCATTAGGAAGAGTGTTGCCAGGAGGTCGAGGGAGGTGGTCCTGCTGCTCTACTCAGCCCTGGTGAGGCCACACCTGGAGTACTGTGTCCAGGTCTGGGCTCCCCAGTACAAGAGAGACATGGAGCTACTGGAGAGAGTCCAGTGTAGGGCTACGAGGATGATCAGAGGGCTGGAGCACCTGCCCTACGAGGAAAGGCTGTGAGAGCTGGGCCTCTTTAGCCTGAAGAAGAGAAGACTGAAGGGGGGATCTTATCAATGTGGATAAGTACTTGAAGGGAGGGTGTCAAGGGGATGGGGCCAGAGTCTTTTCAGTTGTCCCATGTGACAGGACAAGAGGCAATGGGCAGAAATTGAACCAGAAGAAGTTCCACCTGAATGTGAGGAGGAATTTCTTCTCTGTGAGAGTGACTGGAACAAGTTTCCCAGAGAGGCTGTGGAGTCTCCTTCTCTGGAGATTTTCAAAGCCCACCTGGATGCAACCCTGTCTAACATGCTCTAGGTGACCCTGCTTAAGCAGGGAGGTTGGACTATATGATCTCCAGAGGTCCCTTCCAACCTTACTGATTCTATGATTGTCAACAGGAAGAGCTAGATGGCAGGCCCTGACACTCAGCAAATTCTACCTCCAACTCTTCTCCTTTCTGCAATTGCAAGGAAATGAGTGCTAAAATGGCAAAGAATTTACTTATTGTTTACTAAAACTATGGGAGGGACAGGTGTGAACTGCCAGTGCTAGGAGCTGAAGGAGAATCTGTGAAGAAGGAACTCAGCAGAAGGTGGTTTGAATGCTCTAGAGACCATTAAATAGAAAATAGAAATAGAGCTAGAGAAAGGATTTGGCTCAGGGTTGACTTGGAATAGTGTAGTCAGACCTGCTGATGTTAGAGCAAAGCTGAGTGCTGTTGTGATGAAAACCTCCTACAGAGATTTCTGGGGCTAGTGGAAAACGGGGAAATATGTTGCTGGGTCCTGAAGCAGCAAAATCTGCCTGTCAAAAAGAAATGGAATAAGTAATAATGTCAGGATAAAAAGAATGTCACTTTCCTAGGCTGATATGAGAAGGACTGAAAGGAAGAGTTTTGGAAGGATAACAGAATGATTGGCTGCCTCTATGTCTTACTAAAACTTAAGGTCTCTGCACTTCTAAGAATGGTAAATGTGTATGAACCAATATGTGTAAGAACCTCTTGCTTAATGTAATGTGCACATGCAAAAATTTTCAGAAAAGACTCTAATTACTATACCCTAAGGCTTAGAGAATTTCCACTGATAAAACTACTTTCAAATCATAAAGCCACTACATCAACAATTCTAAATTACAGTAAATGTGATTTATTCTTCATTTCTCTGAAGAAATAGTTCAGGTTATAGTGTAAAGAGTTCTGATTCCCCCTTGACATCAGTACCAAACTTACACATTACCTTTGGTCACAGTTTGAAGTTCTGCTTATACTAAAGTAGAGACAAGCAAAATCAGCATTCAGAATTTGCAACAGGTATCAAACTTTTAAAGGATCATCTTTCTTGGGTTAAAAATTTTAGGATGAAAGATCTGTAGAGAGCCTGTTACACTGTGTTCTTAACACATTTAACTCTGCACTTACAAGAATCTTTTCCCCACTGAATTTCTGTACTTTGACCACTTGTTCACCTTTCTTAGGGTAAATCTTTCAAAGGAATTACATTTCAAGGGTTAATTATTTGATGCTTTTTGGAGAGGCTATATCAGTATTTTGCCACATATTTGCAAAGTGATTAAAGCATTATTAATTTCACACAAATGAAAAAAAAATGATGGCTGTGTATTTTGATCATTAATGTGAAATGGTAAGGACTAAGGCTTTGAAATCAGTAGAAAGACAGGAATCTAAATCTGTCTGTTCTATATTTCTTTAATGAGCATAGCAAATTCAAGATGCAACTTACAGTTAGCAAAATAATTATTATAGAAAAACTTGATTTTATTAGCATTTTTTCATCATCTTTGTTCAGACTTGCCATATAGCTACCTCAGCTACTTTGTTTTAGTCTCTTACTTTGCTGAGCCCTGTATAGAGACAGCCTACAAAGATGACAATGTGTAGCAGATAAATGAAACAAAAGATTTGAAGATGAAGGAGAGAGAGGAAAGGTAATAGCAAAGTGCATATGTTAATAGCAGTTTTTACAGCCCTCTCCAACTATTTATATCAAAGCATTTCACAAACATCAGGAAACTCCTTCAGGTCATATACACCTCACTCAAATAGATCTGAATGGTAATTCTATTCACTGAATAAACTGAAGTGAAGATACATTTAAATGACTCCACAAGTGTTCCCACAGGGACAGTGTGTCAGTCTCAAAACACAAGAGTCATATCTTTCAGTCCTTTGATTAACTTTTCTACTACTTTGAAAATAATAAAATAGCAAGCACTATTTATGTGGGCTTATGCTTTAACTGTGCCTTAGAATTAAAGGTATTAACATGCAAAAACATAAGAAACAAAATAAATTCTAAGCCAGTCTGACTAAAGTCTCTCTTTATGCAGTTGCTCAGATTAAGACCATTCAGTGTCATTATTATTTCTTTCTACAAATCATGACGACGCAAACCAGGAAATGTTTAATTGTTCTCTCTTTCCCAAGTGAAATTCAAATCACCAAAAAGTATGCTTCCTCTCCCCAAGATCTAGCTTCCAAGTGGAGAAAGTGTGATATGGTAGGTAGAGTCAAGTGATAATGATGGTAAGATTTTACACGAAGTTACTGTTACCACCTCTGTATTCTTAGAAACTTAGGTAATATCCTTTGAATAAGGTTTCTGGAAAGCTGAGCTGCTTCTTGGGCATGAAGTTTGCCAGAGATGCCACCTGGTAAGAACACCTTTGAATAAGTTGCCATATAATTGAGCTCTAAAACACACTCAGATGCAAACATATTGTATCCATGATGGTGCAATATGGAATGCTGAGACTGGAGAAGAGTCTTCACTCACACCATGTGAAAAAACATCATGGCTTAGTATTCTTTCATTGGCATATTCTCCATCTCAGACACTTATAACATCTTTGCTAGCTTTAGGCATCTAAAGGTAGGCATTCAGTCTAAGGTGTTACCCTGATTTGGCTAAAGAGTTAAGATTAGATGAATGTGTGCTTAAGCTTCTTCATGCCTTATGGCAGCCTAAGTCAAAGCCCATATTGCCACTGAAAGTCCAAACCTCTCCCTGTCTGCTGATACCAGTGTTTTGATGGCCATATCAGGAGCTGGATAGGTACAGATGCGAGTTAAGTTTTCAATCAGAGAGTTTCTCGTTGTTGTTAGGTTTTGGGGCTAGGTTTTTTTGTGGGGCGATGGAGAGGGTTGCTTGTTTGTGTTTAGCAGGACCAATTGCTTGTTTTGATTTGTTTTATTGGTTTGTAAGTGCTAATAGCAGCATATAGGAAACAGCCAGACCATGTGGCATGTGGTGGAACCACTCTTTTCAGTGAAGTCAGTGTAGACATCAATAGGCTCAAGTCAACCACAAAACTACACCCTTAAAGTGGATGACTCTTTCAGAGGCTAAAACGAGAGGAGATTGACTCCATTCTTTCTATGTTCACACTTCAATTGAAAGACCTTCAGGTAAAAGCTACAAAAATCAAAACTTAGAAGTTCTCTTGCTTGCTTTGCCACCAACAGGCTGTCAAGTTTTTTACAAGTCAATTAAACTTCACTTCAGTAAAAGGTCTAAACAGGTACTTTAAATAAGGTACATTCATTGTAATGGGAATTCAGTAGGGAAAGCAGTAGGTCTGCTTTCGCCACACTGGGTCTGTAAGTTATATGTATGTTTTGACTCTTAATAAAACAAGGCGAATAATAGCCTTTTATTTGACATAGGGGGCAGGCTGAAATTGTGTTTCAGTCAGATGTTTAAGTCCTAAATGAAGAGGATGGAGTCCTGATATCATAGAATCACAGAATTGGTAATGTTGGAAGGGACCTCTGGAGATCATCTAGTCCAATCCTCAAATGAGTGGCCCATACAGGGATCAAACCCGCGACCTTGGCATTATTAGCACCATGCTCTAACCAACTAAGTAAACCACACCAATATGCATCTTCTAAATCAAAGTAGGTGCACACCTCCGTCATTGAATCAGACCTTTAATTACACCAAACCTCTAGTATGTCTTTGACATCTTTGGTTGGAAAATGGGTATTAGTATTTTAATGGCACTTTCATCTATTTTAGGTCCTTGGTTGCTGGCAGGTCGCTTGCTTCACTATCACCAATTACAGTAATTGATTTAAAACACCGCACCAGGATGTGCCTGACACACTTTGAGGTGCTTGTCTAACCAGCGTTTGTTTAGTGAGTGACCTTTTGAACACAGAAACTTCCTTGTACTGTACATCGCACATCAACTGTGAGACAACAAAAGCAAAGCAATGTATAAAAGAACAATGAAAGCTACTAGCTTTCAGAAGCACAGACATACAGAATAGGGTTATTCTTTTGTGTCCCCTCATCAGCTTCCTAAGAGAAATACTATTTTTGAAAGCACTATCAGTTATCAGTAGTCTATCATGGAGAATGCAATACAGTTTTGAGGTGCTTTTTTTTCCAAGATGCACATTGATTTAATAAAGCATAAGCTTCTTCTACAAGAACGCCGTCATTAACCTTCCTTGATTCTGACATGGCCTGTCACACGGAGGGAAAAAAAAAAGGCAGCTGTTCCTTGGCTCACCTTATAAGCTTTCAGGGTGAGGGAGAACTGGATCAAAGGAGAGAAAAAATGGATTTCCACAGAATCATAAAATCATTCAGGTTGGAAGGGACTTTGGGAGGCATCTAGCCCAACCTCCTGCCCAAAGCAAGATCAACACTGTATTCAGAGTAGGTTGCTTAGGGTTTTACCCAGTCAGGCAACACCTTGAAGACTGGAGATTCTACAGTCTCACTGAGCAACTTGTTCCAATGTTTGACTACTTATGCCAAAAGAGCTTACTTATATCCTGCTGAAGCCTCTTGTTTCAATTTACGACCACTGCCCCTCATTCTCCTGCTGTAACAAATACCGAGCCCCTCCTCCTCCCTTTCAGGTATCAGAAGGTTGCTAGCAGCTCCTCCTGAAGCCTCCTCTCCAGGATAAACAAGTTCTGTTTCCTCAGTTTCTCCAGTAGCTCAAGTACTCAAGTTCACTAACCATCTTGGTGGCCCTCCACTGGACTTGCTCAAGTTTATCAACACCTTTCTTGCAGGGCCCAAAACTGGATGCAGTATTCTAGATGTGGTCTAGGGAGTGCTGAGTACAAGCAGATAATCTCTTTCCTTGAGCTACTGGTTATGCTTCCATTAATATAGCTAAGGATACAGTTAGATGTTGTCTGTACGGGCATATTGCTGATGCTGATGTTGATGACTGATGTTTCACCTGTGAGCTCCCAGGTCCTTCCCAGTAGAGCTGCTTCACAGCCTGTCATTCATCAGCCTTTACTGATACATGGGGTTAGCCTATCCAAGGTGCAGGACTGCATTTTTCTTTGCTGAATTTCATGATGTTCATGTTAATCCACTCCTCCAGCCTGTCTAGGTCCCACTGAAAAGCAGCCTTGCTCTCAAGCATACAGATTGCTCCCTGCCATTTGGTGCTGCTTGAAAACCTGATGAGGGTGCACTCCCTCTCTGCTTCCAAGTTATTGATAAAGATATTAACCAGGATATGTCCCAAGATAGACCCCTGAAGAATTCCACTTATAATAGGCCTCCAGGTAGAATACAAACCATTAGTCACTGCTCTTTGAGCCTGAGTGTCCAGCCAATTTCTTTTTACCCATCTTGACTGTAACATCCCAACTCGGATGTAGGAAAGTTTTGCTAATGTCAAGGTAAATACTATCCATTGTTTTTACTTCATAAATTCAGAAATTCAGTCATTTTATCATAAAAGACAATTAGATTGGCCAAGTATGATTTACCCCCGTAAATCCATGCTGATCATTCCCAGTCACCTTCTTCTCCATCACGTGCACAGAAATGTGCTCCAAGATGACTTATTCCTTGTTTTTTTGGGGGTACCAAAAGGAGACTGCCCTGATTTACAGCTTCCTGGGTTGTCTTTCCCACCAAGTTTTGAAGACAGGTGCAACACTTGCCTTTTTTCCAGCCGTAAATGTCCACACTTTGTATTAAGATGCCCTTTATGGTCAAATCTGAAATTATTTGTGGATGGATTTTTTAGGTTGTTGATTAGTTAGATGTGGGTGCGGACGCAATGTCAGATCATATGTAGAAGTAGTACAGTTGCATTCACACGGTACTGTGAAACATGAGGTGCTGCTAATGCCAAGGTCGTGGGTTCAATCCCCGTATGGGGCTATGCTGAGGGTTGGACTAGATGATCTCCAGAGGTCCCTTCCAACCTTACCATTCTATGATTCTATGATTCTATGAGCTTATCGCTTGGTTCAAGGCCAGTCACCTTAATAAGCAGTAGACTAAAATCTTTCATTACCTTACTGCACCACTATTAAATATTCTTCCAGCCTAGCTTATATTTGAATACTATGAAAGGGGGTATTTTTTTAAAGGCTTAAAGTTGATGGACTAAGATACTTTATAGATGGGATCAAACTTTGTGAGGAGTCTTACTATAAGCTTACAATATTTGTTATCAATTTTTCCATATAGCACTCATAAACAGACCCTTAGTATAAATTGTAACCAGTACAGACCTCTCTGAACACCTGATTTTTCATGATGGCTTCACTATAAAAAAATAAAATCTAGACCTAGATAGAATAATTCTTGCTTGATCTGAAGTGGAAATTTTTAATGAAATTTAAAAATCTTTGATCTAACTAAAAATCTTTGGGGTAATTTTGAACTCTAGTTCTGCAATTTTTAAAACAAAAATCTAAAATAATCTTCAAAATAAAAATATCCTTCTGAATCAAAAGTGTGAATTATTACCTTAAAACATCACAAAATATTTTGATTTTTTTTCTCCTTTTCCTAGGGCTCTGGAGTTGGAGTTTCACCAAAGCAACTCAAGCCATTCAATATAGAAGTACATTTTGCTCATCCTTTTCTCTGTTTTCTTTGCTGAAAAACATTTGTGGGATTTTTTTTTTCTCTCTGCTAGGAAGATATTGACTGTTCACCAAAAATATATTATTTGTGTTCCTGTAATGCCTCGATTAGACTGAGATTCAGGTTCCTGTTTTACTAGGCTTGGTAGTATTATGAAGACTTGAACATAGAATTTAAAGTTTTGCAGATACAAATTTAAAGGAAGGGATCGTTCCCCTATTCTAAGCTCTGAAACCCCAGTTTTAAGACAAGATGTCAATAAAAGGAGACAACATAATACAGATTAAATGTACACACACAGCAGGTATCAAGGGTTTGCTTGACTTTTAAACAAATGACGTCCTGTTGTTTGGTTTTGTTATTATTTGCTATCTATATTGCAAAAGTGCCCAAAAGTTTGAGCTGGATACCAGCACACCAAACACTGCACCTGCATTTAAACTTTGTATCTTAGTGCAATTGGGCACAGATAAATAAAAGTTATGGGAATCATCAATACAGACCTCAAATATACTGTTGCAAAAAACCTGACCGCTGACTTTTGGTAAATTCTGTAGTTCTAGTGACTGACCTTGTTTTTTTTAAACTTCATATTCTGCTTACAGCAAACTTTTTTATTTTGCAAGGTCTTCTGGCATAAAATTGATTTTAGCATCCATCAGACAACAGAAGTCACAAGTAAGGATGGCTAGGGTTACTTTTAAGAAAACAGAAAATCTTTCACTAAGAAAAATTGGAGGGAATAAAAAGGAATTAATTTTTCTTAGGAAAAATTTGATGTAACAAAAGCAGACATGAAGGATGAAACACAACTTAATTCTAAATTTTGCTGAATGACTAAATAGAAAATTCTGCTCTGCGGGTGCTGACTCCATTACCTATGCCTTTCAGGAAAATGATAAATCTCTGTTCTTAACTATGACTTTTAGGCCACAATGTTCTCAACAGAATCTGCCTAAGATCAGCTGTAAGGCAGAGAACTTCAATCTGTGTATAAGTTTTAATACATGAGTAGCTCCACTTGTGTTCAGAATCAGGCTGAAGTGCAACAATTCACACAAGTTAAGAACCAAGTCACAGACTCCAGTGAAACGACAAACATTGTTTAAAGACACGTTAACTGGAGGCTTCATTTGTGAATCTGTCATTTGGCAAAATTCTGAACACAAAACATGCTATGCAGCTGCCTAAAAGGTCAGCTTTTATATATGCTGAAGCAAAACAGGAAAACAGAAGAAATCCAAGGGTTACAACAGGACTTCTCTAATGATGTTGCTGCAAGGCTCTTAATGCCAGCAAAAGCTGCTCATAATTAGCTCTAATTTATGCTACTGATGTAAATTCAAGCCTAAGAAGTGGAACTTTTCTCTGCTCACTCTTTCTACTTTTCCTGTACCCCTTGCAAACGCCACACTGAACTCTTTGCCCTTCCTCTCCCCCGTTACATTTCTCCTACCTCTCCAGCGCACACTATCCCATCTCCTTGATTTTCACAGTTGAGGATGCTCTTTCTGCTGGCAAGAAGACTAACATCCAAAAAGGGAGGAATGCCTGGATGGAGAGATCTCTGGCTGGCAAAAAAGTGAATTTTGTATATTAGAAAATCTAAACGTTCCCTTATTTACCTGCAACAGTCTAATACTAGGATACTATTTCTACCTCCTACTTATTAGTTCCACTCCCCGCCAGAAAGCTATCCTTAGGAAATACTGATGGTTTTGAGTGCTTATCAGGACACTCAGAGAAAAGGGATCCATGAACTCAGGTCCCGATATACAGAGCAGGAACAGATTTACAGATATTTACAAACACCTGGGCTTAAGATCACACTACTGAACAAAATCACATGGGCAAAAGAAGAGGCTGAGAGTCAGTAGTACTAATACAAGTGTTGCTGCGTGTTTTTGATTCCTGCCATGCCCAGAGACTGTCTACTCTGATGATGCTCCTAGGTCTTCATGCTGGAATCAGACAGTGTTGCTTTCCTAGGTATAGAAGAGTTATGTACTGCATTTTCATTCCTGTATCAAACAGTTCTTACTATGTTTAAAATGATCTTATCTACAGTTGAAATACTGGCAGTAAAATCAAACACACTTTTTTTTTTCTACTAAGTAACGAAAAATCCAGAACAAAAAGCAAATCCAATATATCGGTGTATAATTGAAAAGACAACTGAAGTTACTTATTTGGACCCATCTTCTCTTTAAAACCCAAGATCTAGCCCTGATGAGAAAGTCAATAAAAGTCAAATGAAGATACTAAGAGAAATCCCACTGATTTCAGGAACTGGGCCATGGCTGCACACCAGAAAGCACTTACACATAAATGCAAATTCAAGCAAAATTATGAATATCCTATGAACTGCAATCTTAATTTAACTCCCTGGTAAGATTCCCTCTTTCTTTGTAAGATATCTTGCACATTAAAGAAAAGATGTCAAGAAGTATTTGCTGGCTACAAGGTCCCAAAATATAACTACTTATTAAGAATTAAAAATGCATTTAATTTTATGTAGAGTAGCAAACACAACTTGACTGGAACCTCCATGCTGTTACTGATGAGAACATCTTACTTTTGAATATTTTTTGTAATTGCATCATTCTAAACTTACTATCTGTTCTTTTATTTCAAGGGTTGGACTCTTCCTTATTTTGTCCCTTATTTGCTATCAGAATTGTTCCCTGTACACATCATCACTATTAACACACTAATCCTTTAGCATATCCACCACTAAACAAAAATGGCTAGCTTGAAAGATGGTGCTTTTATGCCTATGTGTGCATTTGTATATATACAAATGTGTATATTAACTGGACTGCAGTGCACAATTTTGTATCTACTGCATAAGAAACTTGACTATAATGTTCTTCTGATAAAATGAGATCACTAACCATCAGTACTCTCAAAGAACTTCATAAAATTAACCATGTAATCTTTACAAATTCAACAGAAGAATACAAATATTGAAATTTGTGCTGGATATCTTAACATGAAACACAGATTTTTCCTTTCTTTCCAGTCTTCTATTAGTTTACTGCATTCCAAAACAGAATCAGTTAGAGGGTTTTCTCATGCAAGTTTATATTTGAAGACCTATATTTTCTCCTGAATGTGCTTCTGTTTAGATCACCTTTATTTAACTGGAAGCTTCAGTAAGCTTCTTCCAAGCTTACAAACCACAAAAGTAATTTGAAGACAACTGGGCACAGGGGAAGTCAAGTCATCAAAACCTGTAACTGCCTTTGGGGTGACAAATGAGGAATTTGATGTGTTTTGACACCAAAATATTTTAATTCGCAAAATAAATGTGAACCACCCTAGTTCATTTGTGCTTCAAATACATATAAATACAAAAATATTGTACGATATATACGTGATATATATGACATTCTGGTACTCTTAGTAACAGTCTTTTTTTTGACTCTGTTGCTACTGTTAAAGAATCTGTAAAGTGTTTTGAAAGACAGATTTAATAGAAGGGCTTTTCTACCTC
Source organism: Rhea pennata (assembly GCF_028389875.1). Lineage (NCBI taxonomy): Eukaryota > Metazoa > Chordata > Aves > Rheiformes > Rheidae > Rhea > Rhea pennata. The sequence continues at coordinate 81,808,176 of NC_084663.1, read as the reverse complement.
CAAAGGAAGTACTTCACAACTGATTAACCTTCTAAAATCATACACAGAACATTTCACTGCCAGCAGCACAGCCCAAATGTTAATCTTACAAGGTAAAAGTACAGAGACAGGCACACAAAAACAAGCTAGGAAGGAAGGAGACTTACATTTTCAGGTTCATAAAAAAAAGAATGAGCTGAAACGCTCAAACTGCAGTGAATACAAGTATTCTTGAAATAGTAAAATCTCTGCAGTGTCCTTTGTAATACTCAGTACTGATAAAACAGGTGACGATTTTTTTCTGGGAATAGCAACTGCACTGTGACAGTGTCAAAGATTGGTCTTAATTAGAAGAAAAGAAAGACATTTTATTTTCCCCTTGTAATAGGAGAATGGTACCTCTTTTGGACCCTTGATAGTAGTGACTGGGAGGAACAGAGAATTACTGAGACCACACAGATGTCTGCATATGTGACAGACACATAGAGGAAGAGAAAAATGGACAGTTTAACTGGCCAAAAAGAAAAAGAAGAGATTAGAGCTTCAGAAAGAGTTTGTTCTGCAAAATAAAATATTAGTTCTGCATAACTTTTGAAAACTGCAGAGAAAACAGAGAGGATAGTGGCTTAATCTCTTCTGTTTTACAACACAATTAAGATTGAGAGGTGAAGAACTGCCTCTCTTTAGATGTTCATCAACAAATCACTTTGCCTTTTCAATAAATGACCACAAAAAAAAAAAAAAAAAAAAAAAAAAGAAGTAACACCTGAGTGAGAGACAAGAGCCTTCTTCTCCAGAATATCTTGTATAATTCCTACAAACTCTGCTTCCATGCTCCTAAAAGTTCAATGACGATTAATATATTGAGGAAATCTTAGGAGAAATTATCCAGGAAAACACTATCTGATCATATCTTTTTTCCTACGTTTTGTCATAATCTTTAACCTTTCATACTCCTGCAGCCTTTTACTAGTCCTTTTATCTTCTGCATCAGTACTTTCTTTTCCCCTCCATTTCCAACATTTCCTGTGCTGTCACATTCTCCAATATGCCTTTACTCTTCTGTTCTTGACCTGTTTCTCTCCCTCCCTCCCTCCCTCTCTATGCCATCATTGAATTTGGCTGATATCTCTTTTGGATGTCTTGACATTCATTGTACCTTCTCATAACTGAAAACAAAAGTCCTTTCTTTAACAATACCACAGGCTCATTCTTTGACTGTTCCCTCTCTCTGATCGTGAATGTCTAAATTGTATTCCATTCCTGTCACCAGTGTTTTCTCTCCAGCTTTATAAAAATAATAAAAAAGGAGGGTTCATCTTCTGAGGACGACACATAGCCACCTCTCAATATTTTGTTTCATGTCTACATTTCTACACACATAGACAATGCAGAACAAGTTTGTGGTCTTTCAATACTGACCACATAATTAAAATTAAATTAAAATTAAAAGAGGTACCATTGAGTATGGACGCAGCAAACATTTTCAAATATGAAAGTTGACCAATGTTTTCAAAGTGACTGCTCATCTGGGGTGCTTCTTTTATAGACTTCTGATTTCAAATATCCCAAAGGGAATCAGTCTGCAAAAGGGCCCCCAATGACTCAGACTCACCAGACACACTGGAAATTCTTAGCAAAGAAATACATTATATAAATAGAAAACGGTGATTATTATTATTTATTGTCACTAGTCACGTCTTTGAAACAAAATATGTACAGTAAAGATGATTTAGAGTTTGTTCTAAAGCTGTAACCTTTAATGCATCTCTGAACAACTTATGCAATGTATAGAGAAATTCTAAATTATTGTGCAGCATTCGTGCACACTATTAAATATTGGAAACTGCACTGTGATTATGAAACTATAAGATGAGCTGATTTTTTCTGGGACATAGCTTATAAAGCAATTGCCTCAGTCATACAAAGACACTTTCCTCCTCAGCTGATTGCAGCATGAATTCATCTGACTGATGCAATGGAGGACACAAGTCAAAACACCACATTTCTTTTGACCTTCCTCTTTTCATGATTTCTCCTCCAACATGTGCATATTCATATAAAAGAAAAACAAATTGGGAAAATATCTTGCCATTTCCACCTGTTGCACTTCTTGCACTTCCAACCTTTTTACAGCATGCTGTTTGTGCTGACAGCAGTGCAAGGGCAACAGCAGAGAAAGAAGGTGTAGGAAGTCCAGATCTGCTTATGCTGATAGATCATAAGGTGGACCTTTATGCTTCTCAGATTGTCTATTATCCTACTGGTAGGCATGGTTATGTGTCTTACTGACACCATCACCAAAATTCCATCATCCATTCCACCACCAAAATTCATTTCTGCATTCCAGGTACTGACACATAGGCTGCTACAATGACTACAGAGATTTGGGGATGGCATTGCAGTGGTAATACAACTACACTGGTTTGGCATAGGGAATCTTCACTAATTACGAGAAAGATGCACAAGTGAGGGAGTGGGGAAAAGCGATGGTGGAGGGAGGTGGAAAAAGAGAAATTTGGCATTGTTTGCCTAAATATATAGGGCTAACAGATAGAAAGAAGTCTTACTGTATAAACTTGTTGTACTTAACAAGGGAATAACAAAGAGGCAAAGGTTTCTGATAATGCTGCTACATGATGAGATAGTTCAGTTCAGTTTTCCATGCCCATTTTCGTCATAATGCATGTTTCTCTTTGGTAGGAGAGAGGCCAAAGAGAGAAACTGTCTGCACTATTCACTGGAACTTTTGGCAGCATAAGGATAAACTATAGTCAACTACCTTAAAAAGTAGTAAAATTTGACAGTATTTCTGGGACACCCCCAAAAAATTGCCTCCTCATTTTTGGCAGCCTCACAATCTATCAAGGACAACTATCAAGGACAATGACCAGGCTCACTTCCACTCCCCATTCTGATCAATCTTTTAATTTTGAGCATGGAATAAACAGACCTGAGAAACAGCTTGGCAGCAGCCTTGTTTTGCTGTGTACAAGGCACAGAAAAAGCTCTGTTCTCACTGGAAAAAACACAATCAGTGACTCAGTGTTATCCTGGTAACTGCTCTTGAGAGAATTTGAGATGAAATCCTGCAAGTATTCCTGCCTGTTTCTGGACATGGAGGATTAAAGATAACATAAACAAGAAAGCTTGCTGATGTTTTTTCCTACCTGTGATGAATATACGCATCCCAGAACCTAATGCATGAAACAGTGTTACCAAGCTTTGCGCTGTGATCCATATCTACAGACATTTATGATGAAGTTAATACTGAAATGTGTTTTTTGTGTGACAGCTGTGCTCTGCCCTATCCAGACATGATATTTCATTAAACATAGGGTGATGGCTTGATTCCCTTGGGAAGCCACTGCTGGAAAACAGAACATCTCTTTTCACAAACAGGCAAGGTTACTATGTTCCACACATTCCTCCATGTACCCTTTCAATTTACATTTGATACAGAGAAAATTAAGTATCTGCTTATTAAACATCTTGTATTAATGCAGTTTCATGTTCAACTAGTTTTACAAGATCTGAGAAAAATCAGTTTTATATTACATTTCAATGCCATCTGCGCAGCTACTCCAGAAGACAGTGAAAGGATTCTGATTTATGTCCAAATTATTTTTTGATTTCATTCTTCATGGTCGACTAGAATTTGAAAAATTCCAATTTAATAAACTATTCCTTCATACTGCATTGCCCTTTCACTATTTACAATTTTTTCTTTCTGCCCTATTTCCATGTACACACTATGAACAGGACAGTTTACAAATGTGTTGCTGCAAAGTTCAAACCCCTGTAGATATAATTATAGAAACCACTCAAATTTCACAGATTGTGCAAAAAGATATATGAGGGCAGGTCAAAAACAATAGGCAGTTTCCTTCAAAATACTGCAAAGACTACTAAAAATCTAGAAGAGAACTTGAAGACCCTAAGCATTTTAGAATGCAAATAATTCCTGTCAATCTGCTTTTTTATTTTCATCTTATTTCATGCCAACTACTATTTTCATCTGTTTCTATAGAATATTTAGAATCTGACAGTCTGTTTTTATCTATTCCTCTGGTTCCTGGGAAACTTTCTTTTTAGGATGTGAAAATGAGAAATTCTAGAGTACAAATCCACCTTCCTCTTGGAGGTACTTGAATGATTTATGCAAACAATGCAAACAAAGCTTTAGAAGTCTTGAAAAATAGTTTAGTTATTCATTTTCTTAGTGATAAAAAAGCAAAAAAAAAAAAAAAAAAAAAAACATACAAACACAACACATTTCAGATTTCACTGTTTGGTGACGAAAACCACTACCCATGGTCTTCAGTGATGAAAGATGTATAAACAGTTGAACAATGTTAATTGAAAGGAAAGTAATGCAAAAAATTTGCACTAGTCAGTCTTAGATAAACCAGCCAATGAGATAGTTCCTTTTATATCACTTATTAATGTGAAAGTTTTCCTAAATAGGGAAAGAACATACCCTCTATTAAAAACACAAAAATTAAACTCTGCTTATAGGTATATTTAAGATTTTTCTAGCTTGCTGTCTCAGGACAGTAGCAGAAATAATCTACACCTTCTCTCAGCCCTACTTACCTTCTCTTCCAGCCCTGTTTGTTTCTTAAGCATGTTATCTATAGTCCTGTTTTATTTCTAATTCCCATAGAACTAGAGGGAACACTTTTCCAGATAGTCAAGTCTCATTCACAGTTTCAAACCAACACTCCAAAGATATGCTGCCTTCTCTCAAATTAATTCCAAGAAAGTCCTTGCTTTGTAGAGCCAGATACATTGTCTATGTGCAAATTCTGATCAGCAGGAACTTCAGCTTGATCTCTGATACTTAACAAACTTGAAGGGGTCTGAGCAAGTTCATGACCTTACCAGTGGTCTAAGTTCTCTAGGTCCTCAGATTAAGGCCACACTAGATAACTGCTCTACCAGTGCCTCATTACAAGCCTTCATGTTCAATGTAGCAAGAGGCTTTGACGTCCTTCTCTGGCTAGATATTTGGTTTTCTTCACTGGGGCAGCAGGCCAAAAGCCCAAAAGAAACAAGTGCACGTGGAAGACATATGGGTCTTGTCTTCAATGAACTGCACTGACCTACATGATCCACTGCAGACAGGTTTGAAAAACATCTTGCTCAAATGCAAGACTATTTTAGCATTTCATAAATGAGTTTAAACTGTACCAGGTATCAAAAGACAGCAGATGTCCTACTGTACTGCAGCAAAGCATATCCCACAATAGATTGTCACTCAGTCTCGTCTTTTGAAATAAGTACCACAGTTTATGCAGTATGCTTGTTTCACACCCTGACAAGGGTAAGGAGTAGAATGTGACAGGCTCACACTCAACTTTATTTTTGAATGCTAACTTTTGAACATTAATTTTTGAAACGGGTAAGGAGAAAAAGTAGTTAATGAAAGCAAAATGCTACCCTTCTTGCAACAAAGGCTTTTGGTAAAAATTGGTGTTAACCATCTGAACACAGAACACCTATATTATCAGCAATTTTATAAGAGTCTTGCCACATTTATGGAAATATGTATTTGAAAAAATGAATCCTCAACAAACAGCAATGTGGAAAAGAAGAAAACAAATTACATCATTACAGTTTTAAATCCTGCATCACTATCAAAATGAGACCGATTCGAGTTCATTCACGTGCAATTCTTTCTCTGTCTTTAGAAACAAAAAAAATATAGAGAGGTTAAAGCACAAGAAAGTATTTTGTTCTTTATGTGTAGAATATAACAAAAAGTTCTCTGCTGCACCCAACTAAACAGATTTCCATTTAGAGTCTAGAATAAAATATGCAAACTTACCTTGCATTTCAACATATTTGCCACTCTCTCTTGCATTGACTGTCCAGCCTTTGGCCTTACAAGTATATAAACAACTTTCACTTCAGGGCTAGAGCGCAGTAACTTTTCCACCAGTACTTTGCCCATGAAACCTGTAGCTCCTGTGATAAGTACGGTCTTTCCATTGTAATAAGCTGAAACTGAAGACATTGTGCTCTCTTGCTGTGTTCTTCCTTTAACTTCCTAAAGGAGGTACCTGAGAAGATGCAGAAATAAGGCTATAAAGGCCATGAACTTTGAGTCAAGACACAGATTGGTTATTTAGGATTGATAGTCTGAGACTGCATTTCCCACTATGTCAGCTAAAGCAGTTTACATTAGGTCAGTTAATGGCAACTTTAAAGACGTTTTTTTCCCAAGTATTTATTATGAACATAAACCACAAGAAAGAAATAAGTTAATCTGACAAGCTTAAAAATCAAGTTCAGCTTCATCTTCCACATTATGCTATAGTTGATCTAGAAGTCATAATTTAGACTGCAGCTTATGCTGTCCAAGACTACTAGCAGAAGATCCTTCCTGCAGTGTTGAACAGCATTTATCTCATAGACTATGAAGTGGAAGCCATGAAGAAATGGCATGATTGCTGTAAGTTTACAGACTAGGTCAGTAGTACAAAAGGAAACAGAAACAGATCTAACAGACATTACAAATGCAATGCTAGATCACACTAACTCCACTGTGACAGATGTTTCCATTTCTCGTCAGTCATCACTTTGCAAATTGTTTTCAGTCTTTTCCTGTTGTCTTTGACTTGTGATAAACCCATGGAGAAAACTCTTCTACATAGCAGATACAGTGCCGTGGTATTGCTCTGGAACACTGCAATACCATTAGGTGCAGTGGTTTCAGGCCTACATGTCTCCAGCCATCCCAAGTCATACTCTCAGTCAATTAAATGCCAAGCAAGACTGGACTGAATTCTCCCAGAATAGCCCCTTTCTCTGTTAGACTAGCTGAAGGGGAAAAAAATAAAATAAAATAAAATAAAACCCACTGTCTTCAAAGCGTTGTAAAAATCACAGCATGCATGAACTAGATTGCCTCCATTACAAGGGAAAGGCTCATGTAAAATATGAATAAATGTTCTGAAGCAAGTCTAAAAAATTTGAAACAAAAGAAAGAAGAAGGTTGGACCCTTTCAGTCAGATGCTCAGGGATTGTGAGAATGATCTGCACGTATCCCAGCAAAGCTTCTCTTCCTCCTGTAGAAGCTTCAGAGTCCATTGAACATTAGTTCTGCAGTGCCAGAAACACAAATGCACAGAAACAGAAGCGTAGGATTTTTCCATTTTTTCAAAACCATTAGCACCTACAGCAATGAAAGTGATCTGCAGTCTGTGTCAATGAGCTGTCATCATCTGGTTCTATAGCTGATGCATCTACCCAGACCCGAGTTTCCACTCCTACTAATCTGCCAGTTTTCACGGTCATAATAGGACTATATGGAAAAATTAAATGTGTATTTCCAATGGGCTGTAACCTAGACATATAAATGAGGGACTCAAGCCTATCAAAATATTGCTGGTTTCCCAGTAATACCAGGGACTGCAGTACATATCAAACAAATGAAAATCCCAACTTTGAAAGAAATTCATAACGAATCATCAGGTGTATCATCCAGTTTAGAAAGTAGGTCAATCAGAAATACTTCTGAAGAATGCCATTTTACAATTTAATAGCTGGGCTTAGTGAATTCTGGTTTTAGCCTACTTTAAGGTATGGCCTAGATCACACTTTTAATGATAAAAGGGCCTATTAAAACCTGTTCTATCAAAGAGCTGGCCACTTGGGAAGCTAGATAAACAGATTAAATTATTAGATAATTAACTTATTTATAATAGCTAAATGTCACATCTCATTCAGGTTGGTAAAAATGACAGATATTGATGATAGAAATTTGCAGAATATGGAAATGTTTGAAAGTATGAGTCTAAAAGAATACAGAGCAGGGTGGAGGTGACCAAACATTTAAGAAATTTGTTATGTCACATGCCCTGCCAAGCAGACATACAAAGTAATGAGAGAAGTCCTTAGTCGCCAGGGGCAATAACCGTTCTACTGAACATAAAGAAACAAAGAGATGAAATGTAAGACAGTTTATAGTCATGGTGTACATTGCTTTGATCTCATTTTTAGAAAATCAGTTAAGACCAACCTAATCTCAGTGTAGTTTAGCTACTTTATTCATATTACAGTATCTGATTAATATTTCATGATACTACTCATCTGTGTACTCTCATATTCTCATATTCTGCTAGCAATATGGTACCTTTATAAAGTACTTTGTACTACAGACTTGGAGATTACCACAGTTTTTAACAGGAAGTCTTCTTACACTTCATTAGCACAGAATATTTTCAACCTGTATCACTATACATTAGCTCTTTGCATTACAATACAAATATGTACAAACACTACAGCAAAAATAGCTCTTAAGATTTCCAAATATGGATATCAATTTATTATGTTGTTGCATTTGGGATCTCTGTTTGAGTTACCCAAATGGGACTTCACACGGCCAGATATTCAATGCCTTCTAGAAGAGTAAAAAATAAAAATCACACTCCTTTAAAAATATCCCTAAAATTACCTCTGCAAACAGATTTCATTAAGTATTATTGGCAAGGGCTGCACAAGCAATTCTCTGAAAGCCTAACTGATAGTTTTTCCCCATGTAATCTAAGGCCATTTAAAAAGTTTGCCTCCAAAAAGTCAGGAAAAGTACTGCATCTTCAAAACTGTTCCTATATGATGATAATAGAAGCACCAAACACAGCCATACAAAACAAAACTTCAAAGGGAATCTGATCTTCTTCCATTTATCAACTTAAATTTGTATAGTTAGAAGAAAAGGTAAGAAGGAACATATCCTTTTTATTTTCTATTCAGAAAATAAAACAGGCCATGTCAGGCAGCATATAGTTAGCAGATCTAGCTTCAGAGTGAGACCAGATTGCTCAGGGTCTCATCTGCAATAAAAATCCATGAATGAGGTAGTTGCTTTTTATGGGATCAGATTCATATCTCCTTACACTACTTCCATTTTGCTTTCCTAAGTGTTAGCTTTAAAAACACAACACTCTTGGCACCCAGTTGATGTTATGCTACTTATCAGTAGAGAGCATCTGGATATCTGTTTCTCAGCATAAACAAATGGATGTGTTCAGATCACGACACGAATAAAAGCAACAATGCTGTAAGCTACTACATTCAGACAGACTCCTGAAACTCTACTGTCCTAGCAGATTTAAAATAGTTTTTACTAGCTTCCAGTTCAAAAGCTGATTCAAATTTGTACTCAGGATATACCCTCACAAAGACTGCTAAGGTATTTTCCTTTCAAATCAGTCAATGAACACTGTAATTTTTATTTTGAGAATCATCTTTTTATTGATATTTTAAGAGAGTGATTTTTAAATAGGATTTATTTTTCTGATTGTAATAGATTTTGTTTGGCCTTTGTAAAGAATGCATTAAAGAAGCTATGGAGATTTTAAGTAACCAGAAGATTTTTAAGGTCAATGGGTATGTTCCAAAGCCTTTTGAAATTTTGGGTGTCTACTTATCAATTACAAAGGACTATAGATAATCCTTTATGTTTTTACACTCGATCAAAGAAAGAAAAATTATGTTTCCTGCAGAAGTTTCTCTCGATATTTTTTTAAGCAATAAACAGTTGGCTGGGAAATTGTTAAACGTCCAGCGTAGATTAAACTGCAAGGGATTAAGCATTTGGCAACAGAAAAATATGCAGTCTGAACCATCATCTGCAGCTGTCTCCAGTGAGCCAACCCCTATCCATAGAGACAGATGAAGGCTATTTCACAGCCAACGGGTCTATTGCACTGGAGATGAGAAAGTTAGTGGATTGCGTAGAAAGGCCCACACCTGGGCTTTCTGAAACCCCTGCTCAAGTGATTAATTATCTTTTTGATAATTAAGAGAATTAATAATTAAGATAATTAATAATTAATAATTATTAATAATTATTAATAATTATGATAATTATTAATTATTAATAATTAATAATTATAGTTTTATAGTTTTAGTGGCTTAGGCACTAGACCAGAGCAGGCAAGTAATCATGGATGCCAGCTAAGATACTGGGCACAGCATCTTTGCAAGAGTTTGCACTTCACTGATGCTGACTCATCTCTGACTATAATGTGAAAAAGACCTTTTTGGAGCATCCAGCCAGGAATCACACCAAGCACCTCTGTAGACACAAGTACAAAAGTTGCTTTAAGGGTGAAGCTCTGTTACTGGTGTGTACAACAATCACCTCTGGATCAGACAGAAAGGATGGTCTACAACACTGCATTACAAATAAAGTCATGTTCTTGTGCCAGAGACATACCCTGAAGGACAAGCAAAAAAAAATCTAACTCTTTACTCCTCAACTGAAGCATAAAGCAGAGCTTTTCCTTGCAAGAGCAGATGTGATTGAAGAGCTTCGTAAGGCATTATTTATACAGATTTTAAAACTTTTGCCCCTCCATTCATTAATACTCTCTTAAGTATGCATGTTCCTCACAGAGCGACTTGCTCCTCTTTTTACCTTTATGCCTACTGTGAGATGGGGGAGCCACACAGCTGACATACAGTCACACAGCCTTGAGGTTAGGACTCAGGTCCCTTCTCTCATTTGCAAAGGGGCAAATCCAGGGGGATCTGACTAAAGGAAATCAAGCTGCTCTGATGCAGGACTGGCAAAAAATGACAACTGGACTCCAAATTAAGCAAAAACTCAACTCCAAGATCTAATAGTTTTACTTCCACTCATCCTACTATCTCTACGTTGAATAGGTAAAAGCACTAGCATATATACCTCTGCAAGACAATATACAGGAAGTTCTGCCTGACCATAAGGGGTATTTCTTCACTGTGAGAGTGACAGAGCACTGGAACAGGTTGCCCAGAGGGGTTGTGGAGTCTCCTTCTCTGGAGATGCTCGGGGCCAACCTGGATGCAACCCTGTCTAAGGGTCGCTTAGACCTGTCTCTAGGTGACCCTGCTGAGCAAGGGGGTTGGACTAGATGATCTCCAGAGGTCCCTTCCAAACTTACTGACTCTATGATTCTATGATACAGTGAATATAGTCCTCCTTGCATGAAATCAACAGTGAGTACAAATTAATTGAAATATACACAGGTGAAAGCAGGACCCCTACAGCTACTTCTACACTACTGCTAATAAAATAAATTAGGGACTATTATCTGGCTGACAATTAACTGGTTGTAGCATAACTTTCTTTCCAAATATCTGTGTTAGCCATCAAGACAAAGTAGCTGCATTCAGATTTCTCACTAGACAAGGTCTGGGCTTAACCTTCTAACCATGCCTAGGCATTTGTCTGGGAGACTGGGTAAGGTCCAGAACTGCATGGATCATGCTAATAATTAAATGGTGAATATTCATGGCTTTGTGCTTCAGCCTATGCCCTAGCATAGGGCCTAATTTATTACTCTATGCATAGTCAGTGGGACCTGGTTCACCAGTGACTTGCACCTTGAACAGCCACTTGAACATGAAGATATGATGTTCATCTGCTCTTGTTTTTCAAACACACTTTGCTCAGACCTAGAAAATTATACCATATCCAACACAATACAGAATTAGACCCAGCATATAATCTTCACCCAAATATACCTTTGCAAAAGGTACTGTCAAGGAAATAATATGTAATTAACGTGTAGGCAAAGTAAAATCTGTACATATCTTCAGAATTATTCAAACTAAATGAATTTTAAAAATTGATATATCTTTTTCTGCATATCTCACCATGGGGAGATATGCATTTGTTTCAGATGTATAAGTGTGTGTACATATATATAGATATATGTATATATAGATAAAGGTGTATCTATACATACATACACATACATATACATTTGTATATTTACACTATAAAAAAAACTATGGAGAAAGTAATACCAGTCACAAAGTATCCAACTACTAATTTTTAACAAACTTATTAATACACTGCTCTCATGTTCTGCATACTTTAAAAATACTACATCTGCCTTCAGCTTGCAATTCAGTGTGATGCTGTGAGACTGTTATGAAAGCCATACCAATAGAAAGAAGAATTTTTGTCTGAACCTCATTTGCTGCTATGACTGCCACTGCCTAAAGTAGGTCTGTGGCTGCAGGTTGGTGGGAGATGGCAAAATGGAGCTCAGGCAGTGAGGAAAGGGTTCACCAGAGCATGTTAATTGCTCATTATGGTTCAGACCAGTTATAAGATTTCCATACCCTACTCAACCAGGACTGCAGCCATTTCAAAAACTAGCCTATTGAGTTATTTGCCCTTTTCGACTCACCAGCACCAAAAGGAAAACAAAAGAAAAAAAAGGAAAAAGATATATAGTCTTGTGCAAGAGCAAAGGACTGTTTACATATCTCTAGATTCACAAATCACCTCACTGTATCTCTTGCTATTCAGCCTGATTTTGACAAGTTCTCTTGTAGCTAATGCATTTTCACAGCCTTGCATAAGGATGCAAAGGTTCTGTAAACAAGAGGGTCAGAATACTCATGTGAGATGCTTAGACAAAATAATAAATGCAGTGAGCCAGCTTTCACTAAAATTGCAACTAATAAGAATGACATTTTTGAAAACAAAAATACCCACAGCAAGAAGCCTTTAAGACAGAATACTTTTAATCTTGGAAGCAAATGACTGATCAAACATAAGATAATTTTCTTTAATCAGGACTCTGGAAGAGGCCTAAGAAACTTGGAATACGGAGAAAAAGAAAAATTCCTCCATGGCTTCAGAGAACATGTGCAACCAAGGCCAGAGAAAGAACGTGTACTTGTAAACAGTCTTGGAAAAAGATTTCAACCATATCCTGAAAGAGACAATGTAAAGCGAACACAAAACCATTTCAGTCTCATCAGTCTGCCTCCTCAATCCATTGTGGTATGAGTTTAAAAACTCTGAACAGTGGGAATGCCTGAACAATGTATCTTCCTATAATTCTGCCTGTTTTTTCCAGGCTGAGTGACAAAGACTCCATAAACTCAGCGTGTAATTACAACACATAAAAGCAACTCTTCCTAATGACTGTGCTTTGCCTGTAAGCATATGTGTACAATTTCTTGTTAATTAATCATTAGAAAGTAAATGATCTTGCTACCATGACTGTAGCACAGTTAGGAATAACCTGATCTTTGGACTTCAGTGGCCATTAGAGGTCATTTGAATTACTTCACTTGAATAATTAGCATTTTCCTCCAAAATTAATGAATACATAACAATTGTGTGGTCTGAAGCAGGTTAGTATAATTGAAAGAAAGCACATGTGTGAATGAAGAAGTAGTAATATTATTAAAAGTTCAACATATGTATACTAGAAAGTCCAGTCTGATATTAAGTAACTTAGTATTCCATTATTGAAGGAATCAAAAGGTTGCAAAGTTCTATTGTTAAAGACAATTAAAAAGACAAAAGAAAATGCAATAAGCATCTGCATGTTTCATTTACGCAGCATGCATTGAGCATACCAGGGAATTTTCTGTTGTATGCAGGCACATTAATTGTGCATGAACTGTCATCTGACATGCTTTGTACAGATCTCAAGGTTCTGTTGAGCACCAGGCTCTGCTTCAGAGATTTCACAGGTTATTTTTAGCTTCAGGACATCTGGAAGTAATAGAGCATGCTATGGCCTTAGAATCACAGAGCACAGTCCCACACCACGCACCCTAGCAATACCTAAAGTAGTGACTTGCTTTCCATCACAGAGACTGATCTCCTGGCTTCTTGGTAACACTAGGAGCTAAGTCAATCAGCACCACTGGAAGAGTTCAGCTCATATAGCTGCTGTAAGGTTAGCAGTAGTGAGAATGCCTCCACTTTCCCAACAGAAAGGCACCCCTTAGTTTTTGGATGCTTTTAGTTTTACTTGCGCAGTCTATTCTGGGATCTAACAAAAAAAAAAAAAAAAAAAAAAAAAAAAAAAAAAAAAGCAATGCTCAATAGTGACTGATAGTAGCAATACAAATATTAATGTAATTGTAACAAACATGGTCTGCAGAAAGGCCTTGGTGAGATGTGAAGAATGGTCTTCACTCAAAGGGTCACCAGCAGCACTGATCCAAGTGGTAGATTTACTTACCAGATATGTACTCTATGTACTGATGGAGAGATTACATTAGTGAGGGACTCCTTCCTTTCCCCTAATTCTCCCTCCTGTGTCATTGTAATCTCCATGCAGTTCTCTTGCCTGGTTAAAAGTCTTAACGAAAACAAATGAAACTACACTTATATGTTTTCATAGCAAACCCTAAAAAATGCAAGAACAAAAAAAGGAAACTGAGTACAATGTACTAGGAATGTTTTCAAAGTGATGATGCCTAATTACTGTGTTTTTAAAAAATACACACTTATCTGAACTTTGTTCCATTGCTATTGTAATTTTTTTATATATATAATGATTCCCAGCAGAAGCTATAAACAGGAAAGATAAGTACCTGTTACTCCGGTGCAGCTTCATCTTAATACATACATATTTTTATATTAAGCATCAAAACAAATGCAAAATACTAGTAAATGACAGAACAGCACTATCAAAAAAAGAAAAAACACAAAACTAAAAACCTGTAGGAATCCAAATCTATACCTGGTTACCCTCCTTCAGCTTACCCTCCTTCAGCTTCAGATGACCTCAGTGTCCCCCATTCAATGTGTCTGGATTTTCCAAAAATCACTAAAGATGACTTCTCTTTGACAATTTGCATGCACATAGCTGTGTTTGTGCATGCACACACGCATAGAAAAACAATTTCAGGTTGTAGACACAACAATCTGTTAAGTGCTTTTCTCCTTGGGCCATAGTTATTTTTGGCTCATCAAACCCACAACAATCATTTATTTACATGCTAATGGATAGAGAATTCCCATTATTTGAAACACTCAAATTTTAACAGAATAAATACTCCCCTTTTGCTCCTTTCCTCTGTATTGTCCAAGTTTGCTAAAACCTCTCCTAGAAGACATAGTAAATAACGTCACAGCTGAAGAGATCTTGACATGTGCTCAGTCAAACCTCTGGAGGAGCTCAAATAACTTAGTAGCATGGTGTACACCGCTTAACAGAAAAATGTGGCAACAATACTAAGAAGTCTAGCAGTCCTGTGACAGCAAGCTAAAATGAAATTTCATACTTGGTATCTCAGATCTAACACAGTGGAAAGATTTACCAGCTGTGTTCTGCTTCTGCTCTAGGTTAATTATATATCTGTACTTAGTTTTTCTTTCTGACAGAAAAGCTAAGATCAACAGTCTGAGTGTTTTATACTTGGACTTTATTAAAAGGTGAAGCCTATAACACCAGTCCAGCCTTTGCTTTAGTTAGGCAAAACAAAGCATAAGCACTATATCAAAATAATCTGTTGGGGCTAAAAGATATGTGCAGTCAATTGAAACAGCATAGTTTTACTTGCAAATCTTCTACCTCATCATAACATCAAAATTCATTTATGATAGTTTCGAAAGATTAAGTTTTTTTTTTTCTTTTTCTCACTTTTCTCTGTTGTTCACATTTAGAGCATTTTCTGGTACCTAGCAATGAAGCAGACAAGAGTATCTATTTCACACTAGGGCAGCTGCAGCAGTGGAGCTGCAGCAGTTTCACCCAGTTTCACTGGTGGGCAGGATGCTGCCAAGCCATTATTTTTGCTGAGCAAATGCTATCTGCTGATGAATATCTTATTCTCGCTATGGAAACACCCAGCAACTGAAGTGAGGAGAAACCAGAAAGCCACTTACTATAAGAACCCTTATATGAAATGCTGAAAGGAGCAAAGGAGATGCCAGTACGGGGCTGGCTTACTTCTGAGGACAGCATGAAGAAATACAACAGAAAAAGAAAAAAAAAGAATTTAAAAATAAAATATATTAAAAATATGAAGTGTCCTAGCTCCTGCGACAGAAGGCATTTCAGACAGATTCAGTGGTACTTCTGCCTCCTATTAAATCTTACCATCCTGGTTAGAATCTTTCCTTCTTGGGGAGATGGAAGGACGTTGCTGGCTTCTTTTCATCCTTGGATCTTTTGCCTCTAGTCAGATAAGACAAACACAAAATTATGATGCTGCTCCCAAGACTTGAGGATAGCTTGGAGTCAGGAAGTGGAAGCTACAGAGGTCAGAAATGCATAGTGGGACTACAAGGTTTGCCCATGTCCGTCTGAAAGCACATGAAGTCCCAAGAGTCTGGAGACACCTTTTCTGGGATCAACAACTGCAGCATGCATGAGGCAGCAGCAGTGAGAAGGCTCCATTCTCTGAAAATCAGGGAATATACATGAAGTCTAGGCTAAACCCAGAAACTTCACATGCCATATGAAAACAAGCAGCATGTGTTAATAGCTATCTATGAGAGCTAATAATATTTCTGAAGTAAATATTGGGGGAATTCAATAGCAGGATTGCTGCTAGGGTTTTCAACAAACAATAAACACATCAGCCAGTTAAAGACCAAAAGTGTCTTTGGGGCAAGAAACAAAAATTATGCAGGATATATAACAGAATATACCACTATTTGATCTGAAGTTGAAAACTGAAGAAGATCTACTGAACATGAACAGGTTGAGGGTGAACATACCTCAGTTGCTAATTGTCACCAAAATAAAGAGGAAGAAGAGACTGCAAAAGATAGCTTTTTTTCAAAAAAAAAGAAAGAAAGAGAGGAGTTTATAGCTTTCCCTGGTTAGTATCCAAGTCAATGTGTTTATAGAGAACTTCCTGTTTAGCTTCTACCAGTATACCTGCATTACACAATGAATCAAACGCATAAAACCCAAGAGAGCTCCTCACCGTGTTACGTCCAGGACTGCCCACAGGACTTTAAACCCCTATATTAGTTCTGTGATCTCCAAATGCACTGGGTCAAATTACTTTTGGGTGACATTCTAGATATCTTCAACTCTGACAAAGTGGAAACCAAACTCTTACCAATGGAAAAATAAGAAGTATCTTTAAGGCTGACGAGAGATGAATAGAGGATCTCCTAATGTACCTTGGGAAATTAGTCTGTTTCACATGTAATCTACCAACAAGCATGCTATGGCTAATTGGTAATGGAGTCTGCTGGCATCTTCTGATGATTGGCTTTTGTCAAGCAGGTGCTAGTTCAGTAGGAAATGGATTGAGATGCTCTCATTTCCCTTAGGATTCTTGATGTCCTTTAGAAGATAACTTAGCTATTGCCAGTCCATTAAACATCTTCATATTGAGCAAGCCAATGCCATAATATTTTAAGAATAATAGTTTAAAGGTGAAGGCAATGCAGTTTGTAAAAAGGTATTAACAACATAAAGTACGGTTATTTTTGCTCTTACAAACATATTAAACTTTTTTTCTTCCCCATCAGGTCTTCCCTCACTTGAAATTCAGCAATCAGCAACATTCTACTAACAGAATGTGCCCTGGTGAGAACATTTTCACAAAATCCTCCATAATTCAAAAGATTACAGTCTAAACATTAAAAATAATTTTTATATCAGTTCTAACTGGGAGTTTAGTTACCCTTCAGCTGGCAAACCCTGTACTTCCATAATGTGGGAAAAAAGACCAAAGAGAAATGTCAAACAATGCAAACAGTCCTATTCTGGGTGGGGAAGGAAGCAATCTTGTATTGCCATTTTGAAATCTTGATTTACTTGATATCAAATATCAGCTAATAATCTGACAGCTGCTTTGCAAGGAAGTGAAGAGACTTCAATTAATCTTCACTGCATGCTGCAGAGATAGTATTTTTAGTGCTTTTCCAAGGAAAATAAGGTTAATTGTCTGAATACTTCTATGGCCAGACTTCCTCTGTATAGAGTGTGTGGTGTTATCTGGGTCCTAAATGTTTGGCTACTTCCTGATCCTTATCAAAGGGCTTTTAGGTTTTCAGACTCTGCTGTTTTTTACATCTCTCCCTCTTCTATCAGGATGAAGAGATTGAGAAAATAGAAATAGAATTGAAAAAAAAGCAAATGTCAAGTGAGCCCAAGTATGTCATTTTAAGATACAGGGATATATACAATGTTCTGAAACATGTATACCTCTGGTAGACACTGCAGTTTTGCTGTATCCTGAGTCCTTTGGCAGGAACCATGTAAGTGTAATGCCATCAATAAGAATAGCTCTCTAATTATAGCTGAGTCACTTTACAACTATAGCGGTAAAAATACTTTTTCTAGATTTGTGTATCAGTAATATATCTAACATACAGTCAGAGCAAACACCATTGCACTGCAGAGCAATGTTAATCCCCTGCTTATGCTGTCCTAAAATTCTACTTCTATTATATTAATGCATTTACTCATATTGTTTTATACACATTATTTAATGTGTATATACTCATTGTATATACTCATTGTTTTATACACATTATTTAATGATCTCTGAAGTACCCCAGAGAAACAAAGCAGATGTGTATTCTATTATCCCCACGATTAGAAACAAGTGGAATCACAATGGCTGTTAATGAGTTACAGCTAACAATGCAGTGCCAAGTAGCTACTTTGGGTAATAATAAGATACTCTTTTTATGAGCTGTCCTCAGTTCTTTGAGGTTGTTTAGGTCATATTATAATGGGGGTGAGATGTGATTTCTATTTCACAAGCCATAAGCTCAATAGAGAGAAAGACCATAAATGCTGTGAAATACATTGCTTTCACCAAAATAGCTCCTGCAGTACTACAGTTTCGTTGATGTCATTTGGAAATATACATG
The DNA here is from genome assembly GCF_028389875.1 of Rhea pennata. Classification (NCBI taxonomy): domain Eukaryota; kingdom Metazoa; phylum Chordata; class Aves; order Rheiformes; family Rheidae; genus Rhea; species Rhea pennata. The sequence continues at coordinate 81,789,592 of NC_084663.1, read as the reverse complement.
AGAAAGTCTTAAAAAAAGCAAAGTGATCTATTTCTGTCTGAGGCCTGGTTCCACTTTTACTTCAGTTACTGTCTTTTTGTTATGCAATTATTCCTCTCACTTAAGAGCAAGCAGTCCAGACTATGATTTCATAGGACAAATAGTAACTACATGTGGAAGAAATCAAACTACAACATCAAAATAATATCTCCAAACTAGAAGGTATTATTTGTTCTTACCAACTGGGAAGAAAAATACATTCCTTAAATCTTCTCACACGGTTTCTGGGGAAGATAGGGAGTATAGTCTGTGGATTTCTCTCTCCAAAGTTCTCCATGAAAGACAGACGTTTACTCTTCAGATAAAGGCAGAAGAACAGTAGAGGAAAGTAAAGGGAATTCCCTGGAGTTACAGAAAGCTGCATTAAGGGAATTCGCTCAGCAAATCAACAGCTCTGGATAATGAAGCAACAAAGAGTTCTGCAGCATGGAAGCTTTTGAAACACACTGTTCCAGAAAGAAGACACGATAAAGCTGATAAGAGATGACAAAGTACATTTATACATGTTCAAAAAAAAAAAAAGACCAGCATCGTATAAAACATCATTGTATAAAGCATCAAAAACGCAAGGTCAGGCTGTACTAATCTAACGTCATCCAATATATCCTGCACACCAAAGTGCAAAGAGAGAATGGAAAAAAAGAAATGGAGGGATAATTTGGTTCCAGATCTTCGGTACATTCAATGAAAGTTTGACCTTAGTTTAAAGGCCTATCACATCTTTCAAGTGAGGTCAGGTATGCTCCCAAACCTATCCAGTGCAGCACCTCATCTGCACATGAGCTCTGCTAACACTGACTCTTACAGCTAGGTGTCCACCAAAACACAGTACTTTTCTATCAGACTGCAGGCTTCTGTTAACATACACGCAGCTACTGAGGTCCGACAGAAATAGCAGCAAAATATTCAAGAGATGCAGTATCTCAAAATGCTTATGAGTCACTTAATTCATTAAATTATGCCAGTACAAAATGTTGCAGTAAATGCTATGTATTAAAGCCCCAGTGATTTGAAGCTTAGCTAACAGTGCAGAATAATGTTGACTTCTGATTTTTTTTTAAAGCCCTTTTCTATTTTGTAGACATTGGAAATTGTTATAGTCTAAGGTAAAGGTGTTTAGCTGTATTGTGAATGCACAAGCACTAAAGTTTGATCAAACATAACAATGGAAATGAAGAGGCATTGAGGCCCCTTCTAAACTGAAGTATTTCTTCACATAATTAAAAATAAATAACCTATGACTCTAACTTCCTACTATATTTTCCAGAAAACTATATACCTTCTGACTTTTGTAAGGCCTCCTGATCTTAGAGACAGAGTTGAGATTACAAATACTAGGCAAAGTTATTAGTTCTGAAACACCAACAAGGTGCTTCTTAGCTTTTAGCTCAATTCATTAAGATGCCCAAAGAATCATAGAATCAGTAAGGTTGGAAGACCTCTGGAGCTCATCCAGTCCAACTCCCCTCCTTAAGCAGGGTCACCTAGAGCATGTTAGACAGGGTTGCATCCAGGTGGGCTTTGAAAATCTCCAGAGAAGGAGACTCTACAACCTCCCTGGGCAACTTGTTCCAGTGCTCTATCACTCTCACAGTGAAGAAATTCCGCCTCACGTTCAGGCAGAACTTCTTCTGGTTCAATTTCTGCCCATTGCCTCTTGTCCTGTCACATGGGACAACTGTAAAGAGTTTGGCCCCGTTCCTGTCCCCTTGATACCCTCCCTTCAGATACTTACACACATCGATAAGATCCCCCCTCAGTCTTCTCTTCTTCAGGCTAAACAAGTCCAGCTCTCGCAGCCCTCTGATCATCCTCGTAGCCCTACACTGGATCTCTCCAGTAGCTCCATGTCTCTCTTGTACTGGGGAGCCCAGAACTGGACACAGTACTCCAGGTGTGGCCTCACCAGGGCTGAGTAGAGCGGCAGGACCACCTCCCTCGACCTCCTGGCAACACTCTTCCTAACGCACCCCATGAGACCATTGTCTTTCTTGGCCACATGGGCACATTGCTGGCTTATAGTCAACCTGTCATCCACCAGCACTCCCAGGTCCTTCTCTGCAGAGCTGCTCTCCAGAAGGTCAGCCCCCAGCTTGTACTGGTGCATGGCGCTATTCCTTCCTAGGTGCAGGACTCTGCACTTGCCCTTATTGAACCTCAGGAGGTTTCTCTCTGCCCAACTCCCCAGCTTGTCCAGGTCTCTCTGAATGGCAGCATAGCCCTCTGGTGTGTCAACCACTCCTCCCAGATTGGTATCATCAGCCAGCTTTCCGAGGAGGCACTCTGTCATTGATGAAAAAGTTGAACAGGATCGGACCTAGTACTGAGCCCTGGGAACTCCACTAGCCACAGGCCTCCAACTAGACTCTGCGCCACTGATGACAACCCTCTGAGCTCTGCCTTTCAGCCAGTCCTCCATCCACCTCACTGTCCACTCGTCTAACCCACACTTCCTGAGCTTACCTAGGAGGATGTAATGGGAGATAGTGTCAAAAGCCTTGCTGAAGTCAAGGTACACAACGCCCACTGCTCTCCCCTCATCTACTCAGCCAGTAGAAGTCTATCAGATTGGTTAAGCAGGATTTCCCCTTGGTGAATCCATGCTGGCTACTCCTGATCTCCTTCTTTCCCTCCATATCTCTGGAGATGACATCCAGGTCGAGCTGTTCCATCACCTTTCCAGGGTTGGAGGTGAGGATGACCAGTCTGTAGTTGCCTGGGTCCTCCTTCTTGCCCTTTTTGAAGACTGGGGTGACACTGGCTTTCTTCCAGTCCTCAGGCACCTCTCCAGTTCTCCAGGACCTTTCAAAGATGATGGAGAGTGGCCTGGCAGCAACATCTGCCATCTCCCTCAGTACCTGTGAGTACCTCCCATCCAGGCCCACGGATTTGTGGAAGTCTAGCCTGCCCAAAAAGTCTCTAATCCTATCCTCCTCCACCAAAGGAAAGTCTTCCCTTCTCCAGACTTTCTTCCTCACGTCAAGGCTCTGGGATTCATGGGGGCTGCCTTAGTAGTGAAGACTGAAACAAAGAAGGCATTCAGTAACTCTGCCTTCTCTGTATCCTTTGTCGCCAGGGCCCCCGCCCCATTCAGTAGCGGGCCTACATTTTCCCTAGTCCTCCTCTTGCTGTTGATGTATTTGAAGAAGCCCTTCCTATTGTTCTTGATGTCCCTTGCCAGACTCAATTCCAATTGGGTCTTAGCCTTCCTCGCTGCATTTCTACATACTCTGACTGCATTCCTATAATTCTCCCAAGTAGCCTGTCCCCTCTTCCACATTCTACATACTTTCTTCTTCTGTCTGAATTTGGCGAAGAACTCCTTGCTCATCCATGCATGTCTCCTGCCCCCTTTGCTGCACTACTTACTCATAGGGATGCACCCCTCTTGAGCTTGGAGGAAGTGATGTTTGAATACTAGCCAGTATTCAAGAAATCTGTCTCTGTCTTACAACTCTGTTTTGTGAATTTAAATCAGCCAAAATTTAAAATTTTGAGGATCAGATTAGGCTCAGCAACTCTGTTATTAAATTTCTTTCAAGCAGATCACAAAGTGTTCACACCTTAAATCAGATCTTTCAGTTCCCAGATATCCACAATGCATTCAGTCTCGTGTAGGATCAAAACCAAGCTGCATCTGAGGAGTCTGTTCTCAGCCTACATCTCATAGATGTTGTAAAAACATGCAAAAGTGACTATGTGTAACAATATGTGTGCACAACATGTTTTATTTCAATAAATAAACTATTGATAATCCCTTCTCTAAACTAAAAGTTGTCTTCAGATATGAATTATGCATCCTGGCCCAAACTCTTGTGATATTTGCTGGATAACACCAGTCTCGAATTTTTACTACTGATCTTTGATGCAGATTACAGTGATATTTCAGAGCCCTAGTAAGACAGTTAAAAGAGTAGCATGCAGATTGCTAGGCTGAAAATTCTTAGTCAAAACTTACAGCTTAACTGTACAGAGAGAAAATATGCTGCATGTGCCTGTACTAGACATGCTACAAAGAAGAAAACAAATGTATGAATTAATAGCCAAAATACACACTGAACAGCCATTGAGGGAGGAACTTCCTGTAATACAGAGGTATTTATTTACCAAAATGAGCACCCAGAGTAAAGTTCTTGTTCAGTTACACCTATTAGGAAAAAAAGTAGTAGCGAACCCTCTTACAGACAGTAACAGCCGTTTTCTCCTTTTCAGTTTAATAGTGTAAAGTAGTAACACTCTATTTCTTATGAAAGCAAAATAATCCCCCCCCCCCAAAAAAAAAATGAGTCAAGGAGACTGCTCAAAAATTGTCTGCTCAGTATTTATTTCTTGAAACCTCTGTAGTGTAGAAACCTATTTTAAGAGGAACATTTTTCCATGGCAGTGCAAAACAGCCAGTAACTCACCATATGTGGCTTCCTAAGAATTTTTCTTGGCTAAGTGCTCATAGTTTATAGAAGCCCTCTGTTGTAATTTTTGCCAATTCACTTTCTTAACTTCTTTCCAATAGCATGACTAGAGAAAAAAAGGTGAAGGTCAGAGATACAATATTTCCCAAGAATCCCCAGCTATTAGAGGAGTGTTTGAAGCCACAGGAAACCATGTATTAAGGCTGCTGTCATTTGCACTGGAAGCCAACGTAGATTTTGGGAGATTCAGTGGTTCTGCTAACTCATTCACCCTCTTTGATCTTGTATTAAGCACACACCAAGGAATCTGTGTTTTAACCATTGAAGGGCAGAGGTGTCCTAAATTAAAAAAATTGGGGGGTGGAGGGGGGAAAACATGCCTCTCAATATAGTGTGATTCTTCTGCCAGTGGGAAAGTTAACTATAGCTGCAACTGGGACACAGTGATTCACACTCAGAGAAAAATGTTAAGTCTAGGTGATACTTGCCTGCAAATTACTTGATCTAGCTGAACCCTTCTAACAACAAATACAATAGAAAAGGCTGTTTTCAAGATGCACAGTTCACATAGCAATTGAGGGGCTAAAGAATGAACTCAACCTAGTGATCTTGTGTACCCAAAACTCAAACCCTATAAAGAGATCACATTAAAAGAAACTAGATGATCTGTTCTCACAAATAAAAGTCTGGTCTTTTTAGTTTTTCAGGAGGTTTAGAAAGCTTCAGCATCCAGATTCAGGTTAGGAAGTCTTAGCACTTAGCAGGATATAAAGAACTTAAATATTTCATAGAACAAGTAAATCACTATTGGAAACAGTAACAAAAACAAGAAACAACAAAAAAAAAAGGGGAAGTACCAAAGTATCTATGAACTAAAAGACTCCAGATAAATGATGAACTGGAGAAGGAAGTAAAATAAAGGCATCTATGCACTGTCAAGTTTCCCTGTTCGCTGTGGGATAGCTAGTTGAGAAGCTCTCCTAGGTCTGCCAGCCATTAAATGCTGCACAGAAGCTATTACAGCCACTAACTACTGTATAGCCCAGGGAAGTCCATAAGTGACATGGGAGCTCTCAGATCAGCTTTACACTACTGTAACAATTTCTTTACAGTAGGTTGATCCATACAAATTTGCAAGACCCGAATTTAAACTTCAAGGCAGAGCCTGAGCCAACTAATTTTCTAAATCTGTACAATTACAAGTTTCAATTGCAACATCCTTCAGTTCTGACAGTAAGACTAAAAAAAAAAATACATTGTGTTTCATAGAAGAAAATCATTGCCAATCCTTAATTGTACACTTTCATTGGGCTGCCCAAGATCTCACAGAAATTCCTGTAATAAAACTGTGGCTAAATGCAGAAGTTTTAGCAGCAGCTTTAGAAATTTTAGAAATTCTTACCTTGAGCAACAAATCCCAGATTTTTCTTGCCCTTTCAGTTGTGCATGTAAAATTCTTTGTATGATTAAGTCATGAATTAAATAAATTATCTGAACTGGTTTACAATGCAGCTTGACAAAAATTGTGTCAGCAACACTGAGGGCATTATAAGACAAGGGTGGCATGAGAGGCCAGGGGCAGAAAAAAAGCAAGAACTCATTAGACTTGTATCATTGCTAAAGACTTAATACTCTGAAACTCTAGCCTCTCAGCAAGGATATTTCATCTATTTTTTTTTAAGGAAGTTCTCCAATTTTAAAATTTAGCAAGCATAACAGGTACAAACAACTTTCAATTGCCCCTATATCTGCAGGAAGTTGCAGCTAAGCCATGTCAGGCCATCTCTCCAATTCCTCTTGGGTGCTTGTCTAATATTCTTCTTCAAAGCCCTCCCTTCTGCTTATTTACCCTTAAATCCAGACTGCAGTGCTGCCTAAAAAGCTTATAATAGGAGCAGATCCTCCATAGCCTAGCAAGGAGGAGTAAAACAAAACTCTTGATAGTTGCAGTCAGCCTAAATCTGTCACTTCTGTGAAACAGTCACAGCTGAGGAGATAGGAACTCAGAAGTGAGGGAGGGGATCATGTAAGAGGGAGGATCCTTCCCCAACATGGAAGAGAACGTCAGGGGCCACTTACTGATGAAGAATTAACATGACTTACCAAAAAAACAAAAAAAAATCCCAACTCTTAATGATGATCATCTGCATAGATTAATCAGGAAAACTAGCAAAACTATACAGCAAATGAGAAACTTTATGGCACAAAACTGGGACCAGCTACTTTTGCCTTCCTATTTGCTCTAACAAGAATAGCGTAAAGTTTGCAGAGAAGCCATTAGTTATTATGAAATAAACCAGCCTCAAGATACATAGGATGCAGCCACAAAGACTCGTGAAATCATGCAATAGCACAAAATGTAGGAGAATAATTACAATAGCTACAGACAGACCAATTAACAAAATAGCTAGAATGATGCAACATGAACAGTTTTTATTTGACAGCCTTTTTTAAAACGTATAGCCTGTTCTTTGTGCAACAGTTGTATCATTTTTGTTAATTTAACATTGAATGAAAAGATGATGAATTTGTCACAAAACAACTTACTCATAACTCAGATTTCAGTCTGTGAAAGCAGAATTGCTATGTACGCTACATGGTTTATTAAGACAATTTAGTACTCCTTTTCTAAAGCTTAAGAAAAAGAGTGACTTCATTCCAGTTTATCATATCTCCATTTTCACTGAAATGTCCAAAGCACAGTTTCCAGGCTGTGGTTACTCCTCATGTCCCCTCCTAAAGCAAAAGCAATGAGTCCAGCAACAAAACCAAGAGCAGACGAAATTCATAATAATAATGATTTCATGTCTTAACAGGGGACATGCACATACTCAGGTGTATCTGACCTTTTTTTCTTAAAAAGTTTAGTGAAAATAGATATGCTTTGCTCATATAAACTACCTACTTACAAAGGACTGTATTAGTACAGCTGAGATGCAACAACGGAGACAAACTCTTTTTATACAGACACCTTAAGAAACCACAATCCTAAGCAACAGAAGAAGTAGCTACTAACCTTCTGGTGATACAAGTGTCCTCTCCTTCATAAAGGGTGGTAAGGAGGAAGATGGGAGGAAAAGGGAATGAGAGGTAGAAAAGGAGTTCAGCGGTCTCCTCTCTGCTGTTTGTGCTGCTGACCAATTTCAAGCAGAGCCTCCCCATACAGAACCCAGAACTGGGCCTTGTTTCCTATGGGATTCTCTATAGCTTGCTAAATGATGAATTCATGACCAACTTTGATAATCTGCAATTCATTATTCTGTATCCATTGATTAACTTCCATTTCTGATATCAAAGGTTAGTTTAGCTCATAGGCTAAAAAGAAAACCAAGTACTACTTTCTGATACCTATCCAACACGATATCTGAAGAAAACTAATTGTTTTCTATCCTGCTACGTGTAACTCCTAGAGCAGGTGTTTTATACACCGCCAAGTAAGAGAGTAATTCACATGAGGTACTTTGGAGGCCTTTTCTCCATCAAATTATCTTGATTAAATATCACCCCTTGAGAAGAGCAAAGAGAAATAAATAACCCTTTCATGGCAATATTCATTGCAGAGTTACAGCTGGTGACTGGGTTAAATATATGTGCAGATTTGGAGATCTATATGATTCAGTTGAATCAAAACTGTACTTTATAAAAAGGTGGATAAAAGTACCACCTCTCTTTCTATAAAAGCCACTTTTATTATTAAGGCCTCTTCATTAGGCTTTAATAAACTATCTGTTTACTTTCCTTTTTCTCACTAGACCATTTCATGTGCTAAGGATTCTCCCTTGAGAGTGTATGTAGCTTCCTCGTCTTTTTATACACTTCATATGCAACTATTCCATTGCATCACAACACAGTTGAAATAATAAAATTTCTGATGCTACTTTTACATGGGAAAGCTGGTTTTGGAATTGATGGGAATTTCCTCACACTTTTGTCTTTGTTTCCCAAACATATTTTCAGTCATTTTACTAAAATATTTAGATCTTTTCCAAACAAAAGTGATGAAACAAAATATTTCACTTGGAGTCACTTGTAGTTCAAGTAGCTCATACTTTCATTGCACCTGCCACCTAGCCTCTTTGACGGACTACATTCCCAATAAACATGCACTCATGCAAATCCTGGCTTATACTGTGACCTCCACACTACTAGATCTGTTAGGGTACAGAGTAGGAAACTCATGAATGCAATTCATCAGTGCAGAAGCACTTGGCCAATGACTGCAATTCATAGTCAACAGTGAGGACACTTGAAAAAAAAAAAGAAAAAAAAGAAAGGGAAAAAAAGAATGATAGAAAGAAAAAAGAAAAGAAAGAAAAGAAAAAGAAAAAAAAGAACCTTTTGAAATCTGACATTTTTCATAACTTTGTATTCTGCCACAAAATTGAGATTTTTTAAAAATTCCAACTCAGGATAAAGATAAATGCTGAAGTTAGAAGAATCCCCTAACAGAAGGAAAGACAGAGTTTTAAGTCAGCTGTAGTTAATCCTCCCCCTCATTTCATTTCATATCAGTACTTGCTATGTATTCTATAGTTAATTTTTCCCCTCATGTATTTATCCCAGTTAAATCTGTTACTTAAGCTGTTCTTTAAAAGCTCTCCTCTCTCCAATTTGTTGACTTAGCAGGGGTAGATGAGACAGACATCACGACTGTCCCCCATGGGAAAGCATCACAGTGTCTTTGCCTAAACAGATGAAGTAACTTGGGTTCATCTCCATTTCACTTTTTGCTGTTACTCACAAGAGCACCTTCTCCTGCCCAGCTACCATCTGAGCTGCAGCCACATTTTCTCTCATCCCTCCTCACTCTCTCAAGCCACCATGCTACAAAGTTGAATTTCATTTTATTATTATCCACTCTCAACGTCTTTGGAGAGCCTGTGTAGCAAGTAAAATTGTTTTAGATTACTCCTAAAATCCACACCTGTTCTCTCACAACAGCATCTTCTCTCTGACGGCTGATGACATAGAATTTACAGCTATTGCAGACTCCTAAGGCAGCAGTTGCTCTGAGCAGTGCACTCTGCTCATGTGGTGCAATGACAAAACCAAAAATAGCCAGAAATTAGGCTACAAGTTTTCACTTTGAAAGCAAATAGCTTCAGAGGCCTTTTAAAACCACTTCAGACAACGTGCATCTTAAATGTCAAATAAAATACTTCATTTTGCAGGCTTTAGACCAACTTCATAAAGAAATGTCTACATTTAAATATAATATTTTATACTGTATATTTCTATACAATATCTGAAAATACACTTAGCATAACTGGTCTTTTTCTAATTCCCTTTTTCTCTGGTTTCTTCATTTCCTTTTCTATTTTCTCCTTTCCTTTTGCTTATGCACTGTGAGTATTTATGCATGACATTCCAGTATAAAGGCTGATGAAAGTAAAAGCAAATATTTTTACCAAAAAAAAAGCTCATGGGATATGATAAACTGGGATTCATCATTTCATTTTTTCATTTGTTTCTTGCCTAATTAATGTAGTCCTGATGCAATCCATAGACACGTGGATAGCAAATACTAACTTCAGTAAGGAAATATTCAAAATTTATGATAAATCTAGGGGGGAAATCTTCATTCACGGATTCACAGTCTCTACTGACAAGTCCTGCTCTCAACCCCTCATACACCTAAGGCTTGTGGCAGATTCCGGGGGATCAAGTCTGTAAGATGCATTCAAAGGGGCTGAACAAGCTGGAAGCTGTTACCAGGCACATGAGGAACAGGAAAGGGACTGGGAACAGTCAGCCAACAATAAATCATGCCTGGTCAACCAAATCACCTTCCATAATGAGATGACTAGCTCAGTGAATGAGGGGAGAGCAACAGATGTTCTTTACTTCAACTTTTAAAATACTTTCAACATGGTTTCCCATGCTAACTGGTAGCTAAATTAGAGATGTAAAGATTGGATAGGTGGACTACAAGGCAGGTGAGACATAAGAACCTCCAGAGACCCCTTTCATATTGTTCTGTTTCTATGATTACTGATTACAGAATCGCAGAATCACAGAATGATTGAGGTTGGAAGGGACCTCTCAAAATCATCTAGCCCAATCTCCCTGCTCAAGCAGGGTCACCTACAGCATGTTAGACAGGATTGCATCCAGGTGGGTTTTGAATATCTCCAGAGAAGGAGACTCCACAACCTTTCTGGGCAACCTGCTCCAGTACCCTGTCACTCTCACAATAAAGAAGTTTTTCCTTATATTCAGGTGGAATTGCCTGTACTTCAGTCTGTGCCCATTGCGTCCTGTCCTGTTGCTGAGCACCACTGAAAACTGTCCAGCCCCATCCTCTTGACATCTTCCCTTAAGGTATTTATAGACACTGATAGGATCCCTCCTCAGTCTTCTCTTCTCTAGGCTGAAGAGGCCCAGCTCTTGCAGCCATTCCTCAGGAAAGAGATACTCCAGTCCTCCAGCCATCCTCGTAGCCCTGTGCTGGACTCTCTCCAGTAGCTCCATGTCTCTCTTGTACTGGGGAGCCCAGAACTGGACATAGTACTCCAGGTGTGGGCTCATCAGGGCTGAGTAGAACAGCAGGATCACCTCCCTCGACCTCCCTGCAATACTCTTCCTAATGCACCTTACAAGACCATTGGCCTTCTGGGTCACAAGGGCACATTGCTCTTGGTCAACTTGTCATCCACCAGCACTCCCAGGTCCTTCTGCAGAGCTGCTCTCCAGAAGGTCAGCCCCCAGCTTGTACTGGTGCACGGGGTTACTTTTCCCTTGGTGCAGGACCCTGCACTTGCCCTTGTTGAACCTCAGGAGGTTTCTCTCTGCCCAACTCTCCAGCTTGTCCAGGTCTCTCTGAATGCACAGCCCTCTGGTATATCAGCCACTTCTAGTTTACTGAGGAGGCACTCTGTCCCTTCATCCAGGTCATTGATGAATAAGTTGAGCAGAACTGCACCCTGGAGAACTCCACTAGCCACAGGCATCCAATTAGAATCTGTGCCACTGAGCACAACCCTCTGAGCTCTGCCTTTCAGCCAGTCCTCCATCCACCTCACTGTCCACTCGTCTAACCCACACTTCCTGAGCTTACCTAGGAGGATGTAATGGGAGATAGTGTCAAAAGCCTTGCTGAAGTCAAGGCAGACAACGCCCACTGCTCTCCCCTCATCTACCCTCCAAGTCAGTCCATCACAGAAGGCTATCAGATTGGTTAAGCAGGATTTCCCCTTGGTGAATCCATGCTGGCTACTCCTGATCTCCTTCTTTCCCTCCATATCTCTGGAGATGACATCCAGGTCGAGCTGTTCCATCACCTTTCCAGGGTTGGAGGTGAGGATGACCGGTCTGTAGTTGCCTGGGTCCTCCTTCTTGCCCTTTTTGAAGACTGGGGTGACACTGGCTTTCTTCCAGTCCTCAGGCACCTCTCCAGTTCTCCAGGACCTTTCAAAGATGATGGAGAGTGGCCTGGCAGCAACATCTGCCATCTCCCTCAGTACCTGTGAGTACCTCCCATCCAGGCCCACGGATTTGTGGAAGTCTAGCCTGCCCAAAAAGTCTCTAATCCTATCCTCCTCCACCAAAGGAAAGTCTTCCCTTCTCCAGACTTTCTTCCTCACGTCAAGGCTCTGGGATTCATGGGGGCTGCCTTAGTAGTGAAGACTGAAACAAAGAAGGCATTCAGTAACTCTGCCTTCTCTGTATCCTTTGTCGCCAGGGCCCCCGCCCCATTCAGTAGCGGGCCTACATTTTCCCTAGTCCTCCTCTTGCTGTTGATGTATTTGAAGAAGCCCTTCCTATTGTTCTTGATGTCCCTTGCCAGACTCAATTCCAATTGGGTCTTAGCCTTCCTCGCTGCATTTCTACATACTCTGACTGCATTCCTATAATTCTCCCAAGTAGCCTGTCCCCTCTTCCACATTCTACATACTTTCTTCTTCTGTCTGAATTTGGCGAAGAACTCCTTGCTCATCCATGCATGTCTCCTGCCCCCTTTGCTGCACTACTTACTCATAGGGATGCACCCCTCTTGAGCTTGGAGGAAGTGATGTTTGAATACTAGCCAGTATTCAAGAAATCTGTCTCTGTCTTACAACTCTGTTTTGTGAATTTAAATCAGCCAAAATTTAAAATTTTGAGGATCAGATTAGGCTCAGCAACTCTGTTATTAAATTTCTTTCAAGCAGATCACAAAGTGTTCACACCTTAAATCAGATCTTTCAGTTCCCAGATATCCACAATGCATTCAGTCTCGTGTAGGATCAAAACCAAGCTGCATCTGAGGAGTCTGTTCTCAGCCTACATCTCATAGATGTTGTAAAAACATGCAAAAGTGACTATGTGTAACAATATGTGTGCACAACATGTTTTATTTCAATAAATAAACTATTGATAATCCCTTCTCTAAACTAAAAGTTGTCTTCAGATATGAATTATGCATCCTGGCCCAAACTCTTGTGATATTTGCTGGATAACACCAGTCTCGAATTTTTACTACTGATCTTTGATGCAGATTACAGTGATATTTCAGAGCCCTAGTAAGACAGTTAAAAGAGTAGCATGCAGATTGCTAGGCTGAAAATTCTTAGTCAAAACTTACAGCTTAACTGTACAGAGAGAAAATATGCTGCATGTGCCTGTACTAGACATGCTACAAAGAAGAAAACAAATGTATGAATTAATAGCCAAAATACACACTGAACAGCCATTGAGGGAGGAACTTCCTGTAATACAGAGGTATTTATTTACCAAAATGAGCACCCAGAGTAAAGTTCTTGTTCAGTTACACCTATTAGGAAAAAAAGTAGTAGCGAACCCTCTTACAGACAGTAACAGCCGTTTTCTCCTTTTCAGTTTAATAGTGTAAAGTAGTAACACTCTATTTCTTATGAAAGCAAAATAATCCCCCCCCCCCAAAAAAAAAATGAGTCAAGGAGACTGCTCAAAAATTGTCTGCTCAGTATTTATTTCTTGAAACCTCTGTAGTGTAGAAACCTATTTTAAGAGGAACATTTTTCCATGGCAGTGCAAAACAGCCAGTAACTCACCATATGTGGCTTCCTAAGAATTTTTCTTGGCTAAGTGCTCATAGTTTATAGAAGCCCTCTGTTGTAATTTTTGCCAATTCACTTTCTTAACTTCTTTCCAATAGCATGACTAGAGAAAAAAAGGTGAAGGTCAGAGATACAATATTTCCCAAGAATCCCCAGCTATTAGAGGAGTGTTTGAAGCCACAGGAAACCATGTATTAAGGCTGCTGTCATTTGCACTGGAAGCCAACGTAGATTTTGGGAGATTCAGTGGTTCTGCTAACTCATTCACCCTCTTTGATCTTGTATTAAGCACACACCAAGGAATCTGTGTTTTAACCATTGAAGGGCAGAGGTGTCCTAAATTAAAAAAATTGGGGGGTGGAGGGGGGAAAACATGCCTCTCAATATAGTGTGATTCTTCTGCCAGTGGGAAAGTTAACTATAGCTGCAACTGGGACACAGTGATTCACACTCAGAGAAAAATGTTAAGTCTAGGTGATACTTGCCTGCAAATTACTTGATCTAGCTGAACCCTTCTAACAACAAATACAATAGAAAAGGCTGTTTTCAAGATGCACAGTTCACATAGCAATTGAGGGGCTAAAGAATGAACTCAACCTAGTGATCTTGTGTACCCAAAACTCAAACCCTATAAAGAGATCACATTAAAAGAAACTAGATGATCTGTTCTCACAAATAAAAGTCTGGTCTTTTTAGTTTTTCAGGAGGTTTAGAAAGCTTCAGCATCCAGATTCAGGTTAGGAAGTCTTAGCACTTAGCAGGATATAAAGAACTTAAATATTTCATAGAACAAGTAAATCACTATTGGAAACAGTAACAAAAACAAGAAACAACAAAAAAAAAAGGGGAAGTACCAAAGTATCTATGAACTAAAAGACTCCAGATAAATGATGAACTGGAGAAGGAAGTAAAATAAAGGCATCTATGCACTGTCAAGTTTCCCTGTTCGCTGTGGGATAGCTAGTTGAGAAGCTCTCCTAGGTCTGCCAGCCATTAAATGCTGCACAGAAGCTATTACAGCCACTAACTACTGTATAGCCCAGGGAAGTCCATAAGTGACATGGGAGCTCTCAGATCAGCTTTACACTACTGTAACAATTTCTTTACAGTAGGTTGATCCATACAAATTTGCAAGACCCGAATTTAAACTTCAAGGCAGAGCCTGAGCCAACTAATTTTCTAAATCTGTACAATTACAAGTTTCAATTGCAACATCCTTCAGTTCTGACAGTAAGACTAAAAAAAAAAATACATTGTGTTTCATAGAAGAAAATCATTGCCAATCCTTAATTGTACACTTTCATTGGGCTGCCCAAGATCTCACAGAAATTCCTGTAATAAAACTGTGGCTAAATGCAGAAGTTTTAGCAGCAGCTTTAGAAATTTTAGAAATTCTTACCTTGAGCAACAAATCCCAGATTTTTCTTGCCCTTTCAGTTGTGCATGTAAAATTCTTTGTATGATTAAGTCATGAATTAAATAAATTATCTGAACTGGTTTACAATGCAGCTTGACAAAAATTGTGTCAGCAACACTGAGGGCATTATAAGACAAGGGTGGCATGAGAGGCCAGGGGCAGAAAAAAAGCAAGAACTCATTAGACTTGTATCATTGCTAAAGACTTAATACTCTGAAACTCTAGCCTCTCAGCAAGGATATTTCATCTATTTTTTTTTAAGGAAGTTCTCCAATTTTAAAATTTAGCAAGCATAACAGGTACAAACAACTTTCAATTGCCCCTATATCTGCAGGAAGTTGCAGCTAAGCCATGTCAGGCCATCTCTCCAATTCCTCTTGGGTGCTTGTCTAATATTCTTCTTCAAAGCCCTCCCTTCTGCTTATTTACCCTTAAATCCAGACTGCAGTGCTGCCTAAAAAGCTTATAATAGGAGCAGATCCTCCATAGCCTAGCAAGGAGGAGTAAAACAAAACTCTTGATAGTTGCAGTCAGCCTAAATCTGTCACTTCTGTGAAACAGTCACAGCTGAGGAGATAGGAACTCAGAAGTGAGGGAGGGGATCATGTAAGAGGGAGGATCCTTCCCCAACATGGAAGAGAACGTCAGGGGCCACTTACTGATGAAGAATTAACATGACTTACCAAAAAAACAAAAAAAAATCCCAACTCTTAATGATGATCATCTGCATAGATTAATCAGGAAAACTAGCAAAACTATACAGCAAATGAGAAACTTTATGGCACAAAACTGGGACCAGCTACTTTTGCCTTCCTATTTGCTCTAACAAGAATAGCGTAAAGTTTGCAGAGAAGCCATTAGTTATTATGAAATAAACCAGCCTCAAGATACATAGGATGCAGCCACAAAGACTCGTGAAATCATGCAATAGCACAAAATGTAGGAGAATAATTACAATAGCTACAGACAGACCAATTAACAAAATAGCTAGAATGATGCAACATGAACAGTTTTTATTTGACAGCCTTTTTTAAAACGTATAGCCTGTTCTTTGTGCAACAGTTGTATCATTTTTGTTAATTTAACATTGAATGAAAAGATGATGAATTTGTCACAAAACAACTTACTCATAACTCAGATTTCAGTCTGTGAAAGCAGAATTGCTATGTACGCTACATGGTTTATTAAGACAATTTAGTACTCCTTTTCTAAAGCTTAAGAAAAAGAGTGACTTCATTCCAGTTTATCATATCTCCATTTTCACTGAAATGTCCAAAGCACAGTTTCCAGGCTGTGGTTACTCCTCATGTCCCCTCCTAAAGCAAAAGCAATGAGTCCAGCAACAAAACCAAGAGCAGACGAAATTCATAATAATAATGATTTCATGTCTTAACAGGGGACATGCACATACTCAGGTGTATCTGACCTTTTTTTCTTAAAAAGTTTAGTGAAAATAGATATGCTTTGCTCATATAAACTACCTACTTACAAAGGACTGTATTAGTACAGCTGAGATGCAACAACGGAGACAAACTCTTTTTATACAGACACCTTAAGAAACCACAATCCTAAGCAACAGAAGAAGTAGCTACTAACCTTCTGGTGATACAAGTGTCCTCTCCTTCATAAAGGGTGGTAAGGAGGAAGATGGGAGGAAAAGGGAATGAGAGGTAGAAAAGGAGTTCAGCGGTCTCCTCTCTGCTGTTTGTGCTGCTGACCAATTTCAAGCAGAGCCTCCCCATACAGAACCCAGAACTGGGCCTTGTTTCCTATGGGATTCTCTATAGCTTGCTAAATGATGAATTCATGACCAACTTTGATAATCTGCAATTCATTATTCTGTATCCATTGATTAACTTCCATTTCTGATATCAAAGGTTAGTTTAGCTCATAGGCTAAAAAGAAAACCAAGTACTACTTTCTGATACCTATCCAACACGATATCTGAAGAAAACTAATTGTTTTCTATCCTGCTACGTGTAACTCCTAGAGCAGGTGTTTTATACACCGCCAAGTAAGAGAGTAATTCACATGAGGTACTTTGGAGGCCTTTTCTCCATCAAATTATCTTGATTAAATATCACCCCTTGAGAAGAGCAAAGAGAAATAAATAACCCTTTCATGGCAATATTCATTGCAGAGTTACAGCTGGTGACTGGGTTAAATATATGTGCAGATTTGGAGATCTATATGATTCAGTTGAATCAAAACTGTACTTTATAAAAAGGTGGATAAAAGTACCACCTCTCTTTCTATAAAAGCCACTTTTATTATTAAGGCCTCTTCATTAGGCTTTAATAAACTATCTGTTTACTTTCCTTTTTCTCACTAGACCATTTCATGTGCTAAGGATTCTCCCTTGAGAGTGTATGTAGCTTCCTCGTCTTTTTATACACTTCATATGCAACTATTCCATTGCATCACAACACAGTTGAAATAATAAAATTTCTGATGCTACTTTTACATGGGAAAGCTGGTTTTGGAATTGATGGGAATTTCCTCACACTTTTGTCTTTGTTTCCCAAACATATTTTCAGTCATTTTACTAAAATATTTAGATCTTTTCCAAACAAAAGTGATGAAACAAAATATTTCACTTGGAGTCACTTGTAGTTCAAGTAGCTCATACTTTCATTGCACCTGCCACCTAGCCTCTTTGACGGACTACATTCCCAATAAACATGCACTCATGCAAATCCTGGCTTATACTGTGACCTCCACACTACTAGATCTGTTAGGGTACAGAGTAGGAAACTCATGAATGCAATTCATCAGTGCAGAAGCACTTGGCCAATGACTGCAATTCATAGTCAACAGTGAGGACACTTGAAAAAAAAAAAGAAAAAAAAGAAAGGGAAAAAAAGAATGATAGAAAGAAAAAAGAAAAGAAAGAAAAGAAAAAGAAAAAAAAGAACCTTTTGAAATCTGACATTTTTCATAACTTTGTATTCTGCCACAAAATTGAGATTTTTTAAAAATTCCAACTCAGGATAAAGATAAATGCTGAAGTTAGAAGAATCCCCTAACAGAAGGAAAGACAGAGTTTTAAGTCAGCTGTAGTTAATCCTCCCCCTCATTTCATTTCATATCAGTACTTGCTATGTATTCTATAGTTAATTTTTCCCCTCATGTATTTATCCCAGTTAAATCTGTTACTTAAGCTGTTCTTTAAAAGCTCTCCTCTCTCCAATTTGTTGACTTAGCAGGGGTAGATGAGACAGACATCACGACTGTCCCCCATGGGAAAGCATCACAGTGTCTTTGCCTAAACAGATGAAGTAACTTGGGTTCATCTCCATTTCACTTTTTGCTGTTACTCACAAGAGCACCTTCTCCTGCCCAGCTACCATCTGAGCTGCAGCCACATTTTCTCTCATCCCTCCTCACTCTCTCAAGCCACCATGCTACAAAGTTGAATTTCATTTTATTATTATCCACTCTCAACGTCTTTGGAGAGCCTGTGTAGCAAGTAAAATTGTTTTAGATTACTCCTAAAATCCACACCTGTTCTCTCACAACAGCATCTTCTCTCTGACGGCTGATGACATAGAATTTACAGCTATTGCAGACTCCTAAGGCAGCAGTTGCTCTGAGCAGTGCACTCTGCTCATGTGGTGCAATGACAAAACCAAAAATAGCCAGAAATTAGGCTACAAGTTTTCACTTTGAAAGCAAATAGCTTCAGAGGCCTTTTAAAACCACTTCAGACAACGTGCATCTTAAATGTCAAATAAAATACTTCATTTTGCAGGCTTTAGACCAACTTCATAAAGAAATGTCTACATTTAAATATAATATTTTATACTGTATATTTCTATACAATATCTGAAAATACACTTAGCATAACTGGTCTTTTTCTAATTCCCTTTTTCTCTGGTTTCTTCATTTCCTTTTCTATTTTCTCCTTTCCTTTTGCTTATGCACTGTGAGTATTTATGCATGACATTCCAGTATAAAGGCTGATGAAAGTAAAAGCAAATATTTTTACCAAAAAAAAAGCTCATGGGATATGATAAACTGGGATTCATCATTTCATTTTTTCATTTGTTTCTTGCCTAATTAATGTAGTCCTGATGCAATCCATAGACACGTGGATAGCAAATACTAACTTCAGTAAGGAAATATTCAAAATTTATGATAAATCTAGGGGGGAAATCTTCATTCACGGATTCACAGTCTCTACTGACAAGTCCTGCTCTCAACCCCTCATACACCTAAGGCTTGTGGCAGATTCCGGGGGATCAAGTCTGTAAGATGCATTCAAAGGGGCTGAACAAGCTGGAAGCTGTTACCAGGCACATGAGGAACAGGAAAGGGACTGGGAACAGTCAGCCAACAATAAATCATGCCTGGTCAACCAAATCACCTTCCATAATGAGATGACTAGCTCAGTGAATGAGGGGAGAGCAACAGATGTTCTTTACTTCAACTTTTAAAATACTTTCAACATGGTTTCCCATGCTAACTGGTAGCTAAATTAGAGATGTAAAGATTGGATAGGTGGACTACAAGGCAGGTGAGACATAAGAACCTCCAGAGACCCCTTTCATATTGTTCTGTTTCTATGATTACTGATTACAGAATCGCAGAATCACAGAATGATTGAGGTTGGAAGGGACCTCTCAAAATCATCTAGCCCAATCTCCCTGCTCAAGCAGGGTCACCTACAGCATGTTAGACAGGATTGCATCCAGGTGGGTTTTGAATATCTCCAGAGAAGGAGACTCCACAACCTTTCTGGGCAACCTGCTCCAGTACCCTGTCACTCTCACAATAAAGAAGTTTTTCCTTATATTCAGGTGGAATTGCCTGTACTTCAGTCTGTGCCCATTGCGTCCTGTCCTGTTGCTGAGCACCACTGAAAACTGTCCAGCCCCATCCTCTTGACATCTTCCCTTAAGGTATTTATAGACACTGATAGGATCCCTCCTCAGTCTTCTCTTCTCTAGGCTGAAGAGGCCCAGCTCTTGCAGCCATTCCTCAGGAAAGAGATACTCCAGTCCTCCAGCCATCCTCGTAGCCCTGTGCTGGACTCTCTCCAGTAGCTCCATGTCTCTCTTGTACTGGGGAGCCCAGAACTGGACATAGTACTCCAGGTGTGGGCTCATCAGGGCTGAGTAGAACAGCAGGATCACCTCCCTCGACCTCCCTGCAATACTCTTCCTAATGCACCTTACAAGACCATTGGCCTTCTGGGTCACAAGGGCACATTGCTCTTGGTCAACTTGTCATCCACCAGCACTCCCAGGTCCTTCTGCAGAGCTGCTCTCCAGAAGGTCAGCCCCCAGCTTGTACTGGTGCACGGGGTTACTTTTCCCTTGGTGCAGGACCCTGCACTTGCCCTTGTTGAACCTCAGGAGGTTTCTCTCTGCCCAACTCTCCAGCTTGTCCAGGTCTCTCTGAATGCACAGCCCTCTGGTATATCAGCCACTTCTAGTTTACTGAGGAGGCACTCTGTCCCTTCATCCAGGTCATTGATGAATAAGTTGAGCAGAACTGCACCCTGGAGAACTCCACTAGCCACAGGCATCCAATTAGAATCTGTGCCACTGAGCACAACCCTCTGAGCTCTGCCTTTCAGCCAGTCCTCCATCCACCTCACTGTCCACTCGTCTAACCCACACTTCCTGAGCTTACCTAGGAGGATGTAATGGGAGATAGTGTCAAAAGCCTTGCTGAAGTCAAGGCAGACAACGCCCACTGCTCTCCCCTCATCTACCCTCCAAGTCAGTCCATCACAGAAGGCTATCAGATTGGTTAAGCAGGATTTCCCCTTGGTGAATCCATGCTGGCTACTCCTGATCTCCTTCTTTCCCTCCATATCTCTGGAGATGACATCCAGGTCGAGCTGTTCCATCACCTTTCCAGGGTTGGAGGTGAGGATGACCGGTCTGTAGTTGCCTGGGTCCTCCTTCTTGCCCTTTTTGAAGACTGGGGTGACACTGGCTTTCTTCCAGTCCTCAGGCACCTCTCCAGTTCTCCAGGACCTTTCAAAGATGATGGAGAGTGGCCTGGCAGCAACATCTGCCATCTCCCTCAGTACCTGTGAGTACCTCCCATCCAGGCCCACGGATTTGTGGAAGTCTAGCCTGCCCAAAAAGTCTCTAATCCTATCCTCCTCCACCAAAGGAAAGTCTTCCTTCTCCAGACTTTCTTCCTCACGTCAAGGCTCTGGGATTCATGGGGGCTGCCTTAGTAGTGAAGACTGAAACAAAGAAGGCATTCAGTAACTCTGCCTTCTCTGTATCCTTTGTCGCCAGGGCCCCCGCCCCATTCAGTAGCGGGCCTACATTTTCCCTAGTCCTCCTCTTGCTGTTGATGTATTTGAAGAAGCCCTTCCTATTGTTCTTGATGTCCCTTGCCAGACTCAATTCCAATTGGTCTTAGCCTTCCTCGCTGCATTTCTACATACTCTGACTGCATTCCTATAATTCTCCCAAGTAGCCTGTCCCCTCTTCCACATTCTACATACTTTCTTCTTCTGTCTGAATTTGGCGAAGAACTCCTTGCTCTCATCCATGCATGTCTCCTGCCCCCTTTGCTGCACTACTTACTCATAGGGATGCACCCCTCTTGAGCTTGGAGGAAGTGATGTTTGAATACTAGCCAGTATTCAAGAAATCTGTCTCTGTCTTACAACTCTGTTTTGTGAATTTAAATCAGCCAAAATTTAAAATTTTGAGGATCAGATTAGGCTCAGCAACTCTGTTATTAAATTTCTTTCAAGCAGATCACAAAGTGTTCACACCTTAAATCAGATCTTTCAGTTCCCAGATATCCACAATGCATTCAGTCTCGTGTAGGATCAAAACCAAGCTGCACCTGAGGAGTCTGTTCTCAGCCTACATCTCATAGATGTTGTAAAAACATGCAAAAGTGACTATGTGTAACAATATGTGTGCACAACATGTTTTATTTCAATAAATAAACTATTGATAATCCCTTCTCTAAACTAAAAGTTGTCTTCAGATATGAATTATGCATCCTGGCCCAAACTCTTGTGATATTTGCTGGATAACACCAGTCTCGAATTTTTACTACTGATCTTTGATGCAGATTACAGTGATATTTCAGAGCCCTAGTAAGACAGTTAAAAGAGTAGCATGCAGATTGCTAGGCTGAAAATTCTTAGTCAAAACTTACAGCTTAACTGTACAGAGAGAAAATATGCTGCATGTGCCTGTACTAGACATGCTACAAAGAAGAAAACAAATGTATGAATTAATAGCCAAAATACACACTGAACAGCCATTGAGGGAGGAACTTCCTGTAATACAGAGGTATTTATTTACCAAAATGAGCACCCAGAGTAAAGTTCTTGTTCAGTTACACCTATTAGGAAAAAAAGTAGTAGCGAACCCTCTTACAGACAGTAACAGCCGTTTTCTCCTTTTCAGTTTAATAGTGTAAAGTAGTAACACTCTATTTCTTATGAAAGCAAAATAATCCCCCCCCCCCCAAAAAAAAAATGAGTCAAGGAGACTGCTCAAAAATTGTCTGCTCAGTATTTATTTCTTGAAACCTCTGTAGTGTAGAAACCTATTTTAAGAGGAACATTTTTCCATGGCAGTGCAAAACAGCCAGTAACTCACCATATGTGGCTTCCTAAGAATTTTTCTTGGCTAAGTGCTCATAGTTTATAGAAGCCCTCTGTTGTAATTTTTGCCAATTCACTTTCTTAACTTCTTTCCAATAGCATGACTAGAGAAAAAAAGGTGAAGGTCAGAGATACAATATTTCCCAAGAATCCCCAGCTATTAGAGGAGTGTTTGAAGCCACAGGAAACCATGTATTAAGGCTGCTGTCATTTGCACTGGAAGCCAACGTAGATTTTGGGAGATTCAGTGGTTCTGCTAACTCATTCACCCTCTTTGATCTTGTATTAAGCACACACCAAGGAATCTGTGTTTTAACCATTGAAGGGCAGAGGTGTCCTAAATTAAAAAAATTGGGGGGTGGAGGGGGGAAAACATGCCTCTCAATATAGTGTGATTCTTCTGCCAGTGGGAAAGTTAACTATAGCTGCAACTGGGACACAGTGATTCACACTCAGAGAAAAATGTTAAGTCTAGGTGATACTTGCCTGCAAATTACTTGATCTAGCTGAACCCTTCTAACAACAAATACAATAGAAAAGGCTGTTTTCAAGATGCACAGTTCACATAGCAATTGAGGGGCTAAAGAATGAACTCAACCTAGTGATCTTGTGTACCCAAAACTCAAACCCTATAAAGAGATCACATTAAAAGAAACTAGATGATCTGTTCTCACAAATAAAAGTCTGGTCTTTTTAGTTTTTCAGGAGGTTTAGAAAGCTTCAGCATCCAGATTCAGGTTAGGAAGTCTTAGCACTTAGCAGGATATAAAGAACTTAAATATTTCATAGAACAAGTAAATCACTATTGGAAACAGTAACAAAAACAAGAAACAACAAAAAAAAAAAAAGGGGAAGTACCAAAGTATCTATGAACTAAAAGACTCCAGATAAATGATGAACTGGAGAAGGAAGTAAAATAAAGGCATCTATGCACTGTCAAGTTTCCCTGTTCGCTGTGGGATAGCTAGTTGAGAAGCTCTCCTAGGTCTGCCAGCCATTAAATGCTGCACAGAAGCTATTACAGCCACTAACTACTGTATAGCCCAGGGAAGTCCATAAGTGACATGGGAGCTCTCAGATCAGCTTTACACTACTGTAACAATTTCTTTACAGTAGGTTGATCCATACAAATTTGCAAGACCCGAATTTAAACTTCAAGGCAGAGCCTGAGCCAACTAATTTTCTAAATCTGTACAATTACAAGTTTCAATTGCAACATCCTTCAGTTCTGACAGTAAGACTAAAAAAAAAAATACATTGTGTTTCATAGAAGAAAATCATTGCCAATCCTTAATTGTACACTTTCATTGGGCTGCCCAAGATCTCACAGAAATTCCTGTAATAAAACTGTGGCTAAATGCAGAAGTTTTAGCAGCAGCTTTAGAAATTTTAGAAATTCTTACCTTGAGCAACAAATCCCAGATTTTTCTTGCCCTTTCAGTTGTGCATGTAAAATTCTTTGTATGATTAAGTCATGAATTAAATAAATTATCTGAACTGGTTTACAATGCAGCTTGACAAAAATTGTGTCAGCAACACTGAGGGCATTATAAGACAAGGGTGGCATGAGAGGCCAGGGGCAGAAAAAAAGCAAGAACTCATTAGACTTGTATCATTGCTAAAGACTTAATACTCTGAAACTCTAGCCTCTCAGCAAGGATTTTCATCTATTTTTTTTAAGGAAGTTCTCCAATTTTAAAATTTAGCAAGCATAACAGGTACAAACAACTTTCAATTGCCCCTATATCTGCAGGAAGTTGCAGCTAAGCCATGTCAGGCCATCTCTCCAATTCCTCTTGGGTGCTTGTCTAATATTCTTCTTCAAAGCCCTCCCTTCTGCTTATTTACTCTTAAATCCAGACTGCAGTGCTGCCTAAAAAGCTTATAATAGGAGCAGATCCTCCATAGCCTAGCAAGGAGGAGTAAAACAAAACTCTTGATAGTTGCAGTCAGCCTAAATCTGTCACTTCTGTGAAACAGTCACAGCTGAGGAGATAGGAACTCAGAAGTGAGGGAGGGGATCATGTAAGAGGGAGGATCCTTCCCCAACATGGAAGAGAACGTCAGGGGCCACTTACTGATGAAGAATTAACATGACTTACCAAAAAAACAAAAAAAAATCCCAACTCTTAATGATGATCATCTGCATAGATTAATCAGGAAAACTAGCAAAACTATACAGCAAATGAGAAACTTTATGGCACAAAACTGGGACCAGCTACTTTTGCCTTCCTATTTGCTCTAACAAGAATAGCGTAAAGTTTGCAGAGAAGCCATTAGTTATTATGAAATAAACCAGCCTCAAGATACATAGGATGCAGCCACAAAGACTCGTGAAATCATGCAATAGCACAAAATGTAGGAGAATAATTACAATAGCTACAGACAGACCAATTAACAAAATAGCTAGAATGATGCAACATGAACAGTTTTTATTTGACAGCCTTTTTTAAAACGTATAGCCTGTTCTTTGTGCAACAGTTGTATCATTTTTGTTAATTTAACATTGAATGAAAAGATGATGAATTTGTCACAAAACAACTTACTCATAACTCAGATTTCAGTCTGTGAAAGCAGAATTGCTATGTACGCTACATGGTTTATTAAGACAATTTAGTACTCCTTTTCTAAAGCTTAAGAAAAAGAGTGACTTCATTCCAGTTTATCATATCTCCATTTTCACTGAAATGTCCAAAGCACAGTTTCCAGGCTGTGGTTACTCCTCATGTCCCCTCCTAAAGCAAAAGCAATGAGTCCAGCAACAAAACCAAGAGCAGACGAAATTCATAATAATAATGATTTCATGTCTTAACAGGGGACATGCACATACTCAGGTGTATCTGACCTTTTTTTCTTAAAAAGTTTAGTGAAAATAGATATGCTTTGCTCATATAAACTACCTACTTACAAAGGACTGTATTAGTACAGCTGAGATGCAACAACGGAGACAAACTCTTTTTATACAGACACCTTAAGAAACCACAATCCTAAGCAACAGAAGAAGTAGCTACTAACCTTCTGGTGATACAAGTGTCCTCTCCTTCATAAAGGGTGGTAAGGAGGAAGATGGGAGGAAAAGGGAATGAGAGGTAGAAAAGGAGTTCAGCGGTCTCCTCTCTGCTGTTTGTGCTGCTGACCAATTTCAAGCAGAGCCTCCCCATACAGAACCCAGAACTGGGCCTTGTTTCCTATGGGATTCTCTATAGCTTGCTAAATGATGAATTCATGACCAACTTTGATAATCTGCAATTCATTATTCTGTATCCATTGATTAACTTCCATTTCTGATATCAAAGGTTAGTTTAGCTCATAGGCTAAAAAGAAAACCAAGTACTACTTTCTGATACCTATCCAACACGATATCTGAAGAAAACTAATTGTTTTCTATCCTGCTACGTGTAACTCCTAGAGCAGGTGTTTTATACACCGCCAAGTAAGAGAGTAATTCACATGAGGTACTTTGGAGGCCTTTTCTCCATCAAATTATCTTGATTAAATATCACCCCTTGAGAAGAGCAAAGAGAAATAAATAACCCTTTCATGGCAATATTCATTGCAGAGTTACAGCTGGTGACTGGGTTAAATATATGTGCAGATTTGGAGATCTATATGATTCAGTTGAATCAAAACTGTACTTTATAAAAAGGTGGATAAAAGTACCACCTCTCTTTCTATAAAAGCCACTTTTATTATTAAGGCCTCTTCATTAGGCTTTAATAAACTATCTGTTTACTTTCCTTTTTCTCACTAGACCATTTCATGTGCTAAGGATTCTCCCTTGAGAGTGTATGTAGCTTCCTCGTCTTTTTATACACTTCATATGCAACTATTCCATTGCATCACAACACAGTTGAAATAATAAAATTTCTGATGCTACTTTTACATGGGAAAGCTGGTTTTGGAATTGATGGGAATTTCCTCACACTTTTGTCTTTGTTTCCCAAACATATTTTCAGTCATTTTACTAAAATATTTAGATCTTTTCCAAACAAAAGTGATGAAACAAAATATTTCACTTGGAGTCACTTGTAGTTCAAGTAGCTCATACTTTCATTGCACCTGCCACCTAGCCTCTTTGACGGACTACATTCCCAATAAACATGCACTCATGCAAATCCTGGCTTATACTGTGACCTCCACACTACTAGATCTGTTAGGGTACAGAGTAGGAAACTCATGAATGCAATTCATCAGTGCAGAAGCACTTGGCCAATGACTGCAATTCATAGTCAACAGTGAGGACACTTGAAAAAAAAAAAGAAAAAAAAGAAAGGGAAAAAAAGAATGATAGAAAGAAAAAAGAAAAGAAAGAAAAGAAAAAGAAAAAAAAGAACCTTTTGAAATCTGACATTTTTCATAACTTTGTATTCTGCCACAAAATTGAGATTTTTTAAAAATTCCAACTCAGGATAAAGATAAATGCTGAAGTTAGAAGAATCCCCTAACAGAAGGAAAGACAGAGTTTTAAGTCAGCTGTAGTTAATCCTCCCCCTCATTTCATTTCATATCAGTACTTGCTATGTATTCTATAGTTAATTTTTCCCCTCATGTATTTATCCCAGTTAAATCTGTTACTTAAGCTGTTCTTTAAAAGCTCTCCTCTCTCCAATTTGTTGACTTAGCAGGGGTAGATGAGACAGACATCACGACTGTCCCCCATGGGAAAGCATCACAGTGTCTTTGCCTAAACAGATGAAGTAACTTGGGTTCATCTCCATTTCACTTTTTGCTGTTACTCACAAGAGCACCTTCTCCTGCCCAGCTACCATCTGAGCTGCAGCCACATTTTCTCTCATCCCTCCTCACTCTCTCAAGCCACCATGCTACAAAGTTGAATTTCATTTTATTATTATCCACTCTCAACGTCTTTGGAGAGCCTGTGTAGCAAGTAAAATTGTTTTAGATTACTCCTAAAATCCACACCTGTTCTCTCACAACAGCATCTTCTCTCTGACGGCTGATGACATAGAATTTACAGCTATTGCAGACTCCTAAGGCAGCAGTTGCTCTGAGCAGTGCACTCTGCTCATGTGGTGCAATGACAAAACCAAAAATAGCCAGAAATTAGGCTACAAGTTTTCACTTTGAAAGCAAATAGCTTCAGAGGCCTTTTAAAACCACTTCAGACAACGTGCATCTTAAATGTCAAATAAAATACTTCATTTTGCAGGCTTTAGACCAACTTCATAAAGAAATGTCTACATTTAAATATAATATTTTATACTGTATATTTCTATACAATATCTGAAAATACACTTAGCATAACTGGTCTTTTTCTAATTCCCTTTTTCTCTGGTTTCTTCATTTCCTTTTCTATTTTCTCCTTTCCTTTTGCTTATGCACTGTGAGTATTTATGCATGACATTCCAGTATAAAGGCTGATGAAAGTAAAAGCAAATATTTTTACCAAAAAAAAAGCTCATGGGATATGATAAACTGGGATTCATCATTTCATTTTTTCATTTGTTTCTTGCCTAATTAATGTAGTCCTGATGCAATCCATAGACACGTGGATAGCAAATACTAACTTCAGTAAGGAAATATTCAAAATTTATGATAAATCTAGGGGGGAAATCTTCATTCACGGATTCACAGTCTCTACTGACAAGTCCTGCTCTCAACCCCTCATACACCTAAGGCTTGTGGCAGATTCCGGGGGATCAAGTCTGTAAGATGCATTCAAAGGGGCTGAACAAGCTGGAAGCTGTTACCAGGCACATGAGGAACAGGAAAGGGACTGGGAACAGTCAGCCAACAATAAATCATGCCTGGTCAACCAAATCACCTTCCATAATGAGATGACTAGCTCAGTGAATGAGGGGAGAGCAACAGATGTTCTTTACTTCAACTTTTAAAATACTTTCAACATGGTTTCCCATGCTAACTGGTAGCTAAATTAGAGATGTAAAGATTGGATAGGTGGACTACAAGGCAGGTGAGACATAAGAACCTCCAGAGACCCCTTTCATATTGTTCTGTTTCTATGATTACTGATTACAGAATCGCAGAATCACAGAATGATTGAGGTTGGAAGGGACCTCTCAAAATCATCTAGCCCAATCTCCCTGCTCAAGCAGGGTCACCTACAGCATGTTAGACAGGATTGCATCCAGGTGGGTTTTGAATATCTCCAGAGAAGGAGACTCCACAACCTTTCTGGGCAACCTGCTCCAGTACCCTGTCACTCTCACAATAAAGAAGTTTTTCCTTATATTCAGGTGGAATTGCCTGTACTTCAGTCTGTGCCCATTGCGTCCTGTCCTGTTGCTGAGCACCACTGAAAACTGTCCAGCCCCATCCTCTTGACATCTTCCCTTAAGGTATTTATAGACACTGATAGGATCCCTCCTCAGTCTTCTCTTCTCTAGGCTGAAGAGGCCCAGCTCTTGCAGCCATTCCTCAGGAAAGAGATACTCCAGTCCTCCAGCCATCCTCGTAGCCCTGTGCTGGACTCTCTCCAGTAGCTCCATGTCTCTCTTGTACTGGGGAGCCCAGAACTGGACATAGTACTCCAGGTGTGGGCTCATCAGGGCTGAGTAGAACAGCAGGATCACCTCCCTCGACCTCCCTGCAATACTCTTCCTAATGCACCTTACAAGACCATTGGCCTTCTGGGTCACAAGGGCACATTGCTCTTGGTCAACTTGTCATCCACCAGCACTCCCAGGTCCTTCTGCAGAGCTGCTCTCCAGAAGGTCAGCCCCCAGCTTGTACTGGTGCACGGGGTTACTTTTCCCTTGGTGCAAGACCCTGCACTTGCCCTTGTTGAACCTCAGGAGGTTTCTCTCTGCCCAACTCTCCAGCTTGTCCAGGTCTCTCTGAATGCACAGCCCTCTGGTATATCAGCCACTTCTAGTTTACTGAGGAGGCACTCTGTCCCTTCATCCAGGTCATTGATGAATAAGTTGAGCAGAACTGCACCCTGGAGAACTCCACTAGCCACAGGCATCCAATTAGAATCTGTGCCACTGAGCACAACCCTCTGAGCTCTGCCTTTCAGCCAGTCCTCCATCCACCTCACTGTCCACTCGTCTAACCCACACTTCCTGAGCTTACCTAGGAGGATGTAATGGGAGATAGTGTCAAAAGCCTTGCTGAAGTCAAGGCAGACAACGCCCACTGCTCTCCCCTCATCTACCCTCCAAGTCAGTCCATCACAGAAGGCTATCAGATTGGTTAAGCAGGATTTCCCCTTGGTGAATCCATGCTGGCTACTCCTGATCTCCTTCTTTCCCTCCATATCTCTGGAGATGACATCCAGGTCGAGCTGTTCCATCACCTTTCCAGGGTTGGAGGTGAGGATGACCGGTCTGTAGTTGCCTGGGTCCTCCTTCTTGCCCTTTTTGAAGACTGGGGTGACACTGGCTTTCTTCCAGTCCTCAGGCACCTCTCCTGTTCTCCACAACCTTTCAAAGATGATGGAGGGCAAGCTAGCAATAAGGCCTGAGGGCCAGACTTAGCAGTAAAGGCTGAAGCCAAGAAGGCATTCACTAACTCTGCCTTCTTTGTATCCTTCGTCACCATGGCATCTACCCCAGTCAGCAGCGGCCCACATTTGCTATAGTCTTCCTTTTGCTATGGATGTATTTGAAGAAGCCCTCCTTGTTGTTCTTGACATCCCTTGCCAGATTTAATTCCAAAGGTGCCTTAGCACATTACTATGATTATAACCACATTTAATATCAATTTTTTATTTGAAAGGATAAAGAAGAAGAGAGCATGAACCTAAGAGCTGAAGACTGTTTTTTGCTGGTCTGTTTTCCTGCATTCTGTTTTGCCTGCTAAAAATGGGATGTTAACTTCCATCAAATATGCAGAAGTCTAGGTCTTAGAAACAAAAATACCCTTAAAACATCAAGTTTTACAGAGTTATACAACTTCTCCACACATTTTTTTCTTAGTGCACTAATGAAACACCCAGCTCCTCAGTGCAGCAAATTCTGGTTTTGGACAATAGATTTCCATGGAGCCTAATAACTATTTTGTCCAGAGAGGCCTTCCTGAGATGTCTGAGACTCCTGCTTTCACTTCAAGATAAGGCTTTTTACTTCAAGTAGAAGAATGGACTCTGCTTAGGGTTCTACACTAGACCTACAACGACCAGACCTGCTCAGTGCACGGTTCCTGAAGAACCTTAGACTAAATCAGATCCACAAATGCTTTTGTAATTTTTACTAAGCTTTCCCACTTCTTCCATCTTTTTTAATTCAAGGAATAAAATGCAGTATACAGCTCATAATATGACTGTAAGTAGAGAAGTACTGTTGTACATAATGTAGATTCTGGTACTGAGGAGATAAAGGGTCTGATCAAAAATGCACAGATACAGTCCAGGAGACGGTTGGAACCCAATGAGAGAAAAGGAAGTAGAAAAGATGGGCTACTATGAATTCTATTCTTCTGTAGGCCCCACTCAGAGCCTAGAAATTCATGTTGGAATGAGGATACACCTGTCTTTGGGCACCTTCACACTGAAACATTAGGGAAATTGTAAATCAAGTCCTACAAAACATATCCAAAACTGTTTCTTGGTTGCTGCTCGACTGCAAGCAAATTCCCTCTCTCTTCTTAGCTGCTCAGAGAAAATAGAGAAACTGAGAACAGCTGCAGGAGTTCTTGATGACTCTAGGGAGCTGCTGGGTAACATTCTGACAGCAATTAATAAAATCACCAACTGAATTCTGCATGGCACAGAAGCAAGTTAAGGGAAAAAGTGCAGAGAGTACTCACACAGAAAACTACTAGTAGTAAAAGTACTCCTCTACACCTTTATTCCCAAACTACTGCTGTAAACGGATCCCCAGATGGCATTAAAGGTGGGGCAGGATAGAAACTTCCAAAAGTGGATGTTGAATGAGCTTTACAGTAACTGAGAAATAGCAGTTCCTCAGATAACTCTGAGTTTAAGGAGGCCTTTTTGTTATTGTTTGTGATACTTATAAAAGAAGAAGCTTATTATTTTTCCCATATCCCAAAGGCCGATGTGTCCATATTGGCCATTTTTTTCCATATGACTGAAGGAGACCACCCTTGATCCCTCTTTGATCCCAGGCTTTGATCCCTCTTACAACTTCTATAGGAGGAAGGAACCCACCCTGTTAAAAAAAATCCTATATATACTTTTTCCAGTTACCTCGAATCCAAGCTCATTTTCTATGTACACTCGAGGCAGAAGACAGTGAGAGGTAGGGAATGAAACTGCAGGATATGAAGATATGTGGACAAAGACCATGGGTAACATTCTGCTGGGGGAATGTGGTGTGAAACAGGGAGACTTAGGTAGAAAAGAACCTGCAGCTCAAGTAGCATACTTACAAAGAGGGATTCTAAAAGAAATGGAAGAATGAAAAAATTTGGAGTAAGACACAGAAGACAAGTAAGCAGAACATATAACATAGCAGCTCTATACTTGTGTGAGCTTTGAGCAGGGAGGACAGAATGCTAAGAGCTGAGAAAGGAGGAAAAGAAAGGGGGACTGTGAGCAGAGCAAGAAATTGCTAGGAATTAAATGAAATCCGGGGTTAAGCGAGAGAAAATAAAGTGCTTGGCCTCTGAGAAGTCTTCAAAAAAACATCATTTTTCTGTGCATCTGAAAACTGACTTTCTGACTGTACAAAGACAAGCTAAAGAGACTGTCCTGCAAAATTCATATGCTCAAAAGTCATCATTTAGGACGCAATTTCTTATCATTTTAGATCTCTCTTAGAAGGGAGGAAAATGGGAACAGGATGCTACTGTGACTCATGATTTTCCAATATTAGGCATAACAATTCTGTAGCTATAGAGGCTAGGACTTGCGTATTGCACTTATTCTAACTCCAAAAAAGAAACAGCCAAAATTATCATTGCAGCTGGACAGGGCACATACTTGTTTGCCTTTTCTTTTCCAAACATTGCTTAGCATAGAAACCCAGCAACAGAGACTTAGGTGTTCCGTTTCAATGCACACTGAGTAATTACACTGTGCAACACGATTTCCTCATCTGTCCTTCCGTCTAACATGCCAGGGTCAGGGAGACCCTGGCACACACTTAAACCTGGGCATCTAAAATAACACTGTATCTGCAACTCTCTGTGCTCTGGCAGACTGTTGATACTCCAAATACTTGGTACACAAACTACAGATGTCATCACATTTAGCAAGGGCAAAATAAGAATCTGTAGATTTAAGAAAATAATATTAAAGACAGTGACCTTAGAGAGATGATTCCTTCAGACCACTTGCACGTTCAAACCTGTTCTTTAACTACTAGGGTGCTTATCTCTTCAGCGAAGAATAAAAAACATTTATCCTGAATCCTTGAAGCTTGCTCCACAGCACAACATTAAGCAGTTATACTATATTAAAGCCATGGTGAGGGAAGACAGCACAGGAAGATAAAAAGATCAGTAGGCTACAAGGTGACACTCAAGGGAGAGAAGAATAAGAGCAGTTCAGTAGCATTTAACCAAAAATAAGAAGATTCAAAAGTCTGATGTTTACTGTTAACAAAGCATAGTTTTAGGCCTTAAATCAAACTCACCCATGTTGTATGTCCGCTGTCTACAGATGAGCTCCAGACAGGCCTAGAAATTCTCTTGACTTCTCATGAATTCAGTTTGTAGTTTCAAATCCAGAATTTCATGTATTCAGAAATAAGAATTTGTTGGATAAGTGTATCTGGCAGAATCTGCGAAAAGCCTCAGGAGTGGAGAAACAAGGCCTTCCCTCTGTCACCAGGTATATTATTAAAAATACATTTTTCTAAATCTTTAGGAAATACTAAGGGAATCATTTTTCTTTATGGCTGGATTCACTAAGCTGTATGGGAGCAGTTAGATACTGAGCTCATTGAAAAATCTGATGCAGTATAGTTAAGCCTTAAGTAAAGCACTTGGACATCACGTCACTATCCTCAAGCCTAGTATATACCTTACAAGCTCTTAGAGCTGCAACAACAGAAGCTATAAAACTCTGTCCCATTTCCCTGAGATATGAAGGGAACTCTCCTGCAGGCCAAGTACTGAGCAAGCACATCCTGCACACAGCAATACACACAGGATGTTTCATGTCTGAGATTCTCCACACACAACACACACACATGGAGAGCCGTAGGTTGCAGGAGATGAGATCTGTTCTTCAGCATTCGCAACAATTGTAAGTTCTATGGCAGCACATTCAAAACAGCCAAATATTGTTTTTACTACAGAGAACAAAAGGGTCAGTGCTGTCAGAAATGGATAGCGTATGATTGCTCCTAAAGAAAAACTTTACAGTTTGGAAGCTTAAAAATTTGAATTACTTCATGATGGTATGCTATTTACTATTTTAGCTGAACAAATATTCTCAATCTTTCTTTGAATTTCCCTTCCAAATATCTGGATGAGGACACATGCAGTCATAGAATACTCATTAGCTCATCAAAATAATCCTCTTCCTGGGCTAGAAAGAGAAAGAACTAGGATGAAAACACAGAACAGGCCTGTCACTTTTACTTATTTCATAATTCAGTGCCTATTATGTTTCATGTTGATTAAGTAAGAACAACGGTAAAGGTACAGTGTTTTCCATCCTCAAAATTGTATATTCTTTTGACATGAAATTTGAAGTCATCATATACGGCGATGCAGTCATACTCTCTGTTCAAGAGGACTTTCCAAATTTGTTTATGCAAAGGAACATCTGTCCATGAAAGGAAACTTTTCAAATTTGTTCCTTTAACTGGCTATCCTTACAGTTATGTTGTCATCCATCATCTATCCTCAAAGCTGCAAATGACTGGGAAGTTCATGAGATAGAATATCTTGTTTGACAGCTGTAAATGGACAATACCTAATCATAACTGAAAATAATAGCAATATTTTCTTCCAGGTCCTTTCTCACATTAATGAACAGATGTTGAAATATATAAAGGCACAAAAATCATGGCTCTGATACAGCCAATGGTAAAAGAACTACTTCTTTCAGTAGAGTGAAGAACTTACCCCACATCTCAAAGACATGCGACTTTTGTCACCACCATAAACTCCTCTTCAGTCTTTTGCAATTTTCCAGAAAAAAAGGTGTGGATTTGTTTCTTTTCAATTGCAACAACTAAATTGCAACAGCATCTAATTGTGAGGTGATATAAAATCTTTGTAGCCCAAGACAGTTCATGCAGTTCTTTAAGGTATTGCTTGCCTTCTCTTCAGCTAGGCCCTACTGCATTGACTGTGAAGTAGTATTTACGGTACTTTTAGTAGGAGCCCACTCAACTGAAGACTTGTCTTCAGTCATTTCCTTACCTCTCCTCATGCAGTGGACATGCTCATTTTGCTGAACACCAGCTGCACTCTTTAGAAAACTGATGTCATCCAGAGAGGCTGAATTGGTATAATTCTCTTGCAGTGAATCAACTGCTGTCTCTCCCAGCATGAAATAGGGAAGGAAGGTCACATGTGACCGAACATGAGTCACCACTCGGTTAACTGCTGGGTCAGTGACCAATTCCTAAGTTTTACATGCAACTAGAAATGTCAATGTTTCACCTGTCCTCTTTCTGCTGGCAAGTTTGCCTCTTCCATGCATGCCTGAAACCCTCTTCTTTGCCAGATTACTCCTTTGTTGGCCCCAGCTCAAATAGCAGTGGGGGTGAAGTAAAAGTAGCAAGAACTACTCTAGGAACATTAGGTAACTCCAGAGTGGAGCCAACACAGCAGCAAGGAAAGTTTAAGCCCCTCTAGCAGTGAATGAGGATCAAGCCAGAGCCAGGAATGTAGAAAGGAAGGAAGGGAGGAGTGAGGTGAAAGCTGACCATTTCAATACCTTGCCATTTCAGCTGAACCAGCACCATGCAGACTGCTGGAGGAGGGTGCTTTCAAAGCAGTAACACACATCTAGCCCATTTTCTGCCCTTCAAAGCACTCCTTACACAGTGTTCCTTTGTGGCACACAAAACACAAATTCTTTGTCTTCTTAATCAAAACAAAACACTAGCATAAAAAAGAGCAAACAAACCAAAGAATAATCCCTCCTTCCTTAAAACAACAAGATAAACACCCAAACACTATCCATTTTTGCCCAATATTGTCAGTACTCTAAAGACATCTGATACACTCACCAAAGGAAACAGCTAGCTTTCTGTAAGGCTGTGTTTGCCAAATCCTTTCATTTAGAACACCAACACCATCAGTCAAGACAAGGAACATCCTGCTGCAATAAGCATAGAGCAGCTTGCAGGAGAGCACTGCAAAAGCAGACCTGGCTGCAAGTGAGCTGACTCCAGAATGGGGAGTGATAAAGCCAGACCAGGGCAGTGCTGCACCT
This sequence comes from Rhea pennata, assembly GCF_028389875.1. Classification (NCBI taxonomy): domain Eukaryota; kingdom Metazoa; phylum Chordata; class Aves; order Rheiformes; family Rheidae; genus Rhea; species Rhea pennata. The sequence goes on along the minus strand of NC_084663.1, from coordinate 81,753,828 downwards.
CACCCAATAAACCTTACTCCCGTAACTCACATACAGAGCTGGCAGCTAACACTTTTTTCATGCAGCTTTTAGGATCTAAGTTCATACTATCCCCTAGCACTGCTCTGACTCATCTAGAAATACCTGGCTGTTTGCTGCTCCTTGCGCTGCCCTCCATTGCACAGAACAGATACACACTGAACTAAAGAAAAGTGAGAACACAAACATGAATTTGTGCATCTTTTGGGGCTACTTAGAGATGAAGGCAGAGACATTATACTTTACTACGTGACCATTTCATATTTAAGGGAACGGACCTTCACAACAGGGAGAGAATTTCTCTTCTTACCTTGGAAACCTCTACAGACCCTTAGTTTTTCATTCCTATTGTAGTCAAAACATACATTAGATGCATCTGTGTTCCCCTATTATGATATCAGAATGAATTCCAGAACTCTACCATTTCCTGGGCCAGCTGTTGGAAGTGAGCATGCCCTATTCACCAGCAATACCAAAGAAAAACATTACACAAAGAGGGTTTAAAAAACACACAGACACAAATCCAAATCTTGTCAGATCCTGGTAGATTCTGTCAAACAAATCAAGAGTATGTGGAGGGGGGAGGGTTGTGTGTGTTTTTTTTTTCTCTCTCCCTTTTGCACTGACAGGATAGAATTTGTCAGAGATTCAGAGAAAATATATAAATTTTAAAAATTAAATAATGAATCTTCTTTTTGTTTAGTCACTTTTATTGGGATCTGGTAAATATTCAGATGAGGAAAAACATGCAGCTACATGGGTAAATTCTGCCTGATAAGAAGTCTTTCCAAATGATTAGTAATATTTGTTGTGGGAATGGAATATGGAATTAATAACTCTCACATGGAAAATAAATGTAAGTATTTAGGAATTATGTGAAAAGATGCAAACATATAACATTAACAGTAGAAGGGCTTTTCCAATCACCTAGCTTAACTCTGAGATTATTTAAATGACCTGGGTAAACTTGTCTGCTTTTTCAAAGTTTGTGCAATTTTTAGATAAAACTATTAGAATTTCAATAACTTTCTTGTAACAAAATAAAAGGTAGAAGTTCCAATTCATTTTCTGGAATTTATACTTCCATGAGAATTCTCCTGTCCTAAAGAGAGTATGTGTGGTGCCAGGATAATGTTTATTTGCAGTGGTATTGAGGACACAGTGATGGGGTATTAAAGCTTGTCACTAGAGGTCAGCCCTCATACTAAGAGGTCTCCCCAGTTTGATTCAGCTGTAAACAGGTGTATCAGATTTTGGAAAGTCAAACCTGGATGGATATGATCACCTTCTGGTTACAAAAATTGAAGTGTTTTAACCATTTTAAACCAATACTCTAACAAAATCATTTTAGACTTTTTTTTCTAAATTTGTCCTTACGGAATTTTTACAGTCTGCTTTCAGAAATCAGCCCATTACTGAAGCACAGTAGGAGGCATCCTGAGCAAAAGGGATGGGGAGATGAAGATATAATGAAGTTCTGCAAGAAAAAAAAAAAAGGTGTAGGACTAAGAAGAAAACTGTGATGTACTCAGTAATAAAACATCATTCAGGTGCAGGGAGTGAACCATACAGTCTGATTCTCACTTGGCAGACAAACGTGTTTCCAGCTCTGGGGCTTAGGACTATGTTTCAAAACAGCCAGCTGGCTATATAGAAAGTTTTACTAGGGTATGGAGAATTTTCCCTAGGTTGACTGAAAGGCCACAATGCTTGAAGAAGGCTTGAAGGATAGGCCCAGTGATGCTTATTATCTTCAGGGCTATATCAGGTCTACAGGCTTCATTTAATGCAAAACCTGCATGATACATTTACTAGAGCAGCTATGACATTGTCCTGGTGTGGAAATAAGATAAATCAGCCTGTGCTGCTCTCCAGGAGCGCAAGACTAAGTCTTTGCTTCTCAAACAGAAATTGAGAAGCAGAGTAGACTGATAGAGTGGATTTCAGAGCTACACTTTTGCTTACAATCCTAGGAAGGAAAAGCACCTGAACTGCTGCTGTCATCTCTGTAAAAGAAACAGATATTCTAGAAAAAACTCTTAATTCTGTGCAGTAAACTAAGTACTTGAGAGTGATGAGGAGGCTCTCAAAAGCTAGGGAGAATGGAGCTCTTACTAGATAAATGATCCTGAAGTGGTCTGATGGAAGAGGCCCCTGATGGACCAGTAGGGACAGGCAAGTGTGATGGATTAGAGGATGCTACTTGGAGGTACCTCCATTGTCTAAAGCCTTTATGCTTCTGATTTAGCCCCACAACATGCTGATCAGAATTCATTTTTCTGTAGCAAACAGGTTGCTCATTGTTTCCTTATGGTGTAATAACTAAATGCCAGACATGATGTGTTGCAGCAAGCACAATATATATGCACCTTAAAACAGCATCAACTGCACTGAGCTTAGTAATACAGAATATTAAATATAAAAATAAGTAGGCCTCAGATTCATTCCTAAAGTCCTATTGCAGCTTTATGATGCTTCTGAGAAATGCATGTGAATCAGACACATTACCTAACTTCCACCATTTTTTGTTTTGTTTGTTAGAGAATTTATAGGGAAGTGTTATTAGGAAGTGAAACCATTTGACTGAAATATTCTCAATGAAAAATAAAGATTTTGATGTCAATGAATGCTTTTGGAATTCATGTCAATTTCTGTGTCAGTTTCATGTAATTATTGGAGAGAGTGGATAAAGCCCCCCCCACACACACCCCATTCCTAAACATTTGATTTCAAAAATTTAAGAATGAAACAGATTTGCTTCAACATTTTTCACTTTTGTTTAAATGAAGTAATTAAGAGACTTGAACTGAAAACAAATTATTCTGTTTGGGGCTAAAATAGGGCTAAAAGTAAACAGTTTACTTTACCGAGAACAGTTTTCCTCAACAAATTTCTAAGCTAGTGCTTTTCCTCTCTCTAATTTTCAGGATTGGTACTGATCTGAAGATTGATTAGCCTAAATTCTTTAGCTAGAGCAGCAAATAGTCCTTTTCATTCTATCCAACTCTAGTATACATGTATAGAAGAAACATCATTATCATAAGCAGAACTGGGGATGTTGGCATGATGATGAGGCTTGGAAACATTCCCAACCTGTGCCATCTGAGCTATCAGCATGAGGGGAATACTGCAAATGGGAAGGAAGTTGGGAAACAAATATAGTGCTCAGCCCCCCCAATTTCAAATCCACTCTTTGTTACTTCTTCTCATCTTCAGAATTTGTGTTCTGTGGCATATGTTAAGCCGTTCCAAACACAAGCTCATAAATGCTAGTTGCAATGTGTTCCCTTCTCCTCCCGTAGGTAAGTGTGAACACTAAAGTATGGAAGAACTGTGTGTGTTTTGGTTTCTGCCACCTTATTTACATAGCAGTGTAGATTCTGTATCTATCTCCAGGTTTTTATTATCTGCTAGTTTGAATATCATGGTTTAATAATTCAAGGTGAAGAACACTTAACAGCTGAGCAATAATAAGCTGTAATCTTTGAAAAATGCATTTCAGAGCAGAGATTCTCCCTTGCTCTGTCTCCTATGTTGACGAAACATTTCTTTAGAGATTATAAAATTTACAGAGTGTATATTGCTGCTTCTGCTATTTTAGCCTTTTGGATTAACAGGCTTATATGTGCCTTCAGCTCCAGCTTAAGGCAGGGGAGACTCTGAAGACTCAACAACTATAATCAGAAATCAAGCTCAACTAATTTTGACACTGGGGATGTTATCCCTAAGTATTTTTAACATTGCATCAGTACTGATTGTTGGCTCTGGGCATTTTTATGCTCCTGTACAACTGTCTGCATCTTTGTCAGTCTGATGTGAAAACTATGATGCCACAACTCACCTGAACTTTCCTGGCATTACCTGTTATGCCTTGTGATCATTATCTGGAAGCCAAAATTTGTTCTACTTGGCATTCTTGACTGTACTGATACTCTATGAAATGGCTGATATATAAAGAGAATACTCACCACACATGCCTGGTTTTAGGATTATCCAAATCCTTGCTGGAATTTACATATTGGATTCACTCAACTTTCACATCCACAGATCTTTGCTCAACTAAAGTTCCTGTAAATTATATAAAATATCAGTTCTACATCCCATTTAAAGTGGCTTCTTTCTGGTACTCCAGAACAGTAACTGAATTGCCATCAATACCCTTTGACTTTGCTGGTATCATGTCTATACCCCTGTCATCCAACCCCTCGAAAAATATGTTAAGAGCAATTGGTTAAATTACTTAACTGCATGAGCATCATTGTTCAGACTCGAAGGTCTCTATGGGTGAAGACAGCTTCACTCACACAGCATGTTATATGCTGTGGAGCAGACTTCCAGCCAGATGCTTTGGCTGAACCTCTGCTGACCCTATGCAAACATCTGTGATGCACTTCCAAAACCAGTGAGGCTGAGACACTCAGTGCACAGCCACTCAAGAGGCTGCAGGTAGTCTTGGCCAGATATGACAGGCCTTACTAGCAGTGGCAGTAGTCTCAAGGCCTAAAAGAAGGAGGTGGCAGTAATGGCAATCATGTCATCTAGATGGGAAAGGATGGATGATGATGGAGAAAGAGTGGAGAGAGGAAAAACACAGACGAAGAGGAATCTTCAGTGAAGTGCAGAACATATTGCCATTTTTCTCAAGTAATGATCAGACACAAGAAGGATGCAACTCATCAGCACTGGACCAAGACAAAGTGTAAGAGAAACATACTCATAGGCACTAATTTTGACTTGCACATTGGTTTCTACAGCTTACTACGGCACAGGAGAAACTCATTTTCAATGTTTTTTTCCACTGACAATAAGATTTTTGAAAAATGAATTACCTGCTCTCACTTGTCACATCCAAAATCTGGGAAGCATCTGCTGAGCAAAGTGTCTGACTAGCTACAGAGAGTGAAATTACAGATCTCCCAACAATTTCTCCTCAGCTAGTATACAAGCCTCCACAAGCTAGATACTCTAACAGAAGGAGCATCACCACATGGGGTTGCAGAAAGAAAATACTGCAAGCAGACTCCCTCGCTGCACTACTGCACTATGTCACCACACCTGAAACATGGATGGTGAATAAATAAATACAAGACTAGGGCAAACCTATCACATGGCATATGGAACATGGAACAAGAGAAAAATTGTGGCACTGCCCTGAAAAGTATTGAGTGCAGACACTGTGCCAGAGCTCATATGCTGTGCACAAAGTTTTAGATCTCCGTGTATCTTACAGCATTTCCTACATCCTCCAGTGTTTCACAAGTGCCCCAAATCATGGCACTAACCTTGCCTTATCATGGGTGTGTATTGCTGCACCTACAGAAAGTGAATGGACAGAAGACTATTTTTTTAAAGCAGTCTCAAGATTGGTGGACTGATTCTATGCATCAGTATCTTTGTAATGCAGAGTTTGTAGCATGCAACCCAAGACCCATGCTTATATTACAAATATCTTGTCTTGGAGAGGTGCAACCATGAGCAGCTGTTTCCAATGGTTACAGTCTAGATCACCTTCTTCCTTCATCTCATGGAGCATGAAAGATATCAAACCACTGCATCACATATGAGGACTGCTGTTACAAGGGCTATCTTCAGGCTCTTGCCTCAAGGCACAGGTATTAGTCTTTACTTGTGTTAACAAGCGTTTACTGCAGCATGACCCCACATCATGTAGTTGACAAAAGGAAGGTACTGTGCGATGTGTAGCATGATTAGCTTGAGATGTGTCAGTAAACAGTATGACAATATCTCAGCCGCAGATTATGATTTTGCCGCTGATACAATGGGTGTGATGATAGTGCCTGATAAGGAACTCAGTGGCAAGTCTGTGCATAGCAGAGGAACAGTGAGGCACATAGAAGTGTGGAGGATGACAAGATGAAGGGTTTATCTCTTCTCTTTATTGTTGTCTGATAGCAGGAAGAAGAGGATGGTGGAGGAATATATTACATGTATCTGATACAAGCTACTTATTCTCTCTCACTTTACACTCTCCAGCCTTCATTCTTAATTACAATCTTACCAGTAGTCTGATCAGATGGAAAAGGAAGAAGATGAAAAATAGTCAGTGGGGAGAGTTCTTATACAAACACACATATCCACCCACTTCTCGATGAAAAAAAGGGCAAAGGAAACAATGGAAAGATATGACAATTAAGAGCACATAATGTTTGCTAAGTGTAAATATGGATGGTTTTCCATTAGGAAAATCTGTAAGTAGTAGCCTCTTCTTGGAGAAAAGAAAAATAACTTAAAACTCCAACTTTGGTACTAATATTTTTTCAAGAACTTCATTTCTAACAGTCTGGTATTCCACTCATAATTGGGTTTAAAGTGGGTTCAGTTATGGACTTAATGAATGGAGATAACGTGAACCAGGTTATTTCATGCTCGCAGTTTAGGTTTGTGATTTGTTTGTACATACATTTCCAGGAGTGGTGAACTAATCATTCCAGTCATGAAAAAGTATGGTTTTTAGCTCAGCTAAGAAGCTACATAAATCCAAAAGTGAAGAGGGATAAAATTGTGGCTGGTAGAAAATTAAAACCCATTTTCCTTCAGAAATTTTTGTTTGCTTTGCAAACTTTATTTGCTTGGAGCAGAAAGCTAATGAAAAAAAAAAAAAACTGTTTTCCAACACCCATTGCTGAGTTGCAGCCATGGGCCAGGAACCCCCACATGCAAGCCAGTACAAACATAAAACAAGAAGTTAGTTCTTGACCAGAAACATCTATACTCTGTGAAAGTAGCTTGTTTAGAGCAGTAGTAGGAAGGATGATCTGACAGTGAAAGCATGCATATCTAGAAGGAGATATATTACAATTAGCTCTGCTGATTTAGCATGAACAACAATTTCTGTAAGGCATTTTTTACAATTCATTGTGTACTTCCGTTTGACACTCCCAGTGTGACACAGAGCTTCTATAACAGAGCTTCTATACATGAGCTTCTGTAATAGCTACATGGAGAAACAATCATCCCTGTAAGTACCATGTTTTTGTAAACTTTTGCTAGCAGGGAAACATGCACAGAATTTGAAAATGTGTTTTTAGTATCTGAAACTCAAAGAAAAGAGCAGCATGCCAGCAGTCTACAATACATATGTTTCCACTCATATCAGGACATTGCAGGTGGGGTGAGGAAGAGCATTTTGTAAATCTCATCTATGAAAAACATGAAAAATACGGCATAAATAAAAAGCCAGTAGGATTTCTTCCATTTCTCAGCTACTGTGAAATGATTCTACTCTTTGTTCCTGGACAGACATCATTAGGAGTTACATTAGGAGTTATTTTTAAAAAAGATTTATGACTTGTTAATAACTTCTAATCAAGCCTCCCAGTTCTTCTGTTGTATTGCTAAGAGACATCTTAAAGCAGAATTCAACGAAATGTCTCCAGCTGTTCCTGTCTTGCTGCTTTGTAGGTTTCTTCTTTCACAGAGGTACTCCAGCTATTACAAAAAGTGATTTCCTGAAGTTTAACTCTTAAGTTAAAAAAGTGACCATTCATTTTCCCTTCCAGTTGGTGGGCAGACATGAGGGGTGACTGAAACAGTTTGTCTCTTCTCCTCTCCAACAACTATATCTGTTACATGGACATCCTGCACATTAAAGATGATAAAACTCAAGGTAGTAACCTTTGATCTACAAAATCAGCAGCTCTGATGGATGAGCCAGGAAAGGAACATCTGCTCAGTTCTCTCTGATGGAAATCTCTCTCTGCCTATCTTCCAATAAGGATGTTCTCAGGCTGACACTATCAAATTAGCACACAAAACCACTTCTCTTTCATGACATCCCTTTTCCGGTTTTCTACCACTGATGCAGATCCCTTAGACTGTAGCCAAAGTCTACCTCTAAGGGGGTCTTACGAAAGACTGCAAAAATCTAGAACTGTATACCTCCCAGAAAATATAGATAGATATTTCAGTTTTCCTAGATCAAAAAAGATGAAGAATCAGTGCTTTTTCCTAATTGATCAATTGGTTGCTTGGGAAAGGAAAGAATTCAAACTCTGTATCATGCTAACCATCTAGGCTGGAGGGCAAGAAGAGGAACATCTGGTATCAGTCTGAGGATTTTAGAGGCGCAGGTACCTTCTGCTCTTTTCCAAGTCATCCACCTTGGGGCAACTTCATGAAGCACACATACAAAATGGGCAGCAAATTTAGTAAACAACAAATCTTTCTTACAAGTCTTTCTTACTTCAACTTCTCACCTCTTTGTCCTTAAGTTTGATACTTTAACTCCAGCTTGCTTTCATGTTATTTGCTTATAGCATTTCTGCTCTCCCTTTGAGTGTCTTGACTCAGTCAGAAAATGGAAATGAAGTGTGAGATGAAAATATGGTGGGGATAACTACCATTATCTACTAACTTTCCTTACGAACCACAATTTCTAAGCCCCAGCACAATCATAAGCCTGCCTTACTTGGAGGGGAACCAAAGCAAGAAGTACTATGAGGAGACAGGAAGGGTAAATATATCAAAGCACCTCACAGCATGTGGACTCCCTCATGGTTTCTCTGTTTCTTCAGACAGAGGACAAAGGCGACCCTCTTACTTTCTGTGAAACATCTAAGACCTCATACTCCACTGCATGTGAAGTGGGAGAGATGTGTTATCTGTCTCCTGTCTGACCAATATTCACCTCACTATTCTCCTTGGTTCTTTAAGACATTGAAGAATGCCACTTTCAAAGGGCATAATCCTACCAGTGGGGCCCCCAAATCCTGACATACACAGTTTGGAGATGGTTGACGCTTTTTTTTAAAAAAAAAAAAAAAAAAAAAAAAAAAAAAAGAGAGAGAGAGAGAGAGAGAAAGGAAAAAAGAACCAAAGAGCATGTGAAAAAAAATGTTTTCTGTTATCTATTTGAGGGCCTTAGTTTTCCAGCCGTAACACTGCACGTTCCTCTGTAGCTTACATGGCTGAAATCTTCACTGTCCTTTCTTCCCAGCCCCTGCTTTTCTTTGCTCTTCTAATAAATACACAATGTTTAGTTCATTGCTGCCTTTGAGTACCCATGACTTCTAGTTCTTCTAATGTTCAGGAGTAACACCGCAATGAAGCTAAAACTAGACAAATATCATTAAAGCTGCACCAGTAGTTATCTATTTATTCACACTACATGATTCCATTGAATTCTTTTTATACAAATTTTTCAGTAGTACAGAGAACCATGTTAGCAATTTTTCTGTATTTTCAATAACTGGAGAAAACTAGAGAGTGTTCCTCCTGATTTAATACTTGCTGACAGGATTGTTCACAGCCTTCTTCATAAAGACAACCTTTATAAGCCCTTTGATGTGGAGACACTTATTTGCTGTGTGTCTGCATGGGCACTCAGCACTGGGGGCTACACCTACCTTCTGAGCATGAAGTGCAATAATATTTTAAGACGTGGAGGGAGCCTCTTCAATGCTCATGGGAAAACTATTGAAGATGGCTCTATAGCAAATGAAAAGATACTTGATACTCTTCCATAAATATCAGATTACATAACTGCACCTTGAGGAAAAAAATCTGAGAGGAAGGACTGCAAATTAAGTCTTAAGAGTCTCATATAAAATTCTGAAAAGATAGATGTAAATTTTATGGGAAACAGACTATTGTATTTCATAATGTTGAAAGCTTGATTTTAAACCTTTAAATTCCTTTAATGGAAGAGTTTTGTTTCAAATGTGGCACAGAAACAAGTGTATTGAAATTTGTAAATGAATTGTTTATGGCCATAATAACTGTTTCTCATCATGGCCATAATAACTATTTCTCATCATTTCAACTGTGGATAACTTACACCTTTTGATTTTTTAGTTTATTTAAATATTTATTCCTAGCCTCAATATTTCATATGCATGTGTTACTGCCGCATACCTTCTATAAGCATAACCTTCTTGAAGTTTTCATGCTTATATTTATTAATAGATAAAATGAAAATATTTGGATTTTTCCATTTTGGAACATAGTCAGTTTATGGGAAAAAAGTAGAACTAAAGTCAAATATGAAATAAAGGAAATGCTACCATTCAAATATAAACACATTTATCTTTTCCATCTCAGAGAGCCTGAATTCATAATAACCTTGATATGTTATCACCTCCGAGTCACAAAATGAAGGTCCCATGACATTTTTACTGTCACATGTTGTTTGGTCCTGTTGAACCTGTTACGCTAGGATGCTGCACACACATTAAGAACTGCTGCTTTTCACCAGAGAGGTGAACTACCATATTTGGCAGTAGCTGAGGCAATTTTTACTTCATACAATGTTCAGGGCCAGGAAGATATTCCTTCTCGTCTTTCCTTCTCCTTTCTATGGTGAAAATTCTTTAAAAGCCAGCAAAAGAAGGAAGACATTCTTTTAATCAACTATTATACTCTCCAATCCCCCAGAAGCCCTTAGGAAATAGAAAAATGTCAGGAAATGCAAAACAAATAACAAATATGATAAAATACCCATATGAAAATGTTTGCATACACTCTTCCTAGTCTATCCATCACCTTTGACTTTCATATCAAGTACCTTCTGAGTCCCGAGATCTTCTACAGAGCAAAATGTGTAAAATGAAAATGAAGAATTAAAGCTTTATCAAGATAAAAAAAAAAAAAAAAAAAAAAAAAAAAAGCCATATATACCCCAAATTGCATGACCATTGCTAAATAAAAGACAAAAGTCGTAAGTGGACCTGCACATATGGTCACACCTGTGTAGCACTAAATCGTAGTACATAGCTCCCTAATTCTAATAATCACTAATCCTAACAATTTTTCTCAGAAGAGAATCAACCCCAAAATATTCAGAGATAAAAATAAGAGATTAAATATGCCTGGTGTGGCTGTAACAAAATTCCTATCTTCTTGTAAGTGTGACACAAATCAGGAAACAGATAAATTAACATACATGCTGGCACTTACACACATTGTATGGTCACACTCTATGCTGTATTATGCTTCTGTAAACGGAAGGTTAGTAATTCACAGGCTCTTTTCTAATTATTTGTAATTATGATTTTATCAGCATTTATAAATGTAAGTGCAGAACTGCATTCTTTAATGTTACTGTATATAGTGTTACTGCACAGCAAGGTCTAGGAAACACCCAGCAGCTGTGGCTACTGCACTCTTCCAGTGAGACTATCCTACCATGCCAGGGGGTGTCAACCAACAAGCAGTGCTAGAGTCCCTCACTGCAATCTAGGATCATGGCTTTACTCTGACTGCTGCATTGGTATTTCATAATCATCAGGTGTGCTGATTGAAAATGAAAATGAAAGTCTGAGTTTCTATCCCAGAAAAAAACGCCTGGGGAAAAAAAATAGAATTCTGAACCAGAAAGACAGGCACAGTACTTTAACTTTCCCAGACTGCAAAATAATCTCCCCAACCCTTACAGCAATCCCACCTGCAATTTCATTTTCTGACTCAGCTCCCCCTCCCCCCAAGAAATACCTTCAAATGCCTTAATAAGGAAGCCACAGACCCTCAGCAAAAAATACCCAAGCTGTTAGTTCCGTCACTCCAGGGAGGTTTCCGACTGAAGGGCTGAGACTTAACTTAATGGAAGTGACATCTACTATTTGTGAGTTGAGCATATGGGTTTTGCATCCTCCTCCAGGAGGATTTTGAAAGCTTTGATCACCTGAAAGACATCTTTTGACAGTCCCTTGACATCTACCTTGGGGGAAAATGCTTGGTGGAAGCTGACTACTTTTCAAACCCAGTTATCTCCATTGTTAAGCACCTATTTGACACAGGTCACACTATGCATGTGAAAGCTGAGTGGAAGTGGTTTTGCTTTAATGCACTGCTTGGCAAGGGACTGTATGGGTACTATGTGACAGTTGGTGGAATGGTCTGTATTGTAACTTTTATATCCATACTACCTGATACTTGGTGACAAGGGTCTGTGTTGTAACCTTTTGGTGTCTAGAACAATACCACTGTGTTAAGCGGAATACAAATAAGTAACTAACAAGGTCTTGGAAATCTGTAAGAAAGAACAGCAATTGGTTACATATAGCCACAGAATCACCATGAGAAGCAGTCAACATGAAGGTCAGAAGTTGAAGAGTAATGAAATAGCGACGCCCAAAGTCAATGCGGCCCCCAAAATAAGTCTGCATGCCTGTGCAGTATCATAGCTGGATACGCAACCGGGGCGGTGTTGGGCTAGACTCCCTGCATTTGCTGGCCCCATGTGCCTGGACTCCCGCATACTGCGAATAATCATAAATACTGGAATTTTTCCGAAGCAGAGAGAGGCTGCTACACAACAGAGGACCACGCTGCCTCCTTGGGGGCACCCGAAAAGACTGTGCCTGCCGACTCTCTCTCTCATCATGCAGATGATCGGGACAAGCATTGGAGTAGTCCTTCTCGAGATTACCATCAGGTCAGTCTGTTTGTATTTACTAATAAACTACTTGCTACTGAAGAGTGTTTGTGTTTGTGTGTGTGTGTTTGTGCTGGCTTGCCAAACTGGACATTTGGCCCCTGGGTATCTAACTAGAACAGGGACAAATAAAGAAAACCAAAGCAACCCACATGCAAAACTATGCTTAAAAAGTTAACATGGATAGCTCTGTGGCCATCAGTGCTGCTGTAGTTCAAGGTAGAAGAGTCAATTGTTTACCAGAGACCCACTCAAGATAAATAATTTTGTATTTAATGAAACCATTTTCTGAATTGTAAAGTATTCTGTGTGCTACTCTTTTTGGAGCTAAAAACTACGGTTTTTCTTTAGGCACATTATTTCAGAAGTGCTACTAACCACAGTTAAAAGACAAGAAGTTATTTCAGTGAATTTCCTCTAAAATAATCTCTTCTTTCAAGAAGTCTTTCAAACTCCCCAAAATGAACATATTAACAATCAAGCACCATAACTAATCCCAGCATCAGGTTCTGCTAAAAAAAAAAAAAAAAAAAAAAAAAAAAAAAGTTCATCAGAGTAAAGGCTTCCATTGGAAAAACACAGTTGATGCCAAGAGGATGCTTAGCAGCAACCTTTTCTCAAGAAATCTGCTGAAGGCCTTGGCATATAATGGGGAACACTGCTTCCACTTGGCACAAATGCACCTAGAACATCTCAGCTGAGCACTGTTCTGTTGTTAGGAGAACTCTTCCAAACAATTACAGAGAAACTTTGAACATCACCCCGCTCCTTTTTTTTTTGGCACGTCCTTCATCTTTTATTGACTGTTCTTCAAACTACAGATTAGCTTTATTTTATTGGCCTTGCATTTGGAAAGTCATTGCTAGATTTTCAGAATGAATGAGTTAGTGGACATAATGCATACCATAATTTAGCAAGGAATGAGTCAGAATGACCTCACTAAACCCCTGATTTTGGAAAACATTCTTGTTCAGGACAGTATCTGAAGCATCTGTTTAAAGTGGAAGAAAATGATAAAGTCCAAAAAATGTTACCACTTCAGAGTGATTTAATTACCTGTTTAGACAACAGGACTCTGCCTCTGAATATGAATATAAATCACAGATGAAGACAGAATACACACAATATTCAAAAGCCCAAGATATTTAAACATAAAATATTTATAAATAAAAAAGAGTGCTGTCTTTAACTGTTATGACAATTCTCACTTTCCTTTTTTAAGGACTTTTTTTTTTTAAGACTAATGTCAGCCTCTATGTTACTCAACAATTAAATACAGACCACAAACATTTGCACGAATCTGTATAAAAAACCTATGTTGAGCCTCCAAATGGTAATAGCTGTGCATTTCCCACTTTAATCCTTTCTTTCCCTACTGACAAATCCAAGCCTGCTTTTTTCTGAGAGGACACTTGTCAGAGAGCAAAATCAGGATACTCCAAAACATTTCATTTCACTGGAGCTGTTGCAAACAGCCAAAAAGAAGATTATATCACTACGTCAGTAAGACTATGCAGCTAAAACCCATTATGATCAGAATGACTGTTTTAACGAGTAAGAAAACACAAATAAATCGTTTTGTAAATCAAAATACTACAAATTAGATGCAGAAGTTCCTGGAAGAGAGCAAGGGAGCATTCCCTCTTCCAAAAACGAAACAAAATGAAACAATTCCAAAATGAACAAACAAAACAAAACCCACAAACAGAAGTTGCTTAGACATAGGGTTCCCAGTTCTTAACTTTAAAACAAACCATGACTAGATTGAAGCACATAATTCAAGGGCTGTAACATTCATTAAGCTGCAATCAGCATTTAAACTGGTGGTTATTAGAAAACAAAGTTGCACAGTGCCTATATTCCGACATCTGAAGCCACATTAAGTTAATCTGTTTTGAAATGTTATCTCTCCAGAACAAACTGGCTAAAAGGTGTTCAGTCCGATACTTCTTTTAAATATGAAATATATCAATGAACAATTTTCACATGAAGCTGGGTAAAATTTGTCAAGTTTCCCTGATCAGCTTTGGCAATGTTTAAAAGACAACCTCACAACGAAAACTGAGAAAAACAAAGGGCTACAAGGAACTGATAGTTTAAGATTCTTGCTCATGCATGAACTATTAGGCAGAAGTTCTCTCTTCTTATCCCCTTTCTCTTACAACACGTTAAAAACAAAAATCTAGAGTGCAAAAGTAGTTGAGAGCATACTACCAAGATTTCAGTGTTATTTATAGTATTAGCTTTAAACTAACATCATGATGGCGAAGAATCACCTATATCATGCTCAAAGGAAACTAAAAGACTTAAATTTCCCTAAATCAAACAAACCAAAAAGAACAAAATGAAAACTATACAGAGAAGCGTTCATCTGTCCCATGAAATAATCTTCTTGTGTCAGCTATGATTGTTTTTTGAACAAAGCACTGACCCAAAAGAAAAGCTACATTTTCTGGCATGCTTCCATCGCCCACTTAATTTTAGGGATTTTCATATCCACACCATAAGAAGTTTTGCAATAAACGGTTATCAGAATTTAGGGGCTTCTTCCTTCACTAAATAGAAAACAAAATTTTGCCTTGGTTATAAGCAAAATAAACTGACAGCTTATGCAAAGAAAACATTGTACTATATTTAAGAACTAGTGGACATCATCCAAGACAACATACGCAGTTTTTTAGCTCTAACTAAAAAACTCTATCTGTTTAGCTCTATCTGTTACAGATTTAGTCAATGTTAAAGACAGAATACTATAATAATAATATCACAGTTCTTGCAGTGGTGTTTCTGTTGAACAGATAGTTCCTGGAGTCCATGGATACATGAGAAATTCTACTTTTTTGCCTCAATTACTGCAGATAGAAGACTGAAGATGATGAATTCAAACAGATCTGTTAGTTTCTCCTATTGCTTTCTTATTCAATAATTTCTCCTGGTTTTTGAGGACATGATTTATATTTCCAGAATAGCTGAGCCTGGCAAAAATGGTACCACTTGACGATAATAGAATCTAAGAGTCATCACTCCGAAGCAAAATCAAAATGTTTGCAAGTGAGGCACAAAGCAAAGGTCCCAAGGTTATGTGCTTCTAACTCTTATGCTTGGTAGATCTACTTCATTAAACAATCCAAAACTTACAGTGAGTGCCTTTGAAAAGAAAAGTGACTGTTTACTGTCCAATGTCTTTTATTCAGTATTTGATATACCTGGTTAAGCTGGGAAAAGAAGCATTTTGAACAACTTTAAAAAACTTCAAACAACATGTTGTGACAAATGTATTACCTAAATGAAAACCATTGCATAAGTCACTTAATAAAGTCACGTCCAGCAATATAACGCATTTCCTTTCCAGTTTGCAGCATACAGGAACCTACTGACATTTGGAGAAAATACAATGTAGCTTTGAGGCATTGGACATACCCATTTAACTCATGCATAGGACAATGCATTTCCTCTACTGAGCTCTTTGAATTATTCGAAGTCATAAAAAAAAGCTGACAGCCTTCACAATTAAGGCGGTAGCATCTAATGAAAAACAAGGAAATTTTTGCCTTCATATTTTGTTAAATTGCTTTTCCGAAGTTCATTATATTAATAGCATGCAGAGTGACTCCATCTCACTGCAGGAGGCTGACAGAAATGCAGATTGCTTGTCTAACAGTATTTTGTGGTTTTGATTTTTGTTGTTGTTTGGTAGTTATGAAAGCAATCCACCTGACAAGGTCAGAATTCATAACAAGGAAATACGGAGAATGGAATAAAAGTTACAAATACAGCTATTGCTTTTGAAACATGAGCTGAGGGCTTGGAAAGGACGTTGCTGTAATCATGAAATTAAAGTTAGAAATGTTTTATTCCCTTTGAGGAAAGCAGAATAAACACTAACACTTGTTTCCTTCCGTTAAACAGTGTTTCCTACTGTTGCATACAAATGATTTCTTGTAGCTTGATTAACAAGGCCTCTGCCACTGTTACTTTTTAAAAAACCTTTTTAACCATGTGAAAAAGGCAAGCAAAATCTTCAGTACCATAAACCAATGCAGATCACACATTCTGTTGAACTTTCACTGCAAATCTAATCTATTCTTCTTAAAAATAATAGCAAAATATTACATTACATGAACTTTGAAAACTGAAAAGAGAAACAGTCAACCTCCTCAGGTTATTCCTATAATATCTAATGAGAGACATCATACGCTAGCTTCCATGACCATAGGCACAGTGAGAAGATGGAATGTGTCAGGGTCCTATGCACTAAATGCACTAAATTTTCAGATCATACAAAAAGTGAGCAATCAATGCACAATGTTACACAGCAGGACTCTGCGGGAATACAAAACTTGGGTGCAGCACAGTGCAGCGTAATAATGCTTCCTTGTCTACATCATGTCTCACACCAGGTATGGCTGGGAGGCAGAGAGAAGCCATCCATTAATATAGAAATATGGGGAAGAAAAGCTGAGCAAGTCTTATACTTAAAGCATGAGACTTGACAGTATAAAGTCCATGCTTACTCCTGCAATAACCAGCTTGTAACTAGCTTATACAAGACTCAGCTACAAGACAATGTTTCTGATGTCCACACTGAGCCTGCCATGAATCACACAGCAAACAGTTTTGTAAACAAGTTCAGGTTTCAGAAATCATCCACGCCATATGATGCTCTCTGATGCTAAAGCATTAGCCATATGCTACACTCCCTCTCTTTCCAGCAAGGCAATCTGGAGAGTGCTTCTGCCCACAGCAACAACAGAGTCTCTTCCTTTGTCATGGTCTAGGATGCCAAGCATACAGAGCGACAGCTATTACTGGGGCTATTCTACACAGGCCATTTCAGGAGGTGAGCAACAGCCTGAGGCTGTACGATTTTCTTCTCAATAACTCTTTGAAATTTCCGTAAGAGTGAATGGATGGGATTATATTAACAGTGTTACTTTGTTACTTCCTGACACAAGCAGCCCAGGCACACTACTACTTACCTATACTACATAGAAAAGGTCCTTCAGCAAATTATATCCATATCCCAGCTTGAGACCCATGAACCTTTCAATAAAAGTCATTCCAAAGCCTAAGCACAAAGTAAAACCTAAATCAATTCAAGCAAATAGGCCACATATTACAAAACAAACAGGAACAAGAAATCCAGATAAAATTACAGCTATGTGCCCATCATTCCTTAGCAAAAACCTGCTGGGACTTACAGGCTGAATAACTTAGAGGCGCAGTGAAACAGAAGATCATATCCAAGGAATTCAAAAGAAAACCTATGAAGCCCCAAAAAGGTTTATGCCTATATTTGCACAACAAGGACTTCTCAACTTCTAGGTCAAACTGATACAACATGCTATTATACTCTTACCTTATCTGCTGTCACTGTACATTTTGAAAGTTAATTTCATAAATGCAGTTGCACTTTTTACTGGGTGCAATCAGAATTAGGTTTATAGATTTTAATTTCTGTGGGTTTGAGAGTTTATATGTATATTTTACCGACCAGGTACTCTGGCTCTGGTCAAAGATGGTTAACTCTCAGACAGAGTATCCAAGATGATATATAAAAGGCATGTTAGAGACAACAGTACAGAATCACCCAAAAAGCAGGGGAGGCAGCACAGCTGAACTAACAAACCCAGACAAATCTAAGCTGACACCTGCTGAAGTGGCTGAGCTGCTCTGAACTCTGACCTACCAAAACATGTTTGCTGTTATGTAGTGCCAGACCAGATGTGGCTCCAAGGCATACTACGACTGAGCTGCTAAGGCCCCCCCCAGGACATAGCATACTGCAGAAAAGTCTGAATTTTGCTAGTTAGATTAACTAGTTCCCAGTAAAGGCTGACCATGTTGGACTCAGTCTGGAGTTACACAAAACGGTTGAAGATCTTCTACAATTTGCTCCCTCATGTTCTCTGTTCTCATCTTGTACAGTATGGAAACTCCTCAGCCATCAGAAAGCTCTTGGCTCACACTTCAGGTCAAAGATGAAAAACTGTTTTGGGGCTAGAACTGGCCCCAGCTGAAAGTTCATTAGCATGGCACTGCACCTCAGCAAGTATGCGTGGGAACCAGCATGACTCCATGTATGGTGTAGCTGAAACTGAAAGCTGAGTAGTGCTTTACACTGGTAGGATAGTTTCACTGCAGCCTTTATATTGCCACAGCAATGCTGGAGCATGCAGAAAGTTATCACCATCCGGGCCTAGATCATTAGAACATGGTTGCTTTCTACACTGCTGGAGTGCAAATAAATATGAACACATATATCTTTATGTTACATGAATAATGAGACTCAAATTTACACAAGAAATGTTTGTCAGGAACATACGCTCTTTGAAATCGATTTTCATTATATCTCATATGTAAATGTTTTTCTTCTTTTTTTTTCCTTCAAATTTATCTCCTCAGAGATCTAGATAAGGTCTTAATTTTCTCTTGTGAAAAACTATCCAGCAGAGGCAGAGGCATTCCTACAGAAAATCTTTCCAGTAAAACTGCCTCAGTAAATCATTTGCTAAATTAAGCTGTAACAAGCATAGTCAATCCTGATAGTGAAAAACTCTTTCCACATCCAGCAACAGCTTCCCAAAACACTGATAGAAGAACTTCCTCAATATAAAATGATTTCTGTTGAAAGGATAATCAAGGTTTGTGGTAGGATGAATATGAAAACAAGTCTCTACTTCATTTGACATTAGACAGTTCGGTTTTGCAATAAATACAGATATATTTTATCACATATAAGATCAATGGCACCTTTTGCAGTTATAGTTTGGAGGGAAGTGTTGCTATAGCAGTATGAACCATAGGAAATCCGCATCTACTCAAAATATTATTTCTAAGCATCAAGACTTTTTATGGTATAGCACTCTTGCAGAAAAGGGTGCAGAAAATCAATAGCAATGTCTTAATTAATCAAATAGGTGTAGCTTAGAAAAAGTATTCCACCGAAACACACCGAACAAGGAAATGAAATACTATGACTGCACACTAAGCAAGCTTTTGTTTGTTTTAGTTACTGGAATGTTTTTCCCTGAAGCAGCTTATACCAGTTAAGGTCAAGAGTTCAAATTCAGGCTTTCTCAAATCACATACCCTTGGATTCAGCACATTTTTTTCCTGTTCCCTACACAATCACAAGCAACTAAATGAGATCTGACACTTCTAAAGTGGTTCACCTCAGAGCTGCAGGGTTTCTTGTCTCAGGCATTAAGGGAAAGAAATAAAACTAGTTTTAAAGTGGAATCAGCCCTGAAGCAATATAGCGAAATTTGTATGGTCCTACCCTTAATGTAGTTGGCATTGTGTTAATCTGGAACTCGAATAAACCACAAAGGATAACCAACATATGACTGCAATACCTTTCCCTAGACAGTCTTAGGGGAGCGCTTGTGCCCAGGACTTATTCTGTGACCTTCCCATCCTTGGGGGTAACTGGGACTCTGGCTGTGGGACTGGGTTCTTCCTTCCTTCTTGTGCAAAGGTACCGACTGCTCCTCCACACTCTTGCCCTGAATTATTAATAAATTATATGCCCAATTACCCTTGCTTTTAATTCTCTATTTTCTCCTTTATCTCTTTCTACAAATTGGCTCCTTCAATTAAATCTTGCAGTGCCCATAACCATGGTAAAATTGTATAGTGTTATAAGTAGAAACCAACTCAACTGAAAAAAAAATCATCTACAACACTGATCCATTAGGGTCTTGAGAACAGATTAACTTTCTATCTCATTCTCTCTATCTTCATGCCATTTTTTGACAGATTAGTTTGAACAACAGATTCTCATGTATTTCTACAGCTCCTAACATATTTAATAAGAGAGAAGGAATGACTAAAATTGCTAAAAAAAAGTTAAAATAAATAAAATAAAAAAAACAAAACCACAGCTTAATTAAACAAATAAAAAATATTCAGATTCCTCTGGCCATGTGAACATTCTGGTTTTCGCAAAGACATATTAAAAGAACAGAAATTTTGAAATTGCTACGCAATACAAAACCATAATTTTGTGCAAGAGTAAGTACATCTTATGCATGGATACAATTCAAGCTAATGGTAAGAAGGAAAACTGCCTTTGTAGAGAGGGGCTTCTAAGGTGTGTGATAGAAGACCTTTACCAGGTCATCCACATCTTGGTCCAGTTGAGTCTTGAAAATCTCCAAGAAAGAGATTCTAACACCTCTCCAGGTGATCAGTTAAAGTCCTGCACTACTCCCTGGGTGAAAAACTTATCCCTAGTGGCCAACCTGAACTTCTCAGACTGTAGCCTGAGACTGCTGTCCCTTGTTTTACCCATCTGCCACTGTTGAGAAGAGTTTGGCTCGATTGTCATTGTAACTCATCTTCAAGTAGTTATAAGCTAATACAAAATTACTCCTCAGCCTCCTTTTTTGCCAAACTAAAACAACCCAACTCCTTCAATCTCTCCTCATAGCTTATTGGTCCCATGCCAACAGACAGCAGGATCCTTTCTCTATTTTTCAAACAGCCTTCTTGGTCTAAGGAACCTCAAAATTAACTGGAGAACCACAGTATACCAATTACGGCCTCAGCAATGCTGAGACGAGGATAATAACTTTGCTTGATCTGCTAGCCATACTTTTCCTACTCTAGACCACTACGTGGCTTGCATTATTTGCAATGGAAGTGCATCACTGGGTCATTTTCAACTTGCCACCCACTATATAAACCTCCATTGCTTTTCTGTCAGTTGGTTCTCAGTCTGTACAGTTGCATAGGATTTTTCTGCACAGGCAGAAAGCGTCACATTTCACAGAATCACAGAATGGTTGACACTGGAAGAGGACCTTTGGACCCAAGCTCCCTGCTGAAGGAGGGTCACCTAGAGCATGTTGCCCAGTACTGTGTCCAGATGGTTTTTGAATACCTCCAAGGACAGAGAATCCTTGGCCTCTCTGGTCAACTTTTTCCAGTGCTCAGTTACCCTCACAGTAAAAAAGGTTTTTCTTAGATGCAGACGGAACTTCCTGTGCTTCATTTACGCTTGCTGAACTTACAAGGTTTCTGTTGGCCCAAAGCCCGGGTTTGTCAAGGTCCAGCTGAACTGAATTTCTACCATTTGGTGCATTAAACTCTCTCCTCTGCCAATTTAATGTGGTCTACAAATTTTCTAAGAGCGCATTCTGTCTCACCATCTAGGTAGTTGAGAGAGCCGTAGCAATATTGGCCTGCCTAATGCCTGCACAGTTCACTTGTTAGTTGTCACTAACTATACAGAGCTGTTGATGACTAACCTTCAAACCAAAATGCCCAGGCAACTTTCAATCCAAACCATTAGCCCATACTTTCACAGCTTCTTCAGTGAGAGATGGTAACAAATGCCTCACTGAAGTCTAAGTCAAGGTATACTGCATCCACTGCTCTCCCCTCATCTACATAGTCAGTCATTTCATCACAGAAGGCACTCAGGTTGGTAAGCGTGATTGTCCTTGGTATCTCTGGGTTGATCATTCTTAATTACCTTCTCATCTATCATGTGTTTGGAAATAGATTTCATGCAGATGTGATTCATAGCTTTTCCAGGGATTGAGGTAAGGCTGGCTTATTTGAGACAGGACTGGTAGAAGTAAGATCTATAGTTACTTGGATTCCCCTTCTTAAAGATGGGTGTGTAATGTTAACTTTTTTCTAGTCATCAGGAACTTCTCTGATTTTAATCATTTTTCATAGATGATAGTCTCACAAATACATCATCTATGTCTTTCAGTATCCAAGAAAGACTCTCATCCAACCTGATGGATGGAACTGAATACAGACAGCTTTCAAATTTCTAAGGAAATTTGAAGAGTAAAGTATTCCTTGTTTCCTGTGCAGTACTGCTAAATTATGGTCTTCCAGACAACCTTTATTTTGTACAAAATCATATTTGGAATAGGAATTTATCATGCTTCTTGCTCAGTGGACCACTTTGCAAGAAAGGGCATCTCTTGCCCACATGCTCAATCAAATTGCTTTGTCTCTGAGAACACAGTGTTCATCTTCATGCTGTTGCTGAAAAATAAGAAAATGCCCTAGCCCTCAATCTCAATAAGGAGTCATCTTACAAAAGCAACATCTCACTAGTAGCCAGTGATACAGGAAAGAAGAGAACTACAATCTTTAGAGCACTATAGCTCTAACTACTGATTAAGAAAGAAGAACAGAGAGCTCAGAAATATGCATAGCACAGAGAGAAACTTTCTCTGGTTGAAAGACCCTTAGCAATGGCCAAACTTAGCAGTCTCCAAATTAACTGAAAGGAATAAAGAAACGTTCTGAAATGTTAGCTCACAATTGCTTAAAGAAGATTAAAATTAGTAATTTCACTTGAATTCTGATAGAGTAAAACCAAAGATCTATGATTTGCTGCATACTTGTCACCGTGCTTCTGAGTCCAGTGCCTACAGGGTCCAAATATTTGCTATGACATTGTGTCCTGATGTCTTCAAACAAATACTGACCATGCTCTTGCCAACTCTAAGTGTTAAATTAGAGCAAGCAAAGACAAGTCATATCCACCATAAGAAGTTTTTAAATATTACTCCCTACTATATGCTTTAATACATTGCATTTGTGATGTATTAAGGCTTATATTTATTATTCATAAATATGAAGTGGAAAACACAATGTTAGGTAGAAAAAGCACCTCTCCAAAAGCAAATGTTTTAATAAAAAGAAATGTAAGTGACTTACTAGACCAGTAAAACCAACATGTTCTAGCAGAAAACATCGCCAGGAAGATATACAACACTCCATGCACAGCTCAGCATGCACAACTAAACAGTCATGTTTTCTTCTTATATCATGCAGTTCTTTGAGGAATATTAGTATAGTTTTTATGTTTAACTTAAGATATCAGAATGTACACTACACTAGATAATTATTTGCAATGCATTAAAAGGCTGATTTGAACAACCAAGAAAGGTTTGACACACACAAAAAAGTGTCTAGATTCTATAGTTGGCAGGTTAGAACTTATGAATAGGAGGGCAAAGGAAAACAGAAAGCTGATCTGTTATTTTTCAGTCAGATTCTTTTCTCTTCTCTTAAGAAAAGGAGGTAAATATTCAATAATGAACTTGACTGGTAAGCTAGCATTCCCAGTGAAAGAGCTGAAAGGAGAAAGTATGGAAAAATGACATTTTAAAGATAAGGCAATGAAGACATTTTCATCAGGAAGTACAGTTACATATTACTCTGGATGTACTTCTCCAACCTTTATCTTTCTCAATCTTCTGTTTTCAAAGCAAAAGTCAAATAGATGTAACACCTCAGTTTGTGCAAGTTGAAAATTCTGATTTGGTGGCACTTTTGCACCAGTCTGTACAGGACACTAAACAGCTACAGGACACTACTATGAAAATTCAGGCCTTTTATTTTGTATAAAAAATTTCAAGCTAGCTGCTGCAGGCAATTCTGAGCACTTTAGACTGAAATTAGCTAAGACTATTTGGGGCACCATATTTTGAATGCACAGGACATAAGGCAGCACACAGCAGATAAAAATTTAAGAATTTCAAGAAATTCAAGCAAGCAAGAAAGACAAAGGAATGTATGGAAATACACTTTTTATTTTATGAATGAGTCATCAGCATGGGGTGACATTTATACAAAGCTACTTAGAGCAAAGCACCAAACCCTGCTGATGCAACACTTCAGTGAAAATACGGAGGAAGCAATGAAAAAAAATAGATTAAAAATACATATGAGGATTTCAAATTGGATGCATCATGTCAAGAAGAACACATTGTCTTGATCACTTCCAATTATTAGACATAGTAAAATAGCAAGTAAGCTTATTGTTGTTACCCAGGAGACAAACTACAAATTTGTTGTTACATATCTAGAAATGCTACATGAGACAGACTTCATGAAAACAGAAGCCTGTGAATAGGCTTTAGCAGAAGAAAGGGAAGAGCCATAAATGCAGACAACTTCACTGCTAAAGGTAAAGAATAATGTTTTTCTTCTGCCTCCATTATTTCGTAAGTAGCAAGAAAGACCAGAAGGGGATAATTAGCCTGTCAGGTTGCTATTTTCTAAAACCTTATCTTTCAACATGCTTAGCCATCTCTACTTATCTGCTTTTAAAAAAACCCTCCTAGCCTACCTACACAGAAAACAGATTTTAAGCCCTTGGGAGGGTGGGGTCTAATGGCTGTTTGCAGCCTTTCAAAGTGCATAGGATGCTGAAAGACCAGTTTTCACTTTTATCTCCTACAGAGCTAGTCATCCCAAATTAGTGTAGCTGCCATTCTTTCAGTTTTAATGCTTTTGCCATCTTCTAAATTCTATTAAGCAGTGGTTCTGTCATGTAAAACACTTCATGGTTAGACACAGGAAATGATAAAATGTTAATATATTGAATAACAAATTCAATACTATCAGTGTCACTGTAGGAAACAAAAGAAGAAATGACCATGGTCATAAATTGAACTTCATCAACTGAGCTAATAATTCTAAACTATTAGTGCTTAGATCCAGCCCTGAATGTGCTCACAGTTGTTTTATCAAAGAAGGGAAGCCTCACATAATCCATGCTGGAGAGCATCCTCCAACTAGACCTACTAAATAACCTCAGTAAGGGAGCTGTTCAATGGATCCCAAGTGCACCACATATGGCCAAGGATGTCTTATACACAGTACAAAATTAAGGATAAAAAATTGCCCACAAACAGTACCAGTCTTTTTTCTTGGCAACTGTATTTTTTTAGGCCACACTCTCATTTAATGGAAGATAGCTTTACTATTACAGTATTGTGACTGCTATAACATTTTGAACACTTGAACCTTAGATCAGAGATGAGTTCCTATGAAGGGCCCCAGATCACCTCACCTCATCTTCCAGGAAAACTGACTTGCATAGGTTGCCATGGACAATATATGTCAGTGAGCAGTAGAGTATTCGGTTTGTTGATACTTGAAGAATCTATTGCTTTGGAAGGCAAAAATTTCCGCATCTTCAAGGATTCAGTCTATGGTCAGCAATGGGAACTCTAGCTTTTTTTTTCTCTCTCCATTTTTCAACATGATTATCTATTTTTAAAGTGAATTTGCAAGAGTTATATATGCCAGCCTTTAACCTTTAAGACTGAATTTTTTGTACTGTATTTAACTTTGTAGTCACAAAGCAATCTGTCCTCCTACATAGGTCACAGCCCTGGCCTGGGGGAAATCTAGTACTGCAAAAAAGACTGCAAAAATGTGCTTAGATTTAATGCAACTTCAGCTTCTTCATCATTCACCAGAAGAATGGTGGCTGTTGAAGTATACATTTTCTCTTGATACATCCCTTTACTACTTGAAAATCAAAGCTACAGTAAGTGTAACATTAACAGGCATATGTTTTCTGATGGCAACCCAAGAAGTAAGACCCTCCAAAGTTATGCAGCACGAGCTGCTAATGCAGCTTCAGGCTGTTATTGCCTTGCTGTCATATAGGAGTTTTGCTCTGCTTGTGATTGACTTAATATTATTGTTCAGTTGGCAGAGTCCGGAGACCTCATCTTTGATTAAGGGGTGTTATCTCATTGTCTTGGAAGCATATGCTTTCATCTGATCCCTGACTTGCTTGCTAGAAATACTTAGCAGCAAATTTGCTGGAAAATCTTAGTGGCAAATTCCTCAGCAGTAAGCAATGCCTAAGTTCTTGAAAAAAACTGGAACTAGCCAAAACATTAGGATTTCCACCGGCAGATAATTTGATGCTATCCTACACAGATAAAGAATTGCTGATATCTTGGTTATATACTACCCAAAATGAATATTCAGATGAAAACCTGCTGAACTGAAACACATATGGGGCATGTATGGGGCATTCCAGCACCAGGAACTAAACATCTCCTCTCTGCATACCTGCTGACTTAGACCTTGGAGCAGAGAGTGATGCACAAGTTTTGATCCAGGTACTTCTAAAAGTGCTTATTGTAGCAAAAACATAGGACAGATTCAGAGCATGGTGGAGATGAGTTAAACTCTTTTTTGAGCCAGAAGGAATAATACAGACGTAGCAGTTTGCCCAATGTTATATAGCAATGAAGTGTTGGTGATACACCAAAATGAAAGTGAAGCCATACGTCTTAGACAAGAAATCAGTCCTTAAGGACACAGTTGGTGGTCTTATCTCCTCTGCCAGCAAAACTAGGTGAAGGAAACAAAACAAAATGCCTGGGAGAAAACAGTGACTGGAAAATAGAGGAGCTGGAAATATATATATACATAAACTGGGAATACATCAACATCCTATGTTGATCAATACATCGTTTAGCTGCTTCAGAGTGCTCTGAAACCTGGAATTTAAGTATGTATAGCAACCCACAGGCTGTTTTGGGGATGTGTGGGACAAGGTAGCAGTCACTGAACATAAGCATGAGAAAGAAGAAAAATTAAAACTGTAGATAGACATAGTGCTAAGGCAACAGTCACCAGTTGTATGCAGAACCCAAAGCCTTTTCTACAGGGTTGACAGGTTTGATCACTGCATCCATCTGCAAGATTTTATACAGCATGAACACCCTGGTATTTCTGTGTACCATGCCCTCACTTGGGTGTGACCTCATGATTTCACCCAATTTTATTTCAGAAGAAAGCAAAAAAGTAGTGAGGATCACTGACATTTTGTTTCATACTAGGAGTGTATTAGCTTAGTCAGTTTGCTGTGAAATACCTAATAAAGACAATGGAATAAAGCAATGGAAGATTAAAAGAGGTCATTGGTAGAAAACAATGTCATCCAGTACCTGTAAAGTCTTGATGAAGGATTTCATTTCTTCCTGCAGATGGCAAGCTGAAGGACTCATAGGGAAGCAGAACCACATCAAAGTAATAATGTATGTGATCAGAGAAAGGATCATAGGTCATGTAAAGAATAAAACTCTAAGATAACTCAGCTGTAGTTGCAGTAGTGAGGTGGAATTTACAACATGTAATGTTAGACTATATGGCTATCAAAGCTCTGAGTTTATATAAACAGGTATCTGTCAGAAATGCAAATAATCTATTTCTTTGCTATCTGCAGGACTGCAGTAAAAAATGTCAGGCTGCAGTTACATTAAGTCAGGGATGTCTAAGGATATAGTTCTGTCACATCCAATTTAGAAGCGTGAATACTTGAGAATTTGGGTTCCTACTGCACTTAACTAATCTGTCTTATTAATCACCTAGGGATCAAGAAAGTCTCAGTCTTTTCCAGGATTTTTTGGCCAACAATAAATTGAGGGCTTTACAGCAATGACAATAGCCAAAGGAAATTCAGCAGCCAGTCCTGGACTTGTTCCCCTTGACTTACAGGTAGAAGCAACAAATAAGCTGATGTCAGTGCATTACATGAAAGTTTTGCCAAAGACTGTTTCTGCAACAAAATTTCATCCTCAAAAATTTCTTTAAAATTAGATTTAAACAGAATCATGTCAACCATTTCAGATAAGCTGATAACAAAAGTAAGTCCCACTGACAGAACTGTAAGTGTGAAAATACTAGAAAGTGTTTTATTTTATGTTAGCCAGGCATATCTATCTGCCTCTCTCTTCCTCTCTCCCTGCCCCTCTCTCTCACCCCCATCTCTCTCATCCAACCCCCCCCTTTCTCCCTCCCGCCTCTTTCTTTTTCCCTTTGCCCTCCTCTCTCCCTCTGCCTGCCTGCTTCTCACTCTCCCTGCCTGCCTCTCTCCCCGCACTGCTATAGTCCCCCGATTGAGCTATGAACATGTCATGCAAGAATTTTAGAACTATATTAGTTCTGTACTTAAAGAGAAAGGTTTTTAATACTAATATTGAATAAGACTGTGTGTTTGTGAATAGGCAATGACAGGTGGTAAAAACAGATGGTTTTGAAAAGATTTGTGACAGTCTCTCTGGCTCCACCATTCTACTGGCTCAGCATGATATTGGCATCGAAAGTCGTTACCAACTTCTTTGCCTCACTAGAGAAAACCAGGAGCAGCCGATCTCACTGGCTTCCCAGAGCCAGGACAGGTTCAGTAAATCTTATTCCTTTGTATTATTCAGCACACCTCCAAACTGCTTCTGCCTCACTGCTCAAGCCCAAGCCATTGATACAGACTGACTGGCTGGTTGATGATCTGGCAGAAGTCATACCAGCGGTCTGTGTTCACTGGTCCTTATTGAAGGACAGAGTGGACAGAGTTCCTCGGTTTGGCAGGCTAGAACTGGGGCCATTCACCACCCATCAGAACCATTTTTATTCTGGGAAGAATTTCTGAACACATCTCTTACAACCACACTTATGACCACTGAGTGCTGCAACACCAAACCTAGACCCAAACAGCTGCATTCCCTTACAGCTGTGCTTGAAACAAGAAACTTTTTCTCAAGTCCTTGGTGATAAATAAGGCAACGTTTCATCTCAGATGCTTCTGCAAACTTAAAGACAACACAGTCCTCCACAACTGAGCAAACTTTGACAAATGGTGAGTAACCTTGTGTCATAAGTCACAGAGTAATATTGTGCTAGGAAAACTTTCACAAGTGGGGAATGTCTCCCAAATTCTGTAGGACAGCATGCTTTACCAAATATAAGGTGTTCGTACAAAATAAGGTGTTCATACAAAAAAAAAAAAAAAAAAAAAAAAAAAAAACAACAAAAAAAAAACGACCCCCCAAGCTATTCTGTTTGGGTAGTTTTACTGCCCTCATATCCCTGATTTCAGATCCATTTCCACTTTACATAGTAAACATTAGCTGAACCCCAGCTCAGTGAAACAGTGCTGACTGCTGCAGCTACTATCATCTCAATGTTATCATTACTTGTCCTTAAGGGGCAAAGCCCCACTATTGATTCTAAAACTGTGCTTGTTTGCATACCAGCAACAACCGCAACAGGATACAAAAGCATCCAGAGGCTGCCATTTGCTGCCACACTGCATCAGCTGTAGCACACCGCTAGTTAAGGGTCACTTGTAACTTTCATTTAAGGTATCACAGTTATCTCTGAAAACAACCAGATACATTCATATATACCAAAAAACTTTTAACTGGTACCACCTTTGGCTATTATCAAATTTGTATACCAATTTGTATACCCCATTGTTAACTCCATGGTACACTCAGCTCAAAGAATATTTTAGAAGACCACTGTGCTTTGCTAGTAATCACATATTTTGTGAGTAACTTAAGAATCTCTCTTGCAGGATTTACTAAGGTGTGTTGTAGGAATTAAGTTCCTGAGAAGGGGCTGGCACCTTTTCTATGTACCACCTCTGCTCTTTGGATTTTTTCAAAGCCAGATCTGCTTGATTAACATCAATAAATAATTGTACATATTTGTGCATCTTTCCCTTATGGTCTATCCATAGCATTGTTTACAAAATTACAGTCATTTTACACTTTCACAATTTCACTCACAGTATCAAGGAAGTTTCTGAAGGAGTATTCTAGTGACAGTAGGATTCACCACAGCGTATTTATATTCAGCATCCTATGAATGAGACTGCACAGCTCTCCTGTAATTGCCCATTCTTGCCTTTAAGAAAAGGCTCTCCTGAACCATTGTCTGCAAAATAAATCCACCTTCTTTACAGGACCAGCAATAAGATCAGGGATATGATGATCCTCAGGAATATTCACAGGTAAATTCTACTCCTGGGGTCCACGGTAGTGTACAAAGGAAATCCTCTTTTTTAAAGGTCAAATACAAGTCTTATACCGATCTGAAAAAGCCTTTTCTATCAAGTGGGTGGTTTTCCTGAAGGGTTGATTTCCAGAAAAATTTTAATTTGGACAAACAGGCATTCTCCAAATAAATATTTTTCCTCTCCTTCCTTCAGTCAACAGTTTCTCTAACTGCTTTCAAGAAGGTCAAACAGAGAGCTGTCTGTCCAGCTGGTCCAAATTTTATATATTATAACATTCTATATGAACTATAATGTACAGTTGTGAAAATTGAGTTTCCGATAAAGGTAGGCACAAGCCATTCAAAGCTGAAAACATAGACTTACATTTGTAGTCTGCAGAGCACACCATAGTAAAATTGCCAATCACCTTGAAACACAGTAATATGAATAAGTTCTTCTTAACCAATACTTGATTACTGGCAAGATTCCAAAATCAAGATAGCAATACTGGAATCAGGAGGAACACACATGAAATAAGATGTAACCTGAACTGAAGAGAATATCACATGCTGGCAGTACAGATCTGTGCTTGGATAAGGCAAAGCTGAACCACAGTTTTAGAAACTAAATTTTAAGCATCTAGGTTTGTGATCAGTTCTGCCATTCTTACACGTATTAACCAGTCATTAATCTTCATATTTGTTTTAATCACTTGTACAGGACAACTGGCTGCTTCTCAGAGCATATGTAGATGGCAGACACACGTATAACATTAAAAATGAAATTTATTATGAGGAAAACCTATAATACGCACCTCCCCTGCACAGCTGCTCAAAAGTTACTCTCAGCAAGCGGAAAATAACAGATTTAAACATAACAGGGTATTTTTCTGGCACAGTGTAGTTTCTTCTATGAGTTGAGGTGGAAAAGCTACGCTCCATGCAGTTTATAATGGCGGACAACTGCCTAACTATAGGTAAACACAAAGGAAAACACATGTACAGTTAACACTTACAAAAAGAGCTAAATATAAGGTTAGAACTGAATATAATTATAGTCAAATTGCTGGGGGGGACAGTTTGCAAAACCTTCAATACTGCCTCATGCTTTAACAAAAACAAATGCAGCCAAAGATTTGTGGGAAAGATTTCCAGTTTCAGCAATTACCAGAAGGATATTAATTATAGGCCTGTACACAAAAGCCTACTATTGACTATTTTAGTGTGTAAAGACCTAATAAGCCATAATTTTGACACTATGACCTGCACAAGTACATCACTCAAAACCAACCATATCTTCTAAAGGAATCTTTAAAACACTATTTAAGCAGGAATTAAAAACAAAAACCCAGGATAAAATTTCTACCTCAGATGGTGTTAAAAATAAGAGTTATGGGCTCAGTTATTACTGAATCTGTATCATTCAAAATTAAAATGTGAAGGAGAAAATACAATAAAAGACAATTCTGATAATATACTATATATATATATAATTATATATTTTATATGGAATTCTGTTTTAATAGAAATTCCATAGTGATAGCAAATGTGCCAGATGTGGCTGCAGATGTGCATCACTTGCCAGATGTGGCTGCATACCAAGGAGGGTTGAAATGCTACAGTGCTTGGCAACTCATGTTGGCAGTGTGCATGAGTCCACAGGGACAGATTCGCTGAAGTCCAGGAGGCTTCGCAAGGAAGATCAGAATAGGGAAGTACTTCTCCATGGCTATTTCCTATGGCTTTCATCATCCTATGCTGAGTAATTATTATTGTTAAAATTATCATAGCACCAAAGAGTTGCTATGCCATCAATTTGCTAACGCCATCAATTGCGGCCTTATCAGTGTAGGCCATCCACAGACAGAACAAAAGGATGGACTGGAGCTTAGAAAATTTGCAATTTAAATGGAAGACAGGTGGACCTGAAGGCAACAGGAATGGTGGTGCGGGTAGAAGTTAGGTCAGTGGTAGAACTGATTCAAAATCTGAATTCAGAGCTCCACAACCCGAGCAGAGGGAGACATTTAGCAAACTAGAATAAGGCGTCACCTCCTTCAAGGATGCAGCTATTTAGAAGAACCTTTTGTCCTTCAAGTTTCCTTTGTCATTAGCTTTGCACTAAGGCTAGGTTCGCACTGGCTTGGCATATTGCATGCGTTGTATGTCTTCACAGATAAAATGAAGATAGACAGATACCTTTCCTTACGCTCCAAACTGGCCACATATCATAGAATCATAGAATCAGTAAGGTTGGAAGGGACCTCTAGAGATCATCTAGTCCAGCCTCCCCACTCAGCAGGGTCACCTAGAGCATGGTTGACAGGGTTGCATCCAGGTGGGCCTTGAATATCTCCAGAGAAGGAGTTTCCACAACCTCTCTGGGCAAAGCTATATAAGCCAAATCCAGTCTGGAAGCCATGTATAAATGTTAACATAGCTTTGAGCCAGAGCCCGTTATACTGCAGTTCCATAATCTTTTTAATCTGGCATAATGGGACTCCTGCTAAAAGCAATGAGGATTGGCCTATTCTTCCCCCCAAAGCAAGTCTCTGCTGACTACTTAGAGCATTTTAGTCATGCATTGAGTTAGACCCAGGAACTCATCCAATTGAAAACCACGCCAACAACAACAAAAGTGGATTTGCGTTTGGCCAGAAATGATAGTACCAGCACAAGTGAGAGATCAGAAATCTGTAGCCAGGGGTGAAGAAGACATGCTGACCAAACAGAAGTACCCCCACATTTATGTCCAATTAAAATGACCACTGAATTACACCCTTTGTCTTGCTGAGAGTCAAATTTTGGTAGCTAAAGCTACCAAAGCATCATGTTCATACAGACGAACAGCTTTCAGACAAGAGAGCTATGATAATGAATACTCCTCAAATCAGTCAAGCATTAGATGGTAGAGTATTTCCAGCTCGATTGTCTCACCTTTACTGCATTTCAGCTTCGATGAACTACTCAGATCTGTGGATTTGTGGTATCACCAGGCAAAATGGATCCTTCTTCTCTTTCACATTTCAAGATAGACATTTTTTTATCCTTCTCTATGCCCACATTTATATCATCTATCCCTTGTATAGATCAAAATGGAGAGAACAGAACATACAAGTTAATCAGAATTAGCAACTTCCTAGGTGGGATATAAGGAGAAAAAAGAAACAAACTTTTCAATGACATTCATTGACATTCATTACAATGACATTCCAAGGTTGCAGGCTGCCCACTTGAAGCAAGGATCTATACTCTGCGACAGGACTCCAGAGAAGGAAATCAGCACCAGCAGAGAGGCTGCTGAAGGTATTGGCTGCTCATTTGTGCTCCTCTACTGCACCATGCCAACCAGATGTCAATCTCTGTGCCTTCATAATATCCGTATTCACCATTCTCTGCTGCGTTTCTTCTGTCCTGTCATTTAGAATGTTTTCTATACTAGTACCATCACTACTTCCCACCTGCCCGGTGAGCTACATCACAGACCCAGACTGACATGGGGAAAGCACAGGAAGTTTATCAAAGCCACCTCTATAACAAAGCCACAAACTGCCTCTGTCAATAGGCCATTCCCTACTGTTTTTCTGTCAGTCCATCATTAGACTCTTCTTTTTTTCATCCATCTGACATGCTAAGTTTTTGTTTACTTGAGTTTTTATTACATACTTTTCAAGATTGTTAACCACTTTTAAAATTGCATTTCCCCACCACTAAACTATCTTTAACAGGGATTAGAGAGAGCTGAAACTCAAAGTTGCAGAAATCAAGAATTTGTAGCTTCATTAGAGTATCAGATACTATATTTAGAGGATGTTCAAGGATGTAAAAGGTTGGCCTAATTCTGCTATTGCTTTATATTTAATTCAGGTCCCTTTGAGTGAGTGTGTCTTCTCCCTTCCCTCCCCAAAATCTTCTATCCTGATCACCTGTGTATTGAATTTTACTGAGATTTTAGTCCACGCAAATCTCCCCCACGCTCCTCCCCCCCCCAAAAAAAAAACTACAAAGGAGAAGCCTTAAAATGTTGTAGTAAGTTTGACAACATGCTTATATGAGGCAAAGGGACTGTATTGGTTCTGGACATTAAAGTACCAAACTATAACACAGGGGGATTTTACAACTCCTCTAAAGCAACCATCAGTTTATTTTTTAAACTACATAGTTATTTTCAAGAGAAGAAAATTGGGTATATTATACAGTTATGAACAGAACTTATGTTTTCCTATTCAAGAACACTGTTTGAGCAAACTACAGGCAGGCAGGCAACAATGATGCTTATGTATGGTAGATGCAAATGAAAACAAATTCTAGTAGCACATCTCAGAACTGCAATCAGTTTCTCATCAAGCAGAGATGAAGGTTCCCAGGACACCAACACATGCAGAAAACTGAGCTCTAAAGCAATGTGCCAAAACCCATGGCTTTAAAATTAAAAGCTTTTGAAGGGCCAGATGTTTTATGACATCTTTGGAACCACCTGACATTTCAATTTTACACTTTCAAGTGAAAAGGGTTACAGCAGGTACGGATTTGGAGGGAGGGCATTTTTCTAGCCAAACAATTATCTTCACAAAAATCAAAACTGTAGTCTAAAAGAAGATGTGAAACTAATATTTTTGGTGCAGTATTTCTAGGTGAAGCATCTCCTATTTAGCTTCATTGTTTCCTACTGCAAGATGATGGTCTGTCATTAGTTATTTGTCTCTCTTCTATAGCTATGCCTTTAAAAGGCTTTGAGGCAAATATGTAAAAGTGAATTATTCTGTGTAACAACATTATTGTGAAGGACTGCACAAGCCATTACAAGGTCAGATGCATCTAATGAGGGCAGTCTCACAGGATCTGGTAAGCAAATTTAGGATAAATCTTTATGATGCCAGGTGGATTGGCAGAAGAGGTATCTAGTAATTTCCTATTCATAGTGAGATGAAAGAAACAGCAGCAAGTCTCAGCATATGAGCTCTTCTCACGTGATTAAGGCCATTGTTATGCCATATGCGACATCTATTTTTATGTATGGGCCTAATAACAGGGAAAATGTAAAGGGTAAACCTTCTCTAGAAGCACCTCGGTTCTCCCCATTTTTGGATAACATCACACCCGAATTACCCTCAGCAAGAGTAAGCTTCCTTGGTATGAATCAGGGCTCGTAACACTCCTCTCCTCATTCATAGGTTTGAGCTTCAACTTGAACTTTGCAAGGAGAAGCTGAAGCGTGGAGCTGGGCTGGAGCCGCTGCTCTTCCCCGCTGCACGGCGCGGGTCACCGCCCTGTGCTCGGGGGAAAGGGGGGAGATCCAGCCCCTGGGAGTCCGAGTCCGGGCAGCCATGAGGAAGGGGGGCCCGGCCCGGGGGTCTCGGGGGAAGGGGAGCTCCAGAGACAAGAGGGGTGGTCTGGGCCCAAAGCGCCCGCTTGGCGTAGAGCACCAACACCTCCACTTAACGCCGCATGTCGCTGCCCACCTGACACGCCGCCGCCCCGGCACGCTGGGTCGGGTTCTGCTGCCGAGACAGCGGTACTGGCCAGGCCCCGGCCTCGGTTCCCACAGGGCGCGTGCAGCCACTCACACATCATCATCCCTCCGCAGCGTCCCCTGCTCTTCCCCCTCCTTCCTCCTAGTAGGCTGTTACCTTTAATTGCCGCTTTTCCGACCAGCTCCTCTCTCCAGGCTGCTTCCCCCACCTGCCCTAGCACACAAGCAACTCCCGGCAAGGAAAGGGAGGAAAAAAAATTACAAACCTCTCCTCCCCTTCTGGGTTTTATAGTATGTATCCGGCCGGGGAAGGGAGGAGCAGCGCCTTTGCTTTGCCTTCCCCTCTGTCGCCTCTCGCACCGCACGGCTGCCGGCCGCAGAGGATGCCCGCCGACTCAGGCCGCCCGGGCTTCTCTTCTCCCGGGTGTCTCTTTGCCCGACCCTGTTTTCGCACTGCCAAGCTAAATTGCGAGCGGGGCGCTGTGCAGCGGAAGCCGAGGGGCAGGAAAAGCGAAGCAGGGCCAGAGCAGAGGCGCCATCCTCGGCAAGGCTCAGCCCTGCGTCCCCCGCCTGCAGACCGCAGCTCCCAGAATCACCTAGCAGCACAAACGCAAAGCGTCCGTTTGTCCGCCGCAGATCCTGCCTCCCCCACTCCGCCCGCTAGCCCTGCCGCAGGGGACATACACATGCGGCAGCAGCAGCCCTTAGAGGAAATCAGAAGAACAGGCAAGAAAAAGATCCCCGCCTCTCCCCTACGCCACCGCCGGGCTTCTCCCTGGGCCGCTCCTTACCGGGCCACCGAGGCTGCTCTGCTGGCACGGCCGCCTCCGCGCTCCCCGGGGCCGGCGGGCAGGGGGCGAGCGGCGGCAGCGGCTGCACCCGCCTCGTCCCTGCTCCTTTGCAGCGCCTCCCTGCGCCCCTTGCCCGGCGTCCCCCCCGGTTCCGACTGCTGCTGCCAGGAGAGGGAGGAACCGCCAGGCGAGGCGATGGCCGAGAGCCGCGGAGAGCGGCGGCGTGCCTCAGCCGCTGCTCGTCTCCGGGCAGGGAGAGGGGGAGCGGGATGCTTTCTAAACTCATGCTGGATGAGCAAGGAAAGAGCCCTACCCCTCCTTCCAGATGATTTTGCGTTCACCTCCTTTTTCTCTTCACCTTAAAGCTGAATTTCTCTTTGTGCTAAAAAAAAAAGAAAGACAAGGGCGGGGCGGGGGAAGGGAAAGAAAGAAAAAAAAACCCCACACAGCAGGAAGAATGTTATACAGAAATATAGATGTAAAATCTATATACACAGAATTTTTCTTACAGGCATTAAGCAGCAGCATGGAGGCACACAACATACCTACTCAGCCTTTGCCACAAATATTATTTTTTTCTCCCTTTAGCTGTGGAAGATACGCTGCCCTCAGCAAGACTGGTTTTTTTTCAGCTCAGTATGTGAACCAGCAAGAAATGATACTTTTACATCTTATATGACACTTGCAGTATGTACAAGCATTCATTAATTTTACAAGGTTGTATCTAATTGCTGTTTTCAATTTATTAGGGGGGGAATAGAGAGAGAGAGTTTAGGCAACTTGCCCACCAATTACTGAATCTGTATCAGAGCTGTCATCAAGGCTCTAAACACAAAAGATTAGTGCTATACCCAGAATTGCAGTTCTCAGGCCCCTCACTCCATTGATGCCTAATCCTAGTGATGCTTGTAGGATACAGCTGCCTGTTGTTTCCACATCAAATCTCTAAGCATGGCTATTCCCACACCTGGATGCTATTAATTCAAGCCTAATACTAGTTGGAGCCCACAAAACAGGTATACCTTCACATGTCTTTCTTCATTCAGACTAGTGTTCTTAAAGTACATGTGCTGTGACTCCTAGTGTGACACTGGTCTAATTAGGAATTGGTCCTAAGGCCAATTCACAGCACAATCTGGTCCATAAAATGTCCAAATTGCCTATGTCACAATGTCTATGTCAGCAGCTCTCCACACTACACCTACAGAGTTGGAGTAATGTTATCCATGTGAGGTCAGATACATTTGTTCAGGGAATTTAATTCATAACTGTGAAAGATGTAGGGTATGTTGACTGCACCACTTGCGTAAGGCACTTGGAGAGGCTACTGCTTCCAGAAATACTAGGTGCTCTCTAAGTGGATTAGAGCATCTTCTGGGGGAGTGGGTCTGGCTTCGTTTTCATCTTTCATGTACAAGGAAAAGCTGTCTCTCTCTCCTACCAAAAGAATTTCGGATTTGCCCATCTGAGATGTACAAGGGAGGAACTTGCAAGAAACAAATAGCAGGAAGTGGTTCTCACTCAAGGAAGTCTCAGCTGTTTACCAAAAGAGACTGATGGTTGTTAGGATAATTCTGAGGAAACAGGGTTTTGGTTGCCTACATCTCAGGCATGTTCTGTAACATAAACCTCAGCCTTTGACAGACTGGCCTTCTGTCTAAACTGAAAAAAACTTACTGGAACTACCAATTGAGGGCAACTACTTGGCACCAAAATGGGAAACAAGTAGAGAAAGATGTGGACTAATAGAGTACATCATCGGAGGTGGCTTTGATCAAAGATAGTGGTCTTGCACACTGAATAATAGCCAGGAGGAGAGTGCTAGTAGCACAGAATTGGGGAAAAAAAAACACTATTGCTAGCATTATTTATGAAAACTGAGCAGAACACTTCAAAGAGTATTTGCAGGAATTGATGATTATCAGGACAGATTGCATAGGAGCAAAAGTAGATTCAGATCTACAAATCTACAGAAATCCCTTTGTGCAGTTTAGAAAAAGCAGGCTGACTTGAGGAGCAATTCCTGACTAAAGGCCAATGAAGACATTAAACAGGTAGTATGACAGATGAAGAAACAAAAAGGAATCATTAAAGCAGTGCCAGCCTGAAAGACTACCCTTTGAACAGAAGGTTTTACTGTGGCCATGAAGTATGTCATGGGGAGCAGGAAGACTAGAGGCTCACCTGGGGGGAAAAAAAAAAAAAAAAAAAGAAAGAAAAAAAAAGTCCTTTTTGGGTGGCTGAACAAGTACTTTACAACACCTTAGAAGGAGTTGGGGGAAAAAACAGGGGGGGGGAGGGGAGGCTCTCCAGGGTGCTCTGCCCTCAGGTACAAGGGAGAGAGATTAGCTTTCATTGTTCATTCTTGAGTAACCTTCATTCCATCATTAATTACACTGCCTGAGTTGGAGAAAGAACTGTTGCAAGCCTAGCTCTTTCACTGCATGTCACAAGGATGAGGCATGAACAAAAGAGTGGGAAGTTTCCCAGAACTGCCGGGTTGTGGTATTCTCTGGCTTTTGTAGCTTTTTGTGAATCGTTCATAATTGTTCATAATAATAATTCTTGCATTCAAATGAAAAATTCTCCTAAGCATAAGTTAAAATTTTAAAACTGAGCCTGTTAAGGATGGCATACAATTGAGCTTCCACTGTAAGCAATGTAAGGAAGGCATACAACTATGAAAGTTTAATTTCAATTTTAATTTAATTCCTCAAACTATCATTAAACTATTTGATGCAAAACTGCCTAAGGAGGTGGATTGAGAACTGGCTGAAAGACAGAGCTCAGACAGTTTGTCATCAGTGGCACAGAATCTAGTTGGAGGCCTTTGGCTAGTGGTATCCCCCAGGGCTCAGTACTGGGTCCCATCCTGTTCAACTTTTTCATCAATGACCTGGATGAAGGGACAGAGTACCTCCTCAGCAAGTTTGCTGATGATACCAAGCTGGGTGGAATGGCTGATACACCTGAGAGCTGTGCTGCCATGCTGCCATTCAGAGAGACCTGGACAGACTGGAGAGCTGGGCAGAGAGAAACCTCCTGAGGTTCAGCAAGGGCAAGTGCATAGTCCTGCACTTAGGGAGGCTGCTGGAAAAGCAGCTCTGCAGAAAAGGACCTGGGAGTGCTGGTGAATGACAAGTTGACCATGAGCCAACAACGTGCCCTTGTGGCCAGGAAGGCCAACGGTATCCTGGGGTGCATTAGGAAGAGTGTTGCCAGAAGGTCGAGGGAGGTGATCCTGCCCCTCTGCTCAGCCCTGGTGAGACCTCATCTGGAGTACTGCGTCCAGTTCTGGGCTCCCCAGTACAAGAGAGATATGGAGCTACTGGAGAGAGTCCAGCATAGG
Organism: Rhea pennata; assembly: GCF_028389875.1. NCBI lineage: Eukaryota > Metazoa > Chordata > Aves > Rheiformes > Rheidae > Rhea > Rhea pennata. The sequence continues at coordinate 81,714,238 of NC_084663.1, read as the reverse complement.
GCTACAAGGATGATCAGAGGGCTGGAGCATCTACCCTATGAGGAAAGGCTGCGAGAGCTGGGCCTGTTTAGCCTGGAGAAGAGAAGACTGAAGGGGGGATCTTATCAATGTCTGTAAGTATCTGAAGGGCCCCATGTCAAGGGCATAAGGACAGACTCTTTGCAGTTGTCCCATGTGACAGGACTAGAGGCAACAGACATAAACTGAACCAGAAGAAGTTCCGCCTGACCGTGAGGAGGAATTTCTTCACTGTGAGAGTGACAGAGCACTGGAACAGGTTGCCCAGGGAGGTTGTGGAGTCTCCTTCTCTGGAGATATTCAAAGCCCGCCTGGATGCAATCCTGTCTAACATGCTCTAGGTGGTCCTGCTTGAGCAGGGGGGTTGGACTAGGTGATCTCCAGAGGTCCCTTCCAAACTTACCCATTATGTGGTTCTATGAAAGTTGTCTGACAACTGTCTGATAGAAGTCCATGGCACTAGTATAAAAAGAATCAGCACGCCATTTCCCTCACTTCCTTTGACAGTGTTCCCTAACTTTGTCTAATGCACTACCTATGGTTAGAAGAGCAAGGTGAAAGAGCTGACTGTCTGAAACACACAACTGAATATCTTTGGGACACTTTAGGCTTGGTATAAAGCCCCTCACCTTTGATATATGATGAACTAAGGAACTTTTTAATTGCTTCATAGAAATTAGAGAATGTTAGGCAGCTCAACTTTTATGAGGTTAGTAGTTCTTCTGCAATTGCAAATCTGTACCGTAGGTAGTAATGCCTTTTTAAATCTGTTGTGCCTTTTGTAATCTGTTGACCTAGCCTAATCCATTATCACATTTCAACATATGCCATGGCACACACATCACCTGGTGAAGACTTTGGCTTTTTTTCTTTCCTTCACATTTCAAATTCATGTGCATAATTTAGACACAAAGTTTCCTTTTGAATAACATGCTATGCTAGCCTATGAATTCAAAATGAACGGCACTTCAGATGAACAGGGAATAAACTGCATTTTTAGCAGGTTTAACAATATAAACTGTCTCCTTAAAAAAGCAAAGACCTCAACTTTCCCCCACTCCTCCTGGCTCTAATTTTTTCAGACTTCCTTTGCACAGCTTAACATCATTAAAAAGTTGGAAACATCAAGAGAATGTCAACAAAGCCTTAGAAGCACAGAAACGAGGAATGCATGCAGTTATAACTTAAGTATGTAACAACAAACTTCAAGTCATTCTCTGCCTTTTGCAAACAAATCCTATCTTAGCAATGTTATAGTTTATCTAAATGCAACTGAATCATATTTAACTTGTGGACTAATGTTAACTTTAGAAGCTGAGTGAAGTGCTTGACTTGCTCATTTGCACCAAAAAAATGGGTGGAATACAATTTCTTAAGAGATTACAATAATTTATACTTATGTGAATGACTTAATTGCTATATTTCTGTAAGATATCTTATTAGAAAAAAAATCCTACAACAGCTAGCCAGTTTAAAAGCCACTCTATGACATATCATGTACTCCAATGCCTTTTTAAAAATGAAGAACTAAAGAACCTCACTGCTGTTAAAACAACAATAAGCATCAGTGACTAACTAACTATGGTGCCCACAATTGGTTGCAAGCTTAAGGTCAGTTTAGTACTCATCCACAGTCTTAAAAGATTAGCTAGAACATCTGTGACTTCAGATCCCTGTTCTCTCCTCACTAAAACACACTATTCACACCAGAAGAGAGCTCAGCTAAAGTCACATGTTCAGCAACTCTCCTATTGATAGGTTCACTGCCTACTAGATAGTAGATGAAGAAATCCTGATTTCAGCGAAATTCTAGCAGCCAGGATGATGGGGATATTACTACATATCCCTCCAAATAGCAGACCCAGAACAAAATAACTTTACTTTGGCACACTGTTAGCAAAGGTCTGCTGAGCTAGGATCAGTGCCTAGTCATTGTACATCCTGTAAAGCATATGAGGCAATTCAGAAAGGCAAGGATTAGGTCGTGCTGACTATCTCTTCCTGTTTATTGAATATGCACAGGTCATCTTATTGCTGTTCCTCATTGCATTTGTGGCACAAACCTCTTGGCAAGAGGAAGACCCATACAACTCAAATTTCAAGGCTGTCTAAATCAACCTTCACTCTTTCTCCAAGCCAAAGGCAAAGCAAACAAACAAGCAAACCCACACAAAAAAACCCTCCATAGTTAAAATGTCTCTGGTTTTATACTTAAACTGTTCTCTAAGGGCATTTAATGCATAATTTTGTAGCCTCTCTTTTAACTAGAAGGACTCATTTAATACCATCAAATTTAATGCAATGAGTACCAGTTCTAAAACACTCTTTGAGAGAACTCAATGCCTGAGTGTTTATGTTATCTAGTTTATGTTATGTAGTTTTGTCTTATTTTCATTGAAATGTTATTTCCCTGTTAAATTGTCTCTCTTATCATGTCAGGAAGATGAAAACAATTTTTTTTTCATGAAATTCCCCTTAATAACTAAAAACAGGTTTACATATAGAGTCTTCTAACAAACAAAAAATCCTCACTCCAGAGTGGCATGTACACATTGTTCTCTTTTGTCAGTGTGACCTTCTCACATCCCATTCTGGTTTGGCAACAGGTTTAGCTGGTTCAAAGTTTTGTGTATGTAAAGCAGCCAACTGTCTGATACCTCTCCAAATACAGAAGGAACTGAGCAGAGGCTGTATTTGGGACTGATAGAGGGAATGACAAAGTGATCATATAAACCTCATTTCTTTAAGAAACTGGAATAATAAAACCAAATTCCCACTTTAAATGTAGAACCATTCCAAACTATGGAAATTAATGTCAGTTATTAATATTGTAATTTGGCCAGGTCAGGCTTCATAAAGTTGTTAGTAAATTTGACATTCATGAAGTGTTTGACTTGGTCAAACTCTAGATTTGATACATTAAAAAAAAAAAAAAAGAATTTCAAAACATGGGTTGTGTGTTCTTAAGGACTATGCAATGCATGTCTTTGTTTACAAAATAAAATGACAAACAATTATATTTACCTGAACTCCCAGAAACAACTTATCATAGAATATAGATTGCTTTGTTGATTCTAATAGGGTTCCACCAATTTTTGGTAACTAAACCATAAGGCTAACCTATATAAGAGATAGCTAAATGGTGTGTGAGCTGAATGAATACAGTTATTTGAAGATTAGAAGCATAACATTCTCCAATGAGTATGATTTTCATAGATCCTGAGGAGGAATCACTGATCTCATGTTAATAAAGAGTCTGCCATATTTATTTCAGAAGGGTTACAGAGTGGTCCTGCAATCCATTACTTACAAGGAAAACATATTTTTGGAAGACAGGATGAAAAGAGTAGAAACTTAAATTTACCTGAAATTGCAGAAACTTAGAAAAGGGAGGTAAGCATTTGTTCTAAAGAAAGAACAATTAGCACAGCTTCCTGCAAGTACCAAATAAAATATCTGTTCAGCTTCATAGAAAAATTAAAGATTAATTTTGGAAGATGAAAAAAAATGACTTTTTCTAATCATGTTTGTTATAAATAACAAAGCTTACTACTTGCTTAGAAAACTAAAAATGTCAGACACCTCAATGAACAGTTTATAAATAAATAAATTATAAATAAAACAAATGTTTATCTAATTGCTCCCTACTTTGAGAATGAGGCATTTTGTTCACCTTCCCTTTACTGCTAACACAAACACCCAGCTCAAAAAAACCTTTTTTTTCCACCTCATATTACTGCTACGGGGTAGAAAGCATTCTTTTTGTCAGGAGGAACTGGTAAATGTGGTGGACAGAGCCGTAGGGGAAAGAAGGGAGAGAAGGATGGGAGACCCACATTCAGAAAAACTGAACAAACCTTGTTCACATCAAGTTAGTCCTACAAATCTTTTCAATAAGCTAAAAGCAAGACAATTCTGAAGGCAATATCTAACAAGATGGATAGCTTATAACCCTTTCAAGTTTCAGAAAACAGCACACACAAACTAGTGAGCACAAATCCTCATTCAATCAGTAGGACTGTACTAGCCCTATTTCTGAATTTCATCCCTTAACATATGAAAACGTTGAGCTCTGGTATTGAGATAATAACACAATAGTGCCTATATTTTATCTTCTCTCTGGACGAACAAAGAATATTTTCCCAAGTGTGAGATGCTTCAGCATTTACACAGTCCTGTAAGAGAGTATCTCTGCTGTATAGTTCCACTCTTAGAGAACGATGATAAAAATACCTAGCACCCTAAAAGGACAACACATGGAGTCTATGGACTCTTTACCGTGTCATTCAGTGAAATGACACCATTGGAGAGGAAAAGCAGTAAATGGAGGACTGCTGGAATGTGCTAGCTGTGTCTTTCAGAGCAGCATGTTTCTGTTCTGTTTTCGAATCAAATTGTGTATCTGAAGTCCAATCAAGCAGCAACAGGTGTATGTGTTAGTGTTTGTGGGATGGGAAGCAAATTTATCTGGCCAGAGATGTTAGAACAGAGTTAACCACAGAAGATACTGAGTAAGACCAGTGAATTCATGCAGAAGTATTCCCAAGTATTAGGCAGAATTAGAGGGTATATTATTTAACCACTGAGATTAGACTCCTATAAATAAATGTTTTAATTTGCCTACCAACGTAAGTTTTCAGGCTCCTCATAGCCCTCAGCAAGGCTCATTTGCTGATGTGTTATACATACACTCACAGAATTACATCAACTGCACAGTTCTAGGATTGCTTCCTTTGTAATATCACAATACTTGCTATGATGATCTATACCCAAGTCTCATAAACACACATCTGAAGAGATTATCTGGGTAATTCTTGCTATCACCTGCTGCAGGGAATATATACTTCTTCAGAGGAGAATAGAGTGTAACAGAAATTCTGGAAGTCCTTCAAGGGTTTCCTTCCCCCCACCTCCCAATTATATTAACACTTTAAGCTATGAAGCTACCCTGTGATACATCATTATTTGTAGCACTGATCAAAGAAACAGATGTTAAAGATGTCAAAGATGTCCAGCATTCTTCATTTTAAAGGTGTTTCTTTCCATGTGCCAATAATGGTAAGAGCTTTTTTTTTTTTTTTTTTTTTTTTTTTTTGGTCAAATAAGAAAAAATAGCTTACACATTTTCCTTTTTCTGCAAGCGTACACACAGAGAAAGACACACCAAGATTTCAGAGTTCTTCAACAGTGAGACTTGTTGCCCAGGTCACATTTAGAATACTCAAATGATTAAGAAAGAAGTATACGTAACATGAGTTAAGAAGATGTCTCCTAAAAACACTTTTCTTTTTAGAATGTGAAGTAGGTGACCATAAAGTTCCAAGCTCTTGTTTGTCCTCCCGTATGTTTTGTTTCCCTTATTTTGAAACTGTAGTACTGATTATAATAAAGCTCCTACAGAGCATATATCAAGATCTCAGATGGGGTTGTTCCATATGTACCAGGCAGATGCTGATTGGCTTGAGAAATAATAAGTCAAGTCATCCGAAGCCCTTTGGGATGGGAGCATATACAAAATGTGTTATGTGCTTTTTTTTTTTTTTTTTTTTTTAATAAGACAGAAAAAGACAAACAATATGAGAATGATACGAAATCAAAACATCTGCAATTTCCTCTAAAGAGGACTGCTAATGCTTTGAAACACTAGCAAACTCATGCTATAGGTCCTCAAAATTGAGTTTTGTACATCAATTTGTTTTGTTTTTATGTTTTCATTTCATTAAAAGATAAACTTTCTTTGGTTCTTTCCCAGATATCTGTGTTCCTCTGAACTCATGTCAATGAAAGTGATTCAGCCTTTGTGAGGTACTCTGAGCAAAGCAATCAGTTTCTATTAAGCATCCAGACGGGAAAAGAAATAATTTTGTATGCTGTTATAATGTAATTAACCTTGTTTCCCTAGAAATTTTTACTCATAACTTTAAAAACTTGCAGCTTGATCTATGATATTTATGTTGTTGCAAGATTGAAGTTGCCTCCTTTTCATGGCAACAGGAAAAAAGGAAATTCTAAGAGAAGCTTATTTTAGCTAATATCATACTACACTTTTTTTTCCACTTAAATTTTGCTAATATACTGCTTATTCAGATGAAGGTTCTGATAACATAGTTAGCAGGATCACCCATTCGAAGGGCACATGTGTAAACAAACTTCAGGACAGCATAGAGATATTTCAGCTCCTATGAAAAAAATCTAGCCGTGGGCAGAATTAAAAAAAAAAAAAAAAAAGGCAATAATTACTAAGTTCATTCTAAGTCCTCTATATTGATGCCACAAAATCATGTCTTTACTTAAACAACTTAAAGCAGTCACTGACTCCTAATTATGGCTGCCCAACTTCATTGAATCGAGGAGCATGATCAAAACTTCTTTTTACACAATGTTCATTTAGTAACCAAATGCTAAATGAACACCTACTATCTTTAAGGCTGATAATATGCAATTCTGATATCAGTGAAAGATTGATAACAGAGTATGGACCAGATTCACCCACGTGATCTTGTTATTTTATATCAGCTGTCATTCTTGGAGCTGCTTAAATAGCTAACCAACCAGCTTAGCCAGTGTGCTTTCTCTCTAATCTGTTTTTGCATGAAGCCTGGATTTGGCGAAGGTGAATTTCCTTTTGCTTTTATAAGAATCATGATTGTAACATGATTAGTGTGTACACACATTACACAAAACTACCATCCTTTCAATATTTGCGGTGCTGTTAATCCCGTGTTGATTTGTTCTAAAAGGTTAGGCTCATGACTGGTGTTATTAGGTGATGGCATACATAGGACCGAAATAAATAAAGTTTGAACCAGAATTCTGGAGTTCTCACCTTAATTTCTGCTTCTGGATGGTGGGAATGTTGCTCTAAGTGCTGGAGACTGGGATCATGTTCAGAGAGTTTCTTGTGCCAGGCCATAGCAATTCCGGCATGGCCTTACTTGAAGACTGTGGAGACTTCCATCGAGTTTTCCCTCTCACAGCCATTTTCCAGGCTGTGGTCATGCTCCATGTCTGTTCATTTTACAGCACAGTTTCTCCTATCCAGCTGCAGTAAGCTAGAACATAACGGGTAAACTTCAGAGATTACCTACCTATCTCTATTCCACACCCAATATACACCAAGTGAATGAAGCAACCTGAAAGGAAACAGAAGATTTGGTTTTGAACTCTTTTAGACGATGCCCCAAATTCCAATTAGTGGAATAACAGGCATTTGAATGGAACAAATAAGTCAAACTCCAAGCGGAAGCTTAGCTGTAACAACCTGAAAACAAGTTTTAAAATGACATTCCACTATCAATATGTATTTAACATGGCTTTTTTGTTTGTCTTTTTTTTTTTTCTTTCTTGGAGAGAAATAAACTTTCACCACCATAGAAAGGTAGATTTAGAAAGAAAGAAAGATTTAGAAAGAAAGAAAGATTTAGAAAGAAAGAAAGAAAGATTCACCACTTTAAGTAACTTTTTTTTCTTAACTTTGCAGTTTCACTTTTTTTCCTGATAACTTACTAGCCTTCACCCAAGAGATAGATGAAGATTAGAGACTCTGAGAACAAACTTAAAAATTAAGCCTATAATTAAGTGTTTAAATATAAGAAGAAAGTATTAATAGATCTTGTCACTCAGCCTGATTGATTCTCTTTCATCACAAACAGAAAGTTCTAATTAAATTCATAGCTGTGCAATGGAAAGTTAGCAAGAGATTTCAGTCAGCTTGATTTCTTATGTAACAGTAGTCTAACCCACTTTCAATTTCCTCATTTGGTCATAATACCATTTTCTCTATTTTTTTGTGTAAGTTGTGAGTGCAAACAAAAAATAAGTTAATTTTCTTTAAAAGCTTCCTGCTAGTGCAACAACTACAGTGCACAGGAAGTTCAATGATAACATGGTTTCAAGGAAGTCGGAAGTCTGAAAAGGTCAGATTAACATATGGTTCTGCATTTGAAGTTAGCTGTTGTTTTTCACCCATTCAGTGTCAGAACTGAATAAGTTATTATTATTATATATTATACTATATTATTATAAGGCCTTAGGTCACAAACCGTCAAGCCACTTCCCAGAAAGTGATTGATGTCAGGCAGAAATAGGCTTCTGGTCTCACGAGTTTCAGTCCTGCTCTTCTGACGATAGATCTGTATTGTAATCTTCCAGTTACTATCTTTCTAATTGTGGTCCAAAAATGGAATGGAATGGAGCTGGTTATTCACTGATCAGCAGATCTGCAAATCCAATCTCCAGGTGAGAGGTATATGAACATTTTTCTGCTTTAACTTTTTTTTTATTATTATTATTTACCCAAATTCTTTTGATCTTTACCCAGAACAGTAAGATCTGGGAATCAGGTTAATACCTCACAGAAAGTTTTCAGCTCCTATTTCCTCAGTCTCAGAAGTGAAAACGGTCTTCAGCAGCCTTGCAGAAGTGAATCCAAAATCCAGCTCTGGGGTATGCATTTACAACACTTTTTCATCTTACTGAATTTTCCTCATCCTTGAATAGAGTTATATATATGCTACAGGAGTAAAGTCACTAAAAGAGGACACCTAGTAGCATTTTACAGAAAGTCACAGATGCACTGGATTTACTGAATGTAGGTACTCAGTGCTTCATATGTATGATATCATGACATTCATTATTGCCTACTGCTATCTAGGCTAGGAAAATGAGGCAATAAATATTACTCTGGAATACTACAGAAAGGGTCAAATGCCTTGGCTAGTAAGCTAAAGAAAGCACTAAATTGTCATATTCACACCATTACCACAGAGTATTGCGTCATACTGCCCTCTGGATGAAGCTTCTAAACGGATGAAGCATAACTCCATAATGAAGGGCTTAATGTTGCTTCGCCACAATGGCTGGTGAGCAAGACTGAGCCCAGCTATGAAGGAGCCATACACAGCAAAAGCAGTCTTACCTGAAGCAAGCTACTGCACACACTACATAATTCCAGATTAGGAAGAGCAACAGTGATGCAGCTCAATGTAATTGCACAACAGTGCCCTACCTAGACATATTGAGACAGGTAGTAGTTTGATGGAGGTGAAACCAAGCACAGGAGTCTCGAGAAGCTAGGTATATGAACCTTCTAGCTTTATGTGAACCAGAGGATCACATAAATTAAGTTGACCGCAAAATGGAACAATGTGAACAAGTAGAATATAGTCTAGTTTCAAGTCCATGAAGCATAACAGGCCATGTAGGAGAGTTTGAAAGCCAATTCTTTTACAGTGGTGTTAGATACTACAAATAACAGAAAAGACAAGCAACAATAAACACTAGCAAAAAAAAAAAAAAAAAAAAAAAAAAAAAAAAACAACAATTAAAGCAAATTGTAAAAAGTAAAGATATAGCAATCTGTGGGGTTTGTTAGACACTGAGCTAGGTGACCCGTCCTTCAACTGAGACTAGAAGCAGGTGTGCTGTGAGAAACAGAACAAGAATGCAGAATATGAGCCAAGCAGATAACTGTGGTGTCTGCTTGTGAGAAAATTGTATCAAGGGGCATAACCAATAGCTTTAGTAGCTGGAGCGCGTGCTTGTCGCAGTATACCCAATCACTGCGCTGTGTATGTCTCATGCACAACTCGTGCTTACTGTATCGATATATATATTTTGCCTTCTGATATGGATAAACGTCTTCTGATCAGAACCTATCAGGAGTCCGTGCAATCAATCCCTTCAGCAAACCTCTTGAAGCTGGCCAGAAAAACAAGTTTGGAGGAACTACCAGGGATTAAGTCAGTAGGAACAGGGTTCAAGTGCTAACTGCTCTTATCTTTGAAGAGCTTTCTCTAACAAAGATTCAAATTAATATTAAAAATCCAAATTATATCAGAAATAAAGAGTTCTACTAAAATTCAAATATATAGAAGAGAAGGAATTAAATATGTTTGTTAATTTGATTTATTCATTCTCATTACTCTATTTCTTTTGGTAGTGTTAACATCTTACATAGGCAGATGTTTTGTCTTCATCCAGTTTGTTAGCACAGGCATCTCCTTCAAATATTTTTCTGTCTTTTATCAATATTTCTTCCTGATGCAATTCCTGCCACAAACCATCTTGGCACTGGTAAGGAATTTCAGTATTTCAGTGAAATTCTCTTATTAGCCCCTAGAAATAAGATTAAAATCCAATTATTCAATTATTTATGGAGTTTCAAAACAGCTATAAGGTTTCTGGAATGGAAAACTGTTGTGGGATCTACAGTTTTGGGGCTCAGCTATCTCTGACCGGTTCTGGGCAGTACAAGCCATATGACCTTGACTGGCTTCACTGAAAAAGATTTGTTTTTCCCTTGTTGAGCTGTAGAAGACCATGCTATGCAGGATAAGTGAAAACAAAGACAAAAGGCAAATTGTTGATACACTAGTAGTGACTCAAGGGGAAAAATAACAACATGGAAAATGTATGATGCTGAAAATATCATGAAGTTAGGTGGTGACTCAGAAAAACAAAGATAATCCTGTTTCAAAAGCACAGGCCAACAATTCCCCACTTGCAACTAGTGCTTAGTCTAGTAGCACATTCGTTCTAGCTAACTATTATATTCAGTAATCAATAAATGATTGTTGTCTACATAAAAGAATAATATTGCTTGCTGAGACTGCACATAGTAAAGATGTCCAAATAAAAGTGATCAGTGAGCAACTGCTAGAGCAAGGTGGTGTAACACAAAAAAACACATTTTTTATTTTTTCCTCCAGTCATGAGGAGTGATAGAATTGATGAATAGCAGAATGAAAATGAAAACTTTTGTGCTGTTTTACTAGCTTTCAATTTTGTGGCTTTGATTTTCAAGTAGCCTTCTCAAGATAACTTATCCATTCCTTTGGTTCTGCAGATGTTTACACCCAGGATTATAACTATCTAACTCTTCAATAAGAAGAAACAAGGAAAGTAACTTGTTCAAGTAGATCATGATCCTATGGTTATTGACACAGAATCATCTAAATCAGTGAAAAGGTGTATGTGTTTTAGGGTACACCCAGAGGTAGCACTGCTCATCATTCACTTTAATGGGGTAATGGCAATTGCTAAATTAAATCACATTCAACACATTCCAATATTCAAATCCTTGGGCTAACTGAAGAACTTAATTGAATAAAATGTTTCAGTTGCAAACGATTAAGCCTGTAGAGTTAAATACTCAGGCAGAATAAGCTGCTACACATCTGATGAGTTTTCTTCATTCACCATTTTCAGAGCAGTGGAGTACCCAGTTTTTGTGCAGATCACAATGAATGTGGTTGAATTAGGAGACAGCCACAGTATAAGGAAAATGAGCCATTAGTTATTAATTATACAAGACTATGGAAATAATTTGTCAGAAATAAAGCTGAGATCAAGCATTTTTTGGTATTCAATTTTTCAGAATTGAAAAGGCCTGTCAAGTATTTTAGCTGTTCTTTTTCAAAGCTCTCTCTTCTTGAAAACAGTAGAAATCAAAACAAGATTATCAGAACTAAACAAAGAAGCAATATCCAATCAACTGTACAACTGAGACAAGGATCAAGTAATTCAAATATCAGTGTTAATTTGGACAGTTACACCTGTTTATACATTTAAGTATAAAGCTTGCTAATATTTACAATCAAAAATATGTTCAGAAATTTTGCATTATATTTAAAATATGCTTTAAAAGCTACAAAAATTTGGAGGTCTAGTAAGAGCTATTTAAAATGTTAAAAATGAATTATGGTGCTGCATACTCATGTCTGTGTGCAAGGGATACTACCTGCAAATGAAACAAATTAACTAACTCCTTCAATTAAGAATAGAAGATATTCATGCCTTTCAGCCCTCAGTTTTTATCTCAATGTACATTCAACATCTATGAAATTTGTACATTCTGTGTGATTTTTCAGACTCATAGAAAATAAAGAGAATGTAAAACTTGTCTTCCAGTTAAGGACAGTACATGGTGCATGAAATATATTTTTTCCCACCTAAAGTCATCACTGGTTACAATCAGCAGTAACATGCTGCAAGTGTGTGAAAAAGCTTTTTCTCACTTGGATCAAAGCACTAAGGTGTTCATATGCAATATTTATCAGACAAAAGATTATATTTCTTCTTAGGATCTTCCGGCACTCAGAAGGAGACTTAGAGATCCTCACTTCCCTATCCTATAAGCACTTTTCAGTCCCACACATCGTATCACAGATGCTAACAGCTGTAGTTTTCAACTACAGCTGATAACTGTAACAGCTATAGTTATCAACCTTCTTCTTACATGTTACCCAGTATCTTTTCCTTTTTTGTTCTGCTAGCCTGTTGTTCTAGTCTATCCACAAACTACCTTTTTTTTCCCCTTAAAAGGACATCACTGCCAGTGTACAGTGATGTATTACTGAAATGCTCCCTTTCAAATCAGCTACTTTGTCTTCTGTGTTATTGTATTTAGCTACTATAACATAAAGGAAATATTAGAAATTAATCTAGTTTTTAGTGTTAAAACACTAGTTTTTAGTGTTAAAAAATCATCTAGTTTTTAATGTTAAAGGTTCGTTTGAGTTTAAACTAAATAAAAAATGAAATATATCTGCAAAGTGTTGTTCCGTAACATATATCCTTATATTTTACTTATTTTCTCTTGGCAGGTAGTGCTCCACTGGAGTTAAAGAACAACTGTTTTCCACTGGAGTTAAAGAAACACTGTTTATTGAAGCACGAGTGTCAATGGCTTCAAACTCTTTTCAAGACATAGAGCAAGAAACATAAGGTGTCAATATTCATTTTCCTCTCAGACAACCATATGCACACAGGAAATAGTGCATCATTGAGCCTAAATAACTAGGACTGGAGAGGATTAGGATAGGTTTGGGATAACCCTTGATCTTCAAGGCCCCATTTTGACTATGCTGTTGTTACAATGTTCTGTGATAACACTGAAGTAGGTATGATTACACATCAAGTTAAAATATGTCCAATCTTGAACAAGATAACACACACCAGTTGTTACCAGGCAAGTACTAACTAGCTTATCCAGTAAGATGAAAGAGACAGCCATCTCTACATAGAAATGCTTTCTTACCAAATGCTTTTCAGGTTATCAGGGTAGAAGACTCTTGCAAGAAATAGCTCTGTGCAAGCTGAAGTGAAGAGAACACATCTGTGAAGGCTGCATGATCATTCCTTTAGTAAATGAAAGCACTATGCTGATATCTCATTTAGATAGATATTTGCAACTAACTATGAGACTGAGATGCTTATAGTTGTCACATGGATTTTGATTTTAAAACTTGTAACAGAGAGAAATATTCAAGAGTTCATATAAATGCAGTGAGAACGCCTAAGAAGAGTTTCAGAGCAAGCATCATCTACTCATCATTTCTAATGTCTCTTTGCAGAAGCCAATTTGTTTCAATTTTTCCAGGATCATTTTCTACCAGCTCTGTTAGTCTAAACCACACATCTAGACCAGCTCACCACCCAGGAACAAGTATCGGTCCTGGCAGAAATGAACACAACATGAAGTAGTCTCCATCTCAGCTATACTTTTTTCTTCAGCTGCCATTTACCTACCCACACTGTGAGCTCAGACCTTGCTCTCCCCTGCAGACGGGGCATTCTTCCCATGGTCCTAGAAAAACCCAAGTGGCTTGTGTTTTGACCAGCAAGGTTGATAGTAAGAAAGTCCAACTTTCACTTAAGTCAACTTCATTTCCATTTCCAACTACATTTCATTTCAGCCAAAGCATGGTCTGTACTCCACCCTAGCTTTTCTCAGCTCAGTAAGGACACATCTCTGTGACCTTTTCCAGAAAGCATATGTTTAAAGCTACTCTTCACAGTGCTCCCTCATTTCAGGCTATTTTAGGTATGCCAGCACTCTTCTCAGTACTTTTTAGACCCAAACTGAGCACCTTTGTAAATCTCCCCATGCTTAAGTCAACAAATCCTGTCAAACCACCCCATTTTGATGCTTTTCAGAGAGAGGAGACAATGGGTGAGCTTACCTTGTTTTTCTGGAAACCTCTTACCATAAAAGAAGGTTAACATGGGAGTGGATGTTTTATACTGGGACAAGGGTTTATGTTAGAAACTCAGTGAAGTTTAACATTTGTGAGTGAAGATACTTTTTCACTTACAGTACATAAACTTTAAGTAGTATAATGCTTCTACCTGACAGTTATTTATACCACTATGATGTATAGAAAAGGTGTCAGGAGAATTTCAAGTTACCTTCTCTATTGACTTCCAAAATTTTCAAAAACTGTTAAGATTTTGAGAAATGGGAAACTAAATATAGACTTATAAAAATCACTTCAGCACTGAAATTCCAACAGCTCCCAATAGCATTTGGGGTAGGTTTTAATGGTAAGAGCAAAATTAAACAGTTGATGATTTGAAAAGAGGCATTCGAAGGAATCCTGTTCTGCCTAATGCCCAAGGGGAATGTTTGCAAAGATGTGTATGTAAACTGTGAGTTAGCAGGAATCAAGATAGCAGAACAGATTTTGCTTGAGGAGCAGAGGCTGAGGGGACTCAAAGAAGCTTACTAGAATCCATCTAGGATGGCAGGTGGACTTTCAGGTTAGCTGATGTGGGAGGAGGGCTCCATCTCCATCCACCTTTTCTTATTTAATCACAGCTAGGTCTAGCTTTGCAATATCTGTCTTGGAAACTTTTCCCCTTAAAATGTGGGATGCAAAAGGCCAAGAATTCTCCTTCTTGAAGCCATGTGGTTCTTATGGGGGGGGGGGAAAAAACTTATCATCTAGCTTGCAAGGATGTATGAAAAAAATAATTGCCTGTCTCCAGAAGGAAAATGTATTGAATGAATCAGCTTTCCTGTTTAGATGCTGAGAGAGTTCATGTCTTGAGGCAAAGACGCTGAAGTAACAGGCAAAAAAAGATGTTTATGAATGGTCTTGCATGACAGCAATAAGGAATTATTAAACTATTTCTTGTAATGGCAGGAGGAAGAGCAGGCATAAGAATCTTCAAGTTATATACAAACACCCTATATTTACTGGACCTCCAAAGTATTGAAGAGTGTAACTGGAATGAACATTATCCTTATGGATGGAAAGGAAATCCTGATGGAGACAGGACATCAGTCCTCCCCTCTGAAGGGGAAATTCACTTTGCAACAATAGCCTCTTTTCCTGGACTCCTCACACTTCCCATCTGGCATCCACTTCAAAACATCAAGTCATCACTATTCACAGTATTCCTAGCATGACATTTACTTTAGCAGAATTTCAGATGGTTTCTGTGGCATTTTGGTTTTGCTTCTTTTATGAAAATTGGTAAGATTCTTAAAAGGAACTAGAAAAAAAGAAGTGAAGCTTCTGAGTGAACTTAAAAGACTTAAAAAGAAAATCAACCAAGAAAAACATCCTTTAGACTTATCTAAGAAATTTTAGTTTTGTCTACCTTAAAATAGCATACTGAAACATTATCCTAGTATTTGACTCTTGAACTATAAATATGGAAAAATAGTGGAAACAATTCATATCAGAGTGACAGTGCAAGAAATAAGACTGAGAGAAGGGTTGCTAAAATGCATCTTCATTCATATTCATTTCAAGATCTTCACATGTATGAAATATGTTATCATTGTTATTCACAGAACCAGTAAGGTTGTAAGGGACCTCTGGAGATCATCTAGTCCAACCCAAAGATTTCTTAGTGCTGGTTTTACTGGGGCTTGAACCCAGCACATTCAGCATGTAAGGCAGATGTGATAACCACTACACTATCCCTCCTCTTCAAAAAATTGCTTCAGTAAAAATGTGTAGGTTCAGAGCACATCTGTGAAATGTTGAAAACTAATGAGGAAATGAAGGAAAATCAAAGATTCTGAGATTTCTGAGGGAATGGGGGAAAGGAGGAGTACTCCTGGCATGTCTTTAATACAGTAAAAATATAGGCCTTCTGTATTCATCATTAACAACATTCAAACCCTCAAGAAATTTAAAACCTTTTAAATAAACTCGTTAAAGAAAAGCAATATTTTACATTGGACTGCAGAAAAAAAATACACATGCACAACACAACAGTTATTTTTAAGTATGTATCAGTCACATTACATAATGAAGTACTAAATACATTTAGTAAGGATTATACTGGAGTCAGTTCATTAGGGGGCATGTACTTTTAAAGTCATAGGTTTCCAAAAGTTTCTCTACAATTTTGGTACCCATAGCCTCTCTTTTTAGAGCTTCAAATCATAGAATGGTAAGGTTGGAAGGACCTCTGGAGACCATCTAGTCCAACCCTCAGCATAGCCCATATGAGGATTAAACCTGCTTGGCATTAGCAGCACCACACTCTAACCAACAGAACTAAACCCAAAACCCCAAAGCTTTCTGCTATTTCCAAAGCAGCATTTCTTGCATTTCGCTAGTTATGTGCAGCCAATATCTGGGGACTGTGAAGTAATATTATCTTTGCACTGTGATAAAAATACGCCCTTGGGGTTAGTATGCTCACATAACGAATGGCTTCTAATATGCCATGTCTGACTGTCATGCAAACTTTGATTGTTTTTGAGTGTAGAGCTTTTTATATGGTGGATAAGGAAGAAGAGTATCCATTTTTTGTTTTTAATTGTTGTACATTTTACTACGATCTAATCACTGTTTTATTTAGGCCTCAGTTTCGGCTTCTGGAAAAAGAGTATCGGTGCATCAGCTTCACAAATGAGATAAGAAGATTTATCAATCTTCCTTTACAAAAATACTCAAATAGAAGGTTAATTCTTTTTAAATTTTGTTTACTTCTATAAAGATTTTTCTTCTTTAGCTGTTGGTCTGTCCACCATTTTCAAATGATTTGCTCCTACTTTTATAAGAAACTTTTTAAAGAAAGTCAAATAGTTTACAGTAAATGAAAACTCTCGATAGATTAACATAGCCCCTCAAAGTTCATTTTATTAGCTGTATTTACCAAAGTTAGAGTACTTAGGGGAATTATATAAATATATACATGAAGGCTTGCAGACATTTTTCCTAACATGCACTCTTCCTGTCTTACGAAGACTGTGAACCTTTATAAGTGCATTAGCTAAAACTGTACAATTTCAAATTCATGTCCATGCAGATGTAAAGGTCTATGAGATTAAGGCCTGAGTTCCTTTTTTTTCAATGTAGTTTTCCATGAATATGCAAGACTCTCTGTTTTGGAAGAATGAAATCTGTGCATATACTTAAGTGAATAGACTTCTAGTGTACTGCAAGGTGTGTGCAAAGTCTTGGTGACATTATTTATTCTGTACTGCAAATGAATTTCAACAGAAGATATAGTTTACATACATGGCCATACATGTCATAGCAGATCTAAAGAAAGCTATGTAAAATTAAGGTTATGCCTCCTGTGGAAATACTGAAAAAAGGTCAATCTAGGAGATGATGCTTTGCAGGACTGAGAATTTAAAATCTGCATATAGGTAGCTTTGGCAGCTTGGAAAATGAGACATTTCAACACAGAACTCAAAAAACCTGCACCCAAATGAATCTTTAAATAGGTTAAGAAAAAAAAATATATTCAGGAAAAGAATGAGGATTATTGCAAAAAGAAACTTTTTGCAGAATATCTAACAAAACAATATTTAAGTGACTTGAGGAAATTAGAGCTCTGGATAAAGTCAGAGTTATCTTATACGCTTTGGGTATGTACATACAAGCAATATGGAGAAGCAGGAATTGACACTCTGAGGAAAGCTGGAGAACTATGCTATTTGACAGCATAAATACATGTTAGATTATTTAAGCATGTCTGTTTGTATCTTTCAAGTTTTTCAGGCAGCTTTCCTCCCTTTCTCCCTCTCAAGACTAAATGACCATAGCAACCCCAAATTTAATCCATTGTAAAATGGGATTGTATAAGGAAAATGGTTAAGAGATTGGCAGAAACAAAAAAGCATACTTTTTCATCCCATCTCCCCAAAACTATGTTAACTATTTGATTTTTGGCTTGTGAGATAAAAGAAGTTGAAATGAGATAGGACAGAATATTGTGGTATAGACTTTTTCCAAGATCTTCCATGAACATCAAAGTCAAATGTATCCCCTAACTTCAGGATGTTTCATATGGGTTTAGATAGCCCTTCTTTTACCAAATACAGTGCAGTCAGGGAAAAAAAATCGCTTGTCTGGGAGGAAAGAGAAGTTAGTAATAGATCATTTACCTGAAACATCTGAAAATCAAAGCTAAGATTCTGAAGAGAAGGGTCTGACTTTCATCTCATGTTTGTGTGTTTGGGATAGCTTCAATGAAAGGCTAGAGCTCTTTCTCCTGTGCAGCCCTTCCAGAAGCCCAGAGGCTCCTCACTTACTACAGTGTATTTAGCCTTCATCAGAGAGCCATTAAATGACGACCTGTCCATTGACTGACTTTATGGAGAAGACTTTACTTCAAGGAAGTTTTGGGGCAAATATTAAGGCCTAACATAGATATATGCTGCTGAAGGTCACTGGATTTCAATGATGGTGCTGAGCAGCACTGCCCTATACAATATTAGAGGATTTAATGGTTAAAATGCCGTTCATCAAGCTATGCTAGCTCCTCTGCTGGTAAACTCGCATTGGTGAGAAAATGTCACAATCCGTCTTAAAGTAGACAGTTACTGCAAAGCTCTTGTTGTGTGGCATTCATGTTGTGTTGTGCAAGATGAGCACTTAAAGCCTGTTGTAACTGTAAGTATGCTTCTAAGCACTGACCAAAACCTCAGAAGGAAGAGTTATTTTCTGTCTCTTCCTTTGCATTACGTTGTAGGATTGAAGTGCTACGGGGCAGTCCTTACTGTCAGCTCAAGAGAGCCACCTCCTGGCTACCAAGCCTCTGTCACACGGAAGAAGATCAGCTAGCAAGGGCAGAGCATGGAAAATATATTGTTGTCCCCCTAGATTTGTGCAAAAGGAGGGTGAATATGGACAGACAAGAAAAAGCAATGCACGCAAGAGATCCTCACTGGCATAAAATGCCCAAATGGCCCAGAAATGGCCCCCAAAGGGAATTCAAGATAAAGATGCTGCTTCAATTCTTGCTGCAAGTTCAAGGGACCAGAAACAGTGTTTAATAATAAGAAGGTGTGCAGACTTCCTAGAACCACAACACATTCTGAGGGTCAAATGTCATTTCTTGGGCTCGGGCCTCTTTTGCCATCTAAGTCCCATTCTTCCAGCTTTTGCAAGGAAAGCACTTGGTGATCACAGAATATCACAGAACCAGTAAGTTTGGAAGGGACATCTGGAGATCATCTAGTCCAAACGCCCAAAGATTTCCTTGTGCTGGTTCCACTGGGGCTTGAACCAAGGATCTTCAGCATGTAAAACAGATGTAATAACCCTCATGTAATAACAGATGTAATACTATCCCTCTTAGATAGTATTTTTTTTTAATTGTTCTTCTTGTTGCTGTGAGTTAGATGCCTGGAAACAAAGCTTTTTTGACTCACTCATTTATATGTTCTATGTGTAGATAGGGAGAGGAGAAGTAGCATGAATAAAACATATAAATAAAGGCTTTATGTGAGCTGCTTGAAATACCAGATTAATGTCTTCTAGATTTAGTTGTCCTTTTTTTTTTCCTTGCCCATCTTATGAATAGTTTCATGAACTCTGTAGTGCTGTGTTGAACACAGTTTATTTTTACTACTGAAGCCGTGGATTTCAGTGTGGGTTGTTAGTACTCTGACATGAGTTTTAAAAGCTTAATATTATGGGCACAGATCTTCTCAAAGAGGAAATTTTTCGCTTGTATCACTCTGGAGTGTGTTTAACTGTAATGCACCTGCTCTCAACTGGAAAATTTTTTCTGTTAATTTCTTGAACTACTGTGTTTGAACAAAAGCTATCTCATAGTTCATTTAGTCTTTACTGTACTGTAACCACTAGACCATGAAACACAAGGACCTGGAAGTCGTGATACCTGCTTTCAGTTTCCAGCTCTGCCATCTTCTTAGTGATCCCTGCTGTTTCAATTTCCTCAGCAGAGGAGAAAAGCAGCAATAATACTTTCAAATTTTTAAAGCAATTTATACCAAGTTAGAGACTGATATTAAACTCCAGAAGGTGAAGTTGTTGGCTTTTATATCTTATTATGCCAAATTCCAGTGAAGGCTGTAGAACATTTTACAATAATAACTTCATTCCAACACTTTTGTTAGATAAAAACCAGAAAGGGCTACAAACTAGCACAACAACTGAGAACTCTGAAGAAATTTAGCAGTAAAGCTGATCAAAATTTATTGTAAAATAGGAATAAAAATTTCAAAGTTTATCTTAGTTCAAATTGTGGACAAGAAGTAGACTGGAATGGGCTTTCCTTTGTTTTCTGCATAGCTCAGAAAGTATCATTAAAAGAAAATTGCATTGGGGAACCTGTCATTTTAAAAAATGCAGTTTGATGTGTGTGTGTGTATATATATATATATATATACACATGTCATCGTGAAGTACAATTAGACACTTTGAAATTATCTTTTAATATTATTTCATGATTTTTGTTAGTAACAATTATAATATTACACTTGTAATACTACTGATGACCTCACTTGATATGAAATAAAATAGTAGAAAAAATTTTAAAGCATTATGGGCAGTAGTCTTTTATTAACGATTGAGAGTTCATCTTTTCTAAATCAAGTAAAACATCTTAGAGTATACTTAGTATTAGGGTGTCCTACAACATAATGCTACAACTTAGAAAAAGTATATTTCACACAGTACTAACTAGCTTTAATTATTTTTAGAATAAGAGGAATAGTCAACTATTGTATTACTTCATTTCAGTATCTTTTATTAGATACAAATCATGCAAAAATAAACACCTAGAAATAAAACTATTTCCCCTATTTCTGAACTATTATGCACATCAGACAATTATTTTTGAAATATTCATCCTTCCTCCTTAACTGACTTGTTTAGTCTTCTTGAATCACTCTCTTTGTTCTTCCATTTCAATCCTTGCTCAAAAAGTCTTTCCTTAGCTGGGCTGCGTGGCATTATCATCCAAAATCTCACAGATAATTGTCAAATATATCTGTTTAAATAGTAAAGTAATAACAGAAGATGTTATCCAAAACTCAAACTGTAGGCACCTAATGTCATCTCTGAATCTTCCTTCAGCCTGTCTTCACATACCTTACCACATTGACTTTGTATCAAGAAAAATCTGTCACATCACAGAGTACTGAAAAAAATAACAAGGTCACCTTTAACCACGGTTCAGGAAGAGGTCATATATGCTTAATACTCATTGTAAAGTGTGACTAGTCAAGAGCACATCTTACTCAAGTGATAACGCTGTCCTGTGTCTGGTTTGAGTAAGGCCAAATCAAGGAGAAAACAAACAAAGGAGAAAAGCAAATTAGAATAAGGATATATAAATATCCTTGTCCTCACCCCCATTAGATAAATATGCATTTAGATAACCTGGGAGCAAGAGGTTTTTCCTCTTTATGAAAGGAGAAAGGTTTTTTCAGGTGGGTGGAAAGGCAATTTTCTGAGAAGTGTAGATCAAGGTTAGAGTGAATAATTAGGATAGTAAGTGATATCTATTCAGGATATTCACAAAGTGTAGTATTAGGCAGAGCAGGCCAGTCGGCACAGAGTCCTACAGTTTATGAAGAGAGAGAGGCTTTTCTCAACCACAAAACAATATTCTCAATCTGTGGACCACAGATACTTCTAGAGAGGTCTGCAAAGTGTGGCTAAGAGCAGACCATCTTTTCAGAGTGTTTTGTATTTGATTTACGTTTGCACTGACAAAGAGTTAAGGATTACAACTAAAAGGAATTGAAAACTATTGTTCTAGATACAACCTAATAAGACTGTCCTTGTGGACCTAAAGTGAACTGTTGTGAGAAAACCCCATTACTATCTTCCAGTTCAAATCCATACAAACATGTAAGATGTTAGGTGAAAAATAAGAAGATCGTGCTGCTGCATTGTACTGCATAGTCTCATGCACTTAGAGCACGAGACTAGCAGATCTAGGATGCTTTTAGTTACCAACACCTTCCTTTACATCCTAAGCACAGCTTATAACCTTACCATGTTTTGGTAGACTGCATCTCTCCCTCTATTTTTAATCTTATAGCTGGATTCTTAGCTGCCATCTACTTGGCGTAGTCAGTTACAGCAGCACAAAATGCCACTGGGACGGAACATCAGCTTTAATCACTGCTTTAATCAGGTGCATAGCAGATACTTTCTCTCTTTGATTTTTCTTTTCCTGAATCCCTTTTACTTACAGTTAAATTCACTCATTAGAAAACTGAGGTGACTATACTGCTGCTGTATAGTTCATTAAAGCAGTTTTTGACAGCATAGACTACCCCTGCCATGCAACCTATGGTAAGTCAGAGTTGCTTATGTTTTTTGGGTTTGGGAAATTATTTTTTCCCCATTTTGTTTTGTTATGTTTTTAAAGCAAGGTACACTGAGCTGCACTGTTGCCCATGTGCTCAGATTTTAGATCATTCAGAAAGCTGTGTTTAAAACCTCCTAAAATCTTTTTGATAAGGCTCTAGCTCTGAGCCACAGTTTCCATCTCTTTGCATATGCAAAAACATAACCCAGGAGTATTTGGAGAGCAGTGGAAGAGCTGTGCATGTAGAAAGGGCTGTTTCTTTCTAAAACTGAGAAGGATACATTAAGGATTAACTCACCAGCACAAAGGGATGTAACCGCAAAGTTTGCAACAGACCAACTAGTTAATTGCTTTCTCCATCATGTGGCCTTCAATTCACTACCAAGGAATGCTGATGAGGGACAAAAAAAAAGGGTGACTACAACTTCCAAAACCTATCTAGTGAAGTTGGTCCCAACCCAAACAAATCCTAAACTTCCTATCTCCTTTATTCACCAACAGCACAGCCAGCTGTACCTTCTTCCTCAGTGAGATCAGACTAAGCTGTTCATAACAAAATACATTAGCCTGGGAAGCAAAGATATCTTTTCCCTCACTGCACTTTATGTTTGCAACACAGAACGTGTCAGAACAGACCTGTCCAATGGCTATGACCTTCTGTGCAGGCACAAAAGGATGCATGAAATGCAGTCTTTCAGAATATGGTTACTTTACACAAAAAGATGTGTGCTCAGCTCACACTGACCAATAAGTTACTTAACTCATGTTAAGCAACTGTGAAGGTAGGGCAGCTCTATAATTATCTGGGCTCAAAAGCTTGAGTTACAGCTCACAGAAAAATCTTAGTGCTGTACTACTGATGCATGCATCTATTAAATAGCTATTTCGATTAATTTGAAGTGGTAGGCACACTGGCATGGAGATAGAGGGAGTTGTGCAGCGCTGTCCCTACCACATACACAGAGCACACATCCCACCAAGTTATCACAATGGGAGGGAGTTAACAACTGTTTTTCATGTACGTACTTTGTAGTTAACCTTTCTGTAACAGTAGGTGTCCTTCAATGTGAAGACAGTGATCAAATATCCATAAAAGTAAAGGAATGATTTACAAGTCATCTGAGACTAGTGCAAGTGTTTGGAGAGCTGAGCCTCCAGAAGAGAGCTCAGCTTCCAGACCAAGATGGTGTTTTCACATAGCCCATGTTTCTGAGCAGTGGAAGGGCTCAGGGGAAAGGTGTGAACTTGGGGTTTCTTGCAGCTGTAAACTAAATTCCTGCTGTGCACACATGCTTGGTGTGACCTCCTTACAAGTTCACCTCCATGACTCAGCTTAGCTTGCAACATATCCTGTGCTAACATGTGAAATCCCATGTGCTCTCTCACTTGATCAGGAGGCATGGGATGGAAATACTCAGATGTGAGATTATACCACAAGTACGCTTCTAGGCAATATGAGGTTGAAGAAGCTGCAACAGTTGGCTATTATCCAAATAGCCAAGAGCTGCCTTCCAGTGAGTCACTACCGGGAGGAAAAGCTCCATGGCACTTCTGGTTCAGGATGCCACACGTCAGGAACAGCTTGGAATCAGAAACAAGTCTTGGCAGTCATCCAAATGGAGCAGGAGGAAGGCATGGACTCCAGATGAGTTGATCTTAAACACTCAGAGCTTGGACTTCAAGCTAGGTGGACTAACAGAAATAAACTAAGTCTTGAAGAAAGCCATCTTACTCTCCAGGTGAGAGCATAGAATTCCTCACAACCTCAGTGTGATGGAGGTATGCTTTTAGCACACCCAGCTAATGTTTTCACCTGCCAGGCTTGAGAATGCAAAGGCTGCTCACCTGAAACAAGCAGTAGGTTTCTAGCACATGACCTTCCATATCACTGTGGGCATATATGGAACCTTGCTCTTAGAGAGACTGCTAAGATCTTTTTGTAGTGAAGATAAAATAAAGTTATGCTTTGCTGACAGAAATAAATAACAATGTTCACTGTAGTAGCATCTCCTGTTAAGCTTATAAATGTTTTTAGTGATATATAATTTTATTTTGCCCTCCTTAGTATGGATAGAAACATCTTATTGAGGGATAGAAGAAAAAAAGTAAGTCTGAGATCATTAGTCTTGTAATTGGAAGGCTCTGTTCTTTGTCTACATACTTTTGGGAACATTAGAAAAATAGTGTAAGCTATCATATAATAACCACAGATAAATACTTGACTCTCTTGGTTTTGTATACAGCAAAAGGATGTACATTAAACAGACATTATTTTTATGAATTGTTATAAAAAAGGCTTTGTAAATTTTCATTGAAAGAAACTGAATATATAATTAAGCTTCAGTGACAAATGTATCTCAGCTTTAAGGAAAAAAATAGACAGCACATACAACAAATGAGGAACAAGTTGAGGAACAAGTTGAGTAACAAGCACCATACCTTTTAGTAACCAATTATAAAACACTCTAGAAGCAATACCTACCCAATTACACTATTGAAACTTTGCACATCCCTTGTGGAGGCCAGTAGGCAAGGACTAGAGTCCAGAGCTGAAAAGTGCCAGCTGCTCTCAAGCTTCATAGCATCAGCAGTAATTTGACTGGAAAGGTACCTAGAAACAGCTTTCCCCTTGTAACCTTGAAAGAACTCACTGTCAAACAAACAAAGGAGGAAAAGCACATGGAGATGGAGGGGTAAACAAATGTTTTCAAGTTACTGAAACACAGGAAGTTCCACCTGAGTATAAGGAGGAATTTCTTCACTGTGGGAGTGCCAAAGCACTGGAACAGGTTACCAAGAGAGGTTGTGGAAGGTTGTGGAGTCTCCTTCTCTGGAGATATTCAAAACCTGCCTGGATGCAACACTGTCTAACATGCTCTAGGTGACCCTGATTGAGCAGGAGGGTTGGACTAGATGATCTCCAGAGATCCCTTCCCACCTCAATCATTCTGTGACTCTATGCAATTCTGTAATATCATGTGATGTAAAGTCACTTTTCTGCTTTAGTTATCCTTGTCCTCATAAAAATCATCTCAGTGTTTTCCTTGTCACTGACAGACTTAATTTATTCAAATACTAATCCTACAACTGGAAATGGAACATTAAATCATTTAAGATTGTAAACAATAAGGGTGCTGCATTCTGAACTTTTGAAGTATTAAGCAATACATTGTAATTTCCTGGAAAAAATTAATCATGGATGTTCTAATTTAAGATGAAGTTCTTCCTTCTAGGATTATTTAAAAATGTAATCACTGAGTGAGATATTGTTTCTTACATGTATTTGAATTAGAACAGGAGTCCTGCCCCTGACAGAGGCCTTGGGGAACTTAAAAGATAGTAAATTTTGAATAATAGTAGGAACCAGCATAAACAAATACATCTGTCATTAATAGCCCAGCAATACACTTGAGAAAAAATAAATAAATAGAAGGGAAAAAAAGGCTAAACCATGGAACAAAACATCAGAAGAAAGAGAAAGATGCCACAAAAGCAAGGAAAACCATATGTTCAGGTAGGGATTTTTACAGACCTTCCATATCACAAACAAGCATTATATTGGGATGGGTTATCTAGTACAACATTAGTGCTCTAGTCATCCTTCAGCTCCAAAAGTAACAGGGTAGAGGAATACATTCAACTCATTGAGGGTAGACTCTTCAGACATAACCTCAAATCCAGTTTCTAGCATTCACCAGGAGCATCCACTTCTCCAAAGCAACCTGCTGTTACAAGACGTTATTAAAACAAAAACCACACAAAAAAAACACACACAAACATTGCAAACAGATTTTTCCCATACTGTTTACAAAAAGCAATCTCATTAATGCAGAACTCACAGCCTAGTGACTGACAGGTTGGACTACTTCCACCTAACTGGAGTGCTGCAGTCCAGAGTCAACTAAGCACAACACACAGAGCATCACAGGAGAAAGACTGGGAATTGCTTTTTATCAATACCAATTAAAAACTGCTTAGCTACATGCCATATGCTAGCTCCTCCTAAAACCTACACAACCTACACAAAACATATTAACTTCACAACAAAAGCACCTATACTCCATGTCTTTCTTACTACCTAAAAAAACCCCACAAAGACATGGCATGTATGTAACACCATGCCAGTGGTCAGCATCTGCAGCAGATCCAGCCTCAGTTCATATGGGAGGGGTAAGAGAGAGGTGACAGCAGAGAATAGACAATAGCTTAGAAACTGCTTCATGTGATGTGACTATTACTGCCGGCTAAACACTAATGATGAAGCTCCTATTGGATCAATAACAATTTTTATGGTACTTAAAGATACACACGCAATATCTAACCCTCTCTTGACACAATCTCTCAGCTCAGGACAGTGATCTAGCACGTAGCTGTGGCTGACAGCACATCTAGATTTGTCTGTGGAATTTAGCTAAAATGATAGCTAGTGAAATGAATCATACCTTGAGTGCCAAGTTCCTGAAAACTGCAACTTAAACTTTGAAGTATAATACCAAATAGCTTATAGATGACTACAAAGGAGGTAAGTTCCTACCTTACACAACATTGTTGGGTACTCTTTAGACACATCATCTTTAAGATGAAAAAACCTAAAAAAGGTACTCAGCTTTAGAGCTCAAAGCTCATTTAAGTTATGAATACTACAGACTTCTCTAGGTCTCATTTGAAGGAACAGCTGTGTGGAGTTTGTGTCTTGCTTCCAGGTGTAGTACCTAATGATTGCAAGCAGCATCAGGTTTCAGTCCTTATCCAGGTCTGATATGCCAGGGCAGAATTAAGGAGATGTGCTTTGCTGACACCTTTATGCATAGCATGGAGGAAAGAGGATCAGTTTTCTTCAAGGGTGCTTTACCTTCCGCATTCACTTTGTTCAGCTGAAAAAGTTCCTCATGTGCTGTCTCATACCTTAGTGTTTCCACAGCTGCACCTCAGGGATGATGCAGCTGCTTTGCTTCATAATTTTGGTCAGATTCAACCTTGCCCATTTGCCCTAATAGTGTCTAGTGTGGAGCCACAAGGTCCAAGACCAAGTCACACTGATGTCAGCTGAGCTTGAAAGCTAAGTAGGCCTGGGCAAGGCTAAAATCACACAGGGATCATTTGGGAATCTCAATTACCATAGGTACTAAAGAAGGAAATAGGATTCAACAAAAGGTGATTATCAGAGTTTGGGAATTAAATAAAGATATGTAGACCCCATACTTTAGTGAAAGATGAAAAGACTGAAAAAAGTGATTTTTCTCTACCAGACACATAAGCATTGGAAGTTATGATTATTTAATCATAATTAATTCAGAATAATTCATAATAATTCAGAAAAGTAGTTAATTGATAGCTTGTTCAATTTTTAAGATACAGCCAGCTATGTTGAGTTTACCCAGGGGTATGGAAAACAGAAACTGCCTCTGTTATTTGTTGCCAGGTTATATAGACAGTGGGATCACTTCGTATTTTAACCTGCACAGAACAATTCCTTCTGTATAATACACAGTTGTGCTTTGAGGGAAGCTTGCAACAGCATCTCTTTACGACAGGCTCTCAAGCTCTCTCTTTACTTGCTATCTTCTAGAAAAATCAGTACAATTCACAAACACATTTACTTCTCCTTGCCCTCTGTAGTTCATGTTCTGTAAATCATCTTTTCCTCATGAAATATCTTTTCTGTTTTCACTGGCCACACAGTGAGTGCTCCCTATGTGAGTGCTTTGGGAAGAGGGATTCCCACAGGCTTTTCTGATCTGCTGACTTGTCTCTGTTATCCATCCCTTTAGGATTCCTCTGAACCTCCTTTATAGAGCTGTTTTCCTTTTCTATCTTCAGACAAATATAGCTTTTTTCTGCCAGACAGCAGACTAACTTTAATAGCCCTGAAAAAAAAAATTATTTCATGAACAGCAGATCTAATGGAATATGTTTTCCTATACCTTTATTTTCAGAGTTCTATGGTGTCTGATGGAGTGCAAAATTCAAAGCTTTTCTTGTTTTATAGGAGGCTCTACCCCGTGTTCATAGAATCATAGAATCAGTAAGGTTGGAAGGGACCTCTGGAGATCATCTAGTCCAAGCTCCCTGCTCAGCAGGGTCACCTAGAGCATAAGACTTCATGGGAACTCACAGTACAACTGTCCCATCAGTGGGATCCTTAGAGACTCTCTTCACACGTAGCCATTTATTTTTACACACTTCAGGCCCTTATTCCTCTGTTAAATTTGGCTGATGTGGACAGTGTGATCACCTAAGCCTGCATTTCCAGTTGTTTGTTTTCCAAAATCTCCACCTTTGTACTTTATCAGAGCCACAGAGTGTTCTCTTCAGGGTGGGAAGCTTAGTGGGGGAAATCAGGGATCAAAAAAATGATGTACTTTTACTGTGCAAAGTTGGAAGCATAATGTAAATAGTCATATGATTTTTATTGCAAACAGTATTTTAATTTTAAGTTTTACTGCCTTAGTAAGCTTAACAGAACAAATGTGAGACCTTTTGGGATGAGAGCCTTTGCACTAAGCACTCTATAGAACAGACTCAATTATTCCATTACATATTTCCATTGAATAGTTGCTCCATATAAACAGAGAATTTCTGATTGACTCCTACCATCCTCCACTCAAAAAAGCCTGAGTAAAATCCAGTGTGGGAGCCTAATCACTGACTTCTCCTTTAAGCTGAAATACATATCTATTGTTACTGTTGCTTCAGGATTGGCTGTTTGTTAATTACTTAAATTTTTGGTTATGGAATTAATTTGCTACCTCCTATTGTTATACCTCTATGATCGTATAACATTGCAAATAGTAAGGAGAAATTATAAGGTGAGCATGCCAGATTGGAGTGAAGGTGAGCACACTGACTACTAGCACAAAATGACTTGTTTAATCATTTTAGGAGGTCAATATTTTCACCTCAGCTTTTGAGATTTTTTGTTGGAAATAACTTTCAGAATTTATACACCTTTTTTAAGAAAGACACACATCTTATTGTAGAAACAGAATACATATAAACAATAATATCATCAACACCCTTTAAACTATTTGGAATCATATATCATATATACTATCAAGTATAGGTCTTGGAAAAGGACAGCATACTTCTGAGGTAGGGTCTACTCAGAAGTTTTGCGTGCTACTCAGAAGAATTGTGTGCAACTACATTCTGTGTTGTGGCCATAGAACAACTGTATCCCAAACATCCACCTTCCACAGGCCACAAAACACTTTAACACCATCAAGTCAAGCTGACACTTTCACTACAAAAGATTTAAAACCATAACTCTAATGTGTCATGGAAAGACAGCAAGAGACATTTTGGGCACTGAGTCACTCTCAGTTCTTTCAGTATTATAGGATTTTCCTAAACAAAGGTGTCTGTCCAGATAATGTCAGTAGACTATACTTGATGCTAGAGAGGAAGGGAGTTCCTACCACATCCTGTCAGTCCAATCTCAGAGGAAATTCTTTCCTCACATCAAATTTGGTGATGAGTTTATCCCAGAGGGCAACATCACTCAGATTGCTATGGAGAAACTTTGAATACCACTAACAGGAGATCCAGCTCAACCCTATCTGGTCTTAGAGTGTTTCAGAAGAAAGCATCTCCTCTCTCCTCACAATGGTAAAGCAATGTATTAAGAGAAGAAAGAACCCCAAATACTTCCAAGTAATTACAGATGTATCAATAGAAACCTTGAAACATAGATGAGAAATGACTGGAAAGAAGTGCTACTGAGTGTCTTTGCAAACTTTGAGACATCATGTTGATGAAGACAAAGTTTACTTTGTTGAGCATATATGTGGCATAACTTAGTCATACAGCTGTCTAAATGATGTGTATAGAGATCCCTAAGAACATATCCACACCCAGTTAACCCTGATCACATGTAACTCATTTAATTTACTGTTGTTTTTCCATGTGCTCCGCAAATTCGTTTAGTAAAAGGAATCACTTAAAATATTCAATATAGCACACTTACTTACACAAATATTTCATTGAGTTGCTGCCAGTTTTCAAGGTCCTGAAGAAATGTTTATGCAGTCTTTTGATACATACTATGAAGTCTCTTCATTTTTATTGCTTTCAGTTTGCAAGTTAGGAATACAAGATAATTGTATATATTAATAGCCATGTAAACATGGCTCCAGATTTATAGCCAGTCTTTGTAAGCGCTGTAAATCTTTAATATTGAAATAACAGAGAAAAAGGAAAGCAAAAGAAAGTCAGCAAGGGACTTTTGACGTAGTGCGCCTTATTCATTTTGTTCATTTTACTAGACCTACTGTTTAAATAGTTTAAATAGCAGTTCTTTCACTGTTATAGCTAAGATGCAAAGATAAGACTGAGACTTGCACTACACTTATCTGTGCACAGGCTTAATTTCTCCTTAGTGTCCATCTCAGTAATAATTACTGTCATGGATGCTCTCTTTTTGTCCCATGTAACATTTTGTGAGTATGTTGTCAACATGCAGATCCAACATCTTTTCATCCCTTCATAGCGCATAAATCTGGAAGGCACCAGTGAAAACAGTGATTATAATGTTACTCTGATTTAATATTTATACGATAGCACCATCAAAAGGCTTGAGTGAGAATTAGAATTACATTTTGATAGATTACATATAAATATATATGAGGGTTTCATGCCAAGAAAATTGGACTCTAATCTGTTATCTGTAATTAGATTGAGAAATACTGCATCAACACAGTTTTGTGAAAGAGAAAAATAACAGCTTTTGCTAGTGTTAAATTTTCCTATATTTTCTGTTCCTTGGGAAACCATCATCTGTGTAACATCAGCCTCAAAAGCTGATGTTACATATGAGCAGCAGAACAGAATTATATCTGGGTAAGGAGACATACCCTTGGTAGAGGAACATTTAAACAAACGGGTCAAACTCTAGCAGGTGAGGCCTCATGGGATGTGCCCACAAGTGGTGAGGGAGCTGGCTGATGTCACTGTGAGGCCATTTCCAGTTGTATTTGAAAGGTCATGGCAGCTAGGGGAGGTTCCTGAGACTGGAAGTAAGCAAATGTCCCTCCCTTGTCTTCAAGAAGGTGAGAAGAAGATGCAGGGAAGTAGAGGCTGGTTAGCCTCACTTTTATCCCTGGGAAAGCGATGGAGCAAATCCTCCTGGGAGCCATTTCCAAACATATTAAGGATAAGAGTGATTTGGAGTAGTCAGCATGGATTTAAAGGGGGAAATCATGCCTGACCAAACTGGTAGTTTTCTACATGAAAGGACTAACTGGGTGGACAAGGGAGCACATTGTTTATCTTAACTTTAGCAATGCTTTTTAACTTCTTGAAGCAGGAACTTCTTTTAATTCTCTGACAGCTGTGACTTAAGTATCTTATTCCCTCTTTTTCAGTCCCTCTAATTTACCACTTCCTAGTGTACAGAAGTTTCTCCCTCATGAGTCTTCTGAATAGTGTTTTGGAATTGTGGGTCCACTCACGTTTCTGTTCTGGAGTCAGAGCTACTCAGTTCTTAGCAAAATCTGATGGGTAATTTTATGAAGATCCAATATTTGCTGTTAAAGTTCTCTTAGCAGAAAATGTAGTGTTAGCTCCCACTTTTCTTGTCTCTGCGTACCTCTTCCACAGCTGGGAACTATACCTGTGCACTGCAGCTGTTCCTTAGAAAAACAACAGTATCATCAGAAATACAAGCTCTCCCACAGGAACGTGGGATATATCACATGCATGGTCTGGGCAAAATTTACATGTGGTCTGGACCTGGACAGCAGTCTACCATTTGATTGCCCCTGCCCTAGGCCCTACCTGGATTTTTCAGACTAACCATTTTCCAGTGCTATATAAATAAAGGACAGTGGATTCAAATATTAAAGTGGCCTACAGAGTTCTTTGAGTGATGCCCAGGATTATTGTATGTACAATATCTCTATGGACACATATGCTAATGTTTATGCTAGCTGGTCTAAATTTTTTACTAACATTTATTAGGAAGTAAGCACTAAGCTGAATTTGGGAATATGTCCAAATTCAGCAAAGGCAGTTTATTTTCCAAAGAAAATACTGTTGACAATAGAACTGGGGTTTTGAGACTGCATCTTCTAAATATATAGCCAGATTTAAATATGTTCCCTAAAATATGGAACAGGTACACTAATTGGCTTCTGCATACCATCCTAGTACAGTCTCTAGGTATTTGTGTACACTGGACTGTACTTTTTCTGCTGCTTTTGAAAAAGACTTGAGGTGAGGGATTTCAGCAGTTCACAAGGTTTAATGTTGCATCGCACAGTTTGATTTTTGCAGGTTTATGTTGGCCAATATTTATTGAATTTTATTGAAGAACTGTATTTAGTTTACATTCTGGCTGGAATTCTGAGATCTTGTAGCCAGACACCCACAAAAACCTTACTACTTCTAAAAGTACAGGTTGTACAAAGAGAAGCAATATGCAGCTTGTCAAAACCACGTTAAAGGAACAGGCAGTTACTGAAACTCAAAAAGATCCAAGTTCCCTGATCTTGCAATTTCGGCAGCACCAAGGGGCTTTGCAGCATCTGCTTAGCCATGGTAATTTAGCATAGACTGTAGGAGAAAGATAACTGAGCTTTCTGAAACCCCCAGGAACTCACTGCTACAAGAACGGAGAAAGAAGAGCTGGAGTAAAATGCCTTCTTGCCATAACAGCAATGCTTGGCTGTACATGCACACTGGATATTTAATTCATGAAAAAGCCCTTCTTACTTTGGAGTCTCTCAAGAACAAATACTATGGCAAAAAACAATAGGGGAAGAAGCCTTGAAAGCTTTTTCTTATTTCTTAAAATAGCTCTCTCCTGCCTGCTCTCTCTATTTTTGGCAGAGAGCTACCTATAGCAAGTAATTAATTAAAGAGGGACTTTCATGCTGGGACAAACATGCAGAAATGAAAACATTTCATGTTTTTCTTTGCCAGTACATGCATTTCTGAGTAAATATTATTAAAGATATTTTCATTAGCATCAGAGACTCTTCTCTTGGAAGGTAAATGCCCTTTTCTGTTTTCATTGTATAGCTAACAAGGTCATGAACAGTATCTGTCTGACCACAGTTCTACCAATGGACTAATCATTCTCTGATAAAATTCAGAGGTAAGTCTTCATTATATGACCATCTGTGAAAGGTGTGAAGGGGGTGATATTGTATAATTTAGAAAGAACAGTTGTCAAATATAAGTCAGTACAACATATTATACAAAAGGTAAATCTGACTTACTTATTTTTTTAAGACTTGGCCTTGACCTTTTCATTTTTCGTTTTCATTTCATTTTCATTTTAAAATCCTAAAAACTTGAAATGAAAAATATGGTGTTAGAAGACTTTCTAAAGCAGTACACAAGGCAAAAATACGTTTTGAAAAGGATGCCTGGACAAGGGCATTAGGACCAGTCCTGCTCAGACTTATGCCAAAGCTCTTTAGAATTATTAGTCTCCTTGGAAGATTTCCTTTGTTTTCTTACGTTACAGCACATCTCAGTCTTCCAGTTTATTTTATTGCTTTTTCTGTGATGGGAAACTATCCTTGCACAACAGCATCGTAAGTCCTAATTTTGTAAATATCAATGTGCATAATCAAGATTTATATTTATAAAAATATTTATACATCCTCCTCTCTGTTAGAAGAGGAAAATTATATTTTATAATTAGGCAGTAGCAACAAACAAGATGTGTAATTGCGTTATTAGCATGTGTGAATTCAGAATAGGAAGCCCTGTGAAGCTTTGCTTGGGAAAAAATGTCCTGAGCTTGCACAGTAGGTGACTGTTCAGTTGCCAGCTGTTTGCCAGTCTCAGAATACCAAGACTTGCCATATTAATTCATTATGGGTCAGATTCATTCCACAGAGTGGAGGCTTAAGCATTAGTTAAGTTTCACAGAAACTTCTGACAGGGAAACGTCAGTGATCCATAGGCCTTTTCCATGTGTTCTCCTTGTGCATAAACTTTTATTCTAAATAGGTTTGCTAAGAACAAGGAGAGAAAAAAGGGAAGGAAAATTAAAACATTATTAAGAGAAAAAAAGGCATCTATGAAGAATCTTACTTTAGCTTATCTTTTAACCCCTCTAAAATGAATTAAAGCAGTTTTAATTTATGTATTTATAAATAAATTGTATATAATTTTTATAATATAATATTTTATATATAATATAAAATTAATGTGTGTGTGTGTGTGTTCATCCACAAAAAACACAAAATCTTTACTTCACAGAGTTTCACAATTAGCTTTACTGAGTATGCTAAATCGTTCCCCCAGAGATATTAAAGTACCCTCCAGAACATTACCCTATGGCTCAATTAAAGTTTAAATTCTTCAATATAGCACCTAAGATTAGAGAAACTGTTCTACTTACTTACAATTATTTGGTGCTACATCCCAAAAGCATGAGCTCTATCTATTTTGCTGGGTTAGGTTTCTAGGGCATAAGCAAGCAATATAGTAGGGCTCATCTACACAAGACAGATTTGATGCTCTAGTGCTGAAACTCACAGAGAATCATTGTGGTTAATGGAATAACATTATGTACAGAAAAAAAAACATAGTTTTTCACAGTAAGTGGCTATCATTAGACCAGGTAAGAAGGCCTTACATTACCATATTAAATAGAAGGATATAATTTGGGATTATCTGGCCCTCAGTCATTTAACATTTAAACTCTTACTCTAAATTTTATTTCTGTTTCAAGCAAGCAACACATGTTTTGCATAGGTAGAGTTAGGCAGACATTTAAATGGTTTGCCGTGGCCTCCTTAGATAATTCATTAGTTCACACATGGATCTGATCAGTTTCTAGCAGAACTCTGGGTGGTAGGGGTCTGACTGAATCAAATATTTTCTGAGACTATATCCATAATCAAATCCAGCTGATCTGCTTGTTTCCTTTGGGCACTGAGCTTTCTCAGCCATCTGACCAACCCAAGTGAGTCAAGTTGTCAGAAAGCTTCTTAGCCCCATCAGGAACGCTTGGATATCCAAAACGAAAATTTAATCATTTTAAAAAAGTCAAAATTAAGATTTTGACTTTTCATCACAGTATGGAAATCTATTTGAAAACTTGAGGTTTCATTTAGTCTGGAAGCTTCTGTACATATATATCTTCAGTGATGGCATTGATTTAAGGAAAGGAAACAACACAAATTCCATTGTTTTGCATTTTAGAGAGAGATCGTTTTCTGCAGATTCTTTTCCTGATCTCAGAAAGCACTTCAGCAAGGGTCCATAAGCTTTCTTTTCATTCCTCATATTGACACATATAAAGCTAGCTTTTATCTACAGATACTACTTTTCTTGAAAAATGTAGTAAAATACTAGGATATAAAAATGCCTGTTAAAAAAAGATTCTAGAAATATATATGCTATATTGAACCCCACTACCAAGAAGACATATGAGGAACTGGAGGCACCAGCCTCTGCAGTGAAATGGCTGTGTTTAAAAAAAGCTACAGCAGACAAGGAAAAGAAAGTATGTTCTTTTGGCAACAAAAAATG
The DNA here is from genome assembly GCF_028389875.1 of Rhea pennata. Classification (NCBI taxonomy): domain Eukaryota; kingdom Metazoa; phylum Chordata; class Aves; order Rheiformes; family Rheidae; genus Rhea; species Rhea pennata. The sequence continues at coordinate 81,678,400 of NC_084663.1, read as the reverse complement.
TGATCAATATTTTTGGTCCTAATTATGCTATTATTCAGCTTAATTGCTGAGATGATCATGGGACTCTTAAGCATCATCATCCCTGTTCTTTTGAACATCTGAGATAAAAGCAAGTCCTTCGCAATAAAATTCCCAGATGTAGCCTTTTATGCAATAATTACACTGAGATTCAGTCCTTTGGATACTGCAGGCTTGAATAAGCAAACTCAGGTTTGTTTAAACTCTTACTTAACCAAGTGAGTTTCAGAATATGGTCTGGATCCTGCAAAAATGTGGATGTCAGTTAAGTACTGCATGTTTGCACTGTGGGAGGCAATATGTGGCATTTTTCTTCAAAAAGCTTTTTGCTCTTTAAAATTTAATTTTTTTTTTAATTTTGGACACAAATATTCCAAAATTCCAAATTTTTTGAAGTCTTCCTTTTAGTGAAATATCACTAATTAACAGATACCTGTTTGACTTAAAACACATCATTTTTAATAGGACACAGCCATTATAATAGTTTGTGTGAAAGCAGGTATGAAGCCACCACCCTGGAGGGTGGTTTCTGGACCACTTTATGTAAACTTAAATATGTGCTGCTCTACAGCAGGCTAGTCCTGCCCTCCTCCCACAACTCACTAACACTGATGAAAACTCCTTTCTTGTGGGAACTGCATGCTTCCTTGCAGGCAGTCTGACCTGCAAATTCACCACCAGCACTATGGAACTGCTTCAGCCCATCCAGCTGTTTTGAAGGCATCGAATAAGTCTCGTAAGGGGCACATCCACTTTGGGCCAGACTTCTGCACAGACAGCATATGGTCTTCCTTTCCTGGCTTATTCACCATGACGCAAGTAAAGAATATACCTTACCCTCAAACGTTTCAAAGAAACAGGAGCAGCAGCTCTGTGTTTGCAGTCAAACTCTCACAGATGCAGATGCCTTTAATAGTATTCTGGGCTTACTTTCTGGGTTGTCATAGAGTTTGTTAGATTAAACTTTGCAATCATCTTCCCAACAAAAGCAACATGTGGTTGCCTTACCCTCTAACATTTAATAGCTGTGTATGCGTGCATACTCATATGCACTACACACACATACAGGTTTCTTTTATGACTACATTGCACTTGGATTTGAATATGTTTCTGGTGACTGTTTTATCCTGAAGCATACAACATCTCTGAAGGAGCTCTAAAGGACTACCACAGGAGGGCTCCCATGCTTAAGCTTTCCAGATGTGAATGCCTGTGCATGCTGGCAGTATTTGCAAGAGGCTTTATTTCTCCCTCCTCTCTCTAGTATTAGTGACTGAACATCTTCACAAAAATCAGGGGGCAAAGACTTGTATTGAGAGGCAGTCAGAATGGCAATTATGAACAATTAATGTGCCAGGTCCCACTGATGCTTGCCCTCCCTATCTTCCCACTATGCCATGGTTCTCCTGAGCTACAGCATTTCCCACTTTTCCAGACTTGAACTCCTTGGGAGGCAAACAGAGTAATGTTCTTAATGAAGTGCCTGATAATACCTGTAAAATGAGTTTACTGAATTCATTTTCACCAGCTATGTCCAGAGCTGTTTTGAACCCTTTGAGAACTACCATGGGCAAAATATATGTTGTTGTCTTATCTCTCTAGTCTCCTTATCACACAGTCACAGGGCTAACCATGTTGAGGACTCTGGAGCATCTGAAAGAAGTGAGAAGGATGTACAGAGATGTTATAGTCCACTCTTCTGATCAGGTTTTCCATAAGATAAAACATCTTAGCCATGCCAAAGGCTCTGGGCCAGCCTCCCCACTGTGAAGGTTAGTTCCATGGACCCATTTAATGAAATAGTTTCTAATGAAAAGACATAAACACTATATACCTTCTTTAGACCTATTTGTTTCAAGATTAGAAATCAAAAAAGAAACAGAAAATAGATGTGGAAACATGATCTTTTGTCTTTTTTTTTTTCTGAAAATTTGCAATACATCTTAAAACTTCTAACACAGGAGCTTTTTTATTTCTTAGTTTTTCTCTAGACTCAGCAAAACAAACTCTGTTTATTAGTGTGAGTTTGTCCCAAGACCTGGTTTTGCCAAATCTTAAGCAATAGAAATCCCCTAAAAATCCTTTCCTTCTCATCCATCCTCCTAGCCTTCTTCTCCCACAACATACACAACATACTTCCCTCAGGTTTGCTCTGAGATCACAGTTTCCTCAGGATGTTCAGCCTCAAAGCTTGAGAAACACTGTAACACATTAGTCACCTCCGTCACCACAGTTCCCAAATACACTAGCAAGCCAGAAATCCAGCTGACACAATTCATCAGAGCTATACTCTGTTAAGACTCACTGAAGACCTGATCCACAGTCTGCCACGGTAAATGACTATTCCATGGACATTTGCTGGCCTAGATTTGTGGGTAACTTGAGAGACTCTACTACCAAAAGTGTGGTAAACGCTTTGCCTTATAACCATTCAAAGAGTACTTTGAACGTTAAATTTTTGTTCAGTCAGATACAGATAAACAGATTATGAAGTATATGCCTATTATTGAGATATGTAGAAATGTGAACAAAGTAATATTGTTCTATAGAAATGTCTGTCTGCCTCTTATGTTTTTCTTTACCTAAGGATAACATAAGCATGTGCACAAAAAGGCAATACAAGGAGTGAATAAGATTCACTTTATTATAATTGTGTTTTAGAGCTCTGCATTGAGCATAATTCACCTGACAAGAAATACATTTTTTTCCCTCAAACCTTCTCTAGAGTTCCAGCCTTTGAATAAACTTGCAAAAGGGCATTCAGCAGATCTGTGGCATCGCAAAACTGTGCAGCTCCCATACCTCACAGTACAGGCCAAATATCAGTAACTGTACATGTTGTTTACGCAGTAAGGACAAGCACATTCCTCTAAGTAACAACAAGTTCACATTCACAAGATAAGCCAAAAGAAAACTCTAATGCTATGGTAAAATAATATCTAACTCTGATGTCACCTAAATCAGTATAAGCCAGGAGTGAAATTAGGAGAGAACACCAGTGTAAATGTAGCATGAGTGAAAAGGGTGTTTTCTACTCCTGTTTTCCTCACTGGATGTATAAGTTAATATATTCCTAAATAATTTTCAGGTGAAGTTTTTGTTTTGTTTTCCACCTTCACAGAATGGTTGAATGGATTTTCCTCAAACTTTTTCCCCAGAAGCCACTGGCTGAGGTCAGTAATGGAAAATTTCAGCCTAGAAAGTAGAACCTTTCAGAAACTCAGGAGCAAGTGAAAACACTGGTCTTGGAGCAGAAACTGTTTTGCAACTTTAACTACAATACTGCGCCAGCTTCCATGTGGATACTGTGATACCAGCATTGACTGATGCATGTAACCCTTGAAACTGAGTCAGTGAGTCTTAGTTATCTTATTGACCAGTAACACAACAAAATAAAAGATGCACGTAGCTGAGACATGCTACTGATCTGATTTGTCTTACTCACCAGACTTTCTCAGAAAATGCTTGAGCATGTTTCATTTGGTAGGTACAGCTGGTATACTTGGACATAACACACCGCTGCTGTTTGACATGGCTTCATAAGGCTTGCACATCCTTTGTATCACATAGTCCTACTGATGCTCAGGGCAAAATGAAGTTGAATGATGATTAAATGGTAAGCATGTGCTTGCTGTGGTAAAAGTACTCCTGTATTATAAGAATATACAAATCAGGATACTGGTGACAAACTCATTTCTCACCATTCCTAACTCCCTAACCACACAATAGCACACAGTATGAGAAAAGGAAAGGACACTTAGTGAGCATACATCGAATTTATTTTTCTACAGGAACACTATCATTCATTTTCTTTATGAGAGTCAGGAAAGAGTTAGCTTGTAAATGCTGGCAGAGGAACAATTGGAAGACCTTCTAGTTATGCACCATAATGCAAATCACTTAGCCTTTTGTTTTGCTTTTCTCCTGTAAACTGCTTATATTCACATGTTAGACTGAGTTTACATAGAGATTCTATTGCAACTCAAACTGAGCACTGACCATAGTTCATAAGAAAGAGTCCTCTGGTCTAGTTGTGCAAGAATAAGTGCCACAGTGCTGCATTTACTGCAACCTCTCACTCCATGTGCCAGTTATTTCACCATTAGAGCACCAGCACCAGCCCAAGCAGAGCCAATTTGTTGCTGGTGCACTTTACAGCAGGATAAGTAGCTTGCTAAAACAGCAGCAACCCAAAGGTGGGCTTGTATGCCTGACTGTTCCTCCTCAGCTGTCAGGGCTCCTGTGGCAGCTTACCTCTGGGACCAGAAGATGCCATTTAGCTTTTCAGGTTGATGAAATGTTTTTCAACTCTGGGCAGAAGGTGGCTAGACAAAGCTATGCAAAGAGTTATTTTTTATAAGCTTTGATCTTCAGTGAAAAAAAACTTCCCATTTTACACTAGAAGGGAGAAAATATCTAATCATTCCTGTAGAAATAGGAGAAAAAATGGTTATGGCACAATGGTTAGCATAAAAGAAGAGATGGGAGAAAATGTGCTGTCTCTACTGTAGCTGCTTTACTTCTTCCCACTGTAGATGCTCTTTCTTTCTCTCTTCCATTAGAGGGTACTCTTGTTTCAAAAATCCTCCAGCTCTGGTTTCTCCCATCAAAGAGGTCTTCAAGCCCATGAAAGCAGGTCTTCAAGTTAGGTGGTCCAGTCCAGTTACTAAATGCCAGGCAAGGTAGGAGACAACACGATTAAACAAGGTAGCATTTCTCATTTTCCCTACTGTAAAAGTCAGAGGCATTGACATTAAAGATCAGGAAACAGCAACTATGTAGAAACTGTTCACCTTGGAATCTCTCATTACACAGACCTTACACTGAGCCACACCAACAAATTAAAACCACTTTTTGTAGTTTCTTTCTTTCTCTCTTTTTAAAGGAAAGAGACAAAAGGACTGCTTACATTCACATTTTAAAGTCCATTTATACAAAAACCTTCTGCTTTGTATAACAGATTGAAAAGATAAGCTGAATCTGGTATTTATAGGACTTTGAAAGCAAATACATTTTAAACAACCCAAAATAGAGTAAAAACAAGCAGAAGGAAGGATTTCCTACTGTTGCACTGTCAATGATGATTCAGTGCAAGGTATTCTCTAATAGAACAGGAGATGCTTGACCTCAGCAACTGTCCCTCTCAAGAGCTCACATTTGCCTCCTTCCCACAGAACCTTCTGCCTAGAAAGCAGTGGGATACTACTTGAGGAGATGCTGGTCCTTCTGAAAAGGACACAGACAATTAGTACGCACTTCCTATAGGGACTTGTTTCCATTCTTCTCTACGCTATTTCTGCAGGTCATGAAAATTGCACCCTCAGTAGCTAGCCTTCCTTTTCCTCACAGAATGTGATGCCACTCAGCCTACAGCTGAGCTCTATCCCTGCGGTCTGCATGGATGCATTTTTTTAAGTGCTCAGACTTGAATGATTGCAAAAGAAGATAGTGACAATAACAACAGGTTCCTGGAAGTATGATGTTGGCTGAGCCCCATCAATATTTGAGAATCTTACAGCTAAACATGTCTGCATCCGCCTCAGAGGTGAGACCATTGACCCTTCAGGCAGTGGTGGGAAGCTCCCACAACAAAATCCAGCTGCAGACTAAGGAGAAACAAAATTCTCCCACCACTTAGTTTGCAGGCTGCTGCATTTAAAGCTGACAATCCTGGCCATGGTTTCTACTAGCATTTAGCAGCAGCTGTGTCTCCGGCTGGGAGCATTCACTTTCTATTTTTAAAATCAGTAAATCAGTAGCATATGGGGCCTATAATTTACTAAGTATTTTTAATAATAAAATCTACTCAGCAGTATATCAGACTGTAATTTTACCCTGGGGATGATTTGTTCCCTGGGAGATCCTTCATCAAAGCTTAATATACCTGATTATTTTGGCTGTGTGGCATTCTTCACAATGTGTTGCAATCAAACTCTTCACAGTGTATCACACAAAAGCCTATGTCATATAGTGTATTCCCCGACACAAGGCTCAGAAGCAAATAAGTGACAGTAGTTTCTTTCTTCAGTGCAAAATTTGGAACCACGTATGACAACCAACTACCTCCAAGGTAAATCCTTATTCCCAAATGGTGACAGTAGTTTCTGATTCGAATATGTTTGGCTTTGTGGTGCATTTGTGCATTTAAATGGTTTGTGTTTTAAAGTATAAATATATTTTAATCAAAGGCACATTTTCAGGAGGTAACTATACCCAGCTAAAAGATAATACTAAATGGGAGGATGACAAAGCAAAAGAATTGAAGTTGTATATGGCTAGAGGTGAGAAGGAAGCTGAGGAGGATGTCAAGGAAATAATATAAGGGATATAATTTTTACTTGTTGCAAACAAGAAACCAGATCTTCTGGAACAGTCAGTTTGGTTTTCCCCCTTGCTTCTTAGAGCTAAGAAAGACTACCTTTCTTCATTCCAGTATAGACCTAAACTAAATGACAAACATCTTAATCTGGGTATCCATCAGCAGGTGGATCAGCTCCTCCTGATGTAGACTGCTCAAATATTTGGATTGGAAGGGTTGGGATATTTTTTTCTGGAAGTCAGGGGAGTTATACTGGTGTTGAGTTGGTATGAAATGTTAGGACATAGAGTGAGGTCTTGAAAGAAACACAAAAGTTCTACAAATGTGCCTTTTGAGCACCTTTACATAAGCAGATAAACAACTAAGTAAATATCAAACCCTTTTGGTGTTTTCATGTGTGTAGGTATCCCATCTATCCCATCTGTGTGGAAGTTGTTACTTGTAACATGGGTTACTTTCTCATATAACACTGCAGGGGAGAAGAATAAATGGTCAGAACGATCATTTATTTTGCTAGTGCAACCTGCCTTTCTGTGAAGCTGCTATGAATGCAACTGCTGATTGCTTTTGCCCAAAGGTTAATTGGTGTGAAATAAACAAATCCTAGTGGCATCATACTTGCTTTCTGCTCAGTCATCAAGTTCAGTTTGTATCTTATTAGCTTCTCCTTGCAAACCATTTCTGACCTCATCATCTTGTTTCTGTTAGTGGTTTTACCTTTCATATCCAGCCAGTTATCTGTAAAGGTCCCCATTAATAATTTATCACTGATTAAGGCAAGTCCTATTTACAAGGGCAGTGCTCATTTCAACAGCCATCTCCTTGACTGAATGTAACAAGCAAGGCTCTGGAGAACCAAGCAAATGTTTTCTCTTTTAGATCATTAAACTGTTCACCTCTAGCACTATCCAGTGTAGATACAATCTGCTCACTTAAGAGACAGAGCTGGAAACTGAAAAGTGGCTTGGCTAATAACACCCCATACTTGAACCTGCTTTGGCAAGAGGATAGACAGGGTTACTTAATAGGACTTTGCCATCTCTACTTTCTAAATTCCCCATTGCTTTCAGGAAATTGTGAGGTAGTAGGTTAGTAGATACTTCTGTTTGTCTGTTTTGCTGATTCCTTTATTTTTTGTATTTGTCTTGGTTACTCGGTGAAGAAAAATAATATGATGTAAGCTGGGAGATACAGAGGAGTCAAAGCCAAAGAAGGTTAAGTAAAATTTTCTCATAATACATTTTAGATAATGACCTCTGAGCTGCTCATCAGGTTATCTGGGGGATCTGGCTCAAAAATTGTTTCTTCTTCCTGAATCAGGCACATAGTTGCAAAACAGTTTTCATCTGTGTCTAATGCCTTCCATCAAGACAGCAAATTGACTGGCTTTCAGACCACAAAGGCAGCATCCTGCCCATAGCTGAACACACATGAGGACTGCATGATTTTTATTAGCTAGGGCAGGAAAGTGAAGGATTAACAGCTGGAGTGAGAGTTGGTCAAAGTCCTGGGATAGTTTGTGTACAGAGATACATATGACCTTGCCAGTGCATCAGAAGCTTTCTTGTGGTGTTTGAAGCTTGAAACTTTCCTACACAGAAGTTACCAATTGGTTTCATTTCTTTGATAAACACAAATCCACTAGGAGCTAAGAAGAAATTAACCTAGTTATTTTCACTTTTTGACCTGAGCTTAAGTTATTGGCATTGAAGAGACAGTGTGGTCAGCTTCTGTAACATATTTACAGTGATATTCTTAGAATAAAAAAGAGACAAAAGCCCACTCATCTCTGATGTGATAAAATTCTCTGGTAAAACAGAGAAAGATGAGCCTACATTGACTAGTGGGATAGAGGCTTCCAAATGTCAGAATCAGTAGTACAAAGGGAAGAAACTAGGCAAATGTTTTCCTATTTTCTATTTATGTGAATCTTCATTACTCTTCCTGGCTGCTTTTATAGTGTCATACTCCATTTGTACCAGGATCGATTACCACGCTGGTGAAGCAGTGAAAGTACGGAAGTATTGAGAATCTGAGCAAAACTGCAAATGTCTGCAGTAGGCAAGGGAAGGCAGAGCAGAGAGTTCCCATCTGCTCTGCTCAAGCTAGCACATTCACATGGCACAAAGCCTTCATGTGATACTAGGTCAGGTACAGAAATACAGTTGAATAGCCATATTTCTCTTGTTTGTTCCATGGCACAGTGAAAATAAACCCATTGTACCATTGAAGCTGAAATGCTGAGCCATTATTTTTCTTTCATAATGTCTGTTTCCAAGCTGGCTATGTTTCTGTGGAAGCGATAATGTGGGTAACACTCATGGTAAAAAACTGGCAGCAGGTAATTTTCTAAGAGGCTTCTCTGCTCCTTGGCAGAAAGAAAATATCTCCTTTACACAACCACACATACCTACCAGAGGAACAAAGAGCCAAGCAGTGCCTTCTCCAAATATACACTTGCCAGGTTGGTTCTTTAAAGGGACTGCAAGTCCCAGAAAGCACCAAAAGCACTGCCTCAATTGTAGACATCCTGGCTTACAAAATGAATCCATGTATAGATGTGTGTAGTCTGCCCACTTCCATCATGCGCCTGCAGCCAGTTCTGAGACTCAGTCCTGGGAGGAAATGGCTTCTGTGCTACGTATCCAGAAGAGCCTCAAACAACACAGCACAACCTCTCAGAGAGCACTGACTATGTCACCATTTAACTGTAAACTGTAAAACTCAAAAGGAATAGCCCTTGCTCTCCATATTACCACTTCCATCCATGGCTCTGACCATAGTATCTGCTCAGGACAGAGGAGCTGATCAAGGCAGAGGAGCTCTGTAAAACAGAATTCTGCTTCTCAAGACTAAGGATGGAGGGAGATGCTTTGCATGGAAACTCCTCAGAAATTTTAAAGAGCAGGGAATATTAGGCTATTTGGTTTCCCACCTCCCATTATGCAAAATCTTGATGACTCCTGAGAAGAGACACATGACCTCAAGTTAAGCTCTTACCAGAAAGCAGGCAAGGCCCCCTATCCCACTCCTCTCCTCAAATCTGCCTGTTAATGTATTTTTTTGTGAATTACCCTGTCAGGAGATAAAGAGGAGAGAAGGGACAGAGAATATAATTGTGCTTTGCAGCCAGTTTGGCAGGGGAGCTGAGCTGGGCTTGGCACAGTGCCAATTTGCTGGCTCAAATTTCATCTGTAAAAGCCCTGTAGACATTAAAAAAGCATTCATTACCCTTCCAGACACAAAAAACTCATTATACTCTGTTTTTCCAATCCTGCTAAGTGTGCATGAACTGTTCCTGCTGAAGGACAGTATTACCTGCTTCCTCTGGATTACTTGCTGATCACAGTGACTCAGGCGAATTTCTTTTTAATGAAATGGAAGGTTCTTTAACTGGTCTTCCCTCAGATGCCCATGGATCTGTGTGTGTGTACCTGGCTCCTCTTTAAAGGGCTCATTTGCAAGCATGAGCCCAAGGCCTGCTCATCTTTTCTACTTTTTGGGACTGCCACAAACAATAGTCAGGTAGTTTATTGTTCATAGGTGTTTAACTAGAATCAACTAGTAGCTGCTGAGTGACTTTATGCCACTTCTGCATGCAACAAATCTTGTGATTAATATTGAAAGATACTAAATTTTTTCAATAACATTTTATCATTTTTGTATGTAATTCACTTTGCCTGTTATAAAAAGGTCTGTTTTGGATTTAATGCTCAATGTGGACTTTACAATTAAAATGCTTAGCTGAGCTCTCTAATTAGATTTGTCTCAGTTCCTCATGTGCTTTTATTAGCACTTTGGCTTCAACAGGAAATGTGCTGTAGCTGCCTTTAGCTGTGATGCCACAGCTGCTAGAATAGTAATAATCTTTAAGCACCACAGTTAGCATTTTTTTCCTAAGTGAAGGTAACTGTTGTATCTGGTGGTCAGATGCTAAGATAAACTTTGGCAGAGAATTAGCAGGCTACATCACACAGATGCTATGCTGGGTGGTAGCCCTGCCAGTTACTTAAAGGCTGAAACCAAGATCCTTGCAATTTGAAGTCAGCAGGTCCCTCAGGTATCCAAGGCAATGTGCTTGCATGATCTTATGTTAGCTGACACCTGATATGAGATTTCTGTCCAGGTTACATCACCGCAGAATGCTACAATTGTTCTGCAGCTACTAAGCAAAAATCTCACATCAGAGCTGCACTAACAGGAGAGGAGGAAGTATGTGGTACATGGCAGTAAATTTGGCTCTAAGGCAGGGGTTCCCAGAGATGAGATGTGTTCTTATTTCACAAGCAGCCAAATACCTCCTCCTCATCATGCATATATGTAAGAATTGCTGCTGCCGCTACTTGTTCTGATATTAGAGCCAAATACTTTTGGGAACCCTTGCACTAAGGCATGTTACAGATTTTACCTCAAGCCCAAAATTTGGGCTACCATTTTTTCCAAAGGTTACCTCAACTTGCATGTACTCAAACAACATAGCACAATAGTCTTTGTTTCACAATAATAGGCACTAGGAGTGAGCAATATTTAGCAAAACAACTAGACACTACTTAGATTCCTGCAAAAGTTGAAACACAACAGGAACATATGGGTAACGTAACAAAAGCTTTCCTTGCCGTGACTAAAGACAAACTGAACTGAAGGAGTTTTACTGTATGTAGATTGCTTGGAAGAGATCAGGAAATAGAGCTAAAAGAACATGAATCCCATAGATTAATTAATTTGTGGAATCCCAGGTTCTAAATTGGACCTCTTTGAAGATTTTGGGTGATACTCCTGTAACGGTTATCACAAAACATGCAGATATCTAGTATCCTGAGTTTAATGGCAGCCTCTTGAATAATTTCTTACTCTCAGTGCCTGAGGCTCCATACATTATTGCAAGACATAGGGACCGGGTGGTAAGTAATTATTCTGGTCACATATACAGAGCTGCAATGTTCCATTTTCTTCCAGTTGGTTTATGTGATGGGTATTGCACAAAACTGCAGCCAAAGCTGGCATCCATGCCAAGGAAATTCCTCTGAGCAGGGTCAGCTCCTTCTAGAAGGCTGTCCTTGAGGTTCTTCACAGTAAAATCAGATGGTTAGCAGGCCAGACAGGCCAGGTTTGTTTCATCTGGCACTTAGGGTACTAGAGCAAGAAAGAAGCTGTAATGTGGTGCTAAGTGAATTGCCAGCCTTGCAGTGAAAGACTGAGACAAGAGCTAGATGAATGAGTGTTCAATTAGACTTGCCAAGTCTGCAGTTGGTACTGCAAAATGGTTGCAAAACTGGCCTGCGATGACAGCGAGGTATATGAAGAACCTTTTATTCTTTCTCCTTATAAATATGACAGAGAAGCCACCAGTCCCAGGCTTTCTTCAGCTCTACAGTCACTTGAAAAATATAGCAAAACCATAGGTAGCAGCAAAGACAAAAACCTGAATAAAGTGAATAAAGGCCTGATTGCCTTCCCTCAGCTTTTGGTCTGCACCTCTGAAGCTAGGTGATGCGATTCTTACTGAAGCAATAATGCGGAAGTTCTTACGTGTGCATGTATTACACATGGGAATTAAATGAAAAGGTTTTCAGTTCCATATATATTTCTTGAAAGGATGTGAAGGGAGACAGCAAGTAGAATCTTGAACAGTTAGAAGTATTTGGAATCCAATTCTTCTCAGACATTTCCAGAAGTTCTTTCTCTCCATAGATGTCTTCTTTTCTCACACTTAGCCTTTATCTGGTGTTCCTCTTGATTCCTAGTAGCATTTTTTGCACAAGTTTCCACACTGTACACGTATAATGCTACAACAGTAGAAGGGAATTCCTATTTTTAGTTCCAGTACATAGAATGTTATCTAGGAGCAGGTCATTTTGTCATAAGTGATCAAGCATAAAAAGGATACAGCAACAAAATAAAATCTTAGAAAGGATATTCATGTGGTTAAAGAATTAGCCTGTTAATTCTGGAGATTTTGTTCCTTTCCTGGCACTCTTACAGTCTCTTTAGGCTCCTCATGGGTTAATCTTTGTGCCTTATTTTCCATAATATGGGGATACTGTTAACCTATCTAACAGTTTGGTGTGATGAGGATAAATTAATTACAGTGTGACAGATTTTCAAACACCTTACTGATGTGTTTCCAACATGTAACAAAGCCTTTTATGTAAACAAATACCCCTGAGAAAACAAGAGACTGGATTTAAGGTTCCTTCTGAGGTAAATTCCTACATCAGCACTCCCACCATGGGCACACACCCACACCAAAGAAAAAAAAATACAACAAATGTACAGTGTCGTGCTTTAAAGACCTTGAAAATCAGCCCAATCTGCAAAATGCTGAGATTTAGTACAATACTTAATACATCCTGGGGCTAATTTTCAGGAATGATCAGTACCCTCTGCTGCCCTCTCTGACTGCAAGTTGGGGACACTGAGCAAATTCAGATGCAAAACAATCATTTAGTGAACAAAAGATGTTTTAATGAAGTCTATGTCCTCATTCTGTATATTTTCATGAATACACATACACTTCTCATACGAAGCTCCACCAAGCTCAACTGTTGTACCGTCTGCCTGCTAGGGGTGCAACTTGAAGGTACACAGCTTAAAATACCAAACAACCTAGGAAATGTCTTTTCTTCTCCCTACCTGATCCTTCCATGAAAATGTCCTTGTGTGGCTCCCAAGAACTGAACCAAGAAAGAGAAATGGTGACATTTTTACCATTACTTTCACAGGTCTCTAGGTTGGCCTTGGGCATCCATTTCCCATGTCTCTGATTTCCAAAAACTAGAGCAGCACGTGAGTGCACTCCAGAAACCACAGGCAGATGGGAGTCATCCTCCCTTGCACAAGTTTTCATCTATAAAGGGCTTGATGAAGGGTATGCATCCGATTTTCCACGTGGTCAAAAATGATATGACAGCTTTGAATGGGGAGGTATTTAGTTCTGTTACAGAAAGGCAGTTGGTTTGTTCAAATTTGAAAATGGAGCTTAATTCCTTCTTGGGCTGTGATAGCTTTTTCAGCTCAATTAACAATAACATCTGGATTTTGGTGATGTGTTTGAACCCATGTTTCCTTGTCTGAAAACACTTAGCCTTTGAGGAAGTTAATATCCAGCCCTGTACTCAGTGAATAACCATAGTTAAATACTTCCTTTGAGGGTGTGTGGAAGTAGGTTTTTATAGGTGCAGAAGAGGTACCAAGGTGAGGTGGTGTGAACTGCTAATCAGAGACACAGTGTGTGACTGGACTTGGCCACACAGAGACAAGTAGTTGAGAGAGCCAGAGCGACAACACAGCAGGGTGCGATGTGTCACCACTCCCGTTGCTGGCACAGTGTCCAGCCAAACCCAAGAAGATCAAAAATTGAAAAACAAATCAAAGTAAATTCCAACCTGAAATGCACACAAAGCTTGTGCCCAGTATGCGAGCCCCATCCTTCATCCATGCATCATGGAACATTTGCTAGTAGTGGCTTATTCTGAAAAAGCAGCAAACTTAAAAAGGAAAATACCTGAGAGGCAGTCAACACTGTGCTTGCTGTTTGCCAATTGGGGTGTGCTACTTCAGACTTGGCCACGTTGCGTCTCCCTCACTGGTGACCAACTTGCCACAGACCCACCTCAGAGCTCTCTATTTTCTTTGGCGGGGCCTGCGACCCCGGGCAACCCAGCCCTGTGTTTAAGCCTTGCCCAATGCTCTACAGACCAGAGAACACATATTTTTTTGTTTCAAAGATATTGCTTAAAATAACTCCATCTCTAGAAAGTCGAAGTTGGAGACCCCTTTCCCCTCACCCTCCCTGCTTTGCACAGCTGTAGCTCCCACAAGGACCCGAAGAGAGATGTGCCATGAGGATCTGGTTATCATTCCTCCCTCCTGCCCCCTCACCAAAAATATATGTATATATTTCTCTGGGCTGCTGGACAACAGCAAGCGTCTGTAAGAAGAAAGGGGGAAGAAAAACATTGGCTGAAAAACATCCCTTCCCCCTGCTCCCCCTCCCTGTCATCCTGCACTCTCTTCAAACATGTTTTTAAACATACCAGTTTTGGTCTGGTTTCCTGGATGGCACATCTTCATGTCTAGTTGGGCTCCATCCATTACCTCATGAGGTGAGGTAGGATGAAGGTGACAAGACTGATGAAAAGTTTTGAGCAAGGGGAACGGGTGAGGAAACCCTCCTAGGGTAGTGGTAGAAATGGGGCAGACGGGGTGCTTTTATATTTTAAGTAATTGAGCAAATCTGTTTCAGTAGGGAGAAGGTAATTTATCTTCTAGAGAGATAATTTGGCATTCCTTCTTGTTTGTCCTAACAAAATGATGAACCAACTTATTTCCTTTTATTTTATTTATTTTTCACTTTATATTCAGTGCCTGAATGTGTCCATGTTTCATTTTTTTTATGGTTTGGAGGGGAGTGAATTAAAGTGACTGTCTTGCCTAGAGTTCAGAACTAACCAAGTTACTTCCACTTCTGGAGGGTCCTATATTTTATTCCAAATTGGCACAAGATCTGTTCAGTTATTCTTAGCCTTGCTGACACCTTTTCACTTTTGTTACATTAGTGCATGGATGTGAAGAGTAAAAGGACTCTGAGTTCTGGATCCTGTTCCACTGAGCTGCTAATTCACATTAAGAAAGGTCAAGTCTAACAGCCTTATGTTGAGGCCAAGAAGAAAAGAAATTACTTTAGAAAATCACTTTCCAGGTGTATTAACCCCTTTAAGTGCCATTAGGCTGCATATGTGTCACAGTAGGAGCTCTTTTATGGAAGAGTCCAGATAAACTCTGTAATAATTCAGACCATAGCTCTGTTATGATTCCTACTGTTGCATGATCTCCCCTTCTATCACACTGTTGTCTGCCATTAGTACAATTTGTATACATCTACATATATATCGCGGTATTCTAAAAAAGGTGAAAGCTGAAAGATAGAAGGATGAGGAGCTACTACTTAAAGGGAGGCAATCTTTGCTAATTGTATTCTAGAGTAGTAGGAATTCAAGGATTTTAGGCTGGAGACACTGGTGTCTGAAGCGTGTCTGCCTGAAACCCTGAATACACACCTGCCAAATCTAAGTTGGAAAGATAAAAAGCTAGCTAGAAAGCATTCACAAACAAAGAAATAAAATCTACCATTTGCTAGCTGATAAACAGAAATGTATCTGTTCTTTTGAGGGTAGAGGTGAGAGATATGGTAGTGTAGGAAACTGCTTTTGTTAAAAGAGAAATGCAGATCATGGTATTTGGCCACATGACAAAACCTGAAGCTCATTTGAACATCTGAAGAAAACAAAACTCTAGGCTCTGCCTCAAGGGATAGAGTAAATAATTTACCTTCCAATCTGTCCCGGCTCTGACCAAGTTAAGAAATCCCCTTCTGTGAGAAAGTCAGAATATGACAGACAAAGTAAAACAAAAAGCAAACTACCAGAGTCTGAATGTTTCTGCTCCGAGTTTACTATTGATGTGACTTCTTCAATGGTAGAGCCTCAGGCTGCCCTGTGAATGTAGATATACAGCTGTTTTTGGCTTGTAGCATCCAAATTATCTTAATGCACAAAGAGACTGCAAAATGAAATGAAAACAAAACAAGAGTGATTCCTCATCTGTATATAATCAACCCTTTCAGATATCTACTCCTACAGGGAAACTTTTTCATTAACATCAAAATTGTTCATTATCAGATCTTCTTTTTTGAAAAGGAGCTACATTAGTAGTATTTTTTTCTTCTACATACACAAGCTTTAACTTAAGTCCCCGGTGAGACTACATGCGTGATGTAGGTCAAAATTTTATGTGTTTCTATACATATGCAAACCTTGAAACTTTTAATAAAAGCTAAGTATGAACTCTTCTAAAGCTTCTTTGGATAGTTGAGATGTCAAAGCATACAATAACACTAGCTTTGATACAGTACACAGAAAAAACTATGTCTTTCTTCATGAGTAAAACAAAGACAGGGAAGTAATTGTATTCAACAGGTGATATGATGAGAGACAGAGGTAATGCTGCAGAGACATCACTGGAGAGTAAATGGTTGAATCTACAAATGGAGTTTTTAGTTGGCATTGCCCTTTTCCAGGCACTGACACCCAGTGAGGCTGGCAAACAGTATCCCAGCAGGAGGGAAACTCCCTCAACTTTGGCTAGGGGAAGAAATTCAGGTCTTTAGCCTGTCTCCTTTGAGAAAACAAGAATCCCTCAGTTTGTGCTTATGAGAAGATTTCACATTTCATTCCAGCTGGAGGGAAAAAGAGAAAAAAAAAACTTTTCTTAACCGGACTGGAGGTTCTCTGCACACACAGATGGGGCCCCACACCTGACACTGTAGGGAAGGCATAGGGTGTTTTTTTCTTTTTTTTCTTTTTTTTCCACAATAATTTGTGTGTTCCCCACTGCTAAGAAAGGCACAGTCCTTGGAGAAATTAGCATATCCTATGGTATAATGAGTAGACAAAGAATGACTTCTAGTGAAAGTGAGCTCAGTGTACTTCCATTGGGCATAGCAAATGATAAGATTCCCTTTTAGCTTGCCAAAAGTGGCTGTTGCCTACAGAGTATCTTCAATTCATAGTTCAGCCATGACAACATGTATATTCAGAAGGTTCATTCAGAAGGTTTATTCCAGACCTCGAACAGCAGTAATTAGTTTCAGTGAATGCCAAAGTGGTTTTGCACAGAATCAGTATTCCTAGAGGTTCAAAATCTGAACTATTTCTGGGAGAAGTGCCTGAGTTCAGGCCATTACAGAGGAAGGATGTCAAAGCTAGATCCAGCTTTCTGGGGTGCTTAAGTCTGGGATTGCAATCTGTTCCATGAAAGAAGTAGGAGTAGGACATGGAGTTCTAATTCCATCACACCTTGAAAGTCCTTAGCTTAGAAGCTCCAGTTAGGCTTCTCTGCTTAAAACAACCAGGGACTTCCCAGGTGCTGGGAGTGGAGGAGGACCAGTTGCCTGCACAATCTTCTGCAGCTTTGAATAGCAGAATCTACTCTGGAGATGGACACTCTCGCTCTGCAGAAGCATCAAGTAGGGAACCAAAGTGAGCCCTGACTGTGCAGGAGCAAGTGAAAGCAGGATGGTCCCACAGATGATGGCCTGAAGTTCCAGTTCTACCTAGTTGTCCTTAATGTTCTGCTACCACTTCTGCGAGTAAAATATCTGGAAAATGACATTTAATGTCACCCCTCTCCCTTCCCCATCCCTGAATCCCTCCTGGGTAAGAAGAGAGTGTCTGTTACAGCAGTTTAGTCTGCAATAGTGGGTGGGTAAGTGGTTTTATGCAGCAACAGCTGTGGGCTCTAGCAGGATTATATTTAAACTCATACTCTCTACTACCTGTATTGTTATCCTACATTCTTCTGAGGCCTGTGGCAAGGGTGGGGACAAGGAAAGATAGAGAATTAGGTTCACAACAATAATAATCATGATAAAAAGAAGAACCAATGATGAATGTAATTCCCATTTCTCATTGCTATGCTACTGCAGCTATGGTTTGGCTCTCCTCCTGGCCTTGGCAAACACGATCCACTTCATCTCTTGCTTCTCCTGTTGGCCAGGCTCCCATCCTTCTCTTGGCTCCTGCAACTGATCTCCTGGCTGGCTGCAGTAATCCCACATAATATTTCACGCAAATTTATATGAAGCTCATTACAAAGCTCAGCAAGGAGAAACTGTTTCTTTTTCTTGATACAATTAATCATTTGTAATTCTGCTCCAAAAGCTAGCCTGTCTCACGTATAACTGTTCCTGTCCATCAAAGAAGCTGAGAAAGTATGGTACGCAAGGAGGCCAGAGCAAAATCCTGCTTTCTGTCTCTCTCCTTATCCCCCATAACCCTGGCTGAAATCACTTTGAGTCTTGCAAAACCTCCCTGCCTCTCTCATACCTGTCTCATCCAGTGCCTTGCTTCAGCAGCACCAAAGCAAGCTGCTCACTCCTGCACTAACAGGAAGCCTCTGGGCTACTGCTCACCTCTTGCAGTCATTCCATCCTGGAATTTGCCCTGTGCTTTGCCCTCTTATCTGTACTCAAATAAGAGAGTTTATTTGCCTCATGCAAAGAAATTGCACAGTTTCATTATGAGAGTGTATCATTATTTTCTGAAGAAAACCAACTGATCAGTGTCAAGCAAATTAGTTTTGCCCAATGGTGGCAGTTCCTCTGTTCAAAGCATATGTCCCCATTCCCTTGGGATATTTCCCAAGCATATTTCGCTAACTCCTTTCCTTCTAAATTATTTGAATATCTGAATAGCTGAATGGGCACCAATGGTGGGTAGCCTTTCTTTAAATATTGTGGCGACGTGGTGGATATAAGGTAAACAGAATAGGCTGTGGAAAAAGAAAGCCTTGATATTAATCTTATATTCAGTATCTTTTTACCCTCTGGTCAGGAAATATCCAAACTGTTCATTGGCAGAGGATGGGACAGCATACCAAGAGAACAATTACACTTGGAAGAAATATGCACCTGTTTCCTACACTCTTTCTATAAGCAGATACTACTGTGCATGGCCAGAGACAAGAGGATGGCTTTGATGCACCCTTTTGGTCATTCTCATGTTCTTATTGTCAAAGCTACAAAATTCTTGTGGATTCCATGATTTTTCTTCAGTCATCAGCAACAAACTTGCTTGTAAGTTGCCTCTTCTTCAGTCACACCACTTTCAAATTCTGCAGATTTGCACAAAAAGACCAAACTGCTTTGTCAGCTTCTATTATCTCATTCTGGAGCATGTATTTTATCAGCTTCAGCAATGGACTGCACTGTAGATGATAGCTTTTTTGGATAGTGAAAGCAGAAAAGTAAATTTTCATGTCAGTCTAACGCAGTTTGCATAAAAAGAGGAGGAATTAAAGCTGATATAGAATTATATAGTGGTCCACATTTCCCTCAACAATACATTTTTTGGAAGATGACAGAAATTTATTACCACTCTTTTAGTAACAAAATACCAGAAGCATTTGCTTTAGACTTAGACCTGACCAAGGTTAGTATTAAACTGGCTGTGACAGGACCTTGGGTCAGTCAGAATTTGGGGGCAGACTTGCTTGTATATTTTCCATGAAGCGAGCATCCCAAAAAACACCAGAAGGAGTTGTGAAACTTTGCACTTGGAATTTATGAGAACATAAACAAAAAGAGTGATATTTTTACAATGTAGAAAACTTAGATTTGCATGCTAACATTAACAAAAATAAAAGATTTGATAACAATTCTCCCGGCCTGTTGTATGCTTGCAAGTAGACCATTTCCTTTGGGTTTACTCTCAGTACAACATCTCTCTGAGGCTTCCTGGATTGCAGCAACTGTACGTAATCTTCCCTGCATCCCTGGGAAAAATATTTCTTTTTCCGTCATTTAGGAGGCCTGGCTTTGTATCTGCTCCCTGTTCTTCTCAGTGGTCTACTATTTTCTCCCTAAACGCAGAGCCAGTGCTTCCAATCCTCTCTGCCCACCCCCCACAGAATGATATCTGCTCTGATCTTGTCAGGGAAGGATCAGTCTTCCCCCTTTTCTCTCTTTTCCAGCACCCAGGACAAAGAAAAGATGCAGTTCTCTTTTCTGCTGCCCAGCCACTCCATCTTAAAAGTATATACCAAGGAAGACTATTCTGTGCTCATAAATAAGCTGCAATAAAACAGAAACCACTCATCAAGGATGTAAAACTCATCTTCATTTACTCTCCTTCTTTTTAAGTAGCATGCAGTATATAGAAACCATTTTGGTTTTGTTTTCTTCCTTCTTCCTTCAGCTTCTGACCAGCATATTTTACTCCAAATATTGAGACCTTAGCAAGATAATTGCCTGGAAAATGTTATATATATTTGGAAATTCTTTAGTGAGAAAACTTTACCAGTAACTGTGTTCACCTTTCTAATGTCAGATGAAAAATTACAATGACATGCTATGACACTGTGCTTTCGTGCATTTAATCCCAGAAGAATGGCTCATACTCTCTCCCAAGGGTGAAATCACAAGAGGTCTAATCTCCAGGAAAGATTTTAAAAGATATTATGTTATTAGACTTTTTGCTTCTTGTGAAGTAAAGAGGAAGATAAAATTGCACAAGAAGTTGTTGATCTCTCAACTGGGAAGAAGTAGTAACTGTATTTGATCATTGTGGTTGAGGCTGCTTATTGAGAATGAGCATTGCCAGATGTGCTTAACCAGGACAAAGTATAGAGGAAGAGAGGATGGGCTCCTGAATGTAAACCAACCAGTACATCATGAGAGGAAGTAGTTAGCCCAGCCTCTATTTCTGAGCCGACTGTGTGCGATTTCAGGGCTACCTAGAGATTAAGTGCTGTCTTCCATATATCAAAGATGTGAATCCTGCCAGGAGGATGTAGAGAGCTATTGCTTGCACACATTTCAGACATTCTAGGAAGGCCATCTGTTTATTTAACTTTTTATGAAAGCAGTCAGGAGGAAGAGATGTTTGAGATGTTTGATGTCCCACTGTTCAATGTGGGAGTTTATTTATTTATTTGCTCATATTTATAAAAAATAAGTACAAATGATGTGAAAAAAAAGGATTTTCTGATAATAGTGGTTATCAAAAAAAGAGTCTTTCAAAGAGCAGCATGTAGCAGCGGTAGTGACTGACACCACTAAGAACTTGCAACAAAACATAACCCACTGCCTTTAGTTTTTCTGGAGTGATCTTTGCAAACTGTACTTTCTCCTTCTCCCTTCTGTCTCCTCTTCTCTGAGCACATCTTTTCTCCAGGACAAAAGCTAAGCTTTGCCTTGAGATGCTTATAAACAGGATAAACAAGATACTGGGGAAGAGTGGAAACAAGAACAAACACACAGCCTCTTTCCAAGCAGAAGTTTCCAGTCTGAAGTTGAGCCACTGGATGGGGATCATGGTAGCCCAGGGTGGAGGAGGAGGTGCAGGGAGCAATGGTCACAGAGCCAGCTTCTGACAGGGCATCTTTGGCAAAGAGACTGCAAAGTGCTTGCAGTGCTATGCCATCCCTACTCATCTTTTTCAGAACTGTGTGCCACAGACTCCATTACTGACTTAATTAATGCAATTCACTTAATACTGCAATGTTTTAGCATCCCATCTCTCTCCAGATGCTGACAGAAGAATCCTCCTGGAATTATCTCTGGCAATTTGAGATGTTACTTCTCCCTTGGATGGCCATCCCTGTATGGGACATTGCTGCCTTGTAGTAGAGGAAGTTGCATGGTCTAGAAGTTTATGCCTCCTATAACCTTCAGACATAATCTATTATACTACAGAAGAAGGCAGTTTTCACTAACATTTGGGGCCTTGAAATGACGAATCTAAGCCATAGACGTAATTCTAATGCCACCACGTCCTCTACCTGGCAGCAAACTCTGCCAGGCAGGTGTGGCAGGCAAAGGTGGCTGATGTCTTACGCATTCTGAAGCCATCAGTTCACGCAAGTTTGTGTGTTGAATAACCACGTGGCGGCAGCTGTCTATTGCACTGAATACACCATGACAGTAAAACAACTTTTAATGAAACAATGCACTTCATTTCAGAACTGTTCTGAATTATTTTAGAAAGAAGAGGTTACTACTGTAACCTTGCTCAAGTAAGAAAAAAAAGGAAGTGAATTTCTTGAGAGGTAGCAGAATACTGACCAGAAAAGAGGCTGTAGTTATTTGCACAATTTTACTTGTACAGACACCCAGCTACAGATGCTTTCACAGAAACTCTGGCTACAAAACAGTATTAATTTTGGCTGAGTCCTAAGACTATTTTCAGAAGCTTTCAGAAACTTGCAGGAAGTTGCTTTCCTTTTTTATTTATGTACAGTATTATTGTTATTTTTATGTATTAAACAAATAAATAGAAATGCTTTTGCTTTGCTTACATTAGATTTCATGTTAAGAAAGGAGACGGAGTGGACAGGATAAAAATCTTGGCTTAACTAGTTCCAAAACAAGGCTCATGGCAACCCAAAATTTAAATACTCTTTCTAGAAAACCTGGTCTTAAGAGCAGTGGTCTCCTGTGAGATTCCCTGGCCTACTGCTTGCATTGTGGTAAAATAAACAAACAAAAAGAAAAGTAAAGATGAGTGGGTCTACTGAGATTTAGGTCTCTTGCTGTCTCTTTCATGAGTAATGAATGAAGTGACCGCATAGACTTGGAAACCCCTGTGATGCTTGACTCCATTGCTGACTTTCAAGCAGGCAGCCTGCAGCATTATAAGGGCAGTGTTAGGGATTCAGTTAGAGGGGCTTCAAGGTAAAACAGCATTTTTTATTACTCACACACAGGGGAAAAAAGAGCTTAACAACTACTCTTTACTCTCACTGGAGGTATGTAAGCACAAACTTGAAATATGCAATAGAGTCCTAAGAAAATCCTGGAAAAGGCATCTCTCCAATTTGGGTGTCCAGAGAGCAGTCAGGAGACCCTTTAATGGGCATTAATGCAACTCTAAGCAGAAGTAGGGAAACTCACGTCAACAGGCCCACCTGAGGTGACCATATGCCCGAGGGTACTTTCCCATTGACCTGGGTGGTCTCAGCCCCCTGAAAGTAAGAGTCTTTCTGCTCAGAAATGACACATAAGGGAGGTGGAATGCAGATTGGCCAGTATAATAATTTAAGGTCTCCAAACACAAGAGCGCTGTGTTGCCCTGATCATGGTTCTTTTTTCTGCTTTCTCCACCAGTTCCCTCAGCCTATTCTCAGGGCTTTATAATGAAGACTTTAAGAGCTTCTCAGAGCCATGAAAGATGGGGACTTTCTTCCAAGCATACCCACACAGCATAATGGGAAGAGCTATTTTATAGGTGATGAGCATTTAGTCCTGTCCTCTATGTTTACCATCTGAATCAGTGAAGTTGTATATTTTTGTGTGTGTCATAGAAGCAGAAAACCTGAGTGCTACCTAAAGATAAATTATGGCTATTTTCCCTACTGAAATATATTGCCAGAAATAAAAAGAAAGAAAAAAAAGAAAGAAAAAGAAAAAAACAGCTTCAAGTAAACAAGAGAAGGGAAGAAGAAAAGAGAGAAAACAACACATTTTGCCACGAACACTCACACACAAAATTAAAAACTGGAAAAGGCTGGTGTAGTTTCACTCAGACTGGCAACTTCTCTTTGTGTATCTCAACCAATAAAATAACTACAGGATTATTATGATCTATGGGTGCTTCTCTTATTGGTACTTTTATGTGCATCCAAAGAGCTGGCTTTCAAAATGCTTTTTGCCAGCTCTGAAGCTCTTTCTACTACTCTTTCTCTCTATCTCTCTCTCTCTCCCTCTCTCTGACAACTAGTTCATAAACATAGGTTGTTTCTACTGGTTATTGAATTCTACTTTCTGTAGGTTGTTATACCATACTTACTGCAGTAATAACAGTGTGCAAATGTCCAATAAGTGATGTTGCTACTTGTTGCTAAAACATTTCTGATTTTCTGCAAAATCAGAAAAGAAGGAGAAACCTTAACTCTGCAATAGTAATTTGATGGTAAGGTGTAATAGTGACATTGCTCTGTTTCCTCTTGTAATTGTTTTGGCTATTCTTCCTATGTGCTCACACTACAGCCAAAGGAGAGATGATTTTCCCATTTTACTTGATATGTCAGCTTCATTGCTGTTGAGAACTGGTAAAAGCTGCTATACAGGCAACTAGGAGGAATTAAATCCTTTATTTCTACTTAGGACAGAGAGAAGCAATACCCCAGCACAGCAGATAAGACAGACCCTTTTGACTGCACTTTGTGGCTATGGCACTTGTTCCATCTTTACTGCCTTTTTACTTGGGTAATTCAAATTGAAGTTTCCTTATTTAAATTCCTTCTTTTATGCTTCATCACCTTTCCTGAGATGATATCAATAAACTCGAAGGATTATGCATAGACTTCAGGTTATTTTTCACATTTAATTAATACTCCTTTTGTTAAAGGAGAAGATGGGAAGATTACACAATATTTGAGGTAGTTTTGAAGATAGAAAGTTTCACAGATGTGCCATCTATACTATTAGAATACGTACTCTCAGGGCAGCAGAAAGGGAAGATTTCTGTCTCTAGTGTTGTCATGGTCTAGCACCTTTCCTTAGCACCAAATACATCTTTTAAACCACTACCAAGCATAAAAGGACAAAGCCTACAAACATTTTACAATACACTACGAAAGAAAGTCAGCTTTAGAAACATACCAGGAAAGAAATGCAATCCCCTTTGAAGCAGGCAACAGTATCAGAAAGAAAGAAAAGTTAGAAAAAGAGAAAACTAAATCTAATTAACATCTAAAAAAAAACCCAACCCTAGAGTTAAAACAAAAGGAGGCTGCATCATGAAAACTGTACATGCTAAAAGAGGAATTTAAATAAAGCAAAACAATAACTTAGCAGTAGTCTTCTCTACTAGCACAGAATTTGTTCTGATCACAGTGCTCTGTGCCTGGTGAAAAGGCAGAATAGGTCAGAACCAGAGAGGCCTTTGAAGACTAATAGTTGTCAAAGGCAGAAAGGGCTTGTCAGACTTTCTTCAGAAAATGTCATGCATCCTCACCCAGTCACTTAGCATCAAGCCTAAAATGTAAAGATCGAGACTTTAGATTTGTTCTATTTTCAGCTAGATTTCCTCAAGATCAGCTCATTCATAAGTAGATATGGGAAATTTATAATAACCAGGACTGCAATTTATGAAATGAATCATAATGACTAATTCTGAATCAAGGAGGCTGGCCTTAAACTTTTTTCTCCAACTGCAAACTGAAGGGATGCTTTTTTGTTTTATTTTGGTTTTGTAGTCAGAAATACTTGTCATTAAAAAACCAAAGTTGCAAACTTTGGAACTTTTTTTTTTTTTTTTAACACCACATCGTATCACATGACAGTTCTTTGAAGAACTTCTTTTCCCCATTTTCCCCAAAATAGATTCACCTCAGCTAGTTGCTGAGCTACTAGCTCCTGTAGTAGCTCCTGAGTCCTGTAACTGACAGGACTGAGAATTTCTGCATGAAATGCTGAGGACAGTTTCAGCAACACAAATATTGTAGTGTGGCTGTGAGCCCTGGCCCTTTCCATTGCCACGCCTTGGTCCTGTTTGAGATACGGGGTTTAGAGTACTACCAGAACGGAGCTGTAGATGGAGTCAGTCATGGTTAAGGTACACTGTGATTTATTTGCAGAACAGCAGGTTACACACTGACTGACAATGAGTAACAGTTGAAAGTGGGGTGTTCTAGAGGATGGGAAGCAGGCATAATTGGCAAATTTCCTTCCTCAAATGTGGTGCCGACATTCACAATTAGTAAGAATTCCAAATGCTCTCATCTCTGTCACTAATCAAAGGTACACATCAGGTTTGGTTTTTCTGCTGTGTTTCTATGACTTTCCATTCTGTGAATCAGCTGAATCCAGAAACAGATTTTGTATTATCTGGCACACAACCATTGTCCTACTCCAACAGGCCATCTCAGATGTGGATGATTTTCTCTGAAAAGGGGAATGCTAGCTTTATCCTGAAGCAAACGTACAAGTCTGATGCCCGTAATACACAACATTTGCTGCAAATTGGAAAGGAAACCAGACTTCTGTCTGCAAACGCCTGCTGACTTCTTAACTTGTCCCATACTTTCTCTACACTGTACATAGAGCTCTGAGTAACCTGACATAGTGTCACAAACTGAAACAAGAAATATTGTTTTTATTAAAACATTAGAGTGAATTTGTTCAATATTTATCAGCTACATTTGTGAGGGAGATGGTAGGGTTTACTATGTATATTCAGAAAGGGACCACAACCTAACACATACACTGTGGCACATTAAAGAGTACCACAGGTCATGCATGGCAAGATTTATAGCCAAGGCATCTAATGTCTCTTTTGAATGAAGGAGTAATACCCCATAGCTTTCCCTTCAACACTTTTTGGCAAGCTCCCCTATTAACTCCACTCACATGTTAGCATGGTGGGTAGTACTGGGATGATACTTTAACATACTAAAATCTATGATTAGGCAATGATTTATGGCTTACCTTAAACTCTGAAATGACTTTTTTAGCAGGAATATTTTTGGCTAGGCTAATTGAAGTAAAAGTTGACTGATTTATGATTTCATTTACAAAACCTTTCGCCACACCTTCAATACCTTCAATGATGAACCTTTTTTTTTTTTTTTTTTTTTTTTCCAGTGAGGCCTATTTTCCATTACTGCTATGACAATATGGCATTAGAAAAGTAGTTGCCATCTCAAACATCACTGAAAGACTCCATTTCTTCTTAGAAGCTATTTAAGTTATATATTCAAATTTCTCTCTCCTCATTCCCCTTTCTTCCTCCCACCATAAAAAAAAATTCTTCCTAGAGGCTTCTAAAAGTTTGCATGAAGCCTTACCTTCTCTCTTGGAGAGAAAAAGTCAGTGAGATTAAGATTGTATTCTTCTTTACTTTATAGAAAATATGAACAATTTCTCATGCTTGGTATTGTACACTCAGGAGGATTATATCTTATTTCTAATCCCTTTAATAGACCACTTCAGGCTGCTGTAAATGCATGACAAAGTCTTTCGCTTCCAAATTCTGCTTAGCATGGTAATGACCAAGCTATTGTAGTTTGATGATTAAACAGTGGTATTCAAAAGTGAGAGGTGGGCACTGGCTCACCAGGCTGAAATCTGTCACCTCCTTTAGCCTAGAAATGACTTGGTTGCAAGTATTGGTATGACAAGTGCTCTACTAGAAAGGGGCGGTGCACTCAGCTCTAATCATCCCTTTTACTGGAAACTGAAGTGAGGTAGGATGACATTAAAATCTTCTTGACTTGTGTCAAGGCCTTTTCTTTTGAAAATCTACACTGTTTTAGCCATGCTACAGGCATTTCAGACACCATAGTTCATGCAGCTCTACTGTCTTATAAACTTTTCAAAGATTCAATCCTCACTATGCATGGACAGTTTTTTAAGTTCACCACTCAACCAGTTAACCACAGAGACTCTAATCTAAATTTGTTAGTTATGTTTTGCAAAAGGATGTTTTGCATTGCCAATCATCTAGCATTTGGATACTAAATGAAGCAGATCTGAATGTTGGATAATATATCAGCAATGAAAATAACTGAGCAACAGAAGAACAAAGCTGTCTTTACAGAGTCAATCTCTATAAGATGTATGGAGGACAACTAAGGATATACAACACCTCAGTCTACTTCTGTAAGCAATAGATACCAAATGAAGAGAGACCTTCAGATCTGATTTTTGACAGTATTTACTTTTCACCTACTTGGTGTTTTCAGGAGTTTCTAGCTAATCCTCTAGAAAATAGTATTAAAGACATGAAAAAAGGAATCACAGAAGCAATATGGTTTTAAAATGAAGCTACCTGACAAGTTATTTGAGTCCTCTAAGTAAAGCTCCAAAGCAGTAGAAAGTGTGCAATGGGCTTGGGACCAAGTCTCCAAAACAGAAACTTATGGCAGAATGCTTTACAGACCTCAAGTCACAATTCACAAAAATAAGTGCATAGACCTGTGACCAACCTCAAAGTCCAAGACAATGATTTGGAAGAAGGTAGAAGACTTTAAGAAATTTGAGTCTAAAAAATTCACATTCATCAGACAAATTGTTCGTGGCATGAATTGGCTATGAATCTGAAAATGAAATTAATTTCTTCTTAATGCTCCAGATAGAAAGTCATTCTATTTTTGCAATGAAGCTGTATGGCAATAGAAGTTAAACAGGTGAAATTATAAGCTAACGCACACTGAGAAGTAATGTCAACAAAAACTAAATAACTTTCTGGAAAAATATAGTTTGTAATATTGCTTGGGAAAAAAATGAATGACTTCTGAGTTTAAAAAAAAAAAAGAAGAAGAAGCCACAAGCCTTTTCCTTATCTGGGGGGATGGTGAAATTATGGAAGTAGGACAGTGACGATTTTCAGCTTCTGGGAATAGAACTCTCTTTGAAGAGTACAGACAAGAAAGGACTCAGTTGTTCTGCATGATGTACTTTTTGACTGTAAAAGAGATATAAGAAAGGTACTGTTGCACATAAGGTCATCTTCTGGGAATGAAACAACTAATGGAAGAATCTACAGGATTAATATAAAGCTTGGTAGAGAAGAACCAAAACCTTAACTTATGTATAGATACAAATAATCTAAGAATACAGTACTCTACGTGGAAATATGCTTTCAGAGAGAAGTCTGATGCCGAATATTTTTCTATTTTCTTTGCACTACTCTGCTGGCAACATCCATCTGTGTGCACGTTAAGTTCCATTTCTGGACAGCACTGTTTATCTGACCACCAGGGGGTTGGGAAGAACAGAAGCTTTTGGGAAGAAAAAAATTCTAGGAATGATGAACTACTTGGGGAAATCTGTTTTTGACTATACAATCTGAAGCAGTGGACTGGCAGAACAATTATTCAAGTCCTGTGGATGTTGGTGGAAGTCTTGCCACAGAGAAACAAGACTTGAAGAAGTTAATTGAACTGAAGAAGTTCATTCAGGCTGAATTCCTGAGATATTGTGTCAGTAAATATGAAACCAGAACTGCCTATGAATATTTCCAAAGCTGAACAGACCAGTTAGAATTAATAGACTTACTAATGACTCTTGTCTGACAAAGGTAATACTGATATTTCTGGGGAGACCTGGAAGTCTACATAGCAACAAAAGGTACTGCAGGAACTTTACTAAGCAATGCTGGCTGGCTATTTATTTGACTACATATAAATATTTCAAAAGCCATATCATGTTAATTTAATTATTTTTTAAATCATGTTTGGCTAAGAAAGGAATGTATGAAGACACTGCATCTTTACAAAGCTTTGGTGTCAACGTTTTTGGAACCTGGTATGATTCTCATCTTAGTGCACAAGAACAACTAACTCAGACACTTGAGTGAGACTCTGAGCCTATGTTTACTTTGCATGTATCTGCTTGTGGCTTATGGTGGGTTTCCTACCTGTAGCTGTCATTAGTTCATGTAGAGTGGTAAACTCAAAAACAACTGGACAACTTAGAAATCTATCCAGTTCATCAGTGTTAGTGAAATCTTAACGAAAGATTGTTTGAAAAAAAGAGTCTCAATTGCTAAACAACTATGTGGAAAACCAAAGTCAACAAATCTTCAACACTTATATCCCTTAATTAACACCCTAAGAAAGTGCATCCAGAAAAAAAGAGTGGAAATGTCTTAATGTATGCATTTAGATAGTTATCTTTAACTCTCCTAATTTGATAATAACTGAATCATTTTCTTCAAATTTGGTATTATTTGCAGAATTAAACATTATGAAGCAACATACCTGGGAGAATTTTATTTCAGACATTTTTAAACTTGTTCACAGACCAAGGAAGGTCTTTTTCATGTGCTTTCTTTTTCAGTACAAGTTTTAGAATGAGGCCACAGAAACACATTTCATTCCTGGCATGCGTTTAAGATTTGAAAATTACAGTGTTAAAAAAGAAATTTATGAGCATCTGAAAAATAATATTAAAAATAAGTTTGGAAGTTAATCAGAGCAGATGTTCCCTTCACCTGCTACATTTAACTAAATTTTACTTTAAAAATAAAATATTTTATTTACTTGACGCTTCTATTTAAAGATTATTCTGGGTCCTTAAAGATGTAGGACATAGCAGAAGAAGGGAAGTATGGAACACCAACATTGCAAATATGAGTCAATTTAGATGATCTCTTTAACCATCTAATTCAGGATAATTCTGTGAAAAAAAAAAGAAAAAAAGAAAAAAGAAACACATCTAGAACTACCTTCTGCAGCTGAGTAGAAAATTTTAAGCTTGCTGTTTGAATTTCTGGCTCCACTGAAGTCGGTGGCAAAATTCCTATTAAATTTGATGGAACAATGACTTCACTCCTTCTAGTCAATAGTTCTGTTCAGGTCTGAGATTTTCGGCATAAACCTAGCCCAAGTTTGGTTTGGAAATTTTTAAAGAGTGTTGCAGACATTGTGCAAGCCAAGTCCTTACCTATATAGCAGAGTCATAGTTCTACTGTTTTACCACATCTAATTGTTGTTGTTGTTCAGACTGATGCAAAAAGAGAGGTCTATATTTGTTAGAACCAATTAAGTTCCAGATGAAAAAAGATCCTTCTTTTTTCTTCAGTGCTTTCATACAAAAAGCTTACTTTCTAGAAGTCCTGAATAAAAGCTGCATTTTCATCAGCTGTTTTCCAGGTGTAATTGAGGGCAGTGGCAAGAGTGTATATAGGAGAGAGAGAGAGAAAAAAAAAGAGTTCCAATCACAAGATCTTTTTTCTTGGCAATTGGGAGAGCTGATGATCAGTCAATATTTTCATAGGGCTCTACTTCCAGTGTATGCAACTAGTCAGAAATTGTCTACCCAATCAATTCAGTTTGGGCTTTCAGGGAAAAAATATGTTAATTAAAATGACAACGTTCATCAACAAATTGTATTTTTTGTAAAATATATCTCTTTTGACTCCAAGAAATGTAAACTTCTGAGATATTTGATGAAAAATCTTAAAATCTTCAAAGAAAGCAAAAAGAATTAAGTTTTTATTTTTCACAAGAAAATATATTCTCTAGTAAAAAGCTTTTTAGAGATTCATGCTGCTGCAGTGGTGTACATCTCCAGTGTGTACGTTTGGACAGGCACAGGCAGATATAGCCTTAGGCAAGACATACATTCATATCACAGGACCACAAGAATGCACAGAGCATTGAGTACTGCAGCAGAACAAGAATTACTGTTCCTATAATCTCTGTTGGTAAATCCACAGCAGATGTGTTTTGCACACTGGTGTTAGATGACATGTTTGCTGATAAATCTTATCAGTGCTGTGTTTACCTTAGTAACTTCCTCCAGGATACCTAGAAGTCTGTGGTTACAGTGGATATAGACTTCTCTCTAATCTAGATTTTTGCCCGTCCTTGAAGTGCACTGACTTTTTTTTTTTTTTTTTTTTTTTTTTTTTGGGGGGGGGAGGGGGATGAAGCTCCTGCTTTGACTGTTAAAACCAGTGTGCCCAGATGCTGCAAAGCAGATGTGCAGTGAAATGAAAATCAGATGGATAGCCACACAATAGCAATGGCATCTCTATGTATTTGCAAGGAAGTGAAATCTGTCTGAAGGTAAGTAAGAATTATCTGTGGCAAGCTTCAAGGAAAGAATTCACAGTTTTTTTGTGTACAACTGCTCTGTGAAGACTTGTATAGTTTTCCATAAGGGAATTAGCCCAACAATAGCTTTTATTCATTTTTTCCCCCAGATTTTGCCTGGATTTGATATATGAAATTGTTTGAAATCTAAAACTTGATTAAGACATTTTAGACTACTACTGTTTATTAAAAGGTCATCCTGCTGAGATAGCTCAAAGATGTGTTCCCTGTTAGTTTGTTAATATTATCAGCAGTTCTGTGGACTATAGCCAGCAGGACAGCCCCCCAAAAAGGTAGATTATAACAATATTAAAATGCTGTAATTCATTAATGATCTGAGGTGAATCTGGTTTTGTATTTAAACAGGGCCAGCTAACATCTCTAAGCAGGTGGAACTCAAGAAAGAGGAAGGAGAGGAATAGACAAGATATTGTGAAGAATAGACAAGATCAAGCAGGGAATGGTTCAATACGAGATTCCTAATTTAAACAGGAAACATGACTGTGGAAAGAGTCACTTTCTGGTGCCACAAACACAACCCCAGAAACAATTCTCCATGATATTCTTACCCTTACTAAGTAAAGTACCACATCATTAACTTTCAAGGGTGGCCTCACTGAATTATTCCTTTATACTTCTTTTATGATTTTTTTCTTTTATGAATTATTTCTATTATCAGTCCAGCAACAAACATTTCAGTTAAACAGTGATGAACACCTTGACATAATTGTAAAGAGATGAGCTAAACTAAATGTAGAATAAAAGCTCTCTGTGATGGTCCAGCTGTGCCTGTTTGGATGAACCTGCTCAAGGGGGTTTCAGAGGACTGCTCTTGCTGTAAGAGCCTTCCTTCCCAGCCAGTATATAAGCTGCTCTTCTTTGATTCAAGCCTCAGTGAGCTTTTTCTGCAGAATCTCTGTCTTAGACATTTTTATTTTACTTCTTGCGCAGTTTACTGCATCATCCTTCCAGAGCTCTGAAGGAAGAGTTTGTCATCTCTGTTTTCTAACTGGGAGAAAGGAGAAACCCCCTAAAGGAGATCAGGACCAATTTTTGAATTGGATCTTTCAAAAGTGCCTGACTTTGAAAGTTAGATAGCTATGCACTTTGAAATGTTTCTAGGCACTCTGTGCATATTTAGGTGGCTGGAAACATTAAGAATTTGTCTTTAAACGAATTTCACTACAACCATATAAAAAATGCATAGAAGGATAAGGCAAAAAATACAATGAATCTCCCAAGTCCCGACCAGCTGGGCCACAAATCATCTCTCCTGGTATTTGTTTCATATTATATCTGACAGAAAAGTGAAATATATAAATGCTTACATGCATGTGTATCTATCTAGCTATATCTATCTAGGTCAGTAACTGTTATATTTATAAAATTTTGTACAGAAAGTACTGAAGCAAGTACATCCCCACCATACTTTATGGATGGGACTGAGATTGTACAAGGAATTAATCTGACCCAATATACTTGTCTAGTATATTTTTACCATGAATTTTCAAGTTTTTTCTCTAGAATTTAACACATCTTGGAGATGTGACAACTTCTCACATTTATGTCTTTCAAAGATTAAAAAATTTCTAGGATTAGCAGGACACTCCCAGCTAGGTGAAAGCACGTTATTATGTGTCAAAGTCTGAAGCAGCAAGGAGCAGTAATTGCTGAGCCTTGACTGCATCCTGTCTGCACTCTGGGCGGTTGAAGGTGTGTATACGTGTATTTGTTTTATGCATGTCTGTTATAACTTGCTTCAGGGATTCAACCAACCATTTGCCTGCAGCCTGGCTTAGAAATGACTGAGAAGGAGGAAGGAGAGGGGCAGAGAGGGAAACAAGGTAGGAGACTACAGAAGCTTGGAGAACATAAACACAAGAAAGAAAAGGGATTATTTAGAAAGTTTACACTGTGGAGTAAGAGGATTAAATTCAGTTGGGAAAAATTGATGAGAAACTAGGAGAGTATTCCTGTTGGTAAAATGACATTTACAAACTGTTACGGACAAAAGCATTAGTAAATGTACAGTATGAAGCCAGTTTGAATAGATACCCAGATTCCTTATACAGCCTTTATTGTATTATTATATTATTGAATTATGCTGAAACCGAGAGATTCAAGGCCTCTTTCTTTCTCACAGTCAAACTACTGTCCTACAGTTGTGCAATTGCTACATCATCCAGGCTTGCTTCATCATCCAGCCCTTACATATGGCATATTTGCCTGTCAGTCCATGCTTTGGAAAAACACTGGCTAGCATCCATTCCCTGCCTTGCACAAAAAAGGCTCTGTGGACTAGATGTTTTCAAACATACATGAGACATAGAGTATCTTATATTATTGCTCTACTGCTTACCCTAGACTTTCACAAGGATTTTATAATCTGCATATGTCTGTCACAGCCTCTTCTAAGCTAGACAACTGTGTTTTCACATCTGCTTCTGTCCCTTTATATTAGTTATTCTGGAAGGGCAGAATAAGGGTGTCAGGGTACAATCAGAGTACAAGTGCTGGTGATTTCATGAATGTATATTGATGAATGGTGGCCTGGGGGGAGGGGGGAATTACTTCTTTCTTCATTACTATATGCAATATCAAAACAAACCATGAGTTACTGGGGGGATTAAAATCTGCAGGAGAACATAAGAACAGGCATAGCTGCTCAGGCTATCTGGCCCAGGATCCTGTCTCTACCAGTGATCAAACTGGATGCCTAAGAAGGAGTAGGGCACTCATGCTGTGATACTTCCCCAGAATACTCTCCTTGTGGCTCAGGGGTTCCTGGGCCAGAGGCAGTGGGGAACTTACAAACTCACAGCTTGCCTGGGAAAGATGGTGCACCACAACTCCCCAGGCACTCTGGTGGCAGTGAGAACTGCGTGAAGTAAAAAAGTGAAAACAGATGCCTTTCCCTACAACATACAAAATAAAATGAAATAAAATTTGAAGAGGAAAAGAAAAGGAGAAAGATATGAGAAATGATAGTGCCAATTTACATTCCTTTTTTATACCACTTTCTTGTAACTGTTATGGATTTTATAATCTCTTTCATATACCTTCACACATTAGAATAAATATGCCTACGTCTTTTAAGACTATGAATATTATGCTTCATTCTTCCAGTGCTTTAGCTGCACATTTTCCCTCTCTTTTACAATGTTACAAAACGGTAAGAAAAATTTTAATTTTTTATGCAAATAATACGATAGCCTGCGTGAAAGCTTGACCACCAACAAGTGAAGGGTCACTCAGTGGAGCTGCAAGTGGAACCCTGTATAGGTTCCTTCAAACCCTTGACACCAGATGTAAGAAGAACAGCCAGGGAAAATTTCAAAAAAGTTG
Source organism: Rhea pennata (assembly GCF_028389875.1). Lineage (NCBI taxonomy): Eukaryota > Metazoa > Chordata > Aves > Rheiformes > Rheidae > Rhea > Rhea pennata. The sequence continues at coordinate 81,643,617 of NC_084663.1, read as the reverse complement.
TTATCCAGACTGCCTGAGTGATCCAGGGCAAAACTTCACCTCTGACTCACCAGTTCAATGAGAAAAAACATTTGTGTCTCAGGTTGCATTTGTTACATGTCTACACTGAAATAGAAAAGTCTATATTTGGAGGAAACCCACTACAAATTAATATAAATAGCCATAAGTACCATAAGTGTTAATAGAATCCTTTTTAACCTGGGTCTCTGGGGCTCATTTATTTGTTATATTTAGTAGACCGCACTGAGCTCAAAAGTTCAGCCAGCCCTGTCTAGAAAGAAGAAGAGACACTAGCAAATGTTTCGGCTACCTCTTAATAGTGTCAATTAAATGCTAAATATCCTCTTTTTTGAAGCCTTAAATAGGCATATTGTTGTTAATTTTCAGGTATTTGCAAACACTTAAGTTAAACCTATACAGAGTCTTTGTTTTGAGTAAGGATTTGGAAGCTAGAGAAGTGGCAGGTGAATACAAGCGAGCAGTTTTCAGAGCCTGACTGAGAAATGGCTTTCAAGCCTGGGATGAAAGTTATATCAAAGCAAACAGGAGAAAAGTTAATGTTTGAGTTAGAATGCTGAATTGGAATTAAAAAGGAATTTAAATTTACCACAGCTTTGGTCAAAACATCAGTTACTTAAATGTTAATACATCAATTGCTGAAATAAGAAAAAGGAACAATCAGACTTATTATCACTTGTTTCTGTCTACATCAGCTTCTTTGGGAGGGCATAGTCAACCTCCAGCCATACTGAGTCATTTCCTAGCAGCCTCACCCTGAGCATAAGTAGATTCAGATGGCAGGTTTAAGGAGGGCAAGGGGAATGTCCTCCTATTCCTGCAGTGCCAGGAACACTTTGGCTCCTATTGCTCCGTAAGTAAAATAATATCTAACAGGATCTTATATTTTCCCAATAAACAGTTCTAGGGACCTGAATCTGCACAAAACTTTGCTGCTGTTCTATGTTGCTTGGCTTACCTTGATAGAACACCTAAGGACTTGATTGCCTGACTGGCCAAACTCTCTGTGACCACCTGGTCTGCTGACTGACCCAACAGTTCTCACTCAAGCAAAGATCAGCACCAGTTATTAATCACCATAAGAATCTTTTCACTGTCTTGCATTGCAAGGACCTACATACCATGATGCAGTGATGGCTGTGTCAGTCCCATTAAGTGGTACTCACTGAAAAGGAATTACTGCTTGCCTTGAATCTTTCTCAAAAAGGAAAGTTAAGAAATCAGGAAACATCACCATAAATCAGTGAGGCTTCTTCATCTCTTGTCTAGGCAAAGAGATATTCTAAAGCTATATTTGCTATCTATTCACTACCCTGTTTCAAGAACTGAACATATCACTGCTATGCTATGTGTCTTCTATCTATAAAAAGATTTGGCCAAATATAGAAAAGAAGGAGGAAGCATCATTAAAGTCTTCCATACAGTAGGCAAACAATGGCCTGCTATTGTTTCTCATCTTGGATATATGCTGGTTAATCTGCCTAAGTCCAGGTAATTTATTGGTGTCCTCCCCCATACCCAGATATATGAGCTAAGCTGTTTTGCTGCTAAAAAGTAAAGCGAAATCCATACCTCCTGCATTACCAAAACTCTCACTACACAGTATTTGAGATACAACAGATCCTTCTGCATTTATGTAACCCAGAATAATCAGAGCTCTTCGAATCAAGATCCAGATATTCAGTAGGGAGTATTTCATTATAAGCATTAAATGATCCTGTCTGCACTGCATCGTTTCTTATATTGAAGAATTAACTGATTAAACTCTCCAAGTCCTGCCCAAGCATGCTTTGAACTTAATTAGTAGAAAACTTGAGAGGAATTCTCTTGAGGGGAAATCACTTGTTTGGCTCTTTCAGTCACATTCAGGAATTAGAGGGGGTATATTGTGAGCATTATGCTTAGAATTGGAAATAACCGTGTAATATTGGCTGGCATCATAGTTCTGAGGCATGACTATGCTGTGGAAATGAGACAGAAGATATAAGCAAGCAAATACTCTGATATGGATTACCTTCTACCATTCCAGCTGTGGTATCATGTAACATTGATGGCTCTCTTGGGCTTCAGTACATTGAACTAATTTGCAAAGAATTTTGTAGAGCTCGTCATGGATTTTCCTTCTTTATTTCTTTGGTATGGAAAGTAGAAAATGGGGTGGGGGAAGGTGTATAGTCAGAAAATGCAACTGATGTAACATTAAATCTTCTTCAGGAAAATGTCCAATTTTTTGTAAGTTCTATTTTTGTACTAATACCACTATTTACAGTTCAAGGGACATGACACATTGACACAGCACAATGAAGTCTTATAAGACTGCTTCTATAGCTAGGCAAGTAGTGAAAGTCAAGTACCATGCTTCCCACTGGCAAATTCTTTGCCACTGTACATGTTAAATAGCTGGTATGCCACAGTATGCCCTGGTATGTGTATGGCACTGATGAAGAAGGTTTGATAGCATCCGCAGGAAGGAGACCACTTATTTTTTCATGCGTAATTTATCACTGCAGGTATTTTTGCCTACCTATGTGTCCTCTGCTCAAACTCACAGAAGCACGTAGATTTGCAGCTGGACGTGCTGTTGCTGTAGCAATCACACTCCACCCTTCAGCTCACTGGCAGGTTCAGAAACAGGATGTCAGCATGAGGTGCCTCTCTGCAGAGCTACTGTCTATCAGAAAGAGACAGTCTTGAGACACCCTGTGGGGCATTTTTTTAGAGGAACATGGGTAATTACTTAGGCTATTTAAGTATAACATTAAATATTTACTTCTGCTGAGAAAACATTTAAAGTGGCAGTACTTTATACGATTCCTGCAAATGCAAACTCACAAGCTTGGTTGGGACGTTTTTCTCTCGTCCTTTGTAAAAGCAAAGTTCCACCCTCATTTCACAAACATATATTTTTAAAGTTTATTGCTTTTTACTATCCACCTTACCAAAATACATTTTTGTATAGCAAAGGGAGCAGTTCTGAAGTCCTCTTTTCATCCCAGACATGAACCTGGTTCTGCAAGTTTTGGGGAGTTTTGCTTCTGATCCACGTGACAAAATTTTCTTTCTCTATGCTTTAGACATAGGTGCACGCACCCCTTAATTATCTCTGAGTAATTAATTTTGCATTACTGTGTATCATGAAAGGGTGTGGGATGAAATCATAAAAATCATTCTAAATAAAATATATCTGTGACACAACTCACCAGTGTTGAGTACGTGTGTATGTGTACACACCCCTTTGTTCCAGACATAACTCACTGTTCTTTACAAGTCTACCCAATACTGACTGAGTTCTCTTCCCACACATTCCAAGTACTTCCAGTTTGACACGTTATCTATTATAGCTTCTTTTGTGAACAACAAAAAAACTTGTATTATCACTTTTAATAAATGGTGTCTGTTGTGACAAGACAGCTCATGAGGAAGAATGTCATAACATAGCTATTATGCACCTTCCTCCACATAGGAAGATTTTCTTCCATCTATTTTTTTGGTGACTTAGCTAGGGTGGGAAGATTTAGGGAGTGTTGAAACATGGAAAGTTAAATCTCCAATTATCCAGAGGTCATGGCAATCAGCCAAATTATGTGCTTCCCTTTCCACCTCTACACCCACTGCACTGTCCTGTTATTGACCCTGGAATGGAAAGACCACCCTCCTTTGAAATGAAATCAGATCCTCAGAACTTGCTCATCCTTGGTTCTCTCCCAAACAGTCGTGCTGCCAATTATGCCTAATTCAGCAGTAGTTTCACAACATGGTGGGCTTCTACTCTCTTGCGACCTGAGCTGAGGTCATTGCATTCATTTCCATTTACGAAGTTGTCTTGCGTTTAAATCCATGCTGTCCCAGAGGCAAATGTGCGTCTGGGTTTTTCCCACTGCGTATGTGCTGCCCTCCTCACATAGATGAAGTTTTTCTGGCAGGCTTGTGTCATGTTGTTATGTTTTGAATAATTATTTTTTAAAAAACTTCTCCAGTCCAAAGTTCATTTCTTTCCCTTCTCTCATACTTTTCTCTCCTCCTTCTAAACTCCATCACCATACTCTATCCCTCCAATTTATCTCTGTGTTATTCTTGGCCTATCTAAGTGCTGGTTAGGAGCTAAGTTAATTTAGGTGCTTGTCTGCTTGTCTGTCAATTTCTATCAAGAGTAAAAAGAATGGCAAGCTAATAGATTCAAAATTATGTCTGGCATGAAGCACACTCTTATCCCATGCTTTTTATCTGGCAGCAGGTGAAAAAAAGACTAATAAAAGAAAAATGGCCTTACACATACACACACACACATACTTTAAAAGGAAAATGAATGGTTGAAAGTTACTGTCAGGTGGCCAGCATGGAATTAGCTGGTGGTCTCAGGCCAGACCTTATGAGGTAGGTATCCTCGTTACGGAAACCTTTTGCATTTCATTTGCAGTCTTCTTGGCAGCTGCAGCACAAGGACTGACGTGCACTCTTACCCATTTAGGAGAGTCACTTGGTGAGAATTAAGGGATGGAAGTGAGGAGAAGAAGGAGATGAGTTTGTCCTACTGCTAGTCAGGTAATATTTGTTCCATTAATAAAAGACTCAGCATCAGTGAATGACTGCCTGGCATCTGCCAGGGAAATGGGACCCACTGAGTTGGCCTATTCCTCAGAAGAATGTGTCATGGATTCATGAACTTGAAAGTGAGTACTATTGCACAAGAAAGAAAAGCACCAGACAAAACTATACAAATTGGACCTTAGGTATCCTGGGAATTTTGTTGAGCTGTGTGAAAGTTAAGCCTTTGTCAGTATATTTGAGACAATTTAGAAGAACAGTATCTCTTGGGACTATTCATAGAAAAGATGTTCTAGGATGACTTTGTTTGCAAGCTGAAATTGTTTAGGAACAGAATAGTTTTGGAAATGTTTAGAAATATTCATGGATTCTGAGGTAAATCACACAGAATCATCTTGAAAGAAAGGAGGGAAAGCCTCCCTCACCTTTTGCTTTTTGTTTGCTCTACTTTGCTTCATGTATGTAAAATTTTTTTTCTCCTCACTGTTAGAAGCATGATGTCATGCCTCCCAAGCCTCAGGATGAGGTATTTCTCAGAAATAAGGATGAATCTGTTTCCTAGGCAGATGTGGTATTGGTCTGTCTTCATTTCCTTTTTTCCCTACTTCACTCCCAGAAGAGAATGGTAAGCTATGTCTTTCCTTACAGCTTTTCACAGGATGTCGAACAAGATTGTGAACTATCCTTCCCACCCAAAGAATGACTATGACTTCAGACAACCAAAAAAGTGGTAGCTTTTTAGTTGCTATCCTCTGTCCCCCTTCTACTGTCTTCCCACTTATCTGCAGTAGGCAATTAACATATAAAGTCATAGCCTTGCAAATAAGTGAAAATATTTTAGTGATATCATCTTCAACACATCCAGATTTTAAGGCTAAACTGCTAAACTGGAGCAACAATCCAAATTTCCAGTGAACTTAACTGAATGAAAGATTAGCATTTAATAGCTGTGTAGTTACCGAGAAATTAAAGCCTTAGACTATGAGGAGAAGACTTCAAATGTTTAGCATCAAGAGTGTTTGGCAAAACACATGCAATTAATTCACAGATTCACAGCATTGAATAATACATCTGATTATGTATTCTATCTGTGTTTTACAAGTGTATTTATAACTATATGAATTAGGAATAATACAATTATGTATAATTACACACTTTTGTTTACAGATATGACTGGGATTTTCCCACAAACTGGTTGTATTCTTGAAGTCACACACAATATGATAAAGGTATAAAATCTCCAATACCATGTCAAAGTTTACACAAAATATCCTTGATTTAGGCACCAGAGGAACCCACGTAATACCTTACCATTGCCTTAAATGTACAGTGGACAGTTCTGTATAAATCAGGAAGAAAATGTACATTTATGTCTATTAAGCTTTATTTGATTCCTTTACCATTATTCCTTTATCGTTCTGGTTCCCCAGTGATGTTTAATTTGGTGATGATTTTACCCATACCATGTTTTGGGAGTTAAGATACGGAGGTCCTAAAATTCTCCCTACTCCAAATATTGCTTTTCACCAGGACTACGTATTTCAAGCAGTATCATTAAAAATACCTGTCTATTGGAAAGGTATTTGATAAGAGGACAAAATTTACTCTGCAGGCAAAAACAGTAGAAAAACTGCAGTGAATGCTGTCTTATCTGAAGACTACAAATTAGGCTGATTTTCTAAGGAGATGGGGCTTTTTAGTTATGCCTCTTGCTTGTCTATCTGTATCTTTCTAATAACTTTTCAAACCACCAGCTTAATCCATCACCCCAAACTGTCGTACAGAAATAACACCATAATAAAGATGATGAATAGTCAGTGAAGCAGCTGCAGATTAAGAGAAAAGGAAACCTACTTCTGAAGCTTAGTTTAGCAGAAAAAAATGACAAACAACAAAACAAGGTCTCAAATCTCCATGTAAAAGCAGCTTGACATTCTCCTATTTTAATTCTCACTAGTTTTATGCCATGTCCTCAGCATGTAGGATGATAATTTCCCAGGAGTAACAAAGCATTTAAATGCATTATAGGTGGCTAAATGTCTTTTATATCTGGCCTTTAGATCAAATATTTACACTAAAGTGTTGTCTTCTGCTCTGATATTCATACCTCTTAAGAAATGGGAAGAAAAATGAAAAAGTTTTGAAATAACCAAACCACATTCACTTTAGATAAAACTTTTAGACAAGGCTGTTAGTACGTTGGAGGCTTCCTTAAGCTTCTGCATGGGTTTTACAGAGTAGGCTAAATCAGCCTAATGTGGAATGATGACTTTATATCCTTAACCAGATTTTCAGTGAATAGTCATTGTCCTTGTGTTTGCAACTGAGGAAAAGCTTACAAAGTGTAAGCTTACAAGAGGGCAATAGCAGCCTGGAATACTCTACAGTATTTCTCTTCCTCTTCCCTTCTCTTTCTGCAGGGGTCTTGCCCAGTTTTGCAGCCTTATAATCAGAGGTAGCCTTTCTTTTTAGGAGATGGTTCAGCATGCCATTTGGAAAATTAGGGAGTGGAGGGGAGGAGTTCAGGCAGGATAAGAAGGCATTTTTAACTTAATTAGTCAAATAGTCTATTTGTCCAAAAATTTCCTTAAAGTCATTTACTTCTCATGTCTGTGTGAGCTTCTATGGAAAAGAATGGAATGTGCCAAAAGCTTCCATAAAATACTCCAAACAGAGGACTGATTCATGCTCTATGCTGCCTTTCTCCTCTGGCTACAGGAGATTAAGGATGTGGCCTATTTATTGAGTTTCCTTGAATCTGATATATGTTCATAGATGTATTTGATACTATGCTGTTCTGAAGCTGAACTGGAGATGATGGTAGCTCTCCCTCTACTTCTGTTGCCCTACTTAATCCCTGTCAATGCTACTGTAGCAACACAAGACCAACGTTATTTTGTACTCTCTAAATATACTGAAGAAGTAAGTGTTCCTGGGCAGGCAAAGCAGAGCTACACAACACATTCAATGGGAGGGTACCACATAGGAAGTGTCAAATTAATTTAAATGAATCTTTTTCAAGAAAGGTGCTTGATAAAGGAGTTGGATTGATGTCCCAAAGTGGACATCTGGTGTACAGAGTAAGTGTCTCAGGCATCAGATTTTTCAGCTGGATCACAAGATATGCTATTGGCCAATTACCTCCTTTATAAGCACCAGAGATTACCTCCAGCAGTGAGACAATAGCTAAGATTTCCTGTTTATTTATTCTTGTACCTTCTCTTCAGGTTTCTTGTGACAGTGCAAACCACTGTGTTGATGATCTAAGTGCTAAAGAAGTAACCTGTCTTCAAGGTGATTTTGCCAACTTATATTCCAAATAGCTTACTGGATAGCAATTGTAGATCGATCCTTTAAGTCATTAGTTTATCTGAATTTAATTAAAAGGTGATAATTTAAGTGCCTTTGGTTCAACTCCTAGCAACTCCCACAGCTGTTATAAATTTTTACATTCTAGAAGGCTTTTGTGTAGTTTACAAACCTTCTGTAATTTCTTATTATGTACTCTAAATTGTTGAGGCATTGCTTAAAGGTTGTTAGTGGTTTCTCTGCTATGATTGTTAAATCAAAACCAGTGCCAGCCAATGTGTCATATAGCTCAGCACATAGAACCACTCCCTAAAACAAATCTGTCTTCACACCCTAGCACACATGAAGAACATTAGAGCAGCCAGTCAGCATACAAAGCCCTTGAAGACCCTGTCAGCTGTGAACAACTCACCATTTCTGAGCAATATTTTAATGACAGACTAACATGTATGCCCCGTGGAAATAAAAAAATATATATTAGAAAAGGCAAATCTGGGTGTTTTAGGATTCCCAAGGGCTGTTTTAAAACAGCTGAAAGTGAATAAAAAATTGTTAATTATTTCATCAAGAATAAATCAAAAAATCTTTGAATGATTCTATACATCACTAGTGAGTAAAAGACTTGTTGCCAAAATACTGCTAGCATTTCCTTATATTTAGTGACGGCTGGAAAGCAGCGATGGCAGAGAAGTAGCACCTTATTTACTCTTTCAAGACAAGAATTATGTGGTGTTAGTTTCTATCTTCCAATAAGTGCAGAAACAGAGATGTTTGTTCCAAGCAGTAGGTCTGGTAGGAGCTGGTTTTACTACTAAATAATGGCACATTAAAAATCATAGTAGATGCATGTTTTCAACAACCAAATGTATTTTATATTACTTCATGTGTTTGGGAGTTATGTTCCCAAATACAGATACCACTGAAGAAGCTTATTTAATAAAAATGTAATCAAATTATAGTTCTTTATCTTTAGCAGGCTTCCTGTGCAGAGATGGTAGAAATGTTTTTCGACTATTCCAAAAATTCCACAGAACATGTTCCATTTCCTTGAAACTTTTTTTTTTTTTTTTTTTTTTTTTTAAGTAAAGTATGTTAAGCTCAAATTCTGGAATATTTCAGCTTTTTTTTTAATTAAAAGTTGTTTTTCCACTTGAAAATTAAAGAAAGATTTTTATCCAAACTTAATATAACAATAACTTACTCACTTTAATAATATTGTCTCCCTACTTCAAGAAATTTGTAAAAATCTTTTGAAATCACTCACATCTTGAAAACCTGAAACTCATTAAAAGTAACTATGTGGTTATGTATAAACATGTAAATTACATTTGTTTATGTCATTCCGCTATTTTCTAACTGAGAAAAAAAATCCAGAATTCACTAAAGGGGAGATTCTCTTTGGTTGTCCCAACACAGGCTGAAGATTCTCTATGTAATACTCATTCCCAGAATAAAACAAGTCAGCCAAATTTAAGCTGAATGTCAAAATCTAAGCAAAGATCATCGTCTCATTTGTCAAAGGAGCCTGTACAGAGGGTGTAAGCCTGACTAGTGGATGCCATGGGTTTAAAGCTAAATGTTGTCTGGTACATATGCATAAGACTAGATCTGAGTGAAGATAAGTGCCATAAATGAGAATTTAATGAGTAATATTTCTGAATTATTTTCTAATTCAGGAAACATCTGATGTGTTCTAGTCTCTTCTCTGGTACATACGCTGCCAATAATATGTATCTGCTTCCCTTTTTGTGAGGTAGTTAAATTACTCTTTTAGTGAATAAGCTATGAATTTCCTGCAATATGATTTTATTTTGTTTATCTCTTGGAAATTTATCTGCCGATGCTGGCTAATGACATTTTGCCAGCATCTTTAATGGTCTTGTTCAGATTCGGATTTGTGGTCAGAAGTGAAAAGACTGGCCTACACTGTATTTTAATTTTAAAATAACTTTTTACAGTACTTCTAGACTAAATAATTTTTTGTTGTTTCTTCCCCCTCCCACAAAAAAATGGCTATAAAGGGCAGTTTTAATTAGTACTTTGTTCTGAGAAAGTCTGAATTAAAGGGAAAGTGTATCAAATCAGCAGACAGACAAAGCATGAAACTGTTTATTTAAGATAATGGTGGAGAGCCTAAAGATAATGGTGGAGAGCCTACTGACTTTACTGAACTCAAGATTTTACTCCAAGACCTAAACCATGTTCCCCTTAAATGTTTGGTGATAATACAACAAATTTTCAATATGGCTTCTTAGATCTACTTTTTGAGGGAAGAAAATGACATTTTCTCATTGTAGAGAGATACTGTCATAAATATAACAGAGCAAACAGAATGAAGAACATCACTGAAATAAATTCAGTATGCCTTTTCTTTCAGGAAAGTATTGGGTTATATCCTACTGCTGTCTTGTTCCTTGGTCCACCATATTTTTGCGAGTTGGGGAGCAAGACAATTTGAAGGTTTACCAGCATAGCTATAACAGAACTTCACCCTACCCTCACAAGAAAGTTTATTCTCGTAAACCATCTCACCTGGTTGTTTTGCAGAACTAGAAAGCCTGAAAGCCTTTAATAAGCACTAAAGCAATTGAAACAAAAGTTTTAGTGAACCTTTAAGCTCTGTCTCTAAATCTTTTTTGGATCATTCACTATCATTGCCTACCCATTTATGAGAATAGAATGAAATAGAGCCTAATGGCTCAGCCACAAACACCTGAGCCTAAGTGGTATGTTCCGTCTCATTTTGCTTTAGGGAATATTGAGTGTGTTGCTGGATAAGCCACGGATACACCATGATTTGGGAAAGTACATAGGAGAGCTCATTTTCTCTGTAGTGCAGCAACTTTAAAATTTAACTTTGCACCTGCTCTACAGAATTAGTGCTGCCGAAAACAAAGAGTACTTACTAAAAGAAAGGCAGCGGCGCTCTGTACGGAAAGTCAACTGTTAAGTCTTCAAAGAAAAAGAATCTAACATTAAAGTACTCAGCCTATACCAATACCTAGCTGCTTGCCCTCTGATCTGTAAGATGCCAAGTACTTGACAACTTTGAGGTTAATGAGAGGTGCCTAGGAATCAGTCTGTTTGATAATATGGAAGGAGTCTTAATGTTTAAGGCCTAATTCTATGCTTCAAATTTTTGAAAAATTGGCTGATGGCCATTGGGAAATTGTTACACTTTCAGGAGGTGGAAGTGGGAAGGGTCATAATTTGGTCATCAACATCTGATGCATCCCAAAAGAGGACATAAAAAGGTCTCATATTTGGAGCAATGTGTTATTGTTGGCTGTCCTTGTCCCAGCTGTGACTGAAATGGATTCAGTAGTTTAGGAGTGAAAATAAAAATGTAAAATATTAAGTTCCCTAGCTGTTCTATGTTTGGTTTTAAAAATCATAAACTGCTGTGATTTTCAGTCTGAGATGAGACTATTCTGTCCATTCAATCATTTTGCATATTTGCCAGTGTGATTTCTTTCAATAGAAAGATGACCATGGCAAATGTCTTATTTTATGTATTTAGATTTAAACACAAAGTAAAATAAAACACTATTTCAGACTCCCTGACACACTCCATCCAGAAGTAACTTATTATCTTGTGGGCAGCAGAGCAGCCAAGAATCTAAAGCAGCAAAATATTATCCATGCTTCCCACATCTCCTAAAGTCTGACCTTCCCCAAAGTTCTTCACCTTCCTGTCTCTACAGTGCTATTTAAGTACTCTGCATAACAGAAAGCTTTGTTTTCTATTAGTGTCCAGCTTCCTTTGATGTCTTTTTAGATTTAGTGTACTATTAATATCTATTGATGAAAGATGCCATCTCAAGAATGCTGGATGCCTCTATTAATCTACAGAGTGGACATCAGATGAGCCAGGCAGGTCAGCTTTCTAGCAAGCTCAAGGATTGTTATTGGATTTCAAGGTGATTGTCTGAAATGATTTCCTGAGTAGATACCTCTCCTCTCATCCTTCTCCATACAAATCCTCTTTTACCTCTTATATCCTTTCTGGCTTCTCAGCAAATGTGCCCTGAAAAGGGATAGACAGTCTTCTCGCAGCTTATCCTTCAGGTTAAGATCTTGCTGCACGTGTGTTAAGGGTTGCTTTGTACATATAACCACCTCTTCTTTCAAAAAAAGTGTTTTGGCCATTCACCTGCTTTCTCCAGCCAAAGACATCTACATGGCTTGTAGATGCCATCTGGAAGGCACCACATCTTTTCAGATGGAACTAGTTTGAGGTCACTGATTGATTTCCCATAGACCAGACAGTCTTCAGATTGTCAGTAACATTTGGCCAATCTAAGCAGTAAGGATCAAGGCTGAAAATCTCTACACCACCGTGGAAGTCTTGCTTCACTGACTAGTCCAGTTGTATTTGATGCAGGATGGTTGGGATTGTGTGGACTGATGAAGTCACAGGGGCTGAGAGCTCAGCTGGAGTAAGAAACTGAATTACCCCAATTATCTCCTAATGCAGAGGAGAAAGGTGGTTCACAAAGTCTCAGGAACCGGAGGAATATAAAGAGTCAAGAGTCTGTTCTGGGATATCTGTAAGTCTGAAAAATGATGGATGCATTTTTTTTCAGAAGGATATTATTATTATGCTTTCTCCTTGAAATATTCAGTTGATGGAGCCCTATTGACTCCATAGACCAATTTATCTTTTGAAAGGGATCTGGAAGAAATAAATAAGTGAAACAGTTAGAAGCACTATTCTGGACTGCGTTATCTTTCATACTTTTCTTTGCTTTCTGAGGGATCCTGTAGTGCTCTATAAAGAACACTTTTTCATGAAACCACTTGGTCTAGTCTGAATTTCAGCAGTCTCTAGGATATACTGCAGCAGCAAGCAGTTAATGCACAAGTCAAATTCTGCTGTAAGACACAATAGTATAAATGCAGAGAAATGCATCAAATTCCCAGAGGTTTCTTTCCATTTATACTTTTGCAACAGAGAACTGAGCTCAGTCAGACTACCTGTTCCACTGAATACTAGCCCAGAAAAATCAGAATAAGCCAAGTTTGCTTAAATCTTCCTGTCAATATCTAGGTAGACAAATTACAGTTACAATAATAAATATCAAGTGTCTATGATTAACAGATGCTATAAAATATGGCCAATATTACTTCCTAATCAAAAGAACGTACCCCAAGCAGCTTTGTTCCTTTAATAACTACCCACTCAAGACTCTTTCTACAGTATGTTGGGTTTGGCCTAGAAGGCCAGGTAATTACCTTATACTTACATGGTTTTTCAGATCTGAAGAGATCTGCTCTGCTCCTTGCCTCTCCTCCACCATTACTAATTTCTCCTGATAACTCACCCCCATCCTAAACTCTCCTATCACTTATACTTTCCATTTCCAATTTTCTGTTGGAAGCAGACCCCCGCAGAACAGAAGAGTACAACAGGAATCAACAGCTATATTAGAAATCAATCTGTCCATCTGTCTGTCTCTGCAAGCGTTCCCACTGCTTCCTGGACCAAGACAGGCAAAGGATGGTCCAATTCGCCAGCTAGTGTCCTAGGAAGGAAGAGTCACAGCATAAGACAGCAACAGACAGATTAAAAATGTGTCTATGCATTGTCACAGCAATGCTTCAGAGCAAAGGTAGTGGTGTAGTCCAAACCTTTCTACAATGCAAGAAGATTCTCCAGCAAAAACACAGCACAGCAAGGATAAATGCATGAAACTTCAGCTTCTGGCAAGACCACCATTAACTTCTATAGAACTAGGGTAACTCTTCTTCAAAAATTGAAAGGGAAAAAAGAAATAGTGGATGTTATCTAAAATTACTGTCATTTTCTGTCTTTTCTGACTTTCCCATCTCTTTTCAGTTGTTTCCGTGTTTGAAGAATACAAAAACCTTTAAAAATCAGCTGGAAGTAATTTCTCCATATTAAAAACAAACAGAAATTCTGAAATTAATCCCAAGGCAGCAGCAGGCTATGAACTAAGATCTAGTTCAAAGCAGGATCTCTATCTATTAATACAGTCAGCTCAGCCAAAACAAATCTTTATTTTCACCAGATGCCACATGTGGCTTAAGAATTCCCACCCATTTGCATTACAATAATTTCCAGAGAAAAGATAAGTCCTTCCCTGGACGATACTTTTTTAACTTCTATCTTTAAGGTGATCCTTGACTTTTCTCTATTTTATACTCCATCCTTTCAGGGATTCATTTATTTACCAAAGGTGGGGTCACCTACTAGACACACTTGACTATTGCGCCCAATACAGCACTATATGTAGTCCAGATAAGTTACACCATGCCAGCTAACATCCACAGACAGGGCTGAGTGAAGCCAAGTAACAGTACTAAGACAGATCATTTTGGTTTGTTACACACATATTTTGAAGTGCTTCATGTGTTGACACTTTTTATTTATGGTTATTTTTATTATGAAAAGGAGAACACTCTAACTTCAAAAGTGCCTTCCAAGAATGCACATTGGGAATAAGTTTTGAATGAGGAAATGACGGAAGGGATAGTTGACTAGGTCTGAAGGGAGCAGCAAGAGGGAGTCTCTTAAGAGACACAGAAGTAGAAAGGTAGAAAGGCAGTGCCCTGACAAATAATTGGGTTAATCAAAGTGTCAGAGGAACCATAGATCTTGCCATTCTGCAATCCTGTGCTCACAGATTTATTTACAGAAAAGCCCAGGCCTCAGCCTTCTGCTTTCTCGTGAAAATCTCAACTAGCAATGCATTCTTTACAGGCCATATCATAGCTGCAAAGCAAGGCTAGAGAAAGTCTGAAGGCATCCCCAAAGGGTTTGTGATTTAAAAAAGTAAGTTCTCAAAATATATCTTCTTTAAATCACCAGTTTCATATGAAAGAAATTTTGCTTGGGAGACAGAGGGAATGAGATGAGAACATGGGGAAAAGTTTATTATTCTTTATAATAGGAGAGGAAGTGCTTGAACAGCACCCAAACATGGTAAAAAATAATATCCAAGACTTCATGTTTGTTTTGATCTGCCCTACTAGTCCAGAGCCTTCCTACCAAGGGGACAACTGGCTGTCGGTCTTTGCTGCTTCACCCCAGATTCAAGTAAGTTAGCGCTTGTCTGCTACAGGAGTGTAAAGAAGACAAGGATCTCAAATTAGATTTGGAAGACAAGAAATTATGAAGAAAGGTGAAAGTCTGACTGCTGATCAGTTTCAGCAATTAACTTGATGAAATACTTCATGCGAGAGGAGATGTTAGTATTGGAGAGACTATACAAAAGAAGGACACAGTGTTTGAATGACTGAAACTTGTAATCAGCTTTAATTCTGTGTATGAATCATAGAATCATAGAATCAGTAAAGTTGGGACCTCTGGAGATCATCTAGTTCAATCCCCCTGCTCAAGCAGGGTCACCTAGAGCATGTTAGAAAGAGTTGCATCCAGGAATATCTCCACAGAAGGAGATTCCACAACCTCTCTGGGCAACCTGTTCCAGTATTCTGTCACTCTCTCAGAAAAGAAATTCCCCCTCACATTCAGGTGGAACTTCCTGTGGTTCAATTTCTGCCCATTGCCTCTTGCCCTGTCACCTGGGACAACTGAAAAGAGTTTGTCCCCATCCCCTTGACACCCTCCCTTCAGGTACTTATACATGTTGATAAGATCCCCCCTCAGTCTTCTCTTCCACATGATAAACAGGCCCAGCTCTTGCAGCCATTCCTCGTAGGGCAGGTGCTCCAGTCCTCTGATCAGCTTTGTAGCCCTGTGTTGGAATCTCTCCAGTAGCTCCATATCTCTCTTGTACTGGGGAGCCCAGAACTGGACACAGTACTCAAGATGAGGCCTCACCAGGGCTGGGTAGAGGGGCAGGATCACCTCCCTTGACCTCCTGGTAACACTCTTCCTAATGGACCCCAAGAAACCATTGGCCTTCTTGGCCACGAGGGCACTCTGCTGGCTCATAGTCAATTTGTCATCCACCAGCACTCCCAGGTCCTTCTCTGTAGAGCTGCTTTTCCAGAAGGTCAGCCCCCAGCCTGTACTGGTGCCTCAGGTTCTTTCTGCCTAGGTGCAGGACCCTGCCCTTGCCCTTGTTGAACCTCAGGAGGTTCCTCTCTGCCCAGCTCTCCAGCCTGTCCAGGTCTCTCTGAATGGCAGCACAGCCATCAGCTATATCAGCCACTCCTCCCAGCTTGGTATCATCAGCCAACTTGCTGAGGAGGCACTCTGTCTCTGCATCCAGGTCACTGATGAATAAGTTGAACAAGAGTAGACCCAGTGCTGATCCCTGGGGAACTCCACTAGCTACAGGCCTCCAACTAGACATTGCGCCACTGATGATGACCCTCTGAGCTCTGCCTTTCAGCCAATTCTCAATCCTCCTCACTGTCCACTCATCTAACTCACACTTTCTGAGCTTATCTAGGAGTATGTTATGGGAGATAGTGTCAAAAGCCTTGCTGAAGTCAAGGTACACAATACCCTCTGCTCTCCCCTCATCTACCCAGCCAGTCATTCCACCACAGAAGGCTATCAGATTGGTTAAGCATGATTTCCCCTTGGTGAATCCATGCTGGCTACTCCTGATCACCTCCTTTTCCTCCGTATGTCTTTAGATGACATCCAGGAGGAGCTGTTCCATCACCTTTCTAGGGAAGGAGGTGAGGCTGACTGGCCTGGAGTTCCCTGGGTCCTCCTTCTTGCCCTTTTTGAAGTCTGGAGTGACATTGGCTTTCTTCCAGTCCTCAGGCACTTCTCCAGTTCTCTAGGACCTTTCAAAGATGATGGAGAGTGGCTTGGCAACAACACCTGCCATCTCCCTCAGTACCCGTGGGTGCATCCCATCTGGACCCATGGGTTTTGTGTATGTCTAGCCTACCCAAAAGGTCTCTAATAGGAGGATGAACTTTAGAGATCACTGAAGGGAAAAAAACCCAGCAATTTTGACTGTCATCTATAGCATGAGAAGTAGAAGAAATGTGAATGAAAAGCCCCAACCTGTCTGTGAGGTGTGGTGACTGGAAAAAGTAAATATTAATGGAAAAGATAGAAAGAGGCATTTAATAGAAAAGAGGCATTTGTCATGTATCCAAAATGTCTGTCGTGTATTCTGGAAATGTAAGTTTCAGAGTCCCCAAGCAAGACTTCCAAGCCTTTAGAACGGCCCAAGCCACATGAATGTTAGGGAAATGTACAAAACCAATGTTTTCCTTTGGCCCATTCATCCAGAGTTGTTAGTGTTTCCTGTCTAGAGAAAAAGAATCTTCTACAGGGAATTCAGAAAAAAAAAAAAAAATGTCTGGAACCACTATCACTGTTTAAGAAAGCTACAAGGATGCCAAATTCACCAAAAAAATAACCAAAACTTTTTTAATATACATCACTAGATTTCACTGAAACATATCAGCCAAGTGTGCCAGTATGACACTCTTGAAATGCTTTATAACTTAAACAAAATACTCCCCCATAACCACAATGAAATGGAAACGAAAACTTAAGCCTATCTTTCTCACTGATAATATATCACCCTTTTATCAGTCACTCTCCATGCCTCTGTTTTATGCTTTATAATACTGGGATATGAGGCCACCTTCTCACAAATGTGGCTCAAGCAAGAGCTGCATGTAACAGTCAATGAGGAAGAGGAGAGAAAAGGCAGTGTGCAAGGAAATAAAGCATCAAAATCTGTTACACTTTTGCTGAGCCTACTTATTTGCAAAAAAAAAAAAAAATCACACCCATTTAACATTCAAGGAGACAAAGCAGAAGCCTTGGTCATTAAATTTGTTCATAAATCATCCGCAAGCAAAGCGGTGAGTGGATACTCCAGTTTGCTAAACCCATTTTGCTCTGTACAGCTTTTGCAACATTCATTCTTTTTTTTTTTCCTGACAGACTGGGTGACAACAGGAAACCAACAATTTAGACATTCTTTTTTTTTTTTTTTTTTTTTTTTTTTTTGCTTAAGCTTCAGTTCAATATCCTTATTCGATCTTCCCTACCTGCCCTATAGCATGCTTGGATTCCATATCCTCTATTCTCTGTTCTTCTGCATCTCCCTTGCCTTTCTCCCCTTTCTGCCTTCCTAAGGGCACGCCTTCTCACAAATTTACCAAGACTTGTCCGCTGTTGCTTGTACTTCAGTCAGGCCAGAAACTCCTTTGCAAATATCCTCCCAGTCTCCCTTCCGCAAAGAGTTAAACTTAAAAGTCAGGGAACATTTCAATTTTAAGTTTAAAATTCTGTGGCATTCATCTGCTGTAGCCAAAATGGCTGAAATAAAAAGTTAGTTCTGATGATAAGAGGTAGCATGTGATAGTTTTTGATTTCTTGCTGGGGAATGCATAAACTAGGTTCAAAATGGGAAACTGGTTGTATGCAAAAATAGCTACCTCTGCAAAAATCTTATGTTCCCTGAAGAGGAAGTGAAGGAATTGCCAGGAGGTCCCAAGTGCTTGTTGATATGGAGTCAAACTTTTCACCCTCGCAGTTCCACCACACCCTATTTTAAATCCTAGCTCAGATTATTTTTATTTTTTTTTAAAATAGCTCATGACTTGATTGGGCCTACAGCTCATAAAGATTGTGTTGCCACTAAAAACACAGAGCTAAACACGAGCGGATAGAATTCAAAGGACTGAGGCAGATATATTTATTTATAATTTATTAAAAAGCTCTGCATACAGATTAATGTTCCTTACTCAATACTTTTTTATTGTTTCACCTGCCATACAGTGGGAATTGCAAAGACTGACTGGTCATCTAATCTGCCTCTAGCTGCTGGAAGGGTCTGATGATCCTCTGAGGAAATATAAACTAAGAAACCACCCACAGTAATACCTCCCAGCTGCCCTCCAAAGGTCAAGGTACCTTAAGAGACAGCGCTAGGTTCTATGACTTATTTGAGACACGAGTAAGCAGCTTTCCCTTGCACTCATGCACCTTACTAATATCAGTCACCTCTTCCACTAACATTTGCCTTGTTTGATCAGAAATGGAGGCATAAACACATTCTGCCTTCATTCTACACTTTGCAAAACAGTCCTTTGAAGCTCTGGCTACCTTTCTATACACACATTTATTTTTGGATGCTCTGATGAATATTCTTGCTGTACTCTGTGCTGTGAGACTGCTCCTGGAACTGATCATTTGAAGGCCAGAAGCAGCAAGCTCAAGTTTGGTGGAGGAACTCTCTGTCACTGAAAGGCTTTTTCACTTGTTCTAATACATGTACTTTCAGCACACAGTGCAATATTTAATGATTCCCTTTGAGCAGTGGGTTTTGCTGGGGATTCTTTGTTAAATAAACCTGTGTTGGGTTCCCAACATCTTCCCTGAAGGCTCTCTTTCATCTCTTTAGATGTGTCCCATTTTTGCCATTTCTGGGCCTTTTCCCAGCTACTAAGGCCTTTGTTGTAGTATTCCTAAAGCTGAAGTACACAGAACAAGCTACACTGTGTTAGATAAGGTAATCATATTTTTAGTATGATATTAGAAAGTGCCACATACAGCATTTATTTATTTATTTATTTTGTGAGCTCAGGCTGTGTAAGAAAGAGTCAGATTAATATTTCACTCCACAGTGACCTCTCTATCTCCTCCACTAAAAAGCATGCTACGCATGCATTGCACATTGGGCATGCTTGAAGAATGTGTGCTATTTTTATCTGCTACTTTCAAGTGCCCGCTATCACCTAGTAGCTGACCTTGGGGCTCACTGAACATTCCTAGCTTTGTCTGGAAAAGAATTGCTCATGTTGTGGTCAGGCTTCCAATGGTGAAGAGTATCTCTTAATTAGAATAAGAAAATGTCAGCTATTAAAGTCACGAGACTTCATTCCACTGAGGAAAACGAGTCACTGGTAGAATTACATGCTGCACAGCCCATGCTAGCAAAGCCAGGATTTCTGCTGGAAGCTGCCCCGACCCCCACCTGGGGCTATAAACTCTTATATTAGGTGAACAAGCCATATTAAAGTGATTTAAAACTGTAGCACAACAACTAATGAAATGTCTCTTTCAGGTTCAATAAGTTCTATAACATCAATTTAATCCATGAAGTGTGCTGCCTAGCCGGGGAATTGTTTTATTATTTTTTTTTTAATTACAACAAAAAAAATCTCCTGTGAACTTTTGAACCTTGAAACTTTTTTCCACAAAATATCCAAGTTAACAGGGGAAAAATAAAGTTCCTAAATAAAATCTTCCCCTAGGATGGCATTTTTGTCTTGCCAAATTAAACTAGCAGAACTTTTGTTTCTTTAGCTTCCCAAGAAAAATACACCTGCAGCTATCAGAAGCCTAGCTGGAGTGTGCAGGCCTTTATATTCCATGAACAACATCAGAGAGCACTTCTGCATTGTGGCAGGTTTAAGGCAAAGAAAGGGACATGTCCCACCTTACCTGCTGAATTGTGCATGAATTCAAGAGCATTCTGATCTCTGCTCCAGCCTTACATAGATTAATAACCTATTCTGCAAACAGCCTATTTGATCTTTAAAGCAGATCCTGGAGTAAGGCATGCCCTGCTGTGAGGGAAGGTGGAAACTCATGTTTTACAAGTAGGTTGACGGCCGGGGAGGTGAAGCTAAGATTCAGGCTGCAGTCCTGCCATGCATTCCTGTGTGACTGTGCCCAAGTGACTTTGTTTATGTGAGCTCCTACTCGGCGCTGGGGATGCTGGACCAAAGCCACTGTGAGATCTGTATTAGGAGATGTAACAGATAGATGTTATGGCTTTCCAAGATTTGCTGATTTTGAGTCTTTCTATATGTGATGCTCTTAAAACCCTAATTGATGAAGGCACATGGTTAGATTATAATCTCTGCTTTTGTTGAAAAAAAATTTCCAGTCTGTGTGATTACAGAGGAAAGCTTGAAAAGATGATCTAAAAACTTAGAAATCAGAAGGCCATTGGGAAAATAAAAACTCAAAGCATATTTATTTATTTATTTAAGAAAAGCCATGATTTTAAAACTAATTTCCTTATTTAGAAAGTGCTGATTCACATTTTTTTGAAAGTTTCAGTTTAGCAATGCTGACATAAGCAAAGTCATCTATGTTAAATTAAACAGTGATAGTTTTTCTGAAAGTCTCTAGTATGTGCTTCGGTGATGTGATCTCTTTGAAAGAGTCACACAACAGTACCACCACATGCACAGGGGGCTCATTGGGCTTATTCTTTTCACCATACCTCAAGGCCTGACCTATGAATTTCAGCTCCTAAACCCTGACTCCCAGTGAAACATAGTCACAATTTATCCTTACCGTTTATCCTCATTACGAGGCAGGATTTCACCTTATGCCTCAAGAGCAATCTTTGATGTTTGTTATTATACAGACTAACTAGGCAATGTCTTCTTGGTTTAGGCATGAACCCCTTTTTACTTTGAACCTTCCATTTGTCACTCACAACTCCAGGGAAAGGTTGCAGGAGCCGTTTTCTCTCAGTATCACCTCAAGAATGAGAAAGTAAACAGAGAGAGAGCAAGGCATTTGTGAAACCATCAACTATTCCGTTCTGGAGTGAGTGACTGCTCCATGGAGAACCCAAAATTTAGCCATAAGATTTAGTTTTGTGCAACCCTATCCAAGTATAAACACCTTCTTACTGGAAATTATTTGTCATTCAAGCCAAATTCAAGGCTAAGCCTTCTGTCCAGCATTGCAAGTGTGCCTGGAAATTGAGAGCCAGCAAAGACTCCCAGGTAGGCTACGTCATCTTGGTTGTTGCCTCATTTGCTCTTGGGGGGCTGCATCTCATTTTGCATCATGTCTGCTGCAACTGTTACATAAGAACGCAACTTACTGTTGCAGCTAACTGAATCCATAACTAAATGAGTTATACTTCTCCTGTCTGAAGATACAAGCTTCACTGTGGCAAGAGCCATTCTGATTTTAGATTTTTCCTGTTCTAGTCTTGATGCCACTATTCCCAGGTTTAGCAAAACTTGGAAAACACATATCAGTTCTAGAGATCTCACTGTCTAATTGATGCCTGCGTTCATCCATGTATGTCTCACATCCCTTTCTACAACCATCTCTACATCCCATAGAAAAAAAGAGGATGGTTTTGGCCAAGTTCAAGAATGAACAACAGGACTGCAGTGGTGTCATTAATGTGGCCTGGTACAAAGCGCATGCTTCTGCTGAACAGGAATACTTCTGCATCTGTTCCTTTCCCCTCTTTAGGAGTCACCCCCTGGTCTTGGCAGCCACACTATTAAAGTCTCAACCATCTGATTCATGCTGCTAAAAGTTTCCCTGCAGAAAACATACTGGCTGAACCACTCTGTTTTTCCTAGAGCAGTGCAAATAGTTATTGAAAGGGGAATTTTAGGAAGATTGTGCCTGGCAAGGAAAGCTCACTAAGTAAATACATGATGTTAATTATCCTTTGCCTGTTTCAAGTGAGCATTTCAAAGTGCTTTGCAAACCATTAATTAAGATGCAATTTAGTACTATGAGGTAGCTAAATATTATTAAAACTGTTTTCTGCAAATGGGAGATTCTGACATAGAGGGTGAAATGATCTGGATGAAGTCTGTCAGCAACAAGCCTGAGAGTCAAAGCCATAAATTTCAACTCACCAGTTCCCTGTTTCATTTGACCTTTCCATTGTGAAAAGAAATGGCTACCCTATGAAATCCGATGTAAACATGTGAAAATTTGAACTGTGTATGTAGAAACCATTTAGCATGCTACCCCCATAACAGAATGCTACCTCCATAACAGAAGCAATGCCTACAGGAAGAGTGATTCTCTGGATTATGTGGTATGTCTCCCATGTCGTGGAGCAGCTCTTGATTAATAACAGTCCTTATAGTTAATTATGCCATTGATTCTGATATGCCCAGATAGTCTGCTACCAGCCTCATAGGAGTCAGATTTCACAAACGAATCAGTCACTTAAATCTGCGCTGCACTTTTAACAATCTTTTTGGCTCAGTGATTCTCTGAAATGGCATTGCCTCTTTCAGCTGTCTCACTCAGCCTTTCCTCCTGTTTGCAGTTAACCCTATCTCTCTAATCAGTGGCTGAGCTGAAGTATCTTGATTAAGACATTTACTGAGCTCCAAAAGCTGTAGCGCTAAGAGACTACTGCAGAACTGCATGTGCTGGCCAAAGATTTACAGTTGAAGGAAGGTGATGTGCACTGCTGAAGATGCCTTGTATGGCAGAAGTCATACAGTGGGATGGTTTTATCAGCTCCTCATAAGATACATATTTCAAACTTGATTTTTAAGTATTGCCTTAGCTTTGTTCTCCAACTCCAAACACCATGTCTCCAATCAGATGTCTCATCATTTCCGATATTCCTACAGTTTTAGCCAGTCTTCTTCCTTTTTTAAAATCATCTTAATTATATTCTCAGCTACCATAACAACTCTAAGTTAATAAAAGAATAAAGAAAGAATAAAAGTTAAGAGTACCTGGGAAAAGAATCACCTCAGATAAACTGTGAATGGTAATGGTGTTGAGCCCTAGGATATATGTATCTGACACAAGTCAGGAAAAGTCTACAGGAGAGAACCAAAGGGTGGGAGGAGGGCTATCTAGGGGGTTCATTTTATAAAGCTTTTAAAAACTTTTGGGTGTTAATCTTCACTTTTGGATGGACATTTACAGCAAAGAAAAGTGCAAAGATTGCAGGGCTGCTTCCTCATTCAACAATCCTCTTCTTTTCCCCTTCCAGTATCTGTTATACAATTTGGTTCATAGTAACTCTCATTCCTTTTAAAAGACAAATAACTCAGGTGTAACACTTCCTACTGCTACAGAGCAAAATTGTTCCACATGTGCAAATCAGATGTTAGCCACCTAAACAACAACCAAGTGATACTAACCACTTTTTGAATCACAGAATCACAGAATAACAGAATGGTTGAGGTTGGAAGGGGCTTCTGGAGATCATCTAGTCCAACTGCTCAAGCAAGGTCACCTAGAGCGTGTAAGACAGGGTTGCATTCAGGTGGGTTTTGATTATCTCCCGAGAAGGAGATTCCACAACCTCCCTGGGCAACCTGTTCCAGTGCTCTGTCACTACCACAGTAAAGAAGTACTTGATCATATTCAGGTGGAACTTTCTGTGTTTCAATTTGTGCCCGTTGCCTGTTGCATGACACTACTGGAAAGAGTTCCACCCTCTTCCCTTAACACCCCCGCCTTAAAGAATTTGTCTACTTTGATAAGATAATCTGCCCCCTATTGCATGTATGCAGCTGAAGATATGCATTTGCTGATGCGCATTTTTATGTAGATGTATAAATCTATTCACACACCTATGTGCAAAGATCAGTGGCAAATGAGCGATATGGCAGATGTACAGATGTACTGAGCCACTAGATGGGGCTACCAGAGGAATATGATAAATGTGGGATTATAGGCAATTCATCACAATCAGGCAGAACTGCTTATTCCAAATCCTGGTCTGTGTGGAATCTTTATTGAAAAAAATCAACCATAATCGCAGTGTACAGCACCTGTAATCTCACCAAGCAGAGGGAAGCAAACATGCTTCTCAAGCCAAAATGCACAGCATTTTACCAGGAAAAAAAACATTGTATCCTTACAATTGTAAACTCTGGTGAATGTGCTTATACACTCAGAGCATGAGGCAGATGGTAACAAACCACATGCTTGTGGATTATCCCACTTTTTCCACATTTGCATTCTCAAAACCACTTTTGGTGCCCGTGGTTTAACCTCTGTTTCCCTAACTCCTGTTTATGAGTTAAGTGGTCACATGTCATCATATTGAGTGGGAAAGTGTGTACAGGGGATAAGGAGGTAGAAGTGGTTCCATATGGTGAAAGAACTGAGTATGCCAAATCATTAAAAAATATAGAAAGAGGAAAACATAAGAGTAAAATACTTTGAAAGATCGGGAATTTAAAATGCTTTTGACCTTATATGAAGGAAAAAGTTTTCTGTTTATGAAAGAGAAACTATGATTTAAAATGCTAATAAGAAACTTTACAGGGTTTGGAGCAGAGATGAAGGTGAGAAAGATTTACCTTCCTTTGTTCTATACCAGATTGGGATTGAAGGCAAAGAGAATTCTACTCAGAGGATAGGAGGCCTCTGAAAAGGCCATGAAAGAGCTGAATTCAGTGGTCCTTCCAGTTTTAAACTGCTGATTAGAATAAAAAGAAAAAAATTGTTTTCTGTTCACAGTGGTATTGTAAAGTCAGTGTGGTGGTGCCAAGTATGGGTTTGGAGTCTGTTGAGACAATTCATTCACCAAGCGCAGTGTCCTTGTGCTTCAGGGAAAGGCAAATCAAACTCAACAAATGTCCTTTATTCAAAGTAGTAAACAAGGGTAAAATTAGTTATAATATTAAATACTAAATGAGCTGCCATAAAACTATGGAACAAACAATGAGAATAGCCTTTCATTCCCCAAGTTTAAATAGAAAATAGACAGCAATGATAAAAATTTATTGTTGTTTGATGGGAATATAGCATTCTCTGTGCTAACAAAACCACTCCCACATTTGCTGCCACCATAATCAGTCCTGGTAGTTTTATTTAAAAAGATCAAGCAAAGAAAGAGGAATGGGAATTCAACCTCAAATAATACATCTACAGTGTAGGCTCTCACCGGTGCTGTATGCTGCAACAGCTTCATAAACGAAAAAAATATTTCACTTACCCAAGGCAACTGAGGTATCTCAATTTTTGGTTATACACGAAGCAGTTTGAAAAGTCAGCATTTTTATACCCTTCTGAAATGCAAGCATCTTTAAGAAATTACTATTTGGCCACCCAAAATGCAACACATTTCTGAATATTTAGGCCAAGGGAATTTGTTTTTGAGAGTCAATTATGTAAGCATAAGTCAGTCCTGAAAAGGAGTTCAAAGACCAGCTTACCTAGCATTCATGCACTTCATTACTGGTGGTCCTGAGTGTTGCACACCCTCTGGATGTTAGCTGGGATGAGTTTTAGAAGACAGACTAAGAAAAGCTGCATATGGTACTACAAAGCAATTAGCTCTGCTTCAAGAGGAAGTGATCTTTGTGATAATCTTTGCCAATCTACCTGATGATGCATAAACACAAGGGTGAAATTGCAGTTTTCCTTTACCATCAGGTTCAGTGTGGCCAGGATTTAAACTCAGTGGTTTTAGGGACACATCCAATACTCATTTTGTCAACTCAGAGATTCTCACTGAGTTAAGAGGGAGATAGATCACAACCTCAGAAATTAGTTTAGTCATATTCACAGCTCAGGAAAAAGTGCTGTACTTCATGATTTTAGAAGTGGAAGCAAAATGAACTGGACTAGAGGGAGGAGAAAAGAGAATGATAGGCACAGGTCAAGACTACTCCAGCTAGCACCAGGGTAGCAACACTAAAGCACACTTCATCCCTGTGAAAGAGGATTGGATTTCTTATAGCAGGTCTGAAACTTTCCCTGAGGCACGTTTAAAGCTCAAAATTGTATGTAAACACTTTCCATCTCACTAGACATGCTATCACAAACCTGTTCTGTATTCTGTAGAGCTAGTGGTGGGTGGCTTTCAGTTGACTTCCTCCCCACACACACTTTCACTCCCCTCTGCTGCCAAGTCAGAGAGATGCAAAATCATATATACTTGCATTCACCAAGTGATCTCCAAAGCAACTTAATACTAGTTCAAGTCTTCCTTGTCTTATAAATTGGATTCATTCTGTAGATTGTTTACCTACCACTTCTAGTATGTCTCCAATAAATTAAAATCTGCTGAAGTGGTAAAATGCACGAAAGATATAGTGAGTGGTGTGCAGGCTGCACAGTGGAGCCATTATTCTAAGAGGAAGTAGGAAAGGCAATCATAAAATTTTGAAAAATTATGCAATAACTTTGTAGTTATTGCCCATCTGTATTCATTACAATGATCTGCTTCACAGACGTATAAATAGAACTGGCAAGTAACAGATATGCTGTTTGCCTGCAGACGTGGCACTAGGCTTCAGCAAATGAAATTCATTTAAAGTCTTTAGAAAAAATGTTGTAAGCATTCATCAAGAGAAGAAATCTAATCACCTCTCTGTCCTACCCCCCATTTTACCTTCCACTGTGCTTCCTCTTATGCCCACTCAGGACACCTTTGGAAGAAAGATGACAAAGTTTAACTGCTTCATTTGCAGGGTAATACACTGCATGACATAGTTCTCACAAGGCAACAAGTCCCATAAATCACACGTACTGAGTGCACCCATTAGAGCTCCAGTGTGACAACTTTATGCCTAATACTCTCCAAGTAAGGACCACACAAAACTAAGACTGTAAAATTGCAGTTGACTCACTGTGGCTTTTATAACATGCATTCAGCTCAAAAAGACTTAACTTATATGATTTTTATTCATATTTAGGCATAAGAGACCTCTCACTGATTCAAGACAACGTATATTAAGAAAAGAAGAAAAAGCATGATATATTTGGCAGAGCTCTTTCCCTTGCAGTTCCCACAGATAAAAATGTCAGCATAATGGAAAAAATGATAATCTAATTTTGAAAAGAAAGGAGACCATGAGAAGTACACCTTCCTAAAATAATAATAATAAAAAAGTGTGTTTCCACAGGGAGGGGTAAGAAAGATGGCGCTTCTGCGTTAGGTCTTCAGCTCTTGTATATCTGTTGTATATCTGCACAAATCCACAGAAGTAACTAGAGCTACACCCATTTTATTAGGAGTCTTGATGCTGCAAGGCTAAATCCTGTCCCTAAGCATATTTACACCATTGAGTCTGCATACAATGACTGCCCTATGAAAATTCTATTTGTTTTGAATGTGAGCATGTGCAGAGTTGCTCAGTCCTGCTGGAGCCAAGTGCTAACACCGGAGAAGAGTGAGTCCCACTTAAGGAGCTGATATTATTCCCAGAGTTAGATAAACAGGTGATATTATGTGATGGATATTCAAAAAGATCCTGGACTAACTGCCCCAGAGAGTC
This sequence comes from Rhea pennata, assembly GCF_028389875.1. Lineage (NCBI taxonomy): Eukaryota > Metazoa > Chordata > Aves > Rheiformes > Rheidae > Rhea > Rhea pennata. The sequence goes on along the minus strand of NC_084663.1, from coordinate 81,615,846 downwards.
CCAAATCTCAAAAGCAGAAACTACCACTGCAGGCTTCTGCATAAACAGAGAGAGCATAAAGGGCTCAGGAAGAGATCCAAAGATTTTCATGTCTTTAGACAAGGGCTCCCACTGCTTCCCTCCAACAATGTGACACACATCACTACATTTCACTGAGAAACGGTTATTTCTTTGCACAATAGTTTCCCCCCCTAATCCTCCCTAGGGCTACAAATGAGACTGAGGGGGTGAATCTTACATACTGTCCAATGGGCTTCCTTGCATTTAGAAGGCAAAAACAAGGGGTTTATATAATCAGGCTAACATGCAAACCAATTGAAATTACAATGGTACATTAGAGTACATTCCTTAAGTATTCAAACCACAGTGAAAAAAATCTCCTCTGCAAAACTACAAGGGGCTGACTGAAACCCACAATAGCTGGGAAACATGGTAAGGTCTGACTGAAAGCCTGTCCTTACTTCACCCCTGAGGAAAAAAGAGCAGAGTGTATAGATAATATTGGCTGCTTTTTTTTTTTTTTTTTGGTAGGCCCCAAATACATAGCAGAACTATTAAGCCTCACAAATTAAACATGAGGCTTGCAAACATATCCTCTCTCACATTCCAATGCAACCAGGCCTTTATCTCTCATGCCTGCAGGACTGCTTACTTTCTGTCCAGAATCTTCTGCAGCACAGGTGCCACTCTTGGCTCTGCTTCCCTGATTTACAAGGTTTAAGGTAGCACTTGTCACATTTTTGTCCCTCCTTAAGCTAGCTGAAAGGCGTTTTGATAGCATGAACAATTCCCCCCTCTACCTCCCCCAAAGTAAAACATAAAATTTTGGAAGCATGAGTCTGGATGTCTAGTTTCCTATGGATTTGTGCCTCATGTTCCATTTCCATATTCTTACCTCCATTATCATACTCACAGCACCTCCCCTATTCACCTACCCACAGTGGTTTGGTTGGGCTAGTGGCAGATGCCATAGCTGGTTTAAGATTATATGTGTGCTGCCTGGCTGCCTGCTCAGTTCATTGCAATTTTTTCAGATGGATAAGAAACTAAGCTATAATTGTCTTTTCCTCAGTTAGAGTACTAATTTCAATCTTTTTCTTCTACTCAGCTATTCCTTTTCATGAAATTCACAGGAATTTCCTGTCTTCACTTCTTCCCCATAGCTAAACATAGCTGAAATGGACCATTGTTCAAAGGTTAGTAGGAAGGATGGGTGGGCAGACTGTATGTTCACAGAAGCATCATTTCTTTAGGAAATCAGGTGGCTGCCAGTGCAATCAGTGAAGTTCTTTGATTCCTCTGGGTTTTCTATCTAAAAAATAAACACATGCATATACACATAGAGGCCATGTAGGTCTATATGTTGGACTCTCTGCATCATTGCAGATTCTGTGCTTTTCACCAATTTTCGAGGGTTTTATACAAACCATATTTTCTACTTTGTGGCAGGAAAGTGATTTGATTTCTGTATTACAGGTGAAGAGTTGAAAACCATCAAATATCAGGATCTTCTAAAGTATCCAGTTCTTGTAGTTTTCAAGGGCATTTAATTAGTTAACTACATCTGAGAAACTGGGAACACAGGCCTCACTCAAGGGCTTACCAGAGGTTTGTGGAAGAGCAGAGAGCCAAATGTAGTTCCAAAACAGAGATTAATGTCCTAGTTACTTCCTCTTCCATCTGCACCATAATGACATATAATATAATTTTCATGGTAAGAACAATTACAAATATATGGGGAAAAGAGATTTTTTTAAAAAAGAAAGATTTCAATTTGATTTGTATGGTCTTTCAGCCTTATGTTCTATATAGACCAGACTTGCATGCACAATGAAGTCACTCTAAACCACCTTGGCAAATTAGGTCTTGAAAAAGGCAAAGTGTATCTCATATCCTATCTAAGCTGCTCTACCCTTTCCCACTACCTAGCTATTTAAAAGATACTTTGCTCTAATGAGATTCAGCTTTTAAAAGTCAAAAAAAAAAAGAAGATTAACACAATTAGAACATATACATTTTTTTCTCTACTGCTATTTTCTGGAGGGGAATCAGCCTGCTTTAAGCATAGAAGCAGCTTCAAGCTCTGCTTGAAGCAGGGGAATGAAAGTTTCTTTGTAAACAAAGAAATACAAATTAAATTTAAAAAGCAATGCTTCACATTCTTTATGGATTGGCATGAACCTGCAAACTGATGGTTTGTGATATTAAAGCCATGGGTCCACTCCATGGAAGATCAGCCAAAGTTTGACACTGAAGCGTATTGGTTGGGGCTATATAAATATTCCGTCTGCTTTGCTCTGTTTTTAAATGAGTAAATGTGAAATACTGGGTTTTGTTTCATTTTGTTTTGTTTTTTTGTTTCCCCTCAGAGCAAGAGGGGTTATTGTTTAGCTGTTAAACAGAGCTGGGCAATCTTAGGACGCATGGAATAAATAATGCAGAAAATGCCATAATGCCATTTATATCAGATGTGGTCTCATCTATAATCAGTGTGCAGTTCTGCCTCAGCAAAGATATTATGCAGTTTCTAGGTCTGGAAAAATCTGTGAAAAATCTATTTGTTCACTTCAGAGAAGAAATAAATAGCAAGGCGCAAGAGAAGAGTATATAACATCATGGATACTCTGAACAGAAAGCATAATCACATTCAGGGAAAGTAAAAAATAAGTTACATAAATAAGATGAAAGTAAAAACCATTTAATGGAATATATAATTAGCCATTGCTACAGGATGTTGCTAAAGAATTTATCAAGATTTAAACATGGATTATACATATGTATTAATAACAACCCTATCACTATTATTTATTGATACAACAATTAATGATAACATTTTGGAGAGATAGGATTGCTGCATAAACTTGATTAGATTTTCACACATTTAAAAAAATTAAAAGCCAGAAAAGATCATTGAATCATTTCCTGAATAGCATTGCTTGGTAAGTGTCACCATGCTTATCACAGACACATCCAAAAGGGCTTTAAAGCTGACTGTTGTTTGTCTACTGTACCCATAGGTTCTGGAATTTAAGCAACAATAATTTAGGGGAAGCTTACTTAAAAGCCTGCTTCTGCTCTACCTTATTCTGCTCTTTGACTCTGCTTTCCCTTTCCTGTAGCCTCAGTTGCTTTTTTGAATTCTATTACTAAAAGAACTGTACTCTTTAGCAATTCTCGTATGAAGACTGGAAAAGAAGGATAAGAGAGCATAAATCTTTAAATCCAGCACACTTACCTGGAGAGGAGGAAGCATCCCAACACACTTCCTATGTAGCAGTGAACAGCACAGTTAAGCAATGACAGCTCTTAGGCTGGAAAACTTTCAACCACAAACAATGCACCTTGAGTGCTCCCTTCAAAGTCAGCCTTCATTGTCTTTTCTGCTCTTTTATTGCTGAAAAGGGGGCATAATGAGGGCTTGAAACTGATCTCCCCTCATGATCAATGTCTTACCGCAGTTAGTGAAAAGATTCACTTACTTGCCTATGTTCATGTACTATATGGGGCAAATCTCCTTATAAAAGCCATGGAAGAGGTGATGTACCTCCATGCATTGATTTAGCCCATCTATAGCACTGCAAAATTTCTGTCTCAACTGAAGCAGATGTGTGCTTACAATTAAGTATTTCAGCACTAGCTTTTATATCCATTAAAGGTTTTAAGTGTCTAAGTTGCAACACTTTCCCCTAAAGGGAAATTCAGATGTTTGTGTTCATCACCTGGGCCTCCACAGGACTGAATGAGGAAAACTAGGCACCTCCCGATAAAAACAGAAGATTGTGCTCCGGTGAGGAGCTACTTAGAGATTCTAAATAAGAAATGATGAGTATTGAATTCTTCCTCTTTTCAGAGCTTAGATACATCACTATGCAACCTAGAGTTAAAGCTCACATCTTAAGAAAGATATCCCATTTTTGTCCCATAGGACAAGGACATCTGTCTACTGGATATTAAAAAAAAAAAAAAAAAAAAAAAAAAAAAATCTTTTTTTGTTTATATTAAAAAAGAAAAGAAAAAATGAAGATGCTTTTCTTCCCTCAGCTTTATTACTCAATTCTAAATTTTCATCAAGTTACAGTGACTCTAAAAATGTCACTATAGGAATGGTCACTATTGGCAAACGGTTGCACAAATTTAAGAAGGTATCAATATGTTTAACTTTATTCAGGAATATCTGCCTTTGCTAGAAACTTTTAGAGCTGTCAGCCTTCACACTTTTGGAGTGAATTTCACAATAAAATATTTATCTCACTTAAAGTTTCATGGAGACTTGCAATTTTCTGACTCTTTTGTTTTTGTTTTTGTCTTTCATACTTTGCAGAGAAAGTTTGAATATGGCTCAAAATCCAAGATATAAAAAAAAAGAGTCCAACGGTTGCCACTTAGGAAGATTTGATTTGAAGAAAACTTGATTTACTATATGCACTTGATTTACTATACACAAACATTTCAGGACAGCAGTACAAGACCTCATTATGTACAGCTATTCAAATGTCACTGAGTCTTCCAAGATTCCTAACAAGAATGCCAGTAGGGGAGTAATTTTATATGATAGAGTCATGCTCTCCAGTTCCATAAAGGTAATATTTATATAAACATCTTAATTTATTCTCTGTGAGTGTTTTATACTTGGTATATTTTGCCATAAAAATACTGGGTACTAGAGTCCTAACGGTTTACCATTTATCCATGACTTACAGGAGAAGAGGGAATGTGGCCTCATCAAGCTGGTGGATGATAGTCAATATACTCCATGCAGTGCTACCATTCAGAGGAACCTAGAGAGGTTGGAGTGGTGGGCTGATAGGGACCTTATAAAATTCAAGAAGGATGACTGCAAATTACTGTATGTGGGATAGACTAACCTCATGCAATTGTACAGCACAGAGATTGACTGGATGGGTGGAAGCACTGCTGAAAAGGACCTGGGAATCCTGGTGTTCTGGTAGACAGAAGGCTAGACAGGGATCAGCACTGAACCCTTCGCAGCAATGAAGGCTAACAGCATCCTGAGAAATACCAACAGAAGTGTAGCCAGTTGATTTCAAGAAGTGGTTATTCACCTTTACTCATCACTTGTTAGACCACATCTGGAATACTGCATCCAATTTTGCACACCTTTTGCCAGTACAAGAAAGATGGTTATAAACTTGAGCAGGTCCAGTTGCAGGCCACCAAGATTGTCCAGGAGCTAGGACACATGAACTTTGAGTACAGTCTGAGGAAATGTGGCTTATTGAGCCTGTAGAAGAGAAGGCTTAGGAGGAGACTTACATCACCATACCTACGAGGAGGTTATTCAAAAGATAGAACCATGCCTTTATGGAGGTGCACAGGAGGAGAACGAGCAACAGTGGTCAAAAACTGAAACAAAGGAGGTTTCAGCTGGATGCAAGGAAAGAAGATTTCGTAGTGAGGATAATTAGGCACTGGACAGCTGCCCAGAGAGAATACCTGTTCTTGGAGAGTTTCTAGACACAAATGGGCAAAATCTTAAACGACCCCTTCTGAACTCAGTGCTGATCTTCCTTTGAGCAGGAGGTTGGATTAGGTGACCTCCTGAGCACCTTCCTAAACAGTCTGTGATTATGACTGCCATACACAAAACAAAACAGTAGTTCAGTTACAATCTTTAAGCAGAATTAGTTTTTGTTCATTAGAAAGACAGTCATTATAGTCAATCTCAAGAAAAGAAACTTATTCTACCAATTTTCCTGCTTACTTCATCTGATTTCTTGACTCAAACTTCCACTTAAATTTCTGTTTTTCCAGAGCACTGCTAATTCTTTTTCATTTTTGAAGTAGAGCTTCTATCTCTAGGGTAGAAGGGGAAATAGTATTTCTGCAAAAGGCAAAGCTGCAGCTAGACAGGCAACTCTCAGAAGCTTTTCTCTCATAGAAGGGAAGGAAAGAGAAAAAATGTGGTCCTAGACTGGGGGAAAAGGATATCAGCATTATTTGTAGTTATTTTGTAGTTCCACAGAAATTAAAGCATTTGCACATAATAGCTTCCCATTCCTTCGTTCCTGTACAGATCTGGCACAGGTGGGAAGTTCAGGTTCTTGAAAATGGCTCTCTCTCCCAGCTAGGCCAGAACCAGGGTAGCTGATGAGAAGAAGTGTTAACAAATCACTGTCCTTCAGCACCTGGGACTAGGCAGGCAGGGAGAGAAACTTTTTAAGTACTACAGGGTCATACTAATTTATTTGATGATCTGTAAAGCTGTTGAAGATATCTTTTTCCTGTGTGCCAGTTATTTTAAACCCTTTTATATGACAAAATCTTTGATCCCTCTTTAACATAAATGACTCTCAAGAAGGCTTGTCAGCAGTTTACTGTGGAGACAGCAGTGAGGGGAATGAATTGGTAATAATGGACCATCACCTGCCATCTGAATGAGTTTCATATGCAGTATCAGACATTTGTATCATTTATTCCCATGTCAAGATGGAGCTCAAGGTGATTTGTCAAAGATGTGTCCAAGTAGGCATAGCTAGAGTGTGTGCCTCTCAGAGGGGAAAGCATAACTATGACAAAAAAGACATTACATATACTATCAGCAACAACCTGAGATGGACTGGATCTGAGTTACTGTGTATTCTTCATAATGTAGGAAGGAATACTGTGTATTCATCCAAGAAGGCCAGAAAATCTTCTGAATGATGAAAGTTAAATAGCTACTCATTCATGTACTTATTTGTAAAAAAATAGAACAGATGTTGCTGGAGATAGCATTCCTGCTTAATTCTTCTAAAACTGGAACTACTTTCCAAATGTCAGATAATAAGATACTACACTGTATTCTGAAGAGAACCAAACCCAGTTCCCACTCATTAAGAATTCATTAAGAATTATATTACATAATCAAGGTACATATCTTATTTGTCATGATCTGTCTTTTGAACAGAATTTTATATCACTTCAAAATATTTTTCCATTGAAAACCATAGGTATTTAAGTTTTAAGTGTTCAATGTTTAATTTTTTCAAAATTAAAACTAAAGTGAACATTAATAATTTTACTTGCAAACAAGTAAATTTAGCTAATTCTGTGATTATTTTCATATAATAGTATAATTGTGATTTGAATGCTCAGCTTATCAGCAACTTAAATTTTGATGAAGTCATAATCATTCCAACCTCGAAGAAACTATGGAAAACCCAGCTTGCATGTGAAACAACTTCTGTGACTGGTCTTAACAATAAGGAGATCAAAATTTCCATTTCATTTAAAGTAACATTTATTTTTAAACAGATTTTAGTTTACATAGCTGGCAATAACTGGTGTACTTCATATCTTAGATGTCACACTTCTACACCGAAAAAACATGAAGCACTGCTTTATAAGAAAAGAACCTTTGGAAAAATCTTTCCTAAATTAAGTGTGAGTTTTGCAAGCTGCACAGAAATTTTAGTCATGCAATTTACACTCATTTTAATGAAGTCAGGCATCTAAATGCCCCAATTATATTTGAAAAATATGTTCAGACCTTTTTTCTTTCTGTACCTTAAGGTACAGTTCCTATTGTTTGGTATGAAATATTGCAAGTGGTACCAGTGTGGATATCTACACTCTTAAAGGCTGGGGGTAGCAGAATATAAGAATAATTACTGAAAAGTGTCACATAATTAGAATAATCTTTACTTTATTAGATAATTTCATATAAATTGCAAGAAAATATATGTGAATATTTGTTAAGCACTTGCATAAAACTATTAAAAACAAGACAAAGAAAATAATTAAACTGGATTATTCCCAGGCTGATTCAACTGACCATGTAGAATGTGAGCTTTCTGTAAAGAATGGTATTTTTCTTTCTGGACTTCCTAGAATAGCTTTCTCTTAGCACATGTCTTCATAGATAGCAGTATGATGAATTATGTGGGAGCAAAAACATATTAGCAGGTGAAAGTGAAAAAGTGTCATTCTCAGCCATACCAACTTCATTTTCACATGTTTAAACACTATGTTTGCAACATTTCTTCAGCAATGCTCAGAGCCATGCATGCTGCAGCATGGAAAGGGTATTATTACCCAATTGCGCACATTGAAGCACTTGTAGGAAGACTTCCTCCATTTTCCCCTTGACATATGTTATGATTTCATGACAGCATGGAATACTCCTCTCTGAGACTCTGCCTAACCATTTTTGCAGTATGCAAGGGTCGTGCTGTTCCCTGGAAATGCTATTGGTCAGTCTAGTAGTGAGCCGTTGATAGGGCCTTTGGCTAAACACTGCTTTAGCAAATCCATCTTCCAGATAGCTTGAAAATTTCCCTAATTTCTGACACATTGTGCCCTTATAGACTGTTGTAGCTTTGTCAGTTCTTCCACCTGTCACAGAAAAGTCCTCTTCCTTACTTTCCTCTGGTGGCCACTAGAGTATTAAAGAGAATCTCAAGATCAGGATTGTTCCACTCAGAAGCAGCTAGCAGAAAACTAGGAACTCCATTTGATTCTAGATTTTTGATTGATTAGAAAGGAGAGATGTATGTTTCCCCCATTGGAATAGAATAATCTCTTGCTCTTCTTGCGTGTGACCATGGAACAATGAAAGATGTAACTAGGGGCGTGAGAGTAGCATTTTGGGAACCATCCTTTGAAGTCTAAAAGGGAACATCTGGAGAAGGAAATCAGCTCTGGCACAAAAGGTTCTGGTATGAGTAAGGTTGTGAAACCTCACTAATGGCTCTGAGTCTTCTTTTTTGGCCTTTCAGATGTGAAAATGAACCTTCTGCATGTTGAAATGCACCTACCACCTTCTGCTTAATAGTGTACTGAGATACTGCTCTTCCTTTCTGTGGAATAAAGAAAAACACACTTAAAAATAGTATAAATCCTTATCCATGTAGTTTTTTACAGAGTTACTTTCTGATATCTCTGACTGTATCCCATTTTTCATACTAAGGGTGGGATTCCTTCCATCAGGCTTTAAGAATAAGGTATCTGGTTGAAAACAGCATGCCTCTGTGGTAATCCCCTTAGAGTCAATGACCAGACACATACATCCCAGGGCTCTTTTAGCCCAGATATATATTCTAAGATATGATTAAGCACTTCCTGAGAGTGAATATTTCTTTCCACTAAGCATAATGTTATTTGTGCATTATACATTAGACTTCTTTTTTTTTTTTTTTTTTTTTTTTTTTTTTTTTTTTTTTTTTTTTTTTTTTAGGAATGGGAATAGTCCAAAGAGGAACATCTGTAAGTAAACATTAAATTATCTAAAATGATAATAAGGAATTCCTGGAAGCGGGCCTCTGCATTTTCTCTATCCTGATAAAGCTCATTACCTTATTGGAATCAGAGGTCTCTCAAAAGAATACACAAATCTATATATTCATTCACAAAGACAATCCAGAAAGATGGAAGCCAATTTCACAAGGTTCCTCCCAGCCTGTACTTTTTTCATAGAATCATAGGATCAGTAAGGTTGGAAGGGACCTCTGGAGATCATCTAGTCCAACCCCCCTGCTCAAGCAGGGTCACCTAGAGCATGTTAGAAAGAGTTGCATCCAGGAATATCTCCACAGAAGGAGATTCCACAACCTCTCTGGGCAACCTGTTCCAGTGTTCTGTCACTCTCTCTCAAAAAAAATTCCCCCTCACATTCAGGCGGAACTTCCTGTGGTTCAGTTTGTGCCCATTGCCTCTTGCCCTGTCACCTGGGACAACTGAAAAGAGTTTGTCCCCATCCCCTTGACACTCTCCCTTCAGGTACAATGATAAGTTCCCCTCCACACACTTCAGTCTTCTCTTCTCTAGGATAAAGAGGCTCAGCTCTCACAGCCGTTCCTCATAGGTCAGACGCTCCAGTCCTCTGATCAGCTTTGTAGCCCTATGCTGGACTCTCTCCAGTAGCTCCATATCTCTCTTGTACTGGGGAGCCCAGAACTGGACACAGTACTCGAGATGAGGCCTCATTAGGGCTGAGTAGATCCTGCCAGCAGGATCACCTCCCTCTACCTGCTGGCAACACTCTGCTTAATGGACCCCAAGAAACCATTGGCCTTCTTCATCACAAGGGCACATTGCTGGCTTATGGTCAACTTGTCATCCACCAGCACTCCCAGGTCCTTCTCTGCAGAGCTGCTTTCCAGCAGGTCAGCCCCCAGCCTGTACTGATGCATGGGGTTATTTCTCCCTAGGTGCAGGACCCTGCACTTGCCCTTGTTGAACCTCAGGAGGTTCCTCTCTGCCCAGCTCTCCAGTCTGTCCAGGTCTCTCTGGACAGCCCTCAGGAGTGTCAGCCACTCCTCCCAGCTTAATATCATCAGCAAACTTGCTGAGAATCAGGAAACTTACTGAAATTTCTGAAAGCCAACATGACAAGGTAAGACATCTGAGGCCAATTTACCTCATGAGTGACAGGAAATGCCATTGCTGATTTTTGCATGTGATAACAAGGAGAGAATCTTAAACTTAAACTTGGAGGGACTTACCCATTATGGACATGGAATTTGCTCAAAGATCTCACTGTCTTGGCCAGATGCTACCCTTATTCCACGTAGCTCTCTGTGTGAGTTCATTAACCTCTTGAGCTCCCCTACATCTAGTGGAAGAGGCTATGACATCTTTAGCACTCTAACAATTTCTTTTGGGGTGGATTTTCTGCTGGGAAGCCATTATTTGTTCTCTCTTCTCTCAGGGAGTCTCTAACCAGAGGATACAAAGATTAGCTGCTTAGGGCACAGCATGAGAACAGCCAAAGTTAATTATTTAATATTGCCTGAGCAGTACTCCTCACCTCTGATGCAGCAAAGGTTACTTCCAACAGGAGGAGGAAATTAATGGGTGGAAATAGCAACCTTAATACTTCCTCTCTAAAAGTTATCTGTCAATGCCCCTGATATAAGATGATATGACTTTCTAAGCACATGGATTTGGTGGGCATTAGCAAGCTGCTACGCATGAGAAGATGTAAGAGAAAGGAGAATCTTTGTATCCACATCACCCTACTCATCCACTTGCTCTGCTCTGTGTGGTCAGGCTGGTTTGAGGACAAGTGTAAAGCACAGGGAATGCCTCACGGGGGACTCATGACTTTTCTATTGGTAATTCAACTTAATATATATATAGCTCAGTTCAATCTGCCTGCTGTCAAAATAATCAGGTCAGTAGCCAGACTGATCTCTGCACAAGTCTGTCAAGGACTGAAAAGAATTTGAAAAGATCCACATACTTATAAGACTGGTGGTCTTTATTTTATTCCTTCAGTCATATCAGTGGGCTTAAGGGCTGCAAGATCTGGCCCTACATAGGTAATAGCCTTTCTAATTCTCACTTTTTTGAAGAGGATTAAATAGATTGTTTTTTCTTTCCCATCCTATGCAAACTATGATTCATCATGTCAATAGCATCATATTCATAAATATGCCACCATGCCTGGTGTTTTCCACTGCTGGCAAATGTACTTAGAAAGAGGTGAAATGAAAATTTCAGGAATTTCCAATTGGGCTTAGCAAGTTGTGAAAGAGGAGTGATGACTGCTATCGATGCAAAGAGTTATGAACTGCTTAGTTCTTCTGTTTTATGGAACAGGTTAGCCATAGAGCATACCTACTTCACTGCCACTGTGGCCTAGTCCTGGCCATGGCTTTAATTTTTCTGAGGATGTTATTCATAAATGCTCCCTTAATCAAACTCAGCCCCAGAATTCTACTGTACAGGCCAAACTAATTGCCAGGATACATGAGATGCCAAAGCCTAGAAGGTAAAGCTAAAATTTGTGTGTCCTGGCTCAGAGAGCCACTATGTTTCAACTTTGAAATAAAAAAGTGATTTTCTACGTTTCTTAAATAGTTGATTTTCCACTCCAACAATTAGAACTCTGTGCTTCTCAAAGAATTTACACTGTGAATAAGTAGATCTCCTTCATTTTTTAATTTTACCAAAACAAAGACTTATCTCTTTTTTAAAGGATTTTTTTTTTCCTTTTTAAGGAAAAGAAAAGAAAAAGGAAGGTTCTATTTCAAAATCATTTCTGGTTAGTGTGTGTGGTTACCATGCTGAAATAGAAAGCACTTTTTTGGGTGAAATGGCATTGCCCCTGGTGCCAAGACCCACATGGAAGGTATGCCAAGGACTGTGAAGATTTTTGTCTCTCCTGCCATCATAAACAGGAATGTTATATCTTACAAATGGGAAACTGGCAGGTTCCCCATTGATTACACCCTTTTTCTTGAAAAAGGGGGAGATGAATGATTTTCTTTATTCTTTTCACATAGGAAAGCTTCTACAGTATTAACAATTTCATGGTTCTCAGTTAGAACACAGACTTCAGCACAAATCATTGTGAGGCTTCGTAATAATCTTATCACTCACCATTAACTGAAATACTGTAATTAATAAATGAAACAATGATTCTGAACCTTTCAAGTTCAAAGTCCACTAGCCCTGAGTTGTGTGATTGTGAGAAACAATAGTTCACTTCTTATTCATGCTAGTAGAAAGAAATGAAGTGAGGTGTGTAGAAAGAAAGGCTGATAAGTCTGAAGGAAAGACTGTTCATTTTTTAAAAAAATTGTATCACTCCTTTTGATAAAAAATTAAATTGCCCCTCCTTAAAAACCTTGCATCTGGGCTCCAAGCACATCTCCCCCTCCCAAAGAGTTTAGATGTCTGCACTCACAGACAGCTCTAATATGGTACAGCAATGCAGTCACTCAGCTGTGAAAGAAGATCTTTGGAGAAAGAGTTGTCCAGCCCTATGAGGCCTTAGTAGGGACCTTCCTCTCCTTTGAGAGCTCTTGATCAGCATGGTTATAAAAATAGTGCTACAAGAGTGTATGGGATTCTGTGACCTTGAATAAATGAATATTACTGATGCTTAAGTAGGAAAGAGTCACATATCAGCAATCTATCAGGCAAATGCTTTAGATATCTATCTGTTGCTATTTCTTCTCATCTTCATCACAGAGGAATTACTGCTACCAACTCCATTCCTTCACAAGGTAAATTTGTAAGTGTTTCATTTGTCCTCTAGAGCTCTAAAGGAACTTCTTCTGAGAGGAGCAGATAATTTGGGACTCTGAAGACTGGTCACTCACATGAGGAATTGCTGGAAGAGCTTAGTCAGTGAAGGAAAAGTCTGTAAAAAAACAAAACAAAACAACACCCCAAAACCCTAATCCTTTTTACTTTAAAATCAAAGCCAAAAAGAATTGTCCCACAGAATTGGCTTTGAACTGTTTAGTGTAAAAATATATTCTTGTCAGCAGTTCTCAAATTTCTTTCTGCCCTTGTGTTCCCACCTTAGTGGTGCTGGTACTACTACTGTAGGGTCATAATAAAACAGAGAAACCAAATCAGAGAAAAGCTCCAGATCAAAAATAGTCCATCGGGGGAAAAAAAAAAAAAAAAAAAAAAAAAAAAGAGGTGACTAATGAGGATTAGAACAACTTATAGGGCAGCCTTGAGTGGAAATGAGGAGTTGACATCGAAAGCAAAGGCTAGGAACAACTTAAATTGATTTTGTTACTGAGGAAAATGCCTGTGTAATCACGACATGAGAGCCTAAACTTTGTTGACTTCTTCTAAGACTTTGAACTTCATGTACCACTTCCAAAAAGAAAGAGCTACAGCTCCTCAGTTTCCTAAGGGAATTTAAATGTTACTCTTTTATCACAGAAAAAAAAAAACTCTGTTTTTTTATTGCAATTTATTGCAATTTAAATTGCAATAAACTCTTTAAACAGTTAATTTCACTCAAGCCATTTTTCAAGATGCCTGAGAACAGCTTACAAAATCTTCATCTTAATTTTAATTCAAAACATTTGTGAATGTCATCAGTAGGCTATTGATGCTATGGAGTACTGAATGTAATACACATCACTTGCTTCAACTCTTACATAGCTAATTAGCAGCAGTACACATTACAAACTGCACATTTGAATGGAAAATTGAAAAGTCACATTGCTTTTGGCTCTCCAGTTGAAGTTTCTGGCAGGCAGCTAAAAATTCAAACTACAATAAAAGCAATGCATTTTCCATGCGGACTCTGCTAGGAAAGCTCAAACGTTCACTAAAAGCATACGAGAATGAGTGAACTGAAATAAACTTTTGAAGTTAAATGAATATCCATATAACAGACAAATATTTGTGTTTTCCATCCAGATTTGTAAATATACATTACACTGTAATAATGGATGAATACGAAAAATATTGGCCTGTGATTCTGGATAACTACCCAGAACTGTCAGTTCTTGTCCAAGTTATCTGGATCATTTGGACATGGAAAAACTGGGTGGGGAATTGCATGAGATCAGAGAAGAGAAAAGGAAATCTTACAAGAAAAGATCGATGAGGATTGCCTCTCATGGTGTTTTTGGCAGTCTCTCAACACAGAAGCACATAGCAAATGAAAAATAGCAGTAATAAACTCCAGATACTGTTGGGAATTGACTGAAAGACCAGGAGTATGGCAGCTTCTGGGACCCCATGCACAGCTACAGAATGCTTGTAGAATGCCACCCTCCACTCAGCTGCTCACAAAATTTTACAGGGACAGTGCTTATTGCTGACTCATGCTGGCAGACAGATCTTACTGATTCAAAGCATGATATAAGAGGATCAGGAATATGTCACTGGAGCAGAGGAAACTTGCAGTTGCAGTGAAGGAGTCCCCCAGAGAAAGCTTCAAGAATAGTTAAGCTTGAGGAGAGTGCTTATGGTGTGTTATTACTGCAGCCTGACAAAGCCAAATCCTAGTGAACGGGCACCTGGGATGCATACAGCATGTTGAATCTGTTCAGAACAGGGTGGGAATTTTAGCTTCTTATAAACACTTTCCTGAGCTGTATGGCTCAGGCCTAACAGATAGATGAATCATTTGCAAAAGATGAGTCTGCTTGTTTGCTATCTAATCTTCTGCACCATGCTAGCATTGATTTTATTAGCTTCAGCTTAGATTGTTGCTCTCTCATATTCTTGTTGCTGGAAAGGGAACTTAAAATACACATTCTCCTGTTTGTAGCATTTTAAACTTGTCTGGCACTAGGTATAAACGAATGCAAGAATTGCAGGACAAAGGGACTCTGAGTTGAAAGTGTCCCCTGACAGAAAGCTCTCTAGTTTGGTCTCCAGGGTCTGCTGCAGATCTCTTTATAAGTCTCCTTTGCAGGTCAGCCACTTTTCTTGGGTGACTATGAGCAGAAGCTCCCAGACAGTTCTGCAAGGAGGTCACAGCCAGGGCCAAACCCCGCTTCTCGTGGGAGCTGCTTTTAAGCTCCTAAAGGCCCCCACTTGAACTACTACTCCAGCTTAGACAACTCTTTTCCAAGTTTAAGACACACAGGTTTTGAAAAATTGCCATTCCATTCTCTAAATTTAAGACCTTCCAGATTAAGACAGATTGCCATTTCTGAGGTGGTTCTACCTAATACACTCTTACATAATTATGAGGTGATTTGGCATATCTCTTCTGCTATTGTTATGCTGTGGAAAATCACATTGACGTTTTGTTCATTAATGTAACAGTGATTTTTCTAATGTACTGTTGTAACTGTTTACAGCTGGTGTAGTTTCAAATAAAACTGTGACACTCATCACTTTTATTGTTTTAGAGCTAGTGTAAGTCTGGTTATAGAAGCTGTTCTGAACAGGCCATTAAGGAGATATCTCTTACCCTGGGGTCATCCAGCTCTGTCACAATACACCCTGCCAGTAAACATAGGTGAATCTTTTTTGCTAATTATGAGCCACCGTCAGACTGTAGCTTTCATCATACTGTATCCCTTGAGCTAAGGCAGGTACATATCCTTCAAAGAAACCAAATGATTTTCTTGGTAATAAGTCTAGCCACACAAATTCTATCTTGATTCAATAAAAAAACATGTAAACCAACAAATTAAGAGAGGGGAATCAAAAATAAACACTATTAATTATTATGGGGGCAGGTTTAGCTCAGTTGGTTAGAGCATGGTGCTGCTAATGCCAAGGTCACGGGTTCAATCCTCCTATGGGCTATGCTAAGGGTTGGACTAGATGATCTCCAGAGGTCCCTTCCAACCTTACTATTCTATGATTCTATGATTACACTATCTTACAGCCAATCATAACAAAATGACACGGTACAGTTACCAAATCATGAGTCACCACAATTTTCTACTTCAGTCAGCTGTATGTGCAGTTTCCTAACCTTACAGATAAATACAAGCATCCATTTTATAGGACGAAAAAGCACTTATTCCAGATATTGTAAATATACAATAGCAAAAGAAAGAGAGAAACTGGATTTGGGAAGGAACAACCTGGGATGAAATGAGTTAAGAAAGAGAGAAAATAAAGAAAAGGTTACTGATGGGCAACACAGGGGAACAAAGAGGAATACAAAGAAGAAATGAAGGGAACGATTGTATGGGAGTTATTAGTTAAAAAAAAAGTTTAAAAGGAAGTAGAATAGGGAGAAGAAAAGCAAAGGAAAACAGGAGGCAATTGACATTCTCATAGTCAAAACTAGCCTTCTCATCAGGAGATCAAATCCTTGTCTGCAGTACTTGTCTGGGCCAGGTGCATTGATTTCTGGATTCACCTGAGTACAGTGTTAGCTTGGTGAAATTTCATGAAGCTGAATATACTTCTGTTCTTTAATAGACAGACTAGAAAACCTCCAAAATTGTCTGAAGTCTAGGTGGAAGCATCCTATCTGCCAAATCCACCCTGCCATGCAGAAAAACCTGAATCAGAATACAATGAGGAATAATTGTATTAAGGTAATTTGCTTGCTCAGCTTCCCTAATGTAGGCGAGTTGAGGTGAGATAAGGAAATCATACTCGGAATTGTAATGAAGAAATCATATTTTTTCTCTGTTGTTAAACTACGTTGTGTTCAGAAATCAAAGGAACATTTTCCATCACAGGTTTATCAAATTTTTTTCCCTAAAAATTAGTTAGTGTTTTAGTCTAAAGTGTTCTGCAAGATGTTGACTTGTCAAAAACAACCTTTTTCAAACAAGGTCTTGGAACAGAAGATTAAGCTTAAAACTTCCAGGAAGAACTAACCTCATACACAGTATACTATTGTTTAGACCATTCAACACATGCACAGGCTGGATCCAGGCTTGTGCTCTAGTAGATAACCTTCATTGGTCATCTTCTGTGGATGACCTTCAAACGGATTGACTGAGAAGGTCACTCCCTGCCGAGGAGATCGAAGTATAGAAATCAAGATGCCTGCCATGTAGAAGTTTTTAGAGTGGAATTGGCATTTGATCTGAAATCTCCTATGTCCTTGCAGAATACTTAATGACCTGGGTGGGATCACTGTGCTTTTGTGCTTTTACAGTTAAGGAAAAATAAGGGGGGTGGGGAGGGATGCCTGTATCAGGAATACTTCAGAAATCTCAAGCATTTTGCCATGACAGGAATACCACTTTTTCTCAGCTCTACATTTGTCCCTTTCAGTTTTATTTCCCCATCCCATTCTTAAAAAAACAGACACATTTTGCTTAAATCATTGATACATTCTTGCCAGACCTGGTGACCAAGACTGCTTTGCCCTCCTTCATTGCCAATTGCCGCACCTGGTTGGAAAACCAGGAAACCCACAGAACTTCTTGCAATGAGAAATAATAATAATTTTACCATCTGCGGAAGTTTTTTGAGCCACAGCAGGCTACATGCAAGATTTCTGATGAAAGTCCACCAGGTATTCAGAGTTTTTATTTAATTAAAAACTATAAAAGTTTTTATTCTACTGTGTCTGGGCATGAGAAAGCTAAATTACCTGTGCTTTGAAAACAGAGAAAGATCAAACAAATTTCAGGTTGTCATGGAAGCAGATTGTTGTGGCAATAGCAGAGCTCTGTAGTTGCAGATAATTAACCTTAATTATCTTGACGTGCTGTTACTAAAAATATTTGGTTACCTATACTGCTTGCAGTGGATAAAACTGACAATTGCGCTCACTTCAGGCTGTGTGGTTTGATAGCAAAACATATTTCATTAGTAGAGTTGACACAGAAATTTGATTGTGTAGCCTGACAGCATTTTAGAAGCCGTACTCCATCTAAACAGTGCACTTCCTAATATCTGCGCATTTGGACAGACTGAGTTCTGTGTGCTGAAGTAAAATACTCAGAAAAAAAGTGGTAAAGTTTCATTTAATATTCTTGAGATATTTTTGCCAACATATATACAGTACTCATCATCTAATTCCTCTTCTTTATTAGCCTGGCAGAATGTGGAGGAAAAATGATTTTGCTAAGTTCCAAATACCAATATGAAAGGCCTGACAATAAAAAAAGAGAAAAAAAGAAAAGATTTCAGTATGAAAAAAAAAAAATCTATTTTACATTTAAATAACAGTGAACAGAGTTGCCCACTGCAACTCTAAAGATCTCATTCTTTTCTTTCTCCTTTTCCTCCCCTTTTGCATTTCAAAGGTTGCCATGTCAGTCTTAACTGTGAAATTTCTGCCTTACGGAGAATTATAACACAACTTCTTTGTGAAACAAGGAGGTTTATGAGAATAGAGTTTAGGCCACTTTTCATAGTACTTAATTTCCTTCTTTCTTTCAGGAAAGGCAAGGGTCTGGTAATAGGAAAAAAAGAAAGAAAAAAAAAAGAGTCTCAGGATTCAGGTCACTTTCCTGATACTGACTTTTAGACAACAGATGGAGCACCTACTGATGCTGGTGGTGTATTTTAGGTACTCCAGTCTCAGGTCATATTTTCTTCTGCTTTCTAAAGAGTTCTGGAAATTGATTTAAATTAAACTTTTATATAATTTGACCTGCAGTTATTACACTCCAGGGCAGGCTCACCTCTCTGCCTGAGGACCTTTATTAGATCTTTTTGTCTCTTTTTGCAATGTAAGTAGTTCTGAGCCCCTCCCGGTGGGTGTCAGGATAACTCATTCCTTCTCATGCCCACAATAAGGTTGTCAATTGTAACATTCAGACCTCCAAAATAACAGACCTAATCTATATCTTTAATCTTAATGAGAAGAGCTGTCTTAGGCTGTCTATCAATCCCTTCATGCATTTCTGCAAATTCCTCATACAGTTCTACTGAGTTAGTAAATTGTAAGGTAAGCACCAAAAATAAACTGACTCAGGACTTTCAAAAGAGTGGCATTATTAATATATTATTGGTTTTCTGACTTCTCAGGAAACTCTAGTTAAATGTTTCAAGTTTTGAAATCAAATTAGAAAATGGGAAATTAAGAGTGTTGGAAAGATACTAGTAAATATGAGTTTTGTCTAGAACAGAAAAGTTATAAGTCTCTGACTGTTGGCATCAAAATGAAAGTAGCTGACAGCTGACTGCTATTCAGATGAAAGTGTTGATGAGAATAGAACATATTCGCCATTGTACTCTGGAATAAATATTCAATACAATTTGACTTCATCTGTACTTGTACTTAAGTTATCTTCATTGTTGGTTGTGCTGTAGTTTTCCAAATCCAGGAAAAATTAGAAAGATAGTAAATAACAGTGAAAACTCTTGAATTACATTCAGAAAACTAACAGTAAAGCAGTATTCATGCCATTTCCATTTTGATCTTTGATACTTTCATGAGAAAGTAACACATAGTATTTCAACATGCCACTTTTGTAGTCACATCAAGTATTTTACATAAGAAAAGATCAATAGTTCATTAGGAGCCATTCTTCTCATCCATTCCCATAAATTTCTTCTATAGAAATGAATGGAGATACGGTATAAAGACCTAGCTGCATATTTTGACCTTTACATAGGACAAAACAGGTTATCTTCTCCTTTCTTATCCCCCAAATTCTCAACATTCTAATCTGCAGTATAGCTTTTCCAAGGGATATTTTCAGTGATGATCTACAGCAGTTTATTTACAGAAAGAAGAAAGACTACCTGTCTTAAATTCTTAAGGCCTAGTTCTCACCTAGATAAAGGCCATTTTATGTGACTCAATGGTCTAAAACTAAGTCTTACAGATCTACTCATCTACTTTACAGACCTTTTAGAATTTATTTTTATTTATAATTGATTATATCATTTATTTATATTATATATATATTAAATAATATAGCATGATTTTAAATGCAGTTGAGTGGAATATATTTCCCATCTACAGTACTGCAAATTTTTGGCATATAAAGTCATTAATTGTTAATGCTAATGAATAATTCTCTAAAGAAGTCTCATTTACAAAGAAAAACTAGCAAGCTATTGTGACATAAAGTATTCCATGATTCCAGAATATCTTAAAGTAAATGACATTCTGGAATGAAAGTCACTTGTATTCTAGAATAACTGATATTTGGAAAAATATTTGGAAGAAAACAACTTCAGAGTGCCTCTGAAATGGCCTTTGAAGAAGTATTTATTCTGCTGCAGTTATTCCAGCCAATATCCTATGAAGATAAGCACATCAGAAAAGAAGAATCATGCCTACAGTATTCAATGTAGATAGAGCTCTTTGATTCAGATTTGATTTTCTTGGCCTGATTCCTTGGTCTGTTACAACAGAGTGGTTGTGGTGACTCAGGGCTCCTCTGGTCTAAAAGCAATGAAATGTATTGACAAATACATCTCAGAGACTGTATCATCTTTGGGGTAAGAAGCTTGTCATTGTCTAATGCTGTATAGTGGTGTGTATACAGGCATTTGTATTGTATTAAAACAATGTGGTAACTGAAGCCTGAAATAAATAATATCTGCACAGATAAAATCGCTTTTGTTGAGTGAGGTGCTGTCCGTTTTTTGCTCCCCTCCTATGAATATCCTTTGAACACAATTTAGTGGCAGGAGTGTTCTCAATATATTTGAAGGAACTATAAGTATTCATAAAAAATAAATTCTTAATTCAAGCATGAGGAAAGAAATCAGAATGAACTCAGAATATTCATTCAGTACAGATCTACTCAGGGCCAAAAAATGCCGTGTGACTCATGCATACAGTTAAAACTGAACAACAGAGTTCAAATTTCAATCTCCAGCAGGGAACAGCCATCTAAGCCATTTATAGTTACAGCTTTATAGAATAATTAAACAGCAAATATATCCAAGAACATTCAGAGTTTCTCATGGAGTGCTAAAAACATTGAAAGAGACTAAATTACCTTATAAATACAAAAGCACTTACAGTCTGCAGGTTTCAGATAAACATGTGAATTGGAGGTTGAGACAGAAAAAGGTAGATTGGTACAGAATGAAATAAAGGACATCTGGTTTCCTGCAGGCTTGTGTCTCATGACTGTATTTTTTGGTGTTTAGTAGGGAAGGAGCTCACAATACATCTCTTTTCTCAAAGAGGCACTTTCCAACTGCTGTCAAGAAACTTCCTTTGCAAAACTCCTGTGTTTGAAACTACTATGTCCAGTCAAGATTTCTTAACTAAATTTTGGTTAAATTTTGTAACAGTGACAGAACTGACGGGTAAGAGAAAGACTGAGAGAATTAGGACTATAGTGTAACCAAGCTGATTTTCCACCTCCATGCCTTAGTTAGCGACTGGTTTTGCCAATGCATTGAGCCAGTACTACTGTCTCTGTTAAATTTCATTGAAATTGGCCAATCTGTTTTAAAAGTTACTAGCATAGAGGAGGAATTGAACAGTCTAGCGCACACTGAGTGAGTAAAACAATCCTTGTTTATATTGGAAACTAGATTAAAACAAGAAAAGATGGAGATCTTTCATGTTCTACTTACAAACGACTCCAAATCAATTCAGGCGTCAAACGGAGCTGGCTTATACAGTGACCATAAAAATGCTTGTACGAGCTCCTTGGGACTTGAAATTGGATCAAAACTATGACTATTGATCCCAGAATTTTTATACAGGTATGTCTTAGTCTTCAGAGCTTCCTCTTTGAGGAAAACCAAAAATAAGTAGTGTTTTTCGCACTTTGCAGGTGATACTGAAGCAGAGGATTGAAATGCTTTCCCTGAGACCTCAGAGCACAAAGCGAGCACCTAGGACACTAAGCATGCCAATCTCATACCTATCTTACTGGTTCACATTCTAGTATTATCTCTCTTGAACAGACTGAGAGCACTGGGAATGTAGTGAAGGAAAAGAAAAGCATACATTTTTGGAGCTAGACTCTGATGCATTAGTGCATAGTGCAAAGGGTAGGAAAGACCTGGTTTAACTGATATTCATTCCAGAGATGTTAGACTTTAGTAGTCATGTATTTGCTTGACCCAGAAGCTGTCTTTTGTGCAGACACACAGTAAGCTATGAATCCTTCATATGTTACTTGGCTCAGTTGGCTAGAGCATGGTGCTAGTAATGCCAAGGTCGCAGGTTTGATCCCCGTATGGGCCACTCATTTGGGAGTTAGACTAGGTGATCTCCAGAGGTCCCTTCCAACCTTACTGATTCTATGATTCTACTTAAGTTTCTTCTTCAGAGGTACAGCTCATTCACAGAAACAGCTGAACCAAGGTACATGAAAATATATATTTCAAATGGATGAATTTATGGATCCGAACTCTGAGTTGGCATGTCCAGTCCATAGGCCTGAGGATGAGATCACATAATCACAGAATAGTTGAGGTGGGAAGGAACCTCTGGAGATCATCTAATCCAAATGCCCCGCTCAAGCAGGATCACCTAAAGCATGTTGCGCAGGACCATGTCCAGATAGGTTTTGAATAACACTGGAGAAGGAGACTCCACAACCTCTCTGCGAAACCTGGTCCAGTGCTCTGTCACTCTCACAAGAAGTTTTTCCTTATATTCAGGTGCAACTGCCTACGTCTCAGTCTGCGCCCATTGCCTCTTGTCACTTGGCACCACTGAAAAGAGTCTGGCCTCATCCTCTTCACACCCTCGCTTAAGATATTTCTATATACTGATAAGATCCCCTCTCAGTCTTCTCTTCCACAGGCTAAAGAGGCCCAGCTCTCACAGCTTTTCCTCATAGGTCAGATGCTCCAGTCCTCTGATCAGCTTCGCAGCCCTATGCTGGACTCTCTCCAGTAGCTCCATGTCTCTCTTGTCCTGGGGAGCCCAGAACTGGACACAGTACTCGAGATGAGGCCTCACCAGGGCTGAGTAGAGGGGCAGGATCACCTCCCTTGACCTCCTGGCAACACTCTTCCTAATGCACCCCACAAGACCATTGGCTTTCTTGGCCACAAGGGCACTCTGCTGGCTTGTGGTTAGCTTGTTATCCACCAGCACTCCCAGGATCTTCTCTGTAGAGTTTCTTTCCTGGGGGCTAGTCAGTCCCCAGCTTGTACTGGTGCATGGGATTATTTCTCCCTAGGTGCAGGACCCTGCCCTTGCCCTTGTTGAACCTCAGGAGGTTCCTCTCTGCCCAGCTCTCCAGCCTGTCCAGGTCTCTCTGAATGGCAGCACAGCCATCAGCTATATCAGCCACTCCTCCCAGCTTAGTATCATCAGCCAACTTGCTGAGGAGGCAATCTGTCCCTTCATCCAGGTCACTGATGAATAAGTTGAACAAGAGTAGACCCAGTGCTGATCCCTGGGGAACTCCACTAGCTACAGGCCTCCAACTAGACACTGCGCCACTGATGATGACCCTCTGAGCTCTGCCTTTCAGCCAATTCTCAATCCACCTCACTGTCCACTCGTCTAACTCACACTTTCTGAGCTTATCTAGGAGGATATTGTGGGAGGCAGTGTCAAAAGCCTTGCTGAAGTTAAGGTACACAATACCCACTGCTCTCCCCTCACCTACTCAGCCAGTCATGCCATCACAGAAGGCTATCAGATTGGTTAAGCATGATTTCCCCTTGGTGAATCCATGCTGGCTACTCCTGATCACCTCCTTTTCCTCCGTATGTCTTTAGATGACATCCAGGAGGAGCCGTTCCATCACCTTTCTAGGGAAGGAGGTGAGGCTGACTGGCCTGGAGTTTCCTGGGTCCTCCTTCTTGCCCTTTTTGAAGTCTGGAGTGACACTGGCTTTCTTCCAGTCCTCAGGCACCTCGCCTGTTCTCCACAACCTTTCCAAGATGATGGAGAGCGACCTAGTAACAACATCCGCCATCTCCCTCAGTACCCGTGGGTGCATCCCATTAGGGCCAATGGATCTGTGGATGTCAAGCTTGCCTTGAAGATCTCTGACACCATCCTCCTTGACCAAGGTAAAGTCTCCCTTTCTCCAGACTTTCTCTCTCATCTCCAGAGTTTGGGATTCCTGGGGGAATATTGCTGCTCTTTAGAGAGAGAGAGAGAAAGTGTGTGCTGATTTTTTGTTGAATATTTCTAAGTGTTAATGTTCCAGGCAGGAGAGTCTTTCACAGTTATTCATAAACTGTTTGTTTCTTGGGAGGGCAGTTAATTCCTACTTTAGCTTCATGTTCCCCCTCTTCCTTTCTGCCTCCCATAGAACTGTCTTCAGCCAGCCAGAATATTCCACCTGGGTGTGGAGCACAACTTATAGAATTCACACACTTTGCTGTAAAAATGTAGAAAAGAATGAGTATGTTGGAAAAGTTGCAAGATGAGAGCTCTGAAGAGGGAGAAACATGCTGGAGCAGTTTTTCTCATGAAGGTGATTAGGAGCGTTTTTTCTACCACCTACTGGAGTCATACCAGGTATTCTGTCAGACAGGTTCCATTTTCTTTAATATGTGCTTCCATAATAAATTTATGAGGCCCCCAGAGGCCTGTTAGCTAGAAAAAAATCTCAGATCCTTATGATGCTTCAGCTATTTGCTCTTTATCACAGAAATAGATCAGAAGTAAACTTTCAGCAAAAAAATCCTCATGGCTGGAGTAACCACTGCCAGGCTCCTGAAGATACGAATGCCCCAATGTCTTTAGCATTTCAGTGTATGTTTTGGCCACTGGAGGCTCAGATTTTCAATTATGGATCAAAAAAAGAAAACAGTTGCAGGTAAATTTGTCAACTCAGACAATGAGATTCTTGTTCTTTGTGAAAATTTGTATTTATTTAAGCTTTAAATTTATGTTCATATTTACTTTTAAAGAGCGCAGTGGTGCTGGAGCTGTGCCATGTCATGTTTACACAAAAATTAAGGAAACTTGGTTGAAAATAGAGCAAGAAGCTCACATGAAGATGATGAAGATTATATATCATAAGATAAGTAGCCCCTGGGAGAGGGAAATTTTAGCCTAGTTGGAAGTGAGTTTTCTTTTGCTTTTCTGCAGCCTTGTTTGCTGGGCTAAGGAAACACAGTCCTTGATCTTCCCCCATCACTAGCTCCTTAAATTGGAAAAGAGATAAAACAATGGAAGGCAATTTATTTATTTATTTATTTATTTATGCAGCAGGTCAATGGGGCAACAGAAAATCATCCTATTGGTTGGAAAAGTAAATAAATTCAGAAATACATGTCAAAATTGCTTTTCAGGCATATGTGTTGTATGTAGAAATAGAAAAATTTCTCTGTAGTCTGTGTAATTTTTACTGAAGCAGATTAGGTTTAAGTTACATGTAATAAATGCAGGCTACCTCCCTTTAGAGGAACGTTAACAGTTCATGATGAACTTCAAACCATTCAGTTCATTTTGATGTATTTTCAGGATGTCTCTTCCAGTTTACAGAAAAACCTCTGATACTCAGCCTTAGCTGTTCCCTTACCAGTCTTCAGCAGTAACCAACAGCAGAACCAACCATCTCCCTCTTTTCAGTTTCTGTGCAAGTACAGTCATTTTCCAGTAAGAACTGGAATACTGCAATGCCAAGGGAACTTAATTTCATACACTGACTCTGGCTAAAAGTGTAAGTGGAAGAGACAGAAATTTATATACAATATAATTTATAATTTATAAATTGAGAGTCCATGATATCAGTGGGTGTATTATTACAGAATTACAAAGGAAACAACATTTTCACCTCCATTTTGTACTCAAGAGGTTCTGACTTTGTGGATGATTACCACAACCAAATCAAAACACACAAAAAAATGTATATACTGGTCAACCCCAAGGTTTATCAGACCCCATTAACCCTTTCTTATGGTTAAGTATTCAACTTGCTTGTAACCAAAGTACTTTGCTTGGCTTTGGTAGCAAATATTCTTTGAGATTTCAAACCCTAATTCTCTGGGGTAATTATTAATATCTCAAATATCTTAACATATAAAGATTTTTTTTTCATTTGGAGGGAGTCAGAGATTCCAGGTTCTTTATATACTTTAACTAAATGCTCCAGAATTCATGGGAAAGAAATAAAAATATATCATTGCTGAAGAGACGATAAGGAAAAAAATGTCAGTATTTGGCGACTAGAAGGAGGCAGCCTATTTTGAATACCTGGCACCAAAGTAAATAACTGTTTCTCTCCTCATTGATTAAACATTGTCTAACTACTAAGGTAAGTGAGATAGGCATTCCTGTCTTGCTATACATTAGCACTTGCCTTGTGAAAAAATACTACGTCACTGGAACATTTAAGATGATAAAACACATATGAAAAAAGGTCAGGATTTAGACTGCATAGTTTTTAGTATAGAATACTGAACATGGTGAAAAATAACTTGTACCTTTGAAAAGTTTTTGCTAAACAGAAGCAGAATAGAGTGATCTGTACAGAACACTTATTCAAAGCTGAAGTAATTTCTTTTATATAGTTACAGTCTTCTCTCACATTCAAAATCACTGTAATTTCACTCAGCTTTTACAAAATGGTGGATCCTTTGTTCGGGGGAAAAAAAATCATGGTACTATACTACAAAAAAGCATGTACAGCATCCATAGTGTGATTTTTAAAAGTAAAAAGTCAAGGACTTTTTCCTTGCATTGCAGTGAGATTGTCTGCATTAAAAAAAAACCTACAATCACAGTCACAACATAGCTTTGAGGAATCACATTAACAGTGACGGTCAGCATGACTTTGCAGTCAATGTGGATATGAAAGCTAAACTGATTCTTAGTTTCTATAATACTTTGTACTTCCTTTATGGTTTCAGCTTGAAATTTTTCAAAGTTGCCTGCAAGGTTTAGAGTCTACTGTGACCTTATTTTTGAAATTGGTAAGTTATAGTTACATAGCATGTATCATAAAGAGTTATTTTATACTAACCACCTTATCCTCGGTTGCTTTTATTTCCTTAATATAAAACCAAATAATCTATTTAGAAATAATTCTTATTTCCGTCATAGTCTCTTAATTCTTGATGGTATTTAAACCTCTTTTAAAGATGCTTAAACCTCGTTCATTACTATAAATCACTATTCTGTTGTTTGTGGGTTATATAAAATAAACTGAATGTTTGGTGCATTACACATATACTGGTTATTTATAATTTAATGGGAAGTCTAATTTAATGAGAAGTATCAAGGAACAGAAAAGTTTTTTTTCTGATAGGGAAAAGAATTTAAGAATCAGTTTAAGGTTAGATCATTTTCTAGTCATGCTTCTCAGTTAAACGTGTAAGCCTTCTATTTGTGAACAATGTTATAAGGTGTTATATCTAGCTATTTTGTTTTTCTTCTGAATCATGTAAGGAAAAAACATACTGGATACTAGAAGGAGCTAGTGGTAGATGCAGCAGCAGATGCAGATAGATAAAAGCACTACAGCTGCTTGCTCTTGCTTTTTTCTTTTAGTGTTGTTCACAGAAGGGTGATCAGCAAAGGACCAAGCAGACTCCAAGGTAGAAAGCATATTTCATATATTCCATTATAAAATTCACAAATGTCTTCCCCAGATATGGTAAGTCTCTAAGAGGTTTACTACCAACCAGGATGCCTAAGAGATTGGAGCGCAGATGTTACTTGTTTGGATTCTCCTGGATCCAGCTTGTGGTTTCCATCACTTCTCCTGTCCCTCTATTTGACAGGATAGAGAAATAAATCAGAAAGAACTGAAAGATCAAATTTGCTACAAATTTACTGTTTTGCAAAGGAGTCCAACAAATTGCTTGCCAAAATTTCAGTTTCTTTGAACAAACATACAAAAAAATTAGAAGCTTTAAAAAGCCTAAAGTGCACAAATGAATATTAAAAGATTGGAGTTGAACAGCTACATGATGCAGCCCACAATATATTTTTTTCCTGTTTATTGATGGCAATAGTACTATGAGCAGCAGTACTACTTTGATTGTGGTCGTATAAAAAAGACTTCACTCAGCATGAGGTCAGCAAGGTGCTACAGAGGAGGGACACAAAAGCATAATACCTCATGCTCCTTACACTGCCAACAAAAATTTATTCTATTTCTTCTTTTCTTCTGAGAAAGTACTGCTGAGTGCAAATGGTTGATAACGTTTAATGGCATTTCAAACTGGAGTATAGATTTCCAAAGCAGTATAATCTCAAGTCTGAATGATCTGAATCAGTGCTCTCCATGTTTTCTCAGTAGAATATGCTGGCAGAGCATTAAAATAGTCTTTATGAATAGAAATGGAATGATTGGTCTGCTAGGTCTTACATAATTTGTAAATGTCATGTCATAGGTGTGGCCTATAAAATAGGCCTTTAATGTTCATATTTTTGACTTGTGGCTGAAGTTGATCAAAATACCATGTTGCCAGTACTCCTGATTTTATGATATACCTTAGCTTCTGCAGCTATGGGAGAATTTTTCTGTGAGCTGTGCTCACAGAACCCATCAACCCATCTTCCTTATTTGAAGACACTAGTACTAAAAAACTAAGAACTAGAGGACAAATAAACAAATGCTAAAATATTTTTGTAATCTCACTGCAGTCATTGTCCTCCTCAGTGAGTCCTCCAGATGTTCTGTGTAGCCTTCTGATCCCATCTTCCTGTGGAGTTGTGTACTTCTGAACACAGAGTTACAGACTACAGGCTTGCTAAATCCAAGCTCTGCTTCTTACAGCCTTGCAGATACTTGTGCAGTGAACCATATTGCAGCAGAATGAGAGCCTCGTGACTGGGCTTTTAAGAACTAATCCTATGTTTCAGTTTGGACATTTGATCTGAATTTTGACTCTGCTAGTTAACCTGGTCATCTGGAGAGCCAATGTTAGAGAAGAAACTTCCTCCAAAGAAGACAGGTCTTGTCTGTGTGATTCTAGTTCTGCCCCATGTATTGTTTGGAAAGTTTGTGGCCCATAAATTCCTGATTTGCCAACACGCTGTTTCAATGTCCACCTAATGAGTCCAGTAGCATATGAAAACATAGGAAAATTAAAATGACAGTTTTCTTGGGAAAATCAGCATAGTGGTTGAGGAAGGCTGTTCTTAACAGAGTAACAGGGAAAGCTGGGCTTCCTCTGCTACCCCTTTCCTCTAACCCTTTGTTTAAGCAGACTAGCAACAGTGTGTAGGAACTTACCTGTGTGATTCCTTACTAATTTCCACTATTGATAGTCAAAGGGTAATAGAAATGGGCTTCTATTGTGTATCATAGGCTCTTAAGGTCTCCTAGAAACTAGTTATTTTCAATTCTGCTTTGACATAGGCAAATCTTAAGAGATCAAGTCAAATCTGAATGGTGTGAGGTGAAATAAGCAGGGTTACATAGCACTAGGAAATTGTCTGAGTTACCTCAATATTCCTTTCATAAATATCCAAGATTAATTTCTTTGGGTTTACTTTTTGAGATATAGGTATTTGTCAAGTTTTCTTTTCAGGGGTCAAAAGACAATGGGAAAAATGCTGGGAGTTGTTAGCTAATCTCCAGAAACCTTTATCTTCTAAACAAGTTTTTAGCTGTCAAATCACAAAAGTTTTAACCAGGAGAGTGTACATGGCTTGTGAAAGAAGAGCTCCAGCTTACCTGTAGCAACCATCAAAGGCCTTGGCTTGGAAGGCTGTGCAGGTAATGAATGATGTATGAAACCAGAAATTAAGATTTTATTCTTCAAGATAAATTACATAGTAACATCATTTATTGAGAAAAAATATAAATATTTGTATAGTTTTTGATAGGTAGAAGAAACCCTTATCGTTTACTGCTTAATGTCATCCTTAGTTTCATGTGTCTGTCAGCCCAGTCCTGTCTTATTCCCTGAACCACACCTTCCATTTCTACCTTTCTTCCACTCCTCCTCCCGCTTTTTTTTCTCATCCAGCTGCATGTGTTATGATCTTTTCCAATGCTTTTTAGGCACCTTGCCTGCCCTGTGCTTGTTTTCCATTTCCTTCATCCCTGGCCTTAGTAGTCAGAGATGCTGCAGTTACCCTCAAAGCGAGCACTAAAAACCTAGGAAGCAAAAATTTGAAAATTTGAAAATTGAAAATATGGAAACGTAACTGTTAACCCAAAAAAGTTCAATTCTGTTCTGTATTGACACAGTGAAGTCAGGCAAGAATAGGCAAAAATGAAAGACACTGCTAAGTACCAGTTTAATCAAATCTTGAAAACAATCTTTACAGTATTTTAATCATAATATTGTTATTAAATGCTCTAATCACAGCACAGAGCTGTTTGGAGGCTGTTCTGGGCATTTCTGTAACTGAATATGTTTGGCTACCTTTCAAGGTTAATGTATAGTTTGAATTTACTGGGTTTATATGTTTGATTAATGGATAGTTATTTCCTCATCACAATATGTTTCATCTTACATTATTAATGTCATATTTACAATCCTAAATCCCTCTTAATTTCCTTTTCTTTTCAGATAACACGTAAAGGACTGTCAATCCAGCAAGTAAATAAACAATCACTTTCATCTGAAACAATTCAGTATCTACATTCAGATTTCATTGTGGGTTGACAGCTGAGTGCACAGCGAACAACTGGACCAACTGGAGCCTACTGGCTCAAAACAGAACTAAAATAAAAGATTTCTTAAAGGAGATTTATTTTCAAAGACTAATGGAATATTTCCATGATTTTGATTTTGCTCTAGTATTCTTTAAGAAATCACACATTGCCTCCCCATATCTGAAATCTAGATCTTGTCGCATTGAGAAATCAAAGTACAATGACCTCAAGCTACAACAAAATAACTGGGTCTATTTTCATCACTCAGACATGTGCAGACACAAAAAGGAAGAAAAATCTCAGTAACAAAACGTGAAATGACCTTTGGTATGGTCAGCTCGGCTAATTTAATGTGCTCTGATGAACACAGCTCTATTCTCTTCTTGAGCGGCTCTGAACATGTAAGAACACAAACTGGGGTTAAGCCACAGACCTACTGTGCCCAAAACTCCATTCATGTTCTGTTCAGTGCAAGACCTATGCCTGGGATTTAAACTAGCAGTGCTCTCCTACTCATTTGGGTTGTAACTAGGGTCTAAATTCTAGCTTTAGTAACAAAAATGGTATTAGCTCTGAACATTTGCATGCATTTATGTTAAATGCATTACCTTTGTATTTAACCTGGAGCTAGGCTTAGTGTCATGTGAAAATGCCTTTTTTTGTGCAGCAAGGGAGAAGGGATGGGCTGGCTCTGATCATAGATACTCACTTCTCGTGTTTCCTAGAGAAAAAAGATGTTTACTGAAAATAGAGATATTTTCAACGCAGAATAATTGTCAGGTCATTTCTTCAAGAAAACATTTGTAGTCATTTCTTGTAAGTATAGGTTATCAAGTGTAATAACGAAACAGACAATTGGGGTAGTATATTAACAAAATAAGCCTCTATATTTCACTACTAATAGACCTCCACCCATGTCTCCTCATGCAAAATAACCTCCTCTCCAGCCAAAGAATGCTCTATCATATGTGTCCTCCAGACCCCATCTATGCTATGCCTTAAGGTAGTTCTATAAATTGAGTTTGCGTGGCTATGGAGTGATACTAACCATTCTGCTTCACTCCCAGCAGGCATCTGGTACTATGCATCTCAAGTCAGATTTATATCAGGTTGCTTGGATACTCACATACAGGAATGATATCCTTATTGCAAGAGCTATAAAGTTCCCATACAAAGAGGTTCCTTGTTCTAACTATAACTGGTAAAACAATTAATTGAGTATTGAAACTGGGGTGAGTAGGCAGAAAATAAGCAAACACACAGCAATGAATTGTCTATACTAGCTGATAAGATTCTTAATTTAGACACCATGAAAAAATTGATGATGTGCCAAGATGTTTAATTCTTGTATAGATCTTGTATAGATCCATTATAGATAATGGATCTCTGTTCTCATACTTCATATATGAGAACTTCATATGTTCTTCATACTTCATAAAAATATATATAATGTTTCAAACTATTGTGGTCCTGTGAATGGATCACTTTTTTTCTCTCATTTTATCTCTCACTGTTTAAAACATGAAAGGTTGAGACAAGCCTAATGGTATTTGCACTTTTTTTTCCAAGTAACCTTTTATTTTGAAGCGGTTGCTTGGAGAACTGAAGTCAATCCCTCAGGTGTACACTTTGAGAGATCTGACATGCTTTCCTAGGAAATCCACCCTCATTCTACAATCATCAGTATGCAGCCTCACAGTTTTATTTATACACTTGGAGGCATGCAGATTAGTCCTGAAACCATCCTTCTCAACCTCCCCTGTTCCAACTTGAAGTATAATTGTTCTTGAGAAACAGAATCATTTTTAAAATGACCTATTCATTAGTAAATGAATACTCATTTACTCTAGTAGCTTAACTACTAGACAATTCAATCTGGCAGCAAGATACATCAAGTTAGAATTAGCCAAATGTGAATAATAAATTCAGAAGCACCTTGGTTCAGAGTTTCATTTTGTGAATTGTATATATTTTTTTAAAAAAATCTTGGCTGTGAACCTAATGAAGAGCTTCTTCAGAGTTTTCCTAAATTAATCGTTTTCATAGACAAAAGAGTCAGCCCTGCAGACATACAGGGTTGCATAGCTAGGTATCCTTGTTCATAGTACACAGTCTAATGGACCTCTTAGCCACAGAGCCATGGCATGACACAAAATAGACCTTCTTTTTGCAGTCTAGAGGGACATGTTAATAGTTTATATCTTTCCTTAAGGGACCACCACCATGGTCAAGCTATGAACCAAGCTGTGAAAACAACATTGACTCATGTTAAGCTCATGTTTAGGTAGTGGAAGATGTAATTTTTAAGCCTTACTCTGTCTGTGTTGTTTTATTTATTAATGTCACTTTAGTTGCCATAAGTCTGTCAATTGGAGCTGTAGAAGCTGTGTTCTGTGTAACTTCAAGTGAAACACTGCCTTCACTATCTACATTGCTTAAACTTCAGTTTCTAAATAGTATTTCCAAGAAAATACAAAACATGGTTATCATCTAAAAAAGGCTTCCTCTCTGGATTTATGGCTTATTCTGAGCATGAAATGGTGCTGGCACAGGCAGCCTGCAAGAGAAGAGCAGGAAGTGAAAATTTCTTTTTCATTACGAATGTATTTGTCTGACTTCTGTCAGAGGAATTCCAACAATGAGAACAATTGGGGTCCCTCTGGCTGGTTTTCAGACTAGGACAGATGAACAGAAGCAGCCAAGAATTTCTTGAGTGAGGAGGAATAAATCCATAGTTGTCAGAAACAGGGAGCTTGAATTTGGAGGTTGGAAGTATGGCCTAAACACCTGTTTTCAAGCCCAAATCTCATTAAGAGGGAAGCTAGAGGGAAGACATGTAATAAACAGTGAGAAATTCCTACTCACTGCAACACCTCAAAAGACAAGTCAAACTCTGAGTCAAGCAAAACTCTGAGTAAAACTTTGGCTCAGCCAAAAAAAAGGTCAAATGGTAAAATTTCCCTTACCTTTGTTCCTGGAATATTGCCCCATTAGGACAATTCTAGGACACTAAGAGCTGGAATATGGCACATTGAGTAAAACTTAGGCTATAGCCTCAAAAATTTCATTGTAGTAAAACGATACTAGCTTCACGACTCTAGCAGACCTATCTCAAAGGAATCTTAAATTAATTTGCCTTCCCTACAGTAAAACCAATGCCTTGCAATGGAGAATTCCACTTCCCTTCCTGCAGCTGTTGTGACAAAGCAACTTTTCAAAATGAGATATGTGCCATTAAGGCCACATATGTGGCAGAGGTTATAGAGAACAATTTCTGCCTGTTGACCCTTGGATTTGATTAAAAGAAAGCCATCTTGTTTTATTCAGTGTTACTAGGAATGAGTAAATCAGTTTGCTTAATAAAAAAATTGCCCTGAACCTTAGCCAAAAAAGGGACTATCTCTGAATTTCCTGGATGCAGAGAGAAGCCAAAGTGCAAAGCTCTTGGAGAAGTCCCTTGTTTGGAAAGCTCTTTATGTTGAAAACTCAGTCAGAGTAAGTAGTACTGTTAATTTTCCAATCAATTAAGATGCTCTTGAGAGATCTCCGGGCATATTTTTAGAAAAGGAAGGTTCATAAAAGCTTCTTTTAATGCTACTAAGTGGATTGCGTGCACAAGACCTTGTTTCTCTTCCCTCTTAATGATGTCAGACTATTAGACAATGAGTTAAGTTGCTCAGATTCTAAGGTGAGAGGTGCTTCAACAGTATCTGGACTCACTTTTCTGCAGAGGTTTGTATGCCTGTGGATTTTTGAGGATGACTGCAAACAATTTCAGCAGATATCATTAATGCTACTGCTAGATAACCAGATACCCTCAGAAGCTGACTCAGGAATGACAATATTCAGTGTAGAATCCTCCTTTCATCATAAGTTTTGAAAAAACAGTGACAATGTTGGTACTGAGCTGAGAAAAGAACATTTGATTTAAATGTACATCTTGCTGAACTGGACAGCTAAGTCCTCTTCTCACCTACAGAACTGACAAAGCAGGGAAAACACTTGTGCAAGGCACATCTAGTTTCAGCACATTTTACTGCTGACCTGAATGGAGAAGTGTAATCTTTCTACATCATTTGATGGTTGAAGGGGCTCGTGAGTTCCTGTCCTCATGTTTATTTTTATTCAAAGAATAGCATCCATCTGGAAACATTCAACATAAATAAAAATAACCAGGCTATTTCATAGACAGTAGACCATTCCCAGCCATCAGATGGAAGCAACTTTCAATTGCTCTTATCTGAACCACAGTTAACCCTGATAGCCTAGAGAGGTTCCTTACCTCATAGCCAGTGTTCTGATTGTGTGATCCCATTCAAATGATGGTTTGCACTGCTTCAATAATAGCAACATAGCAACATCAACAATGTGGTCTCCTCCTTAAATCAAAATTAAAAATCTTTTAAACCTCTTTTTTTTTTTTTTTTTTAAGAACAACAGAGAACATGTGCCAGCTGTGGATAAGACATGGGCCAAAGTCTACAGGCTTCTGGCACTACAGCCCTGTTTCTTCCAGCTGAGGAGTAATAATTTGACACCTCTGAAGCAGTAGGACTTCATACTCTGACAGCTGCAGCCTTGTTCTACAGCTCTGAGCCATTCAAACATATGACAAAAATCACAGTCAGCAATCCGTAGTGGATTTTTTTCCCATCTTAGCAGTTCTTTCTTTCCTGTGATGTGGGCTTGGAGATACACTCTGTGGTGTCACTGTTAAGCTTTTCATTTATTTTTCCATGCTTACCTACACAGAATGAAACACCCCCTTTTAGATGCCAGTCTAAATTACTCAAGAATACTTTTGGCAGTTGTCAAGTAATTTAGAACGGTACCTTCTTAACACCTTCTCAAAACAGACCTGACAATCCAGAGGAGTAAAGCTTCCCCCACTTTTAACTATTCTATGCGTGCTAAGTTCTACCAAAGATATTCATAGCATTGAAGCGTAGTTTCTTTCTTCTTAAACGGGTGAAGAGACTTCACATTATTTTGGGTTAGAACACACTTTGCCATTTACAAACTGCTACAATTTTCCTCTATTTGCCACCACCAAAATCCACACTTTGGCTGATGAATCCTTAAGAATATGTGCAGTGTTTTAAAAGATACAGTTACCTTTAGAACATGACGTATTACAATACTAAATGGGTCTTGCAAAAAACATGAAAGCTATCTAACTGATCAAATCAAAGTCTTGCTTTCAGAAGCTTTCTAGTACCATTTTTAAGTTTACAGTCCAGCAAATAAATACAATAGGGAAGTCACCTGCTTAGTTTAAATCATCTGTTTTGCTGGGTTACCCTTCACTTTGAGGATTATTTTTCTTGCATCAGTCCAGAACATTCTTCCAGCAAATTAGGCATGATGGTGGCTGATTCTTTTTGCAACATTGAGAATTGCTCCATGGATAGAGCAGACAAAACCTGACACACCTCTGAGAATGAAGTTTGAGTCACAGAGAGTGGCTCACTACCATCAAATATTAATAAAATTGTAACTCCAGATTGAATTCTTACAATGATCTACTTGAAAGGCATATAGTCAGAAGCACATTCAGATATGTGGCATTCTTTAGCGTCTGTGGCAATCAACAGAAACCCTTGCGGACACAGATTTTTGATCCCAGAAACTCCCCCAAACTTTTTTTAAAAAAAAAAAAAAAAAAGCTGCCTCACTTATCTAAAACAATGCATGCCTGTGAAATATGTGGATATATAATACCTAGGCAGCATAATCCATGTGTTCATCATGGATTTATGATATCCATGTATTTATGGATAAATACATCTCTCAGCAGCAGACATTTTAGCAAGATTAAGAATAATGCCCCAAGCAGTGTCCAAAAAAAAAAAAAAAAAAGAAAAGAAAAAGACAAAACAAAACAAAAAGCAGGAAACTTGTCACTGCCGAAGAAATTAACTCTTCTGCCTTAACCTTCACTCCTAAGCCCATGCTAACTAGGAGTCCAAGAAGTTAAAAAAATAAAAATAAAAAAATAGTAATAAGAAGCAGAACCAAGCAGGCTTAGGTTTAGTTTTTGGCATAATCATGGCTTACTGAGAAGATTTCTTTGAAGGAGGTTGACAGCTGACATGGAGATGTTGGAAGAATGATGCAGCAGCTACTGTTTTAGGCCTGGTCTCGGGAGCCATTTTTCAACCAACATCACAACTCTTACTTATTACAAAGGGTATTACCAACAGAAAAGCACTCCAAATTGTCCAGCACTATAGTAATGACAGCTACAGAAGGGCCAGAGACAGACATAAAACTTAAGTTGATTCATTTCAGCAGACATGACAAATATTGAGGCTCTCCTATTTATCTGCCTTCCTTCCCTGCTCTTTGTTGAGCATGACTGTTAGAAATGATAGTGTTTCTTTTGTTTGTCATATGTTCAGTAACATGAAAGGACAATTTTCAGAGCTGTGCAGCATGGTGGATTAGGTTGGTACTGACCTCCACAAAACAGCAAAGAATAGGGTTAGCCATATAGCAGATGGTACCCTTCCCCTCTTACTGGGTCCTCAGCCATCATTTCAGCATGCATCTGGTAGGCCTGATGTCGTCAGCCTTCAGGTTATATCTCACAGATAAGATATTTTAACAAAGAGAACATGAACACCCACAGACAAAGACACAATGATGAATTAGATTCTTCTCATTCAGTAACCCAGAGAGCCTGAGCGATCAGGTTTCTTCACTGTCATAGCATCTCAGAAACATGGCTTGCTTCTCCAGTAACTATTGAAGTAACAAAAGTCAATCTAGACCTATTATCCTTTTCTTTATATCATTTTTTTTCTTTCACTTTGAAGCTGTGAATATGAAATCCTGAGAATAAACTGTTTGGAAAAGCAAAATTGCTGTTGCTGTCCTTGGCAAAAGATAGTTCACTCTCCCTATCTATAGAAACTTGTCTTAGTGTGTGACTGCTTCTGGTCTTTAAAGGTTATGGTAGGTGTGTTAGCCCTGATGCCTTGGCTGCATCACAGCTTGTCTTTAACTGGATATGCTGTTCATCTCTGCTGTTTGCTTTCAGATGTTGCATTCATATTAAATGCAACTGGATAAACTCTTCATGAAAACCCACTAATTTCAGTAACAAATGAAGTGAATCCTTTTTTTTTTTTTTTTTTTTTTAATATAAATTCTTATTCTTCCTATAGTGGCACTATGTCCCTACTGTCATACACCTACACACTCAAATCTGACACAAGGTGGTAGTGGAGAGAAGGGAAAGAGGAGGGTGAAAGTACTTAGAAAAAGTACTCTGGATATGAAATATTTCATATGTTTTCTCGGTGGAAGGTTCACAGTAAACTGAAAATTAAGAGTCTAGTAATATGAATAGAGAATACATGATTTATAAAGTGTAGTAAAGCTCTCAAAAAGGTTGAACTAGAAAGGACATACTACTTAAATATACAGTGGGAGTGAAACAGGAATGGCTTTTGGGAAAGAGGGGATGCATCATTACAGAGAAGTAGGAAATGAAAATGAAATCCTTACAGCCACAATTGGTCTAAAACTTCCATGATCCTAATGCTGGAATCCTTTCAGTAAAAGTACTTGGAGAGGAAAAGG
The DNA here is from genome assembly GCF_028389875.1 of Rhea pennata. Classification (NCBI taxonomy): domain Eukaryota; kingdom Metazoa; phylum Chordata; class Aves; order Rheiformes; family Rheidae; genus Rhea; species Rhea pennata. Next base: position 81,577,720 of record NC_084663.1, on the reverse strand, counting down.
AGGGAGAGAAGGGAAAGGATGTTTCATCACTAGCAAAACAAACAAAAAAAAAATTATTTCACAAATGCTCTGAGCACCTTCCCCAAGCCAGTCATCCTCTTAGAACAGCTATATACTGCCTAAAACTGGTAACTTGGGCAAAAGTTACAAGTTAAAGTGCATCACCTTCACAGAAATCCAAGTAAATCTGCATGGAAGAGAAACCTTTTGTACTTATACAATCAAAGCACAAGTTAGGGATTCCTGAGGTTGAGCATACACTTCCTAGATTTCTAAAAAGTCTGTATAGGGGATGATGTGATCATATGATAAATAATGGAGAAAAAGTCCTCCCAGGGAGCTTTACACAATAATCCTCCAACAAGGAACAGGCAATGCTAAAATAATTTATGGGTTTTCTATACTTTTGCTCTCAATACAGAGATGCTGCTAAAGAAGGAAGTTGAAAGCAGTAGACCTTGCATTTGAACTAGAATATGATGAAGTTAATCATGTTCTTTGGTTCATTTAATGATTAATTCAATGGCTTGGAGTACGTTCCAAAAACTTCTTACTCTACTTCTTGTTTAATTCAGCTATATAAATTTCAAAGCAGAACTACTGAAGAGGTGCTACCAAATTTGCTTCTGAAACTGTCATGACCTAGATTTAGCTAGTTAACTTGAAAACAGCTTATCATACAGGCTTGGCACCCTTGATCTGCTGAGAAATTTATTGGCAGAATATTTAAACAAAACAGAACTTTTTTGTTTATTTTCTTTTTTTTTCTGTAGCCTGTGCTACACTCCATTCTTGTTGCAGGTGCACTGGTAGCAACAGGTATACTGACTGTTTATTCAAAGATAATTAAGGTATATCTTCAGTAGATACATTCTTTGAAGTGACTATTTTTTAGATCTATCCTTAAATACTCACATGTTTTAATACGACTGAAAATGTGTAGGAAGCCTCAAGAGTAGGCAGGAGGTTTAAGCAACTCACTGTAGCCAGCAGCTGTAGAGACTCAACATTGCTTTCTGTACCACCCGTCACTCAGCATGTGGTAGATCTGTGGAACTCCTTGTCCGAGGGAATTCTTGATGCAGAGCTCAAAAGAACACAAAGTTCATGGGTTCAGTGGAAGACTGGACAAGTATACAAAAGAGCGCTCTATTACTAACTGTACAAAGCACATCAGGCTCAGGAAATATCAAAGGCTGAAAGTAGCCGGTGACTGGGAGAGTATTTGGAGCAAGTATAGTACAGCTTGGTTATATCTTGGCATCTGTCCATGGCCACTGTTGGAGACTGGGTCCTTGCTAGATTGTCCTTGGGTAGTCATTATTAAGTTGTTATACCAAACTGAAAAGACACTTGAATTCTCTGGAAAGAAAGATGTGACATTACTGCAGATAAAATATGGGGGGAAATTGAATTTGACTTGAGACCAAATGCAGTTAATGTAGGAATAACCTTCAGCTGATGTAAATCTGCTTGAACTCACTGACATAAAGAAGCTTCACTAGTTTACCCTAGCTTTGTGCAAGATAGATAAAAATACGCTGTTTAAAACACTTACTGCTCTGAACTACACTAAGTAGATGAATACATTTAATAAATTATTTGAACCATTGCTTTGGCATCCTCAATTAAACATTTAAAATAGTTAATGGAAATGCTCTTTACTTCTGGATAAAAATTACTAAAAGGGCTGACTCTGAAATATTTGAGAAGCTTGGTTTGTATTAATGTTTAAAGGTTGGATTCTTATTCTAAACATTTTGGATATTTTTGTGCAGTAAATCATATGTGAGCAAGCCATGTGGTTTGTAGGCCTTATATTTGGCAGTGTTAAAACTACCACAGGAAGAGCTTTTTCTCATGGCATTTTGGCTTCCGGTCACAAGCATAGCTTGAAAGTACAGAGGCGTGGGAAATTAAAATAAGAGGGGAAACAGTTAACCAAAATTTTGTGAAAAGGCTTTGGATTCACTAGAAGTTATGGGAAGGTCAGCTCTTATTGTATCCAGCTTCCTTCTCCCAGGCCTACTAATAAATAACAGGAGTAGGTCAACAAATCTAAACATATAAAAAGACACTAAAATGTCTCAGGTCTTTCCTTTTGCCAGCTGAGGACTTTTCTGCCACTCTGCAGCCTCTATACTAGGTGAGACAAAGTGTTAAACCTGACCCCTCTGCATGGTGATATACAGCCCTTAACACTTCATCAGCCCAACACTACTCCCTCCATTGTATAACAGGTCAATAGTCACTTGGCAATGTAATCCTCAATTCTGTGTATTTTCTTGAGAGAAGATTCATTTTATCCTGGTATTGCTACTCTTGGTATGTTCAAAGATTACCGTAGAATAGCTTTTCCATAAGGATCCAGATTGTTTTGGGTCTTCCCCTTATGGTCTCCCACCTCTGCCTTTTTCTCAGAGGGAAACAATCTCATGCCAGGAGGAGAGACACTGAGATAGCTCAACCTTTGAGTTTAATTAAAACTTAAAATAAAAAGTGTGAAAGCTTCAGTCCTGTAATCCAAGCCATTTAACAAGCTTGAATTTTCAAGCTGGTATAGGAAGAGCGGCAGCAGAAATTTGTGCATTAGGTTGTCTGTTCTTCAACACCGCTGTTCTCAATGGCACAGTCCTACTTTCCTATTTGCTTGAAAAAAATCAATCATCATCTGGAGAAACAAGATATCTTTTTGTGTGTGTGTGTGGAAGGAGTTAATTTTAAGGAAGTGAACTATAGTTTTGGGGAAGCCTACAGTTGATTTAAATTTCTGCTCAAGTGAGCAAGTCTCTTCTCTAAAATGAACTAGCCTAAGGACAGACACTCAGCAGTAAGATGAGCATTCTACAATTATGGAAGCCCAGAAAAAAATGGTTAGTTTCACCTTAAAACGCTACCATCTGCTTTTGTTTTGTGGAGAGTAACACTTCATCAGCATTTGGGAAAGGAATAAAGCCAACTGACTGATGACAGAATTAACATTTGTCTCCTTTGCAAAAATATATTCAGGAAAAAAAATCGATGTTGGGGGAGCTCTTTGGTGTGAAGGATTCAAATCTCATAAAACTGGTTCAAATACAATGAGTTCACCTCGTGTGAGGTGAGAGTGAAAGCTAAAGGAGCATTTCAGTAGAGCTGACCAGATTTTGGGTCATCTCCACCAGGATCTTTTTAATATAATCAACTAATCAGATCATATCGTGCCTTGGACTTCCACATATGGGAGACAGCCTCTTTCTGTTACATCCTGAAGGTGTTGAAATCAGCATAAATTCCTGAACTGTCAGCTTCACAGGCCCAAGAAAAAGGAAAGTGGTGGCACAGTATGTCATAAATCAAATAACTGTATATGGAAGGAGTTTTTCATAAAAAACTTGTCTACCTTTCTTGGGCAGATATATGGGCTCTGCTGTCAGAGCATCCCTGTTAACTTGCTTATCCTCACAAACATCCAGGAGGTTTTACCACAGCAATTAAATGACTTTTCCGAAGTCATATAGGAAGTCTGTTGCAGAGTAAGGAAATGAACCTCAGTGTCCTGAATTCTTGGTTACTATCATAAGCAATTTCTGCCTGTAAAATAAATCTTATGTTAGAATAAGAATTTTGGGTTGCATTTTGAGACTCATTGGGAGTCCAGACCAGTATGTTTGGTAGGACTACTGTAAATTTTCTCTAAAGCTCTTCTGACTCAGAAAATGGAAAAATAAAGTAGGTCTTTTATATAATTTATGTAAAGAGGCAACTCAGACAACAGCCAAGCCTTTCAAGGAAAGTGGATTTCCCTTGTGTGTTCTGGCTTATAAACCTCGTCTCTTTTATTTTAGGAATATAATTGTCACACCTTCCAAAACAACACAAGAAGCCAACTACAACAGTTAGTGTCTTGTGTGCCTGTATGGTCCTGGCCAATGAAAGGAAAGAAGAGTTAGGGTCAAAATAATGAAAAAGAAAACCACAGCAAACAAGTTTGATCACAACAAATAAGTCATTTTGGGCAAGAATCACCTCATTTGTTGGATATACAAAAATGAGGCATTTTGTTTGTATGATCTCTCTAATCAAAGGAGAGAAGGTCTTCCAGATGCTGATTCAGTCTTCCTGAGATAGATTTTTAAAATAAATATGATGAATCACTCTCCAACAGCTCCTGTCTCCCTCCACTGACTATAGATGAGGTTATTGTAGACAGATAACTTTGATGACTAAAGTTAGATGAGAGGAAACACAGACATCACTTCTTTGATGTATGTGCCAGCTACAGAGCTTTTCCTAAGACACATAAGTAGATCAGTTAAGGCATCTCCCTATTCCTTTTCTATGATTTGCTCCAATCAGATGTTCATCTGCATGTATTGCCTAAGATTTTTAAAAAAAGATCATGAAGGAACTTCTAAAAACTTAAAATATGCAGGAGATAAACATTTTCCTATATACAAAGACCATTTCTTTAATGTACATATAGCTAAACTTCCTGATAAAAATATAATCTCTTGAGTCATCCAGTTATATTTCTTCTTCAAAGCCATTGCGGAAGACCATCAGCCAAACAATAAAGGAAATTGATAAACATGAAATCTATCAGCATCCTTTCTGAAAGGTACTGTCTTGCAGGATCTTTTCTATCTCCAGGAATTCCTGTCTGTCACTTTTTTCCTTTACTTACAGAAACAAAACCAAACAAGACTCCCAAATCAGGTGTTGCATCCTCTGACCAGAACAACACTGTCTACTTGATTCTACTACCTAAAGTGAAAGAGTTCTTTCCAGCAACACACTCCACAAATGGAAGGAAGCAGTTGCCTTTAATCTCCTTTCCCTGTCTAATAGTTACCTTCTTTTATCCTCAGGTCAAATTTCAGCTAACCCCAACCTTTTTAGGTGGCCAGTAGAGCCATTTTTCACTTCATAATCTTTTTCCAGTTGAAAGATTAGAGGAATATTTTACTGTTGTACTGTATAACATCTAACACAACTCCACCTGAATATTTGTCAGGATGCCACCTTCACATAAGTTATGAAAAAGACAACAGGAAGCTAAAAGATCTGACTCTTCCTTGAACTATAGTTCCCGAATAATTTAGAAATCCTGCCAGTCAAAATATTAGCATTACAATAACACACAAATGATGCAAGAGAATCAGGCTATAAGTTTGAGTATACATGGTTCATGCACCAATATGCATGCATATATGTAGCAAATGAATCTATGTACATAAAGTAAATAACAAGTCTAAACTGATAACACAGCACCTACAAAGCAAGAGCCTAACTAGTTTATATTCTGTGACACCACCAGTCTCATTCCTGTTTTAAAGGCCTGCATGTTTTTGTAGGAACCTAAATTAAACCTTGAAGAAACTCCTGTGTAAACCCAATAAGGAAGAATTCTTTTCCAGTTTAATTTCTAGAGAGAACTGGAAAAAAAAACATTTTTTTTCAACAATGATAACTGGGAAACTGTAAAATAATTACATTGGTCTTTGTTATTAGTTGTGTACATTGTAATAACCCTGACTCTCCTACTGAACTTTTTCTGCCTATTTTTTACTTTGTCTACACTTTTTACTTCCTTTCTTAACCGCTCTACTGAGCTGGTGCAAATTCTTGCATGTGAGCAGTACTGGGAGCCATCCATGCTGATTCTCTGATTAACTCAATGGTCAAGCTGTTGACCCCCTTCTCCAACCTCAGGATTCCCCTCTGGCCATGCAAGACGTGCACTCATGTCATTGGGAAAAGACCAAAGGAGGAATTCTGCTTAAAATAGTAGATAATGATATATAGATTGTCTGATGCTTTATTTTTAACTAGGTCAATCTAGTAGTGCCAGTGCCAGTGATGGCTGAGATGTTTGATTAAAGTCATAAAGTGATTAAGGCTTGCTGTTGAGGAACATCTTCCCCCCAGCTGTACTAGGGCAATGTAGTCTGGAGCTACTTCAGACTCTGACCTACTATTTATTCTCTAATACTTCTCAAGCTTTTGCTACGACTCTATATGTTTTTGTCTTTGCAGTATACCTTGATCCCAGCTCACTTCTGTTTGTTGCTCCTGTCCTGATTGTCTCCCAGTTCCCATCTACTGCCTGCCAACTCAGCATAAGACTGATGCAATTGTATGGGGACATTCCCTATCCACTTACAGGCTCATCTGGAGTAAACAGAACTCAGTTACTTGCTCTGCAGCACTGAGGGGCACTTAGAGATTAAACCAAAAAATTCTAATGCTAAAAAGGATTGGTAAATTATCAAGTCTGGTATGTTATATACACCTACACTTTTTCATTAGGAAAGCAACAGGCTGATATATTCCTCTTTTTCAGTGAAAATATATGTTATTTCTTTAGACAATTACTATTAAAGTTAAATGTATTTTTTTAATCTACAAGAATGGATAATTTTCAACAAAGATTATTAAAATAATTGGCCAAGGAGATCCTAAACCATTCTTAAGGTTGACTTTTAAGAAAGCTTTGAACATCAGGAAATTCTACAGAATTGAAGGGAAGCAACCACTGATAATAGTTATGAAGTCAATCAGGGCAAAAATAAGAAGGTGAGACTGATATTGACCTTAGGCAAAGTCTTGGAAAGGCTGCTATAGGACACTATCCTTAAATAAAGAAGAAACTATAACATCAAGATGAAAGATAATCATGTTAAAAGGTTTATTTTTTTTAATTATTATTATTATTATTTTCTTTCTTTTCAAGACTACAAATTCGACAGTTAAAGGTATTTTTGACATAGCATTTTTAGCATTCTGTAAAGCATTTGACATAGTTCTGTGTGACATTCCAGCGAGAAAAAGAAATAAATAATGGTAGAAAAAATGAACATCAGTGTAGCTCATGTTAAATATATCAAAGGTTAAGAGATTACAGCAGTTAATTGTATACAAAGAGGTTCATCATACAGAGCTGTTTCTACTGTTACCCCACAGCTTTTGTTCCTGGCTGAATGCCATCCAGTATCTTTATCAGGGGTCTCAAAGACTATATGATAAATAATTGGTAGTAAAATTTAAAAATAATATTAAAGGCTATTGGAATTAATATGTTGTCAGGGAGAGATCATATTAACCTGGATCCAAACTGATACATACCTCATGGTGAAGTGGGCTTATTTAAAACATATGCATTTTAAAAACTCTGAAGAAATGGACAACATGCCTATTAAATGAGCGAGTGTGTTCTGCAAAGTAATGACTGCTCTGAAAAACCTTTGTGGATTATGGCAAAAAGTCACTTGTGAGCATCTAGTGAGATGTTGTGACTATCAAGGTAGACATAATCTTTAGTTACAAATACTGAGTAGAAAAGAACATGAATATTAATCCTGTATCTGGCACAAAGGAAAGCTTTCATGGCATCACCTATCCAGTCTGATGTCTTCCCTGCCAAAAGACTGTTGAAAAATTGGAAAGTGTTTAGAAAAAGCTACAAGAATGACCTGAGATTATAAACAAATGGCTCACAGTGTGAGACTGGTTTGGAAATATTAGGATGAAACTAATTTCTAATAATTGATAGCTTTCTAATCTAACAAAAGAAAGCACAAATAAGATTCAAAGACTAAGAGCCACAGTTAGACACAGTCCAAACTAGGAGTAAGCAAACATTTTTATCAGGGAGGGAAATCAGCCATTGGGAACATGTGATTTCTCTATCATTTGGACTCTTAAAAATCAAACCTGGATCTAGACACATAGGTCAGGCAAAGCTCTGCGCTTGGGATAAGAATATCTGGGTAAGATGACACACAAATGCTTACTCTGGGTAAGAGTTAGACTAGATTATAATTGTCCTACCTAGTGTCAGAAACCTGTGAAAAACTCAATTCACTTGTTATGAAGAACAGGGTGAGTATTCCAGTGTCTCCAGAAGATACATGGCCATGTACTGAAGTGTGGTTTGCAGACTAAGAGACATGGAATAATTAGAGGAGAAAGGTGCCCCACTGGATTGTTTATATTCACTGTATCTGTGGCAGACCTGAATGAGGTTTTAATGTGCATTAAAATTATTCTGTAGGCAGTTACATACTGTGAAGCTAAAACATTTCCTCTCCTCCACCTCCCCCCACCTCAAACCCTAAGGCTTTCATTTACAGTAGAAAAAACGAGCCAGTAAATCTATACTATTGTATACACAGGGCAGCACAATGTCTGTTAAAATTCTGTGCAATTTCTTGTAATCATATATACTTAAGTAGAATTTACATGATCATTATGAGCTGCTCTTGGGCAATGGCTCTTTGTCAGCCTACAGCGATTAGCACATTGGCCTTATCAGGAAAAAGTTCTGTCAGTACCACAAGGAGCAAATTTTTCAAGTTTCTTTTTATACAGACTCACAGCTCAAACTGGCCCTGCAGCCTAATGGATTTTTTTTTAAACTTTTCCAGCCATGAAGTTTGACTCTTCAGATGGAAATTAAAACAATTTCAAAAATGAATAGTTTTAGCCTGTTTCTAAAAATAGCCCTGATCTTCAGCTGGGAATATGATTCCTCAGCCGTGTGCAACAAAGATGACCTCTCTGTCAGGTCTAGTCTGCAGCAGGAGGTATCTGTGCCTGGTCTACTTTTACATGGGTTCAGAAATAAACAGCCAGTTCCTCTGGCTGTCCTCCCTCACCAAATGCAGGCATGGAACATTCTGTACAAGGACATACTCACAATCATTTGAAGGGCCAGCTCTAATGAAGCTAATTGATGCATCAACAACATATGCTCGACATTAACGCTTTTCTAATACTTTCATGGGTTATACAGCTATGTATTATGTTATTGCACAGTAAACAGTACCATGCATTTGGGATATCCTGTGGACATGAGTTGAAAGCGAATGTATTTATTTTTGCAAAACGGAGTCTCAGATCTAAAATTTTTGTAACATACCCGTGACACCAGAATATATCATCTATTTTTCTGCAAACAGTTGAATAAACCAGAAATGTGTAATATCTTACAGCAAAAAATATTCCAATAAACAAAAAGTCACTTGAGTCCTATATGAGTTATATCTTTTAGAAGAACAAAAATAGGTAAGGAAAAAAAATTAAAGCTGAAGTAACATGAAAGTCATTAAAATATGACTTTCAACACTTATGTGTTGAAAATCCACACCTGTTTTAGCTATCTTTTATATCCAGGAATTAAAAAACTACATTACATTGCAGGGGTGTTCAGAGAGTGAAGTATCAGGTAAAGAATGGACTCACAGTTCCAGTAGTGTTAAAGAGTTAAGATGAGAAGATGAGCTAAAACAAAAGTGTATATTGAGATGTGTTTTCTCTGACAGAAAGATGTGAAGTGTTGTTAGGATGAGAATTTAGACCCATATCTTCGAACTTGAAGTAGCACACACATCAGTGAAATGATTGAAGTTGCAAGCACTGCAACTTCACTTGCATATCATCGTGGATATGTTATAACACTGTGTAGTGATTAATGCATTGAAAGCTGTGGAATAACACTTCTGTTAATGCTTTGGCTGGAGAACAATCATCTGGGTTTAGAAGAGAAACATTAGAGGAGACACAGTGCAGTGTCTCTCTGAAATGGTCTCTGAAAAGGCACATACGGATATGTTTAGCTAAGCACAATATAATGGCCTCCATCTCACTGGGCAAAGAGAGAAAGTTATTTGGGAGACAGCAGGATCTAAAGTCAGAGTAGTGTCTCATACACTGAACCATTTGTTTGAGCTGCTAGCTCCTTTAAGACAAATGATAACACTAAAAAGGTTTATTTTGTTCTTCTTCTTAGGTTATGTGATAAGGAGCTTGTCTCCACATACATACACAGAGGAACACAGAGAAACACAGCAGTACATTGGGGAGCCCAAACACCCTGCCCCAGCTACTCCCAGGCCCATCATAAGGGAGCACTCAGCTCATGAAGGCTCATTGTTGCATGATTGTGGGAGCACAGATGCACAACAGCCAGCAGGGAACCCCAATAACCCACTCAGAGAAATGGGACACCAGAATATGTCACCTACTGGCCATGCTGTCATCTCATTAGTACAGTTTGTCATGTTTTCTCATTAAACTCCACTTCTAACTCTTCTCCCAGGTGAGGGGCTCTCTTATGTGTGTGTGTGTATATGGAGGTCCAAGTGCCAGCAACTGGTGTTAGACTGCAGATCTCAGGAGCCTGTGTGTTTCCGGTGCCAGCAACTGGAGTGAGTGAGAGCACCACATGTCAGTGTGCAATTGCTGGTGAATATCAAGCTAGAGTAGTCAGCAAGTAGGTCAGGTGGCCTAACAGTGAGGTCTGTGCACATGTCCTGAGGGTGAGGTACCTGAAGGCATTGACTACTGGAGGGAGCAGGAGGTTTGTGTGAGTACTAAGTGTTTCTTTCAGTGTTGATCTATGTGTGTGTGTGTGTGTGTGTGTGTGTGTGTGCATGTGCGTGTGTCCATTCGTCCGTCAGTCCACCTATCCCCTTGTTGGCTACTGCATTTGACAACTCCCTAACCCTTATTATTTCTCTTGTGCCTGGCTGCCAGAGCAGGGAGGGGATTGTAGAGCACATGGCTCTATAAGGTTGGAGCTTAAGTCCAAAAAAAGAGATAACGGATGTAATTAAAGCCATGACAGACTTTTATGTGATGAAAGATTGAAAAATGTGAGGCTGGTCTAGAGAGGTCTGTAAAGATAGTATAGGCATAGGTGTACACTGTCATGGGCAAGAAAATTGAATGGGCAAGATCAATGTTTATCTTTTCTGAGAATACAGGGACAAGAAGACATCCACTAAACATGAAATGCAATCCTTTGTCAAATATAACACAGTTTCTTGGGGAGCCCAGTGTCACAGTGTGTTATTGAGGACAAGTGGTTAGTGAAGAGACAAAAATTGAAAAGGACAAGATATTAAGACTGTAGATTCTCGGTCTTCCAGGTATAAAAGCTAACTTCTAACTATCTAAAGTCAGGAAGAATGTTTTATCTCTTAGCCTATTACTCCATAATTTTCCATTATGGGATTTGTTGGCTTGCTCTCAGAACTACCCAGTACAACTAACTGTGAGATGCAAAAGCAACTCTGTGAGTAGCAAGGTGTCTATTGGTATTGAAGTCTAACAGAAACCATACCAGTGCCTCAACCTGTGGAGTGCTGATTAAGCAGGTAACTTGACCATGGACTTTAGTGGAAAAACTGTGCAATTAGGTAAGAGGAGAAGTATTCGGATGAGTAAGAACACAGGGAGATGTGTTATTCAGTGATCTGCTGAGTCTTGCTAAGTTCACTTCTTTAATAAAAAACAGATCATGGATGATGAACATTACGGTGATATGGATCATTAAGTGGCCCTGGAAATGAAAGAACTGCAACCATGTTATCTGTTCCTCTTGGGGCAAATATTGTGCCTACTATATGAAAAACATACTACAATAAAGATTGGCATCATTCAAACATTTGTATAGACCTGTGAGACTGATTCCCTTCTATGACACAGACTTCTGGTGAGCCTTTATGTCAATAGTTTAATTTTTCCACATTGTGGTTTTCCCATTTGTAAAAGAGAGATGGCAGTGCTCTTCCTTAACTCATAGCATTTTTCTGAGTTAAAAAAAAAAGTCATGTGAGGTGTTAAAAACTATGCTAGCAAGAATGATACAAGCAGGCAGATAAAATAACAGTCTGTATACAAAGAAATCTCTTTACTAGTGAACTTCTCAGAGGAAGGAATTTGGACAGATTGAACAGATATAAAACCAGCTCCTTCATTGTTGGGTATTTTGTACTTTTTCTCATCACTTTTTCCAGTTAGTGATTCTGTTTATGTCCATGTTGCTTGCCTTCTCCTTCCCATTTGTTCTGACATTGAAGCCACTATTACACAAGCGTTTGAGCCAGAAATACCATATCCAAACTTCTTCAAAGACTGGAAAACGGTGGGGAGGGAGAATGAGTTTTGGCTCCCAGAATGGAATTTCAGCTGGGAATTGAAACTTCCACCTAGTTTGGGATTGTGCAGTTGTGAAACTCCAGTCCAAGTTCATCTCTCTAGTCATAAGATGGAATTCATGACATTAAAATTCTTTCCACAGCACCAAATGGATGTCACCATAATCACTAGGTCATGACTTCTCTATAGGCTGCTACAGAAGAAATTAGTGCAGAAGCAGCAGAGACTTTTAAAAAGTGGCATGACCTTTTGGTAATAGAAAACACGGAAAATATAAGTCTTGAAGAAGCTTTTTTAAATTCTGGCTTGACCTTCTGTGTAAGTCCCTGTGTAATTTCAAGTTTAGGGCCAGGATTTCATGCTTTCTCCTTAACTGCAGGCACAATTTTGCACATTAATATTCTAACTCTGAGATCTTAATGTACTGATATTTCTAAAGTGCAGGAATTCATTGTGAGAAACACAACCACAGTGACATCTAAGCTCTGAATTTGGATGTGGAAAAAATAACAAAGCAGAAACAAAAACTAAGAAAAGAAACAGAGACTGTGTTGGAGTCTTCCTAAAAATCAATGCAAGAATACATGAGGAGGGAGTTCTGGATGCTGTTCATGCCTAACACAACTAGTAGATAGATGCATGGCTTGTAGACATGAGATAGAGAAATTGTCAGACTTCCAGATGAGGTTTTAAGTGTTTGTAGTAAGCAACGCTTCCTATCTTTTTTGGTCTGGCCTGAGTGCTGTCTTATAGACCATAAATAGAAACTTCAGGACCAAACATTTGGGGGCTGGTAATGAACCCATTTTCCAGCCTGTAAGCCTCTTGAAATTTGTGATCAGCATCAAGATCAAAGAATGTGCCTTCAGGACAAACCATTCTCTCATCACCAAAAGGTACATAGTACACAGGCCATAATACTAACAAAGGCAAAGGCTATATAGCTTTAAATTTCTCTTGCAAGTATTATTCAGCTCTCCACAGCTAGGGATCCAAATCTCCAGTTTTTGTTCTGGGGAAATACTCATTCTATATATCATTTTGCATCCCCCTCCCTTTCCCTGCTGCTACTGACAGCACCCTCAGCCTCCCCATCTTTTTCTCTACGTGAACATTTTATGTTTCGATGGTCACTTGCAAGCTGTGAGATTCAGCCCAGGCTTGTCTGGGTGGTTTAGTTTTCTTCTTTTCCCCTTTTACCACCACTGCTTGTTATGTAAAAAGCCAGTGTTTGCTACTTCTCTAAAGAAAAACATTGTAAAATTCCAACTGTGAGCATGTATGGTCAGGCTTTTGTGGACAAAAGTGGCGGTCTCCTACTCTCAGAGTTCTTGGAGTGTAGTATAAAAAGGATGAAAGCCCAAAATGGCACATTGTGTTTATGCTAAGCAAATCATTTCAATTATTTCATTTGAGTCAGGTGCATTGACTCACCATAGACCTTTTTTCTTATTTGTACAGAGATAAGCTGCAGCCACCCTTTGAGAGATAATCATGATGCCACTCTTTCTTTCTCTGCTCTTTGGAATAGCTAATACTGCACCCTCGAACTATAAAGTGGGACCACTCAAAGTGGGACCAAACTTACCCATCCCTTGCTACACAGATTGGCCCAGCTTCTCAGCATTATGATAAGGTTTGGAGTAAATTATTTGCTGTTTTGTTTTGCAGCAGAACTTGAACTAAAGCTTATGCTTTTTAATCTGTTCAAAAATATATACCAAATGGGAAACATCTGAAAAGGGAGGGTTCCCAGATATCAGAATGGTGATATGGAGCTCTAGGGGGAAAAGGATCATTAAGGCTTGAATATGTATTGCATATGTCAGGTTTGTTTTATAGGCTTGATTCAAAGCCTACTAATGTCAAAGAGAATCTTTTCATTGGCTTGGATGAGACCTATGGATATAGAGAGAGTCTTGAGTGACAATCTAAATAGGACTGATAGTAAGCCATTGGAAAGTGACTATCCCGTAAAGAGATTTTTAAGCAGAATATTCACGGCAAATTTTTGTGTCTATACTTATGTCACAGGTTAATATGTGAGCTACTCCAGAATGGTGCCCAGCATTCTTACTCCTACTGCTCCAGCATAAGCAATAAGCTGGATAGAGAGAAAAACCCCTTTCCGGTTGGATTTCCCCTTTAGCACAGCTTTGTGTGCTTATATAATAGGAAACTTTTCTTTTTCTATATTTCTTTTCTATTTCTGTTAAAGCTCTAGAAGCTTGGATTTCCCCCAGGATTTTTAATTAACAGCTGAGCCTAAATCAGAGCTGCCTGGGGTCTCCTTTGCCTTACTGACATCATAATATCATTTCATCTGTTATTCCGAGCCAGTTCCTTGTTCTCTCAAGCAGTTCATCCCTCTAAGAGAGAGCATGATGATCTCTCTCCCTTGCTGTTAAAGCTTTACTGAGCTGTTTCAAAGCTGGACTTCTAGCACTGTGGGGAAAATCTCTTTGTTTGATTGACTCAGAGCTGGAATGCAAAGGTCACTAGAATGGACTGCAGGCCAGAAGATGGATTATGTTAAAGGCAGTCAGCTTCTGTGTATATATATGTGTGTGTGTGTGTGTGTGTGTGTGTGTATATGTACATATACATACATATATATATATATATGTGTGTATATATATATATTCAGGCCCACTTTGGGCTTTACCCAAGTCATTCAGGGGCCAAACCTTAACACCCTTGTTTATACACCTCATATAAATTAAAACACTCTCACTGCACCAGTTAGGAGCTACATATTCCTCCTTGCCACCAAACACATAGAAAAAATGCCCTCTGTGTGGTTGAACTGATGCATAGATTGAATTTGTGCAGTGGAAGAGGCGGGGGGACTAAAACCAATAGAGCTGATTTATGATATGTACTGGGCTGCCATGTTACCATCCTCAAACTAATTGAATTACATCAGGCCCTTTTTCTATTTCTTGTGACTTAGTGTGGCTTGACTAAACTGATAACGGAAATGGCAAAAAATGGTAAATGGTAAAAATGATAAGATTACATGTGCATTGTCTCTAAGAGTAGGAGTGGAGTCAGGAAAGCCAAAGTTCAGCTGCAGTTGAGACTAGCCAGGGCAACAAAGGACAATGAGAAAGGTTTCTATAAGTACATTAGTAGAAAAAGAAAGGCTAAGGAGAGTATGGGCCTATCATTCAGTGGGTCATGGGACCTAGTCACAAGTGACAGGGGAAAAGATGATGTACTCAATGCATTTTTTGCCTCAGTTTTCACAGATACAGCGTGTCCTGTGAGCTCCTAGGTCCCTCAGCCTCCTTTTGATGTCTGTGGGAGTAAACAGTGCCCACAGCAGAAGAAGAAAGAGTTAGGTTTACTCATTTGGACATTACAAAAGTCCATTGGACCAGGTGAGATGCTTCCAAGGGTGCTGAAGGAGCTGGCCAACGTCTTTGTAAGGCTAATCTCCATCATCTTTGAAAGATTAGATGGTCAGAGGAGGTTTCTAGAGGTGGGAAAAAATCAGATACAGCACCATCTCCAAGAAGGGCAAGAAGGAGAGTCCAGGGAACAGCATGTCAATCAGCATAACCTCGATCCCTGGGAAGATTATGAAGCAAACTCTCACAGAAGCTATTTCTAAGCATGTGAAGGACAAGAAGGTGATTGAGAGTAGCTATAATGGATTTATCAAGGGCAAAGCATACCTGACCGACCTTATTGCTTTATCTGATGAGGTGCTGTGGACAAGAGGAGGGAAGTGGATGTTGAATACCTTGTTTTTAACAAGGTCTTTGACATAGTCTCCTTATCATCAAACTGAGATATGGGTGGATATGGGCTGGACAAGTAGAGTGGAAAATTTGCTGGAATATCAGGCTCAAAAAGCTGTAGTCAGTGATGCAAAGTCCAGCCTATAGTTAGTAACTAGTGGTATTCCTTGGGGATACTGGGACCAATATCGTTTCATATCTTCAGTAATGGCATGGATGGTCAGATGGAGTATATTCTCAGCAAGTTTGCAGATGACATCAAACTGCGAGGAACAATCAGTCTGCTGGAGGACAGGGCTGCTTTCAGAGGGACTAGAACAGAAGGGACAGGTTGGAGAAAAGGGCTGACAGGAAATTCATGAGGTTCAACAAGAGCAAATGCAAGGTCTTGCATGTGGGATGGAATAATCTTATTAAATGATCCAGGCTGGGGGCTGACTGTCTAGGAAGCAGGTCTGCGGAAAAGCATCAGGGGGGTCCAAGCATACAACAGGTTGAATGTGAGTGAGCAGTATGTCCTTGCAGCAAAGAAGGCCAACCACATCTTAGGTTTTATTAGTAGGAGTATAGGCAGCTGGTCCAAAGAAGTGATCCTTCCCTTCTGTTCAGCACTTACGAGACTGCATTTGGAGTACTGTGTCCTGTTTAAGGCTCTCCAGTATCAGACGGATACTGGCATACTGGTGAAGCAGAGCGCCACCATGCTGGTTGTGGGGCTGCAGTGCATGGCATATGAGAAGGAGCTAAGAGTGCTAGGTCTGCTCAGTCTGGAGAAGAGAAGGCGAAGGGTTGAACTTATTGCTGTCTGTAACTACCTGACTGTAGATAGAATTGCACTTGAAGGATGAGAGGCAATAGACACAAATTGGAACCTAGGAAATTCCAACTAGACATTAGGAAACAATATTTTTATCATGAAGCTGTCTGAATAGATGAACAGATGCCCAGAGAGGAGTTTGACTAGATTACCTTTCGGGGTGGTGGGGTCCCTTCCAAACTATGTTATGATTCTGTGATTCTATTACCCTGAAACTGAGTATTCCTGCATAGTTTTTTCCTAATAAAAATTCTGTGGACCTCAGTACCTCTCTTAAAAGAGAAGGTCATGGGCTCTACTCCCAATAATCATTAGAATAAGAACCTAGAATAGTAAAGGAGATTGTTTAATATACATTGATTGGTGTTATTTGCTATGGCAAATTTAACTTTGTTTAATTAGGGTATGTTCATCTAAATCTTATCTTACACCTTACTTATTTTGGTTTCAAATGTGGAAAAAAGAAGTTGGCATTTCTCTAAGTGCCATGCAATTTTCCAGCTTCTTTTAGACAAAACAGAAGGAGGGTTTTGAAATCTAAACCACAAGGGTTACCTCACATTCATTTTGAATAAGTGTTCAAAATGCTATAACTTCAGATTTACACTGTGCTGACATTTTCAAGAGATTCTCACTCCTTTGAATAACAGTGAAGTTCAATTAGACTAAGGAAAGACTCTCGTCCTCTGTAAAAAGAGAATGATTTGTAAGCTTCATACTTTTTTCACTGTTGCTAAGGCTAAATCTATGATTCTGCATCAGCTCCCAACTTCCTTTCTAAAAATTCCCTCCATAGCAATTACTAACAGTATCTATGGGATTTTAAAAAACATACCCACAGACAGACTGCAAGTATGAAAAATTCCAGCATGAAGCCTAGGAACATAGATCCAGTGGTGTAGGGAGTGCCTTTAGAAACTGTTTTATAACCTTAGCAATAGCTTTTGCCACTGAAAATTTCAGCTGAAAATCAAAGCTGAAAATATGCTTATACAAAGCAGGCAGATGTTTTATTGGCAGTTCTTGGGTATTGTCCCATAATATAATCCATAGCCTTTCATTTTCCACTTTGTTTGGCCATATTATGTTTATTTTTCACCTGAATAAAAATCCATTCAGCACAGAAAAGGCTCTTAGGATCAAACTTATTAGACTATTCCCCATAAACAAGAATATAATTCTTGTTCTAATTCTAAATTCTAATTTCTTCTTCTAATTCTGAGAAAACTGGAAGTTAAGGCCTGTCCCTTACAAGGGGACCTTCTGTTCCTTCATTTCCTTCCATTTTTTCTACCTCACTACCTTTCATGTTAAATATTATCTCTCTGCTTCCAGCAGGGGTTTTCCTCCTTGCCCATGCAACTGCACCAATCACTTAATCTCCGAGATTTTTGGACAACCGTCAGTCCTTCATTATTTTCCCTATTTTTTACACCATAAGGGCAAGGTTGTTCCATGCAATTTGTGTGGCCATATGAACCAGCACCTGTCCACAGTTTGGAAAACATAGCTCAAACAGATCTGCATTCTGCTCTGAACATGAGATCATTCTTTAGAGTCCCCTCTTAAAAGCCAGTGATATTAATAAAAATCTCATAGATAAGATATTTGTGAAATACAGCTGAATAAGAAATTTAAGTAAGCTTCTACTATTTCTCTCTAGCCTTGCTGTGTTCAGACCTAGTGTATCAGACCCCGAGAGTTCCCTGAACAACACACCACAACAATCCCCTTTGCACTGCTCATCTCTGTGGAACAAAATGGACAGTGGTTGCTTTAAGGAAAGCCAATACCTTCCCAAATATAAAGCCATTATAGAGAACCTATTGAATCTGCCACCTAGGTGAAGTGACCTGGAGACAGCAGTGGGTGAGAGTGGAAACAGGTGTGTTGCCCTCTGATTATCCTCAGTGAAAAGAATAATTCAAAAGACCATTTGTGCCAGAATAATTTAGCAAAGCATTTAAGCTGCTCTAAATGTCACCCAAATTGAACTCCATCTCCTATAAAGCACCAGTTAAAGTGGGAGAACATAAAGATGAAGGGGAGTCACCTACCTCTCTCTCTAACATCTTGAGTACAGTTCAGTCAATCCTCAAACTGTTATCTCCATTGCATGCTTTTCCAGAATGTCAAATTTATATTTTCAGTGATGCTTCCCACATTTCCTGGCATTTTTTCTTAGATATACATAAGCTGATAAGTAATCCTGCAATATACTTAGGACACATCTTTCCATCCTGCCTGCTAATGACTCTTGGAAGCTTCAGAGATTTCATTAATAAATCTGTAATTTATAATTATAGCTTTGCTTTTAGACAAAAAGCACTATGAAGTAGTTGACTTCAGCTGTCAGCTAGCTCAAATTAACTGGAATGTAAAAAACAGAAACATGGGACAAAATTGCAAAAACAAAAAGAGGAGTGGGACATTACTGTAGCATTAAATTATGTCTGAGTATGTAAACAAAAATAGTTTTTTTAAGAAAAAGTTTGACTTCTCACTTCCTATTTAATACTTCCATTACACAATGTAAATATGTCAAAACATCTCCAGATTCCTTCATGCTGAAAATCATGTTGTTCTTAAACAAAGCTTGTGTGTGTCCTTCTCTGGCAGCTTCCAACTGAATGTCACTGTTTTAAACACCATTTTTTTAAAATCTGCTTTTATACTTTGCCAGATGAGGTCACAAATGCTTCCTGTTAATAGCTAGAGATTTTACCATCAAATCTGTATTTTAATACATGTGTTTTCTGTTGTTTGCTTGATTGCTTGATCTGAAAAGTGTGCAGGAAAAGAGGGAACCAGAGAGATGTTGATAAAATATGGAAATCGTCATCCTTGGTCCCTGCAACCTAAAACAATTTCAGGTCCCTTGCTGCATGACCCTGCAGTACTGCAAGGGGAACTATGTGTCTCCATCCTGTCAGGGCTTCCACACCTCATTACTGTCATTTTCCATTTTTTTTTTCATGAGGCAGGAACAAAGAAACATGCGGACCCTTCTCTTTGTTCTCTCTAGAGTCCTCGTGTAAACCAGCACTAACTCCTGTCCTTAAGTAACACAGGCTGCTAATAACTGTCAGGCCCTGGAATGAAAACCCTGAGATCATCTACCAGCTGAACCAGCTGATGTTCTGTGTCAAGCCTACATTCTAATTCCAAATGACTAGGATCAAGTTGGTCAATATTGCCACACCTGCAGAGGGTGTCACAATGCTTTAAATAATGTGAAACATCAAGATCAGATCCTAGTCAATGGGATAAAAAGAAATAGCACTTTTAAAAGACACCGTAAAAGCAAATTCTTTAGAGAAATTTGTATCATTTTCACCAGAAAAGTGACCAGTTATTCACTTTTCAGATGAAAAGGACAGTTAATCAAAGGACATTTCCTGGTATGAAGTGCAAATCCAAGCTTCTCTGGAAGCAATCATTATGAGATCATTATGAGATCAATTCATTCTATGTGCAAAATAATGTGAAATAATCTTACAGTGAAAGCAATTTAAATCAGCAAATGAATGGAGGTGGTACAAATTGTTTTGATGACCTCTTAATCCAAATTAATCCAATCATATCCTATTGTGGAGACTGAAGGCCTCCTATCTGTCCTTTTTGCAAGTGTAGCACATAATCTTCCAAAATCTTTATGGTACCATTGCTTAGCATCAGCATCTGTCTTTAGGCAGGAAAGCTTTGACCACATTGTCGTTCATTCCTTTTATGGCAGTCTTTGCAAGAATGAAGGTGAGGAGCTTTTTAAGAAATCAGAAAAAATAAGTCCTATTTTTGCCATGATGGGTAACAATACAATATTTTTTCTTCTCTCAGAGACCCCAGCACACCTCTGCATTCAACTAATCTTACTCCCAAAACAGCAGCCAGATCCAAGACTTCACACCTTGAAGAGAAGGTCATGAATCCAACCTCACTTTGAAGGTAGAAATAGTTAATGTTTGGTATGACTACAACAGACAGCTCTTTAATCCCTAAGCCTGGTCCAGCAAGCAGTCAGGCATGTAAGTTAGTCTTTAGCAGGAGTGATCTGGGTCTCTAAGAAACTAGGAGCTGACTAAGGACAATTCCTACCTCTGAGGATGTCAAAGAGCTAAGGCTTGATGCCTCCCATGCTACTGGAACTCTTCTCTTCCTCGGGTCAAATGGGTACTGTGTGCCAGCACAAGCCCCAGCTCACTGTCACGGGATTCACTTATCACAAGGATTCAGCAACTCAGGCACTCCTAAGTTTCAGGTCAAACACACCATCACCATGTTCCTTCCAATTCCTCGTTGGTTTCCAGTTGCACAGAGTTTGTTGCAGGTGTACATCAGCCATTTAAGGGCCACCCTGGATGGCTATGCACAGATCTAGCAGGTTATAAATCAGATGAGCCTTCTTTGCCTCGGATATGTCTCAGGCTTTTTCTGAAACTCCACTACAACACATTTACATTTTGTGAATCTGGGTTTTGAGGAATATCAAGGATCTCATGTCAAGATCCTTCACTAACTGCTTTTCATGATAGCATCTTCTATGACAGATCTAGAGCTCTCACCAGCCCTTTCCTGTGACCAGTCAGCAGAAATGTAGATCCCTTCAGTTTCTCACAGAGCCTTTGGTCATACTGGAAATATATATATATATATATATATATATTCTGAATATATTTGCCTTGAATTTTTCTTTCCATTCACTTCATTTGCCTTTGAATCTGGCCCTGAATCAATTACCTTGGAAGCATATGCAGTGACAACGGGACTGAAGGAAACACTCCTGCTTGTCTGAACATCTGTTAGATGTGAGCAAAAAAATAGAGAAAGTTCAAATTACCCCTCTTAAAAAATAAGACAGATATGAGTAAGAGGTACCACTCATGACACAACTCTGTGGAGTAAACATTTTGGAATAATATTCCAGGCAACAACTACAGAGGCTCTAACAGATCAAGCAGCCATTTATTACATTTCAAACAAAGTGACTCAAAGGAAAATATTCCAAACAGGCACCACGGGGTATTTGACTCAGCTCAAGCAATCCTTTAACTGTTGCTCTGCCATGAAGAACATGTGACTTCTGTAAAGTATGCCTTGATAGCCACCTCTGAATAAACAGATAGTGCATTTGACCATTTTTTTCCTCCAACTTTTTAAAGGGAGAAGCCATTGCAGGGTGCTCCTCCCAGTGCATAATTCCAGATTCAAATAATTGTTTAAATCATTGCAAACATTTTCTCCTCCTTAAATAACATTAGCTTTCTGGACTAGATAACTTAAATATAAATAATATATGAGTGACTGCATGATCGTTCTAAAAATAGATTGTTTTCCATCTTAAATACTTCAGTGATCTGGAGGAAATTCAAGATGTCCAGGTCTGCAGGCTGAGAGTGCCTCAGACCTGTGGCATGCTGACCCTAGAGAGGCTGGTCATGTCTGAGATACCAGTATTTTATCTAGAAGTGTATTTATAACACTTTGTACCATTATGTCCACTGAGAATGCAGATCAGAAATTACAACAGGAAATGACACACTATTAAGACTAAATATTCATGAGTGAGCCTCAGTTATGACAAGTTCACTAGCAGAGACTGTGGTCAGTGCAGGTACTGAAATTTTCCAAAAAAGCCCCCAGACAAACAAGTTGCTCCAGGAAGAAATTCATACCTTCATGATTTATAACAGTGGGAGTTAGTCCATAAAGCAAGATGAACCCAGTGAACCCACAGTCATAGGCCACCTATAGACTTTCATGTTGCCTCCAGTGCCTTAGCTCGTTCTAAGTGGTCCATAACAATGGGTATGGACCTCTGTTCTTAGGAGTGTGCAATGTCAGCAACTTCTATTGCCTTAAAGGCTGATGATGAGTTTCAATGTGAGTTAGCATTAACATGGAAAAGTATAGCGATCCTATTTACGGCCTGCTGGTAGCAGACAGGTAGAAAAAAATTACTCTTCCAAAATCAATGTTTGCTTTAAGGAGAGGACTGCCTTAGATGTACACTGGAAACAATTCTGTCTGTCTTCCACCACAGTTAAGTCACCCTACAGTTAGGTGTGCCAGCCAGTAGTAGACAGCAGTCCAGAATCAACATTTCTGCTGCTGAGCAGAACCAGACCATATGGCCGGAAACAGATGGAAAATATTATATGTGGCACAGCATCTGATGAATGATGATAATGAATAAAAAATATAGAGGGGACTAGTGGGCATCTTGGCTCCTTTTCACCCTACTTGTGACAGGATACAGCATCTTGCACCACTGATGTGAGAAATAGTTTTAGCAGAGGGTCTCCTCCCATCTAGCACAAGCCAGTCCTCTTCTTGCTCCTTCTCATCACCTAATCTCAGCCCAAAGGATATGACACCATGAGCCTGCTTCTTCACTCACTGGTACCCTGTAGGATCATTTGATCCTGGGAAAAGTAGCTATAAAACACAACTGATGAGAATTTTCAGTTCATTTCCTTTGATAGGAGCAACTTTAACCTTACTGTTCAAAATCATGGCTGGCCATTCAGTGCATGAAGCAATGAGAAAAAAGTGCAACCACTGAAAGCACCTTGAAAGTAGGGCCTATGAACTTCAGCATCTTTCAGACTATCCTTTCTACATATAGCTCTCTGTTCCTTGATCTCTGCTTGTGAATATTTCACTATGAGGGGCTCCCCAGTCCAGAAACTTGGTATTACTAAGTCACATTTCCTGACATTCTGATCTAAAACTAAAGTCATTCCTCTTCTCTTCATCACTTCATGTAAAATAATGGTGATTCAAGTCTTACATATTAATTCTCATGGATACTAGATGCCAATGGAAAGGCATTATTAGAGCCCTTGCTACAGGATTCTGGTTTTCCTTATTAAGTTAGTGGACTGCTACTTTCAGAACCATTAACTCTGTCGTATCACAGTTACTGCTTGACTTTCCAATCAGCAGATAGAAAATGTTTCTCAGAGACTTCTGTAACAAAGCAACAGACAAGCATAGCAACCTCTGTGGCTAGCAGAACATTATGAACTGGCAAAGTGCCTGAGAACCAACCAGTGTGACAATGTAAGAGGTGGTATGTTCTCTGCTGCAGGGTTTGATGTGACTATTTGCCATTATTAGCCAAATGCATACATGGAAAAAAATGTACGATAGCTTTTTATAGAATGCTGCTCACGAAACCAAGCAGAATTGGGCAATGAAATAAATACTGGTTTTGACTGATAGGATTTCATCAAAAGCAAAAGAAAATATTAACTTGCTAACTAAAAGCTTTTTGCTAGCTTTTTTGCTTCCCAGTCCTAGAGCCTTCTCTAAAGCTAGTGTATATGTGCACCATATTAGTCTGAGTGAAGTCAATGGAACTCCAGTACAAATCTCTCCTCAGGCAGAGACAATTGCAGGATCAGACTGAAACAGTGGGAAGTCTTAATGCCAGCAGAGTTCAGTGCAGTAGGCTGGAACTCAAATCTTATGAGCGAGGAACAACCAAACACTTCAGGTTGCCTTCTAGTGCTATCTTTCTCTGCTATACTTTTGCTCCATCAAAGGAGCAAAAACACACTCCTGTGGATAGAGATGCTGCATTGATTAAATAGTTATTTCATCTTCTGCTAACTGTGGGCGCTGACCCCACCCTCAATGTTCTGCAAGAACTGCTGCTAAGAAACAACACACACTTGAGGGCCTGACCTCCTACAGGTTTGCCAGGTCCTCCAGGGTTGCATTTACACACTTGGCACGTATTTCAGTATTGGAGACACACTGGAACAAACACCTAAGACAGTGTTTTTACTCCAGAAAAATGATAAAAAGATTTTTTGCAGCTCTTATCCATACTCAAATCTTACTAAAAAAAATCTGCATAGTTACGTAATCATTTGTAGTTGTCATACTTATATCCTGAATAGAGTGTGGAATGTGCTTTTCTACATAATTTACTGTTTTCCTCTGATTCATGAAACTCCTTTTTTTTCATGAATAATTGGTCATTTCTTGTTTATATATCTCCATGGTACATAGCTAGCAGGCCAAAAAAAAAAAAAAAAAAAGAAAAAAAAGAAAAAAGAAAAAAAGAAAAGAAAGAAAAAAAAGAAAAAGAAACAAGGCTGACATTTAATCATTACATTCATTGTAAAACATAACACCCCCTTCTCCCAAATGCCTTCCTTTTTACCTACCCTCATAAAAAGAATGTGCAGAATTTTTGACAATGGAAATTTCCTAAAAAAGATTCTTACAGTTTTACCCTTCTTAGCACTCATTAGCAAATTATTTTGCTTCATGCTTGTTTTGTGTGTTGCATTTTCTAGAAAAATAAACAAAAAGACCCTTATGATCAAACTGTGATGATAGAGAAAGAGGAATGTTTTGGGCAAATTGTTGTCAGGAATGGCAACTTTCCAAACACAAATTTGTTTATTTTTCAGGGGATGATAGTCACAGTTCTGCTTATCAGTAGCCACCTGAATTAGAAAGCACATCAGTTTGTTTTCATAATACTGTTCCAGCCTCAAAACACTTTAGGGATCATCAAGGGGCACATTATACACTTTTTGCAGTCAAGTAAACTGAGGTACAAATTAATTTGCTTGCAATGTCTACTCACTGAGGCACTGCTGAACTGGCTTTGACTCTTTGATATGTAGAGCTTCTCTTCTGCCTTCATCTACAGCTTCCCAAATGGATTGCATGATTAGCTCAATGTGATATCTACTGTAGATGAATGTGTATCTCTGTATATGTGTTTGTGTGTATATCTAACACTTCCTGCCTTTAAAGCTGAGGGTGATCTTGTAAAGTATTTTGACAGTAGATGAAAAAAAAATCAAACAAACAGTTTTATTTATGCTTGAGAGCATTGTACCATGGCAACCCAAGAAAATGTCAGAAAATAGAAGTTAACAGGAACATTTAAGAATATCACAAAAAACATCTTGACTTAATACCAACTATCAATCTCATCCAATAGGCTGTCTAGAGCAGTGGCCAGAACCAATACAAAAACTGAATACAACAGAAAAAGAAAAGAAAATGTTTGTTATAGGGAATACACAAGGACATTAATCTCCTTTTTACCACAAACCCAAAAACCCAAATCAACATCAGGTTTTAAGACTGGGAAAAAAAACTGAGTGGTTTTTACCTCATATAGACATGAGACAAAACCAAAGCCTCAAAATCTGATCTTATTAAAAAAGGGGGGGGTGAGTTGTGAGTTTTTTGTTTTTCTTAGGGGTTAGGACAGCGGAAGGAGAGAAAAGACAATTGAGAGAGAAAAACAGCTGCTTGGAGTTTACTCTTCTGATTCAAATACACCTTAGCAGCACTGGTAGGAAAGCAGACTCAAAAGCAGAGAGAAATTCTGGGCCACAACCAAGATTACAGAAATATCTCGGTCTTCACTAGGCCATAATCTAATGAGAAAACTTGTGAGAATTTGATATTTCTAAACTAGAACCTTAAAACTGATTTGGATCAGAAATACAGCTGTTTTGAAAATGTTTTACTTCTTCCTGTGGAAAAAAAGCCCCAAAATGGAAAAAAGATTCAGCCAAACCCAAAGTGCCCGGTCTCATTACAAGCTCAGGAAATCAGCTCTGTTTAAATCTCTTTCAACACCATTGTCCAACTTTAATAGTGTGTCTGTGGAACCAACTGCTACACACAAGTCCACCCTCTCCTCCTGCTTTCTCTCTCCCCTACTCTAACTTCAGCTCTCTGTCTCTAAAGGGTCACTATTTTCATTTTTCTTTCTGATTCATCTTCTCAAGACTTCTCACTAACCACTTTTTAGCATCACTTACTCCACTGTCTCTGTGATTTTCATTATCTCACCCTTGCAGTCCTAACTTTGGTGACTTCTCTGGTGTTGACTCCCAATGTTATTGACTCCTCTTTTCTTGGCTGCCTCACTCCCCGTCATTACTTCTCTCATCACTTCTAACTCTTGGGATACCAAAACTGTTTTTATTACATCAGATATCATCTGAGTGCTAGATGAGTTCACCCAACTTTCTGCCACAATCTTTTCTTACACTGCTGGGACTCCCCCAACCAAGGACCCCTTGAATGTGTATCTCTGGGAAGGCAGGGACCTCTGCCTTCCTGTATCTTTAGGAAGGCAGGACTTCTCCATCCCATGTCCATTCTTTCCTCACCACTGCCTCTGAGCACCAGTTGCTTTCCCTAGACTGTTTTATTTTTCTTCCACTGCCCTAACCCATTCCCATGCTTCTAGCACTTGTTGACAATCACCAAGTTGTGAGATGAGGAAAGCCCTCTAGCAGATTGCAGTGGGTATCCACTAAGACAAGTTCTGTCATTGGAGCTCCAATTTCAGTGTTGAATTCTCTCTACTCTTTTTGTTTGCACTTACTATTATTGCAAAATCTTCAGTTGCAGCATTGGGAAGTTTACTTTGTTTCTGAATCACTAGCATTACGTCCATCCTCTGCTGAGTGGGTTCACTGATCTTTTTCTCTTCATTTTGTCAGAAGAACAATACATTTGCTAAGTACTGGGTGGGAGGTTGGTTGTTCTACGGGTTTTGTTTGGTTTTTTTTTGTTTGTTTGTTTTTTTGTCAGTAGGACCAGTCAATGGTCCTACCTTAAAGTTGTGAAGATGGACCTTTCCTAGGAGCCTGTCTGAAAGCTTGATTGCTCTGAGCACATTTATCTACTATTTTTAATTTCCATGCAAGTCTCTAATGCTGCTGGGCTAGTTGATCCACCTTCTTTCTGTTCTCTGTAATGCTGCTTCTTTTGGGAACCACATAGCAGGAGACCTGGCAAATCAAATGACATTTTCTGATGTAGTCAGTTATTAATTTGCAATGTCTTACATGTCAAATATCATAGGTTTGGAAAAAGAACTCCACTGTATTTCATTATTAAATTGTTTTTTAAGCTACCAACTGAGCACTTCTTACAAGATTGATTGTCATTACTCACCACATGTTATTTTCTGTCAGTTTTCCAATCAGTGATGGGAAAGACATTGTATACAGCATGCTCTTAAATATCATTCTGAAGGGCAAAAGTGCATTAGATTCTTTTCTTTCATGAAAATCTACGAGGACCTAAAACACTTCCAATATTTCCATATCTACAATGAACCTCTGACTAGCCACCTTTACTTATTTTTACATTATTTATTTTTAATCTTAGTTTAGATATTTCCACAGGTTAATTAATAGGGAAAAGAATTGCTTTCTTTCCTTACTGGTATCAAAGTCTCCCTAATTATTAGCAATTACATGTTAAATAAAGCTACCAACACTAAAAATAACAGGTGCTGGAAATATATGTTTTGATTATATCAGCTCTGCATATTTTGGTTGTGTGTTACTGTGAACCACAATGAGGTAAGACTTAGGCTTTCTATTGTGAAAAAAATTTCCTGTAAACAGGATGATCAGGAGGATTTTAACACATTGAGCACAGTTGTCAGCTTCCACATCTGCCTTATCTGCATCCAAACTGCCTAGCAGCCTGTCACTTTGGTATGTAATAAGCCAAATAATGTGGAAGTAATTAATTTAGGGGCTGCATGATTTTATTCACATTTTTGGTAAACTCTGAACAATAGCTAGTGAGGACTTTATACTTTACTTAAGCACAGAGGCTACTGCTGCAGTAACTACACCAATAGTACATATGCAGCACGAGTAGTCTACCAATTCATACTATATTGGGATTTACACATTTTCATACAAAATTAAGTCCCTCTGTTTCCCAGTGTATCCTGCAGGGGTGACTTTTGTGAGAGGAAGGAGACAAATCCCTTCCCAATTAAACAATGCCAAAACAAAAATACTTGTCAAAAGATTAAAAGTTAGATGACATAGGAAGACCTGACAGAATGATATGATACTTTCTTTTTCTCATAAGTGAGAATTAGATGAATGTAAGATCACCAGTCACCCAGTATATACCAGCATTAGTCTAAAGAGAGCCTAAGATCTAACCTCAAACCTTCAATCTGGGGAGCAAGTGAAGTCATGAGGTTAAGAACAGAACTGGAGAAGTAGGGCTGAATTATGACACTCTCCTTCGGGCGAACTACTGATCTACCCAAGACAAGGCTGCTCTGCTAAGGATTTTATCACAGGTTTTACAGCATTTGAATTTTTTCTTAAAGTCTCAGCTACTGACATCCTGTGAGTTTTAGCTCTCATAAAGAGGAAAAAAGGCTTTCTGGCACTTGCTATTACAGAGGAAAGCTTATAAATAAGAACGCTGAAGGTTTCAAAACTATGAGGCAAATACTGTATTCATTTCTTATTAAAAATGACTAAAACCACTTTATGACTTTTAAAAATAACTCAAGATCTTGGAAGACTTGACCACAATGTCTGAATATTTTAGGATTTTAGGACTTTAAAGCATTGTTAAGCACCTACACGTTTGGGCACTAGTTTATTGGCCATTTAATAAGAAGTAAATAAAAGAGTAGAAATAGTCAATTCCTAAATCATTTCTAGACATGTCAAGAGAATTGTATGCATCATCTCTGTACCAAAGCTGAGCGAAATGATACATGAGGCCATTCCTGTAGGATATGTTGCTATCCACTTAGAAAAAGGTGATTGAAGTTTGGTAGTGATGACAATAACTAATATTAAGCCCTTCAGATATACATGAGTTCCTTGTTAGCATCCTGCTGCCTGTTTGTAGTAGCCTGGGAAAACATGGGATGGGCAAGAATGAAGGGAGAAGAACAGGCTTATAGAGGGATTGAACTATACCTGTGTCACAATCCGAATCTCTGACCTGCATCTCAAAACAGATTGCACTAGGTTTTGTGATACCGCACGGACAATAAAGGTGAATTCAACACCAAGTGACTGATAAATCCAATTAAAACTTTTTATTGACTACACAAGAGGAATGATTAAGCAGTTGGGAGTGCAATCCTAACTATTTTATACTGTATGTTATACTATTCAAGCAAAATGGAACTTTCTCTACTGTACTTCATCAGTGAGATTGAACAAGTTGAAGAAGAGAAAAGGGGAAAGGGAGAGGAAGAAAAAAAAAGAGATGATAGGAAAGAGAGAGATCACCACCAGCAATGTCTTGTCCCACATTGTTCCTGACTTGAGGTTCCTGGATGGTGGGCCAACAGTTACCTGCATCTTGCATCTTTTACAGTTTCTTGTTTTCAGAGATTCTCTCATCAGGCGAAGTTTCATCAGAAAGTTTGAGCAGGCGTACTGCGTCATTCAGAAAGTTCTGGAAATGGATCTGGAGGTGTATGGTGGGGGGAGGAATCCTGGTGGTCGACTTGTCCTCTCTATTGCCATGATTGTGGTATAATCTTTCTGTGCACATGCACTCAATCTTTAGTCAGGTAATGCAGGAGATAGCACCATTTGGCCTACAAAAGGCCTGCTGTTTCCCACAACTTCCCAACTCTGAAAACAGCTTGTTTAAGGCATACCTCACATATCATGTCCATGACAACCTGCCTATGCAAAGGTTCGCAAAGGCCCTTGCTTGGCTTATCCTAAGAGTCAGGCTGAAACCGACTCTCAGGAATTCCATAGAGAGAGGAATGAATCTACTTTATCTCCTCTGAGTGGTTATGTTTGAAGTATGCTATTTTTAATGGGTTCTTCTGACTAATTTTGACAAATTTTAAGTGCGAAGTAAGATATAGTAAGATAGACACAATACCTTTCCCTAAACAAACATGAAAGACATCCTGTACTAGCAATCTCTTCCTCTGCACAGAGACATACTGGCAGTTTTTACTAATGCAACACTTTTCAGTAATGCAACAAAAATAACATTCAAGATCTTGTTGTATAGTCACTTTCCTCTCAGTATAATGTTATTATATCAGAAGAGCCTTTAACACAATATGCAAGTGGGCAACTATACAAACTCCCAGGTTAAAAGACCAGTGCAGTAGCAGAGCATACCAGGAAGCAGAGCTGAGCACACATTGCTATGACAGTGTGATAAGGCAATTTCCTCCATGACTCAGAACACATTGTAGTCTATGTAAATAAGGGAGGTCTCCCTGAAAATGATAAGAAATTAACAGAATGACGTCTTTGGAAATGGAAGCACAATGTTCCTAAGTGGACTCCAAGCTGGAAAGCTTTTCAATGTCTCTCTCTTTATAATGGATATCTTTCCTTCCTTGAGAGCCCTATGTGAACATGGTATCACTGATGTTCCTTTAAAGCTCCATTGTCAAGAAGGAGAGGCAATAGCTGGAAACAATGAGTAAAATCCTGACCTCATTCAAAACATTCTTTGAATTCAAGAGCAAAATTCCACACTAAAGCCACAAAGCAACTGCTTCCTGCTAGCATTTGGGGACCAAGCAAGAAGCCTGGGACCTCACCTGGGGGCTAGCTTGTCCAGATCAGGGAAAGCAGGAAGCCTCCAGTTAGAGGGGTACATTGATACCAGGAGGTTGGTGCACATATAATTCCTTTTCTACTTTCTGCCTTGAGGTTTTGCTGCATGAGATGATGGTGTTCATGTCAGTAACAATTCTGTTTGTGACTCATGAGCCAGAATAAAACCTAGTTCACACTGTCCAAGCTCTGCTGACTCTGGCTGACTCTGAAGGATTAACTGCAGGAGTAAAATCCAATAACAAAATTCTTTGACCTGCAAGTTGGCAGAGAATAGATCTGTACTGGTTAGTTTTAGGACACTGTTATATAAATGCATAATTTTCAGAGCATCACAAGACTGTAAAAAACATTATTGGTCAACAAAGTTTCTTGATTAATAAAAGCAAGCAACTTCCTTGGCACATTGATTTTGCCTTCTTTAAAGGTAACCAACATCTGTTTCACTGAACTCAACAGTGGAAAGTCTAGAAAGTGTGAATTAGTTCTCACTGTAAGGTACAAAATCTATTTTAAAGTTGTTAATTGACATTTCTGAGCTTTGTGCTGGAGGCAGCTGTAATGAAATCTTTCATGACACTGACAGTATACAAGGCATATAAAACACTTCAATCCACTTTCTCATTTAATTTATTGAAGTTTAATCTACAAGAAAAAATACAGGTTTTTTAATTTAAAATATGATTAAAACATGTTATTGATAAGCCAAGGGACATAAAAACTACTGTGCTATATGTCTGCTCTACGAAAAGTAACACACACTTCCAGATGCTTACACACGATAATAGGTTAATACATTTGGCCTAAATGTATGGCAAGCTAGCCAACCATTCAGTTAGGCACTTCTTAAGTGGAAGATGTCCTCATCAGTCCTCTCCTTCAACTCGCATATTCTTTTAGAATGCCTAAGAATTTACTGAAGAAAAACTGTCTTGCAAATTGTACACATACATTGTAACCAATATTTATATTACATATTCATACAATTGAGTGCAATTTAATGTTTATCTTACTTGCACTTATTTGTATTCTTCTGTATATTCATATTACCTCTGAACTGTCTAGCTACCAATCTTTTATAGACCTTTTCCCCTGCTCTCTTGAGTTTATGGGAATTTTTTATTCAAATTTCAGAAATATGTTCAAATGAAAAATTACTTCATCCGAGACTTAAAGACATTTCTTATTTCCAAGAAGACAGGTAGATGACATATAATCTTCCAACACAACATCTGGATCTCTTTCTTTTTTTTTTTTCTTTTTTTTTTTGTCAGACATTTGAAGACTTCTGTCATGTACATAGTATTTTATTAATATTAGTGTAATTATCAAACAAGAATATCCTCATTATCTTGACACAGTGTCCCCAGCAAACACCATTCCTCCTGAGACACTCTCAACACATTCTTGTCAAGGATGTGAAAAAATCTCACTTCTGGACATTTCTCAGATTAATGTATAAACCATAAAGACACAAGAGTTAGAAAACTGTACATGGGCAGATTTCTGAAATAATCATGCTTTCCAAAGTCAATGTTACCATTTCAAACAGAGTAAATGTAGTGTTGCTGTCTTCAGACACAGCACCCACTGAAAGCCTTCAGTGTTGCCATCCCAGGACAGATTTTGTCCTGTTCTATCTAATAACACATAAACAGCAATATGCTTTCATTTATATGATCCTTTGACCCTGACAGATTTGTTAAGTTTCATCCTGGTTTAAGGTTTAAGGTTTTTATCAAAAGACAGCCAAGAGTAAACTTCACAGATACTTGCAGGAGATGATACACCATTTGGGAATGTCCTCATCTTCTTTGTCAATTAAATTAATTTGTCAATTAAAACTAATAATCAAAGGGATATATAACAAATGCAAATCTTACATTTACTTTCGTGTTTTCCACTACTGTCAAGCCTGATGTTAAGATGAAGTAATTTGTACCTTTGTGATGGTGACTTCACTGACATATCTAAATTTGTTTTTTTCTATGCTTTTCAGCAGGGGATGCTATAGAGATGCTATCAGATGTGCTGATGGGGAAGCAGCTTATTTCAGCAGGAATATGAAAAAACATACTTCTTAGCAGTAATGTGGTAATATATAACCTCAGCAGGGTTTCAGCCAGCAGCTCCTCTTCATACCCATAAATGGAACAAATACAATATTTTCTTCAAAAAACTTGATCAAAAAATCTGCTCTTTAAAGAACTTCAAATCAACCTGGTTTCTGTGCACATTTCTGCACCCACACAAAGCCCTGTGCATTATATTCATTGCAGACATAGCTGCAAAATATGTGAGAAAGGATGAAATTGGAATTTTGAGCTGGAAATAACCAACAGTAGAATTCTTGCTAACTTTCTGGGAGCCAGAATTGCACAATCACTTTTGAAATACGTAATCTATGTTCACAATAAAAGAGTGAGAAGCTTAAGTGATGGAATTTGTAAAATTATTGCCACAAAATTAGAGATTGGACATGTACCATGGTGACCGGCTATCATTTAGAAAATTTATATACAAAGATAGGTTTGAAGTCTTAACTGATGCTCTATTTTGGTAGCAGTAAGATAACTTGCAAATATCTTGCAAAGCATCTTGTAAACTTCACTCAGTAAAAACAATTTTGTTTCTCCTTCGGCTGAAGGCTAACAGGCTTTCTACAATTATACTATACAGAGGATCAGTTAAGATCAACTTCCTTTTAAAGTCAGAGAGGTGTAAATTCCTTTGACACGTGTGGGAAGAATACAAAATATTTGAATAACTTGAAGAAAGAGAATGAATCTCAATGACTTGCAATCCGATGGTGATCTACATGTATTGCTGTAGATTTATGGTCAAATCTGAAAAGAAATATGAGATAACCTAGGGCATTTCATCGATAATTATATTTTTATGAAAAGCACATTAACAAACATCCCATTTTTTA
Source organism: Rhea pennata (assembly GCF_028389875.1). NCBI lineage: Eukaryota > Metazoa > Chordata > Aves > Rheiformes > Rheidae > Rhea > Rhea pennata. The sequence continues at coordinate 81,543,928 of NC_084663.1, read as the reverse complement.
CTAGGGTTAGCTGTCAAACTGTTTAAAATGCTATCTAGAAAAAAAAAAAAGAAAACAGAACAGCCTGAGTGTTTATTCAATAATCCTTTCTTTGTGTATCATATTACTCATGCTGGACAATTGAAAATATCTAAAAAATGCTCATTTTATAAGTCTGAAATGTGAGGAATTATGTGAATGTGAATGTCTGATGCATAAAATGGCTATAATTACACAGAGAGTACGTAAGACATGGATGCAATGCCAATACCATATTTATCACAGGAAATGATCACCTGAAAGGTGATGTATCAAGTTTAAAATACATACTCTAAATTAAATAAGATCAAAAGAAAGAAAAAACAAATGTTTTTATTTTGGCTTGGCAAATACCACACTATCATTGCCATCTCCGCTTGACTATCATCACTTTCAGGACATTATGATAGGTCTTTATAAAATAATGCTAGCAATGTTCCCACAGAAATGTAATCATAATAACCTACCATGTGTATCTGTGGCAAATGGCATAAAGGAAGACTGAGCTTTTGCTCCATGTATGAGGAAGCTTGATAGGGGCATTTTTTTGCTGCTGCATCATTGTGGCAAGTGAACTGTTCAGATAGTGCCTACAATAAGAAGTCAATGCACCTCAGTCCTCTCTTTTCACTAATGAAACATATGCTTTCAAAGGCTATTACAAACCTTGAGCCAGAGTGCAACTCCGCTGATTTCCCCCATTAAGTTAAGCTGATTTGGGCCAAATGTGGCCCTGAGCTGTTATTCAGCAACAATTATATTAGTTTAATGTGGGCTTAAATTTTTTTTTTTAAGAATCTGTTTTTAAGTTCTACTAACAAATAATTGACTCTTGAAGCCTTAGGACAGTATTACTGGACAGATCACTGAAAAGACAACATTTGTCTAGCCTGCTCCTGAAAGCAAATGGAATAGTTAGGGCTTAAATTATACCCAGGTAAAAAGTGTTTCCTGGATCAGTATTTCTTTAGCACATTTATAGTCTACTGATGAAAAAGAAATGCCACAAGTGTTATAAAATCTTTCTAGACAATATTCATAACTACCATGTAAAAATTTTTACCTCAATCTGACATACTAATTAATTGCTGCTGCAACAAAGCTTGTAGTACCCAAAGAACTTAATGCTGACTGTGTATTTCAGGTAGCTTAGCATGGGCTGCAATGTAGCTGATGAAGCAGGGCCGTACAAATGGGAAGTTAAACCATGTTGCATACTGTGCTTTAACATCTACCCATCTGGCATCAAGAAAGCTATCTAGCTGGAAGCTAGATTGACTATAGCTATAAAATGTACTTTCAGGACCCCTTTTACATTTGCACTGAAGTCTGTTTGATACTACACTGACATTGTACATGATCTAAAAGTTATTATAAATTATATCTGTGTCCACTTTATGAACAATTTATAATCAATGCCTATTTCCTGTTAGGAAACAAGGTGAAATCATCACAGACTCTTCCTACTCGAGGGGAGAGGACAAATCTGTAGCTCAAATATTTGGCCTAGAAATAAAAGTGGAAGAGGAGAGTCTAGAGAACTAAAAGGGAGTTTCAGTGTGAACAAGAATTAGGCCCTTTCAGGTCATGTCTACATCGATAATTACAGTCAGGAATTAATATTACCATTTACTGAGCAAGCTGGATATGAGGCAACTTTTGACCAGAAGCCAATGTAAAGATGCACAAAAATCTCAGAACACTAATGCGACCTCAGCCTCTGGAACAACTACTGAATTTTCTCTGTTTGGCCTTCCTATGATATACTGAAGGAATTCAATGCTTTATTAATAAAAATGTTATTTGTCAATGACATTCCTAGAGCAAAAAAATATTCAAATATTCTCTCACTGATTTCAGTTCTGGACAGTGTATAGAAAGTCTGTGGCAAATGATTTCCTTTTTGTTAAAGATTTCTACACACAAAGGCTTAGTGCTAATCTAGAATTTTGGAATGGAAGCAACTAGGGAGTCAATAGAAATGTGTGGAAATAAAACACAAATGTATAAGACTGTATCATACCACAGCATTCAGTATTAATTTATCAAATTTTTAGTTAGTTCTTATCTGCTCTAGATCATCAAATAAAACTATTAAAATGGAACAGTCCTGACACTAACAGCAATGAAAGGCATCATTACATATAGTAGTTCTGTTGTTACCAAAGTCTTCTAGCCAGCTTTTAATATACACAACTGTTTGTTTAAAACACATCTTTGCATAACAAGAATTATGACTTATTTTTAATATATAGAATCATTATATATATATATATATATGTACAAGATATAAGCTTTGGTGGTGTTCTAGGCTGCAGATTGTGGCACTTCTGCCAAAATTATTTTATACAATCATGGCTATTAAAGATACTGATACTTGAACATATTATAAAAAGGAAAAAAAGGAAAAATTTGACCAAGATGGCAGCCATGCCTCAAAGAGGCAGAAAAAGGTTTTCTGGTAGGTCTTCAACATATTATTTCTCTTAGATTTCATTCTTCAGTCTGTCAAAAGAGAAGGAAAAATTCTAGTGTCACTAGACATTACTCTAGTGCTAGACTGGGTTTTGCAAACATTTCCCTATCCTCCCTCCCAAAATTCCACAAACTGCATTGGCATTTATGCAGAAATAATGTAAAATAAATAATGTAAAATAAAATAATGTAAAACAAAATTAAGCTCTAAAGCCTTGGGTGGGATGTGGAGAAGATGGAGATTATTGCATACTGCAAAGCTGGATAGCTTTTTCTGCTAGGTAACAATTTTTTTTCTCTGAGACTTGGGCTTTTGAATACAATCCAGGTTCTCAATCTGATTTTTGTATGACTGTGATCTAATTCAGTTTTATTTGTCACCACTTTAAGTAGCAGACACTAAATCAGCAGTTTTGCTCAGAGTCTAGAGAGAAAGATTAAGGGACTAAATCTGTCAAAGGTAAAAAGGAAAAAAAAAGCCCTCTTACAGCTCTCTGTGACAATCACAATATTCAAGAGCTGACATTAAACAACACATAGTAATGCTAATGGAAAAGATATAGAGCAATTGCCAGTGAAATCTTATTGACACTCATCAAAAACTTCTGTAACAAGTGCTTTTGTATGTTATTGCAACTCAAAATGTAAAACTTTTCTGTACAAAAACACTGGTAACACACTAGGGCTCTGTCTTTTGATGGGGAACACTTGGCAGTCTATCACAGAAAAGAGTACTATTCCACATATGGCCCTAGAAATAAAAAATAAGCAGATTGAAATCCATCTAGGAATCTATTCATATCACATCTCCATAATCAAACATATGTTATGAGACAACACTATACAAACAATCAATTTTATTTTGCACTAACTCTACTTCTCAAATGCAGATCAGTGCCATCCCCTAGCTGTAGTTGACAAAGACATTAATTACCCTTGTTTGGGACCAACAAACAAACAGAAGACTGCAATCTGCTGGCCAGGACCTGGAGATGAAAAATATTCAAATTCTGCATAAGTAAGTACAGAGCCCTGAAACAAAGCAAGACTTACATACTGAAACTGAGTAACAAAGGGGGACAGACGGTCAAAATGAAAAGAATTAATATTATCAAGACTGTATCCTTTGCCTAGTCTCTCCAGGTAAAAAATCATCATTTGGTCTGCCAAAAGAAATGTACAGTAATCAGTCAATCAAGATATGTATAAAAAACGAGAGTGATTTTTCATTCATGAGGAGGGAGAGGTCACGATACAGTAAAACCTGCATTATTTATTTCTTCAGTGAACCTTTGCACTCATATAGAAGATAAAAAATTATTCTTGACTACAAAAATGAAGCACAGAAAAAGAAGGTTTAAATAATACCTAAACATCCTGTAATACACATTTCATATGGCAAAATATGTATGCACCATTTGGAATTTCTTTTATATATTTAATAAGTACCAAGTGCAGTGTATCTGCACTATAACACACCCATGAGTCCCCACTGAATCACAAGCCCACTACAAAAGGTATCATTCACAATTTATTTACACTCATAAATAGTATTTTATTTTCACTTATTTCATTCAAAATTCCTCTAAACTAAAGCTCCAAGTTTAAAATCAGTAGAGTATAGGCACACTGCCAATAGCAAGACTGGATAGATCTAATGATCCAAAGCCCAATACAATCAGTGGGGAGTATTTCTACTTTCTTCAGTAGGTTTAGGAAGGGCAGCTGAGGTCAGCATCCTGCACTCATCCTGTCAGAAGTTCCACTGAAGCAGTACAGGATCAGTCTCCACATAATTTTCTTGATTTTTTTTCCCTTGAAACTGATGTCAGTCACATTAATCCTACTTCATTAATCCTACTTTCGTGAGAAAATAGACTTTTGGAATCACACTAGCTTCAAAAAAATAAATTATATACCATGCACTAGTTATTACAACACAAGACTTCCCGAATGCTTTGAACTACTCTAAAAAGACGTAGTGTTCAGTTTTTAAACTTTTCTATTTCTAGAGCTGAAGCTGGTTTTACATGATTAAGGAAATGCCTGTCAACACTCTTAAAATTCAGTACTGATCTTCTGTTATACATTCAAAGTAATAGAAGGTAATAAGCTCTTCAGCTTTCTTGGGGCAATGCACTTGGGGATATACTTTAGAAACACAAATAGATTTTCATGAATATTTAATTATTTTTTTCTCTATATTTAAAAATATCAAAACATTAATAATTTACCAAGACACACGATACAACCGTTTAAACAGTCATAACAGGAAAATGTTTTCATCATTGCTGCAGTTACCTAGAAAATCAATCATGAGCTACTAGAAAATATGAAGAAATCACAATCATAAATAAAATGTGTTTTTTCCAATGATTTTCTTATTTCTTATTTTCCAATCAAATAATAGTAGTCAAAAGGAAAAAAAAAGAAAAAAAAAAGAACAACATCCACAAATATTTCTAGCAACCATAGCTTCAGATCAGTCTTGAGCCAATGGTAAAATTCACAATGATTAGAAAAAACAACTTTTGTCATTTGCTACATTGAGATTTGCAGCTCCACAAATCATAATGTATCGGTGTATTTAGTATGTCACTCCCTCTTTTCTTCTGCAGTGACAAGCTCTTCCTTTAATAAAGTGCTTAATTGTTTCTGTGCACATGAGAGGAAAAGTTCCAAACTAGACAGACTTCTCTGACGGACAACCTGATCAAGCTGTTGAAACAGAAAAAGAAAGAAAGATCAGTTTTAAGAAAATCTGAAAACAAATGCCAGAATTTGTCAGCAAAAATTCAATTATTCAACCAAAAATTCCAAATAGCTTACATGCACACAATTTAGTAATAATTTTTTAACTAAGTATTCCAGTTTTCAAAAATAAAACACATTCAAGTCTAAAAATAATTTTCAACACCTGCTAAATTCCACAAAAATATAGTGACAAGAAATTTGAAAAAAATGAAAATAAACTTTGTACTTTACATAATAGACAGTAGGTGCAAAGAATTAAGCCACTGTGGTTCTAGTTTTTGCTCCTCTGATCAGTTAGCCTATGCAAATGTTCTACACATGGCTATCAATATCAAAAAAAAAAAAAAAAAAGTAGGCCTTTTAACCATTCCTAACAGAATATCATTTTCCGGACAAACCTATTAGAAAATATGTAGATGCTAGCAGGGAGAGAGAGATTATAATGTGCAATAAAACCACAACTCTGTCATCTCTGTGCTACTTGCTATAGAGCAAAATAATGAGTTTTAATTCTGTGGTTCATCTTTGAGAAACAGTCAAGAATTTCAAAAACTGTTTTATGAGAAACTTTCCCTCATAGGTAGCCAGGTGTTTTTGTCCTCCATAAATTACCTGAGTTCGTTCCAGTACACAGTAGCAGTTTAATTTTACTTACAAAAATCCTAAGGGCAACTGGTGCACTGGGTAAAGTATTACTGGGGTATAGGTGTAAGAACCAGGGACATTGATGATTTCTTTGCTGGGGATGCATTCAGTATGTCAGTAATAGATATTTGCCTGCAAGTTTTACATTTACTGCTCAGGGATAGCCTGACCCATTCCCACACATTACAGATGGCATTATTTTTGGCTTTTGATAAGAAGTTTAGCAAGACTGGGTGGTTTTGAAGATACTACCTTTATTTACAAACCTACCTATGAACACTAAGCATACATAAAATGAACTCCAAACCATTAAAATGAATTCCATTATTAGCTTTTTTTCCTTTTAGAAATGCACAAAACCCTACATTCCTGTCACATTTCCCACCCTCAGCATGTTCCAGAACCCTCCTAGATGTTCTCCAAAAGTACTTCCCTCACCTGAAAATAACTTGGACAACGTAATTCCTTCTGTTAAACTTGAGTGTCCTCATAATAATTCTTCCTTTATAAGGACATATGAAACCCTTAAATAGTGTTCATCAACATTAACTGCTCTTACCTCAATGAAAATATACAAATTTACTCACCTGAGAATATGTCCACATATTTTTTACTTAAAGTCTCATATTGATTTCCTAACTTCCTACTTAATAACTTTTATTTATTTATTGGGTATCTGCTCTAGATAGAATCCAAATACAATATAAACAAGAGACTAAAGGAGGTGGATGGGGGATTAAAATCCTGGGTCCAAGTAAAGTCAAAGGAATTTTTCCACTGGAGTCAAAGTAGCACAAAGTCCAATAGTAAAAATAGATTTTATAAAGCCTGTTCTCCATAGTATGAAATTTAAATTGAGCTGCATTCACCTATATGCAAAAATAGCTAAATTCAACTGTAAAGAGAATGAGGGAAAAAGTTTGGCTAATACTAAACAACAGAAAACATTAAGATAGATTATCTACAAATAAGAGTGCAATTTATATTATAATACTCTATGACCATTTCAGTTTCATGGGGCTTATTGTAAACAGCATTCATATCTCCTGATTTGATAACTGTCATAAACAGGCTTAGGAACCAGAGGGTCATTATTGCTCAAAATTCACAACCTTTCTCCTCCAGATAATATAGCAACAAAATTTACTAACTTTGAAGTCATTGAGTAAAAGCTTACAAATACAGACAATGTAAATCCAATTGTAAACAAGGGAATAGTGGAATAATAATAAAGCTTTAAGTAAGGATTTTTGAAAAAAATTCGGCAAGACAGCAACCTGAACAGCCCATTTGCCACACTAGATAGATCATCTTTAACAGGTTTATCCTCAGATAAATCTGTTAAAACTATACTTGTTCATTTTATAAAAGACAATGCTTTTGCTTTAAAATGAACACTACATACAACTATATATTTCAAATTTCAAAATGTACTTATAATTTGAATGATAACATGTTTAAATAGCTTCCAAAGGCAAAGTGGTAATATTTTCTGTTTTGTTTCTTCAGACATGTTCTTTCAGTTTTTGGTGCCTTTACAGTCAGGCAGTATGAAGTAAATACTTTCGGTAAAGGAAATGCATCCCATTCTTCCCTTCCCCTTCAAAAAAGATAGGAATCAAATGACATGATTCACCAGATTGCATATGAATGACATAAAAACATGGTTTACCAAAAGGTATTTGAAGGTGCTTAATGCCATAACATTAATAAATAAAACACAGCAGGCTCCCTTTCACCTTAATTCTGTAGTTCAAATGTCAAGCAAATATCATAATTGAATGATGTTTTGAATATGACTATCCTCTGATCAGCCACAAATTCAACTGAATGTATACATAATGAAGATGCAGGGTGAGACTGAGAGGTAAAGCTCATTAGCTCTACGAGCTCTACAAAGCTAATGAGACATAAAAGCTATGCCATTCAAGAAAGTAAGTAGTAGAATTTTAACCTCCGTAAGACCACACAGTCATACAAGACCTACAGTGGTGAGTATCTGCAAATGGCCATGGTTTTTGAAAGCATATTATATGCCCTTTACATCTAGCATTCTTGGTTTTAATTACAGCTTTCAACAAAAATTGCTCCTTGTGGTATGCTTCAGCACATATAAGTAAGCAGCTCACCATTCAGAAGTTGCCATAATGCTCTAGAAATCATTTGAATGGATATCCTGTTCCATAAAATATCTGCTTTTTTAATATTAAGATAAAATTCACTGCAAAGTTGGTTATACTTTCCTACTTCTCTTTGAAAATGCATTCACGATTTAATTACAGCACTGACTAAATGTTCACAGAAATATTTTTATGAAGCTTTGCTTTGGTGCTCTTTATGCTCCTCTAAAATGCAAAACAGGCTCTGGTAGTTCGAATATTTAGCATTTTCTTTCAACAGTGACAAATGTGTTAATTCCATAATACGCACCTATTTTGTAGAAGTCAAACAGTCATAAAACTCTCCTTCAGTAATACAGATCTGCCTGTATTCCTTCATTTTCTGTGGTTTCCTGTAAATTTCCAGCCATTGTGCAATTTTTTGCATCTCATTGCAGAGCAGACATTACTGCTCTATACATAGTCTGATTTGTACTTAGCCTACTGATTTGCCACAGACAGTTCTTGACATACTTAAGTAACACCTACCACTGACAAGAAAACACAAGACATAGAAAAAGCAAAATAAGCCCTGAAGAAGCTGTATCTAGAATGGACAGCCTGGAACAAATAAACAACATGAATATACTGTTAATGCAAAAGAGTGTATGTTCTGGTTTGAAAGGTGTCTTGCCTCTTCCTCTCGTCCAGTCCAAATTATAAAGGGCATTTTGCATGGGGAAGTTTGCAGATATTTTTGTCCTCGTGACGCATATTTCTCTGGGGAATGGGTAGATAAAAGTACAATTCACATAATTCATCTGTTTATGTCATATGAAAGAACATATGACACTTATTTCTACAAAAATATAGTATCATCAAATTCTATTGCTTCTAGTAGATGTATTAGTTTGATGATAGTTTTCTGCTTACAGTACATTATATCATCTATGCTCTTAGACTGATCTTTACTGAGGTGCCAAGAGCTTTGGCTAAACTTTCCCTTTTTTTCTAGCCTTTCGTTGCAGATTTTGTTTTAAAGAGATCAAAGTAGCTCTCCATACGTGTGTTTTCTGATATGCTGGTGTTAACTTTCTTTAGTAAGGCAGCAATCTCAAGCTGTATACTGTTAAAATTATTTATTTCACCAAGTAGCAATGCAGATGTTTAATACGTATAGTGATTGGCTGCAGCATGAACAAAACAGAATTTCTTCAAACTGAGAAAGTCTTTAAAAGTCTTAAATGAATTAGGTAAACTTTTGGGCAGTCTTCACTGAGCTCAACTGGTTAATCAGCAGTCTGTTCATATGGAAAGTTTATGGCTTGTTAAAAGTTTGTGTAAATTCAATAACAGAAAAGTTCAGAACTCAGTTCCCTCAGCAGCCCCATATCTGCTCAGTTTAAGTGTAAGCTTTGCTTTAAATAATATGCTTTAAAATTCTTTCAAGCTACAGTAAATGAAAAAGTATTGTGGGAAAAGCCTTAGCATCTTCACAGGGCAGCACAAAATGAGAAACAGTGAAATGATGCTTGCTTTGAAAATGGTACATTTAAATGTAAAGAAAACATTCTATTTAATAGAGTAATTGATTAGGAAAATAGAAACAAAAACTGTGAAACTTTGTTATGTAATATATTGTTTAATGAAGTGTTATTGATACGATCAGACAAATGTCTTCGAACAATGCCTTGATATGGCTGTACTTTTGTTTGCATAATACACTATGAGAAATGCAAATATATAAGTAAGGCATTTTAAACCTTGTTTTTCTGAACAGTCTTCCCTCTGTATTTTTAGATCCTGTTCATTTCATGGAATGATCTCATTATTTAAATAAACATAAATGGACATCTGGCAAATTCAAACTGAATGTGACTCATATGCAAATATGATCGCTATGAATAACACATATTAGGAATGGAGCATTCATGTAACCAAACCCAACTGTCCTAATTTTATAGATACTGAAAAATGCACTGCATCGAGCCAGATTTACAACACTGAAGAGAGATTTTTCTGCTTCAGATCATCACTGTTTTTATTCCTATTCAATGATTTTCTACCTCCGTGTGAAATCCAGTTCAAGGTTGTCAGTTCTGCAGATTGTCTCCTATTGGCAGAGATGAAATCAACACAAAGTTTTAATGCTCCTGGCATTTTATAATAATGAAGAGTTCAGGAAAAGGTTTAAGATATTTAATATCTTAAGATACTTAATATCTTTCTGAATTCTTCAACACTTTTTTTTTCTTTAAGAATCAGAGGGTGTCTTTCTATGTGCTTGTGTTGTTCCTACCGTGGAACTGGCTATGTAACACATGGAGAAACAGTTCCCAAAATAAGCAGGTGTCTATGCCATTCTTTAAATTCCCAGAGTAATTGGGAGCCAATCATTTTGCTAAAAACAGCTGATTCTTGTAAAGGACATTCTAATATATTCACTGTTTTTTTTCCCCCTTTCTGTTTAAACTTTCTGTCCTCTTTTGAGGTCTAAGTGTGGTTCCACTATCCTTCTGGCCAAAGATGACTGGATGAAACTCCCTATGGGGCCCCATTTCAGTCATGTCCTTAGTTGCCCTAATCCTAACACACACCTCCATCCCAAATATTTTGCCTTTGAGTTAAGTGAGGCATGTCCTGAAGAGAGGCACAGGCCCAAGCAGAACTTCTATCAGTGGAAGCAAGAATTTGATTCAAGAAATAAAACTAAAGGCTCAGATATAACAATGTGGCATAACAAGTGGCAGAACACTGCCACTAGGTGATTGTTTTAATTCCAGGCTGCTCTATTTTATTTTATGTCATTCCCTTTTCTCATTAAGTATAATTTATATTACCTGTAAAATGGAATGAAAGTCTATATGGCTGATGTTTTAAGAAAATACTCTGTTTCTTACACAAATAAGTGAGCATATACATCCTTAATATTTTCCCCTTCGAATATAACTGCTCATAAATAAAAGTATTTTCATGGCATGATTTTTTTAGCTTCCTCTATTAACTATTCTCCACCCCTTCAAACATGTCAAATTGCTAAAAGAAAAACTCAGTCAGAGCTCTATAAATAAGTACTACACGTCATAATTATATTATCTATTACAAGGAACTAATAAAATATCTTATGGAAAATACAATTTTAGGTTTAGACATGAAGATTAAAGGATGAAATTCTGATCTCACCAAAGTGAAGACATGTTTATTATTAATCTCAATGTAGCCTGAACTTCCTTCATAAAAGTGAAGAAATGAAAAATCAGTGTTACACATGGATCTGTCACTTTTCCATTTATTATTAACATTCAGACTTAATTTTTTTTTTGATGCTGTTTCTCAGAGAATACCATTTTCTACAGCTTGAAATACAAATGTGTATTGAACAATTTATCTGTAACTTCAAATGACACTGTAATGATTAATGTATCCAAATGCATTCCAACTCATAATTTTGGTTCTTTAATAACAGGAATAGAAGTTGAAATGTTCTTCATAGGGTTAATTACCAGAGACTAAAAGCAGCAAAGCTGAGTAAAGTTATTCAGTAAGAAGTTGATAAATTTACTTTTATTATTGGTATTTTTCATAGCTGACTATATTTAAATATAATCATGGCATTTTTATTTGTTTAATAAAGCAGAGCAAGTAGATTCCCTTAAAGATCATGAAATCAGAAATCAACTTCTGAGTTGTGCTGATTTTTGAAACTCCTAGAACTGTGTCAAGAAATCATTTTAGCATGATGATATCTATGTTTTTATTAATCCATAAAGCAAAATAATAAGAAATGGACCACAAATCCTGGAAAGCATCCTTTGTTGCTCAAGTGAAACAGTCGTGTTCTTGCAAAGATGGAGCATAGGATATTTCTAGCCCAAACTGAATGGTTTAGGGCAGTGAAAACATGGTGATTGATGTATTCTGAAGCTTGAGCTTGGTAGGTCTAGATTTGTGGAGCTGATATAAAAAAGCTTTATATTTAACTACTGTTTACAGGTGGCTGCTGGTTAACTGTTGGATAGAATTAATTGCCAAGTTAATTCTTTCAAGTTGAATATTGATTAGCCACAGCTAGTTATCATCACAGAACTATTGCACACATTTTTTCAAAGAGATTAGTAGCAAGAGAAATCCTACATATTTCAGCAACTTCCTGCCTTCTTTCCAAGTAATTTTCAGGGGAAAGAGTATATATCAACATTGTTACTAAAACCAATCAAAATTTGTTGTAATATTTGTGGCAAATTTATCTTTTTTAACGTAATCTTGATTACTCTAAATATATTCATTATTGATAAATATAACAAAGCTTTGTCTATTAGTATCTAACTTCTATTATTTGACTATATGGTACTGTGGTATATGTATTTATAAATTAAATCATTTTAAAAGAGTAAATATAAACTGATAAATGATGATTAACCTACTTTTGATTATGTTTTCTAATAATTTAATTAAATATCCTACTCTTTGCAAAAAATAATATGAGCCTAAGCTTACAATGAGGTGAACTGATATTTTTTTCCCATGAAAAGGCTCTAGTATAATTTTTCTTTTTATTCTATATTCCTAACATAACAGAGTTTGGTCAACACTTAGGTGGATATCTCCAAGGAGAATATAATACTAATGAAATGCATTGATGATAAAAGACTGCTTCTTCTAAATACTTCTGTGCCTAACAATTAAACACTAGAGGAAAAAATTACTTTAGTTCTATTGAAATCAGTGGAATCAGGAATATACTTAAAGTTAAGGATAAGGAAGAGCTTATGGCTCTTGATTTGTTCACGTACATACAAGAACAAAAAAAAATCTTTTTTTTTTTCATGCCTTTCATACCTTTTACAAAAAAATTCCTTCAGTTGTACTCTTTCCTCTGTGTAGGAGCTTATGCTATGTAATCAATATGATACTAAAGAAATATTGCATTGTTTATGTTGCAGTTTCTCCAGCTTGTAGTCTTAGACCATTATTGTTGTAACCAAATTCACAGTTAGGTACTTCCATTCTGTCCCTAACTATAGGTAAATCTATAAAGGTAGGTAATAATGTTGTTAAAAAGAATATTTTAGCCATCTGCATTGTGACATTCAGATCATGGTCTTTCTGAAGGACATCCTGAACTTCAGTGCTAAATGGACTAATAACCGCATTTTAAATCTGTTTTAACTTTATCTACTTTTCAAAAATTTTTTGAAAAAAAAAACTGGGTGGCATGTTTCTGAAAGATTACAGGTTTTCTTGTGTGAGTAAAGTCTAAGCTTTTGAAGTTTCCCTCTGCTCCCCTATGTGGTGGGCAATAATCCCCTGAAATGCACTGTTGCAACTTATTGTTTAAGTTTCCTTGTGTATACCATACAGTATATTGTCTACCAAACTCACAGTGCTCAGCAGAGCAGTATAGTGTAATTAGAGACGCCTAAGTGTGTTTTCATATTTTCATCTGTAGATATCTCTTTGAGAAAAAATCAAAGATGCAGAATTTGTTTGGTATAATTTTTATAATACAATTTTTTTTTCCCCACAATTGACCCACAATAATAAATGAGTCTGACATGATTCTGAAAAATTCTATACTTGCAGAGGTTCAGCTATATCATTATATTTTCTAGTAAAACTATAGGCTCAGGAAGCTTTCCCAGTGCACTAACATGATCTTCTAGCCAAAGATTCAATAAAAGCCTTTAAAAAATTCTCCAGCATATTAAAAAGAGCATATAAAAAAAATATTACCTTAAAGAACTTGCAAATCTGAGCTGGATGAGAAAAAAATGAACTACTTCCTCTCATTTCTATAATGGGTGAAAAGGAAAACAGATCCATATGTTACATACGTGTATCAGTTTATTTTAGAGAACAGGACATTTTGTCTGTCTACCTGTGAATTTCTATTACTGATAACACTAAGTATATAAAAATAAGGTTCTTCATGGCTGTAATTTGTACAGGATCTGCTACACATTAGAAAGACATCACTGTTCAAGACTGAACCTCTAGGAAAGACTGATGTTTAATAAATTATGTCGCCATGTGAAAATGTCTCTTTCTCCTTAAATAAATAATGCTGCAACCTTAAGGATTTTAGGCTCTGAACTTGATCAGTGAAACGATTAAAATAATACCATATGTTGGATACATCTTTAAAACACATTTGCCTAGTCTGCTGAAGGTGATGGGAAAACACCCTGTCAAACCGCTCAGAAACTTTGCAGTCTTCCAGCTGCACAGAGGAATGTAAGCAAACATCAACTTTTCTTCATCATATAAACAAGAGAAGGAAATTTGCTTTCAATTAAGGAAGCAAAATTAAGCGCAAAAAGGAACTAAAAATTATTGTAGCACCTGCCTATGATATCATAAAAGGTAGAAAATTGTTATTATCCAAAACCAAACAAAAATAATAATGAAAGCATTAATCCATAGAAATAGATGAGCAACCTATGCAATGACCTACACACATACTAGATCAGGAATATGGGATTCTTTTATTAAGTTATTTGTAGACAATTGACACACACTAATATACAGAGCTAACAATTTTTTTCCAGTAGAGTCAACATACTTAAGATAAATGTATTGAATTACATGCAAACAATATATAACTATCTGAATATCTTATACAATGAAATGCACTTGTATAATCTTACAAACTGAAGCCCTGAACCTACCAACTTTTGGACACAGGCAGATCTTTGAGAACAGTAGGACTGTTCACACTATTGAAGTCATTCATGGATACAACATGAACATACATTTCACTGAATTTTTAAAGATTTCCAAGAAAACAAAAGCTATCTCAAAATCTTGCTTTACTTGTAGAAGATAAGTGCTTTGCTTACAGCTTAACAGCTAATGCATGAAAATGCTGATTAGATACAAGAATGAAGTCAGGTTTCTCTCATATTGAGTCTATATACTCTCTAAGCTGTATATGTAAAAGTTTTTGTTTTACAAATTACAATAACATAAATCAAGAGAGAATGACTGATAACACATCACTTTTTTATTGTTATTAGCTACAAGTAGCACATCTATTGGTCGTATATTCTTTTCCAACCAACAGTGAGGTCTTATCTGTTAGTATATGATGAGAAAATTCCTTTATAAAAGCAGACCTTGATGCTCTACCACATTGACAGAAGTCAATGAGAGCTTATTTTTCTTTTCTGTCCTGAGAAGAAGCCAGTTTTGAGCACATCTGCCATCTAAGTATTTAGCAATATACCTCGTTACCGGTTAAGTGTATAAAACACAATCCAGGCTCATAGTTAGATAAACACACATATTTCTGGTGCTCGATATCGAATCTAATGAACTAGATCTGAATTGAAATATGAGAAATTTTGTGATTCTACCTTCTGACATTTCAATGTCAGCATGTGATGATGATCTCTCAGTGCAATTCAGAATACACCAGGGCCCGTTGGAATTTTGTCACTAATTTAATGTATATCAGAATTTTGCCCAACATGGTTCGCATTGCACAACAATAGCAAACCTGATCTTCCCCTTCCTTCCCACTGTTGAGCAGTGACATTCTACTGCACATCTATCAACCACACATCAGCCTTTGACTTCTTACACAGCCTTTCTAAGAATATAAGATTTTATAATGGTGATATAAAAGCTATTGGGATTTGTTAAGTTGATTTCAATTTATAGACACTGGCCTATGACTAAGAAAAGAAATTGCATATGAATTACTCAGGTGTAATTAATCAAAGTTGATTGTACTGAATGGATTAAATTTTGTATACAGTACAAAGTAACATAGTTACAAATCTTAAATATTATGTTTTACAACTACCCCTGTGTTACTGATATACCTAATTATACACACTTGAAAACTCTGCATCAAAAATGTCAGTTGAATACAAATCACTGCAATGTAACTTTGGTTACAAGAATATAGATGGATTTTAAAGAAAAACACAGCAAATGAACAAAACCTTCTTTTTAACAAGAATGTCAAAATATTCACCCAGTCCTCCTCCTCAAAACATGCACTCGCTCAGTCAAGTAGGATCTTAAAGTTCTCTTGTGAATGTCTAAGGACAATTTTTCTGCTGTTTAATCTCAAAAGAGATTTCAAGAAGGTTGTGCAGAATGCAGAATGACCTAATTGATAACAAGCTCATTCTCTCAAGGATAACATTCCCTCCTGAACCTCAGAACAAATGATGTGGTTACAACTCTAAGAATTCCCGAAGCACAAATTAAAAACAGTTCAGTTCTAAAACAAGAAGGTTGGATCAGGAATAATAGCAGACTGGTTGATATATGTTACAGGAGAGCCTCACTTACAGGTGTCAGAAGGAGCATAAGAGAGTACCACTTCCTCCTTTCTCACAGTCTTTCTCACAGACAAAAAATATGGAGGCCTCTTCTGTTTCTGAATCAAATATATGCAGAATAGACGGAAAGTATTGGCACAGTAATAGAAAAAGGAGGAAAAAAGTTATCTTATGAGAGACACTTGTTTCCTTGGACCTTGGGTGTTGCTTCTCATCCAGTAGTAGGCAAAAACTCCACTACCCATGACTGGACACATGCGGGTGATGTTAATACAGTGTACTCTGCAACGCCTTATTAATGTGAACAGTCTATACCTAGATGGTTGGTTGCATGATCATGTGACTGCAGAGCTAAAGCTTAGGTATCTCTTACAGTAATTACATTGATGCATGTTGGACTAAAAACATAATGTATACAAATCACAACAGAAGTTTTAAATGTAACAGCCAGTCATCTCATTGTTGACCATTATCATTCATCCTGTCATTTGCCCCCTTTTGGCTTTGATATCACAATCTTTTCTCAGCAATAACACCACTTGAATTCAGTTTCAGCTGGAATTTGGCCTGAGCAAAGAGTACAGGCATAATCTCAGTCTTTATAGTTTTGTAAAGTGAAGCACACAAAATAATATGAAACAGCTTTAAGTAATAAATTTCAGACTCTTGTAATTTTACTCTAGAGTAATTGTAAAATACATACATAGGCTATGTATGTAGTTTCAACTAAATTCTTTCATCAGCATAAATGACTATACAAGTAGTCTGAAAACTTTAATTTTGGTTATTTAATCAGGTTCTTTTTTTGGATTTCAATGAACCTAAGTAAGTGGCAGAGAATTGTATTCTTTCCTTCCATTTTTAAATACAGAGTACTATAATTGCCAGGAAATTAAAAATTCTCTTAAATGAATGATGCTTCTGTATTGAAATGTGGAAGAAAAATGGCGTAAGACTCTCTGAAGAAAAATGTCTAATAGGATGTATAGAATGAAATTCTATATTCTTTCATCAGAAATTATCATTTCATTTTAATATTTAGAAAGGCTAATTTCAAAGCTATAGAGACTTTAAAATTCAAAAGAATGCCAAGCTAATTTCTGTATCATATGCAGTACACTGCTTCAGCCTGCCTTATTCACAGAAGAAAACTGACAGCCAGGTGCACCAACTCATCTTACACTACAACTTTACATAAATCCCCCACTTAATCCTTTGGATTTATACTGCTCTTTGAATTGGGTAAAGGAGCAGTGTGAAAATGCTCCTAAAGCCTCAATGTAAATGTTTCTTTAATCCTATTAAAGCCACAAAACAGGCCCAGCTGAATGAGCAGGAAACTGAGCTAAGGAACTCTCAGTGACCCCATCACTACTGTCTCTCTTGGTACTGACTCATTGGTCACAGGTTCATCCTGAGCATGCTGTGGATGTGCTGATATTGGGCTGGTAAAGAACATCAGTATCTGGCCTCTTAGAATACATATCTTCATATCAGATGGTAGTATGTTTTGTAATAACATTAAACTTCGCATTGGTAACTTAAAGTCAAATTATTAAAACAGCTGATAAAACATACTAGATGTGATTAAAAGGTTCTTAATGCAACTTTGTTGTGTTACACAGATATTTGTGAAAAGTGTTTTCTCCAAGTATGGCATTGAATTTGGCCAAAAAGATACAGCTTTAGTGCTTTTCTTTTAAAGTCAGAAGGGGGGGGGGGGGGAGTTAAAAGAAAAAAAACTCAAGGTGACACTACACTTTAAAAACAGGGAAACTAGTCTGTTAAAATGTGTTAGTGGTAACATTTAGGCTTTGGACTCTCATTAATGTGGCCCCAGGGAAAATATAAACAGTCTTTCTGAAATTAAATCTTGAGTTTGCCCACAACAGTCTTGTTTTCAGCTTCAGCTCCTGGCACTTCAGCCTGCAATTGAGGCCTTGCATCAAACGCCAAGTCAAATATTCTGGAACAAGAATGGTAATGACACCCTACTTTGTTCAAAGTCATATTAAAACATAGCAATTTTTTGAAATTGTTAATTTAAAAGAAAATGATTTTCTTAGCCTCTTCCACTTGCACTTGCCTTCAAGTAAGCAACCTTCAAAAGAAAAATGTTCTTGATTCTTGAAATAGAGCACAGTTATGAGACAATAGACATTCACGTCAAAATTCTGACAACCACTGACTAATACTGATGAGCATTGCCTAATACTGACAAGCATGAGTTTTACAGGAGCTCAGAAATGAAATCATTATTTTAGGTGCATGATTTTGCAAATCACTCAGTATGAACAGATCAGTAAATCAAAGCCAGCAATCTGTATAAGACGTTTTTCAAGAAGGAGCCTTCCTATTCACAATGCTTTGATATACTGACATTGTAACTCTACAAATGAAACATTTAATATCAGCAGCCATTTTAGTTCTTAGTTCTCCTAGTCCTGCCTTCTGTTGCTAAATATACTACCTACAAAATAACTGTGCTGCTCCAGTTATTCACTTTTTTCCCCTCTCTCTTTTCAGACTTTAGCAGTAGCTTTCTGCTCACCAACCTTATAATTTAGATGGATCAAGAGTACCAGACAAAATGTATGGTATAGCCCTATCTCAAGTAAGGCACTGGAATTTCCCACATGAAAAGGGAATGGCCAGCCTTGCCCACCTTCCCTTTATCTTCTGTACTGCCATAGACACCATATATGAGGAAATATGACAGTCTGGATCCAGCTGGGGTGTACAGGATGTCTTATGTAACAGTTGTCCTAAAACATTTTCTTTCCAGCTGATGGGAATCTGGTTTGCAAATTAATCTGACTACAGATCACTATAGATCACTCTGATTCAACGCAGTTAAAGATAGCTTACCTGCAACTGGAAAAATGGAAAACTAGAAGGATTTGAAGCTATCCACTTGAAAAAAGACAAAAGAAAGAGTGAGACAGAACTTTATTAATTGTTTTACAAAATCCATTGGTAGAATTGCAGAACTGTTGAATTCAATGAGGGGAAACATGCACAAGTCACTTGAAGAACAAGAGACTACAATATACTCTACAGTTCTACCTAATATACAGAGTGAATATACTGAGACAGGCTTTTCTTGCCTTTATTTTAAAGAGCAATCATTAAAATCAATCCTGATATGTGAATAACAACATGATGCCAATTAAATAAATGCCAGCTCACAGCCCAGGCTACATCACTGGCTAGAAACTTTACACTTTTATTTGTAGACTACCTGTATTTAGACCTTGATAAGAAGATACTGCATGCTTGTAATGACTTTCTTGATGCAAATAACCGGAGAGAAGGCAGAGTGTTGGATTCTTTATATTGTTCTAAACTATAGCTGACATTTTTTGTGTGCAAGCACAACAAATCACATCTCCACTCTTCTCGGAACAATGAAGTCAAGTATATATTTTCAAAACTGCAGATCATACATGTATAGCATACCTACTAAAATGTTACCGTACTGGCTTGTGGTAACCAATATTTTCTGTTCAGACTAAGCAGGTATTTTAGAAGCCTTTTAAAGCACATCATTTCATATTGACATGCAGTATTTATTTAGAAGGCAAGTAAAGTATTTTCTTCTTTTGCTTCTACTCTGTCATGCCAATTGCTGTGTAAATATATATTTTACTAGCGATGGTAAATGATTTTGCAAATTTAATTAAGAGTGAAAAAGAAGATTGGATGGACACAGTTGGGCAATAATAGAATTTTTAAAAAGCAAGAAATGAAGGTATAATCTAAATGTGAATATCATTCCAAGAATCTGAGCTCTTAGAGTGTAATTATCTCGGATTCAAATTTCAAGCTGAGATTTTACTCAAAAATGGCTACAGCCCATAGACATATCACAAAAGTAGATACATAATGTCTAGAAGCACAGAGAGGAAAGCCAAGGTACAGTCAATAAGAAGATCAAGGAATTCCAACATCAATGAAGCTAAAAGAGGGAACGTTACCTACATAATAAATGTCTAGAAGGCAACCAATTTAATAATTTCAAAAAAGACACAATATCAATAAGCAATAGCTGAGCTCTATGTCAACTCTTGGTTGAAGAGAAAGCCAAAATTCTATTAAAATTTCTTTAATTACAGTTTGCCATAAATATGTTAACAAGTATGAAGACTGATGTATGAGTGAGATAAAAATGATTCAAGTGTTGTGACATTTGCTTAGTGGCATAAATACCAACTACACATAGATATCTTTCTAAAGAGACAAAGTAAACTTCTAAAGAAGAAAATTAAAAATCTTTAACAGAACAGCAAGAATATAACATAGATGTTTGTATGTGTGACGATGGAGGGGAATATGCCATTTTTATTTTCTATTTAGCTGATGTTGGAATAGGCTTTCCGATAATAATTTTGCTTTCAAAGAACTTTATACAATCATAGACAGTTTCAGCTACCAGAGAGATATCTCATTTTTCTTCTACTGTGCTGATTTTCCTCATTATTTTTACCTACTTCTTAATGTAAAAAGGATTGCAAACTACAGGATCCTTACAAAAATTACATGACCTTTTATATATTCCATATTCTTGTCAATATTGTACAGAACTAAAATATTATTTCAACTGTAGTATTAAAATATGCAAAGGGGTCTCATTTAAGAAAACCTTCACTGACCATTTTCTCTAATGATTTCAGTAAGACAAACAACAAAGCAACTATGTAAGTGTATAGATATCTTCTCACTTGACTATTAAGTGAATTACAGCCAGTTCCTCAGATAATTCCAGCAACCAGAAGGAATTTGCTGCCTCACCTCAAC
Organism: Rhea pennata; assembly: GCF_028389875.1. NCBI lineage: Eukaryota > Metazoa > Chordata > Aves > Rheiformes > Rheidae > Rhea > Rhea pennata. The sequence continues at coordinate 81,522,846 of NC_084663.1, read as the reverse complement.
AGAGTGGATAAATCTAATTTAAATGAACATTTACTCTCAACTTCAATTATTTTCTTGAAGCCTTTATCTTGAATGATTCTAAATGCAATATAATATGTTTCATGACAAAATATTCTCCTAAAGTATTAAGATGTAAGAATGATGTACATTGTGGACAGAGCCATCTTTTTCCAGATCATCCAAAATTACTTTTTCCAAAAAAAAGTTTAAGATATCCTATAAGAGAACGTTCCCATCATCACCATCCTAAATGAGATTTTTTTTTTACAGACAAATGTCACTTCAGAAAACATAGACTGCTTAATCCTTAGAAGACTGCTTAAAAAATTCTGGCCTGTGCAAACACTAGTCAAATCCCTCTCCCTCAGGGAGTAAAAACTGAGATATGAGGTAAGCAAATCTGATAACCTAATTTACAAATGTAGAATGATTGAGTATTTATATATAATTTCCCTAGGATTTACTTTGTGAGTCATTTTTATGTAAGATATCTTTTGTTTACTGTCAGAAGAAATACATGTACTTGTCCTCGGTTTTAAATCCTTACATTTCCTTTTCCCATTTCTATTATTTTACTTCATTAAAAAAAAAGATAATGATGTTTAATTATCTGGTCCTGATATTTCTACTGTGCATAATAAAACATGTATCTTGCTGTTATATGAAAGGTACGGTATACCAAAAGTAAACCCCAAAAAACAAAACAAAAAAACCCTCCAAACCTGAATAACCCCAAAAGCAAGCATGTGAGAAATAAGCACAGCAGTAAAGAGTAACTTAAGAAAAATCGGTAGGTAGTTTATAGAGCTTTTAAAGAACAGAGATCTACTTATACTGTACTTTATAAAAAAAAATCCCCTCAGTACCATGACTTCACCAATATCACATGGCAACTTCAACCTACAGTGCCTTAGGCTATATGACAATTATGTTTCAAAACATGTTTCTTTCTTACTCAAAAATGTGGATCATTATTTCTGCATCTCAGAATGCATTCTCATCATTAAGAAAAGAATTTCAGTAATATTATATTTAATGAATACATAAAGAACTGGGATTCTGAATAAGACCTCAATCAACTACTAAAGTTTCCTCCACTTTTCATAATTGTAAATTATTTTATTGTCTTGAATATTAGATCATGAGTAAAAGCTTATTTATTTATTATCAAATGCTAGTGGTGAAGGTCAGGTCCAGCACAAGGAAGCAAGCTTCAATGCCTACAAGAATCAACATCAACAAAAGTGATATAACTTAACTTTATAATCCCAAATAGTATTCTTTTACTGGCTAGACCACCATTATAAAAACAAAAAATAATACAAAACCATTCAACAGTCAGAGCTAGGTAGAAGACAACATTTCATATCTTCCAGTTTGGCCAGAAGGGCAGAAAGGAGAAGATTCAGGAATTAAAGTCATAAAACAAATATGTTAAATAGCTAAGAGAAAAATAGTGTAGACAGATAAAGAGGTAGATAATATACTTCATAATGAGGTAGATAAAAAGAGAACAAAAGAGACAACATAACAAAAGAGAGGAAATTAAACTTTTACAGACTTCATTCAAAAAAGAGGCTACAAAACAGAATTCTTAGAAACAGAGAGTATAAAAGGCATTTGTAATTCACTTATGGAGAGAAAATCTGGTGGATTTCAGTAAACTGAGTGTATGTTTTTGGATATTTATGTAACATTGTACATATGTACATATGTATGTACATTGGTACATACACTAAAACCAAATGAATGTTTAGGCATTTGGCCTGAATCTATAAACCAAACTTTATTGCGGCAGAATAACTGGAAAAGGTTGTAGGATAATAATGACATCACCTGAATCTAAACAAAGTTCAAAATGCAAAGTCAGAGCTGAGAATATTTGCAATAGCTTGTTTCATGGGGCAGGGGGAGGGGAGTTTTACAAAGTAAAGACACGTAAATATTCATTGGCCCTCTATCATGGACAAGTTCACAAAGGTTACTTAAGAGTCAGATGCAGTAACTCATACCTAAATCATACCACAGAATAAATTTTTCTAAATCTGAATAAGATTATATTTGACATAAGCACAACAGAATCCTGCCGTTAACATTTTACTTCATACATACTTTAGCATGTAACTTCCCTCAATAGGGCACATTTTCATTATGGAATGACATCTTTAAAAAAGGCCTGATATTGTTTTATTAACTCAATATTTAAGTATTCTGTGGTCAGAAACAGAAATCACTACTGGAAATCTTGGTCTGAACACCAAATACACAATAATTTTTCTGTATGAACTGATTGTCTTCCTCCATTCCTATGATTTTACTATTGCTAATTAGCCTTTTTCCTTTACCACTTCTTAAAGAAATCCTGTTCCTTGTTCATCACTCTTCTTTCCTCACTGCTAGAATATTTTATTTGTTAGGGAAATTATGCTTGTTAAGCAGTCAAAATAAGTTTTGGTGTTCCAGACACATTATCAATAGAACCATCTTCCTATAATAACCTTATTCAGATTTAAAAATTGCTGTATGATATTGACAGTGCTCATGAAGAAACTCCAGTGAAAATTTGTAATTTCTTTTTGGGGTTAGATTTTTGTTGTTCCTCTCAGTTCTAAACTCCTCTAGTATTCCCAGCTTTTTTAAATTTCTCTGATATGCAAGCAATAGAAACTATCTCAGCAGTGATAGCATACACTAGGTATTCAACCTAACAAAACTACTGGTTGACTGTCTTTTTTAAGCACACCTCTCAAATAACATGGGAACTGAGAAGGCATAAAAACTTTGCAGAATATCCAGCCATCCACAGATTTCCGATTTGAATGAATACAATAAATTCAGATATTCTCTGTGAATGCTGCAAAGAAAATATCTCACTTCACTATTTAAGAAAAAATCTACATAGAAAATAAGGGGTTATAACAATAGTAACACAGATGATCCCCCACAATTTTTATTGTTGAAGGTGCTTTCAGGACAGATTTTATATGCTTTGAACTTGAACTACAAAATTTAAGGTAAAAAAACAGAAGTGTGACTAGAAGTGTGTTATGCTAATTCAAATCTATAAGACTGTATTTAATTATAAAATGTAATACATAGAACTTCAAGACAATCATAATGAGATTTTGCACCGTAATAAAATCAAACTCAAAAGATATAGTATACCAGACAAAAGACCACTCTCATAGCCAAAACAAAGGTCTAGTTGTTTCCCCAAAACAAAGCAAACAAATGTTCCCCAAAACATACAAAATACACTTCACAAATCTAATACATTCTTAAAAGTAACCCCGATACAGGAGAATGGGAATCAGGTGTGTTAAACTGACTTACTAAAAGGTATTTCCTGCTGTCTTGAGTATAACTTGACGTCTATTTTTCTCACCTTAAAAAGCAATGTCATTAAAATTCATCTGTGCAAAGAATAAAAGAATAAATGCACAGTTCCCTCTCCAAACATTACGGACTTGTTTCTTTCCATAATAACCCCACTGAAACCAGCAAATGGACTACTTGCACTTTAACGTACAGCCCAATATCAGATGACCCTATATAAATGTGCATTACTAAGGTAAATGCTCTTATTTGCCAAATATGTTTCCAAGTCTTCTAGTTAGACAGTAAATAACCTAATCTCAGTGTCCTAGTACATACTAATGCCCTGCAGTCTCCCACACATCCTCCATGGTTGAACAAGACTGCACAGAAAGCACCTGGACAGTGAAGTAGCAAATAGGACTGGAAGTCCAGTTTCCAAAAGTAATGGTATTATTACTAAACTAAAGAAATACTTTCTCTACACAAATCCAGAGCAGAAACTTTTCACCTTGTTCTTCACTTTACAATAAAACACCCCTGGTTTATACCAGGTTACCAGAGATTCTTGCCTTTAGCTTCTTTAATATTGGTAAAAAAGATCTCTTAATAACAAAACCAGAAAAACAAATCCTTTGGATATTCACACTTCTGAAATGTGCACTAAGCTTCTGTCACTTAGTACTAGATGGTAGCACTTTCATTTGTAAAGAAAGTATTTGTCTGTCAGGAAAATACAGACTGAATAAATACTTTCATTCAAATACTTCCTCAAGTCTTGACACAAAAGCTAGTTTCTTTCCCTTGTAGGCCAAAATATTTTCTTTGAAGTCAATGAGAGCTGTGTACATGTATCAAGACAAAATCTGACTGCTTAATATGACTCACTTTATTTTCAGAAAATAAGCAGTAAATTTTCCTGAAAGATGGTGAGTGTCGATATATAAATAGGAAAAACTTAAAAAGCTGGCTACAAAGATAGTCGTTCAGGAACTATGACCATAAAAAATGCTTACTCTAGGTATTTCCCTCCTGAAGTAAATTTTTGTCATTTAGAAAATTTGTTTAAACAGCATATCCAGTATGAATAGATTTAATTAGTAGAAAGCTCTCTGTGGTGGCTTGCTTACTTCTGCATATGCCAAGTACAAGAATTATTTTCTTTTTCTCTGTATAGCTAATAGTCAAAAGTATATAAACAATATTTGAATACTGTACTTCTGCCTGCTATACACATGCAAACTATAACATAGTGAATGAATATTTTATGATGAACTCAATAACAGTGAATAGTCAGTAAATTATCAAACTATGAAGTTTATAAAAAACTTTCAGTCAGTACGACTGACAATAAAATTCTGGAACTAAACAACAGAGAAATTTTATATACCTCCATTCCATAAAAATTCCTAACATTTGTATGATCTTAAGAGTTGACAGTGTCTGGTTTTGAACAAAAGGCAAAAGACATCTACAGCTTACACAGAAGCCTGCACACTGCACGTTTCAAAAAATATGAAGCAGAGCCAAACATTTCCTCACCTTTGTAAACAACAAATAATTGTAAGCAGATCTTAGTTTGAAATATATTAGTGAGCAATTAACTGTTTTGATGATTAGAATTTTTATAAGACATTTGGAAATATTTTGGTTTTTACTTTGATGGAGTTTAGCCTGAGTCAGTTTCTGGACAGTTTAAAAGGACACCATCAACATGAAAAAAAAAAACATATTTCTGTCTGTAAACTTCCTATCTAGCTATAAGTAACCCCTAAAGTGACTAAAAAAATAAGGACATTCATAAAAACAAATAAAACACTACATTATTTCCCTCAGTATGTTTACTTTTCACTTTCTGAGCAGGAGTGAAGGAACAAAGGGTGACTGGAAGGTCAGTTGTCTTACTTGACTGCTGTTCAGTATATAAGTTCTTCCTTTCCCAGGTTTAACATATTCACTGAGAAGCCAATGGTATTTTAGAAGTTGTGAGACTTTACATTCTGTGTAATAGTAGCCACTAGCAGAGAGGCAGGTATACACACAAGAGCTAATAAACAGCTATAATGTCGACATTCTCTAACCTTCCCATACAATAGACAGTAACAGAGATCAGAAGGAACTAAATTATCAACATGTATTCTCTGTTGGTGTTCTAGTCTGTATACATGTCTCCTCTGACAAATAGAAGCATATTTGCTTACATCGGTATTACACAGGTACTTCACATTGAAACATTTGAATGGTGTAACGTCCTGAGTTAGGAGACTAGGAGAATAGCCTGGAGTGGCTGACTGCATGGAACAGTGCTCTTAAGGGAAAAGATCTCATTTGGGAATACAACTATTTCATGGCTATCGAGTCCATTTCCTGTGGTCTTAATAAAAAAAAAAAAAAAAAAAAAAAAAAAACTACTTTTTTCTTTCTTCAGAAAGCTCTACACAGCACTGCATAGGTTCTCTTGAGTAAGGCCGCCTCTGTGCAAGCAACTTACGCATCTCAGAAAGCCACGGATATTTTGCTGGTTCTGGCACTAAACTACAATGAAAGTTTTTATGAAAATGGTTTCTAGAGAGATATTTTTTTCCCTCCTAAAAATATTTCTCCTTATTTTCTATTAGGAAAAAAATAAATGAAAGCAACACAGAATCAAAGAATGGTTGAGGTTGAAAGGGACCTCTGCAGATCATCTAGTCCAAACTTGCTGCTCACCTAGAGCATGTTAGACAGGATCATGTCCAGGCAGGTTTTGAGTATCTCCAGAGAAGGAAACTCCACAACCTCTATGGGCAACCCGTTCCAGTGCTCTGTCACTCTCGCAGTGAAGAAATTCCCCCTCACGTTCAGGCGGAACTTCCTGTGGTTCTTGTCCTGTCTCTGGAGACCACTGAAAAGAGTCCACTCCAGCCCCTTGACATCCCCCCTTAAGGGATTTGTGCATATTGAAAAGATCCCCTCTCAGTCTTCTCTTCCACAGGCTAAAGAGGCCCAGTTCTTGCAGCCTTTCTTCATAGGGGAGATGCTCCAGTCTTACGATCATCTTTGTAGCTCTATGCTGGACTCTCTCCCATGTCCCATGTCTCTCTTGTACTGGGGAGCCCAGAACTGGATGCATTACTCAAGATGAGGCCTCACCAGGGCTGAGTAGAGGGGCAGGATCACCTCCCTCAAAGGATCAACTCCCTCAACCTGCTGGCAACACTCTTCTTAATGCACCTAATGAGACCATTGGCCTTCTTGACCACAAGGGCTTGACCACTTTGCTGGCTTATGGTCAATTGGTTGTCCACCAGCACACTCCCAGGTCCTTCTCTGCAGAGCTGCTCTCCAGAAGGTCAGCCCCCAGCTTGTACTGGTGCACAGGGTTATTTCTCCCTAGGTGCAGGACTCCGCCCTTGCCCTTGTTGAAACTCAGGAGGTTCCTCTCTGTCCAGCTCTCCAGCCTGTCCAGGTCTCTCTGAATGGCAGCACAGCCCTCAGGAGTGTCAGCCACTCCTCCCAGCTCGGTACCATCAGCCAACTCGCTGAGGAGGCAATCTGTCCCTTCATCCAGGTCACTGATAAGTTGAACAAGAGTAGACCCAGTGCTGATCCCTGGGGAACTCCACTAGCTACAGGCCTCCAACTAGACTCTGCGCCACTGATGATGACCCTCTGAGCTCTGCCTTTCAGCCAGTTCTCAATCCACCTCACTGTCCACTCATCTAACTCACACTTTCTGAGCTTATCTAGGAGGATGTTCTGGGAGACAGTGTCAAAAGCCTTGCTGAAGTCAAGGTAGACAACACCCACTGCTCTCCCCTCACCTACCCAGCCAGTCATTCCACCACAGAAGGCTATCAGATTGGTTAAGCAGGATTTCCCCTTGGTGAGTCCATGCTGGCTACTCCTGATCACCTTCTTTTCCTCCATATGTTTAGAGATGAAATCCAGGAGGAGCTGTTCCATCATTTTTCCAGGGATGGAGGTGAGGCTGACTGGCCTGGAGTTCCCTGGGTCCTCCTTCTTGCCCTTTTTGAAGACTGGAGTGACACTGGCTCTCTTCCAGTTCTCAGTTCTCCATGACCTTTCAAAGATGATGGAGAGCAACCTGAACAACATCCACCCTCAGGATGGAATCCCTCAGGATTCATAGGTGCATCCGATGAGGGCCCACGGATGTGTGGATGTCAAGTTTGCCTAAAAGATCTCTAATCCTATCCTCCTCAAACAAAGGCAAATATTTCCCTCTCCAGACTTCCTCTCTCATCTCCAGGCTCTGGGTTTATTGAGAGCTGACCTTAGCAGGAAAGACTGAAGTAAGGAAGGCATTCTGTAACTCTGCACTCCCTGTGTTCATCCTTCGTCACCAGGGCCCCCACCCCATTCAGCTGTAGGCTCACATTTTCCCTAGTCTTCCTCTTGCTGCTGATATATTTGAAGAAGCCCTTCTTGTTGTCCTTGACATCCCTTGCGAGACTCAATTCCAAATGGGCCTTAGCCTTCCTCATCACATCCCTGCAGACTCTGACTACATTCTTATATTCCTTCCATCTGGCCTGTCCCTTCTTCCACATTTTGTGTACTTTATTCTTCTGAGTTTTGCCAGGAGCTCCTTGCTCACCCTTGCAGGTCTCCTGCACCCCTTGCTGGATTTCTTTCTCCTTGGAATGCACCACTCTTGAGCTTGGAGGAAGTGATGCTTGAATACTAGCCAGCTCTCCTGGAGCCCTCTTCCCCCCTAGCGCCTTAACCCTTGAGATTCCTACAAGATTCTCTGAAGAGCCCAAAGTCTGCTTTCCTGAAGTCCAGGGTTCAGTCCTGCTTATTGCCTTATTTCTTTCCTGCAGGATCCTGAACTCCACCATCTCATGGTCACTGCAGCCAAGGCTGCCCCCAACCTTCACATCTCCAACCAGTCCTTCCTTGCTTGTTAGTACAACGTCCAGCAAGACACTTCTCATTGGCTCTTCCATTCCTGGATTGTTCATGCCTAGCAAGACCCATAAGCTCTTGACTCACTCTTCATCTACCCCTAGATAGAACTCGGTACATTCCAGTTGCTCTTGCACATAAAGAGCAACTCCACCACCTCGCCTAAAAAGCATGTAGCTGTCCATGATGACATTGCAGTCATGTGAGCTATCCCACCATGTCTGTAACTGCAATGAGATCACGGCCCTATGACCACACAAAGATCTCTAGTTCCTCCTGTTTATTCCCCATGCTGTGTACATTGGTGTATAGGCATGTCAGAGAGGTAGTTGTGCATGCAGGTTTCCCAGGAGAGATGCAAGGGGCTCCCAAAGCCATGTCTCATATGCACATCCTAGGCTGCATGCACCTGCTGGAGGCCTCCCGACTTGAGCTGTGTTTTGTTGAATACCGTCTTTAAAACTATCCACTTCCCCCATCCTTCCAAGTTTAAAGCCCTCTGTTCCAGGTGGTAAAGACATGCGTACCCCCCTTAGTGAGGTGGATCCCATCTCTCCGCATCAGTTGCTGATCTTCAGACAGGGTCCCATGGTCACAGAAATCAAAACCCTTTTGCCAACACCAGAAGTGCAGCCAGTTGTTAACTTGGAATATCCATCTACTCCTTCTCCTATCCTTCCCCATCACTGGCAGGACTGAGGACAAGATAACCTGGGCTTCCAGACCCTTCAACACCATGCCCAGAGCTCTGAAATCCTGTTTGACTGTTTCCAAATTGCCCTTGGTATCATTAGCAGCTATGTGACAGAGCAGTAGAGGGTAGTAGTAGTCTGACAAGTGGACAAGCCTTGGCAGTCTTTCAAAGATATCTTGTATACAAACCCCTGACACGCAGCAAACCTCTCTAGACAAAATGTTAGGTCAGCAGATAGGTGCCTCCACCCCTACAGCATGGAGTCACCCACAACAACCACTCTTTGCTTCTTCCAAGTGTTCCCACAAGGCACAGGGTCTGTCAGCCCAGTTGCTTCCCTTGAAGCCATGTCCAGCTCCTCCTCATCCTGGAGGGCACTAAATCGGTTGTTCAGCTGCAAGTTCAAGTCTGCAGGAGGACTTGGGGCCTTTCTCCTCCCACTAGAAGAGACCAGTTTCCAGCCTCCTTCTACAGAGTTGTGATGTACTGTTTCACTTGGCACAGAGCTCTCCTCTGCTGCGGGGGACTGGGACTCCTGTAGCAGTATGGCCTCCAAGAATGCCCTGTCTATCTCCTGCTCATTTTCGTGGATGCTTCGCAGTCTGCTGACTTCCTCCCATTACTCCTTTACAGTGCAATAGAATTTGTCAACAACAGCACACCTTCTGCAGAAGAGCTGACTATCAGTCCTGGCCTTCTAGAGAGGCCCCAAGCACTCCCTGCAGCCTAAGACTTGAATAGGGAAATAAATAAGGATAAAATATACAAAACATCTACTTGCTCCTGCAGCCAAAATCAAAAAGGAGAAGAGATGTAGATGTATGGTGAGGCTAGCAGTTTGGAATAATATTCAGTATATTTGTTCTCTAAGGAATCAAAACATTTTGCTATGGTTTTGTATATTCTATTGAAAATATAGGCAAATTAAAAATTGTTATTGAATTCATAGCAATACTTATGGTAATATTCCTGAACACAGGTTCATAAAGATGGAAAGATCTTCTGTTTGAAATTAAGTCTTATTCACGCTACTGGACAAGATGTACTATATTTCATGAAAAATAGTATTCCAGGAAAAACACAGTATCTAAAACAGGTTGTCAAACTGATAAGCTTTTGCTATCATGCTATTTGTTTTCAGTTCTAAAAATGTTTACAGAAATGCTTTGGAGTAACATTCGATTCTCCTGGGCTATGTCATATACTGAAGGCATGTATACTGCAATAAGTTTTTACTTTTAAATACCAGGTTATAATTTTAAAATTTCTTTAAACATGTATCTTTTATTTATGTAGTAGATAAATGAAATCCACATATGTATTACTTCAAGACATGATAGCATAATGGATTTAAGAGCTAGATTCTCCCAAGTGTTCTAAGACAATTAAAGTATAAATATTTGAAATAATACCATGAGTCATAATTCATGTTTTTACTATCCTACTACTTTCCACAAATCCTTTTGTTGTTGTTTTTGTTGTAAATGCAGATGAATTGATTGTACATATCCAAAAATAACAACCCAAATGAGAAACGTCCATATTTAGTGCTGAGACAACAAACGGTACATGAACCACAAATAGGTCCTACAAATGTGGCAGTAGTAGCTGCAGCTACCAACCTTACTGGCCGCCTTGAAGAAACGGAAAACAACCAAGTACCTCCTTCTGCGCTTGTACATGACATAACACATGGCCAGTGCATTTAGCTCTTTTTCTAGACGTGACTTTGTGTTTCTAAAAACAACTGCAGATCTGCGAATTCCTTTTCACTATCAGTACAATTTGTTTACATAACAGGAACATAAAAAGAAGCTGTCCTCTACCTATCAGTACATGCCAGACTAATGTCCATCTCACCCAGTAAGTATCTTTAATAGAGACAAATAGCAAGTATCTAGTAAAGAAGAGAGTATAACAGGACTAACACTGAAATAATTCCCTCATTTCATGAAACACTCACTTATCTTACTACCTGAACCAGATCAAAGTATGTTTGTATTTAATAGCCCTTCATGGAATTTCCTTCCATAAATTTGCCCAGTCACTTTAAAAACAAACAAACAAAACATTTAACTTTTTCATCTATGACATCTGGCAGCTAGGAGTTCCATATTATGTGAAGAAGTATATCCTGCTTGTTTTGAACTTGTCATGTTATAACTGTACCTACTAGACCATTTTATAATTGTTAATATGTTTTTTTTCTAAGAATCATTACTTGCAGGCTTTCATGAGTTAGTAGTATGTTGCAGTGTTCAGATGTAAACCTTTGTCAGAAATAACTGCTTGCTCAGAAGGCCCTATTGTATTGAATAAGTTAGAAGATAGCAGTTTTGAGGCTTCCACTAAAACAAGATAATAGATCTCTTAGAACAGATGTTCTACAACAGGACAGAAACACTTCTGAATGTTTGCATTTTTCCCCAGTTTCAATTAAAAAAGCTTTTACAATATGATATTTCATATCTAAACAAAAGCCATCAACAAGACGAAAGAACATTCAACCATGTCCACAAAGCAACTTAAAAAAATGGATGACTTCTATTTAAGTGTTTCAGCTGAAGAAAGGATCAGGTCAAACACGAAGAGGGGTAAAGTCAAGTCATGCTCTTGTACTAGTTTTTAATGAAACATGGAGAAAACATGAGAACATATGATGATTAATATTTTTTATATTATAAATTCCAATTAGATTGAAACTAATGGAAAATACTAACTCGAATCATCACAAGTGCCTATCATCTATTTGAAAGAAGCCCCTTCCTCAATAATTAAAAAATGTATCCTTTGCTTCAGATGAGAAAAAGTTATAAAAGTACTGAGAACATCCAAATGTTGCAGAATAGCTATGTGAGCACAATGCTGGTTTTGATAGTGTATCTTTAAATGTAAAGGCCAAAAACAAGCATGAAAAATACTTTCAGCACTTTTTAAGGAAACTAACTGAGAAGCACAATTAGTATCTCCATGCTTAAAAAAAGAAATGGTAGTGATCATCTTTCAACCTGTTTAAAAAGCATCATACTCTAGTTTGAGTGATTTTTTGCACTAAGCCCCTCATGCTTGTGTTTATTCTTTTAGTGCAATAGCCATAGTGATTTAGATGATCAAACAGGTATGAAAAGAAAGTGAATGTGTATTTGAACATGTGGAATATTACATACAACTAAATCAAGTTGCTTTTGTAAACTATAAGAGGAAATAGAATAAAATATCGAAAACAAATACATATGCAGATCTGTAGTTAATACTGATTAATTTACTATACACATAGTTTGCGTGCTGAAGGCAAGATGAAGGTTAAAAACCATTCCTGGACTTAATTCATTCTTCTTAACTTACTCCTAAAATGTAATTTCATGAATTTACTACTTGAATATTCTCTGAAAAGCAGTTCATCCATTAAGTTGGAGACTAAAATTGTTGAGATATTGAAGTTTGTTTTCAGCTCTATTAAATATTTAGCATTGTTGCCCTAGTGTATGGTTCACAGTTTGTAAAACTAATGCCTTATGGGTCCAGAAAAATATTGGGATTTTAAAGAGGATGAATCATTTGCATTTTAACTGGTAAGTAGGAGCAGTTAAATATCAATCACAAAGCTTAAAACCACATTAATTACCAAAGGTGTAACCCAAAGTCATTGAGAGTTCTCTTTTAAACATAAAAGAATTCAGACAAACTAATGATGTATGGACAGAGCTACGAAAAATAGAAGACCATTTCAGAGGACACAAGTAGAGAATTATTTTTAATTTACTTTCAATATAAAAAGTATCATAGTAAGACACGTGCTCCCACCTAAGCAGAACTGAGCTGCAACAGTGTATGTGATTGATGTGTCATTTCTCTTCCATGCTATGTCTACTGATCTCAGTCAGTAGTCTTAGTTTCTAATACAACAGATCCAGAAGATCTTTATACCCATTCCAATTAGCCAAAATTCTCCCAAGTAAAACTTTACTAGAAAAATCACATATTGGACCAGATAATATTATGCTAAATACATTTTTTTCAATTGTTTCCTACTGTTTGGGATCTAGAGAAAAGTGGTTTTATACAAATTATGCATGAAAAGCTGGTAGGAAAGATGCCAATAAAGAAATATGAAAAATATAGGAAATAAACATTTCTGCACTAAGGTATTATTTCAGATCACTGAAATACTGTTTCTGTTCCAAATACTGTTCAAGTCACCCTTTCAGAATCCAGTTCAATTATGTATTCAACCCAACTGGAAACAAATTATCTTAAAACACAAAACGGATTGTACTGTAGACGTTAAAAATTGAACCAAAAGAATGGAAAGAAAAATTAAGCACATAGGAAAGGAAAAGGGAAAACAACATCTCATATGAACAAGTAACCACAAACAGAACCTCCTCCTAAGTAATTTAATTATTTAAAACGTCTAATGTCCCCACAATCAAAATTCCAAGATGGATAAACTGAAAGAATAAGGATAAAGATGACATTTTTGAGGCAATGATATTCACACTCAAATCAAATAAGAACTTTGCCATTTACTTGGGCACTGGATCAAGCTCCATGTACAAAAAAAGATCATAAAACTCTTCAGTGATGACTAAATAAAGAATCCCCAAACAATTCCATATGCAAAAATAACAAATGATTGCACTAAGTTCCCATGATTATATTCAAGTAACTTCAGCATACCTAACTAAAAATGAAAATCACAGAGAACATGGAATAAACTATATTCTGACAAGCATCTCTTATCTTCAGTTTCTGAATCATGACAAAGAGATGGCAAATCCAGGGAAGCCAAATTATAAATTAAGGCCAAAAGTACACAATGCTTTGATAATGAGGCTATAAAAGTTCTGATGTTATGCTGTAAATCCACTGTACAAATTAAGCCATGCAAGTGGTTTAGGATCAAGAAGGAATGAATTTTAGTTGCATCTTGAATTTTAAATCTTTTAAATAAAAAGAAAGAATTTTTCTAAAATACACTCATTTGACAAGATTATTTGCTTCAGTCAAGATAACAGAAATAAAAATATTAGTAGGGAATAAGTACCTTGCTTAAAAAATACACAGAAGCTTGAAGATACCTTCTTTAGAAAAATAGTAATACACATCAGGAGCAGATGTTGTTGTAACAGGTATCAGTATAAACTGGGAAATAGGAATCAAAATAACATATAACATGCCATCACACTGCAAAATGAAACAATAATGGGAAAGTGAGAAAAATAAAGAAGTCATTTGCATCAAAGGCAACATAGGATCTATTCCTGTAAAACACGTACAACAAGAAATAAAAGTACTTCATAAAAAGGGCATTTTACAGAAGTAAAAAAATCTGTAAGGGTGAAACCTCTCAACTTCAACAAAGACAAAGCACAGAGTGACCACACTTTTTAATGGCTCTGTATGGATACAGAATAAAATGACAAAAAATTAATACTTCAGCATTATTTTATGTCCTGGAACTTTTTATATGTATGCAATGAACAGAATTAACAACTACTGAGAAAGTAATAACTACTACTGGGTTTCAATGACTGTCCATTAAAGCAGTGAAGAAACAAAAGTGGGAAGTGTTTGACCTCGTGACCAGAGGACTACAATAGAAAATATCTCAGGTTAAAACAAGGTGCCAAGAGTTAATCCAGCCCCTAAAACAACCCGGTTTGGAAGGAGAAATCATAAACTGACTGTTTTTTAATGCTGTTTATGCCATCAATTGGACAGGGATTATTTGTAAGTAAAAAAAAAATGATGCTTCTCTGCCCACTTTGAGAAGGAATATACGCTACAACTAAAGATTGGATTTGATAACCCAAGAAGCCCATTCCAGTTCTACATCCTTTCTATTCCAGAAAGTCTAGTTATAATTAAAAGTGGTTTCATGCACCAACATGAACACAAAAACAAAGGATCTGACACAGAATGAACAGAAAGCTACTTCTGTACATTAACATCATTAATGATTTTTGGACATGCACAATCATCACTGCCTGTTTTTTAAACAATCCTTGAACTTATGAAACATCATATTTTAGTTAATAGTTACTAATTTGCCGATGCATTTTTTTTAGTGTATAGGCAAGCTGTGCATTCTTGCTTCAGTTTTCACTGGTGAAAGGTTAATGAGCTACATGGATGGAAACTTCAAGTTCTCCTTCGAATCCTGAGATGCAGCAGGTAGACTCTTCCAGAAGATGCAATTTATCCCGTTCAGAATAAAGAAGCTTGAATTTGACCCTAAGATATTTAGATATTTTACATTTCCTACTCTGCCTCCATTTCCACCCCCCCCCCCCAAATATCTTGTGTTTATTAATCTCTGTCAGGATTTTTTTTTTTACTAAAGTAAAAATAAGAAATTCATAGATTTATACTAGCAAAAGTTTGACAACAGATTTTTCACTGGACTCATTTGGCACCTTTTATTTTTTTAAGCACATGCTACTACCAGAAAAGAAATTTGCCTGCATTTCAGTTGTCAATGTTAAAAAGCAATCCATTCTCCTTAAAATAAATCAATTTAACTATAACCACATATAGAGCCATAAATATTCTTTTCCTAGAACTCCCCCAGTTTACATCTGTAATTTGAGACAGGAACTGAAAGCAGCATTCTTCACATTAAACGTACAGAATGGTGAACTGAGTGCCAGGTCATTTCTATATTTCCTTTGTGTGCCATTGAAATCACTTTTCTGCCAAAATTTTACAGTTCAAGCCAGCTGTAGTAATACATAGCACGAATTATAACACATAAAAAGCGCAAGCACACTTTTGCAGTATCAAGCCTACAGGCACGTGTTCCTCTGCCAGGATCCATTTGAACAACTAAGTCAGAAGGTCACAGGATAGTACATAGACCTATTATAATCCTACTTTTCTTTCATATTGACTGCAGGTGACTCCAGTATGAGTTTTTTCCCCTATATACTACTGTACAGCATTTTTTCCCTCAGGAGTGGTTTATAGTCTAACAATGCTAATATGGAACCAACAAGAAAGGAAAAAGAGAAAAAAAAACACATACAGATGTGAACTAAATATAAATGTTAGCAACACACTGAATGCCTATTATATTCTTAATTCCATCCTCAATTAAGATATTTAAAGCCTCACAGAAATTAGTAAATGAATGTATAATTTATATTATTTACTTCCCAGTATTTTTTTCCAGCTTTTAGAATGCATTTGGTTGCATGCAGCATTTTATTTGCTAGAAATACAAAACACTGTGTGACTGCTCAGCTACAGTATTTCTAAAAAATCCCCAGATTAACTTGTTAGGTGTTAGCAATGAAAATCTGAACTCATCCAAAAAGACTGCACAGTCTGAAATTCACCAATTTTAATCTTTTAAGACTTTAAAAATTAAGTTCCTTTTCTTATTCCTATCATGCGCAAAGTAATACAAAATCATCTTAGCTGGTGATCTTACTGTAAAATGCAACCTTCATGAATTGTCTTTATGGAACAGCAGGCATAAATAAGGTCAGAATCTGTTCTATAGGAATGCTTTCATTACTTCAATAAGATTAAGCAGCATGAGAGCTTGATATCCTCCAGGACTGATTTTATTTCATTCAGGTGTCACTTTTATGCTATTTTACAATTTATTTTCAAGTTTATTTCATGTTCAGAAATTAACTCTTACTCCTGTAAATCCTTTGATTTGGCTTCTCTCAGACCAACAAATTCTGAAAATTTGCTTAACTTACAACAATACCTGTTTCTATTCTACAGTTTCACAGATTGTTTTACCTGCTACAGTGTGTATCTACTTTTCTTCCCATGTTTGATCAGCAAATGGAGACAGAGTGCAAACAAACCAGCAGGGCAAATGTGTTCTTTAAGCATTACTTTACACAGCAAGCTAATACATTTCTCTTACTCTTCCAATTATATTATATACGTATACACAATGTAATATATATAAACATTATATACACATACACACACACGCATATACGTGTACCTACATACAGACATGCAAATGTGTATCAGGATGCCAGCTGCCATTTTTGCAAACCAGACCAAAAGAAAAAGAAAAACAAAACCAAAGTTGCTTTGCTCTGGGGAACTCCAAGGTGAATATATGTGAAGGAAGCCCCTTCACATATATTCAGGATGAAAGCAAAGGTCAGAATTTTTAAAGATAATGCAAATAGCTTAACCTGGCCGGGGGGGGGGGGGGGGGAATCAAAGTTTGTAGAAAGAGAAAAAAATCTTTTATTAGAGAAAGTGTCATAGTTAACAAGGGTAGACACTTTTATGCATACAGTTCCTTTATTAGATTTAGCAAAAAAAACCCACAATCGTTAGGTTAATCAGTTGAACAATGCAAAGGAAATAGGTAGTTAGCAGGAAGGGACAAAAAAGTACAAACTTGCAATAGACCATAAAAAACAGTATCTCCATAGAATTTATGATCATCAGTACCTAGTATACTGATTGTAGTTCTTGGAATTGGAACTAAAATGGTATTTTATGAAGAATGCTCTCCCACTTGTAACCAAGTGTTTCTGAGTACTGGCTGAGAAAGCTCCATTTGGAGCTCAGGCAAGCTTCAGTTTCACCTGAAGAGCCTGTGTAAGAATAGTCTGTGGATGAATGCAGTATGTCATATTTTGGGATGAGTGCATAGAGATTCCACTGATTTTGGTCTTTCTATTATGGGAGTTGCAATTATAGAAACCATAGAGATTTGTGGACAGACTGTACATCTGTTGTTCTGGCAAGTTCAGATCAAATGTCAAATCTATATTAACCAATAACACCAGTAGTTAAAAAAAAAAAAAAAAAAAAAAAGAAAGAAAAAAGAAAAAGAAAAAGAATATGATATACCAACGATACATTTTGTTTCTTGTCACATAAAGGGCCAAAATAATGACTTATTTAGAGGCATCCTATGACATTTCAGTGGCACTAGAACAGTATTTATTAACAGATAAATAAAACTTTAATGAAGCCCGAAGAGAAGCCTTTTCTCTTTATCTATGGAAGATTTACATCAATTCTAATGACATTTATGCCACATTTTCTGAACAGAGTGGATAGATGTGAAATAGGTAGTGTCAGCGGGTGGGTTTTCTTTAATATTAAACTACTAATATTTATACTATGCATTGCTGAGTAGCTGGTAACACTTACTAACATGATTTGCCCAAATCTTCATAATTCCTTTCATAATAACTGAAAATATGCAACAGTTGTCTTCTTGAGGCGGTATGCCTCAAGAAGAATCTCAGCTTTATGGAAAGATGATGAAAAATTTGATATAGTGTGTTCTAAGAAGCAAAACTGAATGTGTATACTTTTCCTTTTTTCCTTTGTATTGCAACATCCTCATATAGTTAATACAAACTTGAATAATCATGTTATGATTATTTTAAAAAATTGAACTATTCCCCAAATCAATTTAAAAAAAAAACAGGTCAAAATTAAAAATGGTGTTTTTTTTTTTTAATAGATTAAAATATGGGAAATTTCCATTCAGGAAATGAAAATTAAAGGAAATAAGGGAAGAAATGTTCAGTTTTGGGGAATCCTGTTCTCAGAGAATCTAAAAGGTGTCATTGAACACTGATCAAACCAAGGAGATAAATTTATAATTAGTGGGAGTTCACTGAATTTATCACAATTAAGTGATACTGAAACAACTATGTTAAAATTACGATCTCACCAATCTGAGAACAAATGACTGCAGAGATGGACTGGTTTTATCTCATTTTAGCAGACTGATATAATGTTTTAGAAAGTCAACTCAATTCACAGGAATGTGCAAAATGGATTTTTTTTTTTCATGTGAGCACTGTAAGAAGATTCTGAATTAAGTCATTTGAAATTGGTCACGTATCGAATCTACTGCTCCTCAGGGATAAAATAGTTTAGATAGTACGTTATGACTTACACCAGCAAATGACACAAAATAAGTCTGCTATTAACCACTTTTGTTTAGTCAATTGCAGCAATCAGAATATATGCATTTTTAGCATATCCATATGGATTACAACTATTTTTTTATGGTTAGGTATGGTATTCATTGTCAGTTCAAAATGCTGTGATGACAATGGATCACACTGCCACCCAAAGGGAAGGTACTGTGCTCCACTTGACCCACAAGAAGAAAAGAAAGGTGATGATCCTTTCTGAGGTATTACTATGCACGTGATGAGTTCAGTAAGAGTTAGCTAGAGACACTGTCTGTCTCAAAGGGTTGGATTTTCCATTTGTTTTCATGAGCAGCAAATGTCATCTTCCCTTTGAGCTTCACAGAAAAGTACGGTAAGTTTACATACTTCACAAGTGATCAAAAGCAAACTTCCAGGAAACAACAGATTTGGCTGAGATGAAACATGCTTTTGCTTTTCCCAGTACAATCATTAATACGGGCACAGTGATTTGAATGGCTGGACTATGCAATTTGTTAAAATGTGGAGCATTTAGTAGAGTGGGACCTGTCACACCAGCTGTTCTCAAAATAGCAGTTGAACAAAGACTGAAGCGCAAGGCTAGAGGTTATAGGATTATGAACATCAGGCAACAGAAGACAAATGAGTTTGCAAATCTTGAGCTTATGTCAGAAGCGATAGAGACTTTGGATACTCATTGACAAGTGTCTCTAGTTTTCACTCAACTCACTCTTTAGTGAAACCGAAGGATTTTGCTTGCTTCTACATCCAAATCACATAGATATAGGTGGGATCCAGGACTGATGCACTAGATACATTCTAAGAACAAAATTCATTTTAATGAGAATTAAAAGTGAACACAATGGCTTGCCATTTAATACTTCAATGCCTGCTGTTCTTTTATCTGTGTGCTAGAATCCTTCTTCTCCCTCTTATCGCTATTAGGAAGGTAAAGCATTGTTTTGCCTTCCTAACTGATACTTGTATTATAAAAAATACATATCAATCCTACAAGATCAAAAACATACTTCCAGGAAATTAATAATTTTCCAGGCAAAATGTGAGTGTGGCTTTGCTTAGGAAAGCATCTCTGATTAACATCTGTAGCAAGTGATCTCAAATTTGACTTCAAGGTTTTCTGAAGTCTTATAAGAACCTCTAACAAACCTGATAACTCTGGAAGATGCCTTTAAATGGAGGCAACACCCTTACTCAATTTCAATTACGAAGTACACTAGAGAATCATGGTGGTGGTGGTGAGATACCAAAAGGTCGAATTCTTCACTGCTAAATGATTTCCTTCACATCTTAGATAGCCAGGTTTTTAAGATGTTATTTGCGGCAACATAAAAAAACATTTTTATAATATTAAATTCTTTATTTAAATAACAAACAAAATAGAACCATGACTGCAGTATGCAAGCTGAACTGTTTCCAATATAGTGCTATATATCCTTAAAAATTTGAGTTTTTATTTGGGGTATGAAAAAGGGGTAACCACAGAACATTGTCTATCTTTCATTTACTGCATGAAAATAAACGTTGCCCTCATACTTGCATTGCTTTTTCAACTTGTGGTTTCCTTTAATCAAATGCAAATATTTGCCTACATAAGACTTCTACTAGCTTTAGACATGAGTGTGTGAGATATGTAGCTGTAAGAAGATAGGAAATAATAAGCTTATAAGTTATAAACTTCTTATTTGTTGCTACTTCTAACAAGACCTCTCTCCTATTAAAAAAAAAGAAAAGAAAAAAAGAAAAAAAAAGAAAAAGCATATTTCAAGACTGCAAAGGCATGAAGGCATGGAGTGGAGAAAAGTTTATCTCTGTTATCTTGGGCATTTCAGCATGGTGTAGCATTATTATCCATTTCTCCCTATTAATTTTAATCTTCTCAACCTGCTTTTTTAAATTAAAAAAAATGCACTGAAGGTCCTTTGTTTGCACATGAGAAAATATGACCAAGACTGCAAGTTTTACTGTTACTGAATATGACTCATTTATGTATAACAAAAAGTCATAGATGTATCACTTAAAAAGCTTCTTAGTTTAACTTCAAATTATTTATCTGTGAAAAACTTTGAAATAAGGTCTTTACAGTATGGATTAAATTTATGCACATAACCTTAAATTCTTTAGTAAAAAATCTTATCAAAGGCAGGACATTGAGGTTTCTCAGCTATAAAGAATTCACATTAAAAGATTACACATCAGTAAAGAAAAAAGTTGAAAGAGATGTGTGAGGACAAAGGAACCTTAACTTTTCTCTTTTTCCTAATCAACTTATTACTTCAAATTGTCCTGTGTGTATTTCCTGTATATAGACATCATTGATAAACTGTGTATTGGAGGCTGACATGCTGGACTAGTGAATGGTAAATTAAGCAAGTACAAGTAACTGCTAATTTCGGACAGAAGTATTCTAAAGCACATTATTTTTATTGTCCATGCCCTAGCAGAATAAGCTCTAGCTCAAGAAATAAGTAGTAGGTTAATGCATAAAAGATCTTGATACAAATTGAAAATCATTTTGAAGTTCAGGAAGGAAAAGGCTGTTCCTAAGATTCACTTCTAAAAGCCACAATAAAACCTCAAAAACACACTAACTGGCTTGTTCTGTCACAGATGTGGAAGAGTTTAAGAGCAAAGTATAGAACATGAAGTAAGTTAATGTAGAAGGGTTATAGGATTTGGATAAAAATTTCATAAGGTATAGAATTAACTTATATGAATTCTAAACTCATGGAAAATGGTGTCTCCAAAGGTAAGTATAAACTAGATTACTGCCTACAAAAAATCCTATCCTCAAAGAAAGTAAATATAACAAAACAATGTCATATTTTAACAGGAAAGATGGATTGATCAAGGACAGAATCATCTTCCTCAAGTCTATTCCAAACAACTCTTTGACACATGGAAACACAAAAAGGGACTTCTGAATACTCGTTACAATGAAGTAAGAAAAAAAAACAAGCAAGTATAATGCTTGTTAATAATTAATACGTATAATATATAGGTATCTAAAATAAAGAAGTAGAAACACAAAAAGGGACTTCTGAATACTCATTACAATGAAGTAAGAAAAAAAAAACAAGCAAGTATAATGCTTGTTAATAATTAATAAGTATAATATATAGGTATCTAAAATAAAGAAGTAGAAGCCATAAGCCCAGTAAGTCAATCAAAAGTCCTCATAGTTACAAAAAATACAGAAAATTTAAGGCAGGTGGAGGAACTGTATGTATTTGAATGGATCATAATGAAAAAGTTTTACTGAAAGCTGTCTTAAATGAGCTTTTTTGCTCTAAATCATACTTTCTTGGACCACCACTGAAGAGGTACTCTGTGGCCTGTTGATATGCATGCTGGAAGATATAACTAGACGAAGTTGTTATGCAATACCTTGTATGTGCTGAAGAGCATTCAGAGGATTTAGAAATGGTGGACTGATAGATGGACTGACATATGCCTTAAGATAGGAGCATCAACTGACAAACCCAGAGCAATTCCAGGGCAAAAGTATCATTCTTGACAATGGCTTTTCTGCTATAGCTTCTTGAGGAAGGAAAGAGACAGCATTTGTTAGAAATTTGTGGATTGACCATTAAAACAGGTACAACTGAATTATATTCAGCTAGTAACTTCCCACAGTACCTCTGTAACAATCTTTAGAGATTGTGTAAAACATGCCAAATAGTACAAAAAAAAATCCATCTCATGATTTTAAGGTATCTTCTTGGAAAGGGTCTGTGAAAGTATGGATGAAGTTGCATTTTATGAATTAATTTCAGATAGATTCCTATCTCCTTAAAATCACACTGAAGAGCCTGAACTGATCTTGATCACTGCTGATAATAATTCAAAAGTTTTTTTTTCCAGTTCCAGAGTATCTATTACATAATCCTAAATTGTAAAAGTAGCTGGAATTGAAAATTTGTAGGTAGCATGAAATACAGTATCAGACAGAATGAAGCCAATATAGAATACTCAATAGATGGAAGGTTTCTATTGTAATATGACACCAGATGTTCTCAATCAGATATTACTGGCATCATTCACATTTAGTGATAATGGTTGCTGAGTACTGGTTATGCAAAAATGTGGTTCAGTAACTATCAATATATCACAGTGTTGATAACATTTTACAAGGATAGTGTTAGCTGGATTAAAGAACAGTGACACAGACATATTCTTAGCCAGTAACAGAGAGAGAGGCAGATGTCCAGCTCATCTGCTGCTGGATGGGCAGGAAAAATGATACTCACTGAAAGATAAATACAATAAGGTCTCTGAATACTTATCATATAGCCTACTGGCACTCAAAAGTAACTATTATTTCAGTGGTAACACTTAACTAGATAAATTGAAGTCAGTTCTGGAACCGTATCAGAAAATTTTTGAGGTTTGTTTTTATTGCGTATGTTATGTTGACACAATAATTTATATGAGTAAGTATCAGATCAATATATTTTTAAGAAGAATCACAATCACAAGTTTTTCCCACTCAGAACTCTGAATTAAGAAAGTATTTACTATTATAAATACTTTCATTATGTTTATCACTCTTTAGAGCACCATGGTCATATAGTCACCTATATAATAAAAATTTCAAAAATTGGTGTAAGTTGTATTCAACTGCAAGCAAACAGGCATATTATAGCTAGCATTGTTTTCACTAAGCATATCCAATGAAGCTTAATTTTGAAGGCAATTATCCATTATATTAACCCAAACCCTTACTATTAAAAAATAAAAAAGTTAGATCCTTTAAAAAAGCTAAGACTGAACACAAAATTCATCTTTGATATACAGGAAAGATGCTCATATTATACTTGCACTTAGAAAAGATCTCTTCACAGCAAACTCATGTAAAGGTCACAGTTTTAGGGTAGGCTGAAACACTTCATTCTGGTCCAAAGCCATTAGTTATTACAAACCACAACTGTTTCCACCAATGGGAACATGGTGAGGGATGTGGTTTTTCCTATCTCCTTTTTGAAATAGCCACAAAATTGACCTACTATTAATTTCAGCACATGTGATATTACACTGGTTATAAAAAGAAGCTATTTTCTTAGTTTTGCATTTTTAAATATAACTATATAAAGGCATATATAAATGCAAACAATTTGGAGTTAAAAATGTCTTCCAGTTTGAACTTCAATGTGAATAGACTTTACAGATTTTACACCAGAAAAAAATATCTGCCCTTAGGCATAGATTTTGTAATATATGGACATAAATGGTAATTGATCAACAAAGGAAAAAAGTTGATTGAAACACTTTGATATTAAAGAAATCCATGGACTGAATGGAAACACTACTCCTACTTGAAGGGGATCTTGTTTCTTTGAAAACTACACTTTCATTTTTTCATTGATAAAGTTCTTCAAGAATTTAGTGCATCTTTAACTTAAAACTTTTTGGTCCATTTAAGTTTTCATTAGTGACAAGC
Organism: Rhea pennata; assembly: GCF_028389875.1. NCBI lineage: Eukaryota > Metazoa > Chordata > Aves > Rheiformes > Rheidae > Rhea > Rhea pennata. Next base: position 81,498,560 of record NC_084663.1, on the reverse strand, counting down.
AGTATCTTTCTCCCAATTTCCTCATCTTGAATTTCAGATGTGATACTATGCAGATGCAATAATCTTCCTTCTATTAATTGTATATACTTTTATTTTTTATGTATCTACCTACATACTATTTTATATACCTTTATATACATACTACTTTACATACATACCTTCATTTTTATGTATCTAACTACATACAGAGCACAGCTAACAGAGGCAGCGAACAGACGCAGTTTGCGCAGCATTGTCTCAGCTCTGCCTTGAACTTCTGGGGCCCATGTTGAACATTGTGGTCTGCTGACCCTTGTGGAAGGAGGGGACTAGAAAGTGACTCTGCTAACAGGTAAGGGGAACTGGGCAAGGGCAACTGCAGGAAGCATTAAGCTCTCCTGGGAGAAGATCCAGCACTTATTACCCACTCCAGCTGGGTGTAGCTGCTGCTAACAAGCTGTCTAGGTTGCCCCTGAATAGAGGGAGTTGGGGCTTTTGATTCAGGTAGCCCTTATTTAGGGTGGATCAAGTACCCTGTGAATCAGTATTAGGGAGAGGTCTATAGAAGAGCCAGGCCTGGTTTGCAGTGAACAGAGACAGCAGTTTGCACAGGAGGGGTGCAATTAGGTGCAAAAGGACATCATTCTTTTTCCTGCGCTAGTAGTGCCCACTCTCACAAACATGGTTGTAACTAGCTGCAAAGCATATTTGCCTGTAAGTGTTGGAATTGCTGCATCAGCTGTGTCAGAAACTTCAACCCAGACAGACCCTCTTACAGCAGATGCTGCTCTACAGATCTCAGACTGCAGGTAGTGCTTGGAGTCTCTCCAGAATGCCTGGACTGATGGTTTACCCTCTTGCAAGAGGTGTGCTGCTGTTCACGGTTTGTGTCGTCAAGTCAAGGAGTTGTGGGATGAAGTCAGTAGACTGAGAAGCATCTGAGAAAGTGAGCAGGAGATAGACAGGGCATTCTTAGAGACCATACTGCTCCCAGAGACCCAATCCCCTGTAGCAGGGGAGTTGCTGGAAGGCTCTGTGCAGAGTGAAATAGTACCGCATAGCACTGTAGAAGAAGGCTGGAAACTAGTTGCTTCTCAAAGAAGAAGAAAGGCCCCTAATCCTCCTGTAGACTTGGAGTTACAGTTGAAGAACAGGTTTAGTACACTCTAGGATGAGAAGGACCTGGACCTGACCTCAAGGGAAGCAACTGGGCCTTGTGTGACCACTCATAAGAGGAAAATAGTGGTTGTAGTGGGTGATTCCATGCTACGGGGGATGGAAGCACCTATCTGTCGACCGGATTAATCCTCTAGAGAGGTTTGCTGCCTGCCAGGGGTGAGGATACGAGATGTGATGAAAGACTGCCAAGGCTTGTCCGCTCATCAGATTACTACCCTCTGCTGCTCTTTCATGTGGGTGCTAATGATACAGAGAGCAAACTGGAAACACTCAAAGAAGACTTCAAAGCTTTGGGCATGGTGGTCAAGGGCATGGAAGCCCAGGTGGTCTTCTCATTGGTCCTGCCAATTAGGGGAAGGCATGGGAGGAGGAGGAAAATTTTCCAAATTAACAACTGGCTACACCACTAGTGTTGGCAACAGGGTTTTGGATTCTATCACCATGGGACATGGTCTGAAGATCAGCATCTGGTGGGGAGAAATGGGATTCACCTCACCAAGCGGGGCACATGTGTCTTTGCCAACAGGTTGGCCAGCCTGGTAAAGAGGGCTTTAAACTAGGTAGGAATGGGGAAGGGGAGAGTCACAGAGAGAGGGTAGTCAGTAAAATACAACTCGAGTTGGAGGGCCTCCAATGGGTGCATGCAGCTGGGGATGTGCATTTAAGACATGGCTATGGAAGACCCACCTAAACCCTTCCTGGGAAACCTGCAGACATGACTGCCTCTCTGAAATGCCTGTACACCAATGCACGCAGCACAGAGAACAAACAGGAGGAACTAGAGAGCTGTGTGCAGTCACAGGGCCATGATCCCATTGCAATTACAGAGACATAGTGGGATAGCTCGCATGACTGGAATATTGCCATGGATGGCTACATGCTTCTTAGGAAAGACAGGCCAGGAAGGTGAGGTAGTGCAGTTGCTCTTTATGTGAGAGAGCAACTGGAATGCATCGAGCTCTGCCTAGGGATGGAGGAGAAGGCAATCAAGAGCTTATGGGTGAAGATCAAAGGGCAGGCTAACATGGGGGACACTGTTGTGGGTGTCTACTACAGGCCACCTGACCAGGAGGAGGAAGTTGACGAGGCCTTCTACAGTCACCTGGAAGTAGCTTCATGATCACAGGCCCTTGTTCTCTCGGGAGCCTTCAACCACCCTGACATCTGCTGGATGATTGAAGCAAGGCACAGCAAGGCACAAACAGTCCAGGAGGCTCCTGCAGAACATCAATGATAACTTCTTGCCATAAATGCTGGAGGACCCTGCTGGACCTTGTACTAACCAACAAAAAGAAGAACTGGTTGGAGATGTGAAGGTTGGGGGCAGCCTTGGCTGCAGTGACCATGAGATGATGGAGTTAAGGATCCTGTGTGGAGGAAGCAAGGCAATAAACAGGATTGCAACCCTGGACTTCAGGAGAGCAGACTTTGGGCTCCTCAGAGGCCAATTTGGAGGAATCTCAAGGGTTAAGGCCGTAAGGGGAAGCTGGGTCCAGGAGAGCTGGATAGTTTTCAAGCATCACTTCCTCCAAGCTCAAGAGCAGTACATCCCAAGGAGTAAGAAGTGCAGCAAAAGGGGCAGGAGACCTGCATGGGTGAGAAGGAACTCTTGGCCAAATTCAGACAGAAGAAGAAAGTATGTAGAATGTGGAAGAGGGGGCAGGCTACTTGGGAGAATTATAGCAATGCAGTCAGAGTATGTAGAGATGCGACGAGCAAGGCTAAGGCCCATTTGGAATTGAGTCTGGCAAGGGACGTTAAGGACAACAAGAAGGGCTTCTTCAAATACCTCAGTAGCAACAAAGGGACTAGGAAAAATGTGGGCCCACTACTGAATGGGGCGGGGGCTCTGCTGACAAAGGATACAGAGAAGGCAGAATTACTGAATGCCTTCTTTGCTTCACTCTTCACTGCTAAGGGCAGCCCTCAAGAATCCCAGAGCCAGGATGTAAGGCAGAAAGTCTAGAGAAAGAAAGACTTTCCTTTGGTTGAGGAGGATAGGATTAGAGATCTTCTGGGCAAGCCTGACATCCACAAATCCATGGGCCCAGATGGGATGCACCCACAGGTACTGAGGGAGATGGCAGATGTTGTAGCCAGGCTGCTCTGCATCATCTTTGAAAGGTCATGGAGAATTGGAGAGGTGCCTGAGGAATGGAAGAAAGGCAATGTCACTCCAGTCTTCAAAAAGGGCAAGAAGGAGGACCCAGGGAACTCCAGGCCAGTCAGCCTCACCTCCATCCCTGGAAAAATGATGGAACAGCTCCTCCTGGATTTCATCTCTAAACATATGGAGGAAAAGAAGGTGATCAGGAGTAGCCAGCATGGACTCACCAAGGGGAAATCCTGCTTAACCAATCTGATAGCCTTCTATGATGACATGACTGGGGAGAGGAGGGGAGAGCAGTGGACATTGTGTACCTTGACTTCAGCAAGGCTTTTGACACTGTCTCCCAGAACATCCTCCTAGATAAGCTCAGGAAATGTGGGTTAGATGAGTGGACAGTGAGGTGGATTGAGAACTGGCTGAAAGGCAGAGCTCAGAGGGTCATCATCAGTGGCGCAGAGTCTAGTTGGAGGCCTGTAGCTAGTGGAGTTCCCCAGGGATCAGCACTGGGTCTACTCTTGTTCAGCTTATTCATCAGTGACCTGGATGAAGGGACAGATTGCCTCCTCAGCGAGCTGGCTGATGGTACCGAGCTGGGAGGAGTGGCTGACACTCCTGAGGGCTGTGCTGCCATTCAGAGAGACCTGGACAGGCTGGAGAGCTGGACAGAGAGGAACCTCCTGAGGTTCAACAAGGGCAAGGGCAGAGTCCTGCACCTAGGGAGAAATAACCCTGTGCACCAGTACAAGCTGGGGGCTGACCTTCTGGAGAGCAGCTCTGCAGAGAAGGACCTGGGAGTGCTGGTGGATGACAAGTTGACCATAAGCCAGCAAAGTGCCCTTGTGGTCAAGAAGGCCAATGGTCTCGTGAGGTGCATTAAGAAGAGTGTTGCCAGCAGGTTGAGGGAGTTGATCCTTTGAGGGAGGTGATCCTGCCCCTCTAGCCCTGGTGAGGCCTCATCTTGAGTAATGCATCCAGTTCTGGACTCCCCAGTACAAGAGAGACATGGAGTTAGTGGAGAGAGTCCAGCATAGGGCTTCAAGGATGATCAGAGGGCTGGAGCATTTGCCCTATGAGGAAAGGCTGTGAGCTGGGCCTCTTTAGCCTGTGGAAGAGAAGACTGAGGGGGGATCTTATCAATGTGTATAAGTATCTGAAGGGAGGGTGTGAAGAGGACCTGGACAAACTCTTTTCAGTTGTTGCATGCAAAAGGACAAGAGGCAATGGGGAAAAACTGAACCACAGGAAGTTCTGCCTGAATGTGAGGAGGAATTTCTTCACTGTGAGAGTGACAGAGCACTGGAATAGGTTGCCTAGAGAGGTTGTGGAGTCTCCTTCACTGGAGATATTCAAAAGGTGCCTGGATGCAACCCTTTCTAACATGCTCTAGGTGACCCTGCTTGAGCAGGGGGGTTGAACTAGATGATCTCCAGAGGTCCCTTCCAACCTTACTGATTCTATGATTCTACTCAAACATAGTTCTCACCGTACATATATGACAATTCAAGGGAAAGAATATCCTTGACCCAGACTGATAAGCACTACAAATTTCTATTGCATCTGAAAAGGAATCTAAAATATGCTTCAGATTTCTAAAATGATGGTGGCAAAGCTTTTGTTTATGATTTTATTAAGAAAATAAATTCAGGTTATTCTTCATCACTGACAAAAATTGACACATGTTGTATCAGAGCAATTGGGGGGGTGAGTGGATGAAAAAACTTACTTGTGCATTGTACTTCAATATTGTGTTCCTCATCACTGTAAAATTAGAAGAACATGACGATAGAACAACTTTTCTGCCCTTACACTTCTTTGTGGCCTTTGTAATTGTTTTTGATTAGAAAAAATGTGTAAATACAAGGCAAAATCTGGTCCAAAGTCTTTTATTTTTGAATCTCAAAATGATTTGTGAAAACTTCACTAGGTCAAGCAAATAACAAAATAAAGGCAACCAGCTCCATGAGGCAGCTCTGTCTGTAGATAGAAAAAAAAAAGTGAAAAAATGTCTCCATTCCTAAAGGGAACAGAAATCTAAAAAAAATTAAGTATAGATCAGTTGATATAGATGGGCCTGTTGGAGAATAATCAAGGTCTGCATAAAGATGATCAGAGGGCTAGAGCATCTGCCCTATGAGGAAAGGCTGTGAGAGCTGGGCCTCTTCAGCCTGGGGAAGAGAAGACTGAGGGGGGATCTTATCAATGTGTGTAAGTACCTGAATGGAGGGTGTCAAGGGGACCCAGACAAACTCTTTTCAGCTGTCCCATGTGACAGGACAAGAGGTAATGGGCAGAAAATGAACCACAGGAAGTTCCGCCTGAATATGAGGAGGAATTTCTTCCCTGTGAGAGTGACAGAGCACTGGAACAGGTTGTCCAGAGAGGCTGTGGAGTCTCCTTCTCTGGAGATATCCAAGGCCCACCTGGATGCAACCGTGTCTAACATGCTCTAGGTGACCCTGCTGAGCAGGGAGGTTGGACTAGATGATCTCCAGAGGTCCCTTCCAACCTTACTGATTCTGTGTTTCTATGATTTATCCTTCTTCAATCTAATTTTTTTTTCTCTGAAAATAATTTTACAGTGTCTTCCTCCAGAAAGAAAAATATGCATAGACACTTGTCAATAATCAAGTTCTGAAGGAAGTCTAATAAATACTGCATAGAATTTACATATTTTTGCAGTTGTTAAAAATTATGAACCATATTTTCACATCTGATGTTTTTCAGATATAAAAAATGCACAGAAACATGGGTCAGAAATTATTACCACTACATTAGTTCTCTCTGTTAGTAGCTAAATTAGACAATTTTCTCTAGTTCCCATTTCTGTCAGTGAGACAGAAGTTCCTTTGAAGACTGAGTTACAATACTGAAGTTGAACACTTCACCTCTGAAAGAGGGAAGAATCTTATTTTTCACAAACTACAGGAAGAACATAGGAGATTTAAAGAGTTAGGTTAAGCATTTAAGCTTGAATCATGTAAATATGACCTGAAAATTACTGCTAGTGGTAAGCAACTATTTCTGGGTCCAAATATTTTGTGCCATTTATAGTAAAATATCTCTAACAAGTTGCAAAAACATCTCTTCTATGTTATGAATATCGTATGCAGTTGTTTTCTTGGTGGTTGAGTTGGTGCCGAAATGTGGTTAAGCTAGAAATGGAAAAAAAAGGCAGAAACATAAGTAACTTTCCTGGATTCAAAGGAGTTAAGACAACAGTGTTAGGCCATCAGTTGAAGGTACAAGTTGACTAGCTGTTTCCCTTCATAAGGGAATGTTTACATACTTCTCAAATGAAATTAGATTCCAAAAGGCAATTCAAAGATCATGGATTTTAAGAAGACAGGAGGATGGAGTGACTTGATAGTCTAATTGGAAAATGAAGATGGGCAGTGGGACAGGTTGGAAGCAGAGAGAGACTTCAGTACTACAGGCTGTTCCTTTCTTGCCACAAGGGAACAATAAAGTAGGCTGAAACATTCCTATACAGGGACACATAGCAATATTTTCTATATACTAACTATTTTTTCTATGAAGAAGTAATATGCCTTACTGTGTTTGGAAGAAGTTATTTTGGAGCCCCTTTAAATCAGCTCTTGCCATCATCATCTGCAGAAGAGATCTAAAGCTAGGTTCTAAACTTCTGGAATAAATTTAAACAGTACCTGGGAACTGCAATTCAAGATTTGGTGTCAGAGCAGACAAAATAAGAATTTTAACCCAAATGAGTAGAGTTGAAGTTGCCAAGAGTGACAGAGGGCAGAGGATTGATATGAATGAATCACACTTGTGAAAATCCAGGCAGCACAATGAACCCAGGAACTAAGACAAAAGATAAATGATTTTAAGCTTTGCCTGTACATGGGAAAATATCTGATATTGTGTGAATTATTGTAATTCTTAGAAATCACAATATAAAGAATGGTGGAATACCTACTGGTACCTCATACTGTACACATTACTTCTGAGGAAAATTATTTTAAATATATTTCCTGAGTAGCCAAATTCCTAGCCTAATTTCCTGGGTTAAGGTTAGGGTTCGGGTTAGGGTTAGGGTTCTGTTTTAGGATTAGGTTCTGTTCTGTTTAGCCCATTTTTGTCCATTCTTTGACCTTATGTACTTGTAAAATAAACAAGTGTAGTAAGATAACTTTGGTTATCTGATGGTATGGCAAGATATGGTGTACCTGCAAATGAGGTGCAAACTGATTGTCAGTCTATTCACATACAAAAGAAAATTGACAGGAACTGTATAGGAGACAACTGCAGACTTTTTCTTCTGTTATTTTAAACAAAATATTGAACTATTTTTAAAAAAATCCTCTGTTTTTCTCCCAGATACAGTTGAAACAAAATCTGTTTTTGGGAAATCAAAACATTTTTACTGTAGTCTCACAATTGTGTAATCTAGTTGTCAACAGTGAGAAGTTTCCACTAGATGATTAGTGGTCCTATTAACCAAGGTATTTAGGATACAAGCTATTCTAATAGTAGGTGTATTTTCACTTACCATACAGTGTATCATTTTTAAATGACCAACTTTATAAACATAAACAAGCCAACATCTTTAAGAACAGTGTTTTCCCCTGGACAACCTTTTAAACATCTCAGCCAGTAAGATACTTACTGCTAAATGTAAACTACTCCATCCATAACATAATGGAAGAGTTCCTCCAGTACTAATTTTGGAACTTGGGAAGTTAAATTTCTTCTCACTAGGGAGAAGTATAATACCTTCAGCCCATAATAGCAGGGAATATAAGAGGACAAACATTATTTCTATTTCCTTCTCAGGATTAAGTTAAATTCAAGCTTAGTGATTTTGTTTCTGCAGAATACGGAAATAACTGAATTTGCTCTCAGGCTGTTACTGCCATATAAAAGTGTTTTTTCCTCTCTCTCCTTTTATTTATTTATTTTTTATATATATAGAAAGAGTCCCAAGGGTGAGTAGTGCAGTAAAAATTTATTCTGCTCCTGAAAGTAAATCAATTTATCTTAGAAGTCACTGTTTATGGCTTATACACAGCTATTAGTGTGCAAGTACATAGTTTTAACAGAATATCTGAAAACAAATTTCATAATATCACATTTCAGAACAAGAGAAGGGTACTGAATATAAACGATTCTGAACAATACATCAAATGCATTTTCAGATCGTCGTATAATATAGGCTGAGAGAAACAGTTAACAAAGCTGTGTGCATGCAGACTGCACAATAAAGTTCATTTGTGAACATAAAATAGCATCCATTATTGATACTGAAATGGTTTCAATGAACTGAACTCGGGCCCTAACTCGAATTTCATGAATTACATGTATGCTTTCTCTTTAAATTGCTGCAATAATATCATGGATTTCAAAGACTGCATTCATTTCTGCTGTTCTGACTTTTGATTTGTGATGAACCTGCAATTCTGTAAATATGCATGAAGAAATATAGTAACAGAGATCATTAGAGAAAAAAAGGAGTGACAAATCTGAAGAAATAACTCCTGATTCTGTTTTCCATGCATTTCAAGACAGGTTTCAGGATTAATAAACTTCATTGGTTTCTTCCCAAAGGAACTGAAACCCATTAGAGACTGGTAACTCACCCTTTTCTGTTCCTTAATATATTCCACCAGTTCCTCTCTTGTCCTTTTCACAGCTTCTTCGACTGCCTTTTGACTTCGTTTTTGCTCTTCCATTAAAGCTTCTCTGACAATGTCCTAAGTAAAAGGAAAACATGAAGTCTAAATAGTTAAAGTATTTCACAAACACAATGCAAGTCATCCTTTTCCCTTTTTCTAAAGTTTTATCATGATCACATTCCTTTTGCAATGATAGTTATCCTAAAAGTGTGCATCAACATCCTTACGTAAACCTTATAAATTCAGTACTATAATTACTAAGGTGCATAAAAAGAGGGAAAGAATCAGTTCAAAGCTGTGTTAATAGATTTACGATGTTCGCTGAGAGCAGAAGGATGCTAGCAATAAAATACAGCACAGAAAGCTGGAAGCAAATCCTTAAAATACCTCTCCCATCTCTAATGTAACTTATTTACAGAAGTTATTAGCTTATGAAACAACTTCCTGGCCCAAACTCACTGTCCTGAAGTTCATGTTTCTGTTTCCTAAAGTCACTCAAATAAGGAAAAACATTATTTAGCTAAAAGTTTGGGTTTTAGAATTCAGGAACATTGAGGTGACAAACAAGTTTCCTGGGGAAAAAAAAAAAAAAAACATACAAAAGAGTAATATTACCAGAAAACTATACAACAAAATAATCATACGGAATGTGCTAAATAATTCAGACTAAAGAAAAAATGATGATTTTTAAGGAACCATCCAGAAAAAGTCAGAGAAATTACCATTTATTATATTTATAAATGCAGGTACAGTGTAATAAGCTGAATGAAAAGTACTGGACTTCCACTGGAATTTAATGCCTATCTGCTTCCAGAGCCCTATGTCAATCAGTGCAGAGCTCACCTCGGTGTGAGACAATTTTCATTTCACCACATCTCAGAAATCAGGGAGTACATGTTGTATTTCCTATGGCAGGCATTCAAAGGTGATAACAGTGGAAATACTAGTAGTGCTCCTTTAGAATGAAGCAGATATATGTGAAATATACTTCCATTAACCATCATCACTGAACCTAAGCTTACATACTGCATTCACACTAGTAAGAAAGATCTATCAGAAATTTATACTTCATTTATCTTTTTAAATTATTCAAATATAGCATATAACAATGTAGGTGGCGAGAAATATTACTTCTTCAGAAAAACAAAAAAAGGTTGTTTTTTTTTTGACAAGAAGTCCCAGTCCTTTAAAATACACATATGAAAACTAGAGAGGAAAAAAGAACCTGCAATACTCAAAAGAAATTTTAAATAAGGTAACATGACCTTATTTTCTCCTATGAGCCAAAATTCATCTCCCTTGTAATGCATACACAAGTTTATAATATACAACTTTGCAACTTGGAGAGTGTGTGCATGCGTATGTAAGCATGCGTAAGGCAAAGAGATGGGAGAAGGTTGGTTTTTTGTACTTCTAATGGCTAAGGACCACATATCTAAAGAGTATGCAAAGTCTTTCCATTGCTATATGATACTCTATCAGATATGATCTATTACCTGTTGCTACCTAACCATAAATCAGAATAATGCCTACTAAGTAACACATGTTGTCATACATAAAGCAAACCTCTTAAAATCATATATTTCATTTCAGTAAGAGAAAAAGAATAATCAATGGTGGCTTAATTTACCTTTAGGATTGAATTATTCTATTCACAGGCTTTCAGGCTTGTCAAAATGAATGTATGTATCCTGTACATAACTTGCGAGGCTTAGAAGAAAAAAATTACTTTGCTGCAGTACTTAAAGTATACAGTTAAAAATATCCAATTAAAACACAACTCTTATTTATATAGAAAGAATAACAACTTAAGCAGAAATACATAACTTTAAAATGTTTGTGGGCTTAGATGATGATCTTCTTCATCGCTTTGCTTTATTAAGAAACATTTTAAATATAAAATCATAGAAGTCTACCTAATTTAAATATTCATAGTGTTTTAAAAATCTACTTTCTTTTCAGAAAATATTTTTGCTGAAGCTCAATATTATTGAATGGATTCACTCTGGAGAAGAGGCTGAATTCTAAGATTTTCGAAATACAAGATGTTTATGAAGCTACATAAGTTAACTACAAGTATGTGACTAGCATTTTATCATAATGCTATTAGCTTATAAAATGAATAATAGTGTTACCCCAAATTAGACCATATAGATCAAATCCCATTTTATAAAAACTCTTCAGTGGAAATCTTTCAATTGAAAAAGACAATATGCTTTCTTAGCCTTTGCTATTTACTACTTTTTAGCCAAAATTGAATCGTTTCTACAAAACTATATTTTTATTGTCTTTACAGAAGAAAAATTTTAAAACCACAAATTTAAAATGCTCATTTTCATAGTTCTACCTGTTGTGGTATACAGAAAATATCTGAACCATACTTAGAAAAGTTGATTATTATTTTTTTTCTATTTTAACTCAAGTTTTCCAAAGAAAAATCCTGAGATAAAGGTCTCTTTCACTAGAGAACCCTGGCAAGACTAAAAGAAAAATAGCACAGAGTTACACATAAAAATGTAAAAATATGCTGATCTCATAATTACATTCTCACATGAGCTTAATTTGTCAAAAGGTACAGAAATACTTTATCTCATAATACAATGAAAAAAGAATCAAATATGCTATTACACTCTTAAAAGCAAGACAAAGATGTGATAAGGTGCTAATCTTAATATGCAAAAAATTGTACATCAATCAAATACTTCAAAAAAATAAATGCATGTTGATTTTCCTTGATATTAAGCTACGAGAAACTTCACATAAACAAACAAATTATATGAACAAAGGTCCTAATAATGAACCGATGAAATTCTGCAAGTCTATTAAAAACATCCAAGAAAACAGAAATCACAAGTAATACAATTCTAAAACAGCATTCGTATCACCCTGAGATAACAACAAAAAAAATAAAACTGGTAAGAGTTATTTTCCATTTACAGTGAGAACTTTCCAATAGTAGGAACACTATTAATTCTCTTCGACAAACATGAAGTAACAGATAATAGACAAAGCTAATTTGTTTAACATCCTATTGAGGGAATAACAATCTAATTGGATACTTACTACAGTGTTATAGTTAGGCATTGGCTACTCTTCACGATCAAGACTCATTTCAAAAGAAATAAGTTGATAATATAAATGTTATTTCCTAATATCATATATTATTACCTGTCACTTTCATAATGCCTTACATAGTAAGAGCTTTATATCAAAAAGAATTCAAGTGGTCCTTACAGCATCCCTAGATTTCCCAAAAGTGAAAGTGTGAAAAATTCAGCAAAGCCCCTCAGCCTTTTTCTGTGCCTTACTCTACACCAAAGGCTAGTTTTTTGATAGATTCTCAGGGTCCACTGCTTCAGAAAATTTTTGTATAGTCCTAAACTGGCACTTATTCCAAAATTCCCATACCTTAAACAGCTACTTCTAACTTTTCAGTCCCTGTTCTTTCTTTTTTCTTACACAGATTCCCTAATAACATAATGGATGCCTCAAAATTTAAGGGCAAAAAACTGTCTTTCTGATAATAATCCAAAAAGACTTTCTGACAACAATCCAAAACGCTTCTTATCTTTGGAGATCAAACTTCATTAACCATACAGTAACATAAATCATGTGGTCCTACTTCTCTGTAATTTGAAAGTCTATTTCTCAACTAAGTTAAACATCTCTCCCAAGTTTAGTGATCAAACAGTACAAGAATACACACAGTTTCCTTTCTAGGTATATGTCTTGAAAACAGCCACTAACAGCTTCAACTGTTCAACTGGCTGATTTAATTTATACTATCTCTTACTTGCCATTTATATTGGGAAATCATAGGCCTCCTTGTGAAAATACCTGGACTGCTCAAGACTATCAACAGATAGCTTTGCTGTAGTATCACAGATTGGGAAGAAAAGTCTCTTCTACTCATCCCATTTAGCATGGAGGAGGCTGCAAAGAGCCAAGAAATCTCCAATATTCCATTTAAAGCACAACACAGGCATCAATAAGACAGCTTATTTGTTAATGAGGGATAAGGGAAATCAGGAAAATAAGTATACATATATATATATATGTACATATATATATATATATATATATGCATATATATTCAGTACACCAGTACAAGCACAGCTGATCATGGTTTCTTGAGAGACTCACAGTAACTGTCAGGGTATATGCTGTCATTAGCAATAGGTGCAATATAAATTTGCTATTTTCCTAAGATGGCACCAAATTAGGAGATTATGCAAAAGATGATTTTTCCCCTCTATCTCAGATGAATATACAAAACATGTACTGTTGTCGAAAACATTTGGAGAGACATAACTTAATAAAACATGAGCTATTCAAAAACAATTTATCCAACACTTAATACCCTATCCAGCATCCATATACTCTTGTCCAGTCATAGAGTCACAGAATGGTAAGGCTGGAAGGGACCTCTGGAGATCATCTAGTCCAACCCTCAGCATAGCCCCATACAGGAATTGAACTCACAACCTTGGCATTAGCAGCACTATGCTCTATCCAACCGAGCTAAATCCGCCCCCCAGTCCTTTGAATAAATCAGTGATATTAATTTTTCCCTCTGTGAAAAGAATCATCATTCTTTCTTCTATACTGTCCTTCATGAAATCCTCTCTTCTAAGTTCTCAAAGCCTTATTATTCAAACTCTTTTTCTGCCACAGTCCTTACAGTAAATTATCAACTGATATCAGAGCTTTTTAAGTTCTGATACTTATGTGCATGTACATCCTGTCATCATATATACTCACTGTTCTCTTCATCACCTTCTTTGCTCTTTCCACCATTAAATTTTATCCTAATTTAGATTTTTGCTTTGAAATGTAAAAATTGGCCTCTACCTCAACTCTGGCTAATATGGGAAAGGCAGTACTAAGTGCCACAAGGGACAGTTCAGCATCTTTTTAATTCATTCAAGAAAACAGGAAAGCCCATTTTCCTAGAAGTAGCATTCTACTCTATCTTACCCAAGAGGTACAATTCTGTTTATTCTGTTTTTAAGCCTAGAGGCTATCAGTACTCAATTACAGTCAAATAGCAGAGCCTTTCTGTGGACATATGCTTGACAACAATTACAGAATTAGAATGGAAAATAAAGTTATTTAAGTACTTAATTGAGAAATCATGTTCAAATATGTATTAGGAATCACATAAAAGTAAATAGGGAAATTTCCACAGGGAAATAATATTCTAAAAACAATACTCTATATGATGCTTTGCAATTTTACAGTAAAATTCTTTTCTTTCCACAGAAAGACCAGGTGGCAGTACTGAATTTTATCTAGGAAATGCAACCACAGACTGCAATATGAATGTTTATTCAGAAAATAGAAACCCTCAAATTATAATGTCTGTAGTTATAAACTACTACAAAGTACTTCTGAAGTCAGATATGCTTAAATACCGCATGCAGTGGACTATTCCTTTCCCAGACTTTATGTTACAAAAAAATTGATCTAATGACAGAAGTCTCTTCCCACGCAGTGCTATTAAGATGTGTTCTTTCTTACACACTGTTCAGAGAACATTTATTTTAATGAAAAATGTTTTTCCAAACCTTTCTGGAATCACCATGATCTCTGCAAGTATTGGACGTATTACTGTTGCTGCAAAAAGCAGAGAAACTGGAAGAAAGTGAAACTGAAAATTACTTTTAAAATATTTGTCATTTCTTTCATGTTTTCATCATGAAACTATTCTAACTTATGATAACACAAATAATTTATATTGAGACATTGACTACAAGAGCAATGTAGTACAATGTAGTGTAGACAGAAACAGTGCTCAAAGTAGGGAAGAAGGAAAAAAGTGAGTTAGGCTTCCAAATTCCATAGAAGTCAAGAGATAATCTCGTACAGAAAGCATAAAGCAACTACCTAATTGCAGAGAGGCAATAGTTCCTGATCCTACTAAAGCAGTATAGTATCACCGAGTACCGCCAAAAACTACTGCCAAGCAGGTAACCAATGGTACCTTGCCTCTACACAAAACAGTAGTTCTCAAACTAGTTGATCTGCTGCCTTGTCAAAATTACTGGGTTAGTTGTTGCATAACATAGGAACAAGAGATAAGTTCCTTGATCTGTTCTACACAGAGATCATCAGAACACAGCTCTTTGATGATTTCGTAACAAAAACATGAAGAAAGTTATAACACCATGTAGCCCATTTCTTAAAGATGACAGACAGAAGAAACAGATTTTTTCACTTTCATTATGGGAATAGCAGTTGAATCTGTGTTTGTAGTCAAGCTGTTAAGGAGGGAGTGTAAATATGAAAAAGATGACCAGACAGGGTAGGAAGAGATTACAGGAGAATAGATGAGAAAACACTCTTCCAAGGACAATACTGAAAACTACTGTGTAAAATAAAGTAAACAAAGGTAAATTTAAATGGATTCATAGTATGAAATTCATTCAGATTTCAAAATCAGGAAGGAGGCATGCACTTGCACCCAACATTCTCTATTTTTAAGAGAAATATGGAGATTGTACTGCCAATGAATGAACTCTCAAAGTTTTGACATCTAAAGAAGAAATGTTGGGAAATTATCTGCTAGAATAGTCTTATTTGACAATAAAAAGATAAGATTAATGTATATCCCCATGTATTTTCTTCTTTCTTCATATTACTGTCCAAAATTTTAATTATGCACCTATTCATTTGAAGCACTAGCAAAAATTTAGTGAATTAGAGTTTTCTCTAGATTACAGGACTAAGAAAAGACAATTCTACAATTAATAAATCTGACTAAGCACTAGAGTACGAAAACACTTTTTAGAAAAAATTTTTTATTTATTAGTTTTTCAACCTTCCCATATAGAGGGCAATGAAGAAAAATATTTACATAGATAATTATTCTCAGTAAATATGTTATGGTTAAGTTAAGCGATAATAGGAAAGAAACAAAAGTCAGCTCTTAAGTATATAGCCAACACCTTGATATTTTCAGTTACATATCTTTTGTTCACTTATATTGGGTGTGGAAATCCTTAAGACATTCAATGCAAAATTGATTCATGCTTGCCAAAGCTGTCAACAGAAGCACTCCCTCAAGCACAGAGCCTGAACACCAGAAAGGTTTTACTAACGTAGCAGGAAAGTAGCCATCCATTTTTCAAGATTAAACACTGTTATGTTCTGGACATTTTGCCTTTACTTTCTGAGCAATGATATTATACTGCCATTTATAAGCTGATGGAAAACACATTAAACATACTTTAAAGAACATACAATACCAACAGAAGAATTTTTAATTAATCACATTTTTTTCAATCATTTAGATGTTTGGCAATAAAAAACTAAACATTCTAAAATAATAAATGATAAATCCTAGTTCTTCAAAGTACAACACATGAACCCTCAGGAGCATGAAAAAATACAATTGTCTTGAATGCTTAGACACTTACTGGGCAAAGACTTTCAGGAAGTTCACATTTTTTCCATAAGTTTTTTCCATAAGCTTTTCTTCCAGAAACATTTTTTCTTTGTCTATCTCAGTATATCTCAGTTGTGGCTTGGCTAAATGAAATATTGTAGCTTCAGTGCTCCTGAAATACTTTCCCATTGGTAAGATCATTTTGCCTCAGTGCTTTTGCTCATGTCAAAGAGGAAGAAGATTTTATTTTAGTTCTTTTAATAAATTAAAGGTTTTTTACTTTCCAATTATTTGCAGCTTTCAGAACATTTTTAGTATCTAATGTATCTGTTGTGTGGATTATGGCAATGATGAAGTCAAGCTCTCTTTCCCTCGAGAGCCAGAATAAAACGCAGTATTTTAAATTTAACTTCAAGCGTTCAGGAAATGACAAAAGTGATTCTTTAAGTGCTTTATGAAAGTTACTAATTTCAAGCTGTGGTCCAAGACATGGACCTAAATTTTTAGGGCTTAACATCTGTCTGCCAGCTTTCATTCTACGTTTAATCTTAGTTTTTTAGTCTTCCCTAGAATCTTCATTGCAATTTTGAATTTTGTGGAAAAAGCTTCAGCTTCTGTCAAATCACTTATTATGGTTTCTCTGTATCTAGAGGGCAACCACTACTTTATCTGAAAGAAAATTCTGAAAAAAGTATTCCAGTGGGAGATTTTTCTATTCCACCAGGCATTCCTCTCAACATTGAGAACTACTAGATATATTACACTCTGTCTGCATAGAGGTTGCCACTCTAAAAACATACAATGTATGAAAAAATAAAACAACAGGAACAAAAAATTGGAAACATGTCAGCATATATCTAGCCTGTTGAATATATGGGTTACTCACAGAATCACAGAATGGGTAAGGTTGGAAGGGCCCTCTGGAGATCATCTGGTCCAACCCCCCTGCTCAAGCAGGGTCACCTAGAGCATGTTAGAAAGGGTTGTATCCAGGCAGGCTTTGAATACCTCCAGAGAAGGAAACCTCTCTGGGCAACCTGTTCCAGTGCTCTGTCACTCTCACAGCGAAGAAATTCCTCCTCACGTTCAGGCGGAACTTTCTGTGGTTCAGTTTTTGCCCGTTGCAATTTGTCCTGTCGCATGGCACTACTGAAAAGAGTCTGGCCCCATACCCTTCACACCCTCCCTTCAGATTCTTGTACACATTGATAAGATCCCCCCCCTTCAGTCTTCTCTTCCCCAGGCTAAACAGGTCCAGTTCTCGCAGCTGTTCCTCATAGGGCAGATGCTCCAGCTCGCTGATCATCTTTGCAGCCCTATGCTGGACTCTCTCCAGTAGCTCCATGTCTCTCTTGTACTGGAGGGCCCATAACTGAATGCAGTACTACAGATGAGGCCTCACCAGGGCTGAGTAGAGGGGCAGGATCACCTCCCTCGACCTCCTGGCAACACTCTTCCTAATGCACCCAAGGAGAACATTGGCCTTCTTGGCCACAAGGGCACATTACTGGCTTGTTATTATTGATTAGCTTATTACTGATTAGCTTGTTACCCACTAGGACTCCCAGAACCTTCTCCACAGAGCTTCTTTCCTGTGGGCTGGTCAGGCTTCAAAGGCATGAAAAGGTTGTTCCATCAAGCTGAAATGTTAACACAGAACATCTTAGTTTGTATGAAATTACTTACATTTTAAGTTTTTCTTTACTTTGCTCTTTCATATACTAAATAACTAAATACTTGATACTGATCATGAACTGTTTACCAAACTGCTCCCAAATTCCAAGTTTTTTTCTCCAGCAAGGTTAAATTGATAAAATAAACCTTACAATGAAGTAGCACCTCCTTATCTGCACTCTCAGCATCTTACTGAGGACAAACAACTTTTTATGGGAAGAGTTTGTCAAGCATAAATATGCAATAAGCAAAAGTAATCTGCACTAAGTTTCCATTATGGCTCTCCTGCCCAACCATTGTTCAACGACAAACAGAAAAGAAATACACCACTAACAACTTCCTCCCCTGTCAATTCTACAAATACAAATCTCATCTCCACATAGTAGCTGTTAGTCTTTTCTTCTTTTAAATAATTTCATTAGAACATGAAGTGAAATCGTACCATCTGATGTGGTAAAAACTGATAACTGATTGATTGGCTGAACAAATTAACTGGCAAAGGTTAAGGTTCTTCCAGTAATTTTCTCAAGTTTAACAGACTTCTGC
Source organism: Rhea pennata (assembly GCF_028389875.1). NCBI lineage: Eukaryota > Metazoa > Chordata > Aves > Rheiformes > Rheidae > Rhea > Rhea pennata. The sequence continues at coordinate 81,480,052 of NC_084663.1, read as the reverse complement.
AAGGTTTTTCCACTAAATATGCTTAAAAATATTGAAAAAATTAATACCTTTTATTTCCTAAGTAAAATTATTTGATAATAAACTCCTCCTATAAAACAAACAAAAAGAGATCAAAATACCTAAACATATTTTCTGATCTAGAAGGTTTATTTTCTTTTCATAGTTTAAAGGTTTTACAGACCTTTACAAGATACAATTCTGCAATTTCTACACTGCAATTCCCGAAATACAATGTCTTTACTATCTATCAACTTTTGGCCCATATATATGTCAGTGTCCTTCTTTTTCCTTTATACTAAATTCATCTTTTCATCTTTTCAGTCTTTAACATTCATATATGTCTTCTCAGTTCTTAATTAACCAGGAGCTGACAACAATATTTTTTTTTTTTTAAGAGCCTGAAATTTTTAAAACAAAATCTCTATATCTCTATTCTTGGTTATGATTCTTAGTGTCTACTATGCTATACCCCAGTTTCTACTATCAAATTCACAATTTTCTTGAGTTCCTGTTTGGTTGTGAAATCTGGGGTCTTAGTTTCTCCTGTTTTGTTCTGGTCAACTCTGACACAGACCAAAACAGATTTCAACTGCATAGATTAAAAAGTGGATTTTTCACCTTAAGGAAGTTTATAAAATTTTTAGTGTCTTCAGCTTTTTGAATTAATTATTCCTAGACTTACTTATCTGTACTATGACCAGAAGCCATTTTGGCTCATCTGTTTGCAGAAGCCTACAGAGACCCATTCTGATTTTTCTCTTTCAACTTTTCAGACTTACAACATTAGCACAGGAAAGTTCTATCTCTTTAACACTATGCTTAATTTCTGGGTTTTTTTTTTTTTGTTTTGTTTTAATCTGTAAAATAAAACTCTTCAAGTTAACTTACAGCACTGTAAAAACAAATGCATTTTTGTTTACATTTCTATGACAATCACTAGTGTAAAATGAGACAGAAGAAAAAAAGAGAGATTGAGATGTAAACACAGTATCTTTATTTTCTCACACAAAGATTTTGTCCCTTGGAGATAATGTGAAAAAAGATGACTGACGAAAAGAGAGTTTTTGCTAAAGACAGTCATGCTGGGTTTTTTTCTTGTATTTAGTTCCAGACTCATGGGTTAGTTGCTACAAAAGTACTCTCTCCTGAATTAACCATATTGCTCTTGAGGACATTTTTATATAGTTGATACCAAAAGGAGAATATTTTGCATATTTATTTATATTCATCTACAGTCAGTAGCTTCATTACTTGCTACTAAACATAATAGTCGTATCAGGTGATGATTCTGAAAGAGGATGAACTACACTGTGAAGAAGTGCTATTATATGAAACAGCATAAAGAATTAAATGAGAAAAATATTACACATGTTGCCACAACTGTAAATTTCATTTTCTAAAATGCTACTATGTTTTACTGTTATCCCTTACAGATCTGACATGTAAGATCGCTAAACAGTAATCACAGGAAAGTCAATATTTCAATTATATCTCTGGAAAAAAAAAGCCTTAAAGAAAAAATGCAAACGAGAAAAGACTCTGATCGGAAGGTTTGACTTAGAAAACCAATGTTAACAGACAAATTGCCTATCTGTAGTTCAAGCATTTTTCAGCACTAAACCAAACTTGCATTGGACATCTTATGTAAGCAGTTAGTTGGCACATTAGGTCCACAAGACTACTTTTACTGTCAGTTGGACAGAATTTTAGTAGTAATAGGGTTGCAACAGTAATAGTTTTAAGGACACAGGCAGTTTGTTTGCAGAGGTAACAAGTAAAAACTTTTGCAAGAGACAACTTTCTACAAAAGCAAAACATCATCCCAGAGAACTTGCACTCATTAATCAGAGAATAAGGAGGGTACCTTCAAATATGCTATATATTTAAGTTAGAGAATCTTGGAAAAGCTAAAAAAAATTTGCATTGTATCTAACTGAAAATAGGTTAATTATCTGAAAAATGAGCATAATTCAAAAGAGAAATCAACATATATTATAGTAGACTAAGAGAAAGTATTTGTGCTGCTGTCAAACTTGTCAGAGCTATGCAGTATTACAAACAACAACATCAACAGTAGATAGACAGCTATATCAGGAGCAAGATTTGAGCATCACTAAATACTCTAACTTAATCCTTCACTCTCCCACCCTAGCACATTTTACATACTGCGAACTTACTTGTTGACAGCTTTACATTCAAAAGAAGTAAACAAATGATATTGAGAGAGCATAATTTACTTACACTTTATTTACACTAGGAAGTAGGCAACAAAGATATAGAGCACAATAATGGCTTAGGATCGAAAAGTAGTTTTGTCTAATTGATTAGATATGAAATATATAATTCTGTCAAACACTAGAGAAGAAAAAAATGGATCTATTTCCAAAAGGGGGTATTTAAATTTCTATGACATACTAAAAAATTCTATTTTAATTAAATTCTAAATGTATGGGGTTTTTTTTTTTAGTTATTCAGGACATAAAATAATAAACAATATGAAATTCCAGCATCTGAATGAAACATATCTTGTTTAAAGTTCTTAAAAGTGGAATATTCAAGTGGGCCACCAAAAAAAAAAAAAAAAAAAAGAGAGAGAGAGAGAGAGGAAAAAAAAACAAAACCTAGTGTATTTATAGACTGTTTCCAAATCTACTAGAGACTAAAAAAATCCAGCTTTTGCAAAAGCATTTAACTGTCACTGTACTTGATCTGTAATTCCTACTGTCCAGTAAAAAGTGATGCTGAGAATTTCCCTATCAATTTGAGTGACATACAATTATCCTTAAAGAAGTATCTCTCTAGAAAGTAACTGTAGAAATATTTCTGGCTCATTACTGTTACAGTTTTCCAATTTTGATAATTCTCTTTCTATTTATCTTGTATTTATTCTAGATTTTGTGTTAGAAAAAATCTTTTTACTAAGATAGCGAGTGGAATTCTAGTATAATAAGGAAGAACAGTAACATCTCTTCTCCTCTGTAGATATAAGAAAGAACCTTTCCACAACACAGATGCCTGTATCTGAGCTAGTTATCTCGGGTTCCTTTTCAGGTCAGTGTAGAGAAACAGGCAGTTACAGGGCCTGATCCATTTCATTTCAATACACTTGCCTGAAAAGGTCACAGCAATTGTGTTCTAAATGTGCCAAACTGTCTCCACACACAGTACAGATGAAAAAAAAAAAAAAAAAAACAAAATGCTGTGCATTTCAAATATCAAGTAGGTGCAGTGATAAATGATGGATGATCTATTTTTAAAGAAAAATCTACCACAACATTAGGAAGACATTCAAAAGAGAAAATAAAATATGCAAAGCAAGTCCTCAAAAGGGTAAAATGTACTCACTTGATCATGTTTTCTTTGTTCTTGCATGGCTTCCAGAACAGCCTGGGCAATCTTCTCTTTGCGTGAGTCACATTCTGCTTCCCACATTTTCCTTTCTTCTGCATGAATCTTCTCCATATTTCTCCTTTCCTCCTCTACTGCTTTCAGAATAGCTTCCTGCACTACTTCTTTTTCAGCCTTTGAAATGTATCAAGCACAAATAAATAACCAAAATACCCAACGCAGATGTGAATAAATACTACTTCTTTTATGAGACCTATGAGATAACAAGATAGGAGAAATATTTTTACTTCTAAACTATGAGTTCAAATTTATCTTAAGGTGCTGCTATGCAGCTACCATTTGACAATGACTTTATAGTTACAGCAAGAAAAAAGAAGACAAAAAAGAAAGTTATAGGCAAGAGTCTTAAATTCCCACCTATTGAAGTGACAGTATGTCATAATGAGTTTTTTTCTGGTACACAGCAGATGGGCCAGATATTGAATAGCACTACAAACTAAAAATCTTCATAATCCTTAAGGAATTATCTGTAAAATTGTGCGTCAAATTAGTGAAGTAACATGAAAGAAGGCTATATTTTATAAGAAATATAGGAAATGAATTCTTTTCTACAAATAATAGAGTGTTTTATTTTGTTTGTAGTAAAACAGAAAGAGAAAGAAACTTTTCCATTTGAAGCCTGGCACAGACTGAGGAGAGAGAAATGGAGAGGAAATCAAAAGACATACACAGAAGACAAGCACAAAAGACAGCCATTCTGCTGTCTCCAAACCAGTATGTATGCTTGTCACAGATTTTTGCACCTCAAAAAGATCTGCAAACAATCCTGTGGAAATTAATTTGTCCTTCACAGCTTGCTGAAGAGTCAAAAGAACATTCATTGCTCTTCAAGAAAATAAATAACACTTCACTAAGAGAACAACTTCCCAACTTCTATCAGATGTATGGTTCTTTGACACAGAAAAATCCACCTTGGATACATCTGTGTTACATATGAGTCAAAACTCATATATTCGAAGATGAAATAATCAAAAGACAATTAGATGCTCCTCTAATAAGCTAATATCCTATGCTTTGCTTAATTCAAACATATCATAAAACACAAATCACTTCAGTGTAGGTGATATTTATTCTCTTATTCTGGTCTTCCCTGTTTAATATTGCTATTACTGCTCTTTTCTTGTAAGTACCTAACATATAGTCCAAAAATGCTGAGCTCTTTCAGTGGCAAAGTAAATAGGCATATAAAACAAACATGTCTTCCCTCCCAAAGCTCTTTAACTATCCATTCCAAAAGAACACCATCTCATTGTCTTTTTTCAATATTCAACAATTACACAAAATAGACTGAAGCTGGAATAACAAAGGCAATGCACAGCTTTATATATGTTGAGCAACACATAAGTGTATTTACCAGCAAGACAATCTGGCATTGTGTAATATCTATAGATAAATATGCTCAAGTTCAAGATAAACAAATACTGGCAAGCAGAAAACTATTTTAATAAGCTTATAGGTCAGTAATGCCCTTTAATGGCAATTATGGAACTGGTCAAGTAAGGTTTTAAATGGAAATAAATATTAGCTTTCTCAAATACCTACATATAGAAGAAAAGCGTTTTACTGCAATTCCTTGAACTTGATTTGGAAAATTTAATTAGACATTCATAAAATATAATAAAATACTTAGCAACAGAAATTAAGAAGGTCCTACTAAGTTGAGATATTTTACTGCACAAACATTTCTCCTCAGATATCAACCATGTAACTAAGTCCTTTATGCTGTCGAATGTCACTCAAAGAGATACTCAGAAAATGTTTGTATACTACACATAAAGATATAAAGGAAATAATCATATAGCCAAACTAACTGTGTTAGGTTACATCTCTAGAGGTTTCCCCAGAATATTATAACCAACTACAATTTTGTATTTGATTCTAGAAATGAAGTGTGGTATAATACATAGAAAATTACTCTCCTAACCACAACACACTTTAATAATGAAATCTACTGAAGAAATAATTTTCTTACAGGATTTTATAAAATAGTATAGTAGAAAATTAACTATTTATTTTTCATTCTCATTAAAAATTACTTTAGAAAAATAAAAATTAAATCAGATGCAATGCTAATTATCTTCATAAGTTCATCAGCTGACTTTACTACCCAGTTCTTCAGATCAAGAGGTACTGATACTGTCAATGAAAAGCTATGAAAATAAATATTTTCTATTTAGGTAACATCAAAGATCCTGTCTTCTTGGTACAAATTAATACAGAGGTTATCTTAAATAGAAGTAAGCAAGCTACATCTCCTCAACAGTTAGGAGAGCTTTATGAAGACCTAAGTTATAATAGATGTATTTATAGTTTATATATTAAATACAAATGAGAACATAATTTTTGATACATCTAGTTATGAAATAAGAATCAGCTGCTGAGCTTGGCATTCTTAATGATACTCATGGAATCTACATTGTACAGCTACAATTTACAAGAGATACCTTTGCCACAGCTGCCAGAGTCTCCTTACTTCTTTTCTTTTCCTCATCCAAACATTTGTCAAGCACTTCCTGCAAATGTTATGAAAAATTAAATTGCAATACAGAATAAATGAATGGCTAAAAATCACATCAAACACTCAGAGTGCTTGACAAGGCTTCATTTTTCCTGCCAACAACTGTGACAGGATCATTCCTTATGAACTCCAAGGTGCAATCCAGGCTCCTCTTTTTTGTAAACAAAAGCAATACCTTATGTTTTTGTGACTGTTGCAGCAAAGCTTCTTTTATCTTTTCTGATAATACTTCCTTCTCTGCTTCCAAGATGTCAAGAAGTCTTTGATGCTATTGGAAGAAAACATCTGTATCATAACTACAGTCTGCTAGTAGAACAGACAAAAAGAACTCAGGCAGCATAGTTAAGTTTGTCATTTGCTTATAAAATTATAGAATCAAGTAGACATAGAATCATAGAATTGATGATGATGAGTTGATGAGTTGGTAAGGTTGGAAGGGACCTCTGGAGATCATCTAGTCCAACTCTCAAATGAATGGCCCCTACGGGGATTGAACCCATGACTTTGGCATTATTAGCACCACACTCTAACCAAAATGACTCAAAATCTAGATTTGACTAAAGATAAACACTGCTCCTTTAATTGCTTTGATGGTAAGGGAAACTCGCAATAATGTGAAACATTTAGCCCCAGGACTATCTATTATATCCTCTAGATCTGAAGAGAATAACAAAGAAAAGGGGAAAAAATTACTATATAGAGCAATACTCTTACAAAAGTTATAAAGATCGCGAAAGCAACATCATACTTGAAAGAATTCATTTAAACAGCTGTGGAAGGTAAAGTATGCTTGTACTACCTTTCACTTTAATGTATGGCAGAAGTTAACTGTAAATATTTTTTTCAACCAACTGTTATACTCTGAACTCTATATGCCAGGAGATGACAGCATGAGAACGCTGTTTTCTTCTGACTTTCTTGTAATCTGAAACATTTTTCAGGGAGATGGTGAATACTGAAATAATGTGATCGAGTAGCCCATTTCTGATAATATAATGTATTCACTGTTTTTAATCACAATCTTTTTATCTATATTTTTCAATAAACCAAACATCGTAGAGATTTGGGTTTTGACTTAAAATAAACTGTATTCCAAATCTAAAAATCATTACTGGAAATTACCGACGCCATGTGTCAATAACCAATGGATAGGAAAGCAGAACATGTTATTACATGCTATTTAAGAGATAATTATTGTAACCTTAAAATAAAAGTATAGTATCAATACATCGTAATATTTTAGAAGATCACCAAACAGTATTCCACTACAGCTTTAAGAATAAAAGTATTCCTTATGAATTTAGTTAAAATAGGTTTGAATGTAGCAGACACATTCTAATGGAAAACACTTGTGACAGGAGTACTCATATTTAATGATGTGCAACTAACTTTTCTTGTGGACTCGGTATCTTCAATAGCTTTAATTATCAGGGAAGCTACATAATTTTTTCCACATTAACTCAAACAAAAGTGAAACAATAAATGCATGTTATTACTTAGATAATCTCTTATTCTTCACTTAACTGATTGCAGAGAGACTACAAAGTGGCATCTATTATTCCATGTTCATTTAAAAGACTGATGCAATAATAGACAAACATACTTAAACACTGAATCAGAGGTATTCAACAAACCAAAGTTCAGCAAGGTCAACTAAAAGAGATGAATTTTACTGGCTTTAGATAAGAATTGAATAGGGATTTTCTAAGGTATGACTATCAGAAAATCAGATCTTTTACAGATCACTGTAAAAACATATACAATAAAATAGCAATCAACTGTTCAGGATTATAATTTCTAGTATAACGGCTACAGGTAGTTAACTGCAGTTTGACACTAACCATCAGATTTCTAGGTTGGATGAGAAGAATGTGTATGTACATTTAAAGTTACCATAGTGGACCAACTACTGTATGTATTATACAACATTCCCTGTGTGATCACTATTTTCAGTCTTTAATCTTCAGAGCAGGTTTAGAAATTTAATTTACATATATAAGAAAACAGATAAGCCTATCCTAAAACTTCTGAAACAATGTTGAGATTTGCATTAATTCAATAACAAATATGTCTATATGGACAATGGAGGCAATTAATGTCTGTTTTACCTGCAGCTGAAAAAGATACCTTCATGACTACAGCCTTCTGTGTGAACATAACCTCACTACACAGCAGAGGGCTTTTTGTTGTTGTTTTCCCCCTCTTCCCCTCTCCCCACCCCCCCAAAAAACCTTTTAACCTACAATCCTGAAAAATACAGAAATCAGGACCAAAGTATTTCTAGTCTAAGGAAAATTGCAATGTTCTGATCTTGAATACATCTCTGAAGTAAAAATGTACATCCTTTCCTGAAAAGAAGAGAGTATAACTAAATCCAGAAAAGAAGTATTTTCATACAATTTTATGCCTGCTGGGTGTTACAGTGAGGAGAAGGTACATATTTGTCAAATTCAATCAATTCCATTGAGATATAGTGTAATTAACAATTTGAAATACAGATAGCACTATAAGAAGAAATCTTTTTACTTCTTCTAGAAGCAGAAAGGGAAACCTTTAAAATACAGTATACTGCTTTTGCTCAACACTTTTGACTAGGAAAAAAAACTGTCTAATGAGTAAAAAGTTATCATAAATGTGAAGGCTACTCTAAGTGCAGTTTACAGTATGATCACTTTAATCTAGCTCAGGATCTCTTTCTTCCTTGGGAGATTAGAAAAACTATGTGGTACTGTATTTTGAATTCCATGGAATTTATGAAAATTTGCTAAGAATTGTAATTTTTTTATATTAAACACTTTTTTCTGTGTATATATACACACTAGTTTTGATTTTTCAAGATATTGCTGGAAAACACTAGCCACAAATATATTTAGAATGTTTTCAAAATACAAGCTAATGACTTCTGGAACACTTCAAAGCAACTTCTTTTACATTACATATATTTGCATTAGAAATAAGGATGCTAAAATTCATAATTTCATCAAGATTGTAAGTTTCTTGTGACTAGCCTGGCATACCCCTCCTATTATAATGTAAATGTTTATTCATGTGGAATAACCCTCCTAAAAATGATTACCCTCATATCTGGACTTCCAGAAGTTCATATATCATCACAAATGTTGCAACAGCTGTCCATACAACTCAGTAATAAAGCACACTCTCTTGTATCAGAGCCTGAGAAATACCTTGAGGAACTGTTTATTTGGCTTCAAAATTTATATTCGGCCAACTAGATTTCTTTTTCAGAGAAAAATGTACTTTCAACTACTAAATTACCTAATTTATTTGAAAAGAAGTAAGTAACTGCAAATAGATAAAGCAGAATAAAATAGTGTGACCCACTTCTCCCCAGAACAGGTTTTGAGTCCAGCAAGCCTGTATTGTGTAGTTAGCACAGATATAATAAAAAGGATGAAAAATGACACTTTACATTTAATTAAGAGAAGTTATATATTAGGAACTCCCATGTTTCCACAGTAGTATGCTTCAAAGTGCTTATATTGAGTCATGGAATCTCCTTGAAAACTGTGTCTTTTAGAAGGGGTAAAGTGAGCTCAGTGGCATCACCGATCCATTCCACAGACAAGAATGCATCTCCCAGTCATGTACACCCCCTTTTCACCAAAGCACAGATCTTTCAAAGATAAACTAAGGCACCTAAGTGTTTTTGGAAGTCCTTAACAAGTCCTTGTATTATGCATAAACCTTGAACATCAAAGGTCACATATACTGAGAGAAATGCCTATGGCTGAGCAAGCTTTTCTCATAATCTCTTCCTTTCCTCATCAGAAAGAAAAGCTATAGAAAGGATGTGAATTGAATCAATCTCATTCAACATTTCCTTGTTTCCTCAGATAAGAATTATGAACATGTTCCTCTCTGTTAGACACACTTAACAGAGTAAATGAAGAGCCTCAAGACTACTCTGATGTTGCTTTTTATCAGGTTTATTCACATGTCAAAGTTGAGGTTTTTCTGATAATTTTAACTCTCAAAAGGACATTCTCAGTTCTCCAATAAGCAAACCTAATATGAGCCTTCAAGAAAGAATGGTTGGTCTCCTGTGAGTAGAATAATGAATTCAGAACTAACAGTCCTATACAGAAAATGATAAAGATTACTCCAGTTCTCTGAAAGCGATGATGAAGACATACTATGGAGTCTTACATTTGGAAAAAAATATATCCAATCTGCCTAGACTGCCAGATACGAAGTGTTCATGAAGCTTATAATGGAAATTGGAGTAACTGATCAACAATCCAAAGACCAGAAAATACATCAAAAAATTATGAAGATTTGGAGGCTTTGGATGCAGCTATCCAGCTCTTTGTAAACAAAAGGGTGAAACTGGTGAAAAGTTATGACTACAGATCATTTGGAAATAATAATAATAATAAAAAAAATTAAGGCCTGAACTGATAGTAGTGAATAAATTAGCAGGAAGTCAAAAGGAATCTCAGCAAAAATTCTATTTTAATAGAATAAGAAAATTTTCAGTCAGCATAGGTTTGCTGAAAATTTACATAAAACATGTAAGCTATAAGGCACAGTAAGAACACTATGCAGAGATACTAAGCCAGCTCTGAATACCTTGAACTTAGATGCCATGAACAGTACAGTATATAAACTACCATATAGTGTGTAGAAGTTTATGCATTATTTTGCCTGAACTAAATTTCCTAGATTAACTACACCATCTCCAACAAAGTCTTCATTTGTTCCCTTTAATTCCTTGTTCAAGGAGTATAGGGCACAGAGTATAAACTTTTGTTGGAGTGCAAAAATATTGAAGAGCAAAATCATAGTGGGACGTGGCGGCTTGAAAGTGTTTTGTGACTAAAAAAAACAAAACTATAAAAAAAGTATTTCAAAATGGAGAGAAATACTAGCATTTCTACCCTCCTCTGTGTAAAGTAGCAAGAGAGAGGGTCAAGAAGAGACAAAAGAAAATCAACCTAAAACAAAAGGCATTCAAAATAGGTTATATTTTTCTCCCTGAAAGAAATTCTGCAGACAACAGTTCCAAATGAAAAGTGTTTGATGTAGATTCAAATATAAATACAGAGGTCCTGTGGTTTTTCTTGATTCCTGTAAAAAAAAAAGAAATCAAAAAAATCTTTCTTTTTTTCCTGGAATGTGAGTCAGAGAAGGCATTGTAAACACATTTAATCACAACAGCAACTAGTCTTTTTTTTTTTTTTTTTTGTGATTTTTATAGATTAAATTTATTTCTGAAGAATCCTTGACAGTCTTACTTCAGGTATGCATGTTTTGAAGGGTTACATAGTATATATTATAAATAATCTGTGGATTGAATAATTCAGAATTCTTTTGAGTTATTTTGGAGGTAATATGCTATATTAAAGCTATTAATAAACTAGATCTAATTTTATAGTTATAATCCTTGCATATTCCTATTAATCTTAAAATCCAAATTTAAAGAAAAATGGAAAAATGGGTATCCAAATGAACTAAAATGAATTTTAAAAATAGGGACAGTTTCTTTCTAGATCCTGTACAGTTTCATCAGAAAGGGAATGGATACAGAATCTCATACAAAAAGATACAATTCTTTTGCTATAACTGATGGGTATCCAGTTTATGTTTCTGTGGATTGTGATTGCTTATCCAAATACTTTTACATAACCCATGAATAGCAGCTAAAAAATGCATTTATCCATATTGAACTGACCAGTGTGTGATAATTCACTCCATTCTCAGAAGCACCTACCCCCCAAAAAAAATCAAAGTTAAAGTACATACACTTCCACTAAACAGAAAAAAAGCTTGCTGTATGTGCAGCATCACTGTAACTAGTAATAATACTTTATACCTTCAAAGACCTTTCATCTGAGGAAAAAAAAATTCACACACTGGTGAAATGATATTTAGAACCATCCTGTAATAGCCTCATTCTGAAAACCAAAAAATTAGGACATTAAGTATATATATTTCTGAATTCACACTCCAGTGAATGATCATTTTTTCTTGTAATTAAATCTATCAATTTTATTCATCTAAAGAAACCACATTCTAGTCAGTGATTTAACAGGAAAAAACACAGCCAAAGTAAGACTTCATGTCTCACCTTCAAATAATTAAGTTTTTCTTCTGCCTTTATTACGTACAGATGTAGAGCAATTCCTATTCCTCATTTGCAAGATCTGGGAAATACTATCTACTGGACTGGGAAATATTCCAGTCCTTTATTCATTAGCAGGAACATTTTAACAAGAAAACTTAACTCACCAAGTTCTATTTCTACTTCACTTTCTCATGAAGGAATCTAACGTGAATAACACGGGTCATGGGAAAAAGTTCATTATTTGTATTTGAGATGGATATGACATAATAAAAATATGCAGTTAAAGCATCATGATTCTGTCTGGTTCAATGAAAATTAGATAAGTATTTCAGAGCTGAGTATTTCAGTATTTTAAGAGCTATTAAACATTCATCAGAACAGAATTTTAACTACCATTTACAAGCCTGAGGAAATGTTATTAAAATATGTCCAGTTCTATATCCTGTTCAAAATATTATATTGAGGAAAAAGAAAGCCTTAATAAAATAGTAGTAATACTTCACCACTCTTGTAAAAAGGCCAGCTGTATTTAATGTCATACTACTTTATGCTGCACCTTTCCTTTACCACTTCTAACCTATGTCTAAGTCACATGTCAAACTAAAAGATCAGGTAATCACAACTATTTCCTACACTCCTAGCCTGTCCTCACTATCTGTGGCACTGGAGTGTTTGGCAATGCAAGGTGGAAAATCTGTGTGAAGAATTCCAGCATCTGCTACATATTTCCACTTCCTCAAATTATAACTTATTATTGCATGGTTGAACCGTATGTTGCTAGTTTGAATTTCAAGTGGCCAAGATGACAGCAAAACTTCCTTAGGAGAAAGCTCAGGAAACCAGCAAAACATAAGTCAAAAAGAAAAGTTAAATCAATCAAAATACAGAGAAAAAATATAATAAGGGTAGTAAAATAACTAGGCCTACTACTCTGGCTCAAAGTTCCAGCCAGCTTTTTACTGAAGAATGTGTATAACTTGAAGAACATCAGAGGCAAGTCATTTACAACCAGGCTTAAAATATTTTGTCATATGTATTACTGTTTAAAATATAAAGTAGGAAGTTATTCAGAGTTGTCTGATACTGAAAATACTTTTCTCAGAAAGGGTACTTGGTAATAGAGGTTATTTAAAAAAAAAGTAACTTTGATTAGGATATAGAGGTAAAAGACTTTAATAAAAATAAAATGAAAAAAAGTATTCATTAGTACTTCTGTTTTCATGCTCCAATGCATATCACAGTCCGTTTGAATGCTTGCACAATTGTTCCGTCTATTAGAAAAAATAAAAGGGAATGAATTCCCAAAATAAAATCAATTTAAACATCAAAATATTCAGTAATAGAAGACAGCAATAGGGAAAAAATATTTGAACAATAGCTGACAAAAATAATTGAAGAGAAAAATCATACTACATTACCGATTTGTTCAGTATTGATGAGAGTAGATGATAATAGATTCATGACAAGTAACGAAGATTTTAAGGAAAATTGTTATATAAGCAAAAGGTAACAAAATATCCCGCACACTCAGGATCTACTTTCAACTGGAATTTGACAAAACCAAGAAAGATTTAATTTGGATTATCAAATGCAATGTCCAAAAAAGATTTTTGTTTCAGACTCTGAAAGAATGCTGGCTGAATTAACACTGCAAAGGGACTGCAAAATCATCCTTTAAGTATTTTGTGATAATGGACAGATCAAATTGAAGCTAGAAGGCTTTGGTAAAGATTTACTTTTTTTTTTTTTTTTTGGGGGGGGGGGGGGGAAGTGCCTTTTAGCAATACAACTTTTATTTTGGGAGATATGCACTAAACAGTAAGTGGAAATAAGGTCAGCACATCAAAACCAAAACACACAGCTAGAAGTAACCAAACCTTTCCAGGGAGAGGTAAGAGGGAGGGAAGGTGTCTTTCCAACACAAGCATAAGCAGAAATCAAGGAGATATTCTGCATTTGGAGTAAATAGCTCAAGTTGAAAAGAGAGGTTTTTAAGTACTTTTTTCCTTTACATAGCCAAGAACTACCACAGAATCAAGAAGTTCTGAGATAATCTAACTTCCCCCTCAGTAGAAGAGAAACAGACCTGGAAAGACACATCTAGAAAAGCTATGCTTAAGGATAAGAGGTTAGGTGTAACGTGAATTAGAGGAAAACAATGAGAATGACTGATAGGAAGTACATTGTTGTGGTGCAAAAGAACAAACTGTTGTTCCCAGGTCAGGAAATAGCAACATTTTCAAGGACTAAGCAGAAATGCCTAAAGATAGCAACAAGAAAAATATTCCCAAAAATTTCCAGCTCTATTATGCATATTTGGAATTAATGAACCATCAAGATGATATCCACTGCATCCTTCATTTTTTCAGTCTTTCTTATATGTTGGGATTCTGCAGATACCTACTGCTCTCACTGCAAAAATTGACTATTGTCTCCTTAAAAAGCATATATTCCAAATTCTCTAATTAGCTATGCAGATGCATTAGCATGGTTGATGTTGGCAGGAACCTGTGGAGATCACCTAGTCCAACTGCACTGCTCCAGCAGGGTCACCTGCTGTTGTCCTGTTAGACAAGATTATGTCCAGGCAGGTTTTGAGTATCTCCAGAGAAGGAGATTCCATAACCTCTCCGGGCAATCTGTTCCAGTGCTATGTCATTCTCACAGTAAAGTGAGAAAAATAACATATGCTCCTGATAAGGCATGAAAAAAGTTTTTCAATTATTACCATTAACAGAGAAAGAAACACAGAATCTCTTTGCTTATAAGAGAAAAACCAATATTATTACATAAAGACGTTGCACATGACAAGTATATATTAAAAAAAATGAAATAAGAGAAAATGATAGTTTCTGATCGTAGAATTAAGTTGTTGAAACAAATAAACATTCTCTCTGGTGTACAGAAAAGTAAATTCTACATTTGGCATTCCAGAATATGTGTGTGTGGAGAGGTTACTGAAAATGCAAAGCATATCCAAATGCATTATCTAAACACCGGAGAAGGTAAGGCATCTACCGCATTCCTGCACAAGCAGCTCATTACCTTTGCCACACCAGATTTCTGCTTGCCCATGAGCTCAAACATAAGCCATCTTCAGAGTATTTACATATTTAAAAAAATTGAGTTCCAGCAAATGGAACTTCTTTGGAATGACCTTTTGGCAAATTGTTTTCAAAATGAAGCTAAAAATGCTTTTTTTGAGTATGTGTCAAAAAATTACTGCAAAATATTATGCACTAAACAGATTTTGAACAACTATTTATCAAGCTAGAACCATGAATACAAAGCACCTTTACAGCCAAAATTATGATATAGACAAGAAAAGAATTAAGGCTAACTCAGTTTATACTAAAATACTGTTGCATCTACAAATATGAGATTTCTTTCATAACTTCATATAAAATCATCGCAAAAATATCAATATGCAAAAGCACAGAGGGAACTTTTAACTGAGTTCTTTTTCGTGTGATACTGTTTTAGTACTGTTCTGTCTCATCGATTACACTAGTAGCTGCTTTGGCTTCTTAAATTTGAGGGGAAAAAATTACCCGAATATACTCTAAAAAAGGCTAAACTACAGGCTTAAAGAACTTTGCAAAAGTTTATAGAATAGAATAAAAGATGATTGATGTGGGAAAAAACTACCCATGCACTTGAACTACAAAATTAAAGACTTTCATTGCTCTTCTTTCTTTATTCTTCTTTTACATGAACCAAAATGGAAAATATCCCGATTAATAAAATGTAAGATAACCAGTCTCTGATTTATACTGCTTCCTCAAGAAGACAAAGAGGGATACTGTCAAATCAAAATTTAGCAACTGCGTGCTCTGAATCTGATTTTTACGTGTACCTTCACCCGTCTTCTTCTATGAATGCCTGCTTTCCTTCACCTTGTTTAGAAGACAGTAAGGAAGAATACCATCAAGAAAGGAAAGGAAATTGTACACAGACAGAAAGGTTTCTCATATATGACAAGCGATTTTCTGAAGGTATTTAAGAGTCTATTTTATTTTGATAGATCATTTGACTGTCCTAAATAGAATATCACAACTAACGTTAATAAGGACCACATTTTTAGGATGAACTACCTTGAAAGTAAAAGAAATTTTTGCTAAATCAGCATTTCTAGGGCTTACAGTGAAAACAGATCATCTCTTTACCTTTTGAAGCTCAGGGTCTAAGAATTTAATGAGAAAATTACTTACAATACTCTAGTTCTAGATAGTAAACACTTTTAAATAACAGATGCTGATTTATTCCATCTTTTTCTAGTATCTTTTATAGAATATCCTCTTTAAAGTTACTGTAATCATCTTCTTAAACTATGAAGTATTTTCCCTCTATAATCTGCATCACTAATAATGAAGGGAGGTTAAACAGTGGATGTGATTTCAACCATACTAATTTAAAAATCTCTCTCTGTATCACTAAGTAGGAAAAATTACAATAGGGGGAAAAAGGATTCACATCCCACCCGCTAATTATGGCATTTTTTTCAACAAGACAAACATAACTAAAAAGCAGAGAGAATAGCATTAATATGTTACAGACATTTGCAACTGTTAATAAAGCAAAAATTCTAAATATTTTATCCCTCAAAAGAGCTTTACTAACCACAAACCAGACCAACTACTCATTCTGCATTTAGACAGCTCAGTAATTATTTTTAAAGATAAATCAGACTGTACCAGATATGAACTGTAGTTTAATCAGAGTGTAATTACCTGAATACTAAATATGCTGACTCCTACACTTGACTTGGTATCTATCATTCTCGTACTTAGAAAACAAGACAGAAAACTCAGTACCAAGAAGAAAACTAATTTCTCTGCATTCTTCATCATCAAATAACTACACAAGTAGTGCAATTTACAGTTCAATCTCTACATGTCCCTTTTTCACTCTATGTTCAGATCATTTGACACACTGAGATCCAAACCTGAAGGCATTTATTTATTTATTTATTTATTTACTATCCATTGTGGCAGAAGCTTTTAATTTATTTTTGGAGAACAGTCCAAAAAAAAAAAAAAAAAAAAAAAAAAAAGGGAAACTGTCCCCACTTAAACTAGAAAGTTCCCAGTGGTCAAGGACTTTGAGAGAACTTGTCCTTTCAATCCACGCCAGGATTTCACTTCCACAGTTAAAGAGCACATGGGCTAGGATATTCAAGATAAATGACATTACGGGACTTAGAAAAGGGAGATGTAGTAATAACCTAGCATCTGTGGAGAGTAACTGTATAGCAACCACTGCTGAAGTTGCTTTCAAGTGGTTGTAGCAAAACCAATGGATAGCGATAATAATTCAATCAATACAGAGGGACACTTTTTTAAAAGGTGGTTCAGTATAGTATGTCAGTGAGTATATTGAGCAATGCTGCTCAAGGAGATAACAACTGCGTAAACTGCTCCAGGATTACCTATTACCACTGATTAGCTAATCAGTGTTGTAGAAAATCTTGCATGTCACAAGGATTAACTAACTCCAGAAATTTCTCTAGCAGAAAACTGAGATAGAGCTGGGCCTTTCACTTCTTCCCCCAGCCTGGAAGTCAGAGCATTGTAAATGGAATACATCAGGAGTACGGTAATTTTCCAGATAGGCTTTTACCATTTACTTCCACCACTGACACCCAGGCAAAATACAGCTTAAATACCAAAAACTTGAATAAACGCTAATGATTAGTTAAATACTAGCAGAGAAAAAGCATAAAGAGTGAAGGCAAAATACTGTTTGTAAAACAAGAATGTTAGAAGAAAACAACAGCAACAAAAAGCACTATGCTTATTTTCCGAGCATATTTGTACTGTATGATTACTGCTATGTGAGTATTGCTGTTACTCTTCAAATTGAAAGTGAGATGGATACTTGTAATTCTCCATGTAAGTGTGAATATGTACGCACAATGCAATAATACAGAACATTAATCAATTTGCTGTATAGTTATTAGTCATCATATTAGCAACCTTAACTATTAGCACAGAACAAACCCCTTGGAGAAAAACAAATTCTAAAACAAACATGTAAGTAGATAATACATATAAAAACAGATGTATTAAAATATATCTGTATATACCTGTATATTTCTCAGACTGTTCCAATAAACTTTTATGACAGACCAAAATTTGTAAGTATGAATGTTATTTTATAAAAACTGAAAACTCAAATTTTTAAACACTCAAATTTTTAAACTACTTGCTTAGGTTTCAAAATCCAAGAGTCTAATACTACAATTAGAGATAGTAAACCTTCAATGAATTGAATAATAAATGACTTAGAAATTGTAAACAGAAAGTAAACATTAAAATGTAGGCATGATGTGAACTGTTCCTTGTGTTATGGCAGAAGCATTCTTCTGTCCTACAACATGGTGAGGCCTCATCTCGAATACTGCGTTCAGTTCAGGGCTCCCTAGCACAAGAGAGACATGGAGCTACTGGACAGAGTACAGCATAGGGCTACGAAGATGATCGGAGGACTGGAGCATCTGCCCTATGAAGAACAGCTGCGAGAGCTGAGCCTCTTCAGCCTGGAGAAGAGAAGACTAAGGGGGGATCTCACCAATGTGTATAAGTACCTGAAGGGAGGGTGTCAGGGGGACAGAGACAAACTCTTTTCAGTTGTCCCATGTGACAGGACAAGAGGCAATGGGCAAAAATTGAACCACAGGAAGTTCCGCCTGAATGTGAGGGGGAATTTCTTCACTGTGAGAGTGACGGAGCACTGGAACAGGTTGCCCAGAGAGGTTGTGGAGACTCCTTCTGTGGAGATATTCAAGGCCTGCCTGGATGCAACCCTGTCTAATGTGCTCTAGGTGACCCTGCTGAGCAGGGAGGTTGGACTAGATGATCTCCAGAGGTCCCTTCCAACCTTACTGATTCTATGAACCATGAATAGGCCCCTCACATTTATGAGTTCTTCTGAAAAACTGTCTCATTTAGATCCCCTGGTAAATTTGAGCTTCTACATTTCTGTAGAAGAATAGGTTTGAACAACAGCTGTTTGTGTGTCTACTGCCTAAAAAGCATCAAAATATTTGGACCGATAATTTGCATGAATCTCATACAATCAATTGTTGCATTTAAAGATGAAAATTAAGTTATTACAGGTTTTCTCCAAAGCTACAGAAAATGATGGTTATTAAAGGAATATGTATTAAATTGCTCTACAATTCCTCATCCTCTGTGATAAACTCTTCCTGAATTTTTGCTAAGGAGGTTTAAATGTCATAAAATACCTTGGATCCCACCAAACAAAGAATTATTGTTTGTTGTGAATTTTGAATGTCTATGTTTACTGTTACGCTGAGGACACAAGGTAAATGACTGATTATTTTGTTTGGTGATCATGTGTTTACATATTTTCTCAGACATATAGAAAAGAACTCAAACTAAAGAAAATCATGAAGCTTTCTGTACTGCATACATACACAGATAATTATATGTATATGATAGACACGTAGCCTATGTATACCTGTCTGTGTACATCCATACCTGAGCATTAAGTTCTTCACATTTGTGAGAGTGTTTTTCAATTGTCAATATATACTGTTTTTCAGTAGCTGCTTCTTGCTGTTGAACTGTAGACTGCAGCAGCACCTGAAAAAAGAAAGCACAGAATATTTAACAAAGAAATAACTGGGATGTTTACTGGAAACTGGAAATCAACTATATACTTGTGTATAACCAGAACATGGAATGCTGTTACAAATTCAGAATGTGCAACTATTGAAGTATCTTTCTATGTAACACTATTTTGTTTTTAGATTTATGTCTTCCCATAGGCATGATTAAAATTTTTTGGATCTCAGATTTCGTTTAGACAGACTCTTAAAGAGAGCAATACACAGAAGATAGAGAGTATTTCTGTTAAATATACTCAGTTTAGTGAGACCACACAAGAAGAGAAGCATATGAGAGCTGCTGAAGGAAAAAAAAAAAAAAAAAAGCCAGACATATTTCACTGGCTGACAAAACTCCACATCCTCTCGGCACACTGTAAGATCCCATGGGCCAAGCATGATCTTCATGACCACAAGTGAAGTAAAAGCAGATGGAAATTCTGAGCAATTTAAGACATAAAAGAATGCCCCCCCAGGAAGTTCACACTTGATTGTGAAGCAGTGGAAGTCAAAATGTAGAAAGCTGAAGTACCAGGACAATATCAAAAAGATAATAACATTAGGAATTCTTTGTGTATGCATGCGTGTGTTTGCACATGTGTATGTGCACACATGCACCTGACTGAACTCTAAAGAAGTTACAACATCCACATGCAGACAAAAACA
This sequence comes from Rhea pennata, assembly GCF_028389875.1. Lineage (NCBI taxonomy): Eukaryota > Metazoa > Chordata > Aves > Rheiformes > Rheidae > Rhea > Rhea pennata. Next base: position 81,459,745 of record NC_084663.1, on the reverse strand, counting down.
AAATCAAATAGATGAAAAAACAAATCACCATTTGAAGGAATTTCACTCTGATTTCCTTAAAACAACGCTAATATTTTTGCCCAGGAGTCACTTAATTTATGTGCTATACAAGTATTTTTTCACCCTAAATATTATAAAATATTTATGTCACTTTCCGAATATACATTGGATTATTTATACACACTATAGCAAACTATTTTTAACTAGTAATCAACATAACAAACTAGCTGAAATTACTGTGTAAGTTAAAACAGACATAAGTTTTATAGAAAACAGATCTTTGGCCCAAACGGAGACAAAGCAAACAAATTAAATAAAAAAGTCTCATCTTTCAGATAATCTTTGTTTTGGAAATATATTTACTTGATGGAACATAACTCACACACTAAATGTAATTTTGAGAACTTAAAAAAATAAAAACCAAAAATCACAACGTTATATAGAAATAACTTTTGCCAATTTTTGAACTACCTTCCCACTTTTTCCACTGCTTAGCCTGTTTTGCCAAAAATCAGCATTCTTCAGGATCACACCAGTGCTATAGTTTTAGTTTCAAAACAAGCTCAGAAAGATTTGAAAGTTAACAAGCAATAGATCATACTTTATGTAAACTTTAACTGAAGAATAAATTTGTTGGCTTTTGCAGGGTATTTAACTAGTGACTAGTTTACTTTCATAAAAGCCAGCTAACTTCAATTCCTTCCAGTTAACTTCAATTCTTATATTATATAAATTCAGATAGTCAAAAAAATGTAACTCACAAATGAGTATATCGTCTGCATATGAAACTTTATATTTAGCTGAATCCGCTGTGCATACACTGAAATTGCCATATATCACCAGCAATAACAGTCTGTACTTGGAATTTCTTTCTTTTTTTATTTGCACAAACTAATGATGTGACAGGAATTGTTCCATTATTTAAAAAAATAAAAAAATATATAGAGGGAAAAAAAAAAAAAAAAGAACTGTCACAAAAGGGAGTCTCCTCCTCTGGAATTCAAAACCTGCCTGGATGCAACCCTGTCTAACATGCTCTAGGTGACCCTGCCTAAGCAGCAGGGTTGGACTAGATGATCTCCTGAAGTCCCTTACAACCTTATCGATTCTATAATTCTGTGATTCTGTGAAAAACATATTCATCCCAGAAAAACAGTAACAGAACAGTCATTAAGTTGCAATGTAGTTTCTTAAATTGTTTCTCCTTGCTCACAAAGGTAGAGTCACTTTACAGACTTTACTATGTGAGCTTAACTACTGAATGTTATATTCCTATTAAATTTACTACATAAGTTTGTTAAATGGAATAGGTAAATAAAATTTTATCTTTAAAAATATCTTCCTTTTCCATTATCTTCACTACTAATACAGCTTTAACAGCAACAAGGAATTGACCCTATATTTAAGTATTCCACTAGATGACCAAGTCATGAGACAGAAATTACTACACGTGGCACAGAATTTCAGAGATAGCTTCCATGTTACGTGATGAAAACTGGCTAGACACAAACCTAAAATACAAAATCTACAGACTGAAAGTAATATAAATTATTTTGACCAGGGTACAGATTTTAAGTGACCTAAAACAAAATCAAGTGTGTCACATAAAAACTCTAAAATGACAGTAACTCCTTTGTATAAAAATAGTATTTTCCCTTTTCAAGGATAATTTGAAGATTTTCTGGCCCTATGATTTTAAGACATGCCTTAGAAACAAAATACAATATTAAATTACTTATCAACCCTGTCTAACATGCTCTAGGTGACCCTGCTGAGCAGGGAGGTTGGACTAGATGATCTCCTGAGGTCCCTTCCAACCTTAGTGATTCTACGATTTTATGATTCTATGATTTTTTTTATTTATTATATTATTATTTATGAATTTAAAATATAAAAATCTTTTATTTTCAAGAGAGAATATGCATTCGCAAGCGTTTATGCTCAGGACTGATCATAATTGTCAGTACTAGAATATAAGGAGCTTCTGTAAAATAGAAATTCTACTCTTATATACGAAAAGTGTCATAGATAAGTGGCATTGCTTGACATATCTTGTCATTTAAACTCTTTCATTATTCTTCACTGTTTATTATTAAATGCATGTCCCAAACTTTATTATAAATTATCAGGAAAAAAGACTTTATTTTAAAATAAAAGTCAGATTTGACAATTTTAATTCTTATTTAACATGCACCTAGTGTATAGGATACTACTACATTCACTGCCAATAGCCTACACCTACCTGTCTTTAGCTGATCATAGAAAGTGGGGATGCCATGAGAGATGGTTGAACATAAGGATGTCATAGAAAAATGTCTTGCCAAATGTTAACAAATTAGGACATTTTACTCTTTATCTGATCACAATAGCTATTTAAGGTCTTTTGTTGGATTAAATACAGCAGAGATGCATAGAATCCACTGCTATGGTAAACTGCAGAACAATCAACTAAAGTTATTAAAGACATATAGACAAAAAGACTGAATTCTTCGTACACTTTTAAAATGCTTTCTTCAGTGCAAGGAAACAGAAGTCTCTAATTCGTACTCTGCACAGCTATTTGTCACACTGCTCAAACATCACTTTCTTCCCAAATTAATTACATGTTATCCAAATGGGCTTATATTCCATAAATCTGTTGTACTGACCTAATATCAGCATGGTATTCCTGAAGCATCAGCCATCCTTAAATAGCTTTGGAAGGCAAGGAATCTGTTCAGCTAAGATTAGAGCAAAATGTAGCATAAAGCAAGAGGGTAGAATTTCAATATGGTTATTCTTGGTAATTTTCTTCTCCCTCTGTATATTGCACAATGAACTTTCAAAGGGTCACCCTGAACAAACAGCCAATTGCAGGACTGATGACAGGAGGCTCAGTGTGGTTATCTCTTATCATATAGGTACATAGGTACACTCCTATCATATTTGTTATCTGAACCTACATTTGTTATAGTCCTAGAAGTAGTGATAGCTTCAGTTTCTCAGAATTTCTTTACATATATCAAATGCCCACTAGTAATTTTTCATTTTCTTCCTCAGACAGCCTGAAACACTTTACAGAGCCCTAACCAGATGTGCCTTTAACAAAAACTAAGCTTGTCCTTTAGATCTCTGTTAGAATCAGACAAACAGTGGTACTTTTCAGGGTATTACTGGATCTTTTCCACCACTCATAAAAGTTATTATATCTAAGGTACTGCAGTGCTTTACACATCTACTTTAAAGCAGTTTGCTTAAAATTCAAAGCCATGTGTGAATGGAATCGCTACAGAAACAGTTATGATCACAACTACGTTATTGTTTTTTGAACTGATGCTTTTCTACTAATCAAACAACAGACTTTACAAGGACTACGCACTGAATAATCAAAGTATATTTAAGTATATTAAAATAAGAACAGCCACATGTTTTTCTCAGCCTTCTGAAATTGAAACAAAACACCCACACTACAGTTCCAATTAATAGGCAATCAGCTACACTTGTTTGAATTGACTTGAATTTGAAACTTACATTCTTAGCTTTTTAGCATTTCGTTCTTCGCTGTATTTTATTAGCTTTTTACCATGACTAAACTGGACAAAAAAAACACTGATTGAGAAAACCAAGAATTAATGTCTAAACTAGTAACAGTGTACTAGATATGGTTCAGAGCGTAATTCATTTCCAACTTGGTATAATCTTCTTAGCTAGTCAAAGGTTTAATTCAGTCAAGTTTTAACTGTGAGACTTCAATCTACATGTATCTTGATTTAGAGGTCAGAAAAAGATTGTTTGATTTGTAGGATTTTTGTTATGTTTTTTGAGAAAACTCTGATCAACATTCTAGTTACTCAAATGACATACAAAATGTGGATACATGCAAGTAAAGATGTCTTTCCTTGAACAACCTAGGGAGGGAAAGAAGGGAGAAGACTGTCAACTACAGCTTGAAAGATGACACAAAGCCATAATTTTAAAGTCCAAAGAAAGAAGCAAAGACATGGTAAGGTAGTATAGGTGTTGCAAACCAAATCCAAGGTATTATATATGTCAAGTGTCTATTCTCATAAATTTGATGAAGAACATTAGTGTTAGAATAGAAACCAATTATTTTATTAAAAATGGTGGCATTTATTTGCTCCACCTTTGTTTTTTCCCCCTTAATTTTACAATTTTTTGCAGTATATGAAATAGAGGGAGAGAGAGAAAAAGGTCACATAAAAAATAAAAGTAGGAAGGGAGATTTTCAAGTTCTTCAGTATTATAGGCAATGAAAGTGTTTGAATGTTCAATGTTTCAAATCCCTACAGTAAGGCACTACCAGCCTTGCAAATAAACAACACAAACAGAATCAATGCCACTCTGTAAAAACAATGTCAAAAGGTCCAACTGGAGGAGCAATCCACTATCAGTGTGACATACTGTGTCTCCTACCATGCATGACCTACTATGATACATTTTATAAGTCAAGAGAATGGTTGATTCTTGCTGAAATGACTGCTGCCAAGTAAGTCACTGTTTATCCATAGTTTTGAATTACTGGATAGTTCAGTCCTTCTAGATTGAAAAAGTTTATTTCTGATAATATGGAATCCACTAGTGAACAAATCTTAGGGTCTTGTCTGTTGCAGCTACAGAGGCTTCCATTTTTAGCTCTGACTGTCTGTGAGTTTGTGGTGTTTCTCATTCATAAGCTCTCATAAATAGATCAAGTTTGACATAACAAGATCCAGCAGTAATCTAAATAAAGCATATATCCCATATAAAAGTCCCCTTTAAGGACAGAATAACATTTTGAATAAGGTTCAAATTCTTGCATCTTTACAGATATTTACAAATTATGCCAACTGTTTCATGAAATATGAAAAGAAATGGTCTCACCAAGCAACAAAGCAAAGGCTAAGTGCATACTTAAAAAAATAAACCACACACTTCTTCTAGATATCCTGCCTACCTCTTTTGAGGGGCATATAAATTAGATTGTGGATTTACAATCTTTTCCAGAACAAAAATTAGGTAGTCAAATGATTTACATAATAAAGTCATCAAAAGGTGATTAGTGTTTATTGTGTAATCACAGAATGGTTGAGGTTGGAAGCGACCTCAGGAGATCATCTAGTCCATCCCCGCTACTCACGCAGGGTCACCTAGAGCATGTTAGACAGGATCCAGGCAGGTTTTGAGCATCTCCAGAGAAGGAGACTCAACCACTCCTCTGGGCAACCTGCTCCAGTGCTCCGTCACCCTCACAGGAAAGAAATTTCCCCTCACATTCAGGTGGAACTTCTTGTGTTTCAGTTTGTGCCCGTTGCCTCTTGTCCTGTTGCTGGGCACTACTGAAAAGAGTCTGGTCCCATACCCTTGATAACCTCCCTTAAGGTATCTGTAGACATTGACAAGATCCCCTCTAAATCTTCTCTTCTCCAGGCTAAAGAGGCCCAGCTCTCACAGCTGTTCCTCATGGGGCAGATGCTCCAGTCCTCTGATCAGCTTCGTAGCCCTATACAGGACTCTCCCCAGTAGCTCCATGTCTCTCTCATACTGGGGAGCCCAGAACTGGACACAGTACTCCAGATGAGGCCTTGCCAGGACTGAGTAGATGGGCAGGATCACCTCCCTCGACCTCCTGGCAACACTCTTCCTAATGCACCCAAGGAGAACATTGGCCTTCTTCATCACAAGGGCACATTGCTGGCTCATGGTCAACTTGTCATCCACCAGCACTCCCAGGTCCTTCTCTGCAGAGCTGCTTTCCAGCAGGTCAGCCCCCAGCCTGTACTGGTTCATGGAATTATTCCTCCCTAGGTGCAGGACTCTGCACTTGCCCTTGTTGAACTTCAAGAGGTTCCTCTTCACCCACTCTCCAATCTGTCCAGATACCTCTGATTGATCTGGGTTCATCTGGGAACTGCTAAAGTTCAAGGTGATTGTGCCAAAAATGCCAGTCTTTTCAAAACTGAACTTTGCTCATATTTCCCAAGAATAACAGAAGGCATTGACACAAAGGCTAATTTTGTGAAACATGAAGTATCTGCTCTAACATACATACACAAAAATCTCTCCAAAATGCCACCTACACTCAATGTATTTTGCCTGCTGGGGAAAAAAGCTTTATTATTTTGCTTCACATTAAAAAAAAATACATGGAAGAAATGACTGGGCAGAGAAAATTTCAGTCTAAACAGTTAAATTTTGACAACATAAGCAAACAGGAACAGGTCCTCACAACTGGATATTTCTTGAAAGAAATAACATTTTGAACTAAAAATGAAACTAAATGTCTATTTATATGTGTGAACCCAAGCCTATACAAGCAAGGGGTTTCAAAGGGGTTTCCTTTGAAAAACGAAGACTCTAGTACAGCCTCATCACTCAGCAGCAGCAATACGTTTTTAGCAAACTGGTAGTTCAATTTTCAAAGAAAGGAGAGAAGGGAGAATGGGGAAACTCTCATTTCACAGAATTTATAGTTCTTTCCTTACTATTCTTCAGGCCTCTTCAGTTTAGCAAAGGCTGGCATTCAGAGATTGTCCATATAAGATAGGCATATGTCCTATACTTCTATTAAAAATTAGATGCATGTTTCTGATCCTAATAGATTATTCCATTTTCCTTTTCCTACCAATTAAGCTTCTGATTAAAACAAGGATACTAAAGTTCTCATTCCCACCCCAACACCCACCCCCTACAGCAAACCTAAACAAGAACAGAAGTCTGCTACATGTAATTAACATGAAACATGCACAATAAGTATACTTAAAATGCACAATAAAGATCTTGCCTTTCTATCACATTATGGTCCTGACCAAAAACACATACAAGACTTTGCTAGACTGCATTACCAGTGTATGCAGGATTTCAAAATTTAGATGGAAATAGTCATGTGTATGATCCTGGTAATTTAAATGTATGAAGGACCTTAGAAATGCTGTTTGAGAAATCCAGTTGCACAGTTTCATATGGAATAGTGGTGGTAGCTAGCATTAGCTTTCCATATTGAAGCATGCAGAATACTCCACAGAAGTTAAAGTAACTGGCTCAGAATTCATACAGAAATTTTCCTGTAAATTTTAGAATAAAGATACAGAGAATAGGTTTCCTTGGCTCTATATCCCTAAACCTACAGGGATATAAACCTATAGAACACATCATGTATGTCAATGAAAAGACAATAATCTTGAACTCCTTTGGGGGCATTCTTGGGAGTTAGGGAATTTTAATATTTTCTACTAACAACTTAAGAGAATATTTCCCCCCTTAGAAACTGCAAAAACTAAAATAGTATATTCTCATGAGAAATATCAGTATTTCTCAGATACTAAATCAGAGTTCCAGAAAAGGTACTTACAGTATGTCGGTGGGGGGGGGGATACATTTTCAATGGGTTCCTATACTTGCCTCAGGCTTTACATCCTGTCTTAGCTTTGTTTTAGATTTCAGTCAGGATTGAAATCAGGATTTCAGTGTCACTATTCTAAACATTATTCTAAACATTAATATTCTGTTTTACATTGAACCAAAAAAGGAAAGAAAAGCAAACATCAGTGGTTATGTAATACACAACTGCAAACTGTCTTCAGTACCTTCACAAGAAAAGCCAGATTATTGTTATTTTTTATTTCAATTCATCTTTGGATGAATTAATATAAAAAGTAACTATTGATAGTTGATGCATATTCTGGTCTGGATTTACAATGCATATTTCCTTTGAATTATACTTACACAAATGGGACATCTCTACAATAAACTCTCTAGCACGTATATGGCATTGCTTCTTCTACTCCCCAATCCACATTCCACCCATAAAGGTTATAAAACCCAACCCAACCCTTGAATAGAACTGAAATAGTTGCGTGTTTGGGGGGAGAAAAGGATTTCAAACTACCACATACATACTTGATTCCCCTAAAATAAGATTTACTTGCCAAAATTACACCAGCTTAGTGTACCTTATACATTATTTTTGGTCAAAAAGCAGGGACAAACAACTATTCTTCCCCAAAACCATATTCCTCAAACACTTAAGTGTTCATACAAAGGTTAAATGGCCTAGTACAAAACATTTTCAAATTACTCTGTTAGAAAATTTAAAAGCAAGTATATCCTGTTTTTTTTTTTTTTTTTTAATGGATTTTTGCCAAGACAAATTAAATTTACCTGAGTAAATTGGGCCAAATGCTTGTTTCAGTTCAGGTAGAGAACTAAACTTAGTTTTGAGTTTTATGTATAAGGATATTTTGGAAGACTAAATTGAAACCAGAGCCAGATATCATAAGAACTTTATCTATAACCACTATGGATTGTCCTTTGGAGTAAGCAGTGGTAGATGCTCTGTCTGGAATATGTATCTTCTTTATTGTCATATGTGCTTTAGCAATGGTCAAACTGGGTTTGCATCACAAGTTTAGGAAAACATGGACAATGCTAAAGGTTGTACTCCTGTGTACAGTCAGGTTGTCCTGGAACTTAACTGACAGCAAACTGTGTGTACTGTGGGAACACTAGAGACTTGCTTTACTGCATGCAGACCAGAGACTGAAATAAACATGTTTGATTCAATCTCAGAACAATAGTTTAAAAGACAGAAAATATGACTACCACTGGAAAAAAAGCATGAAGATACTTATCCCTTATTTCTACAGGCTGTTTTTCTACAATACTTCATGCTTTCTAAAGTTTGCGCTTGTTCTTGGAAAGGACAAAGTTCAATGACTAAGATTTTGCCAAAACGAAAGTACAGCCACCACTCTAGCCCATCTTTAATATAAAACTATCTGCCCAATCCTAGCACATATTGTCAAAATTCTACTGGCAATTGAAACTATAGCCGATTGCCCAGAAAAAGGATTTATTGTATGGCTAAAAGTCAGAATTTATGAGAATACTTCTTGAATTATATAGCAGAAATAGAGACCCTTACCCCCAAATTCACTCCTAATTCCCTAAAAGAAACAAACTACCAAATTTCTTTCTCCCTCTCTCTCTTTTTCTCTGTCACATCCCCCTACATTTTCTGTCAGAAAAAAAATATTCAGAAAATAAAAAAGGAAGAGAAAATCACAGTAGTTAATCAGCCTTCCTTATCACCTCCAAGCAATTCTAAACCCTGTAAAAAACAGATTTCAATTGTAACATTGCTTGAAAATGTTAAAAATAGATCAACTCATATTTAACAGTACTATCATATGTTCACTACGATGCACAGGCTGTTTCATTAAATATGAGATACTTAAAAGTACAGCATCAAAAAACTTGAGTAAATTCAAAATACTCTTCAGTTTCTTCCCATGACTCAAGTATCATTAACTTGCTTCAGTAATTAAACATAAACCAGTACATCGAATATCTGCTTTACTTCAAGATTTTTAAGTCAGCACGGTCAAAACCTGTGATATTTTAAAAATAAAGCCACTTACGGAAACCAAATGTAAAATACTTCAAATATATGAAAAATAATGAATGCTAGCATTAATTTTAGTAGTAATACATAATAATTGCTATATTTTATAGCATTAGACAATGATTCATCTAATTCGGTATCCTGTCTCCATCAGTACCTGCTACTCTGAGGGCAAAGTATTATATAAAATGCCTAACCCGTTATTGAATTATTATTCAGTAACAGGGAAGAAGAAACAGTTAACACTTCTTCCTGACCCTGGAGTTGATATGCTACTTCAAAAAACCACAGCATTTGACTCATACCTCAGTTGTATCATAACTCAGTTATCAGCTGGTACACATATCATATAAATTATACTATTTCATAGTTTTTCCCAAAAAAATGTCTTTTTCAACAGAATCCAAGACACTGTATATTTTTACTATCAGGCTACTGTCAGATGAGCCTTCCTTGAAGTGAAAATGACACACTCCCATTTAGGTGCTAAGAAATAATGACTTTTTTGTACAAATAAATATTAACTAAAAATTGAAGCAATTAAATGTCAGTTTGGGTCAGAATGAACCTTCAATTTATAATAAAGTGGACTCTCAATGAGATAAAATAAAATGTTGAGTTGAATTTCCTGGATTGTTTCCACTCATAATCATAGCATGTTACTTAAATACAGCTCCTGCTGTGAAATTTTACATATCGAGCTGAAAAGTATTTCCTGTGGAAATTTCTTTTCATCAGTTACTCTTGACAGAAAGTCAGCCCATCAGGGTATGAAGAAGCTTTGCAGGTTCACTAACCACTGTTCTGTTTACAATGCGCACTGAGTTTTAGTCAGGTGTTTCAAAGACATACTGTAAGAGATATTTAAATCAAATACAAGAATAGGCTAATGTACTTATATATAAAGTGGTCTAACAGAATTCCAGCTTCTTTCTACAGCTGTCTTTAATATATTGATAGTGATCAACAACTACAGTTTGAATACCTGTTTAGCTAGACCTCTCAGTTTTACTGCACTGTGAGTTTAACGGATTTATTTTTTATTATTTTATTAATCACAGAATCACAGAATGGTTGAGGTTGGAAAGGACCTCTGGAGATCATGTAATCCAACTCCCCTGCTCAAGCAGGGTCACCTGTGCTTTGCACCCATTGCCTCTTGCCCTGTTGCTGGGCACTACTGAAAAGAGTCTGGTCCCATACCCTTGATAACCTCCCTTAAGGTATCTGTAGACATTGACAAGATCCCCTCTAAATCTTCTCTTCTCCAGGCTAAAGAGGCCCAGCTCTCACAGCTGTTCCTCATGGGGCAGATGCTCCAGTCCTCTGATCAGCTTCGTAGCCCTATACAGGACTCTCCCCAGTAGCTCCATGTCTCTCTCATACTGGGGAGCCCAGAACTGGACACAGTACTCCAGATGAGGCCTTGCCAGGACTGAGTAGATGGGCAGGATCACCTCCCTCGACCTCCTGGCAACACTCTTCCTAATGCACCCAAGGAGAACATTGGCCTTCTTCATCACAAGGGCACATTGCTGGCTCATGGTCAACTTGTCATCCACCAGCACTCCCAGGTCCTTCTCTGCAGAGCTGCTTTCCAGCAGGTCAGCCCCCAGCCTGTACTGGTTCATGGAATTATTCCTCCCTAGGTGCAGGACTCTGCACTTGCCCTTGTTGAACTTCTCCAGCCTGTCCAGGTCTCTCTGAATGTCAACAGAGCCCTCAGGTATATCAGCCACTCCTCCCAGCTCGATATCATCAGCCAACTTGCTGAGGAGGCACTCTGTCCCCTCATTCAAGTCACTGATGAATAAGTTGAACAGAATGGGACCCAGTACTGAGCCCTGGGGAAACGCCACTAGCTACAGGTCTCCAACTAGACTCTGCGCCACTGATGACAACCCTCTGAGCTCTGCCTTTCAGCCAGTTCTCAATCCACCTCACTGTCCACTCATCTAACCCACATTTCCTGAGCTTATCTAGGAGGATGTTCTGGGAGACAGTGTCAAAAGCCTTGCTGAAGTCAAGGTACACAATGTCCACTGCTCTCCCCTCCTCTCCCCAGTCATGTCATCATAGAAGGCTATCAGATTGGTTAAGCATGATTTCCTCTTGATGTATCAGTGTTGACTACTCCTGATCACCTTCTTTTCTTCTCCTGGGAGAAGCTCCAGCACCTATTACCCAGCTCTAGCTAGGTGTAGCTGCTGCTAACAGGTAAGGGGAGCTGGGCAAGGGCAACTGCAGGAAGCATTAAGCTCTCCTGGGAGAAGATCCAGCACTTATTACCCACTCCAGCTGGGTGTAGCTGCTGCTAACAAGCTGTCTAGGTTGCCCCTGAATAGAGGGAGTTGGGGCTTTTGATTCAGGTAGCCCTTGTTTAGGGAGGATCAAGTACCCTGTGAAACAGTACTAGGAAGAGATCTATATAAGAGCCGGGCCTGGACTGCAGCTCCCAGAGGCAGTGAATGATGCAGCAGTTTGTTCAGCAGGAAATTGCAAGAGGACATCTTTGTTTCCAGTCTTAGTAGGGCCCACTCTTACAAACATGGTTATAACACTCTGGAAAGCACATTTGCCTGTAGCTGTTGGACGACTGCATCAGCTGTGTCAGAATCGTTGACTCAGACTGACCCTCTGACAGCATATGCAGCTCTGCAGGTCTCAGGCTATAGAGAGTGTTTGGGGCCTCTCCAGAAAGCCTGGAGAGGTGTACTGTTGTTGATTATTTGTGTCGTTAAGTCAAGGAGTTGTGGGAGGAAGTCAGCAGATTGCGAAGCATCCACGAAAATGAGCAGGAGATAGGGCATTCTTGGAGGCCATACTGCTTCAAGAGTCCCTATCAGCTGCAGCAGGGGAGTTGCTGGAGGGTTCTGTGCAGAGAAAATAGTACATCACAGCACTATAGAAGAAGGCTGGAAACTAGTTGCATCTCATAGAAGCAGAAAGGCCCCAAGTCCTCCTGTAGACTTGGACTTGCAACTGAACAACCAATTTAGTGCCCTTCAGGATGAGGAGGGCCTGGACCTGACTTCAAGGGAACCAACTGGGCCGAGAGACCCTGTGCCTTGCAGGAACACTCAGAAGAAGCAACAAGTGGTTGTTGCAGTGGATGGAAGCATCTATCCACTGACCTGACTTCTCGTCTAGAGAGGCTTGCTGCTTCCAGAGGCTCAGATATGAGATATCACTGAAAGGCAGCCAAGGCTTATCAGACTACTACCCTCTGCTGCTCTTTCACATGGATGCTAATGATATTGAGGGCAAACTGGAAACAACCAAACAGGATTTCAGAGCTGTGGACATGGTAGTCTAAGGTCTGGGAGCCCAAGTGATCTTCCCCTCAGTCCTGCCAATGAGGGGGAAGGATGTGAGGAGAAGTAGACAAATTATCCAAGTTAACAACTGGCTGTGCTGCTGGTGTTGGCAACAGGGTTTTGGTTTCTATGATCATGGGATGCTGTTTGAAGATCAACAACTGATGATGGGGAGAGATGGGATCCACCTCACTAAGTGGGGCACATGTGTCTTTACCAGGCTGGCCAACTGTTGGCAAAGAGGGCTTTAAACTAGGTAGGAATGGGGAAGGAGAGGGCAGTCAATAAAACACAGCTGAAGTTGGGAAGCCTCCAGCAGGTGCATGCTGGGGATGCATATATAAGACATAGCTATGGGGGATCCCCTTTTACACACACCCCCCCCCCCAGGAAACCTGCATGCATGGCTACCTCTCTGAAATGCCTGTACACCAATGCATGCAGCATGAGCAATAAAGAGGAGGAACTAGAGATCTGTGTGCAGTCGCAGGGCCATGATCTCATTGCAGTTATAGAGACAAGGTGGGATAGCTCGCATGACGAGAAGGCTGTCATGGATGGCTAATGCTTTTTAGGAAAGATAGGCCAGGAAGGTGAGGTGGTGCAGTTGCTCTTTATGTAAGAGAGCAACTGGAATGAATCGAGCTCTGCCTAGGGATGGAGGGGAAGGCAGTCAAGAGCTTATGGGTGAAGATCAAAGGGCAGGCTAACATGGGGGACACTGTTGTGGGTGATGCTACAGGCCACCTGATCAGCAAGGGGAAGTTGCTGAGGCCTTCTACAGACGGCTGGAAGTAGCCTCATGATCACAGGCACTTGTTCTCATGGGGGACTTCAACCAACCTGATATCTGATGGAAGGATAACACAGCCAGGCACAGTCCAGGAGGCTCCTGCAATGCATTGATGATTAACTTCTTGACACAGGTAGTGGAGAAGCCTTCGAAGAAGGGTGTCCTGCTGGACCTTGTACTAACCAACAAAAAGAAGAACTGGTTGGAGATGTGAAGGTTGGGGGCAGCCTCGGCTGCAGCGACCATGAGATGGTGGAGTTCAGGATCCTGTGTGGAGGAAGCAAGGCAATAAGCAGGACTGCAACCCTGAACTTCAGGAGAGTCTTTTCTAAGCTCTTTTCCAGGTCCACACTCTCTGACTATATCTAATATAAGCACTATTAGTCTTGAGGTACTAACTGTAGAAAATAAAAACATGTACCAAGGAAATATGCTGAGACCCAGTGCTTTTCTCCAGTAAAATATCAACATCCCCAATTAATTTCTTCTGCAATTTCTCTGAATCCTCAAACAGGACTTCTGCTAGGTCCCCTAATAAAACACAAAGCAAAACTTAAAATCATCCTTTCAACTCAAGAAATTGACTGTCTTGTCCTTCTCACATAGATATTTGGTTCTTCGTTCTTGAAGACTAATGGCACACAAAATAATTTTTTTTAGGCAAGAGAAGGCAGGAACATATAAACGCCATGCCAAGAACTAGGTCCTCTACCGGCTGAGATTCTCCTGTTTTTGTTTCGGGTTTTTTTGTTTGTTTTTTTTTTTCTTTGAAATAAGATCCTCTCTACTGCATAACAAATAATCCAGTTGCATAAGCCATCTCCAGAAAAGTATGCAGCTAAGAGAGTCAAATTATGTGATCATCACAGCTACTGCTTCTGACAAACCAGCACAGATAGATAGTTATTCTCAGTAGAAAAAAAAATACTGAAAAAAATGATAGAAAGTAGGTTTCACAGCATGATTTGAAGATATTTAAATAGATATTCTCTCAGACGTGGTTTGTCCAAGATGTACATTACTCCAGATACATGCAGTAAGAAATTGACAAATGATGTAATTTTGAATAGTGCTGCAGTCTGACTCATTAATGTCTAGAGTCATGAATTGGTAAACTGCATTTGAACGGAGAGACACTTATACAGCTACTGGTGGAATTAAGAAGCCATCTTCAGCTTGGGATTCATTGAATCCTCTGCTACATAAAATACAGAAGCATAAATTCAGAACATGCTATGAAGAGGTTAGATTAGTAATTGCTACTACAATTTGCATTGATTTCATGTAGTCTTTGTTTAAACAGGCACTTTTAATGACTGTGATGTTGGAGGAAAGAATATGAATAAAGTTGAATAAACAAGGAATGGCTGCGAGAGATGGGCCTGTTTAGTCTGGAGAAGACTGAAGGGGGGGGATCTTATCAATATGTACAAGAACCAGAAGGGAGGTTGTCAAGGGGATGGGGTCAAACTCTTTTCAATAGTCACATGAGACAGGACTAGAGGAAACGGGCACAAACTGAACCACAGGAAGTTCCGCCTGAATGTGAGGAGGAATTTCTTCACTGTGAGAGTGATGGAGCACTGGGCCAGGTTTCCCAGAGAGACTGTGGAGTCTCCTTCACTGGAGATATTCACAACCTACCTGGATGCAACCCTTTTAACATGCTCTAGGTGACCCTGCTTGAGCAGAGGAATTGGACTAGATGATTTTCAGAGGTCCCTCCCAACCTTACCGAGTCTGACTCTGTGATCTGGCATTAAATTTACTCAAGTTGGAACTCTGCTTGAGATGGCACCGGATAATGACAGCTGACTGATATCAGACGGATGTCATGATTGCAACCGAATCTAACTTGGGCTATGAACAAGTACTTGACTTGAATCTGTATTGTTTTATTAAAACTCAAGGAATGCAAAACAGGGCTGCAGAATAGGTTTGCCCTTCTATCCCCTTTAAACGATTCAGTAGTTTTGTTTAGATCTACATCCCAGGTACTGTGGAGATTAATTTGTTAATACTATAAATCTACTGAAAATGAAAATCATTTCCATGTATAAATTATGAGTATTACTGTAACACAGTCTTTAACCATAAAGAAGACATACTTCAACATAATGTTATGTGTGGCTAAGCATAAGCATATTAAGAGAGTCTAAAACTTCCACTATTTTATGTTTCACTAAAATGGCTAAACAGATTTTCCTTCTTTCTTAAATTAAACAAATCTTATACATAGGATCCTCACTCAATTATCTGGCTACTAACTGAGTGTAATTGCTGTTATGTCCACTGCATGTAACAAAATAAATTTCTTAAGAAGGGAGGATGTAGACAGGCTACAGCCTGACTCTTTCCAGGGGTGCCCAGCAATAGGATGAGAGGCAACTGGCACAAACTGAAACACAAGTTCTGAACATGAGAAAACACTTTTTTACTATGAGGGTAACAGAGCACTGGAACAGGTTACCGAGGGAGGTACCCAGTCTTCTTCCTTGGAGATATTCAAAAGCCATCCAGACAAAATCCTTGGAAACATGCTCTAGATGACCGTGCTTGAGCAGGATCTAGATTTGATTAGATGATTTTTTACTGAGACGTATTTGTCACACTCCATTTACTTCTTTTTTTATCTCAAAAAGATAATGAAGAAAGATGATGGACATAAAACTTATGTCTTAATATACAGTAACTTGAAAAAGTACCTTGCCTTCCCTCCCACGCCCATCAGCACTACTATTCTAGTTTATTTACTAGGTTTGCTAAACTAGTTTATTCAGATCTGTCTTCACAAACTGTTCTTCTTCCCAAAAATTATTACTGTTAACTCCTTCCGACTGATAAAATCATTATGTTCTGGAGGTGACTGCAGTTTTTCTGTTTAGTACTCAGCTATGAGAAAGAAATTCCTTGAGAAATACTACTACTTCTTTTGAAATACAATTTAGTCTTTTCAAAAATGTAAGAGCAAACAGAATTATAAATGAAGAATAAAACATGAATTTGGAGACAATGTTAGAAAAAATACTTTAGTCAAATTGGCCTTCAGTTGAAACTTTTATTTACTTCAGTTGAAGCTGTATGGGGATACCAAAAAAAAAAAACTTTCTCATTATAAAAAGTCTTTCATAAGAAAAGAACTGAAAGAAAACTGCCTAGAAACTTCTTCCTCCCCACTCAAACCCCAAGAAGCGAGATCAAGTGACATAAAGAGAATTAACATGGCTAAAACTTAATTTCTCATCTTTCCTCACAGTCTCAATTTTCCCATTGTTCCAGTTCAGAAACTGCACTTCCCTCCAAGACTTGCGCATGCATAACTTCAAGTTAATAACTGACTTTCCCATTCCTGTATCTAACACTCACTCACTCTCCAGATCTTCTGTCACTTTGCCATTACATTGTTTCTAAAATAAACCTTCCCCTCTCACTCTCTCCTTTCCTCCCGCAATGGTAAAACCATGGTTCTCATCTTTGAAATTCTTTCTTTGGACAACAGTAACTCTCCAAACCTCCCTTCTTTTATCTACTCAATATGCAACAGTATAATTTAAAAAAAAAAAAAGAAAAAAAAATCAAGAAAAGCCAGAAATCACTTTTTCCACAACAATATCAAGAGTAGGGTGAAACAAGAAGAGCAAGAATATACTCCTGTTGCTGAAAAAGCAAGAGGGAGAGGCAGAGGGATTCTAATTTGGATACAAATATTACTTCCTCCAGCTCTACAAACTAAGACCATACATACGCCACCCCACTCAGGGTCCCTCAGTTCCCTTCCAAGCCAGCTGGAAGGCATGCAGTAACAAGCTCATGCTTTCTTTGTTGTATAATACAAATCAAACTGTAAATAGATTTTAAAAGGCTGTAGCATTAGGACTGAGTTTTGACTAAAAGCTTTAGCTGTATTTTAACTTCAGTTGAAACTTCTTAGTATTTTACAGTACATCAGACCTCCCACAAACTGGCTAATCTGGATGAGAAAAATCATAAGACACATTCTTCTCGTTCTGAGCAGCTCCCCTCTTCAGGTTGGCAAAAACATTGCTTACAGTAAGGCTCTTGGGCTAAAACCCTTTTGAAAAAGGTAAGACAAATCCTTTTGAAATATAGCCTTCCTCAACCGGATGCATGCACTTACGAAGTAGATATAAAGGTATTTAAAATTGGAGGCCACATTAAAAAGCTGAAAAAGTGCAACAAATTAAAAACATAAAATTTCAAAAACTGAATTAATCTTTTTTTCCTTCAAAGAAAAAAAAAAAGGATGTCAGTCCCAAAGTTTCCATTGTGCAATGGAAGATTAATCAGCTGCCCTCTTAATCACTCTTACGTCAGTGATTAGAATCTGGTTAAGATAATTTAATTTGAGGGAACAGAAGGGCAATATGTTGAAAGTTTACAAAATACTGTCCTAGGAATTGCATCATCTCAAGGCGCTCTATCATTACTTAAGAAGCACTCAGCTCTTGAAAGAAAATGTGTAACTAAAGTAAAAAACGAGCAAATGCTACTAGACCCTTACCCATATGAGAATTTTTGCATAGTATTTTCACCTACAGGATAATATTAGACTACTCCTGTAGCATTTGCTATAGGATAGCTATAATATTCTTTTCCCCTGCACCTAAGATGTTCATTGTGCCTTTGGCAGAATCCCATAAATCCCTGAATAATTTTTCTCAGTTAATACAGTCACCATTCACATCACATATTCTTCATATATTTTTAGTAAACGAAGACAGTATTATTCTTAAATCTCTATCTATCTTACAAACAGTAACACTGAATGCAGTAAAGCGATTCATGACTAAAATGAATGTTTATAAGCAACAGGTCCAAATCCGATTCACTGAAGCAACTTTCTACCATTCCAGCTGCATGCAACTGCTTTATGGCTGGCCATCAGAGGATTCTGTTCAGGTAATCTCAGATGGCGCACACACCATCATACTCCATATGAAACCTAGACATTGTTTTCATTTTGTGACCAAAATTGCAGTTGTCTCCATTTACATTACATTTAATGAGTTGCTCATTGTTCCTGAATGAAACAAATCCAATGGAAGCAATAGTAATATCCAAAATCACTCAACAAATACTGAAAGACATGAGAAGGCATGAAGGACAGCAAGGTATCCCCTACAGGCAGTTAATTTCAACATAATCTGTTACAGAATTTCTTGAGTTTTCAACCTAAAACATTTAACTCTGCTTACTACTAAAACCAGGACCACAATTTAAACAAAACTTGGAATTGCAACATAAGCATAAGAAAACATGGTATCAGTTTGAGATAAAATTTTCCTCAGTGGAAACAAGTATGTCAAACACTTTGCAAAGCAATGCCACAGAAACAAGCAACAATTAATATCAAACACTACCTGAAATCATGATTTAGTAAATGAAATGGAAAATGGACATTTGTTTTTCTTCAGCGCTAACAAGGTGGCTCTTTGACCAAAAATATTACTTTTCCAGTTATAGTAGTTGAATGCAATGCTCTCTGGGAAGATTTATCATTCCTTCTTGCATATGAGTTCAAACACACCATGTTTTTTCCCTTTTATGCTTTTTTGAGTTATCTAGCCTTATTTCAATTTCTATATCTAGCAGATGAATAGAAATTTGTTTGGCAATGACAAAATCATTTCTGTCTATAAACATATTTTCAAATTTAGTTTATACCATCAGCCTTCAGAAAACCAAGCACGGGAAACTGATTGTTCCCACTATATAAAAATGAACTAGAACATTAACTGCAGACGGTAATATTGCACTTAAACACAATTTGACACACAAACTTACAATATATGAAGAAATTCCGAAAGACTGCTCTCACAGTCTTTTATTACAGTATCTTAGATTATTTTTAAGCATTAATCAGATTTGCATTTGCATATTTATAAGTAAGATTTCATTAAAATATTTATTTCCGGCAATAATTGTTTATCATCCTATGCTGACCATCCTAAATAATTATTCATTTGAAGATGCTTAAATCAGTGATTTAAATCCAAAATCAGAATACTGCCTGTTTAGCAATAGCTTTAAATAATACCTTTATTTTTAAGGAATTGCATAGGACAAGGAAAGCTTGTTTTAAACAGCAGTGAATTTATTTCAGTATCCTTCAGGTTTAAGAGTAAATGTTCTAGCTTTGATTAGTGTAGTTTTCTTTTAAAAGAACTCAGGATGTAGATGAAACTTTACCCAAGAAATTTAAAAAAAAAAAAAAAACTTAAAATTCTCGAGATTTTAAATACATGATTAAGTACATGATTAAATGCCGCACTCTGTTCTGGACCTTGTAAGCCTTTAATGGTGAAAAATTATAGAAGTCTCAATAGCAATTTTTTTAACATTTATAATGAACTAAAGTAATTAGTGTCTACATAGTTAGATAAAAGCAGAATCAAAAATTTTCAGCATAAGAACTACTTCGATGATATAATTTTATTTACATAGAAAAAATAAATGTAGATCAGCAATCTAGTCATGTTGGAATATGATCAAGGTTGACTTTTACCTTACCTTATCTCCTTCAACTCCCAAACCTTATTTTGTCCTTTTAAGTTTCTCTGAGTCAGTTGCTAGTTGTAAAACCTCCATAACATCAAGTTGCTATATTTATGTTCCATCGTGATAACTAATGCTTTAATGGTGTAACTGCTTTCCCAGTATCAGGAACTTTGCAGAAATGATCTATTATCCTTTGGCAGTGTGTATTCACATCTCTGATTGTTTATTGAAATTAAGATGCTAAAAATTTTAAAAAGTTATTAGAAGTTTCAGCAACTGCACTACTCAAGTAAAAATAAACTAAATTTTAAAGGCCTTAATTAATTAGGAATTTTCATAGTTGAGATACAGTATCTGAAAATTTAACTTTCACATGCAATTCACCCTAGTTTTTCTTAACTAAATCAAACTACAATGTAAGAATTTGTTAGATTGGAATACATTTACACAAATAAGATTGTTTAACACTTGACAAATGATACAATATTTCATCTGATCAATCTGTTCCAACACCAAGTTTGTACTACTAATTAAATACAGCTTGAAGTAAATGAAAGTGCCAATTAACCAATACTCTAATTAGACAATAAAATATCCACCAATGGCGTAAGGTATTCACCAAGTATACTATGACCAGAATTTATGAACAAACTATGATCAAAATGAAATGATTTAGGAGAAGGGAGATTGCCAAAGTATCATCCTAATATTTGTTATTCACCTCATTTCTCCCAAATACATAAACATGAAAAAAATACTAAAAGTATTGACTAATCTTGACTAATACTGACTGAGATCTAATATTTCAATAGTTAACAATAAGTACTCACTACCACTACATTAGCTGTGTCAGATGCCTGAAATTGAATGCAGACAGGAATCAAGTGGATCCAGAGATATGGAGTTGCTTTCTATTGGTACTGTTCCTCACATTTTTGAGAAATTGCATGCCAAATATTGCATGCTAATATACTTATGAGCATTCTCGTAACAGTTCAACCATGCAAGTTCTACTCTGTGTGAGTCTTCTTAATTTTGCACAGTTCTAACTCGTTTTGTTTCTACGAAAGATAGGTTCAATGAAAAAAGCTGATGTGATGCTGATGGGTCACAACTCCAATTTGTCAGATTAAATATATTTTGGACATTTCTAAAGGATCTCAATTAAGACTTTCCATGTTAAAAACAGGGGAAAAAAAGAATCATCTTGAACATACATACTGCACAGAGATGTGCAGTTGCTCTGATGGACTTGTGACACCTTGAACTTAAACTAGCCAATTCATTCAAACAGCTCTAAGATACACTGGCATGGATCAGGTAAGGACAGTCAGAAAGCGGTCAGATTGGAATGATTTTTATACTTACTCATTTTAAAAATTAAAGTTGTATAAGCACAATTTCTTGTTTAAAATCAGACAATCAAAGACGGCATATAATTGTAAAAAATAAAATTTTCTTCAAAAAGAAAATTAGCATGCTAAGTCTCATATTCAGATGAGTCATTGGCAGATGACAAGAATGGTTCCTCTGAGTACAAGCAAATTTATGTGTATCAGGTGCAATTTTTGAGATACATATGAAGCACTCATCAAAATTATGAGTATATCAAAATCAGTGTTTGTACAATTCTACTTAAAGGCAAAATTATATGATCAATCTAATATTACAGAAAATTCTCATTCTTATATTCCATGCTAAGAATGTTTTAAGGTTTTGAAGCATCATCTCCAAAACCAAGAGAAACAATCAAGTACACATTTTATATGAATGCATGTGACATATGTATGTAATACATAAAGAAAAAAAAACAGGTAACAGTAATCAGATTAAAAATAGTCAAAAAATTCAAAATTATGAGGGATGAAACTGTATCCCAAAATCTTAAATTTACCCTTTCCTACCTTTACTTAAATACACTTAATAAAATTCTCTTCTTCATAATTTGAAGCTCCATAATTTAAATGATACTTTTAACAGGTAAACAGTGAAAAAACCCATCAATAGCCACGGAAATAAACAGATGAATGTCATCACTAACAGCAATGATTGTACTTAAACTACCATGCAGTTTAATCCCAGTTAGGTGTCACAACATGACCTACTAGCACTTCTCAGAAATTTCTTTGCATCATTATGTACCGATGTATAAAGGCTTCCTTCAGCATAAGCTTCCTTTCCCAAATGAAATCATTGTACAAAACTAGTTCATTTTTAATCATGACTTTTTGCAACTATTGGAATATTGTTAAATAAAATAAGCACAAAGTCATTTAAAAAAAAAATCCCTAAACAAGAGGGGAACAGAAACAAAGGATTTCAAAAAAAAAAAAAAAAAAAAAAAAAATTTTGTTCAGCACTTTATTCTAGTATTCAGAAGAACAGATATCAGCTGCCAAAATAAAAAGCAAGTCTATTTCAAAAGAAAAGATTGCACTACATCAACTATACAGTTTTGTGGAAAAAAGAACCAGCTTAATTTCTAGAAAGGGTTGATGACAGCAAAATTGTGTAAAATGGGAATTAGAATTTTCCAATAGCAACACAGTACAACTTCAAATATGACTACATGGTAAACCAAAGAAACAGCAAGGGAGAACAGCAGTTAGTGAATCGTCAAATATTGTTGTTTGCTTATACACCAAACATGAGAAGTTTTATCAGATAAACAAGCTATTGTAAAAATTAAGCTCCTAAGCAGGGTGCTAGAACCCAGGCACTATTTTTTTTAAAAAGTTAAGGTGAATATACCTAAATCTGTTTAACTGAAAAAAAAATATATATATATATATTTATATCTGCTTTCTTCCACTCTAAATATGGAAGGAATTACAAGGCTAAAGCTCTGTTCATGCAATTTTATGGTTGCAGCAATGCACACAAGTCATAAAAATTGTCAGTTACACTTCCCACAGCATTTTTAATTCAGCTATATTTTGTATGCAAAGAAGTAAAAGTTACAGTATGCTATTCTGCCTCTTAAAATATTACAAATACAAAAGTGGGAACGTGGGAATCATAACTCTAATTTTACCAGCTTGCATGAGGACAAGATCTCAAAGAGACCATTGTGTTAAACATCCAAATGACTCTAGCAATTTGTTTATTTCATTTATGAACCTGCTGCTGTCCCTTTACTTCTCTGGTCATTGTAATAACAGACAGAAACAATATTAAGAATGTGAAAATACCACATGCTCTGCTCAATCTTTTTCTTATGCTAATTTTATTTAGATGAAACACAGAACATCTTATTTTTTACAGAAGAATAACTGTGTCAACACTGCATTGCCATATGTTAGTTTTATGCTAACATTAAAAACTCTGAATTCTGGTTCCAGTGATTAGAACTACTGATTACCACTCCCTTTCAGTTCTTCCATATGTAGTATTACCAAACTAAATACCACTTTTTTTCCTCAGACCCATGATGAAGATAGTTGGAATCCTGTGTGATTAGCTGAAAACACAGTTCACTTCAGAGAACCAACCCATTTCAAGGAAAACATTTGTATGGGAGCAATGCCTTTATTTTGTCTTTGAAAATGTTTGTATCGATATACTCAAAAAATTTGAAAATATATTTAACTGAGACATTTTTGTGGCAAAAAACACTCTTGAGATAGCAGAGTTGTCATCCTCGCTTGAGGAAGAAAAGAATAGGAAAAGAAGAGCAATTACTTTCTTTGCCAGTGAACAGTAGGAAACTGTGCATAATGAATGGGTATAGGTATACAGCCTTAGGTATACGATGGAATATTATTAACTAGAGAAAATAAAAGTGGATTATTACAAAGGCAGAGTGCTACCTCATAAATCTGGAAAACAGATAATGTGCTCAGAAAAAGGCAAGTGAAAGGAAATATGAAAAAGGAATATGAGCGACAAAAATTGGGAGATTCTTTGATTCAAAAGAAGTAATGCTATTATTAAAGATTAAATGTGTTGTCATGAGAGTAAGTCTCATTTACACCTTTCTGCTTTTCTCACCTGCCACTTGAACAAGGAATCTGTTGTGTACTCTTCCAATCTGTACTCTTTATTGAACAGGAAAACATAAGCTTTGCTTCCATATGCATTTTCCAGATTTGAAAAAAACACACTTGCAATAATTAAAACTGGAACAAAATTAGCTACTTGTATCTTCTTATACAAACAATTCAATTTCTTTTGCTTCATACAGATAGCTGCAGGAACATTCTGGACTGTGACTACAATTAGATAACTTTATACATATTAATATTTGCAATTGAAAAAGAACTGATTAGATAACAGCAATGAAATAAGGAGTTTCTAGCTTTCATTATCCATAGAGGAAAAAAAAGTTTCAGAGAATGAAGTAACAAAATTTGTTTCTAATAAGCAAAAAGCTGGCTCTGTCATCTGCCAGTTTTGTCATCTATTTTAAAATTCTAAGGATTTTTTATTTTATCTACATTTTGATACTTCCCATTCTTCACTACGAAACACAGATATCAAAAAAAAATCTGCAAAAATGCAGAAAGTCTTAGAAACATGTGACTGACAAGGTGACTGACCTATGAAGCTTTCTATCAGTTTGCTAATCTCACAGAAAACTATTTTATTTACAAGGCAGCATTCAGAAATATGTGGCTAGGAGAAATCCTAAGACATGTTCCAACAGCGCTAAGGTTTACAACAGCTTATCTATACCCTCAACTTCTGCCTCTGTTGTGCAACTATTTGTATGGAACTGAGCTATTGAAAGAGGACTTGGAAAAGAGACGGATCAGCAGGAAGTACTTAAAAGCTGAGACTAACAATGTAAAATGGTCTATGTAATCATCAATTCAAAACAGCCAGAACTCCTTCCAGTTCTTGAAAAGTCATAGAGCTTTTAAAATCCAAAAAGAGTAATTGGCTTAGCTGACAAAGTGAAACGGAGCACAATACCTTCATAAAAAAGTCTGTTTACCTAAACATTACCTTATTTGAAGACATGACTGGCAGTTTGGCTCCGCTACCTCCAAATCAGCTTTTGAGAACACCACAAATGCCAGAAGCCCATTAATTAGCAAACATAAAGGTGCATGAGATAATACCTGTTCATATAAATAACCCATTAAATCCATCTCATGAGGCATTTGTTTTCAATATCAGATTCGAACATTAGAGTAAAGAACTTTCTTATAACAGGAATTAAGTCAATGCAAACCTAGTGCTTAGGAAGCCACAGTCAGCTCCGTTAGAAGTCTTAGCCTAAGAGTTCCCAAAGCTAATCCAGAGTCACCAGTACAGTCTGCTTTTAAGCTTCTCAAGTCAATAGTACAAATAGCCAGCTGTTTCTGCTGGAAAAAGAACTGGGTATCTGTACTCCATAGCTGCTAAATTTATCCAGTGTGTGGCCACAGGTGTTGACCTTAGTGCTTTAGAAGCCAAAGGAAAAAGACAAAAGAAATAGGCATTAAAAGCTCTAATAACAGAGGAAGTCCAATATTCAAGTTTCATGGAAATAATTTTAACTGTTAGCTCTTAGAAGCACAACTCACTTCTCTTCTCTGATTTGATTCTGATTATATCCAGAAGACAACAAGTACCTGACTCTACACAGTAAATTAAAGATTACGACCCTTTCATCTGACACTCTTGAAAACTGTTGAATTTAACTTCCTCAAAATATACAATATTGTCAGATATTTGCAAACCTCAGTAACATTTCCACTACCTGTATGCTTCTGCTACAGGACAGGACAGGACAGGACAGAACAGGGTAAAAGAGGAGACGAGACGAGACGAGACGAGACGAGAGATACCTAGCATCTATCTAGTCACACTTTCCAGATTTTTAAAATGCAACACTCAAACTATTCCACTGGTAGTTAAGTCAGCTAATAAAAGCTGCTCACAGATATCTGCTCACGGATGTGCTTACCTTGTTTGTATCTTAGGAAAAAGATGTAACACACATGTACCCCATAAATCCATGTGAAAAGAACATTCGATAATCATAATATTGATTAATCTGTCTATAAAATGTAAAAGTGAGAGATGATGAGTATTCCTCACATCGGAGTCATGCTCAGGGCTGCCCTATCATCTCTTTCACCAGCCGCCGCAGCAGCTACAGAGAACCTTCTTGCATTGGTAACATTGCTCTTTTTTTTTTTTTACCTAATTGTTAATAAATATATTTATATTAACTAGCCTTTTGTCTCTTGCAATCGAGTGCCCTAATTATCCTTACAATTGAAGTCATGGACAGGATCGTGGGAACACAGAAGGCTGAAGGGAAAAAGGAGAAAAAAGGGAAAACCCATGAAGGGGATTCTGGGTGCGATGAGAAATTGGCTCAGATTAGGCTACCAGGATGGCCCCTACCGAGTGCTGGGCCTGGTAGCAGAGGTAATGGCGACCTTAGGCTACCCAGAAGACTGGCCAGAATTGGTAACGCCACAGGCGTTTAAGGAAGCCCTGACGGAGTGCTCCCTACCACCATCCCTGAGCCCGTCTGAGCATTAGCAGGGTGAATTGCATGGCTTTTTCTGATGGCACTTCAGGCATTTGATACTGAAGTGATGAGGATACAGCAACAGCTGTGATGTTTGGAAAATGAAAGGCAGGATCTGAAGTGGGAGACTGGAGATTTGCAGGATGCTAAGACAATTGCTCAGGAGGTTATTACTATACAAGCCGAAAAAAGTCAAAATCTAGCCCACAAAATGGAGCAGTTGGCTTTGACATTAGCTAATAAGAAGCATAGTAAATATGTGCGACTGCCCACAGCCATGCCCCGAGGCAGAGCAATTGTTTCGTAACCCTCATGGGATCCTGAGGAATGGGATGGAAAAATAAGGAGCTGTTCCTCGGACTCGGAAATAGAATATAGTCCAGCCGAGGAGCAGCCCCTTGCTCAGATGAGTCCCTTGATTCAAATGAGGTGGGAATGGCAAGTGGATGGGAATATGGTAGAACAAACATGGACTTACACTCCTAAAGAGTTGAGAGAGTTTCTAAGTACGTTCCAACAAAAAAACAGGAGAACCTTTGCTTAAATGGATAGTATGCGTATGGGATGTGGATTCAGTATCTTTGCAGTTATTGAGAGAAGAGTTGGATTTAATGAGCCCTTAACTACTGACCCTGAAGTACAGGATTACCTGAAACGTGTAATTAATCCCCGCGACAGTAATGGTCAGCCAGTACCTCCCTCCTTCTTTGTATCAATGGATATGCAGGGCAATGGTAGGAGTACATCCTGCACCAGGAGAGCTAATAACTACCTTAGACCCATGGAGAACTGTAGAAGGAATAGATGCCTTATGGTAAATGGGGGTAGCCTTACAGTTCCCAGTTGCTGAAGGACCAGACACTATTCAGGTCGCTAGGCCAATGAAACTGCAGTTTACAAAAGAAGCTGCAGGGACAGTTAAGGGATTGTTAATAAATACTGTTATATCAGCCAGAGGGACGGTAGGGGAGTTAGCTAACTCTATGAGGGATTATGATAGAGTGGGAAATGGTCCTGGGAGGAGCATTCGAGCTGTCCAAAAGCCCAGTGAAAAGAAGTTTGGGGGGGAGGAAGTTACTACAAAATTAAAAGTAACTAGGAAAGAAATGTGGATAGACTTGCTAAAAGCTGGGGTAGACCGGATACAATAAATGGCTTGCCTACAGCAGAGCTATTTAATGGTGGCAAGGGCACACCTCCCGTATCTTCAATGCAGCCCTCTGCTCTGTCCATGCCTGCAGCTGCGGGGTGGAAATTTCCTGCCAAGCAACAATGATGGTCAGGTGGATCCCTCGATGTCAGAGCATCAGTATTGGCATACCATCTGGGGAATCGGCACCCATATGTCCCTCTAAAAATACGCTAGTGCTCTGGTGGGGAAAAAATCTGTCTTGGCTTTAGTGGTACAGGTGCAGAAGTCACAGTCTTACATAGTTTTATTACTAATACCTCCATATCTAATAAGATTTGTGGGATAGGAGGCATGGAAGTCCCAGCTGTGCAAGCCACCATAACTTTGATAATAGCTAAATCACCAACATTTTCTACTGCAGTACTGCTGGCCTCTATTCATGCGTATATATTAGGGATAGACATCCTTCTAGGGAGTACTGTTGATAGGATGCAGGGAGTGTTCTCCTCTGGATGAAGTATGTTTCTTCCCCAAGCTGTAGCTATCACCATGATATGAGGATTTCCCAAATGGGATCTTGTCGAGTTGCCACAACCTTGCAAAATAGTCCAAATAAAGCAGTATCATATTCCAGGAGTAGAAAAAGAGATAAAAGAAACTGTGGACGCCCCTCTTCAGGCAGGAATATTTGGCCTTGCCTTTTCTGCTTTTAACAGCCCTATCTGGCCTGTGCACAAATCATGGAGACTGCAGATTATCGGGAATTGAACAAGGTAACCCCTCCACTGGCAGCAGCGGTCCTGGATATGGTTACCTTGATGGAGCAGATAGGCAATCGATTGCAGCCACAGAAGGCTGTGATAGACTTAGCTAATGCTTTTTTCTAAATTGCCATTTCTGAACCCGCCCAGGGTCAATTTGCCTTTACCTGGAACAATAAACGTATACCTTCCAGATTCTTCCCCTAGATGTAAGTATAGTCTGACCAAATGGTAGCTGCCGATTTACCTGAGTTGGCAGAGGATTGCACTTTACATCATTACACTGATGAACTTTCGATTATGCGACCAGATCAGGGCACAGTGCAGCACCAGTTAGAGAGACTAACTGGTGAGCTGAAACAAAGGGGGTGGGCAATAAACCCAAAAAAGATACAAGGACCAGAAACCAATGTGATATTTCTGGGAATTTTATGGCACGGACATATGAAAGTTACTCCAGAGAAAGCCCAAAATTCAATAGGTCAGT
Source organism: Rhea pennata (assembly GCF_028389875.1). NCBI lineage: Eukaryota > Metazoa > Chordata > Aves > Rheiformes > Rheidae > Rhea > Rhea pennata. Next base: position 81,430,888 of record NC_084663.1, on the reverse strand, counting down.
ACCCTGTACTGACGGACCTTTCTAGGTCTACTGGGATTTTGGCATGCTTTTATCCCCCACCTAGCATATTTGATGCATCCTTTGCAATGGCTTACAAAAAAGTGTACTGAATGGCAGTGGATGAAAGAGCATCAGCAGGCTTTTGACCTAGGCAAAGATGCTATTGAACAACATGCTCAGTTATTCATTCCCCATCTTGGCAAGCCTTTCAAATCAGAAGTCATCATAACAGGTGACACAGTCTCTTGGGGATCATGACAGCAATGTGCATAGAACTGAAGAGAACCTATTGGGTTTTGGTCTAAGTCGTTAATTGAAACAATAGCCAGATACACACCACTAGAAAAACAGTTGTTGGCAGTAGTTTGGGCCTTGCAAGATAGCAAGTGTATCACTGGCAGAGATGTGGGTGACTGTCCACAGCCCCATACCCATACAATCTTGGATTCCTAGTGAAGATGTGCAAGCTCTTGCTGGAGCGGCACAAGCTGCTACGCAACAGAAATGGAAACATTATCTCCAGTCTCAACGGCAACCAGGTCGAAAAGATGTTAGTACTCCCCATGCTACAATTTTAGGAACTCTACAATTTGAATACATGCCCAGCTTAGCAGAACTTACTACTGTTCCCACTGTATCGGAACCAACAAATCCTTCTCCCGTTACTGAAGCGCCTCCTGAACTGAGTTGCCACCTGAACAACAAAAAATGGCCTGGTTCACTGATGAGAGTGCTATATATTCCTGGTGTGGGGGGCGAGCCGTGGCATATAATCCTTCTCAAAAAGAGATAAAATTTGCAGCAGGAACTGCATATTCAAGTCAGTGGTTCAAGTTAAAAGCAGCCGAATTGGCTATTTTGGAGGGGCTGGCTCCTTTCATATATACCGATACTTGGGTGATTTCCCATGGAACGGTTACATGGCTCCCAGCTTGCAGCAGCTGACTGGAACATACATGATAAAAAATCAGGGGGGCATGATATTTGGAGTACTATTTGGGGCCCAAGTAAAGCAAACCACCTTTCAAATTCGACATGTCAATGCACACCAGAAATGTTTCACTCGAAAATGCGAATACATTAATGCTGCTGGTAACCCCAACTGAATTGACCCAGGCTGTCCATGCCCACTTAGCCTCAGGACATCAGGAACCCACCACTGCTCAAGCATGAGATCAGGCTCGAGGCCATAATACATTGTCTCCAATTTGGTACCAGACTGCTCGAAATAATTGTATCACATGTACACAATTGGCCAATATACGATTTAGAGAGCCATTAGGAAACATTTTGAAGGGAAAGCAGCCTTTTGTAATTTGCCAGGTAGATTATGTTGGACCTTTACCTGCCAGTCAGGGATACAAATAGCTTCTAACAGGGGTAGAGACCTTTTAATGGCCTATGTTATGCCCTTCCGAGTAAAATGGCCTATCAACAGACTACCATCAAAGGTCTGGAAAAGATTATTTACACTTATGGTATTCCCTTAGAAATCCAAAGTGATCAAGGCTCACATTTTGTGGGACATTCTGTGCAAGAATGGGCAAAAGGTCTAGGTATTAGATGGACAATATACATTAGTTACTATCCTCAAGTGAATGAGTTGGTGGAGCAAGCTAACAGTCTCCTTAAGGAGCAGCTACACAAATTAACTCCAACTCATATGTTACATGGGTGGTATCCTCAATTACATAAAGCAGTATTTTTGTTAAATAACAGACAGGTAGGACACCACACCCCGTTTCCAAGAATGGTCTGCAAAGATGATCCATTATCTACTGCTTGTGTTTGAGTTCTGGAAGCAGGGCTAACTCCAATGATAAAAGCCCTGGGAGAACTGGAATATTACACGCCCATGGACATAAAAGCACAACAGATTGTCCCAATGTAACATGTCCTCTGGACATGCTTTTATCCCACTAATATCTGCTATGACAGCACCTCTCCTCATGACGGTTTTTCAAGAGCTTTCCTTTCAGGTTACTACTGAACACTCAGTGGCAAGAGGGACTCTGCTGGTCTCAGGGATCCTATGGCCATGAGCTCCATCTCCAGTAATTATCACTTTGACCACCACTCAAGCTCTAGCAAGTGTGTGGATCATCTGCCTGCACAAATCTCAATTTGCTGGAGTTATACTGGCATCCAGACCAGGATCAACAGCTTTAATCCTACTGGAGGATGAGGTTTTTCCCTCTTATATTCCCCTTTCTGGGGTGACTCACCAATGTTTATAATGAAGTGGATATGGTTATCAACTCTACTGTGACTGCACTCTGCATTGGACTTGACAGACCACGCTGCACCAGGTATAAATACCTGGATTTGGCTAGCCCAACATTCTGCCAATCTATCAGCATTTTGTTTAGCTGGAGGGAAGTCGTTAGACAATATACTCCATGTTATGTAGGGGTACCCACATTGATAACCATGATGCAGAATTATACATTCCTAAAGCATTCGACATTGCAGTTACTCCTTTGAATTTGTATGATATGGGAACTGTATCACTCATCTTAACCCCCTGAACATACACTTTCCATGTAGCTAATGTATCCAAGGCAGATGCTTGTTTCACTTTTGTAAATGCTACAGCTCTGTGTCGAAATATGACTAATATGCAATTGCAATGTAACAGCACCATGAATATGACTTATGCTTCCATGCACCTAATCTTGCCTTTAGAATGGTTCTTTTTATGTGGGACTGCCTCTGATGCGTATGTACTTGCTAATGCTACAGGAGGTCCCTGTAAGAGGGGAAGAGTTACCCTGGAAGAATAACATTAAGTACCTTGCCTTGTATGTTAAATAAAACCAGACTTCCAAGACACATTCTGGACAACACATGTAACCCCCATGTAAGCCTTTTTTCATATGGAGAAGCTCTAGGATTGCTACTAAGCCTAGTAGGGATCTCGGGGTTGGTAACCCATAACTATCAACAGCTGGAACGTGTAGCTTGCACACTGGCGCAGGGTCTAAATTGGACATCCAAGGGTATCGCCTCCCTTAACAAGGAGATGGAAGAGCTATATCAAGGAGTATTGCAGCATAGATTGGTAATCGACTATTTGCTTCTGCGCCATAACGATGGATGCCACGACTTTGCAGGAATGTAGTGTTTTAATATAACTGATGAATCTTCATCTATTAAGGATGATGTTGCTCACATCAAACAGCTTGTCCGGCATATCCAACAACATCATGCTGATACATTGCTGGCTGAGTGGTTCGGCTCTTTGACTGGATGGCTTGGACACCTTATCCAGGGTGGTCTCATAGCACTGTGGGCTATCATAACATTGTATCTATTACTTTCGGTACTATGTATATTGCCTTGTCTGGTGTGTAAGTTCAACCAATAACCCAATGTCTCACAGGGGTGGAGTGTTAAGGGCTAACGTGGAACAATGGCAAGGAGCCAGGCGAGACATTGGCTTATTGTCCAGGACTTGAGAACATTGTTCAAGGCTGATGTTACTAATAAGCAACTGTAGATATCTGCTCATGGATGTGCTTACCTTGTTTATACATCTTTTTCCTAAGATACAAAGTAACACACATGTACCCCATAAATCTATGTGAAAATAATGTTTGATGTTCGTAATATTGATTAAGTCCTCTATAAAATGTAAAAGTGAGAGATGATGAGTGTTCCTCATATCGAAGCCACAGTGGCGGCTGCTCTGCCATCTCTCTCACTGGCCGCTGTAGGAGCTATGGGGAACTCTCCTGCATTGGCAACATTGCTCCTTATTTACCTAAATGTTAATAAATATATTTATATTAACCATCTTTGTGTCTCATGATCAAGCCCCTAAATTATCATTACATATATATACATATATATATATATATATATATATATACACATATATATATATATAAAAAAAATAACCATGAGAAAGACACAATATTTCCTGAAGCATCTTGTAATCATCTTGATGTGAAATGACTTTTTCTTGTTTTTCATTCAAGAAATCCATTTCTGGAATATTGTATTTCTCTAGTAAATATTCTAATTTCTGTAAGAATTACAAAATAAAATACAGGAAGTTAAACCCTTGTGAATTGTGAAAACACAAATTCAGATAACTATTCCATCTAGTTTCATTTCTGAAGACTAAGACATCTCCTATCTCAATATACAGTGTATCTCAACACTGAATTTCTCTGGTATTTTTTAGGTTTCTCTAATATTCAACACTAAAGTACTTTTCCAAAACAAAGAAACAAGCAAAAAAGGTATCATGTTTGACAACTATATACAGTAAATTCATCCTATTTCTCAAAAAAAAGAACCTCTGTACCCTGGATCCACAGAAGTCATCACAATACAAATATACAATGGAGCTGAAACATCTGCATTGCACTCTCTCTCCATTATTATCTTCAGCAGAGATGAAGGGTCTTGCCAGAAAAGCCTGACTGTAGTCTTTAAATTCAGATATGTTTGAGAAGTATAAGCTATTTTAAATAAAACATTTCCATATTTTTAATGGCTTGTTTTGTCATTTTAAGAACATATTAAATATTCTTTAAAAAACAATCCACTAAAAAAGCAGAATTCTCAGTTCATACAGTCCTAATGATTTCCATCTGCACCACCAAAATGACTACAACTTTGAGATACTATATGATCCTTTAGCTCCTTGCAAAGAGCCAGCCTAGCATTCCCAACATGAATCAAGAGAGAGGAAGGAGAGTAACACTACTGTCCAAAAAAGAAATCCAAAATTATTTGCTATCTAAAGAGCTAAAGACATTTTGTTATATTTTAAATGGCTGTTGCCACTACCAAACTCATTCCTACTACACATAAGCCACTGGCAATTATTTTTGCAGCCATGCAGAGAATTTAGAAAGAGATGACCTGCTGGTTCACTGAACAGCTATTCAAACAAAGGCAAAACTGAGAGGGTCATGAGAAGGACAGAAGGAGCAGGTCTGCTTAATTCAATTCTGCTCTTTGAAGAAAGAGCAGAACAGTTCTTGAGACTCAAATTCTTAGACTAATCTGTAAAGACAGGTACAGATTTTGCAATAGTTCTTCATTCAGAGCCTTGTTCTCAATCTCCTCTTAGATTGTCCTCAAGCTTCCCTTACCACTTTCCTCTATACTCCTCACCCATGCCAAAAATCAATCCATTACAGATTCCTGTCCTTGGCTCTAACAAATCATCTTTATCCTCATTTTCATTTCTAATAATCCAATTCTTCCTTCTCTACCATGCCTTGACAGCTATCAAGGAATAGCATTAAGAATACAAGAAATAAAGTTCTTTCTTTCTCTTACTCTCCAGGGCCTTCAGTGACTAATTCAGACACAATTACAGCCAAAGTCCTGCAGGGTACTCTACGACATTCATTACAAAAGAAATATGAAGAATTTAGTTACTAGACCCTCCCCCAAAAGCCTGTACTATATGTTATGTTCACAAAGTCAGCCAAAGGCACCTTCAACTTCAGAAACCACATATTCATTTTCAAGACGTGGGGGAACCACTACATCTTCTAACTACATAGCTGTATGATAAATAAAATCTGTCCCTCTTCAGCCCCCTCCCATTCCCCTGCTTTTTCAAGGGTAGGCCAAACTATTTTTTATGACACATTACAAAAATTCATCCTGAAACAGACACCTAACATGAAAAACTTCTATTTTGGGTAAATTTAGCTGATTTCTATTAAATTTGGCTAATTTCTATCAAAAGGCATTGCACATCTTACATGAATACAACTGCCAAATCCTGCTATATTTAAATTCTGCGTAAATACCAAACATTTTATTAAGAGAAAAGTAGTCATACCTTTCTAATGATAAATTTTTCATCAGTGCCAAGATTAATTTCTAAACTTGTAATAGTTTGTTGAAGGTCATTCTTTGATTCTTTTGTTGTCTGTATCTCAGCATCACCCAAAGCAATGGCTGATGTGACTAAAGACTTGTCTTCAATTAGATTCAGAATGGCAATTGGAATATCTACTGGAATCTAATTCACAAGAGAAACAAAACAGTAAAGAAAATGTTAAAGAGAATGTAACATTCCCACTCTAAACAGTTAAATTTTATTTCCAGATGAAACTACAAAACTTAAAAGCTGTAAACACTAAGATTATCTATTTGTGACCACAATTCTCTGGCCATGCATGTTCTTCCATGTAAGATGGTGATGGCCAAAACCAGTCTCTAACAAAGGAACTGTAGCTAGTATTCTTGATGTAAAACATGCATCCTTCCAACCTCCTTTACCGCTTTTCAAGAATACTTTAGGAGAGGGATTTAAGAAGGAGAATGATACAAATTCATCAGTTTCCACTGCTTCCTGAGGTCAAAATACTCAAAGAGGTGAAAGGAGACAGAAGTGAAACAGAACAACTCATGTTGAAGTGCTATACTTAAAAGAAAATAACCTTGAACTCTGGTTTGGTCACTTCATGTTTTTACCCATTACAGGCTGCAAAACCCTGGAAAGAAAAATAATTGAAAGGGATTCTAACTAAAATCTGAATGCAAAATTCTTGTGCTAAAATAACATCTGATTCTGAAGCTAGACCTATTTTAGCTATTCTGAAGCTAGAATAAAAGTAATAGGAACATATCTACAATATTTAACTAATGCCGTTCCAGTGAATTGTAGAAGTACAAAAACTGAAATTGAGGTTTCTTGAATTCTTGAATACATAATCCAAAACAGATGTGACATAAATGATCAAGCCTATACTTTCAGCAAAACATAAAGATAAATTATGAGAGATTTAATTTACAGAAGCCAAAGCTGCTGCTGCTGCTTCTTCAAAAAAAAAACTTCGAAGGGAAAAACTGGTAAAATAAATTTGGCTGCCTTTTTTTGCAATAACATTTCTGAAAGCACTTGAGATTTGGTAGAAGAAACAAGTTATCAAGACACATTTGACTCATTTGATGTAGTCCACTCCCTTAACACCTTTTATTCCCAGCAGATGCTCAAATAATGGATTATCTTTTTGATTACTAAATGAGTAGCTTTGGATTCAAAGAAATAAAAAACCCAGCTAGCTGAGACTTCTTGAGTGCACACACATACACAAGATCCTGTAGACAAAGCAGACAAAAAGCAAGCAGTAACCTGTGTTCTGAATTCCTCTTCCATGACAAGGAAAGAGAAACTCTATGTTCTAATTCTACTTCCAAGTACTACTCTTATCTTGAGTCTGGCATGGTCAGTAATGATGCTGGAATCTGAAAAGAGGCTCAGAAGATACAATTACTAAAGAATATGGTTAACAGCTTCCTCTAATAGGTGGAAATTTTATGTCCATCATATTTCCTCAGTTGTTTTCCTTTAACTTTAATAAAGTTCAAAGGCTGGTCTCCATTACAAAACAATGTTAAATGACTTCTTCTTCAACTCAACACTCCTCCTTTGGAAATGCTTGCTAATGTTGTATTCTTTATTTTTAAAATAAAAACTAAGCAAAAAAAAACGTTTTGATTGTTATGAATTTCTAAGCATTATTTGCAGCGGGGTATATTTCTTAACTTTTTATAGGCTTCCTCCAAAACAGTTGACTGGGGAAAAAAAATACAAAAGAGTGCTTGCATCACTACTAAGATTAAACTGCTGAAGTTGTACTAGCCACATTCGTTTTGGAACTGTGAACATGCAGAGGCTGCTCAGTTTAATCAAAACAAGTATTTTGCTCAAGATGTCTAAATAGCTCTAGCAAAAAATAAATAAAATAAACTTTATGCTGAAATACATAGTTTATAAAAAGTCAGAACATGTAAATCTGACTTAATTTTGAATTACAACTTTCACCATGAGTGAAAGGACTCAATGGGACAAGCTGAAGAAAAATAACAGCACTAATAAGGTAGTAAGTGCTAGAAACAGGAGGGTCACAATCCAGTCCAAAGTATTGAGTGAATCAGAGAAAAAACAAGAGCATTTTCTGATTCAAATATATACTATTTTGCATTCTGAAACAAGGAATTTTGCAGTCAATAAAACTGCTCGAAAAATAAGCATTCAGTGACTGTAAACATTCAGTTCCATGGGCAGCTAAATCAATTTAATTTCTGTCTACCAGTTTTGCATTTCTTTTGCTGACTTCCATACAGAAATTCTTTTCATTCCCTTGCCCACCTGCTTATGTGGTAAAAAAGGCCCCAACTCTCCTACTCTCTACCTCCCCCCACTTAAAAACTCCAACGATCAGTTCTCAGAAGTATTGCGAACACAAAGAGAGATTGAGCATACACAACTAGGACTGCAGCAGATTGGGAGGTGCGGGGAGGTGACAAAAAAACCAAAATCGAATTAGACTGTCATGGAAGTCCATCTCTGAAAAGTACGAAAGACAAGTAAGAAAAAAATATGGAAAAATAAAATTAATAAAATCATTTTATTTTAAATTAAATTAAAATTAAAGATTTTTTAATTCTAAAACCTCTTGAGAAAACATACAAGAGATCTTTACAGCTATAATCTATACAGCTTTAATAGCAATAAATTTTCTTAGTTAACTTTCCTGCTGCTGTCTCCTACTTTCACGCCTTACTGTATCAGCATGCCTTTAACATATTAATCTTCCTTTGACACACTTCTCTCACTTACCATCCATATGAAAGTAATATGGTGTCTTACAGTTATTACAGGATTTATGTATTATTCATTTACATGTTCCTCACTCCTAACAAATTAAAATACACAGCACTTCAAAGTCTAAATCACAGAAATCGTCCAAGACCCATCTTTTGCTCTTACAAGGTAAAGATTTGGATTTGGTAAGAAAAGGTACAATGCTGTGGTATTTAATACACCAAGTTCTCATAATAAAACAGAGGAACGGTGGTTTTACCTGTTCTTTAAGAACAGCTGTGTTTAAAACACTGTCGGCCCTTTGAACAGTTGTTGCCACATTATCACTCGATGAAGTGAATGAGTCAGAACAAACAAGGCAGGAAGAAGGCATGAAGTGCTCCAGAAGAACATCAGGAGAAACATTTTGAGATGCATGGATTTCAGATACTAATGTGAGAAATAAAAACAGAAGAACAAAACATGATAGCAAAAAGCATTCAAAAATTAATTAACTCTGTATCTGAAAATCTAAATCTAGCAAAGACAGTGAATCCACAAGTATAAATAGGCTAATGTAAAGTTATCTACCTTTTACAATCCAATCTCACTAAAGAATAAGTCTGTACAAAGTTATCATATCTTTGAATACTATCAACTTAAGGAGATTCAAAGTTGTACAGGGGGTAGTCGCACTGAATTTATTTTGTAACTAACAAAAGTTTTTAAGACAACTGCCATCAAAAGCAGCAGACCTCCCACTCACAGCCTTTCAGCTTCAGCATGATCATTAATCAGTCTAAGACAACCGTAAAGGCCTACTTCTATGGTTCCAAATTTCCTAAAAACTTTAAGATCCTTACTGTGCCTTGGAGGACATATACAAAACAGCTTAGCAAAAAACATGATAAAAGCAGTTAGTTCCTCACTTTAAAACAGAGGTCAAAAGATAATAAAAGAAGTTACTCTATAGCTATTAAAACACCAAAGTTAATTAACACTGGAGTGAGAGCTCTTCCACACCTAAACACCGTAACAAAACAGTTTATTTGAAAAGCTTTTGTGACTATATGTTCTACAGCAGAAATCTGGCTTTTCTGACAGAGAGATCTTCTGCTAGAGATAAGTACTTCTATATTACCAAAAAAACTACTCAACTATGCTTAAAAAGAAAAAAAGAAAAAAGCAGTTTATATTATCATTACAGATCTGGTAGACTGTTGAAGACTCTACTATCCCTGACTACACTTCAGCATTTCAATGTTACTGTTTCATAGACTGAGCAAGTCTACAGAGCAAACAAGCATATAAATTGGCCTAACAGCTTTCAAAAAGACACTCTTTGAATCCAGCTGCTTTTTGTCCCATCCTCTTTATATCCAAGTTCTGGATTCAGGGTAAACTGGAGCAGGATGCAAGCCTCATCTAACAAAGAAAAGAAACAAAATGGATGAGGTGACAAAGACAAAAATATGAGGATTTTAAGGGCTGCAAAGATGGGATTTGGACACATGAAAAGAAAAGAGCTGAGTAGAACACGTAAGCTTGGATGAAAAGCCTGGAGGATGGTATTTCAGTAAATAGAACAGAAATCAATTTATGTAATCAGGACAAAACAAATCAGGACTGGAGGGCTGGAGCATCTGCCCTATGAAGAAAGGCTGTGAGAGCCTTTTAGGCTCTCTTTAGGCAGGGAAGAGAAGACTGAAGGGGGGGATCTTATCAATGTGTACAAGAACCTGAAGGGAGGGTGTCAAAGGGATGGGGACAAACTCTTTTCAGTTGCCCCATATGAAAGGACAAGAGGCAACGGGGAAAAACTGAACCACAGAAAGTTCTGCCTGAATGTGAGGAAGAATTTCTTCACTGTAAGAGTGACAGAGCACCGGAACAGGTTTCCCAGAGAGGTTGTGGAGTCTCCTTCTCTGGAGATATTCAAAGCCTGCCTGGATGCAACCCTGTCTAACATGCTCTAAGAGACCCTGCTGAGCAGGGGAACTGGAATAGATGATCTCCAGTGGTCCCTTCCAACCTTACCAATTCTGTGACTCTGTGATTACTCATTTATTTTTTCATTGGTATATTTCAGATCTCATGTCTTACTTCTGATGCTCAAAACTACGTGGGTCTTAAGAAACACTTGTTTATCAGTTTGTATATAAGCACTTGATCTTGTTTTCAGAATGTTTGATCCTCTAGTCAAGGGCTCAGAAGTGATCAGATATCTCTTTAAGTAATATTCTGGCTATAATTCATATATCCATCTTATTTTGATCTTCTTGGATATATATTTTGATATAGCCTGCAATAAAGTGAGTATGTGCTGCTTTTCTTCATAGTATTGTAATTTTGATCAATGAACAGCATGATTTTTCTTTGGAAATCCATCAAGAATTGTAGGACTCATGCTTCATTTACTGAAGAAGTCAGAGGATTTATATTGAGTGAGGGCAAGATACTGTGGAAGAATAGTTTGTTCTTAATGATTGTATCAGAATGGTTGTGTCGTAGCAGGTGGTTGTGCAGCTAAGTGGGAAAGGATCCCTAAAGTGATGTTGTAGAGTCATTACCTACACTAGGTTTGTTTCAGGAGTTTCAGGAAAGAAGTTCTTCTTTATAGAAGTTCCCCCCATGTTTCTGTCTGTGCCTGTTGCCTCTTGTCCTGTCAATGGCACTACTGAAAAGAGTTTGGCCCCATCCCCTTGACATCTCCCCTTAAGGTATTTGTACATATTGAAAAGGAGGAGATCTCATTCTTCTCTTCTCCAGGCTAAACAGGCCCAGCTCTTGCAGCCTTTCTTCCTAGGGGAGATGCTCCAGTCCTCCAACCATCTTTGTAGCCCTACACTGGACTCTCTCCAGCAGCTCCATGTCTCCCTTGTACTGGGGAGCCCAGAACTGTATGCAGTACTCCAGATGAGGCCTCACCAGCACTGAGCAGAGGGGCAGGATCACCTCCCTTGACCTGCTGGCAACACTCTTCCTAATGCACCCATTGGCCTTCTTGGCCACAAGAGCACATTGACGGTTCATGGTCAACTGATTGTCCACCAGCACTCCCAGGTCCTTCTCTACTGGGTCCTTTCCAGCAGGTCAGCCCCCAGCCTGTACTAGTGCCTAGGGTTATTCCTCCCTAGGTGCAAGACTCTGCACTTGCCTTTGTTGAACCTCAGGAGGTTCTTTTCTGTCCAGCTCTCCAGCCTCTCCAGGTCTCACTGAATGGCAGCACAGCCGTCAGGTGTCAGCCACTCCTCCCAGCTTGGTATCATCAGCCAACTTGCTGAGGAGGCAACCTGTCTAGGTCATAATATTTACTAATTGTTTCTTATTTATACCCAGAAAATAAGATAATATGTCAGCATGGCTCTGACATACAGAATAAACTACCTCTATTCCTCTACTTCCTTTGTTACACTTCATTGGCCCTTTAAATTTTACTGCGCTTTGAACTGTATCTCTGAGCACTTTAAGTTAAAAGTAACCTTCAGATACAGTGAAAGACTATTTTTGTGGGTCAATTTCAGTAAACTGTTTAAATCCCAATCCCACAGATTGTTATTCAGGCACAACTAAAGAGACAAGAAACTCTATCCTGAAGGCAGCAATTTCTGTCACCCATAATGTCAGAGCCAGAGTAAAGGGCCCTAGAGATTGCGTAATTATGAATAAGCAATTTCAGAAAAAATAAATTGAAAATTGCTGTGTATAGAGATATCAACCAACATACATTTTCCAATATACAGCAATATAACAGACAATGGAATGTGTATGTTATCAAATCAAATACAGTTTAAAATAAATAAATCTCAAATGCCCAATAAACTTTTTCTGTCACTGCCAGTGGAAAGCAATTGCAATTGTAAACAAAATCTTATCAAAATTATGTATCCCCTTTTCCAACTAAGCAAACATGCACAGCTAATACTTTGTCTATTTTGTATCAAATCTATTTCCTGTATTTTTACATTGTTTTTAGCTCAATTAATCTCTATGTAAATGAAAGAAAGGGTTACACTGCTTAAAGAATATGTTGAGGGATACTTTAATACATTCAGTAGGCTTATAATAAATGTTATAAAAGTCTCAGACGACACAGAGTGTTCTGTAATGCTATGGGAATTTTATTAGTTTGCTTACCAGTTTTATCCTTCCCAAAACAAATTTAAACCATTTTATTTGTAAATTACTGATTTCATAGGATGAGGATGCATTTTCAGATTGTGGGGGAATACAGACTTCAAAAAAGAGCAAAATGTACTACTTTATTGCTTTTAAAAGTATAACTAGAATTAGAATCACCTGGTAAAAGTCTATCAAAGTTGATGGCCGCTTCTCTATTGACTTCAGTTTGCACAAATGTCCTCCTATCAACAGGAAACACTTGGCTGCTTCTCCACACATTCTAGTTCACAGCAGCAGTGCCAAAATATAGACAAGAAATACCATTCTAATGTGTTTTTTAAATTTTTAACATTCACAACAAAAAGCTTTTATCTACATTTTATTCTTCCAAAGGCAAACTATTCTAGAAAATAAATATTTACATATGCTATTCTAGCATCTGAAATCTTGATAGTGAGCATAAGAAATCATATTTTTGATACTGACATTTAGACATTTTCCTAGAAAAAAGATTAACTTAACTGAATTTCACAGTTCAGTATGAATTTCACAGCATTCATATGAATTCAGTCTTTCTCTGGCTGGAAAGAAAGAAAAATGTTATGTTTAAGGCTATTCTTCAGAATTAGGTATTTTTGACTTTATTTTAAAAGGGATCATTGATTTGTAAACAAAAAAATGCTAACACATTCCGAAGACACAGCAGTATCAGTCACAGGATCTTTACCATTTGATTAAATCAAGTGTTTAGAATATTTTTTTATATTGTGCCAGATCCACTCCTGCAAATTATTAAATAACTATTTCTCTTTTTTCTGCCAACTGGTACAATCCAAAATGTACTACTACACTTCCAAATGCGACCGTATGCTTTTCTATAATCTACTCTGATACAGGGAAATCCTCAACCTGAATTATGCGTGTACGTCACCATTACTGAACTTCTCTTAGAATTCAGCTTGCTAATTGAAATGAAGAAAACACATTTACATCATTCCTTTTTCTATCCTACTCTTCCTATGAGGCTTTTACTGGCTCCTAAACAATGGTAGCACATCTATCATTGCAAAAATACCTTACCTTAAAAAGAAGTTATTTATTTATTTTTAAGTTTGGAATAAATCCCTCAAATGTACCACAATAAATGTCTTCTGTGCAGATATAACATCACTAAATTCTGGAATTTCTCACATAATTGCAAAATATACTTGATTTATCCATATTCATGATGCCCACTTGCATATAACAGTGAAGACATCTTAATACTTCATTCTATGAAACTTCAAGGTACTTCACAAGTCATAGGTCACACAACAGTGTTAACACACACACACAATATCTGGACTGAGGCAACTGGTTTACGGAAAATTGCCAAAATATTCAGTTAATCTCACTGTCTTTTAAAGCAGTTTAGCATCTGCAAGGACGGGAGAGAGGAGGTAGTATGTAATCTAATAAGCATGCAGCATGAGTATGTATATGTATATTCTAGATTTTCAAATCTTAAAAGATATTTAACTGAATTTCAAAGTAGAGTATCCCAGGTAACAGTAATGTCAGCAAATGAAAAGCAAGACAATTCCACAGTTAAACACAGGTGCATATCATTATCAGCAAAAATCACCGAACTTTGTCCATTCATGACAAGAGAAATCATTCCCTCAGACCTCCTGAGAGGTATCTTCATATTTTACTTTATTATTTTCTACTTACCTTAATAAGATCTTAATAAGAGATATCTTAATTTTCTACTACTTTCATTTTTCATTTTTCCCCAAGTCATTAGCATTCAGCAGAACCCTAAACTTATTATGAAAAGAAAAAGTTGAAAATCTTCTCAACAAAACAGTTGAAATTAGCATCTTTCAAGCTAAGCAGATGTTTGCTACATGTCTACAAGCTAGTTCAGATCACCCCACCTCATATTGCTTAAACTTCAAAATATCTGCTCTTTTGATGCCACAGAGACCATCAAAAATACTGAATTCATAGCAGAAACGTGGAAAATAATCTTTGCATTCACCTAACCCACCTGCATTCTCACAGAATGAACAACTATTAAAACAACACGGAGAAAAATCTTTTCCTGAAACTTGGAGGACGCTGTTATTTGAGCAGATATTTAGAGAATTCAGTATCAAACCAAATGTAAAATTTGGCTAAATTAATAAAATGGGCAAACCAATAGCTTCAAAATTATACATGCTACCTCTAAATCCTTTATGTAAAGCATATCGACATGACACAAAGAAAGCATAGAAAATGTTCCCCAAGTAACTAAAAAGAGCTCCTCTGACACAAACCTAGGTGTCTAAGTGACTATTACAGACAATGGAAACCTATCTGCAATGCAAAAAAGCCACCTGGTTCACCCTAAAAGCTCAATTCAGGTTTTGGTCATCTGAACAGCTTTCTCATTCATGAACTGAACTGGCCAGATCTCCATTAAACAAGTGAAGGCCATTCAGCTCACAAAAAACACTGATATTAAGGTACTTGCACATTAGTGCTGGTTTCCATACAATTGTGTTCTTGTCCTCTAGTTCTTGTAGTTCCTTTCTCTCCCATGGTACTAGGTAAGAGCTAAAATATTCAGGTCATAGCTCTTCTAAATATGCAAACATGCTTAATGACCAGGCATCTTTTATAAAGCAGAATGTACTGTAGCTGGATCCAACTGTTCTTTCATTTGGTGAAAGGAAATTTCACTATGGAAATACATTTCACTATGTCTATCATTACTCAGTTGCTGACTAGGACAAAAAAAAAAAAAAAAGCCACATACATACACCCTGGGGAACTGTAATTAACAGAGACTGTACTCTCTTCAAGTTTAGCTGAAACTAGCCAACATACTCAAAACCTATAATGGAGGAATAGGGACTAAAACCAATAGCATAAGCTTCACTTCCTCAAAAAACCAGTCTAAAAAACAAATAAATACTGCCACCTCATCTGCATGTAACACCATAGTGTCTCAGCTAACTCTTGCAAACATAACTGGTAACTGTTCTGAAACCACACTGTTTGGAATTCACTGAAAAAGCATTACCTACCCTACCCTCCTTCCCCTCCTTTTTTTTTTTTATGATCATTTTTATTTTAGTTTGCACAATATACAGCAGATCAGATTTGTAAGGATCCATCTCAGTGCAAACAGTTCCCCTCTGGTAAGCATGGATGCACAAGACTTTCTCCCCCTCCCCCCATCTGCTCCCATATATGGGCTTCTTCTGAAGTCCAGAACCACAAAAGAGATGCTGCCAAAACAAAATATTGACATACTGTGCAGAGACCCAGACTCTGTTGCTGCCATTCACTGTCAGTGACAGACATATTATTCGTAACGTTAGAAAAGCAGAGATGACTTCAAAATCGGTTCACATGCAAGCATAGTGCTGTATTTCAAGATTCTCCTTACAGGCATAAAAGTATACTTGGTATGTACAGAAGTACAAGAAAAATGATCCGTTTTCACTTATTTTTAGGGAAAAACACATACAAATAAAGCATAAAGTGGTTATTTTTAGTATTTCAGTAAACAATGACCATAAAAAAAACTCATACAGCTATTTGGTTTTATTAAGTTGCATAAAAAAATTCTAAGTATCTGAAGAAGCAACATAGCAAAACTAATTTAAGAATAATTATTTCTTTCATTGATAGTTCATTGAAGTATCTTGCTTTTCAGTTAAAAGGAACATCCTAGATCCTTTAAAATACTGGACAGTTACTTTCTTATATAAAAAAGTGTATCAAACTGTCTCCAGTAGTATCTTTAAAGTCAAAAGAAACACATTAGCAGTTAGATTTCACCCCTGTGTTAAAGAGCTCAGATTATACACTAATGTTTAATATTAATAAATGAAATTATTTGAGAACAGCATAACTTTTGCATTTCTTCTACTCAAAAAACTTTGTTTATGAATTCAAAGGGCAAAAATCCCCTGTAAAGTGTCTTAAAACAACAAACCAAGAATAAATCATGAGATGTCTAGCCAGTTGTAACACCAAATACAGTCAGCCCCTTTGAAGCTCTGTTGACAATCAGGACGTAGAATATTCCAAAATCTCTGATTTATTTTAGAGTTCCAAGTGCTTTTAATTCTGAACTGTATTAACTGCTTAAATGTAAGATTTAAAACTCCGTTATTATGCAGTAGTCTCATCTTTCCAGAAAACAATTTAATTTCAATCTGAATTGTTTTTAGACGCGTCCCTCTTTTTCACCCTTAAAAACACTATGAATCCATGGTACAAAACTGAATCCATGGTAAGAAAATGCTGACATTTTGAGTAGTCACCTCACATTCCTCCACAGCCTAGACATCGATCATACCATACAGATTCTTTCTAGTACTTCCCCATATTAGGACTGGAAAGGAAAAGGGAATCTATCACATGTACAATGACACCAAACTAGAAGTACTACCTGCATCTACTTCAGTTAAAGCAGTCAAAAGGAACAGACTTGGTATAGCACTCTTTTGCAAACATTGCTAAAAGTAGTATCAAAGATTTCTAAGTATAGTCTGATATTTAAGACTGCAAAAATGTAAACTATTTTTTTCTTTCACTCCTTACTCATTCCTTCATATTAGTGTTGCATACTTTCCACAGAGCTAAGCTCTTTGGAGCGGCCTCATTTGCTATCTTTATGTTTATACAGCACCCAGTACGATAGGTATTTGACTGAAAATTGTAACCACAACAGAAGAAAGAGAAAGTCTGTTTTCTAGAGTAAAAACATTATTTCCCTATTTGGCCACACCACTAGAGAACCCTATCATGGAAAGAGGTGCACATTCTCTCAACTGCCCTGGTGAGAGGAAGAATGGTATACCATTTCTCTCATGTGAATTCCTTTCTCTTCTTCTGAACCAGCATCCACAACTGACAAATATATGAAGATCTGAAGAACTTTACAAGAAGGATTATATAGAAAAATGATTTGTTTCTTAGAAAATGTTATATACGCCGGTAACAAACATTTTAAATTATTTATTTACGTGAGCCTTTTGAGTATACACATCTTAATAATATTTGTCAGGACAGTACAGAGAGATAGAATTCAAGTATAAACTGCATCCTTCTGCAAAGCATAAACAAAAAAGGTCCCAAATAGAATGGGAATATTAAGCACTCTCACAGTCAGATGTGCAACTGGGTCTCAGAGCAATGAAACAATAAGTTTTGAAGTATAATAGACTGAATATTTGACATACATAGAAATGTGAAAATCTGTAAAGCATGTTTATTAATTGACAAATGTCAGCTATATGTATGTATTAAAATCTGTTTTAAAATACAGATTTATGATACTAGAAAATGTAACACTTAGGCACTTGAAGAAGAACGTTAATAAGATATTTATCATCCTCTACTTCCATATTACTTAAGATACTAGTCCCAATTACCAAAGTATACAACTGTTCAACTCATAACATGACAAAATTTTTATGAGACTATAATTAACAGAAGCACAGGCGTAACAGATTTCTTGAAGAATATTCACGACCATTTCCTTCAAAAATAGCTAAATTTGAAGATATATTCATGACCATTTTCTTCAAAAATAGCTAAATTTGAAGATTAAGTCACCAAAATAACATAGCTCAAATCCTCCAAAGTCGTCATTGTCCATCTTTCAACTGGTACTAGAAAACAGCAAAAATCTTGATTTAAAAAACAAGAACAAAAATCCTAAACTGTTATATCCAGTTTATTCATAAAACATTAATAAAAACTGTGTAAAACAGAAGCTATGGTGTTAATTTTAAAGAATACATTCAAGTAGAATGTTACAGCAGCCAAGCCTTAAAGCCCAGTGGTATGAAGTACAACACTCTCCATTGCAGAAAAAATGGAGACATTTCATTGGTCAATCTCATAAGAAAGGTCTTTTGAATTCATGATCAACTAAGAGTCTAAAAACAAAATGACTCACGTACTGTACGTCAGTTAGATGGCAGACGAGTAACTTCAGATGTAACTGTTTTCGAGCTCACCCACATGCTCTTCCTAAACTCATCACTTCCCCATCTAGGCTGGATAGTCTGTCTTCCATCCAAGTACTTATCTTCAGAGACTACCTGAAATCTTCCTAATTTACAAGTTCTTGAAGGACAAGTTCTTCTTCAGAACACTATTGCAGAGATGACAGAAGGGCTAAAATTGCAAAGTCTCCCTTAAACTCTTTTGTATTGACCAAGATAATGGACAAAATTGGGTATTTTTGGAATGGAGCTTAAAAAAATCTTCAAGGGAAAAAAGATAAGCATTGCCCAGCAATATCATCAAAGATATTTTTAAGATAAGAATATAGAAAAAGGTTTTTGAGTCAGGAAAATAGGGAAAGACACTTTCAAAGTTGTCTGTTGCTGTCAAGTATAGCAATCAAGTCCCCATTGCCTCAAAAAAAAGGTACTTAAAACAGTAGATAACTAAGTAATTTGGATGTTAAAAAAAAAAAAAAAAAAAAGTCTGAGTAGCAGGATTTCTGGCACACTACCAGCTTCCAAAAAATGAAGAATTTTCTTCATTAGTAATGAACACAAGATCTGATACATTTATATGGAAAATAAATATACTCCATAAATATAAACAGAATATAAAATCTACAATGTACTCTGTAGCTTTATGTTCATGAGCTAACAATGGAAAATATTTTTATATTTTAAGTAGCTTTTCCAAATCAGCCCAGTGATTAAATCCAGAAAAGTTTCCTGCTTTTCTCATCTCTTCTTAGTTGTCTGGCAACATCAGCACAAACTGCAACTTAGGAAAAGACTGTGGTGAATGTTTGGAAATTTTTCTGCTACCACAGAGGTCCTTCCCTAGTTTTCATGGAGGGGCTGCTTTAGATTTTAAAAAAACTGATTAGCCTTTTTGAGTTATAGCCCTGACTTCTGTGGCATTTTGATGTATTTTTAGTTAAACTGCTGTTCCTTTTGCAAAACTGCAGGGATTACTTAGCTAATGAAAGTAACTCAAGCTATACATGGATGCTCAAGGAACAGTACGCTAAATACAGGTATTGAAAAAATTCCTCTTGATACATGAATGAAAGATTATCCAAAAAACATTCAGTGTTTTTATAAAAAAGATAAAATGATTGCAGAAATTGAATCAACTTCAGCTTAAGTAGACTACATGCTAGGGAAACTATTACTGAAAAAGCATATGCTTAGAAATAGAAGAATGGAAAAAGTTTGGAGGAAATGTCTGAATTAAAATATTAGAATAATCCTTAGGTGGACACGTTCAGTTGATGCCCACTGCTGAAAATCGTTACCCGCAGAAAACTGTAATTCAGACACACATCTTACAGCATTTAACAAATTTATTTAATCTAAAGTCATCAATAAGAACTGGAAAATAAAAGAAAAATATTGTCCACTACACATGTAGTGTAAGAACTCTTTTCAGAGACTGCAAAGGTCTTCTTTTTTGGAAAAAAAGACAGTTGGGTATTTTATCAATGTTACCCTGGACTCATCAAATGTTCATGCATTAAGCTAACGTTCACAGTTTGAAAATACTATTCAAAAAATAGTATACATACACACAAATTAGATCAATGGAAGCTATACAGATAGAATACCACTGCTGAAGCTGAGAGTAATCATAGAATGGTAAGGAAGGGACCTCTGGAGATCATCTAGTCCAACCCTAAGCATAGCCCATACGGGGACCAAACCCACGACCTTGGAATTAGCAGCACCATGCTCTAACCAATTGAGC
This sequence comes from Rhea pennata, assembly GCF_028389875.1. Lineage (NCBI taxonomy): Eukaryota > Metazoa > Chordata > Aves > Rheiformes > Rheidae > Rhea > Rhea pennata. The sequence continues at coordinate 81,410,457 of NC_084663.1, read as the reverse complement.
TAAATCTACCATACAACTCAGAATGCCAACATATTTGCACTGCCAACTATTAAATGGCATCCAAAACACAAACTAGACATCTATATAAATACTGCAAAATTTAACCTAGATTGAAATTCTAGCAATAGCTTGGAAGTTCCTAATGTTTTCTTTTCTTTATTTAGAAAGGCTTTGTTACAGGAGTCTTTCTCTTGATTTTAGAAGAGCTCTGATGCAGGGAAGAATATAATTACATTCATGCAGCTACTTTATGACTACATTCTATTTAATTAAAATTAATGTTAGTAATATTTTCAGTATTAAGAATTGTTGATGCACTCCTAGTTTTGTTAAGCCCTGCACAGTATCTAATTTTTTTCATATCACAATTAGTAGCAATCACAACTATGTTGGAGAAAAAACAGCTTTACAAGGACAAATAAATATTTTATCATACAATATGACAAGCAGCTAGAAACCTAGATGCCAGTGCCAGGTGAACAGACCCTACCATAAGTTGCTTCAAAGACCATAGTATGAAAAGCAGATTTTTCTCCCCAAACAGCAAGTGCTATTATTCGCTTCTTCTCAGAAATGGTTGACATCTCAGCTGGGGGAGTACATTCTATATTCAGCAATATGTTTTAAAAAGACAGACTAAACAAGTTCAGAGGAGTGCAACAGATACTAAAACTACTTTGGAAAGGCAAGGGAAAAGTCATATAAACAGATAAGCAGTTTTGTTTTTTTTTTTTTTTTTTTGGAAGAAGCAAGCAAGTATAACTATAAAATAAGAAAAAAAGTTATAAAAAGAACAGTTACAATTATTTTCATTTATCATCAATTGCAGCAGAGACATGAAACAATAAGGACAAAAACCTCCTTAGGAAACAAGATTAAATATAAAAATGTGTACAAGCATTTTGAAAAAGTCAACATAATAAACCACTAAAAGAAAAAATTTAAGAATCTTTTAATACATAAAATAGATGTAATTTTTGATATAGAAATCCCTTCAAAAGATGTAGGGCAGAAGAAAGAAAGGAAGAACAACCTCTAGTTGAATCCATTATCCTTGCTATAACATATCATTATGCTTGCTATAACATATCATATGTGGTATTCTTAAATCAGGTAAAAATAATCTCATGATCATTACCAAGATTACCTTACTTCATAAATTTTAACACAGACATTTCATGACTACAACAGCATTATTACCTTATAAACTATGCCTCACATCATATTTAATTGGAACCAAGTATCAATGGTGTTTTAATGGCTAATTGTAGAGGACTCCTCTGATCTCCAGTTCTTAGGATATGTCACAGGAATTCAAGACAAGTGACTCTTTATCAGCCAGGAAGGAGTGTTTGCTATATGAAGGTATTACACATACACAAATATGTGCGTACACAGGTAAGACCTGAATATAGGATATTTAAACTTGGAGGCTGGGGAGTTTTTCTTTTCAATTAGAGTGTTAGTGAGCTAAGAACTACTGCTGAGAGATGCTGACTTTTGGAAAAGATGTTACCTCTTGCAGAGGGCAGAGCGAGTGGGCAGAGTGTGCGAAAGAAAAGGTTACTTCCCTGAAGCAACTTTTAGTTAGGGGTCTTCCACAAATCTCAAAAGTACACGTATATTTAGTGCTAAAGAATCTTTGAGTAATAACTGATATTATTGATATTTACCATTTCTCAATTCCACCCCTTATTTTGGTGATAAAAATCTTCATAAACTAGGAATATTATTTGTGGCACCAGAATAGGAAAGAATACATTAAGTGCTGACAATGTTGATAGATCAAAAAAATAATAAAAAATAATTAAAAAAATGAACAACCCACACAGTTTTACTATGACCAAATGTGGTCTCTTAAAATATGCCTGAAACTGGAGTCAAGTAATTGTAAAATTGGGCAACAAAAAGTTGACCTCAAAATTACACATTCATAGAAACTGTGGTTGGACAAGACATAGTAGGTCATCTAGTGCAGGCCATTTTCGAAACATTGCAGTTTCACCTCCTACAAGGCCTGAGATGCTCCCCTCCCTCATAGTCCTGTGAAAAGGAAACTTTTCTTGGATTATGAAAATGTAAACCACTGCATTTTCAGTGAAGAGTAGATTCTATCAAGAAGTTTGTATTCATAAACTCACAGAAATTCACAGACCTCAGCAGGTCACCTAGTCCAACCTCCTACTCAGGAGAGCAACACTGAATTCAGGCAAGGTTGCACAAGACTTTGTTCTCTGATAAAATCATACACCGAATGTACTGAAATATAGAAAGCAATGCATATCTGAGACGGTTGCAAGCTTTCTTATGCACAGTGCAGTCAAAGCTTGGCCATCAGATTAACATAGGTCATGAGAACTTTGAGAGGTACTTACCTAACCAAAATATCAAAGTCATGTTTTTATACATAGCAAGATCAGGATTCATTCACAAGGAACAATATAGATAAATATACTGGGTGGGGGGAGGAGGAACCTCTTTCCCACTCCAACTGTTATGAGGAGGAAGAATAAAGTTGCAATCCTACTAGAAATCCTGTTATACTTCATTTCCAAAAGCTAGAAGTGGTAGAGAGACCAAACTCTGTATTAAGAAGGTTTCCTCATCCATTTAAAAGTCTCTCTTCAGTTAGTAAAAATTGAAATTATAATCAAGCCCTGATCTATTACTTGATAAATCAAATAAATTGCCACAATAACATAGATACTTAAAACTACCTTTACCAGGTATGTACAGCTAGACATTGTGTTATTAGTTCTGTAATTTTGAGTAATCAAAATTTTGTACATTTTAAAGGAACAACTTAAGAGTATGTTGTTGTGGAACTGTATGTGTGGATCTGGCTGAGAGTGGGGCTGCTCCATTTGCATTTCTGGAAAACACAGCCTATCCAAGATACATATAAGAAGTAAATACATATTTACATAGTCATTTAGAAAGTATATATACTGGCAAAAACCTCTGTGATAAACAGCAGAATAGATGATACATTTCTGTTTCACAAATTTCTTATCAACTCACACGCACTTTTCAACATGTTTTTTCTGCCAAAACTCCAAACAGCTCTGAACAATCCTAAAACAGGAACTTTTACTTTTTTGTCCATCTCATAATATGGACCTGATCTACAATCATTATACTACAGGATAAGCATGTACCATCTTAATACATTATGGTAGCTACTTAGTTGTTAGAATTAAAAATTGCTGACTGCAAAATACATACATTCCAAAGAATATATAGCCCAAAAAAGATGAGAACATGATGCACATTATCATGAAAGCTAAAGTAATTTTATAGCATTTGTAAAGTTTTCAGAAAAAATGCATCTCGCTTACTTCATGCCTGCTTGAGATCCAAGCACTAAAAGTTATCTGTTTTAGAATACTTAGATCATAAACAGAGGGATTGTTTACATTTATTATGGTAGTGAATTCAGTGGAATGAAAGACACTATAAGCAAAGACCACTGTTTAAAACAAGAATTATGGCTACTGGCAGAATTTTCCTGAGACTGAGAAATTCTAACTTCCCCTTCCTAGAAGTAAGGAATTTCTGCTGGCATATCTGTCCGAAATCAGTTTCTACAAATAGCTGATATAATGAGGCACTGAAATGCATGCGACTTTTCACTTTTTCTTCAGAAAGAGTAAAAGGGTATTATACAGTAATTCTCAATTCCCAAAATCACTAGAGTTCAATTCTTTTAAAGTTTTATTTTGTAATTTGCAATTCTTAATTTGCCTCAAGAAATGTTATTTGCAATGAAAAGCTTCTAAAATTTTTTTCAAGTTGATTACATAGTAAAATCGTATGGAAAAATTTCTTACAAAGAGAGCAATGAACTATGTATTTAACATTCACTTAGTGGTTTGTTATTTATTTACTTAACGAACAGATTTCACAGTCTTGTTACAGAAATACAGAATATTCTGTACTATTTAACAGGAAAGTTCTTTACAGTTCCTAAATACTGAAAGATTAATACAGAATTTATCATCTATATCTAACAAGGAAAGTATACAACTGATCAGAGGATAACATCAAAAGACCTTGAAGACATGAGATGAGGGAATTTTAGGATTGTTTTTCAAACTGGAAAGTTAGACTGCATTAGCAATTATAATAAATGTGATCTTAAAAATATCTTGGAAGTAATAAAATTTATACAAGTCTTCCATTAAGAAATCATTGATTATATTTTTAGCACAAATTCATAAATTAGGAAAAGAGGCAACTGTTTCCTGAGACATACTCCAAATTATTCTACTATTAAGAGATACATTACTTTGAGTGCTCACTAATGCAACTTGGATAAGCTACAGTTTTTGAAAAAGTTATCTATACAACTTCTAGATAAAATTGAACGTAAACATTAGAAAGCCTTTTAGGAAGAAATTTAAGCTTTTTAATCATTTCAGAGACTAAAAAGTGTCCAAAACAAGCTTGAAAGTTTAATTAAGTCTTCTACTTTCGGAAGGGGGGGAGGGGAAAGGAAGGTGGTTCTCATTTTTTTGGTTTTGTTTTTCTGAAGTCCAGCATCATTTTTAAACACAATACAAAAAGAATTAAACAAACACTGCTTTGGAAATTTAAGAAAAAAATAATTACTTTGGAGGGTATCATTTCATACTATTCACAGTAATGAACTCCTGACCACTACATATGGCACAAATATCTCAACCGTAATTTAAACACAGTACAACTTCTTGAGATTACAGAGGCAAACCTTGATTAAGTACTACATGAGAAAAAAAGTCTACATTTTTTTTTCTTAAATTAGAGCATCTAAATCCCTGGAGGTGTACATGCCAGTTCCTAAAGAAGGTGATTAGGAGAGGGGACTGAGAATCTGTAACATCAAAGATGCAAGGCTGAGATTGCAACAAGTACATTTTGCTCCTTTAATCAAAGATCTGCTCTCTTAGTTTTCAATCAAATGATCAATACAGCCTCATATGAAGGTGTTCAAGGACTGTATGTCCTACCCTCTATCACAAGATAATTACAAACATATCATGTCAGCAAAATGCAAATGACCTCCATTATGTGAGAGGCATGAAGAGTCAGGTGAGAAATTCCCAGTCCCATGAAGCAGTAACATGGCAGTTAGCACTTCTATTTGATCACATCACAGAAGCATGTCTAATTACTTAATAAAAGGCTTAAAGACCATAGGGAAAAAGAAGAGCACACAATATATAGTATATCCGGTCCTTGATCTGAACCCTGTGCCTGTGCAAGAGGCCTCAGGGGAAGAAGATAACACAGAACATGTCACATGAATTTTCTCTTAGGAAGAAAGGTTCATTTCAGTCTCAGCATTGACTTAAGTATTTTGCTGATTCAAGGTGGTGGAGTGTTGTTTTGTTTAAAGACCATAACCTATTCAGCAGGTGTAGTTGCTTAAACTACAATTGTTTCCACTAAAAGCCGCACAGATTTCAAGAAACCATGAGAATTTGTTCCTTCAAAACCAATTCTGAGAGGCACTTCAGGAGGACACCTGATGCAATCCCATCTGAAAGCAAGGCTGTCTTAGACACTACATCAGGTTGGTTTAAGGTCACATACAGTTAGGTCTAAAGTATCTCCAAGGACTGAGATTCCACAGTCTCTCTGGGCATCAGCTCCAGTGTTTGGCTGCTACCACCATGTGAACTTTATTTTCCTATTTCTCTTTTTCATTTATTCCTTTATCCTTTTATTTCAGAGACTCCAAAAGGTTATAAAGCTTAGAGATGAAAACAACGCATTAAAAGATGAAACAATAAAAGGCAAAAATCAACTTACACAACATAAGATAGGTGAAATAAAAGCCAATAGCTAAAACATATCTACCCCTTCCTGAAATGAATTTAACATTAAAAATATATGTTTATATATATCTCCAACATCTAAGAACAGAAGACTGTTTACTCCTTAGCCTGTTTCTCAGGAGTCACTCCATGAACCCAGAAATCCAGACCTCTAAGAAGTAAAAGAGATTCCATACCACATAAAATGAGATTTTACACCTAACTTCAAGACAAATTTTGAAATACCAGTATTTCTGTAACATTGTGTATGTAACAAATAGCAGCAACAAAACATGTTACATGAAACTGATGCGAATGCTACAAGAATGTCTTATGCAATCAGCAAGACATATAGCCTCCTCCTATGCCTTTCCCACTTTTATTTAGAGCATTTTTAGAGTAAGACTGTAAGACTGAACACTAAATATATCTTTTATAAGCAACATAAAGGTGGCAAAATTTGAAACAAATATATCCAATGATAAACAATATCTGAGTAACATCCTTCTAAAAGAAATTAGAATAAATATTTTCCATATGAACCACAGTCTCAGCTGAAAATAAAATGAACTAAAGTGAGCAAAAAATCCTGAACTCCTACAAAAATAGGTGAAAATTTGCAGAATGCAATAAAAATCTGAATTGAAAAGGTTTCACATTGCCCAAATGTGTTAGAACAAAAATGTTAATTTGCTTTCTAATAGAAATCATCATTGCCAGAATACCTATGCACATTATCCTTCCATTTTTCTTCTTTTTTGCTATATTCCTAAGCACATTGCACAATAATTTTATCACACGATCTTTGATCAAATGGATAGCATCATAATTGCGCAGTCTCTTTTGCAATGAAGAAAGAGATATTTAAACTGTCATGGAAAAGGTTGATTACTGTTGATTTATTCATAAAAATGTATTAATAGGATTACACCCTTTGTAATAAGAAGAGGAAGTTGAGGAACAAACATCACAGATCAGGCCAGAAAATAAATGGGGTTAGGGCTCAATACTGAAGTCCTCTTCTTTGCTACTGAAGCAAAATGATTTACAATAATTTCTCTAAATGTATTCACCATACCTACCCCTGCATCTCTAGAATACTTTTCCTCACTAGTCCCAGAGCCTTTGACAAAGATAAGTTACTGCTGTTGACCCCATTTTAGAAAGAAGGGAACAACTACTAAGAGGACTCATACCCAAAGTTAGCAGCATATTTAAGAAATTTAAGTTCCAAGTATGTGAGAAGAGCATTGATATATATTTGATATTTCTATATTATCAATAAATTATCAATACAAATAAAATAACACAAAAGCAAGCTACCAGTTAGATTCTCTCCCCCTTACCCCAAGTAAATCATCCATCCTACAGCCCATTCAATTTGGTCACCTTCCCTAGACAGGCTACAGACCTAGGCAGGCAGCATACTGTAGGTTAACTGCTCTAGAAGCACAGACCCTACTTTCTTTCCCAGGACGTCTACAAGTCCTCTTCAGTTCTACTAGCAGAAAAGTATTTATCATACAGTTAAAACGTCATCAGTGACGAGATGGACCATCACCAATGAGCGATGGCATTTTGACAATGTGCTATTACAGAAGTAAGAATTTCCAATCTCATATTATACTAGCAAATACATACACGAAAACAGGTAATTCAAAAAAATATACACTACCTCAAAGATAGAATGCAGAATAAATGGGATGTACAGTACATAAACTATATGCAACATATGCAGACAAGACTCCCTTCTGCACAGAATATGAACAACTCACAATGCTCCAGAACTTCCCAGTCTAATGGAGAGTAGTTGTTCTCTTTCTCCTATGTAATGTATTTCAAATTACAAAACTCTATATCCTCCAGGACCTTTGTTAAATTGTAATTTCCCTGGAAACAAATGCATGCTGAATATGTATTCATCCTAAAATAAAAGTTGTCACATATGTTAAACTATATATTATACATACACAAATAAGTATACATACACACACACAATAATAAACTATAGTGGATGTTTGTTTTTATAACTTACATAAATTCACAAATATCTTACATAAGTATCATATGTCTAGTAAACACATAATTGTGAATGTGTGCATATATATATGTATGTATACAAGAGCAAAACTTAATAGCTTTAATTGCTTTTGAAACAGTCACTGTTTGAAGAGAACTACTGAAATTTATCCAAAAATTACCATGCAAAAGTGATATCTTTTGGCAATGCTGAGAAGCTTGAATATTTCATCAATAACCATTAATACCTTGCACTTATACTCAATAATAACAAATATTGATACATTCAACAAAAATTATAATTACTATAAGCTTATATAGAGACTTTAACAAAAAGTTTATGTAAATAGACAAATTCAGCTACACCAGTAATCTTCTAAAATATCAGATTGTTCAAAAATGTTAATACAAAGATCACAACTGCTTTTCTTCATTCATAATGAGTATTATTGTAGGTTATTTCTATAATCAAACCACTGCTTTTCCTGGACAAATAGTGTTGAGTGCACAACTTATATGCAAAACTAAGATCACTAACATCTCACTAATCAAGAGAAAACAAAGAAAAAATATTTTTTTAATCCAAGTATTCCACAAAATTCAAGCCCAGTGAATTTAACAAGAGTAGCTCATAATGTAGACAGACAGGCAGGCACTTTAAAAAAAAGTTTTAAAAAGGCTCATCTTCCCTCTGTTTTCTTTATTAGCAGTCTCAGATGCTTTTACATCCCAAGTCCTACAATAGGCATCCCTGGAGAGCTTCACAAAAGCATATTAAAACTACGATGTCTTAAGTTCTATATCATATCGTGTCAGTTTAACGAAACAAATCAACTCTGACACTCTGGCAATAAAGTAGTGGCCATTAATGTATTGCCTGATAAAAAAAGAAGATGAAGAAAACTGAACAAGCAGTCCTGAATCCTTAAATCCATCTTACAGGCACTGAACAAGCAGCAGTTCAGCTTTAACACACAAAAAGTACAGTCGTTTGCTGTGTTAACTGGAGTTCTGAATCTTGAGACTAACAAGAATGAAAATGATAGATGTGTGAGACCTGGTCTGCTTCCCAACTCATTTACATTAAAAAAAAATAAAAAAAAAATCATCCACTAACAAGCTGGACTGAATTCAGGTCAGTGACTTTCAAGTGAAAGATTCTGTACTCCCTTTCCTCTCAAGGCACTCTAATATTTCCTACTCTTACCCCTTAAAAGTGTCATCATAAACATTTTTGGTGAAAAACCACACAAGTTCCAACATTCTTCAAAAACTGTAACTAGTATCTGCACTTGAAACAACTGATTGCAAATTGCAAATTTTTCTGCTTTTCAGACCAAGAGATTATAGTGCTCTGGCATGACTTTTTAATTTTAGCATATAGAAAAGCTGAGGACCTTAATAAACACTCTCAGGAATGCAACACTTGAAAAATTGTACTCTAATTATGATTAAATACAGGACTTGAAACACAACCAATAAGCCTATTTAAACACTGACATTTTTTGTGGTAACGTCGCTGTGAACTGCTTTTATGAAGGGGCTTGATCTGTTGGTTCTCTAAGTCCTTTGCTGCAACAAAAGCAACAGTTCTAGCAATAGGTGCAGAGTTGCAGCCTTTGAAATTAGTTTTCTAGCCAGAAGAATTTGCTTTTCATCTGTTTCATATCTTAACATGTGCTTGCATCCCTTATATCCTTATTTCCAAAGAAAATTGTTCTTAACATTGTCATTTCTCTGTAGCAGCTCCCAACTATATTCCATGGACTATGTGCAAACCACTCCCTCATACAAGTTGCTTTTCACTGTACAATATGTCCTACAGCCTTATAACACCCAATAAAAGGTAAGTAGAAGCAAAAGCCAGAATTTGCCACTTCACCTGCTATCAGCACAATCACTTTAATTACTTTTTCCTAAAGCAAAAAGCCAGTATTGTGACAGTAACCTAAAATCATTTTACACGTTTGCTCAAAGAACTACTATCTTTTCCAAAAAGACTGCATTACAAATAAAAATACATTATTCCTGGAGTTAAAAGGCAGAAGAATTGGACAAGACCTGACATATATTTTACTGCAGCTGACTGGTTATACTACAGTATTAAAACTATGAACATCATCCTGCCAAAAATTACTAGATAAGTAAATTCATAAAAATTAGCAAAAAGAAACCAAATCCAGTTCTTTGACCAAGGAACTGCTGAATAGGTGAAAACTGTATACGTTTTAAAATGATTACTAAAACTGCTGGGGCAACCTCAAGAAATTGAAAAACGAGAAAGAGTATTTCTGAAAGTGAAGGTTCTACAATGCAACAAAAAGGACAGCATTCCATAAATTGAGTTTTTAGATTTTTTGATACTAAATTTGTGAATGGTTCTCTTAAAATTTTAGAATACAACAAATATAACAGAAGATATATTTTACATCAACAGAAATCAGCCACTTGAACTAAAGTCATTTCTAGATTCCTCTCTAGAATACACATAGAAAGTGAATTGTGATAATTTGTAACAAAAAAATTAATAAAAATTTGCTTTTTTCCTCCTTAGGAGTCCTCAGTTTTCCAATAAGGATATAAAAAACACTAGAAGTAATACAGACATAAGAAACACATATTATTGAGGATCCAGAATAGCCCTATAAATATTATGTCCATTCCTTTAGTCCTATTTTCAATGCTTGAAAAGTTCACTAGCCGATATCTGTTAAAATATGATCAACGTGAAAAATTAGCCTCATGCATGCAAACGGGTTACAGGCAGGCAAAGTCCATTACATCCATCCACTGAGAAACTGAAGATGATTGACAGTTTCATACAAATGCTGCCCCTAGAGTTTGCTTAGAAATCATCATTTTAACAAACAAATATAACAAATCAAATCTGCTTTATTTTTGTTCAAAATATCCTGTATGGTGGCTGAAAAATAAATGTATGTGTGCCCAGTTTTGCTTCTCCAAACATATCCTACAACAGATTTTAAATATTTAAGTCTTGGCTTTGTAGAAAGATTGAGCAAATCCACCAGAATTCATTCCAGTCACTCCAAAAATAAACCAGTCAACTGAACAATTTAAAGGGAACAACCCTGCTGAGTCAGAAAAGTACAATTCTTCACAGACATCAATCCCAAACTCTTTAGGAAAAAAGAATGTGAGTGCAAATCCTCCCCTGCATTAAATTCCACCTTCCACATTAATCTACATTAAGAAAATCACAAAATCACCTAACATGTTTCTGTAAAAACAGCACCACTTCTCGGTTCTGAACAGCAGGTACCACTGCTTAAGGGTAAGAGTAAGGAATAAAGGAAGGAAATTAAGGCTGCAGTAGTCACTATCAGAAAAACTAAATCCAAGTCTAAAATTTTAAGGATTTGTTTATACAAACAAAAGGGAGGGTTATTATCATATAAATCTCAAAGCTTTAAGAAATAAGCAAAAAAACCCTGAAGTCAAAAAATTTGAATTTCTGATGCCTTCTTATGATTATAAATATGTAAGTAATAAAGTAAGTGAAATGCTATACACTGTAAAACACTATGTCTGCAAGCCACTTTGAAACATTTTTAGATAGCCTATATAGTGCATTTATAGTACTTCTAGTCTTCACAACCTGAAATTTATGCCTGCAAGCTAGAATTCCCATGCTATAGAAGAGGCCCTTCACAAAAGAAGCCTTCGTTGTGGGAAAAAAAGAAAGTCTAGATTCATTCAAAAATAGTTTCTATCTCCACTATTAGTCAAATTAGTTTTACATAAGCAGAGATAACTTATTTATATGGGCATTTGAAAGAGGCAAAAGCTGCACTATCTGACAATATTAGATTTTAAGATACACCAGAGTACCAGATCACTGCAGAATGAAACAACCACCTTGTTCATTTGAGTCCAGACAAATTCATATGGGAAAGAAGGTTTAGTGAACTTTCAAATTTAAAGATTCACAGATAGCTTGTTTCTATTCTACTACAAACTTCTTCCATTTGGTGTTGCAAGCCTTCTTGGAAGTTGGCTTTCAAAAAGCCAGAAAGAATATAGCCAACTGCTCAGATAAGCACCATACTTAGATGTCTTAGCAGTTCTGTAAACATTTAGAGAATGCCAGCTATTGGCCTTAACATCACTATCCAATTGCTCCCCAGACCAGAAATATGTATCATAACATAATTGCATTCTGGCACCTACAAATCTATGTAGCTGTCATCATTCTGAACATCAGTCTGACACCACATGAACAACTAATATTGTCTAGGCAACATATATTCGTCTGGCAGTAGTTGTGTCACTTGGAAAGAAAGGAGCTCATCTAACAGCCCATGGTGTTCAAAGACAAACAAGAAACAGTCACAGAGCACATAATTAAATGAAAAAAGTACTTAAGCTACACTGAGAGTTCTAGTCAGGTACAGACTGATAGATACACCTAAAAAGCCTTATGGAGGTGTATATATGAATTTTACAGGTTTGAACGTGTCACCAAATATCCTGCATTTTTCACTCAATTCTATCTTCGTGGAAGAAAGAATCCTTAAATGTAATTACAACAACAGTCACAGTAGAAATTTGGATAACATGTCCAAAGACAATAGGGCTCTATTTTAACATCTTGATTTGGTTTGTACAAGATCCACCTACCTCCTCAGATATGCTACAACCAAATACCATCTCACCATTAAGGTAGAAGGAACCAGGATGTGGAGATTCCGATGTCCTAAACTAACAGCAAAAGGCATTATCGGTGAAGCTATTCACAAAGGTAGGTAAGCAGAGTTCTAGCAGGCATCACACACTTGCGTTTTACATACACCTCGCTTTCTTTCACAATATTCTAAAATAAATTTACACTAGATTCCAAAGAAGCCCTTAAAGAAGTTCTGAAAAAGGCTTTGGGATATCTGCTGTGTCTACTGAGCATCCAGGCATCATCCTAGATGCTCAGTAGAGCATCTGTTGGGATTTTTTTTCTGCTTTCAAGTCATACTAGCAATAGAGTTCACTACTGCACTTAACACACATTTACCCTATAAACAATGCTTGAAAATGATCAGCAGTCCACTTCCTGCATTAGTGACCGAGAAACCAACATTTTCCAAGAAAAAACAAAAAAGAAACAGAATACAAACACCAACTGCTACTTAGGCATTCAGCCCATGGATGTAGAGGCACTCAGAACAAAGACGTAAGTTAAGAAATTTATGCAGAAGAGCAAAATCTCAAAAGAAGGCAAGAACAAATACAGCATGAAAGAACAGGTAAGTACTAAGAAGAAAAAATAATAGTTAAATCTACATAAATAAGTGTTCAAGCACTGTGACAAGAACTACCCGAAGTCCCAATAAAATGCTACAGAGGGACAGACACACAGACACATTGACTGGCAAAAAGAATTGCCAAGACAAGAAATGATCATAGTTTATATGATGAACCAGTCTGATGAAAAGATCCACAGCTGTGAACAGAGTTTATAAAAGGAGATTCCCAGAGCAAAAGGTTAAGTACAGATGCTGAGGTATGAAGTGGGTACAGTCAATCCTCTTTTGCAGATGAGGAACTCAGACTTGAAATACTTAAGGACTAGATTTATAAAAGATATTTTAGATACCTTAAGAGTCAGAAAGATAAATAACAGTATTTTCAGAAACACTTCAACACCTAACTGTATTTTCATGAACAAATACTATGCACACAAGTGCTTCTGAAAATCTTAAAGACAGCTACCCACAACTTAAAATTCCTGAATGTGTCTGCAAATTGGCCATGCACAGTTTGTCCCCAGAAGCAAAGCAGCAGAGAAGTCATATCCAAGACTTTCAAAATTCTAGGCTAGAGAACTTCTCACAAGGCTCTCCTTCCTGCTGACAGGAAAACATTAGTTTTCCAGTGCTGGAAGGAAGCTCCTGCTGTTCCTGTAAACTATTAAGTCTCTTTTTGTGGCAACCTTTAATCACAATACTCAACCACAACAGGACACAGATGTCAATACTGGTGTGGCATTGCTCTGGCACAGGTAGGGCCCGCAGTGGAAGGCAGCGGCAGTAGAGAAATCAGGAACTGCTGTGGCAGGTAAGCACAAAAATGCAGAAGATGGTCCTTACTGAAACACTACCCTTTGAAGTCAAGCTCTACCACAGCACGTACCAGGTCAGCTTCACACTCTGCACACTAGGAGGGGAGACAAAGGCAAATCGGCTGGGAACTGCCTGCCTGCTAGGCTTGTTCGATGCGTATAAGCAGCCTTGAAAGGGCAGGAGTAAAAACAGTTTCTCCCTTCCCGCTAGGGCTCACTCTACAGTGGCTCCTGTCAGGCACACCCAGCTAGCCCGCCCTCCCGCGACCAGGGGCCGCCAGGACTGTTGGCGTTCGGAACCTCCCATTACCTTCCACGCGCCTTGCTCCAGCACCCCCCGCCCACTCCCGTACGCAGACACGCACTCTCTGCCGGGGGGGTGGAGGGGAGATGGAGAGAGGAGGGGGAGCGCGCGCACGCCCCTCACTCAAGGCTGCCACCACCCCGCGCAAAGCGCCCCACCGCCCAGCACGCGAGCCAGACACGCACAACAGCCCCAGACAGCGAGGCCTCACCCAGACATGAATTTCACAACGCTCCCCCTCCGCCCGCTCAACATACGCTCACACCCCGCCTCTCGCGAGTTACGTGAGGCTAATCCCGTCGTTGATTGGATGTCGCCGAGGTCCAGCCGCTGCACGGGTTGGGCTGCTTCGCATGATGCCGGTGGAGGTATCTGGGCGCGTGCGCACGCGGAGCTCTGTGGTAAATGTTGTCCCAGGTAGCGGCGCATGGGGTGGGGCCGCAGGTAGGCGGCTGCTGGCGGAGGTTCTCCGTCTTTGCCGAGCCAGCTAGGGGGAGCCCGATTGCATGGGAGACCCTCGCTGGCTGAGGTAACTGGTGCTAGCACGGGGCAGACCCTGCTTCTGGGTGGAACACTGGTTGCCTCTTGGCCCCTGGCTCGGCCGTAAAAAAAGTGATTACTTGCACTGCCTGCTTAGTGGCCTGGGGCTTACTGCTTCAAGCATTGTCAGCAGTCACTAGTGATACGTTTGCTATCAGCATCACAGAGAATTAATCAAGAACTGAGTGGACAGTGGAGATCCAACCACCCCCTTCATTTCAGTTACTTAAGGAGTCCTCCTTGCCTTTGCCATAAAATACCAAGATAACCTTACACTGGTAAGGAAGTAAATGGAAAAAAAGTAAGGCACATGTTCCCAGTATCTTAAGTCATGCCCCAGTATTATGAATGGGGAAAGTAACTGGCTGTTTTCACTAGTAGACTCATTCTGCCATTAAAACAGGTAATAATCATACTTTTTCAATGAACAGTTAATAAGACAGTTAAAAATTTAGCACTACAGTACTGGAACAGTACACCGTAGTAATTTTCATGTGCTGTACTTTGTGAAGGAAAGCAGAAGGGATTACATTTTAGGCTGTATGTCCTATTGCACCTGACAGCAATATTCCCAAGGGTGGTGATAGAACCTGAAATATCATATACACCTTTAATAAACTTTTTACAAGTTATGCCATAGTAAATCAAATTGGAAAAAAAAGACTTTAATAAGTACCTAAATCACTTTAAAAACAGAAGATTGGTGTGCAGTTTTGAAACATTCATCCTTAGCAGACAAAATTGCAATTCTGCCAGTTCTTGTTTTCTGCATTAATCAACCATTGCGGTCGATCACAGCTCAAGACCATTATATAGGTCAGTTAGATGGCAGAGTTTCTTCTTGGATGTGCAAGAGAGAAAAATTCTTAAGAGAATTCTTTGAATATTCCCTATTAATGTATGGACATTCAAAAAGTTTTATAAAGTTTTAGTTAGTAGTTACCTCATTGATTTCTGCAGTCCTGGAAGTGCAAATTCAGATTCTCGGAACTTCAGGAGATCCTTTCCAGAACAGTGTTCAAACACACTCCCAAGCCAGGATGGCCTGTTCCCATTTTGTCAGTAAACTGAAGATTTCACTTTTTTGACTATCAAAGTATTATTCTTTGTACAGATTAATTCTATTAGTGATTGCTAGGAGTAATCCATAAGAATATTATGTTTACAAATGACTTGCTCTGTTTTGCCTCTCTGCAAACATTTTTTTGGGAGTTTGCCGTATTGTTTTTAGAGAATAAGCATATTCTGGGCAAAAAGCCAAGAAAAAATCAGCTATTACCAAACTAAATTAGGTAATTACATTTTCAGTATGTTTTTAAAGCACAGCTGTATCTTTTGGGTTGTGAGAATGAATATATAATATATTTAACTTTATACTTTTCATCTTATGTAAGGGAAAATGTCCCTTCAAATTGCAGGCTTGTCTAATGAGTTCATTTTCTCCATTTTGAAAATCAGTAAATGCATTGCTTTTTATAATTTTAAAATTTATATATTTCCTGAGTTTACAAAACAACAAATAAGAGCAGATGTCTCAACTTTTTTGCATGTCAGAACTAGGTAGAGAAGAAAAAAATTAAATCACTTCTGTTTTGGTTTCCATTATTAGTAGGACTGAAGTGATTACATTAGGGTTGTATCTCAACACTTTTCAATAATATTTTAATAACATAAAATACAGAAAGGGAAGGTGAAATATTGTTACTCTTTTTTTTTCTGTGGCAAGAGAATGATACAAATAAAGTTATTTTCGTAGTAATTGAAAAAGACTGATAAAATGATCACGTGATTTCTTTTAGTAGATACACAGTAAGATCACAGTGTCTTACAGAGTTCCTTGAAATCCAACAGTTTAGTCACCAATATTCTAAGACTGTTTTAGTCTATATAAAAATTGGGTATGCAGCTTTTATACGTATGTATAGTAAACCAATATGAATCCAGAAAACAACTTCATAAACTACTTATGTTTCTCTAATATAAAGTGCTCAGGAATTCTTGAAATCATATGCAAAAGTGTCTTCTATCTTTAATTCATCTGTCTACATCACAGCAGAGGAAAATGTCCCTAGTATACTAAAATTATTCTAAAACAATGAAATACTAAGTTTTTTCACATATGATAATGCTTGGTTTGTGCAAAAGTTCAGTTTCAACATCAAACTCAGTTTAGATTTTCATAATACAGCCCTCTGTCTCTAGTTGTTGTTTAGTTTCCCCAAATTAACTCAAGTGGGAAAAGTCCTTTAAGTCTATAATTTTCTAAATTTTTGTATTTTATGGTTTCTTTAGGGTCTGATGTGGTATTGTTTTGATGTTTATCTTCCCTGCTGATTGGCCACAATGTAGCACTGGAACTAGTGAATCTATTTCAACTTTTACTTCAGCTGGCCTGTCCCGAGGTACTAGTCAATTAATTTTGAAAAGCTGCCTGGATATGTCCCTGGATACTCTGAGATTTTAAGAGTATTTCCCATTACAGTGCACCCCAAGGAAATACTAAACAGAACAACAATTTACTTAACTTTCTGTCACTACAGTTAACTGAATAGCCTGATCTGCGCAGACCAGCAGCATAAGTTATCAGCAGGCATTCTTCCAAAGCAGTGCCCATTCTTGACAGACACCAAATTCTGGGAAACTGGAAGACTAAGAAACAAGAAATAAAAAGAAAATCCGTTTGCCTCCCCATCAGATTCATTCATTAAAGTCTGAAATGGTCAAAATAATAAATCTAAATTCAGCATATAAAGAAGAGGAAACACATTCCAAGCTATATGCTGATTATGATTTTGAAAATGATTCAGGAGAAAGGAGTATATGGGAGGCTTATATTTTGAATTAAGATTGAATATTTTTTAGCGAAAGGTTGGTTGACTGTTGTTTGATATTTGTACTGCATGTTCAAACAACATGTTTCTCTCTAGAGTTTTATAAAATATGAAAGAATACTTTTTATAATACCTAAATTACTATAAACCAGAAAGTCTAATATAATTACACTCAAAATACTTATAACCAAACTTTAAGACCAGAAACTCCTTAATTAGGGCTGATTGTTATTATTTTGTCTCCTGGAGAGCAAAGTTTATAAGAGATTTGTTTCTGTTCTGAAACTTCTTTTTTTGAATTGATTCAGCCATACCTGGTAATGTTAGGTGATTATGAATAAGTGGGTAATATTACCCTTCAGTATAACAATTTGTGTGTTATGAAGCCAGTCATGTTTGTGGGTCTTTCAAATCAAATAGTGTCTGTAATGTTATTTTAAATCTTCTTTTTAGAGAAATAAGAAAAACTGCTTTGAACAAGTATTAGTTATTATAATGTAGATAGGAATTAATTCAACATTATTAAATGCCAACATTAACCTAAAAAACTGACTTCCTTTCTGAGGGAAGCTAGTAAGGTAACTATGGCAAGAAAATGAAGTGTTCATGTTTCTTGTGTTGAAGCAGGTTGTGACAATGGTTAGGACAGTAAACTTCTTTATATAAAATTTTACCACTGTTTTAAACTAAATAATATTGTACCATTCAGTATTTTCAAATACAGTCAAGGCTGATAGCAGCTAAAGTTTTTATTATCTGTTGTTTGACAATCAGCAGGAAAGAAAAGGCCAAGTTCAGGTTGACAGAATTCAACAGACATAATCTCTTACTCTTGTGTTCAGTATCAGGAGCAAGAGGCAAACAGGTACAATTTGAATGGGCAGAAGAAAATACTGCATCAACCCTGAAACTAGCCATCCCTTGTAGAGTAATTTCATATGTTTCATCAGCTCAGAATTCTGATTTCTCTCATATCCAGGTCATCCACAACTCTGATCATCCTTAGTTCAGTCCTCACTGGTATTACCACAACTGGCAATAAAGCAAACAACATGTAAGTTGCTAGATCACAATCATCCTACATAGTAGAAAAATTCTGCCATCATTTTCTACCCAGAAAAAAAAAAAAAAAAAAAAAAAAAAAAAAAAAAAAAAAAAAAAAAAAAAAAAAAAAAAACATAGTAAAGCATGCAAAACTTGTTTACCTTTTCTATCTTTATAGGAAAAACCCTGATATAGAAATTGTTACAATTTCCTTTTAAGAAAGTTTGATAAAAAGTAGACATTTTAGAATTACCCTAAAAGTCTACAATGGAGTACCATTTATTCTAACCTATTGTGATATATTTCTCCTTTTAGATGATAGTTGCAAAACCCAGAGGACAAGTGCCAAAGGTTGGGGTTTTTTGTTTGTTTGTTTGTTTGTTTGTTTTCCCCTCATTTGTAGTATTTGTCTATTGGTAAACTCTTTAGGCAGTTATAGGGAGAAATGTAAAGTTCTCTTGAGAGTCTGTTCTGTTAAAGTATTGCACTGTACCTGCCTTCTCAAGAGTCAGGCAATTTCTTACATGCAATGTATTAATACTGTCCACTTTACTAACCTTCTCTGATTTAAATAGACAGTGTGCTAAGTAAATTGGTGTTCTTCTGGGTGTGGTTTTTTGGAGTTTTAAAAATTTTGTCCTACTGTTCTGTGTAGAAGTACTTGTGAATTTACAGTTGGTGATTTTCTTCTCCACTGGCTTTTCCCAGTTTTGATTAATGTGTGTGTAAAGCGCATCCATATAAGCAGAAATACTGCACTGCATGCTTCTTTGTGAAATCATTTAAAATTTTTTAAGGCAGATTTTTGATTCAGAAGAGCAACTCTCTTAAATTACTTTTTACATACATTTGCAAGAGCAGTTCGAGTGTTATTTTCCTATAGTATTTTAGTTTCCCTTATTTAATGTTAAAATAAATAAATATTTGAGTCTTTAGAAACTCTGGAGAAAACAATGTTGTACAAAGAAATCACCTTGTTAATCATGGAAAACTGCACAAGTTCTGGGAGTTTGCTTGGTCCTGTTTAAAACCATTACAAAGGCATATTTGCAGCACTTTAAATCCACTTTGAAATTGTGGACAAAAAGGTCTGTAAATTGTCTCCAAACTAAGTTCAAGAACTCAGAACTTTACCTAAAACAAAAAAAAAATCTGTGAAAATGAAATTATTGCCATTTGAAAACAATTATTTTTTCACTTAGAACACCAGTATTCAAGAGTTCTGTGATCATACTGAAACGTAATTTTACTTCTAACGTAATCAGTACCCTTTCCAAGATATTGCCAAAATATAAGAAGTTATATATATGATCTCATGGAAGTCAAGATTTTCAAAAGTAAGCTGACTGGGGCAAAATTCTTCCCAAAGCTTTCGATCTTCTGCTTAAGATCTTGTAGCGTGGTTGGTTTTTATGTATTTGTTTTAATGTTTAGTAAGCTTATAAAAAGAAC
Source organism: Rhea pennata (assembly GCF_028389875.1). Lineage (NCBI taxonomy): Eukaryota > Metazoa > Chordata > Aves > Rheiformes > Rheidae > Rhea > Rhea pennata. Next base: position 81,390,396 of record NC_084663.1, on the reverse strand, counting down.
AGGCTTTCTAGCACTACTGTATTTGTTCCATTAATATTGTCTTGTGAAGTGTAACTCAAGGAATGAGTGAACAGTTAAATTGTGCCACTCCATTTACTTTTAATACATCTATTCATAGTACCAATATTTGAAAGGTAGGACTTTATCATGAAGTTTTGGTTTATTTATTTATATTCTGGTAAATACCTGAGAAAATTTATGATAATAAATCTGTTCTATTAATAGCAATGATTTGACACAGACATTCAATAATCTAGGAAGTCAATGTGTAAACTGTCCATGTGCAGTAAATTTACACTTTTAAAACATCAGTCCTGAACTTCCTTCAAACAGAAACTGACACAGTTCTCTAAGCTATAGAAATCTAAGGCTGACACAGCAAATGTGTGCTATGATGGACCTGGGAAAATAGTTTTGCCTGCAGTTTTACCATAAGTTTAAGCTCTGGCCTTAGCACTGAAAAATATGAATTATATTCTTAATAACATATTCTTAAGTCTAATGATGGTTCATATCACATAATGCAAGTCTTACTTTAAATTATCAAGCATCTTCCTAAATGGTGCATATTATCATGTATGTAATGTACAGACAGTTTTGGTTTTAGACTGTTTTCAGTGCCACCTGCCAAGAGTTACAAGAAGATGCAGGGGGACAGAGATAAGAGTAGGAGTGCTTGCAAACATTCGAGGGTTTACTACTGTGCTTCAAAAGAGCATAACTCAATAGAAAGAATTTGTCACAGAAAGATGAGCTACTGGTAGAACATAGTCTTCGATTTGTGCCAAGAAACTAACTCTTTCTGCATGTCAATATGGAGGATAAGGAGAAGGCTTATTCATTTATTAAAATCTGAAATTTAAAGCAAAATAACAAGTATGGCAATTTTCTCCACACAACATTAAACAAATGATCAGTTCAAACAATACACCATGTTGGTCTAAACATTTCTTATGACATAGCGGAAGCTTTTGTTTCACTAAACAAGTTTCTCCATTCTGAAGGAGGAGGATGTCAAGTCTTAAATTAGAGTCCCTGATTAACAGACCTGAAGTACATCAGAACAGAACTATACAGAATAGTTTGCTTTTGTAAACAGTTTGCAAGATATTATTTGATACCGTTTTACAAGTCTCAGGTGAATGGTCAAAAACCTAAAATATAGGGCCAGAATACTTCAGAGATCTTGAGTGAATAACCACCCCAGTTACTGACTCATAGGCTACATAAAAAGGTTGCAAGTGAGCAGAGATAGGATTCAGCAAACAGATTCATCATCTGAGTGTTGAAGAAGGCCAAGCACTCATGATCTGTTAAATGGCTACACGGAATTACATGTCCTATAGTGCAAGACATACTACATCAGATTAGTGAGCCTATCAGCGTATCATTTCTTTATGAGTAATCTAATATCCAATTTTGAAAATAACCTGCAGTAAGATCTATTTGTATTGCAGATGAACCCCACAGTCTGTTCCTAGTAAGCTGCTCACTATCTCACATTGCAGTGTTCAGAGCACCCTCTTCACACTGAAGTTATTGTAACTTAGGTATGTATGAAACAAGTGCAAGAAAAGAGCCAGAAATTTTCTGGAACAAAAATTCCTCAATTAATTGTCTTTATAAAAAGTGTGTATCCTTTACTGAGTCCAGGACTTTGTCAGAAATGGTGTCAATACCCACTATTGTCAGGACAGCTACTATGCAAGGAAAGGCTTTCTTTCCACCAGTATTCAGACAGGGACTGACCATTTCCTTCTTCAGCAGTAATCCAACGGTGTCAAACAATTGCATGAAAAGGGAGCTCTGAAAGAAGTCCACTCTACCTGTTTTTATCTATTCCCATCTAGGTGAGCCCAAAGACTGAATTTGAAATTACAACACTAGACAGAATACAGATTTCTGCTCCAGTTGCTTCCTGAATAAAGATATCTTTTCTATCTCTTCCCAGTAAAGTACAAAGATATATCTTTGGCATTTGAAGAAATCAATCATTTTTACTGCTTGACTATTTGCAAAATAGCTACAAATGGGATTTGTTCATATTAGAATTCAGAATAATTTATTTAAAACTACAAATAGCTAAAATGTAGCAAAGAACAATTAAATTTTTCTTTCAGTCCTAGATAAATTAATTTATAGTTTATTAATTAAGAAGGTTTTAATGTTCTTAGTCAGAGTGGTTTAGCCAAGAAATTACATAGCCTGTGTAGTTGCTTTTCTTCTATGGAAGAAAAAAAAAAGCCGCGGAATGAACACTTGAAATGATAATTATTCCCTGTATACTGCTTGATATTTATTGTTTTTACTGTCTGTTATTTACACCAGTGTTTATTTTTTGATACAGTAAAATCATGACGTGCACATAGCAAATATTTCTTGCAAATTCTTTGGGATAGCATTATAGTAGTACTAATCAAGAAAATAGTGCAAAAGCCCAAATCCTGATTGTATCATCTATTGGAGCTAATTGAAAACAATTAGAAGCACTCTTAAGGCCTCTATGTGCTATGCAAAAATGTAATTAAAAACATATAATAGTTGTTTTCTATTATAATTGTATTTATATTGTAAATAGCTAAAGCGTTGTATATCTGCTAATGTGACAACATAGCAAACACAAATCAACAATGAAGGCTCCTGATCCTCATAAAATACTAAATCACCTTGGGGGAATTACTACAAGACAATAACCTTTTTTAAAATAATATAATTTTAACTCACTCATTTTCCCTGAAAAAAAACAAAAAGAACATTAATTGGTCAAACCTATGAAGATGATGTTCAGGTAGTAAGTGCTCCCAACTCTTACTGCTTTCAGTGGAACTACTAGCTGTTATGCATGTTAAGATTTAATGTTATAATGCGTTTAATTTTCATTCAATCTTTTATTGATTTTTTTGTCTCAAACCAAGCTATTGCGACTGCAAAAATTTGTACACCATTTTCATTAATCTAAAATATATTTTAATTACAAAGGCAAAATGAAGTGATTCAAAAATGTTTGCTGCACTAGAAACTAAGATCACTTGTCTCTTGTGCTCAAAAAATGATAATATGACATTAGAAATGAACAGAATCACAGAATCAGTAAGGTTGGAAGGGACCTCTGGAGATCACCTAGTCCAACCTCCCTGCTCAAGCAGGATCACCTAGAGCATGTTAGACAGGGTTGCATCCAGGTGGGTTTTGAATATCTCCAGAAAAGGAGACTCCACAGCCTCTCTGGGTAACCTGTTCCAGTGCTCTGTCACTCTCACAGGAAAGAAATTCCTCCTCATATTCAAGCGGAACTTTCTGTGGTTCAGTTTGTGCCCATTACCACTTGTCCTGTCACATGGCACTACTGAAAAGAGTCTGGCCCCATCCCCTTGACACCCTCCCTTCAAGTACTTATAGATATTCAATAAGATCCCCCTTCAGTCTTCTCTGGGCTAAACAGGCCCAGCTCTCGCAGCCATTCCTCATAGGGGAGATGCTCCAGCCCTCTGATCATCTTTGTAGCCCTATGCTGGACTCTCTCCAGTAGCTTCATGTCTCTCTTGTACTGGGAAGCCCAGAACTGGTCTCTTGTTTTAAGCTGCCTTTGGTACTTCTAGCTATTGGCAATTATTTTTACCAAAGCAAGCATTTAAAAATGGACTGTTGGCTTTCTGGTGAGATGTTTCTGTTAGCAAAATTTGATGGCCACTATTTAAGGTGGTTTTCATTAACAAAGAATAAGTGAAGGAACTTTCATACTGAAAGTACGTTCACAACACCAGAAAATTATGTGTGTATGGCAAATGTGCATTTATTTTATTTTGCAAATAATTTGCATTTTTCAGTTACATGAACTATTAGCAAACATTTAAATTAGTGGAAACATCTGTTTTTTGAAAACATGAATTAAGAAATTAGTCTATATATGTAGTTTTGACCTGAATCCATTGATTCACATTTTAGCATACAATATAGATTACAAATAACATTACTTCTATATGTGTTACTGTATTATAAAGAAACATCACAGCAACATACTATTTGCATGAGTGAAAAAGGAGAAAATATAATACCAAAACTGATTTTTTTCTCTATCATAAGCTACTACTTTTATGGGGGAGAATAATTGTTTTTACACTTAAATGATTTAGACAAGTATGTACATTTCTTAAACAAGGAGAAATTAAGCCTATATTAACTTTCTTTTCCAGATTGCATCCTTGCATGAAAATAAAATTTTGATTTGGTACAGCAGTAAACTAACATTAATAGTCAAGGCGTATAATTGATTTTGGAAAGTTATTTTATATACTGCAAATATCTTCTTAAGGTATTTATTTTGGAAAAACAGATAAGAAAGGGAATTTAGAGGAACAGCATCATGTTACTTTTGAAAGTAAATTTACACAGTCTTAATACAAAATGGTAGATTATTGTGGCAGAGATTAAAAGGAAGCTAGTTTTGTCTTTTTTTGATTGTGTGTACTTTGTGGACTTGAAAAAACACAAACTTAGTCAGTTTCATTATCCTTGATCAGTCATTTTGTTGCTCTTTGCATAGATCTTTTACATCATGAAATATGAATAAAGAAATAGTTCTACTAAGAAACTAATAGTAGATAAGAAAATATACTGCATAAAATGTCATACTCATTTTTAATACATCTTGTTGAGTAGTATTCAAGATTAAGATACCTCCTACTGAATAATAGTTTTCTGTATTTGATAGCTGAAAAAACTTCCTATTCTTAAGTCTTCTTTGCATGGCCTTCATACAACCAGATAGAACAGAAAGCTCAAACTGTGGTTTGGTGATAACTGGCATCATACAATGCCAAATCCAATCAATCCAGTTGATTTAAAAATCATTTAAATGTTTTCCATGTATTGCAGTGCCTGTGAAACAAACCTTAAACTGGAATACTTTAGATGGCAAGTCATGGAAGGTATATTTAAAGGATATGATAGCCTTTGTTGTAGAAATATTAAAGAAATTTTTCCTGTATTTTAGGTACAACAAAACCCAACCAGCCAGCCAAAAATATTGCTTGTTTTTAAATAGTTTACAAAGATGAAAGAATTTAATAAACTGTAGTGAAAAGAGTTCTCTAGCTACTTCGTGGACAAAAAGTAGCAGATTGCTGTTAGACTGGTGCTTTCTATTAATAGACGAAACAAACAAAAAATATCTAAGTGAAATTCTAGGTAGTCCCTTGCTGTGTTGAGGAAATAATTGGGCAAGATGCACAGCTTCTTATAATGAGGTAGGCGTGTACAAAAGTGGTAAGTATGTCTAACATTTCTTCTTTCAAGCTAGCTAGCAAAAAAAAAAAAAAAAAAAAAAAAAAAAGAAAAGAAAAGAAAAAAAAAGAAAAAGAAAAAAGAGAGAGAAAGAGAGAAATACAATCAATATGGAAGCATTTTAGGGAAAAAAGCTAATACATCCCTGAAACCTAAATGTTGGAAGTACTTTATAAATTTAACAATAAAATGCAATAAAACAATAAAAAGGGTTCTCTAATTTCAGCTTAATTGAATGAGTAATAAACACAAATAAACAACTTAAGTAGTGTCAAGAAATTTAATTCTCAAACATTTTCAGTTTTGATCATTTCAGATTGTGTGTGGTACAGATAAGGAAGTTTATTTTGAGATATCTTGGTAATGTCATCTTCATTTAATAAACTAAGATACACCAAGAGTTTCCATAGCTGTAATACTATACCAACTATACAATGGATAATAAAGGAATCTTCCAACAAGACTAGGTCATATATAAACATCATCTTTCAAATATCTTTGTCAAAACAGTACTAAATATAAGTCATGGCAGGCTTCACAGCATCTGGACTAAAAGATTTCAGCCAGACCATGTCACTGAATGTCTTGAATTTATATTTAATGCTTACGATTTTCAAAAATATTCACTTTATGTAATTTATTTATGTGACTAATTATTAGATGAAATACACAGTAAAATAGAAAATATATGTACAAATGTACAGAAGTACTGAGCAACTTCTTTGACATCTGAAAATACTATCTTTCAATATTTTCCCACTAGAATTTTTATTCCTTAACACAGAACTCCCTCACATTTCACATAATTTTTTAACTTCAAAGAGAACAACAGTGGAGTAGAGCATGAGCAAAACACCTTTCAAGTACTATTTCTAGATAAAAATCCCTCTCAATTTTCAGTTTGACTTGACTGTCGTTCTGTCCTGTGACCTCATTACTATATTATTGCATAGCCTCAGGAAAAAAGGACTCATTTTACACAGCTATGATCTAGTTAAGAGTCATTCTTGTTTCCACACAACTTCGTCTGTACCAAGGCTTATTGACACTAAATTTCTGGTCCAATTACTGTCTATTAAACTATCCTGTATTGCCTCCAATTTTGGCCTCTATGATACTACGTGTGGAAATTTAACTTAGAGAAACTTCAGGATTTTTTTTATCAGTTACCATAAAATAGTAGAGGTTGGAAGGAACCTCAGAAGAGTCCCTTCTAAATCTAGCCTTCTACTCAAAGCGGGATTAACACTGAATTCAGAGCAGGCCGCTCAAGGCATTGTCAAATCCAATCTTGAAAACCTTCAAGGGCAGAGATTCCATAGCATGTTCCAATATTTATCTGTCCTCTTCTGTTCTATTGTTCTGTTGTAAATTTCTGAAGGAATGTGTTCTTTTATCTGTATCTGCCAATTGGATAGTCTTGAAAAGCAGAAATCCTGTTGTAGCAGAAGGGTTTTTTAAAAAGATATGCCAGAGAAAATAAAATTCATAAAACAACTGAAGAGCATTGCAGCAGACATTAGAACATAATTGAGCTGCATTCTCCATTTTCTCCTGCTAATACAGTCTAAGACCAACACAAGCCACTCACCATCAAGTAGAACAACATCTGCTATATCCTGTTTGAAATAGCCTTCTTACAGTAATGCCACATCATCAAAGATTTTTTTTTATTATTCATGTGAGTATTGTAGAGTGCCCTCCCCATCCAAGAGCACAGAGACAAAAGAGGGAGGAAGGAGCAAGAGAAGAAGCAGGAGAGTGCTACACAAGAAACAGAGAGGAATACATGTGGAGCATTGTGCAGGGACACTGCACATTTTCTGAAACATCGAATCTGATTGACCACAAAATCCAAGCAGTCTTTTTCACACTACACAGCACTATTAACCTGAGGACAAATTTGCTTACTGTGTATTTTACCCCAGACATCTCCTGCACCGATGATGCAGTCTTCAAATACATTCCTTTCTGATTGAACAGAAAGCAGAATCAGAAGTTCACTGACTTCAGACTTTTTGTTCACCTCTTTTCTCTCCTCTTGTTTGAAGATGCAAATCTGAAAAATATTGTTAATATTAACTAGACTCTTCAGATCTTCTGTTTTGTCCTGTTGGTTCCTTTTCGGCTTTATATTTCTCTTAAATGCTTTTATTGTTCTCTCAGGATCCTCACTTTTTTTGTATTGTTTGATATTACTGTTAATTAAAATTTTGATCTCCATAACCAGAAACTGCCATAGAAATATGCTTCAGATTACCTATAAAAGAGGAAATCTACCACAGAAGTACAAACGAATGTGGCACAGATATGATAAGCAACATCTCTAACTCCCTTGAGACTTCTATGACTTACGAGTGTAAGAGCAGGCTAAAAATTTGGAAGGCTGGAACTCTCCTAGCATTCACCTTAGTGACATTAGTCAACACATCTCTGTATCACATATAAAACCACACCTCAGACTACCCAGTATCAGATCGTTCCAAGGTGATCAGTGCTGCTTATTCTAGACCCAGCTTGTGGTTATTAGTATTATGAATGTTTGTATTGCACAATGGTTCTATAAGCATTTGCAGATTTATAGTATGTGACTGGAGCAGTGACACTGTTGGTATTTTGTGCAAAAGATCATCAATTACAGGACTTCATCTCTAAATACTTAGTATCACTGGATTCCTATTTAGATCACCAGGATCTAGAGATTTTTTCCTTGCCACTTCCCCTACTGTGATGGATTTTTAGAATTGTTATGTCTTCACACACATAGGTCCCTTGCTAGAGACATAGGTCATTGATGTCTTCCATACCAAATTCCAGTACCTTATTCATATTTTCCAGGCCTTAATGTCTCCCTTGGAGTAAGTACAGGATTTGCCTGCAATGTCTGATCATGAGACTTCCATGATTCTGAGAAGGATTCTATAGGTGTGCCCACATTAGTATTTTGACTTATGTGAGGAATGTGTTTTTTAAGTGACTCTCACAATTCTCAGAGGCTACATGGGATGGCTGCTCCTTAAGGGATGGGGAGCCAGGAGCTGAGCACAATAATACAGCCAGCAGGGCTGGTTTGCCAGGTAGGACCTAATCCCACAGTACCTGAATCAGCAGGACAGACCATGGCCAGGTTCAACCAAGAGTCAAGATAACCTGGTAAGTTTGTGGTAATGAGGCAGATCAGAGATCAAGCCAGAAAGTCAATCCACAGGCCAGGATAAGGTCCAGTTGGATGGGTTCATTGTAACAATGAAGGTCTGAGGTCAAGGCAGGAAGTGAGTCCACAAGTTGAAATCTGGATCAGCTGGGATAACAGCTGGGCACAGACATGGTGGTAGCTGAGTTAGAGACTAGAACTCCTCTATTATAGCTCAGACAGGGATTAAAGGCCCAGGGCTGAGCTTAAATGGACTCCTAGGCCCAAGGGCAAGGTGACTGGAGGCCCCAGGTAAGGCTGGGCCATTAAGGCCTATAAATACCCTTAGTGCCCTGACACAACACTTGAATTCACACTGTGGAATGGTCTTGGAACATGTGAGCTGAATTTCTTTTGGTTAAGCTGTAAGGAGTGTGCCTAAGATATTCTAGCTATTAATATATGTTTAGTCTATAAGACCAGATAGAGACATTGCAAACTAAAATCCCTGAAACATATAATGTGGACTGAAACATCAGCACTGTTTTTTTCCTCGGATCTGCTTCTATCATTCTGCACTACTGTAGACATTGCCTATAGGTCCTGAAACACCAGCAGCTCATTACTGCTACACTAGGTGAAGATTTTCAAGAAATAAAACAGAAGATGATAGCAGAATCTATAACTTACAACTGTAAGTCTTATCAAGATCCTCTGAAAGAATCCCTGATAAAGATGTCAGATCTCTTCTAGCGTATGTAAACACTAGTAATTGTAATCTGAGTTAAAAAAAAAGTGTTTCTGAGCTTCTTGCCTCTATTCTTACACAAGAGTTTGCTAGAACCAATTTTGCTGAAGAAGACCTGGGGTCTTGGTGGAAAACAAGTTGGACATAAGCTCAGCAGTAGTTGAAGAAGACTAACTACATTAACAAGAATGTAACCATGAGATTGAGGGGTGCAAATTTAATTTCATTAACTGGAATAAATGGAATCAATGAGTAGTATCATATAATAGGGAACTCAGGCCATGAAAAGACTAAGCTATCTGCCACTGCTGACATTCAATAACTACTTTTCTCTTATGTGGAATATAAACTGAGTATTAGGCCAACCCTGAAGTTTTATTTTTGGTCACAAAATGATTTCACTGCTTTCTGAGTAGCTGTGGATGAAGAATTTAATCTTTCAGGATACCTGAAGAAGTAATACAACATAGTGGTTTCATGGCCTGTATAGGTGAGATAGAAACAACAGAATCAGATCTTGTAATACATAAGCACCTTAAGTATTTAGTTATTATCAAATGTCTTTGTATTGTTAAAGGAAGGGGATTTCTGCTCATTTGTGAAGGAGAGAATGAATGAATGACTCTTGCTAATTAAGAATCAGATTGCAAAAAGTATTTGCATTTGAATAAAAAAAACTTCAAATTGAAAAGTCACTATTCAGTCTTGCCTACAATTGGGTGTACATACTTTCTAAATCAGCAAGATTACAGCATTATAGCAGATAAATGACACAAACACAGGTGTCTGGGGGTAAGATTGGCCCCACAAGCTATAAGACGTGCCATCACCTAACTTCTCACATTCCGTAAGCATGGTATGGATTAATCTAATTAACACTAATAAACCTGTCAGTACATTTTAAAATTATTGAAGTTTTATTATAAATGTTCTTCTACACAATTTAAATACCTATTTATAAAGCAAAATATGACTTCCATTTCTATTAGCTCTAAATTCTCTTCTCAGATTTACTTTATTAGGACTTCCATTTATTTTTAAGAAAGATATCCTATTTAGCATTACAGAAAATTTTCTTTCAGGTACATATCAAATAATGTAAAATAATGATATTAACAAAAGTATTTGATATAGGAGTTTTCATCAGATGGTTGTTTAAATGTCTATTTTCTATAGTATGATATCTATTCTTTTGTTCTTTACCTTCCCACTGCATGTATAGTATTGAGTATTCCTTAGAGATCTGAAAGATCTGGAGAGGTACAGCCTCTGAAGTGGTGCACAAACTGCCCTGATAGCTCATGTTTAGACTCATGTTAGGCTCAAGCAGTTACAGAATTTTCACAGCAGGAGTTTGGACTTGGCTTTATTCCGTATGTACTTCACCCCATCATGACTGACCTTCCATCCATACTCCCACTGCAAATTTACCTGCATTATGCCTGTATAGTCAGCCAGATTTCAGTCTGTAATATCTTCAGTAATGACCTTCCCTTAGGCTACAACTGGAGTAGGCACAACATACACACCTGTGGCAAGGGTGTCTCCAAAATCAACCTTCTCACTGTCCTATTAACTCATTCCTTGTGGCTTTACACCTTGAATGCACCTTGGAGGCTGTGGTCTAACTTGCCTATTTCACTTGCAGTTGTGCAAGGGAATCGCAAGTGTTCAAGAATTACAACACATGGATTACATCCAGTTTGCTCTTCACAGAACAGGTAAGCACATCCCTGCAGGGCTAGCTGAGATTCTGTAAGTACACATATGAATCCTTCCTTCTCTAAACTTGTAGTTGTACTCCCCTATTCTGTTCCATCCAGATCTTAATCATATTCCATCTGTGGCCTTATGTGCTGATCAGAGATTTGTCAGAAGAAAAATTTTGCTTTCTTAGCTATATCCAGAAATTTGATTTTTCTCCCAGGCCTCGGGATGTCCTTTCTATATTCTTGTTTACTGACCTCTGTTTCACGTAGTAACTACAAAATTGTATAATGACTCACCCAAAAATGAAAAGTCTTTTTCATGCCTAACATAAATTTTTAGTAGAACAGTGGGATTATGTCTACATCAGGTCATGGGAGAAGGTCCTGAGCAAGCTGATAAACTGTTGGAGGATTAGAGCCAAGACAACTTAAGTCAAACTCAACTCAGCTATGCCCACACCTTCTGTAACAACAGTCTCAATCCTTTTTTCTTGTTCCTTCGCCAGTATTAAATTACTCTGCCAAGGAGCAACCTGGCATATGACAAATCCAAGTCTGAACATGTGGTAACATGTAGAAAATAAGGATGCTACGGGAGATAACTTTTAAGATTGAGATTGTGCAGATAGAACAGTGAAGATATATCTTGAGGAATCAGGAAAGTCTACACTCCAGAACAGAGGCCACTGACAAAAAATATCTCTTATTTAGGGGATGACTGTCATTCTGAAGTCCACTGACACTTCTCAGATTCATTACATTGCTATAGCAGATATTGTAAGAAGCTGTGAGAACAGTTATATGATACTGATAGAATCTATCTAGCCTCAGGTATCCAAATCCAAACGTATTCTTGGTTTTGGGGATGGGATTCTTTCTCAGGGATTCTATTTAGTTTAGGGTGGGTAAATTTTGGCTTTTCTCCAATCAAGATCCTGTCAGTTTCTCTTCAGTCAAAATTTACAATTTTTTTAGAAAGAGTTTATTAGCTGCATTCTTTTGAAACACATTATGAGACTAGATCAACATTGCCAGTTATGATTCTTCAGTGGACCAAAATTGACGAAAAACCTTCTTATCAGGGGTTCTTATCAGGGCTTCTTATCAGGGCTTTGAGAAAGGGGAATTATCAAGTTATGATAGTCATACAGTGAACAGTTACAGATAAATTTCAAAGGCACAAGGTCATGGAGATCAAGAGAGATGCCTAGGGCCTGGAAAAAAGCAAATATCACTCCAATCTTCAGAAAGAGCAAGAAGGAGGACCTCGAGAAACAACAGGCCTGTCAGCCTCACTTTGATCCATGGGCAACTCGTTCTAGATACCATTTCCAGGCAGATGAAGGACAGGAAGTGATCAGGAGTAGACAATATGGATTCACCAAGGGGAAATCATGCATAACCAACCTGATAACCTTTTATGGTGGGATTACTAGTTGGGTAGATGAGGAGAGAACATTGGATGTTGCACCTTTGACTTTAGTAAGGCTTTCAACACTGTCTCCCATAACAAACTCATAGACAAGCTGATGAAATATGGGCTAGATGAGCAGACAGTGAGGTGGATTGAAAACTGGCTGAATGGCAGAGCTCAGAGGGCTGGCTAGTTGTTGGCCATTAACTAGCTGTGTTCCCCAGGCGTCAATACTGGGTCCAATACAGTTTAACATCTTCAACAATGACCTAGATAATGGGATGGAGTGCACCCTCAGCATATTTGCTGATGATACAAAACTGGAAGGAGTGGCTGATACACCAGAGGGCTGTGTTGCCATATAGAGGGACCTCAACAGGCTGGAGAAATGAGCAGAGGAGAAGTTCAAAAGTTCCTGAAGTTCAATAAATGGAAGTGCAAAATCCTTCCCCTATGAAGGAACAACTCCATGCACCAGTACAAGCTGGGGGCTGACCTGCTGGAAAGCAGCTGTGCAGAGAAAGACCTGGGATCCTATTGGCCAAAAAGTTGAACATGAACCAACAATATACTTTGAAGGAGTGTTATTCTCAGAGACAGTTAGAAAACCAAAAGCTTGACATTTGGGCCAAATCACGTGCCAGAATAGTTTCTGTTATTAAACCTTTCTGTAATTATTATTTAATTTTCTAGAGGGGTGCATTTTAATTAAAATATATAATTAAATATCTTGCTACAACATCTGTAAAGTCTTACTTCTTTTTTGATGAGAGGGAAAAGGCTATCATACAAAAGAGGCAAAGCTGTATTTATTATTATTTTTATTATTATTTATTTAATATTATTGTTATTAAATACTGTATTTAACATTCAGTTGTATGTGATTATTTTCCCTCATTGTTTCTTTAAGTGCTTCAGAGAGCAGTAGAAGAGAGAAAACTATTATGAAAACATGGTCATGAGTTATTATATTTCACTAATAGGATCTCAAGTTCATTTTAGAAGCATAAAGAATTTCATTGGATTTTGCTTATGGCACATTTAGCATTTTATTTCTCTTGGAAAACAAAATAATCAGGCAGTTGATTAATGCTTTAAAAACAAATCTGAGTATTCAGTTTCCTTTTCTGAACTTGCTTTATATTTTCAATGGGTGTGTTATCAAGTTACATTTCATTCTGGATGTATGAAAACAATTTTAGCAGCTACTTTCAACAAAAATACACATCAGTAAAGCTGATTTGCTCTAGAAGTATCGATTTAGCCCATCTTGTTATATGTGTAGAAGATGTGTCTGTATGGCTTCCATAGAGCTTGAGAAGGCAGCATTTGTATCCAAATATTTCAGCTGAGATTTTAGTTGAACAATATACGTGAAGTGCATGAACTTTGGTAGCTGAGGTCTTCTGAAAGAAAAGTAATATACAGAATTGCAGGTATTTGTATACTGTAAGGATATTGCATGAATGTTGACACTTAGTAAGCATATTGTTCTCTCACTTCTGTGTGAGAAACCAATAGGATGCTATGTGTGTTTAACCAGCTGAAAGATATCAAAGAGTTCCTGCAAACAAGCATTGTTTGAATTAATACACTATTTCCAAGAGCTACATTGGCAAAGTGTACAGTAACATGTGGTTTAGAAAAATAAACCTAAATAAAATGAAAACAGCAGCAGAAAGTATGTTTCAAGTCTTATATGAAATCTAGATATAGAATCTCTGGGTTTTATCTCACATGGTAAATGACTGATAATTAGAAGAAATATGCTAATGAAAAAGGTGCAGACACAAACTAAAAATGTGAACACAGTGAAAACATCCTTTAAGCCTTATTTATATGTGGGGGTCAATGTTTTGTAATGTGTCAGCAAAATTTATTATACCTTTTGATATAGGTATTATTCAGTTCTGATAATATAACTGGAATCTGCTTAAACACATTTCCCAAACATGCGAGAACTGATCCAAAGGTCAGCAACGTCAGTGGGCTGATTATCAATTCTGTGATTTCTAAATAGATAAAAGTGATGATCTGGAGAAGCTGGGAGTGTTATCTGGCTGTCTTTAAGTCAAAAATGAATGTCTGAAGAGCTTATGGAAGAAAGCAAGCCAAGCATTGCTTCAATCTAGTGTTCTGGGCTTTCTAGAAATTCTCTATTTCCAAATCCTCCAGTTTTCCTTGACATATGATATTCTCTGATAAATCATTTGTTGATCAGAGACTACTCATGCTTTGAGTTATGAATAAAATGGAACTCTGAAAATGAGAGGAAATAGCTTAGGTACAGATTTTTCTAAAGAGCTTATCACCAGAGGATCTGAGCATTTTCAAGAGGCATTCTCAAAGTATCCCTTTACATAAGAAAATGACATCTATATTTCTCAAATAAAAAGCTCAGTTTCAAGGGAAAAAATGAGGAAGATGCTGACTGAGTTTTAGAAATAACTGGGGAATGAATGTCCATAAACTTGTCCACATTTCCTTCAAGGCATTTATTCTGTACATGTGCAGCTTATTTGGTAAAACTTTGAGCTCTTATCTTTTGAGCTGCAACTCACAGACTCAAATTATTGTCTATAGTTTACAAAAATAGTTTATTAATGTGAATAGACCTGGATGAGGTCTACATATTAGCTCAACACAGACATACTCAGAACTAATTTTAAGAGAGAACAAGAAGTTCTTTCACTGAACAGCTTTGGTATCTGTATGTTAGTAGAAGAATTATGTAAAACTACTTTAAAGTGGAAAATATTAAGGAAATGGGAAGTTTCCCTTAATAACTAATTTTTTGTTCGCTTGTAAACTTACTCTGATACCAAACATTAGTTTGTAAAATCTATAAAAATACTTACAATTTGAAAGGCTCCTTGAAAGTCATTTAGGTTCACTGAAAGTCACCACTCATTTCTTTTCAAGGAATCACATCATTTTAATAGTTTTCATTTCGTGGAACTTATTGGTCAATGGCTAAGCAGACTTTAACATTAACTATGCACTCAGCATTCTGTGGCTGATAAATACATAAAAGTTTTGATTATCAAAAAACAGACACATCAAGGTCTTCTGGAGCTTTTT
Source organism: Rhea pennata (assembly GCF_028389875.1). Lineage (NCBI taxonomy): Eukaryota > Metazoa > Chordata > Aves > Rheiformes > Rheidae > Rhea > Rhea pennata. The sequence goes on along the minus strand of NC_084663.1, from coordinate 81,375,028 downwards.
GGATTTTAGCTAATAAAGTTTTCCTCTTCTCCAGTTCTTTATGAATTTTCTCATGGCCTTGAAGGTAGATAATACAAATGAATCCGTCAAATGATCTGTCAAATGAGCTATTCCTTAAAAAAGTTGTGTCTAATGTCTTTTAATTCACATTTTGTTTGAACAGACCAAATAAATGTCTATTTGTCCCTTCCTAAGAATACATTTGATATTTCTTTATAGCATCGTATACCACAAATAAGTGAAACATAGATACATAGCTGTTTCTGAAAAATTATTAGGATTGCTGCATAAGGAATTGTGCTCTAACATTTATGTCTATTAAAATCTACTTTATTTTATTTAATAAGATGATTTTAAAATGCTTCTTTCCACTAAATAGAAATCAAATCGGTGAAAGTATTTTTTTTACAAGATGCTTACTTGTTTAATAATACCAAAAGCTTTTGAAGGTTTAGGTAAAATGGATCTGGAGAGCCAAATTGAAACAAACAAAAAAAGGGATGTAAAGCTGTATAACCCAAATTCTTTAAAATCATTTACATTTTATTAGCCACTTTTATACACCTTAAGGCCTGTATGTAGTTATACAGGAGGTAGTAGAGAGGACTGTCCTCTTAACTTCTGATTTACCCTGCTCTGAACTAAAGTCTAGAGCAAGAAGCTTCCTTCCCTGTGACATTTTTCCCCATAAAATCCTAGGATCACAGATTTACTGACTAGAAATGTATGTACACTAAAGTTTTAGTAAAAACTGTCTCTGGCAATGATCTCAAAAAATTAAAATCAGAGTGATAAGAGAAAAGATTTCCAGTGTCACCTTATCTTGCTCGTTATATCTATATTATTTCACTTCAGGCTTACAATCTCTCTGGCAACTAGAGAAGTTATTTAAATATTTAGTAAGCTAAGAAAACCCTATTCTTTCAGGTAGTGAAAAAGAAAGTTGTTCAATGGCAATGCTGTGATTGTGTGTCAGATCTTTGCATGAGATAAATATATGTCCATGCATATTTTAAATGCTGCTATTTACAATGCTATCTATAATGTAAGAATTTTCTAGAAACTAAGTGTAAATTATTTATCAAGCATGACATGTATAAAATATCATATAATTCTGGTTCTTATTTTGTATTTGTTCACTTCTATCAGATGAGAAAAATACATTTTGGAGTAGTGTAGGTGAACCAGATAATTTTTGTTAAAATTTCCAGCATGCTGCCACATCAAATCAGATTTTATAAGGATTTTAATATTGTTGCATGTTATAATCTGTCTGAGTTAATATGGAAGTGGGAGTACATAGGTGAGAGTACCTGTGGCAGGTAGTACATGTACTGTGGTAACAAAATACATCTAGTATTGAAGCAATAAAATGATTGATCCTTCCTTGCATATGCATAACTCCCCTGAAGATCTCTGGGAATTGTATATGTGTAAGGCAAAATTTGATGTTAAAAGCTTATCTACACATTTAAACAGACAAAAATAGCTTTGGGATGAAAGACTAGAGCCATCAGAATTGTATTCAGCAACTAAAATCAGCCAATCTTTGTTTTGTATTAAAAAAAAAAAGAAGAAGAAGAAAAAGAAAGAGAAAGAGAAAGAGAAAAAGAAAACCAAAAATGCTATAGAAGCCTCAGTTTGAACATGGTAGTCAACAACTGCAATTCTTACTCTTGAGAAAGCTAGCTTATGAGTCATACTGTTCTTTTGTTGACACACAACATGTTGCGTATTAGAATCCACGTATTTGAGCATATTGCTGCCATCATATGGTTATATATTTTTTTTGTCAGAATGGTATAATAAGAGCAATTCTCCATTTTAAAATAGACATTGTTATGTAAGGAAGTATTAAAGTTCACAGTAAAGTAGTAATAAGAGATAAAGATTCTGGTTCTATTTCATGTATAAACTGTACCAGTTGACTGTCTAAAATACAAAATACACTCTCCCAAAGCTATATGTAATCCATATAAAGTAACATAAAGATAATATACTTAAGTGCTAATCAGAGAAAGTATCATGGGAGAAAAGTCAGTGGGAGTTTTGCCTAAGTAAGGAGTGAATATAAACTAAGAAAAGCTGTCAGAATGTATCCCTAGTGGTTATAGAAGTAATCATGTCAGTGCATTACAGTATGTAAAGTCAAACTCAACCTTATTCCTTTTCTCTCTGATCTTCTAGTTTTGGTGCTTCTCATGCAACCATCATCAATTAATGATCAATTAATTAATTTTGGTCTTTCTTGACTGATTTTTGAAATAGGCATGACTTGCCTTTTCAATATCAAGCCTATGTGTGTCCAGGCAGGCACAAGTCATGTTGAAGCAAATATTCTAGATCATGAGCCTAGCCAGTCTTATAAACACACAGTCAAAACACAGCCAGTAAGAAAAAAAAAAGAAAGAATAAGAAATGAAGAATATATCCTAGTATTATTATTTAAAAGTTTTCTTTGGTAGAAAAATCTCTAGTTCTAAATTGGATATATTTTCTGGTGATTTTCTGAAATATGTAGCCATGAGTATGATAAAAACTGTATTTGAAGACAAGATTGTTCTTTTTCTTTTTCCTTTCAGTTGCATAAAATCTCACATGACCAAACCTGTTTGGTTTACCTCAGATCATCCAGCCTACATTAATTTCTACAACATACTATTTACTTTGAAGTAATTCTACAGGAAGTGACAAATCTGTGCTTGCATCTTTGCACCAGGTTAACTTAGGGTTAGAAGAGCTGATTCATAGTCACATGAAATGCAGCTTCAGAGAGCTTATTCAGGCATGAAAAATGATAGAAAGAATAGAAAGGACAATAATTAATTACTCCAGTCAGTCAGTAAGTTCATTTTACAAGTTCAAAAGATGCATATCTTCCTCAGCTGTAAAACAAGGAAGAGAATTCACAGGCAAGCTTTGTTATAGTAGTCCACAATTTCAGAGCACAGCATCAAAATCATGTATTCAGTAAGGATTTTAATCCTATACTGCCAGACTGCACTAGACAAGAAGGATAAATCTAGTTGTCATGTATATTGGAAACAGATGTTGAAGGGATGTAAAAAGGTTTTATAAACATGAGTTTGGAATTACTGCATTGCTCATAAGTGATAAAATATAAGTACACATTCTCATAGCTGTGCAGGGCTTTTATTGATCCAAAAGAAGGAATGATAGAAGAAAAAATAACTCTACGGTGGTGTTTTCTCCCTGTTGAAGGATTTCTTTCACTATTTTTTTCATAAGGTAGCAATGTACATGTTTAATAAGACTTACGGAAAAGCAGAAGAGGAAAACTAAAAGTTCTGGACATTTCTGCCATATATTATACAAACAAAAGTCAGGTCTCAAATCTCCCTCAAAATCACACCTTGTGGCAGCCAGCTGCATACTTCTAGCATACAATGAAGGTCACTGAAACACGAAAATAGGATTATTCCTAAACTGAAAAATCCTTACAGAGGATAATCTGTGGCTAGCCTTCTGTACTGTCAGTCAAGAGGGAATTAATGTGAGGATTTCCACAAACATTGTCTTCAGTAATTTGACACAAAGAGAGAATTGATTTTGTCAAGCCCTGTCGTGGAGGAGTCACTATCAGTCAGTACCTTAGAGCAAAACCCAATTTCTTATATTCCAGTTAGGAATCAGTTCACAGCATATATTGCTGCTAACAATAACCACTCTTCTTTTGGTATGCTGTGTTTAGTAGGATTTTGGATTACACCCTATGTAGCTACACTTTAAAGTGATCCAGTCCTCAAATATGAAAAGCAAGGATCATAGCAGCAATTTCCACAGTAACATAGCAGCAATTTCCACAGTAAAAGGAAATGTTTCAATCTTCTAAGCACAGACAATATAGCATTTTTGGTAACTCCTACTATATGATCAGAGAGCAGCTGGTATTCAGCATAACTGAAATTTTGTGAACATAAGTGAGAAATAGTGGAACAACGAAGGATATAGTGGTTTTATGTTCGAGCTATTATCCCTGATCATGCCATCAATTTCATCCCAGTTGCACTGGATGAATCAGTTAGATTTCATCCTTTTCCAGTTTCCCCAGACCCATGGCAAGACATTTGCAGTGATTGTAAGAGGAGTGATAAAATTATGATCTCCACTGAAGTCCCACATCATAGTGTGGAAAGGGAAAGGCAAAGGCAAAGGCAAAGGGAAGATAATTGCCCACAGGACATTTTGGGAGAAGCTGATTAGGTAATAGAACAGCAATTTAAAAGCAGTGGTCATTATTCTTATAGTCTATGAAAGCTAGTGAAACTTGGATGAATAGTCTAACAGTATTATCATGGATATTCAGTTTTGGTGGATTCTCAGGTCAGTGGAAGTAGTGCCATTTCTGTCCCATAACCAAGCAAATAATGGGACTGAGAAGGATCAAGGAGCTTGGAGGCAACAAGATCCCTGGGTATTTTCTTTCCCATAAGTTCTGCTGTGACTGTGACGAAAAACAGAATGGAAATAATAGGCTGATTGTTAGTAGTCAGCATCAGCCATCCATTGCTTTTTTGTACAAAATGAGCTATCACGTGTATTTCACACACACAACATTGTGTTTGAAAGATCATACAGGCTTGCAAAGTCATCAAATAAAGGGAATGTCATAATTTTGAATTATCTTTTGTGTATCCATCAAGACCATATGATTAAAGGTCATAGTGTTTTTTATTTTCTTCAAGGGACTCTCTGCCTCATTGGTTCTCATCTTACAGTCTTCAATTAATAAACAGGTATGGAATATTTTGTTCAATATGTGAATGTAACTTTTAAGTGAATGTAGTGTTATTCAGCTGTTTGGAAATGCTGTGCACTATTAAACTGCTACATTTCAGTGGACCTGCATTATGAACTCCATTTCTTTCCAAGTCTGAGTAGCAGGTTCTCAGCACCAGGAAGGCCTTCTGGAGAAAACTGAGGACAGAAAAAAGGAAGAAGTTTCAAAGGTGCTCAAAACTTTCCCCACATCCCAGGGAGTAGCCAAATCACCCTAGAAATGGCACAGCTGGGTGAGAAAGTGCACTGATTCACTGTACATCCTGGGCAGTCCTGGCCAGAACAGGTTCTGTGCAACCCCGCCCCTTGCTTTATTCATGTGAACATTTCATTTGCTTTTGATTGCCTTTCCACATTAAGTAGATGTTTTTATTAAACTCTCCACAGTGACACACAGGTCATTTTCTTGGGTGGTTACAGTTAATTTAAAACCCAACAATACATATTAGTAATATCCTTCTAACACACCTTATTTTGAACTTTCCATCATGAACTTCCTCTGTCATTGTGCTTCCTAATTGCCTAGGCAATTGTCTTGGCTAATCTAAGTAATTGCTCAGTTGCATGGTTATTAATTGTTAAAAAAATAGTTCCACAGCAGATCTTGCTGCCATACTGATTAAGCTAAAGTTCTTTTAACCTTACCATTTTCTGCTGCTAACTTCTGCCATGTTGAAAACTGACCATTTTATTCTATTATGTTTTCTTTTAGTCATTTTGTAATCTATAACATAACTTCCCTCTCACCTTACAACTTCTTAGTTTCTTCACTAGCCTCTTGTGAGGTATTCCGTTAAAAGCACATTAGGAGTCCAAATAAATTATGTCAACTAAATAACTCTTGTTTATAGTCCAGCTGGATTCCCACTCTCAAAATGTACTAATTTAATTCAGAAAAAGAAATAGGAACAACAGTAAATGTGAGTTATTTGCTTTTAGTAGTTTGGCAACAACTATGTTGGTGCTATGTCTGGCCTTTAGCCATCTATATTCCTACAGAGAAATTAGTACTGTTAATTGTTGCTCTGGGGGTCCATGGAATACTGAACAGTTTCCAGGACCTGATACATCTAAGGAAGGCAAAAAACTCTCTTTGCACACATGGTCTGACTGAGAACTGCATTCAAAAGTTCTGGGTAGTAGGAGGAATGGAGGTGCTGGGCTCGAGGGTAAAGAGCACTTTTAGCAACTGGATGAGGTCAAAACTCTGAGAAGTGAGTCCCAGCCCATCCCACAGTCTCTACCTTCCCGCTGCCAGAAATTTTTTATTGATTCCATGAAAATCCTCTCACAGCTGACCTAACCTCTTTGCTGCCAGCTCTGTATGTCTGGAGGACAGGAAATATTTTTGGCAGGGAGAAGACAGAGAACATGCTGAAGGTAGTAGAGTGAAAACAGGAGCACAAAGGGCTGAAACTATATTGTTGGATTTTATAAGTTTACTGAGACGAAAGGGAGTAACTGATTATGGAAAAGAGAGGGTTCTAGATAAAGATGATGGTAGGATCTTTAGTGTCAAGAGATATAGTAATCACTACAGAGAGTGCATTTTAATTTCTAAAGAATAAAGTTCCATTCAGCATATCAGTTTTTAAAATTGGTATTGCACATCTCACCTCAAGAATTGACAAATTACTGGAATATGAAATGTCCTGGAATGGCAACATTGTATCAAAATGATCTGAAGAAACAGTGATATTTTGTTTTGTTTTGTTTTAATTTCATTGTCACTCACCAGTATGCACATTTGCTTAATAACCTTCCTATTCACACCAAACACATGTATTCTAAGTAAATATCACAATGGAATAACTTAATTTCTTGGAAATATTTGTGAGCAAGTCACATTTTGTTTCCTGCCAGTTCACAGGATTTTTTTTCCAGAATATGAATGTTATATTGCTGCTTAAGAAAATCTTAAACTTCAAAGAATACATCAAAAAGTTCTCTTTTCTCTTGGCAGAGCAGTATAGCAACACTGCCATACTCTCAAGTTAAAATCTAGGAAAGGTTTAAACTGAAATGTATGATCCAAACACCGCTAAAGAACGTAAGGTAAAAATCAGCTACACTGGGTACCTCTTTTTATAAGCCTGTGTTTTCAGTGATATCAGGACACACTTGCCTCTCACATTTTGTGTGTTTGCAGTTCATATTAAATAAATTTCCCTACAATTGGAAAAATCATCTTTTACTTTATGGAAACATGCATGATACACGAGTCAAGTTTCAGCTCTTGATTTCATCTTATCACATCTTTGAATGGCTCATGGAAGCAGTTTAATACATATGGGTTAAAGACTGGCCCTTGTTATGCTGCAGGCAGCTGCACCATCAATCATTTGAAACAGTATTTAGCAGAGAATCAGATGCTGAGTGATTCTTCTGCAATGACATGAAGCAGGAGAAATTCCACTGAAGTCCTTAGTGTAATGCCAAAGGAGAAGTCAAAGTAATCAGAAGGAGAATAATATCCACTGTGGGACCGCTGCAAAGCACAGCTATTCAGTAGGTGGCATTTCCTTTTTTGACAAAGGTATCTGGAGCTTTGTCAGTGACAAGCAGCATAAATTACTGTTTGATAAAATCTTTGATACCTTATGTTAAGCACTGCTGGCCCAGAAACTACTTCAGCAGTTCAGCCACTAGGTCTTTCAGCTAGACAGTTTAAAAATGTCTTGGGAACATCTTCGTCATGCTGCAAGCAATGACTGTGATGGATTGATGACTGTCCTTTCTCGCCTTTATTCTTGTGTTAACTTTGACTTATTTCATAGAATGCATGGCCCATAGATGGCACCTGAAAGTACAGTATCTGTTACAAAAAGAAATCCTGGGCTTACTTGTTTTTCCTCATCTTCTTCCAAGAGAAGAAAGCACATATACTTTGTGTGTGTTATACAGGACACCACCCATAACCTCACCCTTTTTTTCCCCTTCTATGGATAATCTTTTTGCAGGGTGGAGAGAGGATGGGATAGGATGGGATGGGATTGGAAAAAAAGAGTTGCTTTTATGTATTCTAGCAATGATTTTCTCTACAACTATTTCCTTCTCAACTTCTTACTCACTGTTTATGAAATTTCCCTGTGCTTTAACAATAGCATTGTTGCTACAGCTGCGCTGATTATTTTTCCCTAACTTCTCTCATTTTGGAGCTTGGAGTCAGTGTGGTTTGTTTTTATACATAATAACTTGGAACAGCCTATGATAATACTACAGAAAGTCTTGATAATATAATTGTAATGTGCACACACGCTACTCTCTACTTTTTGTCTCCCTGATCAAATTACTAATTTGTATTTATTTATTTTTAATATTCTGCTTCTAATAAAAAGTAAATTGCTAACTCCAGATGACAGCCCTTCAAAATTTAAATATTTAATTAACATATTCTTAAAAGGCCAGTGAATGTTTAAATATTTAGTTGCACAGTCGTGAATATCTATACTTCTTTTAAATATGCAATATCCAGGCTTCTGTTTAAGATAAAGCAAAAATACCAAGAAAAACATTTAAAATGCCTAAGGTGTATGATTATTTTTATATTAGATTATCAAAAACATTGTACTCTTCTCAGCCAACATTCAAAGCAAAGATTTGTTTTTTATTTATGCTAAAACCTGTACAACCACTTTTGCCAGGAAAGGGTCCTGACAATGCAAAGTTCATTCCCACTCTGCAGACTCTTTGAACTTCAGAGTAAAAACCCTTCATTCAACATTCAAGAAAATAATCTTAGTGTTGTTAAATAAGAATAATGCTATATATTAAATATGTCCGTTTGAAAAGCCATTCATTTGCTGGAGTACCACCTGGAGACAAATAGGTGTATGTAATGAACTCCTACTGCAATCAACATTTCCCCAAGTGTAAGAATACTGGTTATGGGACATTTATTTAAAAATATGAGGTAATGCAACAAGACTCTCTCACAATTAGATTGCATCAGATACCTGTACAAGTCTTAACATACTATACACTTTCCATTGTTTCCACGGTTGATTAGTGCTGACAAAAGTGCTTACTGACAGTCTGGGACACAAAAATTCTCTTAACCCACATAACCCAAACAGGATGAATTGTGGAAGTCAGCACATTACCCTATTGTCTTGATCAGCTGCATAGATACTCTGAAACAGCTTTAAGGTGTAGGTCAGAGCCTGAATGCTAGTGCATGTGTTATGAGTTGCCCTGCTATGAGTCAGCCCCTGAGACAGGCCCTCTGTGAGAAAATCTTGAGCAGGCTCAGTTGGCCCAAAGGGTATATTCCAGTATTGTCTTCTATTAAAAAGTTCTCCTGAATGACTTACTAATGTCACATAGAAAAAGTGAAAGGAATCAGACCCTAATGATATTCCATTTTTACCACTGATTCAAGTAGACTCAGACAAATAACTCAGAACAAAAGACTCTGTATATTCTTAATTGTTCCATCAGCTGTTCCATTCCTGATGTTTTTTATAATCTATCCCAGATACAATCTTTTTTTCTAGTATGTGGGTTATAAATAAGGTGATTAATAAATCCAATGCAGATGAACAGCTTTGACACTGTTACTTCTATATATGTTCCATATACGATGACTTCTAATGAACGGGAATTGCAGCATTCACAATTTATTTCTCTGGTATCACTATATTTAAGTGATAAGAAGCAGGAGGCAGCATGCTCAGATTCCTAACACATTAAAGAAGAAAGTGTATTTAAAATTCAAAAGGTGAGGTTTCTTGCAACTCCATAGTAATAGTTTTTTGGCAAATTAGGTTTGAACGGAGAGCCAGAAACCCTTTAGAACTAACCTGGAAAGTAGTTTATGTGTCTCAAGGTTAATCAATGCTTTCATCATTAAATGCTTGCATTCATTGTCTAACAGATGCAGAAAAACCTTAACTCAATTAAAGAATAGGATTGTCGGCACAAACTACAAAAAAAATTGTTTCTCAAATAAGTGTATGGTTAAAAAATTCAGAGTCTGATGTTGAAAGAAAGTGTTTGCACCAAGCAAATTAGGGACGTCATCAGTCAAGACTTTTTAATATTAGTCAAAATAGAGTCCCTGCAATAAACTGGCAAATTAAGCCTCACTTTAAGTTATCTTTGGCTCTAACCATACAAGTTATATCTGCCTAAGGGTGTCTGCTGTAACTCGCATATACTTAAACTTGTTTCAGATGAAGTTTTCATTTTATTTTGTGAAGAATTTTCTAATTATCTTCCTTTTGCCAGCACAGATTCGCTTGTGCTTTTCTTACTGGACATGCCCAGAAATTACTGGATGTATGTCTGAAAAAAAAGTCATGCTTCTGAGCACAAGCTGAACCCAAAAGGTAAACTAGATAAAGTAAAATTGGTACAATTTTTAGGGGTACTTTATAGGAGGTTGCTTAATTTTTATTAACATCAAAAGCTTTCTTTTAATATGGCATAAAATTTTGTAATTGTTCTTTGAACATGCTAGTGTTCGAAGTCCAGTGGAAAAAAAAATCCTGAGAGCTATGTGAGTTACACTTATTTTGTAATTTGAATATGAACCAATCTGCATGATGTTTGAGCATAATCTCTGGTCCTATGAACTCTGAACAATTCATTTCCATATTTCTCTTACTAACCTGTGTTTGAAGCCTCCATGCTTCCTGGTTTGATCTAATATGAGAAGCAGAAATGTTGAAACATCTCAAAGACAGCTACGGAGATTTGTTCGGAAATAACACCAGAATTTTCTTTTAATTTTAAAATTTCACACCCAAGGAATTTGGAAAATGTGTTCTTGCTTAAATGCATTAATTCCTGAATGACCAAACTGTCTGATACTGACCAACTGAAAAAATAAAAGATAATTCATCCAATAGAGAAGATACTCTTGCAGAGGTTAATATTTGGATATTGAAGCTAGAAGATGTATTTCCTCTTTTGATGTGATGAATAGAAAGCTATGTGACCTGTTTAAGCTATGTTTTATAACTCTCATAGTGAGAAGGCAGGGGAACTATTGCAAAATAAGGTATGGACAGTGTGAATAAAAAGGCACCAGTATGTATCTCTTTACAGCTACATTTTAAAATGTATTCTAGCCCTCTGATTCAGTGGAACTAATGCATTTCGGTGCCTTACAGGAGCCTTTTTTCTCCACCATCAAATAATATTTAAGGAATTGTGAAGGTTTATTTGCTTAATTTGCTGCCTTTCTAAAGCATGATGTTATCCTCACCACAGAAGCAGTATCATTTAATGTAGCTTTTATGGACAAGATTGAAATTTGAATTCAAGATTACAACACAAAAAGGTAGCAACTCCTACTATTCTGTGTTTCTGCTTAATTTTAAGCAATTAATTATACTACTTCTAATGTGTAACAAGTTACTTGATAAGGCAAATCCTGCTTACTAGTCAATCTAAAAAGAATATTGTGCATATTTATCTCTTCTGATAATTGAATTATTACAATTATCAATATTAGAATGAAAGTGACTATATCAGAAAGGAAGGAATGTTGTATCTATCTGCATTAGTGCTGAGTCAGGTTAATCTACAGCACGAGGTGGATCTTTTGTTAATATAAGTAACTTGGCTAGAGAAATACCCTCCTCCTCACATTACAAATGTCTTTCAACGAGAAAAAAATGGATCACCAATATGTTATTTGAAGATCGAGTCAAGATCTTCCAAGTATATTGTTTTTTTCCACTAAAAATGGATTCTGCATTGCTAAATATTTATCTCTTGCTACATTGTTTTGGTACTCTGTTCAATAACATTTGGGTTTTTTCTATAAAATATTTTAATAAATTTTAAAGCTCTTTTCCTTATTGATGAAGAATTGAACAACAGAACAGCAAAACAGAGCTCTGCATCTTTTAGTACCTCTGTACTTGAAAATATCCTTAAGAAAGAGAATTGGGAAGTCTACATTCCCATAATTACTGTATATTGTATTTAATTTGAAAGAAGCAATCTACTGCTTATTTAAAATAGACATAACATACTTTGTCAATTATTTTGAAGCAAAGACACAGAGGGGTTGTAATTAATTTGGTAAATTATTTGTAAATACAGAGAATGCACTTTCATTAAAAGAAAGTTTTAGATTTCTAAGAAATATTGTGAAATGTGGAAATCATCAGCACAAACTTTAGCCATAAGAAATATGCATAACCAGTAACTTATGTCTTTTTGTTTTGCAAAAACATCAGGAAGCTGATGACATTCACACGTCCTTGCAAAGAGGAATTAAAAAGGAACATGCCTCTCTCAGAGAGGATAACTGCATCTTAGAGAAGTTCATGCAGAGAAAAGGAAAATCTCAACTGACTTCATTGTATGATTTTGAGAGGATACACAAACTACTGCTGGCAACCTATGGGAAGCTTGACAGTCATCTTAAGCAATGTTCTTCTATGGTTCACTATTCAAGGTTCATCATGAGAATGATATGACTCCTTTGCTCCATCATTAACTCTTACCTTTGCCAGATTTTCTTATGTCAAACTACCTATGTTCTATTTTACACTGAAGGAAGACAGAAGCCAAGGATGAGTCTACTCACTAGAAATCTATCTTATTCATCTCTAGCCTATTTGAAAAGGAATATGCTTTCCAATAATTTTACTACTGGGTCTGTTTTTTTGGATGCCACATATTTTCTGGGTTGCAAAGAACATACTAGAATTTAGACATACCACAAGAGATAAGTCTCTTAGCTTGCAATACACTAAGTCACAAAATAATCTAGCAGATTTAATTTAAACACAATTGTTTTTGAGGAAGAAGATCATTCCTCTGTGCTATTATTACCCAGTTAAGAACTACCAATATTCTGATAACTACATTTTTTCCTTTTCTGTCTAAAACAACATGATTAAAAGTACCATATTTCTGCCATCTTTCCTTTACTGATACTTGAAAGGTCATTGATGATCTAAGGCAGACTAGTGATTACATTTTTATATGCCACCCATAGGCCTTAGGTCTTATTATAAAAAAAGGAAGGGGAAGAAAATGAAAGATGTTCCACAAAAGCTTAAATGCTTTTTTTATGTTGAAAGTCTCCTCAGATATACCCTACACTAGGTCAAAGAAGCATATGAAGAGAAGGCATGACTCAGCCTAAAGATTGCCAAGCTATCTGCTACTTTGCAGAGGGGTAGCTCATTATCAATAAGTGAGGTGTTAACTTTCTTCTGAAGTTACCAGCTGCCTTTATACATGCACATGAATCTATCTTAGTAAATGTGCCAAACTGTTTTTTTCTACCTGCAGAAATATAGATTAAAAAGAATAAATCTCTCTGAAAATTTATGGTATCTATCTCAAGGGGATATCAGGAGAAACTAGGACTTTTCCACATGCACATCCTTTACATTCCTTCTTCAGTTCTGGACCTTAGCAGTCACTTCTACCCCATGTCTCCTGGAGATGTCTCCTTGACTACATCAGGCAGATATAATATCAAAAAGAACTGTGTCTCTATCCCCATCACTAATTGTGTCTAGGCTTTCTGCCTATCCCAATGACAGAATGACTTGCAAAGCAGCTGTAAATGCAGGCCTTCTCCAGGCTCTGTTTGTTTTACGTCCACATGGCTACCTTAATGACAGCCCATGCCTGCTGGCAAATGAACTTTTTAGTGTATTTGTACATGGAATGGAGAGAGGTTCCCCCATGCTTTGAAGGATTTGCCTTGGCTATGATTTCCTGTGCAAAATACTGATTTTAGTTTGAGGAAGGCCTTGAGATTGCCATTAATAAGCAATGTAAGAAATGCAATATGGTGATTTCAGAGTTTTTTTTAACTTCAGATCTAGTTCAGACATGTTTATAATAGTGATATAGTTGGATAGTATCTTGGCAACAGACTCATCTTTATTTCCACTTTTCCCATCATGGATCAGGTTTTGAAGAGTTCCTGTTTGAAGACTATCAACACTAGCATCATCCTCAATTTTCTGTGGTCCTTATTTTCCCTTCATGATGATCGTGGTACATGCTACTTGCTCTAGCCTTGCTCTGTGGGAGGAATCAGAACAGTAAAAATTGAAGGGAAATACAACGGTAATGTTAGGACATAGAAGAAAAAGGAGGATGTAATGTCTTCTTGCTTTGGATGCAAGACATTATAGTAGATGGGAGGGTGTCTGGGATAACAAGAATGTGATTTAAAAAGAAATGATGTTGGAAAGACATAAAAAATACACTTTAAAAGTTAGCGGAAGGAAAACAAGCCCAATCAAACAAATTAAGATAGAAAGTCACAAGGGAGTAAGGACCAATAACACAGTGGGACTAGGTTATTTATAGCTGTCATGACATATAACTCATATCTTAATCTGCATTTCATATTAAAAAAAGCAGTGCTAGTTTCTAATCCACAATAATTTCTTTTAATTTTGGGGGTGGTAGTGCTGCTGCTGTTTGGCCATCCATTACCAAAGATCTAAATACTTTCCAAATAAAATGGAAAGCAATTGTGAAGTGCTTTATAAAATTCAGAGATTTTCTGCCATTTCCTTAGTCCTGAGGTAACCTAAAACTTCTATTTGGGTTTAGACTTTACCATTTCCACACAGCTTCTGAACCAAAGACAGGAGAATCAACATCCCTTTCCAGACCTCATCTCCTATTTTGGTTGCAAATCCCTCAAAGATTGCTTTTGAGAACTCCAGTGATATGGAAATGAATAATAAATTATTATTATTTATTAGTAATTCTATTACAGTAGCTTTCTGATGGCCCTTTCCATGAGGCACTGCATGAACACAGAGCCCTTGTCCTAAACACCTTTCAAACAAATGCAACTAGACATTTGGACTAACCCCATGTAACAAGGAAATAAAATCACCACTTACAACACACATTAATTTCTGTAATGAAATTCAGGGTGGGCATACTGGGATAGATTCATTATCAGATCAGATTAAGCCTGTACACATGTCCACATTTGTATTTACGTATTTCTAAACAAGATAAACTTCCAAAAATAAAGGCAGATAGAGACTTTTTCCCCCAAATAAAATTAGGAACCATTCAGTACCGAAACTTCTATCATGCTTCTTGGCAAGTCCTTTCTTGATTGGCATATAAAAAAAAGAGGTTTCATGTTATTCAGAACTTCTTAAATAAGAGGGACATCAGAAAATAGTAGTAGATTTGCTCAGTATTAGGGCAGAATAATAAACCACAGTATCTCTGTGAGGAAATAGACTTCCTGTCTGCTGTTTTCTGTGTGTCTAATTAAGTACAGATTTTCTGGCTACTAAAGCATTTTTCCAGAACTACCAAGAAATAAAAACTAAACAAGTTAAACAAAGGCATGAATACATAAAAGCTTTGGTACTCTTTCACAATAAACCTGGAAACCTCCACATGCCAGTACCCTCAGCTCTTTTAACACAGCTATTGTTTCAGCCATCCTATTTCTAGTGAGCTGTTAACTAATTGCTCTAGGAAGACCATCTCTAAGCAAGAGTCATTTTCTGCTTCTTGTGCTCAAAGAAATCACTATAATTCATCTGCTGATCTTGTCACTGGCTCTGTTTAAGAAAAAAATGTTTGTATCAAATGTATCTATCATGCAAATGCCCCCATTCCATGCAGCTGCTAAAAGAGGCAGAAGGGACAGGGGCAGAACGAACGAAGGTAGCAAAGAATGAGGACCTACAGTGCAGAAGATTCAGGGTACCCCACACTTTATGAACTCCTGACCAAGGCTCTATGACAGCTCAAATTTGTTCTCTTTAATTGACTGACATCATCTAATTGACTGTACTGCATATACTGCATATAAAAGAGCCATCAAGGGTGTAGTGTTTCCTGATAGATCTACACAAGATCCTGCGCACTTTTGACAAGGAGACTTACATTGTGCACTACACTTGTGCAATAATTCTGTGTGTTTGATTTGATCCATAAGTAAGGAAGATCACTTACAGCAGCATCTTTTGCCACTCGTATCCTCCGTGAAGCTTTGCCTATGTCCTGTTATCCCTCTCTGACTTACTGGATGCACAGATTTTCAGTGAAGAGGAAATAGTCACTGTTCTGTATGAGAATATAGGTGGGGTATTAAAAAATGGGGAATTCTGCTACTGATTCTGACCATCATCTACCGACAGCTTATCTATTACATTTGCTTAGACATAGAATACGCATGCAACACACAAAGACTCCCTTTCCTGGCCAATGAGTAACCACTTTAATTCCCTTCATACTGTTTGAAATGTTATTTGCACTATTTTCCTCATACTCACACTATGCAACAGAGAAAGTCTAAAGTAACAAAAATGTAATGAATCGGTCTCCAAAAGCTGGTTATCACCATTGACTGATGGCTGTATTTCTTATGGAAGGAAATGAAGGAACAAACTGGCACAGAAAACATTGCTGACTAGAACCTTTTCCAGGAATTCACAAAGAATCCAAAGCAAAAAAACTCAAAATACTGGAAATGGC
This sequence comes from Rhea pennata, assembly GCF_028389875.1. Lineage (NCBI taxonomy): Eukaryota > Metazoa > Chordata > Aves > Rheiformes > Rheidae > Rhea > Rhea pennata. Next base: position 81,358,780 of record NC_084663.1, on the reverse strand, counting down.
AGTAGAAAGCTCAGTCTTGTGAGATTTTCGCTAAGGTTTCCACAAGAAAGAGGCCTACCAAGGGGGCTGGGCTTTGTTTTGCAGAGGGATGTGTGAAGTGAAACATACGGAACCTCAGACAGGAGACAGTTTTCTTTAACCCACATGGCAAAATGATTGTTATGCGTAATGACATGGCATATGAGAGTTTTTGCAAATGGCAAGTCAGGGAAATGCTTATTGCTTACATTGAAAAGCAGCTAACGTATGCTGTCATGAAGGAAGAAATGATAGTTATAATTTGCACAGCTGTGAAGATCCTTGTCTTGCTAGCTAACCATCTCAAAGCATTGTGGGATGTCCTCACAAAGCATAGGGCAGGAACTAGCTACAGTGGCATACAACTTTATCCTGTCTCTTCCATTTCCAAAGTAAGCACTATTTCTTTGTAATACTATGTATTCTACACAAGGCGATTTCTGACCTTTGCAAGATTTTCCCAATCAGTTACAGCAAGTGCTTAGACAAGTCTGCCTGCTTGCTCTATTGGTGGACTAAAACCTTCATCACGTCTCTAGCTCTCAGTTTTTACAAATAGGAAAACTGTAAATAAATTCCTGACCATGAAATCTGATACTAGCTATGCTGCATCTAGAGGACATCAGCAGGACAATAACCATAATAGTCAAACTAGTAATTTAATTTTCCAATAGAAGTAAAAAGATGAGAAATTGGACACAAACATATAAGATTTTGAATATGTGTGGTTAATACAGGAGTGCAGCTAGATGAAAGATTCATCTTAATAAATACAGGAAAAGCCACAAATACTTTTCTCATATTCTCTTACTTTAGAGGGATGGGCCAAAAGGATATTTTTATGGCACAGGAAGTAAATCATGCTTTTCAAATATGTTTCCTATCAGTTTAAAGTTTCATATCACTGTGCACATTAACACAAATTGAGTCTTTCTGCAGAATCAAAGATATGCATCTTTTTGATTGATAGAAAATGAGGTTTATGGAATGTGTAAAATATCAGAAAAACTCTGTAGGTTGAATGCCTAAAACAAAAGCAGGCAATGTGGTCCTCCAAGTTCAGTTTTCACTTGAACTACGGAGTCATCTGGTGACCTTGGACAAGTAATTTGACGTCTGACACTTTGATGAGGCCAACTTTAAAGCAGTGTTAAGTGCAACACTGTCACAGAAGATCAAAAAAACCCCGAAACAAATGGAATCATTTGAGTAGCATAATAATGCTCTCTAAACATCTGGTCTCCAAAAATACCCTAGATAAGGCAATTGCTGGTATGTGTTTGTTTGTGTTTGTAGTGATCAAATTTGTAGAATACTTATTCTATGAAGATAGTTGCCAAGCCTTACTGAGCTACTTTATTTCCCCTCTCTGTAGTGTCTCTTTTGTAGGGTTCTCCATTGACAGATTGAGTTATATAGGCTGAATGAATAAAATGATATATTTCTGCCACTAGACCTTTGGATGGTTCTGATTTCTCTAAGCTTGGGAATCAGAAAAACTATTTCAGAGGAAGGTAATGACTAGGTTCTGAGCCTATTCTGAAAGCAAAATTTTGAGATTTGAAGGGTCCCTTTGGTTTTACATTTTCTGTTTTGTTTTTTAATGTCTGTGAGGTGAGCCCAAGGCCAGATTGACAATTGCATCAGGAAAATGGAAAGACAAAGAGAAGAGAGAAAGAATGGCCTCAGCCCTAAAATAGCACTGTAAAGGGTGTTTTACTTGGAACTTTCTTTCAGCTGACATCAGTCAGAGTAAGTGAAAGATTTTAGTTCAAAAGACTAAAACTAAAACAGAGCATTTAGAGGCGGATATAACACTCTAATCTATTTGGTCTTTGAAAAAACAAAGAAAAGAAAAGAAAAGAAAATGTCCACTTGGACCAGATGTTTAACCATTTTTTTAGCTTCAGAAGCATTGGGCTCGTTTTGATATCTTTGACCCTGGATAATAAAAATAAGGCATACAATTCAAGACACAAAGAAAAATAAAGGGAATTTATGAACAACAACAGATATTTGGTTCTTTTATTCTTGGTAGGTTTCAGGTTTTATTCCTGTGTGGATTTCAGGAAAAACAGTCTGGAGGGGTAGGTATCAGCAGCTAAGCTTCTGACAATATCTGGTGTTCAATGTCAATGCCACTGCGAATTGCTTGGGGAAAGGCATTTACACCAGGAAAAGACCAAAGACAACAATGCTGAAATTTATTAATATAATGTATAGCTAAGACATCATTCCTTTTTTGTCCAAAAGCTACAGTTTGCTTCATGGACCTCCTTCAACCAAAGTAGGTTTTTATGTGGACTTTCATTGAACAAAAAAACAAAGCAAACCTGGGAGTTATGTAATTATGACCGTGGTTCCTCAGTAAGAAGTGCTGTTTTCTAAGTCAAGACTTGCAACCACATATCTTAAGTCTATCCATTGTTCAAAAAAATTAGTGAAACTTTCATGTTACCCAGACCAAATAATCCGACTTTTCCACCTGTCTGTCACAGGTTCAGGATGTAGTGGATAAATTTGACAACAAACAGCTTATACATGAAACTTCACCTAAATATCCAGAGTGAACGTCCTTCCTCTAGATATAAAAAGGGGCAGAGAAGCCAGTGACAGCATAGAGAACATAATGGGAAGAATACAAGAGCTTGGGTCAAGTGATGAGACCACAGATTGATGAAGAATAGGAGGATTTGTTACTTACACATTCCAGTTGTCCATGTCTCTTCACCTTTTTATGTAACGAGAGATGGCTTCCAACCCTAAATGCTTCTCCATTGGCTAACTACACCAGTAAAGTGATGCTGGAACACATATTTTTAACATAATATCAGACATATACCAGGGTTCCTTATTATAATAATTAATACTATCTCCAAGCAATTAGCTTATTTAAGATGACTTGTGTAGCTGAAGTGATCCTCTGGCAAGTGAACATATTGATGATCTGTTGACCACTTTCCTCAAGTAATAATTTTAACCAGTAAGCTACGTGAACTGTGTTTCATTTTTGTACTAACGTTAAATGGAGAAGAAAGTGGAGAAGAAGAAGGGGAAAAGGAAAAACAAGTCTTTTCATCAGGCAGGTTTATACATGCTTAGCCAGCTCTTCATTGATAGTCTTAAGGCAGAAGAGGAATTAAAAAAAAAGAACATAAAGCAGTGTAGATTGTATGGAAAATTTGACTCAGATCAAGTGCCTAGCCAACACCACAAAATGGGCTAGAGACAAATCTGATAATTAGAAAAAGCAGTGAATAACAAAATATTTTTGACTCATGCCATATCATATTCAGAAAATTTTCAGAGTCAACAAAACAGGATTTCATTCCCCACAGTTTACTACAGTTTATTACAGCTATGCCACTGGCTTCAGTGACATTATACTAGTGTAATACTGGAGTAACACAGTGGGCAATTAAACCCAATTGGACCTCATTCTTCCTTGACTGTTCACTTTCACAGGTATTTACTCAGATTGCACAACCAACCAGGTAAACCAGGAGTGACCGCACTTATGTCAATATTGTACAATTGGCATAAAACAAGATCAGAAACTCTCCTATTGTATTAATCTGATTTATAGTGCGAAAGCTTTGTTTCTGTTTTCTTTATAAATCAATTGGCCAAGGTAAACATATATGCTGTCAAGTCTACAGTAAGGGTGGGATAAACATCATGACCATCACGATGGATACTATATATGGGTAAGTGTGTCTGCTCTCTACTTTTCATCTATTGCTGCCACTGCTACTGCCAAGTAGAGCAGGTAGTGGAGGCTGGAAGGCACAGTATGAAGGCTGGAATAGAGAAAAAACTTGCCAGAAAGATGTCAAATGCACAGGGAACAGGAGAGTAATGCCTGTGTAGGAGCGAGAGCACACAACAGGGGCAATAGCAGGGAAGAGAACCCAGAAATAGCTGGACCAAGCAGTAAAGTGGAGAGGTGAGGAAAGCCTCCAGAAACCAGGGCCAGGAGAATATGACGCAGGAGTAGTGATGAAAGGGGAAAACAAGCACCTGATTCTGAAAGGAGGTGAGAAGATGCACAGGAAACCCTTATCACAGCTATTGCACATTATATTTGACTTCATTCACAGAAGTGAGATGATAATAACCCTAAGAAGCACAAGTACCTTCGCTATTCCTATCTGATTTTTTAAATGGCTACAAGAAATTAAAGTCAGCCCTTTGGAAGCTGTTCTATCCGTGATATCTGTTTATGCCCAAAGAGACACTGAGTTACCAAAAGCATCCAGTGTGGTTTCACATGGCCTATATCTTTTGTTTGGAGGCATATGAAAAAAACTAGGTGAGCAGAGAATCAGCTAGTTCTCTCCCTCTCCAGGATGTTTGACTCAGGATTTCTCTCTAGATTTTCTCATTTTCCTAAATATTAATTAAGAGCAAACAGATGCTTCATGTCTGTTTTATCTGGAGGTTTCACGGGCTGTGTCAGTGTGTGACACTCCTTCCACACCTCCCAAAGGTGTCTGTTGGCTTATGTCTTTCTGCCTCTCTCCTGGTCCTTCACTGGTAGCGCAGCACATAAGAGATCCAGAGTAAAGGAGAAGTACATTGTGAGGCAAACTTGTAATCTCCAGCTAGGAAGGAAGCTTCCCACGTGAAACTCTCAAGGAGAAAAAATCCAAGGCTGTTAGGAAATTAACTTTTCTAAATTACAGCGAGCTTCCTTTGTCATTGCCAAAATAAAAATAGATATTTTTATTTTGCCACTTCCTTTTTCTTCTCATTTCCTTTAACTCCCTCCCTCTCTAGCAATACCGGTAAATAAAGAAAGGCACCTCGTGATGTTACCCACTGTGACTCTGCCCTAAGAAACAGGTTAGCTAATGCAAATAGCCTAAGTAAATACAGGCTAACAGAGGCAGTGAAGAAAATAAACGCTATCAAAAAGAAAATATAAAGCAGAATAATGGCAAACACCAAATACATTTCCCTCCTCCTTTGTGGTTTGTATGCTTAGGCTGTTGGATAAAAGGGAAGGTCTTGTTTCCAAATGAGCCATAACCAGTTACTTCCAAAGAGCTAAATACCAACTACTAACATGTATACTCCACTGCATAACAAATTAAGCAGATGTATCCATGCTCTCAATTTTCACATGCTATTCTGTCATCTGTGTTATGCCTAGAAGAAGTAATATGGAATCTGAATAGAATTTTGGCTTAGAAGAAAAAGAATAGGAAGAGTTTGTGTAGAATTCACGACCATGAAATCAGATCCTTTTGAAGTCCACCCTAGCTGCCAGTCCTGAAGTATTCCTATGAACAATCTTCTCTTGAAAGCCTCAGTAATGCTGAGAAAGTGCCCATAGCAGCCATAAAATTTACTCCTTTTAAATTCTTTGGTTGCTTAGTTTTCCGAAGGTGCTAAATCAGTTATTGGAGGACCAGTCCACAAAAGGCATTTAGAGGCAGAGTCAAATCTAAAACTTATGGCAGGTTTGACCTATCCCCATTTGTCTCGCAGATTTTGATTCAATTCATGTCTCTGTCAGGGTTGCAGTTCAGTGAACGATATGCCTACAGCCACATCAGTTTTTCATACCTGAATCAACCTGAAGTAGATATCTCTAAGCTTTTAACCAATAACTGAGTGGTTACCATTAAACAAAAACAAAAACAAACACAAAACAAATTTGCCATCCGCTGACATAAGGATATTAGAAATATCTTTCCATTTTTGTTTCCCATTATTCTCTTTTGGATGACATTGCTGTTATAAACAATTTGCCAGTGTTGGAACTCTACTAGTGTTTTAAGTAATGGCTACGGAATACTGAATTATAAATCTAAAGAATGAAAACTATTCAGACTTCTATTTATGAAAATAATTCCCATTTCTTAGTGATACTGTTATCAACTAACTTGCTCAAATTGTATAAGTCTTAATAGCCGAAAAAATGATTACCAGAAGATCCCATAGTTCCCTATTCCTAGGAGGCTATTCTCAAATGTAGTAAGCTTTTTCTGAAATCTTTAAATTCACTATCTAGAAGCTGTTCTAATGTAGGCACATTTAAATAATATTTTTATACCATTTAGTCTTTATTATTAGAGAGTTTCATTAGGTCTGTTTAACAAGCTATAAGAATCTGCTAAAGAGACACTATATTAGTTAGAATACATTTGAAAATTGAAATAATTTGAAAACAGTTTTGCAAACAACTATTCCAGCTGCATAGAATCAGTCAACTCTGAAATCAATGGGACGTCTTTTCTTCATTTGTGCTTCTCCCCTTTTTGCTTCTTTTTCAATTCTGATTCAGCAGAAGAGCAAAACTTGAGCAAATTTAAATGAATATGAATAAGTTATGTGATTATCTGCTTACATACTATGCTAAATAGACGTGGGCTTAATGCTGCACTTCAAGATGCAGGGCCCTTTGGTAAATATTCCTCTATACGAGTAGAGCCAAAAAACAAATCAAGTATTTTTCTGCTTAAAACTTGCCCATGTTTCAAAATCAAAAGATGTCACAGAAACAATTAGATTTTGATTTAATGTTCTGACAGAAACCTGCTTCATTTACTGACAATGTGACTGCACTGCTCCTTGGCAATCTCAAGGAGGAAGAAGAGAGCCTCAGGGAGTGACCAGGTGTTGAGTTTCAGCTTACTATGGGCCTATCAGTAGATAGGCTGTCCTAATGATTAAGGGCCCTGGTGGTCCCCAGATTTACTTAGTTAACTATTTTTTACATAATCATTTATATGTATACCTATATATCCATATTTCTATAGAAAAAATATATGTATACTTCTGACTTTCCTCTGAGTGTGAATACAAAGTGTTACAGAAAATAGGAAAACTATGGATTGGTACTTTCAAGAACTGCCATTTTAGTGTGTAGCAGTACTGCTTCTATAAAATGCTTAAAAGAGCTGAGGAGGTAACAAAACAGACACTTAGAGATTTTGTTCTCATTCTTTATGAGGCAGAAGCAAAGTTTGTAAAAGGCAAATACACTGTACTTTCTGGAGAGTACAGAAAGTAATATCTTTGTGACTTAGTGGACAAAGTGTACTAAATGGTATTAATAAGATCTATTTCATAGAGAAGTGTAGCAAAATCAGATAAAGTACTATTTGTGATTTGGTACTGTGGTACATTTAAGCAGCTTCTGAAAGAGGAAGCATTTTGGAAATATTACCGTACTGCTAATATTCTTGAAATATTAAAGCCTTTTGCTTGTTAGGTTGTATATTTCCAATGCATGCAGAAAATTTCCAATCTGCAGCTATGACCAAGTCAAAAGTAAAGACAGAAGATAGAAAAAGATGGCTTTTGTAGACTCCTCTTCAGAAATCCACAACTCCTGGCATGCATCAAAGTATTGGAAGGGTAGTTGCAGCCGTAAAAGAGTTTCACTGTGTTTGAAGGCAGAAAAGAGGTTAGCAAAAACACTGAAGACCTTTACTCAACCTATCTTGGCTTCTTTCTTCCTCAGCTAACAAATTCCATCTTCATTAGTCCAGTTTTAAATGTTTGTCAGTCAGCAAAGACCCTTATCCAGGCTCTTTGTGTCAGCTACTGGCCAGATCCGCTACACTCTAGTCTACGTGCTGGGAAGGATGATAGTTCTCCATCCTGGTCACATGATCAGAACTGTAAAGAAATTGAAAGGCACTATTTATAATAACCTCTGCAGTAGTTACTTTAAATAAATTAAGAAAAATATAATCAGCATTAGTGCCCCAAGTCTACATTCTAGTACAGTAGAGCCAAGAATTTCTAGAAACATTATTCTTGAAGAGGTTTTGTGCCTGTGCATTTATGTTTTACAGATTTTAATTAATCAGATCAAGAATATTTTAGTTTTTCAGGTTACTTCTAGAATATAAAGAAGCTCATGAATTCTGACCTGTGACAGCTCTGCTTTTCTGATCTTTAGTTCTCAAATGTCTTTGCTAGAGCATTACAATTTTTACTGGCAGCTACGTTAGCTACCGTTAAAGAGTTAGTTGCCATTCTGACTTCACAGATGGCCCATGCTTATGTTATAAAGCAAAACCATGCACAAGCTCGGTACATAGGCCATCAATGTTACTACTGCTACTAATCTGGTGTTCTTTTTTTCTGCACTTCATTTTGCTGCTTGGTCTCATTTTGCTCCTGATTCTGTGAATTACTTTATGTGAATGGTTCTACGTGCCCAACTGTAGTTTGACTAATCTCAGCAGAGCTTTTTGTTTTCATGAAGACCTGCCCATCTGGATCATCTTAGAACAGATGTGGCTGAGAATATGTAAGAACTTTGCATGAAGACCTATCTTTTCCTAGGAGTTTTCAAAATGCATAGCAAGTTAACATCCTGGTCCTACGAGGCCTCTCTGTAAGCTACAGCAGTGAAAAACCCAAGAGTTACGGAAATGGTACCAGATCTCTGTGTGAACACTTCAGACTGATTACACATAAAATATTTTTTTACTTGCCAGATGTTTGCAAAAAGTCATCGCTCCTCACTTTTTCTCAAAAAAATCATGATTGTCAACTTTAAAAAAAGTGGCCAGAAGGTGGAGAGAAGAAAAAATACTTTAATGTCTCTGTCTCCTCATATTCAGAGGTTTTTGATATTAAGATAACAGATAAACTCTCCAGGTTCACCCCCTTCCTCACTCCTTTAGCTATATCACTAATGCTCACCATTAACTGAACATATTATAAAGTTATCTAATTATACAATATATAAACATAACATCCATAACTTACTGATGATAATTTGAATAGAAGAGGTAGAGTTATGACAGTGTGCAAATTAGAGCTAATGAAGTAAGCAAGTGAACTGTTGAAGGTTTTTAATATATATTTACACAATCTTCCCACCATTTTCTGAGTTCCAATTAAAGCTCCTATTTTTAGTTTAGCTTAATCAGAGAATCAGTAAGGTTGGAAGGGATCTCTGAAAATCATCTAGTCCAATCCCCTGCTCAAGCAGGGTCACCTAGAGCATGTTAGAAAGGATTGCATCCAGGTGGGCTTTGAATATTTCCAGAGAAGGAGACTCCACAACCTCTCTGGGAAACCTGTTCCAGTGCTCTGTCACTCTCACAGTGAGGAAATTCCTCCTCATGTTCAGGCCAAACTTCCTCTAGTTCGGTTTCTGCCCATTGCCTCTTATCCTGTCACATGGGACAACTGAAAAGAGTTTGTCTGGGTCCCCTTGACACCTTCTCCTCAGGTACTAATACACGTTGATAAGATCAGTCTTCTCTTCCCCAGGCTAAAGAGGCCCCACTCTCGCAGACATTCCTCAGAGGGCAGATGCTCCAGTCCTCTGATCATCTTCTACGTGCTACGCTGGACTCTCTCCAGTAGCTCCATGACTGTCTTGTACTGGGGAGCCCAGAACTGGATGCAGAATTCCAGATGAGGCCTCACCAGCACTGAGTAGAAGGGCAGGATCACCTCCCTCGACCTGCTGGCAACACTCTTCCTAATGCACCTCACGAGACCATTGGCTTTCTTGGCCACAAGAGCACATTGCTGACTCGTGGTCAACTTGTCGTTCACCAGCACTCCCAGGTCCTTCTCTGCAGAGTTGCTTTCCAGTAGGTCAGCCCTCAGCTTGTACTGGTGCATGGGGTTATTCCTCCCTAGGTGCAGGGCTCTGCACTTGCCCTTGTTGAACCTCAGGAGGTTGCTGTCTGCCCAACTCTCCAGCCTCTCCAGGTCTCTCTGAATGGCAGCACAGCCCTCAGGTGTATCAGCCACTCCTCCCAGCTTAGTATCATCAGCCAACTTGCTGAGGAGGCACTCTGTCCCTTCATCCAGGTCATTGATGAATAAGCTGGACAAGATGGGACCCAGTACTGAGCTCTGGGGGACACCACTAGCCGCAGGCCTCCAACTAGACACTGCGCCACTGATGACGACCCTCTGAGCTCTGCCTTTCAGCCAGTTCTCAATAAGGCTGGCCTTTTTCTATACGGAGATTGTCAAATGTAACAAACCATAAAACGTTTGTCAGAAATTTAAGAATGGAAATGAATTCTTAAGTAATAGATTAAAAATTGTTTCTGGCACAGAGCATAGAACAATCATATAAGATATCAGCCCTAAAGGATTACTCTTCAATTTTATACTGAAAATGTTGGTACAGATCTCTAGTTGCAGTTTGTAACCACTCAGCACAGATATGATTAGTAGCATTTAAAGCTGAAACTCAAGTCCTTGTGTGCTGGGTTAAGCAAGCTCTCACAACTGGCACCCTGTGAGCAATTTAAGTTCATTTACTGATATCGTGCAGCTAGAAGTACAGCTGTTTCATGTAAGAAGCAAAAAAGTCTAGAAAAAATCTTGGAATAAAACACCCTGGAGCTGAAAACTATTCATTGGTTAGCAGTAATATTCTATACCGATTATTTTTAAGGTATTTTTGTTTACCTATCCAGTTCTTCACATTGGTCCAGAATATTCTTACAATTTACTTTCATTTTATGATTCTAGTTATACTTTGAGTTCAGAGCTTGATTTATTAGCTTGTCTTAAATATAAATTGAAAACATTTGGTGACTGAAGCTTCTTGTATTTATGCTCCACAATTATGGACTCAGCTTCTAAATCATATTCAGAAATCAGAATCTGGTTTAGTTTCTGAATCAAAACTGAAGAGGCATGTTTTTGATACTGGTTTTAAGTAGGCTAGACATGTGAAGTTTACTGGGATTTTTTTCAGAATGGTACTGTAGAAGAACTGTTTTGGAAGAACATTGCTTCCTTTTAAAGATCAACGCATTATCAGACCTTTGAAAATGTGGACCAGCCCAGAAATCTCAAGCATTTATTTGCATAAAGATATTTTATGTGGGAGGAGCTAGTGAAATGAGATACAAGAACTCTAATACATAAAAGTTGCATAAAATATAGCCATCTAGCACATAGATGGAAATATTTCTGCTATTCTGGGTCATTCTGACACAAAAGTATCCTGCCTTTAAAGTAAAGGCAATATATCAAACCTTGCCTGAGATTCTTATCTTCTCATTTTCCTGGTCTCTTATTTTTCTTCTCAACCTTTCCATTTTCTCTTGGTGTAGTAATTGCATTATATTATTTAACTGCTAGAAAGTATTGACTCTGAATCTAATCCACTCAAGCACTGACTTGCAATTTCAGCATAAAATTTTCATCGTAGAAGTTAGTACACATCCTTGGATTTACATTTTTTGGAGGACTATTTCATCCTTACTAGATGATTTTCCTCTGTATAGAAGTAGATGGGCTTTCAGAGAAAAAGAAAAGAACAGTGATACTTACATGACCCCAACACTACCTCATGCCTTTGGAGAGAGACTGAGTTGTAAGATAAATGTCCAAAAGCTAATTAATAAGAATCAAGTAATGATAACTAATAATTGCTCTTTTGCAGTGGAAGGGAATCTCCATCCATCTTTGCATCTACTGCCAGGGACTTGCCTCAAGATTTCTCTCTTCTTGTAAGAGAGGAAGTGGCTGATGACTAATTCCAGTATGGTACTTCTCTTGATTTCTGCTACCCCAGTTCCAGTCATCAAAGTCAAAACAAAATTTGCTAGCTCCCTAGTTCTTTTTCAATATAGGATTTTTTTTGCTCCAGAGAATAAATACCTTAGTGCCTTTCAGAAAGCAGTTCCTCAAGAGAAAAGAGTGAGTAGACCAGAGAACAATGTAAAATAGAAATGTAACATAGAAAAAGCAAATGATGAAAGAAACAGCTGCCATTGGCTAGACTAGTTAAATCCTTTCAAAATGGCCGTTTCAGGCAGGCCAGATCAGGAGTTTATCAAAGTATAAATTTTGCTCACTGGATTTCCTGAATTGCCTTTTTTTTTCTGCATGAGGAGCTGTGTCTCTGCCCCTTGCAGTCACTATGCTATGGTAGCAGATGTGTGCAGGGGGGAAAGGGGAGAGGCAGAACAGGAAAGAGCTTCTTAAGAGTGTCACATACTTTTGCTAAGATCATGATCTCAGCTTTTCACCCCAGTGCTTTTTTTTTCAGGTAAAGGGAGTAAGTCACTTTGTTCTCAGGCTCTCATTTAGGTATAGTACAGTCTCAAAGACTGAAGTTTATATTTTCAGAAAAATATTTGAAATTCTGTAGTTTGTGAGAGAAGAATGAAGGGAGGGGACGGGACGGGAGGGAAGGGGAGGGGAGGAGAAAAAGCCGACGGGAAAAACACCAGACTGAAACAGGTTCGTTTTTTTGCCATGCAGCTAGACCATGCTAATGAGGTCAAAGATGCAAATGGTGTACAGTGTTATTCCAAGACACCAGGAGCAAAGGCAAAAGTACATTTGCCTCCTGAGGATCCATGATAGACACTTCTGACAGGTGCTTATGAAATGTTTTGGGGTGCAATGTTCATGCCCTATTTCTTAATGGCTTAGTGCTACCAGTCACTCAGGTGCAGCAGAGGAGGTCAGCAAAAGGGCAGCAATACAGGTATGCTGTGGTTTATCTTTCTTGCTCTAATTTTGTGACATAAGTTTTTTTGGAAGGGAAGGGACAGCTTTCATCATCTACTTACCTGCAGCAATGGCGACTCATTCCCTTTCAGTCATATGGCAATGTTCCACCTAACACTAATCATACATCTGACATATGCAAACAGCATCGATGCCCTGGAAGTTAGTGGGTATATAAGTATGCATCTAGATAGATAGATAGATATAGATATATTGATGTAGTATGCATAAGCATATAAATGTATATAAGTATAGATGTAATTTTTAATACGTATATGTATGTGTATATATATGTGTGTGTAAACAAGGACACAGAATTTTCAGATTGAAGGGAGCTGTGGCAAAGAGCAGAGATACAAAAAGCAGCAAGCAGGTCTATAGTTTGGTTTCTTGATGAAGAAGGAGAGAGCAAAGTATTAGATCTCTTTGCCCTTTCTTGCCCTGAGCTCACTCTATTCCAAAGGGTGTGCAGGCTCAGACATGTTATGATTCATTCTGTATGTGTCATCTGGTAGAACTTAGCTGTAAATGCAGCAGTTGCAGTCCAAAATACCACATAGTTTATAAAATGGCCTAAAGTGCTGACCTATATTATTCTTTCTCCCTTGTCTTCCCTCTTGCAGCATGCTATAGATGTTCCCTGAGTCTGAGTGATCATTAAGCCTACTGGGAGTAAGCAAGCAACTTAAGATGCAGGTATTATCCCACTCGTGACTACCTGGCAAAGGTTCCGTTTCTCTGTTTGTTTCCCATCAAGGACAGCTAAGTTGTAAAATCAGATCAAAGATTTCTCAAAAGAATGAATGAAGGCCCAGCCCTAACTCATTACAGGCAAATTGCCCTGTCTAATGCTTACTTCCTTTCATTCAGTTTCTCAAGATCTTTGGAAAACAGCAGCACTTAGTCTGCCAAAGCAGCGGATGTACCTATTGGATAAGGAGGAAAATGGTTTCTCCTACATCAGTCAGATGTCTTATGACTGCTTTTCTTTCTAAACTCACTGTAGCTAACATGCATCATGACCTAGTATTCACAGCCACCCAACAAATCGAACCCTTAAAGGCCTCATGAACCTGATCCAAAATTCATAAAAATGAACAAAATCCTTTCCATGACTTCAGTACTGGATGGGGAATACAGAATTGTTATTCAGATTCCCATCAGTATCTGGTTCTTACTGGGGGAATATAGAATTGTTATTCAAATTCCCATCAGTATCTGGTTCTTACTGGGGAAACAAACTAGCAAAATATGTGAATATAATTCTGTGCCAGAGCACGGTGCAACTCTCTAGCTCTTGACCCAGCCTTTCCGATTCGGGAGCTTACCTCTAATGCTTGATTAAGCCATGGCCTTAAGGTAGGAGTCTGTTCTACTGTGGCTTTCTTTCAGGTATCTGAGTTTGGCCTCAATTCCCACTAGCTGGGGCTCATTAGCTGGGATCAAAGAACTGCTCTTTTCAGCTTGAGCTGTGGTAATCACAGCCTAACCACAGGTAACCTTTGTAGCAGTCCACATTATTCGCTAGCTAGTAGATGCTTTGAGCCTGAAGACTCTGTCTTTTAACACTAGACTTACATACATGCTGATTCCTGCTTTGCTTGCTCTATTTGCAATTCCTGTCTTGACTCTGACACTAGATTTTGGGAATTAAGGGGATGTTCTTTCTTTCTTGATTTGGTTTGTGCCCCCTTTCTTTCAGCTAATATGAAGGTTTTAATATTTCAATATTTCCTCAGTGTTTTCCACAAGTTTCAGAAAAGCACTCCATTTCTAGTGATAGAAGTAGTTATAGGCTGAAGCACTGTGGCTCAAGGCTCAGGATGCATTTTTATAGTGTCACGTGCCCCTTGAGCAGGCAAACTGCAGGACTGTGCCTCAAATTGACTTAGGAAAAAACTTTCAACACTACTGTCCTCCTAAAGGAGCAGAGATTGGCAAATTAAGCACTGATATTTCTGTGGTTTTCTCTAAAGAAAAATGAAGTTAAGTCCCGATGAAAGGAGACAATCTGAGAAATCCCAATAGTGAATATATCTATTGGTTCCCAGGAGGAGTGCGACATGTGGAGCAGCAGCATGTAATCTGTCACTATTTTGTTGCCTATGCACTTTAAACTTGCTATGAGAGACCACGCCCAAAGAGTGAAAGAATCACTTACGTCTCTAGCTCATTAAATCTTTGTTTTCTGTGAATTTGTCAGTGAAGAAATTAGCTGATTTCAACAGGGATAATTTTATTTATGTTACAGACAACCTTGTACAAGAACTTGACTATCTTTTTACAGGCTCCTAAATAGTTGTGAAGCAATGTTTGATATGGGAAATGAAGTATCAAGGCAAAGGTGAAAGCTATCTCATCTTTTGACAGCTGTAATAATCCACTATTTTGTAATAGGTGTGTTTATATGCTAGTTTTAGATTCATTTCCTCCTCACATCAGTGCTGGTTTCTAAATTAGATTGTCCAAATTTAAAACACCAATTGTCCTCTTTAGGTGTGCATTACTTACTGTTTTTCCAGTGGTCCATGAGCTTCTATAAAACTAATTTGAATCAGAGGTCTGCCTTTAACTTAGAAAATCCTACTTGCTGTATCTTGAAATGTGATCTTCTAATCAGATGGACTTAGAGAAAAATGAGGCACACTCATTACTGAAAATTTTTCCTTATATTCACTGAGTTAGGGCTGAGATATAATATCTCCAAAAGCCATGGTAAAAGCTTTTGACTGGTAGGGCTAACTACAATTTTGTAAACAGAATGCGTTCTTTCCTCTCTCATGAAAAACTGATATTCTTTCATTCCCTGTCAAACCTGATTTATACAGCAATACAGAGAAATACTTCCCTGGTATTTCTGGTTGCATACATTAATTTGCCATTCTATATTAAATCTTTCTATCTATTCTCTACACAGAAATTTATGGCAGTATTTCTTATGGACTCTATATAAAATAAAATGATTTTAACCTCAAATGATTATATAATGAAATTATGGGTTAACATAATAGTAAGTAAGTCTGGTCATAATTGTTTCTAGTGTTGACAATAACTTGTAGTTTACACATCCTGAAATAAGATGGTATATACTGCTTCAAGGACTCATGCCAAGCACAAAAGTAAATTGTCTCCCCCCTTTAGCAGCAATGGTTTCAAGAAGCACTTTTATAGATTTAGCTTATATGTCTAATTACCAGAAAAGAGCCCTAAAGCCTTGTGTGTTTAATAATTACTTACTATTCTGTTTCAAAATTAAGAGTACCATAAAAATGGAACAATACTCCATGCCTAGCACAGGCTGTATTTAAAGAATGATTTTATTAACATTTATTTCATATTAGGAATCTACCTTATATAAAATAATTTAAAAATCATCCCTGATATTTCTTTCAAAATAAAAGTACTTAAATGTCTATTCAGCTTCACATATGATAAAGGTTTATGTCTATGTCCTGTTCCTGAAAATCTCCAAGCAAGGATGGTATTAACACAACAACAGAGTTTCACTAAGGTCGAAGAGTTTAGCCAAGCAGATCCAGTAGCACAGTTGAACCATTACCTTGCACATTGTAAGCACATACATCATTCTTGGAATTCCTGCAATAGATTAAAATGATGACACAGTGCAAGGAAGTGTGGACAGTAACAGCAAAAACTTTTTATTCTACACTATGAATAATCCCTTAAACAATCTTACTCGTTTGGAAAGGGGATTCTTTCTGATGTTCACAGGTACATGGGAATTATAAATTCAGTGCTCTAACTCTTTCGGATCAAGCTGTCAAACTGCAATGGGACTAGCTCTGCAAACTAATTCAAAAGACGAGCAGTATCAGAGCCACCCCTCTGTTTTTCCCCCAGGGAGATGAGCACCTCACAAAGTAGTCTTGCGTTGATTATACTCTTTCCAGTAACCTCTCTCTTTCCTTCCAAACAGCTAAATCCAAATTACTACAGGTCTAGAGGAATTATTTGGTGAAAAAAAAAAAACTATATAGATTATAAGCCTGGCTTAAATATTTACACAGTAAGAAGATGTATGAATAAGAGTATAAACATTTAGAAACATTCAAATAAAGAAATCATAGCTCCCATTTTAGGGTCTGAATGGTGCATCTCTTCGTGGAGCATGACCGATATTTGCCCTGTCCAAATGTGAGGTTATTGTAATTGCAGAAGCATGAAGAGAGGGAGAGTCCAGATTTGAGATCTGTAAAGATGGGGAGGTGGGGAAGGTGAAATTCTCTGAGACCTAGGCAACAGCAATCCATAGTCACTTTTATAGAATCATTGAACAATTAAGGTTGGAAAGGATCTTTGGAAGTCTTTGGTTTAACCTCCTGCTCAAAGCAGGGCCTTTTTGGAAGATAGCCCCAGTTGTTCAGGGCCTTGTCCAGTTAAGTTCTAAAAGTCTCTGAGGAGATCCATCAGCCTGTCTGGATACATGTTCCAGTGCTGTGCTACTTTCATGGGAAGACATTTCGCTTATGTCCAGTCAGAATGTCCCTTGCTGGAATCTATATCTTTTGCCTCTTTTCTGTGCCAATCTGAGAAGAGTCAAGCTCCATTTTATATACAGTGTCTCTTCAGGGTAGCCAAAAGCAACAAGATTCCCCTCTCTTAGCCTTTTTTTCTCCGAAATGAACAAATCCAGCTCTCTTGGCCCTCTCATACATTATGTATTCCTGCTCCCTAACTTCTGCTGGAATCACGCCACTACATCAATGACTTTCTGTTGACCTGCTGGCTACAGTCTTGCTAGTACAGCCCAGGATGTGGCTGGCCTTCATCATCACAAGAACACACTACTGGCTCAGGTTTAACTTACTGACCACCGTGATCCCTCAGTCCTTTTCTTCAGAGCTGCTTTCGAGCTAGTGAGTTCCCAGCCTATATTGATGCATGATGTTATTCTGTCCCATGTGCAAATATCTGCATTTGCCATTATTGAGCTTCATGAGGTTACTATCAACCAATTTCTCCAGCCTGTTGAGGCATGGCCTCTTCGAGCATGTTACCTGCTCTTCCGAGTCTGGTGACATCTGTGAACTTTCTGAGGGTGCACTCTATCCTGACAGCCTGGTTGTTGATGAAATTAAACAATATCAGCCTCAGTAACCAGTTACCAGTTGGTCTTCTAGCCTCTGACCACTTCCCTTTAAGCCTGACACTCCAGACAGTTTTTCACCTGCCTTGTAGTCCATATATCCAGTCACCATCCTCTCTGTTTACAAAGCTGCTATGGGAGACCAAGTCAAACTTGAACAAGTTAAAGTCAAGTTTTGTCTCTTCTACTGTCTCTTCTCAGTGTCCTTGAGTTCCCTGTGTGAACCTAGCCACAGTGAGTTCAACCTACATACGATATAGGGGTGGCAGTGCGGGCAATGTTTAATGAGAGAGAAACATTTGAGCTATTTTATTGCTTAGGAAACTGAGACATTGAAATAGCTAATGGTAAGCATTGTCACAGGCCTCGTAGTACACCTTTCTTCTGTATGGCAGAAATATAGGCCAGAATTTCCACAGTTAAGACAAACTGTATAGCAATAAAGACAGATGCCTTCTCTGAATTGGAGACACACAGACACATCTTTCTTGTGAGACTGAAATCTGTTTAAAACAGAGATTCCTCTTCAGTCTCAGGAGGTAACAGTTAAATTCATTAGCTTTCTGCATGAGTTCCTTTTACCTCATTCAGCTGCATATGAATTATTTGTGCCGAGTCTGGTTATTCCATCCAAGTGTCAACCTTAAAATAGAATAGCTGAAGCTCAGGAAGGGTGATTATCTCAGACCACAAAAATAAACATTTCCAGCTTTTTTTTTTTTTTACAAACTCAAATCTTTTCAAATATAAGTACAATAACCCTGAGAAGCCATATCTGACCTATAAACTAAAGGCTGTAGTGAATTAAGTGTGTTTGCTTTGTTCTGCAGATGTTAAAAGAGTTGCCCACAAAATATGACAGGTTCAGTTAATTTTATCTTAGAAAAATGTAATGAGCATCTGGTTTGATTTTGCAAGCCATTGATAAAATTTCCATTTAAAGTTGATACCAGCTGGATTATAGAGGTGTGCAAAAGTCATAAATAGCCAAAGATGAAGCTATTACAATGATGACGAACATCTATTTATTCCTCTGTTATTTTTACACTAAAAATAATGAAAAAAGTCAGCAGTATTTCAATACACATCAGAATATTTACCTATAAATACGGTCATATTTACAGAAATACTTTATATGTCCAAATAAATATTTTATACAGTATATGTACAAATATATGGGTGGTGTTATCCTCATGATAAGCTTGGAATCCTAGGATAAACTGCAGAATCATGCACTAAATAACATTTATTATATGTCCCCACAATTTATTATGTGCTTTGGATTACCTCACCTGGCCTTTTCCTACTATCCTGCCTCTTCTGGAACTACTTCTACCATGCCATACTTCTCAGCACATTTAAATAGCTGTTCTTTTCTCTCTGGGCAATGTATCATAACAAAAAATTCTGTTCTCTGAAAATACATCTGTTAAATTCTCATTCTTGTCTCCGAGCTCATTGAGGTAAGGCAGTAGTGCTAAAACCTTATGAGATTTTTGAACCCAAGTGCCAGCGTAGCTTCCTTCTTTCTTTATTTTTCCAGCTATATACCAAGATAGAAACTCAGTGTTATCTCTGTCTCTAAGTACATTTTGGCATTCTTTAGTCCACATACCAAGAAGGAAATGGAAAGGCCAGTCTTCCTGTAGACACAAAGTCTGGGCTCTGGTAACGTGATCTGAAACACCACAATAGGGCTTGCTCAGTGATACTGAATATGAAGGGTTTTGGCATATTTCTCTCCTGTAAAAAAAAACCCAAACCTCTTATACTATGCAAACTGTGGGCTGAAAAATGCCTATTCCACAATTATAAACCATTCAAATGTAAACTGACATTTTTGGAACCCATAAAAGGCACCTCTCTAAGTCCAGATTTATCCTTCCAGGAAATTTTCAATCATACTGTGAATGATAGAAATTTTAGGATAATAAAAAAGGACATGTTTATGTGTGCTTGCATGCATGACGATGCAACAGTAAATGTCAATCTTCTGATAATAAATAAAATGAAAAAAGGGACTAAATAGCTTCTCCAATGATTTTTGATACAACATTAGATCTAACATTATATATTATATTTGCTCACCTAGCATTTTAAAAGCTCCTAGATAGAAACTCTAACTACATTGCCATTTCAAGTTCCATATCTTTGGGACAAGGAAGGTTCCTTAAGCCTGCTTGAAACTGTTTTGAAGATGTACCTTTTTTCCCCCATTTAAACTGCACTGGATCTTGAGTATAGTCCGGAGATAAAATAAGAGATAAAGACAGGCAGACAAACAGAAAATAGGAAGATGAGAAGAGACAGAGAAAGCTCAAAGTAGCTAAAATCATAATTCTGCTACGTTGCCAGCTAACCTCCTATATTTCATAGAAAACAGAGATGCCAAAATACCCTCACTCAGCATTGGTGGAAATACATCACAATGTCACTGTTTTTCACAAAATGTATCCACATCTATAATATTCTTATTGTTTTTATTGTGATAAAGCCAAAGGAGACCCTCAAAGGATGATGAGCCACCATGCTTGATTTGGATTTGTAAAACAGTAGAATTTGACCCAAATTGCATTGCAACACAAAAATTTACAATATACTATCCATTACCTCAAAAAGCCACTATAAATTTTCTTGTGTCCAGTTGTACATCTCTTAGCTGGTTCTTCTTATGTAGAGATACTTTTTGGTTTTCTTGCTTAAATAACAAAATATTGTAAGGTGTTAGGATTGTTTTAATTTTTTTTTAGCAATTTGCTTTCTCCTTTGATGCTAATAGGCATAATTGAGACATTATTTACTCAGTGAAATAGCTTTCAGCATACTCTTGGTTTTCTTCAACTGAGGTTTTTTTTCCACATGTTTATTGAATGTGGCAAAAATTTGTTTATTTGGGACAAGTACAGTCTCGCATCGGAAGGCAATCTGAATGGGAACAAGGTCAGAGGGGAAAGATTGTGTAGTACTTACCTGTGTATTTCTTCAGTCGGATGAGTTTGAAGTTACTTCTTACCTGGATGTTTTTTCTTTATATTAAAGTCAGTATTATGTTTATTGTTTTGAAGCAAGACATATGTAAGTTGGATGATCAATGGATTGAATGGTACAGTTTGACTACCTGGAAAGGCTGTGGTTCTTTCTTCTGCTTTAAACACACATAGGACAACTGTAATATATATATATATATACACTATAAACCTATATAGTATATAATATATATTGGATAATGTATAATATATAGTGTATAATATATCATATGTATGCTTTCTATATGGTGCAATACAAGCCATAACAATTACAGCACTTGATTGTATAATGTTTAGATTCTTAAAGAGAAAACTAGTATTTGTGATTATAGCCCAAGTGATAACTCTGAAGAAGTTCTAAAGAAATAATAAAAGTATTTCTTTTATCCTTGTTTATTTTCTCTACCTTTTCATAAGTAACTAACCAATCTGAACTTATTACAGGCTGATATACCCATTAAATTTTTTTATAGTCAAGGAGAGTTTGAAAACTTTGGAATGCAAGAAAACAAAAACTCATTTTAGTTAAAATACGAATAGCTGGACCAAGATGCCAGTCCTGCAACCAGATCTACAGAGGCAGTCACATGCTCTTAATTTGCTTTCATAGGGTTAAAAAGAAAAAAAAAGTGATCTTGCCTTTCAAGATAACAGGGCTCTCCAGGTGAAGGAAGCACTGATAAAAAGTAAAATTATATGATCAGATCTTCCACTTGAACAGAGTAAGACAGTTTTAAAGTATATTTCATATGTCGTCTCACTAGTCTGTAGATAATAGGTGCATGAGAAAATATCTTGATTCTATTTGGACCAATTTTAACATTAATAAATGCTACTCTGATGGAAAAATGTATTACATGTGATCTAGAGACATAATCCTTTATGCATTTTGATGTAAGCATTTTGAAATAATTCTAACTAATAAAAATTTTCAAGTTAACAATCAGATTACTGGAAATGATGGCATCATAAAAATCCCTTCATTTTAATCACTGGCTAATGTTACATGTAGACATTGTAAAATTGAAGAGCTGTTGAAACAGACCAATGTTACTAGGGTTTTCTGTGATTATAACCATCTAATTCCCAAGACAACCAGCTTGTTTTAATGAAATGTAGCTTTCAGTTTCATACTGTAAAACAATCAGCCAAACTGAACCTCTTCTATAAATTACAAATTTCTGGAGTAGAGACTTAAATTTTCTATAGAGGGTGTATTAAAAGAAATATATTTGGAAAAGGCATTCCAAATATATTTGGAAAAGGGTACTCAAAAGTACCACCCTTTAGTGGTACTACATATGTGAAGCTGATAAGAACATAAATCTTTGGACAACTTTAATAAGCAGATTCCATTTCTTTACATTATGCTTTAGAGGCTGATCAAGACAGAAATGTAATATTCTTGGTATTTAGTATAGTCACCTGAAATGAGGAATAAGATAGCAATGGCCATCTCTCTCATCTGTCTGTCTCCCTCTTTCTTTTTAAGAGCTTTTAACTGATTATCAGAATTACACAAATCCATCCACAGAAGTGTTTGATATGCTGTTTCAAAAAATCATCCTCAGTTTCTATTCTGAATTCATATTCAGCTTTGTCACATTAAAATGCTGTTTCTCAGAGCAAGTTTTTTCATTACCAAATTTCTGTCCTCCATGTAGATGCATATACTTTTTAAAAAGTCTCTCCATATCATTCTGTTTGTATAACTAAGTAACATCATTCTTATGAATCCTCTCTGAACCATCTGGTTTATTATCATAATTTTTGATTTGTGTTCTGGGCACAGTGACTGTGTCTAGCTCCTCTGCTAGAATCCCCTTAGTGAGTGTGTCCAGTCTGCTTCTGGTGGTGTCTGATCCTCAGTGAGCTTCTGGTATGGCAACACCACATCAAAGCTGAGCTGCCCTTGGAAATAGCCACTGTCCTGTAAGTCCTTGCAATATGCTGAACATAGACCTTTTGGTACTTAGTAGTTTATTTTGTGTTCAGCTGTTAGATCTACTTCATAGCCTTTTATAAGAAATACCATCCAGTGTTGTCTTTCAGCATTCACAATGCTCTTACTTTCTCAGTTTACCTGCAACAAGATGCTATACACAGGTACCAAGAAACCTCAGTGAAAAAGTCAGAGGTTCGCAGGAGGCCCGAGCAAGCATCATGGTTCCATATCAAATGCTGTGCTGCCCTGTCCTGCTGCTAGTATGCCACTCAGTCACATCTTGAAGCATAGCCAAGTTTTTCAACATGCTACTACCAGACTGATGTTCACTGTATCCCAATGGTTGTAGTTAAATATCTAACGCATTTAGATAGAACCCCATACGCATGCTCATATAGATTGGTGCTATAGCAGCTGGGCATTGACAGTTCTATGTCACTCTAGTCATTATGAAAGCTTCTTTGATCACATATGGTAGGCTTGCTCTTGAGTGGCTGCTACTCAATAAAATATCTTGCCATGCAGCATACTCAGCTGTACATTGACCTTAAGCAACTCCTATGTGGCATATATCAGAAGAGGCCCCAATTATTCCAACAATCACATGTATCATACACCAGAGTTTCGATCTATGCATCTTAACAATATGTGCATCTCAGCATCAGGAAGTTGGCCTAATTCGTATGTGGCATAAACTATTTCAAAATTCTAGTTTCTACTTCCCAAAAAAATCCTGCTCCTGCTGTCAATATCATATGTTTTCACCCCTATGGTAAGAGGCAACTATCTGCACCTCTGCCAATTCCTTCTGCCTTTAGTTTATGGGCTTATTGTGACAACCTTGACAAGAACAGCCAGTTCACCTTTGTCCTCAACTTCTATCTGTTGACTACTGAGTAAAACCATGAAGTCTTCAAGAATGGTTGTTGCTTCCTACTCAGTCAGCTGGACATCAGCATGGAGAGCATCAGTAGGATTACAGTGACCTCCTGTTTATCTTCTCTTCAAAATGCATGTGAGAAGAGCAGCAAACCTATCCAATCCAAGTGAGTATTGGAAGTTTGAGTGCTCTAGAGAGTCCTTGGCTAACTGACAGTACTCCTGGGTATGATGTTCTCAGTGAATGTGGCTCTGTCTCAAGAAAGGGTTTTGCAATGTGTTCTGTATGTACTGGTGAGCTTGCCTCTGCCTTCCTGTCATGGCAGCATAACTCAGCTCTGCCTCACCTCTAGAGCCTTAACCATTCTTTCTTTCCTCTCTTTCTCCCAAGAAAATTTCTTTAAGCCTTCCACATACTCCCTTCTCTTCCCTTGCACCCCCCCAGACTCCCTCCTTCATTGCCATGATGATGGGAAGCAGGTTAGTTGCACTGGACTGCTCAAGCCATATTTCCAGGCTACTTCCCCTCAAAATTCCTCCTGCTCTGAAAAACTTTTGCCCTCTCCTAAACTCTTTATTATTTGGCTAAAACTGTAAAAAAAAGGATTTGCTTCTCATTGCCATCCCCAGCTCAGAAAACATGCCTGACAGCCCATCACATTGACACACCATTGGTACGATTCTTTTGGACATTCTTTATTGCAAGTGCTAACCAGGTATCAAGGAAGGAGGAACTATGTTTCCACTCCTTGTCCAACATACCATCAAGTGGGTAGCATCTTACGTATTGCCAGATATGTTCCCCTAGTTCCTGTGCCTCTCACATGCAAACAGTAAAGGGACACCCCTTTATCTCAGTGCTAATATCACAGGGTAAAGGGGAGAGTACATCAGACTTTATATCCACTGGTGTGGCTGTCCACTGCTTAAACAACATGGAACAAGGAAGTTTCCTAGGACTTCTAGAACATTTTAATTCACAATAGAACAAGCATATAGGATTAAGTGAAAAGGATTTGAGCTGTGAACTCAGAAATTCAGATTACCATTCCTTAATAGTTACATGCCGGTAAGTGTATAAGAAAGCCAGCAATATCTCTATGAATTCAGGGAGGATACATGTTAGCAGCTTTCCCTGTATAACACCTACCGCCTCAGAGATTCACAATTTTATCTCATTCAGCAGTGGCTGAATTCTTTAAGTAAGTAATTCCACAGATACATGAACTTCTATATGTGGTCTGATGAAACCACCACCAAAGCAAAGGCATGTGTTCCATGAAAGTCCCTTCTATGAAAACTTCTCTTCTGGTTGCTACCAATTCTACTCAATAATTGGAGAGATTAATGCTTCGCTGTTAGGCCAGTCTCATACTCTTTCATATAAATGAAGTCTTGCTCTCTGTTCATATGATAGGTCAGCAAACAATATAGATGTGTCTAGGATTCTTTTTATTTATACAGCCTTTGTATTCATAAAGAATTCAGTTTCAGCAAATTCTGCTCAGAAGATCTGCTTCATTTACAGGAAACATCATGTGTGCTTCTATTTGAGCTTAATGTTATTTTACCTTTATTTCTTATTTGAAGAGAGGTGACAAAAGTGGATGCATTAAATATATTTTCTCTATCATACAATGAAATTTACGATCAATGTGCATATTGTTTTTGTGAAGCATGCAGTTATGCTCATTTTTATAAGCTGCTGCTGCTGCACAATGAAACACTGCTAAGTCTAAAAATCAGTTTTAGGGCAGATCCTTACTGAAAACTCCTTTCTGGATGACAATATAAACATTTCCAAAGAAAAACACATTTTGTAAGAGCAAATACTATTCTGTTGCCATTAAGGAAAACAATAATTCTCATAGTGTCTTACACTAAATGATCTTGTGGTTCTTAAACGTCTCAGGCTTGCTTTAGTAGTTAGGGACAAATTTTACTTCCATTCAAATCAATGGGAAATTCTATAAGCTTCAGTGAGAAAGAGTTTAGATCCTTCATGAGTTGCAAAAGCCATCTATTTCTTTGTGTATGATAACTCTTCAACTTCCATTCCTTTCAATTATACATTTTAGCAAACTTTAGTTTTCCCAACCTTAGTCAAGCGGGATACTACCTTAAAGCACTTGTCTAGGTGTCTAGTAGTTATCTATGCTGTATTTTTATTGCAGTAGTATATTTTAACCCCTCTATGGCACATAATGCAACCTTGGAACCTGTTACTGTTGGTCAGTGACAAGCAGAAATATCTGACTGTTGGTTCTTACATGCTGCACTTCGCTTATTACATTTCTAGCATTCAATTATTCATTGAAAGAATTAAACTTTAATGATCTACCGGTTTTAAAATAGAGAAGACTTTCTGTCTAGAGAGATGGCCCAAATTCAGTTATCTCAATAGTAGCTCCTCTTTGTTGCCCTCACTGAGGAATGGTGATGAAACACACTCCTACTCATCAGTGTTGAGTTACACAACAGATGCCTGATAAACCTTTCTTTGTTCCATGACTTTTATACATTAATGAGAGGGTGATGACAAGGTGTTACAAAATAAGTGCACAAGATTGGGCACTGTGCGTTACAACAGGAGGACTGACTTGATTCATTAGAAGCGATTTAACTTCTCCCTAGAAGAGGAGCTAACACTTAATTAGCACAATGTGCCCAAATATCAGTCACCACCTTGCAGATTTACAGAGCTTAATGCTTCTGCAGGTAAAGTAGTAATTAAAGAGCCAGGCTTGCAACCTGGGTGATGTAACAAAGCCATACTGCCTTCATATTGGCCCCAAAAAAAAGAAATATCTAATACAAAATTAGGAGAATTACTTAGAGATCCACTTTTTTCATTGTTTATCAGTAAAGTCTGTGTGCCCATAGGCCCTTTCCTTTGAGATCAACAGGAGATGAAAAGTGAACAGAAATGCTATTCAGCTGGAAAAAGATGTGTGGACAGACTAGAGAACTTTGTTCTTCCTTACTCTTCACAGGATTAGACAGACAGTGCCATCTGTACAACTGTACTAGTGTCCTCAGTGGAACAGCTTAGAGTTGTTTTTTTCAAAAACTAGCATTTACTAACAGGTGCCACCTGGAGATATATTAGGCCTATGATATTAAAATTTGCTCTGATTTCTCACTGTGATTACTGTTGCTAAATGTCTGACTCTTTAATGCAAAACATTGTATTTTTACTGCTTTCAAGAAGTTTGAAAGTCCCTTTATGGATGTGAAGTATGCTTCAAAACCTGCTGCAGATATAAGAGGATCTAAACAGAGCACTAGTACCTCAAAGGTTCTTCTCTGGTGAAGGTGCCATTGTATCACAAGGTCACCCCAGTAAACTTGTCATCTGCTCCTTCCACTAGTGCATTGCTAGTATTCATGGCATATAAATGAAAAGAAATGGAAGCTAGGTTGAGAATGAAAACGCTCTTGAGGAATGGAGACTAGACTCATTGCTGAGCCAAAAAGCCTTTGTATGAAGGAGGAAGCAGGGAGCAACAGAGGGGAGGAGCATCAGATCCAGACATTACTTCAGGCATTAATTCCCTAAGGGTTGATATATGAGCATGATTGTAGAGATAGATTGAAATTGGATTTCACACATAGATATCTAGCACACCAAGGGTTATGAAAAATCTTCCTTGAGTGGTGAAAGCACAATAGCATAGCTGTTCATTGCCCAGCAAACCTGAGGAAGCTTGGCTCTGATTCATGCCAGCAGACAACAAAGAAACAACGCAATAAAAAATTATTCTCATACAGAACTTAGACCTTTTCCTCCTTGAGGAAATCTTCTCAAGTGACGGAGGATATGATCTAAAGGGTGAGCTTGCAGTAGCACAAATCCACTCTATCCTTTAGGTACATCTCAGTACACTATTACTCAGACTGTGAGCCATACACTTTCTACGCCTTTTCACAGCAAGTATTAGATATAGCTTCTTTGAGCTTTTGAGAAATCATTCTTTCCTGGTGCTGTAGCCTAAGATGGTGGGAACGCCGACATAACATTTAGAAAGCAGACGAGAGCCAGGATTGCATGTGCTTTGACCAACTGCCAGCTCAGTCTGCTTGCTCTCTGAGCTGCCCAGACCCGAAGCAGTCACTGATCAGAATGTGGTCAGCTCTGAGAAGGAGCTAGCATTGCTGTGCCAAAGCTAATACAATTTGTCTCCCAGTTGAGCTAATGGAACCTTCATGGTGTCTCGCAAATGGCTCAAGCAGGCCCTTGTCAGCCTGGAAAATACCACATAGATAAACCCAGTGTAGCTTTCAAAGAAGGCAAGAAATTGATGTGCTTATGGGCGGAAGAACTGGGCCTTTACATGCTGCCTATACCACTGAATATTTTAGTTAATATGAGGCAAAAGCTCTGGCTATCTGAACAGCAGTTATGCATTTCCTATTATTGATTGAGTTTAAAAATTATAACTTGGGCTCTCTCAATAAAACAATAACTGTTTAGCAGTCTAGATATCAGTTATACAGATTGCCTACACTCACAGCTTCTACTCTGAAAAAAAAATGGGACTCTATTAAGACATGATACCGTGTTAAGATATGATACCAGAAGGAAATTCTCACATGAAAAAAAAATCAGGAAAGAAATAAAGAAAGGAAAAGATCATAGTATTTCTTATTGCTCCCATGCTACAGGAGTAGAACATGTACGCCTCTTATTTTTCAAATGTTGGCTGGAAATTTAGCCAACATTTCAGTGCATCTCCAAAAGGAACACATTTCGATATTTTCCATTAAAGAAAATGAAAAGCTGATATTTCTCATTTATATTTTTATGTCATCCCAGATGAGAGAAATTTATAATCATGAGTCTCATTGAGGCTGAACTACAGATATGACAATGTCTCAAACTGGTTAAGGACAGTATTCATGTCCCACAGGCAAGGAAAAAGGAACATATTACTATCAAATTACAGAGTATTAACAAAACAATATGCATGCATGCAGTCATATTTACAGACAGTCATATCATGAAGCTTCACTCAGCTGGAATTTAGTAGAAGCATCTGTGAAATCAGTTAAATGACTTACAGTTAGATGCACATGGAACATTGTTGTGTTGAAGCTATAAAGGATCTGACTATAATTTAGCTAAACTTTTGTGTTAAGACCACATCTCCAGATGATTTTCCCTCCTCTTTTTGTGCCTTGTACACAGAAATGATTAAGGATATTTATTAAAGCCATTCTACATCATCTTAGAGTACAGTGACTCTTCTGTAAAGAAAATACTATGAGGCAACAATAGGCCTGTGCATGAAAACCTACATAGCTTGTAAAAATAAATGATAAATGAGTGACTTTCTTTCCATAGGCTCCTTGCACTACCTGGAACTATTCACAATAAAACACTCTATAAAGAAATTCACAGGAGATTACACATCAAAACCATTCATAAAATTATATACAAATAATCCTGGAAGAGGATCAAGGGATTAGAGTCTATCCTGCTGCCCAAGACATGTTCAACTAACTTTATATATTCCTGACTGAGGTCTGTCCAGCCTATAACCTCCACAAGCAACCTCTTCATGGCATTGGAAAGATTATTCCTCTTGTTCAAATTAAATCTTCCTCCCTCCAGTTTGGCCCATTACTTTTATTTCTATCTCCTATAAACATAAAAGAATAAATTATTCCCTTTGTCTTTGCAGAAGCCCTTTATATGAATTGCCTCAGTCTTTCCTGTAGACTAATCAGCCTCAATTCATTCAATTTTTCCTTATTTGGCCTGTTTTCTAGACCTCTGATCATTGTTGCTGCTCTCTGTTGACTTTGTGCAGAGCCAGAGAACAGATGTAAAACACCTGCTTGTACAGCCTAGTACGACTTTTGCCTATCTTATGACTAGATTATTATTGGCTTATTTTCAAACTGTAACCTATGATCTGTAGCTCCTCTATGCTCCTTTCAAAAGACAGCTTTATTTCATTCTTCAGAAAAGAGAACATTCTTCAATATGCTGAATGGTGTTGTGAAGTTGTTCTAACTCATGCGCCTAAACACATACAAAGACATACACACTTTTTGAATGTGAATATTTCATCTGCCTAATAAATAGATACACTATTTAATTTCAGCCACACAATTTGCTCCTAACCTTTCTAGAGGACATATATATACATATACATGCATACATACATACATATATGACATAGAAACTCAAACAAGTTCCGATATTTTTGCAGGAGACCCAGTATGGGCAAGGTTCTGGCTCAGGCCATAGATTTTACATATTTTTTTTTTATATATATAAACATTTCATTATCTTAAAGTTTGAAAAATTAAAGTCCTGCAGGGTTAGATAAGGGAACTTTTTATCTTTTGGAAGAGGGAATTTCCCAGCATCCCAGTGAAACACACAACTGTTGCTTCTAGCTATGTAAAGGCCCCAGATAAAACTAATTAAAGACTAAAATTAATATATGCAAAATTTCTCTAAAATAACCAAAAATAGCCTAGCCCGAAGCAATTGTAATATTTTATTCTTCTCCTGAGTTTTACATGTATTTACAATAGCTAGGGTCTTATAAGCTTTTATGCTTATACATTACTGTAAGTACACAGTTAGGTTTATTTATATTCATGCTGTTGTTTATCGTACCAATCCTATGTTAGACCTATCCATAGATGCATGTACTTGGTTATACTGTATGTACAAATACAATGGCTACACATTCATACATACTATTGATTTATAGGAAATTGATACGCTTTTTTCCAAAGTCTTGAAACATGAAACTTTAAGTATGTTTTGCAAACGTAATCCAATAAGTTTCTACATATGCAGACTCAAGTGGTATCTCTCTCAGAACTGATTCTTCTGGGAACTGTACAAGTAAAAGTATGACATTTTTAATCTGCCTCTCGCCAGACTAGATAAAAAATACATTCCATTTCTCTGGTATGTCACCTTCATGACAGCTATTTGCAAATTTGCAGTTTAGTACGGCCTGTATCAATTTTGTACAAGTACTTCTTACACATCAGCATACAAAAATAATTAAAAATTTCATTCCAAATTAGCACTGATCAGATCTTGTCCTCTGAGACATTCTAGGTCTTTATTTTCAATTTGTCTTTCCTTCCATGGTACTTTTAGCAACTTACATAGTAGAATTAAGGATTTCCAACTGTATTGTATTAGAACGAGTTATTAAATTATACTAAGGAATGTTTATTTTAAACATAAAAGGATTCTTTAGAATAGTGCATCTCCACCTTCAGGAAGAACAGACCGTATCAAAGTATCTGCTTCTCGTTTTTCTGTATTTTGCTTCTCATTAGTGGCCACATATTTCAATATGCAAGTGAATATATTTCACCATCCTAAAAGAAATATTCATGAACTGTATCTCATTTTAGACAACTGGTTATTCTCTGTCTCTTCTCCGTCTCTGTCTCTCTGTCTCTCTCTCTCTCTTTTTTTTTTTTTTTTTTTTTTTGCTTAGATATAAGAGGGAAAGGCTATGAGGAGAAAGCAAGATAGGTGAGAGTAAAATCAGACCTTATACATGAGGAGAACGTATTGAATAGCTTGTAACTTTTAGTGACAAAAAGAGATGAACAATAAAACAAAAAGAGGGAGTTCAGCAAATATTCTTTAAGCTCAGGTGACACAGCTTTCTATGTTTGAGAAGCCAGTGCTAAAGTTATTAAAGAATTTCTATTCATTACCCTCTTTCAGAGACTGGGAAAACCGATAGGCTGGCAGTGATCAGCAGAAGAGTCTAGTTGGAGGCTGTTTAGCCTGGGGAAGAGAAGACTGAGAGAGGATCTTATCAGTGTATACAAATACCTTAAGAGGGTGGGGGCATCAAGGGGATGGGACCAGACTCTTTTCAGTAGTGCAAAGCAACAGGACAAGAGGCAACAGGCACAAACTGAATCACAGGAAGTTCCACCTGAATATATTGCGAGAGTGACAGAGTGCTGGAACAGGTTGCCCAGAGAGATTGTGGAGTCACCTTCTCTGCAGATATTCAAAGCCCGCCTGGATGCAACCCTGTCTAACACGCTCTAGGTGACCCTGCTTGAGCAGGGGGTTTGGCCTAGATGATCTCCAGGGGTCCCTTTCAACCTCAACCATTTTGTGCTTCTGTGCTTTTGTTTTGAGGTTATTTAGGATGATGAAATGCACAGAAAGGCAGAAATAGAAAAAAAAAGAGAGAACTCATGGGGACAATTTGTCTGAACCTTAGAAAACACAACTGATTCAAATCAGCTGTTTTGTCTTGAAAAGTGTTTTAGTACAGTGCTGTTAAATGGATTGTAAAATGATTTGCTCCTTTCAGTACAAAGGACATTCAGAGTCAATAAAAGGAGAAGTTAATCATAATAGATCAAGTCCAGCAGAAAGTTCCAAAAAAGGCATCTCCAGAAACCTTCCATGCAGAAAAGAAGTGCATAGCAGAAATGTACTACCTTAATTTATCTGTCCTAAAATATATCTTATTTGAGATTGTGGTTTCATTCACTCCTAAAAAACAGAGCTGACCTAGTAATATAGAAGATGAGAAGAGTGGGATTCAAGAAAACTGGACAGAAACCTGCCACGCATGTTATGACTCCGAGTATACCCCTACTAAAAGATACTAGCCAGTAAAAAACTGCTAATCTGTCCTGCAGATCAATCAGTTTTCCTTTTTGCTTCTCTCCATTCCTCCACCACTCCTTGCCTCCCTCTACTATTCCAGTTTTCACTAGGAGGAAGCTCAGAATTTCTCAAATGTATTTTGAGAACAAACTCCTTTGCTCAGTGATCACAGATCCAGAAACAGGTCCCTGCTCTTCCTGATCCAGACCAAGTTCTTGAGCCTGGGTTACCCAAGTCTCAACTAAGAGCTCAATTAGCCAAGCTGTCCTCAGAATCTCTTTCCCCTACTCCTTTTTTCCTTTCCTCTTTCAGTTTCTGAGAAATCATCCTTGACTCAGATTCCCCCACAACTGATGCAGTTTCATGGGAAGATTAACTTCAGCAGGTCAGTATTTTCCAAAAACCAACAGAATAAGTAGTCGGATAATTCTTATCTAGTTTTCTGTGTGTTTATCCTGAAATCTCTTCTTGGGCTTTGTGTTCGGTTCACACATTTAGTTGGAGTATGATAATACAATTTGGCCCTTGCAGCTGAATGGAAAGAAAGTCTGCAGCAAAGTACGTGCTTGTTTGCAATAATATGACTACACCTCAAAATTATCAGTGTATTCATTAACCAGCAGGCCAAGCCATGAACATTTCTTCATTGTCCTAAGTCTTGAACACTAGCCCAAATCCCCTTTATTTTGTTCTGCCTGTAAACTGTTGTGCAAAAAGGTGAGGTAGTACCAAATGGTGAACATACAAATAATGAGAAAAGTAGGGTGGGTTTCACTGTTTTGGGGGGGGGGGTTTGTTTGTTTGTTTTGTTTTTTGGAAGGACAGGCTGACATGGCAATGTCTGAGGAGGAAGAAGAGTAGCAGATTAGCAGATCTGGGAAGGACACCAAATCCTAGGGAGTATCCATTTTATTCAAGGCATGACTTGCCTAATAATACAGGAAATGTATTATCTAGAAATCCCATTTATTACACATACCAAAGTGAAATTGCATCAGTTATAAAATTTCCCATACTACTATCTGTTACTCATTCAGAACAGCAGTGACTTCAGCCATGTCTTAAGAAATAGCTATCACGATATTTAAAAACTGATGAGAGATTTTTGAAATGGTAAATTTAAAGGGAAACTAGATTATTTCAGAACTTTCTGGGCTTTCAAAATAAATTACAGTAGAAGAAAAACTGTTTTTCAACCTTTATTTTAATGGCTGGCCACAGCACTAGCTATATTTCTCTAGTTATCAAGTCCTAGGAAATATCCATACACATTGTTACACAATTGTTAGTATCTCAGTTACTTAGCTAGCTAAACCATTTACTATAGAAAAAATGTGCTCTAAGTTTCAATTCCTGCAACTGGTTGTTTATTTGATACTGCACAGGGATATGCTTAATGAATTTGTGAGATTTTTCACTTGCTTTCTTTTTAAATTCAAAGAAATCAACAATTCCATCTGCTCTGACTGAAGTCAAGTGAAGTAATAAATAGTAACAGCAAACCCATATTGCTAGCCCATGTTTTGTATATATAGTAGGAAACAGAAAACAAAATGCATAAAGGATAACAAGCCTGTAATAAAGTAGACCAGTTCTGAATACTATCTACTAGCAGCATTCATTATGTCTTTTATTTTTTCCAGTCTTTTGAGTTTACCATGTACGAGGTCAATGAAGCCTGCACATTATTTTATCCACACATTCTCACAGGGGAAAAACAAAATGATAGAGGAAATGAAACAATAGTAAGTTTGCTACTTTGTTTATCTCCACTACACAGTGCAATTAGGATATGTTTTTGTTTTAAGAAATTAAAAGGTTAAGCAACATATATAATGCATAAGGAAATAACTTATTTGATTAAACTACCTTGAAATATGATAGATGACAATTAGATGTATTTTAGCCTACAGGATGTTATATTTTATTCATTCTCTACTAAACAAACTCGAGAGTTGAAAAGATATGAAAGAATATATTTTGCAAAGCAAGCACAATCCTAGGTGAACCTAATCTTTTCTGTAAACCTAGCAATGTTATCCAAATTGCCTACGGTAAAGGAATGACTATAAAGGGAGAATGCACATTATGTTTCACTAAAGAGAATAAATGCTAATTTAATTAAATAGAAAGGCTTCTTAGTGCTTTCAAAGTAACCACAAATGTAAACACATTTAATCCCTGAGAAAGTGTCTATAACAGTAGATGGTACATCTCAGCTAGTGAAACTGCAATGGAAATATAACCAGAGCCTTAACATGGAAGCAATACTGACCCATGTCCCTGTTTGCAATGTGAGGAGACACTCTGATCAATCACCTCTTAAATAAGGCTTTGTTTTGGCCCCTTCTTCTTCCAAAACATTTTAAGGTGACTAGGAAAGACCAGATGCCATTAACTTTATTACTGTTTTCTGTACCTAGTGGGTCTTTCTGTTTCTTTTAACTTCAGAAAATAAATATTTAATTTCACAAGGTGCGCCATACAGCCCTAGAGACAGAGATATAACATTATACAGATGTAACATTATACCTTGCAGACAGCTTTCAGAGCATATGGTGGAAATGTATACATACATATGTATACGCATATGCCTGTATATGAGCATACATATGGACATATGCATCACTGAAACTATTAATTCCCTGTCTCTTTTGTTATAATAGGCTATGAAACAGAGTCTTTTCTCCCTCTCTTCTTTAAATTATATCAGTAACTTCACATATATCTATGACATCTTAAGAGATACATGGTATATGAAGGAAAAATAATTTCAAAAATGTGAAAATTAAACCAGTAAAACTGATCAGCTGGCACCTAATAAGACATTTTAACAATGGGAAAAATCCATTGAGTTGATTACAATTAGCAATAACAACCCTATTGTAATTTCTAGGACCTTTTAAATTGCAAAAAAGTAAAAGGCAGCTCTAGCTGATCTTCACCATTTTCCCAGGAAGTCTAAAGACTAACTAGAGAAAAGCTTCCTGTCAGAAATACTTAAATAAATTGTAAATACTTGGGTTTTTTTTTTCTCTTTCTATCTCAAAAAATGCATACACACATATATACACTCTCTCTTACTCCTTATCATTAAAAGTCAACCAAAATGAATGCAAACTTGATCTGATGGGTAATGCTGCATTAGTAACTTCTGTATTGCACAGCTTACAGTGGATGATTTATGTAGAAGGATATTGAAGAGTAGTGGACAACCCCCTTAGTACCCTCAATAAATCTGCTGCTGGTTATGCACCACTCTGAGATTTCAGATATACTTCCTTAAAGTATAACTTCCTTTCTCCATTAACTACAGCAGTATTTTGGATTCCTATATTGTCATAAGTTGGTGATGTACTAAGGAACTTTTTCACTACTATACATACACAGTAGTGAAAAGTATGTGGTTATGAAAATTTCTCTGCTTTATCTTCTCAACTCAGACAACTTTTCATAGAAAATGTCTGCAAGTATGTTGTATGATTCTCAGCTGTGCTATATGTTCAGTGAAAGTGGTGAACAGCTGTGAGATTTTCTAGGAACCAAGAAAACTGAGCAAGCCACTTTTCCAGCATCCCAAAATCTTACATTTGATAATACCCTGACCTGAAACACTGTTGCTCTACCCTTCTCCTGGGGCGGTGAATTAAACCCTTTCCTTTGTAAAGTTCATTAATGTGGACTATAAATCAGAGTGGATCCCAGCACCATGAAGGAAACATCCACTGTCCTGTTCCTTTGAATTCTGGCATTTCATGATGTATTGTAAAAATAAAGCTTTGTAGCAGCAAGGGTAACACGGCAGAGCTTCCTTAGTACTTCAAAGTCAAATCTTCCTGAAGTCATGCTGACTTTACAAAATTGTGAAAAAAAAAGGAAAGGAAAAGGGGGGATAAAAAAGAAAAATAAATGAAAAGGAGATGAATAAGAGGGGAAAAGCAGGTGAAAAAGGAGAAAAGGGGGAAGAAAGGTGGGAAGGGTGAGAGAACAGTGAGAAAAAGAGGAATGGAGGGAAAGGTAGAAGGGGGAAGCAGAAAATGGGGGAAGAAAAGTTGGAGAAAAAAAGAGGAAAAAGAAGTGAAAAAAGGAAAAAATACTGGAGAAAGTGGGAAAAAAAAGAAGCAAAGGCATGATCACGGTTCCAGCTGAGAGGTAATGTAAACCTACATAGCTTCAGGTCTCACTGCTTTTAACGCTCTGACTGTGCCTTATGCATATCTATCTGTAGATACTAGCTGTTCTTTCCTTTAGAAAATCACTTTTTTATCCTCTTAAATCAGTGTACATACTAAAACTTTGCACTATTTGAGAATCAAAATGAAATGTAAAAAGCCCTTACAGTCAGCAAGGAAAGGAGATTATTGCTGTGAAAAAAGGCTATTTTGATAGGAGAGCTGCTGCCTAGAATACAAATAGCACACAGGAATATTCTTCTTTTTTCCTCAGTCAATTAAGTATCATACACAGATTTACTGATGAAGGGTGGTCATGGGAAGGAATCTGCATTTAGCTTTCCATGGTGTATTACAAGAAATCATTTATTTCATCACATTGCTCTACAAAGTGTTAGCTTAGAATAGAGCCTGCAAGAAAATCTAAAATGAGTTCTGATTAGCCCAGTACCACTAATTGCAAGTAAGAAAATATTACTGAATTTGTGTTATATATTCACATTGTTAAATCTTAAACTGCACTTTAAGCCTATTTATTAGACTTAAGGTGTTGCAAAGCCTCATTCTGATTTTGTAATATGAATTCCTTTCTCAGTGCTATCAGTTCTATTCATTGCTATTTAAATATAAGAAATATTTATAAAATGCTTCCCTCATACATTTATGTTCATATACACATGTAAATACACACACATGTTTATAACCTTGACAAGTGCTTAGCATTAAAGGGAATGTTCACTGATTAATTCTTGAGTGTGGCAATAAAGCAGAGTTTGAAGAGCAATTAGATGATGCAAAGATTAAGACTTGAGAGGACAATAGCAGAATTCAGAAGATGTGTGGCAAAAGGGAATAAATAAAATAATTCTCCTGGACTTTCATGTGGGTGGATCATGGCCAGAGGCACCCCATTTCCACCTCCTCCAAAAAAGAAATTATCATCTCTCCTTGAAAACAAATATATATCTTGACAGAAATCAAGACTCTGCATGTATACATTAACTTAGCCATGAAAACTTCAGCAATAGTATGGTTTAACAAGACTGTCATTGTGTGAATGTTATAAGAAATGATAATTGAAATTTTAAGATGATTCTTCATGAATTCACCATCTAAAAAATGAGAGGACAGGAAGGAATTGGGGGTGTGAGGAAAACTATACAGCTAAGATCAAGGAATTGCTATCTCTTGTTCCTACTAATTTTCTTGTGTTCAAAGTACGGGGAGCAGCAGCCATACCGTAAGTAAAGGAAGCTAGCAACTGGCAGGTACTTCTATGCTGGAATGGTTATGTTAACCTTCACTGGAATCTTATGATTCTACTTTGCACTGAGAAGACATACAATTGTTGTGCAGACTTGGCATAATTATGACCATAGTGTCTTTTCAGCCAAGAATTATTTCTGAGGACTCTCACAAGACCTCTACCCCCTTTTCCCCTCTCCTTCCCTTTCCTCCCTTCCCTGCCACTTCTCTTCCCTTCCCCCATACTTTCTTCCCCATTTTTCCTTCCCCTTTCTCCATTGTTCCTTCCCCCTTCCCTTCCCTTCTTTCCCTTTCCCTTTTCCTTTCTCTTCGCCTTTGCCTTTCATTTTTCTGGAGAGTGAGTAATATCCCAGATCAAACAAATCCTCTGTCTCTATCATCTCTTCAGATCAGGATTTTTGTTAGGACACAGGTTATATTTAGCAATAATGATGTGTGCATTCACAAGTATCCATGAATGTGGGCTGACAAAGCTTTCCCTGACAGTCATGCTTGTCTGGGCAAAGCACCTGGATATAATACAGCCATGCAGAATTAGCCACGCGCTACACGTTGCCCAAATGTCAGCCTTTTTCAATTAAAAGGAAATGGCACATGTACTGGGTAGATATTTTCAAATACTTCCTCATCAGGACACCAAGTGTTAGTTTGAAATGGTTTCCCTCCTCTTACTCACTATCCATTATCATAGCATTTCCATAAGGTAAAGCCCAGGTGACTGAGGAATACTGCTGGAAAATTGCCTTCCCCATGAAAGTGTGGATTTCACTCCTTGCCAAATAAAATAACAACACTAACAAAAAAGCAGCAGCTTCACATCTCATCTTATGCATCTGGATGAGAGTACTGGTTGATACTTCACAAGGATATGAAGCACCAGTAGCCTCCTATATTACATTCAGAATAGCTGAATTTGCAGACTGTAATTTGGAGTAATAATGCAATACCTATAGAAGCAAATACTTAAAAAAGGAGTTTGATTACATCACATCACAGCTTTCACAATATCTGGCACCACCCATACAGAGAGATTTTCATCTTACAAAAATGGGGGTAAGCACTACTACCTGTATAATTGTGTCTGTATGGCAATGTATATGTCTGCATGCAATTGCACTTCCAGATAATGTTCAGGTAAATAGTCTTCCTAGGCTAAGCCCTGTCCCCTCCAAGTTTGACTGTAAATTCAATAACTTGCCTGTCAGCTGTCTTAGACTGTGTCTTTTTTCTCAGGACAGCTGATTTCCTTTGGGTCATGCCCTCTCTAAGGTCTCCAAATCCCTATCATCATTTTACAGTCTGCCTTCCTCCACTTCAATACTAATACTTTACCTTCCTCCACTTCAATACTAACTCCCTCCATGTTAATGGCAGAACAGCTCAGTCCTCCATCATAGAGACCATGTTTTAAATGGCAAAGAAAATCATAGAATCATAGAATCATAGAATCATAGAATCAGTAAGGTTGGAAGGGATCTCTGGAGATCATCTAGTCCAACCACCCTGCTCAAGCGGGGTCACCTACAGCACGTTAGCCAGGGTTGCATCCAGATGGGCTTTGAGTATCTCCAGAGAAGGAGACTCCACAACCTCTCTGGGCAACCTGTTCCAGTGCTCTGTCACTCTCGCAGTGAGGAAATTCCTCCTCATGTTCAGGCCAAACTTCCTCTAGTTCGGTTTCTGCCCATTGCCTCTTATCCTGTCACATGGGACAACTGAAAAGAGTTTGTCTGGGTCCCCTTGACACCTTCTCCTCAGGTACTAATACACGTTGATAAGATCCCCCCTCAGTCTTCTCTTCCCCAGGCTAAAGAGGCCCAGCTCTCACAGCCATTCCTCAGAGGGCAGATGCTCCACTCCTCTGATCATCTTCTACGTGCTACGCTGGACTCTCTCCAGTAGCTCCATGACTGTCTTGTACTGGGGAGCCCAGAACTGGATGCAGAATTCCAGATGAGGCCTCACCAGCTCTGAGTAGAAGGGCAGGATCACCTCCCTCGACCTGCTGGCAACACTCTTCCTAATGCACCTCACGAGACCATTGGCTTTCTTGGCTACAAGAGCACATTGCTGACTCATGGTCAACTTGTCGTTCACCAGCACTCCCAGGTCCTTCTCTGCAGAGTTGCTTTCCAGTAGGTAAACCCCCAGCTTGTACTGGTGCATGGGGTTATACCTCCCTAGGTGCAGGGCTCTGCACTTGCCCTTGTTGAACCTCAGGAGGTTGCTGTCTGCCCAACTCTCCAGCCTCTCCAGATCTCTCTGAATGGCAGCATAGCCCTCAGGTGTATCAGCCACTCCTCCCAGCTTGGTATCATCAGCAAACTTGCTGAGGAGGCACTCTGTCCCTTCATCCAGGTCATTGATGAATAAGCTGGACAAGATGGGACCCAGTACTGAGCCCTGGAGGATGCCACCAGCCACAAGCCTCCAACTAGACTCTACGCCACTGATGACGACCCTCTGAGCTCTGCCTTTCAGCCAGTTCTCAATCCACCTCACTCTCCACTCGTCTAACCCACACTTCCTGAGCTTATGTAGGAGGACGTTCTGGAAGACAGTTTTGAAAGCCTTGCTGAAGTCAAGGTAGACAACGTCCACTGCTCTCCCCTCATCTACCCAGCCAGTCATTCCACCACAGAAGGCTATCAGATTGGTTAAGCATGATTTTCCTTTGGTGAATCCATGCTGACTACTCCTGATCACCTTCTTTTCCTCCATATGCCTGGAGATGACATCCAGAATGAGCTGTTCCATCACCTTTCCAGGGATGGAGGTGAGGCTGACCGGCCTATAGTTGCCTGGGTCCTCCTTCTTGCCCTTCTTGAAGACTGGAGTGACATTGGCTTTCTTCCAGTCCTCAGGCACCTCTCCAGTTCTCCATGACTTTTCAAAGATGATGCAGAGCAGCCTGGCAACAACATCCGCCAGCTCCCTCAGTACCTGTGGGCGCATTCCATCCAGACCCATAGATCTGTGGATGTCAAGCTTGCCCAGAAGATCTCTAGTCCTCTCCTCCTCAACCAAAGGAAAGTCTTCCTTTCTCCAGACTTTCTGCCTTACATCCTGGCTCTGGGATTCTTGAGGGCTGCTCTTAGCAGTGAAGAGTGAAGCAAAGAAGGTATTCAGTAATTCTGCCTTCTCTGTAGCCTTCATCACCAGGTCCCCTGCCCCATTCAGTAGTGGGCCCACATTTTCCCTAGTCCTCCTCTTGCTGCTGATGTATTTAACCAAACCCTTCCTGTTGTCCTTAAGGTCCCTTGCCAGACTCAATTCCAAATGGGCCTTAGCCTTCCTCGTTGCATCTCTACATACTCTGACTGCATTCCTATAATTCTCCCAAGTAGCCTGTCCCCTCTTCCACATTCTACATGCTTTCTTCTTCTGTCTGAATTTGGCCAAGAGCTCCTTGCTCACCCATGCAGGTCTCCTGCCCCCTTTGCTGCACTTCTTACTCACAGGGATGCACCGCTCTTGAGCCTAGAGGAAGTGATGTTTGAATAATTGAATACTAGCCAGCTCTCCTGGACCCCCCTTGCCTCTAGGGCCTGAACCCATGAGATTCCTCCAAGTTGGTCTCTGAAGAGCCCAAAGTCTGCTCTCCTGAAGTCCAGGGTTGCAATCCTGCCTTACTTCTTTCCTGCAGGATCCTGAACTCCATCTCATGGTCACTGCAGCCAAGGCTGCCCCCAACCTTCACATCTCTAACCAGTCCCTCTCTGTTGGTTAGGACAAGATCCAGGAGGACACCCTTCCTCGTAGGGTCCTCCACCATTTGTGGCAAGAAGTTATCATTGATGCTCTGCGGGAGCCTCCTGGACTGTTCGTGCCTTGCTGTGTAGTCCCTCCAGCAGATGTCAGGATGGTTGAAGTCTCCTGTAAGAACCAGGGCCTGTGATCGTGAGGCTACTTCCAGGTGACTGTAGAAGGCCTTGTCAACTTCCTCTTCCTGGTCAGGTGGCCTGTAGTAGACACCCACAACAGTGTCCCCCATATTAGCCTGCCATTTGATCTTTACCCATAAGCTCTCGACCGTCTCCTCCTCTACCCCTAGGCAGAGCTTGATGCATTCCAGTTGCTCTCTCACATAAAGAGCAACTGCACCACCTCACCTTCCTGGCCTGTCTTTCCTAAGAAGCATGTAGCCATCCATGGCAATGTTCCAGTCATGCGAGCTATCCTACCATGTCTCTGTAATTGCAATAAGATCATGGCCCTGTGACCGCACACAGATCTCTAGTTCCTCCTGTTTGTTCTCCGTGCTGCATGTATTGGTGTACAGGCATTTCAGAGAGGCAGTCATGCCTGCAGGTTTCCCAGGAAGGGTTTAGGTGGGTCCCCCATAGCTGTGTCCCAAACACATATCCCCAGCTGCATGCACCCGTTGGAGGCCCCCCAACGCAAGCTGTGTTTTACTGACCACCCTCTCTCTCTGTGACTCTCCCCTTCCCCGTTCCTACCTAGTTTAAAGCCCTCTTTACCAGGCTGGCCAATCTGTTGGCAAAGACACATGTGCCCCGCTTGGTGAGGTGAATCCCATTTCTCCCCACCAGCTGCTGATCTTCAGACTACGTCCCATGGTGACAGAATCCAAAACCCTGTTGCCAACACCAGTGGTGTAGCCAGTTGTTAATTTGGAAAATTTTCCTCCTCCTCTTCCTCCCATGCCTTCCCCTAATTGGCAGGACCAATGAGAAGA
The DNA here is from genome assembly GCF_028389875.1 of Rhea pennata. Lineage (NCBI taxonomy): Eukaryota > Metazoa > Chordata > Aves > Rheiformes > Rheidae > Rhea > Rhea pennata. The sequence continues at coordinate 81,316,571 of NC_084663.1, read as the reverse complement.
CCACCTGGGCTTCCAGACCCTTGACCACCATGCCCAAAGCCTTGAAGTCTTCTTTGATTGCTTCCTGTTTGCTCTCTGTATCATTTGCACAATGAAAGAGCAGCAGAGGGTATTAGTCGGATCTCATCATCACTTTCTTAACAAAGGGCCCTTTAGCACTTGAAAAACACCGTGACATTAAAAACAAACAAACAAATATCTTCCATGAGATTTTTATAGCTCACTTCAGTTCTGGTGGCAGATATCAGAATCACATCCTTTGAAAAGACAGTTTTCAGGGAAGACAGATACTGGTTAGGTGCTGATAGTCCATTCTGCTTGCTATCCCATCCCAAGACCTCCCCTCATGAATATAACATGGTGAGGAAGCCATCACCTGGAGAGACCACCTTGAAGAACAGTGTAATCCTCATACCAAATTAATGCTAAGGTTCCTAGCTGACACTGCCAAGAAAGGTGCCAGTCATGATGGTCTTTGTAATGCAGATACCTACCACCCACCGAGACCCAGACTTAGAGACCATCAATTCATAAATTTATTCTATTTATTTTATGACATCACATCAATTAAACTTCTATTCCAAAACCTCAGGCTGTAGCTGAAAATACCTCCAGGCAATACCCTTCACATTTAAATTAAAAAAAAATATCTCACTTCATCTGGCCTCTTCTGTTCCTCCTTCCCCACTTCCCCCATTGTAACTCGGAAATGACATAGAACAGATGAAGGAGTGTGGAAATAAACTTAAAATCACTATTTTAGGAGCTATTCCAGCAGGTGTGCATGTTTTACTTGGAATTTATGAGGAGCAGCAAATATTTTTAACTCAATCCATCCTGCAACAGACTCTTACTGGCTAATATCTACACAGCATCTAATCACCACTGATGGCAGTGGATGTTGCTGTCAGATCCCATTACAGTAGACTCAGAAGGGCTAAAACTTTCTAGTATTACCACCCAGAAATGTTCTACAGTTGCTTTAATGCTTTTATATTTCTATCTGTTTGGATGCGTATCAGCAACGAGCAGAAAAAATCCCTTGGTAAAGTAGTGGACAGAATCCTTTCCTGCTCAGACGCAAGTCACTTGGCCTAAATAAACTACCTGTCACTGCTGAACTTCATTATTCATTTCCTGTCATTAAATTAGATGATATTAGATAAGTAAAAACTGACAGATAGACAGATAGCCAAATTTTGCTCTCCTATGGAACATACCCCCAAAGGAAACTCTGAAGAAAATCTGGTTAGTCACCATATGTAGCTCATTGTGGATGGTCAAGTACAGTGGAACTGTTTTCCTAACCTCTTTTTTAGATCCATTTATCAGGACATACCAGTCCTATAGCTGGTAGGAAATACTCCTAGATAGCAGCCAAGTTTTGAAGTAAATGAGAAGGGAATCCAGCAAAAGCAAGACAAAGTAATGACATTTCAATAAAACACAATATTCGTCCACTACTAAGGAGGCCAAGGAGGAGAAAACATCACAGAGGGAAGTACCAAGAAGCTTACACTATCTTTAAAGCAGTTTCCACATACCCCACTTGCAGCCTCTTCTTCTGAGGTGCTGACCTAGAAGTGTCCCCCACATCTCTGTCTCCCCAATTTTTAGTGGTCTAATCCCCCAAAATTAGATCACATGGTGAAGAAAAATAAGAATGTAAGAAAAACAGAGTATTTTCCAGAGCCCAGAACCATTTTGGCAACTAGCTAAAATTCCTGCAGATTTGATGTGTCTGCCTCTGTGCTGCACATATAGCATCTCCATGAATAACAGCTCTGTCAGTCCACCAAGGGGACTCAATGTAATAGGCAAAGGATCACAACGGCCAGTGTCAGTACACAGAATGGCAGCAGCTACATTAGAAAACAAGGCAAGGAAGAATAAGCCATTGGGATGAGATATATAGAGCATACGTAGGAGCAGCTGCCAAAGAAAAGAACTATTGGGATAAAGGGAAAAGGGAGACTTAAGGACAAAGATGTTGTGGAGACATCACTTTGAAGGAAAATTAAAGAAATAGAACTCACAGTACATCTTCAAATGTCTAGTTCACACAGAGAGTGGCCTTTTTTTAATGAATGGAATAGCCTGATAGCTCAACTAGAAATTGCTTGTAGTGTTGCACTAAGAGCTTAAGTGTTATCAAAGGGGAAAGATAAATGACAGAGTAAAAGTTTTTTATTTTGTTTATTAATTTAAAGTCCCCTACAAATAGGAAGTTGCATATACAATAATATAAGAGTATTATTTCACTTGCCATCTGTAGGCTTCCAAAGGTAGAGAAATGACAAACTTAAAATTGCCTTATGTAACCTCGACTTGGTGACCTGTGCATATAGCACAGACTTAATGACGTGATCATATTTAATGTTTTCTCTCAGGAATCTTGTGTCAATCAGGAAAACAAGTTATCTAGCTCCTCATCACCCTGAGGAGGTGACAACTTAAGTTGGACTTGATACAGTAAGTGATGACAGAAAGAAAGCAAAGGGACTAAGGAAATACAATATCATCTTCTTAGGTTGAACATATGATGGTAGTTCCCTTCACTGATTTAAATATTTATGCTTAAAGGAAGGCCTTAGAGCATGAAGAGACAGGTCTGGGGAGGAAGAAAGCACCACAAGGTTTAGCGAACTGTGAGGCAGTCACATGACTGTGAGAAGGTGGAAGCAGCCGCAAGCCCTCAAGTCATCACAAACTAGACACAATACCAGTGCTTAAGAAGATGGAAAGCAGAACTGAAATATGGTCTGTGCTGACCTGTGCAGAACTGTTGCTTTTAACTGTAATTAGCCATGTAGCTGAGCATCACAGAACAACCCTGGGGACTCACACCCACTCTTAGCCTCCATGCAGTTTTCCAGCCTTTTATTTCTAACATCCAGACACCACTGTTGTGTTTAGACTGCTCCCAGGCCCAGCAGTCTGGCATATGTTGTTTGTCTGCTACTGTCTTCAACATTTGGGAGCTCCAGGACTTCAACATATGTATCCAACTGTGGATATCACAGTTATGGGGTTATTATAATAGAAGTTATAGTAATTGAGTGCTACATCTGGCTTAGTTGAGAATTCTAGATGTGATGATAGCCTGCAGGATGATTCTGCAGTTGTTCAGGAGAGGTTTAACACAAAGCATTCCATCATCTCGCAAGTAACAGCAGCCTAATTCTTCAAGGGAAGAAAAAAAGACACCATTCCTATGGTTTCCATGTATATTTTCAAGTCACCTCGACTCATTTTTATGAAAATCTTAAACTCAGCATGCTATTTGAGTACAGATTCAAACAAATTTTGCTAGGCCTACTGAACTTCCTCATCCTGTCTAACAAAAGGGAAAAAATATTGCATATGGAATAATATCGCAAATAAAGCATGGAAACTAGGAATTCCAATTCTAGCTGAGACTATTAGGATTAGCTCTAGGATTACTGTTTACTCATTTCCAAGCAATGCTTATATATTAATTATTTCAAGGCATTGTTCCAAATCTTTTCCCAAGGGGATGTGTTAATATCACCTTGCAGAACTACTTTTTAAATTAGTATGCACTGAACCAAAGCTGCAAAAAGTGAAGATACAGTGTCTGAGACAAAGCCTTTAATTCAAATGGAAATCATTCTTTGGGCTTTAAATCAAGTTCAAAATAAGAGGTGCATGTTATATTTTATGTCTGCACAATATTTTAAAAATTTCTGGAAGACTGTGTTCTGGAAAGAGAAAATATCATTACAAGGTAGAGCTGTATGAAGAAATCCAATAGCATAAGATATACAAAGTAATTCTTATACAATTGTTTTAAAAAAATTAAAATCAAGAATGACAAAATCTAAAATTGAAGGAAACAATTTGTTATAATATACATTAATTGAACTTCCACAGCAGGACATAACAAAATAGTCATTTTCAAATTTTGAAATGGATTCTTTCCATTTAAGCAGTCAGAACATGCATGAGGGATTGAATCGGTTATAACATGGAAATAATGCTCAATAAAAATAAGTTTAATTTTAGGAAAAAGGCTTGGTCATGTCTACATTGAACTTAAAATGATTAATCCTTCAGGTATTGTTTTAGTACCTAAAGGACAACAACTACCATTTTCCCATTAAACATTAGCACTGACTCAGTGTGCAGTAATATGAGGTGTTCCTTTCACATAGTCAGAACTTGACAATGATGGTAAAAATACTATTTTTTCAGTGTGAATCTATCTAGTCATTACTTGTCAGTTTTTGTTTTAAGAGCGTATTCTTTAATCATACATTATAGTCATACCTGTTAATCTTCTAACTCAACAGTATGATATACTGCTAGGTATGTGGTATAGAAGGACAAACTAGGATGAGTGCTTCCTAGATACAGACATACAGTTTAGCATTTTGGACAGTGGAAGCTAAAGTTCAATCACACATGGATTTACTGAGAGAAAGAAGGGAAGGAGAAAAGGGTTTCAGTTCCCTCCAGTGCACATTGGCTGGTGTGGTAAATGTTTCTCCACCACAAGATGCAGTCCCAGACATGAGGTTTCATAACCCCTTGCCAACACTTTCTCGCTAACTGAATCAGTCCCGAATTCTTTCTCTCTATACACATCTTTTAATCTTAGATCTTCAATTGCTTATAACGTTCCCAAACCAATTTACTTTGGACTGAAACACCCTATGCCTTCATTCTACCAGGTGATTTATTCTTTAGCTTAGTTTTAGTCTGAGCAAATCTCATTTATGCGTATTTGCAATTTTCATTGCATGCTTCCCATATTTCCAAGTTTTGCATTCACTAGAACTTAAAAATCACAACCAAAGCTGTAACTTTTACATGCAGGCACATGTAAACACTCACGCTTCTCCTACTGACATGACTAATGCTACCAAATAATTTTACCAAATTTCGTAGGACAACCCAAGTAAATAATGTAACCAATATCAACCCTAACCAATCAGAAACAGCAAATGAAAAAATATCCTAAATTAGGAGAAAAAAAAAAACACTAAAAATAGGCAGCAGAAAAAATGAAGGTAGTCCAGGACTGTGATGCACCGAGCATCAAACCACAACTGTGTAGAGAAATATATGAATTTATCTCAGGTTATCAAGAGTGGATTTTTGAATGAACATTTATGTCATATCTTAGCTGTTTGTTTCACAGAGGGTCTTCCCATAGAGAACTTCCTGTTGCTTCTCAGTCTTACCATTGTATGCAAATAAATGTCTACATACATATATAAAGTATATGAATACATATGTACATATATTTCTATATGTATATATGAGAAATACATCTAAAATATTATTACTAGTATACATGTGATCTATCCAGACATATGTGTATGAATATATGGATAAATCTATTGCTTTTTATTACACATTGGTCCCATAAATTCAGAGGCTTAGGACTCAACAACCTGAAGGTTTCCATGTCCAGAACTGCATGTGAAAAGTGGGCTCTCAGGAAAGTTGAGCTTTTGCCCAGCAAGAGACAGCTTAAAAATGCTGATATGGATTTTTTCCCTAGCCAGACCACAAAACCCTTTCTCAAGAGAGAATGACCTCATATCTTACTAACCCAAGCACAAAGCGAATGAGCTCACACACAGATACGCGCACACACACATGCACATGCACATGCACTAGCACACACAGATCCACACAGCCAAACAGCCAAGCAAAAGCTAATAATACACAGACTTTTAGGAACAGGACTTCCAAAGAAAAGCAACTAAATATGGATTCTGGAATCTAAATTCTTTTCTAAGGGCTTTGCCCACTAATGGCTCTTCAAGAGCTTTCAAAACTAGACAGGTTTTGAAAGCTTTAAAGATATAAAGATTTTGAAGACTTATTTTATATTATTTCTCTTTCCTTTTCTTAAATTCAAGCAAGCCTTAGAAACAAATAAAGAAAAAAATCCATCTCTGTCATTTCTTTGGGTTACTTAGAGGGGAAAAGTAACTTGATATTTTCTTTGAAAATACTCCAGTAGAACAGAATACACAAAAATCATTCAGGACAAGCAACACTAAAGCTGTGTTCAGAAGCTGCAGAACAACAGTGAGTAACTGGACACTACCACAGAAAAGGAAAACTATGGATGTGTGAGTGAAAAGAAACCTGAGTTCTGCATGTTCTTACATGGTGTGTTTGCACCCTTTTGAATAATTGTGCAATTTTGGTTGTCCTATGTCAAAGAAAAAATACAGTAGAAGTAGAAAAGATAAAGAGTATGACTGTTAAGAGAAAGATGACGTGAATTAAGGAAAAGTTTGCACAGGAAGAAAACTGAAATCGACTACAACTGCCTTGCTGGAAAAAGGCATGACAGAGGGGAAATATAATAGGTATCTATAAAATTGTGAATGACAAGGAGAGGATAAGCAGAAAATTACTATTCACTGGTTTTTGTAACACAAAAAATAAGGGATAATTCTGTTCACTCCATATTAAAAACAAAAAAAAAGGAAGTACTTTTTTGCAGAACATAATAATTAAACCATGGAAATCTGCCACAGGATTTGTGGAGGCCAGCACTGTAACTGAGGTCAGAAAAGACTTAATTAAAATTCATGAACAGTAAATTGATTGATGGCTATTAAAAATAATGGTACAAATGTAGCCTCTAGTCATCTTCTAAATTGGTGATTACTGAGAGATGAAGGAATTTAACCGGAGATGATTCACTTTGTATTGGCCTGTGTGTCTGCTACTGGCCACTGCCAGAGACAATTTAATGGACTAACTGCACCTTATTTCTGACCAAATGTGGTTATTCTTATGCTCTCTAAAACCTTTAGATATCAAGGTCTGTATAAAGATAGAATCATAGAGTCAGTAAGGTTGGAAGGGATCTCTGGAGATCATCTGTTCCAACCACCCTGCTCAAGCAGGGTCACCTACAGTATGTTAGACAGGGTTGCATCCAGATGGGCCTTGAATATCTCCAGAGAAGGAGACTCCACAACCTCTCTGGGAAACCTGTTCCAGTGCTCCATCACTCTCACAGTGAAGAAATTCCTCCTCACGTTCAGGTGGAACTTCCTGTGGTTCAATTTCTACCCATTGCCTCTCATCTTGTCCCATGGGACAACTGAAAAGAGTTTGTCCAGGTCCCCTTCACCCTCCCTTCAGGTACTTATACACATTGATAAGATCCCCCATGTGAACAGAGAACTATGATGATTTTTCTTTCATTGCTATATCATATTATTAAGTTGATAAAGGCATGTATAAGGCAGGAAATGAGTTCTCTTTCCCCATGTTGACAAAGGTTCCTAGTCTATGATTTGGGATCATTTTCCCCCTTAAGTTCCATATAGTTTTATAGTTTCCTTACTTTTGATACATGTACATAATTTAATTGGTGAGTTTTGATTTTGAAAGGACTGCTTGCAGCCTTAAAGTTAAACATATACTTAGGCTATTCTGTAACATTGATTTCCTAACCATATAACTATGAAATAGTTGTGGGTTTGTTTATGTAAAATTAACAAATGTCACTTAACGTATAAATTGAAATAGGGCACAGTGTGACCTTAGTGTTCATTGAAGAGGCTAATACTGGCCAAAGCCAGGCATGCAGTAGCAATTTTTCTATGTAGCTCTGCAATGCCTCTTAATCCTGACATGAATTCCAGCTCCCTTCATATGTTAGTCCCTGTACAATATGGCTTTCAGCACACCTTCTGTTCCTCTTCTCTGGACTACTTCAAAGAGTGGATTTCGCAGCAGCTATATCTTTATTATTCATTAGGTATCAGAATGAAGAAACCAAACTCATGTCAACTTATTCAGAATGTTAGCCCAAGTCTCATGAGATGAAAAGTCTGTCAGGGTATAACTAAAAGGGCACTGTCCCAAATTAATAATTTATTCCTAACAAATTCTACTGCAGTTTCTTAGGACTGCCATGAATTTTCAAGGTCAACATTACTTTTGGAGTGCAGACTACCTAAGCAAGGGTCTTATATGAAAACTGGGAGGGATAAGTAGTAACTTGGCTTCCTTTGAACTTCTAAAAGCACATTCTTCTGTTTACATTCTTCCCGTTTGTATTGTTGTTTGAAATGTTTAGTGAGTTTTCTGCCAGCCTGTAACCCATATAGCTGCTTAAATTTAAAACATGTCACACCCCTGACATTGGAAAGTATCACAGCCCAGTATAATATTTAACTTTTAAATTTTTGTTTTGCAACAAGAGGACCAAAAGTCTAGATCGGGAAAGGCAACTTTGGTTATTAGAGTTCAGACATGAACTTGGCTTACCAAGGCCAGAGAAATACAAGTGTGTCCTTTCATGCTTTTAATGAAATCATTAATTATGTCAGCAGCTCAAACGATAGATCTCCAAACACTTTACATTACTTTGCAAATGGGTAGTCATATAGAACTTTTTGAAAAAAATATTCTCAAATTCTAAATTCATAAATTCTAATCAAAAATAGATTTCTGGTTGCAGGGATTTGTCCACTTTCTTCTCATCTTCTTATTCAATCATACTGTGATAGAAAATTCTATTATTGCTTGTGGAGGAAAAAATGAACTGAATAGTGTGTAACTGAACTGAATAATATATACTGTTGCCTTGCTGCAACTTAGATGAACTTCCTGAATCTGCCATGCTTTTGATTAACAAGGAAACGATCTCAATGGGCTGCTTTCTTTTAACCTAAGCATTTATAGTACTTGTGATTCTTACTCTATTTCACATAATTACTAGTTTGTTTTGATTAAATAATCAACCATATAATGACACAAATAATAATTAAATCATGTATCTTTCTTGATTTAAGTATACATAGCTTCATCCGCTAAAATAGCCTCCATTACAGAAATGAGTTTTTATATATATAATAAATAAAAACAGATTTTACCCTTTAAAAGCAAAAGGTAATCTTGGGGAAAACTGTTTCTAATCACAGAGCTACAGTAACACTGTCTGTGCTTTACACTGTACTACACTTAGGAAGCCAAAGAACTTGTAAAGTGAAGCAAGGGCTCGCATAGGAATGATTTGATCTAGTTCTTTATTCCAAGGCATATTCCATCTTTGTTTCAGTAAATAGTCATTCATTGTCTTTTCCACATTACTGAAAGACAAGTTGGTCTGTTCTATGGTGGCATAAACAGAACAATAAAAAAATAGCAATGTGACAGGATAAAGCAAAATAAATAAGATGATGTATATAAACCAAAAATAGGACATTTTGCTACAAAGTCCATCATTCTGTTCATTCCTGAGCACTGTATTCACATTTCTTGTCACAATGTAATGAAACTTCTGTAAAAGAGATTGGAAAAAAATCAACATTTCTTCTCACAGAAGTGCTTTTATGGAACTCTGTACATGGAATTTTTGGACCTAAAGGTGTGATTATGTAAGTTATTAAATACTTCAGGAAAACTCTGGAAATAAAGACAAAAACACAGAGAAACTTCAGATATCTCCTCTATCCAATATTCTGGGGGAACCTTCCAGTACAGAATATAAACTAAACAAGCAATTTCAGCTGATATTTGAGAGAATGGTAAATGAATCAGCTGGCTTGGTTTGGTTCTTTGGAGCAACTTTAAAGACTCAGTAATTTCTGTATGAATTACTAAGGAATGAGTATAAAACTCAAGATGTCTCTATAATAGATATGAAAGCTGAGAGGTATAATCAAACTGTGCATAAAAATAAACAGGACAGGAAAAATATAAAAAAACTTGAGGATCAGAGTACACAGGGAATATAGGAGACAAACTCATTACAGAAATGAAACATCCACAAAGAACACTCAAGGACCTAAAGGATAAAAAAGGGAGACAGAGAGAGAGAGAAGAAGCAGTTTTCATACAGGTAAAAAACTTAGGAATAGGGAAACTGGAATACACAAAGTTCTGCCCTTGGTTGCATGATTGTAATACCACTGAAACTGATCAAAGTTCCTTACAAGAACTACTTTATGCAAACAGAATTATACACCTGTGAACTTTGCACTCAGCAAAATATTTCTGTTGCAGACTAAAAAAAGAGGAAAAAAGGATATAAAGACCCACAGCACTGTTTTAAGCATGCTATAGTTCTTCCTCTCTTCAAACAACCCATACTTGATTATATTCCCATTCTCTTTTTTTACCCTAGATGAGGAGCAAGGCTTTTATAATGCCCCCCCCAAAAAAAAAATCAGAAAACAAAAACAAAAAAACAAAAAAACCCACCTTCTCCTTACTGATTCTACACTGATTCTATTCACAGCTGCCTCTAGTTTAACTTCTAGCCTCCTCTTTTGACTAAAACAGTTCTCAGATAAGTTTCCAACTTCTTTCTCTTGGCTAAATCCCATGGCTCCTCCTCTATCCACCTCCTCATTAAACTGCTCCTGAAGTCCTTCTGTTCAGCAGCACCTTAAGTACCATGTTGCACTGGGCATCGTGTTTCATCTCATTTCTTTATTTAGGCATTTAGAGCCTTATCCAGATTATCTTTCTTGATTTCCCTCTTTCCCTCTCATTGGGCTTTACCCTCTGCTGTGTCATCTAACCCTGCCTTTATGATTGATCATTGTGCTTGCATCACCATAATGTCTAGGAGTCTGAGTTATAGCATAAGACCTACAGGCACTCCTAAACACAATCCCTCTAACCATTCTTAAACTATTTTGATGATACATGAAATTTCCTCCATCTATCCGTCTCTCACTTGATTAACAGTGTTAAGCTTATAATAGCTTAAGCTAAACCCAATTAAGATATCAGTTCAGCTCTGCTCCAGTTCCCTATTCTTTTACTCTTGTTGCCCGGACCCCAGTGACTCTCAGTCACTTGTGTCCATGGGAATTGATTTTGATTGATACTTGTATGTTGATACTTCCAAAATTTGGCCTATATTCAAATATCTTCCTCTTGCAACAGTTCCAGAATGCATCCTGAATAAAAATACTTTTACCTAGGTGCTTCACTTTTGCATCTTCACCCTTAGCCATTGCAAGCTGGTTACTACCTGGTCTGTTCAAAAAACGACCTTGGTCGTTTTCCTTGCTGGTTATTTCAGTCATCCTATGTATACCACCAAGGACCTTCTGCTAGCTCTCTGTCTTCTTTCCTGACAAACAAAGAAAGAAACAAACAAAAACCCACCATACCTCCTTTTTTTTTCACCTCCCTTTAATTTCTTTCACAATTTCCCTATGCTTTACCTGGCTGTTCAGTTCTGGCTACATTGCTATACTAGCACTGTCAGCTTTCTCTGTCTGTCACCCAATTCACTTCCCATTCCTCTGTGCTTTTTCTCCCTGTGTTCCTTATGCCATTAAGCCACTTCTTCACATACCTTTAAATTCCACTTGAAACTTTACTTCGGTCTTGATGTCTAATCATTACTGCCTGGTAGACAGTGAACTGATTGATACAAGGCTAACTGAAGCAGATTTGTTACCCATTTGTCACGTCTCTACTACCTTTCTTCGTTTGTCTGTTGCAGCTCGTAAGTAAACTGGTGAGGCAGAAGGTATCTCTGTATAACAGGACAGCACAGCACTAAACACAGCTGAATGCTTGTGCTCATTTACAGCTTGCAGAAACTACCTATAGAGCAAAAGCTAAAGAATATACATCGGACCCCTGAGGCAAGGACTCTTGGCAGAATGACAATGGCAGAACTTTTGTATGTCAGCTTTTGGATGTTTATGAAAAAAGGCCTTAAATTTAACAAAGATGCTATTCCCCGAATTCTTGTATGCACGTTGTTCCTTTTTTTTTTTTTTTTTTTTTTTTTGGTAAATGCATTTTGAGACATAACAAATAAACAGCTTACACAAGCCCAGGCCTGAGGCTGAGCACCTGCAGCTCAAATAAGATCATCATTGTTTGAGTAGGGTTTAAATAATTTAGTACAAATTGGCTTCCCTATAGGTGTTGACAAGCACATCATCACTACTTACTAATGAGTACAGAATTCCAGAAGACTGCACAGATATCATACTCCTCCTAACACTGCACATGTGTTCCTTGAAACAAAGTATTTCATAAACAAGCACCTGGATCCCTTGATTAAAAACAACTATTCTGATTCTGTCTGGAGGACAGATTGCACAGTATGCAGATGGCCTTGCTGATCTTCATGATATTTATAGTCATTGAAATAAAATTTGTTTCCTTTTCTCCCCCACACTGACCCAACCCTTTATGCTGGCTGCATAGCAACTGGTTTCATAAAAGAATTTTATGAGTATATCCTCAAAGAGATCGTTGAGGGAGAGCCTGACATGATCTAACAATGACTGTAGCCATATAAATTATGAGGTCTAACAAACCATGCCTTTGTGGAGCAACAACAGGCTGTTGTAATCACTGATTACCTTTTGGCCTGATATTGCAAAAACAATGATATTTGGTGAAAATAGGATAAAGGCATCTCGTGGAGTAATTAGTGATAAGCACCATCTGCTTCATCACCTGTTGCACAATTTTTTTCCCCTATTCGTGCTTGTGTGGACTCCATGGACTGTTAATGAAAGCCGTATAGATTTAATTAGGTCTGTCATTTCTCCTCCCCCGAGCCCTGCAAGCTCTTTCTTTTCATGCAAGTGGGATTCCCTGAATTTGAATGTCAGATTTTCTTTTCCACTGGTCCTCGTTCAAGGTTTCTGTAAGAGTTTCAGTGCCATGTTTTCAAAGATGTGAAGGAATGGAGTAAAGAAGGATTCTGTCAGGTTTGGGCATATATGAGGAATTTCTGCAGTGAATAGGGTCTGAGAGGATCTTCATAAAAAAAAAGACTGAAGCGCCCACATGCCCTGCGTGATTTAAATCTTCATGGAAAGCCTAGGAGGCTTTTCTGTAGGTGTGTACACAGGACTTCAAAACTCAGGGCTGAAAGTGAGACACTCATCACATCTAAAGGCTCAGCTGCTGGCCCTTTCCAGAAATCAACTCCAAGAAAGCCTATGGTAGGCACTTCTGGATGTGCTTGTTGTGCTGTAGGGGCAAGTCTTATTCAGGAGGGTTCCATGCGCACAATGCTCTGACAGGATCAAAATGGAAAAGTGAGATCCACTCCACTGAAGGATTTTATTTCCAACCTGGTAATCTACAAAAAAAGTTAAGAAAGTGAACTACTACTTATAAAACAGAAACCAGCCCTAGCTGCCAGCATGATTTACAGGTTAGACTAATGACTACAGGCTTCCTTTTATCAGGGATGTGTATTACAGCCTTGGATATCAATCCTGCCAGCATAAAAACCTACAGATTCTTCCTACTGCTGTCCTCAGCCTGCACTAAGTATAGCTTGCTTTGTTGTTGCATACGCTATGACTGCAGAGACCACTCCTGAGTCATTTGGGCTTCTCTCAGAAAACTCCCTCATGTGTCATTCCCTCATTTGCCAGCTTAAGAACCTAGATAAGGCCACAGTAATCTCATGGGCTTGGAAAACTGAATGATTTCAATGAGGGTAACAGAACTCAGGAAGTCTGACTACCAAAGTCCAGTCCTGATCAGAACCAAAATCCTTAATATTTTTCTATTTTTTGCAGAAAAATAGGAACCTTCCTACCTTGACTTGGCTAAAGCCAGATATGAATTTACCTTTTTTTTTCATTTGGCATACTTCAACTTCTGTTTCCCAAAATCACTAAAATAACTGCTTCAGGGATTTGGCAGAAAGAATTCCTAAGAAACAAAAGTCAGCTCTTAGACTGATTAGGAGAGTAAAGGGGATAGGTCACTCCAAACATACAGAGTATTGTTTTTGTTTAAAGAGATGAAAACTGGAGATGGATGGAGCAATTAACTTAATCTCAGTGTCAGACAAGGTGTTAAAATGATATAAAGAAGCAGTTTAATCATCTTGGGGTAAACGAGTAACAGCTAATATATAATTTTTATAGCTGGCCTTTAATAATTTCTTTGGGTTAATTGAATTTTATATTTGATAAGGTAGTAAATTTAGAAACATAACTTGCAAGAGTTAATTGAAGTTCTTTTAAAACTTTGCTTGCTTACATCTCCTACTGTCCAAGCTGATTATGCAGAGTGTTGTTCACAGCTCCACAGGCTACATTTCACTATGCACAGCCTGTTAGAAGCAAGTCAAGTGGTCATTCAATTTGGTTTGTTACAGCTTAGGCTTAGTAGCCTGTGGAATATCATGTCAAACCAATCATATTGTAAGCTCAAAGGACACTCAAAATTTGGATAAGTGTTAGCCATATAAGAAGCTGATCTCTGTCCAGATAAAGTGAATGAAGAGAATCAGTTTGGTTTTGTGAGGGCTGGACCAGATCCCATGACTTCTAGGAAAAGCTAAGGATGCAGTTTGTTCCAATGGGGAAAAAATGAATAATTTATGCAATATGAAAAGAGTGGATGTGGCATAATTTTACATGTCCAGAGAAGAAGCAAAGCAAATTTGAGTCAAACCAGAGGCAGTACCTAATACTTCTAGCCATTTGTATGTTTTAAAAAGAACAGCAAGAAGAAATACAGTTCCTATAAGGTGGATTACAGAAGAACAATAATTATAACAATTAAAAAGCATTTATGACAAAGATACATCTTTAAGAAATCTTAATCAACAGAGGCTATGCTCATGGAAGAGCATGTGGTACCTTGCTGTCCAAATCCATAAGCAGAACTTCAAGCTTCACATAAGCAACTCAATTCTTTTAGTATGGTTTTCTGAGCTGGGAAGTCAAAAGAAGTTAAACTTTATCTTGTGTTTCAACTAAAAATCAGCACTAAACAAGGCACAGCTCATTCTGGATGTCATCTCCAGGCATATGGAGAAAAAGAAGGTCATCAGGAGTAGTCAGCATGGATTCACCAAAGGAAAATCATGCTTAACCAATCTGATAGCCTTCTGTGGTGGAATGACTGGCTGGGTAGATGAGGGGAGAGCAGTGGACGTTGTCTACCTTGACTTCAGCAAGGCTTTTGACACTGCCTCCCAGAACATCCTCCTAGAGAAGCTCAGGAAGTGTGGGTTAGACGAGTGGAGAGTGAGGTGGACTGAGAGCTGGCTGAAAGGCAAAGCTCAGAGGGTCGTCATCAGTGGCGTGGAGTCTAGTTGGAGGCCTGTGGCTAATGGTGTCCCCCAGGCCTCACTGACATGGGTGAAGGGACAGAGTGCCTCCTCAGCAAGATGGCTGATGATACCAAGCTGGGAGGAGTGGCTGATACACCTGAGGGCTGTGCTGCCATTCAGAGAGACCTGGAGAGGCTGGAGAGTTGGGCAGACAGCAACCTCCTGAGGTTCAACAAGGGCAAGTGCAGAGCCCTGCACCTAGGGAGGAATAACCCCATGCACCAGTACAAGCTGGGGGCTTACCTGCTGGAAAGCAACTCTGCAGAGAAGGACCTGGGAGTGCTGGTGAACGACAAGTTGACCATGAGTCAGCAATGTGCTCTTGTGGCCAAGAAAGCCAATGGTCTCGTGAGGTGCATTAGGAAGAGTGTTGCCAGCAGGTCGAGGGAGGTGATCCTGCCCTTCTACTCAGTGCTGGTGAGGCCTCATCTGGAATACTGCATCCAGTTCTGGGCTCCCCAGTACAAGACAGTCATGGAGCTACTGGAGAGAGTCCAGCCTAGGCTACGAAGATATTTAGAGGAGTGGAGCATCTGCACTGTGAGGAACGGCTGTGAGAGCTGGGCCTCTTTAGCCTGGGGAAGAGAAGACTGAGGGGAGATCTTATGAATGTGTATAAGTACCTGAAGGGAGGGTGTCAAGGGGACCCGGACAAACTCTTTTCAGTTGTCCCATTTGACAGGCAACAGGCAGAAATTGATCCACAGGAAGTTCCGCCTGAATGTGAGGGGGCATTTCTTCACTGTGAGAGTGACAGAGCACTGGAATGGGTTGCCCAGAGAGGTTGTGGAGTCTCCTCTCTGGAGATATTCAATGCTATACTGTCTAACATGCTATAGGTGACCCTGCTTGAGCAGGGGAGTTGGTCTAGATGATCTCCAGAGATCCTTTCCAACCTTACCGATTCTGTGATTGTACGCCTTAACCACATTACTGCTGCAGGCCTAATGGGGAAAGACAGACTCCCGCCTTTTTCATAGCACATTCTTTTCTCTTCATATCTTGGAATTCCTTTCCATTATTGTCTGGTGGCAGCACTGGGTTCTCCTTGTTTAACCAGAAATCCCGGGCTGCTCAGTGGACTGTTAGATGGGAATTTTTCCTTGACTAAATGTTTGTTTTTCTCCCTTTGGAAAATATCAATTACTAATGTCATCAGAAAAGATTTTCATGTCTGGGATGGAACTGAGAGAAGCCAGCAGTCCAGGGATTAGGGGTCTGAAACAGAGAAGGGTACAGACTTGAACTTTGGTGTTCCATATCCCAGATGAGTACTCTAACCACTAAGCTATTCCTGGGCAAGAGGTGAGTCCATCTTCTCTCAAAACAAATGGTCTGAAAGGCTGGATTTTGTTCCAACATAGAGGAAAAAAAAAAGAAAAAAAAGCTTCAAGCTTCTCTCCCCACTCCTTCTTTTCTTTAAATTGAATTCTTGTTCTCCAGCCAGCCAAGTTTGGTAATAGTTTTGTGCAAGTTAAACAGACTAGACATGTTTGTTCCGGTTGTTGTTTAATATATATTCAGTTAGAAAACGGAACAAATAAAACAGCCCAATCTATGTTAAGAGATATTTAAAGCTGAAGTCAAGACCAGACCTAGAAAGGAAGAGCTTAACAGCTTAAAGTTTCAAGACACTAAATGAAAATACCTGCATCACTAAGTATGGTTGCTGTTAGCAGTTCAAGTATCATGAATATTTGGATATTGGATGTTTGCAAGCATTCCTTGAACAGGAGTCTAAAATAATTGTCTGTTACTTTCTGGTTGCTTACCTGGAGTTTATATTATAAGTAGAGGTGTTAGAAATAGAAATGGAAGAGATCTATTAGCTCGCTATAATCACCAACCCCTTATAAGTCAGGATTAGAGAGCCATTAATGCAGGATGTGGTAATATCTTTAAAATGGCCAATGGGTACATTCCTCAGTGAGCAGAAATGCCTTTTGTACTCCAAAACCACCAGAGAGGCACCCCTTTGATGATATTTGCAGAAAGGCACCTAGGGGAAGGTGGTCTGTGACTTGCTGTGACAGGAGGAGAACTAAATCAAAAGTCCTTAACCACCATGGACAGCTCACTGGGGCTAACCAGTCCCACTCACTTGCAAACTCCATCCGACTCATAATCTGATTTGCTTTTTTATGCTCTGGAGTTTTTCCATATTGAACAGTCTACACCACCACAGGATGCCAGCTACATTCACCATGGAACTATATATAGTAGGAACAGGCTTTATAAATTAATAACTGACTCTTTGCCCTCAAATTTGAAAATTATTCCTTTTGGTGTCTACTAGATTCTAGGAACCAGACAGAAGATTTGGCAAAACTGTATCTAGTTCCACACAATTTTTTTTCTTGAACATGTTAAATTAAATGCACATTGTCTGAATAAACTGTGCATTGGGTCAATAGCTGAACTGGGGAGCTCTGGCTGCCCCTCGGGTGGGAAAGGCAGCTTTGCTCAGCTAGTTTAATATTCAGCTATAGTCTATTAAACTAGCTCAGCTAGTTTATTAAAAGAGATTAGTGTGCACAAATCCAGTACCATGAAATGTCTGGGTTTTGCTGATGGGAATGAAAGAAAGGTTTTCTCTTGAAGCAATCTCTTCACTCAATTAGAATACAGCGTATCAGACAGGAGTTTCTCTTACCTGACAGCCACGGGAGAGCCAGAGTGGAGGAAGACAACTGCTATGAGAGCTGGGGACACCAGAGTACTTACATGGGTAGGTTGCAGGTGAGAGTGAGTATGTGCAAGAAAATCTGCTTAAATCTGCAACCAATTCTGTTTACTACTTACTAGCATAACAGGCATACCCTCAGGACCACCCTGTAAGCTTTTTAAAAAACAAGAACAAAAACAGGCTGGAACTTTGCACCTAATCTCCAGAAAGCTGTGAAGCATGTCAGATCTGGGGTTGTGTAAATCTCATAGGATTTCTGGTCCTTGCAGGACGAGGCGGGCAATCACTCCCTTCCCTTCCTTTCCAAACTCTCAAGCAGTCAGCACAGCTGTGGGAGGGTTTTTTTGTTGTGTGTTTTTTTTTTCTGAACGCCATCTTTTTCCACCCTGGAAAGAACTGGGTATTTAAACTCACCATCTGAGCTGAAGCTCTAGACTAGTGCAACTGAGGTTATAGAAGTCTGGAAGGGGAAATGATGAAATTGCCTTATTGTGAATAAAACAGGTGGGAGGAAGGAGAAACAGAACTTCACAAAGGTGAAGGATGGGAAGTTTGTGGAGCTCAGAATTTTGCCTGCCTCTGTGCACCGGGCAGGGGGTTAGTCATTATTTCCTTCTTTCTCTCCCTCTGAGGCTACACTTGCAGCTCCTCCCCAATTAGCTGAACCTGTCCCACTTGTCTGTTTTTTGTTTTGCTCCTGAGTGGCGTTTGGGAGAAGCCAGTCCCTCACCTGCCAGCAGCCGCTGGCACTACTCCCCTCTCAGGAATTAACGTGCCAGACCTAGGATAGGGAATTACCTTCCTAACCAACCTCCCAGGTCAACTTCCTTATAGGAAAGCTGATTTATCCCTGTTTGTACTTAAGGAAAAAGGAGGCAGAAGCCAAGCGATTCATCCCTCCAAATTGTCATTATCTTTGTGATGGAAGAAGGGGGGAGACAGGGGGCAGAAAAAATAGAAAGATAAGGTGCATCTGTGAGAAAGAGGGTGGTAGGAGGGAGGGCTTGACCACAAAGACAAACCCAGGGTTTTGCCTCACCTCCTCACTGCTGAAGCCTCTTTCAGGTCTGACCAAATGACCCATCCCACTGTGAGCCCCAACCGGGAAAACAACCAGCCACCGCAAGTACCTCACCTGGCAGGGAGCCCTGCCCTAACCAAGGCTCCAGCAGGTGAAACCTAAATAGATTTGTGTCCTTCCCCCTGGTCCTAAAGGCCAGCCACTGCTGGGGATGCCCAGGGATGGAACAATGCTTTGACACAGGTGTGGGGATGAGGCAATTCCTGTCCCCACACACGCACCAAAGCCCCTCTCCACCACCTCTTCCCCTTGTCCTGCCTCATCCTGCCTCTTGAGGCAAGGGGAGAGGCAAAACATTTCCTCGGGATGCTGCTCAGGGCTGGCAGGGAGGAAAGGCTGAGGCAGAGGGAGGCAAGGTGCAGCAGGTGGCAGCGCTGGTTGGGGAGCCGCTTCCCTGGCGTCGATTCCTGCCCAGCTCCAGCCAGCAGGGAAGGATACAAAGTAGGGGTAGGACTCAAATCCAGGGGAGTTTTACCCCATCTAGCCACGCGGAGAGGGCTTAGGCTTGCAGTGAGGCTAGGCACCAGGAGGAATTTGCTCATGGGTTAGACGTGTGTAGGTGGTGGGAGAAAAGTGCTACACCAGTTGTGCAGATGACAAACAGTTTTCAGGGGCAGAGGGGAAAAATGAAAAAAGGGGGAGCACAGTATTACTATCATGGTATGACAGTAGGTCTTCGCAATGATTTTGGCACTGTTTAGTTCCTGCCATATTAGCAAAGACATAGATTTTTTTTTCCAAGCCCACTGAGGCAGAGATGAGGCAAACTCAGCCATAGGAGGGTGGTTAGTGATGTTACAAGTTTGATCTTTTCAATACAAGCAATAGACAAGGGTCTCCCTCATTATATATATTACGAGAAGCTTCTGTTCTTCATAATGAAAAGAACAGCAAGGGAGAAAAGCACCTGCTTTTAAAATCCTTTATTTAACACTAATCTGTCACATGCAAATAAAAACTCTTTAGAATTGAATTTATTTTTAAAAAGTATTTCTTTTTTCCACTTCTTTTTTCTTTAAGAATAGAGAATAGTTTTGGAAGCTGTTGTTGAGAAGATCAGCCAGGGTGATCTCTGAGAGGCACAGAGGGTTTAACTCAAGGAAAAGGTGAAGTAATAAATTGTGAAGAAACTTCAGTATTCCAAGATTATAAGGACTATTTATTTTTCCTGAGTCTGTAAGGGTGGATTTTTTTTTTTTTTTTTTTTTTTTATTTCTGGAGGAAAGGAAATTCTAAAAATATTTGGTGGACATTTTACCATTAACACCAGCAATAGAGCTATGAGTGGGGGGGGGGGCTGTTTTCAGGGGATGTCACAATTATATTTAATTAGTTAAAAGGGCAATGTAAATCAAAGAAGCCTATTAGCTATACATTTTAATGCACAGGGGATTTATTTACAGTATAAACGATTTAGTGTTTTCAGCATGATTTCTATTTCAGGTCTTATGTTTTCGGTTTTATTTACCTGTATGGTGCGAAATTTGGCTAACTAGGTGGGGTTTTTTAATTGTGGCAGCAAGTATCATTTAACGCAAAATAACCTGCAGGTATGAAAACGGTTCGCTCGCAACTAAATTTTCTTCAGAAAGCGTTCTGTAAAACGAGGCGAGGATGAGTAGGAGCCACCACCCACCACACCTCAGTATTTTGTTTCGGCTTGTGAGGGCGCAGGGAAGGGGGTCGCTGTAAACCAGGCTGTTGGTGACGGGAACAAATGACCCCTGCGTACCTGCTGGCGGTGGGGACGGCGGCGGTACTGGACGGGTCCCGCCCAGAGGTGCCCACTAGGCACAGCTGTATGCGTGGCCGAGGGCGTGCTGGCCAGGATGCTGCCAAGGGGCAGCTTGTGTCCCCCCAGGTGTTTATTCTTGACTGAAAACACTTGAGCAAGGCCAAGGAGTGCAAGAAAACCCATCTTCTGTTGTTACATAGTTACATAGGAAGATTGACTTACAAATTATTTCCCTTGAAGAAGAAGAAAAAAAGAGAGAGAGTGACAGACAGACAGAGACAGAGCGCGAGAGAGGGAACTAGCCGCGGGGGATAGAGAGGGGGGCATCCGAAAAACTCAGGCTTTTCTCCCCATACGTTACTTCATAATAATAGCTCGGGGCAGTTTCTTGCGCAAGGAGGCTGCATAACGGGGCGGGTTGTGTTACCTTTGGTTTTTTTTGCTAAGTGTTTTTCTGCGACGGAAAATTCGGCCATTGCCTCGGCGCGGGAGAAGCTCAGGGCTGTGGGGCGCGGGGGTGGCAGAGGGTGCAACGGAGGGGCAGCGGGGCGCACTGGGCTGCCGCCGGGGCCGCCTGGCACCCCACCCCCACCCTCACCCCACCCCCGCCGCGCACTCCGCAGCCCCTCCGCCACTGCCTGCCTCGCGTAACCTGACGCAGATATTCGCAGCACCCCAGCCCCAATAGACTCTCGCGGAGGGGAGAAGTTGAAGAGAGCGCAAGAGGGAGAGGAGGAGGAAAACTTTCCACTGATTTATTTTTTTGGCCAGCAGCGCCTGTGTGAACAGACTGCGAGTCCTTCCCCTTGCCCTCCCCTTTAGCCCCCCCTCCCCCCCCGCCTCCCCTTTTACTAGCATACAGTTAACATCATTAGGAATCAGCCCTGCAGCTAATAGGTGAACTCGCGACGATCAACGGTAGGTGTGTGAAAGGAAAGGTGGCAACAATCTCAGGCTAGGCATTGGGGCTTGATCTGAAAAGTGCCCTGCTGATGGGGGATCGCCCTTTTCACTGTGCTGCGACGGGGGTGGCGCTGACCTAAGGGTAAACACGAAGAGGGATAGAGAAAAGATCTCGGCTGCAGAAGATGCGAAGAGCTTGGCGAGAGTCCTTGGGGTCTGCTGCATGCATGTGCTACCGCGGGTGTTTTCCTTTTTTCTCTCCGTTTTGACTTCGGTCCTGGAAAGCGCTGATTTCTAGTCTCCTTTTTGGCTGCGAGTATCCCGCGCTGGGCTCTCACTCACTTCGCACATGTTCTTAGGGCGCCATCTCTTTGCAAAAGCCGCCGTCCTCCTTCAGGTCTCCTAGAGGCTGCTCCGGAGCGTGTGAACATTGCAGGCTCCAGCCCAATCCAACCTGCACAGCCAAGCATGTTTCTCACCCTTTGAGCTTCCCCGGGCTACCGCTCCTTTTAGACTTCTCTGGCTTTCCAGCTTCACAACACGCTTTTGCTTGAGTTCATTTTCCTTTGACACAGCGTGGACCCAACTTTGTGGAAGCGACGGACACAAACCTGATTTTTTTCAGAGGTACAAACAGATGTATAGAGGCATTTCTCCCTGCCTCTGTGTGTGTGTGTGTGTATGAGAGAGAGAGAGAGAACGTCTGAGTACGTTTGCGCCTGTTTAGAAAAGAAAATAGCTGAGCTGACTTTTGAGAACCTTTCCTTATCTGAAAAGAGGGTTTGCATTGTAACATAAAGCTCTGAACTAGCCGCTTTCCAGACTAGAGTTGAACACGGCTCAGGGAGACAAACGAACATGCGTTTTGTGTTGTGAGCTCGATTTTTTTTAACAATATTAAGAGAGAGATCTTGCCTCCGAGTAGCTTGATGGAGGCAGGCAACAAGGAAAGGAGAGGACCGAACAAAGTTTGGAAGAAAGGAGCCTCTGCCGAGAGTTCAGAAAGTTTGTTTTTCCTTCACAATCTCGGAACTGGTGCAGCTGAAAGCAGGGACCGTTTGGGGACAGCGCTGGCACATGTGTCGCTCGGGACTGATCTTCCTTTCCTTTCAGGTTTTAAGACCCAGAGCATACAATGTTCACTAAACTCTTCCAGCAGTGGAGTTTCGCAGTGTTTCTGCTGAGCTATTCCGTGCCCTCTTACGGGAGATCAGTGGAGGGGATCAGCCGCAGACTGTGAGTTTCCCTTTTCTCGCTTTGATCCTTATTTAAGTGGGGAGGAAAATCTGTGGGGACACACATCCGTGGGCCCATAAGGTGAGCGCTTGCAGACCGGTAAGTTTCCCAGCCCCCAGGAGTGCTTCCCAGCACAGCTCAGCACAGGACTGGCTCTTGATTTACCTGCCCCAGGTGTTCTTGTCACTGGTTTTGTCTAAGTAGTAGGTGAAGGGACTTCTGCAAGCCATCGCTTGCATCAGGCAAAGGGAACCTTTCAGTTCTCTGACCTTATAAAACTATTGGACAAGGGAATGCTAAACTTGGGAGTGACTTCTGTGGGGAGCAGCAATACAGTGGTATGTGTGTCCGGTATACACTGTTGCTTATGAACCTTTCTGTGCCCTTCTGGAGTCCTAGGAGGGAGCATCCCATTTTATCAAACTTCTGTATGTTAGACACTGTACTCTATACCCTTTTACATCTTGGCATGGAGTTAATATTGATAAGACTAGTGAAAATATACAGTAGTTAGGGCTATCATGAAAGTGAAGTACTGAGCAATTTATTTGTATTTCTGTCCTGTTAGCAATATTTTTTCCAGCAGGGGTCCAGTATCCAGCTTGGAGGTGGCTGTGTGTTTTTGATAAATGATAATGCAGCTGAATATTGTAAAAGATTCTGTTGTGGAAATGACCTCTTTGCTTCTTCCAAAACAATCAACATGGCTCACACTAACATCACCTAGGCAAAGTGCACCAGAAAAAACACTGGGCTGATGTAGGAGCAATTGTTTCACCCACGTAGCTCCCTGGCTGTCTGTGGGCATTTCAGTGGTGGACTTGCATCAGATTTTCTAAGGAACCCTTCAGTCTCTACTGCAGAGGCCTGTATTTTTATTAAGTTCAAAAGGAAATCAGGAGAAAGAGAATTAGAAAAATCCAATCACACCATACAGGAAAGCATGACAGAGGAAATTTAATTCCAGATAGGTTCTCTAGCAATTGTTTCCTTATGTACGTAAGGACAAGAGCTACAGATAGCTCTTCCTCTGCCATTTAAGCAACTAAAATACCCCCAGGTGAAGTGACTTCAGAAATGCCTGAACTTTGGCACCAAGTGGGAAGCTGTTATAAATCTCATACAACAAATTGTGTAGAACATTGTATTGATGATAATGCTACAGTACATTTTTCTCAGTCCATTAATGTTTGTACTCCTGCAAAATACTTCTGAGCTATTTCTTTTGTCTGAGACTGTTTTCTACAGCAAACTCAAACTTCAGTTCTGTAAATTAAAAAAGAAGAAGAAGAAAATAATTGAAGTACAGTCAAATTCTGTATTTTCTTGGCTAAGAAACTGAATTGGAGTTAAGCCAAATTTGTTAGAAAGTTTAACATTTGCAAAGAAATACTCTTTCTCTTTTTTTAAGTAAGGGTTATTCTAACACTTTTTTTAAAAGGTCAAGATTAGAGGTCTTCCCACTGTCCCAATTCTATCCTGAGAAGAGGAAAATAAAAACTTGGAAGCTAAACAGTCAGAAATGCATTTCACAACTCCCTCTTTGCCATGGCATGTAAAATACACACAAGAAATAAGTTAGCTGTCAGTCAGTGGCATTCACGTAGTTTTGTTTGTGGGTACAGTACAAACACAAACACCACACACAAACATGTGTCCTGTTTTAATACCACCACAAACCATTCCTAGAGTTAATGATTAATAAATCACTTAAGCCTAGATATATTTTTTCAGTCAAAGGAAGGCTTAAACAGTAATGGATAAAAATACTGAAGCACATTATTATAGTCATAAGAAAAAAAAAAAAAAAAGCAAAATGGCATAGGCCTGGTTTTACAGACCTTAGTAAGGCAAATTTCCTATGGAAAGCTATCTACTATTGTAAACTGGCCGCAGAAAAGATTGCCAGACATACTATTTGTTATAGAAATGCTTTAGCAGCTAAAGAACTTTTGAGAAACCCAATAATGCCTCAAAGTGAAATTAGATATTTTTATCAGCATGCCCAGACACTGCAGCATTATGTTCTCAAATCTGCCGAAAATATTTTTCCTAATCCTGAGATAGGTTGAGCAGCTTTTATTCCCTTTGGAGCCAGTGCAAGGCAAAGGCACTCAGAGTCTTGCAAAGTCCAGACAGAAAGCTTACTGTAGCCTTATTTGGCTGAACTTATGATCAGACCCAACATGGATATTCAAGGATAATAACAGTAAAATAAGAACAATTCTGAGATAGAAAGCTGATGCTTGAAGAATGTTACTTCTCAGTGACACGAGATAGCCAGTGGGGGGGGGAGGGGGAATGAACAAAGAATGTGTCTGAAGAGAACAAGTTATCAGGAAGTACGTGTTTAGAAGTCAGAATTGTCGGAAGTCCTCTATTTCTACTATGTGGTTTTTTTTCTTATAAGGAGACATTAAGTCTCATATGTGCATAGTATACTTGGATACAATAATTATTTTGGGCACTTTGGTCAAATACAAACCACCATCATCTTCCTTCTCTCAGAAATGCCTATCATATGTAAGCTTCGCATTTACTGCATTTGGTTTGGGGACAGAGTCTTTTCCTTAGATGAGAAGTATATTTTATAGAAGGATGGAAGGGACCTCTAGTGGGTTATCTTAACCTTAACAACCTAGTATTTCTTGCGTATCATACACAAAATGTGAATACAATCATTTCTGTTTCCATTGCCTCCCTTCTGTGTGTGGGGGTGAGATGTTGATATTTCTACTATGAAGCACTTCTTACAGCAGCCTCCACGGGCAAGCTATTTCCTCTGGTTTACAAACATAGGAGTTGTTTGAGTGACTGAGCTGAGGGAGGGAGAAGGTCAGAGAGATATGCATCTACCACATTGTCTTCATTTTAGGGAGATTTTTGATCTACAGTATACAAAGGAAATTGGTAGGCAAAATGTAATCCTCAAGTCTGGAGGCCAAGTAATACTGGTGAAGTAATAAGTCGTGTGAAATGTAACACTACGTAATGTTATACAATCATCTGGAATAGCAGAATGTTATTTGGGGCCAGACTTGATACTAAATATCATACAGACATTTAAACAGAAATCCACCGTCTTTGGCTAACCTTCACACGTCAATCCATGCATTATTTTGGAAATGTTTATTCACACAAGACGTATGTCCTGAAATGCAGTTTGACCGTCTTGTGTGTATTGGAACCAAATCTTTAGATTTCAGTTCTGTAAAATGGAATAACTTCTCAATCAAGAGTCCTTTAATTACAAGCTTTGGAGAGTCAGGATTTTGTAACAGTGGGTAAATTGACCAAATACACATTACAGGATTAAGGCAGCTTTAGGCTGTCTGTGATAAAAGGAGTTATCCTTAATAGTTTACAAGAGGTGGCAGGAAATCTTTGCTCATCACATGAGGCATACTATTTTAAACTCAGTAAAGCACTAAGATTTGGTGTGCTTTTTATAAAATAGAAGAGTGAAAGGAGAAAGCTTTCCCATTTCCCTTGGAAATACCCTGGGAAAAGGGAGTTCTAAAGCTAGAAATGTAATCTGAGTCACAAAGGATAGATTGAGGAACAGCACAAAAGCATGCCATGTAGAAGAGTCCAAGGTGCTAGTTTTATTACCGTGTTTGCGAATCAGACTGACCTTAACAAGAAAGTGGTTATAGATGGCTGTTGGAGAGCTTCAGTTAGGGTACTGGTCAAAACAGTTCTCCTGGGGGAGATTCTGAACTCTTTTTAATGGTCACAGCTACATTGAAGAGAGTGAAGTAAATGGATTCAGCTCAGTGGTATCACATTGTATTTTTACTTAGAGTCATTAAATCGAAGGGCATATGCTTGCCCTAAGGCCTGAAGTCATCTGAAACTCATCTGATTTGAGGATATGTAAAAGATGGACAATGTATGGCCAAATGTGAGCTCACAAAACTTTTGAGCATATCTAGGCCTGATTTTGAGCAAGCATGCTCACTGTATCATTTTATGTGAAAACTACAGTCATCTTTCAGTCTCATTTTGGAGTGAGGGAAAGTTGGTGTTTCCATCTAATTTTTACACTAAGTTATGACCACTTTAACCTAATTTAACTTTAACAAGGTGCAGATTTACAAAGACAAAAAGTGAAAGGGTACTCTTAAACCAGTGCTACATGAAGTCACCAATTTCAAACAGCTCAGCTGTTGATCAAATCACAAATCTAAAATGTTTGCCCGAAGGGATTGAGAAAGATAAATTATAAAATGCTTCTAATTATTCAGCATACCGTCTTTGACCATCACATTTTGAAACTTTGTAACATATCAGGATAGTTAGATATGGGATGGAAGGAAGAAATATTCACTCACACTACCATGTGTCACCTCGCATTTCATCCACATTCAGAAACAGCTGTGTATCCAGCTAACTGACTATATTATTATACTACTGGCAGGACACTGAATTCATTTTCTTTGACTAGTAAGGATCTAGTCACATGCAGTACCCTGATGCAAGATGAACGGATACATAGCCAATCTCAGCCCAGTGAAGTATGGCAATTTGAAGCATTAGTTGTATTATAGTATTCATGGGAACACAACTAAAATCCCAGCTTGCACTCCTGCTGTGGTTCACAGTGCAGCTATATGCCTACTCAAAAGCAAGGAAAAAGCATGTATTTTCTCACAGCTATTTATTATCTAAGTGCCACTTTCATCTTCTTTCCTTAAGTTTCACACCTTTTTTGCCAGTACAACCTCTCTGAAAGACAGATAGCTAAGCTGTCTCCCAGTTTCCTTAAAAACAAGACAGATGTTAGTAAACCAAAATGTCACAGTAGCAATGACGGATAAATGAATTCTGAAAGAGTACCAGAAATCTATTCAAACAAGCCATGATGCTCTGAAGGAAGATCCAGTGAGGAGGGCTAGCATAAGACACTGAGAGCAAAGAAAACAAGGAATTCAGCCCCAGAAATCCACCCTTAAAGGAGTATTCAGGAAGGCATCTGAAATCATAATTAGACACAGGTGGCCAAGTAGTAAAATCAACAGGAGCAGCTGAAGCTCCTCACTGCTGATGCTGCCTATCTGGATATCTCATTATAGACAGAAGTACCTATGTTTTAGGCACTCAAATCTGAAAATTTTTCCATTACACTCCAGCAATTGCACTTATTTAAATTTAGAACCGAAATGCACTTTTTATTTATTTATTTTTTAAGTACATGACTAAGCAGAAGAAAATTATTAGAATGATGCTGTATAAACACTGCTTCTGGCTTCAGTATTTATTCCCTCTCTTATTCGACTGCAGTGCTCCATTATCTGACCTCCTAGTTCTCCTGTCTCTGGCAACTGCCTTCCTGATTTTACTGCCTGAAGTGTAATATATTAAAGAGTTTTAATGCTTTCCTAGAACAGAGTGGTGACTAATCCAGCTACAGTTCTGGTGGCGTATGATCAGTCAGCTGTGAATTGTTAGTGGCTTAGGTCTTTCCCTTCTCTGCAGGGAGCAGCTACTCCAAGAAGCAGAACTTGCTCCAATAGTTTAACTTAACTTGACGTTTCCAAGCTGGAGAGCTAGTACATGGTCACTGTGGCCACTGCTGCCTGAGGAGAGAGGAGGTGTTCCAAGCACTGGCAATAATCAAATTCTAAATATCTTTTTTCCTTTCTGCTCTTCTCTTTTTTTTAGCAAAAGGGCTGTATCAGAGCACCAGCTGTTGCACGACAAAGGCAAGTCTATTCAAGACTTACGAAGACGAATATTCCTTCAAAATTTAATTGAAGGTGTCAACACTGCAGAAATCCGTGCAACTTCAGAGGTTTCACCTAACCCTAAGCCTGCTACCAATACAAAGAACTACCCCATCCGATTTGGCAGTGATGATGAGGGCAGATATCTAACTCAGGAGACAAACAAATCACAGACTTACAAGGAGCAGCCCCTGAAGGTATCAGGAAAGAAAAAGAAAGCAAAGCCTGGAAAACGTAAGGAGCAAGAGAAGAAAAAGAGGCGAGCCCGTTCAACTTGGATAAATCCTGGCATGTGTGGAAGTGGCACGACGGAGAGTCTACTCTTGGACACCTCCACTACTACGCATGATCACACTTCAAGGTAATTGTGCTATATCCTTTCCAGGGGGACACCATGTATTTACTGAAATTGTTATACTCCTGTATGTGAGGTTAAAGCCTCAGTCCTGGAGTATTAGCATGCCTTTTTGCTAAGAACTAGGCATATAGCTTTTCAAGTAGTGTACAGTTGCAAAATTCTTTCTGAAGGTAAGTATCCTTTCCATTTTGCACTGTGAATTTTCATGTCAGAAAGTAAACGTTATCCCTCCAGCCATATAACCATTCACTGACACAGCAGGGTAAAACTCACGACCCTTACTCCTCCAAGACAATCTTGTCTTCCTTTCCTATGACCAACAATCAAGGTAAACTACTTATGGTCAAAATGAGCTTCTTAAAACTGAGTTTTTAGGCAAAATAAAGTTATTTCTGCTAAAAGAATGCACATCATAGCCATTAAAATCTCCAAAACTGTTTTTATGTAGTATCTCTCAAATCAGATCTTGGTCCCATGTTTGGACCTCAGTTGACTGAAAGCTTTGAGTTTTATTTAAAGTTCTTTAAACCTCTGCATCTATAAAATGGTGAAGTTTTCTTTCCTCCCTCTCAACATCCCTCTTTTTGGCAACTTTCCTACTCTTACATTAGAGTTCTTCATTTTATTGTTTAATCTTAGGGGAGAACAGAGAAAATTTCTCTCTCAGTAATATCTGCAAACAGTGCAAACCAGCCTTTTACCATAAAATTTTCCCTGTCATTAGGACTTTTAATTCAGCTCCATCTTTTTGCCAACTCGTGAAACAATTACATTGCTGCTGAAAAAATGTTGAGCACTGCTTTTGGAGAGAGACATGCTTTCCACCTGCATAACAATGAAGGGTTTTCAGGGCAGTGTTGAGCTGGAGTCTGAAGACTGGATGCCCCCGGCACTTGTCCACTTTCATTTGAAATTTTGAATGGAAGTCTGAACACCTGGAAACAAAACCAAGCATTTCCTCTCTCAACTCTCCTCAAAAATTTTCACTTCCAACAACAGCCCCTCACACTCTTCTCTTCTCCCTTCCCCTTTGGCTGAATAGGAAGTTAATAGAAGGACCACTTACTCACAGTAAATCCCTTAGGAAGAGATATCAGCTGTGGGATTTACTAAAATGCTTCCTTAGGTTAAGCTTTATGGGTCCGCAGTTTGCAATGTGCTCCATCACCTCAATTTCTACTGGCACCTATGGGAGTTACTGGTATTGGCCTCTCAGCCTCTCTGGGAGGCATTCAGCATTCCTGATCACAAACCAGTTAGCGTAACTTTAGCAGTGAGCGATGAGGTAATGGAGGCTGGTTTTGATTCAGCGCCTTAGGAAAGGCACATTCCAGAGTTTCTGTCAGGAGATGTCTGAAGTTTCAACAGATGTTAAGAAACTATGGTAGGGAACAAATAGCTCCTGTCTTCAGCATGCGGAAATGTAGGGGAAAAAATATCCAAAGGCATTTTGAGTGTTATTTATTTTTATTACTATTTCTTTTGTTGTATATTCAGTGGGATCTATAAATGAGATACAAATATAATCCTCTAAATTTTCCTCATTTATGCTTTGTTTCAAACACATTTAGACGGCTAGAGGCAGTCAGCCTTAGAGTCCAGTCCAGACTTAACTTTACCCTCCTCACTGCCCAAATTGCAATTTTACAATAGGAGGAGAGACGTTTTCCAAAGAGGCCACATATGTATTTCAGATACTTAACTGAAGATGATTAAACAAAGAGAAACTCTAAAACAGGAATACAAAATTCTTCCTTCCCACATGCAGAGCATAATGTGCAGACTCAGCTCTTAGGAAATGGCTGGTATATCAGCCTATACATATCCCAGTAAGCTGGCAAAAAGGTATTGTTTCTAAAATTTAAATGAAGACAGGTGCCAGACCCCCATGTATTTTAGATGTGATCCTCCCAGCTAAAATGTGCTTGTCCACTTTGTCTTAGCAGTAGTATGAAAAACTGCATTGAATCTGACTCCTCCTATCTGAATGAGGTTCATATCTGTATGGAGATGAATCAGGAACTTCTGCTCTATCTACTGACTGGAGACAAGGAAGGCATATCCAGTCAGCATATCCATATATTCCATCATCAGAAGCTGCTTTTGTAGCACTTCTAAAACTAGCTGCAGCTCAGAAGAAGCACCACTACATTACAGTGGAGAAAAGGATATGTATAATGTAGAAGGCAGATGCTGAGGAAGTGCAAAGATAAATTTTGAGTCTCCTTTTCACAGCATCATGCTGCTTCCTTCCTGTTCAACAGGCTGAACTAAAATTCTCATGCTGAGTCCCTCTGTCATCCCAAAATCTTGGGCTCAGATGAGAATAAAGACAGAAAATGATCTGCTTTCTAGATCTTTTGACTTACTACAGGAAGTATCTCATAGAAGTAGCTGATCTTACAGTATCTGGGACCAAAATCATAGAAAGAAGCTTGCAAGTTATTAGCAATATGGAGGCCATCCTCAAGCTGTGTTTTAGCTCAAACTCTAAAGTAAAGCCTTAATCCAAACCAGAGTGAAAATGTTGCTGTCTTGAAAATAAGCTTATGTAGTGCAGACTCATATATACAGTTGTGCTACATGAATTATGCAGCTATCATTATACATATTATAATATACCCTGAATATCAGTATTGCTAATTAATTATTAAGGAGTTTCATGCTGACATTTCCATTCTAGACAATTAAAAAAATATTTCTCACAGACATTCCAACTGTATTGCTATTCCAATTGAATTTAACCATTATTATCTAATTTCCTGAAAAATCTTTCAAAGGGGTAGACTGTCTAATGTTAAATGTAGTCCCACTTTCAAAATGTAAATTAAGAAATCCTTAAATTCTCAAGATTTTGGCTTTTTTTGTGGATATATGTGGGTGTGAGACACAATGTGGACTGCCACCCTACTTAGCAAACCTGTCCAGCTACACAGCAAATCACACTCTATTCTATAGTTTCATGTTCCACCATTTCCAAGGAAACCAACATACACTAGAGAAATGTACTGCACACAGTGATAGAAGGAGAAAAAGCCCAATCCTTCTCTATTTCCTTTAGCACCACTAGAAAATAATTTAAAATATAAAATTGTAATAGAAGTAATATACTGACAAGATGGGAGCGGATTCTGCTTTTGTTCTCATGAATCCTCCAAGGAAGAGAGAATTACAGAATTCACACTAGTTTGTCAGCAACCATTAGAAAACTTCCAGATTTTAGGAGTGTATAGAGGAAGATGCTAAATTTTTCAGCTTTGGTTGAGCACCACAGGGGCTGTGAGTACTCAGAGTTTAACATGAAATACTCCTTTTTTTCAGGATCAAGCTCTTCGGCTGACAAAGTTACAGGGCTATAGGTTTTTCATTCATTCAAGCAACAAGAGAAAAATTCAATCAAGCATTAGTTCAAGACCTGAACAGACTTTACTGAAGAAAAATTCATGTACAAGTCAGAATAGTATATGTCTAACATAAACAGCTCTTTGTCTAACGGGTGGTCTATACTGGGGAAGATAGCCCAAAGGACTACTGTGGGACAGGTTTAATTGCAAGGCTGACTTCACACTCAGGCAACAATCACAACAGGCACATGGGTGCCATAAAGAGGAAATAAGAATTTTCATTTTTTCTACCTTAAAACCAAATTTCTCATTTCTCCCGCTATATCTTTCTTTTTGGAGCTTGGCCTATTTGTTACAGATTGATAGTCTTTCTACACATAGCATTCAGGAATCTTTTTGCATAGGATCTTAAGGAAAGCCAAAACCTCTTCCTATTTCTCTGAGAGAAAAATGTAGTGAAATATATGGCCTTAGTTTCATGACAGATTGCAGATCTAACTGCTAACTGTATTTAATCAAAAGCAATATAGTAGAGACTTTAAAAAGATGTCTACTACCTTATTGCTTTAAACTAGACTTGTTAGTGCAGAAGTTTAATAGCAAAGCATACCCCTTATCTGTGGCAATATTGCTGTTATTTTATGTCCATGTATTTGAAGCGAAAATTAATTTTTCTACTTTTTCTATCATTTTCTTCTTTTTGCAGGAGGCGCTGATGTTTTCAGCAAGAGATCTTTGGAAGATGTATTGCAGTATTCTGTAATAGTGAACATATGGGAAGTATTAAAATATTTATTATCTGTAAATATTGTAAATGATAAGAATAAAATCTTTTCCCCCCATTGCTCTCTGAAACTGCACATTTGGTTATTGTGAATTTTCCTTTTCTCTTTTTTTTTTTTTATTTTTTTTTGCTAAGGCTAAGACAATTATTATTGTCACATTTACCATAATTTATTTTGTTGACCGGTATATTTATTTTGTTAAAGTATCTTGGTGCTGCTGACTTTCTATATTTTTTGTAACATAATGCACTTTAGATATACATATTGAGTACATTGATAACTGATATAAAATATTCCTGTTTTGTGGTTGACGTCAGTGAATGCCTACATATAATTGTCCAAATTGATTTTCCTTTGTGCATGTAAAATAGCAGTATTTTAAAATTTGTAAAGAATGTCTAATAAAATATAATCTAATTAAATCATGACTTAGAAGGAGAAATTGTCTTTTAGGAACACAGTTTTTTTTTTTTTTTTCACTGCATTTGAAAATGTTTTTAAATTTAATATGTTCACATTGGTTCAAACTCCCACATTTTCACATTAGCTTTTAGTTAAAAATCACTATATAAACATATTTAGTTCCAGTGTTTTATTTCACAGCAGCTGAGCTGCTGAACAGCCTGGGGGTACTGCCATGTAGCTTAGACTCCGTTGCAGGAAAAACATGACTCCCAGTCTTTCCAGTCTCGAACCATGTGAAGGCTGAAGCTTTCCAGTCTGCAAATGAAATGATGTGAAAATCAGTCCCGGGGCTGCATCACTTACTGCACTCTTAGAAGATGTCAACATGTGACACCCCACAGCCTTGTGCAGAAACAGGCAAATGCTCTGTATCCTCAGCTCCCACCAACTTCACTAGGAAACAAAAATGTCTACCATATGAGTGAAGAGTCTCAGCTCTTTGTACTTTGGGGGCACCTTATGCTAATGTGAGGGGGAAAAAAAGAGAGAGAGAGAGCATTTATTGGATGAATACATAAAGAAAAAAAATCAGAAATTGCAACATGTACCAACAAATACTGTTACGTTGTGTGAATTACCTTTCCCCTCTTCCACTCCCAAAATGCATTGTATTGCTCTGTTTCTGAAAAAAATCTGCATTAATTTTAATTCTGTTCTTACACACACACTTAAGGGCAGTTAAGGAGGAGACTATCTTCGTTATTTAATGTCAACTCACTGAAGAAAACAACAGAATAAAATTATGTTTGCCTGCCACTTTTTTAAAGGGAATATGAGCCCTGCTTCCTTACCCACTATCCTGATACATATTCTTCTTGGCTACTACCCACATGTTAATCATAATGGCTGCTGAGAGAGCGATCTGAGGAAAGGAGATTGTTTCACAAGGATATCTGTACTGGTAAACTCCTACAGAATTTCCCCTCTCTCACTCCTTCAACATCAGCAACATTAGAAAAATGCATGTGTGGAAAAATACATTACAAATCCTGGGAATTTAAGATAGTTCATGTAAATGTTGCTCCACTCTGTAGTTCCCAAACTTCTCTTTTTACTCTTCATTCCTTTTTTTAAAAAGAATTAAGTGACATCTTTTTCCATTGCCAAAGTACAGCCATCATATAATATGAAACAGATGTTTTTCTGCTCTCTCTACCCAATCTTACAGAAAACTACTTCCAAGAAAACATTTTAAACAACAAAATTTGAGAAAAACTTACCTATCTCCCTCATCCATGTCTCTGAAGTGTTAAATTCAATGCTTCATTATGTCCAGTTAGTTAATTATTACAACCACCGAGCGCATGCATACTTTGTTTCCTTTTCAAATCAAAAATACTATACGTGACAAAATGTAGCACAACTTCAGGGTTGTATTAAAGAAAAAGCCATAGTTGCTGCACATTTTCAACTTGGCCTCTTTGCACATCCTGCCTATTTATAGTATCCAGCTAGTTCTTGGATTTATACAACTGAAGTTAACTGCAATACATTCAGAAGATGATTTTGCATCTCAGCATTACCAGTATATCCCAACAGGAATGAAAATCTAAAGCTGCAATGGACAGAGGCAGTTTATCTTAATCAAAAAGGATGATTCTTGGCAGAAAGAAGTACAGAGAGAATAAACAAAAAGCACATACCTAAATGCTAATCCTTGGCTCTATAAAACCAGCCTCTTCATAAAACAAGGCCCAATTCTGAAGTACCTCTAGTCTCTCCCAGATATGTATACTGTCCATTAAGGACTTGCAATTATTTTCCTATTTACAAGCTTTTATAAAGTTTGCTATTATAGCAAATTTAAGCAGCAGTCCTATTTTTCTTACAGAACATTACAGGCCTCATGAAAGCTATCTATAGATCCTGTAGTTAACAGACTACAGTTTGAAAGACACTGCTGCAGACCATTGGATTTTACTCTGGAAAGCTGAATGCAAGTTTTTTTGAGCTCCTGGTTTACAGGAAAATAAATCCTGAAAAACTCTGTTTCTCAGACAAGCTACATCAGCTTTGCCTTCCTAACTGTGAGAGACAAAACTGTTGCAGAGAATTAAATTTCTCAAACAGTTTAAACCCAACTAATTAACTTGATCTGTAAGATGTCCCAGAGACCTTACACTAACCTGGATTTATCTTGATATTTTCTTATATATATCACGTGTTCATTCTGTTGAAGAAAAAAATGGTGCTAGAACTTCAACTTTTGCATTGTATGACACCTTGAAAGATGTAAGGCCTGTGCTTTACCCTAGTGTATATCTGCACACTTAATGTTGTACATTGTATATGTGCACACCTAAGCATACTTAAAATGGACAGCCTTAGGGTTACAAAGACAATGTAAGAGTTTGGAAGTACCAGAAGGAAGGTTGTTCATGTAACTTTCATCTGACCTCTCCGCTTGCACATTACAGTCAGGGCTAAGATTACATGATCACATGTTACTGTTCCTATCTCTCCTGCCTGTTTTCTCTTCACTCTCCCTCCCCACACTTTCTCTCCACCTCTGGCTCCCCACCCCTGCCTCAGTCCTTCTTCTCTGTCAAAAACAAATCCAGTTCTTGGCACTTCATCTGATATGAGCTTCCCTGCCCTTTATTTGGTTTGCTGTCTCTGCTCTCACCATTCTTGCTATGGTTTCTCTCCTTATTGTCCCTCTCTCTCCAAGCCCAAAGTCCTTTAAGCTCTGTGTCTCCTACTTCTCACCATCCCCAGTCACACTCAAGCTTTCCTTCTCTTTGCCGAGCTGATCCCTGGCTCTGCTTTGCCCACTTCAGTGCATCCATTTGCATTCACACTAGCTTCCTTCTGCACTCTACCCATCTGCCAGCAAGATAGCAAGCCAGAGCACAGCAAGGAGTCTTTCTGCCTGCAGTTGCTATGCACAGCCCTACTTTCTTTCCTCTTCCTAAACTCTCAGTTAGGCAGGCATTACCAGGAGAGCCTGGCTGCACCTTTCTAGCCTTTGTGCATGAGCCTGCTCAGATACCTAGGCTAGTAGGACACAGGAGCAGGAAGGTGATGGGATACATTTGATTGCTTTGTAAGGCATGTGCACTCATCGTGCACTTATGCACATCAGTCTAACCTTGCTCAGTGATGAATGTTTTCACTGATAAAACAATAAAAGAGCTTCCATTGAAGGAGTGTGATATTTCAGAGGATTACAATGTGGTCAGGTTTTCTTTAAGGTGATAAAAGAGCTTTCTCAATGCAGAGGGCATATGCTTCCAAATTTCCATTTTCTTTCCCAAGTCACAGAGCTGCTAAAGCTTCTCAGAAGAGTTTCCAGAATATTTTTAATGTGGTCAAAACAATATCTTCTTTTTTTGGTTTGTTTTACTTTTAAAAATGATAGAATTGTTTTGGCTGAAATTTTCCAGAAGATGATAGATTGCAAATTTTCATCTGGAGAGGTTCGAAGTGAGACGGAATTTCAAAGAGATGATACCAGATGGTCGTACTAGAAGATAGGGAACTGCCTAGGAAAAGCACTGTGAATCTAAGCTCCAGCTGACACATTCGTAAACATTGTGACAGTCCATTTTAAGGTAGGACAACACCTCAAGGGAGAATGGATACATGGCACTTCACAGGTGTTCTAGTCCTGAAGTAATCACCAGGCTTACTATAGAACTTAAAAGTTGTTAAGAACACCAGATGACGACAGCAACTACCCTGATGCTGAATCTCAATATTTTCAAGGGCCCTTTTCAAGGTCTGTGTGCTTGGCAAAAGTGGTTCGGTAGCAGTAGAGTTTCATTCGCAGTTTGTTTCATGATCCTTTGTAAATGAAGAGATTCATTTGACAGTCAAGACACACACAAAAGAGGCTAGCATAGTTTACATCTATAACCATGGAATGAGTGAAGCTCCATGCTCTTAAGGAAGGGATTTCAAGCACAGGAACTATTTGGCTTAGTTTTAGGCATTCAGTCTCAGCACGTAGACAACACTGTTCCAACACAATGCGCCTGCAGTAATAAGCATGCATGTTCTCCTCTGAGTAAGAGCCCATGATCTCCTGAGCCACCACAGAGAACTTAACTCTCTTGCAATAATTCAGAAAGTAAGAGATTGTTATCTGTATTTAGTTACAGTATTTGAAAGTGTAAATCTTTTTGTTATTTGGTTATAATGTGCTGAGGAAAGGTTCTGGAATAATACCTCTGGAGACTGAAGGTCTTTATTTAATTGCAGAATAGATATAACACAAGTAGAAGTAGCATAAATTACCTTTAAAGCTGCTTATAAAATGGAAACCACCAGCATGAGGAAAATATACCTCCTAGAGTCCTCTCTTTTAATCAGTTTCCTGGACTCTTCTCCTCACAACTAAAATATTTTTTTCCTATAGTTAATGCTAACTAATATACTGTAGAAAATACCTATGATCTAACCTTATCCATGCCCTTCTTTTCAAATGAATTAGTGATCCAACAGAATGGTTTCCAATGCATAAATCATGGATTGTCCTTTTCCAAGGGCTGGTTCCTGAACTCTGATAATGCAAGTGAGTACCTCTGCACCTTACAGAATACATTGCTACACTGTACATGTTTGGATTTTAGATGGCATGGTTAAGGCAATTCTATATATTGTGGGCAGGCTTCCACTAAGCAAAATTTGAAAATTGAAGACATTTTTGCTCAACGACAACTGCAGATTAAGTTCTATATATGCACTAATGAAAATCCTCCATTACCAGCAAAATATTAGAATGTACCCTTCTTACTATGAATGTACATGTACAAGCATGTGGGGAGTGTTTATGTGGATTCCTGTCACTAGAATTACATTTTAGAAGATCTGCATCTCTTAAACAGAAAACTATGGCAAGATATAAGGAAAAAATATCTTGCTTTGCAAGCTGAATTTTTCAATATGTGTCCGCATTTTCCTCTTTGTTGTTGCACTGGAGGAGTGAAGAAGAGCTACTTTGATGTATTTCAAGTTTTCAGACTGTTAGACACTATAACTGTGTTAAGAAACTTCCTTTGCTTAGTCTTTCATTCTTTCATCTTCTTGTAGTTGAAAAACATGGAAATACACAAGCATACCAGAGTAAATCATTGACTACAGCTGAACTCTGCTCCCAATAAGATCAATTCTTTTCCCAATAATAATAAAAAAGTGGCTGTACACCACTTTGTCTATGATTCAGTCCTACAACCTGATCAGCCCTCAGTGTGAATTATGAACTACCCCAAGACTCCTCTGATCCAGGCTGGGCTCATGGGAGTGGTGATGGAAAGCCATCAACCAATTGCTTATTCAGGCTATCATTTTGCAATTCTGAGACAAAACAGAGAAGATCTAGTGCTTTGTTTTACTCACTTAAAATGTCTATAAACATTTTATTTTTCTTTCCACTTCTTGCATTACTCTTTTTCCTATTTCACTAATAATCTAGAGATTTAGCAGGAAATCATATAGACTTCTTTTAAGATAAATTGGGCTTATCATGCTCTTGGGAAAACAAATGAGTCTTCTCATTATGTAGTGATGACATTCCACTCACATATATGAAAATAAAAGGAATGAAGGACCAATCTCCTTGTAAGTCAGTAGCTATAGAACAAAGACTAACTTGGACATATCTCAGCTTGACATGCTTGTTTTTCAGCATCAAGTAGTTTGAGTTTAATGAATCAACATAAATCCCACATGATTGCTTACTCTCATTAGGTAAACAAGCATTACAGAGACTTCTTGACCACAGAGGAACTGTTCACATGCATGAGCTCTTGGTATTGCAGGCATGGTCACAGACAGGTCCTACATGTTTGCTGACACTCTGGATATAGCACCTACATGTTGCACGCAGCAAAGGCATGGTAATGCACTCACTGCAAAGCTGCAGAGAAGTAGGGACAGAGTCACCAGCAGCAGCCAGGAAGATTTGAAGGGGCATCTTTCAGTATAGTTGAGCAGCATAGGATGGCATTATTGGCAAGAAGTTGGGTGACAGTCAGTTCCAACTGAGATGCCATGAGAAACTGGCACCAGTACAAAAGCTTGACAATCTTTTTTAATGTGAATAATATACAAAGGGTGTTCTATAGAAGGCCTTTCCTCAAGTAGCCTCACTGCTGCGCAAGGGCTGAAGGGAGCTTCTTACAGACCAGAGTAGTTTTGTTTATATTTGAAACACCGTATCATGAAACAAGATACAGAAAATACTATCTATGTTAATTAAAGGCAGCTGACATCAAGTCAAGGGTTTTTTTACATTGCACTATTTTCATGTCAGGACTCCATATGATGGTAGGGCTAAGCAGATCCAGAGTTCTCAGCTTTACTCAATTTCAGAAGCTCACTATTGGCAGAGGAAGTGAACAAAAACTTACAGTAAATGAAGCATAATCACTGTGACTGCATTTGAGTTACTTAAATGATAAGATGGCATTGGGTAAATAGTGGAAGTTAAGAGCTGCTCTAACGACAAATGATCCATCATTTATATTTAATCAATTTAAGAGACATTTTTATCAGACAAAGATCAACCAACTGGGACCATTAATAGTGACAAAAAAAGCAAGTAGCCAGAGACCAGCAGAGACAGACAAAGCAAGAGTTAGTCTCAGTCCAGAATCACTAGCAAATTTAGAACATGTTTACATGACCAACTTGTTGTACATGTCATTATTTAAACAGTATTATAGTAAGAACACATGCACACATAATGAGAAGGTCTCAGGAAAATGTGCTGCTCGTCCTAGGTGATTTTAATACATTAAGAGGAAAGAGGTTGTCAAGTCACCTGCAGCTGGAAAAGAGCAGTCTGTGATGTGACTATTCATCAGAATCTAGGTAGGATTGTATGAAACAATCTACAGTTCTATACACAATGTCTGTCAGGTATTGTGAAAGGAATACTTGTCTGGGAGCACTATAAACAACGGGCTGAGCTTTTGTTGATGTTAACCAGAGCACTCCCCAAGAGCACTGCACATGTATGAGATGTCCTGTTGCAGATTGCATGTGCGCACTCATCATACATAGTCACATACAGATGTATTCAGCTTATCTTTGTGTAACTGGAAAAAAATATTAAAAGCTAACATGCAAACCAGAGGCTGATCTCGCACCAGCTTCTAGAGAGCAGTCCTACATTTCACCACCATTTTCCCTTCTGCTGCTGAGCAATGCTAACAAGAACCAGGAAGTTCTCTCAATAATAGATCAGATGCACAGCACAACAAAAGGGAAGACTACCAATGTTTCCAAGCAACAAAATTTATGTGTTAAGTATCCTGATACAGCTTTCAACAACAGACTAGGACATTCCATGGACATTTTTTTTAACATGCACACTTCTGTTTTTGTTGTATTTGGTGAAATTAAATATCACAAGGAACAAAGCTGACTGTATGCACCTATTGGAAGGGCTAGAGGATGTAGTAATTCATTTCCAGTTTTGATGTCTTTTGGTAGGCTTGGAGGGAGAAGGAGAGCAATGCACTAAGGCTATATTCAATTGCCCTTCATCAGGCAAATGATGACCTTCCACTGAAATTCACCAGTAGCTTTGCCTGTGTAAAAAATATTTCCAGGTGGCCTTAGAGTTTGTGGTGCATTTCCAACACGATTCCACTTCCAATCTATACCAGTCTATCTATCTCCTCTGTGCATACAGAGGTGTCTCAGTTCTAGCGCTTTCCTTTCATTCTCATCCTCCAGGTTTTGTCCCATCAGCCCTCTTTAGAGTACAGATTTCTATGCTGTGCATGTAAGGGGAGTAAGCTTATAGCCTCAGAGCTTCTGGCACAAAGTACAAAGAAACAGCAACAAAAACACTGACATAGGCAGCTGTTTTTTTAAATAAGGGAAGGCCAAGCAAGGTGACCACTGCCAGCCAAGTCTGAATGTATGAAGAGAACTACTTCCAGAAAGAGGGCTCACAAAGTTCTTGAAATTAGGACCACCTCAGAGATGAAGTTAGTCCCTTCCCCTCCCCCCAGTCCTCCCTGACCTGCTTCAAACTTCAGTAAATCAGTTTTTCCAAGACTCTCA
This sequence comes from Rhea pennata, assembly GCF_028389875.1. Taxonomy (NCBI): domain Eukaryota; kingdom Metazoa; phylum Chordata; class Aves; order Rheiformes; family Rheidae; genus Rhea; species Rhea pennata. Next base: position 81,275,154 of record NC_084663.1, on the reverse strand, counting down.
TCCCCCCCGCCTTGCTCCCTTTGAGTAGTCTGATTTTTCTATGTGAACATTTTGGCAGGTCTCAGAGCAGTTTTACTCATTCATTTAGTAGTCACAAATTGTGGTTCTATTTCACCAACTAATTATTTCCCCAGCCTCACAGATGCATGACTTTCCTGCATGCTTAGTAAGGAGGAATCCAACGTCCATATGAGCACCAATAACAATAATTTCATTAAAAAAATGGTGTGTTCTCATTTCTTCCCTTTAATAGATTTCTGTTAGAAAACATTAAGGAGTAGAGGGAGAATTAACCCAGTATCTTTAAAAGGACAGCATAGAGGACATAAATGAAGAGAACCACTGGAGGTCACTGTGACAGTAAAGGAGAATGACTCAGAGATGAGCAAGACCTCCAGTGCAACAGTCCTCTGAGGTGGTGGGGGTGGTGAGGACCAAAAATGAGAGAGAGACTGCATCTCCATTCAGTCTTTACTGGAACTTGGAAGCACTGGCTACAGAAGCAAGACATGAGGTGAGGCTACATCCACATCAAAAGCTTGAAGTCTGACCAAGTTTCCCTTCAAAGAATCTCAAACTTTTATCTACTGTATATACTTACGTGTTTACAGGCTTCAGTCTTACTGTGAAGTGTCCTGGCCTGCTCAGAATCTCCAAACTTCACACACCATAGTGAATAGAAGCTTTTTCAAAAAACAAAGTTATATTATATCTTACATATATAGTATCATCTGGCTTTTAGGAATACTGCTTGAAAAAACTAACCCAAGGCTGCAGATGCTTCATCTCTGCCTTGGCTAGTGGTGAGGGTCAGATGTCACAATGCTGTACACAGTGAAGGGGATTCTTTCCTAAAAGGAGAATTGTAAATTGCTCATAGTGCTGTCGACTCTCCATGCTGACAGTTTCCAAGAAATTAATAGCTTGAAATCCTTATTCACTCTATTAATGCATATATAGGAGGGAGAAGAGGAAGTATGGTGGAGGTAAGGGGACAAGGCAAGAAACATCATGCCTCTCAAAAGTAAAGGGTCATTTTTTGCCTTTTCCACTCCTCCCTCTGACAGCTGCTAAATCCCACATCTTTCTCCAGCAACGCCTGATGCCTCCACAACAGAGGTATGCACAGCAATCATTACTTTCAGTAGCTGAAATCACTTGGCTGTACCTGCAACAGAAGAGGTTTGTAAGTTCATTTGGAATAAGAATCCAAAAAGCTACACAAACTTTTCTGTCCTTTAGAAGTCTGCTATTTACCCTTTAGCTTCTTTTCCACCCCATACTCTCTCTCTCTCTCTTTCTCTCTGTCTTTCTCTCTCTCCCCAACTACTTTCTGTTGTGCCTTTAATCCACCCCACTATGCTCCACCAGTCTCTGGTAACTTCATATTCAGCACAGAATACTTTATAAAAGCAGGAGAAAAGTGAAATATTTGCTATCAAACATAAAGTTGAAAACATTGCGTCTTGCAAACAGTATTCCTTCAACAGCAGTTTCATCCTTGTGCCTTGTTTTTTGTGTATGCTTGCAAGTATTTTTGACTAATAACTATGCATACGTGCACACTCATGTGAGTGTGTTTGGGAGTGAGAGCCAGAGAGCATGTAAAGGGTATTTGGGGATTCTTTGATTTTGAGCTCTCACACATACTTGGGGGAAGCAAGTTATAAACATATAGTTTGATCCAGAGTTCATACTTTAGTATTTGCAGATCTCTAGAGCTGCCAAATGTTAATCACATGCATCTGGCAACACACTTTGAAAGATACTCAACATTTTGCTAGTTAAATTCCAGTCTTGACATATCTCAGTAGACCCACATGTGTATCCTAACACCGAGTAGGGAATATTTCACCTTATTCTCCATACTCATTAACTAATAAGCAAGGAAAATGGCTTGCAGGGAATAGGAGAGGAGAAATAAATCTCTCACTAGAAAAAAATAGTCTTTTAAGAAAAAAAAAAAAAAAGTTATCCTTCCAGGTCCTCCAAGTCAACCTGTTAGCTCCCTAAGCTGGAAAAAGACAGTAAAGCTTATTAGACTTAATAAAAGTCAGTGCATAATCATCTCCCCTTTGGGATGCCTCACCTTTATGAAACTTCTAAAGCACTTAAATGGTTCAGTGCAGGTGGATTTTTTATTTAATTTCGTTTTCTTAACGCTATCACACAGTTCTAACATTCCACAGTTTGTTTACGGCAAGTCTCATTAGTAAGTTAAGTTTCAGGTTTATTTTTTTTTTCCAGTGGCAGCAACAAACTGCATGGAAAGCATAAACAGAAGGGAAGAATCTGGAATCAACAAATGATGTGCACAGCTGCACATCATAATTTCTGCAAGTGTAAGTTTTAGTTCAGTTCATCAAAAGAAGAACAGTAGAGATGGAGGCAAAAAAGAGGTGGAATAATGGAATAAATATAGCAAGAGGAAATAGTAAAATCCAAGACAGCTGGAGAACCTTGGAGTCACTATAATTAAGGCCCACAGGTTACAATTCCTCTGAAAAAGAAGTCAAAACCAGAAACCAGCCCATAGAGCTTCAGGAGGGATTGCTCAAAGATCAGATTCTAAAATACATTGTGATGGAAACAGAGAAGCAGCATACCGCCTTCATTTCACTTGCAGATAACAATATTCAGTCAAGATACAAAATGAGAGGAAAAAGTGAAAAGAAAAACAAAACTATATAGATGCAAAAAAAGAAATGAGTAAATTCTAAAACCAGAAGTTATGTATTACAATTGGACGTGAAAGTGTGGTACTACAACTCTAAAACAACATTTCAAATCACTCTTTAATAAGGAATAGAAGGACAAGTAAATGTCCCAGCATATAATTAACCAATCAGTGTCCCATGACAGGGAATGATCATGATGTTTGCTATTGTTATTAAGACTGAGCTCCAACAGAGTAATTTAATCCTCTGTAGGCTTGGATGATTTCTCTCTCCCCAGAGGACATGTCTCAGAAAACCTTGTAGGCTTTCATTTGACTACCCGTCCTGTAGCTATTTAAATATATGTTTGTGTGAGAGAGATGCAGCTAAGGGAAGCTGCTAAAACACTTTGAACTGCAGTGTCATTTCTATGCCAGGTACATCTAACTCTTCCCCCCCACACCCCCTGATAAGATGTCGTTGCCCCAGTGCCTTCAGATGAAGAGTCCAAAATAAAAAGCGTTAAACCAAACTGGAGATGATGTTGGTGGAAAGGCTCTGAGTCCTCTACAAGGGGACACGTTTCATTCTTCCTTTGTGAGAGACTGCACTTCTATTTGGTCATAGGCATTGACAGCTGCAGCAGTCCTCTGGTTTTCTGTTGTGTTCTGTTGTGTTCTGAAGAAGCATCAGCGTCTGGACAAGCCTCCTTCACAGACTGCTGACTGGGAGATGGTATGCTTTGCTTTCTTTTGGCTGATAAACTTGATGAGAGGCCTCCACTCCTTTGCCTTATCAGGTGTACAGTTATCAGAGCAGTTAGCAGAAGTCAGGGAGAATGGTGGAGTTAAAACCTCCTAGTACAACATGTGCACATACCAGATTACCAGATGAGAGGCCTTTGCTTTCTGTCATCATCCCCTTTCCAGATTGCAGTTGCAACTGGCCTTATCTGGCTTGGAATATTGTCTAAATAATGCTTTGGATCACCTTTCATGAACCACTTAAGTGTTTAATTAAATGCAGATATCTGTAAATTGCTTGTTTTGGTGATGGCAATGTTACAGAAGCACAGCATGGTTCTATCTGTGAGAGAAATTAGAGATCAGCTTCTATCTAGGCTTGGCATAGTCCTGCAAGGCTGGGTCCCATGCATATTTTAAAGGCTGCCTCCTTCCTCATACAACCCTACTCAGCTACCCTGGGCATACCAACCATCTAGATAAACAGCTCAGCATATGCAGCTGGATGGAAGACTTAAAGACTCTGGCCATGGTTTAGTTAGATGTTGGGCTTTGCTACACCAGAGGAACAGTCTTGCCCATGCTCAGCTGCTTGTTCTTGACACTTTCCTTATTTCAATTCTGGAATTTATGCAGCCATGTAGTAAAATGATCAGGCTGAAGAGCAGTACCAGTGCCGGCACAAAACACTTGATGGAAAAGAGAAGTCAGTGGAGGGATGGAGGGGAGAAAGGTAGGAATACTCTTTTGGCTGCTGCATAGATTTGCACCAAATTAAAGTGACCATTCAATGACTGAGTGGGATCTCAAAATGGTTGACTGTTGAATACGCTCATAGATTGAACTGTTCACCTGTATCTCAAGCTTTTAACAAATGTTAACAGTCTTTACAATTTTGTTTTAATTCATTGTCATACAATTTACAGTAGTAGTTGGCATGTCTTACTATTGGATTTAAAAGAGAGTGAAAATATATATAAAATGCCTGAATATCAACAGACTTGTGCGAAGGAAATTTGTTTAACCACAGATAAATACAAAAAATATAAAAACAAAATATTTTCAGGTAAACAATAGTTTTTATTTTGTTTTTTAAGAAAAGCTACAGATGAAGAAACACAATGTATCTATGTTTTAGTAAAGAATTCAATGTATTGTTATAAAACCTTACTCAGTTATTTCAAAATTGACTTGAACTTCTATACTGTCAGACTGGAAACTGACTGAAAACTATAAACAAAGGGCAATAAGAAAGACTGCATTTTTGTCACTGCTGTCATGTGAGTCACAGATTTTCATGTGCTTTCAAAGTATCTGTGACTTTTGATATTCGGGAATTTTCATTTGGACTGGTAAACATGATGGTTAAAGAGCTGAACCAATTTCTCTGGAAACCTTGAGTTTTGCCGAGTTAAACCCTAGACTGCACAGGAGGCTAATAGTGAGCAGGAGCTCAGCGACAGCACTGTGGTTACACAAAGGATCAGACCAATGAATTCTCACTGAGAGCTTTAATCCCTCCAGGGATAGAGAGATTTCTCTTTCCCTGCATTTGCAGTTAGGCTGAATTTGCAAAGGCCAGCTCTGGCAAAAAAATGATTGAGGTTAAATGGTTTCTCACAGAAAAAGAAAAAAAAGAAGAAGAAGAAGAAGAAGAAGAAAGGAAAAGAAAAAGAAAAAGAAGAAGAAAAAGAAGAAGAAGAAGAAGAAGAAGAAAAAGAAGAAGAAGAAGAAGAAAAAGAAGGAGAAGAAGAAAAGGAAGAAAAAGAAGAAGAAGAAGAAGAAGAAGAAGAGGAAAGAAAAGGGAAGGGGAAGAGGAAAAGGAAGAGGAAAAGGAAAAGGAAAAGAAAAGGAGGAAATGGGGAAATAGGGAAAAGGGGAAGGGGAAGTAGAAGGGGAAGGGCAGGAGGAAGTGGAAGGGAAAGGAAGGGAAGGGAAGGGAAGGGAAGGGAAGGGAAGGGAAGGGAAGGGAAGGGAAGGGAAGGGAAGGGAAGGGAAGGGAAGGGAAGGGAAGGGAAGGGAAGGGAAGGGAAGGGAAGGGAAGGGAAGGGAAGGGAAGGGAAGGGAAATAAGTGTGTTATCTATAACAGAACAAGCACCTCTTCACCTGCATCCCTGCATTTGTCATGTCTTTCTCATGACACTTCCATAAAACTTTTGTAACTGTACTGAGTCAGACCAAAGATCTGTCTAGTTCAGTACCCTGTCTCCAATATTGGCCAAAACCAGATGCCCAAGGAAAATTGTAAGAAAGAGATACAGTGATAATTCCTTAGAACACTCTTTCAACTTCCAGAAATTTCTAGTTTAGGAACTTTCTGGTTTTGTATTTAATAAATTCTTCTAGAATTCTTCTGCTATGAATTTACCCATACACTTTTTGAAGCTGTGTAATTTCTTTTTTTTTTTTTGAAGTTACTGTCACTAAAAATTAATCAAAGAATTCAATACTAAACAATAATACTAAATAAATATTCAGAAATATTCACAGGCAGACTTGCCAGAGGAGTTGCCCTTGGTCCTATGGTGAACATTCCTAGAAAGAAAGAAAAAAGAAAAAGACAGAAAGAAAGAAAGAAAGAAAGACAAAAAGAAAGAAAGAAAGGAAAGAAAAAGAGAGAAAGAAAGAAGGAAAGAGAAAGGAAGAAAGAAGAAAAAAGAATAAGGAGGAAGAAATCTATCGCTCCACCAATTGCCTAGTCACACAATTGTTATGAAAAAGTGACCATCTCAGGATACAGTAGAGCTAATTATACCCCAGAACTGCTATATATACAAAATATACAAATGAGAAATTAAGATGGAAAAATAGTGTTTACAGTAAGAGATGCTGTTAATAGTTATTATAGCATGGAGAGAGATTTCAGACAGACAGATGATGGTTTCTTTAAAAAGCAATGATCAGGCTATTTATCCCTTTCCAAATGCACTTGTTCAAGTAGAAGACAAGCTTTGCAAAGGGGCCCTGAGCTTTCTGACCTACATTTTTTCATATTCATCTACGACACACAGAGCTTCACCAATGCAGCTTAAAGCCATGAAACCTGTAGTTCCTCCTTTACCCACTGTGCTAGAAGTGAGGTGGTGGGGAGCTGGAGTACACTTGATCAATGTTGACTTTTGAAAATTCTAATTGCTCAAGGTTTTTCATAATAATTCATTAATTTATCATAAGACTAATAAAAAAGGTCTCAGGGCTTTCTTAGAGAGCTCTCCCCTTTCATCAGCATTGGAACCCTCTGCATATGCATCAGGACATAAAACTGTCATGTTTTCTGTTCTAACACGCCAAATTCCTTGCAGTAGAGATTATGCTTTCCACTGTCATACTAGTGAATATATCAGCTCTGATCTTAAACCAATTAGAAGCACAACAAGAACTTTTTTCTTCTTTTTTTTTAAAGAGGATAATTTAATGCCATAAACACAAATGAGGAAAAATTTATGACAGTCAAAACCTTAAGCTGCAAAACAATTCTCATAGACATTGGAGGAAAACCTGTTGTACAGACTTTCAAGAACAGATTGAATATAATGGGCAAAATAAAATTCTGCACTGAGACTCAGTTTTTGAAAATGCCAAGGCAATTATGTGTCCTTAATTTGCATGGACAATTACAGCATTGATGCATACAAAGGAATGGTTGGAAGGGAAATTATTGCAATAACATATCAAAATAATGGCATTTATTACCAGTATGGCATGGGTATTGTGAAAAATCTAACCAAACACAGCTTCCTTATTCTCTATATCTGCTAGTTGTTAAGGATACAGTAAAACTTAGACATAATCATGTGCATTGAGGCAGACATTTAATTGGACGATGTCACATCAAATTACTACAATTCAATAAATTCAAAATAAATAACAACAGGTAGTGCTGCCACCTCTGCTGGAAAGATCTACTGTCTTTCAGATGATAAGTTTCTTTGGCCTCTAGAGCCCACATTTGCTCAAGGATGTAGCTTTGTGGTGGAGATGGAAACCTCAAAGAATAGAGTTATCCAACTTCACCCACCTCAGCCATGCAAAAATCATTAGTCAAAACAAAGAAAGGTCCTTCTTTTCTTTATGCTGCATTTTGAATACATTATTTACCTTATGATCTGAGATCTTCTATCCCATCTTTTTGTTCACATCTTCATACCTCTCTCTTTAAGCACAAGTCATGGAAGCTTCTGTTTTTCCTGTTCCTGGTCAGAGGAATTTGGTCTTTGAACAAACCATCACATACTAAAAGAACCACCAACATTGTACAGCAGTATCAAAATATCATTCCAATGCATACTCCAAGGAAAGACTATGAGATTAATCAATATAATTTGCACAGGCAGTAAGTTTCCTGTGATTGGGAGGTGCTCCAGGATTTTCTACCTTTTCTGTTTTCTTCTGTTACAAAAGACAGACAATTTCTGTTTGTGCCTCAAATTTTGACCTGAATTACCATACATTCATTTTTCAACACCACATACAAATCACTGAGACCTATATAATGTCTTTAATGCCTGTATAATAGACAAGAAAACCTGTTCTCTATTCAGTTTCTGCTACTCCCCTTTAAATTATTATTTTTAGTTTAACTGCATGCTTTTATCTAGCTCTTTGGGGAAGTTTTACTGAATTAGGTTAGTTTTTCACTCTTAATGACCTTGATCATATCCCTTGAAGAGGAAAAGATTTTTAAATTACTCCTGCTTCAGTCTCACAAACCATAGCGGCCCATGGGAATTCCACAGTGCCATCTACTGCAAGATACTAGAATAACTGCTAATGCAACTGTAATGCAACATTTGTTTTTCAAATTTATTTTACCTTCCTGAGTTGTTCCAAGATCTCTTTTTCTTCTGCTGAGATCCGAGCACATTTTGTTACCACATGAATTTCTCTGTTTTCCTTTTGTGCTGTTTGTGGTCATAGCACTGCACTACTTATTTCCAACCAAATTTTATCATTCCAAAAAAAAATTTTTTTTGCAGTTAGGTATGGTAGAGCCATATTGGTATCTGAGGCATGACCACCCCCCTTGCCAGATTACTGGCATCATCTCTCCTTCAAGGAGACCTAGAGAAAATACCCTTCAGAACCTGCCATGATAATTGTTCATTGACTAGGGGGTACAGTGAGAGATTCAAACCAAACAAAGCACTAAAAACCCTCCTGATGGAGCCAAATATGCTGTCTCTGCAGCTTCTGGTGGCCTTGGAAGTGAAAGATCAAGACAGAGAAATATACTGCTATTCAATTCAAAATCATTAAAACAGAGCCTATATTGACTGACATGGCCTGGTATACGATTGCTATGTATTTAGCAACCAAGCAAACATCAAATTTGCGTCAAAGCGATTCATGGGACTGTGTCTTTTCTCTTTGATATTATGAGCTGTTCCATAAGGTAAAATTGGGAAGCCCAGTGACTAAGTGGGATATAAGTGGGTTGTAGGCCGTGGGTTAATCCTCCCTGATTCTTGTTTGTTTTAGAGAAATTTTAGGTCTTAGAGAGACACAGTAAGAAATGGTTATCAGTTAGCACAATCAAAAGCTGACTTAACTTAAACCAATAGTTGGAATCAAAGTTTCTTCCTTATCTGAAGGATAAGTGTGTTTATTAGCTTTAATGCACTAGAATAAAAATAACATAAAAATGAATATTTGATATCATCAGTCTCCACTATACTCAAGCAATTGTTATATCCTTCATTCTTCTCCTGATAGGTAGCTTAAGGGAATTTCAGCTCCATCCATGGAGTGTGTTGCCAAGGAAACACTTACCTAGCATTTGCATACAATCCGGCTAGCCTGTATTAGACTAAATGCTCTTCATTGCAGCTGCCAGTAGCTGTAGTCTACAAATCCCTATAGAATAACGAAACGGAAAAGAGTGGAATGGGAAAAATATTAGACTGCAAATCACAATATCTCTCCGAGCCAAAGCAAGGCATATTTATTCCCCAGACTAGTTCTTACCTCATATTTGATTGATTACTACCATGTTCAGTCTGAATTACAGAGATAATGAACTGCACAAATTACGTAAAAACAGAAAAGATAACAAAGCATTGTCATCAAAGTATATATTTCTTTAAGTTATAGGTTTCTCTGCATACAGGTTATGTACAAATGTCTGAGCATTAGCACATGTTTGACAATCCTAGGCAGGAAAATTTCCTTTATAGCTATAAACAGATCTGTAGCCCATTAAGTACAAGCACAGTCATTAGCAAGTTATGTTTATTCTCTGATCAGAAAATAGATCCATCTAGCCATGCCAGACAGACATTGATATTTCTAAAATTAGACAAGAGGTCAGTAATCTTTTAATAGCACTGTTAAAAACTGACATCCTAATTAAGTTACGAGTTACAAAAGTCCTTTAAAGCTGGAACTACTTGTTCAAGGAGCACACAGATATATAAGGAGAAGTTCCTCACCAAGTTTCAATTCCTTTCTGTATAAGTAATGCCCAGGAATCTTGAATAAGGATCCTTATTATCCTCTACATAAATTCTTGAGAGTTTAATAGCTTCTTAATAGTTGATCTAAGGAAAGAGTAACTGAATGTATGCCTGTTTTGTTAATCTTGGAGTAAGAATAAAATTGTCCTTTACTTTTACTTGTTTTGTTTTCTTTTGTTTTGTTTTGTTTCATGGAAAGGGCAGCTTGCAAACCACAGAGGCATTTCAGAGGAATTAGAGTATTCCTCAATATGCAGTACTGGACGATGTCTACAATAAGCAATTTTTCAAAGTAATACCCAACGTTACCCAGAAGGCAGTGAGATGACTCCTTTCTAAGCAGTATGGAGGCCATTCTGGCAATACTACTATTAGGAAGGCTGTGAAAGTGGGGGCTTACAATACAGAGCCTTGCCAGAGTATCCACAGAGCAAGAGAGCAAGTTAAACGCCTGAATTTTGAAGGTCACTCACAGTTTCTGTGCCTGGTGAAACCACCAAAATTGAATATGCTTGGCCCCATTCACCACAACCCTCAAATGTTTTTTAAAGAGCTTTTTTTAAAAATAAATTTCAGCTCTCCTCCCTCAAAACAAAGGATCCCCTTGGAGTCCTGATGGTCCATCTCTGCAGTTCACCCTAAGTTCTCAGAATGTCCAACTATTCTCCCAACTGAGCAGATGAGTGCAGCTGTTCATTTAGTTGCGGACTATCTTCCCAGGCAGAAATGATCCCCTGGGTATTGTAACATATGCCCAGTTCATATTTACCTGATCTATTAGAAGTAAAAGCAGCTCTGACGAGAACATAATTACAAGAATATAATGCTCATTTCTTCAGAAGGCACGGTGTCTGCAAGCCTGGGAAGGGCCCAAGATGCTTACTGCATTTCTATTTTCCATGCTGTGGTGAATTTGGAACCTTTACACAGCTTAAGACAGAATAAATTTCACTCCAGCACAAATCTCTTGATCATTTCTCCTTCAAATGTGGGAAAACAACACTGAGAATGTGGAAAGTGTAGAGCACATCATAAATCCATGGACACAGGAACTCAGAAAGCTGCATAAGGCACATAAGGTCTGCTATAAAGGAAGCACTGTGCTTTCATATTATTTTCTGTTTAAAATCTACATGTGTGGTTTGGGACAAAGGTCTTTCAGTGTGGAAGAAAGAAGGTTCAGTGTTTTTCTTTTTTTTCTTCTTTTTCTTCTGTGTGGGGGTACTTTTTTTTTTTCTTTTTTTTTTTTTCTTCCTGAAGAGAGGTATGTCTCTGGAGAGACAGTGAAGAGATGTACTCCAGTCTCTAGCGTACATTACTGAGGAAAAGGGGAAATTTTTGTAACCACAGAAATAATAATAAGGAGAGCTCAGCACCTAGGATATGGTTCATGTCTGAATAACCAGCAGGTGCTTACAGAAAAATAGAGGTCTGAATGTTAGCTGTCGTTTGCTGAGTTTCTGTATGGCTATCTGATCCTATAACTGGGATTTCTGAGGAGGTTTCTGCCCAGAAGCACACACTTTCTTTCCCTCTCTTTTCTCAGGTAGGCTGTCATGATCCTAGCAGGCCCACTATGTAGATATTTCAATCTCAGTGGCAGTGCTAGAAATGCCACCTGAATATTCCTACTGTTACTTTAGAAAACAGATTCCTCACACTGTAGAAGAGCTTACTGCCAGCCAATATTTGTCTGAAGTTGAGATGATGAGAATGCATTTATGTGTTGCCTGGCTTGTCAGGGCATCTGATTCTGTGCTTCACAGAGCCTGGGAAAACTTTTGGTTTCCTTTTGATTTTTCTATGATGTTCTATGTAGCTCCCCTTTTCCCTGTTACAAATGAAATGTAGAGTTAAAATCCTCAAAGGACTTTAAATACACGTAATCTAGACAATCTAAAAACAAATTATAGATGAGTCATCTATTTAATAGAAGAAGTCAAATCATCAACATCAGCTGTCAGAACAAATACCATCAACTCTATTTTTGCCTGTATACGCCTTATATTAGAGACAGATATAGAAGTTGAATTTTGTAATTGATGTTTTGGGGGCTATTAATGGTAGGTTCAACTCCCCTAACTTTTAACACAGTAGATTTCATTCTGTAGCCAAATAAGTCCCTCCAAGCTCCCTCAATAATTAGTGAAGAGAAAGTGGCACTTTTTTACAGACCTGTTTTAGTTGTCTAGCTTAAGATGGGATAGATTATGCTCCAGAGGCTACTAATTATACTGGCTTGCTTATGATTCTAAATATAGCCCAGAGTGATCAGTTCAGGAATGGTTATCTATGCTGTATCCAGCTACACATAGATGAGTCCAGCTTTTCATGCTTGAAGCAGATGAGATGTATTTCTCACAGCACTGTGACTACAAAATCACAAGATTTCTACTCTCTTTATTGTGAAGTTAAATGTGGTAACCATAATATAAAGTATATGGGTTTTTCTTAAGTTTCATACATCTCGAAACCCACATTTTGCTCTCATGCACACTGATCAAACTTCAGAGATAGTTCCCATCACATCAGTGGAACAGCAGACCTTGGTACCAATAGGAAAAAAAACAATTCTTACTACAAATGTAGTAGGACATCATTATGGTAACAAGTTTCTAGCACCTTTCCTGAAAATATACCTCAGAATACTTTCTCTAATGAAATTGTCAAAGGAGTACAAGTAGGAGAGTTGAATGTTCTGCATTGTGGAATGATTAAACTGAAACATCAGAGAGACCATTGACCTCTAAGGACAAAATAGGCTAAAGCTCAGGTTGTTTTAGGAGGAATTTGGTCTGCCTTCTTTGAAACAAATAGCAAGATTCATATTATCTGTGGCATGTTAAAACTTTTTTTCATAATTCACCCCAAATTTTGTTATATTTTCCACCTTTCCTTACATAAATGCGCTTTTTGATCATTCGAAGTAGTTTTTTAAAAATTACACTTCTAAGACAGAGTCTCGTTAACAAATAAGATTTCTAACTCAAATAAATCTGCATGGTATACATACTTGTTTGTAAATCTTTGTTAAATTGTGTGGTGGAGAGGAAAGGGAAGATAACATTTTCCTCCAGGGAGGCTTTCATATTTTTTAGATGCAGTGAATTTCAAATGTTATCGTTATTGCTTTAGAAAAAAATATATTTTTGATTGTGACATAATCTTGCAGGAAATCCAGAGTGCAACTAGAACTGAACCTATATGAAAGATGAATCAAACTCAAGGAAATCACAAGGACTGCTTCACTCTGCTTTATGCATATATTCTACAACACTGCAAATCACAGCTGCATTTGGCAGCTCCTGCTCCTATAGGCTGCAGCGAGAACAATTGCTCTTCTCTGCTTCATAAACATGGGTTTGACAAAATGGGTGATCGCAGAAAATCCAGGTTCCTTATGCAAGGGGGTATGTGTATGCCATTTACGACTCAGTTCTAACCATCACCTAAGCATCTCCTATTACGAGAAACAAAGTCCGAAGTAGGCTCCACAAAGGGCGTAAGACATGTACATGGGATCTTGATATCAATGGCAGCCATGCTACTACCTTACCCCAGGCACTTAATTCTCCCTGGGATCCTTCTACAGGTTCTGTAGGCAGATATGCTGCTGGAGGCAGATATGATCACAGAGCTTCTGGCTCTGTGTTCGCCAAGGGAGAAACCCATCACCCCATTGTCTATATAAGCAGTCCAGGGATACAGCTAACCCAGCCATCTAATTCAGTTCCTCAAATTGGATGGTATGCATGTTCACCTAGAAAATTAGATGTAATTTCTCAGCAAGGAGAGGAAAAAAGCTGTTATATAACTGTAAAGGAAACATTAATCTTTTGGAGATCAAGAAGAATCTGATTTTATCTCTATTTCAAGAAGTTTGTAGTAGAGAGTAATCCAGGAAGGCAAGGTCTCACCCCTAATTCATACCTATCTCTGGATTCTGAAAAAAGAATAGTGGTAGTGCAGATAGGCTTGAACGGATTTATTCATCATTGATTACTGTGGATTGAAAAACACTTGTAGAAATCTTAAGATTCACCATTTAGATGATGCTGTTTATATGCAGGTAATAAGCAATAGCCACAGAGCAGATAATGAAAGTAATAAGTCCTTGGGATGTCATACTCTTTATAACCCAACACTTACGCCTGTACGTTTGCTTACATGTATACAGAAACCTCTGTGACAAAACATACTTAATTCTGCAGAAAATCAACACAGGAATCTATGTCAAACGAATGTCATGGTCTCACACACACACACACACACAGTGTCCTAAATGCTGAAAAGAAGCTCATATTGCTTTGTACATAAAGAAGAAAACAAACAAATAGCATATTAAAAAATCTACCTTGAAATCTATGTGGATTCCAGTAGGCACCACAAACCTGTGTTAACACTACAAGCTGCAGGAGACAGGGGGTTGTATTGAAAAATTTTGTTCTACCATACCATGTAATAAACAGCTCTAAAAAACCTCTGCTGGTTACTGGCAGTGTAGGTAGGAGAGCTAACCTCCCACCTTCTGTAACTTGCTCAAATCCATGGAAAGAATATTAGTGATTTTACTTTGGAACTAGCTCTAAAAGCATAAATATCTTATATAAAATCAAAAAAAAAATGTATATAACCACATCATAATGCCTTGTCCTTCTGTGAAACAGGAGTATATACTGTCAGCATTTTCTGAGTATAGCTGGCTTACTTGTCACTGAAAGCATGCCCATGAAATTTCTGATATTTGTCACCATGAGGAATTTTTATTGTACTCAGAATCTACATTTAACACCTATTGAAAATTGGTATATTTCCAATATATTTTCTAAAGTAAATATATTTTTCCCTAAAATTATTACCAGGTTATCATCATCTACTATCCTCTGCAGTTTTCCAAGGAACCTTTGGGATCCTATATGGAAAAGTATGGTGTGCTACATACGGGAAAATGTTCCTGGTACGTATTGGGCTTGGAAACTTCATGACACTGAAGAATTTATTCTATCATAAGTATAAATATTAGATCCTTTATAGAATCTATCTTCAGCCTAAATGCTGAAATAAATATTGATGTAGGTTCTTTGGATCTATAAAGAGAGTGAATTTTCAACTCAAACAAGTGCCTAGAAGTAAAATCTCCATCTTGAAAGGACAGAGTGAGTTTTAATAGGCATTTTAGTGCCAAGACATGTCAGTCAAATTATTATTGGCTCTAGATGCACTCTCTCAAGCTGTTACATTCTTTACCTGCAGCAGAGTGGCATTCAGAAAGGTGCAAAATTCTTTTCTGGTTTTGAAAACACCAATGAAAGCTTTTTTAAAAAAAAATCCCAAACTCTCCAATCTAATTTGCACAAATAAAAACCTCAAATCTACATACAAGAAGGATAGACCCACAAGCTTCAACTGGAACTGTTCTTTGAAAGCTCAAATTCCAAAAAGCCAAAATATTTAATAATTGATACAAAATCTGTAACATTATCTAAGTCCTGACACAAACTGAAAGAGGCATGAGAGTACACACACGTTCTAGTCTTATTACTCCTATTCCCACACATGCCAATGTGTGTATGTACATACAGTATTATATAATTTTGCACAAGTCACAATAGTCTCAGGCTTGCTCTTCATTATAATCACAACTTTTAAAAGCATTACTGCTCCCTACAAACAAAAGTAATCCTACTGATGTGTTACATAATCAATATATTCCCAGGATACTGGTTTTCTTCAGAGAAAAGAAATTATATTGAGAAGAAGGAGAGAGGAGAGAGAAAGAGAGAGAAAGGGAGGGGAGAAATTAGAACTGCTATTTTTAGATTACAACATTTTGCAATGTAATTCTTCCTTTAAGATTTCCCAGCTATCCTGCCTTCCTTTTTTTTTGCTTCTTCTTCTTTTCTGGAGGAGGAAGCAGTTGGGAGGGGAGGGAAAATCATATATGTAAAAAATAGCATTGTCTAGAAATATTGAATGTGTTTCCAGCCTTCAGAAGAAAAATACTATATGAATTTGGGGAGTGGAGGCTAGAGGGTGTTTTGTGGGGAATCACACTGCTATAGATCTTCTATACATATAAACAAACTCCACCTCAAGATTAGCAGAAAAAAAGGCTTGCTTATTTGTCTGATGGCCAAGAAAAAATGAACTAGAGCAGGATATAAATGGAGTGAAGAAGAAAACTGAGAACAAGCCCTGATGTCTGAGGGAAAATCCTTTTTTTTTTTTTTTTTTTTTTTTTTTTTGAGGCGGGTTAGGGGGACTTCATAAGATCTATCATGACACAAATCTTTCCTGGAGAGCTTTTACACCCTGCCTTGGCATGTCTCCAAATGAACGTCAAAGAAAATTTCATTTCAAATCAGGGCTCAAAATGCATTTCAGATAACATGAAAATATAATACTGAGAAATTCCATGAACAAAAACCTGCATCATTTCCCTAACCTGCAGCAATGTGTACTCATGCATGCCCTTTTATTCTGGTGAGAAAATTGTAGTCTGCTATAGCCACCTCTCACACAGCTCCAGATTCTGCTCACTGTGCTGATCCACACTTGCTGTGACAATCCCTAAAGGTTCATCTCTATATGAGAACTTCCAGATACAACTATCATCTCATTTGTTCATAGCTCTCCCACCTCCCAACTTAGAGCTGGAACTGGAGCCAGGCAGCAGGAAGCAGCTGTAAGCATTTTACATCCACTGAGTAACAACTCCTCCCAATTTGTGGACTTTTCATTTGGCTGAATACAGATGGGGACCTACCCCTTTTTCCTTAGGTAACCAGAACCCTGGTCAAGGTGCACATAAGCAGCAATAGCTCATGGGATGAAGGAATTTCCTGTCTGCTATTAAACCCATCATTTTCTATCACAGTCTTTTTCTCCATCAAGTAAGGTTGGCAACAGATATTAGCTGCTCTCACTCTTCCTCTTCTCCCTCCCTTTTCCACCACCCCCACACATGCTAAGCCCCAGGAGGGGGTTCATGGGAAGGAAGAAGGAGGTTGTGCATTGTCTAAGAAGGGTTTATAAGCTGCCCTTCCAGCGTGGAACTACAATCAAGGCATCGTTTAGCTACACGTCAGCACTAGAGGAATAGATGCAATGAAATTAAATGCCATTGATGGTGTGCAATCAGTAAATTAGTCTACAGTACGCTAAGCAGCACATCACCATAGCTGCAATTTTCACGCCCTTCCTGTCTTTCAATATGCCAGGTGATATCCCCACAGTTACAGGAAAATGTCAAACACACTTTGCTTATTCCATGTTTACTGCATAACACAACAGTCTCTGAAGACAGAATTGGAGACAGGGATACCTACAATGTAGGTCTGGGGACCATCCAGGAAGTTAAAGCAGCAAGTCAAAACAAGCAAGACTACCAGCAATGTAGTTGAGACTGGAGCTGTCTTGGAGACAAGACTAGAAAGAGGGCTACAGCATAGACCTGATGTCCATTCTTGAAATCTAGTCAGCAACTTAGGAAACAAGCACACCTACAACATTACTCAGGCACTTAGAAGCCCTGAACTGAGGTTAGATAACGCTTTTGGACCAATGGGCAGAGGCTACATAGATGGAGACACTAGACAGAACTGGTCAGGGTAACTTAGACCTTCTGGTGCACTCAGGGCACCTATAATGGGGCAAAGTCTTTTGCACAAAGGACTGCCAACACAGATGGCCTAGCGTGGACTTGTAACACATGAGAATTACTATTTTTTAGTGATTTACTGTGGTCTGTCCAGTTGCTCAACTCATCTCAGCACATCAGTACTTAAAGGGATAGTTATTCAAGGTATTGGCAAGGTCAGTAGACACATATATTAAATTTGTCTTTTTCCTTAGTTGCAAGGTGTCAGAAAGCAGTTGCCATGCAGATAGTTGGTTGTCCATCTACCTCCACCCAAGAACCTAGCAGTGCATATGACAGAGCCCAGGGTCTTTCCATAGATATCTAGACCAATAAGAAAGATAAAACATATTTCAAGGCATCTCTAGAACTTGCCCTTTTCCAAGATAAAGCTGTGAATGGAACAGGGAAATTTGCAAAAGTTTGGAAATAAAAGAGGCATTGGAATTAGGTTAAAAACAAATTCCTCAGAGAGGTAGGAAGCTGCACCATTCTGACTGTTAGGTTATAATGTATTAGAGCTTTTCCTAATTCTTTTTTTATAATCACCTTCATCCTGTGCTTTGCGATCAGCATGCTTAACCCGTTGACTGTCTACTTGAAGCCAGCTGGAGAAAAAGCATCACTTGCTTTTGTTTGGGTTCAGCTAGAGCTCTCAGTAACATTGGTGGTTATATTAATCAGTCAAAGCATCCAGAATGTTCTCCCTTTTCTTATAGCATGAGATAAGACTCTTTGATGCTCCATAAGCCTATCTGAAGACATTTTATCTCTGCCCGAAGAGAGCTGCTCATGATTCTGTCTTCTGATGTCACATCTCTACCAGTAGTACCATCTCCCTGCTCTCTTGAAGCCTAAACATATAGTTTTGCAATCCAGATTTTCTAAATCCAAAGTTTCTCTTCAGTATGACCAGATGTTTAAAAGGAGAAGACAAACACTATAAAAATAAAGACATAAATAAAGACATAACTGAATCTATAAAAAAAAAGACACCTTCTGCAACTAGTGCCATTTCTTCCAATTAGAACAACCCTTGCTGCAATGTGTTCCATTTTACAAACCCCAGTCCTCGAGGACAAACAGCTAATTGTTTAAATCATACTGTGCAAATATTCCAGAAGTGAACAATCCTCCCAAACACCTGCTGCTGTACTTTATGCCTGTGCATTTACTTCTTGCCATAATGTGTATATATAATCTCTGTGAAGAGACAGTACAGAAAGAAATAAAAAAGCAGGATTTTAATGGAGTAACCTTTTTCTTCTCCCCCTTTTCCTAGTTTTTCTTTATCAAAAAGACAAGAAGAGAATTGTGAAGATAAATGGAACCACAGAGTAAACGGCAACTGGATTTTATTCATATTAAAAATGTTCACATAGCAGAAGATACACACATATGCATAATCAAGATTTATTTTGGATGGAAGAGTGGACATGGAGTGACTGGAGGCTAAACTACTTCCCAGCATTGACAATTTGCTGCAAACAAAATTTAATATAAGGCAGCCCTCTAGCTGCGTTATTTGCCTCCCACATGGAGGCAAACCAGAGGGATAAAAATTAGCATGGCAGCTACTGCTCCACAATAGACTATTGACCATTCCTGTTTGCTATCCTAGCCTCCAGCAGTGACTTACTCAGATGCCTCACACCCTGTGAAAGCATCCCACAAATGGCCTGGAGCAATAAGTAGGAGGAGAAACAAGCTCAGCTGGAAGTTTATGCCCAGAAGCAAAAGAACTGATAAACCTCATAATATTTTAACCTCTTAAGTTAACTGCAGGTATTATTCCTATTCAAGTGCTTAATCCTACCCTGACTTTCAAACTGCTTGCCTCCATACCCCTCAGCAACAAATTCTACAGGTTGATTAGATTCTACTTTAAAATACATTGCTTTTTTAAGTGCTTTAAAAACATAGCCTGTATGTTTTTAAAGCTTTTCATGATCCAGCATGAAAAGATAAATGGAAATGTCCAGCTAATTACAATCTAGTCAGCCCTCATTCTAGTAGAATGAGAGCAGATCTAGTAACCAGAAGTTTCTACTAATAAGGATGTTCTTTGGATTATGACATTAAATCCTAAATTAAGAAGATTAGGTTTGAGCTCCCAACCACCTTAGAGATTTATTAGGTGTGAGAAAGAGCAGAGAATGTGAGGCTGGGTTTTCTGAAGTGGCCTAGCCTTGTTCCCAGGGAAACTTTATCTATTAGTTTAATGGGAGCACAATGATATATTGGAGGCATCCTTGCTGCAGTCAATCTATGTAACCTAGAAGTTTTCTTTCTCTCTCAAAAACAAGTTGGGATACTATCATAAATATATTTTTTAGAGGCAAAGCTCACACAGTAATCAGGATAGCAGTACCTAATTGGATAAGAAGTAGCACTGAAATCAGTCACGCTCTTCAATACAACAGCTTCTGTTCCTTCTTTGCTCTGGTCAGAATGTTCACCTCTTGTGAGTCTGCAGAAAGACATAAACATCTGCCAGGATTCTTTTTACCATATGTTTCAATGTAAAAAAATGCTAGTTCCATGAAACCAGAATTCTTAATGGGAACACAGTAGTTTAGAATAACCTTATTAGGAAAGTGCTCCTAAATTTTGAATGGAATTTTCTGTTAGGTTTAGTGTTTCCTTAGTTTGATACTCACCTGGAATATAGGTCAAAACCTTGATTAATTGAAAAAAAAAATTAAAATAAGTGGAACTACTCCAAAATGACAGGAAGACTGAATTTCAGAACTCCCAATGAACACAGTTCAGCAATCATTCAAAATAAGCTTTTATTACCTAGGTCTCAATAAAGCAGAAGAACTCAATTTGTCTCCTGCCTCTCCCAAGGGTGTTAGGCCCAGCTGTCTCCTGTGTAATCAGGACTAGGGTAGCCTAAAACAGATGAAAATTACTCAGTTTTGAAGTTGGGTGGAACTTTTTTTTTTCCTTTTTTCCTTTTTTTCTTCTTTTTTTCCCCTTTTTTCTCTTTTTTTTTCTATTGGACAGAGAAATCAGCAAGAAAATTCTTTTGCCATGCATCAGAGATTAGAATGCCTGGGATGGAGGAAAACCAAGGACCAAGCTGAGGTGAGACAGAAAAGGGACATTCAAGAGGCTGACCAAATAACTTGAGTATAGATGATTGCCTACTGATCTGGGCTGTCAGATGGGATGTAAAAATCACTTTAAATCTCTGCTATGTCATTCTTTGCCAGCCCACATAAATGCCCCAACTAAACAGCTCTGAGCTCTCAGCTGTCGCAAGTTGTCTTTTCACATGTTTGTGAAAATAATTTACGTTTTTTAGTTTTCCTTGCTCTTGCTATTATGCTAATAAAAAACCTTTCTTAAACCTCAAAAACTTCCATGGGGTGAAGCATTCATCTTTCTGCTGTTGAAAGCTGTGCACTTCTAAAGCACAGCCTTCTGAAAATTTTGACACAAGGAACTGGCTGTGTTAGTTATGTAAAGTATTCTGCTATGCAAATGGACATTGAAATAACAAAATCATCACAGCAATGCTAATTATTCAATAACGAGCTGCCATTCATTGGCAGAGAATTACTGTATTGAATGAAAAGCATTTAGAAAAACATTACTACAAAGGGAAATAAGAATAATCAACCTAAAGAAATGAGCCATGGAAGCTTGTTTTATGAAATGTCTTCTCGATTGTCTCAAAACGTTAGACATGCTGACAGAGATAACATAGTTTTTTCTGTTATTTCTTATATAGATGGTTTCAGTTTTAGATTCAGGACCCCAAAACTTTATCATGTTGTTCTGTCATGTTAAGCTTTTGAATGGAACAATCTGAAAGCCTGAATGCCAGAGAGAATCTAAAGAGGCAGAACACAAAGAATTAAATTCCAACCAATATGCTCATGGCTATGATGTGACAGTTGTGTCTAATGTGAATGTCTTCCTTTTGACAGTCTTTCTCTTCCTTGAAAATATAGAATCCAACCCTACTCCTTGCACTATACAGTAGATGCAAAGAAGGGCTCATATGAGTTCAGAATGAAAATTATATTTCAAAAGCTTGAGCAGAGCTCTCCAGAATGACCTCCAACTTTGAAGTATCTTATTTTATTAAATCCTTAGGTCTGAAACATAACATTGCCTAATTGACAGATACTGAATCAAAAATTAAATTTTTTGGGGTTTCGATACTGGCAAATATTTTCTCATCATAACTAAAATTACCTACAGAGATATAACGTTCACAAAGAAGTCTCAGTCCAAAGTGACAGATGGCTTTACTCTATATTTTGTTTTATCTTCCTACTGGCACCATTAATAATCTCAAGTAAATGGGTATAAATAGACCCCAACATGCTGGACCCTGAGACCCCCGCAGCAGATGATATGGAAAGAACAGACTTGTGAGAAGATAAGGGTAGAAATAGACAGAGAGACGTCTTCATTCAAGAAATACCTTTCTATTTTTCAATCTCAATATTTGCACACAAACAATATGTTGCATGCATGTCAGATTCTGCACAGAGGGTTGGGAAGTCAAATGCTGGTATTGTAGGCTAGTACAAAAATAATACTTTCTCCATCAGGAACAAGCAAGCAGAGCACAAAAGGAACTAATACTCTTTAAAGAATGCATATTTCCCTTTGGTGCTCTTGGAATAATACAACTTCAATTTGCTTAGGATAAGAAAATACATTGGGAATCATGTAAAAACACCATATAGGCCTCACATTAGACTGCTGGATGATTTTAGTAACTCAAATACATTATACTAGGAAAAATAATCTCCTTGAAAATGAAATTAAGGAGAGTTACAAACAAGCCTAGTCATACTCGTGTTCCATATAGCAAGATAAATATTATAGAATAAATAAAATAGGTATATTGGCATATTCTCTCTCCTGTACAAATAAGCAAAGTCTCTAGTACTAATGCCAAGAGGTCAAGAGATTTGGATGGTTGAATACATTGCATTTGCCTTCTTTGTTTCAAGGGTATAGTATGAGTCATAAATTTAACAAGGTACTTTTTCAGGCAAAATGTGGAAGCAGCAAGAAACTGCAAGTGGATTTCAGCTCTTATCTGGGCCTAGAGCTTTACTGATCAGTCATTCAACAGGCTAGGAAGGTACAAGAAAACAAACAAGCTCTAAGGTAATACCTGACAATTTTCTTAAGCTTTGTTTCTTATTTGGCTGTTGAAATACAGACTGCAAACACTCATCAAATAATGAAAACACAGGTTAATAGAAAATCTTTTTCTTTCCTTTCCATTGTCATTTTTTTCCTTCTTGTTTCAAACCTTCTTATCTATTTTAGATGTTGACCTACCTTGCTGTCAATTTTATGACATTGTTTCCATTAGAGTGCGCACTTTTCCATTCTGGCAAACACCCTTAATAAGGTGTTGTCAAAATTAAAATACTTGAGGGTAGGATTACATCTAAGTATATCCACTACTTTTGCTTGAGGAAAACAAACTACTGTTGTCAATTGATAGGTACTTAGTTTGTTACAATGGGATAATTTTTTTCCTACAGTTCTGCTTTTCCTGACTAATACATATTCTCCTATGACTCTTTCCTGGAGAATTTTTCCTCCAGTCATATATAGTGGTCATCAGCAGAGAAAACAACATTTTAGGCATGCAGCTGCTTCTAATACATTGCCATTGCAGGTACAACAGCTGAGCCCTTACTAAGCTATAGTGTTTGCTCCATAATATCATCATACTCCAAGGACCTGCATTACTTCTGAAGCAACCCAGATGAACTCTAGAATCATAGAATCAGTAAGGTTGGAAGGGATCTCTAGAGATCATCTACTCCAACCTCCCTGCTCAAGCAGGGTCCTCTACAGCATGTTAGAAAGGGTTGCATCCAGATGGGCTTTGAGTATCTCCAGAGAAGGAGACTCCACAACCTCTCTGGGCAACCTGTTCCGGTGCTCTGTCACTCTCACAGTGAAGAAATTCCTCCTCACATTCAGGCGGAACTTCCTGCAGTTCAATTTTTGCCCATTTTGCCTCTTGTCCTGTCACATGGGACAACTGAAAAGAGTTTGTCTGGGTCCCCTTGACACCAGGTACTTATACATGTTGACCTTCAGGTACTTATACATGTTGACAAGATCCCCTCTCAGTCTTCTCTTCTCCAGGCTAAAGAGGCCCAGCTCTCGCAGCCATTCCTCATAGGGCAGATGCTCCAGCCCTCTGGTTATCTTCTGTGCCCTACGCTGAACTCTCTCCAGTAGCTCCATGTCTGTCTTGTACTGGGGAGCCCAGAACTGGACACAGTACTCCAGATGAGGCCTCACCAGTGCTGAGTAGAGGGGCAGGATCACCTCCCTCGACCTGCTGGCAACACTCTTCCTAATGCAGCCCACGAGACCATTGGCTTTCTTGGCCAGAAGGTCACATTGCTGGCTCATGGTCAACTTGTTGTCCACCAGCAGTCCCAGGTCTTTCTCTGCAGAGCTGCACTCCAGAAGGTCAGCCCAAAATAATCCAGATAGCTCTGAGGAAATATGAGCAGCCTGTTTAAAACAACAACATCAACAATGATAAAAACCCGTCACATTCAGCTGACCAAATAATTGTATTGTCTAAATACTCTTGATGGAGATCTAGTCAAGTCAGACTGTGAAGAGCAATGCTAGATCTGATTTTTCACCTGTATTTGGAGTGAATCTAGTTAAAGGCTTTGGAGTTGGCTTGCCTTTTATTGTCTATTAAGTGGAGTGCTATCATCCAGTGAAATGTTGTGGGTAATAAAGACTTATTTGACAAGCTCAGAAGAGGATGATACTTAGAATCATAGAATAAGGGACAGGTGGATTTCCACAGTTCTGCTCTTCCATTGCTTTTACCTCACTCTGCAAAACTCATTATTACAGTTTGTACATACTTATCAGTAACACTGATATGTCAGTAGCTGACTGAAAGCACTGCATTTCTTGTTTCAATGCCAGGTTGAGTCTAATGCAAAATCTAGTTATGCCAGATGAAGAAGCATCTCTGAATGGAGTCGAGCTGCTGAGGGAGAGTAATTATTCCAAAATCTCTATTACACTCACACATAGTTAGCATTGCATGGTCACCCCCAGGCATCTAAAAACTACGAATAAACATTCTGATGCCGTTTCAAAATGATGAGGCTGAATTTCCTTGAAAACAGTAACACTGAGCAGTCTTTGTCCATGTTCAGTTTTTAACTCCCACTAGCTCACTTGTGACATTTAGTTTTGCCAACTCTTGTAAATTCGCAACAAGTGAACTTTCACCCCAGGATCCCCACATGCATTAATTACGGACTCTTTCATCCCTGTGATAATTCTCCAGTGCCCAAAGACAACTGAATTTTCCCTTTGCCTCTAATACACATCTGTTTCTTCTGCGTCTGCAACAGACCTTCACATTTCAACCAAATCTGTGAAAGGTGGTTTCTAGATTTCCCTACCACGTCACTCAATCCCAAGTTACAGAAGTAACTAATTGAAAGATATTCTCTTCTCCTGCTATCCTGGAATGGAAATTAAAGGAGGACGATGACGAGAGAAGAGAGAACCAGAATGCAAACAGACTTTTTTTTTTTTTTTTTTTGGGGGGGGGGGAGGTACAGCAATGGAGCCAGCTCAGCTGTCCTAAAATGGTGGGTAGTTTCTGTTCTTCTCCCATCCCAGGAAAATAACATCATCAGGTGTTTCTCTCTCCCAGATTCTCTAGCTGTCTGGACAAAATGAGGAGACGAAGGGATGGCTTAGCCTCCTGCAGAAACCCTCATTGATGGGTCTTCCCCCTAAGACAGCCAGTCAGATGTGTCCTGTGAAAAGTCAGCTGTAGACTGCAGCTTGGCATAGCTACCTGACTTCAGCAGCACTAGTCAAAGACATGACTAAGATGCGGGATCCACCAGCTGGCAGCATTGCTCAAAATGACTCAGAAGCCAGGGTGGCTCCAAATGAAGTAGCTGCTGATACTATTAATAAAACCTGTATTTTCTCTCCAACCCTCTGGCTCCATTCTGCTTCCCAAACATCAAATTAGACTAAACTAGATTCAGACTTCTTTGCACAACTCCTGACAGAAAGTGAGGGGGGGGCCATCTATGCAGGACACACTTGGCCTAAGGAGTTTTTCTGAGCAGCCAAGGGAGGACATCATGACCAAAACCTCTTCTAGCCTTGGCATGAATGAGGAAGAGGCAAGTGACTTGGGTTGAAATAAATTAATTCAGCCTTGCAGCTGTTCCAGTTCACTCTGTGCCAAGAGGGGATCTGGCCTAGCTGGGCCGGTATCACTGAGTGGCACAAAGCCAGCTGTGCCATCCCCTCCTGTAGTGCTCCAAAGCTGGAATTCAGACTCTGTTTGTCTGGGTTGCTGTGCCCCAACATCGCTAGGCCAGGCATCTTTTTATATATTAGATTTTACATGTATGTTTTAAATAAATAGCCTGTATTTTAGGAGCACTTAGCCATAAGTGTATAAACTGCTCTGAGGTTTACCCCACTGGAATTAGAATGAACCTAATTCATAATTCAGACATCAGTCTAGAAACAGCTCAACTTTGCTCCATGGACCTATAGCTTGATGTCTGAACTGCCCACGAGACGCCCTCTAATCCCAATAGCTGTAACCTAACCTCAGAGTGGTTTCTAAACTTACTAAATAAATATACTTTTTAAAGAGGAATGCACCATATTTATTAACATTTTTGCTCCATTCAGGCAGACTATCATTTTAGAGCTGCTCCTACAAGAGAGGCTGTGGAGAGACACAACTATATTCAAGAAAAATACGAGAGCATTCTTCTTTTTCTTAAAAATAAAAGAAAATAGTCCAGTCTACCTTTCAAAGTTTAATTAAATCCAGGATATACACAAAGATATATGTTTCTGAGCTATAGAAAGCTACCGCCATAAGTACTTACTCATGCAAAACTTTTCTTGCATGAGTAGCCCCACTGAATTCAGTATGAGTGTCCACTTAGGAAGATTATTAAAAGAATGGACTCAGACTGACTACCCTTGTGTTGGTTTTTAAATCAGTGTTTTTTTCATATGCTTACACTCTCACTTTTATTTACTCAAGTAAATAAGAAATAATCTTCCCAGTTAAACTGCAGGGAGTACATTTTGTTTTTTATTAAAATGCACACTCAGCCTTTGCTTTTACTTTGTATCAAAATCTTGTTCAATACCAAAAGTTATTTTATAAGCATGAATGCACCAGGACAGAAAAGCTGAATTTGCAGTGTTTTGGCAAGTGGAAGGAATGCAGTAATAGCATGAAAGTCTGGCTGTCTGATCAGATCATGGCTTTCAGATTTGATCTTCATTGATAATTTTTCAACTTCACTCAACACCTCATATACTGGAAAAGGGCTGTGCAGCAGGGACTTTTTTGAATGTCTCAATTCCACAAACTGTATCTGGTCAGTCTGTCTGCTCTCCATGTGTGCCTGGCTTCACAGCAAATAAATGCCAGAAATAGCATTCCTACAGGATTTCCAGTTCAAAAGCCACAAGAATGCTCTTTCTCATGGTATGGCACCACGCAATAAAATGGTGTCATCTGGAAAATTACAGTCTTGGAAACAAATGTTTTTCCTTCTTCACTGATTTAAATCATCTAAAAATAGATGGATTGTCACTTAACTTATATATTTGCCAGAGGAGCCCCTCATTTCATCTTATGTCAGTACAAGAAAGGTATTGCATGACAAGACAGAGAGATCTCCCTAGGGAATCCCCAAGGAATATCTTTTTTTCTTCAAACTCCTCAGAAATAAAACCTGAAAGCAATCCATTAAAGATTGAGGACTTGTTCAAGGTCACTCCAAGCAATGATTTCAGAGAGTATTTATATAGTAAAAATTTAGGAGGAAAAGAAAGGAAACCTCATGGACTAAACTTTTCTTCTGTTTTCTTTCTATTTTCTTAAGGAAGATTTGTTAACATTGAATCTGTGCAAAAACAAACAGTCATATTTGCAGGGCTGAGACAAACATTATTTACTCCATCTGCTTAATCAGTATAGTTGAGCCATTCTTGGCCGATGTTTAACTCATGACTTCGAAAACCAGAGATCCTTACAGGTGGAAGTCATGTATATACTTAACATAAGAAACCAAGGCTCCTTGATGTTCAGCTGATCAAGGAACAATCTGTTTGTTTGTTTGTTTGTTTTGACCAAGAAAATAGATTCATATTATTCGAATGGAATTTTTATTATTTAAAGCAGTTTGCCAAAGTGTCAAATCCACTAGTGTTTTCTTCTCTGTCCATTATTTCTGACTTCCCTACTCAAACTTCCCAAAACTTCTGCCATCATTTGGAGCCAGTGTAAGCATAAATGTGCTTACATCCAAGGGGTTTCAGGACATCACCTGCCCTTCCTAAAACCAGCCAGTCACAGATCTGAAATATTTCCAAGCTCCATGTACCTAGTGATTTTGGCAGAAAGTCAAAGAAAAAGCACAGTCCCCATTATGAGAGTGACTGTCTTGTTCCCACATTTTTTGACTATTTTGACACGGTTAGTAAAAACACTTGAACCAGAAACTGCCTCATTACAGGTAGTAATCCTATAACGTTTAGTTCAGTCTGACAGGATTCAAGTTGTCATTACTATATTTCAAGGGTTCAGGCCACACACCAACAATCTGAAGATGCTCAGACACAGAAGCTCTGACAATCTCCAGAAGACTACATTTGCAATTCTATATGTCTTATCAAGGATTAGAGATTCTTTATAAGCAAAATAACTAATAAATTGCAGTGAGTGAACATGTCTTTGCAGTTTTCAGCGATTCACATCTAAGAAATGTTGATGACAGAGAGAAGAACAAGTTTCAGGTGGAGAGCAGAATATCAATTATCATGAATGGTATGCTAAATTCTTTTTCAAATAATGAAAGTGGATTAAAGCAACAATAGAGTATGTCAATTAAATAACAAAATTGGTTTTCTTTGGATGACCATCCTGCTGTTACCTCTCTCTACCCTACCTAAGGGATATATGCAAATAAAACTCCAATAGTCCTTGTAAAACCTTGGCCTTTGTGTGTCTTAGAAAGAATGCTGTTGTCTTTGTTGACATCTACCTTTCTGACAGCAACTCAGTACTAGTTTGTGATAACATACACTACAAATTGCAACAAACCCTAAGACCAAAAGACATATTCAAAAGCAATTTTTTAAGTGGGAAAACCTGCTATTCCTCAGAGTAAAAGTTCATTGCTGAAAGTCTTGCCTAGTCCCAATAATTAACATCTCCTGAACTGAAAAGAAAACACCTCTATCTGGCACACAGAGAAGAGAGATTTGCATGCAAGCTTCCTTCTACCTACTTTTCTTCTTCAACAGCTGTATACAAGATCTGCCAGGACAGGCACATGACATGCTTTCACATGAAGTGCACATGTGAGCTGTAAGCCTGCTGGAAATTCCCAGAACCACATTTTTACTTGTCATATTACTTGGCTTCATTCCTGCACAGAGACAGTATTAGCTTTAGATTCCCATTAGGCAAAAATAGGTATCTTATGTTTGGTTTCAGGCATTTGGTCACCCTCATTAACAGCAATATTGTGGCCTTCAAAAAAATCATGTATTATTATTCTTCTCCATATTTTCTTATGCTTTCTGAAAGGTTATCTGGCAATTAGGAGCAATTGGTATGTCCTTCTCTTACAAGTGATAGCATAACAACAGTTGGTGACATATTTCCCACACAGGAAAAATTGCCTCAAAATTTGCTTGGAAGGAAAGCACTACTGGCCAGATTTTTAGAGCTAATTAAGTGATAAGCAGGACAGGCAGACACCTACTCGGATTTACAAGCGACTTTATTTTTAATAGTTTAAATGCCTTTAAAAACTTAGTCTCTTTTAACTAATGGAAGATATGACTACATAAGCCTGAGAGCTGGGTCACTTTTGTGAATATTTATTTTAAAATTCATGATAGTTCATATTCTGTTTGACTGCGTTCCTTCTCTGCAGATCATCTGCAACTGTGCCTTGGGGCATGTCCATTTATCCGGGATATGATTGAGATCAATGAAGGAATGAATAAAAACTATGCTGCTAACAGTCACCACAGCTTCCCTCCGTCTCAAGTCAAAATCCATGAATATTTGCAAGGGGGGAACAAAACTGTTTGCAAAAGCAACTTTCAGCCTGTCAGAGCAGCATTTTGGAGCAGAGAGCTTGGAACGATAGGGAGATTTGTCCTATAACACAGAGACCAGCCCAACTTTGAAACTTGAAAGCATCTGCAGAGATTCAGATTCACATCCCACCTCCTTCTTGTGCTCCTGCAAGCTCACCTCCATCCTTTCTGTCTTTCATTCATTGTAACAGCAGGACTTACCATAAGGATGAAGTGGCAATAGGGCTGGTACATGACTGATGGGAGGACAGTGTTCCAAGCTGACAGACAATGTCAGCATTTCCTAGAGTAAAAAAAAAAGAAAAAAGAAAAAGAAAAAGAAAAAAAGAAAGAAAGAAAGAAAGAAAGAAATTTTGAGAAAGAAGGAAGAAAGATGCCTGCAACTTTGAGCTATTTTTGGCATAAAAAGGAAATACTTGCATTAGAGTTAATGTATCAGGTGACGTGAATTGGCACCAAAGAATCTGTGCATCCAGATGGACCTCCATGCGGATGGAGTACATTTGTGGGGGGCCCTTCCATGAAGAGGAAGACTTGGATTTAGTTGGGATGTTTTTGGTCAGAGCATGGGAATATCTCAAATGTATATGTGCAGATGGTGTCAAGTCACAGAATGGTATTGTGCTATTTTTTTTTCTCAGTAGTAAAAAATACCCTGCTAAAGGAAGCTGCTGTGGTGACTCTGGTGGGTAAAAGGAACACAGGCCTTGTACTGGAGTAAGGAAGCAAGTTGCTGTCATCCACCTCTGAGCACTAAATAGATAAACTGAGCCTGTGTTTTCATTACTATTTCAGGTCACAGAAGCACAGAATGGTTGAGGTTGGAGGGGACCTCTGGAGATCCTCTATTCCAAACCCTCTGGTCAAGCAGGGTCACCTACAGCATGCTAAACAGGATTGCATCCAGGCAGGGTTTGAGTATCTCAAGAGAAGGAGTTGTCACAACCTCTCTGGGAAACATGTTCCAGTGCTCTGTCACTCTCACAAGAAAGAAGTTCTTCCTCATATTCAGGCAGAACTTCCCATGTTTCAGTTTGTGCCCATTGCCTCTTGTCGAGGTCTGGAAGAAAGCCAATGTCACTCCAGTCTTCAAAAAGGGCAAGAAGGAGGACCCAGGCAACTATAGGCTGGTCAGCTTCACCTCCATCCCTGGAAAAACTCAAGACATAAAGGTCCCTGGTTCAAGCCTGAGCTACAGCAAGGGGAGGGGGGAGGTCCTTGTTGCTGCAACCCTGTTTAATGTGCTCTAAGTAACGCTGCTTGAGCAGGGAGATTGGACTAGATGATCTCCAGAGGTCCCTTCCAACCTTACCAATTCTGTGATTCTGTGAAAGGTGATGGAACAGCTCATTCTGGATGTCATCTCCAGGCATATGGAGGAAAAGAAGGTGATCAGGAGTAGTCAGCATGGATTCACCAAAGGAAAATCATGCTTAACCAATCTGATAGCCTTCTGTGGTGGAATGACTGGCTGGGTAGATGAGGGGAGAGCAGTGGATGTTGTCTACCTTGACTTCAGCAAGGCTTTCAACACTGTCTCCCATGGCATCCTCCTAGACAATCTCAGAAAGTGTGGGTTAGACGAGTGGACTGTGAGATGGATTGAGAACTGGCTGAAAGGCAGAGCTCAGAGGGTCGTCATCAGTGGCGCAGAGTCTAGTTGGAGGCTTGTGGCTGGTGGCATCCCCCAGGGCTCAGTACTGGGTCCCATCTTGTCCAGCTTATTCATCAATGACCTGGATGAAGGGACAGAGTGCCTCCTCAGCAAGTTTGCTGATGATACCAAGCTCGGAGGAGTGGCTGATACACCTGAGGGCTGTGCTGCCATTCAGAGAGACCTGGAGAGGCTGGAGAGTTGGGTGGAGAGGAACCTCCTGAGGTTCAACAAGGGCAAGTGCTGAGTCCTGCACCTAGGGAGGAACAATGCCATGCACCAGTACAGGCTTGGGGCTGACCTGCTGGAAAGCAGCTCTGCAAAGAAGGACCTGGGAATGCTGGTGGACAACCAGTTGACTATGAGCCAGCAATGTGCCCTTGTGGTAAAGAAGGCCAATGGTATTGTGGACTGCGTTAGGAAGATTATTGTCAGCAAGCCAAAGGAGGTGATCCTGCCCTTCTACTCAGAGCTGGTGAGGCCTCATCTGGAGTACTGTGTCCAGTTCTGGGCTCCCCAGTACAAGACAGACATGGAGCTACTGGAAAGAGTCCAGTGTAGGGATACTCAGCCGCTCATCCCTTGCTGAGGAGGCACTAGATAATGATGAAATAGCAAAAGAAAGCTTGTTATCACACTTTCAAGTTTTTTCTGTAATTAGATCTCCTCGAAAAGAGGTATATTACTGAAGACATTGTTGGAATTTTCAGAGCATCAAGTATGAACATCTAGAAACATATTTAACCAATTTTCTGTGTTGTCATATGTCTAAAGATTCTGAATTTATCAGAAATGTCAACCAATAGTTCATGGCAGGGTAAATTTTCCCTAGTAATAACTTACTATGGACAGATCAGAGGCCAGTTCAGTTTTCAGTGATGACAGTGAATGATTTTTTACAATGCTTTTAACACAACCAGGCCCTGAGGACCACGTCTGACAGTCCTTATCCCACTTGGGTCCCTATGCTTACTCAGTGGAAAGAGCAAAGTGCCTTTAGAGGCATCTGTAGTATGGTTCAGATATCTGAAGTAAGCTAAGGAGAGAGCTGCTGAAAAACAGCCCAGAGGAAAGATTAAGCACTCCCAGGATCTAGGTTGGCTAAATATGCCTGTATTGTGTAGGCATGTTACTCTTTAGTTTGCATGGATGTTTCTGCAGATTGGAAAGAACTTGGAGACTCTTTCATACAGTATTTGACAGATATTTTCTTTTAACTCAAGTGTCGGAGGCCTCTGCTTTGAACTTGTGGTGCCAGAGTTGTAGCCCTCTTCTCTCAGGCACCTGCGTTATCAGTCACTTTGCAGATATTAATTAATTAAATAATTAATTAATTAATTTCACAATTTAAATATAACGGAAGTGTCGTATTCAAACCCTGAGTGCAATCTCATTGAGCACTTGAATGTTTTCTCAATATCTAAAATAGATATTTTTTAAATTAAGAGTACTTATAGTTATTTTAATATGGAATCTCATAATCTGTATATCTAATAAACAACTTCTGGACTAAAAATTGAGAACAAATATCAGACAGGTTTTTAAAAGTAGAAAGTATAAAATGTAAATGAAATGTACATCACTGGAAAATGAGACAATTCTCTTAAGAACAGCAATGGAGAAATTTATTATTGGTCACAGGACTGAATTGGCTAATCTTCAAGAAGTAAAAAAGACTCCAAATCTGGTAAAGTGACTCCTCATCCTGCATTCTCTAACAAAATTCCTCCCCCCCCCCAAATTCAGAGGAATTTTCCAAAAGAAAGAACAGGGGAAGAGACAATTTGCTGGAGGTTACATAGAGAATTTGCAGCAGAGCCGGGAACAGAATCTTGCTTGCTAAGGAGTTAGATTCAGGTCCTATCCATTAGACCACAGTAATCTCCATATTTAATTAGATCAAGAGTAAAAGCAGTCAAATAACATTCATCTCCTCACTTTCTGAAATGTTCTGAGATTTCTAGATGAAAAGTATGACACGTGCTCAAAACATTACTTGCTATCATTTTCAGACATGAAACTATGCAGGTTTCTGCCCTAAGGATTAAAAACACAATACTTCATTGTTTTTATAATAGTGTTTTATGCATACCTTCTTGCAAATTTTCTCTCTGTTAGGTACACCTCCTGTCTTCTTGCACCACCAGCTATGTAATGGAAACCAGAAGCCATAATCTAACTGTTTAAGGCTGACTTTAGCCTAATGATCCCTATTGGCTTGTGCTGCTAAATGTTTAAGGCCAACCAATAGTAAATGCCAGGCAGATGGATTTAGATAGAATTTAAGGCTGTGTGAACATGGTCTCAAGCAATGATTTGAAAGAAAAAGTTAAAAAGTGTGTCTCCTACAGTAGTGAAGATAGATATTGAGTCCTGAACCCATGCCATCACTTTAAAACAAAATTAAGCCAGTGACAGTAATAAAAAAGGGGTTAAAAAGAGATAAGTTCTTCCAAAATTGTATGTAACTTTAAACCAAATATTAGCAGGAAAAAAAAATGGCATTTAAGTTGGTGCTAAACTCTAGCTAATGATTAGTTCAGATTTCTATCCTAACCCTCTTTTTCTGTTGCTTGTAATTTTCTCAAATACATTACATTTTGAGCTGAAATTTTCCATGCTTGAGATTTTTTTTGGAGAGTTAATACAAAACTAGTTAAACAGTTTATTTATGTTAGCACTGAAAACAAAAAAGCCACATATACAAAAAAATTCTTTCCTTGTATGTTCTGATCAGACATTTTCTGCTCAATGAACTCAAAATCAGACACAGTAAGGAGTTTCCAAATTTTGTTTCACATGTACCATTGATCTCAATGAGTTTAGAAAAAAACACACTCAAAAACCTCAAGTCAAATTTGAAGATTAAAAAATAAAGCATTATAAGACTTCTAAATTTATTTTCAGAAAGTAACTTATCTACATAATGTCTTTCGAGGTGTAGTTTGAAAAGGTATAAATATTTAGAGAGGCATCATGAACATTAGCTTAATAAGTCTAATTGGATGAGTTTGTATGGCTCTAAAAAGCATTTTCAAAAGCATCTGATGGCCTAACCCATATTATATCTTGTCTCTACAGCTATATCATGGTCTGCATATTGTTGTGAACCAGTATGCTGGAACATAGCTGAGAGTGTGCTAACCTGCCTTTTGGACTTAGACAAAAGGATTTGCATATGCTTTAGGGGCTGTTCTTTGGCTGCACCCATCTGCGCGCTATCTTGTAAATCTGTGAATCTAGATCTAATGAATTTAAAGCCACTCATTTCAATGGGAAACAATAAAGGCCAGTAATGAAAGGTCTTTAAAATTCTACTCTGGGAAGCAGCAAGTCATCCCCCAGTGTAGTGTCAAGAATTTCTTCTTGAAAACTGTGTATCATGTCAGGCTACATACAGTTCAGCGCAGTCCTTTCTGAAGAAGTGATTTTTTAGATTTAGGTTATCAAAATATCTAAACACATATAATAAACATATATATGATAAATATGCTAATTGGCTAAACAAACTTCAGTGAAAGTACTTGTTCCCTCACTGAAAAAAAAGGTCAGTAAAAAGATGCCAAGATCCAGTCTATCAGAGATTTTGATATGACAAAATACAAAATACTAGCTATGTGACTCTCTCAGAATATGCACAACATTTCTTAATGTAGACAAACAGCCCAAGCAAGACAGATCAATTTATCTCCCTACTGGCAATGTGGAATATCTTTTGTTTTATTAGCCTAACAATTCTGTTGTTAATAGCTGGGCATGTTTGTGAAGAATGTATTTCAACTCCTTTGATGAATGATCTATACGTAGACTAAATAGTTTATCTCCACCGAGGAATCTTTCTAATTGTTAAAACAAAACAGGAAAGGAAAGGAAAGGAAAGGAAAGGAAAGGAAAGGAAAGGAAAGGAAAGGAAAGGAAAGGAAAGGAAAGGAAAGGAAAGGAAAGGAAAGGAAAGGAAAGGAAAGGAAAGGAAAGGAAAGGAAAGGAAAGGAAAGGAAAGGAAAGGAAAGGGGAGAAGAGGAGGGGAGGGGAGGGGAGGACGTTACTACTTACAACCTCCAGCAGTCAGGAAGAGTTCACTTCCTTTGTACTGTACTTTCTTACTGTAGGCATTCCATTTCTGGGAGAAAAAAAATCACAGATATTATGCTTATGAATGACTATTTTGCATTTTGCTGTAAAACAGTCTAGAGAAGCATCTCTCTATCTCTAATTTGCACCATGTTTAAAACCTCATTTTACCACTGGGAATATTGAACATAGGTATCACACTGGACACAATTCACAAATGAAGTGGCTGGCTCACAGTTACACAGAGCAAATCTGTAGTGGTGTTTATGCTATATAAACTCATAATCTTCACACTAGTTCAGCAAAATAATTAAGCATACGTGCGGTAGAAGCACAGGCATTTTTGCTCATCTTCTCTGCTCATATTCATCTTTTGTTGTTTTTAACTAGGAGTCATATTACGGAGTGTCTGTGAGCAGTTTAGAAGAAGAGAAAACAACCGGGGAATGGTGCTGACTTTAAGTAACCTGCTTTCACAGTACTAGTAAGTAAATGATGTTTGGCAAGGTCTGATATGAGGAAAATACATTAACTTAAAACACAAAAAGCTCCTGTAAAATAATCCATATCAACGTATTTTGCTGCCTTTAGAGAAAAAAAATATACTGTCTCAACCACAGGCTCCCCTCAGTCTCAGAAGCCCACAGACACACACTTTATACAAATATATGATCTTTATGCAAACACACAGATAGTACCCCTACACACATTACATCACTGCTGTACTTCCTCACAAAGGCTGCATGTAGGCTGTACACAGTAAATACAGACACTATAGCATATTTTGGCATGCATGATATTGAGCATTGGCACAAACACAAATGAGGATGTGCACATTATTCCTGAAGTGAAGAAGTGAATAAAACATTAAGAAGAAGAATAAAATCCCACCATAGTCACATTATGTAAATACTACTTGAGACTTCTAATGGGATCATGAATCCAGGAAATCAAAGCTTTTTTTCCAAACTCACCATAGACTTCAAGCCACATGTTTTCTTGATGAATATCACTAGACCCATTGTACAGATGAGGAAGCTGAGAAGTGTAGAAATCAGTGCAACCAGTTTCCTCCTCAGTGCACATAATTTAATGCACGTAATTCAAGTAGTGCTTGAAATAGAGCATTAGACTCCAATTCATCATTCAGTCTCACCACTAAAACGTGATCTCATATGACTAGCTGAATGCAGGTCTGAAGCAGAGTAGCACACAATGGTTACCTTCTTGCAGGCACTGCCCGGAGGTACAAGGCACATGCAGAGGGCAAATATACCATGGATGGTGTCAAGAGTAACGAGTAGGAGGGCACAGGCGTTTTTGCCAATCAGCTGGCCAAGCGCCTATTCGCAAACTTCCCTGATCATTCTACCATTCCTCCCACTCCCTGTCAACCATTTGGGCTGAACTGAAAGAGGAAACAGCTCTTAAGCAGTTAGGGGAAGCTCAAAGGAGCAGCCAGGTACTGAGGTTCAGGTTCCAGGTTCAGCTCTGGATGACACCCATCTAAGCAGCACAAATGGAGACTTCAGCAGAGTTTACAATAAACTATGCTCTGCTCTCTCCCCATCCTCTCCATGGGAAACATCAGCTGCAATTCATCCATTTTTCTTCTCACAAATCCTTACGTAAGTCTTATATGCCATCAGATGTGGCATTTTTGGTACTTCGGAGAAATGCATCAGGCAATGAAAAAAACAGGTATTAGCAACAACTCTAAAATTGTTAATAAATAACATTTTCCAGCAAAAAATACAAAAAAATCTTTTTTTTTCTTGATCAGTTTTATTCCATAGGCTGTAGAATACAGTAATAAATGGGTGTTAAAAATTCTTTTGCAACCCACTCAGGTTGATATCAGCCATTTCCTCCTTTTCTTCATCTCCATTCCTGCCAATAATACTCTTCACTGCAGACTGAGAGACAGGAGAGGCAATATTGCCAGTTCAGCATTTACTGCAACATCTTGGCAGAAACAACATGCCACTAAAAAAGATGATGTTGCAGCAAAAGCAGAGAGCAAAGGCTATCTGTTGTTTCTGACCTAGAAGATCAGGAGTTCAGTCAGAAGAGGACTGATACTGTTTGTTGCAGCCAATTTTATGAACTGTCTCGTGTTTCTCTGTACAACAGTGAGAGTGACAGAGCACTGGAATAGGTTGCCCAGAGAGGTTGTGGAGTCTCCTTCCCTGGAGATATTCAAAACCCTCCTGGATGCAACTCTGTCTAACATGCTCTAGATGACCCTGCTTAAGCAGAGAGGTTGGACTAGATGATCTCCAGAAGTCCCTTCCAACCTTACTGATTCTGTGATTCTATAATATTGCCATACTGAAAATTTCAGTAGACAGTATTTATTTACTATGTCATCTGACTGTAGAAGAGCTGAAGTTTTGCTTTGTTTTGTTTTGGTTTTTTGCCTTTTTTTCCTCCTACCCTTTTTGGGGACCTAATTTTCTGCACTTAGCAATATGGCTAAGTGTTTTGGGGCAAAGGTGTTTCAAAATGTGGTGGCAATACACCAATTCATATGTATGCTACTTCATTCTGGAGATGAAGACTGGCTGCTTAATCCGGAGATGTGCACAGGCAGTCCAGTATGGAGGAATCACTGCTGGTGGGCCTCTATACCACAACACAATTGCCTTTCTGCAGTGGTAGTCCCACAGGCAGTAGTCTAATATCTAGCCTACTTTAAAGTACTAATTTCTGTTTGGGCATGAGGCAATCCATAATTCAGAGTCACCTCATGCCCAACCAGTACTGAGGAACCAATTTTCTTGAGCAAAAGGAAATTTGTTGTTAGCTGAAGTCACAAAATATTGGTGGGTTAAAACCAAAAAATGAATAAGCCAGATATCATCTAAAGCTCCAAATATGCTAAACGAACAGTACATGGATGCTAGATAGTGGTTAGTTTTAAACTTAATGTGCTTGTTCACAAGATGTAAAGTTAAGCATATGTCTAAGTCTCTGGAGGGCCAGGACTGAGCTGTTGCATTTTGATCAAAGCTGAGGGGTCGATAAGGGCCACAGCAGAGTGTTATTATCTAGGGTCCAAAAATAAACAAGAGGCATACTGCTACTTGGGATCCTTGCTGAAGTCAATGCTCTGATGCTATCAGACGCAGGTTTAACCTAGAAGAGGTTTGTCTGTGGGATGAGACTATAACTACCCAGACCCACATGATGTTCTTAATTTGTTCGAAGATGGAAATGTATGGTGTCATAGAAAGCCCTGAGTCCGTTGGTGGAACAGGTGGTTAACTGCACATTATAATACATCTTCTTGGAGAGTTGAGGTCAAAAGGGCTCCTAAAAGGATTCGGAAATTTTCTTGTAAATGCTGAATGTTTAAGTTATGATTAAGTCATGTTTACCTGTTAATTGTGCAGTAAATAAAACTGTGGCTCTAACCTTCCAATCATAGCATGGCAGCTTGTTAATTAGGACCTAGACCTGGCAGCCTGCCAATGTTATGCTGTATGGGAGGTTGAGAGGTACAATTTGGTTATCCATTACATTGACACATGCTGAGCATTATGTGGCTGCGCTGCATACCCAACAGACATAGCACTAGCTCTCCCTGTTATGAAAGGATTGCTGTTTGAAATATTTGGCTCTCAGTCAAAGTTTCTAAGTCTGAAGATCAAGAGCTGGTTGTTTCTTTTTCCTCTCATTTCTGTTAGTTTTTGTAGATCCTCTTTCCCACTTAGAGGGGGGTGGCAGAGGGAGAAGGACTGACTCATGTAATAAAGGTGCATGAAGCAAAGTTGTGGGGAGAGGGAGAAGAAAGGTGTAAAGATTTGGTTTGGAGCCCTGCATCTGTTTGCCCTTTTCCAACTATTTCTAACCTCAGCCATTTAAAAATACTTGGAGTTTATTCCTAAGATGGGATTTAAAACTTTCCCATGGGTTGAACCCACCTGGATCCAGAAATCTGCACATGGGCCATTGTTAATCATTTACCAAAGGTGTCTGCTTTCTGGCTCCAAGATGTTCCTAGGACATTATATGGTGTTAAGGGATAAGAGATGGGAGGGACAAATCAGAAATATGTAGAAGAGAAAGGTGAGCAATCTCATGGGTTAAGGCCCTGAAAGGAAGAGGGGTCCAGGAGAGCTGGCTGTAGTATTCAAGCATCACTTCCTCCAAGCTCAAGAGCAGTACATCCCTGTGAGTAAGAAGTGCAGCAAAGGGTGCAGGAGACCTGCATGGGTGAGCAAGGAACTCTTGGCCAAATTCAGACAGAAGAAGAAAGCATGTAGAATGTGGAAGAGGGGACAGGCTGCTTGGGAGAATTATAGGAATGCAGTCAGAGTATGTAGAGATGCAACGAGGAAGGCTAAGGCCCATTTGGAATTGAGTCTGGCAAGGGACCTTAAGGACAACAGGAAGGGTTTGATTAAATACATCAGCAGCAAGAGGAGGACTAGGGAAAATGTGGGCCCACTACGGAATGGGACAGGGGACCTGGTGACAAAGGCTACAGAGAAGGCAGAATTACTGAATGCCTTCTTTGCTTCACTCTTCACTGCTAAGGGCAGCCCTCAAGAATTCCAGAGCCAGGATGTAAGGCAGAAAGTCTGGAGAAAGGAAGACTTTCCTTTGGTTGAGGAGGATAGGACTAGAGATCTTCTGGGCAAGTTTGACATACACAAATCTATGAGCCCGGATGGGATGCACCCACAGGTACTGTGGCAGACATCGTTGCCAGACATCGTTGGCAGACATAGCTGGCAGACACCGTTGCCAGGCCACTCCCCGTCATCTTTGAAAAGTCCTGGAGAACTGGAGAGGTGTCTGAGGACTGGAAGAAAGTCAATGTCACTCCAGTCTTCAAAAAGGGCAAGAAGGAGGACCCAGGCAACTATAGGCCGGTCAGCCTCACCTCCATCCCTGGAAAGGTGATGGAACAGCTCATTCTGGATGTCATCTCCAGGCATATGGAGGAAAAGAAGGTGATCAGGAGTAGTCAGCATGGATTCACCAAAGGAAAATCATGCTTAACCAATCTGATAGCCTTCTGTGGTGGAATGACTGGCTGGGTAGATGAGGGGAGAGCAGTGGACATTGTCTACCTTGACTTCAGCAAGGCTTTCAACACTGTCTCCCATGGCATCCTCCTAGACAATCTCAGAAAGTGTGGGTTAGACGAGTGGACTGTGAGATGGATTGAGAACTGGCTGAAAGGCAGAGCTCAGAGGGTCGTCATCAGTGGCATAGAGTCTAGTTGGAGGCTTGTGGCTGGTGGCATCCCCCAGGGCTCTGTACTGGGTCCCATCTTGTCCAGCTTATTCATCAATGACCTGGATGAAGGGACAGAGTGCCTCCTCAGCAAGTTTGCTGATGATACCAAGCTGGGAGGAGTGGCTGATACACCTGAGGGCTGTGCTGCCATTCAGAGAGACCTGGAGAGGCTGGAGAGTTGGGTGGAGAGGAACCTCCTGAGGTTCAACAAGGGCAAGTGCTGAGTCCTGCACCTAGGGAGGAACAACGCCATGCACCAGTACAGGCTTGGGGCTGACCTGCTGGAAAGCAGCTCTGTAAAGAAGGACCTGGGAATGCTGGTGGACAACCAGTTGACTATGAGCCAGCAATGTGCCCTTGTGGCAAAGAAGGCCAATGGTATTGTGGACTGCGTTAGGAAGATTATTGTCAGCAAGCCAAAGGAGGTGATCCTGCCCTTCTACTCAGAGCTGGTGAGGCCTCATCTGGAGTACTGTGTCCAGTTCTGGGCTCCCCAGTACAAGACAGACATGGAGCTACTGGAGAAAGTTCAGCGTAGGGCTACAAAGATGATCAGAGGACTGGAACATCTGCTCTATGAAGAAAGGCTGCGAGAGCTGGGCCTCTTTAGCCTGGAGAAGAGGAGACTGAGAGGGGATCTTATCAATGTGTATAAGTACCTGAAAGGAGCATGTCAAGGGGACCCAGACAAACTCTTTTCAGTTGCCCCATGTGACAGGACAAGAGGCAATGGGCAGAAATTAATCCACAGGAAGTTCCACCTGAACGTGAGGGGGAACTTCTTCACTGTGAGAGTGACAGAGCACCGGAACAGGTTGCCCGGAGAGATTGTGGACTCTCCTTCTCTGGAGATATTCAAAGCCCCCTTGGATGCAACCCTTTCTAACATGCTCTAGAGGACCCTGCTTGAGCAGGGAGGTTGGAGTAGATGATCTCCAGAGGTCCCTTCCAACCTTACTGATTCTATGATTCTATGGAAAATACCCCAACATAGTTGCTCATAGGAACTCTCTTGCCAAAAAATGAGAACTTACAATGCTTCCTAGCCAGAAAAAAAAGAAAGGTAAAGTTTCTTATGTGAATTGTGTGAATTCTGTCATTTGCATCTGCATCTCAAATTTCTACCATTCATGCAGGCACCTTTTATTGCCACTTCTCCTCTCACTCTACAGCATGTTTCTTATGCATTTGCCAGGATACAAATGAAAAGCTATCCCATGATTTGATAAAGCAGCAGGTCTCTCTTCAGTTTTCATTCACCAACCCAGCTGCACAATCAAAATCCAAGAAAATTCTGAAAGAAAAAAGAGGAGATATCAATAACCGAGAAATTATTATACGGTGAGGAAAAGTGGCTGAATATGTAAATAATTCAATATTTGCATTTTTTTCTGATACTGCATATTTTTTTAAAAGGAAGCAATAGCACCTAGGATATTTTAGCCTACAAACAGGGCTCTAGAGTAGGATCCAGGAAATACAGATTCAGGACTCTGTTCTGATTTGTGATGTGACTTTCTGCCTGTTGCCTCTCACTTTTTGTCTATCACCCATATTTATTAAAATAACAATCAATATTTTAGTATAAGCTCATTGAAGCAGAGATTACCTATTACTATTATTTTGTAGAATGACAAACACAATGAAGCCATTAAATCCAGCTGCAGCAGAGAGTCATTTTTCTATAAACAGTCCATGTCAGAAGAAGTCGATCATCTAATGGTTTATTCTCTATTTACTTTAAAATAATAGATTTGCTTTCTTGTTCTTCCAAAGAGGAAGAAAAATTATCATTATACACAGATTGTTTGCAGGGTAATGAATGAGAGTCTGTTCAGCTGATCCTTAAGCGAAACTAAATGAGCTTGTAACTTCTGCCAATGTGAAAGCTATCATGTTACTTGTGAGGGGTTTCTATCCAAGCTGATTCTCTAAAAACCTGTAAAATCTAAGCAAAAATCCTCACTATGCTGTTCAGATGAGAACATCCATATTAGGTATGTGCTAATATCTGTTATATTAGAATGGGATAGATACACTTCCAACTCAGTCAAAGTGGAAACCAATCAGTAAGAGGTAAAATACTTTGCCTATGGTCATACAACAGGCTATTGGCAGAGATTAAATTCGAATAGAAAATTCCCCAACCCTCATATTTGTATTTACTCCACTAGGTCCTGTGGGCCCAGAAACTGGATGCAAGGCAAATAGTTTTATGGTGTCTCACTTTTTAATCAGCCATAATAAGGACATTTTGGTCTCTTTCAAGATAAAATGAAATCAAGGACAACTTCTCTTACTGTTTTCTCTCAAGGATATTATATTTGGAGGGCAAAGTCCATCAACTATTAGGCAATATAAATTTCTGTAGCATCTAGCAAAAAAATAAAAATCAGTTTCTCATTCCCCAAGGGTGTCTCTACACATGCGCACATTTAATTAAAAACCTTGGAGGAAAAGATCCCTTTTACTTCATCTCGATACTACTCCTATTACTTGAAAGAGATATTTTGAAATACTTCATGCTTACATGCAGTTATGCACGAAGGTTGTAGACACAACTTTAACTGGTCCCCAGGACCTTGCTTTGAAGTGATGACTTACAAAGAGTATTTTGTCAAGCCAACTGTGCTGTAAAAATATTAAGTGTGGCTTAAAACAGTAAAGGTTTTATTATCCTATTCACTTCCTGTCATGAAGTAGTGCGTTAAACTATACTTTTAAGGGATTAATGACATATTTGCTTCATTCCATGCTTCATTTGTGGTTATAAAGGCCATTAAAAGTCATGTTACTGACACCAGTGTTAATGAAGATATTGGAAGATCAGGCAAACACAAATATATTCTAATCCATAGCATCAATCCAATTGCCTTTCCCTAGGAGATATTTTACTGTTCCCTGGTGACCTTGTAGCATCGTTGCCATTTTTTTGGACACAGTCAGGAAAATTCAATGTTTGAGAAACAGAAAGCAGGGAAGCAAAAAATGAAGCCCTCTTACTTAGGGAGGACTATACAGAAGCACAGATAATGTCCATATCAACATAGCCAACAAATAGCATGATTTGTCCTTATCACAGCTGAAAGCAAACGCAAAACTATGGAAATAGTCAAGATTTTTGCTTTTGCTATTTTGAACAGACACACTACAAGTCTGAAAACTAATCTAATTTATTCAGTAAGAGACAAGTCTGCTAAACAAGCAAGCAAAACAATGATAAACTCTTACAGCTTTTCCTTATAAACAGAACTGAGCAGACTGATTTCTTTGTTTGCTTTCTGGCAAATAGTTTATTCACAAAACTATATAGTTTTGGGAAGGATTAAATCATTCCTGAAATTATGCTGAATTTCACAAATACTTTTGGCTAAAAAGGGTAAGAAGGCAGAAAAGTTGAAATGTTTTATACTGATATTGTCTAAATGAAACAATTAAAATTTTTCATAAGTTTTCAATAGCAACTTTTTTACTTTAAAGAGAAGTCAGAATTTGAAAAGAAAAATTAAAAAGAAAATATTTTAGACAGAACTGAAACTGAATTACCTTTTCAGTATTTTCATATGCACAAAAAACCAAAAAAATTCTATTTACATATTTTATAAATACATATCTTTTTTAAAACCATCAAAATGTCAACTGTAATAAAATAGCAACAGAATGCTTCATACTGACATAGTCTTTGTCATCTCAGTGGATCTCAGACTAAGTTACCATTTCACTCACAGTAGTAAAGATATGGGGAAGTTAGAATAGTACAGGTAGAAACCAACACACTTAAGACACATCATTTTAAAATACTCTATGATTAACAGCAGCAGACACTATAAAGCAGAGGAAAGGAGGGTCTGGGGGAAAAAAGAAAAACAGAAAGAAACAAACAAAAAAAACCTCAGAGTAAGCCATGTCTTGTCTTCCTGTACAGTGACGTGGGAGGACAGAATCTTTTGATTATTGGCACCCTCTGTATGTGGTCATTTTTGCTTTACACCCTGAAGTGCTTTACTGGGAGAGAGACTGTCACAAACTGGGGCTCTAAAGTTCAGCAATTTTCCTAAATCCACATAGCCACTGAGAGTGAAAACCCACAAGAGAACCCAACTCAGGTAATATTCAGTCTGGTCCCTCATCAGTGGACTTATTATCTACACAATACAGTTTTTAACATCTTACATGAAAGACCCATACATATGAAGACACACGGCACAGAAAGCTGAAGAGATTCAAAAAGTCTGACTAGTGAATAATTTGTGCCTAAGAAAATAAATGTGAGTTTTTCTTCCTTCTGGGTTATCTTTTTATTT
Source organism: Rhea pennata (assembly GCF_028389875.1). Lineage (NCBI taxonomy): Eukaryota > Metazoa > Chordata > Aves > Rheiformes > Rheidae > Rhea > Rhea pennata. Next base: position 81,230,227 of record NC_084663.1, on the reverse strand, counting down.
TTACTGACAGTGTGTACAGTTACTAACAGAATAAAACTTGAATATGATCTGCAAAATATTCAAAAACATTTGAAGACACTGCTCTTAACAGATGAACTGTAGAAGTGACCATCTCTAACTCAAAGTGTATAGTTAGTAGATCGCTGCTTATGCATTGTGAACAAAGTCAGTTCCTTACTTCACCATTGCTTCACAAAAGCACTGGAGTTGCTGAGAAAAACATAGGACGAGTTTTTTTCTTCACATATCTATTGAGAAAACAACTGGAGAAAAACATCACCGGAATCTGTCTCATGAGTAAGCAAGGCAGGAACGCGTGAGGGCCCACAGGAGGGAACCCTCCTCTCTCTGGGATGCAGTTCGGAGTACCAGGGCTTTCTCTATCTCCACATCAAATGCTTTCATCCTCACAAACAGTCTGACTATCCCAGTACAGGTAAGAGCTATCCTAGAAGGAGTAGGAGGCAATGAAAGCCTCTGTTCTCTATTGTAACTTGTTCTGCTCTTCATGCTTTCTTTTGGGGGAAATGTTGATAAGATCTAGCCTATTTCAACAGAAGTGACACATATCACTCAGAAAGGAAGAACAGTATGTAAGTGGAGGTACACCCTCAACAGTCCTGTTATTTTAACAGACTGGATCTTTTATATGTAAGATCTACTAGCCAAATTCATTGCTAGGTTCTGTTCACCAGAACCAAACAGGTAATTGGCATAGGCTACTTAAGAGTGCCTGAACACGCTCGAGACATTGTTTAATATACCATTAGCACCAAAGTAAGTAGCATTTCTAAAACTATTTCCAAGGTTAACAGTGGTATAATTAACTGTATGTAGCTTAGAGTAGATTTGATATCAGTCAATGATATTAGAAGCATAGGTGTGTTATGTCAATGGACTAGACAGCTTGCTTTTTGTGCTCTCCTTTCATTTATCTGATTCTTTCTCTCTCCCTTTCCCCTTCTTTCTTTCTTTGACTCTCTTGGTAATTAGAGATCACAATTCATTTTCTTTTTCTCCTTCCTTTCTGGAGACTTATTGTGCCTTTTCAGTATACATGCCAGAGTACAAAAAAAGAAATCTATGGTTCACTAGGAAATGAAAGTTTGGGAGGTGCAGATTTTCCATCAGGTAATCAGACACTTAGGAAGCGCTGACTGTCCAAGAGGAGCAGCTTTTAGCGGTCAGCACAGTTAATAACACTTTCAACATAAGGACACCATACCCATCTCAAAAGTTGGGAGCAGACAATCCATGGAGATACTGAATTTTATTGATGTAAATGTTGATACAGGTTGACAGCAATTTGCCAGAAGTTTTGACTCTGTAAAGACTGAATTGACTGCAGCTCTGAAACAGAAATCCGTATATATGTTACAGGTTCAAAACAAAGCCAACATCTTATGAGAGAATGCTCTACATAAAGAGTTTTCAGAGAGTGTTGTTAAAGAAAGGTTTTTGTTTCAAATTTCTGGGGAGAAGCCAGGGATGTATTTATTTTTATATGTTTTTTTCTATAAATGTTGTACATTATATCTCTTAAAAATCCATAATAAAAATGTATAGCGAGCAGAAGCCATAGTGTTAGAACTTCCCTATAAGGTCAGCTCATCTAGTGTCAATGAAACTAAAGAACATCAAAATTTATTCATTGCCCTGTGGAGCAAATGCTTGCATCTAATGTTACATTTCTAAACTACTCTGACATATTTTATATTTATAAAAATGAAACAATTCCACATACAGAGCAGAACAGAGGTAAATACAGGCTAGTATAATACTGGCTGTTGATACTGATTAGCAGCTGTGAAGTATGGCCACATACGGTGGTTGAATTTTAAAAGGATTTTAAAATTAGAAGTAGTATTTCTGAGCCTAGCACTGAAAAACTCTGACATTTGCAGTGCTGGAAGCAGGCTATGAGAGGGATTTCTATCCTCATTTCCCACCCAGAAGAATATATTTACTGTCCAAACATTTTGAGGCAGGCACCCATGGAAATCAATGGGAACTTTGCCATTGGTTTTAATGGGAGCAGAATCTGTCCTTATGTGTAAATATGCAGCAATATTTTTTTTCTTCTGACTGTTAAAAACCACCATCATAACTGGATGAAACCCTGTTTAAAAACTCAGACATTGGGCCTCTTTACCGCAAGAGTCTCCAGTGATGCCCATCCTTAACATCACACCAGCTGTCAGCTGAAGGCTCCGAAATGCTGATTTTAATCAAAATCTTTCCTTTCAAATCTAGCTTACAGTTTACTCATAGCGCAGAAGTGCTTCTCAGTCCTGGAATTTTCAGGATGTGATGCTGAGCCAAATACTGCAGGCACAGCTCACTCATAAGACAGCAATCTCATGGCCCACCTTGGAGGCTGTAATAGGGCTACTGTACTCAGCCTCCCACCCTTGGTGAAGCCCACTAATAACATCTGTTTTATAGCATTCACTCCTGCAACCTGCTAGTTCCTTGGCTCTACTGCTGTCATAAGAGAGGATGTGCTTTATTATGCTGCAGGTCTGGTGGAAAGCTGTCAGATTTCAAGCCAAAAGTAAAAGCAGCCAGTGCTGAATAAATGACTTGAAGTGCTTTCTCTAGGGACCCCTACCAAGTCCCAGATAGCCAAATTGGGCAAGTTTGTAGACAGTCTTGCTCAGAAGCAAATTAAAAATCAAAATACAGACATCATTTGAAAAGCATCGAAAACTAGACTCAAACATCCACCATGTATTAAGACACTCTTATATAAAAATAACCACAAGGTTGCAAATTCATACTTTCCTACTTGGTGAGACCAACTGCAACCAGGAATAAACCTGGAAAGGTGTGGGGCAGACTGCGGCACTGCCTTAAGAGAAAGCATAAAACTGGAGGTAGAAAACTGGAGAAAAACAAGACACCGAGCTGCGCAATTAAATCAAGCTGTGGGTGGCACAAAGAGGCAAGGGTATCCCAGGGCAGTGCATGAGAGCTGCACTGCTCAGGTCAATAGAAGCAAAATAGGATACTTTCCAAAAACCCACTGATTTATCTTTAAAACAACAGTTTATTTAATACTTGATTCACAAATAGAGGCCTACTGAACGAGCAACAGTGTTCATCTGCTGAACTGGCTCTACTGTGATCCCCACAAATAAAGCACAGAGCTCTCATCACAGAGATACCAGAACTGATACGATGCTCCTAATTCCTGCTCTAGCCCTGAAACTCCCACTGAAGTCTAGGAATTGGCCCTCAAGCGTCATGACAGCAGGAAGACATTCTGCTTCCTCTTTGTAGGATGAGGAATGGGAGGAAGAGTTTTTCCAGCAGACTGGCAGGATACAGAAGTTCAAGTCAGGAACAGATATCAGGTGTAACTTCTCTGCACAGTCATTAGGTTACAAACAGTGCTGTGGCTTGATGGGAGCAACTAGATTCTTTTTCTTCAACAGTGAGCAATTAAAAATGACAGTTCTCTTATTTCATTGTTATTTTTTGTACATCTACAGTATTAATAAAGCCCACACTCCATCTGGTAGGCTTGGCAGAGTAAATAGCTGCACTAACACTATGGAGGAGACAGGGCCCCACAGAATGAGTGCAGAAGAGTTGTGAGGGAAAAGTGGAGGGGTGAAAAACTTCAAGCCGTTTGCTGCCAAACTTTATCTTAGAGCGCAGCAACCTGAGATAAAATTGGCTAGTCAGCTTCCAGAATGCTCCAGCCATTCATATCTCCCCTTTTCCTTCACATTTTTTATGTTTTTTTTTCATTGTTTTAATGTAAGCCTGCTTTATAGCATGGCTGAGCAAGCGATTTATCAGTGCAGTGGAATGGGTCGTGGCACAGAGGCAGGAACATGTAGTGAGCAGCAGGGGAAGGAGCAGGAAAACCATAAGCCAGCACTGCCACCAAAGTCTTGACACTGTAAAACCACAGACTCCATACACATAGTTTGGGCAACAATCTGGGCTTCTGGTGCCCACACTCTCATTCATGCTCTAATCTCACATCCTTTCTTGTGCTGGTTGCCTGGTGCCTTCCCAGCCTGACAACAGGTGACAAGAAGATTGTGGTAGTCAGGGTTGGTTTCCAAGCAACCATGGTAGTCCTCCTCTCAGCAGGACATTTATAGCTATCACTTTCCATGATACATGAAGAGTAAACTCAGCATGTATTTCTACAAATATCCTTCTGTTCTCCTTCACTGGTGACCCTGCACTATAGCAGGATCATGCATCACAAGTCTCTCTCTCTCTCTCTCTCTGTCTTCTCACAAACCCAGTTACCACTGAGTATCTTTAGCAATCTGTGAAATTAATAAATCTGCCTCTTCATGTTATTTTTCTTGCCACATGTGACCCTCCTGTTGAACAAGAAAGCTTACTCATAGTTATAGGGAGCCTTGATAAAGTTGTGCCATAATCTGCACAACTATGACTGGAGAAGAAGCTACAATGATGCTGTTATATCTTCTGTCCAAGGAAACAAGGAAGGTGCTACTTCAGCAGAATTCAGATACAAATGCCTCATTTGTTTGTGATGTTGTTGGCTCACAAAAATGTGGTAGCTGAGCTGAAAAATAGAAAATGGTTCCTTGTGGAGGAGAGGTGACCAAGTACTATGCAACAAAGCTTATATCTCAGAATGCACAGGTCTCATGAGCAATGTCATACAGTAGGTCACTGGGCTGTATGTGATACAGTTTGGGGTATCAGTAGACTCACCTTGGGATACTGTCATGAGGTTTTTCTAATTTGCAATTAGCATGCAATTAAAACATGTATTCACATCTGAAAAAGTTCATATGTACTGCTGAATGATCACATACTTCTCAGAACTTACAGCAAACAATCCTAAAACTGTGATTGAGAAGAAATTGTGTCTCACTGCTCTTTGACATGGATTTTATTCCTTCTCCTCATATAAGAGGATTATATACTTTTTCCACCTTCTTCAGAAGCTAATCTACTTCTTCCAGCTAGATCAACTGGCCTAGTTAAAGATATCATCCACACCAACAAATTTTTCTTCAATAATTTTTGCAGTTCCTTTTCACTCTGCTCTACAAAATATAACCCTTTCTTTCATTCTTGCCCATGGTTTTTCCTGCTTTTAGATAAATTCTACTGGGTCCTTAGGGAGCATTTTGATTTTCATTTTCCATTCTTAGCTTTGGTATTGGTGGGCTATTCACCCTTCATTCTTCAGACTTCAGAGATCATAACAGTTAGTACTCTTTATTACTGGCATAGCAATCTAGCCCAAGGGCACTCTTCTGGCAAAGATCCACTTGAAAAGACTGCTGAATTGAGGGGAGCATTCATGCATAAGGTGCATAATGATTACACATTGTCCACAGTTTAGAGTGTTTTCCTGTTACCAGAAACTGGAGTTTGGGCCATTACTTTCTCTGTTTATTCAAGGAGGAAAATTCTGACAGAAGGTTGCTTTGTTTTCCTTAAAAAGGACTGAAAATCATATGGAATTCAGCATGTAGAACACGGTGCATAGAAGCAAGTAGACTAGTGGTTCTCCAGTCTCTGAAGAAGTAAATTTCTCAAGTTTCTCTTTTTTTTTTTCAAACAAACAAAACAACTGGCAATCTTGCCTAAGAACTTGATTTTTCAAAGATTGTTATGGAAGTCCAACTACCTGTTAACAATACAGAGAGCAGAAGAGTTTATCGAAACACTAATTTTAAGAAATATTAAAATATAAATATTTTGAATATATTCAAGCATTGCAGACAAAATTATTTGTCTCAAAAGACTATATATAAAATGTACATAAATTCTGCTGTGATGTTATTTCTGTGTGTTGTTATCATTCACAGAATAACAAAATCTGCAAGGTTGAAAGGGACCCCTGGAGATCATCTAGTCCAACTCCCCTGCTCAAACAGGGTGACATTAAACAGGATTGCATCCAGGCAGGTTATCTTGAATATCTCCAGAGGAGATGCCACAGCCTCCCTCTGAAATCTGTACCAGTGCTCTGTCACTCTCACAGTGAAGAAATTCCCCCTCACGTTCAGGTAGAACTTCCTATGGTTCAGTTTCTGCCCATTGACTCTTGTCCTGTCGCATGAGACAACTGAAAAGAGTTTGGGCCCATCCCCTTGACACCCTCCCTTCAGGTACTTATACACATTGGTAAGATCCCCTCTCAGTCTTCTCTTCTCCAGGCTAAAGAGGCCCAGCTCTCGCAGCCGCTCCTCACAGGGCAGATGCTCCAGTCCTCTGATCATCTTCACAGCCCTACACTGAACTTTCTCCAGTAGCTCCATGTCTCTCTTATAGCCCAGAACTGGACACAGTACTCCAGATGAGGCCTCACCAGCACTGAGTAGAGGGGCAGGATCACCTCCCTTGACCTGCTGGCAACACTCTTCCTAATGCACCCCATGAGACCATTGGCCTTCTTCGCTACAAGAGCACATTGCTGGCTCATAGTCAACTGGTTGTCCACCAGCATTCCCAGGTCCTTCTTTGCAGAGCTGCTTTCCAGCAGGTCAGCCCCAAGCCTGTACTGGTGCATGGCGCTGTTCCTCCCTAGGTGCAGGACTCAGCACTTGCCCTTGTTGAACCTCAGGAGGTTCCTCTCCACCCAACTCTCCAGCCTCTCCAGGTCTCTCTGAATGGCAGCACAGCCCTCAGGCATATCAGCCACTCCTCCCAGCTTGGTATCATTAGCAAACTATCCCCTACAGCATACTGGTGGCTATACTAGACCCAAAAGCGCTGCACCACTGTGTTGGTGCTGACTGGGGTTTGGGCATTAGGTTTGATCATCAGTTAAATATTGCGAATTCATGCCACTATAGAAAGAAAGAATACCACACACAAACAAGCGGAAAAAAACATTCTGTAAGCCAACTCTCTACTAGTAACATCACTAGATTCTTCTTACTCAGTTTGATCTCTGCTGTTCAATTCCAAATCTTAGTTATTACATTCATTGACATCTTGTTAGTTCTTTTCCTGCACAGAAATCCCATGAAGTCCTTGTTGAGTTTCAAAAAATCCGAAAGAGCCTTTTTGATGATGTCTTGTTCCACTGGCACCTTCTCATTGTTCTGGTTTCCACTATATATCCAAGAGCTTTTTATCTACCTACTTTTTATCTAACTATCTGCCTATCTGAGAATCTGCTATTGTGACTGCACTTCACACTTCATTTTGTCTGCACTGTGCTTCAGTATTTTCATTCATGCATCAATCTTGTTTTTATGTGTTACTGTTCAAATAATACAGAAATAACAAAATAAGCAGAATCTGATGCTTTCATAAAAATAAAATCCATCTTCAGATCCATATCTTAACAGAACTTCCCTAAAATACTTTATACTTCAGGGTTAAAATCGTAAATAGGTTATTGTGGGGTGTATTTTTTGTGCAATTATCATAAATGCTTTCATATTATCTGAATTTGGGGATAATTTGAAATGTGTCAAAAACTCTAGTTGAGAAAGAAAATCCTCCTAGGCATTATGGAGAAAATCAGAATTTGGGGCATGTTTCCAAATTGACATTTAACATAATCTTCAGCCAACTTGCGTTTCCCAGTGAGACAATATTTGCCTGCTTTAAAGCATTTGCTTGCACAGTTAGTTAAATTCTGCCTAACAACACCACAACTTCATTATAACATAGTGGTGTCAGAGGATGTTGTTCATACCAACTTATTCTAAGCATTGTCTTCATGGGAAAAAAAATGTGAAAATACGAGTTAGAGGAAAAGAGAAAGAATAAGGCAGGAACTAACCACTTTGCAGCATATCAGCTGCTGTTTAAACACTATACAACTTTCTATGGTAGATGAGCCTTTTGAGCTGTTTAAGATACCAGATTTCTGCTGGAAAATTAACTTTGTTCTATATTTGTTAGGAACTGATAGCACTCTTCCTTCTGTATCTCAGTGTTTCAGTCAGTGGGTGAATTAAGTGTAAATTTCTGTAAAAATCTGGGAAGTAGATGGAAAGATATAATCTCTTCCAAAACTAAAACAAATAAAGGAAGAAAATTTTCCTGCACTACCTCAGTCAATCCTACAGTGTTACTGGGCCTCAAGTAATTAGTCAAAAAGTGGGCATTTTCAACATTCTTGAAAAATTTTTGCTACATTTACAAAAGACATTTCTTTTTACTATGTGCTATTTTGCAAACTAGAAAAAAATAAAACAAGACTCCTCAAGCCCTTTAACATAGCCTGAGAGCACCAGAAGAGGCTGCATCTTAATGCGCTCACTCAGAAATTGTTTTAACAGGTTTCATTAAAGTTCTTTCTTTAAGAAACTGATAGCACTCAGTGTCAGTTCTAGGATAGCTTTATTATTGAAAGAAAAGTGATAAGGTTTATTATTTCACATCTAACTTTTTGGCACAAACAGCTCAAAAGAATAAAATTAACTCCACCAGCAAGGCAGTCAGCGAACATGAAGACGCAAGAAAGCCAAAGCGCATGTCTTTGCTCTTGGTCTTTTGAGAATGCTTTTTAATCATATACAGCATTAGATCAAAGAAGTACTGGAGACAAAAGCAAAAATGAGAATAAACTTAAAATTTAAACAGAATGTGACCATGCATGTGTGTGTTATTATTGTGTCTTACTGGGGTGCTATTATCACAAGCCCCTAATGATATCATGATAAAGCCACAGGCAAACACATCATATTTTTGTCAGTGATCTCTAGTCTCTGGGATATTTTGACTGTAGGGGAAAGCAAAGTCGATCTCCCACCTTCTATAGCTGACAAGAAGTGACCTTCCCTAACTTTCCTTTGAAGAATGTATAGTCCAGCAATAAATATGTTTCATTCAACAGCTGTATCTTCAGTTGAAAAAAATCAGTACCTTAACTTTAAATATAAGAGGTGAATTGGAAGTGAAGCGCATGAAGAACTGTCCTCTGGTTAATCCAGGATATGGTCACAACATAGCTAACAAAAGGGGAATATATTGTCTTGGGAAGACGGGATTCAAGAGGCTAGATCATATTCTGTTCAGCAAATCTGCACCTTGCAACTCTAATGGTGTGTCTCAGCGCAGTTTCTCTCTCTCTTCTTAAACAAGAAACTATTGCTCTTATTGAAAAGCCTAAAAAAAGAAATCTCCATGATGACTGAAGCTGCATAAATATGCAATTAAAGCAAGATGGCTTATGCCTACACTCACTGAAGCTTTGTATTTCATACAAATAATTTCTGAACAGAGTCCAAACCCTGTATTTATTCTAGATAACAGGTTCTTTCAGGTATGATGTACCACTATTGCAGAATGAGCAATTAGTATAGCAACATCATCTCCTCCTGCTCATGGAGAAATCTACATCTGCGCTGGAATAAGTTAGATAATTATTTAAATATTTACTAAAGGAAATATATTACATGATAAATGTTTATAGAACATATGGTATGCTTTGCAAAAGCAGTGCACTAAAATTGTGGAATATTTGCACAGGTTTTATCATAGATATATGAGTTTTATTGTTTGAAATGCTATTAAACAACACACAATATGAGTTTTTTTAAATATTTAACAAATGGGAGTTTGTGTCAAGACTGCATTTGGATTTATAAGTTTTTTGGTATAGGACAGAGTATACACATCATTAGTTAGTCCATCTTGCCCAGTCTGAAGAACTATATAAAGTCTGAGAATTTATAACTTTTATATTTCAAATGACAAGATTATTTTAGCTTCTCTGTGTTTTTATGTACTGGAAGTGTTTAGAGTTAAGGTAGTGATTAGGCACTCCAAGTCAGCTTGAATAAGAGTGGCTCTGCATAAAGAGTTCCAGATCTCTTTTAAACTAATCTTTATTTAAAGGAAACACATTGCAAAGTTAAAAGTATAAGATTTCAGGAGAAATGACATGGATCATTATGAACACAAAGTCATTTGCATACATTTTACACAGATCAAATTAACCAATAATGAAACTATAGCTTTCCTACAGACCACCACCTTCAGCTAAACAGCTGAAGATCTTACAAATTCTGGCCCTTGGTGCCATGGCTAACCACAGCTCTCTGAAAGTCATGCAGAAATGCATTCATTCTTGCTCATAATTTCACTGTGCTGCTTCAAGTGAGGCAGATTAATTCCTATCTGAGCCTGCAGAGTAACATTTCTTCATACCAAACAAACTAAACATTCTGCAACCCACTTGACTGAGCACAGATTGATTAAACTGTCAGATCCCTGGAACAAGTCTGCTATGACACGCTTACAAGGTTTGAGGAGAGGAAACACATCCTTACCTCCCTCATCCAGCCACCTCTTATTGCTTTAAAAACACTTTATGACGGACATGACTATAAGCCTGGCCTAAGACTTCTCCTGTGGGCACTCCTTACTATTTCCTATTCATCCAGCTCATCTGTAAACCATGGTGACCTGCGATGGCAAAGCCTATGAAATGGCATTTCTGAGGTCACCAAAAAAGTATTCTGTTATTCTACAACTCTGCCAAATCTTGGTAGCAAATCACCAGTTAAATACTTTTCATAGCTGTTGGCAATTCTTGGATTTCATCAGCACCCTTGTGCAGGACATCAAAATTGATACTTTGTTCTGCAAAGCTGAGTCACAAGTGGAAGGATCATTCCTTCCAACAAAAGGGACAGATTTAAAATAACTGATGGTAGGAAGTAAAATAGAGAACTTCAGGTCCTAAATATTCCCTAATGGCTGCTGCTGTGAGAGAATAATGGAAAGAGGTAAGTGAAAGGAAACTCAAGCTGTGCCCTCTTCCCCACATCATCTACAACATGTGAAGAGTTTCACAGAATCACAGAACGGCTGAGATTGGAAGGAACATATGGAGATCATCTAGTCCAACTCCCCTGCTCAAACAGGCTCAAATGCAGGGTGACATTAAACACGGTTGCATCCAGGCAGCCTTTGAAATCTCCAGAGAAAGAGACTCCACAACCTCTCTGGGAAACCTGGTCCAGTGCTCTGTCACTCTCACAGTGAAGAAATTCCCCCTCACGTTCAGGTAGAACTTCCTATGGTTCAGTTTCTGCCCATTGACTCTTGTCCTGTCGCATGAGACAACTGAAAAGAGTTTGGGCCCATCCCCTTGACACCCTCCCTTCAGGTACTTATACACATTGGTAAGATCCCCTCTCAGTCTTCTCTTCTCCAGGCTAAAGAGGCCCAGCTCTCGCAGCCGCTCCTCACAGGGCAGATGCTCCAGTCCTCTGATCATCTTCACAGCCCTACACTGGACTTTCTCCAGTAGCTCCATGTCTCTCTTATAGCCCAGAACTGGACACAGTACTCCAGATAAGGCCTCACCAGCTCTGAGTAGAAGGGCAGGATCACCTCCCTTGACCTGCTGGCAACACTCTTCCTAATGCACCCCACGAGACCATTGGCCTTCTTCGCTACAAGAGCACATTGCTGGCTCGTAGTCAACTGGTTGTCCACCAGCATTCCCAGGTCCTTCTTTGCAGAGCTGCTTTCCAGCAGGTCAGCCCCAAGCCTGTACTGGTGCATGGCGCTGTTCCTCCCTAGGTGCAGGACTCAGCACTTGCCCTTGTTGAACCTCAGGAGGTTCCTCTCTGCCCCACTCTCCAGCCTCTTCAGGTCTCTCTGAACAGCAGCATAGCCCTCAGGCATATCAGCCACTCCTCCCAGCTTGGTATCATCAGCAAACTTGCTGAGGAGGCACTCTGTCCCTTCATCCAGGTCATTGATGAATAAGCTGGACAAAACTTCCCCAAGTATTGAGTCCTGAAGAATTCCACTAGCCACAGGCCTCCAACTAGACTCCATGCCACTGATGACGACCCTCTGAGCTCTGCCTTTCAGCCATTTTTCCATCCACCTCACTGCCCACTCATCTTACTCACACTTCCTGAGCTTGCCTGGGAGGATGCCATGGGAGACAGTGTTGAAAGCCTTGCTGAAGTCAAGGTAGACAACACTCATTGCTCTCCCCTCATCTACCCAGCCAGTCACGCCATCAGAGAAGGCTATCAGATTGGTTAAGCATGATTTCCCTGCCTCAGAAAGCACAAGAGAGGGGAGAGGAAAAGGAAGGGTGAGAAAAGAAAAAAAAACTCTCAGAATTTGATTAAAAGCTCTGGCTCAAAGGAGTTACAAAGATGGGCAGATGAGTACACAGACACTTGCATAAAAACAGTGAGCATCTGAAATCAGAAGGCCATTTATCACTTCATTGTACAGATAAAGATCCTTCATTTCCAGCTACTTCTGTTTCTTTGTCAGTCTCTTCCTTTGCACATGAACTCCCATCTCTATAGCTTAGTTTAATACTTAAGTAAATCAATCTTGGGTTATTTTCTTGCATTAGACTATGGTTGTTTACTGATCTCTGTTCAAGCCCTTTATGGACAGTATACATACAAAATATTTTGCAATCTCTTATCTAGACTACATTGCACAAAAACTGTGGAGATCTGAAGTGGAAGAATTGTACTTCCACAGTGTAAGTTGCCTAACTATTTTCATCAGATCATGGAGTTTGAAAGAAGTCTGCCCAGTTTAACAGGTCCTGTTGAAGAAACAGATGTTTTACCACTTGGGTTGCAGACCATTAAAAGGTATTCACTAAGTACCACTGGTACTTAGTAAAACTTACAGAAATGGCTCAGAGTGATTGACTAAACTTCTAGACACCTAATTAGAAGCACTTGCAGAAATTACTAAGTGCTAACCCGATGAACCATCAGAGTCAGTTCTGAAGTGTCTGAAATATAATGCTCCTATGCTAAAGTGTTGTAGATCATGCTGGAAAACCTCTATCTCTCGTTTTTTTCTAAGCCTATGTTTATGTCTACTGACCTGTCATTGTTGTACCTACCTGTGAACATTGCAGTTAATGCTATGGCAGGCACCCCAATTTACATTGCTTTACTCAAAACATTTTTTGGACATTTGTCTTCATTTATTATTAAACTACAAGTGCATTTTGATTCTGATAAAAAGCCAGTTAAAAATTAATGTTATTATGCACCTCTGCTTGGCATAGAGGGTTGAACTCAGATCCTAAACTTGCTGCCGCTGAAGAAAATATTACAACTTCTATGAGGACGTCCCACATAAATAAGGAAAGAATTAATGGGCTAGTGAGCCCCTAATATGTCCCATCCTATGGCACTTGAAGGAAGTAGGCGTTAGACTGCCAAGGAAGAGTTGACAGCATGAGTATCCAGCTTTTAATAGTAACTAACTGAGAGACCTGAAGCCAAGGGAGACTGTTCCTTATTAAAGTCTCCCTTTGGTGAGAAAGATCTGGCAAAAAAAGATGTGATTTTTCTGGCTGCCACTGACTTAGGGGTCCCTGATCCCAAGCGGGATGGAATATTTGGGTTTTTTGAGTTCTACTGAGCACTAAAGGGGTGAAGATTCTGCTGAATGCCAGACCAGCAGGGGTGAAAGAGTTTATATTCCTGTATGTTTATTTTGGACTTTAGGGACCATATAGAGAGTGGAACATTTTACACTACACAGCTGGCAGAGAAGATAGCTCTGACTTGAACGTGTCAGAGAATGGACAGATCAGCTGAAAATCCAGGAGGGAAACAAAGTCAGATTTACTTTTGCATAATGTCATATGAAAAGAGGGTGTTCTGTGGAAGTTATGGCCACACCGGTTAACAACAGTCGCTCCTCAATATTGCAGACAGACTTTACAATTAATTTTGAACCACAAGTTCAATACATTCTGATTCACTGGCCTAATGAAATCTCAGTGCCAGTAAAGCTCATGACAGTTCCTCACAGTATATACAAATACACCAAGCTGAGGAAGAGAGAGACACTCTTGTTTCATAAGCTGTTTTGCAAATACTCAGGGGACATAACATTAACATGATTAATTTGAATACTATAGTAGCCAAAACAGATTTAGAGAAAAAACAAATTTAGGGAATTAATACATAGGAAATGCAGGCTTGACAGTCTTAATTTGGTGTTGTTACACATAGATAGTTTGGGGCAAATAGTTTACTCTCTGGAAAAGTTTAGTTACCCCAAATAAAATCTGCCATAGAATTTTGGCTTAAGAAAATAATAAAGAACATATTTAGATAGGCAAAAAGAGAAGTAGGGCAGTGTTTGCTTGGGAATTTGCCAAGACGTAAGAGAGGGGTTCAAGTCCATCCTCTTCCTCAAGGATTTGAACTCACTACTTGTAACATGCCCTTATCTTTCTTATAAAGATATAACCCTGAGACAGATTGCTCTCAATTTATGTTCCTGGAGCTGTTTCACATTGCTCAGAATATTTAAAAAAATAATTCAGCCAAAGTTTCAATCCCTGTGCAAATAAATCTTTCGCACTTGCATATTCAGAATGTATGGAGTGATGGATCTCTGTTCTACAGTATCACACTTCATGTATTGTTTGTTACAGCATTATCATAGGATGCAAGAGAAAGATCCAAATGCCTGTACGCAAGATAGTTTTTGGAGGGGACAATGAGGAGAGAAACAGACAAACAAACAAACAGAAATATTTCATAGCACTGTGAGCTAAAAATCAAACTTTTTCAGTCTCTCATGCTGCATTTCCTACGCTTTGATTCAGTAGCCAAAACAGGAAAAATCTAAGTGTAGCGCAGTCTCCTGTATGATGTAAGCAAATGCTATAGAACTGCTTATAGTCACTGGTTAAGCTTGCTGTATACCAGTTCATTCCAGTTGAAACCTGGTAACTTGTTCCACCTCAGATGGGATGTTCTTTGCCCTGCTGATATTTAAGGGCCAGAACTTGAGTACCACATACCAGAAACTTTCATTCTTTTCATGGACACCTGGTACAAGAAGATGGAGCCCAGCATATATGACAGCGCTTTGCTATTTAAAGTCTGGGTGACTCAGTGATTGGCACTGTTTTCTCAGGCTCTCTCCACCAGTATCACTGCAGAGATGTTTACCTTCTCCCAAGACATTCTTAGGAAAACATGATTCTCCTGATTACTTGAGAGCCAGTATGTTTGAAGGACTTATGTTAACAGAGGTAGACAACTTTGTATTGAAATTCAACAAAAAAAAACACTTATATGGCATATCAGAGGACTTACTCTAACAAGATTATTTCAGTCTTCAGAATCTGTGCCTCTTCTATCATCAGCCAAGTGTTCAATTAATACTCAAAGAATCTGAAGAGATGTTAATTAATTCACTGAAATGTGTGCCTAATTCAAAGCTGGTTCTTTTTATTAACATCGAAAGGCCTCGATGTTAATAAATCGATCAGGTCCTATTAAAAAAAAGTCTCTCTACAAGCCTATTGTGTATTTTGCTATCAGGTATACAATAGGGCTTCTGTGATTCCTCTCCCTGCCTCACCTATTATTATACATACGCTAGGAGATAACAAATCATTAAAGAGGCATAAATGTCAGTCAGAGAGTCATACAAAAAGTTGAAGAAAAGTTTCTTGGTCTGCCAAGTATTAGCTCTGATAAGGGATCACCTGCCCAAGAATAGTGCATACCTACTTTACCACTAACATTTTCTTCCCAATGTACAGATGCCTTGCCATGAATTATTGTGGTTGAGAGTTTCAGGGGAAGCAGGGAAAGAGGGAAGAGAGAAAACAGAATTGTTTCTTTAAAACCATTCAAAACTTGTATGCCTGCTTCTGCATTTGAAAATTGCTTATGCCTGGAGGTTAGAGAATGGCTGCTCCTAAGCATCTGGCTTCTGACTTCACCTCCACCCCTGCCACCCAAAATCATTTTTTTATGGGATTCAAAGTAGTTATTATCATTTGATAATTTACAACTACAAAATACATGTTCTCAGATGACATAGCTCTGGTCTTCACAGTAAATCAAGGCCTGATCTGTAAAAGGGTAAAGTTTCCCTTACACCCAACTAGAAAGACAATAGCAGATATAATACCAAATACCAAATGTAATACCAGATGTATGTAATACCCCAGTGGAAAAGGAAGATTTCAGTACAAATACATAAAAATGAAAACTCATTCCCTACGTTTTCCTCCGAAACACTGTTCATTTACAAGTTTTTTAACCTCAATGAGAAGTGTAATTCTTGAAATTACTCTAATCCTCACAGAAGACTAACTAATGTCACTTTTCACAGTTCAGGTCCTTCACAGCTGAAGTCTTCTCCTTAAAGAATTAAAGACAAGATTCTATTACCCTTACATTGTGTAAATCTCTTATATTGTGAATATCCACTACATATGATAAAGTACTCAAAATTCTACAGAAACAATTTTCAAAACATGGCAAATCAAACCAAACTAGAAAGTTTGTAGGCTTAGTCATTTTGAAGATTCAAGAATTTAAACCTAGGAAGCTTCTTGGAAGAAGGATTTTTTACTTACAGAAGGTGAATAAAGGAAAAAGAAATCTTGTTTTCTCTGACAACACTATTGAGGAAAAAGTCATGCAGAATGCACAGATGGGACCAGTGTCTCATTGGAAAGTTGATGAGGCATCACACAGGAGAAAAATGGGACCGTCAAAACCTACATAGCAGTTAAAGTTAACTTCAAATTAAAAGGATAGGATTTCCATGAGTCTATAGATCTTTATCACATGACTTGCACATGTTTACAGAAATCTTGGACAAGAAGTGTAGAGTATAGAGCTCAACTTTCACAGGAAGTGCTGCTAAATTTGCAAAATGCATTATTCAAAAAGCCAGGAAGCTTCCAGTGTACAGGAGGCTGACAGTTGCATCAGAAATCTGACGTCAGCAGTGAATTGTGGACTGACAGCAGCTCTTAACTCAAGTGGAATATTATTGTACAATAGAAGCAAAGCATTTAAAGTTTGCCCTGGGAGAGGGAATTAGAACTTGCAACACATCAGAAGCTACTACAGCATCACCTCAGCCTCATCCAAGAGAATTATCAGTCTGTGTGCTCAGAGAGTTGGCATTCACTATTACATCTTTTAGAGCTGTAGAAGTGCCAACAAACAAAAAGTATTTTAGGTCAGGTGCTGAACATCTTCCACAATGAAGCATCAATGCATTGAAGATGTGTGGCTGAACTGTAACTGTAACTGGATACCGTAAAACGGGACAGTGAATACTCTGCCTTTTTCTAGAAGAATATAGTAATTGCAATGATTTCTTGACTTTTACAAAAGGCGGAGTTTTCATTTCAGAAAATATATGTACTTCTAATTGCCTTCTAATTGCTACAAAGAAACTCAAACATACTTTAGAAAATATTGATATTCATAGGACACACATAATGCTTGCTTGCCAGTAATGTCAATATTCTTAGATTAAAAAAAATCTATATACCACATGTAACTGGATTTTAAAAGTTCATGAAATCCAGACTCTTTTTCCAAACATCATTCTCCTTTTTAGGAAAAAAGACACAAATTACACTGGAACATGTTTCAAGTTGATTAGACAGAAAACATACTCAGTGTCAATATAGTAGAGAAAGATGTTGAAACTCTGTACCTTACAGCTTTTGTTCTGGTTCCTAAGACTTACTGTGGGTATGGGGAGCCACCTTTTGGTCATCACTGTAAATGCAAAATCAATAATACCTACCATGCATGCTGCAGGTTTCTGTCCTCTGAAAAGGATTCTTGGTAACTGCTTAAAAATGCATCGGTAATACTGAGAGGTACAAAAATCATCTTTGGTTTAACAGCATTTGCAGTATGTCTTACCTTACAGGGACAATAGGGATGATTAACCTCTGTTTGTGCAAGGGTTTTGAGCATGCTACATGCTCATGCTACATGCTACATGCTGTTGTACACCGTGACTTCTGTTCTCTCTCATATTACTGATGCAGATCAGTTCCCACAAACTTGGACTATCTGTAGCATTTCGTTGCACTAAAACGAGGATTAAATGAAACAAAAATACAAGCTTTGTAGACTTCTCTTCCAAGAGCCCAGAATTAAATAAATGAAAAGGTTCTACCCGAATTACAACTTACTTCACTCTTTCATCACTGTGATTGATAGATAGATCACTGTGAAAAGTAGATTAACAAATAGAAAAGATCAACAAACTGCTACCAAGAAATTTCAACGAAATAGGCTGGATATTGATGTAGCAAGACAAAAACCTCAAAGAATGGAAAACACAGACAGTAAGCCCAGAAAAGGTCAACTGACAGGGCAGAAAGAGAAACCTATGGAAACTGGCCAGAGAGATTAAACTTAAGCCCCACACAACTCTTATTTCACATTGAAAACCACAAACCATTCCTGGAACGGAAGAAACATTATGCTCTCTCTTAGTGTTGATCCAAGCAACCTTTTTAAAAGTTTCTCTATTTTATGGGAAGAAACTAAAGTTCCCAGAGTTTTCCATTTACTCCTCCCTCAAGACTCTGAGGCTGTTGTTCTTTCTGTTCTCAACTTTAAATCATCTTCTATCATATTCAGCTTTTACTGGTCATTATCTAGTAGAATTAGTCCGTGAGACAGAGAAGATGAAGAGGGGATACGTAAACACTGGATATCCCAGATGCAGCAGAAAAGCAGCAGTTATGAATTTGGATACAGACTTGAGAACATTAAGAAACTTAGACAAATTGCAGGCTATTATATGACCCCTCCCTCCCAAAAAAAGAAGAAGAAAAACAGACTGGAAGTAGAAGATAACATCAGTTTGTAGTGAAGGCAATTAACAGAGACCAAAATGTAATTACTTGCTGCCTCCTACTCTGACACCTTTCAAGAAGCAGTTTTAATGACCAGGTGAAGAACTACAACAGTGAGTGAGTGAGTGAGTGAGTGTGTGTGTGTGTGTGTATGTATGTATGAATATATACACACACATATGAATATATACATATACTATATACACACACATATATAATACATAATATATATACACACACACATATACACACATAAATATGTACGTGTGTATATATATATATACACACATACTATATATATATATAGTATGTATAGTGTGTGTATATATATATATATACACACATACTATATATATATGAATTAAATCTCTCTCTGTTTATTCACATGGAGAAACTGCTGGTGTAGAACCAGCATCCCTGCTATGTTCCTTCCATAACAAGCGATTGTCTCCTGTTTTGTCCCAGATCACTATTATAAAGCTGGATACGCCTGGTGCAGAGCCTGCCTGTGCAACTGTGGTGGTGGCTCATAATTTCCCAACATATCTTGTTGCCAACATCTGCTTCCTTGTTTCTCTAATTCAATCTTTAATGCTCAGTATTTGAAAATATAACAGGGCAACTAATTAAACCACAAAGCCTTTCTGAAGATGAGCAGACTTTTTCATCTGAATTTAGAGCCTTTTCAGTTCTACCTTAATGGCAGCAATAAATGCTATCAACTTCCTTTAAAGGATCAGCTAACATCCAACCAGCAATCTTCAACCTCGAGGCAAATCTCCCCAACCCCTGTCAAAGCATTTCACGACAAATAAATCAGGGGAATTTCATGTTTCTCAGTGGTACCCCAATTGCTGACATCTCTGAAAATCTCACTTTTTTCTGTAGAGGAGATAGTACTGTAAGAGTATAAACAATCTTAAATATTGTGCATTTAACAGGACATAGTTTGAGTAAAAACTGTCTTAAAATAATTAATGTCTTCTGTGGTTTCTCTTAGATCTATAACTATTTACTTTGTTAAATTATCTTCACTTTTACCATGCATACTTCTTATTTATCTTCTAAACTGTCTATTAAGATGGAGAATAGAATAGACTGATCATCTTTGTTTTTGGAAGTCCATTCTCAATTACCAACACAATAACATTATATTTAGATTGCAAACAAGTCTTAGAGGCATTTAAATCCAAAGCAACAACATTTTAAAATTGCAATCTTAAAAATGGTTCTGGAAGTATTTCTTTTAATACCTGATTTTGCAACATTTTTTAATAAAAGAATCAATGTTTCATGCCTACATTATGCAACTGCATTGCATTCTGAAGCTGGAATTATTTAGGGGGAGCAATATTTCTTACAAGAATGATTAATAACCTGAAAAGAAAAATCTGATGCAGTTACACCTCTCGCACATCAGGCAAATACATAGAACAGATCAGCATGTTTTGTCCAAAGCTTGGAAAGCGTCTTAGTGCCTCCCAGCTGTCCGTAAATATATTATACTTAAGAAAAACCCGGTGCTCCAAGCTTGTAGATAATGTAATATCCCTACTCATTATATAAATTCCATCATTGTGGAGAGTGCAAGTCAAGTTAAGACCTGATTTTGATGTATTCTCTTTGAGGTAGAGCCATTCTTTGGTAGCAATGTTGTAAGACTGCACAGTTAACACATCCTCACTTTGGCTGGATTTTTGGTTTGGTCCAAGTTCATGGATACAACCTCCTACCAGGTATATCGTTTCTTCAACAGAGAGCATCTGTTGCTTGCGAACATGGACATGACACAGTTCAAAGTTGTTCCAGGAATCAGAAGTGGGACAGTATTGCAAAATGTTCATATTCCTGTCTGAAATAAAGGAGAGATTCATAAATAAATAAATATATTAGAAGGTACTTTGGCAGAAGATTCTTCCTCCTTGAATCACAGAATTACAAAATGATTGAGGTTGGAAGGGATCTCTGGAAATCATCTAGTCCAACTCCCCTGCTCAAACAGGCTCAAATGCAGGGTGACATTAAACATGGTTGCATCCAGGCAGCCTTTGAAATCTCCAGAGAAAGAGACTCCACAACCTCTCTGGGAAACCTGGTCCAGTGCTCTGTCACTCTCACAGTGAAGAAATTCCCCCTCACGTTCAGGTAGAACTTCCTATGGTTCAGTTTCTGCCCATTGACTCTTGTCCTGTCGCATGAGACAACTGAAAAGAGTTTGGGCCCATCCCCTTGACACCCTCCCTTCAGGTACTTATACACATTGGTAAGATCCCCTCTCAGTCTTCTCTTCTCCAGGCTAAAGAGGCCCAGCTCTCGCAGCCGCTCCTCACAGGGCAGATGCTCCAGTCCTCTGATCATCTTCACAGCCCTACACTGGACTTTCTCCAGTAGCTCCATGTCTCTCTTGTAGCCCAGAACTGGACACAGTACTCCAGATAAGGCCTCACCAGCTCTGAGTAGAAGGGCAGGATCACCTCCCTTGACCTGCTGGCAACACTCTTCCTAATGCACCCCATGAGACCTTTCACCTTCTTTGCCACAAGGGCACATTGCTGGCTCATAGTCAACTGGTTGTCCACTGGTTGTGCCTAGGGTTATTCCATCCTAGGTGCAGGACTCTGCACTTGCCCTTGTTGAACCTCAGGAGGTTCCTCTCCACCCAACTCTCCAGCCTCTCCAGGTCTCTCTGAATGGCAGCACAGCCCTCAGGTGTATCAGCCACTCCTCCCAGCTTGGTATCATCAGCAAACTTGCTGAGGAGGCACTCTGTCCCTTCATCCAGGTCATTGATGAATAAGCTGGACAAGATGGGACCCAGTACAGAGCCCTGGGGGATGCCACCAGCCACAAGCCTCCAACTAGACTCTATGCCACTGATGACGACCCTCTGAGCTCTGCCTTTCAGCCAGTTCTCAATCCATCTCACAGTCCACTCGTCTAACCCACACTTTCTGAGATTGTCTAGGAGGATGCCATGGGAGACAGTGTTGAAAGCCTTGCTGAAGTCAAGGTAGACAATGTCCACTGCTCTCCCCTCATCTACCCAGCCAGTCATTCCACCACAGAAGGCTATCAGATTGGTTAAGCATGATTTTCCTTTGGTGAATCCATGCTGACTACTCCTGATCACCTTCTTTTCCTCCATATGCCTGGAGATGACATCCAGAATGAGCTGTTCCATCACCTTTCCAGGGATGGAGGTGAGGCTGACCGGCCTATAGTTGCCTGGGTCCTCCTTCTTGCCCTTTTTGAAGACTGGAGTGACATTGACTTTCTTCCAGTCCTCAGACACCTCTCCAGTTCTCCAGGACTTTTCAAAGATGACGGGGAGTGGCCTGGCAACGATGTCTGCCAGCTCCCTCAGTACCTGTGGGTGCATCCCATCCGGGCCCATGGATTTGTGGATATCAAACCTTGCCCAGATGATCTCTAGTCCTATCCTCCTCAACCAAAGGAAAGTCTTCCTTTCTCCAGACTTTCTCTCTTACATCTAGGCTCCAGGATTATTGAGGGCAATCCTGTCTAACATGCTGTAGGTGACCCTGCTTGAGCAGGGGAGTTGGACTAGATGATCTCCAGAGATCCCTTCCAACCTTACTGATTCTGTGATTCTGTGATGAGTAAGTTGAACAACGCTGGCTCTAGTACTGAGCCCTGGGGAACTCCACTAGCTACAGGCCTCCAGCTAGACTCTATGCTGCTGATGACAATGAGCGAGTATTACAGACTGCCGGCACGTTACTCCACAGCACAACAGTGTAGCAGAACAGGGAAGAAATTCTGATTATTGAGAATTGCAGTTGTTTCCTCTTGACAATAAAGCCTGAACATTCTTTTCCATTGCAGAGGGAAACATTAAACTACTCTGAACTTTGATTACATGATGCAAATGGTCTGGGAATGGGGATTTTAGCTAAATAATCCCTATTTGTTAACCTACTTTTTGTTTTGTCATTGATTCATACTTAAGAATTCCTTTCGAAAAAGGAGATGGAGCAATATTTTGCTCTCCACCAGTGATCACAGATGAATCAAATTATCACACACACGCAGTATGTTTTATTAATGGTTGCGAGGTGTTATCATTCTAGTTTTAATTTAATACTCTCATTTAATGCTTTTTAACATTTCACTCCACAAATCAAAGTTTTATGTAATAATATTCAAAAAGCTAGTTACATTTCAGCAACTGGTGTGGATGACCTAAGGGCACATTTTCAGTGCCTTGTAAAGACAGAAATACACACAATGTCAAAATCCTTTAAGAACTGGGAACTCCACGCCCCAGAATGAAAAAAAGGCTGAGGCTCTATCGCTGCTTTATTCACAACTCAGAGATGCATCCATACTGTTATTCTATGAAATTTTTACAATATCTCCCTGATTTACAATGTAGAGGAGGCCCTA
Organism: Rhea pennata; assembly: GCF_028389875.1. Classification (NCBI taxonomy): domain Eukaryota; kingdom Metazoa; phylum Chordata; class Aves; order Rheiformes; family Rheidae; genus Rhea; species Rhea pennata. Next base: position 81,207,237 of record NC_084663.1, on the reverse strand, counting down.
GATAAGTCCTGTATCAAGACTTCACTAAATTAGCACAGAATGCACAGGGCCCAAGTTAACTAGCAAATTCAGTTTCAATCTCTGGAGACCTGAGCTTAAATTCAAGCTCAAATGAGAAGCGATAACATGCTTGCAGATTCCAGCTTGGTCTGTTTAATAAAACCTGTTCCCTATTACAAGTTTACTCTATATGATGAACTCCAGATGAGCTCACAAGAGGAACAGCAGATGGTGATATACTGGCAAAGTTATGTAAGGGTACAGGCACAAATAGTCATAAATATATCAGTTTGCCACAAATGGAGTGCATTAGCAGCGTGGTTAGGAAGATCCTGCTATAACATTTGCATGGCCAATGATGACTACTAGTCATTGCTTATTATTTTGTACTATTTCTTGTCTCATTAAATAAAGGAAAAAAAGAAGAAAAAAGTCATGGTAACCCTCTACAAAACTTCTGATCAAAGCTTTACATGCGGATGATCTCTTTATTTAAACAATGTATCATTCTCTCACCCATTATGGCAGAAAAAAAAATCCGCATTTCCATCTGTTAAGTTTCTATGTCTATCCATAGTAATAATCTTCCCAGGAAAAATGTGCTATGGTTTGAGAGAAATCATAAGAAATGGAAGCCTATTGTGATATGGCCCTAATTTGCTCAGTCCAGAGTTTTATTTCCATAGAAGAAAAAACTAATACAAGACAAACATTTTAGTTCCTGACACGGAACTTTTATTACTCAGAATAGATGCTGTTGGTTCACAGCTAAAATCCTAAAATTAGAAGGAAAATCTTTATTCAAGAAGGGTCATAACAATTTAGAGTGGGAAATTTCAGATCCTGCCATCTTTTGAAACACGCAGTCTCAAAAGACTGTATATCTTCTCAGAAGAAAGATGTACACACATTAAAAAAAATCCACAAAACTTATCAAAACCACATAGTTACTGAGGTATACATAGAAACATTACACAAAAATACATATTAATTGCTGCATTTGTTTTATTTGGTGAATAGAATGAAACAGCAAATGAGCCTCATTGTGTGTCAGCTAGTTGGAAGTGACTTAACACTTTCCAACATCTGCATGACTTGGAATCTTAATCACCACTATAATTTCAGTAATGTTGGTTTCTAAGTCTGATTGCTGTCCTAAGCCAAGATGTCATAGAAAAATGGACCCTAGGCCTTGATTCAGTAAAGGATCTTTATTTATAATAGGAACAGGCCTGACTTGTAATGAATGGACTTGGACTTATATTTAAGTCTAAACATGTTCAGACTAGTTTTTATCTACTGCTCATGTTTTTATACTGTTTTACTATTCTGTTTCCATTAAATATAGACTTAAAAAAAAAGACCTCTTGAGACAGGACCCTGAATGTCAATGGCAATCCTCTAAGATGTAGAAAAGGCAAGATAATTCATTGACTCTCCTTCAGTTGAAACTACATATAGTAAGTTCCAGATAAGGAGCTTGACATACAGCAGCAATCCTGATAATATATGCTTTGTTATTGAACTTTAAGGGACTAGGATCTGCTTCAGCAACATGCTGATCTTCCTATCCATAACACCAGTAGGAGGCAACCTGAAGAATGAACAGCATGAGCACCAGCAAAACAACTTGCAAAGTTTAGGGGAACTGAAAAGAAAAGTTGGCGCTCCCGTAGTCCTATAGCACTGCTAACCAAAACAGAGTTTGTTCTTCTTACCTATTCTCTCTCTGTAGATAAAAATGACAAAAAATAACCGTAGTCTCTAGAAACAATGAGCCTTCCCTTTACTCTGTGCTTCAGTCTCCTCTCCTCCCTTGTCTCAAAAAATGTTTCCCTTTGGACTTCACAGCAAGCGTCCTGTGCAGGACACCCTTCAGTGCTAGTCCACTTGAACATGTAGGATGTCAGGGGGCACAATACACTTCACAGGTCATTTAGTGGCGATGATAAGAGGATCAGGACTAAAGAGCACACCACAGTGTGCTCCTCCACATGGAAACAGGCACTCTGATATCTTTTGTTTACTTCGGGAAGGTCATCAGGTTTTGGGTCAGAACAGGCTGCACGATACTCCATTGAAGGTTATCTTTACCACAAGAACCACAAGGGATCAAAATGCATCTCTACAGACTCTGACATTGAAAAGTACAGCTTGCTCTACTATTGGTTTAGCTTTGTTTGAAATACTTGCTCCAAAAGCTGAATCATGAATGATCTCTCTTCTAATTTTACTCTCCACTCGGAAAACACGATTTCTTTTCAAACGATTGTGGTCAAATGAAGTGGGTAAAGTCTTAGAAACAGGAACTTTAAGAAAACCTGGTAAATACTAAACATTTGACATGAAAGAAAAATCAGCTTCCAGTCCTCTGAAAAAAAATGGTATTCCACACAAAGAATGGCATTATGTATTTAAGGAATGAACAAATATGAGCTCTTTTTAAGTGGCTTGCTTTTCCACTGGATAAAGAAAAAAGTTGCAGGGATTGCAACTTCAAGTCGTTCCTACTGACGGTCCCCTCAGAAAAAAGTGTGCAAAAAAGAAGCAAGTTAAAAATGTTGGTTCCTGATTAAATTCTTATTCCATTAAGTTATTTCAATACTGAAAATCTTACCTATAGCTTCAATTTGCCTATGAAGCATTGAAATGCTATAGTGAAAGGGTTATGAAACATATTAATATATGAGAAATACCAATGCAGGCAGATATTTTCTTAGTATCTTTCCTTCTGCCATTCTAAAACAGATATTTTAAAAGGTAAACAAAACAGAATCTGTTGAGACCTCTATTTCTATTTTATGACTAAAATTTAAAAAGTCCTCCAGAAGGCTCATTTACCTCAGAGGAACAGCACCCCAGCTCCACACACTAATCAGTCAGATGGTAAATAACAGCCCAAATATTTAGTTTCAAAGTGTATATGCTTGTTGGCCATAACTGGAAACCCTAGCATTAGGCTCTGAAAATAATAATCTGATGCCTGTATGTCAGAGCAAACTTTTGATTTAGTTTGTCAACTATTTTCCAAGAGTGATTTATTTTTACTTATTGCAATGAGTAATTACACAGCTTCCTACATCAGTTTAAAAGTTTCCTGAAAAAGAAAAGAAAATGATCTGCACCTTAGAAGTAATCAGGTTAAAAAGAAAAATTGAGAAGCTTGGTACCTCGTGTCGTGTATCCTCCAATAACATAGATCTTGCCCTTGCACTCACAAGCTGAGAATTCTGCAAGAGGGTTTGGCAGGGATGCTACAAAATTCCACCAGTCATGTTCTGGGTTATAACACTCCACATTGGAAAGAGATTGACCACCGATGGCATAGAGCTTTCCATTTACAGCCAAAAGCTTAAAATTGGACCTGAAAGATAGAGATTGCAACATTAGAATAGATTAAACAGATATACAGAAAAATATAGGACAGTTCTTCCTAACCAAGCTCCAACATATTTATTATGTTCAACATGTTCCATCTCTTAATATATTACAGCATCTGAACTGTTCAGTGTATGTCCAAAATACACTGTACTTGCTTGTGACAGTGCCTGTGTCCACAGAATGTACCGGTGACATTCTGGAATTTAATGATGCTGAGACTGATTAATATTTTATTTTGGAATTCAATCTTTCACAATTTGATCTGCAAACTGTTTAGTTAACTGATGTGTTCAGATGATGTCTCATTTTTCTAGGCTTTTAGTAAAGTGCCTTAAGGATAGTAGATAAAAATATATTATATATACGCACAATCAAAGATATTATTTTAGTTAAAATTCCAGGAATTTCAAACAAGACTTGAATGCTTATGAATGTGTACCAGTCTTAAATTGTAGAATTAGTCTCTTTAATAACCCTAATAAACAGAAATTTAATGTGGTACACATTGAATCATGTTCTGCAAAAGATAGAAAAGGAGAAATTCCTGTGTCTTATTCAGCATTAATTTAAACTACTAAATACACCCTCCATCCCACTGAAGCAAAAACACATTCATAGTTGAACAAAATACATTCTGCTTCATAGGCAATGCCCTGTTCTTTTCTCTCAGTGTATTCTATTATGCTGTTGTACTTCACACATGATAAAAGATAATTTTCTAATTACTGAGGCAAAAAAAAGCCTTATATTTTGTACTTTTAAGATAATACAGACAGAGAAAATCCAGAGTGAATAAAGAACTGTCTCAAAAGGGATCTGGGAAGCAACGGGGAAGGAGATCCATGAACGTGTCAATGACTATTAGCAGTATTCTTGTAGCTGTAAATGGTCTGTGGATATTAAAGGTGCAAGTTTGTGGGATCAAACTGGAGGGCCTGAAGTTGGTGGGCTTGTATGCTCATCAATTCCTTCCAGCTATAGAGGATCAGCCCTTCCCCTTTTCGGAAAAAGTCTTACTTATGTCTAGCTCAATGCCTAGTAAGACTGTTCCTTTCATACTGTTCATTTCAAGTCAAATCCACAAGATTTAACCAAGTACTATTTCAATTAACTAAATGTATGAAAGTCATTGCAACAAATAAGCACAAGGCCAAATGAGGCATTGCATTATGTCGGTAAAACTGAAGTGATGCTTTAGCCTTGCACTGGCCTGCTAGGCAGTAAAGTGAATTTTACTCTGCATTGATCCAATATTCAAAGATTACAGCTTAAGTACTTTTGCAGGGTTTTGTCTGGACAAAATGAACCTTGCTTAGCAGCAGACTCCCCTGTAATTTCTTTTTATTAAATATACTTGGAAAAAGAATATGCTTCCAGATGGAATCATTTTGTTCTTGTCATCCTGATATAGCTTTGGAAACTAAAATGCTCCTCTGAAGGAATTAATTGCTTTTTATTCTTTTTTTTTCTGATATTTATGATTAGGTCACTCTGTTCATCTCCTCTCTACAGCAATAATGTTTTCCATCTTAGAGAATCCAGAATAACATGGCAATCAATAGTGGATATGAAGTGAGAATAACTGCTTGCAAAAATGTAATGATTTTCAAAGCAATGTACCTGTTCTAAAAGTTATGGTGAAGAAAATCTATAAATGAGGGACAAAAATGCAGAATATGAATACATGCATTTTCTAAATAATCCTTTAAAATCAAAAGTATGTTAGAAAGCCTATAACTCCATGTCTGTGCTATGATGGAGATGATGCAGGATTTTTGGCTTAAAAAATTAGTTGACTTGCACACAGATAGTGTTCATTATCCCCAAGATCTTCAAGGCACTTTTTAAGCACGGTAAAAGCTCTTCCACAGAAGACACAACTTCACAAGACAAGTATGAAGTGTTGTAATGCAGAAGAACTGATTTCTGGAATGTATTAAACCACAAGGTTCAGTTTACTTAAAGATAAGCACACTTTATATGAATAGTAGGGACAACTACTCAATGTTATCATGAAAAACTTCTGTCAATGTCCCTTTCATGCCAGTAACAGCAGGTGTTTATATGGAAAACAGACATTAGGAAATATTTAGTGTATTTATACTCTCTTTTAATGTGTTATAGCAGCTGGAAACAAGGAAAGCAAACATAGAGCAACCAGCCAGCTCTCCACAACTAGCAAGTGTTCCATGGACTGCAGCTTGGCAATAACTGGACTTAGTCAAATTCAATTGTGATACAACTCCACTCACATCAATGAGTTACCTAAACGTGGGAGATCAGAAATGCTTTTCAAATGCCAGGCCTAGTGTGTACCCTTCTTGCTGGGACGAAAGCTGGTATGAACTATGTATTCTGAAGTCCCTCGTTTCCTCTAAAAGGAACCCCAGGAACACAAGCAAGAAGGAGCTGTGCAGTTTTACAATAGTTCAGATCACAACATCCCACCACCCCCTGCAAGTAAAAAATTGTAAAAAATTGTAAAAAAAAAAAAAAAAAAAAAAAAAAAAAGTTTAAAAAAGAGTCTTGTAAATAGTTCAAAAAGTCTGGACAAATAGATGACCAAGACTGCCGGACAAATCTGCCTTACAGCTGAGGCAGACCCACTGAAACCTTTTCTTGGGAAGTAAGAGCATGCATTTGAGATCTGACGTTCAGAGTAGGTTTGACAAATTGTGAAAACAGCCCAGAATTATCACAGTGAGATTCAATTAAGCAAAGTATTATATACAGGAAAGGAGAAAAATCTAATAGACAAATATAAAGGATCTGGGGGTCAGAATGCATATTTTAGTACAAGACAGCAGCAACATCTTGCAAAAAAGCACATTGTTCTAGGGCTGCATTAACGGCCATATGATCTACATGTAAGAGACTATCATAAAAGTGGTTATAAAGAGGACAGCAAGCATTCTTCTTGTCCACTGATCGGTATCATTCTGTACAAATCTAATGATTTCTTCCTTCTAGAGTCAAATATTAACCTATCATGAATGTTCTGAGGGAAAATAAGAATGGAATACACAGGTGAAATGAGCACATGCAGTAGAAATCTTATGAGTACATTATTTTTAAATGGTAAATTTCAACTGACGGCATCAATTTAAATAAAACTATGGAAAGACATTCAAGTATATTACTTGAACGGTCCTCAAGCTCCTTGTTATCTTCCAGTCCCTGTAGCCCAAAATTGGTCTTGGACAACTTTTACATGAAGTTTCTTCCTCAAAAAAAGTCCAGGTAGTTCTATGAAGTATAGTTGTACAGCAAACACAAAAGCAACTTTCAAAGATCAGAGATCTAGAAACTACTTGGGACCAGCATCAGATTTAGCCTCAGAAGATAACAGGTTCAATGATCAGTTGCAAACATCCTATATGAGCCTGAGTAAACTGTTTTGTCTACCTTACGCATGCATAAACAGGGGAATAATATACTACTAATAAGTAGTAGTAATAAGTTTTCTTAAGCTTACAAGAGTAGCACAACAATAAAATATGGCAGTTACCTATTGTGGACAAATTTGAAACTATGATAATAGAGCTCTATACTTAGAAAGAAAACTAAGAGCTATAACATGAATCAGAATGACTACAAAGTATTCAGTAACCATCTGATGGTTTTTGTCTTCTACTTAGAAGTAGAATCTCTTTCTTCTGTGCAAGTGCAGAGAATCCCAACAACCTGGGATTATTATACTAACACAAATAATTAAAGATACAAATATTATAGAATTTACAAGGTTTTTAAGGGCAGAGAACTCACATTAAAACAACTCAACATAATTATTTCCATAAATACTCAACCTTCTCTTCTGGCAAATGCATCCATTTATATGGGCAAAATCTAGATACTGTTAAAACATCATCTGAAGTCAAACCAACTTCAGTGGGAGCTAGAACTCTGCCTCAATGTACATAAAAATGGATCCATGGGATCACACATTAGACACAAATTCTTTTGACAGTGTTGCACAACTCTGTTTGCCAAGCAGCACACTAGGCAATTGACCTACTTATCTGACTGTAGCACAACAAAATAAAAATATAATGCTAAGCAAACTGCAGCTCTAACTGCAGTACTTCTACAGCTGTCAGGCATAAGTGCTGTTCCTGCTGAATGAAAACTCCATGATTCTAAAAATCTACCTGCTGTTGGCTCCTAAAGAGGGAAAAGAAAAGAGGGAAAAGAAAAGAAAAAGCGTGAGAATTGAGACTCCATGAAGACCCTAAAGTCACCGACACATTTTGTGAAGGGGTCAGCAGAGCTTCCATGACAAAAACATTCCTGGTTTATTATTCAGGGAGCTATGTACCAACTTGCTGTTACTTTCCAGTCTAGAGACATATTCTGGATTCTTTCTGACTTGCAATAACTACAATGAAATGTAAGAAAAGAGAGTATTCGAAAAATAACCCTTTGCAAATTACTCTTTTGCAATAAATTGCTAATGTGAAATTCTAGCTAAGGAGTATCTTGCTGTCGCCTGTGATGAGCTTCAAGATTAAGTCAATATGGTAGTATAGGTGTAAATAGAAATATAAAGAGAAGGTACTCATTTGTTAACATCTGATATGACTGTAAATCCTAGAAAAAAATGGAAAATGTGGGGAAAAAATGCTGGGCTAAAGTTTGAACAGCCAGGCTGAAAGTTGAAAAAAGGGCTTTGCAGAAGCATTTTTTAGCAAGTCCTCATTTGCCACATTGCAGAATCATCACTTGTAATAACATCTCACTTTTGCTACACACATTATACAAGCCAATGCCTAGATCTTGTAATTTGATTCATGTGGTATTCCAATATTTATTTCAACAGAAGACACTGTTTGGGCTGACCTCTTCAGCCACTTTCACTAAAGCCAATGTGCTCTCAGTCATGCTCAGGCAGTCAAGACTGCAAGCTCAAGGCCTACTAAAATGACTCAGTTCTCAAAGGCACGTCAATGAAAGCTGCTTATAGGTTCAAGATGCCAAGAAGCATCTACAAAGTATAAGAAAGAAAAAAAATCTAAATACTCATTTAAGGACAGACTTTTTCTTCAAAGCCTTTCCAATAAACCAGAGAGACACTGTGTTTCTCATCAGTTCCAACAACTGATTACAGATGCAAAAAAATTAGTTGAATTCTCACAACACTACAGGAAGTGAAAAAGGGGATGGAGTAGGAAAGAAACAATTTTCAGTCAAACCCCTGTTTTGAGGGGGTATAGGTTGCAAGCGCACTGAAATAGAGACTGCAGTTTTACTACACAGACCCTTGCTCTGTGATTGGCTAGGGTCTCTGCTGCTTGGTGAACATTACATTTACTGGTTGGAAAAGAGATTTTCTATTCTATGGTGAATTTTGGTATCCTTATGTGTTTTAGTTCTGAGTCAGATCAAGAAGATAAAAATTTAAATACTTTTTGTAAAATGGAAACAATGAAGAAATCCATGCTGGATTGACAGAAACATTTTGTTTCAATGAAGTAAAAGGCTTCTTTTTGATGACCCTGCAATAAGCTGATTTAGGTAGAGAGAATTCTGCCTTAGATAGGGGGATGGGAATCTGTTCTTGGAGTGCCCTCGGGTCTTGTGCCCTGTTATTCTTTCATATATAAACTATAACAAATGATAGTGAATATTAGCACAAACATAAATTCCAAACAATTTTAAAAGTTACAGGAAAAAAAGAAAATATCAAAATGATGAATGTCTACCAGATCAAAATACTCTCCTAAAAGGAGAAATTTCTCATAATCTTTTCCGGATTTTTTTCTGGTGAATATTGCACAGGCCTACAGAATATTCAGATTTTTATGAAATTACCAGCCAATGAAAAACTGCTCCAATTGAAATTTTATATCCATCTCTAGCTCTGACAGACAGCACACTTCCACTAAGAACAGTAAACCTTGTCACATATAGTACTGGAGTTACAATGCACCATGAAAAAAAAACTAAATTGAGAATTTTGTATTTGCTTTCTATCTTTGTTATTTGAATACGAGTTTCTATTTCCAGCACAGGCAGCTTACTGGAGAGACTAGCTTCACAAACCTATGCTACAACTTAAAAGCAAGAGGCACCACCATGCTGAGGTGAATGATTACGTGTAATGCAGGGTAATAAGATAGCCAAGACTTCTTCAGCTGATGCCTAGCTTGCACTCTCCCATAGCTATGAACTTACTCACAAGTATTTACACAACAGAGCCCCATCCTCCTTACCATTGCCTTGCTACAGCCGTTACCTGTGTCAGGCTGCAGTGTTGTGCTGTTGGATAACTGTTATCAGCAAGGACTAGGTTTGTCAGGCCTATTTGGTAGCATACAGCCAAGATATATAGTCAAGCACTGCAATCCTTCCCATCACATGATGCAACACACACTCGTGACTCACGGTGCAGATACAGACCTGAATCACATCTCATAACTCTGAGTTCACTCAACACTGCATGATTCAACAGGTTGTATTTTGATAGTATACATGAACATATGTATTACAGGGAGCACAGGTTACCTTTTCTGGTTCATTGAAGCCAGCTGACTCCATTCATTTAGGCAAGGGTTGTAACAATGGGCAGTTGAAATCTCCTGGCTGGTGATCCGGTATCCCCCAACAATGAACAGATAATTGTCCAGCATCGCCGACCCATAGCCTCGGACATTCACCAGATCAGGGGGCATGTTGTTGGCCAGAGGAAGCCACCTCTGGTCTTCCTCATCATACCTCAGCATTGACCAGGGAGCTTCCACCTGAGGATGACAGCCTGGAGGCAGGCCCAGTGAGCAGGCACCCATGAAGTCTCCAATGGCCACAAGAGTGGCAGTGCCCTTCATCCGCCTCTCCTTCAAGTGTTCCTGGAGAGCATGGGGCAGGAGATGTGGCCGAGCATCAGGCCTCCGTAGCACCTGATGGTAATGGGCAGCCATGAAGTCTAGACAGGCATTGTGCAAGTCCTGGAGACCATAGACCTGAGCCAGGTGGTGCAGCTCCAAGCAATTGCCCAGCCTTACCTGGGAGAGGAGCAGGCGGAGCAAGGGTGTGACCTGCAGGAAAGAAGCAGCCTCCACTAGCTCCTCCAGCAAAGGAGGCTCCTCATCACCCCCCTCCTCCTGCTCCAGCCTGGCCAGGCAGGAGGTGTTGATGAAGTCCAGCACCAGCTCCAGCCCTAGAGCACTCAGCCCCCCACGCAGTAGCTGCTCCTCCTGGCCTTGCCCTGCCTCCTGCATGCCCGAGCGGTACAGGGCGCGGAAGTAGTCACTTTGCTCGATGAGCTTCCTCTTGCACACCGGGTAGCACTTGTCCCCCAGCCGGATCTGCACCACCTCCTCCCCCGCGTCGGCCCCATTCCCTTCCCCCTCCTCTTCTTCCTGCTGCCGACGCTCCGCCAAGGACATGGCTCTTCCCCTCCCCTGCCTGTCGCCCGGTCCCGTCGCTGCCGGGCTGAGGCTCTTCCTCTGGCCGGGCCCGTGGCCGCGGGCGGAGCCACGCAGCGCCGCGCTGGGAGGAGGCGGGCAGCAGGAGACCGCGGCGCGCCGGTCCCGGTCCCCGGAGCGGCCGGGCGGGAAGGGAGGCGGTGCCGCCTCGTCCCAGCTCCATTCCCGGGAGGGAGAGGGAAAGAAAAAAAAAAATAGAAGGGGAAAAAGGCCCTAAAAAGGCAATGTTCAAGCACACAGCTGGCGGGCTAGGCCTCTCCACTGTGGCCGGGGGACAGTCTGCTCTCAACTATGCTTCAGGGCCAGCCCACTCTCAGCCACCTCCTTTTGCTGGGGAGAAATTTCTAAGCCCTTGCGTGTGTCAGGGCCACCAGCAGAACAGCCAAGCTCTCGATTTTGCTGGGTGAAAGAAAGCCAAATGTGCACCAACTCTTCCTGCCTCCCCCCTTTCATATTGCCCTGAAATGGACTGGGATCAGCACACATGCCAACTGTAACCTCTTGCCATAAATGCACTTCTAAATACTGGAGGAGAGGAATATTCTTGAACTTACAAGGGGCAGGAAAAATGTATGTGCATAAATTTACATATACAAAGGGAAGACAGAGAGGCAGCATGATTCCATGACATCCTGATTCTGTGGCATCATATTTAAAAACAGCACTTTCAAATCCGGCATTGCACTAGGATTTAGAAAGGCCAAAAGATGCACAATTTGCTATGACTTTCCTGGTTCCTTCTGGACAATCTCTCAATGTCTCAGTTCCTCATTTGGCACAAAAGATACCATACTTCTTTCCTGCTACTCTATCTCTTCTATTTAAACTGGGTTCCTGAAACAGGAAATATATTTCATTATTTATCAGAGTGGTAAACTCGGACAGGCTGTGATTTTCTTTGACATTAACAAGGAAACAGAAAAATAATAACTGAGCAGCTTGCTGCATGGATGTAATGACATTTTTGCTGTCTCCCTCATTATATTCTTGAAATATTAAATAATACTGTTTTTTTTTAACAATAAGATAGATGAGGAAGTCTACCACCCTATGTAGTCATATAACATGAGGCTTAAAATAAAAGGGCTTTTTAGTTTTTGAAGTGATATATTATTTCAAAACAGTATCTTTATAAAGATACTTGTTTCACTGTGTAATATTAATCTATAGAAAATATTTCCCTTTAACAGTTATGTGACTCATTTCCAGTTATTGCAGATTGCTTAGTTTTCTTACAACTCCTTTTTTCCACTACTCAGAATGAAATATTTCTCTCAACTAATAAAACTCTTCAGAGTGGGCTGTTGTTTGTTTGTTTGTTTGTTTGTTTTAAGAAGATGGAGTTGTTTGCCTTTTAGCCTTCCCTCTGTGCAAGGATCTCTCATTATTTGTTGATCTTCCACTTCTTAATTCCAGACCATACAGATGATACTAATGTCAATCTCAAAGTTAACAGTGGTCTTTTTTGTTGATGCTCCAAAAAGCAAGTGTTGAGGTAGGATAGATTTCTGTGACTTTTTTCTACCTTACTTCAAAGCATTTTCATCATCTTGCTTTTGAAGGGCTCACCTTGTATTTTGAAATCCTTTCATATAGGATTTTAATCAGCTGGTAAAGAGCAGCAGCTTCAATCCTAGCTAGGTCACGATCATCTCTCCTTTTCTCTTTCCTACTGATCAGCTTCACTGTTACCTGCTTGTTTTGTATTCCTTCTGCATGTTTACTCAATATTTCATTAATTTTCATCTTCCACTTTCCTATCTTCTGTTCCTAATGAAGCACTGCATCATTTGGCTTTTCAAGTCTCTTATACCTAGCTGAAATTCGGTATAAGTGCTTGATTCTGAGCATTGATGTTTTGGTTCTGGGTTTTTTTTTTTTTTTTTTTTTTTTTTTTTTTTTTTTTTTCTGTCTGCCTCAGCTTCAGCCTGAAGAGATACCATACAAAACAAGCATCTTACCTCTCTGCCAACAGTCCAACCTCTATTTCCTTGTTGCACTGTCATTCCCATAGCCAAACATCATAACTAATTTTAATCATTCACACTCCAGAGATAAACACAGAGCTCATATTTGTCATGGTCATTCTTGTTGGCATACTGTGTGATTGCCAGCATACTGGTATGATTGCCATCTTTAGGCAACTGTTTTGGAATCTTGTATGTTTGATGTATTGGTAAGTATGCTCCTAACTGGTATATTTTCCATGGAGTCAGTTATGATAGGTTCTGTTCCCTCAAAGTGTTGATATCAGTCTGGATAGATGGAATATTTCTGCTATTGCTTTATGGGCCTTTAATCTGTACCTGTCACTGCCAAGGATTTCAAGTCCATCTTCTTCACATTCCATGAGGTTATTAATAGACTGCATAAGTTCTGTCGTGTACTAATAAGTATTTTCTTCCTGAAAGCAACCTTTTGAGAGTACTGACTTCTACTGACTGTCATTCATCAGGGGCTACTGTATGTGCAAGGGGTCAGCAGTGCTCTTTGCTGAACGACCATTTTTGCAAAAAGCTTAAATCTGTTTCTCCAACCAAGGGCTTTTACTAGGATGAATGTCGGCAGCCTGTGCTTTATCCAGACTTAGGACTAAGCAAGTGTATTAAGTCAGAGCATGCTGACAGTGCGGTTCTGTTGTTTTCTTACTATGCTCATCAGTTGGGCTGTATGCTGTGCTTTTATGGTACTTATGCTGCAGCTGCACTAAGGCAAGGAGTATCTTTTTGTTCTATATTCGTACAGATTATTTCATTTGTCCCCTGGTCCCCAGCACACTGTGCTTTATAATAAGATCAGTAATACAGATTATTATACTGGAATTGATAACTCTTGCTGTTTCACCAGCAATCATCTTGGTTGATCACAGAGAGTAAGCTGTGCATTTTTCAGAGTTGAAAATAGAAATCACTAGTGCTAGAGCTAAAAGGTCAAACTCTGTAGGTAACAGCCATAAAAGACTGGCATCATTTTTGAAATAAATGCAAAAGATGATCCATTTCTCATTAACTACAAGCAGAAGCATGAAACAACATGAAAACAAGTCTGCAATAAAAGAATATACCCTGAAGAATGAGACATTGACACAGAGAAGAAGATAATGGTAACTAAGCTTAGCTCTCAGTGCCTAGCTTTTAGTATTTGGCTTCTGGAGTGAAGTCTTCATATCTGATTTAGCTGCTTCAAGTCTGTCTCTACAGTGTCTAAGAGACATAAATTAATCTCACAGAACAGGATCCTCAGGTGCCAACAAGTCAAGCAGGAAGGCACAAGAGTTTCAGTAAGGGCTCTCTCTATTTAAAGATGCCATTGGGATTCACAGTCTAGACACTTTTTCCTGAAGTTGGTGCCTAAACTGTTTTCTTGTAGTTAATGCCTAAATTATTTCCCAGGCTGAAGAAAGATCACATCTTTCTTTTAGAAATACTTGGAAATAGAAGAAGCTCTTTTATACAACAGATACATTATAATGAACCATTCAACCATGATACGGAAAACCTAAGCTTCTGACCCTTATGCGAGAGCATACATTCCTATGGTTCTTCTGAGTTCCCTAGCATAGCAAAAGTAAGAACAGACTGAATCAGAAGGAGTTACTCCTACAAAGATAAAAAAGTAAAACCAGAGATAGTTAGATAAAAGTAGTACTCTTTCTGTTTTCGAGGCAAGTAGGCAAGTAATATAAAGTTGGTGGCAGCCTGCCAAGACTGAAGCCTTCAGATTCACTTTAAGTATTTAACACTGGTTAGATTTACATATGTAATCTATGAAAATCTGGCCACTTGTTCCTCCTGTGAGCCATTACATAATGGTTGTGCGTAATGAACTACATGAGCCCATAGTGTGGTGCTCTGTAAGGCCACAAGGCACAGCACAGGGGACAGTGGAAGTACAAGTTACTGGGAATGAGGAGAATGAAAACTGCCTTTCTTAGAAACCATGTGTATGATTTACATACATGAAATATAGCCTTAATTTCTTTGTTGGTCTAGCCCAAGATCACACAGGAAATCTGCAGCAGAGAACAATCTAAACTTTAGGCACCAGTACAGAGTCTAAAGGAACACTGCAGTGATTTTGTATTTGTTTTAGGCAAACCTTCTCTTAATTCGATGCATAGACTCAAGATAATACATAAGATTAAGAAACACCAATCTGATAGTTTAAGGATAAGACTACGTAGAAGACAAAAAACAGGAAAATTTGAATTTCTTTCAGCCTTATTAGTCTAAAATGTAAACTAGAATAGAACTAGAGAATATTTAAAATATACGTGCTATCTAACATGAAATATGAAGTGCCACATTCTTCCCTTAGGGCTGCCAGGGAATTGTACTGTATTGCCAGGGAACTGCGTATTGAGTAATTATGGAATTATTCAAGAGAGAAATTAGTCTTTTGGAAATTATTCAACAAATGCTGCCATTGTTTAGTATTTTCCTTGTTACAGGATACAAAGTAAGCATATCTGGAATATAGGAAATATCCCGCAGTATTTTAGCAGTTAAAATATCAGTGTTCTAAGGATCTTGGCATTTTTGAGGGAAACTTGACTGGAATGTATTTTATTTCAACTGAAATCTTTATCATTTGTGGAGGATCAGCTGCTGAACAGGGATAATGACTTTTTTTTCAGATTCCCAGCCAAAAAAAGCACTTCTTACACAATGCCATTACAAATGTTATTCAAACATTAAACCCTATTTTTAATAGCACTTGCTTTTATTCCATATTATTTTACACTTAATTTTTCTGCCTTTGAGGTTCTACTTATATTTTATTTGCTTGCAACAAAAGTACTATGTAATACAGTATTGAGAAAATATTTGTGAGTGTTATTTTTGGCATACTGATTATTTATTAATACTTGACTTATCCATGCTTAGCTCTTTAATCAGATTTAATGACTGATTAATACTAGTGTATATGTTACTGAGCTCTCTCTCAGCAGCAGAAAGTCCATTCCACTTGCTTATGTCAGTGGGCTATCAAAGTCCAATACTCTCTTACCAGGTTCTTTTAGATATTCCTCACATGGAGTGTGTAATGTTTAATATTAAAGTTTACTTTGAAGGTATTTAATGTTACATGGGATTTTTGATTTAGCAGAGTGATACAGCAATATACTGAAATTACAATATAAGTGTATACATTTAGTATAAAATATAGCAATTGTAATATGCAGTTTAATTGCAATACCAGTACGATCCTCATTACAGTTCTTTATAATATGCTCACCATCATGATGCTGGGCATCCCCAGTTGCCAGGAAGGAATATGTGGGTTGAAGCTAGCTCAAGCCCACTATGCGCTTTGAAATTCCTTTGGTAGATGTTCAGTTCAGCTTTTATACTCTATATTAGGCTGAGCCAAATATACACCTCTCACATTGGTCTGGCTATCTCAGGGAGAAACATTTACACTTGGTCCAATAGCCAATATGCTCTGACTTATTATGTAAAGCAAAGGTCACCCTTGGATACCCTTTGTGTTGAGATAAACTCAGTTCTCTGTGCAAGAGCTGTGATTAATGAGCCACATCCTACACTATTCCTGAACTTCATGGGGCACCTTGCCCTCTGAGCCTTCTCCCATTATAGGGGTTATTAGTCAGTCACAGTGGGCTCTATGGATCATAAGAAAGTTCAGTTACAGAGAGCAGAACAGAGGCACAAGTGTGTAAACCATTACAATGACATAAAATTTGTTCATTTTTTAGGCCAAAGATGCAGTTGTTGAAACTCAGGTGAAATAGGTGCTCCCTGACAAAACCTGAACTGGAGTTAGGCTGCTGGAACGCTCTGCCTGCTGTTGGATCTCCTGTTAGGGATTTTTGTTACACACAAATGCACTGTGAATACCCAGGCCAGTATTTTCTTGTGTAGCTCTGTCTAGATGAGAATAAACTGCGAGCTTTTAAAGCAGCATATTTTTTTAATCCTCGTGCAGACAGACAGAACAAAACTTTAGTACATAATAACTAAGATAAATGGTATCCCACATAGAAGATTTTCACTAATCACCTAACTGTATAAAATTCATCACAAAATTGATACTCTGTTCCTTTTGCCTATTTTCATGTTCTGTCATAAATCAACATTCATTCATTAAAGTTTTTGCGAAACATTGCGCCTCTTTGTCATAAGCGTAGGCTTAAGTTTGTGTGTACATTAGTGGAATTATATTTGTATAAATCTAACCTGGCTAGGTCTTCTGTTATTAAGATTCCAGCTTTCAAATACAAGTATTACCAGACTGATTTTGAACCCAAGCTCTGAGAGAAACACAGGGCCTGGCAGCCCTTTTGAAACAATGGTTTAAAAAGTGGCTTGCACAAAGTCCGAGGAACAGAAACTGTAATGTTTCACCTGCCTTTGCTATGTGGCTGGAATGGGTCTGAAACCAGACTCTTAGATTTGACTGTCCCAAACCTTGGAGTAGTTCAGATTAATTAAAAATTTAATACATTGTTCCAACCCAAAATCTGACCACTAATAGCCATCTTTTAAAAAATGGTGCTCTCAGAAAATGTTGTTTTGTTGGACTCAAAAGCATTTTGAAAGAATGTTTTGATTTCAAGGAAATTTTGAAGGAGAGAGAAAATGAACACAGTATTCCAATAATGTCAGAAAGGTTTGCTCTGGGATTTGCTTAAATGTACTTACTGTGATTCATTACATTAATATTTTGTAACTTTTCTATTATAGTAAGTCACAGTGACATTCTGGCGTTACTGAAATATTTAGCTTAGGTGAAATTTTGATCTTAACACTATCATAATAAAGAGAAACCACATGCACATGTCTAAGAAGACTGAGCTACACAAAAATTCAACACAGACATGTAATTCAATTTATTCACATGCTCACAGCTGCAGGGGTCCACTGACTTCAGGAGAGATTCTGAAAGCTGATGCCACATGGGGTCATGATGCACATTTGGTCAAATATGCTTACTGATGTTCAGCATAGGCAGGGACAAAACTCGGGTGGTTAAGCTAACGTGTTTGACTTAGGAGTAGCTGACAAGAAGTGCTTTGTGCAGCACTGGTCTCTCCCATGGCTGGGGCACATGGGGTCTCTGCCAGAAGCAATCCTTTTGCTGCACAGCTCTTGCATTAGCATGATAGCATCATGGAACACTGCTCCTGCCACATCTAAAGGTGGAACTTACTCTATATAAGTTAAATAAAATGATAGACATACATCTAAGGAAAGGGAAGGCCTAGAGGCATGTGTCCACCTAATCATATGGACTTCACCACTATCAACAAAATAGAGTAAAGAAGAAACTTTTAAAGACTTTTAAGGACGTGACTTGGCTGGGAAAGAGCAACTAGCAACACTGTCTTTCATAACACTGTAACACTTCACACAATATTAAAAGCTTCAATCTTATCCAGGACACTATATGGTCTCACATTCCTCCTTCAGGGCTACTAGAGGACTTAAAGATATTCAGATGAGAAGCAGAGGACAAGAACTGTATGGGCAACAGATGACCTACAAAGCAAGCCAAGCTGATTGTGCAGTGTAGTTTTAGACAGGCTCGTCTGACAACCAAATGTTGTCGCTTTGCACTGTTAGTACAGTTTAGGAAAGTTTTCCTGTATTATACAAATTAATCTCTCTGGCACTTACATATTCACAGCACTAGAACCATTTATTCTATATAAGTTAAATAAAATGATAAACATACATTGTATTTGGGATTATATATGGAAAAGATGTTTGCTTTTTGTTTAGATTGGGGGGGGGGGGGGGGAGAAAGGGTGAAAAAAGAAAGGGAAAGAGTTAATGCCTGGTGACTCCTTTGTGCCAGGAAGCTCTTGGATTGTGCCTTTATCACTGCCAGCCTAGGTGGAAAACTTCAGGTACTGTTTTCCATTTAGAACAAGTGTTATTGAAAAGATCACTCTCCTCCTTTGTGGCAGGTACATTTACAAATTTTTCAGTAAAAGGTACAAAACAACATCCATGTTCTTAAATAAAACAGACAACTCCAATTTATAAGAAATTTGAGAAGATCAATGAACAGAATTACTAAATAACATGAAGTGCTAGTCTAACACTGAGCAGAGACTTCTTACTAACAGTAAATGTCACTTGACCCCTCCCTGAAGAGCACATGGAGCAGTCAGGCTCTGGTTTGCAGGTAAGACTAGGATATTTCCTTCTCGTAATTTTTTTTTTTGATTTAAAACTTCATTAAAATTATATTTATGCATTTTCTACAGAAAAGTCAAAGCCAAATTATGGGGCAGGTGGCAGAAGACTTTGAAATTTAGTAGAGAAAACCTTTCAGTTTTTAAAGTAAATTCCTGAAAGCAGCCTTAAATATTAGATAATTTCTTTATATTTCATTAAAGTTCTTTTCAGCTATTCATTCTCTTGTAATTTATTCAGAACAGAGAAGTCATAAAAAATTACAATTAATGCAAAGGAAAAGGGACTGCTGGATGAAGTACACTGCAAAAGCATAGAATAAAAAGATAAAGGTAAAAACATAAAAAATACATCTCTTCATAAAAGCATGAAGAGAAAGAAAGACTATAAATGTGTCTGTTGTCAAGCAGTGTTAAACAGAAAAGAGATTTAAAATGTACATTGAAATCACAGATCTGTACAAATCATGACCATACCCATGATGTATCCTGCAAATACGTATTTGAAAGTTATACATAGCAAGTACTCTCATCTACTGCGGCTGCTCACTGCCTCACCAGAAGTAACAGGTATTTGAAACTTTGTTACCTTTGTTACCTATTCAAACTGTGGCAGCAGAGAATGACTTACTGAAAAACCTGCAAGATGCTTACAAGCTCAGACATTTTCATGCTCCTTTCTTGCACTTTTTCTGGTCAGAGCCCCACTGAAATTGAAGGAACCATGAGGTAACTCAGGTGCATCTAATTGAAAAACGTCACAGGACTGGTCTTTTAGGGGTTTTTTTTTCCCCTCCCCCCCCCCCCCCCGTAAGGAAGAAGTAATCATATTTATTGTCTATATATAAACTCTGCAAGGTAATCATATTTATTGTCTATATATAAACTCTGCAAGGTGTCAAAACATACATAAAAATATAGAGGAGGAGAGACAGCATAACTTTTATGTAACAACAAATATGTATACCATTACTATCAATACTACCTATTACCTCTAATTTTTTTGTTCATGCAAATAATCCTATTTATTTGAATGGACTAAAGGATATTCAGTTTTACCTAATATAAATACTTGTTTCATATCAGTTTAATCCTTTAACCAGAACCCTTTAAATTTCTCATCTTGGAGAAATGGAAACACGAGGAGTGAGGAAAGCAACCAGGACTCAGAATTTTTGTATACCAGACTTACAGAACAAAATAGATCCAGAATTTATACTAGGTGCTGGAAGTAATGCCACAAGGCAAATGCAAATTTCAAAATATCAGTATTTTGACTGTGCTCTATAGCAAATGATGCCTTGTGAATATTCAGAAAACTGGAGCAAAAGTTATTTTAAAAAAATACACTGCCAATAATTGTGGCAATGGTAGGAATATGCCTAAAAACCTATGCTGTCCTCTGAGCAACAGGGGATGTTAAACACCCCTGAGGTGTTTAACGTATTTAAGGTTTTAAACAGTGACTTTCACAGAGAAATGAAAATAAAAGAAAGCACATCAGACTACCAGAAACAACCGAACACCACCAGTATCAAGAGCTGTTTTTCAGGACAGAGGCTTAAAGAATAACCCACTTAAGCTCTCACTTACTATTTAATTTACCAACTTCCCCACCAGAGACATGCAATCTGGATAAAAGCAGACATTTATTTGGCATTCTGATCATAGCCAGTACTTCCACCAAATGAATGAAGGCCTAGCTCTTGCTATTGGATCAACAGGAGCTAACCCTTTGTAGAGCTCCGTGAGCTTCCAAGAATCTCTATTAGGCATAAAATTGTCAGCACTGCTCCATACTTTATGTGGAGCTGGGGAAATTCCTTGATCCTAATCTTGAAGAAAAAGTTCTCTTTTAAGATATTTTTCAAATAGTCTACAGACAATTTTTATTGGAGACCACTGCATTACTGCCTAAATCCTTCAACATCCCTATATAGTCCATTGAGTTTAACTGGACTTCAGCTGTATAGTAACATTATAAAGCCTTTCTGTATGCTGTCTTGTGTGCAGGGGTGGGAATCAGAGATCACACTGGGTCTTTTTAAGAAACAAAACACTCAATTTCAGTTTTCAGAACAGGTGCTTGAAAAACTGGACTTCCTGAATAGCAACTATATTTTCTTTCTTGCCTTCTCACAGAACTTTCTCAAGCCTTTAACATAAGCAGAAAAAAATCCATATAGACAGTTCAATATTCAGTCTTATGGAAGATTAGGGATGGGGCTTCAACTACCTATCCAGTCCAGAAATAAATACAGTCATATTCACTTCTCCAGTCATATTCATCTATTGTTAGATCACTGAAATAAAGTAGGGTTTTTTTGTTGGTGGTGATATTTTTTTTACATCCAAAGCAGAGTAGGGGAGTAGGGAAGAGGAACAAAGTCTCCACTTCTGACTGGCAGACAGAATTAGCTAATCTAGTGTAGCAACAAAGTTGGAAATTACGTTTGCAGCCACCAGATAATTCAAAAAGAACAAGAAACTAAACTGAGCTTCTTCTGTGTTGAATGTAATAGTGAGCCTGAACATAGTGGCAGACCTACCTGCTCTCAAGGGGCTGAGCTGCATGCTTTTAGAGTTGAGGTGAAACAGTCTCCTGGACTTACCATTATTCACTACACATTAAGGCTGTCTGGATAGTTTGAGCTCAGAAGGACGAGATGCAAACTTGGGATCACAGAAACAAGCTCCCTGAATGATTAAAAGCAGCCTGTGTCTGTTGTCTCTCAAAAACTGTCTCCAAATAATTCATTTACAGAAAAAATAATAGTAACTGTTATAATCATGTGCCTGCTTCTTTCCAGCAACTGCCCAAACAGAATCACGGGAATAGTTTGGAGAAACCATCCCCTGGTTCATTTCCCTGGCAGAGCTGGCAGTATCCTCATCACTCAAGAGCTTGTCCGTTAAAATGCTGGTCCAAACCTCAGTGCATCTGTGGAGGAGAAAGCACACTGATGAAGCTCATTACATTGAAGAGATGGTTATGCTGGTGGTACTGGCAGAAACGCTGCTGGTTCTGGGTTTGGCCATAGAGTCAGACTCCCTTTGCTCACCCACTATGTTTTACAAAAACTGCTGGATCCGACGCTTCCCTGGTCTTCTGCAGGAATCACAGCAGACGGGAGCCCATGTGCTGAAGATTTATTCAGAAGTCTCATACCAACAGTGCAGTAGAACCTGCTGCCTGTCGAAGAACAGTGAGTGTTTCATTATGAAGGTTGTGACAGACATTAAAATATGTATTACCATATACAACGAAAAACATTTTGGTCAATTTTTTATGCAAATATTCCTTTATTTGAAGAAGAAATAATGCAAAATAGGGTACAGTACCTATTTTTCAAGGCAAGAAAGCAGAGGCACATTGTAGCTGTTCTCCTGTCTTCTCTTCAGTCCCACAGAAGAGCATTTGATAATCTGAATGTTTTCTGGGAGACGACACTAGAAAGACATGAAAATCTTAAGGCCTTTGAAATTTTAAATCTCTACTATAAAATTTCTGGTCAATGATAACATTAAAACAATAGTACTTCAATATCCATATCACCACTCATTCCTGTAGAGAAAAAATACATTCTGTTATCAGTGACACTTACTCCAACAGGATTGCTATTTTTGGTGTATGGTGGCTATGGCTAGAATACAGTGAGGGAGGAAAAAGGAGGAAATACAATATTTGGCCTTCTCTGAGATACAAGAATACTCAATTTCTTGGAGAAAGCACTCTTGTTGAATATTTACATCACATTACTGGTCCAACTCAGGTATAATATCAATATGAGCAATAAAGCTGAGACACAGCAGTTTTCCTTACATCATCTTATCAATAACATCTTACCTATGTCATCTTGTCAATGTATACAAATACCAAATGGGGGGGGGGAAGGAGTGTCAAGTGAAAGGGCCAAACTCTTTCAGTGGTGTCATGTAACAGGACAAGAGACAACAGGCAAAAAATGAAACACAAGAAGTTCTGCCTGAATATGAGGAAGAACTTCTTTATTGTAAGAGTGACAGAGCACTGGAACAGGTTGCCCAGAGAGGCTGTGAAGTCTCCTTCTCCAGAGATATTCAAAACCCACCTGAATGCTATCCTGTCTAACACGCTTTAGGTGACCCTGCTTGAGCAGGGGAGTTGGACTGGATGATCTCCAGAAGTCCCTTCTAACCTCAACCATTCTGTAATTCTGTGATTCAGCTTATAACCCTTTCCTTTCCTTTTCTCAGTCTTTTAAATTCAGTTTCAGAATAAAAGTTTGAAAATTTCATTGCTTGTCTTAAGCCTTAAAGCCCTACTTTCTCCGTATCACTGCATTTACTTTAGGAGTACATTGCCAGGAGTTCACTGAACAGTGCTTCTGTGGTGCCTAAATTTGATTGTAAAACTCAAAAGTCTTGAAAAGTTTTTGAATAAGGAGGATGAAAGTGGCCTGCCAGTTCCTAAAAATTGTCAATATATGTTTTGAGGAAATTTTGAAATACAAAATATGATATGAACTTCATCACCTAACATTGAGACAGCTAATATAATTGCCAGAGGCATTCCTGGGAAGAATCAGCTTCTGTCTTATTATTGTGATGAAAGAGCTATTATATACATTTCAGTAGTTTTTTTTTTTCTATTTAGTCAATGAACTTTTTGTCATAAAACAAGGGACTGGGCATCTTACAGCATTACATAAGTAATGCTACCTGGAACCTTGTTTTTATAATCTTACATAGTCAAATACCATTTTGTTACAGTCTTAGCACAAATATATAGACATTAGATGACATTTCAAAAGCACACTCTAAATCAGCCAGTAATTCTGATAAAGTCCCAAGGAGACGCATGTTGTCACTACAACCAACATTACTGTAAATAAATATCCTCATTTGGATTTCAAGAAATAAAGATTTATAAGAAGTTTAATAAGAGAGTTTTCTTTATTATCTTATCCCTAAAAGCAAAGTTACTAAAAGCTCATCTTACAACTCAAAATTTTTTTGAAATAATTTAAAAGCAAACAATAAAATTTGTTGCTTATCTCTCTTCAAAGCAATAAAAAAAATGTTTTATAGCATGTTCTTGGAGCTTTCATCCTGACCAAAGAACAGTCCTTCCTTACCAAAAAAAAAAGGATTCTTACTCTATTTTGTGCAATCAAATCCATCACACATCCAAAAGAGAATATATCCACAGATAACCAAGTTCTTCAAATGTGAGACTTCTTTTTTATAATATTCAATGGTATTTTCATAAAGATTACAAAGTAATCATCGAAATGAAAAACATTTTTAGAATTATGTTGTGCTGAAAAGAAGGAGTTTCTAAAGACCCTACAACTTTGCACAAATATGGGAAGTAGGGAAATTTTGGAAGATCTCTCCTCTGTCCAAGTAAATACATTATTTTTATACGTTCTTAAATAAGATAGTCTTTATTATCAAACCTGCATAGTGTTTGTATATCATGCTAAAAACAAACATAAAATATGCTATTAGCACAAAACTTCCATTCTTTAACAAAATCCAGAACACTGTGTCTGGGTCTGAAGGCAAAGGTACATACTGCTACAGTATGTGATGAAAATGAAGAACAATTTTCTTTCCAATGAAAAATCATCAATGTGAACAAAAATGTGAAAATTTTGATTTTCAAACAATGACTTCATAATATCGCATTATTAATGTTTGCATTAATCTTTGAAAAAGAGATAGCACAGAAAATCCAATACTATATACATATTTCATACAAATATTTGAAGTGCTTTGTCTTTTAAACTGCTTACTTATGCTAAAAATGATACAAAAAGGTTTGTGATGCCTAGAACTACTTTTGTATTCAGACACTAATTCTTAGAAATAGTGAGTGGATTTTAAATTGCCTTATCCATGGAAGCCAATGTAGTTTGTATATCACCTGTAAAAATGTTCAGTCCTCAAGAAATAGATCAGAATATTTATGTAGTGACTAAAGATGCCTCGTTAATCCTGTAGAATATATGTAATCTTTTGAATAAAAATACAAACTAATTAGCATATAGAAGAGCCAGAGTTTTGTATAATCCATGTAAAACTATCACTGTCTTCCACAAGACATCATCTTTTGTTATTTGTATAATCATAACTTTCCTTGTACCAAGATTAATGGCCTAAGAATATACTCTAAGCACAAGTTCCTATGACAAATAAATAATGAAACTTAACTAGAGTTAGATATAGGACACAAAAATGATATAAGTGAAGGAAAAATTGTTGGCTATCCTCTTTATTTTAGAGTTGCTGTCAAATCATACCTCTACCTACCTTTAATTAGAGTTTAAGAATTCAATTTTATCTGTAGGTATTACTGTTTTGTTTCAGCTAGGCAGACAACTTTGATCTTTATACCCGAAGTAGCTAAAAAGCACAAGACAAAATAAATTCTGCAGTAGCACGTCTGTCATCCATCATTTCCATAAAGCTGCTGAATCTGTATTGTTCACACAGACAGAATGCTTTTTCGTTGCAAATACTTAAACTGCATGGCACACATTTTTTGAAAACAATACTTTTCTCCTATGGCAGATAAGTTCATTATAACTGAAAAACTTGTTTCCAAGCTGTATGTTTACTGTATGATGCAGTAGGCAGGATTCTAACTGAAAAAATATGCAGTAATACAAAAAAGATAGTAGGGCTGGATTTAGTATATTTTCTTCCTTTTTTTTCATTTGTCGCTAGTTAAGCCTCTTTTTTAGGATTACATAAAATGGAAAGAGTTGCATGATTTTTCCATTATATACAGGGGAAGTATTACAAATTAGTTTAATTACCTACAAATATGATAATAATGATTGGCATAAACACCTAAGTAAATGGAATACATTTATAAAGCTAGGTAGCTTCTGAGTAATTTAGGTAAAGTAAAGCTTTTTATTAATGGTGCTACATCAATATACTATAACTAAAATGCTTCTTTTTTCAGTATTAACAAAAATCACTGAATTATCTTAGGAAATGTTTGCCTGAAGCAACATTTCAGCTCTAGTAATTCACATATTTTAATGACAGTTACACTAAGAAATAAATATAAGCATCTCATCTTAAAAGCTCATTTCATAAATACATTGCCCAACTGAGACTCAGGAGGAATGCTAGAATTTTCTCAAGTGCAAAGCCTGAGACTCACAATCACTGTCAGAAAAGTTATCTTTAGCATTTTTAGTAATTTACTGGCTTTTCTGCTATTTGATTTTTCCTCAGTCCTGGCAATACTTTTCTAATTGCAAGTAGCTGTATTAGTTATGGTGATTACATTCAAGGCAGGAAAGAGAAGTTTAGGTAAAATAAATAAAAAAGTAAAAAACCAAAAAAATCTTCTAATTAACCCCAAAACTAATTGTTATCCTGCTCCAAGCAGACTGATATCATAAAAGAAAATTAACTTTTGACGAGATACTTACATTTTGATATATTGTTAGACTGAAAGAAGAATCTTGCATAGGTTTTGATATAGTATGACACTAACTATAAATATTTTAGCATGCAGATAAACATAAAACTATCAAAAACATCTGATTAAATTGACTTCTAAGCCCTATTTTTAATCTAAATCTTAAATCATTGGAATTTAGGCATCTTTATGTTTTTGAAAATTGTGTTTCAGTGACAAATTTTTGAGGTATTTCTTCATTATTATTTTAGCCCTGACTTCTGATGTGGGAAGATAGAACTGAATTTCCAAACGTTAATCAAGAATTGTCTAAACTAAGTCTGTATACT
This sequence comes from Rhea pennata, assembly GCF_028389875.1. Classification (NCBI taxonomy): domain Eukaryota; kingdom Metazoa; phylum Chordata; class Aves; order Rheiformes; family Rheidae; genus Rhea; species Rhea pennata. Next base: position 81,180,516 of record NC_084663.1, on the reverse strand, counting down.
TTGTTCACAGAAGCCCAATAGCACAAGGGCAAACAAGGAAAAGGACTGGGAACTGACAATAGGGCAGGATGCTGCATGCTTACTGCAGTTCAGTAGATGGTCACTTAATAGTCTGGCTGAAATAAGTGACTGCAATACAGTTTCAAGTAGACAGGTATCCATAGGAGAAAACAGCTTAAAGCTGTCTTCCTTGATAGCTTTACTTTTCATTTTAGAAATCATTTAGATGGATCATGTTAGATGGATCATTTTAGAAGTGATCCATTCCCTGCAGCTGAGGTGTGATGGAAGGGATTGTGTGAGGAAACTGGTAGCAAGACTACCAGCTACAGTGTATCAATTTTGTAAATTTATTTAATCAGAGATACATTTGGAATTCAAGTGGCCATTCTACCCCTTTTCTCCAGATGTAAAATAATAGTCCTAAATAGCTACACCTTTCTGACCATAGGTTTAATTATTTTTAAGATAATGAGAACTACAAATTTAAAGCACTATGTAGCTTCCCAGCATTATAGCCCTTCTACTGTTAAATAATGTAGTAGCATGCAAAATGCAAGGTCATGAGGCTGACAAACTCAGCTTTGTTCTTTTTTTGATATAGTTTCCTGCAATGTACTACCATGGAGCTCCTCATGAGAACATGAGCTGCCCGCATATGTCTTGCCCAGCATTGGAAAGCAGCATACTCAAGCCTGGAATCAACACCATTTTGTACAATATCACAACAGGTAATCAGATATTACGTGCATGAAGGCTGAAAACTCAGCAACAGTAAAAAAAAAAGATAAAATTTTACTAGGTCAGTTGTTACACTGAAAGATCTTCTTAATACACATAATGCTAAAAATGCATCAAAGTTTTTCTCGTATTTCATTAATGTATCTATTTCAGAGAATACTTCCCCCCTTTCTCCCATTCATCATTTGAGAAAGGATCTGGAAGATAGAACCTGAATCTTGAAAGCAGAGTATAAGATGAGTATCTAAGGAACATTTGTTTATGATTTAATAGGGATTGATCCAGATCTTCTTATTTTTGAGAAACTGACACCAAAAGAGCCAAATATTCGCTCCTCACTGAACAAACAAATATGAAAGGCAAAACAGCAGAAAGATAACTTAGCCGGAAGGATGCCAGCAGAATAATGTAACATCAAGTTCTCTTCTGCCCAAAGCTCCATCTTCTACCACTAGCCATGGCTTAATAGCACAGTTACACCTTCAGTACAAGCCTGATGGGCCAAAAAAATGAAGCTACCACTTTGTCAAGGCCAGAAACTTTTCTACTGGATGATCACTTTGCTAAGACAAGCACTGAGTCTCTCACCAGTTCAGATCAAAGGACTGTACATTTAACTTTGATCTATAAATCTCCCAAGGTGTTATCCCATGTACCCACTCCTCCTTGTCTGAACAGCAGTAAGTAACACTTTAACAATACCAAAGGCTACAGCAGTAGGAACTACACTTCAGATAATGAGGCACCTGCATGGGAGGCTGTAGACTTAGGTTTCTTGTTGATTCCTGTTGTTCTTTGCTTTTCTCCCATCTCCCTTTGCTGTTGTACTGTTGCTTTTGCAGCAAGGTTTTGCAGAAAGAGGAGAGGTCAGTATAAACCCACAAGGAGAGAAAAAACTGTCTAGACATTTCATAGAATATACTACTGTCAAAAGTAGTTTGTAAAATACTGTCACTATCCTTGTTTTGGAATATTTAAAAAAAATGAATTGTATATACCAGCTTATTTCTTACATGTTTCTTTTACAGAACAAAAGATAATTTTTACTGACAGTTTCAGCATCTTTTGGTTGTAATTTCATTCTTATGAGACAAAACACAATTTCCTTGGCAAGGAAAACGTACACACTTCATAGCTCCCACTGCATGGTCAGAGGTATCTGAGCACATTTAGGTCTATAATCTGACCCAGACTAATGCTTAAAAATACTTACTATAATTTAAGAGAGGAGGTTCACTGCAGCTTTACAAATCCTTACCCTCACACTAACTTGAGAAAATTAAGGATGCCATCAGCAAAACTGATTGAAGTTTCACAGCATCATAAAAGAGTCATTTAATTCCAATCATCCCTTAATTGCCTCAGATCTAGTCATTTCTAGAAAAACCCTGTTTATATTCTCTAATTAAAATCTACAGACAGGGTGGCAGAACTGGTTTAGCTCAGTTGGTTAGTGTGTGGTGCTAATAATGCCAAGGTTGTGGGCCACTTGCTTGAGGGTTGGGCTAGATGACCGGCAGAGGTCCCTTCCAACCTTACTGATTCTATGAACCAAATTTATTCGTTCTTTAACTAGGGATTAGCTAATTCTTTAATTAAAGGAGTCTGAGAATGATTTCTACTTTGAGCAAGAATGGAAAGATAAAATAGCAAAAACGTTCCTAGTTAAAGAAGCTGGTATTTCTGACTAGAGTAGTAAGATCAGTTTGGTGCTTTTCCTGCATTTATCCCCAATATTGAGAACAAATAATTCAGCCAGCACTTTTTACTTCTTTAAAAAAAACAAACAAAAAAAAAAACCTAAATCCTCAAAACTACTAAATCCAATTAACTCATACCAGATATCTGATCATTCAAACTTTAAGCTTTATTTTCACCCCACTTCTCACCTCACTCTTCTAATATGACTTCAAATGTTTTCTAAGTCCTCCCAGAAACACCTTCAGACTGGTTTTGTAAACTTATTTGCCCTGTTATGCACTCAAATATCCACTTGGTTATTGGCTAAGAGGTAAATGCAGCTGATTAAAAACTGTTCATATGTTGCTATTAGTATCAGCTTAGGTTGTTCACCTTGACTTGCTTTTTCTAGCCTACTTCTATTTTTTGTTTACATGATTAGCTCTTTAAAATAGGGACATTCATTTAATATGTGTTGCACAGCAATAAAGCACAAAAGGCTTTGGTAGTTCTAGAAGCTAGCATTACAATAAAACAACTTTATTGTTTTCTAATTCTTTATACTGCATTAATAAAAGTGCTCCTCCTAAATACAAATCAAGTGACTAGATCAACAGGGCAGCAAACTACTTCCTTTCCTTACCATACTTACGAAGTTTGTTTAGCAAAGCAAACGTTTTCAGTGGTAACCAGGATTGTTCTTCATCTTTTAAACTTGTTGATGTTTCAGAGCTCCTCACTTACTGTAAGAAGTTTATTTATTTTACAGAGAAGTGTAAATGATAAGAAAAAAAGAAATCAATAGTCACATGTCTATGCAGAAAATTGTTTTAAAATTCGTAAGATTCATGGAATGTTCAAAAACTAGAGCAATGAGATTATAAGGCCACATGAATATCTAATTAGATCCAGTACGTCATTCTGAGAGAAAAAAATCTCCCTAAAATTACGCTTTAGTATACATTCATCAGCATTTTAGCTTAGGAAACTGAAGTTTAAAGAACTTATTGAAAGTCTTCAATTAAACTTCTATGCTAATTTATATGTAATAGACACAAGATAGTCACAGGGATAAAAAGAACATTTTAAACTTTTCTAAAGGTAAGGGTTTTTTTAATTATTTGAAATAACACAAAACCAGTTTCTTCCCATTTAGCTAAAAAAAGTCAAAAGTATGATTTGTTTTTAAGGGCAGTTGTATGCTTATATGTAAAATGTTGAATCTCTTCAGATGTAAGCATGGCAAAATGTATCTCAGATTTGAGTAACCTGATCTTCATCACCAAATCACACTTTTCTAATTCATCATGTGGCTGGATCTAGGACATAGTCCTTGTTAAAACGTCACTAAAGATATTCACAATTAAAACTTCAGTTAAGATGATGAGATCCGAATGGCTCTTCAGTGTTAAGCAGAAGCTGACATATTCTTTTCCAGGAAGAGGAACTAGGTGGGAGGAAGCAAGGTATTCTATATTGTATCAAAAGATGAATATGGTCATACTGTAACTAAAGAACACATTTCTTATGTGTTTTTCATCTTAAGATAATCTTAATGGAACTGTCCCTGAAATGGAGAACTCTCAGATGTGATTCATTTCATTAGGGAGCACAGGCACATGCACATCAGATGAGGAACTCAGTTCCTCAACTGTAAAGTACTGTGATGTACTTTATATCCTGTCACCACAACTTACATCACCAATGGTGATGCACACCAAGATCTGCAGTGTGGTGGTTCTTTAAGAGCTACAAACCATTTAATTTAGGACTCTCATTGCACAGTGCTCTATCATCCATTCTCTGTCCAACTCAAACTGAGAAGAAAATATTCACTGTTCAGTGAAGCATCTCTATGTTAAAGACAGAGGTAGGCATAGCTCATTACCATTTACAAAATCTTAACTAGGAAATGAAAAGTCAGCAAAGGTGATGTTCTGATCTTTATCACAGCCAATGTCTAGACGCTTCTCACAGTACGGCAATCTGAGATTGTAAACATAACCATACAGTAAACAAACTGATTAATCAAATGCTCCATGTCAAATTGTGGTATTCTCCACTCAATACTGGTAGTAAGCATATTTTTTCATTGAATTCTCTCACAAAACCCTTCAGCCAACATTCTCACATCAGTTTGTAATGAAGACTTTTAAAATTAGATTTTACACCTTGCAATTTTTAAAATCATGTAACCAAAGAAAGCACATTTTAAAATCAACTTGCATCTCAAAGGTAAAGGTAAATGAAAAGTAGGTCTAAAGATCAGCTAATTACTCTTCTGCTTGTCTATTTGCTATCACCAATAAACATTCAGGATAATGCAGTAATAAAGAAATGTTTCATCAAGTTGTCTCTTTAATACGGTCAAGATAAATCCTAACGACAAAGTTCATGTTTTGCTGCTCAGCAAAAACCTCACTTTGAAGAACATTGTATTTTTATAAGATTAACAATTAAGAAACCTAAACCTAGACACTCTGTAGAAGAACTACATCTGCACTCTGGAATGTCTTTTTCAGACTGAATGGAGCCATTCTCTTCCAAAGTTCTGCTTGTGTTCACATCACAGCTCCCAGCAAAAGAGAAAGCATATTATTTGAGAAATTAAGACATCTCAAACAGCACAAATTTTATTTTCAGGAACTTGCAGCACAGAACTCCAGAACTCCAGATACAATTTCTCTTGAAACTCAGGGAATATGATAAAATTTGTATTGCTCAGTGCTCTTGCCTGGAGATGAAAATTACTGTGCTGCAGAATGATCAGGCTATGTAATTCTATGCTATTTTTAGGATGCAGAATTCACATGCAGGCAGTTGAATAAAATTCTGATAGTGAAAATCACTTTCTGTTTACCTAAAAATTACCCTAATTTTAACTGGATATGTTTTATTTTTCTTAGCCTAGAGTTTCTGCAAGTATTGCTGAACATTAGTTACCTTCAATTACACAGGCACACATATTTTGTATTATAATTAGTTGTTTCATATGTTGGGAAGTTTTTTTATATGAATATCAGTTTTTGTTTCCTCTTCCAGATTTTAAAGAAAAGGGACTGAATAACATCTCTTTCTACTTGCCCCATGTAAGAAATAAATAAGAGGATTACAGAACTGTGTAACAGTGTGAGGTAATAGTACTGTAACACAGTGACCTTTATACATTAATTTATTACACTGAAAAGAATATATTTCTGATTCATCTGGTTATTTAATCATATATGTATAAAATCAGGGAGGTCTCTTAAATTCGTAATATAGTACTGCTCAACTGGAGTCAAATGAGTAAGATCTCTCCATGTCAAGGCAATATAGCTAATACAGTATCAATACTGGACATGTAATATTCAAGACAGCAAACACTGAAAGTGAACTTGAACATGGGACAACATCTCTATTTTTTTTCCTGTACTATTAAGAAATTGGAGTTCTCAATGAGAGTACTCGGATAAAAATAATGTAGTTTTATGGAAAACTAAGACACATTCTAACATCTTGCAATACCTTCATTATAGGAGACTTGCACCAACTTCATTGACCCCAAATCCTTAATATCTTTTCTTATTCTGATCGTTCTTCCTATTCAGGCTGCTACCTGAATGCTCATTAAACATTTGCTGGCAATACATCTGGCTGGAAAGTCCACAGTAGTATGCCTCTTCCACCCTAACTTTTCCTTTGCTATAACTGACCCTCCATAGCAGCTTGAATGAAGAAAAAAGAAGAAAAACTAGTCATAACAGATGGATATAACTAGTGGAATAGATTAAAAAAACCAAACAAACAAAAGACAGGAATCAACTACCTAACAAGTAAGAACTTGCTATACTTACATCAGGGACGGTTGTATACCTAAGGCTACCCAAAGATTACCACAGAAATCTGTTCACTAGGGGCACAAAACACCCCAAGATGTCATAAAATACAAATCTCTGAAAGGAAGCATTAATCTTAATGAAAATAAATCATAGGCAATGTATCCTTTATCTTAAAACAAGTGTTTTTTTCATTTTTTTCCCTTCTCAGAACAGTAACTTGTATCTGATCACCGACAAGCTGTGTGATCTGAGGCAATCACAATCATCTTTAGGGTCCAGGTTTCTTTATCTCCAGGTGAGTGAGTATACTACTTGGTAGCAACTTCATGTTCCTTTGCTACACACCCTCAAAGCTCTGTTCTGTGGATTCATATCAGTGATTTGGGATACCAGTATTAACCAGAAAAAGCAGATGAAAGGAAAATGAAGATTTGTATTTATTCTATGTACAATACTGTTGGGCCAGGATGAAATGATTAGAATACTTGGCATCATGTTTCATTCTGACTTGTTGGTATATACAGAAAAAAAAAAAAAAAAAAGCAGAAAAGTGTTATATAAACACAATAGCAGGACTGTTCTATTACAATCTGGGATATTCAGAAGAAAGTGAATACATAGTTATAAGGCAAAACTGTGTTTTCTAGGTGGAAAGATGTCTTGTCCAGACAGAACATCCCTCTTCAGTCAACCGTCCCTTTATCCCTTAGGTGTGCTTGTATCAATGCATCAAAACAGGGCAAAAGTGTGATCAACAGTATAAATTATCTCTCTGAAAGTAATCACAAGATTACCTGCAGCTGTTTACTACCTCTTCGCATATAGCTAGTCTTATACAGGTCTTGGTGCTTGAAGAAGTAACTGTAACATCTACCCTCCTTGCCAAAGATTGAATCATGTCTCTGTATAGGCCTTCTTGCCTATCAGAGCAAGAGATTGTGCTTGGTGAACTATAGCTTTAATTAACAGGGTAAAAGTGTGATAGAACATAGAAAAACAACCTCAGGAAACTATACAGAAAACTGAACACTTTTACTCCACAACTCTTCATATAGCATTTACTAAAGGCATCTTATGCCAGTGATTACAGTAGTTTACAGATACAAGAAATTAGCCAGCATACTGACAAAGCAAGTTCTTTTCCAGTTTGACCAAGTGCTAGATCTCAACTTCTTCTGGAATGTTAATACGGGAGATTAAAAAAAAGGTTAGTCTCTTCAACAGCACCAGCAAAATTATACATCAGGACTGTTCCAGATGGCCAAGAACTTAATTTGTGTAATTTTTTTCCATTGGAGACAGTTTATTTTTTCTTTGCTGTAAGAAACTGATTTTTCCAGTTTGCAGGGGCAAGTGTTTGGATTTGAAATAAGACATCTGCTACTTAGAGTTTAGAACAATGACCTCAAACAAGCACATACAGTAGCCTTCCTGCTCAGGTTTCAGTCTATGATGGACAGGGTTGCCTGAGGTTAAGGCTGTCATGAACTAGCTCCATGTTCCTCTTGGCCTGTAAATTAGAGAGAGCTAATGTCTCTAGACGCTACATGTGTTTTTTGCTCCCCCTTTCTTCCCAATTTATGTACCGAGAGCATAGCCTGCTTCTTGATTTAAATACTAGCTATCTACATTTCTATCTGAAAACAACATGAAACCTGAGCATTTCCCTGTAACAGAAAAATTCACACATGTACATATAGAGAGGGATTAACACTTCAGAGTTGTGCATTTATATTATAACACATCAATGACTAATCATTGATAAGGATGTACCGTATTACTGTGCAGTAGTGGTTTAACTTGTAAACCTGCTATGCTTCAATTCCACAGTTTTTAAATGGCAGTGTGGGTTTCCAAGGAGACTGTCTGCAAGAATTATATACACTCCGGTATATAAAGATGTGTAGATTATAGTCATTAAAACATATTACACATCATCAAGGACTGTAGGAATCCTACTAAAGTTAAGATTCCACTGTTCTAGGTATTCTACAGAAAAAAGAAAAAAAAATCAAAGAAATACTGGCACCCTCAAATACTTGAAGTTTGGAGGGAGAGGGGAAAAAAAGCACAAAAAGAGAGAAATATCCAAGATGATAGAGCTAAAAATATAATCCAGCCCACCTGTGACCCAATCCATTGACTTACGCAAGTTCTGTACCATAAACATATAAATCACTAGTTAAAATTATTAAAAAAAAAAAAAAAGGCAACTCTGAATTTGGTATTGCCTTTGGTTCTAGCAGCTTGATTGGTCACTCACAGGATTGGGAAGTTTTTTTAATTTTGCTTTAATGTTTCTCAAAAAGGAGAGGATGGGAATAATACAAAGAAAAGCAGGATTAAAGGTCAATCTTGCAGATTTCTAAGGCCAACTGGCCAATTGCTCTGTATACATCAGATCCTTAAGCCATATACTGTTGGAAAACTCATACCTTTGACAGTCATTCAATTTCTGATGATCAGTGCTAGATGCGGTTAGGGATCATAATGAATTAGTTCTAACATTGTTCTTGGCCAGGAAATACCTACAATGAGAAAAAAAATCCATTATTGTTAGAGACACTCCGGTATCCTGGCACTCAAAAGACAACCACAATTTATCCCATCTGTATTTCTTGAAATATTTGTAATATTTGTAATCAAATGAAAAATAACTTCCCTTTGCTGTACTGTCCTGCCTGCCAGACATTACTAAAAGGCAAATTCTTATTCAACTACTACTTTCATACAGAACCTTAACATAGGTCCATTTAAAGTCTACAAAGAACAGAGGAAAAGTGAGTTGTTCTCTGTTGCAAAAAAGGATTTTTTTTTTTTTATTATTATTTTTTTTTTTTTAACTCAAGTGCCCATATGTCCTGAGTATGTAAGGACAGTTTTAAAGAGAAAAGCAAGCTGATCATACCTTAAGCACGTAAGGGCATTGCTCAGGAGCATTTAGTACAAGACATGCCATTGCAAAATGAAAGTTAGTTACATATGATTGCTAGCAAACTAGTCCTTACGAAAGTACTGACAAGGCTAATTAAACAAATGTATATTTTATGTACACACTAAAATCAGTCTCTTCTGGAATAAAGTCAGACAATCCACCATTCACACCATTCTCTGAGCCAAACCACAGTTACTTCTGCAATGATTTTGGTTTCATTGTTGTTCAAAAAAAGATTAGGAATTTCACACATGGTACTTTTCCAAATGAGAATTTTGAACATTATACTCTTTCTCTATGATTTAAGGAGAACGGTCAAAATTTTCTCCCCTTTAAGCTTTTGATAAAACTCACATAAATAAAAATTTAAAAGAAAAGTCCATTAAGTACCAAGTAAAAAAAAGCTAACAAAACCTGCCTGTAATCAAATGTTTCAAATCAACTCCTTTCAAATACAAATTACCAAATAGAAGATAAACCTCCATATGATTTCTTCCTCTGTGCTTCAAAGCAGTAAGTTAGAAGCTACAGACGTTTTTTTTAATGCAAGGCCTGAGTTCATTAAACAGACAACAGACAACAATCTTTTTTACTTAAGGTTCTGAATAATTATATCACATAGAAATATTCACATACTAGTATAATATTTCCAAAAACAGATACCTGTAAGAGTCTGCTTTCATGGTAACGCTTGTATATTCAATAATTTCTTCACAGATTCCTTATAGTGAGACATGTTATTTTCTGTTTCACCTTCATTTTTAAGTGCAACTACAGAGCTTCTGTAATTCTTAACTACCTCAGATACAAGAAGCTCTTCCTTAGTTACATTACTGACATTCTCTGAGGCTTTTATTTGAAGTAGTGTATCCAAAGCATTTTTCTGAGGTCAGCTATTTTCCCAGATATACTCTTCCCTGTCTTCCTCAGTCTTCTCACTCTCCCACACCTCAGCTTTCTGAAAGAAAATATACCTCACTTTAAAAACCACTTGACACTGAAACAAAGCAAAAGTAATTTGAAAAAAAAAACTTTTCTCTCATCCAAATTCACTTTAAAAAATCTTTTTAGAAGACCACATTTCCCCTTGCCCAAGGCTTACAGTTGAACAGAGTTCAAGAGGTGCCTGTGTGCCATATGCCTTCTGCAGAAAATGAGTTTCTTCTATGATTTTGCTTATCTAACATAAAAATAACCAGCTAATTCTTTATATACTAGGCTGATATAATTTGGCTAGTCAGAATGGAAAGAGAAGTTTATGGATTATACGTAATGAATAACAATAAAAAAAATAAGTAAAACTTGTAAATAACCCTATACGTTCAAGCTTTGGAAGACGCCGCATAGCCATTACATCCCTAGCACATGAGTTTGATCTGTTTTCATTGGCTATAAAAATGTCATGTGAGAAAGCTCATGCCAAGTAATCTATGATGACAGACAGCAATCCTTCATCATCTGTGAAATTGTTTAATTATGACTCATAAGGATAAACACTATCAGTTAATTCATTTCCTCTTCCTGCAACACAAATTGCTCCTTAAATAGATCTCTGTCCACAGCGATAATTTTCTACCTAAACAGTGCTGCAAGATCAGACATGTTCAAGAGTTGCGTGTAGGCAGATTTTCTGTTTCATCCCAGTGGCTGCAAGTACTTAGCTTGTGCAGTTGTTCTTTGTAGAACAAATCTTGTATCTGACTGTTTCTTTTATTCAGCAACCTCTCATTTAGTGTCACAGTTCATTTAAGGGATATTTCAAAAGTTACGACTGGCTATTTTTGTGCATTGAATTACTATAATGTAAACTTAAAGCTGACAGTATGTTAACTTCCTTTCACCTACACAAGCATCACAATTTTAGATAGTTTTGTTTTGATTTCAGTGTTCATGGTTTTGTTGCGCTGTTGTAGAAAACACATTGAAATAAAATTCTATTTCTAGAAACCAGGAATAAGTTGAAATAAATAGTCTCCTAAAACCTTTATATCAAATGGATTTTTAAAAATCCTTTGTCAGAAACAGATGATCAGTAATTTTTCAGCTATGCTAATCATAATTAAGCTTCATTAGTGGCAGATACAGAATTTAAATAAACCTGGCAATCAAACCTGTATTTTTTTTAAAAAAAAAAAAAGCTATCTGAAACAAAAAATAATTCTTCTAACATGCATGTCTAAGCTAACCCTGTGTACTTGGGCCTATTCATCCCACTTTAAACATGCTTAACATGCTTTAACAAATGTCATACTCTGCATCTGGCAAATGGAATCTCTCATCTTTTAAATCCTTGAGTCCAAATGTTTAGTCAGAAACAGTGATTAACATTGCTAAAGGGCTCACATGACTGATATTAAAAGCCTGGACACAATATAACACAGAAATAAAAGAACCTCATTCAGCAGCTGGGGGTGGGAGAGGGGAAAAGGCAGTAGTATTCTGACCTGTACTGGTGAAGCAGTAGTAAAACAAGTGCATACAGTAAACTGCTCCTTGTATGCTTGAAAAATATCTCAATACAATCTGGAGATTTACACATTTGTAAAATTAACTTCATCTTGTTTTACATATCATCCCTTATTTATCTGCATAATGGCTATCCAAGGCAATTTTTCCCAGTCATCAACAGCATTTTAAAGTAAAAGCTTCTCTCATAGGTATAAGATTTCTCAGGAGTAATATGAGTATTGCTTCTGGACAGTCTCTGGACCAAACTCCTTGCCAAAGTTATGTTCAAAGTTCAAACAGAAGATCACTGTGAGGGTTTTGAACACTTCTAAGTTACAGCAGAGACAACAAGAACTAATTACAGTCATTACATTTATCTCTAAGAAAATCCTTCTTTGCATGCACTAACCTATGGGATTTCAGAGATGAATGCTGATTAACAGATTAAGAATTTCCCCATCTTTTTTGAGCTATACAGAGCAAAAGGATTCCAAAGGAGACCAAAGAAGCTGTTAAGCATTTCCCTCTTGGAATCCTTCCCAGCAGAACGGCAAGTCAAAATGGATTTTAAAATAAAATCTGAGTTCTCAGGGGTGGGGCAGGCAGTAAGAGATTTGATGGCAGGGGGAGATTTCAAAACCCATTCCTCAACCTTACTATAAACAGCCAGTACCCATTGCTGCAACGTTGGTGGCCTTGCTTTAATATGAAAAGTTATCCTAGTGTACACAGGCCCAGAAATGCATCATAAACAAGAAAATCAATAGAAACCAATTTTTGCAACTTGACTGAATTAAGTAAAACTTAAAGACCTTTCCAACCAGATTTATTGCAATAATAGAAATGAATTTGAAATCATATTTTCATCTGATATACACTAGATAGTTGCTTGACTATCAACTTGTAGTGGAATAGTGGAAACATTATGAACATTGTAGTCTTAGCTTTACTAAGAAGGAGACAATGAAACTTCAAACATGAGGATGACACTCAGTTTTGGTAGTTGCTTATTTTTGTCCCCTGCAAATTAGAAATAGGTTAGTAGAAGGTGCAGTAAGAGCTTACAACAAGGGTATAAAACTGTAGAAGCTGGAGTATTCAAGTGTGGCTTTTGTGCAACATTTTTCTAGAATCCCTACCTGAAGAACTAGGTTAAAAATCATGACTTTATATTTCTTCAATGAATTGATTAGAAACTATTGATTTATGCTATCATAAGACAATTTCAATATTCAGATTGGCTGAAGATGCACTCAGCTGAATTTAAACTGTTTCTCTTGTCAATACTTCCAAGACCCACAAAAAGCACTTTGTCAAAGTCAAAAAACTGAATACTAAACATGAGGAACAGAGGAGTGAGATTTTTTTTATACCTCCTAATACAACTATTTACAGATCTTTTTTAATGTTATAAACAGAATAAAGATCTCTTTCTAAGCAAATCTTAAACACTAGTAATTAAAGCTCTATAAAGACTTAAAGACCACCCAAAACGTGGGCTTCAACTAAAGTACTGACACAGCATATATACTGGAAATATAAATATACTCTGGTCAATAAAATTGATCTTCAACATAAGAAACATTTAACAAAAATATCAATATATACACTGAACATTTAAGTATGGAGAAAAAGGAAAGAATTTATAATCATTTAAGTAGGCATTTTACTTTCATTTTTCTTTGCTTTTCTGCCAGCTCAACTTTTATAGTTGGCTGCTGCAGCCATATGGATGATTAGAATTGTCAATTCTCTGGTGTTTCCTTGGGGCAACATTTTTTAATTAAAAACTGTAAGTGCTAGAGAAATTTTCAAGATGATTAAAAATACTTAGATATTCAAGCTGGTCAACTTTCTTGTCAACTGTCAGAACAATTAAAAAATTAATACTGCTTAGTGAAAACAATTTTTTTGCAAGCTTTTTTCGAAGGTGGAGAAAGAGGTGCACAATTTTAATTCTTCAGCACAAATTTTTAAGTCCAATTTCAACCTTTGTATAGCCTAGAAAAAGTATACCCTCTTCTTAGTATTGTAGTTAAAAACGATGCTCTGTCTGGTACAATTGCTACAGATTTTCAAGTAATAAGTGACAGCTATACTAGCATTTTCCAAATTACTGGGCACCTTCTAACAAAAGAGAAACTGTCAAAATAATTATGCACTTATCTCTTTGGATATATTATAGCTTTGAACTGTACTACTTGATTAGCAGCTTAAAAAGATATATCTATGTAAAATTCTTAAATAAGCAAAAATATATGTGTATCCAATGAGACTGATTATAGAAGACTTTAATGGCTGAGCTACACAGAAAAATAAATCAGTATGAGAATTTAAAGCATCATACTGATTGTGCACCAATTCCACCTGGTATTCTTATTCCATCTCTTGACAGGTAAGTTTAACTTAAAACACTTCTAGATCAGTCAGAAGAGTTTATTTTTAGTTTTCTTGTTTCTACTAGAAATTGCTATCAAGGATTCTGAACAGATAACCAAAGCTTCTCCTATATAGAGCACAAGATGAAATACTTTCCTCAGATTCATTTCAAACTGTACACAGATTTGGGGCTCTCAGATAAATTTTGGTAGAGCTTCCAGTGTCATGCTGCCTGTCCATTCCGCATTTTTCTCCTTCCCTCACCTTTCTGCTTCAACTTCATTGTTCTTTCATTTCATCAAGTATTGCTATCTTCTGCAACACAAACACAAGGTAAATAGAAGCACCCAGAGGACCCTTTGGTTATTATTCTACATCAGTAGCCAAGTCCCACTTATCTCTATTTCTATATTCAATTAGACTCCCACATTCACACTATGAGAAGCAAAAAAAGAGATCAGAAGTGTGTACAGAATTGCTCCATTATTTTTAACATGTATCAGATTAAGCCTTTAAGATATATATTGTAGAATACAAAATTAGAGGGAAATGTTTCATTAATCATCTTTCAAGATATCAGCTGTGTAACATGGAATAATTTCCTTTATTCTACATCATCTAGCATTTGTGTATGTTGAAAGTCACGCATCTAAGAAAATTACCATACTTTTGCAAAACTGACTGTTTAAAAAAAGTCAGTTATTTCCTTTTCCCTCTCCACTATTTACAGATTTATCACCTTTATGATCACTATCAATGTCTTTCTTTGTTGGTAACTTAATTTTCTGTTCCACTTAGTTCTCTTACTGGTAATTTTTTCTGTTCCACTTAGTTCTCCTCCTGCTGAAAATTTCAATTCAAAACTGAACTTTATTTTTTAGTGACACCAGCTGAAGGAGATCAGCTTATGCTGTTTCTAACCACTTGAGGGCAGCAAACAGTCATACTTTAAAAACCACAATACTTGTAAAAACAGTTTTTACAGCAGCTGTAACAGCATTCATGTAGTACCACCATATAAACAGTAGAAATATAACTGATTGAGCTACTTTATCTAAAATACCTCACCCTTTCATTTGTTGAATCCACTCATGGTGCAATCCTCAGGAATAATTTGCAAGGAGTCATCCATCAGCAGATGGCTCAAACACCAGTTTCTTCCTTCACTTCCCCAATTAAAACAAACAAGCAAGCAAGCAAGCAATCCCTCCTCCCAGAAAACAACAAAGGCCATGGGGAGGAAAAAAAAAAAAAAAAAAAAAAGGCACTACTCAACCCTTTGAAAAACACATTGTATTCCAGTTTGAATCTGGTTTTACCAGATTTTGCATAGTCAAGTCCATTGCTGTCATTTGTGTGTGAAAATAAGGAGAGGGAGAGGACAGTTTAAAATACAGTACTACTATTAACTAACAATCTGTAGGGACTGCAAGTCTATACCTGTAGGAGAGGCAGGATGCTACTGTAATCAAGAAGCTTCAGCTACCTTCTTTATTCCCAAGCTCACAAATGTACATTTTCACTCCTGCCACTTTTGTCAGGTTCTTCATCCTAACATTTCATTCTGACTATCCATCAGCAGTCTGACCATTCTCTTCCCCCTCTCCTTCCCTCCCCCAGCATCCAAACTCTGCATCTTCTAACACTCACAAATGCAAAATAAGGCATTCAGTTACTTCTCATACAAAATATTTCAAGTTGCTTCTTCCTTTTGGATCCTTCCCTTTTTCTTATTTCTCCATGTACTAGAAAAGGGGAGTTCTTTTATACATTTAACCAAACAATACTCCTGAATTTCTCTGCAAGTTTCATGGAACCAGGTTCAATCCTCCTGCACATCTTTGAAATCTTTCATGATTTGGCTAGCCTGTCTCCATTGATTGCTAGTAGCTAAAGAGGTGGGGGCAGGTAGAGAGATAGTCTTACTGCATTCAGCTATCACCCTGCACCATTGCTTCTGCTGTGGTACCTCTCTGAAATCATAAATTCTTTTTCTAGTGAGACTTCTCCAGCAAACAGCACTAAGACAACAGTGAAAACTCATAAAACTCGCTTCGAATCATTTTAAGCAATAAATGAAGTTTATTGCATCTCAATCCTACAGTGTCACTTTGTTTTCTCTTTCTTTATTTCACCAATTCAGGTAAACAAAACTAATGTCAGTAAAGAGATGTTTACTTCTAAATTCCTAACTTGCTGTAGTATGTTACGCATATAGTTAAAACATACAGAAACAAGAGAACAACTCCTGCAAAGCTTAAAAAAAATAAAAATTAAAATTAAAAAAATAAGTAGTTCACTATTGAAGTAAGATTTCAAACATCTTTTAAACACTTTTTTGATTCTGAAGAAAATTTGGGAAGGTGAGGAAAACAGCATCTAAGATACTTCAGTGTGTATAGTCATGGAATCTTTTGTAAGTTACAAGTGATATTTAGTTTATACATCATATATATATGCGTGTATATGTACAAGAGAGAAACATACATATGCACAGATGCTTACCCATGATTCATGGTACAAAACTGTGAGGAGGTGTATTCCATAATTATAGTTCTGTTTCCTTAACGGACACCTAAAAAATCCAAAAACAAAGCTAGTCTTTCGGAAATCATGTCACTATATTCACTTTTGAACAAAATACTAAACGAATCATCCAAATTTTTCTAATCTGTATAGTAGGGATCTTACTTCAAATCACACATATTTCTGAACTAGACAATCAAGAATAACATTCATGCTTTTATGATGATATTAAAACAATGAGAATCTGCAAGTCAGTAGGAAAACATACAAAAAGCAAGAATCTATAGATCTCTAGAAATCATTAAAAGTTTCTTTGAACTCTATGCTAAAGAGAGTCAAAACGGAATACAACATAGTTTAGTCTGGACTCCCTTCTTTCAAACCTGAGTGCCAATCTTTTCAGTAGGGGTAATGATTTACAACATAGTAGACTGAGTATGGAATTCTATTTTTGAAGAATAGAAATTACACAAAATAATCTAGAACTCAAACTTTTAAAATTGTTCAAAGGATCAATCAGAAACACGAAAAGAAAGAATTACGGTCATCACAACATATGAAAAATAGTTACTAAATATACATCTGCCTTCTGTGAGCATTATCAAGCATGTCTGGATTTCAACTCAGACCCATATACCAAAAAGTGTTCAAACGGTTTTCCAGGCGAAGTAAGAGGAAGTAGCTCTAGTTAACTCTGAACATAACTGTTCCACATTTCCAAAAACACCCTGCCATATACTTCTACTTCCACCCTAGACTGACAAAGAATACATTCAAGAATCTTGAAAGGCATTAAAATATTAAGAAACATTACTAAGCCTCTCATAGACTAAGCAGAGATGAGCATTTGTACTGTGTACTTTCCTGTGGCCACAAAGTTTGTCTTTTGAATTTACGCAAGGTGACCTGTCACTTGAAAGAGGTATTAAACCAGTTTTGAAATGTTAACCTGCCAAAATGAATCTGTTATTTTTCAATTCAAAAAGGTACATCATTTCCAGACAGACAAGAAGAATTATCCATCACTTTTTTCAATTAACACTGACTAATTATAAGGTGAATTTCTAAAAGTTATTCTCTGTAATTTGTAATGCTAGCTGTCTGGTATAAAACCTGCCATCGAAGATCTACCTAATAAGCTGCCCATATATATTATTAGATCCTTAATATAAGTTGTAATTTGTTCTGCATTAATTTCTGTCATGCCAAAATTACACACAAGATACTTAAAAAGTATTTACCTGAATGGTTAAGGACTATGACAGATGTAGCAAATAAACTTTAAAAAGTTGTTCCCTCATACTTCTTTCAAAGTGAAAGAATCTCAATTTACAAATAATCTAAACAACAGTCTGGAAGACCCTGTATTAAAGAAAGAGATACTGCCCAGAGCTTCGGTCTTCAAAATTTACTAAAAATAAGGCAAAATATCAACTAGCACATTAAGATTTCCTTCCTGAATGAAACATGAGACCATACACAGATGCCCTAGAGAGCAAGTTATTTTCAGCTATACTAATGTTTCAGCTACAAAGTAAGCTTTGCTACAGAAATAAAAAAAGCTTTCAATTGAAACTGCTAGTACCAAAAGCAGTCTCAAAGAACTAACTACATTTCCAAGTCTGGTCGCAGAAGAGCTACACAACTGATTTTATTCATTTATTTTACTTCAAAATTAAACAGTGTCTCCTATCAAAGAAAAGACTACCAACTACGTTTTTCCTAAAACTGAATTAAGCTGCAAATTAAAGCGTACCATGAATTTAGAAACTAATATGTATGTCATTCTCCTAAACACTTCAGAATCTAACACAGAAAATATGCTTCTCCAACACAATTCTGAACACAATTCTAAATAACTACAGTGCTTCATTTATATCTAGAACATAAAAGCACTGAGAAATGTCTGGTCACTAGTGTCTTAATTCTTCTTGCCTGGAACTTTTCAGGTCATCGTTAAAACTAACATAATCCATTTGTCAAACATAATAAATACTTTAAAATAATGATTAAGATTTCTAAATACAGAACTTCAATATCTGGCAGTATATAGCAATTATTATATTTAAGTTTATGTGATTTGTCCATAAAACAGTAACACTTAAACAGGAATACCTATATATTTATCTTAACTCAGATTTTAGTCTGAAAAATGATACACTTTAATAAGACAATAACTTTTTTTTTTTTTTTTTATCAGCAGAGAGAGAAAAAAAATCTACTTTGACCATTGCTACAGGCATTTTTTCTCTTCTTGTAACCATACCTGTCCATGGCAATTGTGAGCATATCAATATTCTTGCCATATCGCTCTCCTACAAGTTTAATGAGCTGCTTCTTTGCATGGTCATCTAAATTCAGGTCAGAAAGTTTAACCTTCAAGTACAAGAGAAAAACATCTTAAATCATTTGAAGAATACAATCTCTGCACTCTGAAAAATATTTTAACATATGGTTAGGAACATCTTTTACCAGGAATTAAAAGGATAGCTACAAAGCATGCAGTTGTAAACTTGCCTCTTGACATCATTTGTCAAAAGTCTTTTAACATAAGGCAGGTATACCCTGAGCCTTCAAACAATAAATTTCTTTTCATCCAAATACCAAAGGGGATTGAAGAGAACATTTTTACTCAAACTTCTTTCGGGGGGGACACGTCAGTTTAGCTTGTAACTATATTTAGCATTTTCATGTGGAAAAATGAACCAAAGCTTTTTCAGCTAATACTTTTTCAAATCCATATTGGTAATGTTGATATTAAGAAGTTTTGAAGATATTTGCTACAATCACCTAAAAGAGCAGGAAAGACATCAAGGTACTCAAGTGTCTCAACATCATTACTGGGATATTTTTAATAGAAATATGCACACAAGGGACCACAACCGTCTAACTGCACACAATTGATCACATAATACTGTGAATATTGATGGTTCCCTTTCGTTCCAATACCAAGAAACTCACAACCATAAGACATATGGCAAATAGTCTGAAGCTAGTTTCTGTAGGTATAACAAGTATGAAAAGTAAAGCAACCTGCTTTTAGCTAAAGATATCAGAAAAACTAACAAGAAGTTAAAAAACAAAATAAATACAAATCTCTAATATCAGGAAAAGAGTACTAGCTGAAGAGAAAAAGAAATTGCTATTAAAATCAGGATAATAAAGCACGTAACTTAAAAGTAACTCCAGGCTATGAAAAAGAGAAGGGGAGAACCAAAGAGGGGAGGGGGTGCAAGGCAGGGAAGACACCAGAAGAGGGGAAGGGAGAAGGAGCAAAACAGAAAAAGAAGGAGGAGGAAACCAGAAGAAGGCGGAGGGGGAGAAGGAAACCAGAAGAAAGAGGAGAAGCAGATGCCAGAAAGAGGAGGGTGGGGAGGGCAGGCAGAAACCCAAAGGGAGGGGTGGGGGAAACCAGAATAAAGAGGGGAACACATTTGGCTAGGTATGGTAGAGCACTAAGAACTACTAAAATATGTTATTTAATATACATTTTTAACACTATTTGCATTAAGGTGCCTTCCATGGTCTGAATGTTTTGCAGTTCACAGAAGAGTAAATTAAGATTATTCCACAAAGCTACTCTAAATGTAAAGAAACTTCATTTACCTAGGTTTAATAGCTATTTTAAAGTAAATAAAGGGAAATACCCATTTAATTCTCCACTAAAGAAATTCTTTGTTTACTGTATCTTAGGACTGTTAAGCATAAAGCCCCAGCACCTACTTAAACTTATTACCAGTTATGACTACATTTAACTTTGCTATTTTTTTCAGTTTCCACAGTTGATTTGTCAGTTTTGACTAAGTTAGTTGAATACCAATGAATAAAACATTGTCTTCCATCTGCAGAAGTAGCTACTACTGTCAACAGTTGGTTTAGCACCTCAGAAAACTATTTCCAAGCTGCTTAGCCAGAGAGGTCTATGTATCATAAGTAGATTTACATTAAAACTATAAATAGCAGATTGTAACTTTGAGCCTTATCATAGGTTGATCCTGGGGTTTTTTGAGTTTGAAACTACAACTAAATAGTTAAATAAAACCTAACAAACCCAGAAGTTTCTCCTGCTTTTATTTCAATACTGAAAATTCTAACCTTGGGGGAGGGGGAAAAAAAAGGTCCTAAAATCAGTACTCACTTTATTAGGTGAAAAATGTCACCTTGTTAAGGAAGACGTGTTCATTTACTATGCACCTCTGGAATATGGTGAGAAGGAGCACTAGCTTTCTTTCCACAAAGAACAGTAGTTTTAAAGTTTTGTTTTAAATCCTGTACTGCTAGGCTGTCTAGCACAACCTGGACAATTCCATTTGGGAACAGACCAGGATAAATATAATGACAAAAAATACTGGTAATAAGCTATAAGAAACAGGGCGGGGGGGGGGGGGGGGAAGCATCTCCAGTCAGAGCCTGGATTAAAAAAAAAAAAAAAAAAAAAAAAAGTCAGAAGTTGTATTACTTTAGAAAAAAATAGAAATGTGTATGAGACAAAAGAGAAAAGAAATCTTAACATGAAGAGCCACCAGAAACGTAGAAATGTTATGATATTCTATAACAGAAGAAATAGTAAATGCTCAAACACTCAAAAATACAAACTCAACCACTGCCTGACTCACTGTCATATGCTTTTATCTTTAAATCCCAGTCTTCTCCCTAGACAGATTTTCTTGTTGGAGAATTAATCAGAGTACATCAAAGGAAGAATTTATTAGTGAAGTCCGGAATAAGAACAGCTGTAAATGAACAAGTGTACAGATGGCTGTCCTGTTTTTGTCTCCCCCTCCAACCCTTCCCCTTTTTTTTCTTAAACATTCATAACTACATCTATTTAGTGCCTTACAAATACCAACGCCAGTTAATATTAGTGGACAGATTTAGATATGATAACACAGATATGCTTCTTTATGTATCATTTTGAATCATCTTCTCCGCTGCAGTATAAATGACCCCTAGTCTAACACCTTGTTCTCAACAGCCACATCTAACAGAAGATACTTAGATCTCATAACATTTTACAGGATTTAGAAAGCAAGATATTCACACACACTAACTCAGGGCTGGTTCTCTGAGCAGCTGAATTCCTCCCCCAACCTGTAACGCAGTGCCCAGCACTGACTTACTTATGTTAGTATTACTCTACCATAGACAATTAAATACGGGAGTAAAGGGATCAGATGTGTACCTCCTCCTGTATAGATACAAAACAGCACAAAGTCAGAGATTTCTATTCTCAAACAGATACACTGCATTTTCTTATTTCTAATGTATAGAAATTTGTACATATCTGTTCTCAACCACAGATCGAGATTAAGAGATAAAAGGTTAAACTCTAGCATTCAATGAAAATATATGGAGGGAGTTTACTGCTAAGGGCTGTGTGAAATGCAGTTAAGTCAATGACGGAACAAATTGAATTTCAGTCCAAAAAGTTTTACAATATAATGGGCAAGTTGCACTCCCACAGAAAAATGAATTACTGTGTGAAGTTGTCATGACTAGATGCTGCGTGTATAGACATTATGAGTAGATGGTATCATGCAGTATTTAACTTACGCACAGAGTAACAACAAAACTATAACTGACCTTACCCGCTGATGCTGTTAGGATAGGCTCAAATCTCATTCCAAAAGACAAGTTCAAAAGCTACAGTGCAGTCCTAACTTTTCTAACCTGAGGCTGCTTCTACTGCACACACATGAATGCCCAGAGCACTGCTAACTCAATGATCGTTAATAGCACCATATTTGTATGACCTACCTTTCAATACTTATGCATATAAAATAGAAACATACATAAAACATACAGGTATATAAAACAGAAATCAGAGAATTGATGTGAGACATCAAATACTAAGCCACTTATAGCCAGCAATCAAAAACACTGAGAGATTCAGCATGCCCTCAAAGAACCAGATCTACTCCATAAAAATTGAGAATATTCTTTAAAAGCCAGACTCTCTAAATCATCTTTCAAAGTTTCTGAATGTTTTCACATGGTATGTTGTAGAGTATCTACCAGGAGTCATACAATGTGTAGCATCTGGATGTCCCTTGCCCAAGTCACCTAGAAACAAGATTTCAATTCCAAAATGTTTTAATTATTCAAAACATTAAACAAAAACTCCTCTAGAAAACTGTTTTGTTTAGAGTAAGCTGCAGACCAAACCACTAGTATCAAAATGACGAACCTTAATTCTGCCTTTAGTCAAAAAAACTTCAAAATACAAGCCTTTTTTTTCTTCTGGATGTTACCACACTAAGGGATTTCCTGTACCTTTATGACTCCATATATTACATCTGAATCTCACCATACTATCCTAGGTACCACGTAACAGCAGTCTGGATTATATACTGAGCTGCAAACTAAAATTAAAAAGCTACAACATCCTGGCAAAAATTTAACTTTCACACTGAAGGAAATACTAGAAAGTTTAATTGACTTGAGCTGACAGTGTCAGAAGATGATGAAGACAGAATTATCAGAGTAACAGACAAAACAGTTTTCAAAGCAAAAGACCCATTACGCCTATTAGCATTTTACAGCTGCACCCAGCTCTCAAAACTCTAATAAAGCCAGATCTATCAGTATACTGTGTTGTATTTCAAGGCCTGATATATTGCCCTCAAAACCTCAGTAATAAATACACCTTGCAAGTCCTGAAAATATCCTATCATACTGAGCTCTACATTTATTTTTAGCATCCATATTAAAACCTACATATTTAGGGTTATTCATCAGCCGCAAAACTTAAAAAAATAAATAAATAAAAATGATAAAAAAATAAAAAAGTAAACAATGATGTACAGACACAGTTAAGAATTCCCTAACACTATTTCCTGGATTTTTAATGTTTTTCTTCTTTGAAGACTGTTACCATGTTTTTAGCCATACCTTATCAAAATTTACAAATAACATCATGTGTTAATATACACCTGCATCTAGAAATGTGAAAGTTAGAAATGCATTAGAACAAGAAAACATACTATTTATAAACAAGAAAGAAAACTAAGCTCTATTAGTGATACTTCTAGTAAAAAAGTACACAGTCCCCATGCAATGCAACTGATAACCTAAAACTGTGCCTGCTTCACCTGTGTATGCTTTACAGAAAATTTGATTTGTCAGAAGATATGCTATTTTGTTTCTAGCAGAGCTTGGTCTTCATTTATAAATAAATACTTATATCATTATAATGTGAGTTCTAAGATGCTGCTACATATTCAAGGAAACCTACTGTTTTTTTTTTTTTTTTTTTGGCATTCAGTGAACCATTTCCCACACTCCTTAAAACCTAGTATACTTGCAAATGTTCCCCCTCCCCCCCCCCCCCAAAAAAAAAAAAAAAAAATCGACCAAACAGGCATTTGGAGTTTTAAAACAAATGTGTGTTTTAACCACAAAAATACTACTTACTCTTAAAGTCACCACTCTCACCTTGGGATTACGAATAGATGTCCCTGCAGAAAAATCATCTGTTTCAATTTCATTAGGAAAATGCAGCTCACATTTCTCATCCCTGTCCAAAGCACCTGGCCATTCAGTGAAGAAATCTGAAGAATAAAAAGACAATCCAGGTAATATGTTTTTGCTAATTTATTCCTATATGTGCTTTTAAGTAATTTTTTTTTATCAAATTTTACTCATTTAGATAATTGGTGGGGTCTCCACTGGACTCACTCCAGCACTACAATGTCTTTTTATACTAGGTTTCCCAAAACTGGACACAGTACTCCAAATACAGTCTCACAAGTGGTGAATAGGGGGGAAATTGCCTGAAACTGCTGGCTACACTTTTGTTAATACAACTCAGTATGCAGTTAGCCTTCATTGCTGCTGACTCATGCTCAATTTTCAAATGCCCACCAAGACCCCCACGGCCCATTCTGCAAAGCTTCTTTCTACTCACATGGCCTCAAGCCCGTCTAATGCATGGCTTATCCCATCCCAGACACAGGACTTGTAATTGCTTTCATTTAACTTCATGAGTTAAATGAAGTTCCTGAAGCTCCTTTTATGGAAAGCAATATTTCCAAATGTGTACTAGAATGATAGGGTACTGATTATCTATGATGAAACCAGACTATAATCTGAAAAGCAAGTCATAGCCATCACTCAAATTCCTTAAGACACTAAACTATGAATTTTCCTGTATAAGCAGGGCCTAATAGGCAAAATTAGAATATCACTAGTACTCTGAAAACATCAAAATACATCTCTTCCCATCATCTATGTACCTCAGTACAGCAAAGAGAAAGCATATATACTTTTGTCTTGTTAGGCAAAGCTGGAAAAGAAACCAGCTTTAGAGCTAGATACTGTTGCTCCTTCTGCATCATAGCACAGTTACACCTGGACTTTTGAGACAATACAAAATTTGTTTTTAAAACAAGAAAAAAAGCAAAACAAAACTACAAAAGACTCTCTAAAACAACAAAAGAACCTCACCCTTAAAAGCTGCACAATGTTTCTTAATTGCAGGAGGAGTAAGACGTAAAAAATTGGGAATCTGAAATAGATATGTTCGAGTTACCAAAATAACAGCATTTTATCTGCTTGTAAATAAGAGTATTAAAAAGAGACATTACCTAAATTTGATTATATTTTCAAATCAAGGTAGTACAATACGTTTAGTAGAAGATGACTCTCCTCTCAAATCTGATATAGCAGAAGACTCGAGCCTAATTACAGAAATCATAAGCATGATAAACCTAATTAAGTCACCAGACATTGTTCATTTATATATGCTACTTACACTAACATTCATCAGAAGCTTTATTAAATAATTTAATAGAAAACAGTATCTAGGAAAAAACATTCTGATCAAAGCAATGCAGTTTTAGTGAAAAATAACTTTTAAAGACAAACACCAGTGGAATGTATCTTACCTTTATAAGCTCTAAGTTGCCTTCTTTTGGCAGAGGTACTCCTCTCTTCACTGGGTAACCCATTCGAATTGGAGGAGGCACAGAGGCAGGTCTGAATGCAGCTGCTGTTGGATAAACACTGCTCCAGTCCTGATCAACAGCCATTCTCTCAGTTCTTGGAGATGCATGCTAACACATTGAAAATGACGGAAATGTGATGGGGGATATGCTGTTCCCTGAGACAAAGCAGTAACAACACACGTAATATGTTATTTCAGAAATAAGTTCCTGTAGTTAGAAATTTCAAGAAGTATTTTTACATCAAAAATTGTCATTTGGCTTTAAAGGAATTCTTAACAGAGAGCCTCTCAAGACTTGGATAACAGGCTTTTCCTTTCCCAATACTCATTTGCATTTTATTACTGAATTACTTAGAATAAAGACCCTGCCATCTTCTCGGGTTCTCCTAAGTCACTTTGGGGGGAGGGGGCAGAAATCAAACCTATACTTAGGTGCTTTTGGAAATTGAGCTTGCAGTTAAGTGCTGGGTGGAAGACAACTACAGGATTTTTGAAATTATGGAATTCTGAAAGTCTGAATAAGTTCATAGTAACCTTGAAATGATGTGTTATAGAAAGTCCAGTACAGGAACAATACACTACTGTACTGCAGTAATAGCTTATATCCTCCAATAACTGAACAAAGCTCCCATCAAGCCAGTTGCTCTTGAAAAGTAACAACAAAAACAACATAGAAGTGTTAAACACAAAGGGATACAGGCAGTCTGACTTACTTTCATGTATCAGTAAATTTGTCCTTGGTAGTTAAATGAACAAAAATGGAGTGAACACTAGTTCACTTTTACTATTTGCCTTTAAAAATCATAATACATGGTAAAATATTCTTTTTAAAATTTTGCATGCATAGAATAACAAAATTCTCAAATATTAAATGCTCAGGAATCAGTTTTAATTCTACTGCATAAGAACAATTTCACTTATATCTTTTGATTATATCAGAAAGCAACCACTACAAATCCTGTAAAATCATACTGCAAATAACACTAAAATGTCTCTGCCCCTTTTAAGCAAAATTTTAAGTTACTTTTCAAGCCTGCAGTATTTGGGCCCAATACAAACTAATTGTTAATGTTTTTGCCTTTATGAGAACACAAATTTCTTAGCCTATAGGCCTTTCCTAACCTTTAGGCCACGGTGAGCACACGTGGCACAGAGGTGAGGCATCTGGGCTCATAGCTCTCCTGAGCTTAAGAGTCCTCCCTGCATCTGCTCCCTCCCAGAAGACAAAGCAAGGCAGGCACTCAGGAAAAGGCATGCTGGGCCCTGAAATGCCAACAGGATCCAGCAATGCTGCACCTTGCTTCCCCCAAAACACCCCCCCTTCACTGAGTTACAGTGTCTACTCGGCTTCCCTGCAGCCTGCTACCCAGCAAGCACGGCCATTAGCTGCACCCTGGCACTGCTTGAATAGCACCACTCTTGGCTACCTGCCCAGGATCTTGGGCATCAGGAGCCCTACAACACACACAGCCTCTTCCCACATGCCTCGGAAACACACACAAACACAGTGCCAGAGAGAGAGCGAGAGCGACATTCTATGCCAACAGTGGTTTTATCACTGAGAGCCAAAACTTCTGGCCTGCAGAGAAGTCCACGACAGCCCTGCTCCACCAGAGCTAAGGAAGAGCTCAGCAGCTGCCTGGGGCTAGGCACACTCTCCTCAGGGGTGGCTGCTCCAGGCCAAAATGGTTAAGGACACCCCTGAAGGGACAACGGCCCATGGGCACACCATGCTGGTGCACACACACACAGCCCTGAAGGCATTTGCCCTCTCAGGGCCTGGGGTGGGGGGGGCACTTCACAACCTCTAATGGCCCTGACCAGCCCCATGTGGGGCCTGCACACACATGCACGTGTGTGTGCATCCCTGCCCAATGCCCCAGCAGCTCCATTGTAGCTCAGCCCCAGGCCTCCAGTGTCTGCCCCAGCTACATGCCAGCTGAGGCAGTAAAGAATTTAGGTACCAGTTCTAGAATCTAGCCACACTGGATTGTTTCACCAGTTGTAGGAGACGTTCCTGAACAAAATTATAAGACGTATAGCACAGAAAAGCTTTTCAAACACCTCTGAATTAGCAGTAAAT
Organism: Rhea pennata; assembly: GCF_028389875.1. NCBI lineage: Eukaryota > Metazoa > Chordata > Aves > Rheiformes > Rheidae > Rhea > Rhea pennata. Next base: position 81,152,959 of record NC_084663.1, on the reverse strand, counting down.
AGTTTCATTTCTTATTGATCTTATGAATTGGAATGTCCTGCTTGTTCTTCGTGGTGAAGCTAAAAGAAAAAGAAATATTTACAGTAAGAATCTGCTTTTGTGCACTCAGATTGGCATTTATTCACACGCATTCACATGCATCCAGGTAACAAAGAGTAGCTCAAATCAGCCATTCCAGAAGCAGAAGAATTGGTCTGAAGTACGCCTGAAGTTCACTATTTTGGATTTCTAGTCTCAAACCTATTAAAGGGCCTCCCCTCTAAATCACTGCAGTGATATATGAACTGGGTTTGGCTCATACCTTGATCTTAATTTCTCAACAGTCAAGGCTCTCCTCAGAGAGGATAAACGATCTTGCAAGTTTTTACTCAGAATTCAAATAGCTACTTTGCAGAACATTAATGTAACAAAATTCAACCCAAGATCTCATAGAGAAGGATTTTATCTCTCAGAATCTCTATGCAAAACTTCATCTACTCTTGCATCCAAATACTAAGAAGCATCAAAACACATGTCCAAGTGGCTTGGCTGAAATCATCATGACACAGAAGACAAAGGATACAACTGTCAAGCTAACCCCTAATCTCCTTGGTTGATGACCAAAAATTGGTTTTTGAATATGCCTTTGTACCCTTGAAGTGTAGCTGTTTGGAGCTGCTTTGCCTTATTAATTTGTTTGCCTAATTAACTTACTCCTTATAACTCTTGGAAAAAACGCCTGAATTCCACAGTTCTTTTGTTCTTCCAATGCAGGTATTTTATGGTTCCAAATCTGTTCTTTCTCTTCTTACTATGCACTAATCAAAATTAAATCATACATATGGGGCTCTGCAGCAGCAAATACATACCATTCCTTTATCAATTGTCCTACCATTTGTTGTAGTGCTTTCAACCATTCATACTTGATTCACATCAATCTTGTTTTAATTCACATCAATCTTGTTGTTTCTGTTAAAAAACTCTAAAATTTCAGATCAGGTCAACTTTTAACCCTGCAGTGCCACGGGCCCCACTACCAGACATTATTTAAACGTCCTTTCGGTGACCTGGTCCACTTCTGAATCTGCAAGAAATAAAAACCTACCTAGCCTTTAGAAAAATGTTGATACAACCCCATCCAACATAGTTTTCATCTGGGCTCTCAGAACAGGCCGCATCGCTGACTCAGATGCCAAACATATAACACAAATACCATGCCTCAGCAAACTACAAAAATCTCACCCGGAAGCCCTGAAAACCGACACTGTGCTGCAGGTCCACTGTAACAAGCACAACCACCCTGTATAATCAGTCCAGGAACCACCAATTTCTTTCTTCAGGCTGTTTCTTATATCTACTCGGACAAAACCTGCATTCCACACAGCAGAGTGTGTTTTATAACAAAAGCTCTCCATCAAGCCCTTGCCAACCCAATCTTTCTTTAAGAACTGCCCGAAGGTGGAAAGAGCAGAGGGCAACCGCTCACACATCTCAGCTGCGGAGGCAAGGAGGGGGCAACCTCCCTCCGAAACCGCCTCAGAGCCGCCCGGGCCCCTCTCACCTTCCCTCTGCTTGCCTTCCCTTCTGCGCACTGAGGGTACGGAGGCATAGGCCGCAGCCCCGAAGAATAGCCCGACCGCAGCACGACCCAGTAACCAACACCAGCCCGCAACTGCCCCGTGATGGCCGCCATCTTTACTACTCGCACAGAAGAAAGTCTCCCGGACAGGACGGAAGCCGGCGTGGGCCAGGACGGTTGGAAAGGGTGACTCATAGGCTCTGCCTGCTCGCACAGGCAGAAGGGGTGGGAGAAGGGGCGGTAGCGGCTGAGGCGCTCGGGCAGGAGGGGCAATGGCCAAACAACGCGTGACAGAGCAAAACGCCCAAAGTGATTCCTCCCCTCCCCTCCTCACCTCTCCGCGAATGAGGGATGAAAAAAATAAAGGGCAAAGAAGAGGAATTTGACATAATGCCTAGAAATCGCCTTGCCCCTGCATCCTGGCTAGTCCTAGCTGGCCAGAATCTGCCTTTTTATATCCCACAGATGAAGGATACGGGTCGAGGAGCAGGTCTGGAGACTGTAGCTGGGGATGAGGAGGCAGTTTCAGCTCCTGTCCTCCTGAATTCAATTTATTGGTCTCACAAGTGAAAGTACAACTTCTCAAAACCCATTTGTTACTCCTTATTTTCTCTGCACCCCTAAAGTAGGGGATGGTTACCAGAGAAAAGATGTGACACGCCAAATCAAGGCAAGCATGACACAATTCAGGCAGCTGAGGAGTTATGTTAAGGCAGAATTAAATGAAAGAGCAGGTGTCAGCAATCTGGAACAAAATGCCTAAGTCATGACCTGTACCTAGCACCAGCCTTATGTTTAAACCTGTAAATGTAAGAGGGCAGCTAACAGCTTTAGCTCCTTGTGGGGGCAATCTTTCTGCTACCAGCAAAATCAAAGCTGCCTGAATTACCACGCGGTCATTTGCTGTTAGAGAGGTTAAGTTTCTTCTCAGTGGCACAGTTGGGAAATAACATGCAGGACTTTTACTGTTTGGGACTGTGAAGGTGGTGCAACATTGAATGTTCGTTCAGTCCTGAGGTGTCACTCTGCTTCCCAGTGCAGAACTTAATTTCTTCTTCAACCAAATTTGAATGAGTTCTGCTCTGCCCAAATACAAAATGGGAACAAAATGATCATGCTCTCATGTTTGTAAATCTAGACTACATGGTGCTGCTTTTCTTAGACTTCAGACCAAGGACAAAATCAGATATGTCCAAAATCTTGAAAACAGTGTCCAGTAACTGGAATAAACTCAAGATTATTTAAGTGAATTCTATAAATCTTTAATATCTCAAGAAAATAATTTTGCCACTAAAATGTAAGGTTTCCATTCTCCAAAGATCACTGAATGCTAGGCATCTAAATGAGATATTGGGCCTGAGCACCCTAAGAGGCTGAGTCTGTCTTGAACATGAATAGTTCTATAATGCCCAGATACACCTTTGGAGATACAGAGCATATGTTCCTCATGGTAATTATACTGCCATATGAAATTGTTCTACTAACATATAGTAGAATAGCATGTAACATGCTGAGATGTATTATGTAGCTCATAAAAAGTACCTGCTTTGGCAATAAAAAGGTAGTTATTGCATCTTCATGTTCAGAATATTTATCAGACCTTTTAACCTCGCAATGAAGTCTCATTGTCAAGGTTCAGACACACACCGTCACACACAGCTGTACTTGTATGTCCATGACAGGAACCTTGCTAGTCATCTTATAATGAAGAGAAAATGAAGAATGGAGTTAATATGTAACTCCATACATATGTTAAAGTATGAAAAATCTTTGATTTATAATTAGTGCTTAATATATTTAATGGACTTCATAAATATTAAGCAATGATTTAGGCAGCTGTACTGACCTCTTAGGATGTTAACCATTATCACAAACATTCTGAAGTCCTGCTATATATTCACAGATTTAAGTTATTTTTACTAGAAACTCTCTGAATAGTATCATATTTATTTTCTACATTAGGGTGACCTTGGAAGGGATCTTCTGTTGTTGAAAACATAGTGCCATTAACAGAGCAAGATCCAGCTGCTGGTGTTGTGTGTTAGCTAGGAGTTCCTGTTTCATGACTTCATTGTAGATCACTTGTATATGTTGGATGCCAATTTCAAAACTTAATCATTTCCTTTAAGCTCTTCTTCACATTTTGCATGCTTTTCCTAAAAGGAATCAAATCAGTTGTAAGTAGTTGTTTAAATGTCAGCTTTCAGTGGAATGGTCCATGATCAACACACTGCTGTTCTTGTTAGAGTTTATTCAAGAAAGTGCACATTCAACTGTGTACTTCAGAAGGTTTTTTTTGTTTGTTTTTTGTTTTTTTTTTAAGGAAAAGCCTTTACGGGATATTCTAGTTGCTAGGATAAACAGCTCTCAAGAATTCCAACTTGTTCAAGAATAGCTATACTTGAGACAGCCTCCTTTCTACAACTATTTTAAAACTGATCAAATTGTCATATCACAGATTTCTTTGTTTTAACAAGCTAAACACAGTCCTGACTTTCCAAGAGATGAATAAAAGGTACTGAAGAAAATCCTCAAATCCATATTGTCTGTGCTGAATTCATTGCAGTCAGCTGATTCATCACCATATATCATCATTTATCTGTGTTAGTGATACTGTGAAAACTATTGATGCAACAGAAGTAAAGAATTACTTGAATAACTAATGCTGGGCTAAGACTGGGAAATAAATACTTTAAATAAGAAAGATCTCTGCAGCCATTGAGCTTCGCTTAAAATCTTCCATCAGGACTCTGTCAATTCCATCCTGCCTGTCTTCTTCTACAGATATATACCTAAGAAAACAGTCCACACAATCGCAATTGATTGTTTTACAAAAGAAAAACAGAAAAATCCTGCCAGCACTATTATTAGCAGGTGCAATATAATTGTTTAAAATAGTATATTTTATATTATACTATATTTTATAATATAACCTTTCCTGCTTTTGAATTATTTGGTGTTTGCATAGCAGGATCTTCAGCATTCTTCATTGTTTCATCTGCTCTTTCTGCTTATTTTCCCTGTGAGGTAGTAAGTCCATTTCTTTCATCATTATTAGCCCCAAGATACTTGAGAAAGTAATGTCATTTTAAAAAACAAGGGGAGGAGGAAAAAAAGGAGAAATAGAGGCAGATAATAAAGATCCAGTTTTCCTGTAAATGGCCACAAACAAAAATATAATACCAAGACAGTACTTTTCAGTTTTACATGCACTAATTATGAAAAATCACTAGGCAGATGAAATACTTTGTTTTTCTTTATTATATGTTAATCATAACTGCATTTGTGACAATTGTTACTGTTCAGTTAATAGATGTCTGCTGCCATTTTTCTATTTAATGCTATTTCATCCTAGCAAGCATTTCCAGAAAGCTAAAAAAAATAGATTAATCTGATTTTTTACAATTAAAAACTTCATCTGAATGGCTTTTTCAGGAGCAATAACTTAATCACCAAAAAACAATCTATGATCAAACAGATTTTCATAACACTACTGCTATAGTAATCCAATTACCAGTATATTGCGCTTCATTAGAGGTTGGAAGCAGACCTATAAATAAGATTTACAAATTTACTTTGCGATACATTCTTTGTATACCTCTTTATCTAACAAGTATTTTGTTTTTTCTTTAGTTTGAAATGCACACACATTTTGAAAAGCATTTTCAGTTACAGTACAATGCAAGCTACTTAGTTTTTATTCAAAACTATGATTTTGCATACAAATGGGATATTGGGAAGAAGAAATGCTATATTATATAGAAAGCCCTAAAAGTTAAAAAATATTGGAGATGTTAGATAAATACGTGTTCAGTCTATAGTTTAATCATAGACTGTTATTACTATTTTCCTTCTTTCCACTTTTGTGATTTCTGTTCACATCCATGACTAACGTATATCTAGTGAAAAAGCCAATGTTTAGAAAGGCTGTGTCATTTATAACTGAGAGATTACAGTTTCTTTTTTATTTTCCTGATCAGATTCAATTTCACATTGATAATTCAGTAAGCAAAAATGTCTTGTCTTAGTGAAAGAGAAGGAATTTACTTTTGTGTTCATAGTCCACACTGGGTTAACACTCTTAGTGCACAGGGCAGTGGCACAGCAGTCTCCATGTAGGTTTGTGCTTGTACTAAAGCTAAGTCCACTTGATCCAAACTGATTGGCACAGTGGTAAGGCACTTGGATACCAATTCTCCCAAAGGTAGCGCTCTTCAGATCTATGCAGAATATGTTGTCAATACTCAAGCCTGACTTTGTGGTTATACTGCATGTGTACACTGCATATTACATATTCTTGTAGAATTACAACTGCTAACCAGAGTAAGAGACACTTGTCTTGAAAATTTAAAGGAGACTGAAGTAAGAAATAGGAGGTCATGTCTCATAGAGGATGTTCTCCATCTCAGGAATGAGCTGTTGCTGTCATTTCAGAAGAATTACTGCCTCAGACTTCTTCAGTGGTACAGAAAGAAATGGTAACATGGAATGTGACCTGCTTTATTAAGAATTTTGAGGTAATTTACTTGTCTTTAAAGTCAGTTCTGATAATCACATTGCTCATTTACGTTGCGTTTTCCTTAAGAAATATTACTAGAACGTTGATAATCGAGTAAAGGATATATAACAAAATCTACTGCAGAAAGCAGCTATATGGAAATCTCTAACTGAAATTAACGGCTATATTATTGCTTTTAGAAACTCACATAAATATGTAAAAGTGCACAGCTGCAATTATCCTCTCAGACACATTGTCAACTTTCCAAACTCTCTTCTCAATTACAACACACAACTCCTATGCAAGGAGTCTCTCCTGAAGCAGTAATTATATTTTGATCAAATATTTCAAATATACTTATAAGAAACATCTGCTTTTAATGGTATTCTGTTACTACCACAATACCAACAACAGGATCCTTCTCCTCCAGTGCATCACTAATGACTTAAACAGACCCAACAATGCTAGGACACTTAATATGGTTGGAGGTAGGAATCAAGTAACAGTCAAGATTCACTGTACAAGAATTTATATTGTCTCTCGTTATATGAAAGTTCTTCGTGACTGCTATCTGATATCTCTTCATCAATTAGAATAGATAAAATATTTCAAGCAGTAATCTTGTCTTTCTTTTATGCAACATAATCATATCAAAGATACTTTGCCCGATGTGATGGCAGTTTATTTTAACCCACACCATGTATTTAGTGTTTTAGTTTTCTCTTAAGTAGGTATTAAAAATACAATGCATTTCTATGAAGATATACTGTAATTATGTTATAATTAGTTTAAAAATTCTACTGACTTAGTAAAGAGTACTAAACTTAAAAAAAAAAAAAAAAAGAAAGAAAGAAAGAAAAGAAAAGAAAACACCAAACTGTTCTCTAAGGTCTGTGTGGAACAACATGAGGCCAGCAGAATTTGACTGTAGAACTGCAAAAAATAATTCTCATGTAATATATTATCATTATTATTTGATTTACTCTTGTGACTAAAATAGCAAACCAGATCAGGACCCTGCCATGTTATCTTTTATCTAAAACAAGGTATTTAATCAGCATATGTGCCAAATTAGAAAATGCACTCTCATGATATGAAATTCTCCTTTTTCTCAAGATTTCCAAAAGCTTACAGAAATTATAGTATAATTAGCAAGGCTGCCTACTTTATCACATTCATTTCATCACAGTGCACAATTATTGCTGTGCCCACTGAAGTCAGGAATGATGATGCCTGAAATCTTGGAACTGATCAGCCATGACATTCCCAAGATATTTTTTTTTAATTATACAAATCTCTTCAACTCTCAAGGGCCAAACACGGCTTGTCTTTACCATACAACTGTTAAACCAAGCAGATCATCGCTCTCTGAAAATAATAAAGTGACATACACTTCCCTAATACAGATAGCCTACAAAGCTATTGGTGCAGCATCCATCTAATAGCAATTAATGCATTGAAACATGGTTTAACTATGGAGCTAAAGTACCAGAATTGAATGTTTCTTTTTCAGAGTGCCTTCCACAGAAGAAAACACACTCCTTTGCCTATTCTTTCCTCCTGATCCGCCAGCTTCCTTCTTCCCTGTTCTTGTGTCAGGAGACAAGATAAAATACTAACAAGATACCAGCCTAACACTGAGGCTCACAGTGTGTATTCTTCACAAAAAGGTGAAATTCATCCTGCAACATTGTGCTTTGTCCTGAAACATTTGTGTTAAGCCACACAAGTGACTTGCTTATCTAAGATTTTCACACAACAAATTTAAAAAAAGGTGAGCTGAATTTAGGACATTGTTGCTGAGAGTATAGCAGCAAAAACTGAAAACATGCTTACTTAAAAGATGAGCATTGGACACCTATTCACCTAGCAGAACTCACAAAAACAGGGACAAAACTCTGAAATATAAATTCTGTTAATTTGGATGTTTTTTCTGAGAATAGATGGACCAGTAGATTCATTCCCACTACAATGTTCTTTAAATGTAAGGAATGCCAAGTCTCACCTGGAGAAACATCTGTTTTAAGGGTAATTAATATGACCATTAAGGTATTTCCTGAAATAAGGATAGTGTTCACATAGATACAGATGTTTGTTCACTGAAAATATTTAACTGCTGACCTTTGAAATAAATTGCATAAAAGCAAATTAAGTTAAAATCACTTTGCTTCGATTACTGATTTTTTATTTTATCTGCAATTGCAAAAACATCATTCTACCATGAGTAAATGCATATTGAAATTTAACAACTTTTCAAAACTTCACATGGTTTTATGATGCTTTTAAGCATCATTCAGATGTAAAAAAGGCTTATACATATTTTATTTTTTGTGCACAAGGTGTCAGTATGCTTGCATAATATGTCTTGACTCCTGGAGAATTTCCACGAAGACCAGTGTGAGGGTGTGTGAGAACCTTCATCCGCCCAGATCTCTGTCCTTCACTGAATAGGAGGAGTCATGTTAAATTTTAAGCTTTACCTAGAATTTAGGCTTTTTCCTTTCTTTTTATTGTTCATTTCTTCCCATTTTGGAACAATTTAAGAATTATAAATATAGCAAGATAAAGAGGTCAAATGTAAAACCTTAGGATGCATTCACAATTCTCCCATCTTCAGAACTCTACTGATATGAATCACTGATTTAAGAATAAATACAAGTAGGGACAGGAGCTCACAAACATTAGTCCAAATGCTGACCCAATTTCACAGGCAGTCTACTGTGGAGACCCATTTTGAAAGCAGGGACAGGAAATCTTTTCTTTTACCAGAACTGACTAAAGAAACTAGATCTATGCACCTTGCTTGCTTGTGTGTAATTTAGCATCTGGGGGCATGATCTGGAAGCTTTTATGCATATCAAATGTTTTGTACATATCTGTGTGAGTTTAACTTAAATTTTCCTATTAATTAAATATTGATGGCCAAATCTTTTTTTGTAGAACAGACAAAAACTGGGGAGGGGAAAGAGGGATTGGTTAGACTGGAACTCTCTATACTCTCCAGGGTGCTGAATTCAGTTTATACTAGCGAACGTGATCTGAACACAAGTAAATACAAGTGTGCTTTCAACACATAAGTAATTGTGCTTCCCCCTTCTTGTCATTCCTATAGACTGAAGGCCTCCAAAGGAACTGGGTGTGGGGGCAATATTGTTGGATGTATACAGTGCTCTTAGTATTTCCAGACTGAAAACTGCATCCTTCAAATGAAGGCAATCTTTCCTCAAATTAAAATTTACATTGATACCCTTCTCATCCTTCCCATTGGGTTTTATCTTCCTCATGTCAGCCAGTACTTTAGTATTTAACATTTAATAGGGGCATTGCATTTGCCACTGCAACCAGCACTTCTTCCCTTTGCGTTACATAAAACAGCGGTGTTTGCCTGAACAGGGTGGAAGGTTTCTTGAAGAACATACATTTTCTATTTTGTTTTTCTAGTGAAGCAATCTTTTACTTTCAGTTTCAGTAGAGAAAAATCTGCATAGCTTCCATAACTGAAGGGACTAGTCTTCATTTCTTATATCAATTCTATCACGGAAATAGGGAGATTTACAACTGTTAGATACTGCCCTGGGTCAGGCAGTCAGCCTTGTAGATTGTCTATATTAATACTCAAATAATATAGCAGTGCCTACAAACATAAAAGGTAGTTCAGCACTTCAACTCATCTCCCATGTGATAAAATGCTACAACTCATTTTATTACCCAAGTTTGGGGGAATGAATGGAAGCCCTGTATCACAATCTGCTGGGTTTTTTTGTACATGATCCTTCCAATGTCATAGCACACATGTATTGATAATCTTGATTTGTATTCTTTGAAGAAGAATGGCATTCATGGTGCGCATTACTTGGATTGCAAAATGCTCTACAGACAACTAAACTAAATAACATTTGCAAAAAGGATAATATCCTATCTTCAATCTCCAGTTCAAAAAAAGAAAGGTGCAGAAAGTATTATCATGTGATTCAGGGCTCAAACCTGTACCCATGCCCAAGATCCTTGATTACCCACAGCAAGCTTTGGTTTACAGTCTAGTTACTATTTAAGGCAATTGGCTCCCCAGGCTGGGAAGCTCAAGCAGAAAGTAAGGACTCCTTGCCTCTTCCAGGCAGTCTGGGCACAACCAATTCAAGTTTACCAATTCAACATGATAAACTTCTTCCCACACATGATCATGGCTAAGAAAAGATGTTGTAGCTAAAGCAGAAAAGTACATGCCATTCAGCAATGTCTAACTTTTAGGAACCCAGCTCTGGAAGTGGAATTCACCAACCTGAAGTAGATGTTTATGAGCCTAGGCACTGCGTATAGAAAATTTAGGTCCTCAGAATGGAAGCTACAGTGAACAGAGGAGTACAGGAATGTTTTTTCAAGCCTTATCTTTTACTTATGATCCCAAATCTTTTCTAGCCTTTGGGTTTCATATTATTCCTTTATGTTTGCGGCATAACTGGTTGACACTTTTCTTCTGAAATATAGCCTCTAGAGGAAATAATGATAAGGGTATCACTGGCAGACTGGTTTGGTCTTGTGTTTAGAGTAGTTTCCTGAGAAGTACCTCCTTGTTAGCCAGAAGGAGTACAGATCTGTAGCTCGAAACCTAGCATTAGTCTGTGTCTCCCCACACTAACATTTTGATTATATGTTATATGCTTGCTGTGCGTCATGCTAAATATAGGTTTATCATGGTGGGGAAGATATGAGTCTCTGAGCACGTGGGCTGCATCAGACTTGATCCAAAATTGTGATATACTACATTTGTGGGGGTGAAGGAATGAGTCCATGCCTTCCACAGTCCAGTCTAATAATCTAAGCACTAAATCATTATCTTTTCCCTGATCAAGAAATGCTGTGTGTTCTATTTTTGCAGAGGTTTCAGACCTGCCACTACTGTGTTGAATTTCCACATTTACAATAAAGAAGAATACTATTTTCCTTCAAAGCAAAACAGCTTTAAACCCTAAGATATCCAAGAAAATTATTGTCAAAGTTCTTGGAAGTACTTTTTTTTCCCTACATGCTTTTGCTAGTTATTTAGAGGTCAAAAGTGAGAACAGACAATTTTGCATTTAGGAAATTACTATCTGGAAAGGTTAATACATCAGAGAAGGTATTAATTGATGAAGAAAGCATTTCAGGGAAGCATGAGCAGACACAGGAGAAAGAGTTCTATGCCTACAGACAGTTAACAGTTCTTTTCAGTGAGTCCCATATAGTACTGTCTGAAATACTATATTCGATTCTGGGTACACTGTAAACAGAGGATCATAAAGCAGCCAAGGACCATGTTCTGGAGGGGTTGATTATTAGAGAAGTAAGAACTGGTAAAAAAGAGCAGACTACAGATATCAGAAAAGAATAAATACCAAGAACATTTTTTTTGCAGTGGCATAGAAATATAACTGGGAAATAAGAAAGTAAGAATTTCAACCGCATAAACAATTATGATAAAAGTTGAAGACCACATAAAATAGTAACATTCCCTCACTGCCAAAATAAAAGTTGTAATAGTTAGCTTGCTTTCACTGTCAGCTGCATGACTGTAGAAAAGTGGGAAACAACTCATATTCGGAATGCTGATATTTTTGACAGCAGGAAGAAGTATAAGTAAGTCCTGTCTTAGCACAGGTAAGCCTAGTTCTTTCTCTGCCTTTTCCATGGGAAACCATATGAGGCAAATAACAGGGAGGGACACTGTGCTGACAAGGGTGGGACTTGGTAAGAGACAGTCAGGCAGCCAAGCTCCCTGCACCTATGCAGAGACTGCCATATGGAGCTGAGAGAGCAGCAAAGAAAAGGAATAGAGGGAAATGTGACAAGAGAGAGGAGATACTGTTTGCCAAACGGTTTCATGTTTTTCTGTGTTTTATTTCTGACTATGACAAATTGCACGTTTTGATTAAGCAGGCTAGCAAATGTATTTCAAGTACCATTGTTTGCAGCTGCTGGATAGCCAGTCTTTGCTACAATCACCTCTCTAGGTAGCGTTCAAAATGAATGATTCAGAGGGAATGTGGTTCTGATATGTGCTTCCTTCACATTCTTCTTGTGGACTGGTTCGACTGAAAGGCTTCGTGTTTTAAGTTCACTGTTTGGTCCCCACAGCCAGTGTTGAGAGTGATAAGGGAAAAGAAGTAGTTCTCTGTGTACTGTGGGATTAATGAACATTGATCCATTTTACCAGTACCAATGGTAAGAAATGAGCTCTTCTGTAACTAGTCCACTACTTCATGTAAATATTTTGAGGAATAACTTGGATTTTATGGAGTAACTTGGAGGGCTTTGTTTGGGTATGCTAAAGTGGCAGTTTATCCACTCACACACACGGCTCTTTGAGCAACAATGAAAAGCAAGCTTCATTGAAAAGATGAGATAAAGCCTGAAATTCTTTCTCTCTAAATGATTCTGTTCTGTGGAGGCTATACTGACTCAACATGTGGGTGTGAATCTCCTCTGACAGAGGCACAATCAGCTGCAACCCCTAGACATGCTGACTTCGCTGCAGATATCACAGTACTTTATGATATGACATCACAGCCATAATTTTGACATTAATGCCAGTTCTGCCTTGTGCTTTGAAATAAACCTGTCACAATACCTTTAATGTTTTCGTATGCATAGCGGTATCGTTTTAGCTAAAAGTTTTAAATAAGCTTTTCATGGTAGTAAGAAATGACACTTCAGAAAACAGGCAGCTGCTCTCATTCTGACAAAATAATTAATATTTCTATTAAAATTTGTATATTAGCAACAATTTAGTTCTGCCTTAAGAAATGTATACTGAGCTATAAGAGCCTGATTTACTGTTCTATTTTCCCCAGGTACTTCCTTGAGACTAGGAAAGTTAGCAGCAAATATTAAACTACCTGAAGAAAACCGAGTATCAGCCCAGAAGTATTTGATCTTTTCCCTCATAAAAATATTAATCTCCCAGTGACATTTAGAATTAACAAGATCCTGCTTTTTACAACTGAGAAGAATTCTTCCTGAGCAAAGTAGACTGCAAAGTTAGATCCCATGAGGTGGCAGGAATAGTTCATTTGTAAGTTAAAATCTTTCTGTAGCATTGACACTCTAGACAAGATGTCTGGAGATGTAGGTGTTGAGGTTCCCTATTCACAACATTCATCTAGCATGCTTCAGGCAACAGCAAGTTTATAAATTCCAGGAAATTATTGCTGTTCTACCTCTAATCAGGACAGTTCAGGAATTGTTCATTTATAAGTTGAGCATAGATCAGCTCTCAAGATAGGACTCTGTACTAATGTTGCAGTATTTTAATAGTTTTTAGCTTCCTTTTTAACAAATGTAACTTTGAATCTTAGTTTTGTCTCTTCCTCCAGAAGTATTAACTTCTTTTGTGTTCCAGTATTTAGTTAACTCTGATGTCTAGCATGTGTCAGTTGTCCAATATATTCTTCTGATTTAAATTCAGAGGCTCTGAGTGACAGCAGGTGACAGGCTAACAGCTTACACTCTCATGTCGTGGAGAAGTTTCATGATAACAGCAGAAAGTCTTATCAGCTACTAGAGAACACTCTGATCTGGGAGGACATACAATACCCTCTTTCATGATTTTAAATATTGCTCAGGGTTCGTAATACCAGTATGTTGTTACAGAATGTCCTATGGTAATGGAGAAACTGTTGGGCACCCAATGTATAACCTCTGTGGATGGGTTCAAGGCTCCAGTTCCCAGCTAAGCAGTTTGGAAGGAAATAGGAAGTCTGCAACCTTGCTGGAAGAGGGAACAAAATGCACCACCCTTCAGTGGCCCTGGATCCAGACACCACGGTGACTAACGGATCTGGAATTCCATATAACCCTGAGGAAAGCACAAAGGTTTCCGCTTTAGCAAGATGTGAAATCCACAGGGCCTGCACAACGAAGTGTTTCTATGGCTGTTATTTAGCTAAAACTAGAATGCAGGGAGATGTCTACAACTTCCTGGAAAGCCCTAGTGGATGTGTAAATACACACATTTCCACATAATATTTTGTGTATGAAATATTTGAAACTGTCCATGTGATCAACCAGTAATCACAGTACTTCCGTTCCAAGGCTGAAAATCATTGTTTCATGAATAATCTGATTGAAAACAATGGGAAAGCCAGTTTCACAAAGAATCAGCTACTATATCTATTAACATTTCCACTAGAGCACTGTTTATTCAAAATAAGCAGTTGGATAGAGGAAAGATAAATTAATACCTCCAGAGATGAAAACACTTCACTGTGAACTCAATTAAACTGTCCAGTAAGGGAGGGTCTTTACAGGAGAGAGATGTTAAGAAAGTTCTTAAGAAAAAACTTTGATCAGCGCTTACTAATTATTACAGAGAATAACATAACCACAGCACATAAAACCACAGGCTGTATAAGTTTTATTTTCATTTCTTGAAGTTATTGATTTTTTTCCATCATTTATGTAAGAAATTCAATACGTCCTATTCCAGAAGCTCAATTTTGTAACAAACTGTGCAGTGAATATCATTAACCTCCCCACAGTGGGGTTGTTTCTATGTTTCTGTGTTCCAACACAGTTTATGTTGTTTCTTTAGTGAAACCATTTGTTTCTATAGTGAAAACAAATACTGTAGTGCGGCATTGATATGGTGCTATTGATGAAATTTTGATGTACTTTTTTGGAAATGCCCTCCATTCTTACAGAAACCAGTAAAATCAAAAGCAATGCCTTGATGTTAATGTTACAATTGCTCATTAACATGTGGTACCAAGTTCGAGAAGAAGAGTGTTTCAGACATCTTTATGATCAACAAGCTGATATTAATTGAATACTGGATGTATTTGTACAGTGTCATTATATGAATTTGCTCTTCCAGTCTTTTTGATGCTGAAGCTACAGAACATTAATATGAGTGCTATGAAGGGGCTGATCTACTCTGTAAATGCTGGTAGTAATTTCCCATCTCCATGAATCATAGAATCGTAGAATAGAATCATTGAGTCAGTAAGGTTGGAAAGGACCTCTGGAGATCACCTAGTCCAATCCCCCTGCTCAAGCAGGGTCACCTAGAGCACGTTAGACAGGGTTGCATCCAGGTGGGCCTTGAATATCTCCAGAGAGGGAGACTCCACAGCCTCCCTGGGCAACCTGTTCCAGTGCTCTGTCACTCTCACAGTGAAGAAATTCCCCCTCACATTCAGGCGGAACTTCCTGTGGTTCAATTTCCACCCATTGCCTCTTGTCCTGTCACATGGGACAACTGAAAAGAGTTTGTCCCCGTCCCCTTGACACCCTCCCTTCAGATTCTTGTACACATTAATAAGATCCCCCCTCAGTCTTCTCTTCTCCAGGCTAAACAGCCCCAGCTCTCGCAACCATTCCTCATAGGGCAGATGCTCCAGCCCTTGGATCATCTTCGTAGCCCTACGCTGGACTCTGCAGTAGCTCCATATCTTTCTGGTACTGGGAAGCTCAGAACTGGACACAGTACTCAAGATGAGGCCTCACCAGGGCTGAGCAGAGCAACAGGATCACTTCCCTCGACCTGCTGGCAAGTCTTCCTAATACCTTCCAGGATTCCATTGGCTTTCTTGGCCACAAGGGCACATTGCTAGCTCATGGTCAACTTGTCAAATAGATGCATCACAGAGATGAAGATACGTCACAGATTGCATACCAAAACCTGCTGATTGTTCGGTCTCACAGCCAATGTCAACGATAAATATATCAGAATCCTGAAAACCGACCATGAAATCATGTTGTCATATAGTGAAAAGTTTCTGTGAATGATTAAAGAAATGACTAGATCTCTTTCAGGAAGGCTTAGTGAGCTAAGCCTGATACAAAATCAGAAGGGAGGCTTGATTCCTGCATACAGAGAAGGAAAGGACATCCAAACATACTGGCTAACAAGACAAATGGAGATAAAAGCAGTGAAGATGAGCGAAGCAGCACAAACATTAGTAGAAGAAACAAGCAATTCACCATAACTGAAGCAGGGAACTTAAACCTAGGAATGGTAGGGCACAGAAAAAAAGGTTTCTCTAAGGTCGATGCTTCTGATGCTTGTAATGGACACATGAAATCTATTAGTTCTGGACTGGAGCAAGCTAAACTGAGTAAAAGGCGAAACTGAAATCTTTATGTATTTCAAAGAGCAGCAAATATGGCAGGCTGTTAAATGCTTTGAAAACATGAAGTGCTCATTACTAGTAAAAGATGTAGATCTTTTAGAAGTTGCTTATCTTCAGGCAGTTGATTCAGAAGGGTCATTTGATGTGGAAAGTCTTTATGAATGATGCGTAGCTCACAGCCGTGGTTTGAACAGCACTGGTGATAGCTATTGATTGAAACTAGTCCATGATAATTCAGACATGCACAGTGCAAAGATGCCAAGAAAGATACAGAATAGTTGTGTGTATTTGTAAAATACTTTTAAAATATTCTAGGTGTTTTAGAGATATTAGCTAGTTACTTGTAAAACATACAAGAAATAATTATCCTCATCTGAAAGACATTGAAATACTGGCAGTAATTAACTGAAGTGACCAAAGGCAAATAGCTTGGACAATTTAGTTTCTGAATAGTACTCCTGAGTAGAACTTGATAAATAATGGATTTTTTGATGTAGTTCATTTATTGAAGATAAATTGTTATTATGTCACTTATGTATGTTTTTAAAATAAAAAAGCTGAAAGATTCCATTTTGTTTTAATTCAATAAAAGTGTTCTAGTTTTGTTTTCTGTTTCAGCACCTTATTATAATAAGTCAATTTCTATATAATAATTGCAATAATTCCAATAATTTTGGAAAAAATAAAAGTAACATTTAGAAAGCATCAATGTTTCTACAAATTGGAAAAAATACAGAAAACACTAATGTTTTTACAAATCAGAAAGATGATATTTTGTTTTGGAAACATTGAAATGAAATGTTTTAACATTTTCAAAATCTTTCTTCTTGCTTTTCTCTCCCTAGCCAAAACTATTCACTGGAGGTGAGGTGAATGAGCAAATGTTTTCCTAAGAGCTCTGCTTTTTGCGTTTTTGGTTTTTTTTTTTTTTTTTTTTTTTTGGTTTGTTTGTTTTTTGGGTTTTTTTTACAAATAGTAAAATAGTCAAATGTGCTGCTGACCCTGTCTGGCATAAAGTACTTTAAAAAGTGCTTCCAGAAAAACCTTAAGAAATACTTAGTTTTGGTTCTCACAAAAGCAATGCTTAAAAGTTAATTAGCAAACATTTCCAGCAATGATTAGATAATTCTAAAGTAACAGTGTGTATGAGATCATGAGACCTGATTATAATATCTGAGAAGAGATTCATGGCAAAGAAGTAAAAATATAAAAGCAATATATCTAGACTTAATGTGGAATGTCACCTCTTGGGAAAGTTGGTATGTCTCACAATACTAAAGAAAGTTATGGAAATTTCGTCCTCAAAATATATTTAACAGAATTATATTTTAATGAAGAAACTAAAGCTGAGCTACTATGTCTCCACGATCAATTTCTTAATTGATTTTTTTTTTTTTTTTGAAAAATTAATTGGCTTTTGACATCTTTGAAAGAAAAGCTAGGTGTTACTGCAAGTTAAAATTAAATCCTGGCCTCTGGGGGCTGCACTAGCAAAATGCAACACATTTGTAAGGCTTTGCTGTGGAGCCAGCTTTTTCTTCTTTCAAAGTAAAGATAATGACGTGCTGTATTTACGCTTGTGAAGGAAAGGTGAATAGAAGCCCCTTTTCCTTTCCACGGTTTATCTTACTTCCCAGCTCTATTCATTGTCTTGTATTTACTGGCCCAAATGCTACTCTTTTGTCTACTGCTCTCCTTGATTCCTTTGTTTTCCATTTGACTTATTTTTTCTACTTTTTCCATGTTTTATCTTTCTTTTGCTCTTCCGACCTCCCTTTCATATCTTCTGGCACATACACACCAAAGTAGCCGGTAAGTTGAATCAGGAAGTGATGTTCACCAAATCCCAGAAT
Source organism: Rhea pennata (assembly GCF_028389875.1). Taxonomy (NCBI): domain Eukaryota; kingdom Metazoa; phylum Chordata; class Aves; order Rheiformes; family Rheidae; genus Rhea; species Rhea pennata. Next base: position 81,134,944 of record NC_084663.1, on the reverse strand, counting down.
GTGAGAAATAGGAGGGCAAACAACAATAGTAAGAGATGAGTTTAAAACAGATAAAAGAAAGTCCTACTTTCCTCAGTGGATAGTGAACTTCTTGATCTTGTTACCACAGGAGTTTGGGGAGGAAGAAAGTACTGGCAGTTCAAAAAGAGATTGGTCAAATTCATGCACAACAAGTCAATAAATCATTAGAAAGAGGACTAGGTAGGGAGGTACCTATTTAGAGTTCTAATAGGGCAGTTCTGCAGGCTGAGAGAATAGAAAGGAAAGGGACTGCAAAGAATGGCCAAAATCATATGCTTTACCTAAACAGTATCTCCTCTCACCACTCGCCATGCAGAGTGTTGATCTAGATGGACCACTGGGGCGTATCCAGTAGTGCATTTTTCCATTCTTCTCCATCTTCTTTACCTTCTCACTCTCTAAAAAGTCTCACTCCCTCTCTATCCACTTTGTACTACTTTTATCAGCTAATTATTCCAGGTGTCTAAGGATGAACAGAAATGGAATTGCTTGTCTGGATTAGAGCGTTTCTCATCAAATACTAGAGCATACTCACAGCCAATTAATCTGTTAAACAGAATTTGTCCATGGCTACCATAACAATAAAAGGATGATTACAATTGCAGTGTCTACTCTCCAAACTGGAGCAATGCTTAAAACCAAGGCATAGAGAGGCACTCACTCTTAACCATTAACCCTGATTGATCAACCATCTAATGCACTAGCACTGATAATTTAAATTTGTTAGCACATGACACAGATTTCAGGATGATACTTAAAATATATATATAAAAAAAGAACAGGGTAATTTTTGTTGTATGCATAAGACTTGAGGAATTTTGGAGAAATCAACAGCAAGACCTCTTTTGGGAAAACATGGCACCTCCATGCTCTGTGTTGTGTGATCTCTGTTAAGTGAGATTCCAAAATCAAATAAGAAATAAATAAGAAAGTTTTATAAAAATCTTTCCTCTGTGGTTTTTTTTTTTTTTTTTGGTTTTGTTTTTTGTTTGTTTGTTTTTTTAAGAGAGAGAGAGGAGAAGTCTAAAACAGGTAATCAGGGGTAAGTTTCTGGTATCTTTTCCAGAAAAGTAAAAATTGCAAGGAAAAGAAAGCCAGGTATTTTGAGAGGAAATACGTATCTCCTCTAGACTGAGCAGCTATATGGCAAAAAAGGAAAATAGTATTTGCTGAATACTACTTCTTCCAGGATAGGAGAGAGCAAACGAAATCTACAAGCTGGTTAATCCTCCTTTTCACAGTTCTCTGTTGGTGTAAATAGCTACTTGCGAGCAAGTAAATTGTAACCTGCTTTCACCTCCTTGCAGCACAGAGTACTATCCATTGCAAAAGAGACTGGATAGCAGGGATCAGGAGAAAGCCAGACAGGCAGCTGGTGAAGAGACGGGAATTGCCACATTACGAGCTTTAAGTACTTTTATCCCAAGCCAACAATATTAAATTCACACTTACTCTATTTATAAGTAATCAGAAATTTAATTAGAAGTATGTAGAGAGACCTGGAACCTGGTAGTCACTTGTTCACAAGTTAATGCTGGTAGACTTTGCCACTGTATTTCAGGAAACAGCTTGTTTCTCAAACCAAAACATGAAGTAAGGGTTGGAGACAAACCACTGGTGGTTAGTGGTAAGCATTTTGCTTATATACAGCAAATATATAGTAACAGGGTTATTCAAGTACTCTCCTGCCCTTTATATAGGAAATTTGGCCCTAACTCAGTTTTTTTGCTCTATATATTTAAAAAGGTCGTTGGTTAGAGCTAAGTTTAGCAGTACAGAGGCCATAGGAGCAAGCCACTGGGGATTTTCCTGATTATCTAAGAGGCAATAAAGCAAAAGCTTTTTGGATTCTGCAGATCAGCTGGCAGTTATCAAAGCATTTCTTATTCAATGTCAACCTTCTCAAAATGAATCTGCATTCTGATGCATGCCTCAGCAAAAGCAATAGCAACCTTAACAAAATATGAAGGCAGTGTGTGCTGGCTTCCAGTCTGAAGATGTCAGAGAGAGAGAAGGAAAAGCTTTTCTACTGCATTAAAGGAAAAGGTGCAACACGGTGATTTGTTACTATGGGCATGGATTTACTTGGGGGCAGGAAGGACTTGGCCTTTGCTTTTGCTAGAGAAACTGTAGAGCAGTTTCTGCTCTTTGCTTTGCTTAAAATTATGCTTTGCTTAAAATCTTACAAATTACAACATTTCACAGCTATCAGACTTCAGGATTTCTGGGACTTTCCCTGAGGAAAATCTTTGTTTTTCAGTTGCTCCAGGACATGGTGACATACATGTACTCACTTTAAACTATCTTAATCTAAAACTGCCATCACTGTGGTAAGAGCAGGCTAGAAAGCATGCCTAGCAATTGAAGACAGCTAAACAAAATTGAAAGGCAGCTGTGCTGAAACACTTTGCCATCAGCAGGTCCCAAGAGAACTGCTCAAAGCTAGGTTGGATATACCTGTTTCAGCTGCAGTGAGAATTGTGTAGCTATACCCTGCAGTGAATCTGGGAAGTAATCACACAAGTTGTCAGGCCCCTGAATGCACCAAAAGGCTGTCCAGGGCAACTGCAGCTTGTTAATGCAATTAGATTCCTGAGAGCAACTGTATCCCTGTCAAGGCGTATCCCTGCATCTTGCAAAGGTCTGCTTTTGGAAGAATACTTTTAAAAAGCTCTGGTTTGGCTAAAGCGTACTTATTGGCCATCAGTTCCTTAGCCTGTTCATCTGGTCCGTCACCCTGCCAACCCGCCAATTGATGCAGTAGTGTAGCTCCTAACAAATAAGTTTAGAGACTAGAATTTGCTTCACATGTTATTCTGGCTTTCCTTGTACTATGATTGCAAGTGTGTGGGGGGGGTGGATTGATGGTTGAAAGATGGATAGTGATGCTTTAACAAGAAGACCTAAAATACTTGGTTGATCTCCACGGATCATGGGTGATCCAGGCTGGTCAAGGCAATTAAGTGTCTGTTGCTCCTCTCAGGGACTGATGTATGCTTTCTTTGTTTCAGGTTCTCCATAGACTCCAATGGACAAGGCTAGATACAATACACAATTCTTTGTTTATCAACACTCTGAGGTCCTTCTCTGCAGAGTTGCTTTCCAGCATGTCAGCCCCCAGCCTGTACTGGTGCATGGAGTTATTCCTCCCTAGGTGCAGGACTCTGCCCTTGCCTTGTTGAAGCTCATGAGGTTCCTCTCCGCCCAACTCTCCAGCCTGTCCAGGTCTCTCTGAATGGCAGCACAGCCTTCTAATATATCAGTCATTCCTCCCAACTTGATATCATCAGCAAACTTGCTTAGAGTGCACTCTGTCCCTTCATCCAGGTTACTGATGAATACTTTGAACAAGCCTGGCCCCAGTACTGAGCCCTGGGCCACTTCACTAGCCATGGGCCTCCAACTAGACTCTGTGTCACTGATGATGACCCTCTCAGCTCTGCCTTTCAGCCAGGTCTCAATCCATCTCACTGTCCGTTCATCTAACCCACACTTCCTGAGCTTGCCTAGGAGGATGTTCTGGGAGACAGTGTTGAATACCTTGAATACCTGGGTCCTCCTTCTTGCCCTTTTTGAAGACTGGGGTGACAGTGGCTTTCTTCCAGTCCTCAGGCACCTCTCCAGTTCTCCAGGACTTTTCAAAGATGATGGAGAGTGGCCTAGCAACAACATCTGCCAGCTCCCTCAGTACCCATGGGTGCATCCCATCTGGGCCCATGGATTTGTGGATGTCAGGCTTGCCCAGAGGATCTCTAATGCTATCCTCCTCAACCAAAGGAAAGTCTTCCTTTCTCCAGACTTTCTCCCTTACATCCAGGCTCCAGGATTCTTGAGGGCTGCCCTTAGCAGTAAAGACTGAAGCAAAGAAGGCATTCAGTAACTCTGCCTTCTCTGTAGCCTTCGTAATCAGGGCCCCCACCCCATTTAGTAGTGGGCCCACATTTTCCCTAGTTTTCCTCTTGCTACTGATGTATTTGAAGAATCCCTTCTTGTTGTCCTTAACATCCCATGCCAGACTCAATTCCAAATGGGCCTTAGCCTTCCTCATCACATCTCTGCATACTCTCACTGCATTCTTATAATCTTCGCAAACAGCCTGTCCCCTCTTCCACAGTCTGTGTACTTTCCTCTTCTGTTGGAATTTTGCCAGGAGCTCCTTGCTTGTCCATGCAGGTCTCCTGCCCCTTTTGCTGGACTTCTTTCTCATTGGGATGCATCGCTGTTGAGCTTGGAGGAAGTGATGCTTGAATGCTAGCCAGCTCTCCTGGACTCCCCTTCCTTCTAGGGCTTTAACCCATGATATTCCTCCAAGTAGGTCTCTGAAGAGCCCAAAGTCTGCTCTCCTGAAGTCCAAGGTTGCAGTCCTGCTTGTTGCCTTACTTCTTTCCTGCAGGATCCTGAACTCCACCATCTCATGGTCACTGCAGCGAAGGCTGTCCCCAACCTTCACATCTCCAACCAGTCCTTCTTTGTTGGTTAGGACAAAGTCCAGCAGGACAGCTTTCCTCATAGGCTCCTCCACCATTTGTGTCAAGCAGTTACCATCGATGCATTGCAGGAGCCTCCTGGACTGTTTGTGCCTTGCTGTGTAGTCCCTCCAGCAGATGTCAGGGTGGTTGAAGTCTCCCATGAGAACCAGGGCCTGTGATTGTGGGGTTACTTCCAGCTGTATATGGAAGGCCTCATCTACTTCCTCTTTCTCGTCAGGTGGCCTGTAGTAGACATCTTAAAATAATGAATGTAAATATCTTAGTATAACAAATTGGTTTGTATTATATTACAGTACATAACATGTGGAATGTCTGTATCTATATGGCATCCATACTGACAGCTTAAAGAGTCAAAGAAAATTCATGTGAATTACCCCTGGCTTTTTTGTTTATTGCTAGTGTGGGTAGTAGATGGTAACAAAGGGATTTTAAAATGTGGCAACTGAAACAGCAAGGATCTGGGATAAATTAATGGGGCTGTACTCAGAAGCAGCATTATATACATATATTTTGCCTAGAAATAAGACCCTTATCAATGGGAGGATGGAACTGCAGTATTGTAAGAAAGATGAGACAAACAGACTTAGTAGGTCCTGGAAGTGCTTGGTAAATGTATGTTTGAGATATTTGATATGGTTATCTGTTATTTCAAAGGACTGAAGCTAAGACCAGCAAAGTTCCTATGTTCCCGTGGCTGTTGATAGGAAAATGGTCTGTGCTTCAACAGACCTGAGTTCTTCGTGCCTCTGACACTGTCCTTGTGTGATTACTTCCCAAATTCACTGCAGGGTATAGCTACACAATTGTCACTGCAGCTGAAACAGGTATATCCAACCTAGCTTTGAGCAGTTCTCTTAGGACCTGCTGATGGACAAGTCTATTCACTTCTTTGTGGCTTTCTTCATTCACCTATCATTGGAATTGTTAATTATCTTATTTTAATATATGCATTTTCTTTATGTGGAAAGCAATCCTACTACTGTTTTAAGGAAATGCTAAAGTTTTGCATGTGCCCATGCCTAGACTCTTCTAGTGCTGTTTGCTGGAAACTCCCTTAAGCTATAAGCTCCTTATCAATTTGTTCTTTCCCATTTGACAAGAGTTTATTTGTGTTCATGTGTCTCTAAGTTTGTTCTCAAAGTTTTGTTCTGACCAGTTTTCTTTTTTTGAAATATCACTTCCCAATAATTGTGCCTGTGAGAAGAAAGTTTAACTTTTGCCCCCTCTGTTGGCTGACTCATCGGGACCTGGACGCAGACCCATGCCAAAAGTGCTGCTAAAATATCTTGGCCATGGCATTGCTATCTAGGTCCCTTCTTCCTTCTCCTCTTGTAATTCTAAAGACATATCAGTCCCAGCTATTTACCAGTAACAAAGAACTAGAAATCGTTAAAATCCCCACCACAAACGCATTTTTCTTAACTAATGCCATCAAAATTGGTGAAAGTTCTTCCTGTACATAATAAACCGGGAAAAATCAGACTTTAATTTTCAGTAAGTATGATAAATGTGGCACCCACTCCCCTTTACTTCTTTACTTCTGATGGGTTTGGCTTGGACTTTTGCACTGTGTTGCTGAGTCTCAGGCCTTTGCTGGCTCACTGTCAGCAAACAAGATCACCCGTACAGAGCATACTCAGGAGCAGCATTCAACAGAACCAAATGCCAGTTAGGCAGAAGAGGTTTACCAAAAGCACCCAAGAGATTGTACCTATTTAAGGGGTTAAGTAGGAACATTAAGCTGCTTCCTGCACTTGAGTGTCTTGGTCTCCTTCGGGTAGATTTCTAGAAGAATTATCGCACTGCTTTGAATTATCTTTGGAAATCAATACACTAGCTTTATTATTAATTGTAACAATAGATCAAGGTGTCAGACCCTAGGGACAGAAGTGCCAGGCCTAAGCTGTATGCCAAGGTAAGAATAGGTTTCACAGCCTGCAACCTCCTTCTAATAACTGGATGCCTAAAATCTTGCCTCTGTGTTGGGCCCAGTCTTTCTGTTTGCTCTGACCACTCCCAGTTAGTCGTTAGAGCACCTGCCTCTGCTCAAGACCCATCTGAATATAGGGACATTCACACCTACATCTTCTACCATTGGGGCAACAGCCTAAAAATATGGCTAAGAGCTAGATGTCACAGATAAAACAGCTTCAAGGCAGGGAATTTTACTTAATTTATTGCCAAACCACTCAAATTATTGGTCAGTAATTTGGGTATTCAAAAAAAGAGAACACTTCAAAAAATTGTACAAAAACTTCTGCAAAAACCTATCCTCCTTAACCCATAATCTCAGCTTTCTATAGTTTCACCACAGGTAACAATCACTTTATCAAAATTTGTCCATCAAATCGATAGCCCTTTTAGGAGACAGAGGTGGTATGTGAGATCGCTTCTTTTTGTTATTCCAAAAGAAAGAGGTTCCTTTTGCTGTTTTTTGGTGTTTTTCTTTTTTTTTTTTTTTTTTTTTTGGGGGGGGGGGTTTGGGGCTTTTTTTTTTTTTTTTTTTTCTGTCAATACATCTGCTCTAGAATGTATTTCCAAAGGAGTAGAAAGATCAGGGTTACTCCATGAGAAAAAGTAATGGAGCACCAGAGAGGGAGATGATGCAAGACGGGACAATCCCTCTATCAGCAAGCCACAGAACCAGGGGAGAAAGGAGGGTGGACAGAGCAGGCTACTGATAACAGGGTCAGCTGATAGCTGCAGAAAAAGCAAGGCGAGGTGAGGAGAAAGGGCCAGGCACAAGACTGCAGATGAACTACCCCCAACATAGGTCCAGGCTCCAAGAAGGAGAAAGGAGCAGAGACATGGTTGGGCAGATGCATGTAATTATCGGTATGTGAAGGAGAGCTGGAGGGCTCTGGCAGGAGAGGCAGCCATGGGTGTCAAGAAAGTGGTATGCCAGGACCACTTGTGGCAGCAGAGAAGTGCCATGAGCAGGACTTTGCCATTGCTGCCTGTTCGGCGCAGTCTGGCAGGTAGTTCTTCGGCTAAGGCACTTTGGTGTTCCCTGAAGGGGGCTGGAGGCAGGCTGCTGGGGAGGAGAGCTGGTGGCCATCTTGCACTGAGGGCAATCGATGGCTTGCCCTGGCAGCGGGAGGGAGGGGGGTGGGCCTGCAGCATGGGGAGATGGTGTGGTAGGTGCAGTGCCTGGAGCTGATGCAACTCTTTGGGCTTGTCTTGAGGCAATTTGGTTTGGCAGGGCTGTAGGGCCACTGCAGCCTAGAGGAGTGCAGCTGCTTTGTCCCACCAGGTTTCCCGCCCTCCCCTTCATCATTATCGGGCTCGTCTGCAGCAGTGGCTCTGCCTGACTCTTTGGTGCCCAAAATGCAGGTGGGGCAGGCAGAGACACCCCGATCCTGGTAAGCCTCTGCCAGTGCCGTTGGCTGCTGTGGTTAAGTCCTCTTCCATAGGGTGAAGCAGTGACCTTATGGGTCAGGGGGTAACAGCAGAAGGCCCTTGTGATGTCATGCATAGCTTCGTGCTCTATCCGTACTACGTGCTACTTGATGGGAATGGGCCATGTTGTAACTTCTTGCATCTGTACTACCTGATACTTGGTGAGAATAGTCTAATGTTGTAGCTTTTTAGTGCCTACAACAATACCGCTGTGTTAAGCAGAACACAACTAAGTAACTAGCAAGGTCTTGGAACTCTGTGAGAAAGAACAGCGGTTGGTTACATATAGATTCTGTGGCTGGGAGCCACAGAATCACCATGAGAAACAGTCCACATGAAGGTCAGAAGTCGAAGAGAGAAGTCGAAGTAGCGAGCCCCAAAGTCAAATGTGGCCCCCGAAATAAGTCTGCACACGTGCGCCGTATCATAGGCGGTTATGCAGCTGGGGCGGAGTTGGGCTAGACTCCCTGCACTTGCTGGCCCCAGGTGCCGGGGCTCCCGCCTACCGCAAATAATCATAAACACCGGAGTTTTTACAAAGGAGAGGGAGGCTGCCACACAACAGAGGGCCACGCTGCCTCCTCGGGGATGCCCCAAAAGATTGTGCCTGCCGACTCTCTCTCTCACCATGCAGACGATCGGGACAAGCATTGGAGTGGTCCTTCTCGAGATTGCCATCATGTCGGTCTGTTTGTAAGTATCTACTTAAAAACTGCTTGCTACTGAAAAGGGATGTGTGTGAGAGAGTTCGTGCTTGGCTTGCCAAACCGGATGTTTGGCCCCCGGGAATCCAACTAGAACATAAATTGGCAACGAGGATGGGATTCCCGGGCTTCTCCAGAGTCATGGACCGGGACAAGCCCCATGGAAGTGTTAAAGTATTGGGAACAATTTGTAGAACCCACCCCCCCCCCCGCCCCACACACACAGAGAAAGGGCAAGGAGCGATTAAAGCATGCAGGAGGAATGGGGGGGAGCCCTCCTGCATGCCTCTAAAGTACTGGAGGGACAAGCCCATGAATTAGCTGAAAGGGTAGGACAGCTAGAACAACAGGTGCAAGAGCAGAAGGCTGCAAAGCTGATGCAACAGCAGGCTTTGTTCACCGTAACACAACGAAGAGACCCAGTGAAGGGGGAACTGTGTTAGTTTAGCAGAACAATTTGCGGTGAGATTAGCTAAGAGACGCCACCGGCAGAAAGAACCAAAGGATGGGCGTGGCCCTCGAGTCCAAGCTATTGTTACTGGTCCTGTCTGGAATCCAGAGAAATGGCATGGAAACATCTGGAGTACCTCCGATTCGGAGGATGAAGCAGAAACACAAGAACTGGGGCCTGATAAGGGTAAACGAGCCGCGCGCCGATAGTTCGTACTCTTCTAGTAGTTCGAAGTGCATCTAGGCAGATGCACTCCTGCTGCACCCGGGATGGTTGCCTAAGTGCCCTGCTTTGGAGGGTGTTTGAGTACAGCAGCACGCACAGCGGGAAGCTGCGCGCTGGTCGCCTCTAAGCATCGGCAGAGAGAAGCGCAAGTGAGGCGCTTGCTCTCATTTTTGCTCCGGCCCTGGAAAGAAGCACTCTGCGTGCACAGAATGCTTCCCGCTGTATCCTGCCTCATGCAGGGTGGCTTCTGAGCACGGACGCGTGTTCAACAACATACTGAGAGGAGACTTTGCCTAAGAGGCAGGGAAGTGGCTGCGTGTCTTTCCTCGGCAGGCAGAGTCACTCCTGGGGTGCCCAGAGCGCTCGCCTTAGCGCCATGCTTCGTTTGGAGGCTGGTTGCATGCAGGAGCACGCACAGCGGGAAGCTTCCTGCTTGTCCGCCTCTAAGTCTCGGCAGAGAGAAGCGCAAGTGAGGCAGCTGCTCTCGGTTTGCCTCGAGCATGCGAAGCAGCACTCTGCGCGCCCAGAATGCTTCCCGCTGTGTCCTGCCTCATGCGGGGTGGCTTCTGAGCACGGACGCGTGTCCAACAACAAACTGAGAGGAGACTTTGCCTAAGAGGCAGGGAAGTGGCTGCGTCTTTCCTCGGCAGGCAGAATCACTCCTGGGGTGCCCAGAGCGCTCGCCTTAGCGCCCTGCTTCCTTTGGAGGCGGGTTGCGTGCAGGAGCACGCACAGCGGGAAGCTTCCTGCTTGTCCGCCTCTAAGTCTCGGCAGACAGAAGCGCAAGTGAGGCACCTGCTCTCGGTTTGCCTCGAGCATGCGAAGCAGCACTCTGCGCGCCCAGAATGCATCCCGCTGTGTCCTGCCTGCCATGGGGCGGCTTCTGAGCACGGCAGCACGCCTAGAAGCAAGCTGGGACGGGCTTTGCCTAAGAGTCAGGGAAGTGGAGGGCGGACCGGGGGATGTGCTGCACGTCCTCCCTCGGCAGAGAGATGCACTCCTGCTGCACCCGGGATGGTTGCCTAAGTGCCCTGCTTTGGAGGCTCTTTGAGTACAGCAGCACACACAGCGGGAAGCTGCGCGCTGGTCGCCTCTAAGCATCGGCAAACAGAAGCGCAAGTGAGGCGCTTGCTCTCGTTTTTGCCCCGGCCCTGGAAAGAAGCACTCTGCGTGCCCAGACTACATCCCGCTGTATCCTGCCTGATGCGGGGTGGCTTCTGAGCATGGAGGCACGCCTAAAAGCAAACTGAGAGGAGACTTTGCCTAAGAGGCAGGGAAGCGGCGAGAGGAACGAGGGATGAGCTGCATGTCCTCCCTCGGCAGGCAGATTCACTCCTGGTGCACTTCGTACTCTTGCCTTAGCGCCCTGCTTTGTTTGGGGCTGTTTGAGCACAGCAGCACGCACAGTGGGAATCTGCGCGCTGGCCAGCTCTAAGTCTCGGCAGACAGAAACGCGAGTGAGGCAGCTGCTCTCGGTTTGCCTCGGGCATGGGAAGCAGCACTCTGCGTGCCCAGAATGCTTCCCGCTGTATCCTGCCTCATGCGGGGTGGCTTCTGAGCACGGACGCGTGTCCAACAACAAACTGAGAGGAGACTTTGCCTAAGAGGCAGGGAAGTGGCTGCGTCTTTCCTCGGCAGGCAGAATCACTCCTGGGGTGCCCAGAGCGCTCGCCTTAGCGCCCTGCTTCCTTTGGAGGCGGGTTGCGTGCAGGAGCACGCACAGCGGGAAGCTTCCTGCTTGTCCGCCTCTAAGTCTCGGCAGACAGAAGCGCAAGTGAGGCACCTGCTCTCGGTTTGCCGCGGGCATGCGAAGCAGCACTCTGCGCGCCCAGAATGCATCCCGCTGTGTCCTGCCTGCCATGGGGCGGCTTCTGAGCACGGAGGCACGCCTAGAAGCAAGCTGGGACGGGCTTTGCCTAAGAGTCAGCGAAGTGGAGGGCGGACCGGGGGATGTGCTGCACGTCCTCCCTCGGCAGGCAGATGCACTCCTGCTGCACCCGGGATGGTTGCCTAAGTGCCCTGCTTTGGAGGCTCTTTGAGTACAGCAGCACACACAGCGGGAAGCTGCGCGCTGGTCGCCTCTAAGCATCGGCAAACAGAAGCGCAAGTGAGGCGCTTGCTCTCGTTTTTGCCCCGGCCCTGGAAAGAAGCAATCTGCGTGCCCAGACTACATCCCGCTGTATCCTGCCTGATGCGGGGTGGCTTCTGAGCATGGAGGCACGCCTAAAAGCAAACTGAGAGGAGACTTTGCCTAAGGGTCCGGGAAGAGGCTGTGTGTATTCCCTCGGCAGGCAGAATCACTCCTGGGGTGCCCAGAGCGCTCGCCTTAGCGCCCTGCTTTCTTTGCAGGCTGGTTGCGTGCAGGAGAACGCACAGCGGGAAGCTTCCTGCTTGTCCGCCTCTAAGCATCGGCAGACAGAAGCGCAAGTGAGGCACCTGCTCTCGGTTTGCCGCGGGCATGCGAAGCAGCACTCTACGCGCCCAGAATGCATCCCGCTGTATCCTGCCTGCCATGGGGCGGCTTCTGAGCACGGAGGCACGCCTAGAAGCAAGCTGGGACGGGCTTTGCCTAAGAGTCAGGGAAGTGGAGGGCGGACCGGGGATGTGCTGCACGTCCTCCCTCGGCAGGCAGATGCACTCCTGCTGCACCCGGGATGGTTGCCTAAGTGCCCTGCTTTGGAGGGTGTTTGAGTACAGCAGCACACACAGCGGGAAGCTGCGCGCTGGTCGCCTCTAAGCATCGGCAGAGAGAAGCGCAAGTGAGGCGCTTGCTCTCATTTTTGCTCCGGCCCTGGAAAGAAGCACTCTGCGTGCCCAGAATGCTTCCCGCTGTATCCTGCCTCATGCGGGGTGGCTTCTGAGCACGGACGCGTGTCCAACAACAAACTGAGAGGAGACTTTGCCTAAGAGGCAGGGAAGAGGCTGCGTGTCTTTCCTCGGCAGGCAGAATCACTCCTGGGGTGCCCAGAGCGCTCGCCTTAGCGCCCTGCTTTCTTTGGAGGCGGGTTGCGTGCAGCAGCACACCCAGCGGGAAGCTTCCTGCTTGTCCGCCTCTAAGTCTCGGCAGACAGAAGCGCAAGTGAGGCACCTGCTCTCGGTTTGCCTCGAGCATGCGAAGCAGCACTCTACGCGCCCAGAATGCATCCCGCTGTGTCCTGCCTGCCATGGGGCGGCTTCTGAGCACGGAGGCACGCCTAGAAGCAAGCTGGGACGGGCTTTGCCTAAGAGTCAGGGAAGTGGAGGGCGGACCGGGGGATGTGCTGCACGTCCTCCCTCGGCAGAGAGATGCACTCCTGCTGCACCCGGGATGGTTGCCTAAGTGCCCTGCTTTGGAGGCTGTTTGAGTACAGCAGCACACACAGCGGGAAGCTGCGCGCTGGTCGCCTCTAAGCATCGGCAAACAGAAGCGCAAGTGAGGCGCTTGCTCTCGTTTTTGCCCCGGCCCTAAAAAGAAGCACTCTGCGTGCCCAGACTACATCCCGCTGTATCCTGCCTGATGCGGGGTGGCTTCTGAGCATGGAGGCACGCCTAAAAGCAAACTGAGAGGAGACTTTGCCTAAGAGGCAGGGAAGCGGCGAGAGGAACGAGGGATGAGCTGCATGTCCTCCCTCGGCAGGCAGATTCACTCCTGGTGCACTTCGCACTCTTGCCTTAGCGCCCTGCTTTGTTTGGGGCTGTTTGAGCACAGCAGCACGCACTGTGGGAATCTGCGCGCTGGTCGCCTCTAAGCATCGGCAGACAGGAGCGCGAGTGAGGCAGCTGCTCTCGGTTTGCCGCGGGCATGGGAAGCAGCACTCTGCGTGCCCAGAATGCTTCCCGCTGTATCCTGCCTGCCATGGGGCGGCTTCTGAGCACGGAGGCACGCCTAGAAGCAAGCTGGGACGGGCTTTGCCTAAGAGTCAGGGAAGTGGAGGGCGGACCGGGGGACGTGCTGCACGTCCTCCCTCGGCAGGCAGATGCACGCCTGCTGCACCCGGGATGGTTGCCTAAGTGCCCTGCTTTGGAGGCTGTTTGAGTACAGCAGCACACACAGCGGGAAGCTGCGCGCTGGTCGCCTCTAAGCATCGGCAGACAGAAGCGCAAGTGAGGCACCTGCTCTCGGTTTGCCTCGAGCATGCGAAGCAGCACTCTGCGTGCCCAGAATGCATCCCGCTGTGTCCTGCCTGCCATGGGGCGGCTTCTGAGCACGGAGGCACGCCTAAAAGCAAACTGAGAGCAGGCTTTGCCTAAGGGTCCGGGAAGCGGCGAGAGGAACGAGGGATGAGCTGCATGTCCTCCCTCGGCAGGCAGATTCACTCCTGGTGCACTTCGTACTCTTGCCTTAGCGCCCTGCTTTGTTTGGGGCTGTTTGAGCACAGCAGCACGCACAGTGGGAATCTGCGCGCTGGCCAGCTCTAAGTCTCGGCAGACAGAAACGCGAGTGAGGCAGCTGCTCTCGGTTTGCCTCGGGCATGGGAAGCAGCACTCTGCGTGCCCAGAATGCTTCCCGCTGTATCCTGCCTCATGCGGGGTGGCTTCTGAGCACGGACGCGTGTCCAACAACAAACTGAGAGGAGACTTTGCCTAAGAGGCAGGGAAGTGGCTGCGTCTTTCCTCGGCAGGCAGAATCACTCCTGGGGTGCCCAGAGCGCTCGCCTTAGCGCCCTGCTTCCTTTGGAGGCGGGTTGCGTGCAGGAGCACGCACAGCGGGAAGCTTCCTGCTTGTCCGCCTCTAAGTCTCGGCAGACAGAAGCGCAAGTGAGGCACCTGCTCTCGGTTTGCCGCGGGCATGCGAAGCAGCACTCTGCGCGCCCAGAATGCATCCCGCTGTGTCCTGCCTGCCATGGGGCGGCTTCTGAGCACGGAGGCACGCCTAGAAGCAAGCTGGGACGGGCTTTGCCTAAGAGTCAGCGAAGTGGAGGGCGGACCGGGGGATGTGCTGCACGTCCTCCCTCGGCAGGCAGATGCACTCCTGCTGCACCCGGGATGGTTGCCTAAGTGCCCTGCTTTGGAGGCTCTTTGAGTACAGCAGCACACACAGCGGGAAGCTGCGCGCTGGTCGCCTCTAAGCATCGGCAAACAGAAGCGCAAGTGAGGCGCTTGCTCTCGTTTTTGCCCCGGCCCTAAAAAGAAGCAATCTGCGTGCCCAGACTACATCCCGCTGTATCCTGCCTGATGCGGGGTGGCTTCTGAGCATGGAGGCACGCCTAAAAGCAAACTGAGAGGAGACTTTGCCTAAGAGGCAGGGAAGCGGCGAGAGGAACGAGGGATGAGCTGCATGTCCTCCCTCGGCAGGCAGATTCACTCCTGGTGCACTTCGCACTCTTGCCTTAGCGCCCTGCTTTGTTTGGGGCTGTTTGAGCACAGCAGCACGCACTGTGGGAATCTGCGCGCTGGTCGCCTCTAAGCATCGGCAGACAGGAGCGCGAGTGAGGCAGCTGCTCTCGGTTTGCCGCGGGCATGGGAAGCAGCACTCTGCGTGCCCAGAATGCTTCCCGCTGTATCCTGCCTGCCATGGGGCGGCTTCTGAGCACGGAGGCACGCCTAGAAGCAAGCTGGGACGGGCTTTGCCTAAGAGTCAGGGAAGTGGAGGGCGGACCGGGGGACGTGCTGCACGTCCTCCCTCGGCAGGCAGATGCACGCCTGCTGCACCCGGGATGGTTGCCTAAGTGCCCTGCTTTGGAGGCTGTTTGAGTACAGCAGCACACACAGCGGGAAGCTGCGCGCTGGTCGCCTCTAAGCATCGGCAGACAGAAGCGCAAGTGAGGCACCTGCTCTCGGTTTGCCTCGAGCATGCGAAGCAGCACTCTGCGTGCCCAGAATGCATCCCGCTGTGTCCTGCCTGCCATGGGGCGGCTTCTGAGCACGGAGGCACGCCTAAAAGCAAACTGAGAGCAGGCTTTGCCTAAGGGTCCGGGAAGCGGCGAGAGGAACGAGGGATGAGCTGCATGTCCTCCCTCGGCAGGCAGATTCACTCCTGGTGCACTTCGTACTCTTGCCTTAGCGCCCTGCTTTGTTTGGGGCTGTTTGAGTACAGCAGCACGCACAGTGGGAATCTGCGCGCTGGCCAGCTCTAAGTCTCGGCAGACAGAAACGCGAGTGAGGCAGCTGCTCTCGGTTTGCCTCGGGCATGGGAAGCAGCACTCTGCGTGCCCAGAATGCTTCCCGCTGTATCCTGCCTCATGCGGGGTGGCTTCTGAGCACGGACGCGTGTCCAACAACAAACTGAGAGGAGACTTTGCCTAAGAGGCAGGGAAGAGGCTGCGTATCTTTCCTCGGCAGGCAGAATCACTCCTGGGGTGCCCAGAGCGCTCGCCTTAGCGCCCTGCTTTCTTTGGAGGCTGGTTGCGTGCAGCAGCACACCCAGCGGGAAGCTTCCTGCTTGTCCGCCTCTAAGTCTCGGCAGACAGAAGCGCAAGTGAGGCCCCTGCTCTCGGTTTGCCTCGAGCATGCGAAGCAGCACTCTACGCGCCCAGAATGCATCCCGCTGTGTCCTGCCTGCCATGGGGCGGCTTCTGAGCACGGAGGCACGCCTAGAAGCAAGCTGGGACGGGCTTTGCCTAAGAGTCAGGGAAGTGGAGGGCGGACCGGGGATGTGCTGCACGTCCTCCCTCGGCAGGCAGATGCACTCCTGCTGCACCCGGGATGGTTGCCTAAGTGCCCTGCTTTGGAGGCTCTTTGAGTACAGCAGCACACACAGCGGGAAGCTGCGCGCTGGTCGCCTCTAAGCATCGGCAGACAGAAGCGCAAGTGAGGCGCTTGCTCTCGTTTTTGCCCCGGCCCTAAAAAGAAGCAATCTGCGTGCCCAGACTACATCCCGCTGTATCCTGCCTGATGCGGGGTGGCTTCTGAGCATGGAGGCACGCCTAAAAGCAAACTGAGAGGAGACTTTGCCTAAGAGGCAGGGAAGCGGCGAGAGGAACGAGGGATGAGCTGCATGTCCTCCCTCGGCAGGCAGATTCACTCCTGGTGCACTTCGCACTCTTGCCTTAGCGCCCTGCTTTGTTTGGGGCTGTTTGAGCACAGCAGCACGCACTGTGGGAATCTGCGCGCTGGTCGCCTCTAAGCATCGGCAGACAGGAGCGCGAGTGAGGCAGCTGCTCTCGGTTTGCCGCGGGCATGGGAAGCAGCACTCTGCGTGCCCAGAATGCTTCCCGCTGTATCCTGCCTGCCATGGGGCGGCTTCTGAGCACGGAGGCACGCCTAGAAGCAAGCTGGGACGGGCTTTGCCTAAGAGTCAGGGAAGTGGAGGGCGGACCGGGGGACGTGCTGCACGTCCTCCCTCGGCAGGCAGATGCACTCCTGCTGCACCCGGGATGGTTGCCTAAGTGCCCTGCTTTGGAGGCTCTTTGAGTACAGCAGCACACACAGCGGGAAGCTGCGCGCTGGTCGCCTCTAAGCATCGGCAGAGAGAAGCGCAAGTGAGGCGCTTGCTCTCGTTTTTGCCCCGGCCCTGGAAAGAAGCACTCTGCGTGCCCAGACTACATCCCGCTGTATCCTGCCTGATGCGGGGTGGCTTCTGAGCATGGAGGCACGCCTAAAAGCAAACTGAGAGGAGACTTTGCCTAAGGGTCCGGGAAGAGGCTGTGTGTATTCCCTCGGCAGGCAGAATCACTCCTGGGGTGCCCAGAGCGCTCGCCTTAGCGCCCTGCTTTCTTTGCAGGCTGGTGGCGTGCAGGAGAACGCACAGCGGGAAGCTTCCTGCTTGTCCGCCTCTAAGCATCGGCAGACAGAAGCGCAAGTGAGGCACCTGCTCTCGGTTTGCCTCGAGCATGCGAAGCAGCACTCTGCGTGCCCAGAATGCTTCTCGCTGTATCCTGCCTCATGCGGGGTGGCTTCTGAGCACGGACGCGTGTCCAACAACAAACTGAGAGGAGACTTTGCCTAAGAGGCAGGGAAGAGGCTGCGTGTCTTTCCTCGGCAGGCAGAATCACTCCTGGGGTGCCCAGAGCGCTCGCCTTAGCGCCCTGCTTTCTTTGGAGGCTGGTTGCGTGCAGCAGCACACCCAGCGGGAAGCTTCCTGCTTGTCCGCCTCTAAGTCTCGGCAGACAGAAGCGCAAGTGAGGCCCCTGCTCTCGGTTTGCCTCGAGCATGCGAAGCAGCACTCTACGCGCCCAGAATGCATCCCGCTGTGTCCTGCCTGCCATGGGGCGGCTTCTGAGCACGGAGGCACGCCTAGAAGCAAGCTGGGACGGGCTTTGCCTAAGAGTCAGGGAAGTGGAGGGCGGACCGGGGATGTGCTGCACGTCCTCCCTCGGCAGAGAGATGCACTCCTGCTGCACCCGGGATGGTTGCCTAAGTGCCCTGCTTTGGAGGCTCTTTGAGTACAGCAGCACACACAGCGGGAAGCTGCGCGCTGGTCGCCTCTAAGCATCGGCAAACAGAAGCGCAAGTGAGGCGCTTGCTCTCGTTTTTGCCCCGGCCCTAAAAAGAAGCACTCTGCGTGCCCAGACTACATCCCGCTGTATCCTGCCTGATGCGGGGTGGCTTCTGAGCATGGAGGCACGCCTAAAAGCAAACTGAGAGGAGACTTTGCCTAAGAGGCAGGGAAGCGGCGAGAGGAACGAGGGATGAGCTGCATGTCCTCCCTCGGCAGGCAGATTCACTCCTGGTGCACTTCGCACTCTTGCCTTAGCGCCCTGCTTTGTTTGGGGCTGTTTGAGCACAGCAGCACGCACTGTGGGAATCTGCGCGCTGGTCGCCTCTAAGCATCGGCAGACAGGAGCGCGAGTGAGGCAGCTGCTCTCGGTTTGCCGCGGGCATGGGAAGCAGCACTCTGCGTGCCCAGAATGCTTCCCGCTGTATCCTGCCTGCCATGGGGCGGCTTCTGAGCACGGAGGCACGCCTAGAAGCAAGCTGGGACGGGCTTTGCCTAAGAGTCAGGGAAGTGGAGGGCGGACCGGGGGACGTGCTGCACGTCCTCCCTCGGCAGGCAGATGCACGCCTGCTGCACCCGGGATGGTTGCCTAAGTGCCCTGCTTTGGAGGCTCTTTGAGTACAGCAGCACACACAGCGGGAAGCTGCGCGCTGGTCGCCTCTAAGCATCGGCAGACAGAAGCGCAAGTGAGGCACCTGCTCTCGGTTTGCCTCGAGCATGCGAAGCAGCACTCTGCGTGCCCAGAATGCATCCCGCTGTGTCCTGCCTGCCATGGGGCGGCTTCTGAGCACGGAGGCACGCCTAAAAGCAAACTGAGAGCAGGCTTTGCCTAAGGGTCCGGGAAGCGGCGAGAGGAACGAGGGATGAGCTGCATGTCCTCCCTCGGCAGGCAGATTCACTCCTGGTGCACTTCGTACTCTTGCCTTAGCGCCCTGCTTTGTTTGGGGCTGTTTGAGCACAGCAGCACGCACAGTGGGAATCTGCGCGCTGGCCAGCTCTAAGTCTCGGCAGACAGAAACGCGAGTGAGGCAGCTGCTCTCGGTTTGCCTCGGGCATGGGAAGCAGCACTCTGCGTGCCCAGAATGCTTCCCGCTGTATCCTGCCTCATGCGGGGTGGCTTCTGAGCACGGACGCGTGTCCAACAACAAACTGAGAGGAGACTTTGCCTAAGAGGCAGGGAAGTGGCTGCGTCTTTCCTCGGCAGGCAGAATCACTCCTGGGGTGCCCAGAGCGCTCGCCTTAGCGCCCTGCTTCCTTTGGAGGCGGGTTGCGTGCAGGAGCACGCACAGCGGGAAGCTTCCTGCTTGTCCGCCTCTAAGTCTCGGCAGACAGAAGCGCAAGTGAGGCACCTGCTCTCGGTTTGCCGCGGGCATGCGAAGCAGCACTCTGCGCGCCCAGAATGCATCCCGCTGTGTCCTGCCTGCCATGGGGCGGCTTCTGAGCACGGAGGCACGCCTAGAAGCAAGCTGGGACGGGCTTTGCCTAAGAGTCAGCGAAGTGGAGGGCGGACCGGGGGATGTGCTGCACGTCCTCCCTCGGCAGGCAGATGCACTCCTGCTGCACCCGGGATGGTTGCCTAAGTGCCCTGCTTTGGAGGCTCTTTGAGTACAGCAGCACACACAGCGGGAAGCTGCGCGCTGGTCGCCTCTAAGCATCGGCAAACAGAAGCGCAAGTGAGGCGCTTGCTCTCGTTTTTGCCCCGGCCCTAAAAAGAAGCAATCTGCGTGCCCAGACTACATCCCGCTGTATCCTGCCTGATGCGGGGTGGCTTCTGAGCATGGAGGCACGCCTAAAAGCAAACTGAGAGGAGACTTTGCCTAAGAGGCAGGGAAGCGGCGAGAGGAACGAGGGATGAGCTGCATGTCCTCCCTCGGCAGGCAGATTCACTCCTGGTGCACTTCGCACTCTTGCCTTAGCGCCCTGCTTTGTTTGGGGCTGTTTGAGCACAGCAGCACGCACTGTGGGAATCTGCGCGCTGGTCGACTCTAAGCATCGGCAGACAGGAGCGCGAGTGAGGCAGCTGCTCTCGGTTTGCCGCGGGCATGGGAAGCAGCACTCTGCGTGCCCAGAATGCTTCCCGCTGTATCCTGCCTGCCATGGGGCGGCTTCTGAGCACGGAGGCACGCCTAGAAGCAAGCTGGGATGGGCTTTGCCTAAGAGTCAGGGAAGTGGAGGGCGGACCGGGGGACGTGCTGCACGTCCTCCCTCGGCAGGCAGATGCACTCCTGCTGCACCCGGGATGGTTGCCTAAGTGCCCTGCTTTGGAGGCTCTTTGAGTACAGCAGCACACACAGCGGGAAGCTGCGCGCTGGTCGCCTCTAAGCATCGGCAGACAGAAGCGCAAGTGAGGCGCTTGCTCTCGTTTTTGCCCCGGCCCTGGAAAGAAGCACTCTGCGTGCCCAGACTACATCCCGCTGTATCCTGCCTGATGCGGGGTGGCTTCTGAGCATGGAGGCACGCCTAAAAGCAAACTGAGAGGAGACTTTGCCTAAGGGTCCGGGAAGAGGCTGTGTGTATTCCCTCGGCAGGCAGAATCACTCCTGGGGTGCCCAGAGCGCTCGCCTTAGCGCCCTGCTTTCTTTGCAGGCTGGTGGCGTGCAGGAGAACGCACAGCGGGAAGCTTCCTGCTTGTCCGCCTCTAAGCATCGGCAGACAGAAGCGCAAGTGAGGCACCTGCTCTCGGTTTGCCTCGAGCATGCGAAGCAGCACTCTGCGTGCCCAGAATGCTTCTCGCTGTATCCTGCCTCATGCGGGGTGGCTTCTGAGCACGGACGCGTGTCCAACAACAAACTGAGAGGAGACTTTGCCTAAGAGGCAGGGAAGAGGCTGCGTGTCTTTCCTCGGCAGGCAGAATCACTCCTGGGGTGCCCAGAGCGCTCGCCTTAGCGCCCTGCTTTCTTTGGAGGCTGGTTGCGTGCAGCAGCACACCCAGCGGGAAGCTTCCTGCTTGTCCGCCTCTAAGTCTCGGCAGACAGAAGCGCAAGTGAGGCCCCTGCTCTCGGTTTGCCTCGAGCATGCGAAGCAGCACTCTACGCGCCCAGAATGCATCCCGCTGTGTCCTGCCTGCCATGGGGCGGCTTCTGAGCACGGAGGCACGCCTAGAAGCAAGCTGGGACGGGCTTTGCCTAAGAGTCAGGGAAGTGGAGGGCGGACCGCGGGATGTGCTGCACGTCCTCCCTCGGCAGGCAGATGCACTCCTGCTGCACCCGGGATGGTTGCCTAAGTGCCCTGCTTTGGAGGCTCTTTGAGTACAGCAGCACACACAGCGGGAAGCTGCGCGCTGGTCGCCTCTAAGCATCGGCAGAGAGAAGCGCAAGTGAGGCGCTTGCTCTCATTTTTGCTCCGGCCCTGGAAAGAAGCACTCTGCGTGCCCAGAATGCTTCCCGCTGTATCCTGCCTCATGCGGGGTGGCTTCTGAGCACGGACGCGTGTTCAACAACATACTGAGAGGAGACTTTGCCTAAGAGGCAGGGAAGTGGCTGCGTGTCTTTCCTCGGCAGGCAGAATCACTCCTGGGGTGCCCAGAGCGCTCGCCTTAGCGCCCTGCTTCCTTTGGAGGCGGGTTGCGTGCAGGAGCACGCACAGCGGGAAGCTTCCTGCTTGTCCGCCTCTAAGTCTCGGCAGACAGAAGCGCAAGTGAGGCACCTGCTCTCGGTTTGCCTCGAGCATGCGAAGCAGCACTCTGCGTGCCCAGAATGCATCCCGCTGTGTCCTGCCTGCCATGGGGCGGCTTCTGAGCACGGAGGCACGCCTAGAAGCAAGCTGGGACGGGCTTTGCCTAAGAGTCAGGGAAGTGGAGGGCGGACCGGGGGACGTGCTGCACGTCCTCGCTCGGCAGGCAGATGCACTCCTGCTGCACCCGGGATGGTTGCCTAAGTGCCCTGCTTTGGAGGCTCTTTGAGTACAGCAGCACACACAGCGGGAAGCTGCGCGCTGGTCGCCTCTAAGCATCGGCAGACAGAAGCGCAAGTGAGGCGCTTGCTCTCGTTTTTGCCCCGGCCCTGGAAAGAAGCACTCTGCGTGCCCAGACTACATCCCGCTGTATCCTGCCTGATGCGGGGTGGCTTCTGAGCATGGAGGCACGCCTAAAAGCAAACTGAGAGGAGACTTTGCCTAAGGGTCCGGGAAGAGGCTGTGTGTATTCCCTCGGCAGGCAGAATCACTCCTGGGGTGCCCAGAGCGCTCGCCTTAGCGCCCTGCTTTCTTTGCAGGCTGGTTGCGTGCAGGAGAACGCACAGCGGGAAGCTTCCTGCTTGTCCGCCTCTAAGCATCGGCAGACAGAAGCGCAAGTGAGGCACCTGCTCTCGGTTTGCCTCGAGCATGCGAAGCAGCACTCTGCGTGCCCAGAATGCTTCCCGCTGTATCCTGCCTCATGCGGGGTGGCTTCTGAGCACGGACGCGTGTCCAACAACAAACTGAGAGGAGACTTTGCCTAAGAGGCAGGGAAGAGGCTGCGTATCTTTCCTCGGCAGGCAGAATCACTCCTGGGGTGCCCAGAGCGCTCGCCTTAGCGCCCTGCTTTCTTTGGAGGCTGGTTGCGTGCAGCAGCACACCCAGCGGGAAGCTTCCTGCTTGTCCGCCTCTAAGTCTCGGCAGACAGAAGCGCAAGTGAGGCCCCTGCTCTCGGTTTGCCGCGGGCATGCGAAGCAGCACTCTACGCGCCCAGAATGCATCCCGCTGTGTCCTGCCTGCCATGGGGCGGCTTCTGAGCACGGAGGCACGCCTAGAAGCAAGCTGGGACGGGCTTTGCCTAAGAGTCAGGGAAGTGGAGGGCGGACCGCGGGATGTGCTGCACGTCCTCCCTCGGCAGGCAGATGCACTCCTGCTGCACCCGGGATGGTTGCCTAAGTGCCCTGCTTTGGAGGCTCTTTGAGTACAGCAGCACACACAGCGGGAAGCTGCGCGCTGGTCGCCTCTAAGCATCGGCAGAGAGAAGCGCAAGTGAGGCGCTTGCTCTCATTTTTGCTCCGGCCCTGGAAAGAAGCACTCTGCATGCCCAGAATGCTTCCCGCTGTATCCTGCCTCATGCGGGGTGGCTTCTGAGCACGGACGCGTGTTCAACAACATACTGAGAGGAGACTTTGCCTAAGAGGCAGGGAAGTGGCTGCGTGTCTTTCCTCGGCAGGCAGAATCACTCCTGGGGTGCCCAGAGCGCTCGCCTTAGCGCCCTGCTTCCTTTGGAGGCGGGTTGCGTGCAGGAGCACGCACAGCGGGAAGCTTCCTGCTTGTCCGCCTCTAAGTCTCGGCAGACAGAAGCGCAAGTGAGGCACCTGCTCTCGGTTTGCCTCGAGCATGCGAAGCAGCACTCTGCGTGCCCAGAATGCATCCCGCTGTGTCCTGCCTGCCATGGGGCGGCTTCTGAGCACGGAGGCACGCCTAGAAGCAAGCTGGGACGGGCTTTGCCTAAGAGTCAGGGAAGTGGAGGGCGGACCGGGGGACGTGCTGCACGTCCTCCCTCGGCAGGCAGATGCACTCCTGCTGCACCCGGGATGGTTGCCTAAGTGCCCTGCTTTGGAGGCTCTTTGAGTACAGCAGCACACACAGCGGGAAGCTGCGCGCTGGTCGCCTCTAAGCATCGGCAGACAGAAGCGCAAGTGAGGCGCTTGCTCTCGTTTTTGCCCCGGCCCTGGAAAGAAGCACTCTGCGTGCCCAGACTACATCCCGCTGTATCCTGCCTGATGCGGGGTGGCTTCTGAGCATGGAGGCACGCCTAAAAGCAAACTGAGAGGAGACTTTGCCTAAGGGTCCGGGAAGAGGCTGCGTGTCTTTCCTCGGCAGGCAGAATCACTCCTGGGGTGCCCAGAGCGCTCGCCTTAGCGCCATGCTTTCTTTGCAGGCTGGTTGTGTGCAGGAGAACGCACAGCGGGAAGCTTCCTGCTTGTCCGCCTCTAAGCATCGGCAGACAGAAGCGCAAGTGAGGCACCTGCTCTCGGTTTGCCTCGAGCATGCGAAGCAGCACTCTGCGTGCCCAGAATGCTTCCCGCTGTATCCTGCCTCATGCGGGGTGGCTTCTGAGCACGGACGCGTGTCCAACAACAAACTGAGAGGAGACTTTGCCTAAGAGTCAGGGAAGAGGCTGCGTGTCTTTCCTCGGCAGGCAGAATCACTCCTGGGGTGCCCAGAGCGCTCGCCTTAGCGCCCTGCTTTCTTTGGAGGCTGGTTGCGTGCAGCAGCACACCCAGCGGGAAGCTTCCTGCTTGTCCGCCTCTAAGTCTCGGCAGACAGAAGCGCAAGTGAGGCACCTGCTCTCGGTTTGCCGCGGGCATGCGAAGCAGCACTCTGCGCGCCCAGAATGCATCCCGCTGTGTCCTGCCTGCCATGGGGCGGCTTCTGAGCACGGAGGCACGCCTAGAAGCAAGCTGGGACGGGCTTTGCCTAAGAGTCAGGGAAGTGGAGGGCGGACCGGGGGATGTGCTGCACGTCCTCCCTCGGCAGGCAGATGCACTCCTGCTGCACCCGGGATGGTTGCCTAAGTGCCCTGCTTTGGAGGCTGTTTGAGTACAGCAGCACACACAGCGGGAAGCTGCGCGCTGGTCGCCTCTAAGCATCGGCAGAGAGAAGCGCAAGTGAGGCGCTTGCTCTCATTTTTGCTCCGGCCCTGGAAAGAAGCACTCTGCGTGCCCAGAATGCTTCCCGCTGTATCCTGCCTCATGCGGGGTGGCTTCTGAGCATGGAGGCACGCCTAAAAGCAAACTGAGAGGAGACTTTGCCTAAGAGGCAGGGAAGTGGCTGCGTGTCTTTCCTCGGCAGGCAGAATCACTCCTGGGTGCCCAGAGCGCTCGCCTTAGCGCCCTGCTTCCTTTGGAGGCGGGTTGCGTGCAGGAGCACGCACAGCGGGAAGCTTCCTGCTTGTCCGCCTCTAAGTCTCGGCAGACAGAAGCGCAAGTGAGGCACCTGCTCTCGGTTTGCCTCGAGCATGCGAAGCAGCACTCTGCGTGCCCAGAATGCATCCCGCTGTGTCCTGCCTGCCATGGGGCGGCTTCTGAGCACGGAGGCACGCCTAGAAGCAAGCTGGGACGGGCTTTGCCTAAGAGTCAGGGAAGTGGAGGGCGGACCGCGGGATGTGCTGCACGTCCTCCCTCGGCAGAGAGATGCACTCCTGCTGCACCCGGGATGGTTGCCTAAGTGCCCTGCTTTGGAGGCTGTTTGAGTACAGCAGCACACACAGCGGGGAAGCTGCGCGCTGGTCGCCTCTAAGCATCGGCAAACAGAAGCGCAAGTGAGGCGCTTGCTCTCGTTTTTGCCCCGGCCCTAAAAAGAAGCACTCTGCGTGCCCAGACTACATCCCGCTGTATCCTGCCTGATGCGGGGTGGCTTCTGAGCATGGAGGCACGCCTAAAAGCAAACTGAGAGGAGACTTTGCCTAAGAGGCAGGGAAGCGGCGAGAGGAACGAGGGATGAGCTGCATGTCCTCCCTCGGCAGGCAGATTCACTCCTGGTGCACTTCGCACTCTTGCCTTAGCGCCCTGCTTTGTTTGGGGCTGTTTGAGCACAGCAGCACGCACTGTGGGAATCTGCGCGCTGGTCGCCTCTAAGCATCGGCAGACAGGAGCGCGAGTGAGGCACCTGCTCTCGGTTTGCCGCGGGCATGGGAAGCAGCACTCTGCGTGCCCAGAATGCTTCCCGCTGTATCCTGCCTGCCATGGGGCGGCTTCTGAGCACGGAGGCACGCCTAGAAGCAAGCTGGGACGGGCTTTGCCTAAGAGTCAGGGAAGTGGAGGGCGGACCGGGGGACGTGCTGCACGTCCTCCCTCGGCAGGCAGATGCACGCCTGCTGCACCCGGGATGGTTGCCTAAGTGCCCTGCTTTGGAGGCTCTTTGAGTACAGCAGCACACACAGCGGGGAAGCTGCGCGCTGGTCGCCTCTAAGCATCGGCAGACAGAAGCGCAAGTGAGGCACCTGCTCTCGGTTTGCCTAGAGCATGCGAAGCAGCACTCTGCGTGCCCAGAATGCATCCCGCTGTGTCCTGCCTGCCATGGGGCGGCTTCTGAGCACGGAGGCACGCCTAAAAGCAAACTGAGAGCAGGCTTTGCCTAAGGGTCCGGGAAGCGGCGAGAGGAACGAGGGATGAGCTGCATGTCCTCCCTCGGCAGGCAGATTCACTCCTGGTGCACTTCGTACTCTTGCCTTAGCGCCCTGCTTTGTTTGGGGCTGTTTGAGCACAGCAGCACGCACAGTGGGAATCTGCGCGCTGGCCAGCTCTAAGTCTCGGCAGACAGAAACGCGAGTGAGGCAGCTGCTCTCGGTTTGCCTCGGGCATGGGAAGCAGCACTCTGCGTGCCCAGAATGCTTCCCGCTGTATCCTGCCTCATGCGGGGTGGCTTCTGAGCACGGACGCGTGTCCAACAACAAACTGAGAGGAGACTTTGCCTAAGAGGCAGGGAAGTGGCTGCGTGTCTTTCCTCGGCAGGCAGAATCACTCCTGGGGTGCCCAGAGCGCTCGCCTTAGCGCCCTGCTTCCTTTGGAGGCGGGTTGCGTGCAGGAGCACGCACAGCGGGAAGCTTCCTGCTTGTCCGCCTCTAAGTCTCGGCAGACAGAAGCGCAAGTGAGGCACCAGCTCTCGGTTTGCCGCGGGCATGCGAAGCAGCACTCTGCGTGCCCAGAATGCATCCCGCTGTGTCCTGCCTGCCATGGGGCGGCTTCTGAGCACGGAGGCACGCCTAGAAGCAAGCTGGGACGGGCTTTGCCTAAGAGTCAGGGAAGTGGAGGGCGGACCGCGGGATGTGCTGCACGTCCTCCCTCGGCAGAGAGATGCACTCCTGCTGCACCCGGGATGGTTGCCTAAGTGCCCTGCTTTGGAGGCTGTTTGAGTACAGCAGCACACACAGCGGGGAAGCTGCGCGCTGGTCGCCTCTAAGCATCGGCAAACAGAAGCGCAAGTGAGGCGCTTGCTCTCGTTTTTGCCCCGGCCCTAAAAAGAAGCACTCTGCGTGCCCAGACTACATCCCGCTGTATCCTGCCTGATGCGGGGTGGCTTCTGAGCATGGAGGCACGCCTAAAAGCAAACTGAGAGGAGACTTTGCCTAAGAGGCAGGGAAGCGGCGAGAGGAACGAGGGATGAGCTGCATGTCCTCCCTCGGCAGGCAGATTCACTCCTGGTGCACTTCGCACTCTTGCCTTAGCGCCCTGCTTTGTTTGGGGCTGTTTGAGCACAGCAGCACGCACTGTGGGAATCTGCGCGCTGGTCGCCTCTAAGCATCGGCAGACAGGAGCGCGAGTGAGGCAGCTGCTCTCGGTTTGCGCGGGCATGGGAAGCAGCACTCTGCGTGCCCAGAATGCTTCCCGCTGTATCCTGCCTGCCATGGGGCGGCTTCTGAGCACGGAGGCACGCCTAGAAGCAAGCTGGGACGGGCTTTGCCTAAGAGTCAGGGAAGTGGAGGGCGGACCGGGGGACGTGCTGCACGTCCTCCCTCGGCAGGCAGATGCACGCCTGCTGCACCCGGGATGGTTGCCTAAGTGCCCTGCTTTGGAGGCTCTTTGAGTACAGCAGCACACACAGCGGGGAAGCTGCGCGCTGGTCGCCTCTAAGCATCGGCAGACAGAAGCGCAAGTGAGGCACCTGCTCTCGGTTTGCCTCGAGCATGCGAAGCAGCACTCTGCGTGCCCAGAATGCATCCCGCTGTGTCCTGCCTGCCATGGGGCGGCTTCTGAGCACGGAGGCACGCCTAAAAGCAAACTGAGAGCAGGCTTTGCCTAAGGGTCCGGGAAGCGGCGAGAGGAACGAGGGATGAGCTGCATGTCCTCCCTCGGCAGGCAGATTCACTCCTGGTGCACTTCGTACTCTTGCCTTAGCGCCCTGCTTTGTTTGGGGCTGTTTGAGCACAGCAGCACGCACAGTGGGAATCTGCGCGCTGGCCAGCTCTAAGTCTCGGCAGACAGAAACGCGAGTGAGGCAGCTGCTCTCGGTTTGCCTCGGGCATGGGAAGCAGCACTCTGCGTGCCCAGAATGCTTCCCGCTGTATCCTGCCTCATGCGGGGTGGCTTCTGAGCACGGACGCGTGTCCAACAACAAACTGAGAGGAGACTTTGCCTAAGAGGCAGGGAAGTGGCTGCGTGTCTTTCCTCGGCAGGCAGAATCACTCCTGGGGTGCCCAGAGCGCTCGCCTTAGCGCCCTGCTTCCTTTGGAGGCGGGTTGCGTGCAGGAGCACGCACAGCGGGAAGCTTCCTGCTTGTCCGCCTCTAAGTCTCGGCAGACAGAAGCGCAAGTGAGGCACCTGCTCTCGGTTTGCCGCGGGCATGCGAAGCAGCACTCTGCGTGCCCAGAATGCATCCCGCTGTGTCCTGCCTGCCATGGGGCGGCTTCTGAGCACGGAGGCACGCCTAGAAGCAAGCTGGGACGGGCTTTGCCTAAGAGTCAGGGAAGTGGAGGGCGGACCGCGGGATGTGCTGCACGTCCTCCCTCGGCAGAGAGATGCACTCCTGCTGCACCCGGGATGGTTGCCTAAGTGCCCTGCTTTGGAGGCTGTTTGAGTACAGCAGCACACACAGCGGGGAAGCTGCGCGCTGGTCGCCTCTAAGCATCGGCAAACAGAAGCGCAAGTGAGGCGCTTGCTCTCGTTTTTGCCCCGGCCCTAAAAAGAAGCAATCTGCGTGCCCAGACTACATCCCGCTGTATCCTGCCTGATGCGGGGTGGCTTCTGAGCATGGAGGCACGCCTAAAAGCAAACTGAGAGGAGACTTTGCCTAAGAGGCAGGGAAGCGGCGAGAGGAACGAGGGATGAGCTGCATGTCCTCCCTCGGCAGGCAGATTCACTCCTGGTGCACTTCGCACTCTTGCCTTAGCGCCCTGCTTTGTTTGGGGCTGTTTGAGCACAGCAGCACGCACTGTGGGAATCTGCGCGCTGGTCGCCTCTAAGCATCGGCAGACAGGAGCGCGAGTGAGGCAGCTGCTCTCGGTTTGCCGCGGGCATGGGAAGCAGCACTCTGCGTGCCCAGAATGCTTCCCGCTGTATCCTGCCTGCCATAGGGGCGGCTTCTGAGCACGGAGGCACGCCTAGAAGCAAGCTGGGACGGGCTTTGCCTAAGAGTCAGGGAAGTGGAGGGCGGACCGGGGGACGTGCTGCACGTCCTCCCTCGGCAGGCAGATGCACGCCTGCTGCACCCGGGATGGTTGCCTAAGTGCCCTGCTTTGGAGGCTCTTTGAGTACAGCAGCACACACAGCGGGAAGCTGCGCGCTGGTCGCCTCTAAGCATCGGCAGACAGAAGCGCAAGTGAGGCGCTTGCTCTCGTTTTTGCCCCGGCCCTGGAAAGAAGCACTCTGCGTGCCCAGACTACATCCCGCTGTATCCTGCCTGATGCGGGGTGGCTTCTGAGCATGGAGGCACGCCTAAAAGCAAACTGAGAGGAGACTTTGCCTAAGGGTCCGGGAAGAGGCTGTGTGTATTCCCTCGGCAGGCAGAATCACTCCTGGGGTGCCCAGAGCGCTCGCCTTAGCGCCATGCTTTCTTTGCAGGCTGGTTGCGTGCAGGAGAACGCACAGCGGGAAGCTTCCTGCTTGTCCGCCTCTAAGCATCGGCAGACAGAAGCGCAAGTGAGGCACCTGCTCTCGGTTTGCCTCGAGCATGCGAAGCAGCACTCTGCGTGCCCAGAATGCTTCCCGCTGTATCCTGCCTCATGCGGGGTGGCTTCTGAGCACGGACGCGTGTCCAACAACAAACTGAGAGGAGACTTTGCCTAAGAGGCAGGGAAGAGGCTGCGTATCTTTCCTCGGCAGGCAGAATCACTCCTGGGGTGCCCAGAGCGCTCGCCTTAGCGCCCTGCTTTCTTTGGAGGCTGGTTGCGTGCAGCAGCACACCCAGCGGGAAGCTTCCTGCTTGTCCGCCTCTAAGTCTCGGCAGACAGAAGCGCAAGTGAGGCCCCTGCTCTCGGTTTGCCGCGGGCATGCGAAGCAGCACTCTACGCGCCCAGAATGCATCCCGCTGTGTCCTGCCTGCCATGGGGCGGCTTCTGAGCACGGAGGCACGCCTAGAAGCAAGCTGGGACGGGCTTTGCCTAAGAGTCAGGGAAGTGGAGGGCGGACCGCGGGATGTGCTGCACGTCCTCCCTCGGCAGGCAGATGCACTCCTGCTGCACCCGGGATGGTTGCCTAAGTGCCCTGCTTTGGAGGCTGTTTGAGTACAGCAGCACACACAGCGGGGAAGCTGCGCGCTGGTCGCCTCTAAGCATCGGCAAACAGAAGCGCAAGTGAGGCGCTTGCTCTCGTTTTTGCCCCGGCCCTAAAAAGAAGCACTCTGCGTGCCCAGACTACATCCCGCTGTATCCTGCCTGATGCGGGGTGGCTTCTGAGCATGGAGGCACGCCTAAAAGCAAACTGAGAGGAGACTTTGCCTAAGAGGCAGGGAAGCGGCGAGAGGAACGAGGGATGAGCTGCATGTCCTCCCTCGGCAGGCAGATTCACTCCTGGTGCACTTCGCACTCTTGCCTTAGCGCCCTGCTTTGTTTGGGGCTGTTTGAGCACAGCAGCACGCACTGTGGGAATCTGCGCGCTGGTCGCCTCTAAGCATCGGCAGACAGGAGCGCGAGTGAGGCAGCTGCTCTCGGTTTGCCGCGGGCATGGGAAGCAGCACTCTGCGTGCCCAGAATGCTTCCCGCTGTATCCTGCCTGCCATGGGGCGGCTTCTGAGCACGGAGGCACGCCTAGAAGCAAGCTGGGACGGGCTTTGCCTAAGAGTCAGGGAAGTGGAGGGCGGACCGGGGGACGTGCTGCACGTCCTCCCTCGGCAGGCAGATGCACGCCTGCTGCACCCGGGATGGTTGCCTAAGTGCCCTGCTTTGGAGGCTCTTTGAGTACAGCAGCACACACAGCGGGGAAGCTGCGCGCTGGTCGCCTCTAAGCATCGGCAGACAGAAGCGCAAGTGAGGCACCTGCTCTCGGTTTGCCTCGAGCATGCGAAGCAGCACTCTGCGTGCCCAGAATGCATCCCGCTGTGTCCTGCCTGCCATGGGGCGGCTTCTGAGCACGGAGGCACGCCTAAAAGCAAACTGAGAGCAGGCTTTGCCTAAGGGTCCGGGAAGCGGCGAGAGGAACGAGGGATGAGCTGCATGTCCTCCCTCGGCAGGCAGATTCACTCCTGGTGCACTTCGTACTCTTGCCTTAGCGCCCTGCTTTGTTTGGGGCTGTTTGAGCACAGCAGCACGCACAGTGGGAATCTGCGCGCTGGCCAGCTCTAAGTCTCGGCAGACAGAAACGCGAGTGAGGCAGCTGCTCTCGGTTTGCCTCGGGCATGGGAAGCAGCACTCTGCGTGCCCAGAATGCTTCCCGCTGTATCCTGCCTCATGCGGGGTGGCTTCTGAGCACGGACGCGTGTCCAACAACAAACTGAGAGGAGACTTTGCCTAAGAGGCAGGGAAGTGGCTGCGTGTCTTTCCTCGGCAGGCAGAATCACTCCTGGGGTGCCCAGAGCGCTCGCCTTAGCGCCCTGCTTCCTTTGGAGGCGGGTTGCGTGCAGGAGCACGCACAGCGGGAAGCTTCCTGCTTGTCCGCCTCTAAGCATCGGCAGACAGGAGCGCAAGTGAGGCACCTGCTCTCGGTTTGCCGCGGGCATGCGAAGCAGCACTCTGCGTGCCCAGAATGCTTCCCGCTGTATCCTGCCTGCCATGGGGCGGCTTCTGAGCACGGAGGCACGCCTAGAAGCAAGCTGGGACGGGCTTTGCCTAAGAGTCAGGGAAGTGGAGGGCGGACCGGGGGACGTGCTGCACGTCCTCCCTCGGCAGGCAGATGCACGCCTGCTGCACCCGGGATGGTTGCCTAAGTGCCCTGCTTTGGAGGCTCTTTGAGTACAGCAGCACACACAGCGGGGAAGCTGCGCGCTGGTCGCCTCTAAGCATCGGCAGACAGAAGCGCAAGTGAGGCACCTGCTCTCGGTTTGCCTCGAGCATGCGAAGCAGCACTCTGCGTGCCCAGAATGCATCCCGCTGTGTCCTGCCTGCCATGGGGCGGCTTCTGAGCACGGAGGCACGCCTAAAAGCAAACTGAGAGCAGGCTTTGCCTAAGGGTCCGGGAAGCGGCGAGAGGAACGAGGGATGAGCTGCATGTCCTCCCTCGGCAGGCAGATTCACTCCTGGTGCACTTCGTACTCTTGCCTTAGCGCCCTGCTTTGTTTGGGGCTGTTTGAGCACAGCAGCACGCACAGTGGGAATCTGCGCGCTGGCCAGCTCTAAGTCTCGGCAGACAGAAACGCGAGTGAGGCAGCTGCTCTCGGTTTGCCTCGGGCATGGGAAGCAGCACTCTGCGTGCCCAGAATGCTTCCCGCTGTATCCTGCCTCATGCGGGGTGGCTTCTGAGCACGGACGCGTGTCCAACAACAAACTGAGAGGAGACTTTGCCTAAGAGGCAGGGAAGTGGCTGCGTGTCTTTCCTCGGCAGGCAGAATCACTCCTGGGGTGCCCAGAGCGCTCGCCTTAGCGCCCTGCTTCCTTTGGAGGCGGGTTGCGTGCAGGAGCACGCACAGCGGGAAGCTTCCTGCTTGTCCGCCTCTAAGTCTCGGCAGACAGAAGCGCAAGTGAGGCACCTGCTCTCGGTTTGCCGCGGGCATGCGAAGCAGCACTCTGCGTGCCCAGAATGCATCCCGCTGTGTCCTGCCTGCCATGGGGCGGCTTCTGAGCACGGAGGCACGCCTAGAAGCAAGCTGGGACGGGCTTTGCCTAAGAGTCAGGGAAGTGGAGGGCGGACCGCGGGATGTGCTGCACGTCCTCCCTCGGCAGAGAGATGCACTCCTGCTGCACCCGGGATGGTTGCCTAAGTGCCCTGCTTTGGAGGCTGTTTGAGTACAGCAGCACACACAGCGGGGAAGCTGCGCGCTGGTCGCCTCTAAGCATCGGCAAACAGAAGCGCAAGTGAGGCGCTTGCTCTCGTTTTTGCCCCGGCCCTAAAAAGAAGCAATCTGCGTGCCCAGACTACATCCCGCTGTATCCTGCCTGATGCGGGGTGGCTTCTGAGCATGGAGGCACGCCTAAAAGCAAACTGAGAGGAGACTTTGCCTAAGAGGCAGGGAAGCGGCGAGAGGAACGAGGGATGAGCTGCATGTCCTCCCTCGGCAGGCAGATTCACTCCTGGTGCACTTCGCACTCTTGCCTTAGCGCCCTGCTTTGTTTGGGGCTGTTTGAGCACAGCAGCACGCACTGTGGGAATCTGCGCGCTGGTCGCCTCTAAGCATCGGCAGACAGGAGCGCGAGTGAGGCAGCTGCTCTCGGTTTGCCGCGGGCATGGGAAGCAGCACTCTGCGTGCCCAGAATGCTTCCCGCTGTATCCTGCCTGCCATAGGGGCGGCTTCTGAGCACGGAGGCACGCCTAGAAGCAAGCTGGGACGGGCTTTGCCTAAGAGTCAGGGAAGTGGAGGGCGGACCGGGGGACGTGCTGCACGTCCTCCCTCGGCAGGCAGATGCACGCCTGCTGCACCCGGGATGGTTGCCTAAGTGCCCTGCTTTGGAGGCTCTTTGAGTACAGCAGCACACACAGCGGGAAGCTGCGCGCTGGTCGCCTCTAAGCATCGGCAGACAGAAGCGCAAGTGAGGCGCTTGCTCTCGTTTTTGCCCCGGCCCTGGAAAGAAGCACTCTGCGTGCCCAGACTACATCCCGCTGTATCCTGCCTGATGCGGGGTGGCTTCTGAGCATGGAGGCACGCCTAAAAGCAAACTGAGAGGAGACTTTGCCTAAGGGTCCGGGAAGAGGCTGTGTGTATTCCCTCGGCAGGCAGAATCACTCCTGGGGTGCCCAGAGCGCTCGCCTTAGCGCCATGCTTTCTTTGCAGGCTGGTTGCGTGCAGGAGAACGCACAGCGGGAAGCTTCCTGCTTGTCCGCCTCTAAGCATCGGCAGACAGAAGCGCAAGTGAGGCACCTGCTCTCGGTTTGCCTCGAGCATGCGAAGCAGCACTCTGCGTGCCCAGAATGCTTCCCGCTGTATCCTGCCTCATGCGGGGTGGCTTCTGAGCACGGACGCGTGTCCAACAACAAACTGAGAGGAGACTTTGCCTAAGAGTCAGGGAAGAGGCTGCGTGTCTTTCCTCGGCAGGCAGAATCACTCCTGGGGTGCCCAGAGCGCTCGCCTTAGCGCCCTGCTTTCTTTGGAGGCTGGTTGCGTGCAGCAGCACACCCAGCGGGAAGCTTCCTGCTTGTCCGCCTCTAAGTCTCGGCAGACAGAAGCGCAAGTGAGGCACCTGCTCTCGGTTTGCCGCGGGCATGCGAAGCAGCACTCTACGCGCCCAGAATGCATCCCGCTGTGTCCTGCCTGCCATGGGGCGGCTTCTGAGCACGGAGGCACGCCTAGAAGCAAGCTGGGACGGGCTTTGCCTAAGAGTCAGGGAAGTGGAGGGCGGACCGCGGGATGTGCTGCACGTCCTCCCTCGGCAGAGAGATGCACTCCTGCTGCACCCGGGATGGTTGCCTAAGTGCCCTGCTTTGGAGGCTGTTTGAGTACAGCAGCACACACAGCGGGGAAGCTGCGCGCTGGTCGCCTCTAAGCATCGGCAAACAGAAGCGCAAGTGAGGCGCTTGCTCTCGTTTTTGCCCCGGCCCTAAAAAGAAGCACTCTGCGTGCCCAGACTACATCCCGCTGTATCCTGCCTGATGCGGGGTGGCTTCTGAGCATGGAGGCACGCCTAAAAGCAAACTGAGAGGAGACTTTGCCTAAGAGGCAGGGAAGCGGCGAGAGGAACGAGGGATGAGCTGCATGTCCTCCCTCGGCAGGCAGATTCACTCCTGGTGCACTTCGCACTCTTGCCTTAGCGCCCTGCTTTGTTTGGGGCTGTTTGAGCACAGCAGCACGCACTGTGGGAATCTGCGCGCTGGTCGCCTCTAAGCATCGGCAGACAGGAGCGCGAGTGAGGCAGCTGCTCTCGGTTTGCCGCGGGCATGGGAAGCAGCACTCTGCGTGCCCAGAATGCTTCCCGCTGTATCCTGCCTGCCATGGGGCGGCTTCTGAGCACGGAGGCACGCCTAGAAGCAAGCTGGGACGGGCTTTGCCTAAGAGTCAGGGAAGTGGAGGGCGGACCGGGGGACGTGCTGCACGTCCTCCCTCGGCAGGCAGATGCACGCCTGCTGCACCCGGGATGGTTGCCTAAGTGCCCTGCTTTGGAGGCTCTTTGAGTACAGCAGCACACACAGCGGGGAAGCTGCGCGCTGGTCGCCTCTAAGCATCGGCAGACAGAAGCGCAAGTGAGGCACCTGCTCTCGGTTTGCCTCGAGCATGCGAAGCAGCACTCTGCGTGCCCAGAATGCATCCCGCTGTGTCCTGCCTGCCATGGGGCGGCTTCTGAGCACGGAGGCACGCCTAAAAGCAAACTGAGAGCAGGCTTTGCCTAAGGGTCCGGGAAGCGGCGAGAGGAACGAGGGATGAGCTGCATGTCCTCCCTCGGCAGGCAGATTCACTCCTGGTGCACTTCGCACTCTTGCCTTAGCGCCCTGCTTTGTTTGGGGCTGTTTGAGCACAGCAGCACGCACAGTGGGAATCTGCGCGCTGGCCAGCTCTAAGTCTCGGCAGACAGAAACGCGAGTGAGGCAGCTGCTCTCGGTTTGCCTCGGGCATGGGAAGCAGCACTCTGCGTGCCCAGAATGCTTCCCGCTGTATCCTGCCTCATGCGGGGTGGCTTCTGAGCACGGACGCGTGTCCAACAACAAACTGAGAGGAGACTTTGCCTAAGAGGCAGGGAAGTGGCTGCGTGTCTTTCCTCGGCAGGCAGAATCACTCCTGGGGTGCCCAGAGCGCTCGCCTTAGCGCCCTGCTTCCTTTGGAGGCGGGTTGCGTGCAGGAGCACGCACAGCGGGAAGCTTCCTGCTTGTCCGCCTCTAAGCATCGGCAGACAGGAGCGCAAGTGAGGCACCTGCTCTCGGTTTGCCGCGGGCATGCGAAGCAGCACTCTGCGTGCCCAGAATGCTTCCCGCTGTATCCTGCCTGCCATGGGGCGGCTTCTGAGCACGGAGGCACGCCTAGAAGCAAGCTGGGACGGGCTTTGCCTAAGAGTCAGGGAAGTGGAGGGCGGACCGGGGGACGTGCTGCACGTCCTCCCTCGGCAGGCAGATGCACGCCTGCTGCACCCGGGATGGTTGCCTAAGTGCCCTGCTTTGGAGGCTCTTTGAGTACAGCAGCACACACAGCGGGGAAGCTGCGCGCTGGTCGCCTCTAAGCATCGGCAGACAGAAGCGCAAGTGAGGCACCTGCTCTCGGTTTGCCTCGAGCATGCGAAGCAGCACTCTGCGTGCCCAGAATGCATCCCGCTGTGTCCTGCCTGCCATGGGGCGGCTTCTGAGCACGGAGGCACGCCTAAAAGCAAACTGAGAGCAGGCTTTGCCTAAGGGTCCGGGAAGCGGCGAGAGGAACGAGGGATGAGCTGCATGTCCTCCCTCGGCAGGCAGATTCACTCCTGGTGCACTTCGTACTCTTGCCTTAGCGCCCTGCTTTGTTTGGGGCTGTTTGAGCACAGCAGCACGCACAGTGGGAATCTGCGCGCTGGCCAGCTCTAAGTCTCGGCAGACAGAAACGCGAGTGAGGCAGCTGCTCTCGGTTTGCCTCGGGCATGGGAAGCAGCACTCTGCGTGCCCAGAATGCTTCCCGCTGTATCCTGCCTCATGCGGGGTGGCTTCTGAGCACGGACGCGTGTCCAACAACAAACTGAGAGGAGACTTTGCCTAAGAGGCAGGGAAGTGGCTGCGTGTCTTTCCTCGGCAGGCAGAATCACTCCTGGGGTGCCCAGAGCGCTCGCCTTAGCGCCCTGCTTCCTTTGGAGGCGGGTTGCGTGCAGGAGCACGCACAGCGGGAAGCTTCCTGCTTGTCCGCCTCTAAGTCTCGGCAGACAGAAGCGCAAGTGAGGCACCTGCTCTCGGTTTGCCGCGGGCATGCGAAGCAGCACTCTGCGTGCCCAGAATGCATCCCGCTGTGTCCTGCCTGCCATGGGGCGGCTTCTGAGCACGGAGGCACGCCTAGAAGCAAGCTGGGACGGGCTTTGCCTAAGAGTCAGGGAAGTGGAGGGCGGACCGCGGGATGTGCTGCACGTCCTCCCTCGGCAGAGAGATGCACTCCTGCTGCACCCGGGATGGTTGCCTAAGTGCCCTGCTTTGGAGGCTGTTTGAGTACAGCAGCACACACAGCGGGGAAGCTGCGCGCTGGTCGCCTCTAAGCATCGGCAAACAGAAGCGCAAGTGAGGCGCTTGCTCTCGTTTTTGCCCCGGCCCTAAAAAGAAGCAATCTGCGTGCCCAGACTACATCCCGCTGTATCCTGCCTGATGCGGGGTGGCTTCTGAGCATGGAGGCACGCCTAAAAGCAAACTGAGAGGAGACTTTGCCTAAGAGGCAGGGAAGCGGCGAGAGGAACGAGGGATGAGCTGCATGTCCTCCCTCGGCAGGCAGATTCACTCCTGGTGCACTTCGCACTCTTGCCTTAGCGCCCTGCTTTGTTTGGGGCTGTTTGAGCACAGCAGCACGCACTGTGGGAATCTGCGCGCTGGTCGCCTCTAAGCATCGGCAGACAGGAGCGCGAGTGAGGCAGCTGCTCTCGGTTTGCCGCGGGCATGGGAAGCAGCACTCTGCGTGCCCAGAATGCTTCCCGCTGTATCCTGCCTGCCATAGGGGCGGCTTCTGAGCACGGAGGCACGCCTAGAAGCAAGCTGGGACGGGCTTTGCCTAAGAGTCAGGGAAGTGGAGGGCGGACCGGGGGACGTGCTGCACGTCCTCCCTCGGCAGGCAGATGCACTCCTGCTGCACCCGGGATGGTTGCCTAAGTGCCCTGCTTTGGAGGCTCTTTGAGTACAGCAGCACACACAGCGGGAAGCTGCGCGCTGGTCGCCTCTAAGCATCGGCAGACAGAAGCGCAAGTGAGGCGCTTGCTCTCGTTTTTGCCCCGGCCCTGGAAAGAAGCACTCTGCGTGCCCAGACTACATCCCGCTGTATCCTGCCTGATGCGGGGTGGCTTCTGAGCATGGAGGCACGCCTAAAAGCAAACTGAGAGGAGACTTTGCCTAAGGGTCCGGGAAGAGGCTGTGTGTATTCCCTCGGCAGGCAGAATCACTCCTGGGGTGCCCAGAGCGCTCGCCTTAGCGCCATGCTTTCTTTGCAGGCTGGTTGCGTGCAGGAGAACGCACAGCGGGAAGCTTCCTGCTTGTCCGCCTCTAAGCATCGGCAGACAGAAGCGCAAGTGAGGCACCTGCTCTCGGTTTGCCTCGAGCATGCGAAGCAGCACTCTGCGTGCCCAGAATGCTTCCCGCTGTATCCTGCCTCATGCGGGGTGGCTTCTGAGCACGGACGCGTGTCCAACAACAAACTGAGAGGAGACTTTGCCTAAGAGGCAGGGAAGAGGCTGCGTATCTTTCCTCGGCAGGCAGAATCACTCCTGGGGTGCCCAGAGCGCTCGCCTTAGCGCCCTGCTTTCTTTGGAGGCTGGTTGCGTGCAGCAGCACACCCAGCGGGAAGCTTCCTGCTTGTCCGCCTCTAAGTCTCGGCAGACAGAAGCGCAAGTGAGGCCCCTGCTCTCGGTTTGCCGCGGGCATGCGAAGCAGCACTCTACGCGCCCAGAATGCATCCCGCTGTGTCCTGCCTGCCATGGGGCGGCTTCTGAGCACGGAGGCACGCCTAGAAGCAAGCTGGGACGGGCTTTGCCTAAGAGTCAGGGAAGTGGAGGGCGGACCGCGGGATGTGCTGCACGTCCTCCCTCGGCAGGCAGATGCACTCCTGCTGCACCCGGGATGGTTGCCTAAGTGCCCTGCTTTGGAGGCTGTTTGAGTACAGCAGCACACACAGCGGGGAAGCTGCGCGCTGGTCGCCTCTAAGCATCGGCAAACAGAAGCGCAAGTGAGGCGCTTGCTCTCGTTTTTGCCCCGGCCCTAAAAAGAAGCACTCTGCGTGCCCAGACTACATCCCGCTGTATCCTGCCTGATGCGGGGTGGCTTCTGAGCATGGAGGCACGCCTAAAAGCAAACTGAGAGGAGACTTTGCCTAAGAGGCAGGGAAGCGGCGAGAGGAACGAGGGATGAGCTGCATGTCCTCCCTCGGCAGGCAGATTCACTCCTGGTGCACTTCGCACTCTTGCCTTAGCGCCCTGCTTTGTTTGGGGCTGTTTGAGCACAGCAGCACGCACTGTGGGAATCTGCGCGCTGGTCGCCTCTAAGCATCGGCAGACAGGAGCGCGAGTGAGGCAGCTGCTCTCGGTTTGCCGCGGGCATGGGAAGCAGCACTCTGCGTGCCCAGAATGCTTCCCGCTGTATCCTGCCTGCCATGGGGCGGCTTCTGAGCACGGAGGCACGCCTAGAAGCAAGCTGGGACGGGCTTTGCCTAAGAGTCAGGGAAGTGGAGGGCGGACCGGGGGACGTGCTGCACGTCCTCGCTCGGCAGGCAGATGCACGCCTGCTGCACCCGGGATGGTTGCCTAAGTGCCCTGCTTTGGAGGCTCTTTGAGTACAGCAGCACACACAGCGGGGAAGCTGCGCGCTGGTCGCCTCTAAGCATCGGCAGACAGAAGCGCAAGTGAGGCACCTGCTCTCGGTTTGCCTCGAGCATGCGAAGCAGCACTCTGCGTGCCCAGAATGCATCCCGCTGTGTCCTGCCTGCCATGGGGCGGCTTCTGAGCACGGAGGCACGCCTAAAAGCAAACTGAGAGCAGGCTTTGCCTAAGGGTCCGGGAAGCGGCGAGAGGAACGAGGGATGAGCTGCATGTCCTCCCTCGGCAGGCAGATTCACTCCTGGTGCACTTCGTACTCTTGCCTTAGCGCCCTGCTTTGTTTGGGGCTGTTTGAGCACAGCAGCACGCACAGTGGGAATCTGCGCGCTGGCCAGCTCTAAGTCTCGGCAGAC
The DNA here is from genome assembly GCF_028389875.1 of Rhea pennata. Lineage (NCBI taxonomy): Eukaryota > Metazoa > Chordata > Aves > Rheiformes > Rheidae > Rhea > Rhea pennata. Next base: position 81,095,518 of record NC_084663.1, on the reverse strand, counting down.
AGAAACGCGAGTGAGGCAGCTGCTCTCGGTTTGCCTCGGGCATGGGAAGCAGCACTCTGCGTGCCCAGAATGCTTCCCGCTGTATCCTGCCTCATGCGGGGTGGCTTCTGAGCACGGACGCGTGTCCAACAACAAACTGAGAGGAGACTTTGCCTAAGAGGCAGGGAAGTGGCTGCGTGTCTTTCCTCGGCAGGCAGAATCACTCCTGGGGTGCCCAGAGCGCTCGCCTTAGCGCCCTGCTTCCTTTGGAGGCGGGTTGCGTGCAGGAGCACACACAGCGGGAAGCTTCCTGCTTGTCCGCCTCTAAGTCTCGGCAGACAGAAGCGCAAGTGAGGCACCTGCTCTCGGTTTGCCTCGAGCATGCGAAGCAGCACTCTGCGCGCCCAGAATGCATCCCGCTGTGTCCTGCCTGCCATGGGGCGGCTTCTGAGCACGGAGGCACGCCTAGAAGCAAGCTGGGACGGGCTTTGCCTAAGAGTCAGGGAAGTGGAGGGCGGACCGCGGGATGTGCTGCACGTCCTCCCTCGGCAGAGAGATGCACTCCTGCTGCACCCGGGATGGTTGCCTAAGTGCCCTGCTTTGGAGGCTGTTTGAGTACAGCAGCACACACAGCGGGAAGCTGCGCGCTGGTCGCCTCTAAGCATCGGCAGACAGAAGCGCAAGTGAGGCGCTTGCTCTCGTTTTTGCCCCGGCCCTGGAAAGAAGCACTCTGCGTGCCCAGACTACATCCCGCTGTATCCTGCCTGATGCGGGGTGGCTTCTGAGCATGGAGGCACGCCTAAAAGCAAACTGAGAGGAGACTTTGCCTAAGGGTCCGGGAAGAGGCTGTGTGTATTCCCTCGGCAGGCAGAATCACTCCTGGGGTGCCCAGAGCGCTCGACTTAGCGCCATGCTTTCTTTGCAGGCTGGTTGCGTGCAGGAGAACGCACAGCGGGAAGCTTCCTGCTTGTCCGCCTCTAAGCATCGGCAGACAGAAGCGCAAGTGAGGCACCTGCTCTCGGTTTGCCTCGAGCATGCGAAGCAGCACTCTGCGTGCCCAGAATGCTTCCCGCTGTATCCTGCCTCATGCGGGGTGGCTTCTGAGCACGGACGCGTGTCCAACAACAAACTGAGAGGAGACTTTGCCTAAGAGGCAGGGAAGAGGCTGCGTGTCTTTCCTCGGCAGGCAGAATCACTCCTGGGGTGCCCAGAGCGCTCGCCTTAGCGCCCTGCTTTCTTTGGAGGCTGGTTGCGTGCAGCAGCACACCCAGCGGGAAGCTTCCTGCTTGTCCGCCTCTAAGTCTCGGCAGACAGAAGCGCAAGTGAGGCACCTGCTCTCGGTTTGCCGCGGGCATGCGAAGCAGCACTCTGCGCGCCCAGAATGCATCCCGCTGTGTCCTGCCTGCCATGGGGCGGCTTCTGAGCACGGAGGCACGCCTAGAAGCAAGCTGGGACGGGCTTTGCCTAAGAGTCAGGGAAGTGGAGGGCGGACCGGGGGATGTGCTGCACGTCCTCCCTCGGCAGGCAGATGCACTCCTGCTGCACCCGGGATGGTTGCCTAAGTGCCCTGCTTTGGAGGCTGTTTGAGTACAGCAGCACACACAGCGGGAAGCTGCGCGCTGGTCGCCTCTAAGCATCGGCAGAGAGAAGCGCAAGTGAGGCGCTTGCTCTCATTTTTGCTCCGGCCCTGGAAAGAAGCACTCTGCGTGCCCAGAATGCTTCCCGCTGTATCCTGCCTCATGCGGGGTGGCTTCTGAGCATGGAGGCACGCCTAAAAGCAAACTGAGAGGAGACTTTGCCTAAGAGGCAGGGAAGTGGCTGCGTGTCTTTCCTCGGCAGGCAGAATCACTCCTGGGTGCCCAGAGCGCTCGCCTTAGCGCCCTGCTTCCTTTGGAGGCGGGTTGCATGCAGGAGCACGCACAGCGGGAAGCTTCCTGCTTGTCCGCCTCTAAGTCTCGGCAGACAGAAGCGCAAGTGAGGCACCTGCTCTCGGTTTGCCTCGAGCATGCGAAGCAGCACTCTGCGTGCCCAGAATGCATCCCGCTGTGTCCTGCCTGCCATGGGGCGGCTTCTGAGCACGGAGGCACGCCTAGAAGCAAGCTGGGACGGGCTTTGCCTAAGAGTCAGGGAAGTGGAGGGCGGACCGCGGGATGTGCTGCACGTCCTCCCTCGGCAGAGAGATGCACTCCTGCTGCACCCGGGATGGTTGCCTAAGTGCCCTGCTTTGGAGGCTGTTTGAGTACAGCAGCACACACAGCGGGGAAGCTGCGCGCTGGTCGCCTCTAAGCATCGGCAAACAGAAGCGCAAGTGAGGCGCTTGCTCTCGTTTTTGCCCCGGCCCTAAAAAGAAGCACTCTGCGTGCCCAGACTACATCCCGCTGTATCCTGCCTGATGCGGGGTGGCTTCTGAGCATGGAGGCACGCCTAAAAGCAAACTGAGAGGAGACTTTGCCTAAGAGGCAGGGAAGCGGCGAGAGGAACGAGGGATGAGCTGCATGTCCTCCCTCGGCAGGCAGATTCACTCCTGGTGCACTTCGCACTCTTGCCTTAGCGCCCTGCTTTGTTTGGGGCTGTTTGAGCACAGCAGCACGCACTGTGGGAATCTGCGCGCTGGTCGCCTCTAAGCATCGGCAGACAGGAGCGCGAGTGAGGCAGCTGCTCTCGGTTTGCCGCGGGCATGGGAAGCAGCACTCTGCGTGCCCAGAATGCTTCCCGCTGTATCCTGCCTGCCATGGGGCGGCTTCTGAGCACGGAGGCACGCCTAGAAGCAAGCTGGGACGGGCTTTGCCTAAGAGTCAGGGAAGTGGAGGGCGGACCGGGGGACGTGCTGCACGTCCTCCCTCGGCAGGCAGATGCACGCCTGCTGCACCCGGGATGGTTGCCTAAGTGCCCTGCTTTGGAGGCTCTTTGAGTACAGCAGCACACACAGCGGGGAAGCTGCGCGCTGGTCGCCTCTAAGCATCGGCAGACAGAAGCGCAAGTGAGGCACCTGCTCTCGGTTTGCCTCGAGCATGCGAAGCAGCACTCTGCGTGCCCAGAATGCATCCCGCTGTGTCCTGCCTGCCATGGGGCGGCTTCTGAGCACGGAGGCACGCCTAAAAGCAAACTGAGAGCAGGCTTTGCCTAAGGGTCCGGGAAGCGGCGAGAGGAACGAGGGATGAGCTGCATGTCCTCCCTCGGCAGGCAGATTCACTCCTGGTGCACTTCGTACTCTTGCCTTAGCGCCCTGCTTTGTTTGGGGCTGTTTGAGCACAGCAGCACGCACAGTGGGAATCTGCGCGCTGGCCAGCTCTAAGTCTCGGCAGACAGAAACGCGAGTGAGGCAGCTGCTCTCGGTTTGCCTCGGGCATGGGAAGCAGCACTCTGCGTGCCCAGAATGCTTCCCGCTGTATCCTGCCTCATGCGGGGTGGCTTCTGAGCACGGACGCGTGTCCAACAACAAACTGAGAGGAGACTTTGCCTAAGAGGCAGGGAAGTGGCTGCGTGTCTTTCCTCGGCAGGCAGAATCACTCCTGGGGTGCCCAGAGCGCTCGCCTTAGCGCCCTGCTTCCTTTGGAGGCGGGTTGCGTGCAGGAGCACGCACAGCGGGAAGCTTCCTGCTTGTCCGCCTCTAAGTCTCGGCAGACAGAAGCGCAAGTGAGGCACCTGCTCTCGGTTTGCCTCGAGCATGCGAAGCAGCACTCTGCGCGCCCAGAATGCATCCCGCTGTGTCCTGCCTGCCATGGGGCGGCTTCTGAGCACGGAGGCACGCCTAGAAGCAAGCTGGGACGGGCTTTGCCTAAGAGTCAGGGAAGTGGAGGGCGGACCGGGGGATGTGCTGCACGTCCTCCCTCGGCAGAGAGATGCACTCCTGCTGCACCCGGGATGGTTGCCTAAGTGCCCTGCTTTGGAGGCTGTTTGAGTACAGCAGCACACACAGCGGGAAGCTGCGCGCTGGTCGCCTCTAAGCATCGGCAGAGAGAAGCGCAAGTGAGGCGCTTGCTCTCGTTTTTGCCCCGGCCCTGGAAAGAAGCACTCTGCGTGCCCAGACTACATCCCGCTGTATCCTGCCTGATGCGGGGTGGCTTCTGAGCATGGAGGCACGCCTAAAAGCAAACTGAGAGGAGACTTTGCCTAAGGGTCCGGGAAGAGGCTGTGTGTATTCCCTCGGCAGGCAGAATCACTCCTGGGGTGCCCAGAGCGCTCGACTTAGCGCCATGCTTTCTTTGCAGGCTGGTTGCGTGCAGGAGAACGCACAGCGGGAAGCTTCCTGCTTGTCCGCCTCTAAGCATCGGCAGACAGAAGCGCAAGTGAGGCACCTGCTCTCGGTTTGCCTCGAGCATGCGAAGCAGCACTCTGCGTGCCCAGAATGCTTCCCGCTGTATCCTGCCTCATGCGGGGTGGCTTCTGAGCACGGACGCGTGTCCAACAACAAACTGAGAGGAGACTTTGCCTAAGAGGCAGGGAAGAGGCTGCGTGTCTTTCCTCGGCAGGCAGAATCACTCCTGGGTGCCCAGAGCGCTCGCCTTAGCGCCCTGCTTCCTTTGGAGGCGGGTTGCGTGCAGGAGCACGCACAGCGGGAAGCTTCCTGCTTGTCCGCCTCTAAGTCTCGGCAGACAGAAGCGCAAGTGAGGCACCTGCTCTCGGTTTGCCTCGAGCATGCGAAGCAGCACTCTGCGTGCCCAGAATGCATCCCGCTGTGTCCTGCCTGCCATGGGGCGGCTTCTGAGCACGGAGGCACGCCTAGAAGCAAGCTGGGACGGGCTTTGCCTAAGAGTCAGGGAAGTGGAGGGCGGACCGCGGGATGTGCTGCACGTCCTCCCTCGGCAGAGAGATGCACTCCTGCTGCACCCGGGATGGTTGCCTAAGTGCCCTGCTTTGGAGGCTGTTTGAGTACAGCAGCACACACAGCGGGGAAGCTGCGCGCTGGTCGCCTCTAAGCATCGGCAAACAGAAGCGCAAGTGAGGCGCTTGCTCTCGTTTTTGCCCCGGCCCTAAAAAGAAGCACTCTGCGTGCCCAGACTACATCCCGCTGTATCCTGCCTGATGCGGGGTGGCTTCTGAGCATGGAGGCACGCCTAAAAGCAAACTGAGAGGAGACTTTGCCTAAGAGGCAGGGAAGCGGCGAGAGGAACGAGGGATGAGCTGCATGTCCTCCCTCGGCAGGCAGATTCACTCCTGGTGCACTTCGCACTCTTGCCTTAGCGCCCTGCTTTGTTTGGGGCTGTTTGAGCACAGCAGCACGCACTGTGGGAATCTGCGCGCTGGTCGCCTCTAAGCATCGGCAGACAGGAGCGCGAGTGAGGCACCTGCTCTCGGTTTGCCGCGGGCATGGGAAGCAGCACTCTGCGTGCCCAGAATGCTTCCCGCTGTATCCTGCCTGCCATGGGGCGGCTTCTGAGCACGGAGGCACGCCTAGAAGCAAGCTGGGACGGGCTTTGCCTAAGAGTCAGGGAAGTGGAGGGCGGACCGGGGGACGTGCTGCACGTCCTCCCTCGGCAGGCAGATGCACGCCTGCTGCACCCGGGATGGTTGCCTAAGTGCCCTGCTTTGGAGGCTCTTTGAGTACAGCAGCACACACAGCGGGGAAGCTGCGCGCTGGTCGCCTCTAAGCATCGGCAGACAGAAGCGCAAGTGAGGCACCTGCTCTCGGTTTGCCTCGAGCATGCGAAGCAGCACTCTGCGTGCCCAGAATGCATCCCGCTGTGTCCTGCCTGCCATGGGGCGGCTTCTGAGCACGGAGGCACGCCTAAAAGCAAACTGAGAGCAGGCTTTGCCTAAGGGTCCGGGAAGCGGCGAGAGGAACGAGGGATGAGCTGCATGTCCTCCCTCGGCAGGCAGATTCACTCCTGGTGCACTTCGTACTCTTGCCTTAGCGCCCTGCTTTGTTTGGGGCTGTTTGAGCACAGCAGCACGCACAGTGGGAATCTGCGCGCTGGCCAGCTCTAAGTCTCGGCAGACAGAAACGCGAGTGAGGCAGCTGCTCTCGGTTTGCCTCGGGCATGGGAAGCAGCACTCTGCGTGCCCAGAATGCTTCCCGCTGTATCCTGCCTCATGCGGGGTGGCTTCTGAGCACGGACGCGTGTCCAACAACAAACTGAGAGGAGACTTTGCCTAAGAGGCAGGGAAGTGGCTGCGTGTCTTTCCTCGGCAGGCAGAATCACTCCTGGGGTGCCCAGAGCGCTCGCCTTAGCGCCCTGCTTCCTTTGGAGGCGGGTTGCGTGCAGGAGCACGCACAGCGGGAAGCTTCCTGCTTGTCCGCCTCTAAGCATCGGCAGACAGGAGCGCAAGTGAGGCACCTGCTCTCGGTTTGCCGCGGGCATGCGAAGCAGCACTCTGCGTGCCCAGAATGCTTCCCGCTGTATCCTGCCTGCCATGGGGCGGCTTCTGAGCACGGAGGCACGCCTAGAAGCAAGCTGGGACGGGCTTTGCCTAAGAGTCAGGGAAGTGGAGGGCGGACCGGGGGACGTGCTGCACGTCCTCCCTCGGCAGGCAGATGCACGCCTGCTGCACCCGGGATGGTTGCCTAAGTGCCCTGCTTTGGAGGCTCTTTGAGTACAGCAGCACACACAGCGGGGAAGCTGCGCGCTGGTCGCCTCTAAGCATCGGCAGACAGAAGCGCAAGTGAGGCACCTGCTCTCGGTTTGCCTCGAGCATGCGAAGCAGCACTCTGCGTGCCCAGAATGCATCCCGCTGTGTCCTGCCTGCCATGGGGCGGCTTCTGAGCACGGAGGCACGCCTAAAAGCAAACTGAGAGCAGGCTTTGCCTAAGGGTCCGGGAAGCGGCGAGAGGAACGAGGGATGAGCTGCATGTCCTCCCTCGGCAGGCAGATTCACTCCTGGTGCACTTCGTACTCTTGCCTTAGCGCCCTGCTTTGTTTGGGGCTGTTTGAGCACAGCAGCACGCACAGTGGGAATCTGCGCGCTGGCCAGCTCTAAGTCTCGGCAGACAGAAACGCGAGTGAGGCAGCTGCTCTCGGTTTGCCTCGGGCATGGGAAGCAGCACTCTGCGTGCCCAGAATGCTTCCCGCTGTATCCTGCCTCATGCGGGGTGGCTTCTGAGCACGGACGCGTGTCCAACAACAAACTGAGAGGAGACTTTGCCTAAGAGGCAGGGAAGTGGCTGCGTGTCTTTCCTCGGCAGGCAGAATCACTCCTGGGGTGCCCAGAGCGCTCGCCTTAGCGCCCTGCTTCCTTTGGAGGCGGGTTGCGTGCAGGAGCACGCACAGCGGGAAGCTTCCTGCTTGTCCGCCTCTAAGTCTCGGCAGACAGAAGCGCAAGTGAGGCACCTGCTCTCGGTTTGCCGCGGGCATGCGAAGCAGCACTCTGCGTGCCCAGAATGCATCCCGCTGTGTCCTGCCTGCCATGGGGCGGCTTCTGAGCACGGAGGCACGCCTAGAAGCAAGCTGGGACGGGCTTTGCCTAAGAGTCAGGGAAGTGGAGGGCGGACCGCGGGATGTGCTGCACGTCCTCCCTCGGCAGAGAGATGCACTCCTGCTGCACCCGGGATGGTTGCCTAAGTGCCCTGCTTTGGAGGCTGTTTGAGTACAGCAGCACACACAGCGGGGAAGCTGCGCGCTGGTCGCCTCTAAGCATCGGCAAACAGAAGCGCAAGTGAGGCGCTTGCTCTCGTTTTTGCCCCGGCCCTAAAAAGAAGCAATCTGCGTGCCCAGACTACATCCCGCTGTATCCTGCCTGATGCGGGGTGGCTTCTGAGCATGGAGGCACGCCTAAAAGCAAACTGAGAGGAGACTTTGCCTAAGAGGCAGGGAAGCGGCGAGAGGAACGAGGGATGAGCTGCATGTCCTCCCTCGGCAGGCAGATTCACTCCTGGTGCACTTCGCACTCTTGCCTTAGCGCCCTGCTTTGTTTGGGGCTGTTTGAGCACAGCAGCACGCACTGTGGGAATCTGCGCGCTGGTCGCCTCTAAGCATCGGCAGACAGGAGCGCGAGTGAGGCAGCTGCTCTCGGTTTGCCGCGGGCATGGGAAGCAGCACTCTGCGTGCCCAGAATGCTTCCCGCTGTATCCTGCCTGCCATAGGGGCGGCTTCTGAGCACGGAGGCACGCCTAGAAGCAAGCTGGGACGGGCTTTGCCTAAGAGTCAGGGAAGTGGAGGGCGGACCGGGGGACGTGCTGCACGTCCTCCCTCGGCAGGCAGATGCACTCCTGCTGCACCCGGGATGGTTGCCTAAGTGCCCTGCTTTGGAGGCTCTTTGAGTACAGCAGCACACACAGCGGGAAGCTGCGCGCTGGTCGCCTCTAAGCATCGGCAGACAGAAGCGCAAGTGAGGCGCTTGCTCTCGTTTTTGCCCCGGCCCTGGAAAGAAGCACTCTGCGTGCCCAGACTACATCCCGCTGTATCCTGCCTGATGCGGGGTGGCTTCTGAGCATGGAGGCACGCCTAAAAGCAAACTGAGAGGAGACTTTGCCTAAGGGTCCGGGAAGAGGCTGTGTGTATTCCCTCGGCAGGCAGAATCACTCCTGGGGTGCCCAGAGCGCTCGCCTTAGCGCCATGCTTTCTTTGCAGGCTGGTTGCGTGCAGGAGAACGCACAGCGGGAAGCTTCCTGCTTGTCCGCCTCTAAGCATCGGCAGACAGAAGCGCAAGTGAGGCACCTGCTCTCGGTTTGCCTCGAGCATGCGAAGCAGCACTCTGCGTGCCCAGAATGCTTCCCGCTGTATCCTGCCTCATGCGGGGTGGCTTCTGAGCACGGACGCGTGTCCAACAACAAACTGAGAGGAGACTTTGCCTAAGAGGCAGGGAAGAGGCTGCGTATCTTTCCTCGGCAGGCAGAATCACTCCTGGGGTGCCCAGAGCGCTCGCCTTAGCGCCCTGCTTTCTTTGGAGGCTGGTTGCGTGCAGCAGCACACCCAGCGGGAAGCTTCCTGCTTGTCCGCCTCTAAGTCTCGGCAGACAGAAGCGCAAGTGAGGCCCCTGCTCTCGGTTTGCCGCGGGCATGCGAAGCAGCACTCTACGCGCCCAGAATGCATCCCGCTGTGTCCTGCCTGCCATGGGGCGGCTTCTGAGCACGGAGGCACGCCTAGAAGCAAGCTGGGACGGGCTTTGCCTAAGAGTCAGGGAAGTGGAGGGCGGACCGCGGGATGTGCTGCACGTCCTCCCTCGGCAGGCAGATGCACTCCTGCTGCACCCGGGATGGTTGCCTAAGTGCCCTGCTTTGGAGGCTGTTTGAGTACAGCAGCACACACAGCGGGGAAGCTGCGCGCTGGTCGCCTCTAAGCATCGGCAAACAGAAGCGCAAGTGAGGCGCTTGCTCTCGTTTTTGCCCCGGCCCTAAAAAGAAGCACTCTGCGTGCCCAGACTACATCCCGCTGTATCCTGCCTGATGCGGGGTGGCTTCTGAGCATGGAGGCACGCCTAAAAGCAAACTGAGAGGAGACTTTGCCTAAGAGGCAGGGAAGCGGCGAGAGGAACGAGGGATGAGCTGCATGTCCTCCCTCGGCAGGCAGATTCACTCCTGGTGCACTTCGCACTCTTGCCTTAGCGCCCTGCTTTGTTTGGGGCTGTTTGAGCACAGCAGCACGCACTGTGGGAATCTGCGCGCTGGTCGCCTCTAAGCATCGGCAGACAGGAGCGCGAGTGAGGCAGCTGCTCTCGGTTTGCCGCGGGCATGGGAAGCAGCACTCTGCGTGCCCAGAATGCTTCCCGCTGTATCCTGCCTGCCATGGGGCGGCTTCTGAGCACGGAGGCACGCCTAGAAGCAAGCTGGGACGGGCTTTGCCTAAGAGTCAGGGAAGTGGAGGGCGGACCGGGGGACGTGCTGCACGTCCTCGCTCGGCAGGCAGATGCACGCCTGCTGCACCCGGGATGGTTGCCTAAGTGCCCTGCTTTGGAGGCTCTTTGAGTACAGCAGCACACACAGCGGGGAAGCTGCGCGCTGGTCGCCTCTAAGCATCGGCAGACAGAAGCGCAAGTGAGGCACCTGCTCTCGGTTTGCCTCGAGCATGCGAAGCAGCACTCTGCGTGCCCAGAATGCATCCCGCTGTGTCCTGCCTGCCATGGGGCGGCTTCTGAGCACGGAGGCACGCCTAAAAGCAAACTGAGAGCAGGCTTTGCCTAAGGGTCCGGGAAGCGGCGAGAGGAACGAGGGATGAGCTGCATGTCCTCCCTCGGCAGGCAGATTCACTCCTGGTGCACTTCGTACTCTTGCCTTAGCGCCCTGCTTTGTTTGGGGCTGTTTGAGCACAGCAGCACGCACAGTGGGAATCTGCGCGCTGGCCAGCTCTAAGTCTCGGCAGACAGAAACGCGAGTGAGGCAGCTGCTCTCGGTTTGCCTCGGGCATGGGAAGCAGCACTCTGCGTGCCCAGAATGCTTCCCGCTGTATCCTGCCTCATGCGGGGTGGCTTCTGAGCACGGACGCGTGTCCCAACAACAAACTGAGAGGAGACTTTGCCTAAGAGGCAGGGAAGTGGCTGCGTGTCTTTCCTCGGCAGGCAGAATCACTCCTGGGGTGCCCAGAGCGCTCGCCTTAGCGCCCTGCTTCCTTTGGAGGCGGGTTGCGTGCAGGAGCACACACAGCGGGAAGCTTCCTGCTTGTCCGCCTCTAAGTCTCGGCAGACAGAAGCGCAAGTGAGGCACCTGCTCTCGGTTTGCCTCGAGCATGCGAAGCAGCACTCTGCGCGCCCAGAATGCATCCCGCTGTGTCCTGCCTGCCATGGGGCGGCTTCTGAGCACGGAGGCACGCCTAGAAGCAAGCTGGGACGGGCTTTGCCTAAGAGTCAGGGAAGTGGAGGGCGGACCGCGGGATGTGCTGCACGTCCTCCCTCGGCAGAGAGATGCACTCCTGCTGCACCCGGGATGGTTGCCTAAGTGCCCTGCTTTGGAGGCTGTTTGAGTACAGCAGCACACACAGCGGGAAGCTGCGCGCTGGTCGCCTCTAAGCATCGGCAGACAGAAGCGCAAGTGAGGCGCTTGCTCTCGTTTTTGCCCCGGCCCTGGAAAGAAGCACTCTGCGTGCCCAGACTACATCCCGCTGTATCCTGCCTGATGCGGGGTGGCTTCTGAGCATGGAGGCACGCCTAAAAGCAAACTGAGAGGAGACTTTGCCTAAGGGTCCGGGAAGAGGCTGTGTGTATTCCCTCGGCAGGCAGAATCACTCCTGGGGTGCCCAGAGCGCTCGACTTAGCGCCATGCTTTCTTTGCAGGCTGGTTGCGTGCAGGAGAACGCACAGCGGGAAGGCTTCCTGCTTGTCCGCCTCTAAGCATCGGCAGACAGAAGCGCAAGTGAGGCACCTGCTCTCGGTTTGCCTCGAGCATGCGAAGCAGCACTCTGCGTGCCCAGAATGCTTCCCGCTGTATCCTGCCTCATGCGGGGTGGCTTCTGAGCACGGACGCGTGTCCAACAACAAACTGAGAGGAGACTTTGCCTAAGAGGCAGGGAAGAGGCTGCGTGTCTTTCCTCGGCAGGCAGAATCACTCCTGGGGTGCCCAGAGCGCTCGCCTTAGCGCCCTGCTTTCTTTGGAGGCTGGTTGCGTGCAGCAGCACACCCAGCGGGAAGCTTCCTGCTTGTCCGCCTCTAAGTCTCGGCAGACAGAAGCGCAAGTGAGGCACCTGCTCTCGGTTTGCCGCGGGCATGCGAAGCAGCACTCTGCGCGCCCAGAATGCATCCCGCTGTGTCCTGCCTGCCATGGGGCGGCTTCTGAGCACGGAGGCACGCCTAGAAGCAAGCTGGGACGGGCTTTGCCTAAGAGTCAGGGAAGTGGAGGGCGGACCGGGGGATGTGCTGCACGTCCTCCCTCGGCAGGCAGATGCACTCCTGCTGCACCCGGGATGGTTG